>NC_046286.1:70281492-73218992 GCF_004115265.2 Rhinolophus ferrumequinum | reverse complement strand
ACTGTCATAGAACTTGCACACAGCCCCAGCCTTCTGATGAAACAGGCCTTCCACCGTTACCAGGCAGTGAACACATCATCTAAAGGAGACCCACTTGTGATGTTAGGCAGTATCACATATACCTTGCAGGAATTCATCAATGGCATCATGACATAGATGGTTATTCTCAGAGCACCGTTGCTAATTATCTATATAAAAGCTCAAAAGCTCTAACATAGATCTCCCTTACCTTCATCCTAGGAGCAAACAGTAAGTAGGAATGTAAAACAGCAGCAAGGAGAATCTAAACTAGAAATTTTGAGCATCATGACTGTGAGGACACAGCAGGGACAAAAGTACAGAGGATGAAGCACACCAGTCAAACAGTGGATAATCTCTCGATAAATGTTCCAATTATGAAGAAAATAGCAGTACCATTGTTAATTATTATATAACACACACACACATACACACACACACACGCACAAACACACACAGAGTGCCAAAAAAAGTGTATACACATTTTAAGAAAGGAAAAAAAAACTGTATTAAAATTACGCTGATGTCAACCGCTTTGAGCACCTCTTGTAATTGCAGAAGTCAAACGTGACTTATATTCATCTTTTGTTATTGGTATATATTGAGTATCACAATTTTAATACAGTTTTTCCTTTCTGAAAATGTGTATACATTTTTTGGCACCTTGTGCAGGTGTGTGTGTGTGTGTGTGTGTGTGTCTCTGTGTGTGTGTGTCTGTGTGAATATATTGCTATGACTGCAAGGTAAAATGAAGTTATATCAGCATTTATCAGCCTTGTTTATGACAGAACTAATATTTCCATCAAACACTACTTACAAGGTTTACAGACTGAATAAGTCAATGTACAATTCTTTACTTATAATATTTCTGCTTTCCCTCCTCTTTGGGATTGGCCCTGTTAGCCATCAGAAGTAGCATTATCATGGGTTCTGCAATTTAGAGATAGGACTGAAAAAGGGAAGATTTTCTAAAAAATTCCGTGAGTATCAAGGGAGTGACAATTTATAGAAATAGTTACAGTCTTTCCTAAGAATCCCTTTCAAAAAAAAAAAAAAAGAATCCCTTTCAACAGGACGTGCATCAAGTGTGAAACTACTGGGGGTTGTGGGGTTGGAGGAAAGAGAATGAATATTTGTTAAAACATTTACTATGTGCTGGGCATCCCTCCTATTCCCAAGTCAGGTATTATCTCATTGATTCTGCACAAAGCCCAGGGAGATAAATGTTACTGTCTTACTTTCAGATTAAGAAATCTAAGTGGTGGTGTAGCTAAGTGGTTCCCATGAGGTCTAAGAAGTGGTAAGTGGTAGAGCAGGACTGTCAGCCTCTGTGCACGGCCCCTGTACTCTGTCCCTACTTCGTGGACTCCAGACATACGTAGTCCTCAGACAAAACGCTTTCATGGTTTATGCTGCAGACCTATGCTGTTACAGGATATATGCTACTTTTCATCTTACTTATCTAGGAGGAGTATAGAGAATCTCCTGATTACACTTGTCAGATCATGACATTATATGATCATTGGTCAAGACAAAGCTCCTTTTATTACATGTTTTATTTTGTTCATTGCATTTTCTTACTTGCCTCTTTCACTAGTGGTCCACAGTATTCTTCCCGTTTCTCCCACTGGACCCTCTGTCACATATAGACTTCATGTCCTTTCAATCACCTGACGTACAAATATATGCATATGGCCTTGAAAAACGTATACTGCTGTTGTGTGTGTGTGTCGTTTTCATACAAAAAGTCTTGTGAAATATGCCTCTTTCATGCTTGTCTATTCTGCTCTATAAATTTTAGTTTTTTTGTGTTTGGCTTCTGCACAGAAACCTATTATAAATGCATAACTTGTTGCTTTCCACAAAGAATTTTGTCCCCTTCCATTACTGTCATTTATGAGGATTTTATTATTTTAATATAAATAGGCGCTAATCTCTATCCATTAGTAATTCTGTATCTATTGAGATAATCACTTTATTCTCTTATTTTAGAACATTAATGTGATTGATTATATTGTTAGTTTTTGTCATGTTCAATTATCGTTTTCTTCCTGGGAAAAATCTCTACTTGAAATGAAGTATTATTTTCATCACAGTTTCAGTCTGGATTAAATAAAGTTTTATTTGACAGTTTTGTATCGATAAACTGACCTATAATTACCTCTTTCTCTGGCACTGTTATAAAGATTGCACCAGCCTTCAGACATAAAGAAGTCACAACATTTATCTAAACACGTAATAAACTTTGGAGCGACCATCCAGTCAGTCCTATTCTCTTTCCCCAAAAGCAACCTGTCTCAATTTGGGGAAGCACCGTTAACCCATGTACAGCTTTTCAAAACAATACTGTATGTAGATACCAGCATATAGGCATATAGGCATATATATGTATATGTAAATTATTTTCACATCATTTTTTTTTTTACAGAAATAGAACTAACCTTCTTAGTGCCATGGAGGTTACCTTACATTAGCACATCCTGCATTTATAGATCTATCTCGTTATACCCTTATTTAAACATTCTGTTTTTAACAGATATTTAATTTGTTTCCAATTTTTGGCTATAACACACATCAGTGCATTAAAAGCCTTGTGTAAGTATTCGATATAACCACAGGCTAAATCCCACAAAGTGGAAACACTGGGTCAAATTTTGGTAGCAAAATCCTAAATATTATAACAACTATTTTAAATTCTGCTTTGATATATATGTATGCACTGGTAAAACATGAAAATTACACTTTTCTTTTACATTATAGTAAATATGAATTCTAATAGTTATTGTTCATCTAGCAGCGTATGCCTAAGCTAAAAAAGCTTTCAAAAGCCTTTCTGTTAAATACTGTTAAATTTATCTTACTTTAAATGACAACATATTTCATGAAAAAGCTCCAATGAAATGTCTTCAAGATAAATAAATGTATTGACTTTTCAAACTGAAAGCGACTCATGCCACACACCTCAATTTATACCTCAGAAAACTGGGCCCAATTAAGTTAATCATTTGTTAAACTAAGTTTGACATCTTAATGGAGAGTATTCAGTCTGAGTCTGAAACAAGTTTGCTTTAAATATTTGCACAGCAAATGGGATTCCTTAGTGTTTCATAGGTAGCTATTGCCATTTAACCTTATTAACAAGGAAATTACATCTACATAAACATGTTAAAATGTTATTTTTTAAAGCCAAATCGTATTAACATAGCTAGTTTTTTATCAACTGGTGGGATCTGGAATTGGTTTCCTTGAGACACTGCATTTTGCTAATAATAATTAAGGTTTCTTAATAAATTTCCTCCTAAATTTATTGTAATTTTCTTATAACCTTAAAATTTAAGTTGTGAGTTATCACAAATAATACAAAATAAACTTACGCATGGCCTTTGAGAGAGAAAAAAATAGGCCTTTCATTCTATCATGGTGGAACATGGATGTCTTAATAGAAAAAAAAATGAGTAAAGTTATTAAAGGCTAAGAACCAAATTAAGATTTTTTTGTGCAAAATTATAAATTGAATTTATCTATGTGCATCCTTGTTTTTCTCCTGTACCCTCCCCATTTTCAGTGTCTCCATGTTCCTTCAGGAACGCGAGCTTTCAGGCTGTCTCAACAACATTCTAGTCTCTGAGGAAAGATACAAGATAGACTGAGATTCGGATGTTAGGCAAGCAGAGGGCTCCCCTTCAAAGATCATTTGTCCAAATGGCCTTCAGGGAAATGACAAAGCTTGCCAAAAGTTAATAAAATCTAAATTGTGGAATTTCAGGAAGTCACAAAGAAATGATTTGCATTTTAGTTGTTTGCAGGAGATTATTTACCTAACAAGTAAAATTAGCTTTGTTACAGCATAAAACGTAGGAAATACTAGGGAAAGACCTGATGAAAATGGAAATGGGCATCATAGTTCCCAGAATGAGTCTGAAATTCTTATTTTGTCTGTAGGAACCATGAAAGTTTAGATAAACTTCAAAGCAGACTCACGGTATGGCCATTTATTTGTCAAATTTTTGTTCATAGAAATTGCTGCTGACCTTTATTTCCTACATTCAAGTGTGGTCAGTTTATTGTTCCCAGTTGTATCCACTCTTTGTTTTATGCCCCAGCGATAACTTCACCTGGAAGGAGGTAAGAAAGCAGTTTTGGTACTGTCTCCTTGACCCACACAGGACTCTGCGCCTTCAGCAAGATGTTCCAGCCCTGAGACCTCACCTTGGCTACAGGTTTCTCCTGCACCCAATTCCCCGGTGCAGCATTTTCTGTTTCTTTGTTGTCTCCTCGCTTTGGCAAAACTGCCTGTTCTATGTCTGTTTAGTCTGTCCCTTTGCTGGATCCCACCACACTACATCTGACCCACATGCTGGTGACCCACATGCTGGTTACTCCCTTGCAGTCTCCTATGCTGAAGTATAATCTTGAGCATACTCTGGACCTGTCTGCTCCACAATCAAAAAGGATGCACCATGTTGGTTTCTCTGATTTTTAACCGATCCCCAGAAAAGCTGTAAAGACTAGTGGTATTCTGAGTCTTTACAATAGTATTGCTGAGGTGCTAAGGTCTTTATGATATTGTCTAAAATAATGCAATATCACAAAACAAAACTGTATAAATATGATTGATGACGTTCCCCCGTTAAGATTCTCTGTGTTCATAGTGGACAAAATAAGTGAAAACATATATGCCAGCTTTAAACACTATATGCAAGAGATATACTAGAAACACATTGTTGTTTTTTAGTTTGTTTGTTTTGTTTTTATCTTACCAAGAAGCCCGATTTACACATGAAATGAAGAGAACAAACTTGAAGGAGGGTCTGCAATGACTGTGTATGTGAGGTATGGACAAAGCCAAGCACAGCTTTACTTGAAGAGTTTTAATTTCCCTTGTGTAACTGGAGTTATTACAAGTGCGTGTGTGTGTGTGTTCATACACACGTGCATGCTCGTGTATATGTGGTATATGCGTTTGTTCACAAAAAGGAACAAATAAAGTTGTAAGAGTTGGGGTAAAAATGGGTCACAAATAACAATCCTGATTCAACTGAATCAATGATTTTCTGTCTTTTCCCACATAATTGCTTTTCTTTAAAAGCAATAAAAAGAAATAAACCACAACAACAAACAACAAAAACATCATCAAAATAAGATCTAGCCCTAATGGTTCTGATTATAATAGAAATCAACATGTCATACTGCACAGCTCCTAATAGTTCCATAAATATTAAAGTAATAATATATGTAGAATACTTATTTAAATGTCTATGTTGCATCCTAAAATGGTTGGTATTATTAATTCATATTTCAACAATGCATAACAAGTTCAGACACTAGCATTTTAGTACAAATACCGTTCTAGATAGATACTCTTGTCAGATTATTTTGGTTCGAGTAATCAAACACTTTTTATTCTATTGTTCACAAACGTGAATAATAACATGGCAGACAGGGGTAACTTCAATTATTCGGAGGGGGTGTTTCTTAATGAATATTTTGCTGCTTGATTCAATACTTCATGTATCTAATCTATCCTAGTACTATGGCAAAAGATCAGGTTTTGAACATCATCATTCCCTGTGTGTTTTCCTTCACTCTCTCCACCTTTCAAATGGGATAAAAATCAACATTTATTTTAAAAACTCTGTCTCTGTATAGTTAAGCATAGTCAAGATTTTCAAGAAACTACTGGGGAAGATTTTGCATAAGCTCAAAGGAACTAAACAAAACCAAGTATTTACATTTCTCACAGAAGTACATTTTCCATACATTTTCCATACAAGCTTGCTTTACTGAAAAAAGTACATGGTATTTCTTCACAGACCTTTTTTGGAATATAGAGTCGGTCACATATTTCCGAGGTTCAATTAATAGGGTTACTTAATTGACCCACATAAGAGTCAAACAGTATATTTTAGGAATGTTCTTACTGTTTTGTGTAATAATGCCACTTATATACAATTCTAAACATGCCAGCTAATACTCTAGCTGTTGTGATACCAGAATCATTTATTATTTCTCACAGCTGTTCATTCTGAATAGCAATTTATAATCATTTCATAGCTAACACTCATGCTATCAAAAGACAAGTTGATGACTAGCATATTATACTAAGTTTAAAAAATAGAAAATAGTTTTCCAAAAAGTAGCACAATAAATTAATAGAGCACAAATAAAAATATTGCTCGACTATTGTTGAACTGAACTACTAAGTCACATGATTGATATATGTGTGTTCATACGCCAAGATTTATGTTTGTGTGTTTGTGTGTGTTTTTAACACAAAGTTATTTGATTTTTAGTGGTAGGGATTTTTTAAATAAATTAACTTAATATTTATTTCTTAAGGATAACACAAGTCTCTGCCTTTTGAATAGACAGTGAGTCTAAACTCTGATGTAATGATTATTAAAAGTAGATTGAATACTCATTCTATCCCAGGCGCTATCTTAAACACTTTAAAATGTTAAATTAGTGCTTACTTCTAAATCATGCATTCTACAAGGATTATTTACCATTATCTACCATTACCTTAATTGTACAGATAAGGAAATTGATGGGATGATCAAGATCATGACTGCAGAGCTGGGATAAAACTGCAGTCATTCACATTTCAATGTCCATGTTTATAACCATAAACCATTTAAAACTAATTACTAGTAAGACCTTATGATGCTTGATGCTTCTTCCTAAATTTTTAAGGACATCAGTTAGGCTTTATTACCAAATACTTTCCTAATTTGATAAGAAAGTAAACATAAGAGGTTCCTTGCTGTCAGTACAAGATAAAAGATAAAAAAGATATACTAATTACTATTTTTAAATACAGCTCTATGGTTCGCAAAGTCACATAATCATCATGATAACCTCAAAATGATCAGTATTATTACTACAATTGAGCAATTCACTCTATAGACAGGTGAACAGTTAGGACAGAACCTTTTTGAAAATAAAATAAACTGAAAATTTGTAACGTCAACACAGTTCGTAAACTGATAATCTTACAAATTTACAACAAAGTTACATTTATCAAGAGTTGTGTCATGGTTTCCTACCTTAGCAGTCAAATGCATTCATTAAGTTTAAAATCTCCCTGTACTTATATGAAATGAGCTAAAAAGATCACAGGCTAGGTCCTCTTGGTAGATGGGTCATTGTTTTGATTTTTCCACAGATGCTATGATTTTTCTCAGTGGAAATGGAACTTCCCAGAAGAATCATAACACATCAAAATGACATCTGTTCTAGGTTGTTTTCATAGCTCACTCAGAGCACACGACAGGCACAAGTTGCGAACTTGAATGTACCCTTTTGACCTTGAATTTCCAGCATCTCCACAATAAAGCCTTAGCTGATTCAAGACCAAATTCCACCTAAGTAGGTTAAATATTTATAACATAGGAAGAAATGTCTAATATTCATAAAACTGTGGCCACAGACTTTTAAATCATGGATTCTATGAGCACTGATTGTGTCCTGTTAAATATCGGGCAATGCAAAGCCCTTCTGGAGGCACTAGTGAGCATGTGGGACTGGGAACAGGGGATTATAGGAATCACACAATTTTCATGTTATCTGGCAGACTTAGTTTTATACTGTGAGATTTGCTAATATCTGAAATGGTTCTTAGGGCATAAATTCTCAAAATTCTCAAGAGGGCCCAGGTGCACCTGTTCAAATGACACGCCTACTCGAAATCTATATATCTGACTCTGATCCACTTCCAAATCTCCTACTATTTAAGTAGCAAATATATAGAAACAAAACATCATGATGTGACTAATATTACCAATACATGGAAAAGCAGATGAGGGATGGGTTGACTATATTTAAGTAGGGACTTTAGGAATTGGGTAGAATAAGTTGGTGAGTTCATCATCAGCCTCATTTATTCATTCCGTAATGACTTTTTATTCATCGAGAGCTCAGTTAAAGCCAAATAACAAAAATAGCTTGCAATGTTCTTATTGGCATGTATCATATGATATTGCTTTCTCATAGCAAATGACTTTCTCTAGAGATAACTCAATTGCTATTTTTTAACAGCACAGTCATATTAAACATATTAAAGCTGCCATCTGGAGAATCTGAAATTTGTCAACTAGGTAAAAATGTGGATATACTTTTTTTTTTTTCCCCTGAAAAGCTGATAAGAGTCCCAAAACATGACTCACATATCATTATCAGAGAAGCAATGTCTAGGTCGCTTTCAGTTTCGGTCTTAATAAATACTTGCGTATCTCTGTGTGGATTTTTATTTTGTGAATTCAAAATGAGATAAAATGCTACTCCAATACTCCTGCCTCCTCCCCATTTGAGGCAGTGTAGCAAACACTGTATATTTAGCAGGATTGGAGTTGAAAGTGCACATACTCTCGCAGGGAACAGAAGTGGATGTCACAGTGTCTTGTGCTCTGGTGTCTTCCCTGCCTTCTTTCTCTCCCATCTACTCTCTGAGCCCTACTTTAACGAAGGCACACTGTTTCTTTGACTAAAGCAAGGTAGCCATATAGAATATGTCAATCAAACCTCTCAAACACTAGGTTATGTCTCTTTCATCAAATTCAATTTTATAAGGATGGGAGATGGAATGACAGCCTCACCTACTCTGACTGCTAAAGGCCAATCAAGAGCTGAAAGGAAAGTAGAAATGTTATCAAGATTACTACCGTGTCCAGGCAGTGACTGTGGCAGTTGGTTACATCAGAAATTGCAGCTGGGAATACAAGAGAATACCATTTCAGAGGGCTGCAAATACAACAGAATACCATTTTCAGAGGGCTACAGAAACATTTTAGAATTTGACCCCGAGGTACACTATTTTTGGTATGGTAAACACTATGTCTTCTGTGCCCTTTGAAACTAACCATATTATTGAATTTAGCACAGATATGGAGATGCTGTTCTGAAAAAGGGCAATCATAATACTTATTTTCCTTTTGACAAAAGGTGTCTGTGGCTGTTCATGGGTAAATGTAGAAAGAGATGATGTTCTCTATGAGTTTTATGAGTTCTACCAGAGACTCCATCAATGTAGCATATATAACTGGTGCAGGCTCAAACGATAAATCCTGTCAAGCTATGAAATGCATTTCATACCTTAAGCCTGAGAAGTCAAAGCATTACAAGCTCTTCTAAATCATCTACATGGTTTCTCTGTCTGCTTGCACACATATCTCATATAGTACTATTACAATTCATAGCACTATTCCAAGCATTTTACAGATATGAGCTTATTTAATGAGGTAGGAAATATTATTACCTCCATTTTAAAGATGAAAAAAACTGAAGCAGAGAGAGAGAGAGAGAGAGATTAGTAACTCCAGGTTATATGGCTGTTAATTGGAGAAGATGATTTGTCTAGAGTCCAAGCTTTGTACCACAATCATATCACCTCCCAGGTGATATGAAAACATATATACATATATAATACATGCATATATGAATATATGTGTGTATATATATATATATACGTATTATACGGATGTTGTTATAGATACAAATGTATACGAGGTCAGACAATTAAGTTTGAGAACTCATCCTAGAAAAAGTAATACATACCTCATTGCTGAATATCACTATGGTCACCTTCAAAGAACTCCCCTTGGGAAGCTATGCACCAATGCCAGCACCTAGTCCACCCTTCAAAGCAATTTTGGAACTCTTTTTCTAGAATGGCCATCAGAGCAGTTGTCCTATTACCCTTGATGCCCTGAATATCATCAAAATGTCTTTCTTTCAATATTTCCTTTATCTTTGGGTAAAGAAAGAAGTCATTGAGGGCCAGATCAGGTGAGTAGGAAGAGTGTTCCAATACAGTTATTTGTTTACTGGCTAAAAACCCCCTCCCAGACAGTGCTGAGTGAGCTGGTGCATTGTTGTGATGCAAGAGCCAAGAATTGTTGGTGAAAAGTTCAGGTCGTTTTTGTGTATCTTTTTCTCGCAAACTTTTCAGCACTTCCAAATAGTAAACTGGATTAACAGTTTGTAGTTGGTACAAATTCATAATGAATAATCCCTCTGATATCAAAGAAAGGTTAGCAACAAGTTCGTAAACGTGTCAGACCTCATATACATATTTTGTTATACTTTGTTTAAAGAGTGATTTTTTCTTTTCAGTTTCATTAACTCATTATACCATTACTTTTCAATGGGTTCAATAATAAATTGATGAAACCACACAAACTAGCACTTTTTTTTTCAGTAATGGAGTTTTTTCCACTTTATGTAACCATCCACGTGGTACCACATTGTGGCAACACTTTTAGTTTTCTGTCTCCCAATGACATAAAGTCACATTCCATTGGCAATGGGAGATTCATTACACAGTATCTCTGAAGCTATGCTACTATCTGGGAGAAATTTTGAATGCTAACTATCTTTAAGTGGTCTAATTTACTTATGAGCTGTCTAAAGCACTGAACTACTATGTTCCATCACTCAATTTTTATGTTTATGCAGTGCTTGCTGTACACACAAAATAATACCTGGTTTTGGCATTTTTACTCATAACATAGATCCTTACATGATTTCATTATTACATACACAATTAACTTATGAATGAAAAAACACCACTTAAAAAACAGTGTAGCATATTGAAAAGTACATAAAGGCATAAAAATGTGTTTCTAAAGAATAGTTGGAAAAACAACGATAAAAAAACTCAAAAAAATCTTTTAAATCTTTTCCCAAATGATTTTACAAGTCTTTAAGTTCTTATCCCATTGTAAAGAAACCAATTCACAAACATCCATAGACAATAAATTATGGATTTTTTTTAAATGCAAAACAGAAAATGTCAAATTCCAGCCAGTGAATCCACGTACAAAGACGAGTCCTTAGTCCTACATCAACAGAAGAATCTTTAAAATTTCACATAAAATAAAATGTATCACGTATATATGTATCACTTTTATAATTCACTGCCTTAAAAAAAAAAGTTTTGGATTAACTGATCCAATGTCAAAAACAGGGTTGTATTATATAATTATTTTGGTACCTGACATATTTCTTGTAATTTTGTGTATACAATAAATAACATATCCAATACATTACACCATAATCTAAAGCATTCTAATGGTTCCATACATCTTAACTCATGATATTGTTTAGGAAAGATAAATTCTGATACCTTAGAGCAAATAAAAGCCAGAAGAGTGGTTACAGCCTGCTTGACTTCCTTCATGAAAGTGGTTTTAACTTTCTGAAAGTTACCAATTCTTTTTCTTGGATCCATAGATAAATATTTAATCAGGACTCTACTTCCATTTGTTCTGTGCATGACAATCTCAGTGGGAATTAAGTATCAGGTTTTAGAGCTATATTGTTTTTCAAAGTTCTGACAATAATTTTGACCTTTTCAAAATACATCATTAACACTTGTTTTGTTGGCAAGTCTTCCTGAGGTGTAACATCTTCTTTTCCTAGAGTTGGGAGTTTCAAAGAATGCTCAAATGTCCATACTATCTTTAGGTAATTCCCCTACTATAAGGTAGAAATTTCTTAATTCTTCAGGTTTGCCAGTCATAAAAGAGAAAGAAAGGCTTGAGAAGGGTGATTAAGTTGTCTTTTCCCTTGTATCTTAAAGATATGGCAATTAAGACGAAGAACTATATGTGTGTGCATCCATATATGCATACAAATACATATGTATATGCACACACATCCTCTATCAGATATTATTAGTTGGTATCTCATTTATTTGCCCAAACATGCAAGTTAGCTATTATAATCCCCACTTGATGGATGAGTAATTGATTAATTTGAAGATAAAATAACTTGTTTAAGTACAGTAAGTAGCAGAAGTAGGTTTTAAACCTACATAGGAAGACTGAAGCCCGTACTCTCTCCCTTCTGTCATATCCTCTCACTATGCTAAACGATGTTTAAGTAACTTGGGTCTGTGTAAAAGGCTTTGATACCCTGAAGATGTCTTCTATCTCTGTTTCAAACCAGTTACATGTATATAGAGAGGTTAAAAGTAGTAAAATATCCATGGCAAAATACTGAATTGAACTTGTTATACATTTTAAACCATGGAAAAACAGTCTAAGGCTATCCATCTAATTTAACAAAGTTGGAGAAAACATTAGGGTAAGTAAAAAATAAAAGTGTGTATGTGTGTGTGTGTGTGTGTGTGTACATATATAGAGTGATACAGATGTGGATATAGATATAGACATATAGAGAACACCTCTTACAGATATATAGAGAGAAGAAATACAGAGAGAAGCCAGTTACAACCTGGCCAAATACATAGAGTTTTACCTAACGATCACTCAAAAATGTTAGAGAAAATTTAAGGAATTATTTTTCAATAAAAATCTTTAAATTGTCTATTTATAATAAAGTATTATTATGAGTATTATATAATGGGTCACAGATTATGACAGATTCAAAAAACATACTACATCAAATTATGCAAACTATAGTTTGCTTCACATGTGAAAAATCAAGTCAACAAAATAAAGATTGTAACCAAGTCTTAAAATAATGGTGTTTCCTGTTTTGCCTTTTTAATCGCAGAGTTTGTTCTTGCTATTGTTTGCTTCTTTATTTCTCTCTGACTGTCTTCATTTGCTTCCCCAATAATCACATTTCACATTTCACTTTGGAGGAAACAATGTCAGTCTCAGACCCCAATCCCTAAGCTCCAGCTGAGCTCTGCCAAGTCCACAATTAGTCAGTCAGGCAGCTTTTCCTGGCTTGACATTACCAGGGTTATGCACTCTCCTGCCACGTTCCCATTCCAAGTTGTCCCAAGAGAGTTTGTGTACCTTGTTGGCGCAGCCAAGTTCAAACCCTTGTATGTAATTATGGTCCTGTTAATGCAGAGAATCAAGCAGCATCATGGTGGGAATTAGAAATCAGCCTGGTCAGTAAAGCATGATCTACTAATTACTTCCAATGATGGTTTTTCTGGAAGAAAATAATCATGGGTCTTTGATAAAAGGAAAAGAGAATTGCCTGAACTCCCTTTTGTTATCTTATTTCAAAATTAGTTGGCAATTTTAGGTTGCTTCAGTGTATCTGTTCTGAAAGTTGTAAGTCTGAATTATACTTTAAAACTGGGTATATTTTACAATAATGATATGCGTTATATATCCTGCTTTAAACTCATTGTAATTAATTGTGCATTCAATAGTATTGAAAATAAACTATAAGAAAATACTACATTTATATTCTAACATGTTTAAGACTATGATACTTTTAAAATTATAAAATGTTCCAAAGGTTTGTTTTTTATGTATTTTTGGAAATAATCATACATTAAGTTATATATTGATAATTCACAAACTTGAACCTAAAACATAGATATAATTTAAGGTTTAACTAACAATTCAAATTATATAAGCTATTTCTATTAATTTTAGCATATTTGAGTGAAGGTACTAGAAAGGAACCAAACACCATAGGTTTCTATGAATTCTGTATATGAGGTCAGACAATTCAGTTCACAAACTCATCCTACAAAAAGTGTTACATCCCTCATTGCTGAATATCACTATGGTCACCTTCGAAGTACTCCCCTTGGGAAGTTATGCACCAACACCAGTGCCTAGTCCACCCTTCAAAGCAATTTTGGAACTCTTTTCCTGGAATGGCTGTCAGAGCTGTTGTCCTATTATCTTTTATGTCCTAAATGTCATCAAAATGTCTTCTTTTCAATATTTTCTTTACCTTCAAGTAAAGAAATAAGTCATTGAGGACCAGATTAGATGAGTAGGAAGGGTGTCCCAATACAGTTATTTGTTTCCTGGCTAAAAACTCCCTCACAGACAGTCCTGTATGAGCTGGTGCATTGTCGTGATGCAAGAGCCATGAATTGTTGGAGAAAAGTTCAGGTCAAATAACTTTTTCAGACGGCCTTTTCTGCACTTCCAAATAGTAAACTTGGTTATTTGTCCAGTAGGTACAAATTCATAATGAATAATCTCTCTGATATCAAAAAAGCTTAGCAACATCATCACAAACTTCATTATCAGACCTCGTGTGTGTGTGTGTGTGTGTGTGTGTGTGTGTGTGTGTGTGTGTGTGTGTATTGACAAAGAAATGTATACAAGTGGACACTTTGGTCAATGTCGCTCAAGAAGTAGTTCATTGTAATCAGAACTGTCTGGATACTGATAGTAACCACTTTGAGCACCTCTTGTAATTGCAGAAGTCAAGTGTGACTTGTATTCATCTTTTGTTACTGGTATATATTATTATAATTTTAATACTATTTTCCTTTACTAAAATGTGTATGCATTTTTTGGCAGCCTCTATTTATAACTTACATGTCTATATATGTCTATATTTATATCTATCTATCTATCTATCTATATATATATATATAATATACATGCAGATTTTATGTCCACATATGTTGGATATGGACCTGTCTGTACAAAATTGTGACATTAAATAGGCCATATATGTCAAACCCTCAGCTAATATCATAATTAATGGTGAAAAACTGAAAGCTTTTGCTATAAGATCAGGAACAAAACAAAGATGCCCCTTTTACCACTGTTATTCAACATAGCATTGGAAGTCCTAGATAGAGCAATCAGGCAAAAGAAAGAAAGAAAATCCATTCAAATTGAAAATGACGAAGCCAAATTGTCACTTTTGGCAGATGATATGATTCTTTACATAGAAAACCCTAAAGACTCTACTAAAAATCTATTAGAAACAATAAACAAATACAGTATAGTTGCAGGATAGAAAACCAATGTACAAAAATCCATTGCATTTCTATACACTAACAGTGAAATTTCAGAAAAAAGAAATGAAAAAAAAAACATACTTCATTTTGCAACTGCTACAAAAATAATAAAATACCTAGGAAGTAACTTAACAAAAAATGTGAAGGACCTATAAACTAAAAACTATAAGGCATTAAATAAACTGTAAAAGACATGAAAGAATGGAAAGATATTCCATTTTCATGGATTGGAAGAATCAACATAGTTAAAATGGCCATATCACCCAAAGCAATATACAGATCTAATTCATTCCCATCAAAATCTCAAAGGCATTTTTAAAAGAAATAGAACAAAAAAATCATCAGATTTGTGTGGAATCTGAAAATACCCTGAATAAAGCAATCCTGAGTAAAAGAACAAAGCTGGAGGTACCACACCCCCTGACTTCAATTTATGGTACAAATCAACAATAATTAAACCAGCATGATATTGGCAGAAAAATAGAAACACAGACCAATGGAATAGAATTGAGAACCCAGAAATAAATCCACATATATATGGGCAGATAATTTTTGACAAAGGAGCCAAAAACATACAATGGGGAAAAGAGAGCCCCTTCAAGTGGCACTGGGAATATTGGAAAGCCACAGGCAAAAGAATGAAAATAAACTGCTATCTGTCACTATGTACCAAAATTAACTCAAAATGAATCAAAGACCTAAACATAAGACCTAAAACAATAAATTGTATAGAAGAAAGCATAGGTACTAAACTTATGGACCTTGGGTTCAGAGAGGATTTTATGAATTTGACCTTAAAGTCAAGGGAAGTCAAAGCAAAAATAAATGAATGAGACTATATCAAACTAAAAAAGCTTCTGTACAGCAAAAGAAACCATCAACAAAACAAAGAGGCAACCAACCAAATGGGAGAAGAAATTTGCAAAGAATACTTCCAATAAGAGGCTAATATCTGAAACATATAAAAAACTCATGTATCTCAACAAGAAAAAAAACACAATCTAATTTAAAATGGGCAGAGGACCTGAACATACACTTCCCCCAAGAAGACACACAAACATCCAATAGGTATATGAAAAAGAAATGCTTAATTTTACTAGCTATTAGGGAAATATAAATGAAAACCACAATGAGATACCACCTCACACATGTTAGAATGACTCTTAGCAACAAGACATGTGATAACAAGTGTTGGAGAGGCTGTGGGGGAAAAGGACACTTATACACTGATGGTGGGAATGTAAACTGGTCCCGCCACTATTAAAAACAGTATGGAGATTCCTCAAAACATTAAGAAAGGAATTACCACACGACCCAGAAATCCTTCTTCTGGGTATTTACCCAAAAATCTGAAAACATTTATCCTTAAAGATAATGTATATACCCCTATGTTCCTTGCAGCATATTCACGGTGGCCAAGATATGGAAACAACCAAAGTGTCCTTCAATAGATGATTGGATAAAGATGTGGTACATATATACACTTCTACTCAGCCATAAAAAAAGAGGAAATGCTGCTATTTGCAACAACATGGATGGATCTTGAGATTATCATAGCGTTGGGAGAGAGCCTGGAGAGCAGCAGAGCTAGGCTCTGGGCCTCCTGTGGGAAAATCCTGGCTCAGCTTGTAGCCCATGCATGCGCAGACCACCTGGAGCTCCTCCTCCTCCCTTATGTAACCAGCTGGCTGTAAGCCACTTTTGCTCTGTATGCTATATAACTGTAGTGGCTGCTCCAGTGAGCACAGATGCTACTTCCTGTGTCTTGACCGGCGCCTCAAGAACATTACTGTGGTATGAACCCTTTACCCATCGCTCCGTTGTCTTTTTTCAACCTCACTGAATCCAAGAAGCTGCCAGGGGTCGAACTTGTTACACATGCTAAGCAAAATATGTCAGACAGAAAAAAAAGTCGAGAATCATATGATTTCACTATTATGTGGGATATAAACATGAAAGCAACAAACGAACAAGACAAACAAACCAGCCAAAAAAACCTCATAGACACAGACAACAGTTTAATAGTTACCAGAGGGCAAGGGAGGGGGGTGGTAGAAGATGATATGATAATGGAAGGAGAATTGACTTGGGGAGTGAACACACAATGCAATATATAGATGATGTATCATAGAATTGTACACTTGAAATCCATATAATTCTACTACTAATGTCACCCCAATACATTTAATTTAAACATTGTGACATTTATACAGTGACTTCTATCAGCAAACAGATCATGCAAATTATAAGGTATAAATTATGACATGGTTTGTGTCTAGACTCTAAACATATTAAGGGTTAGAATTGTGTTTTATTCACTTTATATAGCTGGCACAGAAAGTCCAAACATTATTGATAACTGATATTAAGTATTAGCCGACACTATAGAAGACATACATTTTAAAATATCAACAGAAAACTGAAAACTATACTTTAATGCTGGACCTCTTCAAGAATTTAACAAATGGTTACTCTGTGAGGTGAAATGGCAACTATGTGAGGCAATAGATACGTTAATTAGTTTAATTTGTGGTCATCATTATACAAAGCATGCTTATACCAAAATAGCACATGGTTCACTTTAAAGATGTATCATTTTTTTATTTGTCACTTGTATCTCAATGAAGCTGAAAAAACAATACAAGAAAAAGAATTTACCAATATACAACAGGTCTAAAAATGATGAGGCCTTTCCACCTGCTATTCAGTGTCTGTTCTCATTGGAGGTTCAATCTCATTCTAAGGTCACTGAGTAATGTCAGTTTTCACATTCCACCGTATAATTGAGATTTAGTGATATAGGAGGTTTTATATCTATTTTATAGAGCAATTTCATCAGGAGTAACTGGCTGGTTAGAACATCTAACTATAGATTTTTTTCTATATTACACTTATTTTTAATTAGAAAATTAACATGATTATCCTCACAAATTAAACTAAGATTTGGAAATGGATAATGAAAACAGTTAATCTTTAATCAATATTAAAAGTTTAATGTTTATTTTTCCACTATGTTGTATTGTTCTACACACTGCCGCGTAATGTTTTAGAGCTGGAAGTGAGCAAGAGATCTCCCCGATTGGGTCCCTGACAGATGCTTCTCAAATTTGAATTTCATTATTGACCAAGTGATATTGCCCACATCTGAGGAGGAGTATGACAAACAGCTACACATCTTAAAGAACCATGGGGGACATACAGCATTTGTTAAGCTGGCAGATGGTGATGTCACCTGTTATTATAAACGAACAAAACACACAGACATTTCAGAATAGATGATATGATTTATAAACCAGTTGTAATGCTGACCTTATCTGGGCGGTTAGTTTGACAGAAGGCTAGGAATTAACTACATGATGAATTTTATTTTCTTCTTGACAAGAAATGCAACTTGGTAAAATGTATGAACATGACCATATTGTGACACTAAGAGTCTACAGAGTGCCTCTTCAATTGACAGGTGAAATATAGGTGTGGAGCAGGCAGATGAGGGTTATCTCTGCAGAGCAAGGCCAGTGAAAAAATGCTATATTTTATAGCCTATACTTTTCAGCTTTATAGTGCCAAATGTTATTTTCTATATACGCCATTTGGTTGCTTCAGTTCTATCCCAATCTTCTAATACATTCATAGCAAAACTAAAGAAAATGGGAGCTTCATGATTGTATGATTTTAATAAGTCTAGCAAATTAAAAATCCATTAATATATATTAATAGATAGTAAACCCTTATTCACCCATTGTCATATGACCTGTTGTATGTGTATTTATTATGCAAGTAAAGAAAAACAGTGATCAGCCATCAAAGTTTCTTAAATCCTAGAAGCCTTAGTATTCATACTTATAAAATTGGCTATAAAACCTGCATTTCTCTCATAGGGTTTTTATGCTGTTTGAATGAGATATGTTCTTTGAATGAGATATTAATGATAAACACTTATTAAGTGATTGCTATATATCATGCATTCCATGTGCTTAACTTAATACTTACAACACCTATATGTAGGTTTCATTATTATGCCTGTTTTATGGATGAAGAAACTGAAGCACCAAGTAGTTAAGTAACTTGCACAAGGTCATGGAGATCAGAAGTCAAATCCAGACAGTCTGGGTCAAGAGTCCACATTGCCAACCAAAACACTGTACTGTGTGATATCCCACACTAGCTTGTTATTAATTTAACTGGTTGCTCAGTCTTCAGTCTTTTCCCTTTCTAATCCACCCACTATATGTCACCTAAATTACCATTATAAAATATAATCCTAACTCATTATTTCTTTATAACTTTCCAAGTGCTTTCACTAAATTCATACTTTCAAATTTCTTCTCACATCTGAAAATACCCTTTGCTTCTGGTTGAAGATTTCCTTCCACTCACCCAGTAAGCTTGGAAACACATCTTCAACTTCATCTTAAAATTGACAACACATTTTGATCTACAGAGGATATATTATAGAATTGTACACTTGAAACCTATCGGATGTTACTAACCATTGTCACCCCAAGAAATTTAATTTAAAAATGGAAAAAAAAAGAAATGCATAAAACAAATCGACAACACCTTTTCTCGCACACTTCTATAGCTTTCTAGATCTGGTGCACACTTCCTGGAATGAACTTCCTACTATTTACCAGACCAACGATATCGACTTTTCAAGATTCTGATCAAATTTCAGTGAATCCTGTCAGTTCCGAGACAGAGCGGAGTAGATGCTTCTGGGCTGCCTACCAGTATCTCTGGGATTAAACTTGTTCCAGTCACATCCTATTATGTCACAATTATGAATTTTCAGGTCTCTCTCCATCACTCGACTGTGAGCTCCTCTAGGATGAGAACGAAGTTTGATGTAGACTTGGGTGATAAGTGCCTGATATCGGGCAAATATCTGGCCCTTAAAAGCGTTCATTCAATGTCCAACTTGTTTTCCATCTGGAAATCAGTTCAGTGCCATATTAACAGCCAGTTCAACAGATTAATTCAACAAACATTTATGGGACACGAATGGCTGTCAGGCAGCCATTAAGCAGGAACAGGTAAGAACCACACATGACCCTGCCCTTCAAGAGGAGTTGGAATGACACAGGCAAATTTCTAGTTAACTTTGATACATTCTACTAACATGGTTATACATGGGGCGTTCGGTGAGCACAGAATTCAGACAATTAGCCCTGCCTGAGGAGAGAAGGAGAAAGCAGGAAGAGAAAGGCTGTATCCTCCCAAATTGCCATTTAAACCTGAATTACTAATGGAGTAGCATGCTTTCCGTTTAGCAGCTGCATCTACCCCCATCTTGATAACTGTGACAGTCAGCTAGATTGTAACTTAGTTTCATCAGGATCGGAGAGATCCAAAGGTGTAAAGCAGTTGTAACTAGTCTGCTTGAAGTGTTCATTGTGTGATAATCCAAAATAGAAAATGGCTATTTGTTTGAGAATTTAGAAAATTGGCAAACTCATCAATTAATATTGTCAACAATGCTTAGTTTCCCTCATAATAAAAAAAGAGAGAGAATAGAGAAAAACAAACAAACAAACAAACAAACAAACAAAAAACGAACCAAAATTCCTATTGGGCCACAGATTTACTTGCTTTTTTCTCATATCTGAAGTATTTGCAGATGACAGTTTTGGTTTGAGACTTTTTGTGAGAGACCCGGACAACCACAGCACTGTAGGCAATCCTTTATCTATTCCTTCTCACTCAATGTTCTAGAAGTCCACATATTTACATGTTCTATTATGGCTTCTAAAACATGGATTTCTTGAAAGCAGTCCTCTCTGGTTCATAGGGTATTGCTGTCCGTACCAAGAACTATAGCACACATGTGTCATCCTCAGCACAATCGCTGGGTGGTGAGTGGATATAATTACAAACGTAAAAGTTAGAATTTCACTTCATAATTCTAGACGGCAGTAAAATAAAAGGAGGATTTATAGAATTAGAATTCAATGGGTCTTGACTACATTAAAATTTTCCCTATAATAGCTCATAAATTAGAGAACTTCTACATGCCCTTGTTCCCTTGCTGTCTATTTTCAAGACAAAAGCCAGCAGTATTCTCTTAAAATATCCTTAGATCATGTCATCCCTCTGCTCAAAATTCTCCAAAGGCTCTCCATCTCTGAATAAATGTAATGCCCTGAACTCTCCATTGTGTGCCTCACCACCCGATTCTCACCTCTTTGACCTAATCATATATAACTACCCCTCAGGTCACTCCACTACAGGCTCACTGGCTCCTTGCTGATTCTTAAATACAGCAGGCATGCTCCTGCCTCAGTGCTTTCACGGGTTCTGTCTCCACTGCCTGGGAAACTCTTTCTCCAGATATCAGTGGCTCATCCCTTATTTCCTTCAATTATTTACTCAAAGTGAATCTCCTCATTAAGATCTTTCTAATCACCTTATCTAAATGTACAATTGCACCACTACCACGTATTCCAAACCTCCCACTTTGCTTTATTATTTCTACTTAGCATGTATCACTAACATATTATGTATGTTACCTTCTTATTGTATTTGCTTCCTGTCTTCCACACTAGAATGTGAGCTCCATGAGGGCTGGGAGCTTGCCCTTTGGTTTTCTAACATATACTCAGTGCCCAGTACAGTGCTTGGCATATTGAAGGTGCTCCATGTAAATTGCCGAAGGACTGAACAAATCACAATAATGATAATATTTTTTAACATAAGTGTTAAAAATTAGGAAGGGCACTTGCTTGCTACTATAGTGGTTTATAGATGTTATTCTAATTTTAGCTAGTTTTGTGGAAATTACCAAAGTTGGTTCACTATCTTCAACAAAATCGTACCAAAGGGAATAAAGACTACTAATCATTAATCTTATCTGTCTTAAACTTTGCTAGAAGGGTTATTCACAGAATGAACCCACAATACTTTATTTTTGTGTATAAGCTTGAGGAATTATGGAAGGGAAGTAGACAAACATGTCCAGAGAGAACATCTCACCTCAGGCATGGGGGGTCTTTAATCTGGGCTTGCAAGGTACCTTGTGCACCACTGAGAAAATGTAAGTTCTCCAATTTTCCGAATCTTATGCTAAGTGTCAGTAGAGAAACTTCCAGTGCTCTCACCGTGCCGTGGCACTACATAACTTATACTACAATGTTGACCAGAATGCATGGAGGGGAGAACTCCCCAAATGACTCAGGTTAAGTTTTCCACCAGTAGAGAAGACTGAAAGTTTAAAACAGAAATTCAGGGTCATTTTTGGCAGAAAGTGAAGAATGTATCCCCTGCCCATCTGAGATTCATATCTGCTACATGGGCACTATTTTATTTTCTCTTTGAAACAATTCTATGTAGGAGAAACTATTATTATTTTCCCTGGTTTACGGTTGAAAAAATTGGTGCCCAGAGAGATTAAGTAACTTGACTGAAGGTCTGATTGGTTCCAATGTTCTTAATCTCTGCATCATACAGTTTCAAGTCTTGCCAATTTTATAATATTAAACATCATATAGTTTTGAGTTACTATTTTGCTTTTCATAGTTTCTTGGATATACTGAAACAATAAGGTAAGAAAATAAAGCTTTTTGAAAAACCATTACTTTAATTGTTGGATTTTTTTCCCTTTAATCTAAAGTTTGCAACAAATAATGAAAAGAAATAAATGAATAAAAATCTCCTCCATGATGTAAGTTCGGATCGTTCATTTCCTTTTGAAATAGGGCATAATAAAACAATCAAATGACACAAATGTACACAGTTGTACAAGGAAGGCTATGTTTCCTGAATTCCAAGCTGACCTTTGCTGTTTAGCAACTCTGTGACTCTGACCAATTTGATTCCTCTGTCTATACTTCATTTTTTTTAATTTTTAAAAAGAGTATCACAGTAGCATCAACTTCATTTCATATGGCAGTTTATGAATTAAATGAGTTAACATATGGCAGGTGTACAGAGAGGAGTGCTTGCATATAGTGAGGGCTTTAAAGTATTGCCTGTGTTTTAAAGCAGGCACTATTTCAAATTATTCTTTTTGCTCATATCTGGAAAATAAGGGTAGAACTTTCTAGGTCTATGTAAATCACATTTTGTCATGTTGTATTTTGAATGGACTTCCATAGGTGGTTAAGGACAACTTAAAAGGTTTTAGTTACACTAATAATTTCTAAGCTTATAATCATGAAGACTGTAATTAAATATGGTATACTCCAAGAGAAAATTCACTATTCTGAAAGTACTGGGTGAATAAATTAGTTCTAGGTGATATGCAGGACAAATTCCATACTCTGAGCCTATAAGAGATGTAAGAAGCTGGGGCAGCCTGATCCCTGAGGCAAATCTTAAACCACAGACCTGGAAGTTAAACCAAGAATCTTAAACCAAGACCTTGGCTTCCTCAGTTAGGGAATGTCAATGGAGCATTTTCTACTGTCAATGGAGCATTTTCTACTGTCAATGGAGCATTTTCTAAAAGCATGCAAGAGCAACCAAGGCTTGAGGATAGAGATTCACAGACAGTGTTTTAATCTTTAGTTAGTTGACCATAGGATAATGGAGGTGATAAAAGAAAAAAAAGCTAAAATTTCATTGGTCATCTTGAAGATGTTGGATGACCAAGCTGATGAAGGATATGGAAATTGATCCTCTAGAAATCCATTAAGAGACATAGCCTACAAGAAACACACTGGCAATCTCAGGCACAAGATTTTATTTATCTGTCACTTCTAAATGAATGTGTTGCTTTTGTATGTTGCTGTGCATTGTTTCTCATGTAACTTTTTACATTTGATCTTCGCCAAAAAGCCAAGAAATGATCATCTTTTTATCAAGAATAGAATGCTAATTGAGACTCTGTTTATTCAAGGAGGAAAGACACTGTGGAAAACAAAAATGTGAAGATGAAATATATCCTCTTGACACATCCACACATAAATTCTACTTACTAATATAATATTAACTTGAAGTATCTTACCTCCTCAAGAATTCTAAGATGTTAGTTATTGTTGCACAGATAAAGAAACTGAGGCACAGATATTTTAAATAAATTGCATAAGACCAAGATTTTCTGAATTTCAAAACTATATACTCTTAATAGTCATGCTATTGGGGAAAAATGTTTGTGGTATGGGGCTGTTAGATTTAGGATTGTGTGTTTTTTCTTTTCCTTTTTCTCTTTTTCTGGCAGTGGCACTGAAGTTACATAGAAGTATTAATGACCGTCAGTTTCCATCTAGTTCCTGGGTTACCTTTCTATGGACTTTGAAATGGCAAAGGTGGGTGGTTACATTTAAGATTGATCAGATTGCCTCTCATTTTTAACAAGGCCATGAATTATACATAGACATGTAAGGGCTCTCTGCACTATCTCGTTTTTCACAGAATTATGTGAGAGAAAATCACCCTTCATCAGAAACCAGTGCAGTTTTCCTAAGACAAATCTGTGACCTGTATCTGTGGGTGAAGACCTTTTGGATTTTTAATGCAGCAACATATTCTTACCTTCAAAGTATTGTGCCTAGCTGATGATCGTGGAGCCCAAGGATTAAAGATTCCTTTTTGCCAAATGACTGGTTGAGAATAGTGTGCCAACACTCCAAGGGGTAATTAGCCTTGTAAAATGTGATTTAATGAGATATCGAAAATGAACTTTCTATTCCATATCCATTTGTTAACGGAGACGAGCGTCCAAAAAAAGGTGATACTGCTTCTTCCCAATTACTGAAGATTTTGAAGAGCAGCAGACTGAGCAAGGAAACAATACCCAGGAGACACCAGCCGCACACACCACAGTCTCTGATCTGTTTTCCCTTTATGACTTGGGTACATAAAGGGAAAACAGATCAGAGACTATGGTATTTCTAAACCAAAGAACATGTAAGAGCGTATTTTCATACAAGCATCTTATAACTGACTATAGCTAAGGGGATGGTTTCAATTATGGTTTGAGCAAATAGAGCTCCATGTGGTTTGTTTGGGTATCAATGAGCAACACAAAGAACTCTGGACATTCTCATCACTGGCTGGAATGGGCTTTCTCTCATTTATTACTCATAGGTGAGCCTCCCTTTCTCTTATTTTCTGTTTGTAACAAATTTACAAAATGGAAGCTTTCTTTCTATTGCTCCATGACTGGCTGCACGAAAAGGCGGCACCTTCTGCAAGATGGAAGGATCACATGTTTATCCAGCAGCTGCACCTCGTTCAAAATATCAGCATTAATTAACATGCCTAGTTTCTTTACAGAATGAGACAGTCGACAACCACTTCGCCTTTCCCGCCTAGGTTGACACTGTGCAAACAAATGTTTGAAATTACACAAGTGTTCTTTATTCTTAGCAGAATATGAAAAAAATCACAAATCCTGGTATATGGGCACATAAACATTTCACCATTTCCCAAATATACAATTCTGAAATGGCTGTAATAAATACAAATGTTCATAGCTGTACATAAGATGAGGGCCAACCATATTACAGCTGCATGGCTTCTTGTATTTTATCACAGCACTAAAATATGCAGTTCCTTCCCTTGAAAAAACACTGTTATAGGCATTATTAAAAAAAAAAAAAAGCCACAGTGTAGTCTGAGCAATTATCACCCTGGAGGGAAACACAATGATGCAATTGAACAGGAATAGCTATTTAGACAATCGGACTCTACTAGTTCACTATCAGAGCCAAGGGGCCTAATTCATCACCTGGCCTCAATTTTAGGAGAATTCCACTCTGTTTGAGGACTAAAGCAGTTGCGAGACTTAAGGAGAAAGCCTATTAAGCACAATAAAAAGCTGACTATAAATAGAGGTAACTACATTAGAGTAATAATTAGATGTTCATGAAGCAATGAGGCATATGTTAGGTAGTGCTAGTGCTTATGATGCTTTTTTGGTGAACTACGTTTAATCTGTCTAATATCAATATTTAAGTTTAAGGATGGTGATACAGTGCTTCTCGGGAAATTACATCAAGTTGTAGCAGCCTTTTAATGATGAGATAATGTCACAAGTCTTCCAAGTCCTTCATGTAGGATGTTTTCATATTTAAAATCATTATCTGGCATCACACCATACCTATATTTGTCATAGCCTCTCATTTTTTGAAAACTCCCATTATTTTGGCTTTTACAATGAAACAAATAAACCTACCACAGAATAAAAGGGAGAAGTACAAATCAATATATACAGCACCACTATACTCTCCAGTTCCTTAAAAAAAAAAAGAAAAGAAAAAAGCAATTCACCATTTCCTAAAAGCAGTCTCTTTATAAAACAAAGTACAATATTTGGCAGATGTTTGTCTCATAGGGATGCCCTCAAACATCAGCTATAAAAAACAAGAGTGAGAATCTGTTATATTGGGAAAATTACTTCAACTGCAGGAATAGAGCACTTAATAAAATAACAGCTGCACATGAAAAACAAATATTAAAGAAAAGATGATACAGAAAGACATACTTTCAGAGTCACAGAGTAAGTTAACACATTAAGAAAAAACAGGTATGTTATTGCATTCTTTCAAATAACATCTACGATTCTTCATTCAAATTTATAATAAATATTATTAGGAAGTAAAGAAGGCTAACTTCTAATTTTCAGAGCAAATAATAGAAATGATTTGAACACATACAAACACACACATACCTCTTGCCATAAGAAGTAGAGTACTATTGGATTAAGGAAGAGTTAAAGCAGCCTCCAACCTAACAAACTACCCTAGATGTGCTGATATTGAATCTTTATTCTGCAAGGAACGCTCTAAAAATATAACTCCTTCCCTATCTTATTTAATTTTTCAGTCCTTTATTTGGAGAAAAACACGTTATCGCTATTTTCAGAAGACATGATTTTTTATTCAGGAAATAAAAAAGTCATCTATACATAATTACTAGAATTAGAATATGAGGGTAGCAACTTTGCTGTATACAAAAGCAAATGGTACTTATATTCAGAAACAACAAACATTTAAAGATGACATTTTGATAAAAGATATATTCACAATAGCAATGTGTCTGTCAAATAATTAGAAATTCTTTTAATGAAAAAAAATGTTCAAAACCTCTACACTGAAATCCATAAATGTGACAGAGAAATGACCAATCTAAATAAATACAGGGATAGACCATGTTCATGAACTGCCAAACATACTGCTTCCCAAAATGATTATAAATTCAAAGCAAAAACAATCAAACCACCTGTTGGTATTTCCCCTATCTTAGTTATCCTACATATTCTGAGAAGTAAATGTATAAATAGCCACAAGAAGGAAGATTAATTTTCATTTATTTTTTTAACTAACCCTAGTATAATTGTTGCTCTGTGTCAGGCTTTGTTCTCAGTTCTTTACAAATATGAATTCATGTAATCATCATAACAACCTCATGGATTGGCTGTTATTACCCCTAATTTAGATATAAGGATACTGAAGCACAGAGAAACTAAGTAACTTGCTGGGTAAAGCTGAACTACTACAAAATAAATTATACTATTTATTCTTGTTGGCTGGGGGAATAACAAACCAAGTACGACTTTAAATCAAATTAGTTCCTGAAATTCACCCTCCTCCCTTTCAAATTGGCAATGTTATTTGGATTTAAAAAGTGACATAAAGCTTTGTGTGATTATAAATTCTCAGCTACACAAAATTTGTGGTTATGTTTATGAAAGTGGACCCATTTCCCTTATCCTACATCAAGGCTGAGACAGGAAAGTTTTTTTGCGATCCCCTTCCATGTGACAGGTCTTGGTCCTGTCACCCTTACCCAAGCAGGCAATCACTTGGGTTTCCAGCTTTTTGCTGAGATTGCATATTAGATCCCTGCACTTGGGCAGCTCTAGGTGTTTAATTCCCTCTGTGTCTCAGACAGCCTTTAAAGTAGAAACTCCAGGTTATGAGAATTCAGCATAAACCTTTAAGATGAAAGAAATCTTGGTATTCACTCAAAGCCTATAGTTCCAAGTCCCATTTTATTTCAGAACTCTTTGATTCTTTGGTGTGTGTGTGTGTGTGTGTGTGTGTGTGTGTTCCTAGTAGTGCATTTGACTAGATTTTTAGAAATATTTGTATCTAGCATGTTATTGTTCCAATGAGAAGACTTGCTCAGGATATCTAATCCATCACACTAGTGTAAAAGAAGCCTCCTTCTATCTTCTTAGTGAGAGAACCTGGAACATGAACGGACATTCATAAAATATTTGCATTAATGATCCTCTGCAGTGGGATTCATATGACTAAACCTCCACACCTCTCCATAAAATGAGCCCTGAGTCGCCAGCTGTCCCTTCTATCCTGAGTATCAAGAATGTCATTTGATTGTAATCATCTCTGTTTTGCAGCATCCGATTTACTTTCAAAGAGGAAAGGGCAGGAAACTGCATAACCCGGCACTCTCATTCAGTGTGAAACACACGTTTCTAAGACTAGACTAATTCTTTAATAGACGTGTTGGAGCCACATACTAGATGCACAAAAACTAACTAATTGTGTATCAGTGGGTCCTCACTTTACATATTTCACAACACCTTGCCTTAAGAACTGGGGCAAACAGTTCCCCCTTCAGTAAATGTACTGAAATTTAGAACCTGAGGTTGTACCTCATCTTGTCCTCAGAGCATTTCATCTATTTGCCTGTTATTCTCACACTCTTTTCCAACATCTGCACATAGAATATCATGCTCTACAGGGATAATTATGTTCTGAGGTTATATAATGTCGAGCACAGGAGGAAGTTTCCTATAATTTTTCCCTTTCCTCATCCAGTATTAGCGCACTGATATTTATAAACAGACTCAGTTCATCAATCTATGTCTAGAATTTAGATCCTATGACAAGATACATGCCTCGTATGGCTAAGCGTTGCATTGCCAATCAGGACTTAGGATGTGCTTATTAGATGCTCAATGGCATTATACTAGGATATCCAAAATATGGTTTTACCCATCAATCTACTATGGGTAAATTACATTTATATGTGTAAAATTATTTTTATAAAGTAGCTTATACTTGGTTAATTGTAAACGTACAACAGAGACTAAAGAATTTGTGATGGTTTTTGAAGCACAAAACATGTTTTTAAAAAAGCTTTTAAATAATCCTTGGTCCTTAATGAGTAATAAGTATAATTATTTAATGCATTTTTGAATTAGAACTATGTGAGCAAAGTACTTATGAGATAAAGGGGAAAAACAAGATTGATTTAATAAAAAAAAAATAGGTGTGCTAATTAACCACTTAACAGAAGACGAAATTCATGTACAAGAATTGTTCCAGGGGTGGCCGCATGGCTCAGTTGGTTAGAGTGGGAGCTCTTAACAACAAAGTTGCTGGTTCCATTCCCACATGGGCCAGTGAGGGGCGCCCTCCACAATTAGACTAAAGGACAACGACTTGACTTGGAGCTGATGGGTCCTGGAAAAAACACACTGTTACCCAATTAAAATAAATAAACAAACAAACAAATAAATAAATAGAATGTTTCATTGTATGTCTTTAAAAAAAAAAAATGCTCGAAGTGAGCTCTGCCCAAGTACCCAGACATCACATCTGAATGGAAGGCAATTCAAAAACCATTGTTTTCTGATCACTCCATTTTAAAGACGAACAAACTAAGGCCAAGAGAAGATTAATGGGAACATGGTACCTGAGCCCTAACCTATCATTTGAGCACCAAAATTGTAAGAAAAGCAATATTATTAGGATTTTGTTAACACAATGGTCACTGAATTAAAATGCATTATAGAGCAAGTTTCTTTGTTTTTCTCTCTTACATACGTTCACAGGAAATTTTTCATCACTCTAATAAAGCAAAGGCTACACTTTTAGAAAGAGTGGTATCATAAGAGTCAATTTTTATTAGTGTTCTGTGCATTGATTATTTCAATTATAATACCTTACACTACTTTATCTTAGAAGAGTTTTCCTACTTAATTCAATTAAATTAATGATATGGTAAATTCTTAATATACGAATGCCCACATTATATCAAAGGAGAACTGATAAAATTCAGTCTACTGAAGGCGTATAAAACATATTAATGTTAGTTTCCATTAATACATAATTTAATCCACAAAGGGAAGGGGGATAATAGGTACATCACACGAGTGTACATTTTAGATTCTAAACATAGTAGAAACAGCTCATTCTTGCTGCTCCCACACAAAGAGCAACCATCCTTTATGCAGCTCCTACATCATCAGGAGAAACTACCTTTTACATGAATATGATCAACCCCAAGCACTTTCACATAAGAAATCTATCAGTATCATATCCATCTGAGCATTTGCTTGCTTAAATTATTTTGTATTGAAGGAACTAAACTATATAGTTTATGGGGTTGAATAGAAAATGTAGGGAAAAAAGAATTAACTAGCCTTTTAACTGCATTATCATTTCTTATTATTAGTTACTAACTTTTGGGTTGTGGTCAGAGAAAAAAACATTGTTAATGTTTTAGCATAAACATGCAAACACAAAGAAAATTCTGAAATTTCATATTCCTTATAAAAAAAAGGACCATGGCAGATAGTAAGAAACAGGAAACATTTCGAGGGATGAACAAATGTTCCTCTCAAGCACGTTTCAGCCCTTTATTATGCCACTAATAATTGCTCAAGTAGATACATCATTTTGCATCTATGGTAGCTATAATAATGGCTCCCACAGAGGTCCATGTTCCAGTCCTTGGAACCTCTGAATATATTGCCTTACATCGCCAGACAAACTTTGCACATACGCGTATCTTTAAAGGTAAGGACCTCAAGACAGGGAGATTATTATGAATTCTGGGTGGGCTCAATCTAATCACATGAGTCCTTAAAAGTAGAAAAACTTTCCCAGCTGTGGTCAGAGAGAGATGGCAACACAAAAACGACACAACAATCCATTCTTGCTGGTTCTGAAATGTAGGGACTACGTGCAAAGATCTCAGAGAGGCCTTCAGAAGCTGAAAAAGGCAAAGAAATGGATTTCTCCCTTAATACTCAAGAAAAAAGAAACGCAGCCCTGCCAACACCTTGACTTTAGCCAAACTGAGCTTCTGACCTACAGGACTATAAGATCAATTTGTGTTGTGTTAAGCCATTAGGTTTGTGGTAATTTGTTATAGAAGCAATAGAAAGCGAATATAGCACCTGATCCTCAGAATAACCTTGCGAGGTGAGAGAAAACAGTTGGTGTCTCTATTACAATTGAGAGAACTACTGCTGAAATCGAGAAATTTTCCCAAAAATGCATCTGCTAGTGGGTAGTGATATCAGGAAGAAAGGTCCTGCCTCCTAAAACCAGACCCAATGCACTGCTCCTCAAATATTCCTTTACGGAAGAAGTGTCGAAGACACACTGACCTATTTAGACTACTACCCCAAAAAACAGGTAACAAAGCTATTGGGTCAATGAGGTTGTAAAACAAGACAGAGATGAGTGAAACATGTGTTGTGTAGATAGGCTGGGCATAGTCTCAGTAGTGTGAAAAAATAATCCGGTTTTAGAGAAATGCCTGGGGATCTGGTGTCACTGGCCCTTGAGAAGTAGCAGGAGAGGGAATGTAGAAGATACTGACATAATTCTGATTGAGTGATACTGAATGCCATGGTAAACATATATGTTATATTCAACAGAAAATAGTGAGGCATCAATGGCTTTTGAACAAGAATGTGGCTTATCAAACATGTGCACTAAAATGATCATCTTAGTAGCATCGTGAAGAAAGAGCTGTAGTAGGAACACACTATAAATAGGAAACCCCAAACTATTGGAACACTGTTTTATCAGCTTCAATGAACTGCAATGAAAACTGAAGCTATGGTACAGGAAACGTACCATAAAGTACAGGAAACGGCAGTTTTGAGCTATCAAAGAAAACCAAATCAAACCCCAAAAACTGTTTTGAGGCGGAATGTTGAATGCAGAGTACAGTGGAGAAAATGATATTTCATAATCTGAGACTTCTCCCAATTATCATTTGGGAATCATTTATCAGGTATTATTTATGTAGCCTATATGAATTCCATCAGTAGTTAACACTCCTTAGGCACTATAGTTCTGGGGCTCTGCTTTAAGTGAATGTATTATCTCATATTCGCCTCAAACAAATTTATGAGGTAGGTACTCTGAATATGGTCCTTAATATGTCCAGTAACACCTTGTTATTGAGGGGCAGAAAGGATACAAAGCATGTTCATGATCACAAAACTAGTAAATAACAAAGACTGGATTCAAACTCAGAGCTATCTGAGTTGAAATTCCAACCATTAAATTGTAGACATGTGCTTTCCGTTCCTGGCACGATATTGCATTACACTTTGGAAAAGCTTTAGATTTCAGAGGAAGTTAATTTTATTTTTTCTTAATATCAATTACTGCAGCACCAAAGATATTTCACTCTGGTTAATCTAGCAACTGGGGACAAACACAAGTTGGAGAATAACAAGGATCTCTTTATTCTTAGCAAATAAAATAGCCTTGAAATTTGCAGTAACTAAGCTGCAAGATCTGAAGCTAATGAAACTAAAAATATATAAATACCACTCCTGTGGATTCTAAATTCTGTGCTAAATTAAGTCAAAATGCTGAAATTATGGAATTGGCATAAATTGCCAAAGTTTATTTCTCCCAGAGTAAGATTCTTTAAATATTCACTAAGCTGCTTACTATCTTTTGGACCAAATACTTTTTATAATACACTGAAGTGATAAAATGGGATGTGTAAGAGCTAAAGAAATAAACCACATGGATTAAATGTCTCTCAAAATACCACTAGGTTTAAAAACTAAGAGAAAAACACTTAGGTGAAAAAAAGGCTGTAAGAAACTATTACTAGAACTGACCAAGAGCAAACACTTGAGAAATAGCATGAGACATGTTTCTGAACTAAAAACGTGCTAGCTTATCTCCATCTCATTAATGCAATAAAGTAGTAGAACGCTAATTAAAAATGCACTTTGAGGATGGAGCCAACATACAGCAGAAGTGGATATAGAGTGATTGAGCTGTGGATTTAAAAATACTGAGCAGCTATATTTTAAATTTTTTGAGGAACCTCCATACTATCTTACATAGTGGCCATACCAATTAATATTCCCATCAAGAGAGCACAAGGGTTCCCTTTTCTCAACATCCTGGCCAACTTAAGTCTTTTTTTTCTTCTTTAATAATAGCTATCCTAACAGGTGTGAGATGATATCTCATTGTTTTGATTTGCATTTCACTGATAAGTAGTGGTGTTGACCACATTTTCACATACTGGTTGGTCATTTGCATATCTTCTTTGGAGAAATGTCTACTTAGTTCTTTTTCCCATTTCAAATTAGGTTATTTTCTTTTCTTGGCTATTGGGTTGTAGGAATTTCTTATACACTTTGGATATTAACCCTTTACAGATCTATGATTTGCAAGTATTTTCTCCCATTCCAGAGGTTGCTTTTTTCATGTTGTTGATGTGCAGAAGCTTTTTAATTTGATACAGTTTCACTTGTATATTTTTGCTTTGTTGCCTATGCTTTTGGTTTTATATCCAAAAAAATCACTGCCAAGACTAATGTCAAGGAGGTCTCTCCCTATGTCTTCTTCCAGGAGTTTTACAGTTTCAGGTCTTACATTTAAGTCTTCAATCAATTTTGAGTTGATTTTTGTGTATGGTGAAAGATAAATTTCCAATTTCATTCTTTTGCATGTGGTTACACAGTTTTCCCAATACCATTTATTGGAGGGACTATCCTTTCCCCATTGTGTGTCCTTGGCACCAGTGTAGTTGACCATCAATGCATGAATTTATTTCTGGGCTCTAGTTTATCCTGTTGATCTGTATGCAATACTTGCAGCTACATACATACCTAAAGGAATAGAAATCAGGATGTCAAAGAGAAATCTGCACTACTATGTTCATTGCAGGATTATTCACAATAGCCAAAACATGAAAGCAATTAATTGTCTATCAATGGATGCTAGATAAAATGTGGTATATGCATACAAGGGAATATTACTCACAATTAAAAAAAGAAGGAAATCTCCCCATTTGCAATAAAATGGATGAGGCTGGATGACACGATACTAAGTGAAGTAAGCCATCGAAGGACCAATACTACATGACACCACTTATTTTAGGAATCTAAAATTGTCAAACTCACAGAACCAGAGATAAGAATGAAAGGTGGTTACTAGGGACTGGGGCACGGGGTCGGGGGTGTGTGGGAGAAAATGGGAAAGTATTAGCCAAAGGTAAAATGTTTCAGTAATATAAGGTGAGTAATTCCTAGAGATCTACTGTACTGTAAAAAAAGCCTATGGTTAACAATACTGTATTAAATATTTGGAAGATTTCTAAGAGGGTAGATCTTCTATTAAATAATCTTATCTCACATACAAATAATAAGTAAAGAGGGTGAGAGGGACCTTTTGGAGGTGATGGGTAAGTTTATGGCATACTAGAACTATTTTCTTATTATCATCATTATAAATAGCAAGATATGTTGATCACACAAAAGACTCTTAATACTATTTTGAGAAATGACTAATACTTTGAAGCCAAAATTTGGCATGTGATGGTAAAATTCCCTGTATATAACTTGGTTACACTGTGGACAAAATCTACTATTGACAAGAAAAGCAATCAGCCAAGCTAAAATTGCTGAAAGCTTCAACCTTATCCAATAATCTAGGATTCTGTTCTTCTGCAGCAGGGTTATTGTAGGAACAGCCAAATCAATAAATGCTGAAAGTTTGGAAGATTCACATAGTTCTTCACACAAAAACAATTATTATAAAACAATAGCAACATTTATGGAAGGCTGTGGTGCCAATAATTTTGATGATTTCAAGATCCATATGGATGATATTCCCAATATCCTGGCAGCCAAATTCCTCATACTTCTCATTTTACCACCTGCCTCTCCATCTTCTCTTTACCTCCTGTTTCAGACCATGCTCCAATCATCAGAAGCCTACTTCTCCCTCTTCAGTCCTTGTACCTCTCTCATCAAATCTCTTCTGAGAACTTTGTCCTTTTCCTCACTTTTAACTTCCATTTTCCCCTCTCAGTTTTTCCTTTTCATGTTTCCTATACTCGAGAAAGGATTTCCATGGGAGAAAGTATTGTAAATCTCTCATTGTAAGATACCTTCCTTTGTGAAATCTATTTAATGACATCTTTTAAAAGACACTACCATAATAAAAGTAAAACATGTACATGACACATATAAGGAAATGTAACATTTAATAGTGATGGAAGATGTCACTGCAATAGTAAGGCTTTAGAGATTCTTCTGTATATTCTAAAATTTATTTGCATAGTATAAATAAATAATATTCCAAAACCTTCTCTTTAATGTTACCCTCTATTTTTCCAAAATCAAAATTTCAAAAAAATAGTCTGTATTTATTGGCTTCCATACACGTTATTTGCCTGACACTTATCTTTTGACCTATTTTAGTATCATTTCTTGTTTTTCCTACTTAACTAAAATAGCTTTCATGAAAGTACCCAATGATATGGAAAAATATAAAACAAAACCATAAGGTTATATATTTTTAAAATTTCCTGTATTCCTAATGTTTCAGCTATGTTTGTTATAATTAAAAACTGCCATTTCCTTGAAATCTCTCTTATCTCAGTTGTCTTGTATATCTCCAGGATTTTTCCTTTTTGCTATTCCTCCCCCTTTCTAGTTTCTTCACTGCCTACCCTTCATCCATTTACCCCTCGGATGTCAGAAAATAATGAGGTGTTACTGAACTTTTCATCCCTGTCTCTCTTTTTCCCTACTCTGTCATTTATTTTGTTTTATCTTATTCCACAACTTCAACTCTCAACTCTTTGCAGATGACTGCTAAATAAGCATGCTGGTTTTAATTGCCTGCTGGACATACCTTATAAAAGCCTTCATGACACCTAAAAACCCCACCCCAAGTCAATCATCATCATCTTTCTCCTCAGTACAACCCCGTCTTCTGTTCTCATTCTTATAACATCATCTTTCTGTTAGTTATCAAGATCAAAATATCAGTGTTACCTAAGAATCCCTTTGTTGCCCCGTATATTCGGGCCACTGCTATATTATCAGTCAAGTCCCATAATGTTCAATGAATTTTAGCCACACTTTCCTAATATTTTTATTTCCTTTCCTTACTCACTGCTGTTTCTGTGGGAGAAGAATGCCTCCTAACTTGCCAATACTCTATTCCATTGGAAAGCTGTCCTTACACACACACACATACATACACACACACACACACACACACACACACACACACCCCTAACCTTCTTGGGTAGTTTTTTCAGTTATGTTTTCTCTCACTAGCATTTTATTAATTTCTTGTCCTACTGCTGCCTTCCACAACAAAGTAAAACAAAAGATAAACACTTGTTACACCTGTGCCTCCACTTGCTAACTAATCACCCATTCCTTAACCGATTGCAATATGTTTCGTACCAGGCTATCATATGAAAGATGTCCTTCCTCTACTTCTTACCAATTTCCAGCACAGCAGGTCTGAACTTTTCTAAGTCTCACCTTCCTCAATTGTTCTGCAGTGCTTCACATGGCCAGTTATATCCAGTTTTCTAAATTCCATGATTTACCTTCACCATGTGATTTCCCTGCTGGTTTTACTAGATTAATATCTCTTTCTTCATGGATTACTCACTCCTGTTTCACAGTGTAGATAGTGTCCAAGTTCTTAATTAGAATTTTTTATTTTCCTGTAGTCTCTCTCAAATATTATGTTTCTGTGTTTTAAACTATACTACTTATATGGATCATCCAAATCTTTCTCTCTTTTGAGTGTCAGAGCTATGATCACAAGTACCTAATAGACACCTCTGTCCAGACAGACTTTTTACAACCATAAATTCAACACATGAAAAATCAGTTTTATGTTTTAGGTCAAATCACATAGCGAATTGACTACCTATGTCTATTATTCCATTGTCCATTCCAACACTTCTATTTTTCCATTAGATACTGTTGTCAACAGTACCCCAATTTTTCTTAGTCCCATACTTCTTCCCAAGCCCTAAGAATTCAACTTGTCCAATATGTATTTATTTCACACGTCCCTCTTTCCAATTGTATTTTCAGTGCCACAACTTATCTTTCCTTACTCCAGAGGCATCTTCTAAAAGCATTCTTCTATGAATATATTGTTTATCTTTTCAAAAACCTTTAGTGTTTCCCCATTGCTTACCAAATCAAGCACAGGTTTTTCATTTCTCAACTTAGCATTCAGGAGCTCTCAAAACCTTTTATGTGGACCTCTGTTTTAGCATTATTTGTGTCACCTTTTAACTAACCCCATCCAACCCCAAGTTTTAGAATTAGAATTGTCTTTGACTAAACCAAGACTTCTATATGTTACTATGCTCCCCAGATTACCAGTGTAAGCATCTAGGTTTGGTAACCTCTTGGACATACTTCAACTCCAGTTTATGTTCCCCATTTTATTTGTATGATTTCCTTATTCACTCCCCCATTATAGAAACTCTGTGAACTCTTCCAAGACAGAGACATATTTAACTTTGCACATTGTAAGGCACATAGACATTGCCTTGTATGTATCAAGTATTTAATAATTGTGAAGAAAAATGGAATTACTAGATTTAACACAGTTCACTCAGATAACAGTTCACTTACAATTATTAAACATTTTAAAACATAGTCTACTACTTGCCATCCACAAATACTTCTCAAATACTCAGGGAAAGGAGGGCAATTTCCTTATGTAACTACATATTTTCTGCCTTTTCTAGGGTTCTTAAATGTTACTGCATTACGGTGGCACACAGAACAGGCCATAGATAAGAATGACTCATGAAAAATTAAGTAGAAAAAAACCCTAAAATTTTAATTCAAAACTCAACATTTCCATCCAAAATACACAATACTTTCCCTTGCATGCAAAATTTAAATCTGCCAGCCCTCCCTCTATCGTAAGTTATGTTCTTTATTAGCATTATAATCTTGCTTCCATTATTAGTACCATCAAAATCTAAACCATGCAAAACTGTTAATAACACCAAAGTGAAGCTGTCTTTAATGAATCTAACCGTTCGACAAGTATGAAATGTACTGATCTTCTTCATATATGTTACTCTTTCTGGATTCAGACATTCTGTTTTTTGTAAAGCTGTTAGGAGGTAAGGTATGTTCCACAGAATAAGTGTAAAAGCCAAAGCCAGAATTCTGCTGTTCATAAAGAATCAACCAGTGTGCTTCCTCAAAAAATACAAGGCGAGAGAAGCACGTGGTTTTGCCCTTCAAGATTCGTGAGCCTCCTGTAAGCTAAAGTGCATTTTTTAAAAAAGGCTGTTTAGATGGAAAAAAGTGTTTGAAGAAAGTAAGAAAATACACTCTGCCCTTTAAGCCTTGGATAGAAAGTAGAGAACAGATGGAAAATTCCATTGTGTGCTTTCTTTGTCACCTGTCACCATCTGAGCGGTAGCCAGTATTACAACACTATTAAGTTGCATGATGGGAAGATTGGCACTACTGGGGAACTACTATTCTTGAAGTTAATGATACGTAAAGCTTACAATAAGTGTAAAAATATAAACTGCACTTATAATGAAAACTTGGTGATCCAACATTCTTCATTTATTCAACAAAATATAAAATGTTTATAACTTTTTTGTTAGTTTTAGAATATGACTTAGAATGTGTAGTGGCCACTGAGATAAATGTACAATCAGTAAAGCTTACAAAGCCAGAACATATATAAGCATATTTCCTTAGGCAGACAACATTGATGGAGGGTGAAGAAAAATGTTTAACTAAATTGAACGCGAAATATGTGAATGGTTAACATTTTATCAGTATGTACAGAAACATGCATTGCATCCATACTGTGTCGTGGTTGCAAGACTAGAGACATGATGGGCATTTGATTAAACAGAAAGAGGTGAAAGAGGTATAGTACCTACGTTCCTAAGAAATATGTGATATGCACAGTAGAATTTTGTACTTGATAATGTACCACTAATTGAGCTCTCTAGTTGGTTAGAATTATTCTTTATTACCTGCCAGACCTCCTGGTAATTAAAGGAATATTGATGATTTTAAGGGTACAACCAGCATTGTGCTAAATCCACATTGATGATTAATGAAGTTCATGTTAAAATAAATTATTATTTGACTAAAAAAGGACTGTGAATGAAATAGAATTTTAGGAAAGACTTGCATAAAGGGAAGAAGAATTAAGATTTGAGTAACTATATCATTGGAGTGTCATGTTCAGATTCAATGATGCTTTAGAGACAGAAATGGTTAGACAAATCTGATGCTGAAAAGTTAGTGTGAAAAGACTCCTGAGAGATCTGAAACAGACAAGAGGAAGAGTTAGAGAAAGTGGGAGAGTTAGGCTGTCCTAATGAAGTTTGATGAAGTTTGGGGACGCATACGGACATGACCTAAATTGCAGGATAACTTCTCAGAAGACAATGATCTACAAAGCTTAAGGACGAGAGGAAAACATAAATGGCCCTAAGAACTGGCCATTCAAAGCAAGGCTTGTGTTGATTAATAATTTAAAAGCAAATGGTGATACTACCTGGAGATTTGGGGACACTCATCCAGTACAGCAAGAAAGCATAACATAGCATATAAATAGGTAGGTTTTAGAAGATCTCATGTAGGTTATTTCAGAATTTTCAGAGATTCTTACACTTTTTCTGGTTATTTAGATTAGACATAACATAAAGATAACAAGGTCATAAATTACAAATGTTCTGGGGCATGGAGAATAAAATCTGTATGGTGTCAAAGTATATCTTAAAATTTGAAGACAGTACAGATGTCTTGTTTGGACCCATTTTGACTACGTTTCCTTAGACATAAGTGTCAATTCTCAGGAAAGAGTAACAAAGAAAAGGACACAAGCATATTCCTAGCTCATTTTCAAAGCCTTGCAATGGGAAGATGGGTCATAGGCAGGATTTCACTCATGTTTCATTCGTCGTATCACAGTCACTATCAGGGCTCACTGTAGGGAACAGAACAGCAGAGCTGGGAAACCTGGATACACAGGTGGCAGAGAGCAAAATCCATCTTCTTATCAAGGAGGCAATGGATCAGCCAACTGTACTTCAATCCTAGTGCAGAAGATGTTATGAGGGGACATAAGGGTGGTTTGTGTAGAATTCTCAAAATTAAAATTTAGATGTAGAGGAAATATCTTCTGTTTTCTTTTAAGAAGGCACCATTGTCCTCTAAGATTAGCTCAGGGAGGATCACTTATAGGACCAATATTACACTCTAATAGGCATTGCATAATACAAATTTTGATACGTGAACACATGTGCTAAAACTATGGGAGTTCATAAATCTTTCAAATGTTAAGACCAGATAGCTTTCTCAGCCCAGACCAGTCCCAAAGACTCCCAGCAATTCAGACTCCTTCTCTTTCCTATTTAATCCTACTGCCCAGTCTATTTGTTGTGCTTTCCTTCTCTACAGTATCAATAGAGAAAGACTGTAATTTCTCCATTTCTACCAAATAGCATGAACTGTCACAAATTAGTTACAAAGCTGGTGGGGTGGGGTCTATATGGCTTCTTAATTTGTACAATAAGTAGACTGAGAAAAGCACTGTGATCAACAGCACATACTGGAAGATAGTAGTTCTAGTCTCCTAAAAATAGGATTATTTTTCCTTAAAAATTATGTCATTCATGCTATTTTAAGCAGTGATAACTGGAGAACATTTTATGTAACCAAATTTCAGAGAAAAATATATAGATTTAATCAGGAAAAAGGAAAAATACAAACTTGGGTATGTTTAGACTTTGATATCTATATAAAGATAAACATAGACTTGGATCAGGGATCAGTGTGTCTTCTCTTGTTTTGTATTGTGCCTCAGCTTCTCTCTAAGAATCTGCTCATTTTTCATTCCCAATGGGCTTATTCTTTCCACTGAATTTATGTATTTTTTTCTTTACCTCAAACATTCTGCTTATTTGTAGTTCTGTCTTCCTTAGCACTTAGGCTTGTCATGATTTTTCATAGTTTATGGTCTATTATGGCTCTTCTTTATATATTTCCTTTCAACCTCACTTCCCACTAATAACCATTTCATTTCCTTGGTATTTTCTAGTTAGTTCAACAAATATTTTCAGACTTGGCCATTGTATAGTTCACTGAGAAACCTATGGATGAAACTCCCTTGAGCTATTTGCCCACCGAGGCCTAGTCAGTCATACTCAAAGAAAGAGCTGGGTTCCTAATCTGCGTGGAAGAGGCTGGGGAGTAGGAAGCTCCCATGGTCGACATGCCTAATACTAAGCTCAGAAATTAGGTAGGAATGGAAAGAAAATACGTGAAGGTTGACAAATTTAAAGAAGTTTTGGAGCTCCTGTCTAAGTCATGTTTGCCTACAAAAATGGAGTTGAGGAGTTTTGATATAAAAAATATTGTAACTAGTTATGGAGGTTAAAAGAGGGAAGACAGAGAAAATAGGACCTAATTAAGAAATGTATTTTGTATCTTTTCTGTATGTATTTTTGAATATCCTTTCCAGACATACGCTTATTTATATGTATATATCTTTCAGCATACTTGGAAATAATGTGAATATAATATACTATTAGAAAACAAATTATATGATGTTATACATTATGAGATAACTTCTTCAGGACATATTTAGAATCAAGGCCTGGACTAAAAATTGTCCTACAGGCAGTTCCTATACTAGGTAAAGTGAAGCTTCGGTTCGTTTGGACTTACTTGATACTGAACAGCTGCTAGCCACAGTCATATAAATTCATCTTTATTAATGAGTTATTAACTTGTGTCATGCTGCATTTCCTCTTTTCTGTTATCTTTTGTTACTTTTCTTCCATCTTCCCTGCCTGTCAGAAGATTCCTATCTTTAAATACTCTCATCGCAGCCAGGCTAGTGTAGAAAATATTATAAATGTTTTGGACCCCTCCTTATCACTACGTATATTTTCCTAACTTTGTACCCATCACGACTTAAGAATCACCCCTTCAGTTCTGCTCTGTTTATGATATGATCTTTCAACTTGGAATGTAAGGGTCTGCTTATTAGAATGTCTTTCTGATGTTTTTGTGACACAAAGCTGCCCATAGCAAAATGAATGATATTAGACAAAAGACACTATGTGTATTTTTCTATTGCCTATTACTTTGCATTGTTGAATGGTTATAAAGTATCATTTTACTGTTACAACTACTTTGTTGCATGTTAAATATAATTTAAGTAAAGTAAGGGCTGGCAATAGAGGTATAGTAAACACACAGGTAAGTGGGTAGGAGACTTGCTTTCTAGAATGTAGGCGCTCATACTCAATAATGTTGTTGAGTAGATAGCAGGCTTATAAAGGACTAGAGTGCAGACTGAAGCAAGTGGGAGCAAGACAATTGGTTACTACGCTGTTCAGTCTCATACATTTCATACTTTATGTGTCTCCCACCACCACAGGATTACTTGTGTATTTCATGTTGGCCCATAAGTCCAACCTTCCTTCAACTCGATGGCATTACCTTCCATGATCTAAGAAGTCATAACTCAGCTTGAGTTTCTCACTACATGGATGGACTGGGAGAGCTGCATGGGAAAAGGACTCTACCATAAACACGAGTCATTAACGAAAAGCAGACACAAACAAAATTTGTGACATCTTTGGAAAATTGGGTGGTTTATGACTATTTATTAGAGGTAACAATACTCTCTAAGTCTAAAATGATAACATTAATATTAATATCTCTCCTTTAATTTAAGGGTGTTCAGATCTGCAAATATTCTAAACGTTTTACAATAAAAAAACAGATTAAAAGATAAAATAGTCACAAAGCTTACAGAAACACACAGGCGCTGAAATCCTTAGAGAAATGCATATAAATGTAAATTCCAGCTTCAATATTAGAATGGTTTTACAAAACAGCAAAGTTATAACTCTACTTTCTTTTAAATCAAACACATGAACCATCTCATAGAAAAAGCCTCAGTGACACAGGATCAAAAATTCAGGGAATGTCAGTCAATAACCAGCATAAAAAGGATCTGAATACACATGTGTGATCAAGTCCCTTTAAGTGCCATAAATACACTCAATAAGGAGGTTTGATTTCAGGCCACTGTAACATTAGACTTAGTTTTTTAGCCTTCGAGAGAGTAGCAATGGTGAATTTTCCAAACCGGAAGAGACATTTCTCTCAAAGAGCGAAACGTATTTTTTCAAAAAAAAAAGTGTGGTTTCAGCAGCTTCACCTGTGAAATGGAGGTTATAAATACTCTATTTCTATTTCTTACAGGGTCATTGGGAGAACTCAAAGATATCTGTAAAGTGCTTCTTACAAAAAGACTCTTGTGTGTAAGTGCTAAATTCATCATAAGTAAAACACAATAAATAAAATTGGAATACCTCCCCAAATACCTCCTAAAATTTTACCTGGCAGATTTATTCGCATTACTGAAAGCAATTCTTATTTGTTAAAAGCAGACACCACACATTCTAGTGGTCAAACAAAGTAAAAAGACTGGCCCTTTGCCTTACCAAAGTCTAGACTCTAGTACAACTATTTGTCACATAAGGAGATGCAGGAAATCTTCAAGTCAAAAAATAACAAAATAGAATAGAATATGAAGACGAAAAGGAGGAAGAGGAAGAAGAGAAAACATTCAGTGGTTCAAAAGCATTAAATCTATTCATTGGGGAAAAACTGTGCCTGTGACAATGGTAGTGACACATTATCTACTGTTAATGATTCAACTGTAGAACTCTTCCAAGGGAGATACAGGTCTTGAAAATCTGAGAGAAGGAATGTTCAATCATGTAAAATTGAAAAACATATTGCAGAAAAGAAACGTTTAGAGAAATTATACTTCTTGGGAATGTGTATATTATATAAACTGTTATGAACAAGAACAAAACTGATTCTGATTATCAAGGATGCCAAATTCCACTGATTTACTACTCAAAGATATTTGGGGTTCTGTTACAACCTACCTATATATGCAACAGTCAGCTCTGGAAGACTGTCAACTGTCAGACTCATATAAAAATAGTTGTTAAAAACCTCAAAAAATATCCACTGACCTAATAGCTTACCTAGGGAAAAATTTATATAAATTAAAGGTTATTCCAAAGCTTTTAGTAGTAAAAATAAAATCTGCTTCTACTGAAACTGAGAATGTCCATTCTCTCCTATTATATCTGGCTTATTCTTTGATGCCTGCAATTATTATCTTTCTGCTGTCCAAGTCTCCCAACATTTTGTAGTAAACTGAAGGAACAAAATATAACTGATGTTTCCCCATCTGTTTCCTTAATAAATGGCCTCTGCTAGAATGACCAGTGTACAAACCGCAAAACAGAACAATCATCATCACACCATATACCTTGTACCACCAGAGAACAGAGCTTTGTTTTGATAAGGATTTTCTGGGTGGTGTGACAAAGCTTCCTGTGTCTCAGAGGTATTTGCACATTTGGACAAGAAATTCTTTGACCAAAATGGAAAAACAATCTCTACCAACTAGTAGATGCTTATATTTTTACCATGTTTCCCAGAAAATAAGACCTAACTGGAAAATAAGCCCTAACATGATTTTTCAGGATGACATCCCCTGAACATAAGCCCTAACGTGTCTTTTGGAGCAAACCTTAGTATAAGACCTGGTCTTATTTTGGGGGAAATATGGTATAGGAATATGATACATATTTGAAAATAACCAATAAAATAATCTTAAATGTTATATATTTATATGCCTATTTTCCACACTTCAATTTTATTTCAAAACATTACTATGATCCTTGACAATAGCATATGCTTTGTGATGTCATAAAGATTCCAAATTTCAAGTTTTACAAAGGAGTATTTACTTTCTGATCCTTAAGACAAGCTGATATTAACAATTCCAGCTTTCTGTGAATGGCAGGGATATCTTAGAGAGACAAAAAATAAAGTTTAAAATAGATTATTTTATTAGAAATGGAGGCAGGTAGTAATAGTTAAGTAGGACAGAAACGTTCTCATGATTTCAGATAATTATAAAAAATAGCATAATATGAAACCTTTATATTGATATGTTATCATCTAGGAAAGAAAAACATATAAAGATATGATATTAAAATTGTGTTGCCATTTTATACTATCCTTAAAATTTTAAGTACCATTAAGGTAAATTTATCAGTTCTTTCTTGGAGAAGTCTGGCTCCCTAGAAATAAATTAAGTTTTCAAAGTTACAAATTTTAATTAAGAGAAAATTGATCAAAGCAAACGGAAATATTTTAGTTGAATATCTTATATTTCATCCTTATTTTTTATGAATAGTCATCTTTTAACATAAAGCAACTCATAGTGAATGCCCAATAAAAATATATACAATGAAAGAATAAATGAATGAATCAAATCAATTATTAGATAGCTGTAGTATAGGATATGCACGTTACTATAGAGGATAAGTGTTTGCTTTCTTTGTTACCTCAGGGCCCACTGTAATACTTAACTATAATATTTGACTGAGTATAATAAGAAAAATAGGTTGTATTCCAAAGTAAACCTTTATTCCTGTCCACTGAATGGCAACACAAACACTAAAAAGGAGTTATTCAAACCTAAATATCCAGAAAAGTTTCAAGGCTTACAGAGATTTCACAAAGGTGAAAAACATACCACTTCTATTATTGCCAGCGATCCATGTCTTAGGGAAACAATTTTCATGTAATGTGAGAAGGTCAGGATTCCTAAAACCTTTGTACAGAGAAGGAATTAAAAATCATTTTCTAGGTATGTTTACTCAGAGCTGAAAGGGAGACATCTGAAAAACTGTTTGTTATACTGGTCATCAATCAGAATTGCAATGGTATATTTTTTTTTCCAGAACAATATTTCCCAAGCAGATGTATCTAGTCTATTTCTAGGAGTTATAGATTGCTTACTAGCACTTAGAAAAAAACACAAAAATGAGAAAACATGTAATTCTCAGAGAGAGGATTTTATTGTCTTAGTCTACCTAAGCCAATGTTTCAAAAAGACACAATAGCAGCCTTCATTAATCAATAGATGTTTAAATGACTTGTCTCTCATATATGTTAGCAAAATCATTCTGACAGCAACTTAGAGTCAAATAATTCATTTGAGGCATGACTATGCTTTGGTATAATTGAGATGTTTGGTATTTTACCTATTTCACGTATGGAACGGAGAATTATCAAAGGATCATAGTTAATTAATTCAACTGAAAACAATAATCAGGAGTACCTTACTCAAAATATAGATACAAATATGTACATGTGTATGTACATATGCATGCGGATATATGTAATACATGTATGAATGCATGCAGACATGTATGCCTACATATGTATACACATACGAACACAAAGAAGTGCTAGTCCTTAGCTCTCCAACAGTCTCTTATTCTTGACTATGACAGATTGGAGTATCAATAAAAAACAAACTCCCAAACCCCATACTCCTAAAATTGTAGTTTTATACCCAAATAAGACGAACAAAACTATATCCTCCCCATGTACTGAGACAGATTAATTAGTACGTTGCTAGGTAGACAGGGCGGTCCCTGGTGGAATAAACAAAAAAGCAGCCATATCCTAAAAATCCAGGTTCTGGAATGTCTCCTTCACTCCAGGACAAAGATACAAGAATACGCCTGGAGGTTAACAAATTATCTCAAATCCCTTGTGGCCCAACAAAGGAGCAGATCTGATAAATAGAAATAGGTTATTTCCTGAACCCCTTCAGCATGGGCAAACAGGACAAACCTAATTCCACTAGAAGGCTCCAGCCCCCTTCCCCAAGCAGGCAGGGGAAGGTGTGAAAGTAAGAACTTGCCTCAGGCACTGGGCTTCCCAGTTTCGGGAACCCCCTCCCGCTTGGGAGCTGCAACCTCTTCTCCTGCTTTTAATAAACTATCTTCCTTTACAACTCTTTGCCTCTCCTGGGTCTGTGTTTCCTTTCTGCGGTCTTACAAGACACAATCCCAGCCCACACCCAGAAACTGCTGGCACGTCGTACATCAGTACCATCTCAATTTAAACATTTTTCCCTCTGCATTCTTTTCCAGACATAAATGTACACAGGCAGTAAATACTCTTATTCTGCATTACTCTATGGATCTCATTTCATTGTCTTTGTCATCTAATGATAAGCGGTTACTAACCTAAGTCAGCAGATGATTCAATGAAAGTAAATGTTCTAACTAAATCTCAGTAGGGAAGAATGCCTAAATGGGACATACAAAAAATAACACAATATTGAATTCCACTTGTCCACGCAAGTTGCAAAAAGAAATTTAAAAAGTAACTGAAGTTAACTGTATTTTCGGTACAGAACCCTCAAATTGGTCCAAGTAAAAAAAAAAAAAAAAACAGTTTTAAGTCCCTTTCAAGTCCTATGTAGAATTAAATCACAGAAAAAAATATTTAAGGAAATTTTTGCACATACCTTTATAATAGTAATGTCTTAAGTAATAGGACAAAAGCCAAGAGTGCAGCAACGGTGGGGAAAGGATATCCAACTGGTAGGAAAAGAAATGGATTCTATTCCATTTCACTTATTCCGAGACTTTGCTTTAACAACTCTTCCCCTTTCTCCTGTATCATCAATTGTTGTCCTCTTTACTGGATCTTTCTTATCAGCATACCAATATGCCCTTATTTCTCCCCCAAACTGGAACAACAACAACAACAAGAAAAAAGCTCACTCTTGTTTCCTTTCCCTCTCTAGTTACTACTTCATTATTCTCTTTCCCTATAGAGCAAATATCTCAATGTAGTCTATATCCACTTTCTCTAAGTCCTTTCTTCCTGTTCTCTTTTGAAAGTATTATCAGTCAGACTTTCATGCCCGGCATGCGATTAAAACATACTCTTGTCACCTGTAACCAGTGCACATGGTTAAATGATCAATTCTCAGTCCATATTTTACATGAGTTAGCAGCAAGTCATATAGTGACTGTTTGCCTTGAAACATTGTCTTCACCTGGCTGTTTGTACACCTCACTCATCTGGGTCTCTTCCCAACTCATATGCTTATCCTCATCAACTTAACCTCTTAATGCCAGAGTGACCAGAGCTCAGTTCTCAGGGGTCTCACTGGACCTCCAAACTTAGACCTATGATCTTGCCATTTCATTTGCTTGTAATACATTTCCCCTAGGTTATCACTTGCCTCATTCTCTTCTCTCCTTCAGTTCTTTACCCAAAGGTCCCCTTCTCAATTTAAATGTACATCCAATTCCACCAATATTCCCACTCTTTTCCCTATTTTACTTTTCTCCATGGCACTAATTACCATCTGACACACTTTCTCTTATGCATGCATGTATGTATGTATGTATGTGTGTATGCATATAGTTAATACTTTAGATTCTAGAATTACAATGCATATTCAATAAATGTATATTGAATGAGTTAATAGATTGGTGTAATGTAATTTTGAAAATCTGAAATAAAGTTCTAGGAAAGGATCAATTTCCATACTCAATTTATAGTTAATGACAGCAGTCACATTTGATCTACTTGTACCGTGAAGAAACAAACAAACAAAAGTCAGAGCACATAATTGTTCACAGATCTTACTAATTCAACCTTTCTGTGACACACTAAAATCAATCACAGATTGTGGCAAAACACATCAACTACTTAAAAAAGTCAGTAAACCCACTGAAAATATGTATCAGCGAAAGTGATTTTTTTCTATTGTTGTTTGGCTATTAGTGATTGGTAGACTAAATTTCTCCTTATTTAATAAGTTATTTTGTTGTTTTACAGATGCAATCCTGGACAGTGCATGAAAAGGAATGTGCGTGAAAAACGTGTTCCATTTAAAATAAAGAAACATTTTTAATTCTTTCCTGCAAAAGAAGATGTTGAACAGTATCACTTATTAGAGAATAAATTCATGATGAAACTCACTTGTTTCATCACCTTTATCTCCATACAAGTATAAACTTGATATTTAACTACATAATTAACTACAAACTAAATTGAAAATACAGCGAGGATTCACATTTGCAGATTACTTTTATTATTTTTTTTTATAAAAAAATAATACTCTACAAACAGGAAAACAAGTTCCACATTCTATGCCATTTATCTTTTAAGCCCTAATCATATTTAAATTACTCTTCAACTCTTGCTAAATTAACATAATTGTGTGTCAACTAGCAAGATGTGCTTATTAAATGAGGTATTTTTAGAACATTCTATAAGTCAGTAATGCCTTTTCATTTTTTTATATTACTTTGCCAATTATAAATTACTAGAAGAGTTTCTCTTTTTCCTTTTGTTCCTCTGAAAATGTAGCTTTGCGAAGATTCAACCAAGCTATTAGTCTATTCTTACTCCATAGAAATAGGGTTAATGGTATTATATGAACTTCAAATGATTTAGTTTTATGTATATTTTAGGAATTATTGGCAACAAGAATACCTCAGTGTAAATTTGAGCTTTATATATGTAGTTACCAGCAGAATTTTTGCCAAGATACAACATTGCCTTGTGATATGGGACACAGTGGAAGACTAAATTCAGTAGAATCATTTATTCATGCATTTGAAAATGTTAATTGGAATTCTAAGATGAGAAAATGATCTAACTAGACATGCTTTCACAGTTACAAATGTCGAAATACTTTTGGGTAAACATACAAAACAAATACAAGAAATTCAGAAGTGTTTATTTTTTTATTAATATTTAATCTCCAAATGAAATCATGTAACATGTTATAGATGGTTTTTAGTGTCACCAAAAAAAAAGCCCTGAGCAATTTTTTTTTCCCCCAGTGGTTGGAAAAGGGAGCATACACTAAATCTGACAAGCTCAGGGGAGACCAGCATTGCAGAGCCTACAAACTCAGAGACCAAAAGTAACCACATAGGATGGTCTGAACATAAAAATTCCTAACTAAAAATGGGTCAGGCCAGTAGTCTTGTCCTAGGCCTATAGCTTCCTTGACAAACAGCAATCTTTACCTTAAGTGAGCCTGTCATAGTCTTTTTGTATCTAAGATAACAGACCTTTGAAATGTAGGAGTGGTCTCCTTTTTCAGAGCCCTCAGGACACACCCACTGCACCCGAGCATGAGCTCGCAGAACCCCTCACTGTTATCTTGTCCCCACCCCAACACTGTCTCTATATGCTGTAAATGTTAATTTTTAACTATTTTGTACCCACTGATGTAAAAGAAGTACCTGGTTCTTTATTTTGCCTTTTTACCCAACCCCAGAGATTTCCCTCCATTTATTTCTACCACCTCCTTAATCTACCACTAATTTCATGTAACCCTCCTTAAGTCTCCTTCTATTATTCTCACATACAAAATAAACTAAAACTGCCATTCTCCGCAGCATTTTCTCATCCATTCAGATTTTGCTTCCTGGCAATTTTCGTCAGTTTGGCTCAAATAAACTCATAAATGCTTTCTACAGGTCTGGACATTTTTTACATCTGTACTATTCAGGTAATAAAACAAACAAACTAACAAACAAGAAACAACAACAACAACAAGCAAATCTGTTACTTCAAAATCTAGTGTTTTAAAGTGTAGTTATGATTTAAGTGTTAATTATATTATCAAAACTGTTTCCATTTTAAAAAATTTTTAAATACTAACTTACTTTTCTCAAGTGAATATTTATTCATTGTTTAAAACCACATTTAACATCAAAATTTATATTACAAACATTATTCTCCAAACTGACTCGCCCCCAGTTCCCAATCTTCTTCCATAAACCACCACTTTCAAGTTTTTAATTATTTCTCCTGATCTTTAACTACATAATTATAAAGCATATGCTTACACTAGCATTTCCTGATATTAATTTTAGACAACGTCTATTCACTTGCTATTTTGCTTCTCCTTGCACCATGTGTGCCTAGTACACTTTTACAAAAACTTTTGGTCATATTTAAATTAATAAATGTAATGTTTATTAATAAAAAGTGTTCATTACCAGGAAAAATGGAGTAATATAGAGTTAATTCTTGTTATTGACAATAGTTATGTTGCATAAAGTAGCTGCCAACACTGAATTAGTGACTACTGAACCATTGCTCCTAGGTGAAATACAGGGTTAGGCTCCTGCAAACCTCTAATCACAACATATTCATCAATTAATCAATATATAACCTCATTTTATGTGTTTCTGTCTAAAAACTCCTTATTTAACAATACTGTTGAATTGTTAACATTAAGATCAGGTCCAACAGCACTATAGCTCATGCTTGAACGAAGCTTACCTAACACCTGCATTTTCTCCATAAGGCACAGCTCAGCCTTCTTGCACCTTGGCAATATACTTGGAGCCCATTTGAAACAGTGAAATCACAAACAGAAAGCATAAACATTTGAAAACTATGGCACTAAATAGACAGCAAAAACAACAAACATATAGTATGAGAGCAATAACAAGAAGGCAAAGTGTCACCTCATTTGACCTCAGCTGGGAATGTACTTGTCAGGAGACTCAAATTTGCTCCTCTGCTCATCTGTGAATGACTGAAAATGTGCCATGAGTATTGATTTTCAGGTTCCAAATAAATTTTAGTGGTAGGCAAATTTGCAAATACAGAAGTAGTGCATAATGAAGATAGACTGTGCTAATATTTCCTCCAGGAAAGTTTTCCTCTCTCCCCCGGAGTTAACTGCTTGTTTACTCTTGGTTTTCAATTCCTAATTCTTTAAAACTTTCACACACATCTCTAAACATCCCTACTCCCAATAATGCTCCTATGTAGACTGGGTGTGGCCTGGGGACTACCTTTAACCAACCTACTGGGAGTGCTTCTCTAGTTCCTTGATCTCAACTTTTTTTCCCTGATTTGTTAAGGAGTCCACCAGTGGCTTCCTAAGAAAGACTACTTTATAGGTAAAATTTTTCAGACCTGAAATATGTGTGATCTTTATTATAGTCTCCTAATGACTGTTGAGTGTAAAATTCTGCATAGAAAATAATTTTCTTTAATTTAAAATGTTTGTTTTGTTGACCTTTAACATTCAATAGAAAAACTTTATGACATTCTTATTTCCAATCACATCTATTTTGTTTTTATCTTTGCTTTTCCCCATGGCCATTTTTAAGATTTGGTGGTTCTGAAGTTATAAAATGATATACCGTGTGCACAACTTTTTAAATTTATAATATGCGGTACATGGAGATTCAGCTCTTCATATTGGAGACTCTTATCTTTAAATTTGGAATCTTTTGTGTATCATTTGTATGTATATCACTTTCCTTTGTTCTGTCTGATCTTTATAAAATTCCTATAAATTGGATATTACCTCTCCTTGATTGATCTTTTAATTATTAAAATCTTCTATCTCCTATTTTTCACTGATTTAATTACACTTTTTACAGATATATTTTGGTTTATATTTCAAATGGTTTATTGATCTTAAAAAAAGTGGCCATGATATTTGAATGCCAAAATGTGTTTTTTTTTCTATTTTCTTAGTAATTAAAGATGGTCTTTGATTATGTTTTATGGCTATTGCTTTTTCAAGAACATCATTCTCCTGTGTCTTGCAAACGTTTCCTGTATCTCTTTTCTGAGTCCTCTCACTTTCTCTTACCTGTGAGATTGTTTTCTGTTTGTTTTATATAGTTTCGTTTCCGTTCATTTACAGAAGGCATTTCTTAAAAGCTGTCTGATTTGGGGTGACTTTTATACTTGAGAGTGAAGCACTAGAAAACTGATTGGACTCTTTATATACTGACAACAGCCTGTTCTTGAGGGGATGGATTCAGGCCTGACTGCTGGAGTGTGTGGGGGGTGCGGGGGGGTGGAATTTGAGAATACTTTCAAACCATTTATTTGACTGTTGCTTCCCCATCCTCAAGCCCATTTTCTGTGGGATCAAATGTGTTCAAATTTTTCTCTTTTGTGAGATGTGATTTGTAAGCTTTTAGGATTTTGCAAGTTCATTGCTAGACACAGTAGTTATTAAAAATCAAATTATACAACTTTCTATTAAATTATATTTAAACATAAATACACATGTGACAAATAAATATACATTATAAACTCATCATTTCTTAATTACGTTGCTGAAATTTTGCTACTATTATTTATATCTATGTATCTGTGTGGTGGAAAATGCTACATAATGATGAAGTACTTTATGTCTCTTATCAAATTCACATTCAGTGACAGGACACAGTAGCTTGCAATTGGCCAAGATAGTTGTATGTATAACATGGAAATCAGCAAATGCTACAAACCAGGGCTTGATTTTATTGTTTTCTTGATTGTCTGGATTTAAGAATGTAATGGAGAAAATGTTAATAATGCTGATTAAACTTAAAATGTCAGCATCTCTGTAGCAGTACATTGTGAATAGTATAACAAATTGAGGGAACATTTTTCCAATATTTAAAAGCTATTCTCCAATTCAACAAAGAACTTGCTCACATCATAGTTCAAACATGTAAGCTCCCATATATGTATTCATTGTTTATCTTTCATCTTACTCATTCATAAACATAAAAATAAATGTCACCCATCCAAGAAATAGACCAGTGCATCATTACCAACAATAGACTGGCTATAGATACCAGAATTTTGCAAAATTCAATAAAGCATTCTGTAAGAATCAAATTACTATGTGGATTTTACAAAAAGGATATTATGAATTTTATTACTTATGAATTATTATACCTATTATTATCATAAATTATAGTAATAAAGTACACATACACATGTACAAATTTTTTAGAGAGCCAGTTGTTAAATATTTAATAGTAATATAGGCACTTACATTAAAGCTTTCTTCCTCTGAGAATGTTACAATTTTATAAACTCCATGTTTATAAAAAAATTATTTATCTCTCTCCTCTGCTTTCACTTCTTATTTGTTCTCTTTCTTCCAGTGGGTTGGTGTTGTTATGATTCTTGTATCTGTACTCTAATTTTAATGAAGTGTTGTGAGGGATAATAATAAATGTGTATATATATATATATATTTGCATAGAGCTATATTTAACTAAGAATCCTGTAACCAATTTTACTATAGCTCATTCATTCATTTATTCAACTGCTTGACAGATACTTATTGAGTACCCAAAGCACGGGGTATGATCAAACAATATGGTGAATGTTTAAATAAAAAAAAATAACACAGTAAAATACACACTGCCATTAATCCCCCTCAAAATATACCCCCTCACTTTGAACACACTTTTCCCATTGTTCTTGCCACTTTCTGAAACAGTTCTGGAAGTCCTCTTTCGCGAGTGTCTTTAGTTGCACTGTTATGGCTGCCTCACTGTCCTGTCGAATCAAAATATTTACCTTTCATGGTCATTTTGACTTTGGGGAAGAGCCAGAAGTCACACAATGCCAGATCTGATGAATAAGGTGGATGAGGACATGCCATAATGTTTTTATTTGACAGAAATTGTCATACCAAAGGCAAAGTGTGACACGGAACATTTCCATTGTGATCAAAAACTGCTGCTGAATGCCATCCAACAGAAAAGAAGAAATCTTCAATATAGAAAGCTGCGTTTCGAACTTTAGTAACAGTGTATGACAAGTTTCAACCTATTTGGTGCAGTCAGTTGGGTGTGAGTATCATTGAGAGATGGTGTGTTTTAAAGTGTGCTGTAAATCATTCTCCATCAGGACAATGCTCCGTGTCACATATCGATTCTGGTATAGGGCGATTTCTGTCAAATAGAAACATTACAGTGTGTCCTCATCCACCTTATTCACCAGATCTGGCACCATGTGACTTCTGGTTTTTCCCCAACGCCAGAATGATTCAGGACATCGAGGAAGCCACGGCAGCACAACGAAAGACACTCACGAAAGAGGACTTCCAGAACTGCTTCAAAAAGTGGCAAGAACAATGGGATAAATGTGTTCGAAGTGAGGGTGAGTATTTTGAGGGGTGTTAATGGAAATGTGTCTTTCATTGTAATTAATTTTTATTTAAACATTCATCATTTTTTTTTAAATTATGTAAACAGAAGGGGATTATATGTAGCCTTTTCTTCATATATATATACATATATATATATATATATATGTATATATATATATATATATATATATATATATTTAAATTTTATTGGGGAAGGGGAACAGGACTTTATTGGGGGAACAGTGTGTACTTCCAGGACTTTTTTCCAAGTCAAGTTGTTGTCCTTTCAATCTAAGTTGTGGAGGGTGCAGCTCAGCTCCAGTTGCCTTTGCTAGTTGCAGGGGGCGCAGCCCAGCATCCCCCATGTTTATTTTTCATCTTATTAAAAACAAATGGTCATATTCGATTCTCATTCAATAAACTGGAAATCTCACAAAATCGGATAAAACTAACACAATGTCAAACCAGCAACCCTGTGGTTGAGAGGACACACTCCAACCAACTGAGCCATCTGGGAGCTCAGGGGCAGCTCAGCTCAAGGTGCTGTGTTCAATCTTAGTTGCAGGGGGCCGAGCCCACCATCCCTTGCGGGACTTGAGGAGTTGAACCAGCAACCTTGTGTGTGGTTCAGAACCCACTGGCCCATGTGGGAATCGAACCAGCAGCCTTCAGAGTTAGGAGCACGGAGCTCCAACCGCCTGAGCCACCAGGCCAGCCCTCATTCACCATATTTTTTTATCACACCTTGTAGATTTGTGAAACACAGAATCTGTTCTCAAAAAATCAAAAAATAGAGAAAGGATGGAGGTATGTAAATAACTATGATGAAGGGGAAAACATGATACATGTCTTAAGAAACACAGATACTGTTGTATGAGAAACTCATAGAAAGTGATTATTGACAGCTGGGGAGATCAGTCAACATCTCATTAAGGATGATATGATGTAAGACCTGAATTTGACAAGATAGGTGGGATTTGTATACGGAAGGAGAAGACCCACAGGTAGAAGGCATTATTGCTTGATGGTATCTGAATAAAGGCACAGAAATATTCAAGGTTATCTATTGAATTGAATATTGAGTAGTTCAAATTCCTTCATGAATGTGCCAAGAGGAGAGCTATTAATAAACTGATTTTTGTTCTCTCCTTTCTTTGATGATTCACAAATGCCTGTCCTAAAGTCTTTACTACTCTAAAAAAAGCTAAAGGTTAAATTTCGTAATGTTGACTCTAATAACTAAATCCAATGAAAATTCAGTAAAATAATCAGAAAATTAAATATAACTCTAAACACTGAAAGACAAGTTTTAATTCATGGTCCAGTGTCTCTCCTTATATAAAAAAGAGATTTGGCAGAAAAATTAATGTTAAAATTTGAATCAATATTCATAATACATTTAAATGTGTATGTGTGTGTGTGTGTGTGTGTGTGTGTGTGTGTGTATGTATGTATTTGAATTCTGAATTTAAATAATGTAACAAGACAAGATTTTCTGGTTTTGAATTGTGGAGATCTAAAACAATGATTATGAAAGTATACAAATGGGTTGTTACAGGTACCAACTGTGTTTCTTTGATACTGAATGGACCTCCACAGTGCCTCACTGTGATGCTGTCCTCCCAGCAGCTGCCAGAGGACCATCCCCTAGGTGAGAATTCCATAAAGCAAAGCTCTCCAGTGGTCCATTAACTATTATTACTGAGATGGGATTCAAGAATGACCAAATTATACTAAATATTGTATAAAATGACTATTGTTTATGAAGGCTTCAACATTACTACATGTTAAGGAATTCCCTTTTTTCCCTATATTTAAAGATTTCAATTGAAAGATTTAAAGGAAATGTAAAAGGGAATCATGGATTATGTTTTACACACAAAAAAATGAGGGAGATTAAAACAAAAGACTGCTTAAAAATTAAACCACAAATAATGACAAAGTGATTAGAATGAATGGTTTAGACAAGTTATTACAAATGCAACGAGAGAATTGCACTAGTTTAAAAAGTTGTTTGATTTTACATTTAAAAAGCAATGTATCCCCATGTTTATTTTTCATCTTATTAAAAACAAATGGTCATATTCGATTCTCATTCAATAAACTGGAAATCTCACAAAACCGGATAAAACTAACACAATATATTCCATAATAGAAGAAAACCAAGACTTCAAAGGAGCCCTCAGTTGTGTGCCTGGGGCAAAAGAATTCTAGACATTTCCAAGATCTAGGAGGATCATTCTAGCAAAATTTTAAATAAATTAATTTAAAGTAAACCCTTACCTCACCTAGTATCAAACTTTGTGTGTGACAGTTTCTAGCAAATATTAAGTGCTCTGAAATGTCAATCATTTCTGTTACACCAGAACAGAACTATGCAGGGTCAGGAAGACAGTGATTTGTTAGGAGATGTAATGACTTGAAAGATCACATCTATTTCAGTTTTGTAACATTTTATGAATACCTACTATTTTCAAAGCTCTTTTTAAAAATCCTGGGAGAAACCTGGTAATTTTACTGGCAAAATTTTGGTTTCTTTGGAGAAGAGTCAAGAAAAATCCAAAAAAATATTAATTAGCCTTTCATATTTCTATTGCTCCAATAATATTTACAAAGGTGTCACCTTGTAATCATATTTTAAAGTTTCCCAATGCATGCAGGGAAATAATATATATCAGGGTTTCCATTCAAATACAATTCGTTAGAAAATCACAAAATCTGTAATAGAAATAAAGAGATATTTTAATGAAATTTTGTGTAGGATTAAAAATATAGTAAGTATAGAATAACATAAACATAGTATAATATGATATAACATATCTGTGGTTATTGCAATTTAATTATCTATTATCTGGAATTTATAAACACTTTCCATATATAATGTACATACATGTGTCACTAAGTCATTGGAGTAATTGTTAAAATTTCAAAAAAAATTCCCAAGGAAACACATCAATATATATAAAAAAAACTATTAAATTTATGGATAATTCATTTTTCTGGCACAATAAATAAAAACATGCATTTTTTGTTAAGCTCTTACTGTATCAATGGCTATCATATGGATAATCTAAATTTTTATTGATGAATATGGGGGTATTTGTTTGCCAGTTTAATGCATTAACAATGAATACTGCACTACTGGATGAGTTACATTAGGTACTTAATACAATCTTGGACTCACACAACTACTTTATGAAGTTATGTATTATAAATATTCAAATTTTACAGACCAAGAAATTGAGTCTAAGATGTTAAATTAGTTACCCAAGATCACACAACAAGCTGCCTAGTAACAGAGTGAGAATTTGAATCAAGTCTATCACAGTGTATAGGTTGAGCTTCTCTACACAGTTAACACAGGAACAGCCATCAAGACGAAAACTTTACGCAGATTTTTTTTTGGTGTTTTAATCATAAATTAATTAAATTGCCTCAAAGAAAGCATCCAAAGCATATCTAATGCTCATGGGCTAGTAAGTCTCCCTGTAGCAAACACCACGGTGGAATTCTAATGCATGTGACACAATTGTTATATGTAATATAATTAATATTTCATTGTTTACAACTGAAATTGGACAAATAATATGCAGATTATTTGTACTATATTCTTTATTATGTTGCTTATACTGTTGTCCTGGTAACAAATAAATATTGATTGACCTTACTGAAGTAAAAACAAAATAGGTCTCTTTTATTTAGTGTAAAATAGTCCTTTCACCACTGTCTTGGTAACTTAGGCAATTAGGAACAAATCAATGTTTTTAATTCATTTACTCATTCATTCTTTAAATATTTGTTGAGCACGTGTCAGGCATTGTACAATGCATAAAAAATAAAACATAAAAAATGGAGTCCCTGCCTAGGAAAGTAGTCTTGAAAAAATAAATGGAGAAATGAAATGAGGGCTATAGTAAAAACATAAAAAAATCATGTGGCAACACTGAGAAGTACGTAAGTAACTGCATATAGTATAATTGGGTGAAATTGTTTAGAACCTGTATTTCATCTTTTTCCCAAAAGTTTACCAGTTTCCAAGGAACAAATCACGTTTAGATTCTTTAAACAAAGAAAGTTTAAGTATTCTCAAAATTAAGAAGAGCTTGAGATGGAAGCTCCTTAAGAGATTGCCTTTAATAGATCTATAATAAAGTACCTTATTGTTTTAAAGTGATATTTGCTTATTCATTTATTCAGAGAACAATTGAGGGGGCACTGGTGTGAGCTAAGTTATACGTAAAATTTAATGTTTCTTTTAATTAGAAATGTGCTCCCTGACCATATGTATTTGACCAATCCATTGAGTAATATTCACAATTTTTCTTAACGGAGAGAGGATGTCATATGTGAATCCCAGATTTTGAGCCTAAAGGGCATTTTATCACCATGCCATGGAGATAGAGTTCAATCTGCCATGTTTGAGGCCAGAAGCCAATCTGGCCAATTGACTGTTAGTCACTGGGCTAATGCTTTTATGGATCATTTCTATTTACTACCATTTATAGTTACCTCCTTAAGATCCTCTTTAAAAGGCTATGCTAGAAAAACAACTTTTAAAAAGTCATGAAGTTATAAAAAAATATGAATTGGGAGCAGAAGTAGCAATATGACCTGGAAGAGAAATATGAAGGGGATATAAATCCATGTAAATGACTTATTTTTGATAGGGAGATGATGATTTAAGTTCAGATAAAAAGAAGACAATAATGAAACTGAAAATAAAACAATATAATATTCAATAGCATTGCTTAAATTAATTAGTATGCTTAATTTACCCCCCAAATATATTAGATGCCTACAACACAACAATCGGTACATAAGCAAAGTCTATTATATTTTGAGCAATATATTATATATTATATTACATTTGAGGGAAATGTATTTTATTTATTCTGAAACTTAGTGTATGCCAAACTGGAAAGCTTTCTGATTTACAAAAGTATCTGTGTTTCCTAAGTAAGAAACTACTTCAAGCTTACTACATAACCTTAATCTTTATTTTATATATTTTATTCTTTACAACAGTGAGATCAAAGTTGACTGTATTGAAAAATAAAAAAGAAACAAACAGATATACAAAGAAACTACTGGCAAAGCATACAGTTAACTCCTTGGGCATGGGCTTGGGCTTAAAGACGAGGGAGCAGTCAACAGAAAACGACGCTTAATGACTACTCTTGACACTCAGAGACAGAAGTGCTGGAGGTGCTTAGACACACTTGGAAATGTACTATAAATTATTGCAGTTGGGGAAAAATTTTAAGGTCGTGTATACGTGTGTGTGTGTGTGTGTGTGTGTGTGTGTGTGTGTGTGTGTGTTTCCAGAAGGTTTTCTAGACTATGACCAGTATGATCCTTTACCCCAGGAAAATCAGAATTAGAGAAGCAGTGCATATTTTGTTCTAGTGCAAACATTTGTGTTCTTTGTAGAATGCGTTTACATGCATACTAAAGTATAATATAGATAACATTAAGTCTCTTCTTAAATCAAAGAGAAAGTTATGGGGTGGTAAAGGCACATTTTTGTCAATCAGAGAAGGTATTTGAATGACATAAATATGTAGAGCAAACAGACATATCCATACTTAAAGAGGACTGTGTTCTGAAGAGGTTAGAGACTTCAACCTTATATCTTCCTAATGACTTTCCCTCTTTCTACTGTGAGATTCATGCACTTGAGTTAAGATATGACATCACAAAGAATCTTCTTTAAATATAAATATCTTCAGAAGCATCACAAATTAAGCCAGTGGCCACTCAACTTCAATAAATATATCAGCTCCTTGGCTTGTAGGTTTACATATAGACTCTAAAATTGAGAGGGAAAGTCAATTTTGATGATTGGCTTACAGGATACAGAAGAATTAGTGGGAAAAAAATCAAACCGTTAGATACTTTTTGGAGAGCTAAACATGAAGCGAGTGGCTTGTGGTCCAAGCAGAATAAAGATTCTGAAATGCATGAGCAACACACATAAGGATGAGACAGAGAATTGTCAAAGCAGTGCATAAGAATTATGTAAGACATTGCCAATGAGATGCCAATTAAGGGATCTTGTTTCTTAGCACCCAGGGCAGTTCAGAATAACCCAGAGAATCCTGTAATTGCTTTCCAATGTTTTAAAAACCAGCTACAATTTAAAAAAATTCCTGTAAAAGCACATCACTGCACACATCTAGATAAACTATGACCTTCATAGTATTGTTCGTATCGTATTCATCTTCATGATAACCTTCATCTAGCAGGGTATCTGGCCTGGTGTATTTTCAATATACACTTTGGGAAAAATTCAAATGAATTGCCTATTTGTTTATGTTTGTGATTTATTCCCTTCTCTAAGAAAATGATTTCTCCAACATATCAGGTATACATATGAAGTTATTTTTATTTGGGTCTTTTCCCCCAATTATCCCTACACTAATTTTCGATGATTTACTACAATAAACTTTTACAACATGCAGAATATTTCTTACTTTAGAACTTGTGTTTCAATCTTATGCTCTCATTTGTCTTGAGATAAATATAGATAATGCATGCATCAGCAACTGCCTTTTCTTTAACGAGACACAAGATTGTTGAAATCTGTAGTTTAGGTGCAATCAGAACAGCAGGACAAGGATGCCAGGCCAAGGAGTTAAATACATGGTTTGCACTGAATTTATCTTTGTATTGGAGTAGATGCTACATTAGTAGGCACACCACAAAATAGTATTGATCTCCTGCTGAATGCTTGCTTATGAGTTTATGATTGACTAAGAAGTAAGGCAATCCTTCTGCAAAATCATTAGCAGTTTTACACATCTATTAAATGTTCTTATTACTGTCTTAAAATGGGCTCAGTTTATTACTTCTTGAATATCTAATTTTTCATGGTGCTCAAACCTACTAAACTGGTACTTCAAAAAAAAGAATGCATAATGTTGTGAGTGATTATAATTTGCCAAGATTTCACACTGTATCCTCTCTCTAAACCTCACTACATGTATGGCTGTTAGCAGGCATAATTTGGATATTCTCTGTAATAGGAAATTTCCAGATATATCATTGGAATCAAACCACTCCTCCCTCCATATCACCCCTACACTCTAATGTTCATTCTATTTGTGCATAGTTATTTATATTTATCTATCAGGGCTGAGATGGGCAGAATTTGCCTTAAAATTCTCTGAAGTAAAAATAACAAAATTAGAATCAATTGATAAAAATAACTCACTTGAGAGTCCCTAAAGAACACAATTACAGGGGGACATTTTGGAGCCTGTGATGGTCTTTTCAGTACTCCCATGAAATAGTATAAAAACAGTTTTAACATGGCTCTCTCAATAACAGGAAACTACTAAGGCAATGCATGACTTTTCCCTCTTCAGCTCTTCTCTATTGTGAAATTAGACATTGGCTATCACTGGTAATTTCATGGAGAGATGGGCCAGAATAATAAATAATGCTCCCAAACCATGTGACCCCATTAACAATGCAGATTAGCAATCTGTACAGTTCTCATGATAATATAAATATTCATATTCTGCCAGGGAAATATTTTAATAATTCTTAAGGTACCAAACAGACAAGTGGAGCTGGAAGTGAAATTTAATCAAACCTAAAATTCTACTTTCATATTCTGTTTTTAACATTTGAACAGACATGACATTACATGACAGAGCTATAATATAAGACAAAGCTGACTTAAAACTTGAACCAACAAATATACCATATGCCTAAAATGGTGTTTTAAATTAGACATTACCCAGCAGTATTATTATTTTATGCCTCTTGTAGGTGTTAACATCATTGTGAACTATTATTTCTTTCTATGTCTTCAAGTTAAAAAAAAAATCGACATAAGGCCTACAAGAGTATTATATGTAACCCCCTCATAAGTTTCTCCTGAAGCTCTTGTGATTCTTACTAGGTATGGAAATATTTCTCATTCATTAAAATAGAGCTATCATTTGTTGATCACCTATTGTGTGCAAGAAGGCATTGTCAGGCATTTTAGGAACAAGGTATCCAACTCTTACAATTTTTTCCAAGGTACCATGTTTAGTGCCATTCCTAGAATGACAAAACTAAGATTCAGAGGTATTAAATTACTTGTTTAAGTTTTCACAGCCAATAAATAAAGGAACCAGGACTCCAACCTAGGCCTGTTGAAATCCAAAATCTAGACATATTTCCTTAAGGACAAGACTTTCCACCCAATGCTTGCCTTAAATCCAATTTTCATGAGGATTTGTTCTATGTTAGAATGACAGTTTAAACAATTTAAACATGTGCCTTTATTAACTCATTCAACAAGTTGTACATACTTAAGATGCTGGTCTTTCTATTAGGTCCAGTGCATACAAAAAAGAATTGGATCTATTCCTTGCTCTCTAAGGACTGTAGTCCAGTTGCTGTGGGAACATGGAGGGCATAACATAGCTGTCTTGGGAAGAAGGAAAGCTTCACAGAATAGATGACATCACAAGTGACTCTTATAGAATAAAGTAACGCATTGATGGTGCAATTGGCTTAAAGGATTAATGTATAATCTTTGGAAATAACACATTTTCATTTTTTAGGGACATTCCAGAACTCCTTAAGTCAAAAATAATTACAAGTTAAAAGGTCATAATTTTCAAGAATATATATTTTTCAGTGCTTCTTCAGTCATAACACTGTTACTCTTCCAATGGGTAAAAATACCCTTGAATATTTTCTACAGGTAGTCTGAAAAGTATAGCTAACCACATTTGTTGAAAAAATACAACCAAACATAAAATATGTTTTGAAAAGCTCAAATGGAAATGGAAATTTGTTCCCCAAAAAGGAAAATTGGTAACAGAAATAAGTACGTTATTCTGTTTGAAGTAATTCTACTCTTACTTTGATAAAGAATAAGGTTATAATTTTAGTTCCAAATTGAGAACATTTTGGTGAAAAGAAATCAGTTAAGAATATAGGCAGACCACTTAGCTTCCATTAGATGATTATTCTTTTATTATTCCTATCTTGGTAACATATGCTAGAAAGAATGTGAGAAATAATATTGTGCCTCTATATATGTCCACAAGATAAAGGTATTACCCCTCCAACTTTTACAAGATTTTAATTATGAGACTACGTTGACAAAATGTGCAAAATACTTTGATATTTCATTTTTAATTATTTAGCTATATTGGCAGAGTAGGGCACAAGTTAGAGATGTGCATACATTCATGTTTGCTAACAATCCATTATCAAACATTACCAGATTTTTAAATTATAGTTAACAAAATTAGGTAACTAATTTCCCTGAACTTCACCTTCTGCTGGGATTCCTACTAGTTTGTATCATTGGCACTGATGTTAATTTTAACACTAATATATGTCTTAAAGTCTTTAACTTTTGTTCTTTATCTCACCAAGAAGTTAACTCATGAGTCACTGTATTTAAAATGACAAATACCTTGTTTTTTTAAAGGCAAACTCTATTTGATAGAACATTTGGTTCATATATTTTCCAGTGCTGAAAATCAAAAGAACCGTTAAGGCAGGCTTACTTTAATTATATTTCTATGTACATTTAATGTACTAATTTAAGCTTTCCCCCAAGTGTGTAAGTCTTAGAGTACATAAGATAGAGTACCTAAGATCCTTCGAGTACAGAAAAGGATCCAGTAACAAATATTCCTCATATATGCAAAGGATGGTTCTTTTATATTTTGTTTTATGCTTACAACTATAATGTATAGGTGTACAAATTATATATAGAAGTACAGTTTAGTCTGTGTTTTATTCACACATTTCTATAACTTTTCAAAGCATAAACTAATCCAAGAACCAGTGCTGACAGCCAACTTTGACCCCGTCCTTGTGATCTTCTTGGCAACACAATTTGCACCCTGTAGAAATGAAGATGACTTTTTCCTATGACAAGACTGTGTTCAACACTGGTTAATTAGCACACAGATGGCAGAGAGGCTGCCCATTTTACCCCCTGCTATACAAACCACACATTTATATGCAGCATATACTGCAAAGTGGAATATTTGCACAAGTCGTATGGAAATAATAAGGTCCTCACTTTTGAAAGTTAGAATAAAAAAGAAGGTAATGATTATGAACTTCAAAGTACAGTGCACTGAAGTAATTGGAGGAGCTTCATTGAGAAAAGCAGAGGCGCAATTCATCGTGCTGTTCTAATTCTTAACCCTTGGAAAAAGAAATGGATATGTGAGATTTATCTAAGATAATCGAGAATTGGTTGGTGACATAAATATAGCATGGTTTAAAGGACAAGCAGAGAAATACCATATATATTTGTTTTAGGAAACCACGTTGAGAGTTATGTTTGAAGAAAAGTACCTGATGATAATGAACTCACAGAACTTGAAACAGGGAAGCTTCACTGTGAAGGGCTGGCACTGAATAAAACGGAGCTGGAATCCCTTCTAGAGCAGTATCTTACCTGTTCCTTACTCCGTACCTGCATAGATAGGATTTCCCCTAAAACTGATGAAGTTTGACGAAAAGTTTAAATATTTATCCTCTTAAAAATATTCTTGAGTTTAAGGAAATGACTGTAGGTATGGTTTCAAAAGCTTTCTCCTAAGCTATAGACTGCCTTAGGCAAATGAGAGTGAATAAGGAGGCAGTGAGCCTTCATTGAAACATTACTTTATAACTCACTTTATCTTATTGTCTGTCATCTGGATGTGGATAATCAAAACTGGACAGAGCTTATATGAAACAATGTGACATTTAAATTTTGGTTATTTTTGAACAGGGTCTTTTCTGTATTTTTTTTTTTAACTAATGTTACTATCTTTCATCCTTACTTAAATTAAAAATAACAACAACAACAACAACACACACTTAAAAAGAGGACTTCAGAATGCTAAACAATAATATTTATACACTTTAAAATATCAGTATTTGAGAATATCTTTCTCCTTGAAGACATATTTGTTTTGTTTATCCAAGCTTAGGTGGAATTGTCACTGGCATTATGAGATATGTATTGGAGCACTATGCTAAAATAATGTTTCAGTAATTAAATCTAAAAAAAAAAAAACAGACAAAAAACCAACTATTTCTTTATTATAGTCAAAGTGCTAAGTTAATTTTCAGCTCATTTATTTTCTAGTTATTTCATTCAAAATGCTACAGTAGCATTCCATATTACAAATTTTTATAAAATGTGATCTTTACACAATTAAGAAAAATCAGATTCTTTAGTAGAAATGCATATTAATACTTTTTCCCTTTCAGTTATGTTTTACTCTGATAAGACCAGACATTTCTGTAGGTTTTTCAGGACAGCCTTTGCGATTGACCATATTTTCATGTTTCCAGGGCAATGACACTTTTCACTTTGACGATATCAAACAAGGGAAGGAAGCATCACATAATTTAGGAGTGAGAATGCATGCGGGTCCTGAGCATAGGCCATCCTTGAAGCAGAAAGCTTAATGTGCATTCTAGACAAGAAATCTACTGCAGGGAGCAAGGACGTGGGAAAAAAGCCAGATCTTACATTTACCTTTCATAATTCTTTTAAAGATCACACCATACCATCCCATTTGGAAGGAAACTCATTACTAATGGAATGTATTTCTCTTTTCTTTCCTTTATTTCTTATTCCTTTTTTTTTCCAGTTCACAATTATTATAGTCAGCCAGCTTTTAAAAGAAACATTGCCATGGCTGCTATTGGTGTAAAGTATAATACTGTCATCTGGCTAAAAATGTATTAGCAGTCTTTGGAAAATAAGTCTAAAAAGAGCATGTTGATGATGCAACTTGGGGGGTATCTGATTTCATTTTTATAAAAGAATGTTGTTTAGAATATTTTGTAATTCAAAAGCAGATTATAAAATTCATTTGCATGCTCTCTCCAGTAGTGTTCAGCCAGTGCCAAGTAGAAAGACAGGGCAGGACAGGAGACTGAAGAGAGAAAACTTAGGTGAGGTAGGCAGTCTGGAGGAGGTGTGAAATGTCTTGCAATTCTCTGAAACCTTCTCTCATGAAGAGCCAAGAGCCTTAAGACATAGGGGACAGATAGCAAAGATGCATTATAGCTGAAGAAAGGGTAGAAACAAAACAAAATTAAATTGGGTTTATGTGAAGAGCAGGAAACCATCTTGGATCTAAGATCCCATATACACTCCAAGCCTAGATCTTTTATCACTGGAGGAAAATAGAAATTCCCATGCAAGGACAACAACAGATAAAACGCACAGAGAGTTGGAATTCCAAGTGTACGAGTAGCAGGGACTGAGAAATCCCCACCCAGAGCCCAGGATGCAAGGCTTTCCTAAAACTGTGGGTGGGCCAGAACAATAGAGAGCCCCTGTTTCCCCAGCATGGGTCTATCATGAAGTACCAAGCAACAGCACTCTACTGCTGGAGAAGAGAAGACTGTTAACGGATTCACCCTCCTCCCGCCCTTGGTAGCACAGACCTATAGGGATGCTAGCAAGCTGAACATGGAGAATTAGTACTGAGAAAAACACTTCATCATCCCAGATATCACCTTAAGCACAAGGTAAACGTAGTCCGTTTCCAGAGGGATTTCAAACTTCTATTACCAGGAAACATAGCAATGTCTAAACCCAAATGCAGTCAACTCCTAACCAGAGTGACTCAATCTCCCACAATAGTCGTCTGGCAGATGTTGAAACCTGCCCATTCTCAGCTGGAAATACTAAATGCATCAGTCACTATGGAGTTTCTATAGCCATGCAATGGAATGCCATCAGTAATAACAAGGAAGCATTGATAAATGTAGCAACATGGTATAGCTCAAAAGCATTGTATTCAGTTAAAGAAAGCTAGACATAGAAGGCTACATGCTTCATTCTGAAAAAGGCAAAACTTTTGGTACAGAAAACTGATCAATGGTTGTCTGGGGTGGTAAAGGGGAAGGTACTGATTACAAAGGGGAATGAAGGAACTTTTCTATGCACTGTCAAAATATATGGAATAGCACACACCCTAATGGGTGAATTTTACAATGTGAAAATAATCTCAATGAATTTGACTTTAAGAATGTGTATAAAGAAAGTGGCACAAACAAAACTATAAAAGGAGGGAAGGGAGAGATACAGAGACAATACAAGTAAGGGAAAAAGAAAGAAGAAAGGAAGATGGAAAGGAAATATACCGATATTTATGAATTTTGCGCAAAAAGCTTTTATCAAAAAATAAATACAATGCTTTAAAATAAAAGTTGGGAATAGAATGCGAGTTGTGAAAAGAGAAGAATTGTCCAATATTTTCTACATTTTAAACAAACACATTGCTAGAGAAAGTTTTAAAGAACACTAAGAAACCAATAAGCATGCTATTACATAAGCAATATCTTTTTTTCCCTTATGTTACAGATAACACTTTTCTTAATACTTTACTCACTTAAATCAGAAATTCTTGAATATTTTTCTTGATTATGCCTGCGTTTTGTGGCAATAAGTCCAAGTTTAACTAAGGAAAATCCACAAATTTTAGCCCAGTTACTTATTGTAAGAGTTGAAACTTATGAATAAAAAAAGCTTTTCTAAAATTCACACAAAATCACCATGATAAGCTATATTTTACATCTCTGTTTGATCATCAATACTAATAGAGAGTTCAATCAAGTTTGTAAAACTAATTAAGTTTGTAAAAATAATTAAGATCAAAATGTGTGACTGAATGCTTTGTGAAGTTGGAAAATAAAAACACATAATAAAACTTAATGCAAAATCGAATGTGTGAGATGTTTGTGCTAGGGTTTCCAGGCGGGAATCCCTGCCCGTTCTCAGGAATTTTTTTCACTTTTCTATTCCTGAATCCCAAGAAAAGTTGGTCGGAAATTTGGGAAAAGCTGGCTCCTTGAACCCAGTAATACCCAGAATGGGAAATAAATGACTACTCATTTATCTCTTAGACATTTTCCCTATTTATCAATAGGTTTCCCGGCGGGAATTCCCACTCGCTCTCGGGAATTTTTTTCGCTTTTCTGTTCCCGAATCCCAAGAAAAGTTGGTTGGGAAATCAGGAAAATAGGCCCCTTGAACCCAGGTGGTTGGTAGTATCGGCCTTCACTTTGTGGAAACAATTCATCATGGAGAACTGAAAACAGTTTATATCTTGGAATTCGGGAATGAGAAAGCAAAAAAAATTCCTGAGAACAGGCAGGAATTCCTGCCTGGAAACCCTACTTTGTGCAAAGCAAATAATAAAAGTGTGCCTGTTCAAGATGGCAAAGGTTGGGTACGTAAAGACACAAGTTGAAACCTATTTCAGGATTAATAGGCAGGAGAACATTGGAGTTGAAGGCTCAAGCTTGGGTTGAAGAATAAAGCCAAATTTGTTTACATGACAACTGTATCATTTACTATATGAGTTACATGGCATTTTTTAAAATCTCTTCAAGCATCAATTTCCACATCCATAAATTGGATAATAGTACTTTTCTTGTTTATAGAGCTGTTATGATGCATAAATAGAGTAAATGCCACCTAGAAAGCATTCACTGTATGCTAATTGTTGCTGTTGTGTTATTCATGATTTAACATTTTGCTAAAATAAAAGACACTCAATGTTGTATTTCAAGTTATACTTACTTGGATAACTATTGATTTGTTCAAGATAACCTTTTGCTTGTCTTGAACAGTCATTGATAAATGAGAAGGAGCTAGTATTTCAAAAATGTTTGAATATAACAAGATTGGATTATCAAATCAGTGAATGAGGGTTAATCACCAGTATGTTAGAAAGTAGCCGTTTTTCTGAAATCCATAATCATTTTTAGTGATAGATATATACACCTCTTCATTAAGAACTGAAAAAAAAAATGATACAAATTTAAAGAAAAAAACATACTGGAGAAAATTGGGTTAATATTGATATTTCTCAAGAAAATTAGAAGAGAGGAAAGCAGAGTAGGTCCCAGAGGCAGCATTTAGATAGTAGCAAGAAGTGAGGCTCAGAGTGAAGGAAAAGTGAGATGAATATAACACACACACACACACACACACACATACTCACACACACGAGCAGTTTAAAATTATTTATGGAAGGAAAAAAAAGTACCTTCCACAACTCAATAACTCATAGATCTACCACAGCTTTTTGAGATCATGCAAAAATTAACCTTTCCATTGAGAAACTGCTTTGAAAATGAAAATGAAAATAAAATAGAAGTGGCAAAGTGAGAAGACCTTGCTTGACCTAAATCTCACCCAATCAGTTACTTTGGAAAAAAATCACTCAACTATTTGAGACTGAGTTTACTCATATATAAATGAGAAGTCTTCAGGATTCCTTTCTCTCTCTCTCTCTCTCTCTCTCTCTCTCTCTCTCTCTATATATATATATATATATATATATATATACATTATATATATATAATATATATTATATAATATATAATATATATAATATATATAATATATAATAATATATAATATATAATAATATATATAAATTTAAATATAATATATATTTGCATGTGGAACTCTTTAATCAAATGCTGAGCAAGTAAGTATTTGTATGAATATTTGCTATAACTTTAGAGCAACATACAAAATAGGGGGAGGGGTAACACTGACCTTCTCATTGTAAATACATTCAAACTTGTATCCACTTCATTGAGTTAACAACTTGGGTTACTTTCTTAAAACTAGTCATGTTTAAACTGGACAAAGCAATCTTTAGAATGGATGCATTTTACGGTAGTTGATGTAGTTTTAATAAGATTTCACAAAATTGGACAAAATTAAAATAGAACTGATTTGTTCATGGTCATTATAGAACTAGGGCATGCAATTTGTAGAGACTCATTAACCTTTAAAAATGTTTTTAAATGAAGTTTAAAAGGCTATCCAAAGGAATATAATCAATATAGCAAGCACTTACTACTATTTAACATTAATTATAAATTAATTTTACAAATATTTAACATTTGATAATAGAATATGAATAAAATTTGTTACATCTTTTTATATTACACATAAAAATTAATAATATTATAAGATAAATAACATGAAACTTTCACTTCAAACTTCCACTGCCTTGTACATATACTTTTTGATATTTTACAGGCATCTCAAACTATATATGTACAAAATTAATTCCCCAAATCCTTGCTTCTCATCCTCCAGTGTGCCCTATTCCAGTAAATGGAATCAGAGCTTACCAAAAATTTGAAAGTAACTCTTAATTCCTTTCTTTCCCTTCAATTATACATAGTAAAATGGATGCCCTATTAGTTGTATCCCGTAAGTTGATCTAGTAATAGTGCATGCAGAAATAAAAAGACGTAAGATAACACGATGTGTTATAGAACTTAAACCATTTTGACCTAGAACATAGAGAACATAAAATCAAATATAAATACATATTGATTAACCCAAAATAAGGTAGGAAAGGAGCAACAGAATGAAAAAAAAAAAATCCTGGAGGGGATGCATGAAAAGCAAATAGTAAGATGGTAGATTTAAATCTAAACATATCAACTAAATGTAAATGTAGCAACACTCTAATTAAAAGGCAACTATTGCCAGATTAGATAAAAAGAAAAATAAAACTGAATGCTGTCAATAAATGTATATGAAATATAAAGCAACAGATAAATTGGAAGGAAAATAAAAAGAAAAAAAGGTACAGTATAAAAAATAGTAAGCATAAGAAAAGGTATGACTACCTTAATATTTAAGTGTTATGAAAGAATAAGGAATTACTTAAAAAGTGGCAATTAATCAAGAAGACATATGATACTAAATATGTGTATGCTTAATAATAGAGCTTCACAATGCATTAACCAAAAACTGGTAGAACTAATGAGAGAAATAGGCAAAATTACAATTATAGTTGGACATATTAAAAATTCTCCCTCAGTAACTGGTAGAGCACATAGACAAAAAATCAGTAAGGATATGCAACATCTAAACAACAATATGGATCATTTTGATATAATTAACTTTTATAGAACATTACATGTACAACAATTGGTATCATAACTTTCTTTCAGTTCTTTTCAAGTACAAAGAAAATATTTATCAAAACAGACCATATGCCTGGCGAGCGAATAATTCCCAATCAATTTAAAAAGACTGATATCTTATAGAGTATGTTCTTTGATCAAAACAAAATATAATTAGAACTCATTAACAAAATATCTAGAAAACCATGGTATAATTTGTAAATCACATATGTTAAATAATCCATGCATCAAGAAAGTAATCACAATAAAAAATTTAAAAAATATTTCTAATGGAATTATAATAAAAATGCAATATATCAACATTTGGCTGTGCAAGTAGTGTTTATGGGAAGAAAAGCTTTAAATGCCTGAAGTAGAAAAGTAGAAAAATTTTAAAGCAACGATCTAAGTGTATACTACAAGAAGAAAGTAAAAGTAGAGCAAAGTAGCCCAAAGTAGAGGACAGAAAGAAACAATTAAGAGTAGAACTAAATGAAATAGAAAACAGACAAATAGAGAACGTTAATATAGCAAATATCAACCCTTTGAAAATATTAATAAACTTGATAACCCCCTAGCAAGACTAATTAAGAAAAGAGTGTAAACAAAAATTACCAATATCAGAAGAAAGGAGGGAATCCACCTTAGATTTTACAGATATCAAAAGAATACTATAACTTGAAATCATTAAATATAATAACTTAGATATAATGGAAGATTACTTGGGAAAATAATGCAAATTACCCAAATTAAGAAGCATTAGAAAAACTCATTAGCTCTATATATCACATAAATTTAATTTGTAATAAAAACCTTCACACAAAGAAGACTCATGAAGGGATTGTTTCTCTAGGGAATTCTATAGAACGTTTAAAAAAAAAAGCAATATCATTCTTACACAAACTCTTTCATAAAACAGAGGTAGGGATGTGCAGATTGACCTTGACACCATAATCTGTTAAGACATTACAGGAAAAGAGAGCTAGAGATCAATACCATTATGAAAATAGATGCACATTTTCTCAACAAAATATTGTCAATTAGAATTCTGCAGTGTTCAAAAAGAATAATACATCATGTCCAATGATGGCTTATCCTATTACTACAAAGTTGGCTCAACACTCAAAACAAGAAAAAACAAAAACAAAAACAAACAAACAAACAAAAACCCACCACAGTCCAATTTACCAAGATAGCCAAATTAAGGAGAAAAATAATATAATCATCTTGATAAATGAGGAAAAAAGACATTTGACAAAATTCAAAACCATGCATAATATATATAAAACCATGATATATACATATATATCAGCAAACTAGGAATAAATAAATGTGAAGTTCGTCAATTTTATAAAAGCCATCGGAAAAACCAAGGGCTAACCTTATATTTCATGTGAATGACTGAATCTATATATATTCATGGTCAGAGACTGACTGCATGGGATTAACACAAGGATGACGGCTCTCAAAATGTCTATGCAATATTGTACTGGAAGTTCTAGCCAGAGTAGTAAGGCCAGAGGGTAAATGCATAAATACTGGAAAGTAAGACTCAAAACTCTATTCTCTGTAAAGGACCATCACTGTAAAGGAGCCTAAGTATTAAAAAGATAACTTTAATTAATAAGTAAGTTTACAAGATTGCAGAATACAAAGCTAACATGTAACATTTTTTTGTCTTTTTACAAAAAAAAATACAAACACTTAAAATTAAATTAATACAAAATACAATTTATAATAATAATACCCAAAGACTTTTAATAAATCTAACAAAAGATGTGCAAACCTGGACTTAGAAAACTACAAAACATCGCTGACAGAAATTTTAAAAGATCTAAATAATTTAAGATTTATACCATGTTCATGGACTGGAAGACTTATGCAATTCCAATTATAATCCCTACCAGCTTTTTTGTGTATCAACCCACGGATTCTAAAATTCATATTAAAATCCAAAGGGCCTTAAATAGGCAAGCCAATTTTGAAAAAGGAAAAAAAAAACATTAGAGGAGTCATCTTTTCTGACTTTGAGACTTACTGTAATGTTAGTGTATAGTACTGGCACAAGGATAAATACAAGATCAATGGATAAAAATAAATAAGCCTACACATATAGAATTGGCTGATTTTTAGTAGAATTCTCAGGGTAATTCAATAGGGGAAGGGAAGAAGAACTTCAACCTCTAACCACATATGAAATATTCCACATATGAAAGAAATATTCCACATAACCAAATATTCCACATACGAAAGAAATACATTAGAGACCTAAACAGAATATTTGAGTCCTTGAGATAGGCAAAGATTTTTTTTAGAAAGAACACATACAAAAAACACCATAAAAGAAATAAACTGTTAATTACACTAAGTGTAATAATCTATGTGAAAAACATCAAATAAATATGACACAATGCAATTATACATAGACACATACATACCACACACACACACACACACACACTGAAAGAGATTAAAAAGCTCATTTTATACATTTACCAGATTGCTCAAGGAAAGGTATAACATTACATGTTGCTCCAGAATTTGTGAAACAACTTTATTTATATAACTCTAACTATATAGAAAGTTAAATAACCTTTTAAGTCTTTTGCATAAACTTAGATACAATATTTTTGGAAATCTTCATACACACTTTAAAAATTGACACAACTACAATAGGTATATGAGAAAAACTACAAAACTGATGAAAGAAATCAAAGAACTAAAGAAATGGATCCATGTTCATGGATAAAAAGACTCAATATTATTAAGATTTCTGTTCTTCCCGACTTGATCTATAAATTCAATGCAATCCAAGTTAAAATCCCAGTAAGTTATTTTGCGAATGTCAACAAAATTATTCTAATGTTTATATGGCGTCTCAGGTCGTTCAGGCTGATATAACAAAATGTCATAAATTCGGTGGCATAGAAACAACATAAATGTATCACTCACAGTTCTGGAGACTGGTAGTCCAAGGTCAGAGTAGTCATGGTTAGGTGAGGGCCCTCTTGTGGTTGCACACTGCATTTATCTTCACATGGTGCGAAGGGGCAAGAGAGATATCTAGAGCCTCTTTTGTGAGGCTTCCACTCCCATAAAGGTGGATTGAAAGGTGACTTAATCACCTTTCAAAGGTCCCACCTAATACCAGCACCTTGGAGGTTAGTTTTAAGCACATAGATTTGTGGGGATCACGCACATTCAGATAATAGCATACAGAGAGGCAAAAGATCCAGACTAGCCCACACGATGTTGAAGAAGAGCAAAGCTGGGTGACTGACACTATGCAACATCAAGACTTACTATAAAGGTATAGTAACCAAGATGGTGTGGCATTGGTGAAAGAATAGACAAATAGATCAATGGAACAAAATAGAGAGCCCAGAGATAGGACCACATAAATATAGTCAACTGATCTTTGAGAAAGGAGCAAAAGCAATAAAATGGAGAAAATTATCTTTTCAACAATTGGTACTAGAACAACTACACATCCATATGGGGGGGAAAAAAGGAATCTAGACAGAGACCTTACCCTTTCACAAAAATTAACTCCAAATAAGTCGCAGACTTAAATGTAAATGCCAAACTACAAAACTCCTAGAATAACACTGGAGAAAATTTATATGACTTTGTATTTGGTGATGACTTTTAGTATAACATCAAAGGCATGGTCCACAAAAGAAAGAATCGATAATATTAAAACATTTCTGCTCTGTGAAAGACAACGTCAAGAGATTTAAAAGACAAAACAAACAAACAAACAAAAATTGTTATCCAAACTATAAAAGTAACTCTTAAAACTCAGTAATAAGAAAAAAAAAGAATCCAATTTAAAAAATAGACTAAGATCTAAACAGACACCTCACCAAAAAAAAAAAAAAATATGCAGATGGCAAACAAATAAGCATAGAAAAGATGTTCCACATCATCTGTCATTGAGGAATGCAAATTAAAACAACAAAGAGATAACACGGCATACCAACTAAAATGGCCAAAATCCAGATCACTGAAAACCTCAAAAGCTGATACGGAACAAGAATTCTCCTTCATTGATGGTGAGAAAGAAAAAATGGCATGGCCACATTGTAAGACAGTGTGGCAGTTTCTTACAATATTAAACATACTGTTACCACACGATCCAGCAAGCACACTCTTAGGTATTAATCCAAAAGTCATTTAAAACTTATATCCACACAAAAATCTTCACATGGATGTTTATGGTAGCTTCATTTGTAATTGCCAAAACTTGGAAGCAAGAGAGAGACCCTTCAGTAAGTGAACCAGATAAGCTGTGGTCGAAACAGGCAACGGAGCATTATTCAGTATGGAAAAAGAAACAAGCTGTCAAGCCATGGAAAGACAAGGAAGGACCTTAACTGCATATTACTAAGTGAGACTAGTACATGATTCAAATGGTACACGATCCCCACAGCCTCGTATCACTCCAACTATACGACATGCTGTAAAAGGCAAAACTACGGAGACAGTAAAAAGATCAGTGGCTGTCAGGGGTGTGGGGGGAGGGAGAAATGAATAGATAAATGTTTTAGGGGGTGTAAACTATTCTGTACCATACTATAATGGTGGATAAATGTTAGCATACATGTATTCAATCGCAGACCATATACAAGCCAAGAATGAACCTCACTGCAAACTGAAGACTTTGGGTGACGATGATGTGTCAATGTTGTTTGCTCACCAACTGTAACAGAAACGCACCCCTCTGGTGTGGGATGCTGACCGTGGGAGAGGCTGTTCCAGTGGAGGTGAAAGACGGCAAATGGGATCTCTCGCTAGTTTCAGCTCAGTCCTGCTGCGAACTTAAAACTGCTTTAAAAAAGAAAGTCTATTAAGAAAGAATATAAAAAATTCACCACATAGCTAATAAACAGTGGAGTGGAGTTGGCAGGGTAGGAGATGTCAGAAATGAACTCTTAATGTCTTAATCTGACATGTGATTTTTTTGATTTATTTTTTTGTCTGACGCTCTGTCATCAGAGAACATAGACATTTTCTGGTTGAATTTTACACTGAATCACTTACCACTGTATAAGCTCATTAACAATCTGGGTATATGCTTATTAACAATTTGCAGCTACAAAAAAAAATCACCATACTAAAGATATTTAATGCAAGATGAAATTTAAGAATGTCAATTATAAAGCTACTGTAAAAATAATTTATTCTTCCAACAAATGTCTTCACAAAACAACCTGCCAGGCTAGTTACTATTGGAAAAAATAAATGTTTCAACGTGTTTTAACTGTTATGTGATGTCAAGTTTTCAAAGACAAACGAGAAATTCAGCTAATCATTAAGTTGGTTTGTCTACATAATGCCAGACATCTACATACAAGACTGGATGACTCACTTTTCGTCTGAATGGTTAAAATAATCTAATATAATTATTAACATTCGTGTTGTGCCTTAAAATTCACCGAGTGCTTTACAAATCTCATCTCATTTGAGCCTTAGGATAACCCCGCAATCTAACAATCAAGCATATTTTCTTAGTAAAGAAACTGAAGCTTAGAATGAATAGGTGGGTCTGCTAACCCCACATTACAATAGGGCCTGGAGATGGTCCCCTTGAAGACCACGAGAGGTACAGCAGTGGGTCTACAGGCCAAGGTCTCAATTATTTACTATTTCCACCAAAAAACAGACTTTTATATGTCTGTGTGCAGGGGAGTTTTGGAACAAGGAGACAATAGTTAATACATCTTGCATAATGACCTCTTTTAAGAAAACTGTCCTCCAATCCACATTGTTTTTAGTAAAAGGAATAATCTCCAAAAGATAATATAGGCATCAAAGTACCAAGCGTCTCTAATGTGAAGGCTCATTGTGTCCCAGACATTCTGTTTTACTATGTCTGAGTTGGGAGAACAATGATGAAAAGCTTTCCTCTCTCCGTGTGCAACATTCAAAAGGGCAGTAATTACCACAAAAGAGGAAAGACATGCTTGTTTCTGGCACTTAGCCATTATTAATTTGTCCCAGGATAGTTCTATATTAAGTGCTTTGTATTATTTTAAAACATGGATAACCACATTTGCACAGTTAGTAATTGTTTTTGCAATATTAACAAGCAAAACAAATCTCAGTCCAATATGGAATTCCATTTCTATGGGTTTCTCTTTATTTAAATTTTTCAAGGACACAGCTGGCTCAAAGCACAAACCCTTCATAAACCATTCCTATTTTTCACACCAAAATTACGTTATATAGATTAGTGATCTATTATATTCTTCTCAGCAACCTCATGTTTGTTACTTGAGTGATATCTGATAGCATGAAGTTTTTGTTTTGTTTTGTTTTCTCCTTCATGTAAGCACCTTAATGTAAAAGAATTCCTAAGGGTATATGTTTTCATTTGACAACAAAAATGATGATGTGGTTGTCATGATATACTAAGAAATTTGATGTTTAGTTAAAATGGTTCTCCAAATTATTATAAATACTTCAGAAATAATGTTTTGTTTTATTTATTTATTTATTTATTTTTAAGGAGGGTGCAGCTCACAGTGGCCCATACGGGAATTGAACTGGCAACCTTGGTGCTACCAGCACTACGTTCTAATCAACTGAGCTAACCGGCCACCCCATAATATTTTATTTAAAAAAAAAATTGTCTAGTGCTCTTTGAAGTAGCTATGTTTCCCCTAATCAAGCTATTATGGAAGGGATCAAGACAAAGCTTAAGAGATTTTCTATAACTGTTAAATATTTAATTATATTGAACATGTCATTTAACTATGGATTGTGATGACTTTGAGAGAGCCATTAAAAGACTGGAAACACAGCTATAAATTCTATCGAAGTATTGACCAATAGGCTTACCAGCATAGCATAGGCTTATAGTATTCTCTGTAGGTATAGATTCCATAAAAAGGATAAACTTAAGCAGGTATCTCAAATGCATTAAAACTTCTATTTAGGAAATAATTTATTACAAACAACAATGCAGAAATCGCTATGTTGAACACATAAAAATTTACATGTTGCTTGTGATGGTCTGTTTAATGTATTAACTTGGCTAAGCTACAGACCCCAGCTACTCAATCAAATACTAATCTAGGTGTTGCCACGAAGGTATTGCAGAGCTACAACTAAAGTCTATAAGCAGTTGACTTTATGTGGGGGGATTAGTTTAGATAATCTGGGTTAGCCTGATTCAATCAATTGAAAGGCAAAGATGAGGATTCCCCGAGAAAAGAAATTTCTGTTGTGGATAGAAGCTTCAGCCTGTGCCTGAAATTTCTAGTTTGCCCCTTCGACAGCATGCCTTATAGATTCTGACTTACCTAGCTAGCCCCTATAATCAGGTAAGCCAATTCTTTGCAATACATCTTTTAATATATATATATCCTTCTGGTTTTGCTTCTCTGGTTGAATCCTAACACAAGGTTATCAGACTAAAATTCAAGCAAAGTGTAGAATCAATGAGTTTTAATATGTTTTCAGCTCTTAGCCCTAGAATTATGGGGCATTTTATTTTCTGTAATGGTTATACAATATCTGTATGTTATTTGAAGTGGGGTAAAAGGATATGGTTATTGAATCTACAGTGAAGAGACAAGGAAAGCTAAGACTATCCCTTGGTTCCAGACACAGGGACAGGTAAGAATATGCTATTTCATCTTAAGCATGTTTTACATCAAATGGTATCATTCGCATTGCATAATAACTTGGTTAACGAAAGGATATAACAAAAGCAATATAGAATATGTGGCTATTCCTTGACAGAGCAAAAATCAAAATGACTTAGTGAAAATTCTTGTGCGGGTCAAGAGGAGAAAGATGGTTTGGCCTACAGAAATTCGGATTCCGTATGCCTGTAGTAGGGCCCAGAAATTCTGTTTTTAAGCAAATGCCATTGATGATTCTAATTCGAGTGGTACAATGATTATATTTGAAGATTCACAACATCATAGATTCTGCTTTTATATCTGAGTTACCAGAAAAAGCCTGTAGATTGCACTTATTTTTTGACATTTTTTTGTTTTTCTTGGTCATTATTTTCATGATTTCTCACTTTCCTAGAAACATAATTTTTGGTCTCATCATAACCTACCCTGTCTATCCATTTGGACTATGCCAGTTGTAACAAACAAAATAACTACAGAGCAGAGTAAATGCTTAATGAAGCACATGATGGTTTTATCTATCCATAAGTTAAAAACAGCACAATATTTGAGGATCCAGAATAAAAACAACACATTTGCAGACCATGTTGGTTTTTCTGAATCATCCACGAATGACTAGCACCTATAAAATCAAATGAAATACCAAGGCAGGGCATGAAGTCATCTCTAATCCATTTAGATGAGGCTACTAAGATTTATCAGTAAAGCTAAGGCTACATTAAAGAAACTAAAGAAGGGCTCTAACAAACAAGGCAACATTATAACAGGTGAAAGAAAACAATTCTTAAGGCTTTTCTAATCATCTATAATGTGTCCCAATAAAGCTACACGGAAAGGCATAGAAGAGATAAATCACACAAACAGCTCTGAGAAAGATTACATCATCAGTAAATGTAGCGTACAGTTTAAGTAACAATAATATCAATTATCAGTAAATATATAGAGTGCAATTTAAGTAACAATAATAACAATTAACAAATTTTTCATCCAGTACTTCTGTTGTCAGCCAAAATGTTTTCTCCTCCTTTCCTTCCCTCCCTCCCTCCCTCCCTCCCCCTTCCCTCTTTTCCTTCCTGTCTTCCTTCTTTCCTTCCTTCCTTATCATACCCTGGAAGGATTATAAAAATCAGCCTCAATAGTATTTAACAGAACAGTTCAGAAATGCATAGTCACTGACTCAGTGGCTCTAATGCTTACATTTTTCATATTGTTTCCCCAGAGAGTCAAATATTTCTTATTGTAAAATCTTTTTGCACCTCTGATCTACCTAATTAAAAATAGGTATGTGAATTATCCACAGGAAGCATATAAATTTAGCGTCAAATAAATTCTTTTTAAAATAGTAACATCAATTAAGTCATACTATGGGGTAGTAAATACATATATTCATATCTGATAGTTAGATTTCTTAAAGATAGGTGTGCTTTTCAAATCCTTAATTTGATTGACAAGGACTGTCATAAACCTTAATAAGTTTATGTTATTTGTCTTTGGTTCTGTATATATTTTACAACAGACATACAATCTACATACGTGAAATATTATTTTATTCCTCCCCACCCTTTTCCACATGTCAAGTGTCAGGTCCCTCATATGCTGCTGGGCTGTTCCCTCACCCTCCACCACCATCTCCCCGGACAAACCCTCACATTCATTATGGAGATAGACATTTCCAAACTTCATATCCTGAGCTTCTACTGTACCTATTTTAGGTAACAATCTAATGCTTTAAATAATAAGTTTTATTTGTCTTTCAACAGAGAATTTTAATCCAAGGGAAAATGTTTGCCATTTGCATTTTCATACTTTTCCTCTAAATTATTTGATGTTGGTATTATTTCTGTAAAATATGTAATACCGTTATACAAGGAATTCACAAAACTTAATTCCAAATAAGAGGAGCCTCAATAAACAACTATGTTTAACCATATAAAGAAGAAGCTGGGTAACTTTGCACTATCATTAAGAGCTTTCACGTAGTGTATATAAATAACAAGTATATTTACATAGACCAAGTGACTTATTTTTGAAATATGTAAAGGAAGAAGCACTGCGACATTTCTGAATTTATGGAAAAACTTCTTAATGAATGTGCTCATTGAAATAATCACACAGATCAGCCTTTTCAGATTTCTTATAGCAGCAATTAGCGCAGAAAAAATGAAACAGACACTAGATGCCATCATATATATTTGTGTATATATATACACACACACACACACACACACACACACACACACATATAGTTCATTATATAAAGTTCATCTTTCTTTCAGCATAAAGGATATTCTTTGAATCAGCCTTTATTCTTATGGTTCAATGGGAGATTTTTTTTTTCTGTTATGATCCCTAGGGCTTTGTAGCTGGCACATGGTACTTCTGTGACTTCTACATTTGAAGAATTCCCCAAAGATCCAGCACTCATCATTTTAAACTGCATTATGTGAAAATTGAAAATGTTTTGTTTTAGATACAGTACTAATGAAATGAATAATTTACTTGCACAAAACTATTGTAGGGCAATGATATATTTCAGAGTTCCATAATGTGGAAGAGTTCAATTCAAGTTGAAGATATTAAATACAGTAACATTTTGCCGTGAATTTCATTTTCAAAGTCCAAGGGCCCTGGAATAGCCCAAACATATAAATACATTGTACATTTAAATTGTAGTATTGGATGGTAATGAACATAAACAGAGTAAATGATGTATTTCAAGATACGGGAATTAGTATGACATAAACTTTAATATGAAGAGAATGCTTTTATTTGTTCTTCCAACAAATGATAGGAAAAGATGTACACTGTATAGTAATTAATGCAAATTTCTACTAATTAATTCCCTTGTCCCCAGTCTACTGTTCTGTCCATTAAAATCCACAGTGAACAGTTGTTGAAGAAATATAATTTATATTTAGGATTTACTTTAGATTTGTCCAATCCCTTTAAGTTTAGTGCTAAACAAAAATGCTTTGTTTGAGATTAGATATTTTCCCCAGAATTAAAAGAACATCTCTTTAGGCTTGACTGTTAAAAGCATAAACCTGTATAAGTTGTTTCTCCACCCCAAAATTAAGTGAATCTATTTTGAAAATAAATGATTTTATGGTAAATCTATTAGTATAGTCTGATTTTTTTCTCTCAGCACTCTAGGAGAGCAAGTTCTCTCTAGAAGGGAGAGTATGGACAGTGGAGGACACTCAGAGTTCTCTACCAAGATACTAGCTAGGCCGAGAAGATAAAGGGATCAAAGGAGTCCTCCAGTACTGGTGAGGACAGAGCTAGCTGGCTGCTCATGTGACCCAGAATGACAAAAAATGAAACGATGCTAGGAGTTGGAGAGACTAAAACATAATGAAGTGTCTAGAAATCATGAACTTACTAAAAATATTTGTAAACCTGCGTAGAATATGAAATGTAGGGAAATGGTTATGGAACAGTTTGAGAGAACTTTGAGATTTTTAAGGTTCCAAGATAGAGAGAGCAACTAGTTTGTTGAAAGACTGACAGTAAAGAGGAGAGGATGAACACAGAAGCTGAAGACAAGCCAACATTCTCAGATCGGGATACTTGGCATATCCCTGCCGTAGCAGTTAAGTTTGATAAGTTAGATTCATTTTAAAATCTATAATAAAATAGTGTCTTCTTTGCATAATTTGAACATTGTCTCCCAAGAGACAATGACTTTTCATCATTCTGTGAGCATCTGGCCATTTCTTACTGTCTGATAAGAGCTTCTTTTTTCTTGTTTTGATGATCTGACAGGATACACATTAGGCCAAAGTACAAATAAAGTCATTATCAATCTGTATGGTGGCAGATGTGTATATTCATCACTATTTCTGCAGTTTTAAATGATAATCAAACATGCATTTTTAAAAAACATTTTCTGTACTGAAGGTGACAGTGTAAAATCTCAATCTCAATAAAATAGCAGGGTTTTCTAATGAGATAGATGAATCTGCAAATGAAATAATGTATCACATTCTGGTATTTTATGGTTATGTGAAAAAAGTTGTAGGACATAATATTTCCTAGATGAAAACCAGCATCTCAGTTACTTAGGACAGGTATACATGAACTCTTGAAAACCACCAAAGATGCTACACCAATAATTTACGGTTTCACAGGAAAAACAGGCAACGTTTAAGAAAAGAAAATTTAGGGGAAATTTTAATAAATGTTAACATGAAAATTCATTATTATTCAACATTTATTAAATATATATTTATATCTTGGGAAAATCATCAGACTGTTTTGTAGACTATACCAGTTAATTCTGCAATGCAAGAAATTTATATTAAAGGTTTAAGTTTTCAAATGTAATAAGCTCAATGCAGCAACTATACTCAATTGACTCTTATATTTTTGAAGCTTGTTAACATAATCTATGACAGTATGTTGCTATACTTTTATTAGTAACAATAGAAGCATAGAATAAGCAAAATATACAGGCATTAAATCAGTAATAAGTATTTAAAAAAGTATACTTGTCTGAGTGTATTTAAACAAGATCATGGTGGTATATTCATTCCTTTACTCTTAAATTCACAATTTGCTTATGATTGCAAGTTCTGATGTGTATTTTCTTCTTATATTATCATATACCTATTCAGCCTATTTTATGCCAAGACCTGCAAAAACAGGATCTCTGATTCCTTAACTACAATGTGAAAAGCTACTCAGTAGTTTTCCACCTTGACAATTCCCAGAGGGTAGACAGTCATAAGTCTTAATTCACATTTTTCAAAGACAGATAAAGGTCATGAATAAGTGGGCTGGTGCTAAAATAAAATAATAATGTTTAATTCCCCATCTTGCAAAAAATATTTCTTTCACATATATAACCTTTTGATTCCAGTTATGTCTAGGCTTCACAGTTGTAATAAACATGGAATCTACTAATAGGTATATTTTATAAACACTAAAATAATAGAGCATATTTTCAGACTTCTCATAAACTAAATGTTTTCCAATGTGTATTTGCCTGATTTGCGTTTTCCCTAAATTTTTTAAAGTGCTTAGAACAGTGCCTGGAATAGATGCCCATTATAAATGTTTGTTAAATAAAATATAATAACCATCTGCCATTAGAATTATATTCTCAAGCAAGACTATTCGTTTCAAGTCCAAAATACTAAAATGTGTATATAGACAAGTATCCTCTCTGCTCTTACAGGGAGCAAAGCTGGGGGTAATTTATTGGCTTCTCATGAAGCAAATCGACCTTGCACTGAAATTTCCCAAATACAATATAGAAGTAAACTTAATTTCATAAAATTAACTTGAATAATAACAGAAAAATAATTTCAATACAATTCAACAAATATTTATTGAAGACTTGCTATGTTCAAAATAATGTTACTGGTAACTTCAAGTAATACACAGTTGAAAAAGATCAAGTCCCTTTCTGTGGCACAGTACAGTAGCAATTTTGAATATTTGTCTTAATTCATAATGAAGTAGTGTTGTTTTTTTAAATACTTGAAATTATATAGTGATTCATTATTATAAAGCTAAATTGGATATTTATATTTTACTTAGATTAATTGATATATACATCAATCTATTTACCTACCTACCTACTTATCTACCTACTACATGTATCTATTTATCTGTGAAAGAAGAAAAATCCACCTGAAAAAAAGTGTGATACAAGGCAGTAGGAAATTCATTCAGAATTTGTGGGAAATTTATTCAGAATAAGCACTGTGCAATATTTAAAACTCTTGCTCCTCTAAATCAAGTAGCGTGTCAAGCTCTCACAGAGCAGTAAAAATTCAGTTACCGCCAAAATTAGATAGAATTAATTATTTAAAATGACAACCAACATCTTCAAGTACCATCTATTATTTAAGAAGGTTTCCCATTGAGGAGTACTTTGATTCTAATAGAAGACATCTTTGATGTTTGCACATTGCTTCACAGGAAAAGAAACCAATGTAACAGTCACAGTAACAATCACCCTCAGATAGTAATACTGTGAATAAAAGACTCACCATCCAAGGTCTACCTGTGGGTAACAGGCGAAATGGAGGAATACGCCTTGAGTACCATACTACTCTCCCTGTGGTTCCTCAGTTGTCGATTCACTGACTTTCTATTTCCCTGCTTCCCTCCCTTTCCTCTCAACAGAATTCTTGTAAGTTCTCTAGTTCTTGATTTAAACTTTAATTATCAAATTAAAATTGCATAGAGGTTCATATTTCTGTCAATTGTTTTTTCATGTATTTATGATATCTGATTCAATATGACAGGTGGTATAACACTTGAAGACATTAGCTAACTTAAAGTCACTGTATTTGAGTTCATTTCTTTTTCATTCAAAATCCTTCACAGCTTGCTCATGGGATAAACGGGCAAAATGTTCAGTTTTAAACAAGGCAAGGTCTGCATAGACTGTATTAATGAACTTTTCCCATCCACCTTCCGATATAGCCAAGTCTGAAATCCACTGGTCTTTTTGTGCTTAGACCTGATCATAGTTTCACACAAATCTTATATATAGCCTGGCAGCTTAGTACTTTAATTACTCATCTTGGTTTTGAATTCCTGACCCAGGATATTTTATTTTATTTTTATATGCAAGTCAACACTGTTATGGTCTTTGCTAATTTTAATTATGCTGTAGTACCTGTGTGGTACACCAATTATGTTAGGTCAATGACCAACATCTGAAACAAATGCACATTCCCTGACCAAACACAGTACTACACCTGGTACAGGTTATTTAAGAGTTTTGTTTTTGTGTCTTCTTTGAAAATCTGAATTTACTCATTGTATTCTAGTCAGAATTCGATCTGTTCTTTTTGAGCACATTGTGCTCAAAATATTTCCTGAATTACTCTTCCAATTCAAATTAGCCAGTCATATGGAGAATATAAAGTCTTGAGCCAGAGTGCTCAGGTATGAACATTGGCTTTCTAACAGACTAGCTCTGTGCCCTTGAGAATATGACTCAACCAAACTATGCCTGTTTCCTCATCTATAACATGGGGCTACTAAATAATGTCTGCTTCGTAAGGATGATGTGACAATTCAAAAGCTAATGTATGCAAAACACTTAAAATCGTATCTGGTATGGAATGATTTCTAAACAAGGATTAGCTTTCATTATATATCCCATTTTCTCAGGACATTGTCTCTGAAAATCAATATCAGAGCCACAAAGAAGGATACTAATAGTAGTCATTTTCAGAATCATGGCAGGATTATTTTGGAAGTATCATTTTTAATGAAATCATACTGAGTCAGGAGCTGCCATTCTCTAAACTCACAATTGTCTAGTTCATGCTCAGCTGTTACTGCTTCTCCCTTATAAAGAAATGTCCAAAACTTATATGTAAGACAAAAGTTGCATTCTTTCTATCTAATCTTAAATTTACTTACCTCCAAGAATGACCAAAATTGTTCAGAATTTTTTTGTAACGTTACTGCCAATTTATGACTTGTAATTAGTCTAAAATTATTTTCTATTGGTATTTCATGGGTTTATAAAATTTCCAAAAATATTTTGGAGAGCAACCTGATATTTCTTACTTTTGCATTTTACCAAGATAAAACTTTTAAAGCAGGGTATGAAACCAAAATAATAAAACAAACAATAAATTTTATGTGACAGTTAAAAACATATATGGAAAAACATTTTTAAAACATCAACCACTATAGAAAACACTTTATAAGATATAATATAGGCAAAAGGCAATAGTCTTAATATTAAAAATTGTATATTAATGAAAAAAGACAAACATGAAAATGAAAAATAGCCAAATACATGAATGAGAAATTGACCAAAGTATATATACTGGAAACATAAAAATATTCAAAATATTAGTGAGTTAATAATCAAATTATAGTGAAATTATAATGTAATATTATTTTTCCTTTCTCATATCATAGTGACATATGTATTATTTTGTTTTCAAATTATGTATTAACTTGCCTGCAATCTTCATGTTTATCCTGTCTTCGATAAAGCTGCCATTATTTATTTATTTTTACTAAATCTATAACAAGGAAGGTAAAACACTGCAGTTGACAACACTATTTAGAAGCATTACCTGTTTTCCCCTAAGATCAAACACAAGAAAAGAAATTCTGTTCTCACCACTGCATTCAACATAGTAGTGGAAGGTGTAGCCAAAATAACAAAGCAAGAAAAAGAAATTAAAAAAAAATCCAAATTAGGAAGGAAGAGGTAAAACTATCTCTCTGTATGTGTGTTTGTTTGTTTAAGAAGGCATGGTCCTATAACAGAAATCCCAAAGAATCCAAAAAATACACCAAAAACTAGTTGATACAGTTGTTAATGACTGGCTACTCCTCAAACCCAAACCGTGAACTATGGAATTTTGCGTGAGAGAGGGGCATGGAGTATTTAGCTTAGCACTTAAAAGAAATTTGAAAAAGCAGATTATAATAACATAAATCTACACATGTGATGGGGGGAGGGAGGGAGAGAGAGAGAGAGAGAGAGAGAGAGAGAGAGAGAGAGAGAGAGAGAAGATACATATACTGGGCAGAGCAGTTTTCATAGACTAATAACTTTCGTGTACTTGGCGGAGGGAAAATAATGTTGAAAACCCAGTGAGGTCATATTGAAGAAAATCTGGAACGACAAACTGGAGTTTGGAGTTCATTCTATAAACAGAAGGGAAACAGTGAGATTGGAGGCATGGGGAGGCTTCTATTATTAACTTCCCATTGTATAAAGGTAATGATATATAAAAATTCATGTATCTACTAAGTGGGGGGGGTCATTGAAATGTGTGAACTGATCCGACCCCACACGTATGCAATTCTCATTTTCCCTTTAGGTACAAGCAGTATATATTATTGTGTGAAGCTTCTGTCATATATTTTAAGTACTTGTTTTAATTTTTGAATATATTTGAGGAGTTCAACTATTTCAGTTACACCAGATGAATTAAGCAAATCCTTTTTTTTTAATATTATCTGAACTGTCTTGATATTGACTCTGGCTATTACAACATTTTTTTGCATGAAGCATATTTTTTTTGCTACAAATGGTAATGCCTCTTTACAAATGTGTCATCTATCATGTGTGAGTGTCTACCTATCACCCGGGGTGAACTACAGGTTTATCAAGCACTTCACAGTTGTCTATTAGATGACAACCATACAATAACCGCTTGTTAATAGAATCCAAAGTGCAAAAAAAAATCGGTCACGTTAATACCATTCAGCACCCACATTTTAATAACCTAAGTTACAATTGCACATACACATAGAATTTCCTATTTATTGTTTCACCTGAAAATGGCCTTATTTTTATAAGTCAGTACAGGTACTTACAAAAAGAAAAATCATTCTACTAATTGGATTCTTATTGAAATCCCCAGATTTAATTGCAAATTCACACATACTTGGCTTTTCACTCTTACTTAAGCAGTGACATGTAAGTGGTCAGAAAGGAGCTAGAGGGATAATGTTTCAGTGATACCAATAATCTGCAAAAGCCTTGCGGGAGAGACTATTTAGTCACCAAACTCATTTTTCCTCCCTCCTGGGCACCAAGCTTGCTTACATTTCTCTGCTTTCCCTGTTAGTTGGTATGATCATATAACAATAATCAAATGTGAGCAGAAGGGGTACTATCTTTTACACCTCGCCCATAAATATCTCCTAATGCAACCCTGCCCTCATTCTCTTTTTCTTTCCCCTACTTGAATGGGCAGGATTTACAGGAATAAGGATACTGTGGACAGGAAAAGATGCTGGATCTCAGAACAACTCTGCAGAGCAGAGTATCATACTCACTCCAGTGTAACAAGAAATATTGATTGTGTTAAATCATTGAAATTATGGGGTTGCCTTTCATAGTAGTTAGCTTGTCCTGACCGATATTCTACTGCAAGGTACAAACGTATCTTTTTTACGTTGTTTTCCTTGAATCTAGAAATGTGTCTTGGATTTAAGGAGGCACTGGATAAAGTTTTATTTAAAATAGTGACTCATCCTTTGAGTTGAATCTGCTGTTAGTGTGAAGTTGGGATGGACAACCTCTGAGTTTCCTTCAAAAGTTAAGATTCTGTAACATTTCATGAGTTGAGAACTCTAATTACTCCTTTTTTTTTTTGTGGGAGTTTTTTTAATGGAAGATTTTCTAAGCATGCTGCATTTATTTATCTAGCACAGATGTCATTTTGCACATATCAAATATTTCCTTAAATCTTGTAAACACTCATGCTCAGTTTCCCTGTTTAATACAGAGTAGACTGCAATAATATTAGAATGTAGAAATAAGAAATACTTCAACATGATATCCCTTCTTGCCTTAAAATGGCCAGATAAAAGCTCTATTTCATACCACAATAAATATAACAGAATCAAACCTTCAGCCAGAAAGTCTTAATCCCTTATATTCAAAAGAATAGCTATCACCTTAGAAACCAATAATTGATTATCAAGAAAATCACTCTCAGGTGACATTTAAAGAACAGAGGAATGGGAATCATCCAACAGATATGAAGCTAATATTTCTTGCTCTATTGCATTAACCTAAACTAATAATACTAAACTAATAATAGTAATAATAATAATGTCATAAGGAAAGACATAGTCAAATAATCTCACTTTCCTCAGACTTTCAGAGAAAGCAAGATAAAATAATACTTGCTATGGCTATCATAAAAATCAGAAATTACTGAAATTCAACTTTAAGTCTGATTTCAGAAATAATTTGATTTGTAGTAGTGTTACCAAGATACATCCCCCCCCTTTTTTTTTTGCCTTTTTGCACCTTTCTATTTGAAATGTCTCCAAAGGGCCTGTGAATATTTTGTTAAGAATCGAGTTTTTATTTTGTAAGCACAACTTTTTTGTTGTTGCTTCATTAAGGCTCAATTTTCATGACACTTAATCTTTGTGAGCAGGAGTTTTTGAGATAGAGATAGGTTATCTCATTTTACAACTGCAATTAGAATATTAGCTAAGGATGCTAGAGAGTGGAAGACAACAGCATTTCCAGTAAAACACCCAGTCGTGCATGAAAAATAGTATATGTACTGTATGTTATGTATGTTAATACATATTGCATGCCAAATGTATATTCATTAAATGTTAAGTATGTTACGCTAACATATGTTAAAATAAATGCAAAGAACAAAGTTGATGTTAAGGAATGTGAACAATTAACCAAATCACTTTTAATTTATATTTAAAAGCCAGTCATGCCTTTATAAAAACAAGGATGATTCCTAATATAATTGTATATGTATTTTTATCGTACAATTAGTTAATAGGAAATATGTCATTATTTGGGATTAGGTTGGAATCAATGTAAACTGAGAGTTTTAGAAGAGATGTTAGGTTAAGTCTCAATCACATTCCACTTCAGTTATAAAGTCAATTGGTGGTTTGAGCTCATATAATTGTCATTTAGCCATTTAAATGAAAAAGTTTGAGAATATACTCATGTGATTCTACAAGTGTATTTAGAATAAGCAATCCTGTGCATGTGGTATAACATAAGGAATCAGGGTTCAGCCAACTTTTGGTGTATTTGAATTATTACCATACTACGTGTTTAATAACAGAAATTTGACTTTTGAATGTTCAAATAAAGATCATATTTATAATTGGCTTGAACTCTAGCAAATAAGTGAAAACAGACTGTTGTGCACATATATATTTCAAATCTCAAAGTAAAAACTTGGACTGAATTCAAGGCAAATTTAATGCAACAAAAAGAAACTAAGCAATGATCCTACAAGCTTATACAGATTCTCATACGTTTTTGAACTTTTTTAACTTCTACCTATAAGAAGAAATACAGTTTAAATTGCAAGTAGGATATTCTATTCTATTTGCTGTATTCTACTCTTCTCTTTCATTCTGCCCTATCTTATCCTATTCCATTCCATTTTACCTAAGAAAATACAGATTTTGATACATTCAATTTATTTCAAAATTCAGTAATGGAGTCCATAAAGAAAGATCTTAAAAACCTAGTAGAGATTATGTAATGAATTCAAAATCTAAAATATTGGATATATATTAAAATCCGTGTTCTATAATATAAAAATCTATTCAATTTATCTAATAAAATTGGTCTTACCTTAGGAAAACTTAACATTGTTTTATTAGTAGTACTATGGAAAATATCTTAGTTTTCTAATTGTCTGAAATATCCACCATATAAGGAAAAAGTATTCCAGAAAAGACCTCAATTAACTACAGAAATAAATTCTCTAACACATATATTTTATTATCATGTCAAATCTTGCCATTTCACTTCAAATTACTATGACCAAAATGAAGAGATGAAATCTCTAGTCAATAAAAATTTAAATTGGAATGATATGCTAAAGAGCAGAACCCAAGGAAAAAAATCAAAGTGGCTTTCTGACAACTGAATTAGCTCTCAAGACCAAAACACAAAACAGAAACAAACAAACAAACAAAAACTAATGAAAGGGCATCCTCTTTTAATCATTCATTCAATAAATATTTCTAGAATACCTACTGTATGCCAGGTACTATTCCAGGTGTACTGAACAAGAACAGTTCTTGTCGCCATGGAGATTAGAAAGAGCCACACAATAGAAAAGTAAACAAAATAACATTTAAATAATTCCAAATAGTGCTGTGAGGGACGAATAAAGCAGTGTAAAGTGATGCATTGTAAAGAGGGGAGAAGAAACTATTAGATGACAAGGGAAGGTCATATTTGGACTGAGATGTGAATGAAATGTGCAAAAAAAGTCAGGTGAGGATTTACAGGAAGAGAGATTCCACGAGAGGAAAAGAAAGAAGCCTGAACTTAGAAACTAATTTGATGGTTTCCCTTCTTCTAGGAAGTCCTTCCACCCTTCCACTCTTAAATGACATGGCTATGAAGTGAAGCAGAGTTTGCCGCCTCAATATATGCCTTTTAAGATACTGATTTTAAGCTGGTTATTAAGGAACAAAAGGCTCAGGAAAAACCTTTGACCTTCCCCATAACTACCTAAAAGAAATTTGGAGGACAGGACCTGCTCCAGGAAGAGAGATATCATCACAGAGTAGTACTATTGTTTAATGTAAACTAGTGTGTTATACACAGAGATGAACTTTGTTTTAATTGTCCGACAGCCAGTTTTTCCATATCTAGCTGATCATGAGTCTCAGTCCAAAGTCTCTTCCCTAATAGCTGGTCAGCAGAAATATTTACATTACAAGCCTGATTTTGTCTCTCCTGTGTTTCTGTACCATCAATCCTCCAAGTTTTAAATTGGAGGTATTGAGAAGGAGTTAGACAAGTTTTTGACAAAGCATTCCAATCTGCGGAAATCATCCAATTGCCGTCGGCAATACCTTTAAGGAGGCCGACAGTGTATGGAGAAGTAGTCCCAAACTGTAAAACTGCTTGCTTTAATTCTTTGAGCAATTTAAAAGGGAAAGGCTCATAAATCACCTCATGGACCCCTTCAGGATGGTCTGCATTAGGGGCTTCAGCCTGTCTAAAGATCACTGGAAAATTGAGTGCATCTATGTCTCCCTTGAGTTTAGTTTGATGTATACCACGCTCTATAGCTGATAATGAAGAGCGTATACCTTTCTTAGTTGTCTGAGGGATACTTTTACTGAGAAAGAGATTATTGTTTTGCCTAGCTGGTTTGGAAAGCCTCCGCGTTTGTTTTTAAATAGGAAAGTGGGGGAGGCGGCCAATGAGACAGAGGAGGGGGACAATGGTCCTCAAAACATTCCTCCAGATCTGGATACAGATTTTTAGGAATGATAGTGGACAACGTCTCGGACCCCTCGTCATCATCCCGACCCTCTTTTGTCTTTTTAAACTGATCTTTGTCATCTTTTTCTCTCTCCTCCTCTGAGTCTGTTTGAGCGATTCCAATATTGAGCGGATTAGCTGGAATGTTTCCTAGATTGAACCAGGGAAAGACACTCCATTGGAATGTACTTCATGGAGACTTTGTCCTACTTCTTCCCACTTATCTGTAGCAAGTGTCCCAAGGTTTGGAAACCAGGAACAATGAGTCTCAATTACTTTAAGGAGTTCCTCTAATCTTTTTTCTGAGGTTTTGTGCTTTCCCTTCTTAAGAAGCTGCTTAAGCAGGCAGATATAAGGTCCGTACTTACTTTCTGTATTACCCACATTAGTAATTAAGCAGGAAAGGAAAGAGAAGGACTTTCACTCCAATTCCACTCTGATGTTCGGCTGGCCGTGCCTCTCTTGGCACCTTAGAACCCGCTGTGGCTAGAGGTGTGGTTGTGCAACCCCCGACCTCGGTTGGCGAGATGCCAAATCACCGGTACGCCATATGTCGTGGTTACAGAACCACAGTGACGAGCCCAATCAAACTCCGTAGTCTGAAAGACCATGGAGTTATAAGCATTCACTCACACACTCACACTCTTTCACACGAAAGTGTTAGTAGTTTCTTTTAAATTCCTTCATTACCCTGGTTAAATTCTCCAAGTCCAAAAACTACCTCCTTACCCCAGGTAGTTGCCGCGGAGGATGCTCGGAGCCCTACAGCTGTATCTGCAGAACCTTAGGACTCTTAGTAGTCCTGCCTTTCTCCAGCCCCACGTTGGGCACCAGATGTTGTGTCCAGCGCAATACGGGCAGAGAGGGTGACAGAAGGGGCGGCTTTGGGTTAAGTTTTTAAGAAAGAAAGAAACAGAGACTTAATGCAGTTACATCTCAGAAGGCCAGATGTCTCACAGTTCTGAAAGACTGGAGCCCAGAATAATGCCGACTGGAGGTTTTTATTGATAAGAATACAAATACAAGAAAGTAACATTGTTTCTTACATGGTCTGCGAGACTCATACATCATAGCAGAAAAATGTTTATTCCAATCACCCTTTGTCTGTCAACAGCCGAAGCACAAGGTCCCATGATGTCTTCATTACGGTATGTACCCTCTCAGGGACAAGTCTCTCATATTGTAACAGTTCCGTTGAGATAAGTGGAGAGAACTGGTCTTTATTGTCCTCATGACTTTTCTCAAAATCAGGTGAGAGAGGAAAGCCAGAGTCAGCAATGGCTTTTCCCAGGCAGGGGGGAAGGGGAGACAAGGCTCCTTTTTGGATCTTCTAAGGCAGCTCATTGGGGGTCCCCAATCCGTTCCGCCTGGCTTGAGTTGTTCCCCCCGTGGGGAATCTTACTCCTCATTGGCTACAAACTATATTTTGGGGACTAGACAGAGAGACATAAGGTGTAAAACATAGAGATAAGCAAAGTCCTAAAAAGGCACAGTCTCACAGACTTTTCTTTCCTCAAGGAAAGACACGGGGTGGGGGGACAGTCGGCTAGGCTGCCGTGTGACTACATAACTTGGCAAGGATCATTTGTTCAAAATCCTCTCTGGACTCTATTCACAAAGATGGGCCAGCAAACATTTATTTATCAAACGTTTGCTTTTTCTTCTCCATGTGAATTGCCTTCCTACAGTTTGAAATCCCAATTCACAACCCCCTCCCCCACCCCAACCCACCCCATGCTCTGCCACCATCCCTTAGGTCCAGAATTACAAACTCGTATAAACCTCAATTGCCCAACGCCTTCTTGGGTCTTATTCTTGTGGCCCCCTGCATGTACATCCATAATAAATTTTGGACATTTTCTCCTGTTAATCTGTCTTTTGTTAATTGGATTATTAGCCCAGGCAGAAGAATTTAGAAGATGGAAGTAAAGCTATTTTTTATGCCCCCATAGCTACTAAGGAAATTATTTTTAATACAATAGACAAAATTTACTAGAGGTTGTTACTACTCATTATACTTATTCTGCTTGATTCTCCTTTCAAGATAAAGTATTAGTATCAGGGCTAATTTCACAATGCATAAATACATATAACTCTAATTTGTCAACAAAAATAATATCTATGAAATTCATATTATTCGAAGAATGATGTATGATAGATATATATATAATAGCTTGTTTGCAACCAAATTAAAAAAAAGAATGAAAACAAACGTAATAGACTTTAACTCCTGCTATATACCTTATTTAGTATTTCATTTATAATGTAAGAGGAAATTATCTGTAACTTCTAGGTAGTTGTAAATTTAACTTTTTAATATTCCAGGTATAGCCAAAAAAGTTATCTTTAAAATTAAGTATACATATAACAGTATTCCTCCGACACGTTATATAGTTCTGAACCATGATTTAAGCTAAGATAAATGAGAGTTAAAATAATTCTACTACAGTCATAACACACACAAATGCGAAACCATTTTGAGAATTTAAAGGATCATTACTCTAACAGTATCTCTACTGGTCAGCTGCATGTGACCTATTTCAGGTCACTAGTCCACCCGTTACCATACCAGGTTTTACAGAGAGTTATAGCCAGCATATAAGGCAATAACAACTCAAACTGACAATAACGTAATATGATCTTATGCATTATTATTAAAAATTTTAAATGTTCAATTTGCAAAAATATTATAAGGCAGGACAGATACTAGTTACTTTTTGCTTCAAACTCTTCACCTCTGATTCTAATGTAATGACAAATAACTTGGCGCTGAGGTAGCATACATGCTTGCTTTTCTTGTGAGCACCATACAGAATTAGGATTCTCAAAAGAGAAAGAAATTGTTAGGGATATATCTCTATGGTCACACGTTTGATAAACATTACAGTGCAGTGTTTCAGGACCTAAATTAAAGAGGCCAGCTAATTAAATAAAAATAAACGCATCTGTAATGCATCACTGAAGTCAAAACACAGGAACTGTCTTCAAGAGTTAGAGGCTACATTTTACTAACAGCATTTTCAAACAAACCTGCATATTGGGAAGATGTAGCAAAAGAGAAAATTGAATAAACTTCAGAATTGCATCCTTTCTTATTTTCTCACTACTGAAGATTTTAATTCAGGGTTGAATATTTCTGCCTATTAGCAACATTTTATTAAGCCTATGATTAGTGATTCTAATTTTTCCTCAAGGGATGTTCCATTTGTAATTTGAAAGAACTATTACTAAAGATAGCTTCTCAATATATCTAAAAATGCATTTTTAAATTTCAATATGTTTAAAAAATTTTATAAGGTCTAAATAAATGCTTTTTTTTTGCTGACACAACAAAGATAAAAAATAGGACATAGGTCATAGGTTATCATTATTCTTTCTCACGTATGAAATTCTTGGTCTTCAATTCTTGTCTTTAATAAAGGACCTAGTTTTTGCAAGACATTAATGATAATTAATAAGAAACATCTCCAAAACCCCACACAATGGACTAGAAAGAGCACCTTCTGACTATGGAAGTCATTTAAAGGAGAAATTAAGTCACAGCCTTAATTAACTCTGTCACAAATTTACAATGATTAAGCTCAACCCACACTTTTATCCATGTTGGCATATTATGAAGAATATCCATAATATGATATCGTTCTAAAAACAAATTTAAAAATGAACAGAGATTCTCAATTTTCTGGTTTCACAGTGACCTTTGTGATTTATAATTTTTTTACAGCATTCCACAAATAAAGTAAAAATCTAAACAGTTTAATTTAATAAGTAGTTAAGTTCAAACAAATTAACATTACAAATAATTATGGCCTAACACTTAGTAGCCATTTGAAAAAAAATGCACATAAATAAAAAAAAAAAAAAAAACCAACCACATTTTACTTTGTTTTCAGTAACCACAGTTTCTCACTAATAGTATATGTGTGCTGGTTGGGAGCTGTGCAACTTTTTGACCATCACCCTTACAACCTATTCTACCCAGATTTCCCTCAGGGTTCTTGAAATTTATCACAGGAATGACTAAAAAAACACCTTCTCAAAACTATGCCATCATCAAAAGGAATTACTGTGCTCTAATGTTAAATCTGTGAACTACGTGGAGGTGGTAGATTGTGTGGTGTCTAACAAACGTCAAGCATCACTATTTTCCTTGAAAATTTTTAAAATTCTCATGGTGCCCCTGTGAGTTCTCTATAGTGTCACAGCATATCACAACAAACAGTTGGGGAACCATGGTACACGCTGTTTTATTCTAGGGTTTGTAATTTCCATGACACTTGATATACATGAAAAGTTCATTTCAAAGTACTAAAATAAGTTCGCCAAAATATCTGTTAAAATCTTTTTTTACGATTCTCTACTGAGGAGTTTACACAAAACTCCTTTATGATTTACAAAATTTTCTACATATATTATTTGTGCATATTGAAAGGAATAAAAACAATGCAAATACCACCCAATGGTGACTGAGTCAAGGAAGTAGGACTAAAGATTCAGTGCATTCTAAATGAGTTCAAGGTTGTTTACAATAGTCTGCTCATTTCACTTGCCTTCCTTCAATTTCCGTTTCATTTTACCTTAATCCATCATTTGTATAAATGGAGAGTAACTGTTCTTTCTCTTCAATATTTAAGCTGTCTATGAGTGAAGATCATTTTTCTTCTTTCCAAACTAAATGACACTATTTCACTTTAATCTTCACAGGTCCCGCTTTTCATTCCTTTAATTATCTGTTTCTGCTCTTTCGATTACCTTCAACATCACTAATTCTATTCAATACAATGGGTTCTCAAAGAGATTTCACTAGATATAATAGAAAAATTATACGACACATGAGATTTAGAACACTCTTTTAAAGATTTATTGAGAATGTGGATATGAAGTACTTTTGTAAGCCAATGAAATAGCTGATTATTTACACAGATTATAAATATGAAAAATTCATGTCAGAATATTTTGCTATTTAGAAATATAATCATATAGGAAAATTTTGGAGGATCCCAGATTGGGAGTATAATTGTAAAAAGTCTTGCATTTTTTAAAATATCTACAACAAAAATATAGTAAATAAAAAGAATATCAATGAGACATTCTTGTTGACATTTTTCAAAACTGTCCTTAACTGTTTAATACATTTCTTATGAACACATTTTAGATTCATACAAACAAATATCAAGTGGCACTGTTCCTTATACTTCAAGCATATTTACCAGGAACTCGTTTGTATATTTGTTTGTTTTCAAGCTACAGTATAGTTCTTCCCTGAAGGGAAGGAAAAAAAGAATCACTTTTTTGTTATTTTTTTACATATATATAGCAGTCACATTTCTAACTCTAATTCACATAGATTAATGAGTATTTTGTACCAAGGTGTATGTGATTTTGAAGCATCAACCAGTGTTGATGCGTCTTCAATATTAACAGTGCAAAGATCAAAGGCAGCATATTTTGCTTGGTATATAAATATTATCAACATTTTAGAAAGCAACTTTGTAACAAGGGTAGAATCAGAAAGCCAGGATACTGCAAGTTAGATAGTGCGCAACTGCAACACTGATTTGAATGGCAAAATGTATTTCTACTAGATTAAGAATATTCATATTTAAATAGTAAATCCATATGCATTAGAACTTTGCCTAAAAGATTCCATGTCTGAGAAGTATTATTGTATTAACTACTTAAACATAAGGGATTCTTAAAAAGGCACCATATCACTAACATCCCTAACTGCTACATCCAGGGTTATAAATTGGCAGGTCGTACAATGTCTAGCCCGTAGTGTTTGGCCTGCACTTGCTATGGTTTTTTTCACTAGGATTCCTTCTCTTTATGTGACCTGTCTGGCCCATGGCAATTTAGAGTTTGTGATCAATGCTCATCACCTCCCCTCCTATGAAGTGAGGCCTAAATTTCTAGATATCATAAATACTCTGGAACTGGAATACCCGAGCAGCGGTGGAAAAGTGAAGACTTTATTTACAGCTGGTATCCAAAATTTCTACTCCTTTCTCTGTTATACACATGCATAGTTCAATGCATCTATGTTGGACAATATCTGTACCAATTTTTCTCTTTCATAGGATAAAATAAAAAAAATTAATTCAAGCTAACATTATCTTATTCAAAGGGTATCTACTTGATGTCACAAAAATAGAAAGACCCAGAAAAAATTAGATTATAAGTAGATGACAAATCAGATAGAAGAGGGTAATCCTTCATCATCCCACTCTAATTGTCCTTATTCCTATAGAATGCTTAATATGTGTGTCAGTGCTAACATATATATCATCTCAACTAATCCCCACATCCCTCTGAGGTGTACGATTATACTAATACCACTATTTCACCAAGGACATTGATGCTTAAAGAATTATCTGACCTGCTTGAAATGAAGTAAAGGTACAATTGGGATTTAACATCAGCTCTCTCTAAACCTCCCTCAAAAAGAAAAGAAATTTAAAATATAATTTATTTTTCATTTTCTAAGGCTGTCCCAACAAACTTGGATTACCTAATAAACTTAAAAAATTAAAAAATATAAGACACAGAGATATATTCTGAAAGTTGTTGTTCCTATAACACATCCTGTGCATACTCACTCTTCACATTTTAATTATTATAAACTCTAGGTTCAAATGTATAAAGGGGACATACTGGTGTCGTTACTATTTCCAAAGGCATGAGTATCATCAGTAAAACACACTGGAGAAATTTTAAAAGATAAAGTCAGCTTACTTTCCGATTCATTTTCTATCAATTTGTGATAATTTGTAACTTAATAATATAAGGTCAACTTTCAATCATCCTTTCAAAGACAATCTCATTTAGTGTAAGTTAAAACTTCAAATCCAAATAGTTCAATTAATAATCAATACAGAGTAATTGTATATCTAAGAAAGTCCTTACTGAGTAACTTTTACCAGAGAGTAACTGGATCTTGAAATTCAAAACAAGGAATTTCTATTTTACCATGGCAAACTCCTATGGAAAAGCAGATACTTTGTACATAAAACTAAAACCTCATTGTAATTTGATTATAAATTTGGGATTTCAGATAGTCCAAAACAATCTATAAAAACAATCACAATTCATAAAAACATGTGTAGACATATAAATCACCCTTCTGAATCTGAAATTTCTAGATTTGGTAGTTTAGAATAAACATAATAAAATTGTTATCCTTTGTTTTAATTAATCAAATATCGTCATTCTAATAACTGGAATGTATGCAAAGACATTGGTTTTAGATTAACATTTAACTTGTACATAAATTAGACATGTATTTGGAGTCCAAGTGTAATATATATGCACATATACAGTATGTAACACATAATGATGCACGTATTTCATGTAAGAAATAGATTTGTTCCCAGATATAGCTGTTCCAAAAGAAAACCTGAATATATTTTACTGGTAGAATTATTCTCGTACCCTCTTGATAACTTGCAATACACAAGTGCACTTAGGAATGATTGGGTCTTGCCTTGAAAGTACAAGTGGCATTGAGAATAGATTGCCGCTGTTAGCGCTTAATGTGAAAGCGAAGAGACTGCTGTGTAGATAAAGCAAGGGGCTATTTTTCCTACCCTACAGTTCTGTCCCTTTTTCGCTGATCACCTAGCCCAACTGACTGAATAGAATTCCCACTCGGCATACTATTTTGAAGGAAGACTCTCTTCCTGATGGTACTCATGGGATATGCAAGCTAACATTTAGGGCCCGCCCCTTCTCCTGCCAAATGAGCCTCATTGCTTAGTCAGAATAAGCATCCTTGCCAAGTCCCAACTCCCATGATAGCGTCAAAAGGAAGTAATAAGAGAGAAAAAAAGGGAGAGGATAGACACTGGCTGGATGGAGAACATGAAGAATCCCCCCTCCCCCGTACCCCCACCTTCCATTGCCAAGGCCTTGGTTTATTTAGTACTTGTAGCTTTAGAGTCTGGTCACCTATATTGCATGTTCCAGTTTATTCGTATTTTTCTTCCATAGCCGTGTTTTGGTATTGGACATATCTAAATAACTAAAATTTGATAAGTAAAACTAGCCTCTTGCTCTTGGATTTCTAAGACTACTGCAAAGACTATGTTTCTGTTTCTCAATTTTGATGATTCCACTATTCTGAGACCAACAGAGGAGTTCACTATTTGAATTGGATCTGACCCGGTTTCTTTCACCATTTTCCCTCATCAAGTATGTACAACTCTCTAAAAGTAGGTATTTCTGAGAAATAGCAAACGCAATGCACACAATATAAGCCACTACCATAAATATCAGTTGAATTGGGTTTGAATGTCCATGAGTAGTTTTAGCACACTTTGTCACAAACAAGAAAATATTTCTTTGGGTAGGGAAATACATTAGTAATACAGAAGGATGTTAATCCACCAGTGTTTGCATACAGTGGAATTAACACAAACTTAAAATATAACATTCTGAAGGCCTCTGTTACACTGAAACCTGCTATACCTTTTAGCAAAGATATGAAGTCCGCATCACATATACTATAAGTTTAATGGATAAACAAATATGGAAACATCTACAGGGGAATTTAGATTACAAGTGAGTGATTGAGTGATTGTGATTAATACAACTGTGTTTAGTAAAAGAAGAAACATGCTAGGCTCAGGGATACACACACCCACATACACACACACACGTGTATTTTGTTGTTGTTTTTGTTGTTATCGGACATCCTCCTACCCTATCCCACAGACAATTCAATTTCTGGTTGCTGTTTCTCTAATAAATGTCTCAGAAGTATCTACATGTTTTCTATGACTGCTTTAATTAGCTCATTATTTTTCATGTGATATCCTCACTAAGTTCCCTCCCTCCACTTCTGCATTCTCTACAAGGCAGTCAGATAATCTTTAAAAGTGTAACTGGAATTTTTTCACTTTCTTGCTTAAAGCCTTCCAACAATGTTCTCTTTGATTTAAAGGAGAATTCCAACTCTTTCCATTGGTTTGCAATGCTCTAGGAGATCAGCCTCTACCTTGCAAACTCATGCCATGCTATGATTCCTCCACTCCATGCTTTGCCAGATACACTGGATTTCTTTTGGTCCCTAAGCAATGCCTTACTCAGTGCTCCTGAACTTGCTATGTGTTTTTCCTAGCACACTCTTTCCCCAGATCACTATGTGGTTCGCGACTCATGTTTTATCATAAAGGTCCCATCTTCAGAAAAGATTCCCTTGAGTACCCAAGCTAAAACAGTCATCCTTAACTGCCGGTCTCTATGGCATCACCTTGTTAGTTTTGTTCACAGCATTTTTCACTCTCAGGAATTATTTTGCTCATATATTTGTGTTGGATGGTTTATTTTCCCTCTTTTCCATCTAGAATGAGAGGCCTTGTGTGTCCTCCTCACTGCTGAGATCCTCATTGCTGAGATCCTGGTACCTTGAACAGTTTCTGGCACAGAGAAGGTATTTAACAAATATTTATGTATGCATGGATCTTGGATACCTACCCTAAAACCTGCCTCCTCTGCTCTGGTAAAAGCTGCATGCATTAAAAAGAAATATGGAAGCCCATTTCCTTTATTGCTCTCCATTCCCTTTATTGCTCTCCCTTACACCTTAGTCATCTATCAGTATTCAGTGATCTACTTCTTCTCTGGCCCCACTTTCTTTAAATTTCTAAAATCAAATATCTCTCCCAAATACAAAGTACCCTTAGCTCATAAAGTACTTTGTGTCAAAAACAGACTCTTCTTCCTATTCAAAATCAACTCAACCTCCGTTCACTTCACTTACACATAGGATTCTATGTAAACTTTAGCAAAAATAAGGCCTAGTATCCCTTTTCCTCCCCTTTACCATCCTCCCAATATTTGCATTTCTGGGCTTCTTCTTGTTACTGGGCCTTCCAAAGGACAGTAGGTGCAATTTAAAACCAAAGGCACATAGGGGAATATGAAATGAGTTCATGACACTTTATCTTTTCCTTTATGCCCATTTCTTTGTACACTTAAACATATCAGCTTTAGTAATCTTCCACTCACTATGCATCAATTATCTGCTTCTTCATTATCATCATATGTCAGTTCCTCAAATTCAGAAGCCAGTAGCATAATCTGCTCTTTATTTTCCTTCAATGCAAGTCTTAAATCATATCAAAATTGCTTCTGTGACACTACATAGCAAAAAAGATAGGATACATTATATGCATATGCTTTCATAATTGATCTAAAATAAGTCTCATCATCTCCATTTCCTGATTTCCCCAATTATAAATTCCAAGCTTCTCCTTCACCAACCTGCTCATTCTGTCATTTATTCAACATTTCTTGAGCAATCTTCTGGACACCCTGCTAGATGCTGAGATAGCTGAGACAATAAAAAATAAAACAAAATCCATATTTTCAAAAATACATCACATCTTCATGGCTTAAATTAAAATGGCTTCTAATCTAGAAGAATCAGCAATTTTGAAATGCCAGAACTCATAACTCATCATGCAGTTTCCACTTTTTTTAATGTCTGAAACAATCCCTTGCCTGCCATGTGACAAGGTATTATGCATAAATTATATATTATCGTTCTGATTAAAAATCATTTATATGAATCTCTTCCAATCAATTAATACTTTATGACCAAAACACTGTTATAGATCATTAACATATTCACTTTTTGTGAATTTATAACAGAATATTTCTATTTTTGTACATTATTGACAGATATTATTATTATTTGTATATTATTATCTGCCAGATAATCATTTCAGTTATGAATGTGGTTTCCAAACAGGTCCTAGAATTGGCGTTAACTTCAAAGAATGCATTCCAATGGTGCTGTGTGTACTTAAAAAAATATTTGTCAGTTGTGATTAATATTCACTTTATACCTTAAAAATGAGCACAAGGATCAACTTCCTTACAGGAAGAAGTAGGCAAACACGGGTATAAACAAAATTAAGTGACAGAGAAGATTTGCATTCTCATTATTTGAGAGACATTTCTTTAATGAAGGATCAGTGACATCATTCACATGAGGTATTAATATTCATTATCCATGTAAATATTTGATATTTCATGGAACTTAGCTGGAAAATGGATACTACATTATGACCAAGAGATCCTTATTCCTCAACTCTAAAATCTGTTTAACATTTGTAAATTAATAAAGATAATTTACCACATCAATAAAGGGGGAAAAATCATACGGTTATTACAAGTGGAAAAAAAAAAAAAACTCTGACAAAATTCAACACCCAATTATGCTAAAAACTTTTAAAATACTAGGAATTTAAGTAAACTTCTTCAATATGTTACAGGATATGTATAAAAACCATGCAGAGATAATGTCATATTTAATGTTGAAATATTAAATACTTTTCCTGAGGTTGGAAACATGATGAGGATATACAATATCATATATATTTAACATTATTGCTGACATCTCTAGCTAGTGCAATAAGTTGAGAAAAAGAAATATAAGGCTCAAGGACTTTGGGTGAAAAAGCAAAATAATTTTATTTGCAAAAGAATTTACAAGCAATTAGAATTAAATGAATTTAGTGAGTCACTGGAAACAAGATCAATATACAAAAATAAAGACCATGTATCTATGTTCCAGAAACAAATTTTTGGGAAATTAAAGTACAAAAAAAAAAAAGGACACCACAAATGTCAACTACTTGGGGAACCAGTGTAATGGGTTATGTATAAGACTGCGAAAATGAAAATTACAAAATGTTTATTGAAGGAAATTAAAGAAGACTTGAAAATAGAGGGATATAACTTGTTCATGGATTGGAATACTCAGTATGTTAAGAAGTTAATTATCTTTCAATTGATCTACAAACTCAACTCAGTCCCAATCCAAATACCAGTTGTTTTGTTGTTATTATTATACAAATATACTAGTTGTAGTTCTTGTTATTGTGGAAATTAAAGACCTAATTTTAAATTTGATTGGGAAACATAAAGGATCTAGAATTTCATCCCAATCCTTAAGGAATGATACAAAACTGCATGACATATACTACCAGTTTTCATGACTTACTGTGAAGCTATATTAAATCATGATGCAGGGGTTAGCAATTAGATCAATGGAGTTGACTAGAGAGACTAGAAGACAGCCTTTACATTTACAGTCACCTATAATTATGACAAAGGTGTCAGAGCAAGTCAGTGACAAAAGAGTCTTTTCAATATCAATCAGGTGTTAGATTAATTGGGTATCTGTTTGGGAAACAATCTCAAACTTGCAACACACACAAACACACACACACACACACACAAATAGAGTGAGAGAGACCATAAAGTAATGTGAAAGATAAAATTATAAATTTTCTAGAAGAAACTATAGGGAACTATCTTCATGGCCTTGGGTAATAAACAGAATTTAATAAACAGAAAAGGTAAAACAGTATAAAAAAGATTATTTGTGTATCATTGAAATAAAAAATGTCTGTTATCTAAGAGGAATTATGTAAAAAGGAAAACAGTATATGAAATATACATAAAGGGTATATATATATGCATATATGTATATACACACATATATATGAATATATATGTATATATGTATATATTTATATATTTAAATATGTATGTTTAATATATTTACATATTTAAATATGTATACATATATTTTTATATATTTAAAAATGCCTATAAATAAATCTATGGACAGTAACCGTATTTTTATTTTTTTATTTTTTTATTTTATTTATTTATTTATTTTTTTTTTTTTTAGTAACCGTATTTTTAAACATTAGCAAATCTTGAACAAATACTTCATTAAGATAATATCCAGATGGCCAATAATCATATTAAAAAGTGCTTACATCACTAGTCATCAGGAAAATTAAAATTAACAATATATGTGAAAATATGACATAACATTTAGAATGGATAAAAATGAAAAGGGTAGACCATATCAAATGCTTACAAGAATGTAGTGCAACTGGAAATATCATACACTGCTACTGGGAATGTACTTTGGGAAGTTATTTGTCATTTTCTACTAAAGCTAAACATATTTACTTATTCCTATGGCCTAGCAATTATAATACTACATAGATACCCATCAGAAATTAGTGCATATATCGCTACATCAGAGCTCCATACTGGAAACTACCTGAATGTTCATTAGCAATATGAAGAAGGTATGTGAAAAAGTTGTGAATCTTTATACGGGAAGTTGTTATTTGGGCATACACATATGTAAAAATTGATCAACTCCAAAACCTTTAATTTATATTCAATATGTGTAAGTATTACCTCAATCAAATACATAAAAATCAGGTAAATTGATTCATTTATTATTGAAAGAATACATATGAATTTTGTAAATCAAATCAACGAGATAACAATTCTCCTCCACTAGCATGGCTATAATCAAAATAATAATAACAAGCATTGTCAAGGATGTAGCAAAACAGCAACCCTCAATTTCAGTGTTGCCGTTGAGAATATAATATGGTGCAGTCATTTTGCAATTTTTTATTTTTTAATTTTCAATTACAGTTGACATTTAATATCATTTTACATTAGTTTCAGGTGTACAGCATAGTGGTTAGACATATAATTTATGAAGTGACCCACCCAGTAAGTAGTACCCACCTGGCACCATACATAGTTATTACAATATTATTGACTATATTCCCTATGCTGTACTTTATATCCCCATGACTGTATTTTAACTACCAATTTATACTTCTTAATCCCTTCACCTTTTTCACCCAGTCCCCCACCTATAGGCAATAAACTCTCAGACAGTCCTCTTAGTAACCTTTTTTAACAATATATATCTTCAGGCAAGATAAACAAAATTAAACAAATAAACAAATGGGGCTACATCAATCTAAAAAATTTCTGCCCAGCAAAGGAAACCATCAACAGAATGAAAAGGTAATTTACTGATTGGGAGAAGATATTTGCCAATGGTACATCCAATAAGGGGCTAGTATCTAAGATTTATAAAGAACCAATACAACTTAACACCAAAAAAAAAAAAAAAGAAAAAAAAAGAAAACCCTAAAAACCCAATCCAATTAAAAGATGGGCAGTGGACCTGAATAGACATTTCTTCAAAGAGAACATACAAGTGGCCAATACATATATGAAAAAGACGCTCAGTTACTAATCAGCACAGAAATGCAAATTAAAACCACAGTGAAATATCTCACACCTGTCAGAATGGCTTTCATTAATAGTCAACAAGCAACAAGTGCTGGTGAGGATGTGGAGAAAAGGAAACCCACATGCATTGTTGGTGGGATTGCAAATTGACGCAATCATTATGGAAAACAGTATGGAGGTTCCTCAAAAAATTAAAAATAGAACAACCTTATGATGCAGCAATTCCACTTTTGGGTATTTATACAAAGAAATTCAAAACACTAATTCAAAAAGATATATGCATCCCTATGTTCATTGCAGCATCATTTACAATAGCCAAAATATGGTGCATTTACTTTGGAAAATAGTTTAGCAGTTCCTCAAATCATTACACACAGTTACCATAGCAATTCCATCCTATTTATATATCTGAAAGAAATGTATATGAATATTCATAACAGCATTATTCATAATGGTCAAAAAAGTGGAAGCAACTAAAATGTCCATCATCTGATTAATGGATAAAAAAAATGTGGCACATTCATACAATAGAATATTATCCTACAAAAAAAAGGAGTGAAATACTGAGGTATACTATAATATGCATGAACCTTAACAACATTGTGGTAAACAAAAGCAGTCCAGTAGATTTAATATTATATTTTACATTTATATGAAAGGTCCAGAATAGACAAATCTGTAGAGACAGAAATACAGATCACTGGTTGCTAGGGGGTGGGAGGGGTAAATGGCAAATGAATACTAATGGATATGGGCTTTCTTTTAGGTGTGATAAACATGTTCCAAACTTAGACTATACTGATGGTTGCACAACTCGGTGGATATACTAAAACCACTAAATTGTATAAATTAAAAAGACTGAATTTTATGGTATGTGAATTATATCTCAATAAAACTTATTTAAAATGAAAAATTATTAATCACAAAAATGCAACCTAAGATTACATTTTATGATTCCTTGCAAAAAGTAAATGCCTAATAGAGGTTTCCTGAATGTTTAGAGGACTTAAAGGAATGAAAAAGTGAAGGCCCTTAATCAAATAGCATACACAGGCAAAAGGACCCTTATTCAGAGGGCAGAAATTAATAGCTATTTCCAGGGTAGGTATTATGGGGCTATGTGCTCTTACTGAGATGGAAGGATAATTTTTTATATATATAAATATTCATGGCCCTTTATATGAAAAAAACAACAAAAAAACACAACTGAAATGTAAGTATTACATTACTTTAAGATATCCTCCTACTGATATCTTTACTAGTGCCAGTAATGGCCAATTAAACTGAAGGATTAAAAGAACGAGCTTGTGAAGGCAAAATGAACAAGCTTCAACAGCAAACATGCGTCAGCTGAAGATGTTTCAAAATTACCAGAGTTAATAAAAAAGTCACTTTGATAGCATTTTTCTTTGAGGAAACCATTTCTTTTTTCCCTAGACATTGCCTAATTAAATCTCAAAATATATAAGGTTGTGTAATCAACTCTCTTGGTGCTTTTGAGAAGTTCATTGGAAAAGTAAACCTTTCATCTGAGCATTTATTTTAGTCTTTTTTTTTATCTCTTTTGTTATAGGGAGAAATTGGACTTCCAACTATTTTGTGTAGATTTTTTTGCTTCCACTTCTGTACAAGCTTGCTCTTGTACGGTGGAGCTTGTTCTCCAGAAGTGACCCGTCACCACCACAGGTCAAAAGTGAAACTGCAGCCACCCATAAATGCAATCACTGCTGTTGACTGTTCTCAGGTTAGTGGGGTTGACCTGAACACTCATAATGATGAATCTGGATGTCACACTTTTCAGTGTGTCCTGAATGAATGCACAATGTGCTGGAAAAAGCTAAAGACAACGTTTTCTAAAAATTCCCACAGCATGTTTCCATCCTGTGCTAATAAGTAACTATCACATAACGAATGAGGTGAAAATATACAGTACAAATGTACCTAACTCAGGGAAAATACAAATATTACCAGGAAAGACAAGACTTTAAAACAGTGGTTCTAAACCAGGAGTAATTTTGTGCCCCCTTACCTTTTCCGTCAAGATGTATTTGGCAATGACTGAAAACATTTTCGGTTTTCAAGACTCGGGATTGGAATGCGACCAATGTCTAGTGGGTAAAGGTGCTGCTAACCAGACTGCTCTGCACAGGATAGCCTTCCACACCAAAAAAAACCACACACCCAGCTCAAAATACCAATAGCACCAACATTGAGAAATACCAATTTAACGTATAGCCAAAGAGCATCACGAGTGCTATGACCATTCTACAAAATCTTAAAAGGCATTTCTAGTAAACATGTAATTGGATGGTGATGATACGTTTTATTGTGAAATAGTCATTAAAAGGAACAGATGTAATTATATGTTTGGCATTTTAAAGGCAAAAAATAAATCTAATACTATTGTAACCATCGTCCAATTGAGCAGATGGAACACTGACAATTCCTTAGAATCCTACTCACTCCCTTCCCAGATCACATTTCTTTTTTCCAGAGCATATACCTGAATGTTAAAATCAGTCGTTTCCTTTCAATAGGCTTCTTTTCACTTACATATGTATTTCTAAATACTATACACTCAGTTTTGTCAGTTTTGAAAATTTTGAAATGGAAATGTAATGTATTTTTTTGACTTGTATTTTAGTTCAATATTCTCTGAGATTCATCTAGGAGAATGCGTATGCAGTGCAATATATAGATGATGTATTATAGAAATATACACTTGAACACCATATAATTTACTAACCACTGCCTCCCCAATAAATTTAATAAATAATAAAAACACTGTGTTCTGGAACCCGCAAAACATATATTTGTATTATTTATGTGCTTAGGACTTTGGGAGATTTTAAAGTTGTAAGATGTCGTCTTGCTCCTAAGATTCATGGTAAATTTGTAAAGTGATAAAATTGAGAGACTAAGGCATTTTCTTAGAATACAGAATAATTGTTAAATATATGGATTTTGGAATCAAGAGATCTGGATTTGGATCATTTCCCCATTTCTTTTGATTTATCTTGGCTCACTCCCTCTTTCCTTCCAATGTTTTTCATTGATACAATCAAAGAGAAAAGTATTGTATCTATTTTAGATAATTGTTGGGATAAAGCATAGAAAATGAAAAAAAAGTTAATTGAGGAGAAAGGAACACTATATAAATGATAAAATTCATTATAATTAGAACATAGGCATCCCCTAATTTACGATCTAATTATTTCCTTTCTCCCTTTAGGCACAATATAATAAATTGGGTTTCTGTTCTTGAAAATAAGAATCATAAAATGTAAATTCTTTATGAAAATAAAGAAAATTAAAATGCAAAGATATTATTTCAAACATTTATTGAATATGTAAATTTAACTGTAGCAGCAAAACATTTTGATATCCAACTGTGTGGTTTTTTTCCAGTTAATTTTTTTCCTTCCCTTATCCTCTGCCAATAAATACACTACATTCAGGAAGAGCTGATAAAGCGAGAACAATAATCATACTCTGGGCTATTCCACTCTTTAAAAAACTTGGGAAAGTATCTAGTAGAAGCAACAAATATTCTTGAAGGCCATTGTTTTCAATTATAAGAATATAACTTGAGAGAAAAAATATTTTCTTTTTGTTTTATTTCTGAGTCCCATAAGACTTAAAATATGGTAATCGCATCCAAAATATCCGGTGGAAAGGAATTAATGATTACCTAACGGAATTTTTCTCAACGAAAGAAGATAAGAATCCCACCAGTGGGCAGGAAAAGAATAGTGATGTTTACAAGACAGAGATGATTTCTGGTGGGTGCCCCAGGGCTCCCGATGAGAAGGTGGGGAAGGACTATTGAAACTCCAGTATATATATATCTCAATAAGTTTTGGGGTAATCTCAGTGAAGAAGAGTAGTCCAGGATACTGTGCGAGGTAATGCAAGACTTACAGAGAATTTGCAACTCACATGACACCTACGTGTTGAAAAATCAGTGTCTAAAGAATGTGCCTAGATAGGGCCTGAACACAATCTCAATATGTTGTGTACAAGCCAATGTTCTGTAGCAAAATAAGCTGAGAATTTTGAAATGTCAGGAGAGTTGTGAACTGGTTGAGAGACTAAAGTTATCCGAAGAGACATTGAGGTTGGGTCTAAGAAAACATGGTGCATATGAATCAGAGAATTGAATATCATAGTGGGAATTGAACCTCAACAGCAGATATATCAGGAACAGGGGGAATCATTCTTGATCTGATAGCATGAGTCACACCTCAACAAAAGTCAGCAATGAGAGAAGACAACCTAGACTCAATTGGAAACCCAGTCCCCACACCTACACTGTTTAGTAAAACTCTCCTGAACCCAGAAGCTCTGGGGGTCGAAGGAGGCAAAGGAAAAATGCGTAAGAAAGTAGAATATGAACTGACCACATTAATCCAAAATTGACTGAATTTTAAACCAGAAGCAACTAAGTTACTCTCAATGGCAAGATAAGCCTTCCTCTGCAGAGAAGAAAAGCAGACTCAAGCTAAACTGAGCTTCCCAATAGTTAATATTTTATGGGGTTTTTTATACTTAAATTTTTTATAAGTGTGGAAAATTCAAATCTACCACTAAATGAAATAAACTTTTATGAAGAGTGTTTCTTTTGCTTGAGCTAGACTGGATGAAACATTTTAAGCGAACTGTCCAAGAAATTTAGAGCAGAAAATATTTTCTTTTCTTTGTAAAGCTCCCTGAAGCAAGCATGGCAATCTTCACTGTTCCTGGGAAACTAAGGTCATACATCTTGATTTTTTTACCCCCATTTCTGATTCAATAAGGGTATATGGCTCCTGATATCTTTGAATGATAAATGCTAGGAATAGTTTCCCTAGTGGCTTAATTCCCAATGATCCTTTTCTTGGTCAACTCAGTGAAACATTAGCAGCAATCTCATGTAGTAGTGGTCACTGCAAATTTTGTCCTAACTGAAAAATTATTATTCTCTGTAGGAAAGATTATAAAAGCTGAGGGTCTCAAGTTGAACTGCTATAGTTTGTGTCCATACTCCTAAAACTATTATTAATGACTAGAGATGAGTCTTTGGTTTGTAGAAATGAATTCATTACAGGAATGCTTGATGGTTGGGATCAAGCTAGGATGACAGAATCAAAACATTTTATATTAATAAATGGAACTAGAGGTACTCCTACCTTTAACAATTGTTTTTTGTAATTAAAAAATGTACACTGAATGTGCATTATTTGGGCAATAAAAACATAATACAGAAATAAACATCCTTGTTAGATAGGAATTTAATAGTCTCCTGGTTCAAATGCCTTATTTTAGAGACCATGTAATCAATGTCCAGAGAATGTTCCGGCCAAAGGGTACACTGCCAGTCACTAAAAAAGATGGCAGTCATTCCCAAATGTTCTTTCCATTAACCACTCAAGGTAGAAACTGGTGCAGTAAAAAAAGAGATATACTCTTTGGATCATTCTTGAAAAGAAAGGCAACACCTCAGTAACTGAGTTCATAAAACCCACTGCATAGATCATGTATTTTTAATATTTTTACCTGCATCTGATAATGGATAGTCAAGTGTCTCACACCAAGATAACTATCAACAACTTTTCAAATGGTGAATAAATATGATGTGTATTGTGAATTCATGCTTTTCAGTCATTCAGAGAACTCCTGTTAACTTTACAACCCACATATTGTGTATTTTGCATTATTGTTGGTGCCAAAATAGATGTTATACTTGAAACCATAGCAACATTTTAGATTATGCAAAAGGAAGACCTCAACGGTAAAGATTAATGTCTAATAGTAACATGTGATGCTTTTCTGTGTTTCATCATTCTAATATCCTATTATAACTATTTTCAGTTTAAACAATTTCAGTATTGCCAGTTTCTTTTCCATGTTTCTATGTCTTATTTCAATGAATTTTACTTGTGATATCAACTAGGAGTGTTGACTGCAGTACACAGCCAATATTCTCCCAGATTCTGTTTTCCAGTGAATAAAATGGAAATTAATAAGATCTTAACTTCTGAAATTGTGTCATCTTATGAAATACACATCTTAAAATTAAGCTACATGTTTTGGCTATAAAAAATTTATTTTAATAAACTTGACTCGGGGCTTCATTTTGTATTTTCCAAGAGGGAGGGAAGCGAAGGGAATGGAAATACCCTGCTTCTCCCAAACACTGCTGTTTTACAAACTTCTCCTTCATTCTTGTCTATTTAAGAAAGAATGAGATGAAAATTTCAAGGTAATTGTCAGAGAAAAAAAATTATAATAAGAACTTTAAATGGTTGATTAAGAAAATCTTAAAGGAGAAGATTTTTACACATAAATCTCAGAGTAATTCAGTAATTTTATCATTGCATTAAATTTAATTTTGAACTTTCTATCAACTGTAATGGGAATATTTTTCCAATTAAAGATCTATACCAATTTAATCAGAGTCCTTTTTTTTCTAATCCTATTAATTTGTAAAAGTGATTTATCATGGATCTTCACACAAAGGATACTGAGAAATATAAACTAGCATTTAGGTAAGAAATACTTAATCTTATGTAGCTCATACTTTTACCAACTTATAATTTGGTGAAGGGCCTAATTTTAAATATAGCTCAGATAAGGATTTCTTGTGGAGGGTAAAGCTAATGGAATACTGGTTCAAAAGATTAAGATAGTCTAGAAATCATGAAAAGTAATAACTAATATAGTTTTGGGGTACCTTTGTCAGTATTGATGGTCTTAAGCAAATTATAATAAAACCTGGACAGACATCAGGCCAAGATAGGACACTGCTAAGTGCTGGCATGCAGGTGTCCTTCGAGCTAACTGAATAAAAAGCTTGATTTAGTGGTTTGGAAATCGTCTGATTGTATGTCCCAGATAAGATCATTTATAACAGTCTACCCACCATTACCAGGAACACAAATTAAACTGATGGTGTTCTCTAGATAATATTTTATACATTTTTATATAAATGCAATCACAATCTCTCAGTTTTTAAAAATATTCTAAAGTATACGTGATTATTGCCCTCAAATAATAATTCAAAGAAAGTGAAAATGGGCAAGAAGATTAATCTGAAGTGCTAGATTTACACACTAGATAACATTCTACAAAAACTGAATGAAAAATTAAGAATTTATTTCACTTATCATATTTATATCATGTAGTAATGCATTGAAAACTGTTCTTATTTATAAATTCCTAGAAAAATAGTAGGAGAAAGAGAGCAAATATATAGTTATTTTTTATATCTTGTACATATGAAGAGATATTTTAATAGAATGTCCCAGTAGCTAAAGGAGTAAGAAATATTAATTTCAGTCAGGGTTTATAACAGATTTTATGAATGAAGCTTTCGAGGTATACCATTAACGATATATCTCATACTGATGAGGTAAGTATTTGGTCACTGCATTTCAGGTGAAAAGAATAACATCAAAGCTACAGTTCAAAACATGGTTTTGGTTCATGTCCTGTGGAGTGGACACATGATGTGTTTGTTTTTCCAGAATCCTATTCCTGTTGCATGGGTAACAGCACCATAATTCTACTTTGAATAGCCAGCTTTCCCACACTCTCCCTCTAGGGTCTCCTCCTGTCTCCCAGGCCAGCCATCCTAGTTAGAAGTGAGCATGTGACTAAAGCAGGGCCAATCAAAATTAATCATGGACCTTTGTTAGGTCTGTTGGGAAAAAGTGATACTCTTTTTACTAAGATTTCAGGGAGTAAAATTCATGTAAGCCTGAAGCTGACAAGGGTCATCATCACCACCATATTAAGACAACCTATGTGAAAATAAAACTACTTTGAGTAAGGAAAAACCAAGATATGGGGAGTGATCAAGTCTCTGCCATTTTTTGTTGTCCTAAGTCTGAAGTTGCAAACTTAAAATGTTTTAACCAGCAGGAAGATGATATAAATGTGTAAAGCAATATCAGTAAAGCAAAATGGCTAGCTGGGGTCTGTGGTAAAACGAAGACATATTCCATTGAGTAAAATAAAGACATAATCATTTAAATTTGATTTTTTTTCCAAATATTATTGTGATCATAATAGCTTTGTGGTCAGATTTGTCCTGGTGGGTCCCAGATGGCAACCCTTGTATGAATCTTAGAAGGTTTGATGTGATCTATATCTGGCCTTTCAGTTATACGAATCAATTTTCTTTCTTCTTTTTTTACTTTTCTTGCTGCCTTCCCTTTCTTCTTCCAATTTTCCTCCTCCCCTCATTTCTTCCTTTCTTCTTTCTCTTTTTTAAAAATTATTTTTCATTGATTGTCACCTCTTGGCGAGGAGATAATACATATTCTATTTGTGCAACATGTAAGACAAAAATAATGAAAGATTGTGTATTCTTCTGAAATAATTTGAGAAGTATTACCAATTCTATTTTAAAGTCAATTAACATGGCAACAAACTTACAATGTGGTTTAGGGTAGTGGGTCTCCAAATGTGGCCACTAGACCGACCCAGTATCAGCATCACCGGGATACTTGTTAGAAATGCAAATTCTCAGGCCCCACCCCAAACCTTCTGTATCAGAAACAAGCACCTGTATTCCAGATGATTCTGGCGCTCACTGAGGTTTCAGAAGCACTGCTCTGGAGGAGTGGTCTAACAGTCAAGAAGCTATTGAGAGATTCATACATTAAGTGAGCTTATGCTATTTAGAGGCAGTGATAAGGGAGAAGAATAGAAAGCCTCAAGAGGACTGACTAACATATCTATGGATGAAGAGAGACGATAATAACGTACACAAGTAAATGAATAAATGAGAGAAAGAAAGAAAGAAAAAACAAGATTAATGTAGGGTTTAAGGATGGAAAGCCACAGTTGTTTAAACTCTGTGGATACACTACCTAAGATTAAATCACAACTTTTCCATTTCTTCTCTAGGTTAAACCTCTCCCTGCTTCAGCTCTCCCCTGTCTGTAACGGGGAAAATGATAACACCAACCCCTTATGATTCTTACAGGGATTAAATGAGTTACTATATGTAAAGTTCTTAGATTAGGCTGGGTGCGTGATACATGCTCATTAAATGTTAGCTAGAGTTTAGTTCTATAGTTGCTTTAACGTATTCAGTAACCAATAGCTCCATTTGACAATTTAGATTTAAATAAATTAAAATGTTAACTACATTTCAAGTCCTCAATACCCACATATATCACGGAACATTACCATTATCAGAGAAAGTTCTAATGGACAGCCATGCTCGAGGTGGTAAGATTTTTTTGCTCATGATAGGGTCACAAAAGGTGCGGTAAAGCACCTGGTTTGTTAGTTGAAAAACGACTCAGATTTCTGTGCTATCATCACGTGAAATAGCAACCACCAACTTCCACAGTTAAAAGGCCTACTCTCTTCTCAAGGGGCCCGCTGTTTCCTCCTGGGACTCTGAAGCCCAGGTAGGCTGAAATGTAATCTGAACTTGAACTGTGAGACTGTTCACTGGGAAAGCCTCTTATGCTACCCAGATCTGTCCCTCATGTATCTCACTTAATGCATAAGACTTCGATATGCCCAGGCTTCTTTCCACTGTTAACTGAACCACCTGCCTCAATGCCACCAATGTGTCTTCTTCCTGAATCCTGAGATATGATACATGAACTCAGTTTGGAAGATATTAAATAGAAAACCAAAGGAGACATGAATCTAGGTGTGTCCTATTATCCAATCTCAGCTCCAAAATCACAAAAATCATTAGTAGATATTTCCACATGGACATCCTACTATTATCTTACATTTAATTCATCTTAGAGTTCAAGGCCACCAATAAATAGGATCCGAGATTCCATTCCTCTCACTCTTTTTCTGAGCTGTTTCATGAAGCCTGTATTTCAGTTGGCCAGGCTTCCTTTCTGAGTCCTTATTACACCATGTTCATTCACACCTCTGCTCATGCTGTGTCTCCTGCCTGGAATGGCTGTTTTAATTCTCTCTGCATACATCCAAATCTCATCATAAATATTCAACTCGAGTCTTAGCTTCTTGAAGCCATTTCTGAATAACTCTCACATCGGCAATGCTAGAAAATATGTCTATAACACATAATTAAGAATTTATTTACATAACCTATATTCTCATCTCTCTAAATAAATACATATTCCTCTAACTTAAAAACATATACCTTATATCATCCATGATAGTAGGTAAACTGCTCTTGACTTTTTACAAATAGTATCATATTGTATTGTTTCTATCTATTGTAATAGAGGACTGGGAAATAACTAATTGCTAGAGCAGTATCCTTGAACAGCCAAGGTAGGTTCTAGATGATATTTGGAGGGAGTGGCCTTCCATAAGTTCATGGACAAGTCATGAATAGTAGCTAAACTTCAATTACAGACAGATGTATAAATGTGATGAAGGAAACTTGTGGAAGTTTGTGATAGCCTCAATTTTCTCAGAGACGCAAGAACCAAGTTAGCTAGGTGAGAAGGTAGATGGAGGGAGAGATGGTTGAGGATTTGAAAATATCCAGAAAAAAAATTATTCTTTTGAATAAGTAGGAATTGGAAAGGTTTAGGAAACTGTAGCATCTTCGCCACAAAGTCAGGACAGAGAAAGATAAAAGAAGTCAAAAGTTGGCAGGGTCAGATTCCTGGTGTGATTGAAGCATTCTGGAGATGGAATAGTGGAGGGAGCAAGATGAAAAACCAGTATTGTGGCTGGAAATTAACCAGCATTGTGGCTGGAAATTAGACAGTTTGGAATTGAGAATCTGGAGTGGTTACAGCATACGATCATGCAGTGACGTCTGAGTTAGGATGAGGACAAATTATGGGAGGAGAGGGGGTCAAAGGAGCCTACCTGTGAAGCTCGATGCTTGGGTAGATCATCTACCTAAATGTTGAAATCACCAATAATTAGGACAAGAGAGTGTCAGTGGGCCAAGAGCTGAACTCTGCATGGTCTGTGTGGGATTGTGTGACCATGGGCGGTGAAAAACGAAGTATAATGGGTGGTTTAGCATGATGGTATGTAACTTACAGCTGTGTGATTTGTGAAGGAGGGAGAGAGAGAGATCTGTCCAGAAGAGGCAATGGAGAGAAGGCTGAGGAGTATACCAACCCCCACCGGAGGCCCAGCAGTGTGACAGGGGCCAGAGAAGAGAGCCACCACATATGGACGCTCCTGGGAATGCAGTGCTGTCAGAGGAGAGCAGGAAAAGGAAAGAATGTTCCCAAAAGAGGAGGGAGATGTAAACTTTTACTAATAATTGTCTTTTTTGTTTTTGGTAAAAACTATATCTAACACTTAAAAGCATAAAAGATTCCTACCTTGCTATAAAAGTTTCTTGAACTCAAATGTTCTCTCAAACCATTAATGCCTGCTAAAACCTACTATAGATAACATGTGATTTAGAAAGTAGAATGGTGAAAATCTCTATTACAAAATTTAATTAAAAGAATGGTTTAATAATGCTGTTTTTTAATTCATAATAACTGGCGAGTTTTAAAAGAATGGCTCTGAATGGGAATCATTTGTTCCCTATTTAATTTTTATCAGCTTATAGTTCTCTTCACCATCCCATTACTTATTCTGACTTAACTGTGTTTTCCTTCTTGAAATATGGAGGGAATAAAAATTCATAACTCATAAACACATATTAAAGAGTAATTTGAGATTTATAGAGGAGAATAAAGAGCAACAGAAAAGGGACCACTGTCTGAAATGCTATTGTGCAGGCAAAATGAAATAATCCATATACACGGTGTATACTTGGACACAGGTATGCACATGCACGCACACACACAGAAAATAATCAAATATACTTTTGTACATAATATGTCACTTTAAGGAAAGGACCTTTTTCTATATCTTGTACACCCACTGATGTTTTAAAAATATTTAGAATTGACAATATAGCAGGTAGAACACTGTTACAGCTAAAAGATGGAATGACTATAGGTGATACTCAAATAAATACAGAATCCTAGTCTCAAAGATCACTCTAAATGAAAAAGAATGTTTTAGTAACACAATGGAATAAATATGAGATTCCCATCATCTGTTATTTGAATAGCACAAAAGTGAACTCTATGATATTAGCTCTGTTTATGATGGAAGCACTGAGAGGAAAAGGTGATAGTGACACTGAAAAGAAGAGCAAACTGTAGAAAATTACAACAAAAAAAGTCTCAGATCCTTCCACCTCCACTTCCATAATACTTCCAAAGCAAATATCACCAGCATGTCTTGACTCGGAAGAACAATATTTCCTAAATCATGCAGTGACGCATAAGGGCCTTGAAGAAGAAGAAGAAAAAAAAAAAACTGACACAAAGACAGACATCAAGCTAAAAATTATTTCAATTCTATTTTCTGTTATGGATCACAAGATGAGAAATGAGCCTATACACAGAACTGAATAGAAGGAATCTTTCAAAATTCACATTTCTATCTCGGTTACAATTGATCTCCTCTTCCACCATGCAAAGATTCAGGCTGAATGATTACATTTTGTAAAAAGAAAAAATGTAGCTATACTAAAGTACAGACCTATTATTCATAAATAATCGATTTGTCATTTTGAAATTCTTGATACTTTAGATGATTCAAGTTTCCATTAACAATTCCCATTAATTCTGTCTTGTAACTGGAAATGAAATAATATATAATCTTTACAAATGACATTAAAAATTAGTGATTTATTGAGGTAACTACTGGAAAGAAAAGACAATTATGCTGATAGACAAATGGAGATGCTGTAAAATCTTTTCCTTCCCAACTATAAACAAAAATAAACACCTTTTCCAGTGTGATATTTTAATTAAATCCATTCTTCTTGCAATTAGAAATAAATACAAATGAGATTAATAGATTCCAGTATTTTTTTAAATCAATAAATCATGAACATTTTCAAGTCAAGCAGGTAGGCAGCATCATTGCTGCATCCTCCAAATGTGAAAGGCAGTAAAGCAAGGCACGAGGGGGGCCGTGACAGTTCATCCTAAGTGGCCAGTGATATTGATGAATCAGTACCCTGAGTCTTGAGAACGAGACAATCCAATTAACCACAGTCAAGTCTCAGATTTCTCTCTCTCAACATCTCTTAACATTGATCAGGCAATCAATTTTGTCTTAAAATGCAATGGCATCTCCTTGCAGTTTGAGTCTTTTTGATTCACCAACTATACAAGTATATAGTTGGGAAAGATACTACAGGCTGAAGCCCAGTCCCTGGACAATCCAAGAGGACAGCCTTTACTTACTAGTATGGCCTAACTAGGACCACAACGTCATTATCACAACTAAAATGAAAAGATATTCCCTTTAATATGTCAGCATCCACTCTCAGACATAAATCCTAGATAGTTTTTCTCATCAACTGCTTGGTGACTGATACATAATCTCTGAAATAAGTCTTAGATTTTTGTTATAGATGTGCAACAAATACACATTCATGTAAAAATCTTTTGATGTCTGTAACATGTCTAGGGAATGAAATTTCTGATATGAAATTGGAAAATCACAAGAAAAAAAGTATTTAACAAAAACAGTTTCTCTAGGAAAAACACAAATCAATTTTTACATACCGGAATTTATTTCTGGCTCCATTTTAAGTCTCTTTCTAGTTCTTTTCCAGGTGCTTTTTTTAAGAGTCCTCCCTGTTTTAACCTTCCTATGCTCTACAATTCCCATCATTTTTGGAGTCTGTCACAGCAGCTTTCCAAGAGGTAGTCAGTCATGTACCTCTTATTTGCCCAGCAGCACATTTTAACATATTAATAGCATATTAATTTTAACATACTAATCCAATAGTTGAAGGCAGTGATTTCAAGCCATCCTGGCCAGCCAGTGAATAACAGTTTACATTTATACTAGGTGTCACGCTAAGTGGTCAAGCTCAACAAAAAAAAAAAAAAAGGAAACTTATCAAAATGGAGTTTAAAATCATGGGCCCAGTGATAAGTACTATAAATCACTTTTATTAAATTCATTTCTAATAGTTTTATGCAATTCTTTTATTTTCTTTTTTAAAACATCAATGTGGATAGCAGATACTTTAGGGATGAGAATAATAAATTATGATGCTATGAAAACTTCTTCAATCAAAGGCAGAGATGTATAACTTGAAGAATTTTATCAATTTGGAATAGTCTTACTTATCTTTAAGGACCAGAGACAGTCCAGAAGTCCTAAATTTGAGGATATTCCTGAAAATAATTTTAAATGATAGGGAATCACTAGTTTTTTCAGAAATGCTATGGGATTTTGAAGTGTTATTGTCAATTGCAATTTGTATGATTTAATTTGTTCAAATTTGCAAATATCTGGAGCCACCTGAGCTCCTGGTATTGTAATGTTAAATACAGTGGAACGTTAGAGAGATAATAATTAGGTCCTCTTTCCTCTTGCTGAGTTCTATATAGCAATATATTTTCCTTAAAGATGTAAGTTATAAAACTTACCTCTCTGAGGTCAGTCTAACAACATGGGTGGACATAAATCTAAGTTGTGTGAAATAACCAATTATTTTATTGGTTCAAACTATTGAATATGTGCTTTCTTATCTATTCAGATGAAACATCATGTTTTTAAAATAATGACATGTTCACGGTGTCCATTTTAATGGGAAATAATTAAAACTATATATAAATATATATACACTACACAATCTCAATTTTATGTGAAAAAAACTGTAGAGAAAAAAGACTAGAAACAGTTCACGTTAAGTAGTTCTAGGCAAATGTGCAATTATAAGTGACTTTACGTCACTTTTTTATACCATCATTTTCCAAATTGTCTTCAGTTATCATGAATCATTTTCAGAAACAAACTAACAAATACATGTTTTTAAAGAAAATAAAACATTTTTTTTTCCTGGAAGAAAACCATGCTTTGATTTAATGGAATAATATCAGAGAAACATGAACATTTAGGCATGGTCATCAATTTTTGAAATAGATAACACCCTGTAGACATGAATGGAAAATATTACTCTGAAAAACTCACGGTTAAGATATTTGTGGGACAATATATTATGAGATACCTAATGATGCCCATCCATCTTCAGTACCTGTAAATATACCAGAGGGACAAATAAGGCATGATTAGAGGGTGACCTGTTTAAAGGCAACCCCAACTAATTCAACAAGGTTTTGAACTTGATACCTATTAAGAATTTCTTAAGTAAACTTCACAGAATGCTACATCCTTAAATTACTTCCCAGATCCACCAATCCCTGCTCTTCACCCAGCCACATGGAATCAACCTCAACTCATTTTCTTTCATTCCATCAACCCCTACATCTGATTAGTCAATAATCCATCAATTCCATCTCAGCCAGACACCATCATAAAATATATTTAAATTTTTATAGTTCTGAAACATGAATGTATCTAACGAAAACTGGCATGTTAGATACAATGTTTATCTTCTCTGTTAAAGGCTTTAATTGTATCAATGGTATATATTACAATTAATGTCATCTTGGTATCAATGAAATATAGCATGTACGTATATATATTTATGTTGGTGTATTTATCTATACACTTGGAACTGATAATCAATAATGGGTGATACTATTTTATTATAATTATTTTGTGTATTTGTTCTCCATCGGTCTACTAAATAACAAATGTCTTCTAACTTATTGACTATTGTGGACACCAGGGAGCATCTTCCCAATACTCTTATCACATGTTTTCCACCGCCTGGGGCAAAACTACACACAAGACTCCAGGGAAAGGTGGATAGTGATGGCAGGGGAAAAAGGGAATTGAGACATATCTATTTCTTCATTAAGCACTGTTAAATTTCTACCACCTTACAGAAAAAATTTCAGGAACATTAAATTATGTGTAGCTTTTATTGATCTTCCCGGCCTTTATTGCTTCAAAATAGGGAGCAGTTTGGGACTATCAGTACCTTCAGGGACTGATATATGAAATCTGTGCCTTAATAGGTCCATGGGTATCAGTGTCATTTGAAACAATCTCATACAACATTTTGAAACTATAGAGTAATGATGTTTCATGCCCTCTTCTTTTTAAATTTTACTGCAATTCAGTTTATCTACTAAATTAGCCAGATATATGTCTGGCTGATAGGAAACGGAAAATAAAATAAATAAGTAAACAAAAATAACATATACTTTTCTATTTCTATTAAAATTTTATAATTAAAAGTTAGAGTTATTCTCAATAGCCAATTTATACACAGTTACTAAGTGAAAGAAACGTGGTCTAAGATCACATTAAATTATATGTAATTTGGGGCAGATATGTTCCAACTGTCACTGCAGTTACCCAACACAGTGGAATCCAGCAGCAAAAGGGAGGGCTAAGGATCTTGTTGCTTTACTTAGCAGCTGTGTGATTTTCAAGTTATTTAGCCTCTCTGTGTCTCATTTTCATCCTTTCCAGGACAAGGATAAAACAAAGCACTTTACTGGATTTTTCTGAGGATTAAATGAGGTAACCCAGCAAAGTACTTGCCCATTGCCTATAAGTATTCAATTAATCTTAGCTATGTCACCCTTGACACTATTATTATTCAGCAATGTTATACAACAGATTCAATCATCAGGTAATTAGTGAATACTATTATCTGATATAGGATCAATGGATACTATTTTAGAATGTTTGTCTTAAAATTACAATGTCTGTGGGGATTTTGGGAATGGTACAGACAGTGTTTCCCAAATCATGTTCTATGGGAAGAATGTGGCCAATGGCTAAGTGGCCACAACTGCATGGAGCATTAAAACTCAATAAAGGATGATTGTTTACAACTTGTTGTTGTTGCTGTTAAAGTCGAGTAACCTGTAGAGTACACGCTTATCTTGGAGGCTGGATTACACATTAATATACTATAGGATAAGGAGAGACCTGCGAGTAAGATACCTGTTTTTTAGTTTTGTTTTGTTTTTGCTTCTTTCAGCAGCCCTAAGCATATTTAACTGGAGAGTTCTTTTATCACAGAATTCCTATTAATTTCTTCATTTACATACTCTCTAAGACACTACTCTCTGGGGATCTAATGAGAACCATGCAGGCAATATAAATATGAAGAGGGTCAGGTATAGAAAAGATAGAGACATGGTACGGAGGAGGATTTCCGTTTCTTCTGGGCAGTGCAAAAGGCAAGCGGCAGGGCAAACTGGGTTAAGAATGGCAGCAGAGCCTGGCCTGAGCTTCGGGGAGAGGACGTGTGCAAACCGGAGGCCACAGGCCCTCCTAACATAGACAGCTGATTGCTCCTATTAATACTGCAGGTCTAGCTAGTCAGATCTTCTACTTCTTTTTCTTTTCCACAAAAATCTATATTTGCATGTACAGTCACCATCTTTTTTTTTTCATATTTGCATCACAGAGGCTTTTATATAGCCCATGTTTTGCATTAAACACGTCTATATGTTAGATACAATTAAACACGTCTATATGTTAGATACAGTCCCCAGGCCAACAATTTGAGACATCTGGCATTAGAGTTCAGGGTCCAAACTATTATCTTTTAATGCATATAAATCATTTAGCTAATGGCTAATAATTTTGCCTCATAGCAACCTTGTGAGAAAGGAATTATTGTGCCAATTCCTGCTAAGGAGATCAAGTTACATATAGGTGAGGTCACTTGCTCAATTTCACAGATATGGCAGGTGGAAGAGCAAAGACCCATACCTGGCCATGCCTGGGTGCACCTTATTTATTAGTACACTGTCCGTGTCCCACATATGAGCACACATTTGTTCTTAGGATGTGGCATCTGGGAATGCGGGAGGATGTTGACACTGATTGCCTGTGCCAGTTCAGTCTCCTTTATTCAGAGGTGAGGTAGCTTTCATTAAATGATTTACTTTCCAAATGAAGATGTCTGTCAGCTTCTGGTTGGGGAACTGTATCATATATTACCTTACATGACAATAGAATTTTTGTCACAGGTCCTCCACTTGAAAGATATATTTGAGTTTCTAATCCTTGCTTTCTAATGCTTATTAAAATTTTGTTCTGAGAAATTACAGACACAAAGGAAACTCTGAAGTGAATGAAGTCCTTATTTCTCTAAATCAGGGGTTGGGAAACTGCTTCTTAAACCAAATCTGGCTCACTGGGTGATTCTGTAAATCAAGCTTTGTTGATACACAGCTACACCCATTTGTTTACAGCTGATCATTGACTGCTTTATCCCATCACAGCAGAGTTGAATGGTTGTGACAGAGACCATATGACCCGCAAGACCAAAAATATTTACTCTGGCCTGTACAGGACAAGTTTGTCAACTTCTGCTCTAGATATTCCGATTTTTTTTATTTTGGGAACAAAATCAGACACTCATAGCTCTTTGTCCTTAGAGATCACTCTTTACGGACCCTCAGACAATTGCTTTTTACTGTAAAGTCCATGTTTCTGTCACCCACAGGCTCACATTAAATGTAGATAAAAAGATAAATGCCTACGCTCATTTTCACTGCATTCACTGGAGAGGTTTTATTGAGGATATTAACCTCGTCACAGTGTTCCCTATGAGAACAATGCAACTATAGTTGTAGTACCAGAAATTGTCTTTTTTTTTCTTTTTGTCCTCAAGAGGAATTAGTTAGCATGAATAGCATGACTATTTCAAATCTTGTAAATAATTTGTTTTCTCTTTCCTATAGAACCTAGAAATTTCAAAGTTAAAACTGCAATCTTCTACCTTACATTGTTGAGCACACTTTTCAACTTACTAAATTTACCCTTGGTTTCATTTTACCTTCCTTGCCTTGTTTCCATTTCTCATGATTTCTTTATTCACTTCATGTTATTGCAATGCATCCATTATTTTAGCTATAACGCATCTTTTTAAAGTTAAAATTAGACATAAATAAATGAGAGCACTGGTTATATAGGAAAAGACCTGAAAGAAAAGACGCCTGTACCTTCTGCCCCTGTCACAGGAATCTGTTCCTATGATTGCATCCTGCCCTATCCCCAGGGTTTAGTTTAAACCTCTAGAAAATAAGAAGGAAAGAAAATACTCTGACCCCCCAAAGACCTCAGTTGAAAAAAAAAAAAATCTGCAACTGTATACAAGACTGTATCTTGAAGAAAAAGAGCACTGCATTCCCTAAGCTAGTTAGAACACATCCTAAGGTATGGTCACCTCCTCCTGATAGTTTTAAGGACTTTTATAGAGACAGCCAATGAGATTTAGGACAGAGCACATGTTGTAATGGCAGCTTTATATGGCAAGGCAACATAAAGTTGAAGGAGGGATGATGCCAACGTAGAATTATATCGCTGCTACTAAAATCAGAATAGAGTAATACACGGGCAGATGGTCAGGTCAACTCTCTGTCTTACTGCTGATACAATACATAGGATGATGCTGTCCATTCTATGCTGCAGCTTGCTTCCTGGGCAATCCGAAGTGTTGACAGGGATGCTACCAAATGCCTCAGAGAGATCATCTGGGAGGAATTGCTTCGACTTTTGCTTAGATATGTTATCAGTACTGCTGAATTATAAACCTCACTATGCTATGCAAAACATTAATATTAGTTTTTCCACTGCAGCTACCTGGAGAATTTTTCTATGAAATGTTTTTTCTATTTTAACCAAAATGAAATTCACTTCTAATTCAGTATTGGAAAAAAAGGAATTGACTCACCCCACCCCGACCTGCCACCCCATATCATAATAAAAAGGTAAAGAATTAGAAAGGTAAATAGTTAAAACCAAGGAGGCATGTTAAACATAATCACTATAAGAAATGAAATAGAGCTCTCATCTTTTCATGTATAAATAGTTCCAAATACTTCCAGATGGGAGTCTGTTTTTAAGTCCTACTTAGTGTTTTTATAGAAAAAAAAAAAGTTAGTATTTTTCTATTTTATTCATGAGTAATAATTAACTAGTAACTAATAAGGCTAAATAATACCTGGATTTTTATGATTTTCCTTTAGTTTGATCTTTAAACATGAACCGCTACGGTTACATGTAACTGACATTCAATAATCAGAAAACCATCGAGCTTACAAGTCATCGCATGTTTTGCTGATAGAAATATCTGTTTCACAGCTCCTGTGTTTCCCTGACCATCAGCTCTAATGTGTAACTTGGAGCCAAAATTAATATAAGACCTGGTATTTCCATTCTATTCTATTCTATTCTATCAATTATATTAAAGACCCAGTTTTATATTAAAATAAGACTGGGTCTTATATTAATTTTTGCTCCAAAAGATCAACTAAAACTGATGGTTCAGCTAGGTCTAATTTTCAGGGAAACATGGTACTTCTGTTCCCTCTCCTCTTCCCTTATATATGGGAATAACATATACCCTGACCTATAAAGTCTTTGTCACATGTCACCTACTCTTTAAGGCCTTACCTGACAACTATACAAAAAATTGTAAATCCTCAGCCCTTTCTATCTCACCTCCCTTTTTTTTGCCCTTTTCACTAATATATGACAGAGTTTAATTATTCTTTTTCCTTTTCTTTTCTTTTTCCTTTTTTTTTTTTTTTTTTGGTAGCTCTTGTTCTACATTTTAATGTAAAACTTTAGGTGTAGGTGATAACATTTTTGCATTTTGTTCACTGCTATACTCCATGGTCTAAAATGGTGTCTCACATATAAGAAGTACTCAGTAAATATAAATTAGTCCATAAGTGAATGTATGAGTGGTCTATAAATACTATCACTAAGTCCCCAGTATCCTCATCCTACTTACTATTCATTAAAATGTTGAGGTGGACAGAGTGAAGGACAGTCATAAATTATATATAACACCAGAGACATTCCTTGAGCTTCATCTAAATAGAATAATCAATATTTTTTTTTAGATTCATTTGCCAAGTTTAAATTATTCTGCCTTTCTTAGGCTAACAAAATTAACCACATAAATTTTTATCAAAGTAACAATTTTAATGTAGGACATACTCAAAGCATTTATCAATTACTGTATTTATACCATTAAGTAAACGTATCTCAGTATATTTTAGATACAAACTGTAAGTGGTCTCATTTAGTCTTTAATTAAAGCATACCTCTATAATAAATTTAGGACTTTCCCCCAACAACTACAACAACAGAAAACCATAAACAATTAAAGAAGAAAGATATTTTTTCAAACAGAATTGTCAACTCTTCCACTCATTTCAGGTTGTCATATGATCAATCCTCTACTAACAGAAACCACCAACTATTCAACCATGTTAACTTGTATCACTGTAATTCTGCACCAGAAGTATATACCAGGGAAATTCAGATGGAATCTTGATTTAATGAAATCACTTTAACATATTCAAGGAGTAAAGTATATTTGTTACTACAGCTCAAAGGGATATTCCATTTGATATTCATACAACATGTTCCTGTTCACATATCTCTCCCAGTAAGGAGCTCAAGGTGATGGTTAATTACACACTAGTTGGGTGTGTTCAAAGCCCTTTTCTACCATTTTCTAACTGTGGGCTCTTGGGCAAGTTACCTAACTTCCCTCTGCCTTACTTTCCTCGTTTATAAAATATAGATTAAAAAAATACCTTCCTCATGGGTTGTGGAGATCATAAAGTGAGATAACAAATCTAAAGTGTTCTACAGTGTTTGCTATTTTTATGACTTATATGTGATTGTAAAAGGAGTAGCACAATTATATTTTCTGTCCTTATGAATTCTCCCTTGTAATACTGAAAAATGCTGTGCATGTGTACGTTAAATAACTCTTGATGTGACTGATTATGCTTGCATTAAATATTTGGTTGTTAATTTTGATACTGGAGAGGTTTAACTGTGAGTACCTGATACCCCTTGTTGTAATAAATATCCGTCTGCCTTGTAATACAGAAGGCCCCATGCCTCTCCAGAGATCAGAGATTCAAGTTTCTCATATGTGTCTTTCTCTGCAAATACTTTGGACAGACTACAGTCTTGACTAGGCTTGCTGATCATTCTCTGCCAGCCATAATGCCAGAGAACCAATGACACACAGGCCCTTGTCCCTGCTGGTTTTCCATTACTGCAATGTAAAAATACCAATTAACCAAACCAGGACTACCTCACTGGCCCCAGTGGCTGTGTTTGAGCCCCGAGACCCACCAGAGTGTAGATCTCCACTGATTAGACCAGGCACTGTGCTATGACTAGGCAGGTTTGCTTGATCCCATATACAGAAAGTATAGGGTTGTTTTTGTTTGTTTGTTTGTTTTCCATCCTTACTTATACGCTTGTACCTGTCTGGGATTTTGCACCTGTGGCTACACACAGCTATACCATTCTACTCACTAGGTCAGACATCATTCTTTACAGAGAACGTTTCCTTGATGGTCTGCAACCTTGATTTTCCACAGTATCTCACAACCACAATTCACTGAATATGTCTGTACATATCCAAACTTCAGCTGGGGACAAAAGTCATGTCTCCTCCACTGCCAGTGCTGTCTCACTCTCCATGTTAATCAATGTATCTAAGGGGATTTTGAGGAGGAAACGTCACTTATCACTACACACTAGCTGCATGTCTCATAGATCAGGACCAGTATGACACTCTCTTACACAGGAAAAACGCTATGGCAACCTTTGGTTATTGCAGATTAATGTTATGCAATAATTATAAAATTGAGCAGCGATAAGAAATAATCTCATTTAGAATAAAACTAATTTCTCACTTTGATCATGAGCATAAGCACTGTATTTATTCATGGATCTCCTATATTTTCTTCCCTTTACTTTAAAGATTCTTAAAATAAATTTTATTTTTCTTAATTTTAATGCAATATATGGGTATATTACATTCAGATGTACACGTATGTGAATTGTGGAAATATAGAAAATACATATAAATACCAAAGAAGAAAATGTAAGATAACCATACTTTTCTAATCCATATATAAAAACTGCAAACGCTATCTCATTATTAATTTGAGATGAAAAATTATAAAAACATAAAAACATGTTATTCTTGATGAAAAATATTCAAAAGAGCATTTCATTATACATACCAAAATATAACACCAAAATATCATCATCAACAACTACAACATTGGCAAAACATAGAGAGAATTCCTCAAAACCTCAGGCAACATGAAATGACTACATCAGAACTCAAGCTTCAATTTTTTTCCATGAAGATAGTGCATCCAAAACTTAGGCAAAGAATGAAAGCATTCCTTTGTGTCTCATATAACTACATCTGAAGAACAAAGAGGGCAATGAAAGGGTGAACAGGGAAGTTATAGGGTTTAGATTTTTTTTTTTTTAATCATGAAATAACTCCAAAAGGAGAAAGTGGCTTAGGTCAGTTCTTCCTTTATTATTCCATTTTAAAAATAAGAAAAATAAAACATTTGTATGCCTCATAGTCAATGAATACTTATTTTAAAATGTAATATAATGATTTCTATAATCCCAAGATGATTCCATTTAATAGCTGCCATTCAAATAAATTTGAAGTCACTATTAGAAAAATAATTCCATGAATTACAGGGTTAGACATTCATTAGCTCTACAATAACACTCCCCAGATAGTTCTAATTAGCTTATAGTCCTAAAGATACTGATAGTGAAATGCTGTGAAGTATTAAATTAATAGACCTTAGAAGACAATGCTGCTATACTTGTTCATCCTGCACAGGACTGTCACATAGCTCATTCTTTCATTGGTTTTTCTGGAAAAGTAAATGTGAACATACATAAACTCTTCAAAATAAATACCATATATTGGTAATACTATTTAGGAAAATCCTTTTGTTTTGATTCACAATATATTTTTCACGCAATCAAACTGCTGTGCAGATTATATCAAATGGAATTACACAGATTGGGACCAGAGGCAGCGTCTGGTTTCCTCTCATTTCAGTCTGTCTAAGTACCTGAATAAGTTATCTTCCATGTGCAAGGGCAGAACACTTTTCTCTTATCCCCCTTTGGGTTCTTTGGCTGGTCTAATAATTATATTAACATAAGAGAAGATTAACAGGAGAAAAACAAATTTAATTTTGTATGTACAGGAACCTCAAAGAAGGGACCGAAGCAGGCAGCTTTTGTACCTTTTAGACAAAAAAACAATTATTTGTGAAGATTTGACAAAACAAAAGGGTTTGAGCTTGGGGTAACAAATTAATGAATAATTAACAAAGTTTGTTTTTACAGGCTTCTCGGACTTACATTCCCTATTTCTGGCAATTAGGATGATTTCTGCGCCCCCCGCCCCTGCCGCCCCCCCCCCCCCCCCCGCAGTACAGAGAGGAGACCTTCACACAGGAGATTTATTTCCTGCTTTAAGGGAGACAGAGAAGGGTCAGAATGTCCTCCTTACAGGGGCTGTTTCTAAAGTATCTTTAATTCAAAATAATATGCTAAAGTAGCATTATTTTGGCATGGCATGCATATTCTGCTCCCTTTCAACATATAGGAACAGTTTTGAGAACTAACACTTTACCACATTTTTATTTTACAGATAAGCTAATAATCATCATTTGTTAAGTCATACATAGACTTACACAGTTTTAGGTTTAGAACTTTAAGTCCATGGATTTCTAAACTACTGTTTTCGGAGTAAAATGTCACACACTTAATAAGTATTTCAAGGCGAAGTGAAGAGTTCTACAGATAATCGATTGACAAAAAAAAAAAAAGAAAGAAAAAACAAGGATGCTTTGATCACATGTTTAGACTAGCAGTGTTAGGTTTCATAAGGAAAACTAAAGCAACAGGACAGCCCTCCCTACCAATGTTCCAAAAAAAAAAAAAAAAAGACAGAAAGAAGAGTTACATATTTGACACAATTACAGATTATTAAGCAAGGGCTGTTTAAATGCTGGATTCCATTTTCCCAGCTGCATTACAGGATTTCTTTTAAAGGAGCAATCGATGTGATGTGGAAGAGTCATAAAAGGCTCTTTGAACAAGAACAATACATTCACAAAAGAGGACATGCTCCAGGGAACTGCCCTGTGCACAGTCACATGCTTTATTTGAGCATTACCGTAGAGCAATGCAGATGAATCCAAAACAGAAACATAAGCCCATCAACTCACATAAAAAAGGGCCTTGTGTTGTAATCACAGTCTTCCTCCGGGGCATTTGGCACCCAGAGTCACCCACCTCTAGGCTCTATCTTCCTTAGCACCTCACATTAATCATACCATGCCCAATTCCCAAGAAAGGCTAACACCTCCTGAAAGCCTTCACATCCAAACAACTGGCCCTGTATTTCTGATGGCAGCTGAGCCTGGAATGCAGTTAAATTTCCACAGCCAGGTATGAGGTGCTCAGCCTTGACAACTGGCAAAAAGAGTAGGCCCGGGCTTCTTCATGGCCCACTGGACCATGGAAGCTGGGGACCCACATGTCCTGTATCACTGAAGTGGCAGCACTCCCACGCACCATGTTGTGTTTTTCTGATCCTGTGCCTGAGCATCTCCATCCTTCTGAGAGCTCACTTCCTTCTCCACTCCATCCAATAGCTCCTCTCAGGTGAGTGAGAGTCTGCCTGGCACACACCAGTTTTCTTCTTTAAGTTGAATCCTGTAGTAAAATTGGCAGGGCTTTTGGTAGAAGTTTTCCCACCTGCCTGTATCCAGAGTGCCAAGCCATCCTTTGAATACTCTCCTTGTCTACTTCAACATCTTGGTACTGACCGCCTCTAGAATTGAGACTCAGGAAATTTGCCCTAAAGAACCCATTCCAAGACTATCTAGGCTCTGTGGCCAACCCATCTTCCTTCAGTCCTCGTCTTACCTTGGTGAGTAGGTATTTGCCCAGATTACTTGTTCACATGTGGGACCTGTGCTTGAGGGCCCATCAGATCTGACACCCAGGTCGGCTTGACTTACCCCAAGTTGGTCACTTACTTTTGATACATGCACCCATTGCAGTGCTCAGTAATTTAGTGCTCTAGAACTCTGAATTACATCTTAGTTTATATCCTATCCTAAGTGCTCTCATCTCATGACTCTCATACACATTTTAGCAACATCACAGCAAACTGAAAGGCAGGTGGGTTATTTAGTCCCAATGGAGGAAAGTAAATAGAAAAAATAATGCTTTGTCCAGAAGCATAACAAGAAATTAATAGAAATGATGACTCCTGATATTCTGTGCCCAGCAATGATCTAGCTAGTTGGATGTTTGTGATTTCCTGGAGGATTTTCTCTTGGAGCCATTAACGATACTATCGTCCCTAAACGATAGTATTTCCTCCGGCCAGCTTACCGCCTAAAATGGAATGGTGAGCAATACATCCTGCCTGGGTCTAAGCTTAGGACAGCTTATCCCAGAACTCTTCCTCAGGTATTTGGCAGGTCTTCAGAGATCACCAACTTTAAGTGATAACTTTTATTTTTTTTTAAATTTTTTTTTTTAAGATTTCCTGATGGCTTCATCAGTCCCGTATAAATGAACATCTACGAGGCCATTTTCGGCAGCCTAAAATGCCAACCTTAAAGTCTACTGGGTTAGTTCCCTCACAGCTTGGTATTGTCTCCTCATCGCTTTTTGAAATACATACACAATGGCTTCCTACCTATTTGGGAGGTATTACACAATAATTAAACGGCCTTATCCTGTCATTGGGGGGGGGGGAAACTAATGTAAAATTTGAGCAATTCTACTATAACAGTAAATATATTACCTATGGTAGGATAATGCTTTCAGATATAAACTTATCATCTTCTTTCTGTATTTTCTCCCTACCCCAAAGACCATGAAGGCAGCCAGCCTCTTTGTGTTCCCTTTCCTCAAAAAGGATTATGACACTGGACAGAAAGCAGAAGTTTTAATCAATATGCCTGTGTGTGCGTGTGTGTGTGTGTGTGTGTGTGTTTTGGAGAGATGCTAGTGATGGCAGAGAGAGAAAGAGAAGATTCTATCAGACAAGGGATGGGCTAAAAGTCCCTTGCAGAAGCCCGCAACTGAGTTGATAGGTTCCTACTAAAAAAGCAGAACTGTCTAAATTATCATGTTATGACATCAACATCCATATAGCAACAAGAGATTTTTATTTTCATATTTTAGGAATAGCAAATGAGGTAAACGTGTGACAGAAACCTCTTTTTTAAAAACATTTATATTGATACAATCACATCTTAAAAAGTCGTGTCTCTATTTACAGATTTATATAAACATTGACATAAACTATTCTATTTGCTGCTGAATATTTTGCCATTTGAAGATGTTGAGAAATATGTGTCCATCGGCTCTGTAAAAACTAGGCACTAAATAAATGTTAAATTCAATATATATCAATAATAGGAATTACACATATTTGGAAGGCAAAAGTAAATTTTATATATCTGTGTCTATTTTTCAAACATGATAAAACTACTTTTTTCTAAAGAATAATATCTTCCAAACCATTTTCCTTCGACATAAACTTTACTAATAGTGTTCTTTTTATATTTAAATTACTGTCTAACTTCATTACATGTCCTGCATACACTCTCACAAATCTGCTAATTCAAAGGAAGCACTCAAGCGTCCCTTTATTTCTCAAGAATCAGGAAATCTTATGAGAAACAATAAGTGTTTTTGTCAGATAGTGAATGAGGAAGAAACTTCTGCAGTAAGAAATAAACCATGTTCAATTTTAACATGTAAAAGAACATTTCTTTAACTTGCACTTGATTTAAAATCCAATCACTAGAATGAAGGTCTTTAAAAATTAAGATGTCTCTTCTAGGAGACAATCAGTATTCTAGAAGGCAGCACCACTGGTAGTAACTGAGCTTTTAACCCAATGGAAATTCAAATCAAAACAAGTGAGAATTTGTTTTTGGAAAAGGATTCCAGTATTGTGTAGGTTCCATACAAAGGTTTTGACCCAGTTTTAAGCCTCAACACTATTGACATTTTGTGTTGGATAACTGTTCCTTGTTGTGGCGTATTGTGTGCATTACAGGACGTTCAGCAATGTCCTTGGAATATACCCACTAGATGCCACTCATACCTCCCGTTCCTCCAATCCCCGTCCCTGCCCTCCTCCTCTCACACGCACCCTAATGGTCAATCTTGTTTCCAAACACTGTCAACTGTCCCCTGGAGACAAAATGCCTCTCCACCACCCTCACCCACCCTTAAAACCAGTTTAGATCGCATTAATCTCATTTCCTTCTAGTTAGTTTCTCAATGGAATTTCCTTCATGCAGCTATTTATTGAGCAAGAAAGAACTTGACTTCTAACGTTAAAAAGCAAAAAGGTGCAAAGGCTGAACAATGCATTTATATTGGTTTCTATAACTAAGGAATGTGTCAAATTTAATGTCATGAATGTTATTTGGGTTTCTTCTCATATAGAGAGGATGCCATTTGGTAATTAAAGGAATATTGGTGCTTGGGCATTAGGCAACCGAAATTCAAATTTCATTTTTAACATTTAGAAGCTGTGTAATTGTGATTAAGTTACATAAGCTCCTAACACCTCTAGTCTTCATATTAAAAAGGTAGATAACAATAATATCATTGAATAACAATTAAATGTGATAACATCTCTAAAGGGCAGGCCACATATTAGATAATCCACTATCTTCTTCTTATAACCATAAAAGTACAAAAGTATCATTTATTATATGTATGTTCTATTTTTAGTTTGAACTAGCATGTTGTTTTCTTCTAGCTTTTAAATACTTAACTAGGACTATATCATTTGGAATATCCTCCAGTTCTCTAAAAAAGTGAAATTTATACTTAGTTTGTTTTTATGATGAAACAAGGCACTAAGGCAACCTTAGAAAAATTAGTGTCCAAAGCACAAGGACATGGTTTATTTATGGGTCAGCATTTCCACATGTAGAATTAACTTCTCATTTGTTTTGAAATTTCGCCAGGTAGCTGACTTCATGTAGCATCACTATCCACAATTCTGGTTTAAGGAGATGCACTTGCCAATTGTATATAGCTAACAAATCACTGAGCAATCAGGTCACTTATAAATAAGCTTAAACTCCAGCAAATACCAAAATGACAGGCTAGTTTTTGGGTTTTTTTTTTTTTGGTGGTGGTGGTGTTTTTTATCTATAAGTCTATCTAATATGGAGAACTCTATAATTTGTTATCAAAAAATGAGATTTATGCTTATTTCAGCTCGTGTTTAAGTTAAATTATTGCTTATATTCTAGAAGAAATATGAAAGATAACTTTACTGAAATATCTTGTGTTGTCTTGGATTTTGAAGGCTTCTATAATCTCAAGTATAATTATCAATAAAATAAAACATGCTTTCTTATTTAGGTGACTTGTCAGGAATTTCATCTTTTTTTTTCCAAAATCATGTTCAGTTCAACAAACATTTCTTGAATATCTAAATATGAATAAGAAACTGCTCTTGGTTCTGAGCAAAAAAGCCTAGTGAAGAAAGTGGACATCCAATAATAGATCATTTTAGTAATAGAAGTGAAATGTAAAAGAAAAAGAAAAACAATAACAACAACAAAAACAAGTATCTACAACCAGTCTGGAGTTCAGTAAAGGATTCCTGGGGAAGATAAAAATGGAGTAAGACTTAAAAAATGAGTAAGAGTTTTTCAGAAGAAGAAGGATTTTCAGAAGTAATATGATCAAAGCTATAGAACAGCATGGTATTTAACTGTAAAAACAATTTAGAATTAGGAGATCCTAAGTGTGAGGAGTGAAGATCCCAGAACAGAGAGGTCTGTAGAGCAATCCATGGACTTGCTCATTAAGCCATCAAAGTTACATGGTTTCCCGATGCGTATCATTTTCAGAGAGAACCTTTCCAATTAGGCCACAGAATGGCCAGATTCTAACAAGTTAAAGGAAGAGAAGGAAATGGCTATTCTTTGACAATTTTATTTGATTGATAATGTTAGGTCATTCTGTACAATATTTTGGAGACTATCACATTATAAAAACTAAATAAAAAACAATGAAAATCCTACAGCTGTAATATTTTACCTCAGATCCTGCAATCAAACAGTGGCAAGTAGATGCTGCAATTACTTATTCATGTGAAAACTATTACTCACTTCATTAGGTCGATATTTTCTTGTTCCAAGTTTTTCCTACGTTTTGCTTTTCACTCTTTGCTCGTTGCTCACAGAGGAATAATTTGCCTGATCTTCCTAAGCTAATAAGATATTCTTCCAAATCAGTCACAGCAAAGACGTTCCTGGGCCCAGGGATATACGCATATACACTATCACATGCATGCATGAATACAAAGACAGTGCAACTTTAGATTTTGATTTTCAACCATTAGCCCAGCTGTCATAACAGTATATTTAACAGTACCCAGGGGAGTGAGTGAGCATGATGTTTAATGCAAACCAGCTTGTTGAAAAATAGGATCACTTCATATTGTATTACAAAGCAATAAAATAAAAAAGGAGGCCCCAGAGAGATACTTAATGTATATTCATAGAGTTTATCTCATAAGGGGGTTGTATACGTACTTCTAAGGTAAGTAGAATACAGTATCAGAAAAATTCTAGATCTAGTATTTCCATCAAAATTACGTAGAATATGAAATACATTTGACTCTAACTTGAATATATATCATATTAAAATTAGGCTGCAAAGAAGAGCAAAATCCACATTCTGCTTAAATGATTCTATACTTTTGAAAGGGGGTATACACAGATTTTTGTAATAATATAATTAAATTAACATTTAATTAAAAGTAACTACATGTAAGTGACATACACATTTTCGAGTTAGAGCTATACATTTTATGTGGATTCAGAAAGCATCACAAGATTATATGTGGCCTCCTGCTCAACTGTGACCCTGCATAGGTCTTAGTCATAAGTGTATGCTTCAAAAAAGAAAAACACCCAATATTTACAGAATTAGGTGAAATGAATTGATATGACAGTCTGAACGTTATCTAAACAGGTTAAAATGTTCAAAATCAACTAGACAACATGTTTTATTTACTCTATTGTAACTATTTTCTAAGCAACTGTTGGGTTGACATGACATCATATAGGTCCGTAGTTTTTCAACTACACTGATCACACATGAGACTACTTTTGAAGAAGAGTCTATGAATTTTTCACCACAGTTGTTATAATGCTACTGCTATAGACTGAATATTTGTGTCTCCGTAAAATTCATATCCAAAATATAATGGAATTTGGAGGTGGGACCTTTGGGAGGTAGTTGCATTTGAATGTTCATGAGGATAGAGCCTCCAACATGAGGTCAGGAGGTTGGAGACCCCACAATGGGAACTGGTGACTCAATAAGGCAGGGGTGTCCAAACTTTTTTCAATGTTTTTTACCAAGGGCCATATGCGGTAAAATACACAAACAGCCGGACCACTCACTCGAGGTGAAGTACGTACTGCCTCACCTGGTTTATTTAAGTAAACTAAATATATTTTTGGAATTTGCTGCGGGACAATTAAAAATGGATTGCAGGCCGCAGTTTGGACACCCCTGCTATAAGGGGATAAAACAGATCTAGTTCTCTCTCTCTCTCTCTCTCTCTCTCTCTCTCTCTCCCTCTTCCCCCGCCCCCCCCCCCCACCATGTGATACAGCAAGAAAGCAGATGTCTATAAACCAGGAATAAGGCCCCTGCTAAGAACCTGCACATGCTGGCACCCTGATCTTAGACTTCCAGACTTAAGAAATAAATGTTTGGAGGACTGGCAAAGATGGCAGATTAGGTAAACGCTATGCCTACTACCTCCTGGAATCACACCAAAATTACAACTAAATTATAAAACAATCAACCTCGAGAATCATCTAAAGCCTAGCTGAACAGAACCTATATAACTAAGGCTATAAAGAAGAGGCCACATCAAGACTGGTAGGAGGGGTGTAGACACAAACCAAGCTGATCCCTAACCCACAGGTAGTGGCTCTGGTTGATCTTTGGTGGCAGAAGGTCCCCCTGAAGAGAGAGGGGTCCCAGACCCACACCAGGCTCCCCAGCCCAGGGGTCCTAGGCCAGGAAGAGGAGTTCCCACTACATCTGGCAGTGAAAATCCGTGAGGACTCTGTCCATTGTGGTGAGACGGAAGGTTACTAGAAACCCGATGGCCTTTTAAAGGACCCACACACAGACTTATTCACTTATAAACACTCAACCTGGTCTCAAGTTGGGGAACGGCGATGGGAGAGGCACCCGAGACATACTGGGAAAGACTGAAGTGTGTGTCCCCAGAGCAGGGGCTAGAGGGACAGCTGTGATTAACGCTATGTGAAGCTAGCCTTATATGTAGCCTATGGGGCAGGGACGAGGGGGCGTGCCATCTTGTCTATGTTAAACCCTCCCCCAAAGAGCCACATCTGAGAACATATTGGTATGTGCACCACCTTGGTGATGCCTTGGTTCCCTGCCCCGTACAGCTAACGCTGCATCGCTTATCGCTGGGTGGCTGGCCCCATCCCACAAGCTGCAAAAGCCTTTTACAGCAGCAGAGGGCTCGTGGCTGCCCAGAGAACTTTTGATGGTAGTCAGTGAGCCACAGCTTGTACCACAGCCATTCTTGGGAGGCTCTTGGGGATCTCTGAGCCCGGGGTGAGTTGTGGCTGGCTGCAGTGTTCTCAGGGCATCTTGCAAAGTGCTCATAAGCCAGGAACTAGCACAAGAATTCAATCTGCATTAACTTTGTAAAAAAAACCCACCAGCCATGCCTTCTGATTCCCTGAGACCCCACTCCACCCACCTAGTGCTACATTGCTAGAGGTACTCTCAACACCGGGCCAACCAGCCCATCCTGCACAACTAAGGAGCCTCTTTCGATGGCTGAGTGTTATGAGTAGCCAGCAGTTGGCAATAGGTCTAGGGGACCTTTTCCTAAGCTATCCCAGGACCAGAACTGGTGGCAGCTGGCCTCGGTTCACAGTGAGGGCAGCTCCCACATGCCCCCAGGTCTAGCACAGGCAGTAGCCAACCACATATTGCTTTGAGGTTCCTACCAGGTACCCCTGGGATGGTCACAGGCAAGGCTGAAAATGACCTGCACAAAAGCCCCTCCCAAGAGATGCCAGAAACAACACACCCAGAGGACAGCTTCAGACCACACAGAGCACAACCTGTTTAGCCCCACAAGCATCACACCCAAAGGGTGGTCTCAACATGCACAAGAGCCCACATGGGTAAATTTCTCTCTGAGTGGTCAGGTGCCACATAGCAGCTGATACACTGTGGGCATAGTCAATCCTCACAGTCAGTCAGTCCAGGAGTCAATCCCATCCACTGATGCACCAAAAGCAATCAAGGCTCAACTACAACAGGAGAATATGCACAACACACACAAGAGAAACTCCTGGAACACATGCACAGGAGATCAGGGAGATTGCACCACTGGATCACATAGGACATACACTACATAGGGCCACCCAGCAAAGACTGAGTGACACAGGAGAGCTACCGACTACATAGAAGCAAACACAGAAAGGCAGCCAGAATGAGAAAATAAAGAAGTATGTCTCAAATAAAAGAACAGCCGAAACCTCCAGAAATAGAACTAAATGAAATGGAGGCAACCAACGTACCAGAGACAGAGTTTAAAACACTGGTTATAAGAACGCATAAGGAACTTAGTGAGAATTTCAACAAAGAGTACTAAGCATTAAAAAAAGGACATAGAAACCATAAAAAAAGAACCAGTCAGACATAAAGAATACAATAACTAAAATGAAGAATACACTAGAAGGAATCAACAAAAGATTAGACGAAGCATAGTATCAAATCAGAGATTTAGAAGACAAAGAAGGAGAAAACACTCAAATTGGAAGAACAAAAAGAAAATAGAATTTCAAAAAAGAAGAAGAAGATAGTTTATGGCACCTGAAAAACAACATCAAGTATAACAACATTTGTATCATAGAAGTACAAGAAAAAGAAGAGAGGGAAAAAGGGATTGAAAACACTTTTAAAGACATAATGACTGAAAACTTACCTAACCTGGCAAAGGAAATAGATACACAAGCCCAGGAAATACAGAGAGTCCCAAACAAGATGACTGTATTGAACCCTAACAGGCCCACACCAAGACACATCATAATTAGAATAGCAAAATTTAAAGACAAAGAGAGAATACTAAAAACAAAAAGAGAAAATTACTTACAAAGTAGCTCCTATACGACTATCAGCTGATTTCTCAACAGAAACTTTGCAGGCCAGAATGGAGTGCCCCAAAATATTCAAAGTGATGAAAAATAAGGGCCTATAATGAAGACTACTCTACCTACAAGGCTATCATTTAACAATGAAAGAGATAAAAAACAAAACAAACAAACAAAAAAAAAAAACAAAAAACAAAAATACTTCCCTGACAAGAAAAACCTAAAGAAATTCATTACCACCAAGCCAGTATTACAAGAAATGTAAAAAGAACTTCGTTAAGCACAAGAAAGGGGAAAACAAACAAACAAACAAAAAGATCAAAAATATGAATACTAAAATGGCAGTAACTATGTATCTATCAATAATCACTTTATTTATTTATTTATTTATTTTTTAATTTATTGGGGTGACAATTGTTAGTAAAATTACATAGATTTCAGGTGTGCAATTCTGTATCACATCATCCATAAATCACACTGTGTGTTCACCACCCAGAGTCAGCTCCCCTTCCATCACCATACATTTGATCCCCCTCACCCTCATCCCCCACCCCCCAACCCCCTTACCCTCTGATAACCACCAAATTACGTTCCCCAGATTAATTTTCAAACCCGTGGCCATCCTGTGGTCACCAACTGCCCTCCAATCCCCTCACCTGCCCCCCCAACCCCCACCCCTCCCGCCCATCTAGCAACCCTCAGTTTTTCCTCTTTGTCTCCAAAACTGTTTCTGATTAGTTCATCAATAATCACTTTAAATGTAAATGGATTAAATGCTCTAATCAAAAGACAGGGTAGGTGAATGGATAAGAAAACAAGACCCATGCATATGCTGTCTACAAGAGACCCACCTCAGATCGAAAGACACAAAAAGACTGCAAAAAATGAAAAAAAAAAATTGACAAAGATGCAAACAAGAAAAAAATTGTGTTAGCAATACTTATATTGGACACAACAGAGTTTAAAACAAAGATGATAATAAGAAACAAAGAAGGACATGACAGAATAATAAAGGGATCATTCCAACAAGAGAACATAAGCCTAGTAAATATTTGTGCACAAAAATAGGAGCACTGAAATATAAAAACGAATATTGACTGACATAAATGCAGAGATCAACAGTAATACAATCATAGTAGAAGAATTGAACACCTCATTGACACTAATAGACAGATCTTCCAGACAGAAAATCAACACAGAAACAGTGGCTTTAAATGACACACTCGACTATATGGATCTAATTGTTAGTTTTAGAGCATTTCATCCCAAAGAAACACAATATACATTCTTTTCAAGTGCACATGGGACATTTCCAAGCTAGACCACATGTTAGGCCACAAAACAAATCTCAATAAATTTAAGAAATCATATCAAGAATCTTCATACCACAATAGCATGAAACTAGAAATCAATTACAAGAAAAAACAAAACAAAACAAAACTGGAAAACACACCAGCACACGGAGGCTAAATAGCATGATACTAAATAATGAGTGGGTCAACAGTGAGATCCAGGGAAAAAATCAAAACATACCGTGAGACAAACAAAAATAAAAACACAATGACCCACAATCTGTAAGACACAGCAAAAGCAGTCCTAACAGGGAAATTCAGAGCAATGTAGGCCTATGTCAAGAAACAAGAAAAATCTCAAACAGTCTAACTTTACCTCTAAGGGACTGGGGAAGGAAAAGAAAGAAAACAAACAAACAAAGTAGAAATAAATGAAATAGAGGCAAAAAAATTGCAAAAGATCAATGAAACCAAGAACTGTTGCTTTTTCTTTTGAAAAGATAAACAAAATTGACAAACCTTTAACCAGACTCATTAAGGAAAGCACACGCCTGTGAGAAACAGCGAGAGAGAGAGAGAGAGAGAGAGAGAGAGAGAAAGAGAGAGAGAGAGAGAGAGAGACCCAAATAAAAAAAATCAGAAATGAAAGAGCGAAAGTGAAAACAAACACCACAGAAATACAAAAAGAAAATACTATGAGCAACTATACACCAACAAATTGGACAATCTGGAAGAAATGGATACATTTCTAGACACCCACAATCTTTCAAGGCTGAATCAAGAAGAAACAGAAATTCTGAGCAGACTGATTACTACTAACAAAATTGAAACAGAAATCAACAAGCTTCCAACAAACAGAAGTTCTGGACCAGATGGCTTCACAGGTGAATTTTACCAAATATTCAAAAAAGAATTAATGCCTATTCTCCTCAAACTATTCCAAAAATTTCAAGAGGAGGGAAAGCTCCCACCATCATTTTATGAATCCATCATTACCCTGATTCCGAAACAGGACATAGACATTAAGAAAAAGAGAAAGAGAGAGAGAAAGAGAGAGAGAGAGAGAGATAGGAGAGAGACACTGGGACTATAGGTCAATATCCCTAATGAACACAGATGTAAAAATCCTCAACAAAATATTAGCAATCTGAATTCAGCAATATATTTTAAAAAGTCACACACCACAATCAAGTGGGATTCATTCCTGGTATGCAAGATTGGTTCAATATCTGCAAATCAATTAGCTTCATACACCACATAAACAAAATGAAAAATAAAAATTGAATGGTCATATCAATAGATGCAGAAAAAGTATATGACAAAATCTAGCATCTATTTATGATAAAAATTCTCAGCAAAGTGTGAATAAAGGGAACATATCTCAACATAATAAAATCTAAGTATGATAATCCCATAGCTACTATCATACTTAATGGGGAAAAGCTAAAAGCATTCCCCTTGAGATCAGGAACAAGACTAGGATGCCCACTTTCATCACTTTTATTCAATACATTACTGGAAGTCCTAGCCACAGCAATCAGACAAGAAAAAGAAATAAAAGACATCCAAATGTGAAAGGAAGAAATAAAACTGTCATTATTTACAGATGACATGATGATATATATAAAGAACCCCAATGATTCAACAACAACAAAAAACTATTAGAACCGATAAATATATTCAGCAAACTAGCAGGACACAAAATTAATATTCAGAAATTGGTTGCATCTTTATACACCAATAACGAACTACCAGAAATACAAATTAAGAAGACGATCCCATTCACAACTGCACCAAAAAATAAAATGAAATAAAATAAAATAAAATAGGAATAAATTTAACTAAGGAAGTAAAAGATCTGTACTTCAAAAATTATAAGACATTGAAAAGAAAAATTAAAGAACATACAAATAAATGGAGGTCTGACAATTAAGTTTGAGAACTTGTTGCAACGATGTTGCTAACCTTTTTTGATATCAGAGGGATTATTCATTATGAATTTGTACCAACTGGACAAACAGTTAACCAAGTTTACTATTTGGAAGTGCTGAAAAGGCTATGTGATAAAGTTAGATGACCTGAAATTTTCGCCAACAATTCATGGCTCTTGCATCACAACAATGCACCACTTCACAAGGCACTGTCTGTGAGGGAGTTTTTAGCCAGTAAACAAATAACTGTATTGGAACACCCTCCCTACTCACCTATTCTGCACCCAATGACTTCTTTCTTTACTTGAAGATAAAGGAAATATTGAAAGGAGGACATTTTGATGACATTCAGGACTTCAAGGGTAATACGACGACAGCTCTGATGGCCATTCCAGAAAAAAAAAGTTCCAAACAGCTTTGAAGGGTGAACTAGGTACTGGCATTGGTGCATAGCTTCCCAAGGGATAACTTCAAAGGTGATCATAATGATATTCATCAATGAGGTATGTAGCACTTTTTCTAGGATGAATTCGTGAACTTAATTGTCAGACCTTGTATATCATGTTCAATATAGGAAGAACCAATATAGTTAAAATCTACCCAAAGCAATATATAGATTCAATGCAATCCCTATCAAAACACTAATGGCATTTTTCACAGAAGTAGAACAAATAATACTAAAATTTATACTGAACCATAAAAGACTTCGAATAACTATGATAATCTTGAGAAAGAAGAACAAACCTGGAGGTATCATGCTATCTGATATCAAATTATACTATTAGGTTGATGCAAAAGTAATTGCATTTTAAAAGGTTAAAAATAATTGCAAATACCACAATTACTTTTGCATCAACCTAATACAAGGCCATAGTAATCAAAACAGCATGGTGTTGACATAAAAACAGACACATAGATAAATGAAAAAAAAATAGAGAGCCCAGAAATAAATCCATGCCTATACGGTCATTTCATCTATAACAAAGAAAGCAAGAATTTACATCAGGGTAAACACAGTCTATCCAATAAATGGTGCTGGGTAAACTGGACAGATACATGACAAAAAAATTAAATTGGACCACCTTCTTTCACCATATATGAGAATAAATTCGAAATGGATTAAAGACTTAAATATAAGACCCAAAGCCTTAAAACCTCTGGAAGAAAATATAGGAACTAAACTCTCAGACATTGCCCTTAGTAATATTTTTTACTGACATATCTTCTTGGGTAAGGGAAACAAAAGAAAAAAAAAAATGGGAGTACATCAAAATAAAAAGATTTGTCACAGCAAAGGAAACCATTAACAAAACAAAAAGACATCCTACTGAATGGGAGAAGATATTTGCCAATGATACATCTGATAAGAGAATGATATCCGAAAAACAAAAACAAGCAAAAAACCTCATACAACTCAACACCAAAAACCAAACATCGAATTAAAAAATGGGCAGAGGACCTGAATTAACATTTCTCCAAAGAGGACATACAGAAAAAAGATGCTCAATGTCACTAATTATCAGAGAAAAGCAAATACAAACCACAAGGAGTATCACCTCACTGCTGTCATAATGTCTATCATCAATAACTCAACAAACTACAAGTGTTTGTAAGTACATGTAGAAAGAGAACCCCTGTGCAATGTTGGTGGGATTGCAAATTGGTGCAGCCACTATTAAAAACAGTATGGAGTTTCCTCAAAATATTAGAAATAGAACTATCTTATGACCCAGCAATTATACTCCTGGGTATTTATCTAGAGAAATCCAAAACACTAAATCGAAAAAATATATGCACCCCTATGTTTTACTGCAGCACTATTCACAATAGCTGAGATATGGAAACAACCAAAATGCCCATCAGCAGATGACTTGATAAAGAAATTGCAGTACATATATACAATGGAGTATTACTGCCATAAAAAAGAATGAAATCTTACCATTTGCAATAACAAGGATGGACCTAGAAGACATTATGCTAAAGTGAAATAAATTGGATTGAGAAAGACAAATACCATATGGTCTCACTTACATGAGAAATATAAAGAACAGAATAAATGAACAAACAAAACAAAAATAGACTCATAGATACAGAGAACTGAAGGTTGCTAGATGGAAGAGGGTTTGGGGGGATGGGTGAGAAAGGTGAAGAAATTGGGACGTGCGAATTGGTAGTCACAAAATATTCACAGGGATGTGAAATACAGCACGGGGAAATAGTCAATAATATTGTAATAACTGTGTATAGTGTCAGATGGGTACTAGACTTCTCAGGGGGATCACTTCATAAATTCTATAAATGCCTAACCACTTCACTATACACGTGAAAGTAATATAAAATAATATGGAATAGCAACTATAATTTAAAAAATATATAGTCACGGGATGTAAAGTATAGCATAGGGAATATAGTCAACGATATTTTAATAGTTATGTATGGTGTCAGATGTGCAGTAAACTTGTTGGGGTTATCACTTTGTGAGGTGGGTAAATGTCTAACCAATATGTTGTTTTGTACACCTGAAACTAATAAAAAAAGAAATAATAATAATAATAAATGATTGTTGATTAAGCCGTCCAGTCTATGGTATGCTGTTATAGCAACCTGAACTGAGTAAGGCAGCTATTAAGTAGGTTTTTAATGCCCCAATTTTACATAGAAGTAAACAGAAACTTAAGGCAGTGAAGTACCCTGTTCATAATTGCACAGAGAGTAAGTGGAGAGAAGTATCTGGAACTCAATAATTCTAACTACCGTGTTTCCCTGAAAATAAGACCTAGCTGAACAATTAGCTCTAATGCATCTTTTGGAGCAAAAATGAATATAAGACCCGGTATTATATTATATTATATTATATGTAATATATAATATTATATATTATTATATTATATTATATATTATATTATATAAGACCCGGTCTTACATTATAGTAAAATAAGGCTGGGTCTTATATTAATTTTTGCTCCAAAAGATGCATTAGAGCTGATTGTCCAGCTAGGTCTTATTTTTGGGGAAACATGGTGTATGTAACAAAAAGTAAACAATATGTATTACATTATAAAGACATGGCTCAGAATTTTATTTCAGGTAAGGAAAAAATGTTATGTAATCGAGGACTGAGCTAGTTCATCTAGTGAAGAGTGTAAGAAGGTATAAATTTTGAACTAGGTCTGTTTGATTCCAGAAATTGAGCTCTCAAATATGTCACTATGTAAACAAGGTTGACATACACTGGCTCGATGGACATAACCATCAGTGAGCCCTTTTGAGTTATGGTACCTGAAGAACTGAAGAGAAAACAATGGGAAACATGAGACATTCAACTTTGGGATTGGAAACCATTCCCAGTGGTTCCTGCCCAATTAAAGCTCAAATTCTCAGAGAGCTCTCACATTTGATCTATTATCTTTTTAATACTTCTGCTCTCATTCTCAGTCTTCACAAAACACACACACACACACACACACACACACACACACAGACACACAAATAAATGCAACATGTAGATTTCTGTGTATATTTTCTTAATCCCACGATTGTCCTAGGAACCAATGCAAAGGCAATTTCTGGAGAGTAAGAAATATTAAAGACACAATTACTAGGCCATTTTTTACATGAAAATTAACTAAAAATCTATTCCAGAATTAGGATAAGAAAGGAGAGTCTTAAAGGAGATACAAGTCTCTGATCCTCAAGTAATTTTTAATCTATATGAGGAAGTGAACCTTAAGTATCTGAAACAACTACAAAATAAACCTCTAGTTCTCCAATAGAGTGGTAAGTGGCAGAGCATTAATAGAAATAGAAAGTACTGTAAATATCCACAAGAGAAAATAAATGTTTCTTAGCTCTGTGTTGGTATTGGGTGCCACATGACAGACTTGAATCATGGTTTTTCTGGGCTGAGCTGAGGTCATGTACACCTCTGTACAGATAGAGTAAAGCATGAGAAAGATAAACACCCAGTGCCATTTATCAAATGACTTCCTTGTCAGTTAAGGTCAGGTCCTTAAAATCACATAAACATTGATTTCAGTACTTCAAATCCTTTCTTTCAGACAAGAAAACATGATGCTAAAAACAACTCTGTTCCTTAATGTTCTTTCCTCCTGATGTGTTCCATGAGATGTCTTAGCAACGTAGCTGGAATGAGGCTGCAGAAGGTCTTATCTTAACAGCTATAGTAATCTCTATACAGTTCTGCATGTCCCTATTCTTTATGGTGTTTAGAGACTAAGAGAAATAATACAACCATTATCCCCATTGTATACATTTTGCTAGAACCATGGATTTTAGAGGAAGCTTCATTTACTTAAACTCATATATTAAATAGGTATACAAAGTTCATGTCATTCTGAATCTTGGGAGAGTAAGAATGCTATCTCCCCCTCCTGCCACCTGTCTACTTAAAGGATTACTCTAAAACTATCTTTGACTACATTAATAATAATAATAATAATAATAATAATAATAATAATAAATACTAATTATATTTGTTGAAGACTGACTTTGCACTAGGTGCTACTTTAGTTGCTTCACCATCTCTCTCGTTATCTAACCCTTATAACAATCCTATGCCGTAGAGGTTAATCAGCTAGCTCGAGGTGTCCCAGCTAGTAACTAGTGGATCCTAGACAGGAACGGCGGTAGTGTGGCGTTGGAGGTCAGACTCTTCCAGTGTTATATTTACCCCAGTTACCTTGGCAACTTCATTACGACAACAAGCTGCTCATCTGAAACTGTATAGGAATCAACGGTCTATCCTCTTCACTTGAGACTGTATGTGTGTGTATTTCTACATAAATACCTAATGAAACTTGAATTTGTAGATTTGAGCAGGGAGTTCAATAGCATTAAGTAAGCTTTAAAATAAGAGAGAAAAAAAAATGCCCTGAGGGAATCATGCAGCTAAGATCTGCACAACATTTATAACATTTAAGCAGATGAGAATTAGGGACCATAAGACTTTAAAATTCATACTGGCAGGAAGCCGCAAGCAATGATGATAAAAGAACACAAAATGATGCAAATTTAAGTGGATTAAAGAAAGAGAAAAATCAGTGGAGGAGGAGAGGAATCTTTAATCAAGCCGAAGTGCTGAAGACAATAGAGGTTGATGATGTGGGAATAGTTAATAGTTTTATACCTACTGAGAATGGCCCCATTCAGGTGATTTTTTTTTTTTTTCAGAGTTTCTAGTTCTTAACTTACTCTGGCGAGCCAAGAACATGCAGACAGGTAGAATTGAGATGAACCTTATATGCAGACTTTTATTTATATAGGCTCAAAATTTGAAAGCTGGAAAGGAAGTTAGATATCATTCAAACACATCAGGAAAAAATTGAGACCCAAAGAGCTTAATTAAACTTACTTGAGGTCACACTAAAGTTGATTAATGTAAGCTTGACTAAAATAGTTGTGTAATGGCAGAGTCTACAGTGAAATAATAATAATTAAAAAATCTAATATGCAGTGTTACATAAAGAAAAAGACTACAGAAAAAAAATCTCTTTAATGTTGCCTTTAAATCCTTTTGAAACTCAGTAGCAAAGAGATTATAAAAGATGGTAAATTATAATGATCATTAAAATACTTTCACAGAAAATTGTTCCTTATATATTTTCTAAACTCTGATGATCTCTGCATGTTCTTATTATATCTGGAAATTAAACCAAGCATAAAGATGTTCTCGATTTCTTACACCGTGGGCAAGACATAGAATATAAAATATGGGCAATCTGAATTTTAAACTTTTAAATGCTATTTTCCTTCAAAAACTTGGGGTTAAAGGGCATATGCCATGCAGACAAAATAATATTAAACTATCCGAAAAGCAAAGAATAATGAAATGTAAGAGGAACGAAGCACTACAAAATTCAAGTGCAAAGATGTGAAAAGTGTTAGGTGGAAGGGAGTAAGATGAGCTTGCATGTGAAAGTCCAAGATGGGAAGGAACGGAAGATTTGGCTGTGATCTGGGTAAGAAAGAGCAAGGAGATGAGAATGCAAACGGTAGAAAAAAATGGACTTCAATTCCCACGAAAAAGGGAACCGCTGAAAATAAGTGACATGATGTAAACGTTATTTGTGAGAGACAGTAGCCAGATATTAAAAGGATTACCTAAGTAAGGCTAAAGTGTGGGAGATTACTTAGCAGGGGGAAAGCAAGGCTCCACCAGGTGCTCCTCTGGAGGACAGCACGGTGGCTGGCTTGCAGTAATTGATTCAGAATTTGATAATGATATTCTATACTAAACATTCAGCCATTTGTAGGAAAAAGATTGTTTTCTGATTCCCCACTGTCTTTGATGGAAAAACGATGTTTAGAGACTATTATGTATACAAAACTGTTTCCCTATTATTTATGTAAATGGTTGTAGCAAAAATTATATTTTATTTTTCTCAAATCTTCTCTCTTACTTAAATATTCACATTCTTTGGTATAAACATACAGACAGAAACATGTGGATAAAGTAGAATATATCATTAAAGGAAGAGTCTCATCATCACATCTTACATTTTCCAGGAAGGACATCAAGTGTTTATGTGCCTGCTTTCATAGTCTTCCTAATTTCTCTTTGGGTTACTCCTTTGGTTTGGTGGAGTGTAATGTGGCCTCAATACTTTATGTAACACACAGCTTTCTTAGACCTCACAATGCTTTGCTTAGGCTTCACTTAAAATTAGTTTAATGTTTATTCTACATTAAATTTGTTAGACTTTTTACTTTGTGTTTTGGTCACACAGACCATATCAAGAGTGACAGTAATGTGCTATACTACTTTCCAACTCAAAAGTGTATTTAAAATGTAATAGGCTATTAAATTGTTATGACTTAGATTTAAAGGAGTGTGCAATTTGAAGAAGTTACGGATGTTTATTTGATAATATAATGGTTTATAGCTACAATTTACTTATAGTTTACTACATGTCAGGCGTAGTGTTATATGTCTTATGTTCATTATCTCATTTAATTCTTCAAGTAACTCTATGGGGCATAATTACTATAGTTCAGCAAGTTATATGTGCAGCCAATATTTTAAGCATTTTATGAATGTTCTATGACTTAATCTTAACAAAAAAACCTGAGAGTGGTTCTATCTTTATCCTGGTTTCACTGAGATAAACAGAAGTTAAGTAATTTGCATAGTTAATAAGTGGCAAGTTCTGGCTCTGAGGAGTTATTAATAAATGGCTTTCTGATAAAACAGAGCTTTGATTCAAGAAGACATATGCTGACTTGCAAGTTCTGGTCTCAACCACTATAGCAACTGTCACTTAATCTGACTCCTGCCTATAGATGGGTAATTTTCTGACCACTCAGAATAGGCTGAAAGCTTCATTACGATAAATTCCTGTAACTATTATCCAATTATATAAAAATTATTGCAGTTAGAATGTTTCTACCCCATCACACAAATATGCTTATTTATTTGCTGTTATAAGTTAATATCCTGATGTCATTTTCTTTCATATTAGAGATTCTCTGACCTCTTTCTCTGTCCTCTACTAAAACTTTGACTTCAGCTAAAGGTTCTAAAACAGGTTATGTTTAGAAGAGCTGAAGGCAAAAACAACATTATAATAAATGTCCCAAAACAAGATTACTAAAGCATTCTTATAAGACATGACACAGTGGAACTTGTCTATTCAACAACCATTCGTGTCTATTCAACAACTTGTCTATTCAACAACCATTAAATGCTGGTTAGCATTTTGAATACCAGGGATATAAATATAACCTCTGAACTTAAGAAAATCAGTATGGAGATGGGGAAAGAAAGGTGCAATGGTGTACACTCATTTAAATACCTATAATACAGCCTATAGATGTACAATAGCAAGGAGATTAAGAAGACTGGAAAAACATCATTGGGTTTGAAAGATGATTCAGCCACTTTACTAGCTGGGTAACACTGGGAAACTTACATAAGCTCTGTGTACTTCAGATTTCTTATCCATAAAATGGAGATGAGAGTCATTTCTACATAAGGTGATATTGAGTAGTAGCCAATACAGTGCTAGTAGCTGACAATTGTAGATAGCTAATATGTTCTATTTATTATCCTGGAATGTGCTAAATATGTATGAATAAAGTCCTATGGGTACTCAGAAAAATGGCCAACCTATTATTTTGAGGGAAGACAGACAGGCAGCTAGTGTTAGGAAATTCTTTGCAGAGGTCTACCTTGTTTAGTCCGGTGCCTTAACTTGGTTTTAGAAGAAGAAAGTAGAAATATATTCTAGGAGGGCGGGAACTACCTACACAGGGGCATAGAGACATGGAAATGTACCATCCACTGGTGAAGAATTGCTGCCCAATATGGTGGAACACGGGGTTTGGGGTTTAAATGGTAGGACAGACAAATAGTACCATATGCTCTCACTTATATGTGGAATCTAAAGAATAGAATACATGAGAAACTAATCAGAAATAGTCTTAGGGACATAGAGAAAAAACTGAGGGTTGCTAGATGGGAGGGTGGAGATGAGGGAGAAGGTGAGGGGATTAGAAAGCACAGTCGGTAACCACAAGTTTGCCATAGGGATAAGAAAGACAATTTGTGGAATATAATCAGTAATGTTGTAAAGATTTTGTAGGGTATCTGATGGACACTTGTCTTATTAGGGAGTCCACTTCATGGAAAATGTAGATGCCTGATCACTGCACTGTACACCTGAAGCTGAACAATAATGAATGTCAATTCTATACACACACACACACACACACACACACACACACACACACACATATATACACATGTATATACGTGTGTGTGTGTGTGTGTGCGTATAGATATATTCACAGGATGTGGAGTACAGCATAGGGAATAGGGGAATAGAGTCAGTGGAATTGTAACAGCTATATATGATGTCAGAGGGGTAGTAGATTGGGGAGAGGGGTTATCACTTTTTGAGGGGTACAAATGTCTAACTATTACATTGTTTTGTACACCTGAAACTAATAAAAAAAAAGATAGAGGGAAGAAGTGGTAAGAGAGATTATAACACAAACAAAAGCAAAAAAGAGAACATCTGTCAGTGGGATCCTTAAATGTCAACTATCTTTCTAGATGCTAAACAACTCAGGGGAATTACCCTGTCTCTCAGACCCACTCACGCACTGACTTCCTAGGTAGAATTGTGAGTTGTTCAAGGGAAGTACTCAGTAAATGCTTGTTGAATAGAATTGGTAAAGCAAAATAAGAGAACCACCAAAAGATCTAACTTATAGCTCCCATTGATGTTCTTCAGTAAGCAACAACTGAGTGATAACAGCCTGCTTTTATTTGATTAATTTTGTCATGAAGTTCACAATTCTGTAAGTACATAAATTAACACTTCCATTAGATCAACATAGATAATGCCATGAGCGTTTTTTGAAATACTCTCCATTTGAAGTGGGAGAGAGTTCACATATTTCTCATGAAAGCTTGTAGATAATTTATTTCATTTCAACTTTTCCATCCCAATAGTTAAGCAACCTATATTTCTGCTAAAATTCAACATAAAAGCATGCCATTTATTTCAAAATAATACATGCTGTCTTAAATTAATTCTGCCCCTATGTATTATCATGGATAATCAAGGGTGACTACAGGTAATTCGTATTATACACATAGCCATTTTGAAGAGTAGATTACAACTATACACTGCATTTGATTTAATCATACAGTGCACATTACCAATTAAGTTGAGAGTAACTAACCAGAGTGTTCAATTTAAAGAAATTAGTCCTAGAATACATGCTATGTATCAATGAAATGGTGATTGACCGACTTTGTTTTATACTCAGTGAAAATTATTATATCATAGTTAACTTGAACCATTTTCACCATGATTTTAAAAACTTGTTGAGAAAGTAGAGGACACTTTTTCAAAGGGTTAAACAATTTCTAAAAGTCCTGTAGGTGATATCTACAGCAACATTTCCCACTATTATACTATGATGCTGTCATATGAAAATTACGTTTTCTAATGCTAATGCACAAAATAGACAAATAAGGTATTCAGGAACTTATTTGTGAATTTATAAACTCAAGATTATTATACATGTGAGTTCAGAAGATTTTACTACATAAATCCTACTAGATGCTTTGGCTAAACACAAACGAATGGTAATAAATGATGTATCATATGTAAATGAACCCACCATCTTATGTAGCCGATCAATATTGTTTTCTTCCTATGGACTCTGCTTAAATAATTAAATTCAGTGAGTGTTTTCTGGATTTCTGTTTTGATCAGGTTCCATTACTTGCTACAAAAAAACAATGGTACCAGAGATAACTGTATTGAGAAGGTGAAAGTTAAATCAGTTTTTAGGAACGATGAAAACTTTTTAGTAACCAAATTGATAAGTGGGAACTAAAGATAGTTCTAAGATCAATGTCAATTTTCCATTTCCCCAAGTGGAGTAACTTGTTAGTGTTTTGAATTTCTGTTTCTGTAGCCAGATACCTGTAAAACACTGTCTTCTGAGAGTAACTAAAATTTATTTTTCTGGAAGATACATTTTTGTGCCATACAGACCTTTGGCAACTTTGTTACTCACCTGTTTTATTATAACCTGTTTTTAAGGAAGTGTGACTCTAACATATACTGCTTTTCTGAAAGAAATCCCATAAGAGAAAATGAGAATGCATGTAATGTAAACATTCTCTAATAATTGTGGTAAATACTTAAGCTGCACAGTTTTGGATTCCACTGGGATATGAAAATTAAGTGGATTCCACTGGAATGAAATCTTCAAAGAGTGTTAACTAACATTCTCTGCTGTGTATACTCTTAGAGTACAGCTGAAACATTTTTCCCCAAGGGAATCTGCATGCCAACTATTCATATCTACCATGCTAATAAGGGATGCTAATTTGGTTAAGGTACTAGAAGTACAGTATACAGTACTTCTTAAATACAGTACTTAAATACAGTATACAGGATTTTTATGTGGCATTCTTTCACTACTATTCCATAAGCAATGTGTTTTGTTTACTTCTTGTTTTTTAATAGACTATTTTTAGAACAGTTTTAGGTTCATAACAAAACTGAATTGAAATACAGAGCTCCCATATCCCTCCTGACTCCCCATTATTGACAGTTCCCCCTCCCACAGTGGTACATTTATTATGATCATTGAAACTACAATGACACATCATTTTCTCAAAAAGCCCATGGTTTACATTAGGGTTCACTCTTAGTGTAATACATTCTGTGGATTTGGAGAAATGTACAATTATATGCGTATATCACACAGTCGTTTCACTGCCCTAAAAATCCTCTGTGCTCCATCCATTTTCCCTCCCTTCCCCAACCCCCTGGCAACCACTGATCTTTTTACTGCCGTGTTTCCCCGAAACTAAGACCTAGCTGAACAATCAGCTCTAATACATCTTTTGGAGCAAAAATTAATATAAGACCCGATATTATATTATATTATATTATATTATATTATATTATATTATATTATATTATATTATATTATATTATATTATGTTATTATATCATATGATATTATAAGACCTGGTCTTATATTATAGTAAAATAAGACTGGGTCTTTTATTAATTTTTGCTCCAAAAGACACATTAGAGCTGATTGTCCGGCTAGGTCTTAGTTTCGGGGAAACAGGGTGTTTCCATGCTTTTGCCTTTTCCAGGATGTCATATGATTGGAATTATATAGTACGTAGTTAGCCTTTTCAGATTGGCTTCTTTCACTTAGTAATATGCATTTAAGTTTTCCCCATGTCTTTCATGGCTTGATAGCTCATTTCTTTTTAGCTTTGAATAATATTCCATTGTCTGAATGCACCATAGTTTATCTGTTCACCTACTGAAGGATATCTGGGTTACTTCTAAGCTTTGGCAATTATAAGACACTGTAAACATCTATGTGCAGGTTTTTGAGTGGACATACCTTTCTAACTTCTTTGGATAAATACCTAGCAGTGCAATTGCTGGATCATATGGTTTAAGATTACGTTTAATTTTACAGGAAACTGCCAAATTGTCTTCCAAAGTTGTACCCTTTTGCATTCTCACCAGCAGTGAATGAGAGTCCTATTGTTCCACATCCTTACAGCACTGGGTGTGTCAGTGTTCCAGGTTGTGGTCCTTTCAACATGTGTGTGATTAACAACTTATTGTAGTTTTAATTTGTGTTTCCCTGATGACATACAATGTTGGGCATCTTTGCATATTAGTATATTTTCTTTGGTGAGGTGGCAGTTATGATCTTTGGCCCATTTTCTAATCAGGTTTTTAAAAATTTTCTTATTTTTGACTTTTAAGAGTTCTTTTCTATTTTGGGTAACATTCTTTTATCAGATATGACTTTTGCAAATATTTTCCTGCAGTCTGTGAGCTGTCTTCTCATTGTTTTCACAGAGCAAAAGTTTTTAACCTCAATGAACTCCACCTTGTCAATCATTTTCATTTTTCTTAATGGATCTTACCTTTGGAATTGTTTCTAAAAACTTACCAGTATTCTAAGGTCATCCAGATTCCCCTTATGTTTTCTTCTAGGAGTTATACAGTTTTATACTTTACACTTGGGCCTGTGACCTATTTTGAATTACTTTCTGTGACAGATGTAATGTCTGTGTCTAGACTAATTTTTTTTTTTTTTTTTTGCAGGTGGATGTCCTATTGTTCCAGTACCATTTGTTGAAAAAACTTTTTTCTCCATTGAATTGCCTTTTCTACTTTATCAAAGATTACTCACTATATTTATGTGGGTCTATTTCAGGGCTCTCTCTTCTGTTCCGTTGATTTACTTCTATATTCTTTCACCGACCTCACTGTCTTAATTATTATAGCTTTGTAGTAACTCTTTATTAAGCTTCAGTTGTCCAACTTGGTTGTCTCTCAATATTATGTTGGCTATTTTGGGTCTTTTCCCTCTTGATATAAACTCTAAAATCAGTTTTTCGATATCCAAAGTGTGTGTGTGGGGAACTTGCTGGAATTATTATTGAGATTATATTGAATCTATAGAGCATATTGTGTAGAACTGGAAGATACTTATATCTTGACAATACTGTATTCAGTCTTCCTATCCATGAACATTAAATGTTTCTCTGTTTATTTGGTCCTTTGATTTCTGTAATAAGTTTTTTAATTTTCCTCATATAGATCTATGCATGTATTTTACTATGTTTATACCTAAGTATTCTGTTTTGGGGGGTTCTAATGTAAATGTTGTGTTTTTAATTTCAAATTCTATTTGTTCATTGTCAGTATACAGGAAAGTGATTGACTTTTGTATAATAACCTTGTACCCTGAAACCTTGCTATCACTGCTTATTAGTTCCAGGATTTTTTTTTCTATCCACTCTTTTGTGTTTTCTACATGGACAATTGTGTCATTTAGAAACAAACGCAGCGGTATTTCTTTCTTCCTAGTCTGTGTACCTTTTGCTTTCCTTATTTTATTACATTAAGTAGAATTTCCAGTACAATGTTGAGAAGAAGTGGCAAGAGAATATATCCTTGACTTGTTCTTGATCTTAGTGGGAAAGCTCCAAATTTTTCAACATTAAACATGATATTAACTATAGGATTTTTAGATGCCCCTTATTAAGTAGAGGAAGTTTCCCTCTATTCTTAGTTTGCTAAGAATTTTTATCACAAATGGATGTTGGATTTTACCAAAGGCTTTTCCTGCATCTATTGGTATGATCATGTATATTTTTTTTCTTTTTTAGCCTGTTAATGTCATGGATTACATTAATTGATTTTTCAAAAGTGAACCATTCTTACATAACTGAGCTAAATCCCACCTGGTCATGGTGTGATTCTTTTTATACACTGTTGGATATGATTTGCTAATATTCTGTTGCAGATTTCCGCATTTATGCTCATGAGAGATATTGGTCTCTAGTTTTCTTATGATATCTTTGGTTTTGGTTATAGTGATGCCAGCCTCATAGAATGAGTTAAGAAGTATTCCTCTGCATCTATCTTCTGAATGTGATTGTAGAGAACTGGTATAATTTCTTCCTTAAATGTGGTAGAATTCACTAATGAGCCCATCTGGGACTGAGGCTTTCTGTTTTGCAGGGTTATTCATTATTGATTCTACGTCTTTTATAGATATAGGTCTCTTCAGGTTGTCTATTATTTGTGGGCATAGAGTTGTTCAACTATGAACAGCTTTATTCTTGTTTTCATATCCACAGGGTCTGTATTGATGTCCGGCAAATGTATTTTAACTATGTTCTTTGGAATGACTTTGAAGAGCTTAAACTGTGCTACACATACCTGGTGTTAGTTATTGACCACAAAACAAACAAACAAGGAAAATAGCTGCAATACACACATGAAGCACAACGAGAAGACAAAACAAATATCAATACCAAAAAGGCACACTGCTTAGAGTACGTTTTCAAATTATTGAGCTCTCATGACCCCCTTACTGTCATGTTTAACACTACTGGTTTCTCCAAGAAATCAGGGAGCCAGCCCATGAATATAAAACCAGAAAAATGCCATCTGAAACTTATACAGTGCATTTAGTCAAACGACTCCACAGTACAGTAATCAGTCATATTTCAGTCACAAAATTTCAATCATTATCATCATGAAATTTTTATATGAGCTGGATGCAAGAGAGGAGCAAAACAATACTTGGAGCATCTGTGAAAATACCTGTGCTAACGAATAATTTACAATCTATTGAGCCTTTTGAGGATGGAATATTTCTTTAAATCTGAAGTGGTGATTTGATCAATGTAACGCTAATGACCTATAATAGTGAAAATCCTTATCCTGAAACATTAAGTGATCTGAAAGTTATATTGCCTTTAAAATGATAGGACGATATAGTGTTTAGTGTGAATGTAGATTACCCAGGAGGGAGAAATGATGTTTTTAATTTTTTTAATTTTGTACTTGTCTAGAAAAACATTAATTTAATTGGCAGACATAGGCGACGGATGAGATATTTTAAAATAACTATTCTGTCCATATAAGTAAGCAAACATTGGCTAAATCTTCATATCCTCTTATTCACAACTAAAATGCATGAAGCATTCATGCCAGACACTTTGTGGAATCTTTATACATACGATCTCTTGGAGTGCAGTCATCCTGGTTTACTCAATTAAGACTCATAAGCATCTAAAGTAGTTCCTGGTACATAATTGTCCCCCAATATATACTTTTGCATGCATGGATAATGTCCTGCATGTAGTTCTTTTAAAACCATATGAAGTATCACTACCCCCACTTTACATGTAAAGAAATAGCAGCCAACAAAAGTGAACCATGTACCAAGGATACGAAACCACACATCATCTAGGATTGGAGCCTAAGCCTGCATCTGCCAGGGGCAAAAAGGCCAGGGCTGCCTATTCTTCAAACTTGCCTACTCCCCCATCCAGTTCTGCAACAGATACTCTGCAAGTATGTACACTGTACATACCATTTGATACAATGATTTTTACACATGTTATTAAAATACATTTTTATTAAACACTAAATTCAGGGTTATTTAATTTCTCTTTAGCATAAATTATAGTTCTCAAGGTTCTTTCAGAAATAAACCACCGAGAAATGTATGGCTTTTCATTTCAATAGTTGCATTAAAAAATAAAAACTCATTCCCACATAAATGTAAATTCAAACTGATGAGCATACCGTGATTTGCTGAAACACAGTCATAATCTATTTAAAAAAACAACAAAAAAGGCTTTTCCTGAGTTTGCTTTCATATCATCGAAGATGACACTGTCAGTTTCTTACTACAAAATATACTATTTACAGCATTTGTAATTCACTTAAAAAAATACATGTAGAAAATTGGCAAGTAAGATCCTGGTGTGAGCCTTCTTTTAACAAATTTTAAACTCGTTGAGCAAATATCATATCATTTACCTGCTGTGCACTGCTTTTTGGTGGAAAATGCTCTTTCGGTTTCTCAGCAAGATAAGCAAATTTTTAGCACAGAGTTATTTTTTTCTCTTCTTCTTCTATGAAGACGGGAGAAGATCCTTGTAAATCCTGCTACATTCTCTTCAGATAAGCTTTCTTCTTGACCCAAAAAGGTTCTTGTGTGATTACAGTACAATTACCTTGACTTCAGTTCTAAATATGCCAATTTGTATATGTTTGATCTCTGAGCCTTGATTTTCACAAGTGGATGGAGAGCATTCTCTCCTTCTTTTCTCAAAGTATCTCATGGATGAAATGATGTAGTACATGAGAAAGCACTTTGGAAACTATCGGGCTCTGTAAAATTATATGATTAATACTATTCACAAAAGTCATAAAAGAGAATATAGAGTTTGGGTCTGAGATACGAGAGACATAATGTACAAAATCGAGACATTCATTTCCTCCAGCCACTCCGATTTGTTCTGTATCCCTTTTCTCTGTTGTGTGGGACATACCCTCCATGACACTCAAAAAACCTGAGATCTAAAACCACTACATATACATCACTCCCGGTATAACTATCCTAACCAGGTAGCAAGTCTCTACTCCCCTCTATATCTTTATGGTCACCACTTTGATGCTCACCTTCATCCCTTCTCATGCACATGATTGTAATAATCTACCTACTGAGATCTTTGGGATTGTAATAATCTACCTACTGGGAAGCCAAAGTGACTTCCCTAAGTGGAAAATCTAATTTTGTCACTTCATTGCTTAAAACCTTCGTCTGGTCCCTGCTGCTCTCAGGATCAAGGTCGAAACAAAACCTTTATTATGTTTTCTAATGCCATATCACATCTGACCCTTTTTTGGTGCCTGCTTTTCACTCTAGGATATAGCCATGCTGAAATCACAATTTTGTGAAAACATCACGTTCTTTATAATCTTGGGGCCCTTTATAAAAATGCCATTACACTCACATCGACTGTAGAAACCTGACTGTTGCCACACACTCTATTAGATTTAAGGACTATTAACACATTTGACAAAGGATATGTGGTGTGCCTTTTTTGTAAATATTCTAATTGTAGGGACCCAGTCCACTGCTACAGATAACTGAGAATTGGTCCCAACTTGACACAGAACAAGGAAGACTTTCTATAAACATTAATAGATTGATTTGAGCATCAATCGAAAATTCTTATGAACATTTAAGTTGGGTATGTATTGATGAAAGAGCTATTGCTAAATATAAAATTTATGTCATCAAAATTTAGGAAAATTTGGAATATAGAAAAAATAAACCAGTCATTACCAAAAGAAAAATATTTACACAAGTCGTATTTTCTGATAATAATTTTGTGTTCAAAAAGTAATGAAAACAATAACAATGACAAAAAGACGAGCTAACACTTATTGAGCATACTTGTGTGCCAAGCACTCCACTAGATTTTTTTCATGGATTATTTAGTTTAATTCTTAAAGCAGCCCTATAAATAAGTTTTATAAATATCCCATTGATAAATGAGTACACTGATGTTCAGAGATGATACGTAATTTGCCCGAAGTCACACAGTCAGTAATAAAAAATCTGAATTCAATTTATTACAATCCAAAATCATTTAAAACAAATGTATAATTTATGTACATTATATATACATACACATACATATATATGTGTATATATGTATATATATGTATATATCGATATATATACATATGTATAAATATACTTCCTTTTTGAATATAAAGTCTCAGAAAAAGGTCTATATTCTAGTATGAGTTATTAGAAATCAAAATAGAAATCAGTCTAATTTTCTTCCAAATGTATTTTTTTTTTTACATTCGTAAGACTTTTCCTTTCAGATAGTTGATATACAGAGGGTGCCAAAAAAAATGTATACACATTTTAAGAAAGGCAAATACTGTATTAAAATTGTAATACTCAATAAATATCAATAACAAAAGATGAATACAAGTCACGTGTATACATTTTTTGGCACCCCCGGTATATGAAAGACATAATAATTATTTATTATAATAATAAATGCTAAGTAATAATCTTAAGTAATTTCACTTGCATAAATACCTACTAGTTGTTCATATGGACTGTATAAGTTGCATATTTGGGATGCACCTTTGTAAATTTTTCTATTCCAAACAAAATTAGATTGATTCCTATTTTGTAAGATCCTATTGGTATATCAATGTCATATAGAAAATCTAATAGAGAAGTAGGCTTATAAAAATAATTCATTTAACTTTGGTTTCTAAAAACTTGTGACACTGGGTCCCTAAACTTGGAAGAATTTTAATGAATACTTATTTTTTATATTGGCCATTTGCTAAAAGGAAATATTTGGAGTAGGAATATAAGTTATATTTTTCTCAATGTTTTAAGGTCTAATAGAATACCTTTTAATCTAATTTGTATTTCTCAATTAATTAATAATGAAAGGAGTCTTTAAAGGAAAAACAAAACAATGCCCCAGGAATCCATCATATAAATTATATATAAGTATGTATTAGATACCAATTATCACATCTTTTACATGCATTTCTCACATGAAAGAGGACCTGTGCACATTAAAATGATTCTGGAATTAAAGAAAATTGTACAGTTACATCAAAAGCTTATAACATTAAGTAACTGGGAATAAAAGGATCTAGTAAATATCCCAGACAATAATAATACTTTGATTTTCGGTGATGTTTAGCCTAGGAATATAGCGGAAAGATCACTAATGTCAGAGTAGGACGACTAATGCTCATTCAGATCCGGTCCGTACCACTAATTCAGAATCCAACTCCAGTGTTGTTTCCTCTCTCTCACCACTCATGACTGTGGTTTACACCATGCCACACCAGTGTCTAATGCTGAGTTATTGGCCTCTTTCTCTGGGTTTCTCAAACACCTCTCCTAAACCCTTACAACACTTGGCCTTGATTTTATTTCTGCACTTGGCACTGGTTTTATTTCTCTCTCCATGAGGCCTGGAGATAGATCATATTTACCTCTGTGCTCTATTTGTCTAGCTACAATCCTCATAGAGTTAATCAAGATGCTGGAGAGGTCAGATTATTAATTTAATGATATGCAACATAAATATAATTGGATTTGCTCCAACGAGCACTGCCATTCAACAGAAATATCACTTCACATTTTTGGACTTATTTTCCTTACTTGCAACAGGACATGTTTTAACTGGACTTTCTCAAGTAAATTCTGGTTCTGAAAGTCTACAATTTCATATTGCATAATGGCCTCTCTCAGTATTTTCGATAACCATCTTAGTATATTTAAAAAATTTATCTTTTGACTCTGCTAGATGATTCAACTCAAGTTTACTAAATTATGACATATTTTACTAAAAGTAATAAGCAATTAGATTTTCTCTTTCCCTTAAGTTCCTTTTTCCAAATGTATCTATATTATAATAATACAACCTTATTTGAAAATGTCTTGTCTGATTCCACCACACACACATAAGGTTGATTTCATTATTATACAGAAACACTATACCTTATATTTTTTGCAGTCATGTTGCTAACTAAAATAAATCCCTCCATCTTCAAGGGGTCCTTGGCAGATAAAAATATTTTAAATAGACATGCCAAGTAAAAACTATATACAGGAACAACAATATGCAATACAAATATTTTAGTATCAGACTAAATGATGTGTTTTTTTAAATTAAAGAACTTATGTTTATTTTACCTATACCACACATCAATGAATAAGTAAATCTTTGAAACAAACCTGCAATCAAGTATTTTTTTATGGTGGTATTTACACTGATGTAGGCAATTTATTTTATCATCAAAAATTTAGTGTGCAAAGCCTCCTGATTTCTCTGAAATTTGTGGCAGTAGGACATAGCATTATGTCTCTGAAATTCCTGGCACTATAATATGGCAAGATGACATATCTGGCAGCGTAGTATTAGAAAAAAATGTTACAATTTCATATTCCCAGAATGTTTATTTCAAAAATGTTTTTCTCATTTACAGAAATATAGGGAGTAAGGGAAATGACATAAAAGGCCTCCTATAATGAGCTGGGAAATATATTTTTGCTAGTAGTTGTGCGTACGCTCGTGTACAAAAGTAGATCCAGTTAAGGAGGACCAGTAAGTTACAGTGCTGATTATCTTCAGTGTTATTTTCTTCCTTTTTCTTTCTTTGAGGAAATTACTTGTTATAATGATTTTTGCCATGATGTAAACTTAAAGGAAGTAACTTTTTAGCTGTTGGGAGATTATTACAAACCTCACCATTAAACTGCACATTAAATACAAATTGGAAACTGATGTAACAAATATTTAAGATACACAAGAAGAATTTAGGAAAATATAAAAAGCGATGTTTACATTTTTAAAAATACTACTGACCATCAGAAGCATTTAAGCTTAAAATAATGAAAAATGTAACTTTAGTGAATTTAGACTGATAGATCTAGAAGAAATTGCAAGGGACCAACTAACGCAGTTCTAATCTTCTAGGAACAAGACAGCCTTTCAAGTAAGATCTTGGAGAACTTAGCATTCCTGTGACAAATCTTACAGTATCTTCAATTTACAGATGTAGAACTCCAAGGGGAGAAGATGGGAAAATATATCAGCCCAGGTTGACTCAGATAAGATACCCAGGGTAGGGAACCATCCTGGAGGCCTGACTCTCAAAACACTGCTGAGCAAACCCCTGGTCCCAGCTTTTCTATCAGTTTCCTTATGAGTTAATCTATATTTTATACTCCTTTAATCCTTTGATGTCAAAGCTTCCTTTCCCTTCTAGATCTGTAATTCCATTCCGCCCATGATTTCTTTCTGAAGACAAAGTTGTTTTTTGGTGTTTTTTTTTTTTTTGGTGTTTTTTTTTTTCCATGTGCATATCAATTCCTACCTCTCTGCCCACTACCTTTAATATTGCCGTGGGTATTTTCTCCTCCTCTCATTGACAGGGGAAAGCAGGCTTCCTGTGTCTCAGGAGGCTGTCACTTTAGGGTAAATTATGCTTTTATTAATACTCCTCAGTGCTGTAGGCTTAGCAAAATAAATGGTATGCTCAGAACAAGAAGTTTTGAACTAACATAGCCTATTATCTATTTATACACTGATTTAGTGGAATTGCTAATAGAAAGGAGAAAAAATAAGGATGGTTACAAGTCAGTAAACCAACTCTTGCTTCAGCTGCATGAAAAATTAGAATACTATTTTTTTCAGGTGATCACATTATTATATAAGGTTGCAAATACATTCAAAATTAAAATGTATCCTTCTTTCTGTCCCACACACATATGCAAACATAGATAAGGAAATGAAAAGTCTAATTTATACTTTCACATGAAACACAGAATTCAAAAAACAAAATATTTTTGCTAGTGACTTCTCTCCATCCTGAAGAAGTGTTCACCAATTCCACTAAGTTTTTTTTCAAAGTTGACTAATTTGAAGTTTGACCATTTCCTTTGCCCCCACTGCTAGTGCCTGGTAAAGGCATACAAGTAATGAGGAAATAACACAGATAGGAAGAGGAAGGAGGAAAACAATCCAAGATACATTTTTGTTAAAATTGCTAACACAAATAACTGTCAATATCTTCATTATTTAAGAAATTATAGAATAATTATACTAAAAACACAAGATTTAAACCTACAATCTGCTACTTAAAAATAAGTAAAATCTCCATTTTACTTGGTTTATCATTGCATAAACACATAAATGACATTAGTCTTCTTTGGTTTGTTCACTTAATGTGTCAGAGGTAAAATAAACATCCTATTTTCAAAACTGTTGAAAACATTTAATATTCAGGAATTAAAAAAAAATAATCAGGAGAAGTTCTTTAGACAAAGAATACAACATATGGAAGAAGAGAGTGCTTCCATTTGTTTTTCCATGCAGATAATTCTCAGGTTCAATTAAGTTCATGGACTGTGGTGTTAAACTTGTGTTCAAACCTGGTTTTACCATTTATTAGCTGTGTGACCTTGATCAAACCACTTAACCTCTCTGTGCTACAATTTCCTCATCTCTAAAATGGGCTCAGTATTAGCACCTATCTCAAAGGGTTGTTGTAAGATGTAATAGGTTAATATTTTTAAAGTGTTGACAACAGTGCCTAGCACATAGTTAAGGTTTTCGCATGTACTAGTTTATTTAAAAATAGATTTAACTTCCTCTACTGCACAGTGACCCTTTCAGAGACTGTTTTCACCTACCGTGTTTCCCCGAAAATAAGACCTGGCTGGACTACCAGCTCTAGTGTGTCTTTTGGAGTAAAAATTAATATAAGACCTGGTTTTATTTTACTATAATATAAGACTAGGTCTCATTTAATATAGTATAAGACTGGGTCTTATATTAATTTTTGCTCCAAAAGACACACTAGAGCTGATGATCCGGCTAGGTCTTATTTTCAGGGAAACACAGTAGGCCAAATCTTAATCAAAAGCAATAAATGTGAAAGTCCAAAAATAAAGAAAACAGTCCACCTGTGCAGAAAAATCACAATAAAATTGTTAGCTTTCTATGGGAATACTTGATTTATTCACATCTTCAAGGTCTGGCCTGCAGCGCCTTTAAAAAAGCACCCCTCTACCAACCTGACAAGATACAAATTATTAATATATATATTCTATTCTCACAATGTATATCCTAAATGAAAATGAAATTAAGAGGACTGAGGAACAAGTGCAATTAGCGGTCATACAGATAAAAATGCAAAATAAAAGAAATATTAACCTCAGTGCTAAGATATTTCCATAATTAAACTTTCAGTTTTTCATCATAAAATGTAATTTAGTTAAGAATTTAAAAATTTGACATATGATATTCATCACTCCAGCAATGAGAAAACCAAACTTTCTAATTTTACTTCATTTGGCTGCTGCGCTAATGAAAAATGTTCTAAACCCAGAAATCAGTCATTTCAAAAGGCCACGGAGATAAAGTAGATGTCTCATGGACCATGCACAAAACCTCGCCCACCTAAATCAGAACTGAACTGCTCACCTGCTTCCTGTGAAATCGCTCATTCTGAGCTCATCTACATTTCTATCAAATCTCTGATATGGTTTACAAACTAACAGCAGCTTATAAGCAGCAAAATAGGAGAATGAGAAGAAGGATACAAAAACCTTGACAAAAGTAAAATGCATGTGTGAAAGAATATTCATTGAAAAGATTCAAAGATGCACAACACCACTCGGTATGTGTGGGCATGTGTGCATGCTTCCACACAAATTATCTTAATGTACTCCAGCAATAACGGATGGCCAGAATGATGGCTTTGAGTTATTTAAGATGTCTTAAGCATACTCCATTGAACAAGGCAGATGATAACTTACTGTTACTCAGTACTTACTAAGTGCCTTAGGTGGTTAAGTGTTTTATATACATTCATTTAATAAATAATTACATAGTGCCTACAAAGCACTTATTTCATTGAATCTTTGCATGGTCATATCTGACTGAGAACCTCACATTTATGAAGGAGACAGCCAAGGGTGAGAGAGCGTAAAACCTGTGTGAGGTCAAACAGCTGCTAGTAAAGCCAGAGTGTGAATTCAGATCTCTGCGTTCCAGATTTATGCTTATATTTACAGAGATTTTTTAAGGGTTAAGCCTAAATGTAGAAGGCTGATTTTTGACTACTATCTCACATGTAAGAACAACTCCGCATCAGTAGGGACTTAATGCATTTAAGAAATGTTTGTAAAGCAAAAACTTCTGTTATTTCTATATTATATACATCGACTATGTGAAATTATCCATTTTTTTTTCACCTTCAGACGCTTTGTTTGAGGCATATACCCAGATAGGAACATAGGGTAGATTTACTTTCCTTCATCTCCTCTTGACTTTCCCTTTTGTTTAGTAGCATGCTCATAAAGAGCCTAGCAAAACAGAGACCTTCAATCCCATAATTATTTATGCCACCAGAAAAAGCCTTTGAAACAAACCCAAATGAAAAGGGCCCTTGGGAATGTCAATCACCTCAACTCTTCCATTCCTCACCAGCTGAGGGTCTTATCAGCCCCTGTAAAGCTAGTTTCTAGGTCAGATGGTTGATATCTGCCTCAGATATTTACTACTCTTACTCCTGGGAAATTTTCTTCTCGTTGATGCAGAATCTTCATCATCATCTCCCTCAGTTTTAAGTGCTTTCAGAATAAACTGTTTCTAACCAAAACTATAAACAATAGATTCAGGAAACACGTTTTCAGTGCTAATGTTTGCTGGCAGTCAACGCTGGGAGTTAGAGAGACCACCCACCTGCAACTTCATCCAGAAGTGTTCATGTTAATCCCACATAGAGCCTGCCTGTGGGATATACAATAAACAGATTGTCTCTCTTTCTACTTCTATCTTTTGCATATATGAATGAATACAGACACACACAGACATGTGTGTGTGTGTATATGTGTGTATATTCCATATGCCAAGAGTGGAAGTTTTAAGGTTCTATTCTCCCTCAAGTTTTATAGAAGCAATGCATGATACATCTTTAAGCCAGAGAATTCTCAGTAGGTCTGCTTGAGTTATGGCAGACCTTGAAATGCATCTTAAAATTATGACAACAAAATTAATGATGGCTATTTTTATAACCATTTAAGGTCTGTTTCATCAGACATCAGACATCGAATTGTAGAGATACCCAGCAGACAGAATAGCTATTGCAAACATCAAAACACACACTGGAAAGACAGAAGTATCACTTTTCCTGTAAATACACCTACATGATTTTGGACATAAGTTAGAATAAGAAACTGTTATTATTACATTAAAAATCATAGATTATTTCCCGTGGGAAAATAGCTGAGAGAGGAAAGGGCAGAGCAACATGAGGTCTTTTGTGACCTCTATAGGTCACGGCCAAACTTGTGTACATGAAGTTCACTTCCTAAAGCCTGGCAGTGGTAGGCCATTTATGAATCACTCTCAATACAGTGTGGTCATGTCTACTGAGACCGGCGCTGTCAAAGTCTGTGGTGTGGTGTACTGTGCCAGCCCCTCTTCAGGACTGAAACACTCATCCCTCCAGCTGCTGCGGAGACTGCTGGCTGCTGACAGCAAAGAGCTGAGTTCCTCTTAGGAACTGCCTGGTCAAAAGGGAGCTGCTCTCCCCAGTGTTACCACCCTTTCCTGGATGCCTGCCGCCTCCAATGACTGGGCAAGATGGGGGTAGAAAAGCCCAGTCTCCTCCCCTGAATTCAGAGGAAATGCAGTATCATTCAAGCTCTAGAGCTCCTTCTGGGATTGCTCGAATTGTAGCTGAAATGTCGTCACTGTTCACCTTCTCTCTCTGGTCAGTTCTGCTTCCCTCACTCCCTCACAAGTGCCGTTTCCAAGAGGACCAGCCAATAATTTACCTGCAAGCAAATCTCTACTTCAGAGTACGTTTCCTGGGGAAAACGACCTAACACCGTCAGTACAGATGGACTAAAAATGATGGAGATATTGTCCCAGTCCTTAAGTAACTGACAACTTAACGGGGAGTCGAGGTAGGGTGAGAATATCTGTTCCATGAAACCAGGAATTAGTGAAAAACAAATGAATAATAGTAGATTCTGGTGAATATAACAACAGGAGTCATAGTAAGGTAAATTTTGGAATATTTCTTTAAAAATCTAAAGATTATTGACATTTTTTTTTAATTTTATTTTTTAAATTTATTGGGGTGACAATTGTCAGTAAAATTACATAGATTTCAGGTGTGCAATTCTGTATCACATCATCCATAAATCACACTGTGTGTTCACCACCCAGAGTCAGCTCCCCTTCCATCACCATACATTTGATCCCCCTCACCCTCATCCCCCACCCCCCAACCCCCTTACCCTCTGGTAACCACCAAATTACGTTCCCCAGATTAATTTTCAAACCCGTGGCCATCCTGTGGTCACCGACTGCCCTCCAATCCCCTCACCCTCCCACCCCTCCCGTCCATCTAGCAACCCTCAGTTTTTCCTCTTTGTCTCCAAAACTGTTTCTGATTAGTTCATTTTTATAGAGTGAATCTTTGCCATTCAGACAAAAAGAATGGTGGGAACAAAGAGAAGGGCCTAGAAGTGTGTATTGCCATTGTGGGTGACCTATAGGGGCAGATGGAGGGAAGAAATGGGCTGGGAAGGAAGGTAATGGCCACATTGTAGAGGCTTGTGAATGCTACAGGAAAATTAATTTTCTTATAGGCCATGGGAGTCATTCATTGGTGTCTGAACATAGGTGTGCTATATCCAGACTGGGCTTCGAAGCCTCAAAGGCAAACCTCAGCAACCTAGTTTGAGTACCCTCTCTAGTTCTAATCCACTCCAGGATTGCTACTCAGGAAAGGAAACCATGAGATGAATGCCAACAATTCTTAGTACAACTAACAGCAGGCTAGGGTGAAGCATGGGAGGAAGATTAATCCATTGCTGTGGTGATGTTCCTATCGAAGCACACTCAGATACACAATGAAGACACACATCTAGGTTTGAGGAATAAAAAGCAGGAGTGAAAACAAGTTCAAGGAGTTTCGGGCAGGTTGGAAGTCAATGCATTATATAAAGGATTATACACAACCTCTGGCTCAGGGTCAGAAGCTGAGCATAGCCAGAATAGAGAGGTCAGGCTGGGAAAATTAGAAAGGGAGGAAGGCCTGGAAGTCACACTCTGGACAAAAACAAGTTCATTAGTTATCCAAAATGTGTATACTATCCATAGGACCAAAGCTCACAAGTGGCCTGGCTGCAGGAAACTAGTGAGCGTTATAGCTATTACAGGTAAGAAGATATGAATGAGATATAGGCTTTTAGCCTCAAAGGAAATACAAGTGCTGACAGTGGTATGACCAAAGGTAAAATGTAAGTAAATACTGATTTGCTCGGTTAAAATAATAGGTCAATGATTGCTCCCTGTTTCCTACTCCAGGACTCAATGCCATTTTATAGCAGGAAGTTTACAAGGAAGTAGAAAAATGTCATAAATGACAGATATAACCACAACTGGTCACAGCTTATTCTGGCATGGAACTGGAGGTCAGCTTCACAGGAGACCATTCGGGAATTTTCTATGAATGCCAGAGCGGACGGATACCGCCTGGCTGGCTGCTGAGCTCCCACAGCCAGCAGGGATGCTCTTGGTTGAGGCAGGTGGCATCTGTGAGCACGGCTCAGAGAGTAAAAATAGCAGCATGCTACCTCCATGCCTGGCTCTTATCCATTCACCCACCTGTGAGCCATATCTCCACAGAAAAGCTGGGACTGAGCAAGCCACAGACCCAGTCTGGATGTGCTGCAGGTCACCTAGTTAGACAACCAGGAGCTGCTTCTGTGCTAGAGGCACCCCCGCCTCCCCGCCACCCTCCCCGGGCTCCTTTGGAGCATGCAATGGAAAATTCACACCAAGTTATAAAACCAGAATGGGGTGGCTTTCCTGAATGACTTAAATCCAGGTTTATTTTGCATACTCTTGACGGGAGTGATTGCAGCAGCCAGACTAACCAGGCAGCTGCCCCAAGTAGATGAATCTGGTCACTGAGGCAGACAGTATCACAGCCTCTCATTCAAAATTCTCCTGAAGCCAACCGTTCTAATGGAGATACGTTCACGTGTGAACATTTTGCTAGGTCATTGCACTGTGGAATTGAGTTGACTGTGAACAATTTATAAGGGAAAACACTAAAAAGCGGTAATAAAACTTAACAGAACCTGAGTGATAACGATGAAATTCTACATACAGTGACATAGAGACAGATGAAGTAGTGGTCAACTGTGTTTGCAGAATGGTTTCTCAGAATTCCTGAAATGTAAGACACAGATAGCCCAGAATATTTTTAAAATGTAGTGTTGACCCCTGAGAACATGGAGCTCAGGGGCGCTGACCGCCTGTGCAGTCAAAAAAAACACAGATAACTTAAGTTGGCCTTCTATATATGCAGATTCCCAACTGTGAATCAAAAAACCCAGGTAACAGACGTTTAAAAGGAAACAGGAAAACAAAGTCACAGTCCCTGCTGACAGGAGCGAATATAATTTTTAGGAGTCACTGCAATAGCAAAGCAAGACTAACCTATCAGTGATCCCACTCTGTGGTATTCCATGTTGGGTCATCTCACCCAGGCCCAGGGGACATGCCAAATGGCATGGGTTTGAGTGCCCACCCTCCACTGCCCATCTCTCAGAAGGTCCTTTCTCATGAAATGCTTCCCTTTCTTTCCCCCTGGATGGCCAACCAAGTTGCTCCTTGATAAACGATTCTAAATGGCTTGATTATGTTGGTCACCTTCTCTCAAATTTGTAATTAAGTTATCCTTCAAAATAAGTTCAAAAATTCAGTGGGCAAGAAAACTTGTTTTTCTTCAGGCTGAAAAATACACTTTAATGCTGCCCATATCTACAAACTAACGGCCCTGCTAGCCACAACTAGGCTCTCCCATGCCCCCATAACCACGCCCCAAAAAAAGAACAAGCGGAAATGGAACATGCACATGCCTGGCATACACTATTGAAATGTATAATACAACCACCAGTATGATGAAATGATTGAAAGCCAAGCTTACGAATAGTCTTTTACAATCACTGGCTGAGACAGAGTTGGCTAATTTAAGTCTAAGTTTCACGGACATACCAAATGTTGCATGTAATTTCAAACTCAAGCTACCAAAAATCAAGAAAAAAGAAAAATGTTTATTAAATACATACTATGTATCTTGTAAATTACACCATAATCCTTAACTCAAGTGCTACTGTAAGAGACTGTATTTCTCTGACTTTCTCATTCATTTTGTTCTAGTATAATTATTATTACTAGTGTCAATAGTGGATAATAGAGCAGAGCACACTGTTTAGGGTTGTATCTTCAATCTTCCACTCACTTACTAACTGCGTACCCTTGAGTAAGTCACTAAAACTCCATATGACTCAGTTTTCCCACCTAAGAAATAATAATAATAATAATAATAATAATAATAATAATAATAATAGTGCCCATTTCATAAAATTCTATTATAGATTGCATAAGTTGGTATGCATAAAGATTTTAAAATAGTAGATGGCACACACTGCTATTGTTTTATCTTTACATAACCCCAATGAGACTTTGTTTTGTTACTGATTGTTGCCTCTGGGACTTATATGCCTGCCACAGAATAGGTGCCAATGAATATCGAGATAAGAGGATTGATTTAATTTAATCTACATACTAGTGCTGTCAGGGAGATACCATTATCATTATGCTGTACTACAAGTGAGAAGTTTAAATCTTCAGGAAGAAATTCATATGGAAAACAGTATAGAGTTTCCTCAACAAATTAAAAAATAGAATTACCATATGACCCAGCAATTCCACTTTTGTGTATATATCTGAAGGAAATGAAATCACGGTTTCAAAGAGATATGGGCACCCACGTTCACTGTAGCATTATTTGTGATAGCCAAGACATGGAAACTACTTAAGTGCCCACCGATGGATAAATGGATAAAGAAAATAGGATACATACAGTGAAACACTATGCAGCAATATAAAAGGAAATCTTGGCATTTGTGACAACGTGGATGAAACTTCCAGGCATTATGATAAGTGACATAAGTCAGACAGAGAAAGACAAATATTACATTAACTCCCTTATATGTGGAACCTAAAAAAAACAAACTCGCAGAAACAGAACACACTGATGGTTGCCAGACGTGGGGCGGGTGGAAGGTGGGGGAAATGAGTGAAGGTGGTCAAAACGTATAAGCTTTCAGTTGTAAATACGTTCTGGGGATGTAGCACCATGTACACCATGGTGCTATAGTTAACAATACTGTATTGTATATGTGGAAGTTGCTAAGAGTAGATCTTAAGTTCTCATCACAAGGAAAGCACTGTAACTACGCAAAGTGACGAATGTTAGCTAAACTTATTGTGGTGATAATTTTGCAATATGTAGTACATACATCAAGACATTATGTTGTATGTCTTAAACTAATACAAAGTTACATGTCAAAAGGAAGAAGAAATGCAGCTACTTAGTAGCACAATGATAATTTAAAATCAAGAGTCCATGCTTTCCCACTGTACCACACAGAGAAATTGAGAATAATAACATCAGGCCTTGCTATTGAATAAAAACTGCATGAAAGCTTCACTTCGGGAAGTATCCAACAAGTACAGTTCAGTACAAAGTGTTTTTATGTTCTGTTTCATTTTAGAGATTCTCATTGTAATTCAGTGATTAGTTATCTCATCCTCAGACTTCTATTTCTAGCATTTGTTCTGTTGCTATAATAAGTACATCCAAGTAAAGTACAAGTGAGAATTAGAGTTTTTCATTGTAGACTGGGGTTGAAAAAGGAAAGACTGTGGAGTGAAAAGGAAAGGGAGGAACAAAAGAAGACATAAATATAGACAGACTTAGGTGGTCTTCACAAAATGGCCAGATATCATCTTCTCACACCAATGTTTTCTTTAGAGAAGGTTCGGCATGAAAGATATGTGATTCCGAAATAATATTATCCATGCTGGGTCTGTTCTCGGAAGAATGCCCAGCTGTCACACTAAAGTCCAACCTGCTTTGTTGGTCTGCCATAGACACCAGAGAGAAGAACTTGGAAGAGGTTGAAAGGAGTGGAATAGCTGACAAGAAAACTGATTAAAAACATAGGGAGAAATCTGCCATATGATACTCCTGGAAAGTACCCATTATAGGATGCCTCTATCACATTTCATAGATCAGCCAAAGAGAGGATATTCTCTTCTGGCCTAAGGAAGATGGTTTAGATTGACAAATAAAGGGCATATTGCATTTAAGATGTTTTCAAGCTGGGAGTTTGAGCATTTGGTGCTTTGAACACAAACAAAATGCAGCACAGTTGACATACACTTTCAAGTTGCATCAGTGTGTTTTGAGATAGGAACCTGACAATGGGCTCTGCACTCAAAGGATTATATGCTTTCCCTTATTAAAGTGGTTACAGAAGCAAAAGAAAACCCATTCTAAATAACAAGTTTTCTTTTTTTCATATAAACACGTATGGCTAAATCACATGTTGTAATTTTATTTTTAAAATTAAGCTCTGCTGTTTCTATTTCCCAAATTCATAATGGTCTTAGTTCTATTACCATGTTTCCCCGAAAATAAACCCTAGCATGATTTTTCATGATGACATCCCCTGAAAATAAGCCCTAATGTGTCTTTTCGAGCAAACCTTAATTTAAGACCCAGTCTTATTTTCGGGGAAACACAAAATAATTGCTGAGGTCATCACTATGCTATTCATAAAGACTCAATTCTAATTCTAATGTGCACATGCATATATGAGCTATCAATCAAGATCCATTACTCTTTTCTCATAAATCTAAAGCACCTGCTGGAAATGCACTCTAGGCAAGTACCTACACTTTACTGCTCCGCCGAAGCATTGATTAGCTAAAGCTATGCATGTTCCTGCCGGTGCCGTCAGGAGCCACAGCCAAACCAGGAGAGGGAATGCCATCGGCAGACGGCAGAGGAGGGAAATAATAGGTGCCACATAGGTAAGATGACTCAGGATACAGACAGATAAAAATAACTCTCTGTAGGTCCCAAATATACCTGTAACTCAGAAAAAAATAACATTCTAATCAAGTGACAGGGACAAAGTAAGAGGTCACACACAGTTCTCAATGGGAGAAATATTTCATACTCCGAGGTATTGAGACCTGGTGGAGGCCGTTAAAAAGTTGAAATGGTGCAGGGTGCTAATCGTACAGTTAGTCATATGAAACTCAAGTAATGTTTTCCTCACTTCTTACACTATTCTTCACATCTAGACATTCACTCATACTCTTGCTTTCGCACATGATGGAAAGTCTCATATATGCAGTTACATACTATATACAGATATGTGTTCATGTATGTACATATACACACATATAGACATATACACATTTACTTGATTACATTAATGGAAATTATGAAACTATTTTAAGTTATGCACTTGAAATTTAGGAATTTGAAAGTGTGTGAATCTCAAATGAATACATTTGCAACAGTGGACAACATGGGATCTGAGTAAGATAGAAGATTCAGGCTTAGCAATTAGCAGGGCAGGGTCAGGGAGCTGGGGTACATGCACGCCAGATGTGGGAAGGCACTGAGTTAGCTTGTAATCTCAATGAATCAAGTGGAAGTGACTGAACCTTTTCAGTTTCTGAGTGTCACGTGTGTGTGTCTGCATGTGTGTTCGCTTGATAAGAATGTAGAGGAGAGATGAAGATAAGAAAAAAACAGGTGGAGTAAAAGATTAAAAGTTAAAGGGAATACTGTGAGGATCTTCCCTTCTGTAGAAATAATTAAAGGTTGTACCTTGTGTAGGATTGTGAGTAAAAGTGCTTATGGAAAGACAGAAAATAAGAACACAGAAAAGTCGGTCTGGGGGATTTCCATGGTTCACTTTCCAAAACTGTCTCACTTTTCTTGTCATTGAAAAGAACAACTCACTCAGGACCAGGGACTACTAAACATGACGATCTGAACAAACCTCCATATGAAAGCCCAGAGATAGCTAATTTGTCAAAAGCAAAAAGATAATTGAATACAAACAATCAAACTCTAGGGACAACATCTTGAATACGATCCTATGTTACAGGAGAGGGTAAGGGGGGGGAGAGGTTGAGGAGAAGAGAATATGATAAACCCGATAAAAGAGAGAGCTTTTCTTCCTAGGCTGTTACTATCGGAAGCTGTTTCAAGATCCTAGTGACTAATACTTGAAACAATGATAATACTAACAGCAAACATTTAGTGTTTAGGAAGTGAATGGCAGTCACTTCTAAGCACTCTTAATTATAATAACTTGTTGAATTTTACCTTCGTAACAACCTGGTGAAGTAGGTGTCTATTATTATTGCCATTTTACTGGTAAGGAAAATGAAGCACAGAGCAGTTAAGTGTTATGCTCAAGGTTCACAAGTATTCTTTGTGAAGTGGGGATGAACCCAGGCAGTCTGGCTCCAGGCTATGCTGCTTACAGCAACAACCAGGGCTGAGCACTTACTATGCACTAGAAACTACTCTAAACAATCTATTTATAGAACTTAATATTTTCTTGCAGCCCTATGAGAAAGTACCTCCATTTTTGCATATTTGAAAACTGAGGCTTAAAGCCTGCCAAGGTAATGCTACATCTGGTAAATGGCAGAGATCGGACTGAAACACAGGTCTGTGAAATGCCCAAGGACCACTAGGTGACAGAGGTCTCCAGCCCTTCCATTGTCTGTATAACCATCTTTCTACTGCAGTGTGCCAAGATTACAATTTACAGACATCTTCTTAACCTCATTTAAAGCACTCGGCGCCACCCACCCTGGGCTCACAGACCATTCAAAGGATTCTACCACCCAACCATACATATATATGGAAGCTCATGTGTTCAAACTCATGAAATAAGGTATAACTATACGTTGTTAAACCACATGCATTTAAACACTACACATTTCTCCCATGGTACCATGTCATGATATTTATTTATATCTAAAATATGTTTACCTAAATTAGCATTCTCATCTGCTTCAGAGGCCAAATGTCACCTCCTAGAGATATCTTGAGAGAAGAGTAAATTTCTTGAAGTCCAGAATATTTTGACACCTTTCAGTTTATTGATGCTGAGAGAAATGGATTTAGAGATTTCATTATCTAGTTTTGACTAACTCCACGCTCAAAAATGGCCTAAAATATTTCTGCAAAGAACCCCACAGATCAAAAATATCATTAAAATGAGTGAAAGCAAATAATAAAAAAGAAACAGAGCTGGTAGGAGTTCCTTGTCTGCCAGAATAAAAGGTAAAAATTATAATACATCTGATATAGCTCTTATAAAATATATTTATAACTTTTAGCAAAAAACAAATATTTTATAACATTTGTAAGATAAAATGATTATTTAAAATATTATTTCACATATATAATTCTATACATTTCATACATAATCTTTATAAGTCAATCTTTATGTTTTATGATGACATAATATGTTAGTACAATATAAATAACTACACATGTATTTGTAGTGTTTATCTAAAATATATTTTAATGCCATAGATGAGATATCAAAAATGTTTACAAAGCTCTATTCCATTCCAGAAATTACATTTAGCTATATGTGAGTTCATCTTACTTTCAGGAGCAATTATGTACAAAATAAATATACTAAAGATTGAGTTCCTCTTAAAAAACACAGACACACAAATAAAACCCAACAAACAATGGTAGAAGAGATGAAACAATGAACTACATACATGGTTCTGGATTTCTGTCTGTACTCTCCCAATTGCTAGCTAAAAATAACCTTTAAAGCCACCATACACTGAATAGCCATGACCATGCGTAGAATTGGCAGTCTTTCACATGTATTAATTTTATTCCCCACAACAATCCTTTGAGATAAGTAACTAACCCAGTAGTGAAAAAAAAACTTGAAGAAAAGAAACAAAGAAATGTAGTTGCCACTAATCAAATAAATGATAGTTAAACAACATAAAGCTCTTATTTTGCCCATTACCTTAGCAAAAACAAATTGTAATATATTTTGTCTAATATTAAGGAAGACATGGAAACTGGTACTGTTAGTACCAGTTATTAACTGTGCATCCTCAGGCAAGTTAATTAACATCTCTTGGATATAATTTTTTCACACTTAATTCTTCAATTTCTTTTTGTATAATGAGAGCAATATAACTACATATCTTAAGGACTACTGTGAGAATTAAATATGTTAATTCATGTGAAAGTTTATTCATAAGAATGCCTGGCATCCAAGAACGCAGAAAGTGTCAACTATCCACTGCTGATGACAAAAATAATTTTGGAATATAAATAGGAATTACGTTTCAAAACCCATAGAACGGGTCATTAATAATTTTCCATTTCTAGATCTCTCTCTATGCTAAGGGAAATACACAAAATTTTGGAGAAACACACACATGTATAAACACAAAGCTATTTATTTTCACAATATTTATAATAGTAATAAAATGTGGGGAAAAGGAAATGCCCTACACTAGGATTACATAATCATAGATAGTATTTCCCTCATTGGAAAGATACACTAAAACTGATAGTGACCGTAATCTTGATTTTAAAGCCTTTATCTTAAAATCAGAGTGAAATATGGAAAACAATTTAGGCCATAATCCTAAATGAAAAAAAAAAAATAGCTTAGCAAATTTCACGTGTATGTTTATATTTTTCTTTATTTTTCAATATCACTATGATGGACAAAGCTACTTTGGGTAACAGATTGGAAAGGACTGTTTTAAAATTATAATGGTGGTTTCATTTGGTTGGTAGAATAAGTGTGACTGTTTCCTTCAACAAAAAGGTATTCCAGTTCCCTAACTGTTTATGTTAAAACACACGTATAGTGATACTTTGTTATTTACTCTCTTGTCTCTAGCCCCACCTCACTCAGCTTAATCCTGATAAATCAATAAAGAACATTTTTTGAAAGACTGAGATTAATTACAGACATCATTTCTAAATTTGTTAAACTGAATGAGTATTATTTGTAAAAAGTCTCAAAATAATTTTTGATATTTTTGTGTTTGTGAACTCACTTCTGAGATTTTCATAATAAATCTTTTTTTTTTTGGCATTAGCTCTTATTATCTAAGGTTACTAAGTAGTGTGAGCAATATGAATAGCTGGTAGAAAATGCTTAGGAATAGTGTGTCTCCCCAGCATTTAAATCACCTTAAAAAAAAAAAAAAAAACAACTAATAAAACCTGAAAGGATCCAAGGAGTAGGAAGGAAAGGAATAATTGAACAAATCTCCATTTCCTTTCTTTGAATACAAGCATGCTTGCCTTTTCATAAAAGACACTAATAGTCTAAGAAGGTTTTCATCATTTAAATTACATCTCAGTTAATGGAATCCCCACTATAGAATCACAAGCATTTATCTAATCTTTGACAAAAGGAGAAAAGAGAGAAAGATTAAAGGCATTTTGATAAAGTTTTGAAAAAACACCTTGCTTCTACCCATAAAATAGCTAGGTTAATGAAAAACATTATAAACACCTATGAGAATGTCATTATTACGGAGAATATCTCCTCCCATCTCTTAGCATAAAAAATGGTGTTGGATTCCTACTTGTCATCTCTATGTGTTATTCAGACTTGTTTTTTCAATACCTAAAATGTGCAGCAATCTGTGAGTAATCTTGGCCAATCAGAGCAATAAATATTTAAAGCAATTTCACAAATACTGTATTATTTAGTGTCTTTCAAAGGTTGGAGCTCTTTGATCAAATCACATGAAATTTTATTTTCAACCTGTTTACATATATATGTATATATATGTATATATATGTATATGTATATATATATATGTATATATATGCTGAAAGCTTTCTCCTAACTGCATGTACTTACAAGAAAAAGCAACATTTTCATTAATCATTATAGCAATGCTTTTTTTTTTTTTTTTTTTTTTTTTTTTTTTTTTGTATTGTGGTATTTTTCCATTGCTGGATGATATTTTGTTTTTAGTGGGTGAATATTTTCATGCCAAAGCGTTTGACAACATTTCAGAGAGAACCTCATATCACATATTTTCTAATTCGTTTTTTGTTAAGTTTCATAATTTTTAAACTCTGCTTTGAAGAGATTTATAATTAAACATGGAAGCTGAAATTTTACTTTTTCCCTACAGTCTGCTAAACTTTACTGGGTGATTAAGAAAAGAAGCAAGGGTGGAAGTCATTCTTTCATGCAAAAATATTTATTGATTCCCTACTATTCTAGGCACTGGATTTATAGAAAATGATATGTTAAATAAGACAGACATACTTTCTCTTATGCAACTGACATTCTTGTGAGTGGTGTATGGTTCTCTTTTGGAAGCACTTAAAGTTAGGTGCAGTTTTAAACATGAAGAAAATTGACCGCTGGCTTTCTTCTGCCATTGCAAGAGTTACAGGAGACTTCCCTCTTCCAACCTGTACTTCTCTCTGCTCTTTTATGTAGTAGCCTCAATTTGGAGGAAGGATCACAGGGAGAGGAGCTGGGTCCAGCCAATCAGAGGCTCCTCCCCCTCCTCCCCTGTCTTTGGAATTTACATTCCGCATTCCACCCACCATTCCCACACTAGGAGCTGTTCCAAGGAGGCAACCTTGAGAGTAAGGTGTTGTTGAGACCAATTGGACAATATATATGACTGAACCGAGGTAAGGCCTCTATATAAACATTTAGGATTCTGGTGGGCGGGGATGGAGATCTACTCGTCTTGCGACTGCCCAAAACAAGCCTCATAAGTAAGTTCTCTTGCTTGTTAAACCTGATACCTAGCAATCTGGAGCCGCCTGCTTTTCTTTGTGTTTTCCCTCCCTTCCATATACCGGGGCCCTTGGGAACCAACAAACAAGAAAGTTTTTATTTCCCCCTCTTTTCTCAAGCTTCATAGTTACTTGAAAACAACTGCCCAGAGGCCCATGTCATGTAAGGCTGGTTTCCATGAACTCTGAGAGTACAAATCCATCACCAAACTAACAAAAATTGTACATAAGAGAAACTTAGGCACATGGGCTGGGGTTGGCAGAGTCAAAAGATGTCTCTGAAAGCCAAGAGTTTAATATTATCAGCTATTACGATTGTTTTTCCTGACGCTTATTCCATCAGCTCAGAGAGTAATAGAGAATGAACTACACATATATTTCTAGAGCACATATATTTCTAGAGCATTGTCCAGTGCTATGCTGGATACAAAGAAATACAGTTTAAAAGTTATGGCCTCTGCCCACAAGTAGTCTATACCCTAACACTGCAATCTCTTATAGACCAAAAAAGTGAAAACAATGTAGCATAAACTCAAAAGAAGCTATTTGTTTTGCAAGTTGCTGTATTCCTCTTCACTCTGTGAGGGTTGTAAGTGATGAATTCATGAGTCCTGGCTCTGGAAGCACCAGGATAGAAAAGAGCTGCTAAAATTGATGCATACTTAAGCTCAGAAAACACACCAAAATATTAACATGGAAGGACAAAGCAATCAAAGAAATTTTCTGTGCCCAGAGGGTCCATCCAGACCAGAAATGCCAGGCGACCCATCTAGAGCCAAAACCTGTTGGAAAGGCAGGATGAGAAGAACAGCGGGTGGAACTACTACTTACTTGCTCAGCACAGAAGGAGTGGCAACGATGCAACAGGACAGAGGATGCATCCACAGAGACTGAGCACCCACTCATTACCTGGAACTGTGGTGGGCACTGGAGCGATCTACAAAGACCAGGAAGATAGGAAAAAAAAAAAAAATCCCTGCTCTTGTAAAGTGTAAGTTCTATGTTTCTGACTGTGGCCATTTTGACGAGCTAATAAAATAGAATAATGGAATGAAGGATGATGTTAGGTTAGATAGGGTTAAATAGGGTGGAGGGCTCGACTTTCAAATGTCAGGGAAAGAACATTCTTTCCAGCCAGAGATACAATAATCATCAAAATATTATTGGTTTGATTCCTTCCTTGCAAAGGCCATAAGACAGTTAGTGACTAGCTTGACAGAAAAGTGAATATAATGAGAGCGCAGTGGGCAAAAGAGGAAGCTACTGAAGAAGGTGTCCAAGTAGGTAGAGGCTGGATTACATAAAGCCTTGTATGGAATGAGTTTGGAAATTATTCTACTAGCAGTCGGAATGGCTGGTGGATTTGATGCAAGGAGAGCGACAGTAAGATTTACACTTTAACATAGACGACCCTAGTTGCAACCATTACATAAAATGCTACCTCTTTTCATCAACTTTTTTTTCACCACCCACGATTCTAATATATTTCTTATTGTGTATAATAAATTTATTGAAGGTGGCAGTACTTCCTGGCTTCCTCAGGATCGTCTCAGTTTATGCCCTTTCATTGTCCCCAGTTATTATCCATAGTACCCTCATTCACTCTCAAGTATGTCCTGGTTTAGACCAGAATAGCCCAACTTTTTCTAGAAAGGGCCAGAGAGCAAGTATTTCAGGCTTTGCCGGTTGGACAACAACTAAACTCTGTCACTTAGCACAAAGCAGCCCCTAACAATATGTAAACTAATGAGTGTGGCAGTGTTCCAGTAAAACTTTATTTATGGATACCAAAATTGAGGTTCATAAAATTTTAATGTGTCACAAAATATTACTCTTGATTTTTTCCAATCATTTAGAAACATAAAAATCATTCTTAGCTCAGGCCATACAAAAACAGGTGGCTTGGTCTGGGCCATGGGTTGTAGTATGCTGATCTCCCAGGAAGATGATAAATTAGATGATGACCCTCATAGTAATTAATATTTGTTGAGGGCATACTGTGTGCCAGGAGATCCTTACAACAAGCCTATGAGGTAAATACTGGTATCGCACGTGCTTCGCAATGAAGAAACAGAGGCACAAACAGAGGCAAGTCCAAGGAACTCACCCAAGGTGTCCACACTAACACGTGGCAGAAAGTGTAGGTGTAGTATATTCGTGACGACATTGCTAAGTATATCACACTACACTTTCATTCTCACCCTCCTGATAGAAAGAAAAAGATGAGAAAGAAGAATGCCTAATTCTTGCATATTTATTTTTAGGCTCTCTTTCTTTCTTCATTACTCCCTCTTATTTTCTTTTTCATGCCCCCGTTTCTCATCCTCTAGCAAAATTATAATAATCCAGGTACATACCTAGGATGAGAAACAAACAAACTCAAAATCAGCTTGCACAGAATAAAGAACCAGTGCTTTAAACCTATATGATCACTAAATATTTGTAGTTCTTTAGAATTTGTAAATATAATTATTCCCTTCATATTCTTCAAATTAAAGGTTTTCTCCCTAAACACTAGTTTCTAGGTAGAAATGTACCTATTATCTACTTTCACTCTTTTTCTCTTTTAATGACCAATATGATAATAGTTTTTTTTGCAGTTGTCTTCTGAACAAATTCCTAATTCCATCCTAATTCCATCTCTCACTTTCCTCGTATCTAATGATACCTAATGAAATGGTATCAAGTTAAATAAGATCCAGATACATTACTCCATATTCTTAAATATACATGTGTGATACGCTAGTCCTAGTGCATTAAACTGGGACTTTTACCACCATGTTGAGAATTATGAGTTCTATATTTTAAATAACGCTCTTTAAGGTTGTTTTTAAATTGAGGGCTTTCAGTATTCTCTGCCACAATCCATTATGGTTTTAAAGCATTTGACAAGTGTTTATTTAATGGTGGCTGTCTATTTTGATAGTACAGATGGATAAAAAAGAGGAAGGTACTTAATTCCAGGACCACTTTCACTGTTGAAGCTTCTTGCTAGCAACAAGGCTGCAATAAAGTTCAGATAGTTTATAAATGTCAGCATAACCCTATGAACAAATTACTGCCTGAGTCATTTTTTGTGTGTGTGTCTTTTACTTGGAAAAACACATACTCTTTAAGTGAGGAGAAAAAAGATTCCATTTTATTGTTGATATATTCTACCATTTTCCACTAAATTATTGTTAAATAAAAAAATAGATAGATAGATAGATAGATAGATAGATAGATAGATAGATAGATAGATAGATAATCAAGTTAAAACTGCGATATCAAGTTAAGTCACTCATGCCATACAAATTTCTTACAATGTTAGAGTGGCATTAAAATCAAAGAGGCATTTAAGGAGAAACATGCACTTAGTTTGGAGGGATGAATGAGAACAACCTGTTTGGTTTATATTAAGCTTGCAGATTTATCAACATTGGACATGTGAGGGAAAGAGAGTGAGTGTTTATGAGCTCTCTGAAAGGATTGATTTTTTTTTTACAAGTCCCTGATTTAGCTGGAAGGGTACCTATAGATTAGTTAGCAAAAGGGTTAATGGATTCAACCTTTCGAAAAATGCACTTCTTTACATGTATATAAATGATGGATAGTTAACTTAATACACATAGTAAACATAGGTTAAAAACAAATTAATGGGAAGGTATAGGGTTTATTGTTTTTTGTTTTTCGTTTTTTTTTTTTCTTGCTAGATAGATCTCATTATTTTTCTTGGGCAGACAAAGCCATAACAGTTTCCAGAGGAAGGAGAAGTGACAGCTCCAGGAAACTGCTTACAGATGGACAGCCAGCAGGCTAAAAATATTACTTGTGTCCACCTCATCAATAAGCTGGCTTCATGAAGAGTGGCAATTATTCTTTTCCTGCTTGTGCTGCCCTTTCAGAGGCATGCAGATGATTACTGATAACTAGTATGTAGAACAAAATATATACAGTAACACAAACTCATTTACTATGGCAAATCCGTATCAGGGAGCACCACTGCTTTTGATGCCATTACTTAAAGTGGCAATGTGTACTCATCAATGTCATAGAGGATTATGCTGATACTGTGTTTCGTTACAATCCTATTAATTATTAATGACGTACTTTTATTATTCACCTATATTTAGAGAGTCTGTATTATGCACTGCAACCGAGGAAACAAACATCACTGAGTTCTCAATCTTGCCTGTACATAAATGTCACAAGAACTGGACTTTATCTTTTCTTTGGCTGTTCCAAAGAAGACTTTTAAGTTTGTTTGTGACAATAATACCGAAATGGATAGAAATAAAATTTTATATAAATCACAAACTATCAAAGCTTGTTAAGGACCAAGAAACAAGATACACAGCTTTATTGTTTTGTTTTTTTGTTTCGTTTTGTGTGTGTGTGTGTGTGTGTGTGTGTGTGTGAGAAAATTGTAGTTCCTATTACTGTGTGGAATTTAAAAAAAAAAAAAAGAAAACAAACAAAAAAAAACTTCTCAATTAAAGGCACTACAAAATAAATGACAGTTTCCAGGCATCAGCACAAAGCTAAAGGGATTTCAATGGCCTCATTACTTTTATTATCCTGCATTGCTCAGCCAAATCTACTGCAAGGTTGTGTTTAGGCACAGGATCTGTGGCATACTTGTAGAAATGTGGGCGATGGATCAGCTCACCTGAAATCAGTAGGACATGCAAAATCAGAACATAGCAAAATGCTATATTTAGACATTCATCCTATTTTATGCAGATAGGAGAAAAGGTATAAACCAGGAAAGAAAATGAGAGAAAAATGAAAGACAATTTCAACCATAATAGTCAATTCTTGACATATTAGATCGTTTAGTTTAAAGTATTTGAAGCTATTCCCCTTGCCTTTCCTTTCTGAATATTCCATTTCCTGTCGTTTATATTCTAAAATAGATGAAAATGATGCACATTTTTGTTAACTTCCACAGCTGACAGAATAGCAAAGTGATTTTTTAAAAAATCAGTCTACATGAAAGGACGTACCCCATACTCAGCTAGAAGTTTCAGATTCTTACTCGGCTTGAAGGTCATAGTGATTAATTGTGCTGTGCTATACCAGAGTTGTACAATTATCCAGTAATCAGGCGTTCCACCCAGAGCTGCCATGACTTGACTAAGGGGACCCTTGTTCCCAGTTTTCCTAAATGTCTAGTCTCTGAGGATGAAAGAGAGGAGTTCATTCAAAGGTGAACTGCCTGGCTGAGTTTAACAAAGCAGTGGATAATTGCAAAAAACAAGCAACGACTTAATACCCCCCACCTCATTCTCAAATCACCTGCCCATTATTAACTTCACTCTTGTAAAACTAATAGATTTTTCAGTCTATGACACAATTATTGCTTTTCTTATTTAAAAGATTCCCAGGGCACTAGTATCTGAAAAGAAAATATTACCCGTTCACCAGTGCCATAGTGTTATTATAGTTTAAATTATGCATTCTTTTTATGCTGCCTTTTGTAATTTCATGAGAAAGGAAATAAATGCAGTGATAATTTAGGAGAAAAGGGGTAGTTAAAACTTTGTGGAATTTAGAATACGAGTTGTTTCTCTCACCCCTCTATGATGAAAGAAAACTAATTTTGTTAGGGTGGCAGGAATTCTTTTTTCTTATTTTTTAATGGGCAATACATAAGACAAAGTAGGTGAAATAATATTTGAAATACATTCCACCTGTACTTAAGCCAAATTTGTAAATTAGTTTTCTAGCTGAGAACTAACATCCAATGGCTAATTAATAAAGATTATTTAACTTTGAATTATATTGACATTTTCCATCAAGAAAATCCATCATTATTTTAGGACACTTTTAATCACAAGTGACAGAAGCTCAACAAAACATAGGAGGAACTATTGGTTCCTTTAATCAAGGCATTGAAAGGGCAGTGATGGAGCCAGCTCAATGGAACCAAGTATGCAGGGACCTGCCTACAGTTAGGATCCCTTCCCTTTTCCCACCCTAGTTAGAACCTGAAAGAAAAGCCTGGGGGTGGGGGGGGGAGAGAGAGAGAGAGAGAGAGAGAGAGAGAGAGAGAGAGAGAGAGAGAGAGAGAGAGAGTGTGTAAGGGAATCAGGTTTACTGAGAGACAAAATATCCCATTCTGACCCTTTTTACTAGGGTGAAAGGAAGTGAAAAATTTGCCCCCAAACGCAGAAAGTTTATCCTCAGATGTCCCGGGCAGACAAAAGCACTACCTGACACGTTTGCTGAATGTTACCGATGGACTAAAGGCAGTTAGTATGGATATTTTAGGTTTCTTCAATATCTAGGATAATTATTCTAGCTGAATTATCTATCCCAATAACACAAAGAACATGATTAGAACCCAGGAATACTCTTGCAATATATCCACCCATTTGCTTAGGTTAAGTTACTGCCTGAGTAAAACTTACAAAATGAAAGGTGCTTGCCTAGACATGCTCCTTCTGTACTACACTGCCCCCTTGGTCTAATTCTCCAGATGTCTACTGTACCATAGCCTCAGGCACGAATCCTACCACTTCCAACAGCACGCTTTCATCTAGCTCGATCCTATCATATACCCTTAGGCCTCTTCTACTAATCCACCAGTCCAGTAACATAGCAGAAACCGCTAACTTGATCTCCCACCTGTATTCTTTCAGTAACTTTTCCTTAAGAGGCAATGTGAAGTTACAAGGAAACCACAGCTTTGACAAAGAAGACCAGTGTCTTGAAACTAATCTCCTCTGTTTGATGTGATTTTATCCAAATCCCAATGATTTTCTTAGCTTGATTTCTCTTTGATGTGCTTTAGTGGAAATAACATGCATAATATATCTAGAATGCTTTAACAAATATAAATGTTGATTATTTCTATTCGTGCCATCGATTTATTATACTACGTATAACACAGTCCTTCCTTATAAATGGACTGTACTGTCTTCCACTACTCTGACATTTGTAAGCATCCATCTTACTGTTGTTTTTTCCATCCTTAAGGACTTTGAAATCAGGAAGGATAATAATTCTAACACACTAAATTCACTGTTCCCAGATTTAAAATTTTATGATTCTTGGACATGGTTTTCTCTTTGAGCCCTTGCGATACACTCTCATATACTCTTCCCTGCACCCATTTCCAACCTTACTACAGAGAGGAGAATGAAAAGTGACCTACTAACTCAGTGAACTGAATCTACCCCTCTGAAAACTGGTCTTCACTGGGCATTAGGAGCACACAAAGGATCTAGCAGTGAGTATCGTTCACATAGGATAACAACACCGCCTCTCCTTATGATCCTCTCTGGGATCATAAATTGCCGTTGTCAAGGACTTCAGGAACTTGATAATATAATGATTCTGCCTACACCTATCAAAGTGTAGCAAACAGCCCATTGCCAAGGTTTCTGGTCTAGGACAGGGGGTGTTTAATGGCCAATGAAATGCTGACATAAGAGACAAAGAAAAGAGGTATGACTAAAAATATTCAGTCTCTTGCTTTCCACCATTATTCCTGCTCACTTCTTGAGCTTTGACCTCTGGCATTTTTACCTGCTTACTGTATGGCATATACATACTGGCCCGTGCCTGAGGTGTTACATTTAAGAAGTCACCCATTTTGCTCCTTTCCCTACCTCATTCAAATCTTACTACTCTCTCTCCTATCTCTCATTTCTCTTCTTTCTGCCTCCCTTACTTCCTTTCCCCCTTCTCTCCATCCTTCTTTCTACCCCCTTTGTTTTCAGTTTGCCTCCATTCTAATTTCTGAGTCTTTGCTTGTTTATCCTTTTCTATTTCCACATACAGATCACTGGAGTCAGAGATGAATCAATGGATTTAAGCCCCATTTATAAAGGCCTATCTCACACAGACCTTCTATTATAAGACTCCCCTGCCCCCAATTTTCCTCATCCCCTTGTTAAGTGAAAATAGTCTTTACCATTCTTTGAATACCTCTAAATACTTTTTGGTAGATAATTGTGGGCACTTACTATATTATGCCATTTGTTATAGTCCTACAAGCGAATAGATTATCGTTTATGTACAGTTTAGCTTGTAAAGCTTATATTTTTGCATTTGGCGGTCAAAGTATTTTATTAATTTGCATTTTCTAATTGTAACTTTTGCAATAGGCTGTCCTTTATCAATAATTGTAATTTATTTTGGTTAATCATTTAATGCAAATCTTACATAAGTTTAGTTTCCATTTTCCAGGAACTCTTGGTTTCTAACAGAAACTTTAAAAAGCAGTCAAGCAAAATGCTTACAAATATACATATATGTATATACAGGGTGGTATATAATGACACTATTTTCTTAGTAGGACACACTTTTTGTGAGATACTTGCCCAAGGGCCTGGATTTATGTCATTGGACTTCAGACATCACAAATAACATAACCTTTTGGGGGTTAAGCAAAAAGTATTAGCATGTAACTCTAACCCTTTGTTCCGAGATCAATACATCCATGGCTTGTGACATTCTGGTTAAGTTCTATTATTTTATTAATAAAAGATGATGAAAATATTAATAGTCATCCAAGCTGTTATTGATATGATTACATAGACACAGCCTTACGGTACAAATCAATTATCCATTTTTAGATTTTGAGTATTGCCTGCAAATTATGTAGACAGGAATGTATTGATTCAATGATGTGTAAACCTCGATTAGTGGTACAATATCATCATATGTTAAAATACAGACTGTTTTTGTGTGTTCCCCTATCCCTCTATCCTCAATTCCACATTCCAGGAACAGTTACTTCATGTATTTAATATATATCTCCTGCAAACAACTTTCTTTGTGTACTTATATCTACCTATGAAAAAGACATATATGATTTTGTGTATTTTTTTGTGTTTGTACATTTGTTTTGTACATACCTTTGAAACTACAGAATTCAGGAGTCGTTATGTTCTTGTGAAAATTGTTATTTTTACTACAACTTCCTTACAGAACATCATGCATGTTGATCCAATATGGATGTTATCAATCCCTTTTTACACTTGCATCTTATTCTACGTGAATTTGCCATGTATTACCACCGATCAATTCACCATTTGGTGGACATGGAGGATGGACATTTCACTGTTCTAGACAATACTGAAGTGAACATCCACCGCATAGATTTTTTTGTATATATTGGTTTTTTTTTTTGTGAAATTTATTCAGTTTCTTTCTTTTGAACATCTTTTTACTTGTAAGGGTCATTTTTTCTTATAATACTTCATGCTCTTAAAGCAAACCATTCAAACAAATTAAACTGTGCAAATGGCAATACACCACTTTATTTTTTTCCATTACTAATGTACATCTGATGTTTAAAGAATTTAGCATACGAAAATACATGAAGGGGGAAAAAACTGTATATTAATTGAAAAGGATTTATAAACTTAATAGTCACCTCAAAGAGAACCTGACTGTATCTTCTACCTAGGGAAGAGATGTAAATCAGTGACAGATATAATTAAACCATTCCCACAACAGTATCAAGATAAAACAATAACAATAAATGCATAGTTTTTTTGGTGTGTTTTTTTTTTCCCCTAGGAATGAGTTGCAAAATAAAACAATAGGGTAATATTGAGTCAGTATGTCCCAAAGGTAGTTGAATTACACTTGGGAAGTAGGAATTTCTTATAAAATCAAGGTTTGGGGACTGCTCCCAAGAAGACATTAGTGCAGATAAACAGATAATAAACATGAATATGTCATTAAATCAACTACATAGTCCCACAGCCTCACATTACCCCTGTTCTAGCTTACACGAGCGTGAGCTACTGTCCTGTAATTGTGTATTGGGATGAGAACTCAACTGGAATTAGAGAAGCTGGGTTCCAGTCCCACCTGTGTCTCTTACAGAGTGCACATATCTAGAAAGATCCTGAAACTCTTTGAGCCTCCTATTCTTCTTCTTTAAAACAGACATACTATTTCCCACCTCACAGAGCTGTGCTGAGTATCAAATAATATGTGTAAAAATCGAAAGTGCTATACAAAGAAAGTTATTATTGACATTGTTATTATCACCACATTCTAAATATACCTAGAGAGATCGGGACTATAATCTACCACCTCGTCTGGTAGTCTGCTCCCCTACACCCCCCCTCCCCACGCAGTTGGGAGTTGCAAGTGACATATTGTCATGTGACACTTTTGACTGCTTTGAGCTTCCTCTTTTAGTGACACCACTTCCACTTCCCTTATGACTTGTAAGAAGCTAAATTCTGTAAGCTTTATTTGCTTGTGGCCTTTTATTGGGTACCACTAAAACCCAATAAATGCTGCCAGGAAGGCCAAGGTTAAAGTCATTCCCTTCCCCTAAATGAACATAACCATTTTAATCAAATCATTTCGGTCCCCTTCATTACATTCCATCCTGTATCTTCATACCATAAACTCCTGGTTTCTTCCCCAAGATATCTAATAGAGAGAGAGAAAAAAAAAGGTGACTGACCTGTTAACAGAATAAACGACCATTTGTAACATCGAAAAAGGCTACCACTCACTGGCATCTGTGAGTTACCGTGAGTAAAAATCGTTCTTTCTGAACTCTCACATAGCTGTCTTTGAAAATTAGTAATAATCATTTTAACACCGTGCTGCATTCCCTTTCTCCAAAAAGCTCTAAGCACCTGGGAGACATTATCTAATTAATCCTAATGCATGCAGAGAGGCTCTGAGGTGGTGTTTAGGAAGACCAAAAAAAAAAAAAGTCTGTAAAGTTCACCATGACTATCCTTAAAATATCTGTTCAAATGTGTGGAGGAAAAAACAAAACAGAACAAAACAAAACGTTTAGCTACAGGAATTTACTTAAAATAATTTAAATAGCTTGTAAAATAAAATGGATTTCTATTTACAACTATTCCATGCTATACATTTAACCTGTTAAATCAGATTACTTCAAAGGCATATCCTTCATATTTAAGTTATTTTGACGCATGCATTTCTCTTTCTTCCCACAAAAGGACAATAAGTATTTAAAGATCCTAATCATCTGCAAAATTCCTAAAACCTCTCGCTGATTCAATAGGTACAGTTGATTTTAAATAGTCCTGCTCCTAACTTTTAGACTTTGTATCATTTGAAACTTTTAGAAATACAGGAAAAATTTAATGCTTTCAAATGAATTATTTTTAAGAAGCATTAGATCTAATTGCATGAATACCCCTACCTAAACTAAGGAATAAAGATGATTGCAAAAATGAATTTAACTTGCCTTGTTGGTGTTGAGGGCGAGGGCATTATGCTGACCATAATTGAACGTAGTTACCCACAGTGACTGGGAAAGCTAGGGTATAGAACACGAAATGAACTTCATTTGCCAATCTCTGTGTGTGGTACTTGTCCAAGGAAACCCTCTGAGCCCCAAGTCAGGCTGAAGGGAACCTGTCAATCCAGTCTTTCTCAGTAATGTAATGAGTGTATTTAGACTTGGACAGAGGGATGCAGATAGTTATTATACAACTGGAGGATGGACCCAGGGTCTTCTCATTAATGTCACTGAAGGTAAGACCATATATTTTACTTCTTCTGTAGATACCTCATCCAGTGCTCTGATCAGTTAGACTAAGTGAAATCCCCTTGTTGCATGCTCCATTAGTAAACTACCAGCAAGAATGTGTTCTTTGGCAAGACTCATCATCCTTACTGCTTCAATGTATGAATGCACAACAAAACTATTAACTACATGGGGTCAAGGATAAGATTTTACTCTTATGATAGAAGGTGTGTGTGAGACAGGCCGTTATAAATGGAGCTTAAATCCATTGATTCATCTCTGACTCCAGTGATCTGTATGTAGAAATAGAAAAGGATAAACAAGCAAAGACTCAGAAATTAGAATGGAGGCAAACTGAAAACAAAGAGGGTAGAAAGAAGGATGGAGAGAAGGGGGAAAGGAAGTAAGGGAGGCAGAAAGAAGAGAAAGGAGAGATAGGAGAGAGAGTAGTAAAATTTGAATGAGGTAGGGAAAGGAGCAAAATGGGTGACTTCTTAAATGTAACACCTCAGGCACGGACCAGTATGTATATGCCATACAGTAAGCAGGTAAAAATGCCAGAGGTCAAAGCTCAAGAAGTGAGCAGGAATAATGGTGGAAAGCAAGAGACTGACTATTTTTAGTCATACCTCTTTTCTTTGTCTCTTATGTCAGCATTTCATTGGCCATTAAACACCCCCTGTCCTAGACCAGAAACCTTGGCAATGGGCTGTTTGCTACACTTTGATAGGTGTAGGCAGAATCATTATATTATCAAGTTCCTGAAGTCCTTGACAACGGCAATTTATGATCCCAGAGAGGATCATAAGGAGAGGCGGTGTTGTTATCCTATGTGAACGATACTCACTGCCAGATCCTTTGTGTGCTCCTAATGCCCAGTGAAGACCAGTTTTCAGAGGGGTAGATTCAGTTCACTGAGTTAGTAGGTCACTTTTCATTCTCCTCTCTGTAGTAAGGTTGGAAATGGGTGCAGGGAAGAGTATATGAGAGTGTATCGCAAGGGCTCAAAGAGAAAACCATGTCCAAGAATCATAAAATTTTAAATCTGGGAACAGTGAATTTAGTGTGTTAGAATTATTATCCTTCCTGATTTCAAAGTAGCACATTGTTTGGCATAGTATTTAACACATTCTGAATGAAGGGTGGCTAGAGATTTTGATGCATAGATACAGGAAGTAGCTACATTTTTTGACTTTGTCACAAGGTACTCTTCAGTGGCCCAGTGGAGCTCTGAAAGGGCTGGGAGTGATCTGGAATAAACTGAAAGGAGGGATCACAGAAAATTCCAGGGCCTCCCTTGCATTTTAGGGTATATACTGGGGGATGTTTCCACACATTGTTTCAGTTGAGAGTGCATAAGGACCTATTTCCATAATCATTTAGTATTCATTTTTCAACACCTGCTGTATGCAAGAAATTATGCTAGGCCATGTGCAAACAAGCATAAAACTTAAAAAGAGTTACATATTAAAGTCCTTCCAATTTCAATATTGGGATTTCTACAATTATGAGAATAATATAGAGAATCGACTCAAAAATTGCCAAGGCCATGACAACTTAGAAATCATCACTGACTATCATAAAGTGAGTTTTAAAAATTATGTGCTCTTATAAATGGAACTAGAGCTTAAACAATGAGCACAATAAACATATGCTTTCAAACAGATCTTAAACACTCTCTTCAAGAACATTTGATAAATTCATACTATAAGTCATGTTCAATTCATTAAGTTTTCCAGCCTTTAAGGATCAATGAGTCCAGACCACAGAATTAATGTGATTGAGAGATACACTTAGGAAAATTACCGTAACAGCATTAAGTAGTTTGCTATATCTAAAAAACACACAGTGTTCCCTTTGTTTAATTTCCCATTGACAGCTGGACTTTCCAACAATTCTTTCTATCGAAAATGAAAATCACTTTCAATCAACTGATAAACATCTCAGAGACTCAAAAATATTCCCAAGAATTTAGAGCCCAGAAGGCATTTTTATTCTGTTGCACAGTCTCAAAGTAACTGTCAGTCTTATGTAGATGCTGGCATATTTTCCACTACTAGAAGGAGAGACTGATCAGTGAGAAAGGAATGTTAACTGATACTGCCTTAACAGTAGTCAGTTCAGAAAATTATTCCTGAGATGTTTAAATCTTCCTCATTCTTTTGATATCATTTACACAGAAGCCTGTTTAATTGTGTACACACAAGGGAGGTGGTCTACAGAGCTCTGTCTTGTCCCTTTTCTAATCTAGTACATTCATGGAACCATCTCAACCTCCCTAATAGCTACTTCTACCAGATAGATAATGATTCCTTTCAGTGCTGTAACTCTAGCCCCGGTGTCTTTCCCTTCCCTGTAAAATTCTATCAAAGTAATCGTCCCCAAATATATATCTGATCATAGGTTTTCCCTATTCTGAATCATATGTTATCCTACATTGGCTCCCCACTGAACATTGGAAAGTTCAAACTCCATATTATGTCATACAAAAGCCTTTATTACTTGAGCTCAGAATTTTTTATGGCATAAGCACTGTGCCTACTTTACATTCCCCACTCTAGGTATCCCAACTGCTTCAGTTCCTATAAATCACAGGCTGCTTGTGAACTCTGCTTTTCTCATGCTTTGTCCCTTCCTGTAATGTCTTCTCCCACCCCATCTAACTGGTAACCACACACTCGTCTCCTTCTTATGATCACATCAAGATAGAATCAGCAACTCAAATAGACATATTTTTTTAAATATTTATTTCTATCTCAAAATACCAGATAATAGATGAGTTTTCATTCACCATATATCCTGCTTCAGGGCTCTCATGTCCAGCTCAGTTTCACTTTCCTGCCTCTGAGAAAATACATCCCGAACTACACTATTTACTCCCTTCCCTTCCATATTTTTTTCCACATCCCTTCAACACTCGTCACTGAATTTTAAAGTGCCATAAAGTAAAGGGGCTTGACGACAAAGTTGTAATGGAAGTTGGGACTACTAGAATTTTAAAAATGTATAAGGAGTAATGACATGGTTAATCCACTTTTTTAACCAAAAATTCAAGTTCTCAAACTGTAAGTCATTTTATCTTTAAACAATATTTTGAATGACCATTCCAATATATTTTTCTGGATTTAGAAATCTTATTTTTGGCATAAATATATTGGAAAAGTCATAAAGATTTGTATTTTTTACCTACAGGACACATACATTTAATCTGCATATTTCTCATGTCTTTTCTGATGCTTCTTTTTTCTGATGCTTTCTTAAGATTTAGATACCTAACAGTCTGCATTCCGACTACTACCTAAATATATCCTCCTATTTATTCTTGTCTTTATAACCTAATGAAAATTCATTACTTTTGTTGAGGGTTTAAGTAATTAGTAGACATCTATATTTAATTGTATATACTTAGTTGCTTCTGTGTTTTTTTTTTTCTGCAAACTAACAGTGAATTAAGTACCACAGTTCAAGACTGGCCCTTTTTCTTGTCTGTGTCAATCAGTGCAAAGATTAGCTCTGTAAAGTTTCCTTGAAATATTTCTAATCAATCTTAGAAATTTTCTTAAATGAAAATTACTTCATTTTTCTGGGATTACAAAATTTCAAAAATGTGCTTAATTTTATATTCAATAAAAAACTATTATTTTTGTTAAATATTTACCTTTGAAACATTTATAATCTAAGCAGTACTCAAACCTGCATAAATCCACAATGTGCCTTGAGCATTGCTAGGAACTAATGATTCTGCCAACTCTAAGTTTATATGGTTGCATTATTTAGTTATCAGATATGCTACTTAGTATATTTAATATGACTTGCATAGCACATATGAATTGGTAATTTAAAAAGAAATAGATGATAAACACAAATATTACTAAGTTTAATCTAATATTTCTTTGATGATTCACTAGGTTCTTTAGGATCAAACAGCATTTCAGAGACATCATGAGGAACATCAATTAACAGTGAAATGCATCCATACGGTGGAGATAATGGAGACATTAAAAGTCTATTTGCCAAGCTTTTTAAATATATGAGAAAACACAAAATGCATAATATTAAGCAAAACAAGTGGAATACTAATCTGATATCAAACATGTAAAGTGAGAGGGGTGGGGATGTGTGTATGTGTGTGTACACTGAAAAATGGAAGCAAAAGAGCTCAAATAATAGTAAGCTCTAGGCAATGGAAGTACAGTCTAGAAAAGAAATTTTCTTCACGTCTACAAAAAGAGGGATTTCAAGCATCCGGTTTGTTTATGAGAAAAAAAAAAAGGCAAAAGTAAGAACTTAGTACAGCCCACAAAGTATTTGGATTCTTACAGTTAGAGTGTGGCTTAATATTCTTTTGAGTATATTGGGAAACACCTCCCTTCAGAAGCAAGAAGAAAGCATCCACACACACATGGTGTGGAAGTGCTCCAACAGGGGCAGGAGGGTCAGAAGAGGACACAGAAGCTCCTGAGCCAACTGCGTTAGAATGTCTGATGTTCAGTACTACGCAGACATTAAGGATGGTCAAGACTAAAGCAATATAATTGATAACAATACTCACAGCCCTATCACTCTGCAAGTGCTCAAATGTACCCAAAGCACACAGTTAAGTTCCACTGAACCTAATTAGTATTTGAGTCACAGTTCTGGGATCCTGAGAACTGGAGGAGATGTTTTGGGGTCTATCAGAATAAGTAATTCCCCTTTCTAGCCAACCCACTGCTTTCATTATTTATATAGCAGTAAGTTAAATATCGCTGGATACCCAAAACAAACCAATCAGAGGTCTTCACTCCCTCTTTATCCTTGTTAAATCCAGTGCCAAGAATTAGCTGAGTATTATACACACTGCCCCTGCTCTCTGCTTAAAAAAGGAATTGGTCATTATCCAAAATATCTCGGGTGCCTACAAGACTCACTCACAGAGTCTTTAAGGGTGGATGACAAATAAATTGTGTGGATTTACCACAGAGGCTCTTAAAACACAGACTGGTAGCCAGAGGAGAACTTCATTTCCTATATTGTTTTCCTCGGTGTGATACTGTGTGGCCCACAACAACTCTTACCTCATTAAGATCATGCAGCTTGCTCTTTAACTATATATTTATTTAGTAAATATTCCCCCACTTTCTTCTACTCTATATTTTACTTTCTTTACATTACTGTAGATACAAAAAAACAAGCATAGAGTGATTATCAACAATCTATCAACTGGCAGATTATATATATGGTCATTGGTTGCAAATCCAGCCTGTTTTTAGGAAAGGGCAGAGATCTCAGAGGCCCCACATTGAACAGTGTGGTCAATGTCCGCGGGAATGAAAATATGTCACCAGACAAATGCAAAGACCTCCCATCTCATAAACTGGACTTCTCTGAAGGTTTTCCAGGATGGTAATTAGATTGTAAAGGGTTAACCAGAAAGTATCTTGTGAGGAGATGGAAGGATACAGGCACTGGCCTTTGGCTCCAAACCTAAGATTGCTCATATGAGCTCTGTCTTGTCTGACATACAGAATGAGTTTTTTATAAAGCAGGGATGCCATTTTGAATAGCTTGATATACCTTCTGTCATCATAATAGATACCACAGAACTACCCTACTCTACTCTTTGACAGCTTTTCATCAAGTACTCCGGAGAGAGGTTGTAGAGCCCACTCATCACAGGGAGAGACTCGAGAGCTCAAAGCCATGATCAGGTAGCAGAATCTGTCCTCATAGCATTACACCTGTTGGCCACTGGTCTCCAACATTTAGCATTCATCAGGACCACCTGGACAACTGATTGAAACTTGGCTTGCTGGGCACCACCTACAGAGTTTGTGATTCAGCAAGTCTGGGATTTATCATTTTTAGCAAGGTCTCACATGACTCTCATGCTGCTAGTCCAGGGATCATATCATGAGAAGCACTGCTACAGACAAATTCAGTAACTACCCGATCTATATATTACCTTTACCTCCATTTCTTCCTCCCTCCTTTCCTCTTGCTCTCCTCTCTTTTTTCATAAAATATTTTTGATTTGGAAGCAGTATTCACAGCACAAAGTTGAATAAAATACACCCTTCTGAGGACAGTGAAAATGTTGTGTCTGATTCTATAATGATGGAAATACATGATATTATACATTTGTCCAAACCCATACACTGTACAATACCAATAGTGAACATTAATGTAACCTATGGGCTCTGGACAATTATAATATGCCAATGTAGGCTCATTAGTTGTCATAAATGTATGCACCGGTGAGGAATGTCGGTAATGGGGGAGCCTGAGCACGTGGGGCGGGGGCAGGGAGGACATGGGAAATCACTGTACCCTATCAATTTTACTGTAAACCTAAAACTACTCTAAAAAACACATAGTCTTCAAAAGAAGAAACACCTTTCTTATATTTGAAGAGCACTTTTTCTCTACCGAATGTTTAGAAAAGAATAAACTAAGCAAATGTGTTAAGAGCAGCTCTTGATCACTTCATTCAAACTCTTCTCTGAAATCTGCTGTAATAAGAAATGTCCAAAGGGCTTATGCAGAATCAAGAAGGGTCAAGTGGTCAAGAGAGTTTGGGAAACTCTGGGTTAAGCAAAGTTAAGTAAGCTTCTTTATTGGAAAACTTCTCAGAGTGTTAAATGAGCTAATGTACATTGTGACTCTCCAAGTACTACTGTGTTTCCCCAAAAATAAGACCTAATTGGAAAATAAGCCCTAGCATGATTTTTCAGAATGACATCCCTGAACATAAGCCTTTTGGAGAAAAATGTGTGTTTCTGAGCAAAAATTAATATAAGATCCGGTCTTATTTTGGGGGAAATATGGTAGTAGTAACAGTATTTTTTATGGAATATGTTTTATTATAGAATAATTTTGTGGTGGAATAATAGTGTTCTGGGAATATAATTTGTAAAATAGTATCATTTTACCCAAGGATTCAGATAACTGATTGACTTAAACTAGGTAGATTCATTTTAATTTTTTTTAAATCACCTAAAAAAGAAAGGAGTTATTTGTATATTAGGATGCTTTATATATGTGTAAAAAGATTGATTCATTTTTAAGATAATACCTCACTCCAACAAATTTAAGCCCATGACTGGAATGAGAGTTAATTAGACCTATTATTGAATTCGAATTCCTGAAAACCTGCAGGAAAAAAATTGTAATACATTGTTCTTTTCTCTCTCTTGAATTGAGTACTTATTATCAGAATGCCTGCCAATTAATTTATTTTGTACTTACTTACAGAGACTTACAGAGGACTTACAAGTTTCAATTTTCAGACAGTAACAATTCTTAAATAAAATTTGTGGATTTCATAACAACTTGACTCATACATGTCTCTATAATCCTATGTCAAAACATTATTAAGCTATTAGGTTAAACATTGGTTATTTACTGAAAGGGTCAGAAATTGATAAGGACTACTGTTTAGTAACCTTTGAAAACCATAACGTATCAATTTTGAATTACATAACATGGTTTAAATGTCATTTATACATTGGAATAAGCTGAAACACATAATCATCTCCATGAATCACCACTTAGCCTCATTTCTAATCTCCTGAAGCAGACAAAGGTTACGAGTCTACAGTCCTTGTTCTTCATTTGATGAACATTAAGTGCTTAATTTTGAGGATTTCACAAATCTCTTAATCAAGGTCAGACAAAAATTGTTTTCTAAACAAGAAAATAAAAACTATGTATTTATAACCAGATATGTCAAGATTTCCTCTCCTCATGAATGTGTTTAATATTAACTCTAAGTGTAAAACCAAGTTGTTCTTATATTTTCATACGGCACTACAAAAATTCCACAAAACCTTTCCTTTTTTCCATGCCAAGGGGGCATGCGTTCTTTCATTCACTCATCCATTCAACCAGTATTTATTCAGCTACAATGAAATGTAAGAGGTGATATAGACTAAAGAACAACAAAAAATGAGTCAGAAACATACACTAGAATATATATTATATATTGCAATACATATTATATATCCAAGCAGGAGGTTTTTGACTTATAAAGAAATAGCTACAATAAAGCTGAATGGTAACATAAAAGAGAACTTCATTAATGAAGAGACAGCTTTTTGACGAGCCCACAAAATTAACTCAGCTGGATAATTCCATGCACGAAGCCAAAGCTTCTACTCTTCCAGAAAAATCAGAAAACCCGGTTTAGGTTGCTTGAGGTTGTCAAGGTGGGGTGAAGCGTGAAAGACTGACTCCTTTTCTTTATAGTGGTTATGTGCACTCAACTTTAGCTCTAGCCTTTAATAAGAAAAGTTTTCTTCTGATACTGTTTCTCCTTGAAAGTCAGAAAATTCCACCCTTAACATCTTTCAATGATAATTTGAGAATGTTGCAGAAAATACAGATAACTGATCAGCACTCTGGAGAAAAGTTAGTGTTCTGCCAAAGCAATTGACCTGCAAAGGAGGAGGTCAAAAAATGTCATTTGAATTCTATCTAGGCGAATCACCTTGTTAAATGCACAGAGAATGAGGAAAGAGCACTGAGAGTCTCCTAAAGGGTCTGCGGCCCCAGCGGTTTGTGTGGAATCAGCTGCTGTGGACTGGACACAGAAGTGAGATGAATGGGTCGGTACTCAGATGGACATTCAGGTCTGCAGGATTGATCACCCACAGTTCCTGTACCCAAAGAAACGTCCATATCCAATTGACAGCCGTCCCTGAGAACTACTTTGAAAGGCAGTTCCTGATGGTTCTAAGGTAAACTGGGCACTTTTTGAGATGGAAGAGCAATGAAGGATTAGTTCAGAATAATCTTGACCCAGTGTATGTGGAAACCGTTTCTACAGTTTTTACATTTGGGGAATTTTACTACACTCTTTTGCAGAAGCCGAAGAACTTGGCTACAGTTGAAAATGACTACTTTTGTTCTGGTTATAAAACTAATTTCATCATAAAGGTGGCTCCTTAAAATACCCGGACCATCTTGTAAAAGCCTACTATGTAATAATGAGGAGTTGTAATCCCGCTGGCTAATGCAGTTACAAAGTAAAAAAAAAAAAAAAAAAAAAAGGCAGAACCTGAATGTTTTACAAGGATCCCTAGAGATATCACCTTCTTTCATTGTAATGTAAGATATTAAGGTTGAAAAATATTAAGCAATTTGCTAAAGGTCACAGACAGCAGATAAAGGACTGAAAGCAGGGTCTTGATTGCCAATCCAAGTTTCTTTCCACCATGCCCTGTAGCAACTCACTAGAGTTGTACATAGAGAATATTTGTGCAGATAAAAATGAGCAGAAACTAGTTATACTCCCTGCCTTTTGTAGTAACTATAGGCTGTCTTGTTTTCCATTCACCAGGGAAGTCAGTGTTTAACGATGTGTATGATCCATAGTTGTACAGAGCTCCAAATGTATTGTCTTCAAGTAAAGAATACCTCCTTCATCCATATATCAGTGCCCAAAACAATACCCTATATATTCCACATACTCCAAATGCATTTGTCTGAGAGTTGAACATTCAAAGAATATAAGACAATCTGCTAAATATTTTATTCAAACTCCGAAATATTTAAAAGGTATAATCTAAGGACATATGATCCCAGCTACCATTTGATTGTTTCGTCTGACAGGTGTTTTAGCAAGTTCTGTTCTATGCTCATGTTCTGTTTAAAGAGGTAGTATATTCTCAAAATGGATCTCAACTGCTAAACATTTATAGGACACTGTGTTGACTGTGAGTTTATAAGGAAAATTTGATTTTTTAAAAAATCTTTTTAAAAGAGCTTTGGTATGTGTAGAAAAACATTTTAGATTAGTTGCTGTCATGTGGAGTACACCTAAGATGGTGGACAGCTGGGAAGGTTTCTAAATTAGCACCCCTTCAATAAATATCCTTTTGCTATTTTCCTGATATTTTGGTAGAGATGAGGGGAAAACAGATTTTTCTATTCAAATGTTTAATTCTTCATCAAAATAAGGGAATTATTACATGAGCTACATACATCAAAACAAGCCATTCTATTTTGAGTTAACTTCATGTCATACGCATTTTCCATTCATCCAGAACATAAGAAATTCTTCTCAAAAAGAAAAGGCTAATTTGCACGATATGATTGTAAAATATTTTTCAAAATATAGTTTTTCTAGCTTCTACTTTCTAGCTTCTACTTCTAGGTATTTCGGTTCAATTTAAAAATATATCCTGATTCTCAAGAGTGTATTAAAAGTTTAAAAATTCAGAAAATTGAGCATACGATTTATTCCTGTTAACTAGCTGTACACCATGCACAAGATTTCTGTGAGCTAAAACTAATCGCCAAATGCAGCTGCCTGTGGGCTTCCCGGTCTCAGAATGAGTGCAAGGCCCACAGTGGCACCACAAAATTTGAGGCAATGGACATGTAGTAAATGTACTCTTCAGAGATAGTTCTGTGGATATTTTTTTTCCAACAATATTTAATGACTACTTTATTTCTTTCTCTCCTATTTTAAATACCATTTTTGTCATGTACTAAAATCTGATATGTGTTGATATATTTTGTGAATTTCTATCTCTTTTCATTCATCTGTTTTTCAGTCCCTTTATCAGTACAGCACAATTTTAAATAGTAAAGCTCCATATTAGATACAACAAATCAATAATTCCTTGTTTAACAAAATTATCTGAGTGACTTCTGCCATTTCCTCAGGTGGCCTTTTTCTTCTCCAAAACTCCTTAGTTTTCATTTATTAATTTCCTTCCAGTTTCATTGAGAAATAATTGCCACATATCACTGTATATGTTTAAGGTATACAGCATGATGATTTTTTTACATATATTGTGAAATGATTATCACAACAGGTTTAGCTAGCATCTACCTTCTCATATAAATACAATAGATAAAAAAAAGAAAAGAAAAAGGAAAAACAAGTTCCTTGTAAACTCTCAGGTTTACTCTCTTAACAACTTTCCTATATATCTTACATCCATGTTAGCTATAATCATCATGAACATTACATCCCTAGTGCTTATTTATCTTGTAAAAGGAAGTTTGTACCTTTTGACCACCTTCCTCCAATTCTCCCTCCCCACAGCCTCCACCTCTGGTAACCACAAGTCTGCTCTCTTTTACTATATTTTTTTGTTTCTTTGTTTTGTTTAGGTTCCACAAATAAGTGAGATCACACAGAATTTTTTCTTTGTCTTATTTCACTTAGAATAATGCGTTCAAGTTCTATCCATGTTGTCACAAATGGCAGGATTTCCTTGTTGTTGTTTCTTTGTTAGTGTGTGTGTGTGTGTGTGTGTGTGTGTGTGTGTGTGTATGTGACAACTTTATCCATTGAACCACTGTTAGATACTTAGGTTGTTTCCATGTCTTGGCTATGGAAAATAATGCAGCTATGAACACAGAGGTACAGATATCTTTTCAAGTTAGTGTTTCATTTCCTTTGGATATATTCCCAGATGTGCGATTGCTGGATCATAACGGTAGTTCTATTTTTTAATTGTTTGAAGATCCTCCATATGTTTTCCATAGCGTCTGTACCAATTTACAATCACACCAACAGTGCACGACAGTTTCTTTTTCTCCTCATCCATGCCAGCATTTCTTACCTCTTGTCTTTTGGGTGACAGCCATTCAAATAGGCATGAGGTGATATCTCATTGTGATTTTAATTTTTATTTCCATAATGACTAGCGATGTTAAGATCTTTTCTTATATCTTTTGGCCTTTTGATATCTTCTTTGGAGAAATGTCTATCCATCCAGGCCTTTTGTCCTTTTTTTTTTTTTTTAATTTCACTTGTTGCTATTTGGTTACATAAGTTCTTTATATATTTTAGATATTCATCCCTTATTATTATTTTTTTTGCATTCCATAGGTTGTCTTTTCACTTTATTGATGATTTATTTTGCTGTGTAGAAACTTTTTTGGTTTGATGTAGTCCTACTTGTTTATTTTTTATTTTGTTGCCTATGATTTAGGTGTCATACCAAAAAACAAAAACAAAAACAAAAACAAAAACAAAAAAACCCAAAAGAACATATTTCAAGACCCATGACAAGGAACTTTATTACTGTTTTCTTTTAGGAGGTTCACGGTTTCAGGCCATACATTTAAGTCTTTCGTACATTTTGAGATTATTTTTATGAGTAGTACAAGATATAGGTCTAGTTTCATTCTTTTACATGTGAATATTCAATTATCCCAGCACCATTTATTGAAGAGACTGGCTTATCCATTGGATATTCTTGACTCCCTTGTCAAATATCAGTTGACCATATATACTTGGGTTTATTTCTGTGCTCTCAATTCCAATCCTTTTGTCTATTTGTTTATTTTTATGCCAGATACCATACTATTTTGATGACTATAGAGCAGGGGTGTCCAAATTGCAGCCCGTGGGCCAACTGTGACCCGCAATCCATTTTTTATTGGCCTGCAGCAAATTCCCAAAATACATTTAGTTGACTTAAATAAACCAGGTGAGGCAATACGTACTTCACCTCGCGTGAGTGGCCCGGCTGTTCGTGTATTTTACCGCATATGGCCCTTGGTGAAAACCGTTGAAAAAAGTTTGGACACCCCTGCTATAGAGCATTATAATATAATTTAAAATCAGGAAGTGTGATGCCACCTTCTTTGTTCTTCTTTCTCAGGATTTCTGTGGCTATTTGGGGTCTTTTGTGGTTCCATATAAATTTTAGGGGGACTTTTTCTATTTCTGTAAAAATGCCATTGGGATCTTGATAGAGATTTCATTTAATCTATAAATGGCTTTGGAAATATTGACATTTTAACAATATCAATTTTTCAAATCCATGAACACAGAATGCCTTTCCGTTTATTTGTGTCTTCTTTGATTTCTTTCATTTCATTCTTGCAGTTTTCAGAGTCAAGATTTTCACCAGCTTATATTTAAATTTATTCCTATGTGTTTTATTGTTTTTGATGCTACTATAAATGGAATCAATTTCCTTATTTCTTCTTCTGAAAATATGTTGTTAGTGTATATAAACATTACTGATTTTTGTAAGTTTGTGGATTTTTTCCCCACCATGAGTGAAATTAATATTGAAACCAATTTAAATATCCCAGGTTATATAAGGAGTAGGATGAGGAAATACGAGTTAACTCTGCTTATATTTTCTAATTAATGCAGTGAGGTTTTGGAGCCCTGGTGAGGTATAGACTGGCTACCCATTAATGCCGTTGTTGGCATACATGAGGTCTGACAATGAATTTCGCGAACTTATTGCAACGATGTTGCTAAACTTTTTTGATATCACAGGGATTATTCATTATGATTTTGTACCAATTGGACAAACAGTTAACCAAGTTTGCTATCTGTAAGTGCTGAAAAGGCTGTATGAAAAAGTTAGACGACCTGAACTTTTCGCCAACAATTCATGGCTCTTGTGTCACGACAATGCACTGGCTCACACAGAACTGTCTGTGAGGGAGTTTGTAGCCAGTAAACAAATAACTGTATTGGAACACCCTCCCTACTCACCTGATCTGGCCCCTAATGACTTCTTTCTTTAACCGAAGATAAAATAAATATTGAAAGGAAGACATTTTGATAACTTTCAGGACATCAAGAGTAATGCAACGACAGCTCTGATGGCCATTCCAGAAAAAGAGTTCCAAAATTGCTTTGAAGGGTGGACTAGGTGCTGGCATCAGTGTATAGCTTCCTAAGGGGAGTACTTTGAAGGTGATCATAGTGATATTCAGCAATGAGGGATGTAGCACTTTTTCTAGGATGAGTTCACAACTTAATTGTCAGACCTCCTGTGCTCTAGAGCTTTAGGAACCAGATGCCCAATCAGGAGAGGTATTAAGACCTCTGCCAAGTAACATCCTTGTAAGTTTCTCCGAACACACTTCTTTCTATTCTGGCTTCAAACACTGTGGCCAACAACCCAGTGAGCAGTGACTCTTGTGTTACATAGCACATAAGCAAGAAAGGGCATAAGAATAAATTAGGGGAGAAGTGAAGTGCCCTTCAGTTTCATTTAACAAACACACTGGCTCACTGTCATTAAGCCTCAATTTAAATCCAAGCCTTCCTTTCTAGAAGTAAGTCCAATGTCATCGAAACCAGTTGCTTCCATTACCACTGTGGGATTCCCAAACATCATTCACATGGCAAAAACAAAGGAATCCATTCATTTATTCTAGGTTATTTAAAATTAACAAGTAACAAGAATATAGTTTTCTGTTTGTCTAAGTGAGGAAAGTCATGGACACCTTATTTATTCTTGCAAATAATTTAACCAACTGAAAAAGAGCCAATTTTTAGATATTAGTCATTAAGAGAATCATATCAATAAATACCTATTGAGTAAATTAAAAATTAACTTGGTTTTATTAAATAATTGTTAAAAACATTATGTTTCAAAGACTTCATCTTTACCCCATTTGAAAGATTGTGAAAGTAAGCATATTCATAAATTATTTTCTTTCCCTTTTCATTCATGCTGTGCATAGATCTAAGAGACATTTCTTACCTTTTAATAGCAACAAAAATGTTATTTTTATTGTTCAAAGTAAGTGTTTTATACCAAATAGTAAAATGAACTGAAGTTATCAGTATAGGGACGTTCAACCTCTGAATTATATAAAACCTTACTTCATTTTAGTTGGCATGAGACTAATCTATTGGAAATAATGCTTGTATTTCAAAACATGAAAGCAGTGCTGAAATGTTAAGTAACAAATGCAAAGACAGTCAACAGGACAAAATTAACAAAACGTAAGTATCTGTATTTAGCTTGAACAAACTAAATTGGCCTAAAGTTTTTAGGATTTCTATTTATCCTTCCCAGTTTAAAAGGCAGAAGTTTCCTTTCTTTCAGTTTCTATTCCCACTAAGACAGCAATGTCCTCACAACAGTATGAGGGAATATGCAGAAAATTATCATTAAAAGAATAAGCCATTCAGTTGATAGTATTGACGGGGTGGTGATTACACCTATGAGTCAAAGCCTAAAGAAGACACAATAAATGTTGTAATAATTAAGTAGAGAATGTTCTTATAACAGTAGCTCAGTCAAAAGTATATTCACTTGACTTTCTAAAATTGCTAATGGACAATTACAAATTTCCCTCCCAATTTTGAACCACGCAATGAATAAGAGTGTATGAAATAACAAACTGGGAATGGGGTCCAGCAGTTGCAGAACAATATAGAGTGTAAGACCCTGAACATGAAAATCAGGTTCTGTTCTTCTGGGCCACTCACTGAGTCTTTGACCTTGGACAAATAAATAAGAAGAAGAGTAGTAATAGTAATGGCTGATAGCTCCTATAATTACTTACTTGCATTATATAATTTAATGTTCATCTCATTAAAATAAGTACGACTTTCATCCCCCTTTTAGTGACGAGAACACTAAGATCAAAGATGTTAAGTAATTTGTTTCTGGTAACATGGCTTTAAAGATTTAAATTCAAGAAGTTTAGCCTAGATAGAGCAACTTGCTTAACCACAAATGCCGTATAGGTAGTCCCACAGTCTCCATCTGAAAATACCTACGTCATAGTTGTCTGGGGAGCAGTCAATTAGATCACCAAGGAAAAGCTTAGCACAGAATATGGTACTTGGTAAATGTATGCTAATAGAATAATAATAATAATAATAATAATAATAATAATAATAATAAATACTGGAGGGGGAGGGGAACAAAGGGAGGAGGGAAAAGAGGAGGAGGAGAATCGGGAACCAACAAAAGCAACAACAACAACAAAAAATGTTTGCAAAATAAATATTATGTCTGAGAAAGTTCTGGCAAAGAGGAAAACAAGAAACTACTACAATATAAAAACCTATGTGATACGAGTAAAGCAGTATACAGACGAAACTTCATAGCCTTAAACACATTCATTAAACAAATAATTAAAATAACTACAATGCATTCATCTTGGCAATTGTAAAAAGAAATACAAAATGGACCTCAGGAAAACAGAAGGAATATGTGATAAAGATAAAAGCAGAGAATAAGGAATTAGAAAACTATAAAGAAATCACACTTATAAATATTAATGCCATTCATAAATAAAATATTATCAAATGCCATCACACAATATGTTGAATAATAATATGTGATAAAATGAGGCTTATTTTTAAAATTTAAGGATAATTCCTCATTAGGAAACCTGCTAATAAGTAACATGTATTAATAGGTTAGCCCCCAGCTACGTTCTGATAAAGAGAGGAAACAAACCTTTTATAACACAGGAACAAATGGATTCTTGACCCAGACCATAAGCATACATTTGTGCTATATGTATATGTGTTAGAGGGAAGGGTAAGACTAGCGACGTCCATATGTGTTTCTCAAAACAAAAACTGAGTCATGACATGTGAGTAATACAAGACATTCTTCTTATATGTCTTATACAAGAAATACAATATTCTTATTTATTGTATACAAATATTCTTATTTGTATACAAATATTCTTATTTGCATTCTTATTTATTGTATTCAAATACAAATATTCTTATTTATTCTTAAAGTAAGGGTGTCCACTAATATTACAGTCGTTTTGGTAACGTTAGTCATTGCAGTTAGGCACGAAAAAGAAAAAATAAAAATAATACAAAAAACAGACAAACTTGTATTTCTTTTGTAGAAAGTATGAGTTTAGGTAAATATAAAGCCTAAGAGAATCAACCAAAAACCCATTTTTAAAAAGATGTAACTTTAGTAAAGGGCAGGTTTTACTACTAACATACAAAGAGCAATCACTTTCCTAAACCAAACAGAATTGCCTCCTCACTGTAGTTAAAGGCCCAATTTCTGGAAGGCACTCAAAAGAGAGTGATTGAATAAATAGTAAATGTCTAAATTTAGGCAACAACAAATATATATTTGTGATCAAATACCATATATATATACATAAATATATATATATTTGTGATCAAATACCATATATATACATATATATGTATATATTCAATTAATGATAGCAACCCAAAATATAAAATTATAGGATTTATAGAATTAACTTAAAAAAATACATCTAGTCCATATGAAGGAAGATAATAAAGAAAAACTGAGTAAATGAATGAACAAGTTCAATATTATAACTATAAATATATATAATATACATGAATATATAATATATACAAACATATTTGACTGTATAATGCATTCTCATATAATGCATTTCCAGTAATCAAACAGAAATTGTTTCTTTTATAATTCCAAAAATACTTAAATCAGTCTTCATATTTGAAATAGAAGATTGCTAAGGGCTACTTGCCCTATCATATCTTAAGTAATATTATAAAGCCACAATAATTTAAACAGTATGATTCTGTGCTGCTATAGAACCTATGTATTGTCTATGTATAGAGTTTTCTCTACATGCTGGCATTTCAAATTATTTTTTAAAATTTGTATTGGCAATTTTAGCAGCCTTTTTTTTTGTATTTTAAAATAAGCATACATCAATACTTCAAAATTTTTTTAACAGATGTCAAAAAACTTAGGAAAGAATACTCTTTCATGTATGAGAAATACAGAGTATATAAGAGAATTAAAAGATTCATAACTACTATCCATGACCTTGAAAACATGTCTGAAAGGAGACTTTGATTTAAAAGTGTCAATTGTCAGAGATCTCCTGAGGGAGGAAGACACTGCTGAATAAACACCCTTGATTCTAAGTGCAGCAACTTATAAAATATTGAACTTTTCTGTTAATTTGCTTTTGATGAAACTAGAAATCATCAATGTGTACACGGTCCTAAATAAAGATCCCAAGATCTTATGAATCTACCCTTTAAGATAAAACTGCTTAGGTGCATTTCATTAAAGTTAAATATCATAGTAATTACCTTTGAATTTATTCTCATCAGAGCCGGTATGGTATAGGAACTATAACTAAATTCACAGGACGTGACCTATGTGTTTGAGAAGAAGATGAGAGAGGTTGGCATGGGGGGTGGGGAGGGGTAGATGACAGAGTGTAGAAATTTATTAATATATTCTGCTAAAATTCAGGATTCTGTGTTCACCACTGATTTTATGTATTTTACCTCAAATCGTGTACTACAAAATATAAAGTTATTAAATATGCCAAAACTTAGCTACAGTCCTTCTTAGGTCTCCTATTTACTTTTGACAGGACAAAGTTTAAGTGACCTGGTCAGTTCCAGGTGGAAGCTGGATCTGACATGATCAACAACCAAATAAATTGAAGTGTCTTCTATCAGCTGAATTGTGGGCGATCTCGCTAATTACCCCCCATATTTCAGCCTCACCTAAATTAACATGAAATTTGTGGTCAGTTTGGTTGATTTCAGGATCATAGAGACAAGGGATCTCTTAAACCTCATTTTCCCTATCCTCAAGTCAAGCAACCAAATGATTCTTGTCCCATGAGACTCAGACCTCACCAAAGAACTCAGGGAAATCATATGACCCTGACTTTTATAAAATAGCTCTGCTTTAAATGATATCCATTTGATCTTGCTGTCCTTTCTAGCTTCTGCCCAATCATGGACCTTTCACATACTGTCAAGCTCATTGATTACAGGGTTCATGCTAGGTGCTTCACTTTCTTATACTACCACTCTGTTTTCAGACCAAAAAAGTTGACTTTTGCTCCTGTCACTCTACAAAAATTGATCCATTTTGTAATCCCAGACAAGTATAGAATTCCAAAGGCTAGACAATGAATGATATTACTATAATGTAACACCCAAGATCAACAAAGCCACAAAATAAGATTATGTAGGTTCTAAATCTGTCTCAAGATGTTCTTTGGCGCACACGGAACATAATACTGATTTAATCTGATTTCTTTCTATGACTAATGAAGGAGATGAAAATTCAAATTTTTGAGGGGTCAACTGCTAAGAAATCTCAAATGACCCAGGTTTTCAAGAGCTAATATCTATGGGAACCCAAAGAAAAAAAATGTCATCTGAGAAATGTTTTGAGAACAAATTTCACTGGTGCTAATTTATGACATTCAACAAGAGAAAGACTATTGATATAAAGTCATCACTGCAATGATTAGTGTCCAAATGTTTTCATGTCAGAAGTCATTAAAGGAACCAAAAAATTAAGCCTTCTTCTTTAGGTAATAATATAACACAGGTAATAATATAAAAGTTTCCGAAATTTTCTGAGTTTTATGACTCTATTTATGTCATCATGTCGCTCTCCCTGCTGGCGATTTCTGTGCGACTCTCTCCTACTCTATTAAGGGATGGAGCTGCTCTTTTGCCTTTTGCAAGGGAACACAGCCTCCTTTATCATCACAGTGTGGGTGCCCAGCTCCCCTACCTGGCATCAGGAGAAAGAGTTAACCAAGGCTGTAGGCCAGCACCCTGCAGGGAAGGGAGCGCCTTCTAGCTTGAAAGTACCTGCTACAGGCTTGTCAATTCTAACCTGACTAGTGTTTTCTTGGGAATATTGAGCTGCAAGATAAGAACAGAGCTTTGATAATCCAAATGCACTTTGATAGAACATCAATTGAATTTAGTAACGAAGAGCAACATTTTTAAGGTTCTAAATTTTAGCTGGAGGCAGAGGGAATACCAGAAGGAAAAGAAATGAAAGCTGCTCACCACTTCAAAAGCTAATCTTTGTAATGTTTTCATTAGCAGTTTAAAAAACCACATACACACTTTTGAAGCAGAAAAGAAATGATTCTGACACCAGATTGCTATGGGGTATAGTTTAACTTCCCAGTCTTTAAAAATAGGCAAGGTCAGGAATTCTTTTACTATTGTTGGGCTTGTAAAACATTTTGTTTGTAAAGGAACCAAAATAGATATATAAGAGAGAGATTAGCTGATGAACGTTCATTTAGTTCCCTCAATAAAAGATACATATCTGTTATATTCAGAATGAAGAAGGAGATGAAAAAGTTCTTCTTTCTAAAGAAACTATCCCCTTAGGCTTGGTGTAAAGGCACCACTTTTAAATAAACACAATATAAAAGTATTTGGACTGTAGAGAATTTGCACTGGGAATGACAAGTAAGCGGATCTACAGTCTCAGTCTTCAGCAAGGGGGAAAGGGAAGAAAACTAGTCAACCTGTGGTAAGCTGAGTAACAGGAAAATATGTGTACGTCAAACAAAAATATATAACTCAAAGGCCATACAAGTTTGTAAACAGTAAAACAGGTAGGGTCAAGATCATGTCCCCAACATCAATTAAAAGATTTCCTACCTGCAGATCTGGCATTGAGAAAAGTCCTGCCTGCCAGATACAATGTGGGGTTTGTGGCTATCAGATCAATATTATGGATATAACATGTGGGCTGAGGTATTATAGAGAATTCCTAATGATACACATGATATCAATCTTAAGGAGGAGACAATATCCACTATTTATTCTTTTAATACCTAGTAATTCTAGGCTGTTTTCACATTATCACAGTGGCAAACTTTTCAAAGCACATTTCTAGCATCCTTGTTATTTTCCCTCCAGCACTGTTATCAAGTCCCTCTGATTGACAAGTAACTTTGGGATACTTGGCCTTCCCTTTCTGCTATCACAAAAGAACCCCACACATTACCATGTTTCCCCGAAAATAAGACCTAGCCGGAAAATCAGCTCTAATGCATCTTTTGGAGCAAAAATTAATATAAGACCCCGTCTTATTTTACTATAAGATCAGGAATATAATATAATGTAATGTAATATAGTATAATATAATATAATATAATATAATATAATATAATATAATATAATATAATATAATATAACATAATATATACTGGGTCTTATATTAATTTTTGCTCCAAAAGACGCATTAGAGCTGATGGTCCGGCTAGGTCTTATTTTCAGGAAAACAGGGTATTTCTGACTCATAAGCAGTACTAAAATACAGTGAGAGTGTCTTCAATTTCTTGTGCATAACATTAAATAAAAGTGTACTGCAATCACTTACAAACATGGTGGGGTTTGAATGGTGGTGAAAGGGATGTGAGGAATTTTTGGCAGAAGCAGCATGATTCAATCACATAGTTGGGAATGACTATAAAAACCTGGTTAGTAATCATTAAGCACTTTTGAGATCAGCCACTACTATTTAGACCAAGTCATAGGCAAAACAAAGGGACATAAAGATGAAGCAACTTGCACAGAATCACATAGTGGGTGTGGTAGCTGGGAAAAAACAGCACATATCTGAAGAAATAAGGCACCACTGGGAAACTGGAGGAGATTAATTGGAGATGATTTGGACGCGAGTTGATGCAGGGTCCTAAATATAAGGCTAAGATGAAGATAATACTTTTATTCTACAAGCATTAAAGAGATATTAAAGGTGATTTGCTTAAGTAAGTTGAGGAAAACAGTATTTCTCAAGACAAAATTGCTATATCCACAAAATGTGCTATAATTTAAAGTCAAGCCTTTCTTAGCTTACATGCAATGCTCTTAGACCCATAATTTAAACATTTAATTAATTATGGTCCAATTATTGGTTTTGTTTTGGAAAGATCAAACGCTGATTTATGAACAACCATATATCAGCCCTTTTCCACTTCAGGTTTTATTAGTTTCTTGCAGGAGAGGTCCAATTTCTTTATTTTCTTGAATTTCTGTAGATTTGAGTCATTAGAAATATTTATGATAAACCATTACCAGATGCCCATCTTTGTGTATTTGTGGTTACTACTGGGGGTCCAATCAAGCTATCAGGAAGTCAGCTTTTCTCAGAGAAAACACATTGAATACTTTTCAAGTCCTCTTTCTAATCATCAGTGATTAGAAAAAGGGTCATGAAAATGCGGATTTAACACAAAACCTCAAACTACTAATAAAACTTAATTACTCCATGATAATGTGTCAGTAATACCATTGTCAAAAATGAATATATAGTATATGCTGTTAGTTATCAAAACACAAATTTCACACTTCAGTTGTGAAAAAAACATTTTTCTGTTGGATTATAAGTATAATACTCTATATCCAGAGAAATATTTTTATTCCTACTATATCAACAGAGAGGTATATGTAATTAAACTAGAAAATATGTTTCTCTTCATTAATGTTACTTTTAGAAATTCCAGATTAGCCATTAGACAATCCAAAGTAGTGATACTAAAACCATTTTGCAAGATTACGCATTCAGTTGCATTATTCCTGTTTCCCTGACAACCTGCCAGCATTCACGACCCAACCAAATTCCCAACAGTGTTACAGAACAGGCTTTAAATAATACAAAGGGCTTTCTTTCTTTTCATGGGATGTTCTCTTGGTGAGAATGGAAATCACCCATCAACAATCTGTTCATCAATTTTCCTTTCAATGTCCCAAATGTGATTTAACCTTTGTTAACCAATTCTCAGATTATTTTACACTGGATGCTAGTTATAAAGTATGTTGATAACCATGATACAATTGATGCTACAGGACTCTGAATAAGCAGTTGCTTAAAATAATGTTTGGCTTTCTTCCACCTACTCGAATATCACTGATTTACTTTAAATAATATTTTTAAGTGCTACAACTAATACAAGAAGGGCAAAATCATCTCCACCGAGATATATTCTAACAGGCATTTAAAACCTTAACAGATTTTTACATAATTGTCCAAGTTATTTTAAGTCATGAATGCAACACATTTAACTCTTTATAATCGAACACCAATCTTCGTCCTTTTCCCAGAGAACCAGACAATATAATACTCCTGCATGCTTGTGCATCAACTAATTTTATGCTTGTGCTAATGCATCAACTGATTTTCAATGATTTGTTAAACTTTTTATTTTGTGAACGCTTGCCTTTCTGTTGTCCACATTTTTGCTGAAGAAAGAGAAACATGCTTGCTTTCCTTGGGCAGAGCATTTTGTATTAAAGAGTGTCTATCATGCCAGCAACAGGCAAAAGGGTTCAGTTGACAAAAACATGTAGGTTAGGTGTTGTTAATCAATGGTCTTTTATTTATTTATTTTTTCTAGAGAAAAACCAACACAGAAAGTATCATATACCAAAATAGAGCACTAGGCAAAAAGACATTACTTGAAAGAATATATTATTGCACTATTGCTATTCAACCTTCATTGGTTTAAAGCTATGATGATAAAATGAAGGGATAGCTAAAGAGAAGAAAAAAAAAATGTCTTGCCTTTGAATGTTCTGTTTTTTTTAAATTTTTATTATTTTTTAATTGGGAAAAATCAAATGATGTTTAAAGTGTTATAATTCCACGGTTACATTAACATGGCAATCCTGGTCATTTTTCCATTGCTCTGTAGATCCTGTCCTTGAATTTAACATTGCCTTTCCCCCTAGGCTTTTAATAACTGTCCAATACAAATGAGTTGTTTCTCTACCTACCTCTTTACTTACTTTAAATCAAATAGTAAAAATGACAACAACAAAACAACCTGAAAGGTATATAAAAATAGATTACCTTCATTAGATGAAGCTCTAAAACTCCACAGGCAAATAATCATTGGTTTCTTCCTCAACACTTTTAAAAAGATGGGCTCGGTACTCTAGAGACAGATTAGTGAAGACTATAGTGGAAAGATTACTTCCTGGCCATCTCTTGTCATACTGAAGCACAAATATTAGGATAATAATATTGGCCACCTAGAATCCTAAATATTTGGCATTTTGTGTGTGGTCTATCAGTCTTTGATACTTTCTTTAAACCCACCTACCCTGACCCATACCCACATTTCAGCTTCATCTCCTGTTTCTGCTTTCTCCCAGAAAAGAATTTAAAAAGTGCTGTTTCTTTTCATTCAGGCCCCCTGCCAGCTCTGTCACCACAGACACCAGACAACCTGCCTGGTTGGTTTCTCTTGAGAAGAGCCACCCAGCGAGAACTAGCACAAGAATCATTGTGTGGTTAACAGTCATAAAGGAGCAGAGAGCTCTTCTCCAGTTCAGGTGGAAGTAGTGCTGACCTCCGGGTTGGTTTAGTTGAACAAATGTATTCAGCACTTAATTCATTCCAGGCTCTAAGCTGGACTCTGAGGGTATAGAAATACATAAGAATAATTTCATGCCCTCCAGGAGCATTCTAAGTAATGTGTATGAAGTTGTCTGCCTCCAAAAGCAAGTAGTTTCGACAGCTAATATAGAGTTATATCTTAATTGGCATCTCATCTCAAGTGAGATTAGTTTCTATTACAAAGAAAGTATATTTGGTACATAGAGACAACTCGTCCTTGTAAATTCCTTAAATAATCCATGAAATCCAGTATACGACATCTTACATATCATCACTGTCTTCGTGATTTTGCATTCAACATTGTGAAAACTGCTGAGCAAGACTCAAGGAAGAATCAAAATCAACCAATTTGTGGAAATGATTGGATAGTCAACATTTTCTGTTAATTATTAAATGATTAAGTGAAGGGGGAGATTGTGGAAGATTTTAAAGAACCCCTGCATGTCTGCATGTCTACTCAATCCTATTTTAATACTCGAATGTTGATGTAAAAATTAACAAAAGTACATTGTGAAAAAAAATTAAGGCACAGAGCAGGAGGATTTAGTATTTGATAGGTGGAAGGGGTTACTAAAGATTACTATATTAAATGATAATAGGGGGAAAGCTTTGAAAATAAAGGATATTGGGCAGTATGCCTACAAATTGGGGAAAGTGTGAATTGAAGGAACAGTTAGGAAAAGGTGACAAAGGAAAACAAGCAATGAAAGTATAATTCAAAGTATGAGTATGTATGTGTGTATGCATATACATACACACACACACACACATACACACACATTATATAGCATGCACATATATACACATTGTATAATACTTACATATAAATATACACATATACACATTATATAATATGTACTTATACACATGTGCATGCATATCCATTATATAATGCATGAAGTACACACATATACACACATGTATGTGTATATATACTTGTATTTAACTAAAATAAAGAAATACACACACTTATGAGCAGCAGAGCCCATACAACTAAAGTGTAACAGATGTGACTGTGTTTATTTTGCTTACAAACTCTCCTGCCCTACAAACTTTCCCCACTCCTGCTCCCAGGAATTCAGGCAAGGATCTCACACTCTAAGACTGTGGGAGGGCAAGGGAAGAAAAGGATGGGCCAACAAGCTGTAATTGGATCTTATTAAATTATTAATATTAAGTTAGACATTTGAATTGTTAATCTGTTTCCAAGTAACTCATCTTCAGCTGATTGAATTTTTTTTAACCCTTGCTTGTAATTGCAAAATAATGGAATAAGTTGTCATTTATCCTTTCAAAGGTCAAAAACAAAGGTCAAAAATGTCTAGATCCACTAGAATTGAACTCAATTTTTTATTTCCACCCAGTTAAAGGGTAAGATCATAAAATGATTAGATTTTACATGTGCTCAATTAACTTTCAAAGAAACCTTATGCATACATAGATAATGTAATTAAGGCAGTAAAACTGGGGTGGGGGAGGAGGAGAAATCCTGAACAAATGTCCCAGCAAAGCCATACAAAATATATTCCTATACAGCAAATCTATAAACCAAAAAATTTTTAAAAATGTTTTTTCTGTTAATATAAATCATCATGTAATTCAAAATTACATTAAAAATGTAAGGTAAAAGTGTAAAAAAAAGGCTTTATTTCTGGGTTAATTTAAGAAGAGAACATTTTTGATGATTTGAGAGGACAGTATTCACAGTACATAATATTGAAATATTCAGAGATATGATATGAGAAATATGTTATACAAATTGAAACATAATATAGGTAATAATTCCAACAAGACTTTTAACTTATGAGAAGACTTTATTGTTGTTGTCTTTAATCCTCAGGACTGTATCTTCAGGACTTTCAATTATACCCAGAATATAGTAGGTGCTCAACAAGTATTAGCAGAATGAATACTCTTAGCTCATTATTTCATTTAATGGTCAACATAAGATAAATGTCCTCATGTTGCTTTCAACCCTCCTTCAAAAGATTGAGTGTCTCTTATATAACAATATAATATATACCAAGTCTTTTCCTGAAAGATATAGAAGTTGGGGCAGGAAATTCATATTTTATGTTTCCTCTATTTTAGCCTATTCTAAAGATACAAATGCAGAAGTTAGAACACCAGAAAGTGTCCCTGATCACCAATTTTGGATAATTTGCATCGGGAGAAATGATGCTGAGAGTAGGATTTCTGGGCAGGAATTCCCTCTCGTTCTCAGAAATTTTTTTCGCTTTCCCATTCCCAAATCCTGAGATATAAACTGTTTTCTGTTCTCCACGATAAATCGTTTCCACAAAGTGATGGCCAATACTACCTAACACTTGGGTTCAAGGAGCTGATTTTCCTGATTTCCTGACCAACTTTCCTTGAGATTTGGGAATGGAAAAGCAAAAAAAATTCCCGAGAACAGGCGGGAATTCCCACCCCAAAACACTAGCGATAAATAGGAAAAATGTCTACGAGATACATTGTGAGTAGTACATTTATTTCCCATTGTGGGTATTACTGGGTTCAAAGAGCCGATTTCCCGACCAACTTTTCTCGGGATTCAGGAACAGGAAAGCAAAAAAAAAAATTTCATGAGAACAGATGGGAATTCCCGCCCAGAAACCCTAGCTGAGAGAATGGATCCAATAAGAAAGTCTCAAAACTCTGTTCTAATGTTAATATACAAAGGGCATTGATCAATGATATGATATCCAATAATTTTGGGTGGAAGAATATTACTCGTTCATGAAGAATGAATGACCCATTCACATTGGCTTTTGGAAATACAAACAACAAGCATAGACAACACAGGTACAGCTGTGCACTTCACAAGATCTCAGGGAAAAAAAGTCATCTCTGTTTCCTGCTACCTTCTCTGTTCAAATATTATGGCAGGAATAGCGAGATCATTAAAAGTGATGGTATTATTTCAGGTGGAAGTGAGCATTAGTATTAAAGAGAATGAATGAATAAGCAATAAGATGCCTATCTTCTATAGTAAACTATTCAAGTAAACTATTTCAGTAAATTATTCAAGTTTACTTAAAAGAAAAACCAGCCCCTAATAAGTTAGATTTTAATAGCTTCCACTGAACACTGTTTTGCATCAGAATGAGTTTCTAGGTATAACAACTTTAATATTAAAAAAATAAAGTCTGTTTAGTTATAATGGAAAAAAATGGTTATCTCCAACCAGGGGTGGGGGGTAGGGCGGTAATTGATAGTTTTCTGTGATCGTGACAAAAATTTTAGTTTTACATAATACTAATGCATTCACTTATCTAAATACAGACGACAAAACCAGTAGATTTCCATGCCTGAGATGCACATTTCCCTCCAAATCGACACCCTATATTGAAATTGATCTAAAATCTTTATCCTTCCTGTAAGATTATCCATGATATTTGCTAAATTTTTACTAAGATATTCTTTTTTTCTTTCCCTACACAAATGATGACATTAGGTACAGGTAACCAAGAATAGTTTATTACTCTAGAAAATAGACTCATAAGGATTTAGGAAAAAAAACTTTTAAAACCTGACGATTTAAATTAAACTGCAAGATCAAAGACCTTAACACAAGAAAACTTCAGAGCTTTTCATGATTCAAATGCCAAAAATTATCTTAATGTACTTCAATATGTTTTCTCTCCACCCCCATAGTGAGGGAGGCAGGAATTTTGCTTTGAAAAATCAAGGCAATCTCACTTGAAATTAATATATTTTAAGAGCTGCACATTAAGGTGGGAATATTAATAAAATAACACATGTGATAATGGATTACATTTCATGGTGAGAAACTGTACCAGAGTAGGCAGGTGTGATGTTTTGATAGAGGCATGTTATTATGGGGTGTCACCTAACTCTAAAACAAGCGTTGGGCATTTGCAGCAGTGCACACCTGGATTCAAACACTAGCTCCAATGCATACCTTAGGCAGGCAAATTAATTAAAACCTCTAGTCTTTGGTTATCTTAATTTGTAAAATAGAAATAATGAAAGAACCAAGTGCACTTAGCTGCTGTAAGCACTATAAGAGAAAAACTATGTGAAAGATTTAAAACTCTGTCTGGAACAAACAGATGGCCAGTAAGTTGTCTCTATAGTTGAGGGATGGTTAATGATGTTATTGGGGCACTAATTTATGTATATAGGTAGAAGAGGCCTGTGGTCCAGGGAAGCAGCCTCAGAGAAAGTGAAATTCGTTGAGGGAAGAAAGCTGAGCAAAGAAATTTTATTTCAAAGCCAACTTAAAAATGTAACTTTTGCGTTTTCAAAACTGATGGGCATTGTGGACTGTGGTATGAATTCATAGAGCAGTTCAATCTATTTTCAGCAAAAATTGATCGTTGCTTTTGGGGATAGCATGCACTGAACTACCAAGTTAATCAAGGTACATTGAGCGTTGCTTAGAAATGCAAATGCAATTTTTTAAGTTCAGCAATTCAGATTATTATATTGATGATTAGTTCTTGCAGGATACTTTCTTGAGGCTTGAAAAATTTTCTTAATAGTTAACTTTGCAAGTTTTACAGCAAAACCTGACCATGATTCCTCAGCCTTCATTATTATATAGGAATATTCCATTTCTTTTCTACATGTAACCTTTGCCAAGAGAGATCTCACATTAGCAGGTTTTACTCCATTTATTGAATGGTAAGTAATACTATTTACTTAAATTTTTTAAGTTATAAAATTTAAACTAAAAATTCAAATGTAAAAATTGGAAAAGTTTTAAATAGTTTTCCTGCAGCTTTTTTTTTTTGAAATGCACATTTGTTTTATAAATTTATCGCTGAATCCACAGATAAAAATTGAAAATATTTGGATGCACAGAAAAATAACTTAGGTTTATGAACAACTAGAAAGATATAAAATGTGGACTAGACAAACTTCAGGAGTGCAGACTGACTTATTTGCACACTGAGAAGGGGGTGGTGTGTGGTGGAGTGTGGGGAGGAGATGGGGAGGAGGGAATTAGAGAGAGAGAGAGAGAGAGAGAGAGAGAGAGAGAGAGAGAGAGAGAGAGATTTAATGTTTACAAGGTGTATTCTAGGAGAGAAATCCAGTTATCACACTAATCCATAGCGCTGTTAACTATAAATCTATAAATGGTGTAACATCCCCCAGTGTACTTAGGGGGATGGTTAAAAACACACGTAGGACAGTATTTTCTCAAGAGAAGAACTCATCAACACTGATTTTCCTATGAGATGCATAGAGTAAAATGAACAGAACTTCTTTGGACTGAGGTACACATAAAGGAGATGTTATCATTACTAACGACCCAGTCACAGGTAATGATTTTATGACTAACCAGAGGCCTGAGGAGTTAGGCTACACTTACGGAACAGCTTTGCAGCACCTCATGGTAGTTGTTAGTCTCAGCTGAACCATTTAAAATGTGGTTCTTTTAATGAACTATGAAATGATCCAATAAGATCCTCTCAAGCATGAGGCACACTGTATGACTTCATGGTGGTGGGATTTAAAAAGCCAGATCTCAATTCGAAAATTTAAAGAAATGAGGAATTAAAACTTAAGACCCTACCAAAACTATCAGAAATACTGATACATATAATTTGTGGAGGGAAAGAAGAGTTCACTGTATCTCTTTTTAAGAGCAAAGAAACCTATTTATTATTTTTTTTTAGAAGATTTTGGCCAAAACTGGGGTATGGTCTTATCTCCAAAACATTCCCTAACAAGGGGAAGGGGACTAATAACAGTTGGCTTGAACCAATCAGAATTTACACCCAAGAAAGAGAAACCGTCTTTTTTCCCTCTGAGCTGTCAAACTCAAATATAATATGCATTCTACAGGCAAAGAAAATGGGAGAAATGACATTTGATCAGGCAAGCAGCATGTTCTCTTCATGATCTGATTTAAAATTTCCTTGAAGACAACCTGGTAATATGAGTCCCAATCCTTCAAATTGCACATCCCAGTGGAATAGGAAATTTACCTCTAAAAAAATATCATAAGAAAATAATCAGTAAAATTTAAAACAGTATGTATATACATGAGACTCTACTCACCACAGCAGTACTTATAATTTAGTTGATTGATCCTCTATTATGTCCATCATTAATCTAAACACACATACACTTTAATCTTCAAAGAGCTATTATTGCTATTTTATAGGTGAGGGGATTGAGGCAAAGAAGGGTTAAGTAACTTGCCCAGAGTTAACGAGTAAAAGAGCTAATGTTTGAGCCTCGGTAACACCCTCAGCGATGCCACTATGGTATAAACATGTCTCTAAAGAAAAGTAGCGTGATATACCCAATTTTCTCAACGATTTGTCCCTGGGATCACCTTTTAAATTTGCAATGAAAGCACACAAAATAATTATGTCACAACATTGAACCATGGATGAAAAATGTAAAAAATCACCAAGGCCATTGCTATGAACTACGGAAGTGACGATCGTGCAGTTAGTGTTACACTTTAGTTTAACTGACCATCAGTATTAAGAGCAGGTTAGACTCTTGTCAGTTAAAAAATGCCCAGGGGATACTTTGATCTGTACTCAGGGAAGAGTTATGTCCTCTTACAAGGTCCCTTTGATTCCTTTAATTCTTCAGACAGCAACCTCTCAATGAGAAGTGGGAGTGGTGCATCCTGTTCAAAGGGAAATGTCTGTATCTCACCAAAGAAACTATACTTCCTTAAAATTTTCAAGGAATGATTTTATAGTTTGGGTCCTGTAAGAGCTAAATCAAAACCTGGAATATTAATTTAAAAGCAAGACCATGATATCCTTTAAAGGCCAATCTTGACTCTTTCACGACTTCAGAATGAAAAGGGAGAAGGAGCATTGAGGCCAAGGTCGTACCTTGGATGATATTAAAATTGTTTGAAGAGATTTCACATAGACTATGGTGAGATATTACTTTCTACAGAAGGTTACCTGTTAAATTAACTTAATTTCTTGTCTGATTGAGTAACATCCATTATAATCCTTTACAATTCTAAAAAGTCAATTACTTCAATATGGTTGTATCAGACCACTTGTTCTCAAACTTATTTGTTCTCAGAAATCCTTTACAGCGCTACAAAATTACCGAGGATCCCAAAGAAGTTTATGTAAATTATATCTATTGATATTACCGCATCAGGTGTTAGGAAATTTTAAACATGTATTTATTTTAAAATAACCAAAATAAATATACCCATTATATATTAAAATGTATTTATGAAAGATAATTGTTTTCCAAATTTAAAAAAAGTGAGAACAGGGTTATTTTTGTATATTTTGCATATGTATCTTAAAATGATAGGCTTTAATCAAAGAAAGTCTGATTCTCATATTGGTTTTCCATTGTATATACCATTTTGGTTGAAGACTGTAGAAAATCTAGTTTCACATAGATATGTAGTTGGAAAAGAAACGAGTATTATAATAGCCTTTCAATATTCTTTGATATACACCAGAGAGTAGAAAGTCATTTTTTTTTAAAGTTAAATTGCAAGGTAGATCTGAAACTCTATCAATAAAAATTTCATATTTTGTGACATTAAAAGCAATTGGCATCTTGCGTTTTGAATGCATTTTTTTGCCGATGCATAATTTTGTAATATCCTGCATTGGTAATTTGAAAATAATGGTTTGCTGAATTATTCAGATTTTCCACATGTTGATTAATTTCATTTAACAATATTTAAAAGTTGTATTCATTAATATCAACCATCCATTGCATAAGAAAAGTCTTCAAGTATTGTGAAGTTGGCAAACTCACAATGACAGAGACTAGGCAAATGAAACAATGAAAGCCCAAAATTTATCATTGATAATACTGTCAGCTGTCTTCCTTGAAGTGACAAACTCATTTTGTCCATTTTCAAGAAAATGTCTGAACATACCCATGACTAAATAATTGTAGTTTCTGTCAATTGTTTTTCAAGTAAAAATGGTGTTAAATAAGGGGAAAAAGCCTCTAGTTCAGCTGGCAACTCAATTGCACAAGTTTTTCTTCCAGACAGTAATCATACTTCAGTACATAGCAGAAGTGCCTTATGCACGCTTCCCATTTTGTCATAGACTATTAAGATGTTTACTCAAGGGTTAAGAATTAACAAAATTCATAATTTTTACTGCTTCATAAAGGATTGTAAGGTTTGTATTGTTTGCTTGTTTTTACTGTGAGTGAATAGAGGTTAAAGAATACAATGACTAGTAGTTTGGTACTGCAGCTTTGATCCATGCTAAGGTGATTGTCACATCATCTCTTTTTGTGCCATCAGCACAAATGCTAACAAACAAGGTGAATAAGGTAAACAATGTCTCAGTATTACCAGGAAAACAGTTTGATCTTCCTGATTCCTTGAGAGGTCCATACATGACACTTTGAGAGCTGTAGCTAGGTAATAATAAGTAAAGGAGTATGCATTTATATAGTACTACTAATGCTCTAATCGTAAATTCTTAAATATTGAGAAGATACATTAAAGGCATACTACCCCCTTTAAATTATATATGCCTATTTGTTAACAACACATTCACATGTGTTAGCAAAATAAACAGAATGAAAGATTTATGAGCAAAAACTCCTTGCTTGAGAGTGAGAGTGTGAGAGAGGGAGGGTAGGGGTGAGGGAGAGAGGGATACGGCAGACAACAAAATGTACACTTTCCAAAACCCAGTGGGCAAAGTTTTTAGTCTACTCACTACCATACACTGCCTTGATTCATTTGCAATGTTCCTACTAGTGTTTTATAAAAATCAAAACAATTAACTTCAGAATTAGAAAAGTCGGTGCAGATAGTGACTATACCTAACCAGAAGCTAATTTCTATTTTCAAAGGTATGAAGGCAAGCGTGGAAATGTAAAGTCAGAAGTACCCATTTGGCAAAAGAGTGATCTGCAGGTCTCAATGTTGAGGGACAGGAACGGGGGAACGGGACTTCCCAAAGTGTGGAATGCCAGGGGCTGCCACCCCGCATTATTTCTGTGCATTTGTAAAGGGAGTGGCACTTTCTTGGTAAGTAAGCACGAAAACAGACTACTCAAGTCTTAGAACTTTCTTAGAATGCAGTAATCAGCTGTGCTAAATGCTTAGTAGCATTTGTTTACAGAACGTAAGTTCTCAATATCAGTTGAAAATAAAAGATAGTTGGATAGCTAGATAAACACCATGTTTCCCTGAGAATAAGACCTAACCGAAAAATAAGCCCTACCGTGATTTTTCAGGATGACATCCCCTGAACATAAGCCCTAATGCATCTTTTGGCACAAAAATTAACACAAGATCTGGTCTTATTTTGGGGGAAACACAGTAAGTAGATTGTGCAGTCTTCCTCTTCAGGGAGGCAGAGACAGACAGAGAAGAGAGAGGCAGAGACAAGAGACAAGATAAGGGACAGGCAGACAGAAGAGAGAGACAACATGAGACAGACAGAAGGAGAAAAGACAGAGACAGAGAGAGACAGAGAGAAGACAGAGAGAAAGCAAGAGAGACTGAGACAGAAGAGAAGGAGTGAATATGAGAATAGGTACAACAAATTAAACCAGAGAAAGGGAGGAACAAAGCTTGGTATTTCAGGATTACAGCTGTTCGATGTAAATCTGTAATGATCAATATTAATTTTGACTGATATGCAAATAAAGCCCAGTGATCTATTTTCCATCCATTTAATTTTAATATAAAATTTTCTTTCATATGTAGAAATATGGAAAACCATCTTTAAAAGCTCATGCCCAAATCTCATGAGAGTTTTATTACCTTTTGTCCAAGAAGTGCAATAGTGATTGGCAACACGCTAATGTATCCATTTATTCACAGTTACATACATTGGCAAGGCCCTCAAGGGGTCTATCTATGCAACAACACAGCTACTGTTCACGTAGGCTGCATTCATGAGTTTAGCTGATCTGGCTGGTCAAGTGTCAGTTTTAACGCGTTGTCTGTTGCCAAGACAGCCATTTTTCAGGTTCACTTTTCAGGATGACAAACACAGGATTTGAAGCTTGACCCAATTTTTAGTTATTGAACGGCTCCTTTAGAAGCTAGGGGTTCAGCACAGTTTTCATAAACACGCATCCAAGCAAAAGCGCTTTGCCACAATCTCTGCTACTCTTAAGTGACGAACTTCAAGCTGGTCTTCTCTGAGGCCTCATAATGGGCTTTATTCTGATTCTCTGGAACTGCTTCACACAAGCCATTTTGTCGCGTACCTAAGGGGCTCTAGGACACACTGATTTCTTTAGGGAATAAAAGATACAACAATGCATTTCACATTCACACACTTACTGAACTAATAATTCTCAAATAATTTACCAAAAGATGTATGTAATATACAGTTCTATTTTTATTTAAAAAAGAAAAAGCCACGCCCTAAGATTATCTGGTTTCCAAAAGTATTTACATTCGGTTTGGTTTGTACAACAGTTCTACTCTTTCCTTGTGAAGAAAAAAGGAACTGATGCTTGTAAACACGCCCTTGGCTGGAAGGCAGAGGGGAGGCAAAGCAAAAGAAAGAATGTGTGAGATGAAAGATCACATTCCCCTTTCTGACACCACTGAAAGCATCTGACCAAAGCAGAACTATCAGAGAGCTCCAGTTGAAAGAAAAGAAAAAAAGAAATGAGAGCGAGAGCAAGAGGGAGAGAAAGAGAAGGAGAAAAGGAAGGAAGGAAGGAAAGAAGGAGAAAAAGAGAGAGAGAGAGAGAGAGAGAGAGAGAGAGAGAGAGAAACAGACAAACAAACCAACCCCATATGCAAACCCCGTATTCTTCCTCTGGCTATGCCCTCTGCCCTGGACTGACTCACGGGTCATTGCAGAGCCAGCAAGGCCAAGAGGAGATGGTGGGATTTAAACAGGATGTGGTCCTACATGCCATTGTCTATTTCCTCATTGTTGAATTACTAGGTACTCAACTTGCTTTTGATCTTTTGTTTCCCTGTTCATTTCTTTGCCTTTGGACCTGTAATCCCAAAACTCAAAGATCCAGAGACATGAGGCTATGGAATTGGATGGGGATGTTCCAGTTCTCTGTTTCCCTGTGTCCCACGTTCAGGGCAAACAGATTCAAAAGGCACTGACACAGTGATCCAACTTGGTCTTTTGAATATTAAATAATAATAATAATAATAATAATAATAATAATAATAATAATAATAATGATAACATAACAGTCAAACTGCCTGGTTCAACTTCCAGCTGGTTGTATACTAACTAAACAAACTTGGAAAAGCTGCTCTCAAGTCTCTAAATCTTAATATCCCCATCTGTAAAACACAGACAATATTAAATGCCTCAAGGGGAGAGGATTATATGAGATAATACACAGAAAGTGCTTAGCCTTCAATAATGATTAGTTGAGAAAGGTAGAGGGAGAGGGAAGGGGAATTGATACAGTGAGTGAGAGACAGAAGGTGAGGGAACAGGTGTGTTCTAGCAAAAGTGCTTTCAAATATAATTTTGTTGAGTAAATTAAATTTCCCATTTGTTCTGAGAAATTCAGAGACATATTTTGTGTAAAAATAATCTACAGATACAATACAAACACATTCAAATCTAACTTTAAAAAAAGTACCGTAAAATAACTATAATAAAATATAAGTATTTACTAAACTTCAACTAGCAGCTGTGCCAATAACAAAGCAGAATAAAAGACTCACATGCTTTAAATTAGTGGCTTTCACAACATTTTAAACAGTAAGTAACCCACAAAAAACATACTTTATGACAAATAAGATTTTTAAAACTTGAAACTAAAATTTTACAGTACAATCCTTATACTTTTTTTCTTAATCCTATACTGTTCTATTTTGATCTTCCCTTTAGTTTTATTTTTTAAAAAGTGGCTATGACCTGGTGAATTGATTTCATGATCAAATAACCACAATTTGAAAAAATAAAAAATAAAAACAAAAAAGATTTAAACTGTGATGTGTATATTTTAATTAACTTTAATCCATATTATCAAGGTGGTTAGCATTTGATGTGGCCTCAACAGGAATAAATCCCAGAGTAGTAAAATTAAGGACATCAAATATCAAAGTCCACAATAGAGAGTATAGTAGATGTAAAATATATTTTGTTGTTGAAATAAGAGGTGTTCAAGTGGTTGGTTAAAATAACCTGCCCTTTCATCAGTCTGGCAAACTCCCTCATAATAAACATTGCTGTAGGTTGAAATCTAGATCCCCTTTAGTCCTAAGTCACTCTACTTCAATGACTTTGTCACCTGACTCAATTAGAAAGTTGTTTAATACTGCCTCAAAAATATCATTGCATCTGTCTCAAAGTAAAGTTCAATGGAAAGTGCAAGCCAGGTGCCTGTGGGCAGAGAGCACAGCTGTTTCTGAGGGATGAGAAGGAAGAGTGACAGTTTTGTGATGATTTGACAATAAACATTTGTACACTTAGCAGAATTTAATCTGAGTGTCGCTTTCATTGTTCAGGCCCACTGGTTAGCATGCCAAGGCTGGGTGGGCAGGGGGTGCATATAGTCCACTTCTCTCTAACTACCGTAGGCTATAGAAATGTGCAGAAGACTCTATTACTAAATGGCCAGATTTGCTTAGGTCAGTTTACCACAGTTATTTTACTCACAATATTCTGCTGACAAACACCTAGAAGGACTTGTTAGTTTCAACTGCCCACATCCCTCTTCTGATAACAGACCTTTTCCCTTTCTAGGATCCGTCCTGCTCTCCTCTTAGTCCCTTTGTTTGACATGTCTTAACCCTGTCCCCAGCTGCAGATATATGTATAGGACTCTTAGAGTGCCATATCCGGCCAGGTATAATTAGAGGCATCTCTAGGTTTTTTGCTAGGAAAATTAGAAAACAGTAACTCTGGATTTGTAAACTCTAAGGTATAACTCTGCTAGGTCCCAGATGACAGAGAAATAGAGAGAAAGGGAAAGAGTTTGATTTCTAGTGTCCTAATGTTTGATTTCTAATGTGTAGCCATTTTGGCTCAATGGGACTAGTGCTCATACACCCCTTAAACGTTTAAGTTACGTGAGCCAATAAAAACACATGTACATTTTAGTTTTAAGCTAGATTGTCAGTTGTGTTTCTATCACTGGAAACTGAAAGAGTACCAACTAATGCACCGCTCCCGGATTCCGCTCCCTAAAGCTTGTAAGATGAAACTCCAATTGGGCATGACAACCATTTACCTGCACAGGCTAGATTAGAGCCACTCAACAATTTTATCTCCCATAAATGCTGGGACCTCAATCTCATTTTACTCACCATCCCTTTGAAAAAGCCAGGAGTGTTGAAACGTTGTTCATGACATTGCTTTTCCCTGCAATACGCTCCTGTGCAGAAAGCGCATATCCTTTTAAAAATCTTCTTGACCATCCCTCCCTCTGCTTTTGTGGTATACAGACAGAGGTATTATTCGAAGTGAATTCTGTACAAACAATATATAGCAGCAGTGTTCTGAACAGATTAAGCTTGTTAGAATGTACGTATGGATGAGCAGGGAAAGGAAAAGCTGGAGAGACACTGGTAGGAGTCTACGGCAGGAATCCGCTGCTGAGAGGACAAAGGCCTGTCTCAAAGAATGACAGTGGGAATAAAGAGAAGGGACAGTTCTGACTGTCAGAGGGGACTGATGAGATTGGTGACAGGTTACCCAAGTGGTGGAAATGGCTCAATAAAGATACAGAAGCAAAAACTAGGTCTCCTGAATCTTGTCCCATTGACACCCTGGTATAACCATACCAGACGATGAGAACTAAAATTATTTGTCATGTTAGTGGACACTAAATTAGGAATTTTGTTCAAGAAAATAAATGGTTGAAGTTGGCAAAAGAAATACATAGGACTGTGGTTTTATTTTTGATATTTCAATGATAATGCTATCTTCAAAGAAAGTAGGCATTTTGTAAAAATGATAGATAAAAAGGACAATGATTGAGACATGAACACGGATATTAACTACTTCAAACCTAGGGGACATACTCCATTAAATGACCATGACATATCATATCATATAGCACACATATGACATGATATACATGCAAATACACATTTAAATAGAGCTTAAATGTGTTAAATTGGATTCCAAGAAGAATTCATTTATATTAGTATGTTTTAGATATTTGCAAATATTTGTAGTCATCCCATGAATTGTTTTTTGCATTAACAAAAATGTATTTAGGGAATAATTTGTATTTCTGAATTAGATAAGAAGTGGAAATAGGTTATTCTGCTTTGCAGAACATTCTTTCAATCTCTAAGTTTACTTTTGAGACAAAGTGGTTGATAAATTTCAGTTCTTTCATTTCTTCTCTCTTTTCTGCCCTCTTTCCCTTTTTCTTTTCCTTTGTCCATTTTTTTTTCCATTTTCTTTTGAACTTCCCTCTTTCTGGGAATTTTATTGCTAGCAAACAGTTATGCAACAAGTTCTTTTATTTCTCACAAATATGTATCTGAGTGGTCTTGAGCTTCATTTCTCTTCACTGAAGATCAATCATATATCCAGATATTTTAGAATAGAAGAACTCGATGCTGATTGGTTCTTAATCCAACTGAACAGTACCACCACTATACTATTTCAATGCCTATAAGAGGCCCCCAAAGGAGACATGAGATGTGGATAGGATCCAAATAAAATTTTCAAGGTATGCGAAGTAACTCATGCACCCAGTTTGGAAAATCATTAATCTAAAAAATGTTAGTGACTAACAAGATAATTAGCACATGGTATCACCTGTTTTGGAATCAGCTTAGTATTTTAGTCTATAAAAATTATAGATATGCACACAAAAACTCACACATCCTCCATGCACTTTCAGCTTTAGTCAATATTAGAATTTCCTATCTCAATTTCCAGTCCAGTTCCTGCATGCTATCTTTGAAGTCTGGAGCTCTGGCCAAAGCCTGATGGTGACCACCTGCCTCATTAATAAATAAGCATCTAACACTGTATTTCCCATTGTTGAGCTCCATTCACCTGCTGGGATCCCTGCTGCCCCATTTGGTACCCCTGCATGTGTGCTGCTGCTCTGAGAAAGCTGTGTCTTTTGTACACTTCCCTGGTCACTACTCTGTACCTCCGCAATCATCAGGCAGAAACTGTGGGCAGTTATCTTCACCCAACACCTAATCTGCTTAGTGCTTCACAGGGTATTTTGGGTCATTCCCACTTACTTTGCCACATCTTCCCTGTCTTGGTGTGCTCAAAATCTAGGGACATGTCTTATCAACGTCCCTAGAGCTAGGACACCCAGTTAGTAAAATAGTACCAGACACATTACACTGAATACTCCATAGACAGTATTCAGTGAACAATTGCATTCCATCAGAAAGATCCAAACAAATCTGGCATTACCAAAGATAGGAACATAAAATGGTAGATGATAAAACTATCAAAGGTGACATCTGGGTTCTTTAATGTTGAGTACATTGTAACATGACCTTTATACATATAGCGCCATGGCAAGAATACTAATTTTTAGAATATTTAAGGCCATCCCATATTACCATGGATGCCTTTTAGAACAACTTATGTCATCGATTAGTAAGTCTATGAAAATGTGATTCTGGATCTCTATCTACATTCCTGATTTTACTGCTTTTTGATAGATGACTGACAATGAAATGAATCTTGGTGTCTCATATTATTCTTTTAAATAATAAAGCATCATTTCCTCAAAGAATAGTAGGAATTATTTGCTTTGGGTCAAGGAGAGCAATTAGAATTATCCTCTGAGGAATGACAGGGATGTGGAAAGAAAGTCTAATCATGAATTAATTTCACCTACTTGGCTAACAATGCTCCAAATGGAGCCACTCATCCTGTGTCTTTATAACTCATATCGGAGCTTAAGTTGGTTCAGCATGCCAACAGAGCTTTGCTCAAAGCTTAGAACAAAGTGTGGGCAGTTCAAAGCTTGCCAATGTCTATTTATAATCCATACAAAGCCATTTCTCCTTCTCAGTGGATTTGAAAATTCAAATACAGTATAATACTGCAAGGGTTGTCAATTCTCTCTCACTGGATTGTTTTCATGATTACTCTTATCTTTTTCTTTTTTCTTTTTTTTTTTTTGTTGGTTTGTTTTTGGGGTGTGTGTGTGTGTGTGTGTGTGTGCAATAAACAGAAAAGAAATGTAGCATTTTCCAGATAGAGAAAAGGTAAATGAAAAATAAGCACTATAGCCAGGCCAGGTTTTAAACTACCTTAAATGCCAAAATAAAGAGAGTAGAGTTTATACTCTAGAGCCAAACTATGGAAGGCTAATTTGGTGATGATATCCAGGGTCGATTAGGATGGATTATGGATTAGGGTAATACTTTTAAAAAATAATTCAGGAAGGAAATGAAAGTCTGGTTTAGGTGGGTGGTAAGTAAAAGAAAATGAATAGACAGACCAAAGGATAAATTTAAAAACAAACTACCCAGAATACTTGGTTCTCTGTATTTCTTCAGTGATCCAGCACCAGCACAAGGTTTTTCTATGTCTTCATAGACTATTCATTTGACTTAATTATGCTAATTTATACAGTATTCCCCATTATCCATAGGGGATACATTCCAAGATCCTCAGTAGATGCCTGAAACCACAGATAGTACCAAACTTATATATACCATGTTTTTTCCTATACATATATAATGTGGTAAAGGTTAATTTGTGAATTAGGAACAGTAATAGATTAAGAACAATAAATAGAACAATTATAACAATACACTAAATGTCAGCAGCATGGCCAGCGAGAGGACTTCCAGGTCTCTCCCTTTGAAGTGACAACAAGTTAGACAGCTATAATTAAAAAAAGGATTCCCTGTTCGACACACAAACATGTCTGAGGGATCGGAGCATTGATATTTCTGAAGGCAGGCATATAGGAGCGAGCAGGGGTGATGGGCGTTGGGGGAGCGGAAGAAGGACAGAAATGGGAGCCATAGATGTAGTTCGGTGCTTGCTGTGGCCCCAGCAGTTGTGGTATGAGCGAAAGGTCGGCTGCAGCCCCCACTGGACAAACCAAAGGGGTAGAGGCATCAATCAGGCCTGGGTGGTTGGTGCACATTGATGCTGAGCCCATAGTCAGGGGCAGAGAAATGGTGCGAAGGATGTCAGCATTCTAAAAAATGCCACCACCAAACAAAAGAAGCTGTAGATTCAGGAACCCGTCCTCTCCCCATCCTCCTGTGGCCCACCTGGCACTAAAATCCTCACTCAACAGATCTCAAAAATGACAGAAACAACTTTCCAGCCTAAGTGGTTTGTACTCATTGTAGCTGAACCCACAGAAAGAAGAGAGTTGCAGATGCACAAACCCACTTCCCCTCACACCACCCCCTACCCATTATGTCAGAACCTGGTATAGATAACTAGGGCATCTCAGGCAGAGCAGCACTGCTGGAAGCTTCAGGCTGTAGGGAGGTAGTACTGGGAACACACAGGCCAGAAGGCCCATAATCCATCACATCCCACCATGGGAGTGTTTCCCAGAGACCAAGGTGACTGGATGTAAACAGGACTCCCACCTCTTCTGGAAATACAGGTTATTTTCCACTGGGAAGGCCACACCACCCCACAGAGACCCAGAAAGCCCTAGTTGTGTAAGCAAGAGAGAACAACAACTTGCGGTTCATCACCACCTGGAAAACCAAAGAAAGACCTCTATCAACTGCTAAACAGTTAAAAGTCAAAAAAAATTAAAAAATAAAAATAAAAGTAAAATATCACTCTTCCCACAAATGCCCAGGTAGAGAAATAATCCATCAAGCACAATGAAAAACCCAGATAACAAGGGCGTTCATAAGGAAATGGAAAAAAAAAAAAATCTCCAGAAAATAAACTTAAAGACATGGAAGACTATGATCTAAATGACAAAGAATTCAGATTGCAGTTCTGAAGGAACTCAACGAGATACAAGAAAACTCAGAAAAGCATTTCAACAAGCTCAGAAATAAAATCAATGGACAAATGAAGTACTTTACCAATGAAATTGAAACAATAAAAAATAACCAAACAGAAATTCTGGAGCTGAAGAACTCAAATGAAATGAAAAATGAACTAGTGAGCTTAGGAAATAGAGCAGATCCTATGTAGGAAAGAATTAGTGATACGGAACATAGAAATCTAGAAATGACTCAGATGGAAAAAAAAAAAAGAAAATGAAGAGAAAGGAAGGAAGGGAGTGAGGGAGGTAGGGAGGAAAGAAAGAAAGAAAGAGAAAGAACTCTACAAGAACTTTCTGACTATGTATTAGAAAGAACGATTTAAGATTAGTGGGTTAACAAAAAGGAAAAGAGAAGGAGAAAGGAAAAAGAGAGATTATTCAAACAAATAATCAATGAGAACTGGATCCTCAAATCCAAGAAGCTAATAGAACACCTAATAACCTCAATCCAAAAAGGCCTTCTCCAAGGCACATTATACTAAATCTGCCAAAAATTATAATAATGAAAGGATTCTCACAGCAGCAGGGAAAAGAAAATGGTAACCTATAAAGAAAACCCTATTAGATTACCATCAGATTTTTCAGCAGAAACCTGACAAGCTAAAAGAGAGTAGAGTCAAATATTCAAAATATTGGGGGGGAAAAAAGAAATCACCAGCTAAGAGTAATATATCCAGCAAAGTTATCCTTTTGATATGGAGGAGAAATAAAGGTTTTTCCAGATAAGCAGAAACTGAAGGAATTTACCACCATGAGACCCGCATTCAAACAAACGCTTAAAGGTGCCCTTCTACCTGAAACAAAAAGACAAAAGGAAACTGCAGAAGGAATATGACATGAGACAGACATATGGATCCACCAAAGAAATGAAAAGCATTGAAAATTAAAGAAATATATATGGTGAAAAAAAGCAAATACACTGTAATAGTAGTTATGTGAATGTGGTCTCTCTCTTTCTCTCTCTCTTTCTCAAAATATCTTATTATACTGTACTCACCCTTCTTCTTGTGATGATGTTAGATGATGCAATGCTTACGCAATGAGATGAAGTGTGGTGAATGAGGTAGGCATTGTGACACAGCATCAAGCTACTGTAAGATTTACTTTAATACAAGCACAGCTACAATAAGACAGTCAATTTAATAACCAAGATAGGCACTAAGTGACTAACAGGCGGGTAGTGTACAATGTCGATACATTCAGCAAAGTGATGATTCACTCTATGAAGGATGGTGTAGGACACTGAGATTCGATCATGCTACTCAGAATGGCATGCAATTTAAAACTTACGAATTTTTATTTCTGGAATTATGTATGTAATATTTTCAGACCACAGTTGACCATGGGTAAAAGACAATGGAAAGCGAACCTGAAGAAAAGGGGAGACTACTGTATTGTATTGTTATTACCTGTTCTTAGAGTTTACCCTCTATCCCCAATCATATCAGTGTCTTGTAATGTCCATAATATTCAAGCATAGATATCCCTGGAGCATCTAATTTACTTAGAGGGAGTCCAAAAAAAATGCATTTATTTACTGTTGGAGGCAGAATGTAGAAGTTATAGATAGAACTTGATTATTATTGTTATATATTAATGATTTTTTTGAAGTCAAACATGAAGGTGTATCATTCTTTAACTAGAATCTTTCAGGAATGAAATTGTCTCTGTATCACTCTTGTGTAGCACTCTGCTGCAGTCCTGTGGTTCAATAAATGTTGTTGAATGAATAAATTGCATACAATTGTATTCAAACTAACAATGATTATGATTCAATGTAGAAATACCAACATGATGATAATAGAAGGCAAACGCTGTTTTTTCCTTTGAGTAACTCTTATTTTCAATGTGCAGTTATGCTTGCATATGTAGTATAATCAGAATCTAAGAGAACATCTTATACATTCCATTTAGAAAGTGGTATAAATACTGATTTATACCACTCATTCCTTTTAGAATTCACTTGATTTTTATGTGCATGACTCATTGTTCACCTTTCTAAGCAACAATTCTTCAAAATCTGTCAATTTAGCAGTTAAATAAATTATCATTCCTTCCTAAAGAGTTGGCACTCCTATCCATTTTTCCATATATATTTAGTTGGAACATTAATGGAGTACTTTTAGAAAATACACTGATACATTAGGATTTTTTTTTTTAAAGCAAGATGTTTATAAATGAAAAGAAGTATGCAAGATCCTGTGTAGGCAGATGTCAATTTAATAAATACTATGTGACTTTGTCCTGTTTGCTATTGTTGAAAGTATTTATATGAAAATGAGGACTTAAATCAATTAACTTAACAGTTCTGGATAACTACATTTTACATATAATTGATCTTACTAGCTCAGATCTACAAAAAATTGCTCATTTCCTTTTTCATTTTCTCCATGTAGATATAGCTTTAGTCAGTTACAGTTTTCAGAATTGAAAAGTACTTTAAATAGTCTAATTTATAATCTGACACTCAAAGCCATTCCTTTTAGTGAATGGAAGTGAAGGAAAAATAAAATTTACAAAACAGGTATTCCAAAAGCAATAATAATAAAAAAAAAAGATTATAATGTGAGTTTCTCAACATCACTAGCTAGCATCTCCAATTTGGCCTTGTAAATATTATTCTGAAAAGATGTATTATCACATGCCAATGCTATTCAAACCAAGTCATGTTATATTTTAGTATTTTGATTACCTATGTGCCAGGCTTTGTGCTAAGTGCTGGATTTAGTATTTACTTCAATGATGAACAATTAGTTTACCTTTATGGATTTTACAGGTCACTGGAGCAGAGAGATAATTCATCAAGGAATCGCACTATGATGGGTGACGTGGCACCACATAGCAATGTCACTAACAATAATTGTACTGTCTTTTTGGTGTGATTTTGAACTTATTTCCTAATGAACAAGAAAAACAACAAATAGGATTTAGCCTCCCAATATGAAAGAAATCTACTGGCAACTCAGGGGTGTTTGGGTTAAAGAGATACAACCCATCACCTGATGAGAATAACATGTTCATCATCTATCTTTATATTTAAAGACTACAAAGCCTACAGAGTATTTTTTTAAGAGAAATTTAAGAACCCAGATATCTAGACACATGGTGGTGGTGGTGGCGGTGGGTGGTGTACCCAGTACCCACGGAGTTGAAATAAAATTGAAAAGACATGACAAGTTGTTTTCTTTCTGCATCTGGCTTCATGACATGTATCTTGTTTTGCCACACTAAAATCGAAAGTACTTATGGAGTGCATTTCCAAGTTGCCAAATTCCTGGAGTAATTGTGTATTTTTTATCTTCACTCCTGAGGCTTCTGGTATAGCTGAGTAAAAGCTGATTAATTCCTAGGTAAATACAACTATTCTCTTATGGAACTTCAGCTGATTATTCTCAATTTTGGTTCATTTGCATTTACTAAAATTCAAGTTCTGGGCACTACATTTTGTCTATGAACTCTTTGTTGTAATTAATAAAGTAGATGTATGTGCAGCAGAACTGAAATTCTGAGTTTCTTAATAAAGAAGTTATCCCTTGTTACTATATCCTTACCCAAACATTAGTTGTCACTTTGATGTTGCTAAGAAAGTGGCCTTTTGGAGTAGAATGAGATGTTAAGGATATCAGGGATTTTGCTTATTTTGTTTATTAACCAAGTTCCTAGAAATACATCTTATTATGGCATTCTACTAAGAATGCCTGCACTATTTCTTTCAATTTAAACAAATTTAGAACTAAAGAATTGTTATTAATATAAAGTAATAATATGTGAAACACTCCTGAAGTATTCTTATGTCTATTTGTATCACCTGGTACCCATTAAATATAAGAAGACATAGATACAGAGGCAGAGATTCCAACCACCCTATACATGAAACTCTAATATTCATGCATTTCTCTCTCTAATGTGCTAATAACAGGAGAGATGTAGTCTCTGATCTCTCATTCCCTGCAGGTAATGTCTGTGTCAAGCAGAGACAGCCTGTGGAAGTAATGTTTAAACTTCACCTCCAAGCTAACAAGCACACCTGACAAAATAAAAGCAATACTATATTTCAACAACTCTAAGGTGACTTTTTTTATTTTTCACCTTTTCACATCATTGAAATTGGGATGAATCTTCAGTTTATCAAAAGTCATACTTCAATTGGAAGTATTTTTTTTCTTTTCTTAATCATATACTGAACATAATGCATCTTTGAATTCATGACACCTTAGAATGGATGAAATATGATTGTTCTCAGCCTTTAGGGATTTCAGGTGTGATAGCAATAACCATTAGAAATATAGTACGTCAGATGAAAGCCCTGTGGATTTCCTCTGAATAAAGATGTAGCAGAATAGTTTCTCTGCCCACATGTCAGGCTGATCTAGACACACATTGACCTTTGTAATGCACCCACACAAACAGGTAGCTCTATCTCCTATAACAGCACCTTAGAATATAAATGCCAGGATCTCGTTTTCATAAATAATGCAGGCTCTAGAGGTATTTTTATCTTGATTGCTTATTCTCCATTCTCCAAAGCTTATAGCTTATACCCAAATGATATAACCTTACCATTTGCATTAATTCATGGATTTGAAACCGACCCTCTACAAGTTCCCTGGGGTAGTTTAGTTTCATTTGTATGCATGTAAATAGCACCAAGGCTGACATAAAAATTAATGAGCTATTTACTTAGCCTAGGCTTAGCTCCTAAAAATCAAGCAAATGCTTAAGTTTATTAAAATAAAAATAAAGTTACAAAGTATTAAATAATGACAGTACAAAAAATGGTGGTATTTAATTTTGAAAAATGAAAACTAAAACTTAAGACAAGAAGAAATAATAGAGGAACATCCATTTCACCTGTTGCTGTCATCACTGCACTCACACCAAACTACAATCTGATTCCGGTATCACTATGGAGTACAGGAGGCAATGTAGTATCGACTCACACCAACCAGGAACAAGGGTATTTCAAAGGATCTAGGGTTTGGCACAATGATAACAAATTTTCAAACTGCCTTTAATTAGTGACAATACCTGTTACCATTTTAGTAGCCCTGATTACAAATGTCTTGTATTTCAAATATTTTACATGTTGTATATATTTTGCCTATGAAGTCCTCAAGAGCAGAACTGTTGTTTTAATTATTTTTTCAGTTACAGTTGACATTCAATATTTATTTATATTAGTTTCAGATGTAGAGCATAATGGTCAGGCATTGATATAATTTATGCAGTGCTCTCCTGATTAGTCTAGTATACCCCTGGCACTATACATAGTTGTTGCAACATTACTGACTATAACCTCTATGCTATATTTCACATGCCCGTGACTATTTTGTAATTACCAATTTGTACTTCTTAATCACTTTACCATTTTTACCCAGCTCCCCAACACACCTCCCCTCTGTTTGTTCTCTCAGTTTGTTCTCTGTATCTATGAGTCTGTTTTTAATTTGTTTGTTTGTTTATTTTGTTATGATATTCCACACATAAGTGAGATCATATGGTATTCGTTTTTCTCTGTCTGACTTCTTTCACTTAGCGTAATACCCTCTGGGTCCATCCATGTTGCAAATGGTAAGACTTTATTCCTTTCTATGGTTGAGTAATATTCCATTGTATATGTGTACCACAATTTCTTTACCCAGTCATCTACTGATGGGTACTTGGGTTGCTTCCATATCTTGGCTTCCATATATTGTAAATACATTGCAAGTGCTGCAATGAACATAGGAGTGCATATATCTTTTTGAATTAGTGTTTGCATTTCTTCAGCTTAATATACAGAATTGGAATTGTTGGTAGTTCTATTTTTAATTTTTTCAAGGAACATCCATACTGTTTTCCATAGTGGCTGCGCCAATTTGCAATCCAACTAACAGTGTACCAGGGATCCCTTTTCTCCACATCCTTGCCAACACTTGTTTGTTGATTTTTGATGATAGCCATCCCAACAGGTGTGTATACTGTGCTCATGGATAGGAAGAATTAACATAGTTAAAATGTCCATAATACCCAAAGCAATCCGTAGGTTCAATGCAATCACTATCAAAATACCAATGGCATTTTTCACAGAAATAGAACAAACGATCTTAAAATTTATACAGAACCACTAAAGACCCCAAATAGTCACAGCAATCTTGAGAAAGAACAAAGTTGAAGGTCGTATGCTGCATGATATCAAACTATACTATAAGGCTATAGTAATGAAAAGAGCATGGCATGGCATAAAAACAGACACATAGATCAATGGAACAGAATAGAGAGCCCAGAAATATACCCACACCTATATGGTCATTTAATCTATGATAAAGGAGGCAAGAATATACAGTGGGGTAAAGACAGTCAACTCATAAATGGTGTTGGGAAAACTGGACAAATATATGTGAAAAATGAAAGTGGACCACCTTCTTACACCATATACAAGAATAAACTCAAAACAGATTAAAGATTTAAATGTAAGACCGGAAACAATAAAATTCCTAGAAGAAAAAACAGGCATAAACTCTTTGACATTGTTCTTAGTGATATTTTTTTTTTCTGATTTATCTCCTAGAGCAAGGGAAACAAAAGAAAAAAATAAGCAAGTGGGTCGACATCAAACTAAAAAGTTTTTTACACAGCAAAGGAAACCATCAACAAAACGAAAAGGCAGCCTACTGAATGGAAGAATTGTCTAGTTTGACGATGTCTCTTTATAATTCCTGCCAATAGATGCCACTGCCAACACCCCATAAGAATCTTTGATTTCAGGGTTTAGATTTGCCCCTAATTTTGAAGTTATTGAGGTTTCCATTTTTTCAGGTTTTTCATTTTAGAGCATACAACACAGCACAGCCTTCTCTGCTTCTCGTTGCTTCAGGGAACCAAATTAACAAAAGCCAAACTTCTCTACCACACAAAGAAAACATATTTTTCATTGCTTAATTTGACATTGTCTATGTATACTTGTTAATTGTTATCATTTAATATAGTACGTAAAGATTCTCCATAAGAATACATAGATACCTATTCTTCGCCTGGGGGATTTTTGCTAAGTAAAAGGAGCGTGTTTAACTGAGAGATTTCATATTAAATGAAATCTGTTTATACTAAAAAATTATACTTTTTGGCAGATTGCCTTCCCCCCTGTCTTCGTTATACCAAAAATCAAAATCAAAACAAGGTAAGTTGTTTAAGGAGTGACACCCACAATTCTAATTAAATGCACTTGATCAAAAAATAAACAGAACAAAAAATTAACTGGTGTGGAGCGTAGAGGGAACCGGGATGAAGGACCGGGAGATCGGCATGCAATTGTTTTCATCATTCCATTTGAAAAAATCTAGAGAGGCCCAAAAGCAAATTATTCTTTCAGCAAAGAAGAATAGACTCCAGCTAGTGACACACCGAATTACATAGAAGAACTTAAAAATATCCACTTTGCAAAATCCTTTCTTGTTCTACATAAAATTATTCACTGCCCCAAAGTAATTTGCTAAGTGGTGCTGGTTGATTGGACCATTGTGAATTGGCACTGGGCCAAGACAGCTGGCCTTGTCTATTACCTGGAGACCACTTGAATGTTATAAGAACATCAGACCTGATGTTTCTGGATTCCTACCACATGGTATAGCCATAAATGGGTAGCAATGAATTAGATGAAACGTGTTTTATAGTCCCGTTCCATTTGGCCATGTTTATAGAGAATACTTAAAGGAATATTGCATGAGAAAATGCTTGAAATGGATTGTATTTAATGCACAATTATCTATAAATGCTAGAGTTAGTAATTAAAAACACATCAGCTTAAAATAAATAGAAGTTTATTCAAATGCCTTCATACTTTTTCTTCTGATCACACATTGTATTAAATATACTGATATGACTGACAAAATAGTTGCTGCATGCTGAAAATTGCTAAACATCAGATATGTGTAGCCGAACTATATCAAATCTCCAATATCCTTTTAAGATACACACACACACACACACACACACACACACACACACACACAAATATATATGTATATATAAAATATGAAATTTGGAACAAAATACAAGTCTGTATTTCTAAACAACTCTTTCAAATGATAGTATCAAAATGGATTCACAACTAAAATGTTCTGTTTCCATTCATAAGAATTTCAATTGCATTTTACTATTTTAGTAAGGTAAATTTATCCATGAAACTAAATAGCTATATGCTAAAATAAAGCTCAAAAGGCCTCTTAATCAGAATAAATATCTTTCAAGAAACAAAGTTTCCAAGATTTGACAAGATATACAAACTAAGAAAGTTCTCACATGTCCTAATCTCAAATAATCAAGAAGTTTAGGTTTAAAGAGAAACAATTCATCATCTATGTCAATGAGAGCAAAGCATTTTCAGATGCCCCACACAAGTAAGGCAAAGACATTTATTACTGAAATATGAGAAAAATTATCTTTATGACTTTGTTTACTAATTTATAACTTGAAATTCTTTAAGAAAATGTTACTTTTGAACTTCAAGCATTCAAATTGGAATATAAAGTTCTCCATCATGTGTTCTTTGCACATTAATACTAACATGAGATATTACAGCTTGTTAACTAACCTTCAATTGCCACTACCAAGGAAACTATTTTCTTGATTGGAACATGATCTATCATTTAAGAGTACACTGACATAACATTTTCTTGAAAATTTTTGAGAACAGTAGGCTATAGTCAAATTAATGAGCAAGTCCTGTGGGCCTTACTAGGAAAAAAACAGAACAAAACAAAAAGTTGTTTACTGTTTATCCTTATTAATAGACCTGAAATGTATTCTATCGTTCAGTAGAAAAGAAAACAAGTCAAAGCAGGGAAGAAAGAAAGAGGGAAGGATGGATTAACCACAACTGAACATTTAATCAAAGGCATCATTTATAAATGTTGATTGGGTTCCCTTCTCATACACCATATTGTCAAGAAACACAGTTTCAGATTTTATACCTGCATCTCACTGATTCATGAAGATTGTAATTAAAAGTGAAACCTTCCCATTTATCAAGATTGCAGACTAATTTGTTGAAAAATCAAAATAAATTCATTAGAGTATGTTTGGTATTTGACGCCAAACATAAATTTTATTAATGTTTTGTTAAAATAACAAGGAAAACAATAATAATAAGTGAAAGAGTTTTAATTATATTCAGCCAACTGATTATATGGGATACTTTCTTTCTTTTGTTTTTTTTTTTAATAACCAACCTGTAGAGTATTCAGTAATTACTAAAGCATCTACCAAGAAAATCTTCAAGAGAGCTATATAAATAAAATCTTTATGTAAATTTACAAAAGAGATAGCAATGCTTTAATACCTTTATAACAAAGACAGCTATTTTTGACTTCTATCTGATAAATTTGATTGCAACAAAAAAGGGCCAATTCATCTGACTAGTCATTTAAATTGCACCATTTTTAAAACAGTGAGGTCACTATGAAGCGGCTAATGTAAGGAGATAGAAAGGAAAATAATTTTTTTTGAGCAACTCCATATACCTGGATTGGCACGTTACATAAGTGAGTCTATTTATCCCTCAGGAAATCCTTTAGATCGGCAACATTAACTCTATTTTTACTTACCAGGAAACTAGCTCACACAGTTCAGTCACGTGGAGGAAGTGTGCCTGTTTCTGAGGGCCAGGTTCTCTCTGCCACTGTCTCCCATTTCCAACTATCTTGCGTGGAATTGCCCTGTCATATTTGTCACGTGGCTGGCCCCTCCTCATCCTCGCTGACCATGATGCCTGCCTCCATCATGTCATTTGTTAGAATCTTTTTTATTTTTTGCCCACATCCAAGAATTCATTTACTTTTGTATTAACATTTATTCTTTTTTTATTATTTTCAGGTGTACAAAACAACATAACGATTAGACATTTACACCCCTTGCAAACTGATAACCGTACCCCCAAGTCTACCACGCCTCTGACATGGTATTTGACTTCTTCTCCCCCAGTAGAAGGGGAGGTCCTTGAGGACAGGGTCATTGTCCTTCTTTCCTGTGGGTTCCCAGCCTTGCCAGAAGCGCCTGGCACATGACGAACATTCAGCAAATGTTAACAGAGCTAATGAAACTTCTCTATCTTGTGCTTTCTTTTTAGAGAACTTACAAAAACTAAGAATTTGAACTCTATCAAGTTGGCACTTTGTTACGTTTGGCTTTCACCTCAGAAAGTGAGCACAACTTTTAGCCCTCACACAAATATGTCATAATACAAAGTAATGGCAGAGTGTCAAGTTTCTTGGGACCTTGTGGTAACAAAGCAGGCTAATGTGTTTCACCTCTTTTAAATTATTTCTACAAAAACACAAGTAGACATACAGGACACACACCTTTGTAAAAACGATGTGGATCTTTAATATATATGTGGAAGGAGATCACATTTAACAGTAAATCAAATGTTAATGCTGAAAAGATGTTATTTTTAATGAAGGCATCAGACAAGATGAGGAAGGAGAAAGACAACTGGAGCTTATTTGGGTGTGGCCCATTGGAGGTGGGTGGGGAAGGTTGTAAGAGGACGGCTGTGGTAACTGGATTACACTTCTTGAGCCCCGAGGAAAATGTCCTGAGAGCCTTACTATCTGCTGACGCAGCAGCTGAGCATGACCTACAATACAGTGGTAAATTATGCCTCTATCAGACACTCCAGTCCTACTCTCCCTTTCGGCTAGAGAGAGCTCAGAAATGTTTCCTCCCCAAGGCAAAATTGAGAGGAAGAAAAAAAATCCCTTCTTCCTACCCACAGCAGTAAATACTTGAAGAAGTTTGGGAACAGACTGATTTTCAAAAACAAACAAACAAAAACAAAGCAACTTTTCCATGCACTATTCGGGGTGCCCAGAGGTACACTGAGCAGGTTGGTGGATGCTATCTCAGAATCTGGCGGGGGGAGGGAAGAAAAAAATTTGGTTTCTTTGTCCCTCTCCCTTCTCCAGACTGAAATTTATTTCAAAGAACCCTGTGGGCAGAAGAACCAGATTTAAAGCCACTACTGCCCCAGGACAAACTTATTCTAGTCTCAATAGAAAAGGTTCCCACAATCTGAATTACCTCTGGGGAAGAAGCACAGATGACTGTGGGCACTCTGGTTCTACGCCTGACATTTCCACTGGGCCAAGACAAAGCGAGTTTTATTAGCCATTCCACTACCATGGAAGACCACTCAAATTATGATTTTTGCCACAATTATCTTACTGCACAGCCATAAAATATTTCAGCTGCAGCACCAATCCTACTGGAAAAGGAATAACATTCTTTCATAATTCAGAAATATCACAAAAACTATTTTCAATGTGATCAGTAACACAGAATGGACAGTTACCAACATAACTGAGGGGAAGGCACATGGACATAAAGGATGTCCTTTGGAAAAATATTGGAACATAAAACCTTATGTGAATCATAAAATTTATAAGCAATGTAACTCTGGGGAGAATGCACACTTGATGTGGATCACCCTAGAAGCACAATGGTCAAAATAACTACCTGTTTGGCTGTCATTTGCTCTGTGGTATCGGTATCGGTACTGTGAACAGCAAGAGTCAACCTTTAAATGTTTTATTTAAGAATAGTAGGTGAGCAAACTGGATGCCAATTAAACACATCTTATGTCTTATACTCATATTTGTATTGAAACATGAAAAATGCCCTTTTCAATATAATTTTTTAAAAAAATTAAATATATTAACACATTTTAGAAAGTTTTAAAATGTATGGACCACTGTAGATTTTCATCTAAAGCTGTTCATACTAGCTGAACTGAACAGCTGTTATCATATTGATTCCCCTTATAATTATCAAAATGAGATTTTCATACCCCAGTTGTATTATCACTTATTAATGATAATGACATGAATTAGATTAATTAGCACAGCATAAGAATGACAAACAATGGTATAGCTAGAGATAGGTGAATATCCTTGTGTCTTAAGAACCATATAAAGAGAGTTAGTAATAATAATATGTCACAACTATTATTTGTATGTATCACAAATTGTGTTAAGCTTGTTATGTAATTTCTCCCATTTAATCCACATAACACACCTAGGTGTGTTATGGGATAGTGATAGAGAAAAGGGCTTCGAGCAAAATGTCTTAGAGAGTTTATATAGTTTCTCTGGTCTGGGTTCTCAGAACCGTAAGGAGTCGAGCCAACCTCCAAACCCTGTCAGTACAGTATGACTAACATTATGGGCTCATACTAGTTATGTTATATAGATTAGTTTAAAGGTAGACAAAAGTAAGAGGCCTTCTTTAGGTATCACAAGGGAATAACATAGAAACAAGAGACAGTGACTATAAGTGGAAGTGACTTTAGTTAACTTCTACTAATAAATGACTTCTTCGGTCATTTGACTTATAGGATCATTCCATCTTTGGTTCTTCCAGTCCCTGATTTGCCTGCCAAATTTGTATTGGCATAGTTAATCTGCTTTAAGTGGTTTCTGTTCATTAAGGCAATTTATGTGTTTTATGTTACGTACCTTTTCATAAGTTTATATCTTGTCCCTTCGAATCATTACATTCAATAATGTCTTAAACCCAAATATCTATTGTTCGATTTGATTGAATATTAGTTTAGGACTTTAAATTAATTTACTGTCTCCTCAAAAAATACTCAAGATTTGGGTTAACTTTTTAATATTGTCATCCATTAAGTCCTACAAACCTGCTATATTCCCCGATCAAGTCATTCTCCTACTTTGCTCATGTTCTCCAAAATTTTCTACCATCTTCAATCTTTGACACTTGGGACTCTCCTAACCCCTTCATTTCCAGCAGAAGTTCCTTCATATCTCATAAGAAAAACAGAACTATCCACTTTCATAAGGAAATAGAGAAAACGTCTTTTTTCCAGCTACACACTATTGCGACACATTATTGCCATGCCTTCTTCCTTCTACACGTAACGATATATAATCGTCGGTCTTTTGTCTATGGAAGGTATGTTTTCCTTTTTCTCTCATGTACATCATTCTCCCTCTTGGAAGAAGAGAGAAGAAACCAAAAGATGTAGAAGCAAGGTCAGTGGAGAAGATTTTAACCTCTTCCCTATCCCCCTCCCTTCCATGCCTCCACCTCCAAGACTAACATACCTCCAGCCCCGAACCCCCAGCCCAAAGACTCTGCCCATACCCAAGACTCCTAAAAAGATCTTTTTTGATTCCCTCTCACTAGAAGTATGACATGAAAGGACAAAACTGATCACAAAAGACCACTCCCCAATATTGTCTAAATCTATGTACCCTACAGAAAATGAGGCTTTTCCCTCCCCTTAAATTCAAATATCTATTTGAAATTTTTAATGACTTTGGAAATATTTTATGTTAAAAAAAAATCCAGCAGACATATTCAGTCTTCATTTTAGTTGCTAAGCATTCCATGACACAGTCTCTTCCTGTTGCTTTGGAATCCCCACATGCCTCTTATTTTCGGCCCTAACTATCCTTCTCAGGATCCTTCCAAGCCTCTCTCCCCCACTGCCTCCCACCATTATTTAATATCCAAGGACCTCACTTCTTTTCTCTTCTCACAGTACATACTCTGCCTACCACATCTCATTCCTGCCCGTGACTTCAAATGAAACTCTGTCAGTAACTTCAAAAGTTAGCAGGTTTTAAAGGGAAGAATCCTTCAGTAAACACACGATCAAGTATTGTCACTCATTAAACATATGTTAATCAAAACTAATTGTAGACTTTTCAACTGCACTAAATAAAACAAATTGACACTCATCAAATAAACACTGGCTCAAATCAATTATTTATTTCTTTGGAAAAATGAACATTGCTTTATTTCTTTACTATAATACTATTACTCGTAACATCTCTTTTACTCATTAAAACATGTAATATGCATATACATAAAATAATTCCGAATATCTATATTCATTACCTTAGGTTTATGACTTAGAAGACAGTATCTACATTTCATTTCATGAAACGTTATTTTATTATTTGAACACCAACTGGTTAATCATTTCACTGGAACCAACGGTGACATGGTATTGATGGTGGATTACTATGAGCTTGCCCAAAATGGAGCCAATAACCAACCTAACATAAGACCAAAACGTGCTGAATCAACATCACATTCATAATAAACATCAAATGTTTGAGGTAACTTGTGAGGTCCCCAGGAGTTCAGAGAAACGAGAGTTGCTATCAGCATCAGCCATCTGGGGCCTGAGCCCCATACCAAAGCCCATACTGCAGCATTGAGCAAGCTAACGGATAGTCCTTTTCCCAACAGCAGTGGCCTTCAAACAACCGACCCTCCTAAAATAACTTTATAAAACTATGTACCCCTCACACAATTTGAGGTTGACATTTAATTTTTATATACGTTTAAATAGCAAGAGGTGTAAGTTGCAGCATATTAAGAATACTGATGTTTTGGAATAAAACACATTTTTTATGAATCCAGAGTAATCTGAATACTCAAGAGAATTACATAAACGAGATCTATTTCTTTTTGAACTCATATTTCCATTCCCACTGAATTTTATCCTAATGTAGTAAGTTTTATGCTTGAAAGTATTTTTATTGACATTTCTCTGCAATAAACATATGTACTGTAAAATGGCTTAAAAAAATTCCCTGTAACCATATGACTCTAAGTATAAAAATAAAATTTCTTCTGGGGTGACTTACAATTAAAATTATTTGAAGAGTACTAATATCAAAATAAATATGTAAAATGGTGATGAATAATTATTAAGCAAAGATCAAAATTACTGGAAATCAATCTCTTACTGAGATGTATATATTTGGCTTTTCTCTGTTTGGTTTTTTTTTTTTTTTTTCATGTATTCCATGAGTTACTACTACTTACTACTAAAAGGAGACAGGACCCATAATTAATTTTCTTCCATTTTTTTTTTAGTTTATGTTTTTATTACTATAATTGTGAAGAAGACTCTGTTCACATAAATAGGTGGAAATGGAAGAAACACCTTCCATGACAGCAATGGTAGTCGATTCCCTGAACTCCTTCTCAGTCACATGCTAAAAGTCAGTGATCTTTCATCACAAAGTATCTTAATCATATATTTGCTGACAACTCAATTAGGCCCTTCTGCAACTTTGCTTAAAATAGAGAATTGTAAACCACCTGACTTGCAAATGGATTCCCTACCCAGGCATCGAACCATTTCATGGCAATACTACAGTCAAATGAATTATCTCTCTCTCCCTCACGCTTATGTATGTATGTATTTATTTATGTATGTATTTGTTTATATTTTGGTATCCTCAAAGCTCTCTGAGTCATATCCCACTGGAAAAAATTACATAGCCCCAAGGATATGCACACTGCAGTTTAAAGTCTGCTACACAACAACATGATGGCAATTTATACTACATTTAGATATGTTCAGTTCTCCTAAAAGCACACCAGTAAGTAAAAATAGAGCACAGAGTAGATCTGAATCAAATACCTTTAACGGAAAGATTGTCCACAAACCTTCCTGTTATCAGCAAATAAACACACATACATCCCCGAGATACACACATTAACAGTTCAAATATTGATGGCAACTTATACAGTTTTAATACAAATTACACAGAAATGTTCCCCAAAATGCTAGGGCTTGTTTTATATTCTTCAGCAAGATTGCATTAACCAAACAAGACACTGCATTATTAGTAATACCCATTCTTTTAACGGGAAAACAACTAGAAGATGTATTTCCTTAGTTAGGTTCAGAGAAACAGAAAATTGGCTCAACTATAAACAATGCTTCCTGGCTATGAACACCAGCGTTTCTTAAAGTGTTATAGGGAATTATTAAGAAAGCAGCTAAGTATTTAATGCAAGTGCTAAGCAGTTTTAGAGCTTCAGGAGGCTGCAGGCTGAGCCTTCCCTTGCTCTGTGGTAAATCCCTGGAACTCATACAACCAGACACACTCAACATTACCTAAGGGTACCAACAACCTATTGTTGGTTACTTATATCAAACAACACAACCTCCAAAAAATAACACATGTATGTCAATTTGCATTTGTAGAATGTGGTTCCTTCAGGAAGGTTTATTTTTGGTTTAGCATATATTTGTCATGGGATTACGTTGTATGAGAAATTTTACTTACTAAGAATGAAAAGGAAAAAAAATAACTAAGAAATAAGAGAGCGCATCCCCTCGTATTTTTAATTTATGAATTAATAACCTTCCATGTTCCTCTCCCACCCATGTTTCCTGCAGGAACTAAATCCATACTGATCTCCCCTCTCCAACAATGACTTTATACACCATACCAAATGAAAGGGGTACTCACTGGTAAAGTGAAGCAGTGACATTCTTCTCATTCCTTTAAAATCACCTTAACGTGACACCATCTTCTCAACCTTTTTACGGGCAGGGGCAGGCAGCCTTCTTAATGATCCTTAATGACCCACACCTTTTATAGAGCCACCTCCATCTTAGGTATGAGAAACACTTGTGAATATGATGGGCCATCACTCCCATTATTAGGTTATTTGGTACAACTGACTGTGAGAAGCAGAAGTCTCTTCAGTGGGTTTTACCTGATCACAAGAGCCTTTACATCTAGATGTAGATGAGAGACAGAGAGAGAGGAAGGGGAGTGGGGGAGGGAAAGGGGGACGAAGATGGAGAGGGAGATGGGGAGAGTAAGAGAGAGCGGGGAGGGGGAGAGAGCGAGAGATGGGGAGGGAAGGGGGAGGGAGAGAGGGAGAAGGAGAGAAAGAGAGAGGGAGAGGGAGGGGGGAGGGGAGAGAGAGAAATAGAGAGAGATTGAGAGACATTTGAAGCATGAGAGGGAAATTCTCTGGCTTTGAAGAGGGAAGGGTCACCTGATAAGGAATGCAGGCTGCTTCTAGAAGTTGCCCTAGCTAATAGCCAGAAAGGAATAAAAAATCTCAGGCCTATAGTTTCCAGAAACTGAACTCTGTCATAAGCACATGAGCTGGAAAAAAGACCCTGAGATGCAGGTGATTAACACAGCCCAGCTGAGACTTTGATTTTAGCCTTGTGAGATACTAAGGGGAGAAACCAGCCTTAGCAGCCTAGTTTTCTGACCTACAGAACTGAGCTAACAAAGGGATGATTTAAGGCACTGTTGGTTTACAAACTGGCCTGTATATGGTGGGCAAGGAGAGAAGGAAGAAGGAAGATCACTCCAGATTGGTAGCTGGCAGTGTTAACAAGCAAGGAAACTCTGTATGAAACTTGTCTTGTGCATTGTAAGTACATTTCCCCACTGGCCCGTCATAATCTTAAAAGTTTACATACAGGCCTTAAATGGATTCAGTCACGTATAGTGTCCAGTTGGTCTCTATACCTTACTCTCTCAAGGCTACCTCCTTGGAACAGCTTCTTTTGTGGGAAGGTGAGCAGAATGTACTTCTAAAGATGAGAATGGGCGAGGAAACTCTGATTGCCCTGGTCCAGCCCACTGGTCAACCAGCAGTCATGTCCTCTCAATGACCTCCTCTAACAGACACTACGTTTGTGGCAATTTGTTATACAGCTACAGAAAACTAATACATATGCATTCCACAAATGGGTCATTAGGGAAATTCAAACACTGTCAAAGTATCTAAGAGGGCACTGCCCATCTACCTGTCCAAGATAATATGTACAATGTTTGTTCATCTACTGATTTTGGCTGTATACTTTGAACAAAAGCCCACTAGTGTCCACTAAAAGGAACATAAACTTACTTGACGGAACCTAGAATTGAAGCTATAACACATCTGACAAATAAGATATGAAAATGACTGATTCCCTACTCGTCTTTTTTACCCTATTTACTGAGCCTCTGAACTATGAGTGAACTACACTATGAACTTTGCTCAGATATACATTCTCATTTAACTTCCAAAACTTCGTGATGAAGTAGTTACATTCTCATTTCACAGACCAGAAAACTGAGAGTCCTCGGAATTGAAGTTTATCTTTAATATATTTAATGTTATGTCAACCTTCTCTTTCTCCTGTTTTACAGTTAAAGTGTCTCAGCACCACAGACTCCATCTTCATTCAGCGTGTAACACTTTCAAAGGCTACATCCCAGACAACCTCAACACCAAACCAGACAATGAATTTTGAATCCTCTCATTCATAGTTCTTGACTCAGTTCTTTGGAGTTGTCCATTTGAGTGATGTTGTCCCCTGACTTTGCTGCTAGGCAATTTTGTTGACACACTGAAGGTATTAATAGGATCAGCCTTCCTAGAGCAGTGGTTTTTCAGTCCCAGTTGCATGTGAGAATCACTTGGAAGCATTAAAATATCTGATGCCTGGGTCCCAATGGCATAGAGAATGGGTTAATAGACCTGATGCAGGATCTGAGTGTCGAAATTTTAAAAATCTCTCCAGGTGACTCCATCATGGAGCCAAGTTTGAGGGCCACTTATGTAGAGTTGGATCATACCTTTGGAAAGGACTACAGGGAATATTAACTGGACTGGAAGAAATGGGGAGAGGAAAACACTAACACAGACTACGGGGCTCTGCTTTTGCATCAAGATATCTATGTAGGCAGCTGAGGCCTTGAAAGAATCACTGAAAGAAAGGTTCGCTAAATATAAATGTTTTACAGCTATGTTGATATAAGTATTTCTCTGGGCCTTTCCACAATGGGAGCCTAATTTTAAAAGATTTGCATTGCTGCCTTATTTAATGTTTCTGTTTAAGCCTACTTAAAAGAAGTAGATTTGTCCTCTAAAATCACTGTTTGTATTCTCCTTCAATTCAGCTAAATATATAATGCTATCCTTTTGTTTTAGGCCTCAACTTAATTGTTTACAACTTCTTTTGTCTTATTTTTCTGTATCCTGTTTAAAGCGTTTCATTGTTTTTCCCTTGTGATAATTTTAGCTAGTTTCTTAATTATTTATGCTTTAGTGGGGACATCTTCATTAACAAAAATAGAAATTTATAAAATAGAAAGTAAATTTGCATGTATAATACCAACCCCAGAGGTAAACCTCCCCAATACTCCACAATCCATTCATACCTACCTTTTTCAGTTATTTGAGTATATTAAATCTCCCTGGCTTGTAGCCTTTCTTAGATGTAGTTCCCTCTGCCTTAAATAATTTTTTCCTGGCTAATCCTCCCTTCCCTTTTTGGTTTCAGAAAAACACCAGTTTTTCAGGAGTGTCTTGCTGATGTCTAAACTAGGAAATTCCCTCCCAAAAGAACACTTGCAACTTCAATTACAACCAAACAGACCGTAACTCATCTAGGTCAATTTACATTAACTGTTTAATAGCTCTCTTTGCCACTCGTTATGTGCTTAGTTCATAATTGGGGTTCACTAAATATTTATTGAATGAAAGAATGGTAAGCGTGTGCTCTCTATCTTTCCAGACTTTGAATGCATGTAAGTATATTTATAATGGGTTTACACCATATATGTTATGTTTAATTTTCATTCAACAAAATGTCATGAACATTTCCAGGTCAGAACATATAGACCTAATGCATTCTTTAACTTTATAAAATTCCAATTTTTTATATTCTCCTGTATTTACTAATTAGCTTGATGAAATCTTTTACTAGTAGAACTTATGGTGCAATCAAGATCCTTGTAGACTCACTACATCCGTGGTTTCACTTTCCACGGTTTCACTTTCCACGGTTTCAGTCACCCATGGTAAACCGTGGTCTGAAAATATTAAATGGAAAATTTAAAAAATAAGCAATTCATATAAAAAGTTTTAAATTGTGCACTTCTGAGTAGCGTGATGAAATCTCAAAACCATCCTTTCCCACGTGGTCTCACCCAGGATGTGAATCATCCTTTTGTTTAGTGTATCCACACTGTATAGGCTACCCATCCATTAGTGACATAGTAGCTATCAGTTATCAGATCAACAGCACCGGTATCACAGTGTTTGTGTTCAAGTAACCCTTAGCTCACTTAATAATGACACAAGAGTAATGATGCTGGAAATTCGGATATGCCAAAGAGAAGCTGTAGTGTTTTCTTTAAGTGAAGGTTTGTATGTGTAGAAAAACCAAAACAAAAACATAGTCTATATAGGGTCCAGTATTGTCTGTGGTTTCATCCATTAGGGGTTTTGGATCATATCCCCGGAGAATAAGGGGGGACTACTGTACATACATATTAGGTGACCTCTACATTTATTTTTTTAGAGTCCTTCAGGTGGGATCATTGTGTCAAAAATTTATAATTTTAATTTTAATTTGATACATTTTGACAGTTTTCTTTCTAATTTATACTTCCATCAATAGCATTAATTATTTCAATGTTTATCTTTTTATTTTATTTATTAAATGTTAACTGTTACTGTCATTTTCTTTTACTTACTATTATAAAAAGCCATTTGTATTTCATCTTAATAAATACATGTACAACCTCTATGAATCATTCAATAATGACCAGAGTGATTCATTTCACAGAACTGTGAACACTGAATGGTGCAAAACAGCTCTCTAGGTCAACATTTTAAACCTTAACTCACCTATCAAATTCATGATAGATAACTGAATGGTAATAACAGCTCTCATAAGCATTTATTTTGGTTACCTTGAACTTAATCCACTAAAAAACCCTCATATCTAAAATTAATTTTCATGAGTAGGAGGCAGTTTCAGCAGTACATGTATAAATAAAAAATAAGATGGTAGATCAAATATCCTTTTTTCAGTTTTGATATTATAGCGTAGGTCACTGCCTATGTTTTAGAATCTTACATAAGACGTGAATTGCATTTATACGTATGTTGAAGTTTTGAATAGCATACCATTTCACACATGTTCCAAAGCCTTGGAAGTTCATAGAAGTATATGTAAAAATTTGAGTGTCATTGCTATTTAAAAAGTAGAAACTAAATAATTAATAAAAGTAACAGTAATAACAATAATACCAGTAATACAACCTGAGCTTTCACTTTAAATAATGGAGAGTGGGACAAAATATCAGTTCACCCTTATTTACAAAAATTTAACCAACAAAAAAATCAAGAATGACACTGCATAAAAATTTCAGTTTTAAATTATAATAGGATATCCTCACACTTAATACTGTGAATAGAAAAAAATATTCTCAATGAGTTACCCTAACTTGGTTGAGAATATGAAGTACCAAATGATATTTAGGTTATAGCAAATACAATGAATATCTACTAATTAGACAAGAAGTGAATGGGCAGTAGGGAAATAGGGAGTAAAAATCCTTAGCAGTCTAGACATCATTCACTTTAGTGGTTAAGAAGTTAAGAAGAGTGATATAGAAAATGTCAACAGATGTAATAATGCATATGATACTACATACGGTCACATACAAGGAAAAGAAGCCAAGGTCGGTCTCTCTCTCTCTCTCTCTCTCTCTCTCTCTCTCTGTGTGTGTGTGTGTGTGTGTGTGTGTATCTCGCACATGTGCATCTGCAGACTTATAGACTTGCATGGTTAGAAGGACACTGCATCCCCTTTTGTTGAAGCACGCTAATAATCCCACATCTATGACTGGTTAGTCAAAGATGGGGGGGCAACCCAAGCCAGACACAGCCTCGTGGGAACCATCTGGGAAACTCATGGGGTCGATAGAGGTGGGCACAGCCCCCCATTTTCCCCCGGCTAAGGAGAGCCTCTGCCTCTGTGGCTGCATTCCTTTCCACAACCTGCAGGGGAAGTGACTCAATGATGTGCTCTCCATCTATTGATATGCATAAAGGTTTTGTCCCTTGGGGAAGTACATACATCCTGAGACTTATGGTTCAGCTGGCTGCAGGCAAGGGTGATTGGCTTGAATCAGTTTCCTATGATAATGTATGGGATTCACGGATCTTGAGATTGACAAGCTTTACTTCTTTTAGTTCCACACTTAACTAATAAAAGCCATGCATTGGCCCGATTCGGGGCTCAGTCCTTGAGGCTGGAGTCCCTTGGCGCGCCTGCACTCTACTCTTGTCTACTGTCTTTCTTAACCTTGTGCCGCCCTTCTCGCTTCCCACTCCTCTTGTACTGGACGGGACACACATTAAAGTTCCATGTAACATGTCTCACCTAAGGCCACCAGACCAAGCCACGTCTCTTCCTCATGATAGGAGTTCAAGGGCTCACCAAGCAACTGTTCATTCCATACAGCTGCAGTAATGTCAGAGAGCTCATTCAGCCCATTGCGGGACATCTCAATAAGAAAGTCCCACAGGCATTTCCAAATCAATCTGCCCAAATTCAAAGTCATTTTATTCCCTGCTGCGAAACGGTTTCTTTTCCTAAATGTCCTCTGTCATGGTTAAAAGCCCTCCTACTTCAACAAGCTAGACCTTCTGGCATTATCTTTGATCCACTCCCTTCCCCACTTCCACAGCCTGGCTCTTAGCAGGCATTGAGTAACTATATGTAAATGAAAATGAAAAAAAAAAAAAAGAAAGAAGAAGGAATGGAGGAAGAAGAGAAAGAATAGGGGGGATAGAGAAAGGAGGGAGTTTCTTTCCACTTGGAGGTTAAATTGAGGCTTATATACACTGTTTCTATCGTATGTCCACATCGATGACCCTTGGACAGGCACTTCTATTTTGTATTGAAGTATCACGATAGCCTTCAAACTTGTCTCCTGCCAGCTGTCAACTATACTCTCATCTCTCCAAACTGCTCCCCTGCTATGAAATTTATCATGCTTGTACAGTATATTTTATAGTAATAGTCACCTCTGGTTTAAAATATATATTTAATGAACCCCACTGTTTATAAATCATGTTCAAATTCCTTAGCTTAATGTGGGCCCTTAAAATCCTATTCTTATTATGCTTTTATATCTCCATTTCCTGGCAGCCCCAAATCCAACACCTCTCCTACTCCCATGGACACCAAAGTCATATAGAGGCACAAGTGAAATGGACTTGGTGTTTTTGCCACCATTCTTCATTCTGTGTTCACAAATTGAAATACCATAACCTGATTCCTTCTCATCTGAATCCTGTGCTGTTAAATCTCTCCTTAACAGTCAACCTAAAAGTCACCTCTATAAATCCTTCTTTGACAGTTTCAGAATTAAGACACCCCACCCTGCTTGTGTGTCTACAAAGTTGTGTTAAGTATATTACAGTGTTCATTTTAATTTGAACATGACTAATACAAGCACATAATTTTATTTTCCAGGATTCCCTAGGCTGCCAGCTCCTCTGAAGTTTTGTCCGGGGTCTGACTCTCATGCATCTTTGCATCTCCAGCACCAAGTCAGAGCTAACAACAGCTCTGCAAACATCAGGCTACTTGGTGGACAGTAACCTGGAAATGTTTTCTAGAAAAACAGTTAAGTTGCATGGCATTAACGTTTTTGATAGACCTGAAGAAAAGTTCCAAGCTTGTCAGACGGGTTACGTAATTTTAACTTGATTTTTCATGCAATATCGCAGCGTTCCAATGCTTCTCACATTTGTAATGAATACCCAGGATCCCTCTGATACTGACCAACCTCAATAAATGCTAGTCTAGTAAGACATACTGATCTGGACCCAAAGAAACATCTCCTCCCTGCCTCCCGCTTCCTCTGTCTGCTTGATCTATTCTTACCTCTCTCTCCTCTGTCTCCTTCCCTCCTTCCTTCTCTCCCTAGTGTTTTGGACTGAACCATTAAAGACTGTATCCCATTCACTGAGCATCCACCACTTGTATAAACAGAGATATGAAGGGAAGGATAAGTGGACAAAAAAGGATAATTTAAAATAGCATAGAAAGAGAACATCCCACTTAATCCTAGGATCTCTCTTTTGTTCCATGTTTCCTGGATCTCAGTTTAGCAGTATGAAAGTCCACTGAGGGATCAGATACTTCCACAGAGAGTAAGCATCCCCTAAGCCTCAGTTAAATAATTAAACAGAATTGACTTAATCATTCAGATGCCATTCATTTTAGTATTCGAATCTTGTTTGGAAGTTAAGTCTGCAGCCCCAGACTGCAGAACACCTTCTGTTTTATATTTGAACGTGGCATCACTCTTGGGCATTAGTGACATGGTAAAACTGCTGGCATTTACGGAGTACTTAGCAGCGATACCAGTAAATCAAGACGACGTTTCAGTAACACTTCGGTTTTAAACCTCTACCTCACTCACCCTCTGTCCTACCCATTAGTGATGTAAAATTGAAATCTTAATTCTCACTGACTTAGGCAGAGTCAAGCCACTTTAGGGAACAGTAATGCTATCTGACATGCATGACCTTTTTGATTAAAATAACTTGTCACTTTTACAAATGTCCCTTCCATATCTCATTAGCACCTTCACAGCCTCCAATCTTCAAAAGACATTTATTTCAGGAGTAGCCTGGAAATTTTGCTTTCCTCTTGGAGGTGTTACTAGAATAATGTTTACCTATATGTTTTATTAGCAAGAAGTAGTCTGGCTTCTATAATGAAACATATCAAAGTCTTAACAACAATTTTGAAAGCATCCCCAAGAACACAAAAAGTCGATATAAACATCAAATTAAAAAATATTCCAAATTTACTAACAGCTCTCTGAACATGTAAATGTTCACAAAACTAATTAGACCAATCACTGTCTAATACCTGTATCATAATGTTGACTAACAATTCTGTACATAGTTGTGGGAGATAATTGGATGACATTTACCATTTACCAGCGAGAGAGAGAGAGAGAGAGAGAGAGAGAAACAGAGAGAGATTGAGAGAGAGAGAGAGACATGCATACAAACAAGAGCTATTTCCTTTGCTCAGGTTTCATTGTCCTGTCCCCATTGCTCATTCAAACCAGGGTGAGCTGAGAAGGGTTTTAAGGATATACAGAAAACTAAAGCATCATTCTATAAAGCATGTCTTTGAACTAACTGAACTTTCCAAAAATGATGGTACAAAGAGGAATAGAACTTGACCTTTGGTACAGATAAAGAGCAAAACAATACAGTGCAGTGCAATGGGATTTTATTTTTCAATAAAATTTGTATTTGGTTCTAGTCAGGTAAGTTGGCCTTCTTAAATGGAAACCAAAGAAATAGTTACATCTATTCAGAGATAATTCTCTGAATGCTGAATGGCATAAACTACTGCACTTACAGAGGATTTGGGCCCTGACATCATTTAGTGTCTTACAGAACTAAAGATGTTTAAACGTCTCAGAGTACTGGTGAAGCCCAAGAGGCTTTAGTGACAGTCTGGCAGTGCAATAAATAATTTAGGCCAGAAAAAAATTACATTTGTGCACATGTGTACACACACACACACACACACACACACACACACACACTGTCCTGAAAGATTGGAGCTCGGTCGTTTGATAAAACTAAATGCCATCACCTTGCCAGCACCTACAAATCATAATTTAAATGTATGGTTTTCTAATGACAAGGTTTTAAATTGGTATTAAAAATAACGTTGTTTTTAAATGATATAAGCTTTTCTGAGAGTTAGGCATCACTCAGCTCAAATCAGAATTGATGTTTGATCCTTCTTTAAAAAATAGAGAGAGAGAGAGAGAAATGAAGAATATGAAAGAAGTTTTTATGCAGTAATATTAGGCAACAGTCACAAGCATAATTACTTAAAATTTATGTCTGCAAGTGATAAATAATTCTACAGTATTTGTTTCATCTGAGTAGACCTAATCAGCAACATACACATGCTCTGTGATGAAGTTCAAATAATAAAAATGTGTCATCTTTGATTGAGAAGGAATTCAGTCCATACCTATTTAATCAAGAAGCTAATTGGCATAATAAATATTGAAGTCTTGAATTTATTGGCAATATACTCTGCCCTGTAGAAACAAGTCAGTCGAGAATAAACCTGAATAACAGATAAGGTGTGACAATTAAATTAGCAAACTTGTTGCAACGATGTTGCTAAACTTTTTTGATAACAGAGGGATTATTCATTATGAATTTGTACCAACTGGACAAACAGTTAACCAAGTTTACTATTTGGAAGTGCTGAAAAGGCTGTGTGAAAAAGTTAGACAAAAATGACCTGAACTTTTCTCCAACAATTCATGGCTCTTCCATCACAGCAATGCACCAGCTCACATGGCACTGTCTGTGAGGGAGTTTTTAGCCAGTAAACAAATAACTGTATTGGAACACCCTCCTACGCACCTGATCTGGCCCCCAGTGACTTCTTTCTTTACCCAAAGATAAAGGAAATACTGAAAGGAAGACATTTTGATGACATTCAGGGCATCAAGGAAAATACGATGACAGCTCTGATGGCCATTCCAGGAAAAGAGTTCCAAAATTGTTTTGAAGGGTGGACTAGGCGCTGGCATCGGTGCATAGCTTCCCAAGGGGAGTACTCTGAAGGTGACCATAGTGATATTCAGCAATGAGGTATGTAGCACTTTTTCTAGGATGAGTTTTCAAACTTTATTGTCCGACCTCATATATGAATATGTGTAATATGTGTGTGTGTGTGCTTACTCAAACATACATAAATACATGCACATTTGAGCTTTAGAAGTTAAAAAACAAACAAAAAACAAAATCCCTCGGTGTCACTTTTTGTTTTGTTTTTAATTACATTGTTCGATAATGGGAGACTATGATAAAGACAAGTTGCATATTCGACACTATGTATCAACACAGGTGGTTAGGACTAACATTCATTGTTTTGATGCTTATATTTGCATTGTATCACATATTAATAATTGTTAACAGGCTACACTCTACTTACATTTTGCCCCAAAGTATGACTTTCAATTGACAACTCTAAAATGATTTAAAGTTGCAAATTTTAATGCCTTTACAAATTCAAGAGGGAAAATGGTACATACATTAGTAATATATTTTAACCACTATTTCTTTGTAGTCCTTCAGGCCTCTGGGACTCTTGACTTTATTGACCTAAATATCATGTGAGGAAACCAACAGAGTCCAGTTGCAATTGAACAAGTAAATTAAGATCTCATCTGGTATGCATCTAATGTAAACAAACAAAAAAAGCACAATTCCTACAAGATATGTTTTTTAAATAAATATATAGTGGACATTTAAGTAAAGGAAAGAGTTGCTTTTTAATGGTAATACAGAAAAATGATAACTATTTGTAAGTGAAAAGCAGCATTTTAATATTTTAAATTGATACCTTTTTTCTTTGTTTTTAATATTTCATCATTGTAATATAGTATGGCATATTCCTCCTCAAACTACATGAGGTACATTTTTTAAAAGTTCCGTACAACATATTGTCTATCTGTGAAACTTGAGGGTTTGTTCAAATAAATCCAAATATGAATACACTCTTTCATCCAATGGGAGTTAAGATAAAACGGAAGACAGATGAATCAAGTAAATGATGTAATTTTTTTTTCTATGCAAGGGCTGTACATTCTGAATTTAGGAAATATATCTGCATAACCCATTGTTATTCCTGCTCTGACTGCCCAAGGATGTCTGAAGTGCAAACATGACCAGGATTACAGAAGAAAGACTGTCTGCTTCATTAAATTCACTGCTGGAGAAAGGACTTTGGGTAAGATACAAGTAATTAGAAAGGAAATTTGTCTTACATGTTAGTTAGCATACTTTTCCTAAATGAGATATATCCCACAACTCTGCTACAGAGTTACAGCCTTCCTCTAGAGAAAGAGACTCATTTGACTAAACTGTAACCCTGACATATACAGTCCTCCTAAGCCTACCTAATTTTCTCTCTCTTCAATTTTTAAAGCACTAATAGAAAGATGACTGTCCTGATGTTAAGTCAATATTAATGTTAATGTTAAAACACATTTATGAATGGAATATTAATACAACACATCTCTTTTCTGATTGTTCTAAACTGGAGAAAATCAGACAAAAGGGTCAGTTGGATAAAGGAGAATGAACATTACCACTGTCCTTTCCCCTTTCTTGTCTGTTCTTCCAGATTCTTAGATGTTGAAATGTATTCGTAATGGCACTAAATGATGGAAGGGGGAAATTATCACAACTTTATATAATTTGTACGTTTTTATTTTTAACTCATTCTTCTCGTATAAAATTTTGCTTCCAATGCAGTTGAGTATCAAAGTAGCACATCCTAATTCTTGGCCCTTTGTGAATATATGGTGTGTGATGGTTAATTTCACATATCAACTTGGAGGGTTGACATGTGGGCAGGCCCCACCCAGTCAGCTGAAAGCCTGAACAGAACAAAAAGATCATCTTCCCTGAGTGAGAGGGAATTCTCCAGCAAACTGCCTGTTAATTAGACCTGCACCGTTGGCTTTCGTGGGTCACCAGCCTGCCAGCCCACGTTGTAGATTTTGAACTCACCAGCCCCACAATCACATAAGCCAATTCTTTCTAATGAATATTTTTCTCTATATATTTATACACTGTTTCTCTGGAGGAACTGAGCTAATAAACGGTACATAGACCAGTAAGTTTTCTAAAAATTATTTTTATAAAAGATATCTTTTATCCATAGTTAAGTTAGAGTACTTCAAAAAGCTCTTCTTGTACGTGAGGATATCTTTTAGTTATGGTATGATTCATTTATGCAATTTCTTACCCCCATGAAAATTTTTAAAACTCTGTACTTTTTTTTTTTTGCATATTCAAGTGAGAAAAGGGAAACATATATTGAGTAGTGGATTCCCTGAGCATTTTTAGTCTCTTTAAACATGTATTATATATTTCTTTAAAACTCAGTTTATACATCATTTGTTCCTTCTTAGAAGTGTTTTACTTTATTTTATTTCATTTTTTTAAATCTATTTAACCTTATAAGTATGTAACAAGTAGTTCAATAATTTCCCTATTTCTTGTAATGGTTTGTTGGCAAGAAAGGTTAATAACTTTTTGTTTCCATTTTCAGTTTTCCTCTTCCTTCCTCTTAATAACTACACGTAAGCTAAAATGAGGAAATAAATGGATTCAGGTCCAGAAAATTAATTCTTTAATGATGAGTACCTGTAGAGGTCAAGCACACTAACATTTCATTATTAAAAGCATGACAAGTGCTTTATCTTCTCTTACCTTCTGCAAGACATCCGCTCTGAAGAACAAGACAAAATGTTAATAAAAGGTGCACAGGCAATAAACTCAGTCTTCTCTAAGTTCCATTACATTTTCTGTTAGAACTTAGAAAACAGAAGATAATGCTTCCCATAATATCAATTCCTTTCCGAGGGCCCCCACTGATGTGCTCCAGCTCACTTGCATAATCTGTCCTCTGAGTCAGCTGACTTTTCTCTGGCAAGAACTGATTATTCTGAAAAGCACATTCCTCAGTTCAACAGCCAAGCTTTTGCCCACACAAGCAGAAAACACCCAAACTAATATGTCGATCCAGTGGGCCTGTATTTTGACATTGAGTTTTTGTCTCCAGTTATTCCCAGAATCTGATACTTATATATGCAGGCTATGATCTCCACTGAAAACTTCACAGCCTCTATCGAAGTCACTCAAGTAAGATGCTTCCAAGCACCGTATTAATTTTTATTTTAACCGATACAATCATTTCCCCTTGAACAGACATAGTTTTAACCTAAAGGAAAAGGAAACACAGCAGGAACTGATAAATCCTCCTGCTATCCTTACTTCAAAGTTTCATCTGAAAAGAGACCTTATTTCTCGACTTTTTCTCATCTTTAAGGGAAAGTATCCTTTTTCAAAGAATTATAGTTTCACTAATTTGGGGAGCTGTACTGGCACTCACCTCAGGCAGCTGTAGAAAATCCAAATCTTTTTTTTTTCTTTTTTTCAGTATCCCGTAATGCTTCATAACGTACCTATTCAATTTCCTTTCTTTATTAGGATGTTCTCATTCTGACCTAATAACATTCTCTATAGATGAGTGGATAGATATTACAGATTCATTTTCATCATTTATATGAAAGCACTTTTACTTTCACTTTTTTTTCTTTTTTCTTACAATGAAAAAGTTCGTAACTTAGCTATAACATCAAAAAATTTCCATGGAATTATTTTCTTTCCTAACTTGATTTGTAAGATAAGTCTCCTTCAAAAAAAAAAAAAAAAAAAAAACAAAGACATCTTTTACAAGTTCCCTTTATTTTTAGTGTTGTGAATCTATTGCAATACTGTGCTATATAAGAAGAGTTCCATCCTTTAACAGTTCTTCAAACATTCTGGCCAAGAGTCTAACAGAATAGCTGCATTCATAAATATGGTAAAACAACTCATACTACTTTGTGAATGAATACTGTGAATCTGGAGTTATGAATAGGTAGGAACCCAGGAAGCAAACTGCAGTCCTGCCATGGTGATAGACTCTGATTCTTACCCTTGAACGAGAAGTCTAGGAATCTTCAACTTGAATCATCAAGTGGTAACAGGTAACCTTCTTCTCTTCTGTACAGGCAGGCCAGGGCCTCCTCCAAACACAGACAGATATAAGCTACAGAAGTCGTGGTGCCTTCCCCTGCCCTTTTAGCCTCTCTTCCCTCTTGCTGGTATCTTCCTCCATTTCTTCCCCTCCTCAAACTCACTCCATATCTCAACTCCTAGCGTGTCTCTTATTCTTTGGGAATATTTTATTGAACTTGCTGTCTTTTACCATCAATAATAAGCTGTTGACCTTGAGGGGTATACATACATAGCTTAACTATGAGCATGCAGAGCCAGAAAACAAGTACTGATGGCAAAAAAAGACTTCCTGGTTTCCAGCAGAATGATGGATTTGAAAGAAAACAGCCCAGATTACACTACAGCACGGAGATTACACTACTGCTTAGGGATGAAGCTAAAACTCTCCTGGATCATTTTTTTTTTTTTTAAATGTCAGATTTCTCAAATACGTGGAACAAAGAAAATCTGGCTGCAAACATAAAAGTTGTAGAATATACTGATCTCTGATTCTGATCGTGTTAAGTCCCTTGTTTATTTGACTAATAACATTAAATGTATAAACACTATGTGCTTCCCACGTATGAGGCACCCTTCTAAGCACTGCACATGTATTTCATCACCTATATAGACCACACAACAACTGTATGTCTACCTATAATATGATCTGCACAGCAGGGAAGGGGACTTACACCTAGAAGTCAAAGAGTAAATGATACAGGGATAAATAGTGGGAAAATATTACAGGCTTATAAAAATGTTTGTGGGTTTTAACAATGACAGATATTTTCTGAGTAGGAACAAAGTTATACCAATATCAATGGCACAAGGGAGACTTGCTCAAAGCTAACATCGTCTTCTTCTATCTTATGGAGATTGCTATAACATCCAGAGAGTCCCACAGATCAAATATGTGTTGTTGTTTTTTTTTCTTTCAATCATTCAGTAATATCCACGTTCCCGACCCTGGGCTAAGTGGCAGCAATCTCAGTTACTCAGATGCTAAACCTTGGTTCCTAATATCAATTTTCATAGTATAATAAATTAAGACCATTGCACTAACCAACCGTTCACTATGCTATTTGTCACAAGAACCCCTTGAGTTCTGGGATGATCTAAAATCAAAGACATATTGAAAATTCACACTGATCAAATCTGGATAATAATGTATATATGTTGCTTAGATCATTCCAGAATACAATTAACTTTTAAAGCCCCCTATTCACCTTTTAAAAGCCTTTAAAGGAATATATCAACTTTCATCCATATTAATCTTCATACACAAGAGCTAAAATTTCAAGTGGAAAATGGACATATAACCTATCTGCATCTCATTACATTTCACTTGTCCAGGAAACAGGAGACACCTGATAAAAAAATCCTCTGAACCCTCCCAATACCAGCCAACACTGTATCTAATGACTGCTTAATACAGTTGTGATGAGGGCAACAAGCTTGCCTAGAGGAGATACTTTTACAGGTGTGGGGATCAAACCACAAGTCTCCATCCAAACTGACACAAAGAGATTGACTAGAAAGCAGAGAATGTGTCCATCTCAACTGGACAGGAGTACTTCCAGGAAAAGCAGCGTGTGTAACAAGAAAGAGCAAACACCAGTGAATCACATACAACCCAGTATTAAAATATTGCGTAGTTAAAGTTATTATAATTAACATATATAGAACACACATATAATTAAAATCATTCCAGACAATTCTCACGTGGAAAGATATTTTACTTTTATATTCTTCCTATGCTAAATGTCCCTTGTCAGAGAAACCGTATCTATCCAAAATAGCATTAGCTCTATGGTCCTCCCGCCCTGAGCATCCTCTAATCCCGCTACATTTTGCTTTATGGATTTATCACTACTTGTATACTACTTATATACATTACTGATATTAACCCCCCCACTAGAATATTATCTTCATAGAACAAGGACTTTTTCTTTGTTTACTCGTTATACCACATTGCCAATACTAAAACAGCTTCTGGCATATAGTAGCTATTTGATAAACACAAATAATATATTCATATTCAATAAATGAATAATGTTGATGCTTTATGAAACATGATTACCATAGCTCATTATTCAAACAGTACAGGTTTTTTGAACCATGTCTTTTTACAAAATGACTAATAATAGTTTTAAAAGATCAATATTCTTAACAAACAGAAGAAAGAAAAAAACAAAACAAAAAACAAAACTAACACAAAATCCTCATCTGTCAAATAAGAAAACTAAGGTACAAAGAGAATTAAGTTCAGAAAATAAGTCAAGGGCTGACTCTTAGTCTTCTTCCTCATTCAGTACTATTTCCCATGGTAAATTATATCTCTATGTCCTAGGCTTTTGTGGCAATGAGAGTCCCACCTGTGTTTTCATGTTCTTTTCCATTTATTTTCAGTAATATAACTAAATTTCAACTCTTATTTGTTTCTTTAGTTTATTTTTCTGAACAATACATGACAAGGTAGCATGTACAATGAACTCCCATGTATACACCAGACACACATTTTTTATGACAGACGTGAAACTTTGCAAATACTGTTGAAGACCTTTCTGTTCTTCTCTCCAGTTCCATTACCCTCTTCCTTCCCAAGGGGGCAACCACTAGGCTGAATTTGATGTGTAACTTCTAGTCTGATTTTATGCCATTGTACCTAAATATATCCATTGAAAAATCACTATTGCTCTGTGTTTTTAATCACACGAGTAGTATATTGTACATATCTGCTTTCCTATCACTCTACATTTTGTTTTCAATATTATGTATTTGACACATATCTATCTAGTTTATACATTTGTACTGCGCATGTTAGTTTATCCTATGATAGACTTAGTCATTTTTCTTATATATCCCTCTACAAGTTAATGTGGTCTTTCAATATATTTACTTTGATCAATTCATTTTATTTACCTTTTATTTTTGTGGCAGACATTTCTGCTTGGGTAGCCCAAAGTCCAAGCTAAATCTCTTTTTCTCTTTCTTCCCTCTACTACAGAGCATGGAGAAGCTATTCCTTTTTTAGTTTCCCTTGCATCTAGGGAAGACCAGGTGACGTTAATCTGTTCATCTAATTATTGGCAACTATCTGTAAAGTGGATTTTGATAAAGATTTTGCTTTTCTGAGCAAGAGGTTAAAGGACTCTGCAACTTTCTATTCACTGTCACCTTTGGGTATGGGCCTGATGTCTGGAGCTCTAGCAGGTATCTTGAAACCAGAAGCGGGGGGTGGGGGGGGAACTTGCATCGATGCTGGCATTGACATAACTGAGCTGGGGCAACTATGCCATCATTTATGTATACATAACTGTGTGTCAGTCTTGGTGAGAAAAACATGACTCTATCATTAGTCATGTTTCTCTTTATTTGCAGCTAAATCATTGTTAATCCATACCCATTTCTTCACAATTATATTTATTTCCATTCCATTACCTTTTTCCTTCATTTCAATAGATCTTTCTTTTTTTAACTCTACTCCTTCTTCCTAATGAAAATATATAGTCTGCTTCACATGCTTTCATACCATAAGTAAAATTCTCACCATGCATATATTTTTAAAGTAAGGGGAAAGGGTGGTGCTTGCCATTTTTAAAAATATAGTAGTTATGGTAAGCCTCATTGAAAAGTAAGGAAAACCTGGAGACATTGATCATTTTGAAAGCCATATCTTATTTTTTCAGAAGACACTGAGAAACTGTTAAATTTATTTGGGTGGCGTGGCCTACACCTACAAGTGAAGGCGATCCAATCACATTTATCAGACACAATTAAGTGTGAGACGAGGAGCTAGGAGGGAAGGAGCAGACTTGCAGAGGAGCAGAAATGGGATTCTCCTTGTGGAGTTCACAGTCCAGGAGAGAAGAGGAGACAGCCCCTGCACAGTGGCAGGTTCCAGACACTTTACAGATGAATGTGCAGGTCCTAGGACTTTAGGGAGGATAAAGGCTCGGGTCTTCCTGGGACAATCACTAAAATCTTCACTGCACATTTAACCCTTGAATTGACATTTAATGATGAGCAGAAATTTTCATGGCAGACAAAGGCATTCCAGAGAGAAAGAACGGCATGAGCAAAGACAAGAAGCACGCAGGTAGTTTCAGGCAAAAGTTTATTAGGAATGGAAGCTCAGTGTGAGCCGCAGTGTAGCAGGAGATGAGGCTGAGCTGGTTGACAAGGGCACAGCCTAGGGGAAGTTAGGATCCAATTCTATAGGTACAAATGAACGAAGAATCTTAAGCGTTAAAAAAAAATACAAAGTATTTTTAAATATGTTCAGACGATATGAAACAAAATATGTATATATTTAACTTCATCTCTTCAGACCCAGAAGAACATGTTTCATTTCTGAAGACCTACATGCATACTTCAGCTTTCAATGTTCAGCTTTGAAACTATCCTCCTCAGCTCCAAGATGGAATAACCGAGATCACTGTAAGTATTTATGCCCGTGGATCCTCATTTTGCACATGTGATTAAGTGGAGGACATAAGCCAGAGAAGCCTTGACCTGCCCCTTTTTCCTTGTTCTTACAGTACAAGTGCTCCATTTCCATTTACAATTCTCAGCTTCTTTGCCCTCTCTCCTCACAGTGATTATATTGAGAACACATTTGAAAACAAAAGGCTGGGCGAGAATTCCAACAGGTGTAATTAATGTCAAGTGCTCCTGCAAGTGGCATCGCTTTCCCGCTGCCTCCTCCACCTGCTGCCTTTCGTGGCTGCCTTCTGAATGCCGTGTCCATCTGTTGAAAACGTGCATCCAGAATTCGTCATTTTACATCCTGAGAGGCACCTGAACCCTCTTCTCTTCTTAAAGAGCCCTCAGAGTGTCACTTTATAGGCACAATTAGTTCAATGTTGTGATGCCACGGAGATCAAGCACTCTGGTTCCTCACTTTTAACATCTCAAGGTGGTTTGTTCATATTCAGGGAGCTGGCTCGACGAAAGAGAGAATTCCAATCCTATATTTTGCTATTTTGCTTATAAGTGGAAAACATGTGCTAGGAACTAGTATTATCTTTAATATATGCATAATACACAAACACATATATGCATATGTGTACCTAAATACATATTATACATAAATACATAGATATATCTGCATGTATAAATACTTACATAGTGACACTTGTCATCATGGTCTTGAAAACTGGGTGATGATGCATTGGCTACGTTCAACTTCTGTGTTTCACACAGAGTTGCTCCCACAGGGAGACATGCAAAGCAAAGGTTAAGATTCTGCCAATACCATTTCTTACCAAGTGTACTTCAAACATTAATGAAAAGATGAAATTACTGATAGGACAAGGTAACAACAAATTATGAAGTGGCATAGAGTAAAAAAGAGGGTAATGTCTAAGTTTCTTAAGTACAGAAATGGTGTTTGCCCCAGTGCTCAGGGCATTACTACCTGGCTTCCCAATGATCTCAGGTAGGTGCCATGAAGAGAAGAAAGCAGAGAAACTAATTATATACATAATGGATAATATTTAAATGTGTTTTATCCCCTGTAGGGCATTTGCGATTTCAAAAGACACTCTAGGATTTGCAGTGACTTAAAACATACACATGTACACATACAATGTATTTCTGAGAGTGGATTTTGTGTAGGTAGATAAACAGTTACTTGAAGGGAGCTACTACAGTACTTCTCAAATCATACAGCAGAGTGTTGCCTATCCTAATTATGCATAAGAGTACTTCTGGGTTTCCTTCCAGCTGGACAAATACTCTTAGAGTTCCGTGAAAGGGAAAATAAGTATAGATACTCCAATAATGATCCTTCTTGAGAGCCAAATGACTCTTTTTTATTCTTTCAGACTAGAGCTATTTTTATAATATTTATGTAAACCATGTCCTTAATATTTTAATAGTTAAAGCATAAAATAATTCTATTTCAGATCGAAAAATGTCATGAGATCTGGAACCATGTGTATGGTTTCCACTGAAGTATCCCTAGTATCCAACACTTGGCATGTGATAGGCAAAACCAATGAATATGTGTGGGGCCAGAGTCCCAGAGAGCAGTTACCAGGCTCTCGGCCTCACGTGGAAAGCTGCTGGGTAGCTAGATAGCTGTCAGCTGTGGCTAACTGACTGTCAGCTGTTACCAGCTAGTCCATTAGCCACTGATATAACTGCCGCGGCTGTGCTGGTGAGTTGAGTCCAGAGTCGGGTGGTTGGCTGGATGGCAGGCAGAGAAGCGGACAGCAGGTTGCAGGCCGTGTGACTCCAGCCTCCAGTGAGACTATAGTGGTATGACTCCCTTACCTATGGCTCCGTGGGTGTTCCTTTTTGGCCTCACCATATCCTGTGTTCTTATGTGGGGAGCGGGACTAGAGACCCAGTAGGCCGCCTCGCACGACAAATGGCACAGCGAGCAGGGTCTCTCGCATGACAATACGTGCTAAGTGGAAAAACAGCCTCTCATGCAGGGACTCAGCTCCCACTGCCCGCATACAAACGCAGGATATAGGGAGGCCAAAAAGGAACACCAACGGAGCCATAGATAGGAGTTTCCTACCACTAGAGTCTTGCTGGCAGCTGGGTTGGAGATACAGGAAGCAGGCTCCACACTGAGCAATCCGCCATCTGCTTCTCTGCCAACCAGCCAACCAACCAACCAACCCCCATTTGCTAGCTGCAATCCACTCTCTGCCAACCAACCAACCCCCTAGCGTAGCCATGGCTGTTATATTAGTGGCTAATGGCTAACCGGTAACAGCTGATGGCCAACTAGTCACAGTGGATGGCCGTCTGATTACAGCTGATGGCCATCTAATAACTGAGCCAGCACTTTTCCACGTGAGGTCGAGAGCCTGGAAACTGCTCTCTGGGACTCTGTCCCCACACACCCTCTGTCACAGACATTAACATTAGCATTTTAAAAACGATCTTGAGACTCAAAGTTATGTGAGTTGCTCACATAACTGTTTTTGTTACATAAACACATGAATGGTGATGCTTGCTTTTTTGGCATCGTTAGTTTTCCCTACACTTTTTTCCAAGAAAGTCCACCATTGACATATTCTCTTGCTTGGAGATCTCAGTCTCAGCTTCAATCCAAGTAACAAACTATCAAGCACACAGTGTATCAACCCACTGCACCCACCCCTCCATCCCACCTGCTGATGGATTACAAAGAAAATCGTGTGCCCTGATGAAGCATATAATACATATGCAGTAAAATCCTATAATAATCTGTTGGCAGTAAAGCAAATTAGAATGTTAAATAACTGGCAGTTAGCTCATACACATCACCTAGACTCTTTCCTCAAAGTAGTGAGGAAAGGACATAGTTAGAATTAAAGTTTTTTGTTTTTTTTTTCCCCTTGGGAGAGGTGGAGATACAACTCAGTAAATGTGGAGGGGAAGAAGCCTACGTAGTACTGAGACTAGGCACAACTGAGTTTCAGAATATGAAAGCACAGGAGTGCCCCTACATTGCAAGGACTCTCCCAGTCATTATTCCTGGGTCAGGCTGACAAAAGGAGCGTTAACCTAGGAGAGGTTCCTGAAATTGCTACCATCATCCTGGGAGTTCCAGCCAACCACAAGACCCAGAATCATCCCCCACTGATATTTAAACTTTAATGGACCCTGACCAGCAGGTGGCACCAAACCATAGTCACCATCAGAATGGGGTGGTTTTAGCAGCCAGCCCTTTGTTGAGAACTGCAGGCCACCTGGCTACTCAGGAGGATTGCGTGTACTTACGTATTATTTTCTCAATAACGTGCACTAACATTTGAAGCATTTTAACGTTTAAGAATGTTGAACCCCTCTAAGTAATTAGACTGTTTAATTGTATACCAATAATACAAGACAAAATTTAAGAACAGATGCAGTAAGAGATGCCAAAACAAATTATTATGTGACTTCCAAGGAGGAAGAGCTCACATCTGATTGGAGAAAAAAATAAAATTTGAATATGGACGGAGCAGCATTTGAAATCTGTCTTCAAAAGCAGGATAGAATTCTGAGCGACAGAAATGAAGGGATAATTCCAAGCAAAGCAACAAAATGAACAACAGGACAAAGTTGACTATTGTGAGGGATTTTGGAAATAAAGTAGTAGATTAGTTTTATTAGATCGCAGGATATGAGTAGGGGAATGAAGCACGTGAGGCTTTAAAGGAATGAATACCCATTAGAGTGTCTTGAATAGTCTGCTAAGAACTGTGAGCAAAATGTTGGCCATACTGCGAGACAACAGAGGTTTTTGACCATCGAGTAAGGGAGCTTAACATGGAAGGACAAGTGTAATGATTCCCAAACCTAAATTTCCAGCTCTAAACTCCAATCGAACTAACCTCCAAACGCTGTAAGGACGTTTCTAATATTTCATTTCACTATAAACTAAAAGTCACCTATTACCGACAAACTTATTGTCTCTACTTCTTGATAACCAAGTCCAAGTTATCAGAGTCCAGCTTTTATTTTTGGCATCTGTGGTCATCTTAGGACATTTCAGTAACAGCATAAGGGACTGGGATGAAACTGAGAAGACTTCACATCATGGAGTTCCAGTGGCAAAGAATGGATGGCTCTCTCAAAAAAAAAAAAAAAAAAAAATCATCACATGTGCTATCAAGACATTCCTAATATTGAGTTAAATGGAAGCTAAATACACACAGATATTCTGCATAAAAGAAAGATTGGCATAGAAAGCAGGGGCTTAGTAACAATAAACAATAAAATCCAGGGAACAATGGTTACCTGGTCAATAAATTTAAGCAAGGACTCGAATTTAGACAAAAGATGGAAGGCTGGTAATAGGTACAAGGTGAGAACATGAGCAAAGGAATAAAATGAGAGCCCAGATGACAGGACCAGGAAACATGTTTAGCTCGAATCTGTGAGGTAAGAAATGGATGTTGAGCTCATTTAGTTTTCAATGTGGGCTGGCCTGCTTCCAGGAACAGGAGTGAAGCTGAGCTTCCAGATGGGGTAAGGAGAACTAGATGGAAACTGATGAATGTGTGTTCAGGAAAGTGGCTGGGCAACACTCCAAAATCCATTTGACATTTCGCTTAAGAATTATTTTTCAAAACTTTAATCATTTTTGGAACTCATATATGCCCTTTCTGCATCCCCATGTCCTTTCTGTAATGAAAGAGGAAATTGAGATATGATATAGAGATGAGAGGGAAACTATCTTTATAAAAAAAGACAACTTTTAAACAAAGTTTTTCTACATCTGAGCTGGGATGACTAGGATTTACATTAAAGTGATCAGAGGCCATTTATACAGACTTATAAAGCAATCCAATGTTGCTGACACTAGAAATTGATACTAATTAAATACAATGAAACTAGAGGAGGTTCAAGAAAAGGCAACAGAAGGATCAAGGGATAAATAGACGCTTGTGTATGAATGATAAAACACTGACATATTTACTAAATTTTAGGCTACTAAAACAAAGAAGGTAAAACTTGAAGGCAGAGATGGTTTTCTTACAAATAAAACAAAATTGATGTACGTAATTTCTACCTCACACCACAATGCATTCTTGGAAATCATATAATAAAACGGCTTGTATTTTCCCCTAGGAATAATTTTGTAATTGCCTAATGTGTTCCTGAACAAGAATTTGTTTTTCAAATAAATCAGAGATATGATCAAGAATATGTTATAAAGGCAAAGATAGGACAAGGTTAGGCCTGTATAATTTAAAATATCATCATTATATTCCTAATCCTATCAAATGGGCATAAATAAACAGTACATGTTGATTATAGAAGGAGCCCAAATGCACTATAAAACTGTACACACCATACATAATATTGCAACTTTGTTGCCTCGTAAATTTGACCTATCTAAAAATGAATATACTAGCTACAATAAATATAATTTAAATATTTAATCAACAATATTGAGTGCCTTCTTAGAATTCAGATGGACTATCCTGGAAGGCTAGTTTTGGAACTTGAAAATAGGCATTATGGAAGTTTCCTTGAATATCTGCTTTTTTTAAATATATATATTTTCTATTCATATCTATCTATCTATAATGTTTGCTATGTTGCAGGTTCCCTTCTAAGAATTTTATAGATACTAATTTATTTAATCCTCCTGATAACACTGTAATATTGGTTCAACTATTGCACTGATTTTATAACTCAGAGAAGTGAGATAACTTGCCTAAAGTCACACAGCTCATGAGGGAGGGATAGAGCCAGGTTTGGAAACCAGGATCCAAACTACTACACTATGACACCTCTCTGGACAAGCACTGTTTCTCTCCAAATTTCCCTGTAACAAGCAGAAGAATTACAGTGACATTGGAGTTGTGTTCAAAGGTGGGATTTTTGTTTGTTTGTTTCAAAAAGTTACTTCCAACTTTCTTGTGAGACGGGAAGAGTTTTGCCTTTGGTTCTCTAGTTTACCTCTTCCCCCTTTATTTCCTCATTCCCCAAACATTAAACATTAACTGGAAGATATTAGGTTGTTGCCAAAATAACTGGGGTTAAAAATAATTGCAAAAACTGCAATTACTTTTGCACCAACCTCATAAAAATGGATCACAAAAAGGGAACTTAAGGAGTGTGTATAGTAAGTGAGTCATTATGCTGCACAAGTCCTCCCCCTGATGAGGACTGTGCTGTGAAAAGCGTGTGAGCTCCAGGGCTTCCACGACATCAGTCAAATCATTATTTTCCTCTCCTTGTACAATGTCCTCCCCTGTACAATGTCTCCCTGAATGAAGCAATGTCTTCCACCCACCACTGTAAGCTTCAACCACCAAGCTTCTAATACAATAGGCCGATATATGTGATGAAAGAGAAATTCAGTATTTGTCAGCCAGCAATGAGGAAGGGGACTGAAAAAATGAGATGTGGTAAAAGTAGAAACTCTCTGACGTTATACATAAACAATTTTAATCTCAGAACACTTGTAAATCTGACAGTAGAAACTGAAAATATAAATAAGGTTATAAAGGACGCAGAAAAAAAAATCATCGTTTCTAAACAGCTCTGTGAGAAGAGATAAGGAAACGAGAAAGCATCTGACTTTGAAATGATGATGGTCAAATGTACCCTCCCAAAATTAATTAATCCTCTCCATCAGAGACTTGTCTCTAGACATTAATTCCAGAATGATGACTGGTGGGTCTCCATATGAAATATATCATTACACCAGTATATGTTCCAAAATTTCCAAAAGAAAAAACAGTCTTCTTTAAATAAGGTTTAAAAATAAATGCTAAGTTTTTGGTCGGTGTGACACTGTTAGAGGTTTACATTCAGATAAACTGAAAAAGATGCTTGCTTTCCAGTTGTCTTAAGATTAATTATAAAATGGTCAGATTGCATATAAAAGTAATTTTATCTTGTTGTTTTCATTAACATCCAGTATAATATAGGATAAAGTAACAACATGAACATCTAAGCTGTTTGAGGAAGAGATTTAAATAGTTTTCTTTTTTATTATTTTTTCCTGTCTCATTAAAGTACTAATTTCAATAAAGCTCTAACAGTTATCAACATTAACACAACAATTTAAGAAGTTAAAGAAAAGTAGAAAAGCTTTATTACCAGCTGTTTAAAATGTGTCCTTATCTATTATCAAACAGAGAAAATAGATTATATCATTCCACAAACAGCAAGTAGGGGTGGTTATTCTTAGTTCACACCATCATCTCTCATACAATCTCAGCCATAAAAATAAAAAAAATAAAAATAGTTTTCACAAGGTACCTAACATTATGAATATTCCAGCAAGTAAATATAGCCCAAGAGCTGATGTAATGAAAATTCTATTAGGGATTTGTATTTGCATATGCCTACAGACATAAAATGTTCAGAAAGAGGAGTAGACTAGAACAGAAACTGCATTATGCTGACAAATACCAATAACACGCTGACAATTGTGCTATGATTGTTCACATTTCTTCTAAAGTGTGTTTCTAGCCCATGAGCACGTGAACTTTAAACAAGTTTGATTACAGCCACAAAAGTATTTAATGAATCAAGAATAATAGTACTATACAAAGAGAAAGGCTTTATGTACAATTTTAAGACTTATTCTGTTGTTGTGGTGTGAAATGGCACACAGGAGGGAACTCACTGCATTTATGGCACTATGTTTTCCTTTCCTTCTGCTTTGTCTTCTTTACTAGAATGTCACTTCCAGATTTAGAGTCAGCAACGTGCATGATCACCGAGAGCAACAGCCACATTGCAGCCTACAGAACTGCACAAGGGGAAAGATACACACATCTCTGCTTTTCATCTGCCATAGTGGGTGCTTCTAATACTACCTGTGCGGTGTTTGGAAAACATACTCAAGCTAGCTAATGCCACTCAGCTATTTTTTTATTTTTTATTCTGAATATGTACTAGAGTTGAAATTGCATTTCTTTCTGCTTCGAGGAAAAAAAAAAACAAAAAACAAAAACGAAAAAAAACCTTGATATTATTGCCCAGGCTGGTAATCCTTGAAAAGAACAAACAAGGGCTACAGTAAAACCGACTTTCACCACTTATCAGAGGGATCCACCAGTAGGGCTCTCTAGAAAGAGAGACTTTCTAGAGATGTATCTAGAAAGAGAGACTAAGGGATATTTGTACAATAAGAGAGCATAGAGCCTAGCAGGGGCCTCTCACTATATATGACTTTTCACCTTGAAGGCTGGGGTCCTGCTTCCATCTAAGGAAAACATGTGGCAAAGGTCCGTGGCCTAGGCATAAGCGAAAGGGAGACAACATGAAGGGATCATGGTAGGAAGAAGAAGAGCTATCCAAAAGGCCACCTTAGGAGAACCCTGGAGTTGAAACTGTTAGGATCTCATTTCAGGAATTGTCAAGAAAGTTATGCACCTGAGGCAGGGCCTCCATCTCTACTCATCAGATCCAACTGAGTACTCCGGAGAAGGAGCTCTCTGGATAGAAAGTCAGAGCTTCCTAGAAAAGCCTGCCTAGTGATGCAGACTTTGCTCAGTGCTTCAGGGAGAAAGAATAGAGAAAATCTGGGGGAAGGGTAGTCCCTACTCAAGGCGAGTGACAACAGCAAGGGCTTGTTGAGCACAACGCAGTGGTGGGGATGTGGGTGGGACCAGTACGGGAGATGGATGCCATTAGATTTCAACTAGAGACAGCAAAATGGTGGCCATAAGCCAACTGCACCTCATAGGTGTCTTTAATTTGATGTTCTATCTAGTGTTGACCTACAAGTATTTCCTTAAAAACTGGAATTAAATGCCAGTATTAAAATATAGAATGTTTACATAATTATTTCCAGTTTATTTATTTATTTAAAATATGCAATCCTGCATTACAGCAAACCCATATGACAATAATCAGCTGGGGCTCAGAGTTTTTATGTCTTCAGAAAGGCCCATGTTTTCAGTTCCTAGATTGGCACGATTCCTGACTATGAATTATGTTTTATCCATGCTTATAAAAGAGAAACGTGAAAACATAGATCAAGAGAGATATGTGGTATAAACTAAATGTTTGTGCCCATCTCTCCAAATCTCTTATGTTGAAATCCTAATCCCAATGTGATGGTATTAGGAGGTGGGGCCTTTTGGAAGCAATTAGGTCATGTGGGTGGAGCCCTCCGAAATGAGATCAGTGCATTTATAAAAGCGGCCCCAGACAGCTCCCTTGCCTCTTCGACCATGTGAGGACACAGCAAGACGACAGTCATCTGTGAACCAGGAAGTAACACCAAATCAGCAGGCACCTTGACCTTGGACGTCCATGCCTCCAGAACTGTGAAATAAATTCTGTTGTTTATAGTACACTACCGTGTATCCCCCAAAATAAGACCCAGCCAGACCATCAGCTCTAATGCATCTTTTGGAGCAAACATCAATATAAGATCCATTCTTATTTTACTATAAGACCCGGTCTTATAATACAATAATATAATATAATATAATATAATACCGGGTCTTATATTAATTTTTTGCTCTAAAAGACACATTAGAGTTGATTGCCTAGCTAGGTCTTATTTTCGGGGAAACACGGTAGGTTAAGCCACCTAGTTTATGATATGTGTTATAAATGCCTGAACCAAATAAGAAAATGTGTCTTTGGGGGTGGGGGGGTGGAAAACTCATTTCTTTAGCCACTGTAGTCATATGGAACCTGAGTTACACAACAAGTTAGCAAGTATTCTCATAGTTCAACTAATACATTTCTTTTCTATGTGTGAGAAACAAAAAACCCAATTTGAGCTGGAGAATCCATTTCTTCATTTAGAAAAAGAGTATGAATACACTTTTTGGCAATCACAATAGAAACTGAAGGACTATTAGATTTAAGGGCATATAAAAATTGTTTTTACAACAACCATGTTCTCAAAATGAGCACTATAAAATGAGTACAGTGGTTGCCGATATTAAATCTATGCTTCATTTCTCTTCCTTTTTTCCCCAGTCACCTGAGGGACTCCTAGCAGTGCAGTCTCGCCACACACAGGAAGCCACAGGCCTCTGTCAGCACCTTCTGAATCCATTGTATGCCACAGGGCAAAGGACTCCATGATGTCTCAATAACCTTAAAGGAGGCATTTATAGAGATAGGTTCACTCCTTAGGCCACAGCAAACTCTGGACCTTACAGCATCAACGTATTTATTAAATGGCATCAAACAGGTAATTTCATTATCTAATTCTTCTTCCATATAGCTATCTGGCAAATCCTGGCTCATTTTCTAGACCCATAGACACACTGTATATATAAACTCCCTCTCATCAACCCTTCTTTCCTATACATCCCCTCCTCCGAATCCCTAGCCCCCAAATACTCACACTTAGAGCTTGAGTACCTAGAAGCAAAAGCTTCCCTGGGGTTGGTCTCAAAGAAAATGTATCTTTAATGTAGGCCACATATTCAAGAAAATGGCCAATAATTGCCAAGAAAATTACTGACCATTTGGAATTTCTTTTCTCATGTGTAAACGTTTCTGTTCTTCCGTTTTATGAAAACTAAGCATTCATTCATTCACTCCACAAATATTTACTGATATGCTAATTACACGGCCAGCAGTCATGTAGTTTTGAGGATGAGGTAAACAATTCAGCCAAACCCCTATTTTTCAGAAGCTTATATCCAAGACAATTACATAGATGAGGGAATATGTAATGTCAGTCAATGGTAAGTACTTTACAGAAAACTGAAATAGGATAGGCGACTCGGGCTGATGGAATACAGGGTGTGATTTTAGACAGGGTGCTCTGGGAAGTCCTCCACAGAAGACATTTGAGTAGAGAACAGAGTCAAAGTAAAGTCAAAGGGTAAGAATATCCTAGTTGAAAGGAACAATAATTAGGAAAGGAACAATTATGGCAAGAATGGCCAAGACCACTTGGCTGGACTGGAGTAATGGAGTGTTATGATGTGAGATCAGAATACACAAGCAAAATTGTCTAGGGTTTTGTAGGCCACAGAGTAGAGTTACGTATATTTAGAAACCACCAAGGGATTTTCATCAAATGCATGACATGATCTGACTCTTTTTCTAAGTGATTATTTAGTATTTTATATTGTGGAAGAAAGACAGTAGAAAGAGCGCATGAAAAGAGTGGCTACTGCAGAAGTCTAGGAGACAGACAATGACCGTGGCTCGGATTATGATAAGTGCTGTGCATATGGAGAGCAGCAGTTTGATCCGATACATAATTTGAAGACAGAGCCAACAGGCTATGCGACTCAATAGATGCAGAGGGTTCCGAGTTATCATCAAATAAATGTGTACAATGTGATATATTAGTTGGTTTTCTATTTGTGTTCAATTATTTCCTGCTGGGCCATAGTAAAAAATCGGAGGTGGCATTGGGGGAGGAGCGTGTGGGCAAGGCCAGGACAACAAAATCCTTACAAGCCATAGTAAAAATGGAAATTTAATCTAATTTCAGTGGGGCCAATATTGAAATCAGTCATCTCTTGCATCAGCTGGTCAGAAGAGAAAAATGACTGGACAGAGAAGACAGCTATTGAAACAACTTTAAATCCAACTTGAAGAACTCTAAATCTAAAATTCAGGGAAACCTACATATTAACTACTTCACCAGGGCACTGATGACCAGAGAGTGACAGATGGCCCCAGATGGAGAGAGGTGAACAGAGGAGATGTTGCTGCCCTGGGGTGTCTTTCCTCACTGGAATTGCCCACAGCTTTCATGGGGGTGAGGACCATAGATAGCGTACGTTTCAAATTTAGTAATCCTCTTCTAATGACTTCTGATGAGTTGCAAATTATTTTTATCCTACAAACACTCTCTTTCAACTTCCCAGGTCACACAGATACAGCTGCACGCAGGAGGGCCTAAGTACACCCTCCTCCACTGCCCAGTTTCCAAGCTATTAGGAAGCTGAGACCCTAAAAGCCTTCTTCTTTCTGCCTTTTCAGGGTCAGAAGTTTAGAAAGACAATAGCTATGTTTAGGGAAGACTTACTAGCAGCAAATATCCCTTCCATGCCTAAAAATATTACCAGTATCATGACACATGGTACTTTGCAAGTATTGCCTATATATTTTCCTTCTATAAAACACAGTCAATCCTTCCTAACCATTATAGCATCATGCCCACGTTGAATATTTTAAATGACCCGAATTTCAGTTAAAAAAAAAATTAGGTAACAAAAACACTAAGGTTTAATGTAAACAAATTTAATTTTAAAATTGCATTTTAACCTCTTCTTATCTTAATTATTTTAAGACACAAGTTGTCTTTTTCAGTAGTATATTAACTTAAACAATGGCATTTTAAAGACAATTCCTCTAAGAATAAATTATATCACAAAGTAGATTCTTCCTATTGTGTAATTCAAGGGCATACCACATGGATACACTTGTAAATATCTAAACTAAAAACAACAATTATATCAGGAAAACAGGAACTGATGTTAGAGTTGAAAAATCTTGATAATTAGATATAAAGTCACTACTTACAATTAAAGAATTTTTCAAAATTAATTTGATGTAGATCTGTTAAATATAACAGTATCTGAAAATATCCTATTTATTGAAAAAACCAGATATATGCCATGTAATTGCATTCCTTTATTCAATGTGCTTTTTTGAGTTTCACAGATGTAACCAGCACTGTGCAAGGTGCTGATGATACAAAAAAGCTCACACATGCCCTGAAGAAGTAGCTCCAGTGTGACACATTTTGAAAAGATAAGAGAGTTAGTGATTCATACAGTGATGATATACTTATCTATTTCTGAGTACTAGTGAAGTATTTAAAATTATATTATTTTTCTATAGGCTAATAATATTTTTCTATATAATGCTGTGCTTCCAAAGCTAAATGGGACCCCAAGTTTTATGTATTAAAAAAGAATTGATTTAAACAGAGACTTCACAATAGAATCATAGAAGCCCTTAGTTGAATTCATTTTTAGTCTTTCAGCATTGACCCACAGAGAGGGTAGCTTTATCTCTTGAGGGAAACACTAATAAATGCCATATCTGAAATGTAGTGTTCTCTTTTTTCTGATTTAACTTATAATTTTGATGTAAGTGTTAGGAAACTACTATTCCCAGAAAATTCTGAGAAACTGATGGTTCAGAACTGGAAAGAGGCATCAAGGGAGTGGATGTTCCCATGTCTGAACTCACCAATCCTCCAGAACAGATGTTGTTACTCATAAATAAGCACCAAATAACTGCTTTTCCTTCCTTCCCTCAAAGTCTAGCATCCAAGTATATTTAAAGAAATACATACAACATGTTATATTGAATTACAATCAAATTTATGAATGAAATAATGCCTTTAAATATAAAAGCTTAACCCCACAGTGATTTTAAGGGGATCACATTACTACATAGTTGATTTTTTTAAGCCTTCATCAGTACTCTTTACTAGTTATTTCAGTAACGAAAAATTTGAAGAATCACTAGCGCTCATGCAAAATGCCCCACACATTGAAAGTTGAAGTAGATTAAGTATATAGGAATGGTTTAGAATAACAATCAAATAAGTGTATTCATGCTATCCCTAATCATTAGTCTGTGTCATGATAATTAGCCATAAATAATAAAAAATTTCATTAATTAACATAATCAGTTCTATATTTACATAGCCTTATGAAGTTTGGGCTTTTCTTTTTCCCAGTTCTTCAGTATTTCCTTGAGAGTCAGCTATACATGATCCTACCCTATAAGCACAAACGTGTCATATAATAAACGTTTGCTTTCAAATGCTGAATGGCGTGTTTAGTCAGCTCTACCTATCCTCTCCCCTCCCTGTCACACCACCCTCTCTCTTTCTCTCCTACCTCTCTGCTTTCTGCACCTTTTTCCCCACAGATCACACATTACAGGTCCTGGGTAGGGCTTCCCCCAAATCATTGTTTTCTTCTCTGCTTCCAGCCTGTTTTACTGGAAAGGTTTCAAACACTCTCCTGCTCCCCATTCCCTGGTCAGAAAGCTCAGCTCCTAGGCATAAAGGGCTCAAGTGCTGAGAGCAAATGTTAGAAAAGAACAAGGCAGTGTGAAGCCCAACAAAGAACACAAGTCAGAAAAAGGGCCAGGACTGAACATCTGGGAGGTTCTAGGGTTGAGGGAGCTATGGGGGGATAGGGAAAAGGAATGAGTGAAAGTAGATAAAGAGCTCTTAAACCCTTAGCATCCCATGGTCCTGGTTCTCTGGCTGCAGCTAAAAGAAGTTAACAATGCCAGATATATGCTCTTAAGTCCCTAATGGTGTCTTATCTTAAAGCTTTCTACAACACAGCATCTAAGTAATATTCTGGTATGCGTGGGGGTGAGGGCATAACATGAAAGACTACCTGAGAAGAATAAACACAAGTTAATTTTCACAAATATAATATTTGTGAAATGCCATTATTTATTCTACCAATTCCCCAAATCAAAACTTGAGTTTCCATGGAAAAAACATAGACACACATGCCCACTTTAAGCTGGAGAGACTCATAGTCAGATCAAGAAAAAGTAGAAGTGTTGTGTAAACTTTGATATATATTAGCGATAACATGCTCCCTTGATCAGAGCTCTGACCTTGAAGAAAAAGGGCAGGCATAACTGAATTATACAGCCATATTACTTTTCCACATCACTGAGACACCATCCTGTTGCTCAGTGTAGGAAAACAAGCGTGGGGGGACCAGACATACAACAGCTTAGTAGAGACTACAGCAGAAAATATCTTCTTTCCTGAGTATAATAACATCTAGAACCTACAAGGTGGGCACTTGAATGATCATTCCCCAATACCGAGGGACTGCCAATCAATGGTTTTGATTGATGCCACTACTCCCCCTTTGATGCCGAGAGTACAGGTTCAGATGTCTTTTACTTTTACGGTTTACCAACCACTAAGCAATGGGGGAAAAAAGAAAATCAACACACCATTTTTCCCCGAAAATAAGACCTAGCCGGACAATCAGCTCTAATGCGTCTTTTGGAGCACAAATTAACATAAGACCCCATCTTACTTCACTATAAGACCGGGTCATAATATAATATAATATAATATAATATAATATAATATAATATAATATAATTAATATAATTAATATAATATAGTATAATTAATATAATAATCAGACTGGGTCTTATATTAATTTTTGCTTCAAAAGACACATTAGAGCTGATGGTCCGGCTAGGTCTTATTTTCTGGGAAACACGGTAGAGATTTCTTAGGACTCTAAACAATTAGGCTTACAGAATTTCAAGTTTTACTCTATCAAAGTTGTTCTTTAGAGCTAGCAGCAATTTAGTAGGTTGCCCCAATTCCAATTGTTTTTCCTTTGCACAATACAATGACATAATCATCAGACATAATGTGACATAGTTAATTTTTTAAGGCAAATCATCTGAAAATAATGAAAAGACTTCAAATTCCTTGAGGGAAATATGTAAAATTTCCACAGTGATAATTTCATTAGCACAGTGAGAGTTCTGAAGCTCCATGTAAATTAGATTTAAAAATTAAAGTGAATTTCATTTAAAGCACATCCACCTTAATGTGCATATCGCAGCAATGTATTTCAAAGAAACATGTTTTAATAAATTTTATATAATCAACATTTAAGGAAAAAATACAGACAACAAATGTCAGGGAAATTAATGATGTGTAACACTGAAATTATAGGCATTCATTCTTAAAATCATTACTTAAATTCAAGGTTCTTTTTAATTTCAAGAGAAATACTTTACTTTGCTCTACTTACCAAGTAAATTCCCCATTAACCTACCAGAATACAGCAACATTGTTGTACAGCTGATAACCCTCCTCTTTTTAATGCAAATAAGGCTACACAGGTGGTTACAAATTTTGAAATAACTTACTAATTATACATTATTCTCCAATGCCATAATAAAAATTGAATGAAGCTGATACTGACATAAGGAAAATATTCACTTTAAAGAAATGATATGGTATCGAAAACAGATGTTACCATTAATTACAGTCTAATAATTTAAGGGTGAAATTGTGCTGAAGGCTCAGTCATCCATAGTGGATTTCTTTTTGACTCCCTCAACAGGAATCAGGGTTAAACATTCTAAATATGGTTTAATCTCACTTGAATTACACGTGATTAAAAGTTTCAATTTGACACAATTGATTAATTATCTTGGAAATTCAATTGCTGTACAGAAATAGTTCACTTGTAAAGATAATTCATGGAAACACAAGTCATGAAGGTTTACTTGCTGAAACAGAAGGAGGAGAAGAAAAACGGGATTGAATCTAACATACTAAAACAGGATGTGGTGGCAGTTGCACCATTGCCAACTTGAACTCAGAGGTACAAGCAGATTCGCGAAACAGGTGCAGAGACCAAAAGGTACACACTCACCATGTGTACCTAAGGCACAGTCACACACTCCCTATGGAAGAAGTTGGGGTGTCAGGCCTAACACTGAGGGGGCTGTGAGAGCCATAGTCTGGGCTTCACCTTCTTGAAGGACCTCAGATTTAGCCTTTGATGTTATCTCTATTTGACATAGTCACTGATATACTGAAACACTTGAATGGAAAAGGTGTTCATATTAAAGTTCTCAATACACCAACATTTTGGTAAGAATATTAGACATTTCTTTATTTTATAATACACCAGGACTCACAACAATGGAAGTAGCTGGACCAATCTTGACCTTGGAGAGGCCCTGGGAAACCCAGAAACAAAAAAAATTGGCAGATATCAAAGGTAAAGTTCTCTACTGTACTGGCTTTAGGATATTGTCATAAATAGCACTCCTAGTAAATTTAATAGGACTAACCCTCAGAGCAGAGGACTTTAGCACAGTAATTCCTTTCTCACATATAAACAGTTATACTGACCCAGGACAAAATAAGTGAGAAAGGAAAAAACAAACAAACAAACAAAAAACTAGAGTTCAATGTTAGTGCTTTATCATTTCAAGCATTAACAATATCTTTAATTTATGAACCACCACTATTCCACCTTTCTTTTATAAGTGTGTAGAAATATCTAAATACAGCTCATAACTTGAGTTTTCCACATACAAAATTTATTTATACGTGTGTGTGAGTGTGTGTGTGTGTGTGTGTGTGTGTGTGTGTGTGTGTGATTTGACACTTTCTAGAACCTTTGATATTGCTTTTATCCCTTAGATATCACAGTGGTAGAGATATAACAAACCTAACAAGGTAAAACACAATTCTATCCAAATCTTGAACTATGACCTTAAGTTAAGGAATTCAGTGAAAAATTTTTGAAGATACCAAGGTATGGCAAAGACTCCTAAGAAGTTGCTAAGTACTGCACTGTATGTGCATAAACAGCCAGTCTGAGTGATTGCTTCCTAGTTTCACCTTATCCAAAAAGGAAATTATCTTATTAGAAAAGAAACTGATCGGATTTTTCAGGTCTTATTTATTTATTTATTTTCATTAGCAAAGTGTGTGTAATGGAGACTGAGTAGAAGTAGAAGCAGTGTATGTTTATTAGGCATCAGTAAGAGGAGGACACGGGACAGGGCGACAATTAGGGAGTGCTGCTCGCTTAGGCTTTGTGACTGAAGACATGATTCTAGGTAACTTCCTGAACTAAATAAGGAATGAGAAACCAAAACATGAAGGTTGGGGGGTTGTCCAAAGCACAGCGTTGGGACTCAAGGAGAAGGCTGACTTGGGGAATCATCCTTTGAGGCAGAGGGGCAAGGTCGGAAGTCTGATTGGGGATTCAAGGGGGAATCACCTATCCCTCACAGTCTAGGTCTCAGGACCTATCATCTGCAAGAAGGATATAATTCTAAACCCTACCAGGATGGGATGAGCTGGAAAGGGGGCTGGTGATAAGGCTGGTAATTCTCTGCTTACATTAAAAACTGGAAAAAAGGCACCACATAAATGAAAAACAAGAGGAGGACTCAAGTATGGGAAAAAGAAAAAAAGGGCTGACACTTGCTTTTTTTGCTTCAAGCCCAGCAAATTTTGAAATAAACTACAGTTATCCCATAAGGCTCTAGAGCAAACTTCAAAGAATCCCTTTGGAATCAATTAGTGCCTACAAATATTTATCTAAGAAGTCACTCAAAGATATCTGACAGGTAAATACTTAAATTCAATAAGGTCCAATAACAGAGCCCTGCGAATAGTGCGTCTGTTTGCATTTGTTTTGTTTTGTTTTTTAAAGCTATTACAACATCACTAAGCATTTGATAAATGAATGAAAATCATATTATTGAGCTAAAGTGTTCTGACTTCCACAAAGCATCTCTAAATTGCTCTTCCAGCTACTCAGTTCAGCTGAATACCTAGAACAATGGAATAACCAACATGGCTGTTACATTAAAGTCTAATTTTCAGTGAAGTGGAGATAACTATTAAAGTCAAATTGCATCTAGAAACTAATAATTATAGTGTACCTACTGTAAGTCAGATACTTCACGTATTTTTCTCCTAAAAATCTTCCCAATGACCCAATAAGGCGGGCATTATTTCCATTTTACAAACTGGAATACTAAGGCTGAGTTTAAGGACAGAGTTAAGAATTGAGTCCAACATATACTAAAAGCAATTGAAATCAGGATCTTGTAGAATTGTAGAAGTATCTGCACTCTCATGTTCACTACAGCATTATTCACAATAGCTAAGATATGGGAACAATCTAAGTGTCCATTAAAGATGAATGGACAAAGAAAATGTGGTATATATACACAATGGAATAGTATTCAGCCATGAGAAAAAAGAAAATCCTGCCATTTACAACGATTTAGATGAAACTTGAGGGGATTATACTAACTAAAATAAGTCAGAGAGAGAAAGACAAATATTGTATGATGTTGCTTATATGTGGAATCTAATAAAGCCAAACTCAGAGAAACAGAGAATACAGTAGTGGTTATAAGGGGCTAGAAGGTAGAGGAAACGGGGATATGTAAATGTATCAAATCAAAACCTTAAACATACATAATGTTATATGTCAGTTATATCTCAATAAAGCTGGGGGATAAAGTTAATTGAGTCCAAGATTGCTGACTCCAAAGCATGCCCCCTTTCCTCAAGGGGACAAAGGAAGAATCACCTCCAGAGGACTACCAGAATTCTTAAAATGTTTTATCATATCTTTGTATCAAAATTTTTTTTCCTGAAGGACTCAATAATTCAAGTCATATAAAACACCTTTTAAAGCACTGATTTACTATTTAGGGTGAAAGCAAGTTCTGTATATCTGTCCCAATTTACAAGTAGTTGAGGAAAGAATAATAGTCATATTTTATAGGTCTTAACCACCTCTGAAAGACCTACATATATTGGATATACTTATTAATTATAGCTCAGAGATAACTAATAGGTTATTTTATGAGTCCAGTAGATGCCAACCTATTATAGTAGTTTGTCAACTGTATTCCCTTCCAACTACCCCTGATGGAAATGTGCAATTATTACCAAAGTAAATGCAATTGAAATAAAGCAAACCACATTGTAAAATTCATGGCCATATGTTTTGCAGTGCACATGGGATTGAATAACATGTAATATCTTTGCTGCTTTATGAAAGGAAAATGGAGCTTCTAATATAGCAGCTAAAACTTAACAATAGTTTACTAGAGTACTTGACTCAATTATTGTATAAATAAGCACTCCTACAGGAATGAACTCAATTGTGGGTACAATGAAATCTTAAAAAGTAGGGCCTTTAAAACACACACTGACTGTTCTGAAGCTATGGAGAAAATGTATTAATTTAAATCATGGCTCAAAGGACAATATTTAAGAAGCCAGTCTTCTTCCACGATGACAAATCACACCTCATAATCGCCTTCAGAAGCATACAACCCTAGAGCTGTGCAAGACCCTGAGCTGTCCTTCAGCTCTGACCAACAAAATATTAGCAGTAAGTACCGTTCGCTTTCCACCTGCAGCATAGTCTAAATGAAGGTAAATAAGGCATTCATGCAAGAAATTAACACATGGCAGAAAATAATACTGAGCTGCAAGGTAAAATTCAGTCCTGTGTCACAGCAAAAATCAAAGAATATAACTTAGAATATGAAACCTCTAAACAGTACCTCATTTGTATAATTCAGAACTTTACTCCAGGGACAAATATTTTTATAATATTTATTTTAATCTTACTATATCATGCTCTTAAAGGAATTTTTCACTCTCTAGAACTATGTGTAGAAAAACTCTATCACTGGTTTCCATTTAGTTATTAAATCTCATCAATATTATGTCTTTTTTTATTAATATTCGTCACTGTTTTGGTTATTCCTAGTGCACTGATTTAGAAGGTAAATGAACATTCCGTTCCTATATGCCATTTCATTTTATAAACAGAAAAATAATTTCTCATGTGCTGATCAGTAACAAATGTCAGACTATGAAACTATTGACACAATTGTTCTGAGGACTTATCAGCAACACGTAAAAAATAAAGTGATCCAATTTTATACACACCCATAAAATGATGACGTTAGCAAAAGCCAACTAACGGTTTTATGGTGCTACATCTCGCTCTGATGTAGCTCGCTTTGGAACTGGTTTGCAGAACCACAGAGTAAAGTACAGTCAAATTGAGGCTGAAGCCCAAGGATAGAATCTGCAAAGCAGGGCGTGGGGAAAGAAAAGGCGGCATACAGCAGCATCTCACGGGCGCACGCCTACAATACGACAGATACAAGAAAGCCACAAGAGAATTTCTTTCTGTTTCTTCCCCCTAAGAATTTTTTTTATATATGTAAGTATTTCTTGTAGTATTTCCTTATCCAGACTCCCTTCTGAACTCTGAAGCAGAGTGAGAAATGCCTGGAGATATGTAAGAACGGACCAGATCAAATAAGCATTATGCTTAATGCTGCTGTGCTAACTTTAATAACATTTGTGTCTGACATACCTTCCTACAAAAACTACATGTGTATAAATGTAATCTATGTAGTTCACAGCTTATATGAATGTTTCTTGTGCTTTAAGTGTTTTTGCATGAGGTCAGCCAATGGTGGTTCCCCTGGCAGACTAAACTGGAACTTTTGGCCCAGGAGCACCAGACTGCTACCACTCTCAGCTAACAGAGCCTCCAACTTTATCCCGAGTAGAATATTTTCATCAGTGTACGTTTCGCTCACGGTGGTGTCTTTTTCAGCTACTTATTTTGTGTTCTGATATGCAGTCCAGGCCTACAATGACTGACAAATAGAGGCTAGACCTACTAGCGGAATACAAAGGAAATTCATAACACTGGTTGTCAGCTTGCCTGTGGTATGGCTCCAGGTTCCTTTCATTAAAATGGTTGAGGAAACATTAGGTAAAGCTCTTCAAGATGGTCAGGATGGGTGAAAGCCTTCTGGCATGACGAAGGCACCACTGACTTCCCTAGAACCGGGAAGGCTGGGACATGACTTGTGTGAATGGTATCTGGAAGAAACTCTTGCCAGACGAATCCTGACTGGAGGAACCAAAGAGAAAATACCAAAGTTGGATATTAAGGATGAATCATCCTGGGAACTAAGCCAGACTTTTCAAACTATAGGTCCAGACCTATTAGCGGGTCATGAAATCAGTTTTGTGGATCAAGAGCTTTTTTATTTTTTTTCATGTAGTAACAGGATAAAATTGAATAAAATGAAAATACCACAGTGCGTCCATCATTCACAGTAAACTATTGGCCATCCAATTTTTGCTCCATTTCTAATTTATGCCCAATTATGTTATATAATGTCTAGCCATGGGTCACATTTTAAAATGCATGAAAGCCAATAGCTTAAACATAAATTACCACAAGTAGTGTTGAGTCAGCATCTCCATTTCATGACATGCACTCCCCACGGCAAAAGGGACTGAGGATACAGAAATGGCCCTGACATGTAATCTCAGCTTGAGAAGCGTGCACGGTAAGGAATTTGTCTCCATGGGCTAACATCGTTTAGGCTTTGCTAAACACTGGGCAAAGGGCCACCCACACCATCACCACCACTCCGCTCATGACTGGATTTTGGGGCTCTGCTTCAGTATCCTGATTGGCACTCCATGACTTCATCAAGATTGGAGACTTATCGAGATCCCAAACTCTCTTGGTCCAAGCCTTAACATTTTGCCTAGATCCTTCTAGACTCTTTCTCCCGCTACACAGACCCTTTTGTTTAAGTCAAAGTCAGCCTGGTGATCTGCTCTGAAAATAAATTACAGCTAGAATGTCACCTGACATTCTAGAACCACTGCTTGCTTCTTAAACCCTCCTTTTGCCTTTTCCTAGCCACCAAAACTTAATTTCCTGAAAGACAAGGCTGGACTTTACTACGTTCTTTGGATAGTCTCGGCAGATCGATGACTTGTCCTCTAAGAACTAACAACCCTCCGTAAAGGTCAGTTCGGCATAGACAAGGCTCACACTTTCTTCACTAACTTTACTAACTATTATAAGTCCTAATATATCCCACAGAGCCTGAGATAAAACAACTTCCACCCTAACTTTCCATGATTCCATAAACGGACTTTCTCCCAGCTTCTTGGTATCAGGTAGGTATGCAATACTCAGTAAATGCAGGCCATCCTCTGAGTCTGTCTTAGAAAATAAGCTACATTTTTTAAGAGCTGCCCTTGGAAATGAGGTCTGGTTTCATGGCAACTTCAGATTGTTCCATCTCTGGCCACCTGACTGAGGAATTGTAAAGGCAATCACAGTGGAACACAAAGTGCTCAAATGAACATCTAAGAAAGCAAAACAATTTTTGGAGAGTGTTTTCTTGGCATTTATCCTTTCCCTTTTATTTCTTCCCCTAATGTTAGAAATGAGCTTATTCAGTTCTAAGCCATGTGATTTTAGTCCCTTCTATCATGTGAGGATGCAGTGAAAAGGTGCTGGCTATGAACCAGGAAGAGGGTCCTCACCACAAGGCGACCCTGCTGGCACTCTGATCTTGGACTTCTCAGCTTCTACAACTGGGAGAAATAATCTGTGTTGTTTATGAACTACCTAGTCTATGGCATTTTGTTATAGCAGCCCCAACAGACTAAGACACTGCAAATGCTGTATTCTTTTAAATATTTAATAAAGTATCTTTATATTACCTCCCTTCATTTTCTAAGTTCTTGAAATGACAGCAATTTGTAGATACATAACTTTTATTGTGTCTCTGTCAGCATTTTATTTTAGGACTCCTTTCTTCCTGTGAATCTTTTCATCACCACTGCAGATATCTCAATATGGAAATTTTGCTTCCCTTTAGATTTCTGTTCTTAAAATGTTTTATGTAGTTATTTTGTCCCACATCTCAATATCTAAAAGCAATAATAGAAGTAATTAATGTTTTAGTATTTTACTCCTAGTTTATGCAGAGTAGTCATTGGATTATCAAATCCATCCAGGACCAGCAATTAGAGGCAGTTCTGCAGCTGCTCTCTTCTCTTTCCCTACAATGCACGTTCCTTTCTTTGGAACTGTTGTTTTCCAATGTGTGTGACGTACAATACTCAGAATGCATCTTCAAAATAAATGTGGCTTCTCTTTCTGTCTTCAAGGCCAGAATAGGAAGACACTGTATTGAGCTTTTCAGAATTAAAGTGGTGCTTTTAGTATATGTAAGTGTGTGTGTAGATATAAACATCATATACACTTACTTACATAGAATCATAAAATTATTTAAAAAATTATTGATACACTGATAGTTTATCAAAAAAATAATGATTTTAATTAATCATAAGAATTTCACATGCATGTGCGTGTGTGTTTATTTGGGAGGAACATACTTTACTATTCAAGTTCACTTTATAAAATAATAGCTTTGCCAATAATTGCAAAAGTTGTAAGCCAATCACTTGAATACAGCCTCACAATCTCACACTTCTTCCTCAGAGAAGACATCGCATAAGACTCCTGTGTATTGCCAATGATTTCCAGCCAAAAAAAAAAAAAAAAATAGGATAAAAGAAAACTATTCCAATTATATATCTTTCTTTCTGGCTCCAAATCAAGTTTACAGAAACAAGCCTGATACAGTTACCTTTTTCATTCATTAAAAAGAGCTTCTTAATTTTATTTGAAAATTATTTTAAGAAAACTGCTCAAATGTCATTCGGAGGGACGAAAAAAACATTATAGAAAATAAATTTAACAACTCTTGTAGAGACTCGTGACAGCATAGCTAAGGCGTCACATGTCAGATGAATTCCAATGACTTTATTTACATTTCAGAAAATAAGTGCTGTCATGGTGACTGACAAAAATAAATTCTGAATAGAAATTCCATTCGGAAAAGCACTACGGTCCAATCAAATTTAGAAACAGAAACCAGCTTATTTATTACAGTTATGTATTCTTTAAGATTTTCTAGGAACAATCATAATTCTTAGACCTTATCATGGTCATTTTAAACAGCAATAGAAAACCAGGTGCTCAGGATACATTGACTCTTGTGAGAAAAAAAGAACATGTACATAAAAAGGGTAAGTAATGGCACACTATAGAACATTGCACATTAAATAAATGGCCTAGAACATAAGGCCTATAAAAACTGAGGAAATGTAGGGTTCACCGTGGGCTATAGTAATGGAGAAAGATTTTATAGAGAAGTTAGGCTTTGATATGTGTTTGAGAAAAAGGATGATACAATTCCTATGAGCAGAGTGAGCACCGAAATCGGGGCTAATGATGTGAGCAATACAGGGTAAACCAAAACCGGAATATAACCAGAAACATCAAATAGTCCTACTAGGTCACAGACAAGGGCTCAAAATAGGAAGCAGTATGATAAAATTAAACAAGTAGTTAAGGAATTGATTACAAAGATCTTTCAATGCCAGCCTAAGGGAATATGGACCTTCATATAAACTCAAAAAATTCCTAGTGAAGTTGTTTTTGTTGCTAGTTTCAAATACACAGGTCTAAGAACCACTCTAGAAGTTTTGATTTCCAGAGGGTAGGATTTGGGACTATTTTTAAAATGATCCACAGATGCAGTGTAACCTGTGTGGTCGCACAGGGCCCCCAATGGTAATAAGGGCCCCAAACATAGTTGAATATTCTGCTGTAGCCATCATAAAATTCTTAATAATTTTATCAGCTGCCGTTTTGTCTGCTGCCATTCCTTGTTACTCTATTCATATATAGTGTTCCCAATGGCTCATTTGGCACAAAATAACAATAGACCCAAAATGGGGGGGAGGGAGGGGGAAAATTCAGCAAGACTCAAAGTGAATATAGGTAAACTTACTACATTTATGGCTGAGTAAATGGAGGTGATGATAGCCCCCAAGAGGCCATGCATTCTGCTCCAACCAAAATTTGCATTGAAGGCAGAAAAAAAGCAGTGGCATTCTAAGCAACAGACATGACCAAGGTACCCTGTCATACCTTTTCTTGCTCACACTGTTTCACTGTATTAGCCAACCATTTACTCTGAAAAGGATGACATAGAAGGAAAAATAAAGATAGGGTAACATATAGTTTCTTTTACTTTCAGTTCTTCCTTCTTCATTTGTAAGCCCAATGAGAATATTACTAAAACATAAATGTATCAAAAAGTTAAATAAAAGCATTTGAATTAGTTGCATGCAGCATTTCCATTGACCTGGCAAGAAAGAAATACATATGCATGTACAAACTACAAAATACAAAATACAAATTGTACAATATCAATGTTTCTGCATATAAATTAAATGGTTTTATATTTGCATTTGAAACTGTCATTGCACAATATAAAGATGAATAGTAAAACCATGCTGTTAACTTAAATTACTAATTTTTCCTTACTAAGAACATTAAATTGAAATTAAAAAAAAGAGGAAGAAAACATGACAATTTGAGAGACCATGGAAGACCAGAAAAAATTAGTTTAACTGATATTTTCTTTTTTGTTTTTTTTTTTTGTCTCTGTTCTTTATTTCCTTCCTTCTACTAATTTTAGGTTTATTTATTTATTTATTTATTTATTTATTTATTTATTTATTTATAGTTCCTATAGCTGTGATATTACATTGTTTACTTTGAAATTTTTCTTGTTTCTTAAGGTAGGATAGCTATTAACTTCCCTCTTAGAACTGCATTTGCTGCATCATACAGATTTTGGATAATTGTGTCTCCATATTAATTTATTTCAAGATATAGTTTCATTTCTCCTTTAATTTCTTCTTTAACTCATTGGTTGTTTACTAGCATGTTACTTAGACTCCATGATTTTGTGGGTTTTTTTACAGTTTTCTTCTTGTAATTGATTTTCAGTTTTATATTGCTGTGATTGGAAAACATACTTGATATGACTTCAATCTTCTTGAATTTATTGAGATTTGTTTTGTGATCTAACATGTTATCTACCCTGGAGAATGTTCCATGTGCACTTGAAAAAAAATGTATATTATACAGTTTTTTGATGAAGTGTTCTATTACTATCTCTATCTGCTTGAATGTGTTGTTTACAGGCAATATTTCTTTACTCTTTTTCTGTCTGGATAATCTATCCTTTGATGTAAATCAGATATTACAGTTCCCTAGTATTAGGCATTAATATTTGATTTCTCTCTTTATGTCTGTTAGTATTTGCTTAACATATTTAGGTGTTCAAATTTGGGGTATATAATTATTTAAGGCTGCTATATCCTTTCTGGAATTGATCCCTTTAGCATTATGTAATGCCCTTCTTTTATTCTTTTTACAGTCTATTTTAAATTCCAGTTTGTCTAAGTATTGCTACCTCAGCTTTCTTTTCACTTCCATTTACAAGAAATATCTTTTTCCATCCTGTCACTTTCAATCTCTGTGTTTCTTTTGATCTGAAGTGTGTCTCTTGTAGGCAGCATATAGATGGGTCTTGTTTTTATTGTTTTTGTCTGTTTGTTTTTATCCATTCAGCCACCCTATTTATATTTTTATTGGAGCATTAAATCCATTTACATTTTAATTTGTTAATTGGTTCTCAGTTCTTTTTGTACTTCTTCTCTTTACCTTTCTTCTTCTCTTTCTCTCTTCCCTTGCGGTTTGCTAGTTTTCTTTAGTGTTATGTTTGGATTCCTTCGTCTTTATTTTTTGTATTTCTGTAGTTTGCAATTACCATGTGGTATATATGTGTGTGTGTGTGTGTGTGTGTGTGTGTGTGTGTGTGTGTATACAAAAAAATGTATACAAATTTTAAGAGATGTTATCTATGCTCAAGCAGTACTTCACCATAATCAGAAGTGTCTGGACATTGATAGTAACCACTTTGAGCACCTCTTGTAATTGCAGAAGTCAAACGTGACTTGGTTTATGTTTTGTTATTGGTATATATTGAGTATTACAATTAATAGTTTTTTCCTTTCATAAAAATGTGTATACATTTTTTTGCATCTTCTATATATGTATGTCTATTTTAAGCTGAGATGCATATAAATCTGAATATATTCTAAAAAGAAAGCTATATTTTACTCTCCCCTCCACATTTTATGTTATTGATATCATATTTTATATTTTTTTAAATTTTCTGTATCCCCTAACTACTTATTGTATATATACTTGATTTTGCTACTTTTTAAAGATCCACTGGCTTTATTACACCGGGGGTGCCAAAAAAATGTATACACATTTTAAAAGATGTTACCACTTTGGTCAACGTTGCTCAAGAAGTAGTTTGCTGTAGTCAAAATTGTCTGGATACTGACGGTAACCACTTTGAGCACCTTTGTAATTGCAGAAGTCAAATGTGACTTGTATTCATCTTTTATTATTGGTATATATTAATACAGTTTTTTCCTTTCTGAAAATGTACACATTTTTTTTGGCACCCTCTGCATATTTGCCTTTATTTGTGAGATTTTTGTCTTTTATACATATATATATATATATATACACACACATACACACACACATATATATATATATATATGTATATACACACACACATACACACACACACACACACACACACACACACATATAATCTAGTTGTGGCCTTTTAAAATTATTTTCCACTTCAAGAAGACTCTAACATTTCTTGTAAAGCTGCTTTAGTGGTAATGATCTTCTTTAGCTGTTGCTTATCTGGGAAACTACCTGTTTCAATTCTGAATGATAACCTTGTCGAGTAGAGTATTCTAGGTTGTATGTTCTTTTCTTTTAGCACTTTAAATGTATACTGCCACTTCCTTCTACCCTGCAAATTTTCTGCTGAGAAATCATCTGATAGCCTTATGGGGTTTCCCTTGTATATGACTAATTTTTTAACTCGTACTACCCTCAAGATTTTCTCTTTGTCTTTAACTTTTATCATTTTAATTACAGTGTCTTGGTGAGAGTCTTTTGGGTTTATTGTGTTTGGACTCATAGTACTTCTTGGACCTGGATATCTGTTTCCTTTCCCAGGTTACGAAAATTTTCCGTTACTGTTTCTTCCAAAAAAAAAAATGTCTGCCCCTTTCTCTCCATTTTCTCTTTCTGATATCCTAATCATGCAAATGTTAATATGCCTGATGTTGTCCCTGATGTCCCTTAAACCATTCTTATTTTTTCAATTATTTCTTTTTTCCTTTCGTTGTTCTGATTTCCACTATTCTGTGTTCCAGGTTTCTAACCAGTTCTTTTGTATTATCTAATCTATTGTTTATTCTCTAGAGTAGTCTTCATTTCAGTTATTGTATTTTTCAGCTCTGATTGGTCCTTTATTATATTTTCTAATTCTTTGTTAAACTTATCACTGAGTTCCTCTATTCTCCCAAGTTCATGGAGAATTCTTCTGATTGTTACTTTGAGTTCTTCATCAGGCAAATTCCTTTTCTCTATTTCATTAGGGTTTTCTTGGTCTGTTCATTTGTTTTTGTTTTGTCTTGTTTTGTTTTTCTCAGTATCTCATTTGGAACATGTTCCTCAGCCTTTTCTCTCTTTTTTTCTTTTTGTGTTTGTTTCTATGAATCCAAGAAAATAGCTACCGTGTTTTCCTCAAAATAAGACCTAGCTGGACAATCAGCTCTAATGCGTCTTTTGGAACAAAAATTAATATAAGACCCGGTATATATTAAGTTATGTTATGTTATGTTATGTTATGTTATGTTATGTTATGTTATGTTAATGTTATTTTATATTATATTATATACCTGGTCTCATAGTAAAATAAGACCGGGTCTTATATTAATGTTTGCTCCAAAGGACGCATTAGAGCGGATTATCCGGCTAGGTCTTATTTTCGGGGAAACACGGTATCTCTCCCGACCTTGAAGTATGAACTTGTGTAGCAGTGACCTCTGTGTAGATCAGGGGTGTCCAAACTTTTTTCAACGTTCTTCACCAAGGTCCATATGCGGTAAAATACACAAACAGCTGGGCCACTCACTCGAGGTGAAGTAGCATTGCCTCACCTGGTTTATTTAAGTAAACCAAGTATATTTTTGGAATTTGCTGCGGGACAATTAACAAAGGATCATGGGCTGCAGTTGGCTCGTGGACCGCAGTTTGGACACCCCTGGTGTAGATGCTGTTTGCTGGGTGGTTTCAGCAAGCCACTGGAGCTGAAGCAGGTGCATATTGTGCCTTGGCGGCCCTAGTGGGCCAGCTGGCCAGGAATGCAGTGGGCAGTAACAAGGTGGCCCAGGACGTGCAGCTCTAGGGGTGCCCAGCAGACCAACTGGCTGAGGCTGTAGCAGGTGCTGACTGAAGTGGCCTGGGGCGCAGGACTCCAGAGGTGGCCCGGGGTGCCACCTGCCTGGGGCTGCAGGGAGCTTTACCTGAGGTGTCCCAGGGCACACTGTGGAGGTCTTTTAAGGCAGCTAGAGTATTTGGACTGAGCTCCTACCCATGCTGTGTAGGTGGAGGGGTATGTAAACAATGGTGCTGCCCAGCATCTCTGATCCTGGAGGATTTCAACAGATCCCAGAGAGTTCCTGCAGTTCCTCCCCTATTTGTCAGATGCCTTGGGGTTAATAAATGGATTTTTTCATGTATTGTCTAGGTGACTTTTAAGTTGCTATGTTATCACTGTGCCCGAGAGCAGGCAAGTCTGTCCCTATGGGCCCTCAGTGGTACCCTCCCTATTGTAGGTCACCCCATTAGGTTAAGTTTCCCACTGTTACCACGTCTCCAGATCTTCTAACCTCTCTATGTGGTCCCTCTCTCATTTGCTATGCTGAGGTTGTTCATTCCTCTGAAAAATGATCTCTCAGTCATTTTTCAGAGGAATTGCTCTATCTGTACATGTATATTCAGCGTGTCCATGCAAAGGTGAATTCAGGGACACCACCATGTTGGACCTTCCCCTGCACTGCTCATTTTTAAGTCATGCTTTGTAAGAATGAATTTAAATAGAAGAGAGTTGAGTAGGGTTAGCAGAATCAAGTAAAACATTTTTTCAAGGTAAATGAGCAATCATTTTAAATATGTGTTTATGTTTTTGTCATTTACTTAATGTTTTATATTATTTTATAGACTACCTACAATCCTTTGAATAATCAAGAGAAAGAGAGCTTAACAGAAGATAAAAGAAAAGAAAAAAATGAAAGATGAACAAATGTGTAGTCTTTCATTTATCCAACAATATGTATCTACTATATGCAAGATACCATGAGGGAAAACAAGAATGAAAATATATTTGAAAACTTACAGTGATGGCCACATGTACAATTCCACTGTTAACTAAATATCAAAGCAGAATCTAGTAAAGGTCCTAATGAAATGAACAAATAAATAAGCCCAGTTATTTTTTTTTAAATACCAAAATGTGATGTAGATATTTTAGTAGAGAGTGAGAAATGGAAGAATCTGAAAAGGGTACTCAAGGGTGGTGTTAGAATGGGAAGGAGAGGGACCAAGAATTAAAATGCTAGTATCTCTTCCTCAAAGACCGGTAGGAAAGAGAGAAGAACATGTGAAACTATAGAGCAATGTAAATGAAATGATGCTATATTGAACTGTTTTAGATGAGAGAACTCAGGCCAGAGCTTTGATGGTCTCAGTGAGTTAAGAGGTAATCTCACCTGCTGAGAGAGAAGGTAAGAACTTCTGTGAGAGCCTCTATAAAGAAAAGAATAACAGGACTTCTGATTCTTTGTAGTCACACTGCCTGGAACACCCACAACCCTCCTCTCAGGCAGAATACACCTTATTATTTTTAAGAGCTTGTTTTCCTCTTGAAATCACCTAAGATTGCAACCATACACAATAATCATCCCCCTTTCTGAATTTCTATTATCCTTATAGTGCGTTCCATGTGTAATGATGCACACTTCTGATCAGTTCTCTAGTTTTTTCTTTTGTTTTGTTTTTGTAATTCTGAGTCTCAATGTGCCTAACTAGAGTCTCAAACAGACAGAGGCACATGCCTTATTCTGAATCTGTGTCCTTCCAAGTGTTTGCAGAGTAGATGTGCAATAAATATTTTCTACTTGACTGAAAGACGAGGGAGACATATTATAAATACATTTAAAGGGGAAATTCCTCTCTCCTCTATTATTCCAGGGGATTTATTATACTAAATCATGTATCTAATAAATGACTGATAAAAACAGGATACCACAGAAGCAATGTTTGTAGAATTCAAAATATAGACTTCATAGTTAAAAAGTAATGTTTCACCTCACCAGCTTTCAAGAATTTTAAAGGACATTTTCTTTCAAGATATATTCTAGATTGTTGGAGCAGAGACAGGTCTAATCATTGCATGTACAGCATAAACCCCAAAAAGCAGGATTATTACACATCCTATCCCCAATTTGACCATAAGAATAAAGGACAAAGAAAGTTGAAAAAGAGTAGATTAAATACCTATGTACTCTGGATAATTAAATCAAAATATACTCTGGATAAATCTACACTTACAAAATGTTATGAGTAAAAAAATAAATAATTCTGGCCAAAACCTGATTTTTCTAAAATATCCAATATGTGAAAATGTTTTCTTGATTATTTTTTTCCATTTGCATTTTATTTTAAAGTAATGCTTTAAGTAGGTTCACTGTCATCATTACCCAGATGCGAAGGACAATTATTTCCCATGTGCTGGCATTTTGGAGAGTTGTACATTGGTCTTGATTTTAAATGTTGAATAGACTGAAGGCTGATGATTCTTATTCATAGTAGATTTCCATTATACAATCCCCCACAGACAACCACTTGTAAATTATTAGTGATAAAGATCTACACAATGCGTACTCTACATGCTACAGGGAGTGGCATGCACATCCTTCCCAGTGCCAACTGGGACATTTATTTGATCTGCATTGTACTCAAAGTAATAGCAGTGCAAATACTTGTATTGTTTAGGCTGCTTATCATCAACGTACCTCAGAACTTTGATTGACTTAAGCATGAACATAGCAAAAAGTTGGATTTTTTTCTTTTAGTTTGACCTGAGATAATCCATAAGGCAGTATCAGAAAAGAAATGAAATAGAAGACTTTCATCTCTAATTTCTGCATAGAATACCAGAACTCGAATGAACATTGGGGACCTTGGGTTAATCTTTTTTATTCTCTGTGAGAGAAGGTTAAGCATTGAGGGAGTGTCCCAGGACACCCATCCAAAAAGCGATGACAACAAATTATATCTGACCCACTTTGGATTCTTTTTCACGCTAGCGTACCATTCAGTCATTCATTTTTCAGCTTTTGTGCTGAAGTATGAAACACGTAGCTCAATGAATTACCACCAAGTGAACACGAAACCAACTACCATCTCAGGTTACATAACATTGTCAGTAAACCAGAACAACATCTTCATGTTCCTTCCTGGTCACTTCCCTCTCCTTTATCTCCCAAAAAATTACTATCCTGATTCTAACACTGTAGTGTCTATTTTATAATTTCATACAAATAGAATTGTACATTGCAGCCTTTTTTGTTTCTGCTTTGATCTTTGGTTTCAGAAAGGCACCCGACTAATTGCACATATCCGTAGTGGATTCATTTCCTTTGCTATATAAAACTCTATTGTATGAATATACCACAATTTCTCTATCCATTATAATATTGATAGACATGTGGGCTTTATTCCCCACTTTTCTGCTATTAGAAACAATGTTGCTCTTGACATTTTTGTCCATGTCTCTTGACACACATGTTCAAGCATGTAGGTTAGAAATATGACTAGAAATGAAATTACTGGGTCATACAGTAGATTGCGTTCTACTTTAGTAAACATTGCGAGACTGTTTTACAAATTGGTACTAATTCCCTTTTTTACCATTAGCATTTAAGCATATATTCTTAGATTTTCCAGAAGCATTTATTGCATACCTACCATATTCCATGTCAAATCCTGAGACTGCAAATATGACTAAGGGACAGTATCTTCTCTTGAGGACTTTTCAGTCAAATAGAGATAACAGATACATATTTTTTTAAATGCAAAAAAAAAATCTAAAACTATTATAATACAAGTATCTGTATAGTCTTAATCTTGTTTCTGCCTCCATGACATGCATGTGATCAACACTCATCCTGGTTGTGAATGACTATATAGGAGACAACACAGGCATTGATGAGTGAGTTGTTAAACCTACATGAACACAGGAATAAAGAAAGTTTTCATGAAGATAATAATATTAAGATTGGCCTTAAAAGATGGTTTTCTACCAGGGACACCAAGGAGGAAAGAATTTTCCTCCAGAGGAAAATCTGTAAGCAAAGCCACCGAAGATCTTATCAGCAACCCAGTTAGAAAACTGGGACAGGATGGCTAAAGTGTAAATTAAAGGGATAAGTATAAAAATATTCCAAAATAAAAGGTAAAACCATGGAGTACTTTAAGTGCTCTGCTAAGGATTTGAACTTTATTTCCTAGACAATGAGAAACCATCAGAGGGATTTTAGCAGAGGAGTAAATGATCATACTTGAATTTCAGAAAGATCATTATGGCTTTGGAGGATGGATTAGAGGGACAAAATATTAAAAGCCCAACCCCATTTAAAGATCTACTGTTAATAGTTACAGAGCAAGATGGCAATGATGGCTTATTGTAACCTTTGCAAAAGGGAGGAAAGGAAAAGACCGAACACAATGTTAATGAGACAGAATCAACAAGATGTGCCATGGATATAAAGAATATAAGGAATAAGGAAATATTGGGGGGCTTTTTATTTTTGACTAGGTTGATGTTGGTGCTGCCTGACAGAAACACAGACCATAGGAAAGGAATATTTAGAAGAAAAACAAAAAAAATATTTCAATTTCAGAACAATCTAGCGGGTAATTTTACAAATTTTCTATAGGCATGAACTATGTCAGATATCACTAATTTCCCCCCAATACTCATCATCCCTTTTTGCCTTTTAAGTATGGAATAAACCAACTTTTAACGGCTCATGGTCTTGCAATTAAAGACTGTATCCCTGAACCGCCCTTTCATGTAGGTGTGGCCATGTGGTTGATTAAGTCCTGAACAATGGGATTTGGATGGAAGTTATTCTATAAGTTATAGGTCATGGCCTTGGTAACAATGGTTAGGCCTCTGTGTCCTCCTCACCACTTATTAACTAAAAAGGGGAGGTGATGACACATTTTGGCTATGTGAACGAGGGCAATATAGTCAAGAATAACAGAACCACAAGACTAAAGAAGTCTCTTATAGAACAGAGTTGCTTTAGTCTCCAATATATTGTTTTAGACTTTTACTCTAGAAATAAGCATCTTTCTTCGCTAAATCACACGCTTCTTTGGTTTGTTAAACCACTTTAAATGATATCCGCACGTGCTTGCTTCGATAACATACATAATAAATGATATCCTAACACATGGAAGCTAGCGATGAAAATTTTAAAAATAGTTCAGCGATCCAGGGGCTAAGGCAAAGTTTCAATTCTCCCCCCATGGATATAGGTAATTCCTTATATTGGAATATAAAATAAGCATGTCTACAAAAAGATATTTGCTATTCTTAGAAATAACTTCACTGACTAATAAGAGGCTTTCTGATTACCTCCATTCTGCAAAGATTTGGAACTCCCAGGAGCAAAAAGATTGTTCATATAAAAAATGAAGAAATACTGAATAGAAACCTTAAACTACAAAGAACTTAGTAGTTTAAAGAAAAGGAGTTCATTTCATTTCCATATAATCATCCCAAGGAAGAGAGTCAGATTGGTTGCGGCAGTCCCAAGAAAGCACTGAGGTAATTAGGTTCCTTCCATTGTCATCTAGAAAGGGAAAAGGGAAAAGAGAATGTACTACTATCTTAGGGTACACACCCAGAAGTGTTACATATCACTCTTGCTCTCATTTCATTACCAGGAACTTAATCACATTTTCACATCTTAACTGCAAAAAATACTGCGAGTGTTGCCTTGTTTCCAGGAAGAATACAGTGGATTTTGGTAAACCACTAGAAGCTTCTTCCACATTAGGATAAATGAGAAATCATACAGAAGGGGACAAACGCACACCAAAAAATGAATTTAGGTCAGATTATGAAGGAAATTAAAGATGAAGATTATGAATGTCCTGAAAGACTAAGTGACAAAACAAACTTGTTAAATAACAAGGTAATAACTGATGTGACTGTATGTCCAAAGTTTGACTGGAGATAAACTGGTGGTAAGGAGAGCTTTTGAGAGGCCACTAATTTAGATAAGGAAGGCATGTATACAGCCTGGAGCAAAGTAATATCCTTGAAAATAAAGACAAGGGCCAAAATTTGGGCATTATCTTCAAAGAGAATGTGAAAAGAGTGTTGGTGGAGGGTAAGGAAAAAGGGAAGTGGTGAAGCTTACTCAAGGTTTTAGCTTAGAAAACAAAGACAGTAAGCACTGCAGCAGGAATCGGGGGAGGTGAAGAGAGTTAGGTTCAAGACAGGCTGCTTATTTGTTTTTCTCGTCTCATTGCTGTGGCTAGAACTTCCAGAGCTATGTTGAATAAAAGTGTCTTGTTTCTGATCTTAAGGGGAATGCTTTTAGCTTTCCCCATTGAGTATGATGTTAGCTGTGGGTTTATCATCTATGGCCTTTATTATGTTCCCTCTATTCCCATTTGCTCAGAGTTTTTATCCTGGGTTATCTATCCAAAGAAATCCAAAACACTAATTCAAAAAAATATATGCACCTCTATGTTTATTGCAGCATTATTCACAATAACCAAGACATGGAAACAACCAAAATGCCCAACGATAGACGAATGGATAAAGAAACCATGGTGCATTTATACAATGGAGTATTACTCGGCCATAAAGCAGAGTGAAATCTTATCATTTGCAATGACATGTATGGACCTACAGAACATTACGCTAAGTGAAATAACTCAGATGGAGAAAGACAAATACCATATGATCTCACTTATATGTGGAATCTAAAGAACAGAATAAATGAACAAACAAAACAGAAATAGACTCAAGAGATATAGGGGGGGGAAAAATGGTGGTTGCTAGATGGCGGGGGGGTGGGTATAAGGGAGAAAGTACAAATTAGTAGTCACAATATAGCCACAGGAATAAGAAATACAGTTTGGGGAATGTAATCAATAATGTGGTAAAGATTATGTAGGGTGCCAGATGGGCACTGGACTTATTCGGGAGAACATTTCTTAGACTGTGCGGATTCCTGACCACTGCGCATACACCTGAAGCTGAAGTTGAATAATATTGAATGTCAACTATAATACACGCACGCACACACACACACACACACACACACACACACACACACACGTGTATACACATATACAGTCATGGGAGGTGGAGTACAATATGGGGACTATAGTCAATGGTATTGTAACTGACTATATACGATGTCAGAGAGATAGCAGACTGGAGGGGATTTCACTTTGTGAGGGGTGTAAATGTTTAACTATTACATTGTTTTGTACACCTGAAACTAAACTAACTAACTAATTAACTAACTAACTAAATAAAAAATAAATAAATAAGTGGTCATGGCTTTTCGGTGGGGCGGGGGGTGGGAGGGAAGGACAGACGGCTTGAAGATAATTGTGGATCATTTAAGTAGAAATATCCCAAAGAAAGTTGTAAATATTTTTCTGGATATCCACAAAGGGGCTAGTATTTATACAGCTGTGGCTACAATGATGAGTATGCCTGAGCAGAATAGAGCAAGAAGCAAAGAGAATGAATGATAAATAGCACGTAAAATGCGAGTGCTTGGAGGTGAGCAGAAAAGAAGAATCAATGAACAAAACTAAGAGATCTGTTGGACAGTTTGGAAGAGAACAATAAAATGCTATGTGCAGAAAGAAATGCATCAAAAAAATGTCTCCTAAATCCTCAATAATGCAGTCAGAATGATTTCAGAACTATTTCATATGCAAACCTAACCAAAGCAACAAACATCAGTTTGCATTTTATCTTTATAACTTTTTTTTTTTAATTTAGAGAGGGCAACTTGCAGTGTAATATATAACAAAACTAGGAATATACAAGAATGTGGCTTATACAAGAATGCTTCACATTGTTCCGAAACAAAAACCAAACCCCCTTCACAAATCAATCTGAGTCTATTCATCAGCAGGTCTGAACAGATACCCAGGAGGCAAGTGCAAATTGAAAGTAGTTCTAGTCAAATCCACTTTGTTGTATAGCTTTTGGACATTTCTAAAATATTGCTACTGTTTCTGGATCCAGTGCCTTTTTATTTGGGTCTTGATCCTGAGGTCCTTTTCTTGAATACAAATTATTTATAACACAATGTTTTATAACCAAAATTTGCATTAGGTATAAGAACATGAGCCACTGACCTCTTTTCTTTCTTCTGTGAATCAAATAATTGTCTCAGTTAAAATATATATATTATATTTATAAGGAAAGTTAGTACTTTAAATAAACATACCCACTGTGGCACCTATAATAGAAAAGAAATCATGGTAATTTAGACAAGTAATTAGAAAATGAGAAAATCCCATACTGAATGAAATATACTTAAAATTTTATGTTATCCTCATAAACGTGTTTTCTTTTAGCTTTAACTACACTTTTTTGAACTCAAAAATATATAATTATAATGCTTATTTATCAATCAAGCATAATTAAAGTGCAATTTATATATAAAAATACATACACACCACACACACACACATTGGTATATATATACAGAGGGTGCCAGAAAAATGTATACACATTTTAAGAAAGGAAAAAACTGTATTAAAATGTAATACTTAATATATTATATACCAATAACAAAAGATGAATACAAGTCACATTTGACTTCTGCAATTACAAGAGGTGCTCAAAGTGGTTACCATCAGCATAATTTTAATACAGTTTTTTCTTTTCTTAAAATGTGTATACATTTCTTGGCACCTTCTATATATAGAGATATAGCTCTATATCTCTATATCTCTATATAGAGATATATATGAGAAGCAATCTCTAAGTATAACACAATCTCCTAGTTTCATTCTTTTGTGAATTATGTACAAAGAGCAAAAGCATTTCCTTCATTTAGTGATGTTACACAAGAAACAATTCCTGAAGAAAATTAAGAAGATACCATTAAATTACACTATAGGTAAAATTTAGAGCTAGATAGAACCTTTAGGAATCATAAAGTCCAATCAATTCATTCAGACACAAAGCTTAACTAAATGATCCAGGCCTATATAACCCCAGTCCTATTCTCTTTCTACTGTATGATAAATCTCCATTACAGCAAAAAGTAAGTCCTTGAGCAAGAAATAAATTCTGCAGAAGATTACAAGTTCCATAGAATAACATCCTTTTATAAACATATCACTCCTTATAAACTATAGAGCTCTGATCCCTACTATAAAATCTATGAAGTGTGATATATAGAAAGATTATTTACTTTTTATAGATAAGGAAACAGGCTCAGAACGGTTACGTGATTTACTCAAAGTCACACAGGTAGTGAATTTAGCATTATTTCTGATATTCTACATATATATACAAGATTAAATATAAAATGGCTGTTTATATGAACAAACTGGGAAAGTCAAATCAGGGCAGAATACAGACTTAACAATACCACCTCCCTGATGGAATGTTATGAGATAAGTTTGGCTACCAGATAGCTAGCTTACTTTCAGACTGTCCTCACAGGTAATGCCTTCGTCTACCCAACGTCCTAAATCACTGTCAAATGCATTTCTCCAATTCAATTGTACATGAATAGAACGGTGCTTGACAAGAAAATTTTCAATTGTCAAAACTACAATTAATCTTAACCATTTATATATTTGAAACCATTAAAACAAGGTTCACATTTGAAAAGACTTTTGATATTGAAAAATCAACATGTTACCTGCTTTGGCAAATTCTTTCTCTCAAATATAGTCAAATTTATATCAACGTGTCCACCTGCCATGAATGGAAATTAAATATCTAATCTATCTGTTAAATGTGTCAAAGGCTTTCTTTAGAGTCAGTAATATAATGAATACCAAACACAAAAACAAAACTTATTTCCTACAAAGCAAACAAACGGTGTCTTTAGAATCATTTAGAAAAATATTTTTTAAATAATAAAATAGCTATAGTGAAGTTACCATTGTCAGTTGTAACACAAACCAAAACTTTCACAGGCTTTATTTATTTAATTGCCAGAATTATTTACTTTGTTTATCTTTCCCATAACCAAAATTAAATGGGTGAACTCAGTAAGCTGTTTCCTCAAAATAACAATGGTAGTAACATTAACATGGCTATTTACATGTATTACTTCAGTTAATCCCTTCAATAACATTTTCAGGTCATAAATTACTCTTTTGGACCCCAATAACAGAATGGGAAAATGAAATTCAAAGGCATTCAACTTGACTGGATTAGCCAGCCAGGAAGACCCTCAAATAGTCTGCCTCCAGAGCACATGTATTCAGCCATAATGCTATCCTTTCCCTCCAGTTAGTTGCTATCTACAGAAAGAAGCTAAGCATACTCTCAGAATGTACCCAAAGTAGCACAAAAATTAATTATGTAATATTTTATCAGAAATGTATGTTGAAAGAGCTGAGTTCTAACTGCAGCACAGTCAATTTCTTCAATATGAAAAGCCAAAATACCAAAAGTAAAATGCGGTTTATATGTCAATAAAGTAAAAAGAGGCCAATTCAGTAAAACATTAGTTTTCTAATTACCTCCTAACCACTACTTCTACCCAATACATACTTTCAGGACAATGGAATAAATGAAAAATATTACTGAACAAATAGCATAAATTATATTCCTATGCATTTTAATCCATATTTATTGAGAAAAGTGAGCCTCATCACCCCGATAAATAGTCAGACACTATTTATTGTGATTATAGCACATTATTCTAAATATGGGATGCTCTTTCCCTGCCCCCAAACTAACCAAAAGCTATATATAGGGAAACGCTAGAACAACGCAACCATTAAGGAAAGCACTGAAAATATTATAAGGAATTCACAATATTAATCTAACAGTTTACTATCTATGGGGGCTTTCAAGTCTGGACAGAGTTCTACAAAATCAATAAGTACTAAGATGCTATTAAAGCCCAACAGAACTGTCATATGTAAAGCAGTCACTCCCCAAGAATTTCCAACACATACACATGAGCCTTAGTCCAGGTAATGATTGATTTTCATAGCTTGATTATAAATTCTCCCTTTCTCATTTCAAAAAAAATAGATATTTTTTCTTAGACTCTAAGTAGCATGGATTTAAAATAAAGTAATATTCAATAGCTGAGAAGTTTGGAAACTTTTTTAACTATTTAAATAAGTTGCCTACCAACTAAGAATATTAAAATTTTCAAATAGACAATCCATTGAGAAATGAAAGAATTAAGTTGCTTGATAAGTTCATTCTGATTTTACTTTAAAAAAAAAAACATTTAGACAGATGTCTCTTTAATGAAGATTGAAGGTCAGAAACCCTAAGATAAACTAATGGCCACTGCATAATGGCAGTCATACACCTTGAAATAAAAGCACCCAATAATTTATAAACTACTACAATTCCTCAAATTAAGCATTTAGGAAAAAAAATGCAATAATGGCCAAAAACTGACAATACTAGAATTTCATTTTCTGATAAATGATACACAGTATGTGATGCACACACTAAGAAAATGTACTGTAGTTTATGAAATTAAAAAAAAATCCTTTTAATTAGATATATCCAGTGGTCATCTTACCCTTTCTATTTGAGAAACTGGATGCAAACAGAAGAGACAAAAACTGAATGACATAGAATGATGTCATCTGAGAAATAAAATAACATATTTTTAGGGTTACAGGACTTCAACTATTCGATAGATTATTTTTTACAGAAGAGCTATTAGGTTGGTGTAAAAGTAATTGCGGTTTAAAAGGTTAACAATAGTTTAGTGGTTACCAGAGGGTAAGGCGGGTGGGGGGTGAGAGATGAGGGTAAGGGGGATCAAATATATGGTGGTGGAAGGAGAACTGACTCTGGGTGGTGAACACACAATGTAATTTATAGGTGATGTGATACAGAATTGTACACCTGAAATCTATATAATTTTACTAACAATTGTCACCCCAATAAATTAAAATAATTAAAAATAATAATAATAATAATTGCAAAATCCACAATTACATTTGCACCAAACTAGTAGATACATCCAGCACCTGGCACAGTGCCTAACATGTTATAGGTATGTTAAATATTGACTTTACAACTGAGAGGGTGAATCATTTAAAACACATCATTTGCTGATTATTTCCAGAGCTATAAAATTACTCTAGAATCACAGAATTAGGTACAAGTTATAGGAAGGCAGAGTTTTACTTGAATGTAAGAAAAAAAAAAGATAAATTATAGCTGTCTAACAATAAATGAGTTATCTCTCAGGTTGAGTGTGTCCCAAAGCCATGTCCACTACCCCTTGGCTGCTACAGAAGGGCGGGCTTACAGGTGGGCATTTGGACTGGCTGACTTTTTAAAAACTTTATGATGCTGTGATTTCCTTTCCTCTTTGAGTTTCTCTGTTTTATGCTCTCATTTCTCATTTGAGCTAATTAATTTCTGGTTTTTCCCTCTGCCCTGAAAATCCATTCTTATTTCCATCCCCACGTATGAGCAAGTACTATTACAGCAGAACAAGTCTTCAGCTGCTCGTTCATTTATTCATTCCACTGCACCACACAATCACATTCTAGGTCCTGGTGAGCAGGAGTAGAAAAGAACCAAAATGCTCTTAGACTACAAACCCCGTGTGTGTGTGTGTGTGTGTGTGTGTGTGTGTGTGTGTGTGTGTTTGTGTGTGTGTGTGTGTATGTGTATTTCCTTCTTTTCTGGTTTGTTTTACAATGACATTGGCACATTTTCTATGACTTCTAAAGATGATGATTCAAATAATGATACAGATGTGGCTAATTTCCTACTGTTATTCATTACAGTCATCTTGATAGACTGAGGAGATTAATGAAGCTAAATAATTTGGTCCTGTCTGAAACTGTCACAATTGAATAATAGATGCAGCCAAAATGTGAATGTGGGTATTACATGAAGATTTAAGGAATCCAAATTGTTTTCCTTATTGTTCGTTGGAATGTAGTAGATAGAGCAAATGATGATGCTGATTGGATAAGGCAGAGAATAAAGAAACCTTAGTTTTGTACCTTATACTTCAATCTACACCATATTCTCACATGTAAAATAGAGAAAGATGGCATCTATTTATCCTCTCCTGCATCCTAGGTTTTTGTGCATCTAAAATGAAATAATAGCAATGGAAACATTTTGTTCATAACACTACATACAGATATCAAGTAACACTGGCTCTAAATATGCAGTGAAGGTCTATGGGTAGTTTAAAAAATATGGACCCCAAATCAGCCCAATTTAAAACCTCAGTGCTATGAAGTAGTAATTATAAATTATAAAGCAGGGTTCTGTTACCACCATTCTCCAAATAAAGTACTTTTTTCTGTCACATGGTTATTGCCACTGAATTCACATACTTCTTTTTAAACTGCTTTGCAAAGACAAACTTACATACTCTGGAAACGTATAAACTCTGTATCCCACCGTAAACGGCCCTTATGTAAATTTTATTTCACACTGATGGTGTCTTTCTATCGCAGTCATTGCAAAGTCAAGTCCCGCAAAGGAAATCAATAACTGAACATTAAGGAAGCACTGTTCATGCAAAGGGCTTACTACTGTTCTGCATGTCTGTTCTTTTTGTTTTATTTTCTATATTATGCAATGCTGCAGGTTGAAAAAAATAAGCAACCAAAGAAGTGAAAGTTAATATTCGCCTATCATTTGAAGGAGCAAAAACATTAAATCCAAGCTGGATGTTTCTTTCTTCCCACCCCTGCCCCCCATGCTCTGCAGGTTCTTTATCAATATCAATGGCGTGAGAGCACATCATCCTGTGGCTGTTAGAACAGTACTATCGTAGAGCATCCTGTTTTGAAAGGGAATTTGATGATTTGGCAGGTGGGAGATTATTACATCTTGAATTTGAAATGCTGGGGCATTATGAAACTACATACTTCAAACAACTGTGGGATCCACTCAAACTATGAATCTCCTCAAGAAATAAAATACCATGTAGGTTTCAATGTTCAAGTGTTTTAAGAGGCTTTGAAAACAGACCACCTGCAGTTCTTCACACATGAACTTTGCCTTTGCAGAAGTATCCCATCCCAACAGCACTGTTTGTGAAAATATACTTATTAAACCATAACTCCTTTTGGATTTCCATTAAAGAGATAATACAGTTAATGCTAGCTGTTCCACATTTGGAAAACAACAAATTCACATCTGTCTTTCAGTTAATGTTCATCATGGACAAGAATGGCTTTTCGTTCCCTATATCAATTATGTTTGATAAACATTTGGGTACACGTAAAAAAACCTGTAGCTATGGAACACTTTTAAGGTTAATCTTCACTATTAACATTTTCTTCAGGATTTTGTTAGGTCTAGACAATCAGCAAAACAGTAAACCAAACTCTGATTTAAAGTATTTGCTAATTTCCATAGTGGAAATAAACCCATCATGGCCAATTTCAAGCTACCAATATGTCGCTTACCCAAAGTTGGCACAAGATGTGCAGTTACACAACCCACTAACCCAATACAGGAAATACCCTCAAGAGCACAGATGAAATGTAGTAGTAGTATTAAAAATGTAGTAGTATAGTAGTAATAATAAAATGTAGTAGTATTGAAATGTAGTAGTATAATTAGGACATGACTGCATTGAGTAAGATCTTGGATGGTAATAATATTTACTTAATTGACAATTTATATAATTTAATTTTTAATAATAGCTATATTAACAGCCAGCTCCCAATTCCTAAAAAATTAACAATCAGTTTTTGTGAGATAACACAAGCTGGCTCCAATAAGCTACTGTATCCTTACCTTTCCTAATCATGGCTGGTGGATGAAATTTTACAAAGAGAACTTTAATTCACTTGGAATCAAGGATTAACATTAATAAAATATACTGAACTCTTCCTGTAATGTGTTCAACCTTATCAGTTATTAATACTCATTATGAACTCGCCTATCAGCTCCTTTCCTGAGGGCAGGCTTTGATGAACAGCGATAGTGCAGAGACATGTGAAGGGGTGTGGAAAAAAAAATACAAGTGGGAAGGAAAATAGACTGAAGAGGAGTCTCTCACAGAAATGAAATGTGCCAAAATGACCATTTAGGTAAGGATTGGCCTTTCACATGCAGTTATGCATTGCTCTGACATAAATGCAAATACTGAGAAATTTTAATTGCTCAGTTTAACTATAAACTTTTATATAGAATTCAGATTTAGAGTTTTTGCCTAAAAGTACACAGTCTATGAATGGTTTGTGATTTCAAGCTAAAATTCGAGAAACATGTTCTTAGGATATATACTTTTACATCCACTTCAAGAAAAAAACTGTATTAGACTACAGAGGATGCAAGCATGACAGTCACAACCTAAGGCACACATGAATTTTGCTAATCTATTATATTTATGCTAAAGGAAAATGAAAAGGAATGAAATCCAAGCTCACTTGCTTTCACTGAATTTATTAAAGAGTTTATCTCTTAAAAAAAGTTTCAAAGTCTGTCTTCAGAGAATGAAATTCTAAGAACACTAATAAAATTGGCAGACTTGCAAGTAAAAATGAAAGTGCCACATGTTCTAATTTATGACAGTGATCTTGTGTTCATATACATCAGGGTATTAGGTCTTCTCTTGTTCAGCAACTTCACAATTTTAAAAAAGTCTTAGAGAAGACTGACTATGACATCGATATTATATCTTAAGTTTAGATCCCGAGACGATTAGTTTCAGTAATGTAAAGATAGATAGATAAATGATAGATAGATAGATAGATAGATAGATAGATAGATAGATAGATAGACAGACAGACGACAGATGGATATGTGCAAGTATGTGTTCATTATAGATCAATTTCACAAGTCCTACTAGTAGAACGTCTGAATCTTCTAAGTCCCTTTTCTCATCTCTTATTCATATCACAAAATATGTCTACTGTATTCACCTTTTCTATATGATCTCAGGCTACCGCAGAGGACAGAGTTATGGTTAAGGGCATGAGGCTCGAGTGAAATAGCCTGGGTTTGAATCTTAGTTCTAACACTTGCTACTGTGTGGCACTTGGCAAATCACCAAATTCTCTGTGTTTTAATCGCCTCTTCTGTAAACTGGGGATGATTATCACAGAGCCTGCTTTGGACGGTGCTGTGGAATGAATGTTTGTGCCCTTCCCACCCCCAAAAAAAAGTCATGTTGAAGCCTAACACCAATGGGGCTGTATTTACAGATAGGGACTATAAGGAAGTGCTTAAAGGTAAATGAGGTTGTAGGTACGGGGCCCTGGTCCAATAAGATGAGTGGCCTTATAAGAAGAGACACCACAGAACGTGCTCTCTCCATGAAGACATGATGAGAACACAGCCATGTATAAGCCAGGAAGGGAGTCCTCACCAGAAACAGGTCACGCTGGCACTCTGATCTTGGACTTCCAGCCTCCAGAATTGTGAGAAAATCAACTTCTGTTCTTTAAGTCACCCAGTCTGTGGTATTTTGTCATGGCAGCCAGAGCAGAGGGTTATTGTAAACATGAAATAAAATAATATACTCAATCGTATGTAAAAGCATTTAGAATGGTCTCAGGCACATAGGAACGAATAAGTGCTGACGAATACTATATATATATATGTCTTACAAAATCTTCATTTTGGAGATGGGAAGAATTGTGATGGTAATATTTCATGAAGATTAATTATAATCACAGGAAAATTTCAGTATTAGAAGAGAAATAAAACTACTTTCTCTTCTCTTTTAGTAACTCCAACCGCTTGTAAAAGAACAAAGTGTTCTGTGAATAATTTCCAGTTTGGTCAATAAAAATATGGCTATCTGATTACTTCTGAATTAAATGGTTGATTTTCGGCACTATTAGTTTTTATGTTTCATCATGTTTCATTGGACTTAATCAATTCCTATAACGTACACATTTTCAACCACCTTTGGCATGTGAGCAAGTTACGTTGGTGAGTTGGGAAGCAATTTAATCTGGGTGAACATGTGAAGTTCCCCCAAACCCTAGCTTCTGCCACAGTATTTCCACAAATATTTTAATGAAATTAGCCATGATGCTTGAAAACGGAACTATGCACATTGGCCTGTACTAGCGGGTATTATAATATTGAATTAAGTACTTAGAGAGCCTTGATTTAGATGTCGAAGAAGCCTCAAGTTTCAACTTAGGGATATTACAAAAAAATAAAAGCATAGCCTCTTTAATAAGTAGTCTTAAGCTAAAGCTCAGTAGTTAATAGATACTTCACTAGATTTTTACAAGAGGAAATGTCCAACAGTCACTACAGTATTAGTTAAAGAGACAAATTTGAACCCAACACCTTAACAAAAACAAAAATACATCCTATTTGGAATAAAGCAAATGAATTTCAAATACAATTTAGATTGGACAGCTGCTGGTAATTCGACTCAAATTGAAATGGACTCAATATTAAATGCTATGATTTACTAAAGTGTGTCACAAATTATATTACATACAAATTTCAAAATATGTAAACTATCATGTATTACAAATTATATCTGAATTCCAATCATTAGGACTATATTTCATTCAAGAATATTTTTGAAACAGGAAAAAGATTATTAATTTCAGCACTAAAAATCCCTTTAATCACTTTAATTATCCTAATTAGAGGTAAAATATGGGAGTTGATTTACTAAGCAAGAAAATATCTATCTTCCTATATTTTGCTGAAGGGTGTCATTGAGTTCTAATGATTCCAGACTATCCAGGAGGTAAGAAGCATGGTTAATCTTATTAATACCTAATTTACTATTAAATAACTTAAGCTATAAACATAAGCATTAATCCAAACTGCAGAAAGAATTCAGTGAAAAATGTTGGTCAAATGTTTGATGCTCTGTTCGAAAAATATACTGTTGGGAATATATATCCACACACATATATGTGTATGTATATGTATATTTATACATATGCATACATTATAATATTTATATGTGTACACATATACACGTATATAACATATATGTTATATAACAAACATGTATGCATATATGTTATATACATATCCATATACAAACTATTTTGCTGCAATACAGATGTAATACAGGGCTTCTTGCTGTAAACTATCATTGTAAAACACTAAACATAAAGATTAATCAAACAGAGTGTGACAACTGCACTCTAAATATTTCTTTTCCAAATTTGTATATAAGATAATGGCATGACATGGAATGGGCAGAATCAAAGGAGATTTCAAAAGCATTTAAGGTTTTAAGAGAAAAGCATACACATACCTTTGTGCTTAAATGTATATTTATAAAAATGTGTATGATATGGTACATTTGTATACGAAATGCAAACATGGCAATCTAGATAAAAGCCTAATCAATATTTGGGCTGAATACATATATATTATTAAAATAGTCACTGCATTCAGTTTAATAATGTCTTCTGTAATTTACATGACTACCCATTAGCTTAAAGGAAGAGCTAAAAGCTTAATAAGGATTTTACTCTGTTTCCCCGAAAATAAGACCTAGCTAGACAATCAGCTTTAATGTGTCTTTTGGAGCAAAAATTAATATAAGACCTGGTTTTATTTTACTATAAGACTGGGTTAATATGATATAATACAATAAACACTGGGTCTTATATAATATAAGACCGGGTCTTATATTAATTTTTGCTCCATAAGACGCAGTAAAGCTGATTGTCCAGCTAAGTCTTATTTTCAGGGAAACACAGCATATACAGCAGAAAAAAAGCCTTCACATAAAGTTATTTTATATTCATTATGAGCTCTTCTTAAGGTGAATTGAAATTTCTAGATTTAAAAGCATGCATTTGAATGTATTGTCTTCAAAACAAATGATGTTTAATTAAACAGATATTTATAATATTTTAAAGTACGTAAGAATTTAGACTACTCTCAAGGAAGTAAGTTTTAATTAGTGGAAAATCTGAAGTGCAGATCATTTTGTAAGTATTTTAAAAATTATATTCAATGGCATTGTAAAAATCAAATCAATGACTGCCAGTGAATCTGCTTGGCATTTAAATTATGTCCCCTTATAAATCCCACCCCCACTTGCTTTCTCTTTACAAGCCAGAGGAATATTTAGAGCAGGTAGAGCAGGAAGCAGATTCAGAAAGGTAATTATAAGTGCTCATTTTCACACAGCCAGGAAGTGGCAATGCCCCACCAAATATATAAGGTGACTCACAAATGATAAGACACATTTTCTTAATTAAGAGCATTTCCAAATGTAGTGTGAAACTCCTCAAAGGCCATTTAAAAAGGACCACAGTATTGGTCATGTTATTTTTCATGGCAAACGTGCGTTTAAAAAAGTCAACTTTAGCTCAGATTTAATGACCACCCCTTCCATTGTAGTAAAGTTATTACTTTTTTTTTTTTAACAAGCAACTATTGCACACTTATCATCTGCCAACCGCTGTTCCAATGCCCGGGAATATTGTGGTAGATAGAATCCCTACCTTTGTGAAACTCACTATAGTCCAGCACAGACACCCTATTAAAATAAACACACCAATATATGTTCACACTCTGTGATGAGAAGGGTATAGGATGAGTTCAAGTTTCTATTGGAACACATAAAGAAGACCTAATCTCGTCTGGGTAGTCGGAGAAGGCAGTGTTCAAAGTGACTTGATGTGCAAGCTGTGCAAGCTGACCAAGAGCTAGGTAGGGTGGAAAGAATAACCTAGGCAGGAGAAACAAATGCATGCGCAAGGGCCTTGTGAAGGAGGAAGCACGGGTCCACCTTTAAGGTACTGAATGCAGGTCAATGTGGCCAGTGGGCATAGATAGAGGCTCACAGTGAAACTCAGAGAGGGGAATGGAATTGCTTATGCACAGCCCTCTGGCCTCCCGTAAGGATATTAGTCTTCTTCTATGCAAAAACCCCTCCCTAATCATTTCAAGTAAATAAATGTGACAAGGTATGACTCACATTTATAAACATTCCTGTACTTGCAAGATGGAGAATTAATTGGAGGGGGCAAGAGTGGGTGTGTGGAGACAACAGGCTACAAGTAGACCTTAGATGACAGCTAATGTTAAGATAACATGAGGGTAATGATGGTGGAGATAAAAGAGGACAGGTCCAAAACATATTTAGGAAAGAAACCAAGAAGACTTAGTCATCGGTATGGAATATGGGGTGAGGAAAGAGAGTCAGGATTAGTAAGAATTTTACTTAAATTAAAAAGGAAAGAAAAAACTAGAGTGTATTCATAGGACATCTGTATTCACAAAAGCTAATTGATGATTCAGGTTAATTACTGTTCTCCACATGTTGAATTTCTGACATAGTTTCTGTAAGCATAATTCGGCAACACAACAATGGCAAAGACTGTCATGACAAAATGAATTGCTAACATATGCAATTAAAATAAATGTCTATGAGACATAACTGTCAAAATAGTAATTATGACTTGGTGAGCTAGAAAGAGTCTGAAAACTTATTTGAAATTAAATTCCTGTCATGTACATAGACACAGTACATTCCAAACCAAACCAAGGTATCAAAAAAAAAAAAACTAATCAAACTCTTTATTACTGAATATTCAACAACATGATTCAGATAAACAGTTTATAACTGGGAAATGCTTTGAGTGGTTTAATGATTTTGAAATCATGTTCACTTGAAATAATTTCAATTTTTAAAAATAATGAAGAATAAACCACTCTCAATTTTAAAAATCCATGGTCATTTATGACAATCATTGCATGAATAAGTTTTCTAAAATAGGAGCACCCTACCAAATACAAAATTAGAACTTTGAACATGTGAATCAGGTAACATTTACTAAGAAACCTATTAGATTTGGCAAAGTATAGAAATATATGGTATGTGTATGAAATCAACAGCCCCAGATGTATTTTTCTGTTTGCATGTGTTAACAAGAAATAAAGAGCCTTTATAGGTAAATAATCATAGGATTCTGCAAAAATACTAGTCACAAGAAGAAATATTCAGAAGCATACTTCTAGCAAATCTTCAGGAGGTATCATATTTCACCAATTCCAAGACTCAGACTTTATTATTATTATATTATTGTTATTAATATTATTATTATTATTATACAATTTAACATTTCTGAAATCAAGAGGCCTCTTACAATCTATATTGTCTTTCAAATGCTGGGAAGACAAGCATAGGGATAGTCATTACATAGTTACTATTACCCGCTTTTGGTCATAGCTAAGCAAACTGTCTTTCTCCTGACCGAGCTACGTGCATTGTTGGTACAATATATGCTACGTTTATTTGCTGTTTAAAACATCTTCAAAATGTTAACAGTTCGATTCATCACTAAAACAAATGTACTGTTTACCCTGAAATGCACGGCAACAAAGGACAGGACATAAATTTGGTTTTACTTAAAATATTCTTCACTGGAGGGATGAATACAATTTCTGATTTTCTGCAAAGTAACAAAGACGTGCTCTATGAAACATGAGAAAGACAACCACAATTCCATGAAGCTGTGTTATATTTTGCTACTGATACTCATGCAAAAGAACTGTCTCACATGCCACTCAGTGCAGTTGAAAAAAAGGCAAATTTGCCCAATCTCTCAGAATAGATAGAAAAATGTTTCAAAGCAATGATGGGCAGATGTGATGGATTCGTGGGTTGGGTGGAACTATCATTAATGAAACTTGTGATAATTTTGTTATTGAAAGTATTTTTTTCTTCCTTAGTGATATGTAAAATTAACTGGCAGGTAGGAGAATTTTAGTTTCAGCTCTTTAAATAATAATCCTGGAAACCGGTAGTCAGTCTATTAATTATTTGGACCCTAAATTGCTGACTTGTAAAATGAAGATATTGGGCTAGATCATTGCTAAGGTCTCTTCTAGTTCTGTGACATTATACATTTTTATTAATTTTAAATACTTGCAACAAATCTATCTTAAAATATGTACAGAAAAACTTGGTTCACTAAAATTCCCATTCATTGGAAATGCTAATAAACATAAAATAGAAGTAACGAGTATTTTTTCCTATGAATTTTGTACTAAGGCTCTTAAATGTAAAACATAAAAGTAACCATACTAATAGAAGAAAGGAAGGAGCTAATAGAAAATGAAATACCAGATAAATAAAGATAGGCTCAAATATTTTAAATCTTCAAAACTATTTAGAAATCACAATTTTTCATAATAAGATACTAGATACAATGGAAGGGAAAGATCAAATCACAACCTTAGTTTAATACATACTTGGCTTTTAGTCCTTTAAGAACTTGTTATATGGTATTATAAATGCTGTGCTATATATGTGTCAATAATTTTCAGTTCACCGGAATGCTTATTTAACCTGAATACTATATTATACAATATTTTTGAGTAAATAAGAAATTATTATAAAATATCTCAATGGAAAACTTTATCATCAGATAAAAAATTTCCATAAAACCTATCAAAAGGCATATATCAAATTTGACTGCAAATCTTCATTTATCATAGCCACTTAATATAAGAGATGATAAAAGTGTGACAAGGTTAAAGGAAGGTGACAATGGAGATATTTTCACCAAAAGGTAAGCTTTTTAGTTTGTGCTTAGAAAATGGTGATAATAAATGTGGGTAGTTTCACTAAAATAAAATTTATCAAAGTCACTGAAGGATTATGCAAGGGTATGAAAGGCCAAACAATTTTTTTTTCCAAAATAATCTGGAAAAATGTGATCAAGGGAAATTTTATACATATCTATTTATTACTATATAATTCAAGAAATAGTTTAGGCCAATTCTTTCTCAAAATGGGTTGTGAATTTCAGTACTTACTTTTAACACAAACTGTTAAAAGAAAATCGAAACTACATGTAGCAGATATTTGTAATATATATATATACATATACATATTTGTTTTTTTAAAAGTCAGAACACAATTCCAAAACCAATTTTAATTTGGTACATATGAGATACAATGTTAAACTAACAAAATATATATATTCAATATATATATATATTCAATATATATTCAATAACAAAATATAATATTCAAATACATATCAAAGATTAATAGCACTCAAACTTGATGTATGACAGTGAATATTCATTCAACCTGAGGTTAAAAATATTGTTGTCTTAGGTACACTCTTTAGACAATTTTATTGGTAAAATTGGTTCACATTCATCTCCATATATTCCCTTTATTGTATCTGAGTCAGAAATATATGCCATATGCAAACTCATCAAGAGCCTTGTCAGTCCTGGACATGACTGTACCATAAACTAGCACAATCTCTACAGCATAGGAGGTACGATAGAAGCTAGATCTCCATGGGTCTCTCATATTTCTGCACATATTGAAAGCAGAGGATACTAGCTGCCCAGAGTAAACTGTTTTGGCAGACAGAGTTAGTGTTTCCCATGGTAACCGAGGGCACGTCTGTTTACTGTCCAGTATAATCAAGATAATGGCTCTCTCTCCAGAATGAAGTTCAGGCATATTCGCTTAGTGCCCATTATAAAAGATTCAGATTTCTGAAACTCAAGATTCCTCAGCTGTGACCCTAACCCACTGTGTAAACAGTGTCCTCCTGGTCCCTTCCATGTCATTCACCGAAGCACTTGGGGGAATAATGGAGTTCACGCTGCTTGCTGGGCTGTAATAAAGTCTTTGTCTCTGACCCACAAGTATCATGTCTCCTGCCAAAATCTGCCATGAAACTTGCAGACTACATTGTTGGCCTGGAAGCAAGATAAATTCTCAGACTCTTTACATTCTTCAAAGGAATCTAAACATTTATCATAAAAAGAATGAATTTTCCTAGCAGTTTTTTTCCATTTTATAGTTTTGTTTTGTTTTTTTTTAAAGATTACAGAATAGTAATTCGCCCCTTCAGGAACTATCTGTAAATATACAAATAATATGAGTAATTTCATAACTATTGATTTCTGAAAAAAATATAATTACTGGCCATTTGAGCTCTGATGGATTAAGATTTATAAGACACCCCCAAAATAGGTCAAACCCGGTTGCCACCGTCAACCCATTCTCTCCTTTTCATCTGCAATTCAGCTAATTAGGCTTACATCCAAATAAGCAGGAGAAAAATTTAACTGAAAATTTTAGATGGAGTCTTGCTAATCAACAACCAAAAGAAGTAATTTAGCATATCATTTCTGAGATGTCAAAACAAATGCATGTCAGGTTCATGGATATGTTCACTGAGTGAAAAGCCTATTAACTACTCAATTACAGACTCTTCCCCCATATACTCCCATACATAACCCTTCTGGAGAAAAACACTCAGTGAGATATTTAAGACATATTTATACATTATGAGAAATCATTAAAGCAAAGCTGAACATTGCACGAGTGTGATGAGAGTAACCTGAGAAACAAACAACTGGACCTATTCCAGTAAGTCTACTCTATTATGTTTACGATAATAGTCAAGTTCTGTGCACAAAACAAGCAGATAGTAAACATTTGATCAGTTTGAATACGACAGGAACACACGTATAATAACCTGCCTCTGCCTCTTGATAACCTTTTGATATTTTGATAAACTTCCATTATGGACCAAATCTATAGAAAAACAAAAGTTTCAGTATTCTCTTCCTCAATCAGACACATATAACTGATTGTTTCTTGTCTTTATAGAAAATTCCATATAATGGACAGAAATAGCTTTGTACAGTTTAATGGTAAAAATAATCAGTTGACAATTTTCAAAGTATATGTTTTTATCACATTGATAGCATGTAACTAAATTAGTGTTTATTAACCATGTTTAAAATTAAATAAATGACATTAGTACACTTTGATGATATCTTCTGCATATTTCCAATATCTGCTATATCAAGATAATTGGGTCTGTCCTATGAATCCTATCCTGAAATCCTACTGTATTCCTGACAGCTCATGGTGAGCAATACAATTTCAAGAAAAATCCAGCCAATTGCTACAAAGTGAGAGGGCTAAGCTTGAAAGAGAAATAAAATAATGATAACGATAGCTGCCAGAGTCAACCTTCTCCCTTTTTATACATGGTTGATAGCAGTATCATGGAGCACTCTTGAAGAGCCTATGCTAACCTTTGATGTTGGGTGTTACAAAGTATATCCTGAGATGGAGAAACCCTCATATTCTTCATCATTTAATATTTAATATTTCTTCAAGTAACTAAATAAATTCTATTCCCTATTATCTCGGCAGGCATTTAAAACTGAAAAGCACTTTCTCCATCAGGGAAAAAAAAAAAGTTTAGATTCATGACTCTTCCATCTAATTTTCATTTTCAGCTGCGAGGAATAAAAGCAACAATTAGGAAAGAGCTAATATGGCATGGGTTTCATGATCGACATCAGTTGCATTGTTTCACATTTCACATTAGCTGTTCGAACAGCCATCAAAGGATAATGACTTTCAGTCACTATCAATCAATAATTTTTTCAGTTGCAATTTCCCATAAGTCATTGCTATTACTACCAGTAATCAAGTCTCCTCCTTTGTTTCTTGAAATTAAACTTGAACAAAGCAAAACGACTAATTATCAGTTGGTCTTCAATTGTTTCTACCAGTAATTTCCACTTTGGACATTAGATTATATTAGTACTAGATGAAGGCTCTGTGTATTTTTAAGTCATGGTGAATTGCTAAATAATTGCACACATATTTTTCATCCTACTATCAGTAAAGACCATTATGCTGCCTAGATGAAGCTAGATTAAAATCAATTAAAAAGATGAGTTGGTTTTGTTTATCATGTATTTTTATAATTTATCTGACAGCTGTTTCCTGAATACCACTGAAGAATGCATATGAAGCAGATACAACCCCTTTGAACAAATTGATGCTTCTTCAAATCTCTTTTTGGAATGTATTATCACCAAACAGGGTTGTTAAATCAATTCTGCAATCGTAAGATTCAAAACAGCACTAAAAACTTCCTGATCATCCAGATTTTGTAGCAATGTTTCATTAGAATTAATTGCATTACTGCAAATAGTGCTGTGTCAATATCGATATTAGGGAGGTCATACTTTTATAGAATGACATTTAATATAAAAATAGTAATGTAACATGTTAATATCAAAAATGTATGTATTAAAGTAGTTGAACTATCTAACTCACACTAGATGCAGGAAATCCTGTTTTAAAGAGAAATAAAATAAAACACTGTTGGTGGCCTTTGTCATTTTGGTTTTATTGGGTAAGACCACCTTCTGATGCATGAGGCAATATAAACACAAAAACTTCCATGCCTGAGGACCACTCATGTCCATTAACAAGTCCATCTAGTCCCAGGTAAGGTTGTTTTACGTAGATTTGTCTCTTTCCACCTGTGTGTATCCTCAGCGGCTTTACTAAATAGCTTACTTCCTCCTTTAATAGAGTCATCTTTTTACAAGGCCATTTTTGCACCTGACTTACCATTTGATAAATTGTGTCCGTCAGTATTTAAATTACCTACCACCCTTTTACATTTCCAGACTACAAACGAAGGCTGTGTTTCTACAGAGACAATGACTTTTCTGTACAGTTTTATTTTTCTAAAATTTGTCTCAGTCCAGTAAACTAAAAGTTATTTAACATAACTAAGACCACAGCAAGAAAACTAACATCAGCTTATTTAAAGTTCTTCCAGTTACAGAGCAAAGAAAGGATTGTATCCAAGATCAATTTATCCTCACTTTTTTCTCAATTCTCTAAAATTATCAACTATTTGTATCTTGGAAACTCTTGCTTTAAGCCAGTTTTAATAACAGTTCATTGTTCACAATATGAGAATGAACAAGTCTCCATTCAAAGACATGAAGTATGCCCACAACACAGAAATAGAATTGTAATGTTTCAAAGTTTCTCATCCAATAAATTTTTAGTTTCTTTGCAGAAAAATGACTGATATATAAAGGCAGCAGGAAGGGAAACGTCTACTGTAAATTTACTTCTGACCCATAAGGAAATATTATTTGTAGCAATGACAGAATCTCAAAAGAAGAACATTCTCTATTGAGATTAGTTTGCATCTGAGTTTATGAAGGCAGCTGAGAGGAGACAGAAGCAAAGGAGGTCATGTAAGTGAGCCCTTTTGGAACGCAGGAGAGAGCCTGCACCAGGCAGATCCTGGAGTGAATGGGAACTTAATCTAAGTTACAAAGCACTCTGAGATGCAGGACTGGGGCCCAGCTAACAGCTAAGGCTGGGCTTTATATATGAAAATTGATTTCAAAAGGTAAATGATGATGGTGATGATATGATAACAATGATGATGATGATGATGGTGATGCTTTTCCAATAAGGGCAAGTAATTGATAGATTAAGTAAATTTTCAGACATGGTGCTCATTAATCTAAGCAAGGCATTTCATTAAGCCTCGAATGATATCTTGTGAACCAGTTAGAGAAATAAGACAAGGGGAAATTTAAAAAATTAAAATTAAAAAAGAAAACAAAAAACCCAAGAATCAGGAATCTATATCCACACATTTTGCACAAATGATGATTATCTAATCCATCTGATGTTGGAGGAAGAGTGGTGGTCCATAGCTCTGTGATTTACTCTGCTGTTTATGTATTTTCATCAGTGATTTGCAAGGAAGATATAGAAAACAATCTTGCCACACTGCAGACAATACCAAACCCGGATAGAGAGCACAGGTGTATGCAGGGTGAGGTCGTCAGAAATACAAATTTATGTTTTAAAGGGAGCAGGGGCACAATTAAAACCTTGCATTTAGATTTCAAGAATCAATTGCACAAGTATAGGAGTAGAATAATCTGACTGGATAGTAGTTCATATGCAAAAATAAATAAGTAAAATCCTGGGCTTTAAGTGATCCAAGTTCCATGTCATGTGGTTGTGAAGGGGGCCGGTATCACCAAGGCTGCATCCGTGTTAGTCAATGCCTTTCCTTGTCCTGGGAGTCAACCATCGTACTTCATCCTGCAATGATTTATTATTCTTAGTTCTCATTCCTGTGCTGTGAGTACAAACTTAAAAGATTAGAGCACAATCTATGGGGAGTATGAGGTCTTCAAACTATCTGAGAAATAAATGAGGGAAGTGAGTACTAGTAGTTTAAAAACAAAGCCTTAAGGAGACATGCAGACATTCCTCAAATAAGTGAAAGCTTGTCATAAAGCACATTTGTTTACAGCTTTGCCAAAGAACAGAACTAACCCAGGTGGATGTGAAGCCCACCTGGTTGGACGCAGTACAGCCAGAGGCACTGCTAAGAGGAAGGGCCCGTGATGGAGCTTTGGAGCCAGCCACAACGCAAGCATCCGATCACACACAATTCAAGAGCCAACATTTATTTTGGGTCACCCTCTTTAGGCCACACACTGCTTGATATTAAGATGGAATTGATATTCAAAATGTTTAACGGCGGTACGGCATGAGTACCAACTAATCAGAACAGATACCTGCTCAATCACAAGAGATGCCTGCCACCAACAGCAGTATGACCACTGCAGTACATATCACATCTCGATTCAGTATTCAGTGGTGGCGGCAAAGGTCCATGTGTAATTACAGCACAGTAAGACACGTGCTATATGGGAAGTGTAATGAAGAGTAGTAGCAGCCCTGAAAAAGAAATGGAACGGCTTGAAAACCCAATAGCATTTCTCAGCATCAATAATCATTTGAGAAATGCAAATAAAAATCACAATGAGATACCACCACACCCCAGTCAGAATGGCTATCATCAATAAATAAACAAATAACAAGTGCTGGCAATGATGTGGAGAAAAGGGAATCCTGGTGCACTGTTGGTGGGATTGCAGATTGGTGCAGCCACTATGGAAAACAGTGGCTTTCGAGGGAGATACCTCAAAAAATTGAAAATGAAACTACCTTATGACCCAACAATTCCACTCCTGGATATCTACCCAAAGAAATCCAAAACACTAATTCGAAAAAATATATGCACCCCTATGTTTATTGCAGTGCTATTCACAATAGCTAAGACATGGAAACAACCAAAATATCCATCAATAGATGATTGGATAAAGAAACTGTGTTACATTCATACAATGGAGTATTACTTGGCCACAAAGAAGAGTGAAATCGTACCATTTGCAATGACATGGATGGACCTAGAGATTATTATGCTAAGTGAAATAACTCAGATGGAGAAAGACAAATATTGTATGATGTCACTTATGTGGAATCTAAAGAACAGAATAAATGAACAAACAAAACAGAAACAGACTCAGAGACACAGGGGGGAAATAAAAACCTCATGGCTGCCAGATTGTAAAGGCTGCCAGGTAGTAGGTAAAGAGATTAGAAAGTACAAATTAGTAGTCACAATATAGCCACAGGGATAAGAAATACAATTCGGGGAATATAATCAACAATGTTGTAAAGATTACGTAGGGTGCCAGATGGGCACTGGACTTATTAAGGAGACCACTTCAGAGGCTATGTAGAGGCCTGACCACTGTGCTATACATCTGAAGTTGAATAATATTGAATATCAACTATAATTAAATATATATATGTATATGTGTATATATATATATATATATACACACACACACACACACACACAAGTTCTGACAATTAAGTTCACAAACTTGCCACCGTGAGCTTACACTGGCAGCACTGTACAAACAGTTTAGTAAGGTTTCATAACCTTGGTGTATCAATGTCTCACAGCTGTGTTCATGTTGACGTGTGACAGTGTCTTGCTGAGTAGCGTTCATTATTGTTATTGCATGTTTTTGTGTGTCATCGCGAGAACATCTGAGCTTGAATTAGAGCAATGAACAACATTAAATTTGTTGTTAAACTTGGCAAGAGTGGAAGTGAAATTGGGGACATGTTAGTCCAAGTTTATGGGGATAATGTCATGCAGAAAACGGCAGTGTAAAAATGGATTTAACGTTTTTCTGAGGGGAGAGAATGCATCACGGAGAAAGAGATGACAGGGCAGCCAGTAACAAGCAGAACTGACGAAAACGTTGCAAAAATCTATCAAATTATCAAATTGTGAATCAAAATTGTGGGCTGACTGTGAGAAACATAATAGACCAAGTAAACATCGATAGAGAAACAGTTGGGAAAATCTTAACTGAAAATCTTGGCATGAGAAAGGTGAGTGCAAAGATGGTGCTGAAGGAGCTCACCAAGGAACAAAAGCAGAGAAGAGTCGAAGTTTGCCAAAACCTTTTGGAGAGGCAAGACGATGTTTACGGCGGTGTTATTACTGGTGATGAAACGTGAGTGTGCCAGTGTGACCATGAAACAAAGCGTCAACGTGCACAATGGAAATTACCCAATTCTCCAAGACCAAGAAAGGTCTATCAGCCCAAATCAAGAGTCCAAATGATGTTGCTAACCTTTTTTGATATCAGAGGGATTACTCATTATGAATCTGTACCACTTAAACAAACAGTTAAATGAGTTTACTATTTGGAAATGCTGAAAGGCTGCGGGAAAAAGTTAAGACAAACTGAAATTTTTGCCAACAATTCATGGCTCTTGCATCACGATAATGCACCATCTCACAGGGCACTCTCTGTGAGGGAGTTTTTAGCCAGTAAACAAAATAATTGTATTGGAACACCCTTCCTACTCACCTGATCTGGCCCCCAATGACTTCTTTCTTTACCTGAAGATTAAGGAAATATTGAAAGGAAGAAATTTTGATGACATTCAGGACATCAAGGGTAATACGATGACAGCTCTGCTGGCCATTCAAAAGAGTTCCAAAATTGCTTTGAAGGGTGAAGTAGGCATTGGCATCAGTGCATAGCTTCCCAAGGAGAGTGCTTTGAAGGTGACCGTAGTGATATTCAGCAATGAGGTATATGTAGCACTTTTTCTAGGATTAGTTTGCGAACCTAATTTTCAGACCTCGTATATATACACATTGAGTTATGGGTGGTAGAGTACAACATAGGGAATATAGTCAATGGAATTGTAACAGCTATATTCGATGTCAGAGGGGTAGTAGATTGGTGGGGGGGGTTATCACTTTGGGAGGGGTGTAAATGTCTACGTATTACATTGTTTTGTACACCTGAAACTAAAAAAATATATAAAAATAAAAAAAATAATCAAATAGCATTTACGATGATGCCTGACAACAGCAGGTGAACCAGCAGGTGAAGGGAACAACATTAAAAGTCAGAAAACTGCAACAATATTTGATACATCTGGGGAACCATAAGTATCTTAAAATTAATATATCATCATAATGGTTGAAGTGAGTGGCAGGTGGTCAGATTAGAAAAGCAAACAGAGACCAGGTCATGAAGGGTTTTATGTACTATGCAAAGAAGCATGGATGCTATCCTTTGGGGACCCACTGAAGAACTGTAAGCAAGAAAGTGACATGATCAAAATTATTCAATAGAATCAATGGTATTGAGAAAGACAGACTAATAAGGCTACTGCAACTGTGTAGGATTAGCCTAAACTAGAGAAATAGCATAAGAAGAGAAAGGGGATGATGACCCTCAAAGATACCAGATGGTAATTGGTCAATATTTATTAACACAAGCAGGATAATACAGAGATAACTTGGTCACTTAGTGCTATTCACTAAGACAAAGAATGAGGTGTAGGTACAAGGCACCTTTGGAGACTAACAAAAGCAACAGATTCCATATTTTGAATTTGAGCATCTCATAGGATATGAAGAAGGAAGTATCTAAGTTAGGTAGGGAACTTGAGAGAGAGGTGAGGTCTAAAGTTATAAATGTTGGACTTACTACATTGCTACTGCCTTTTAAAAAATATTTTGAAAGAGAAGGAAAAAGTCCTGAGGTCAGAACTCACTTAAGTAAAGTAGGATTTAAGTAGTGGATTGAGAATGAGAATCCTGCAACAGAGACTAAAGCCACAGCTTCCTAAGTGTGCGCCCTTGGGCAAGTCAGTTGGCCTCAAAGAACTTCAATTTCCTCAACTCGTAACTTGGGGATAATAATACATGGCTCATAGAATAATAAACCATCATTACACACCATCACGTACCCAAATGTTAGTTCTCCCCTTTTTTGTGGATTAGTTCAGGTCTAAGATATCAACTAGCTGACATTGACTAGTTAACAGTAACTCACATAAATTCTGATTGGAAATTTTCTTATTAAAAAAATTGAACAACGTTGTGGTATAATGGGGACAGCGCAAGTTCTAGAGTCAGATGGATTTGGATTCCTGACCTGACTCTGGACAATTTACGTAACCTATCTGAACAGGTTTTGTCAGTTGTGAAGTGGCTGTCACTGTACCTGCCTCATAGGGGAGCAGCACAAGCCCACATCTCCCTCTGTGTCTGCAATTCGGCAGGTATTCAGTAGGTCTTTGTTCTTTCTTCATTATATCTCTTTGCTTCTCAGTTGTACTGTACCGGACGTAAAACAACGTTTCCTTGATGATTCAGGGTTATCATTATGAACATCACTTAAAGTTTCATGTCTGAGATGTAGATGAAGCAGCAAATGTAACAGAACATCAAGCAAAATGAGCCACTCATGTAACACACAGTTGCCTTCCCTCATTTTGTCATATACATGATACTGATTCCACAGCAGCTTAAGATAATTTACCAGGCACTGAAAAAAAAAAAAGTGAACAGCTGCTTTTCTAAGATTTGATATCATAGAGAGGAGATGAACAAGTGTTACAGTGATTCATCAACCTCTCAACAACAACGTTTGTTTGTTCTTTTACAGCTAACACAACTTTCTTATGTGTCTGGACTTGTCTTTTATAAATTAAGTCAGGTATCTGTGTTGTACCACACTGTATTCTACAATACCACAACACAGCTCTGTTCTATTGCATTTGAATCCATTATCTTGCAATATATTTGAGCTTAAACCTACACTAGTGATGTCAAAGGACCTCTCCTGGCTAACTCTGCATCCTAACCCCAGTCTCTTTTGCATAAGCACCTACATGTCAGAGGACTGTGACACAACCCTGGCCCTGCCCCCAGGTGGGTGGCCCAAGAATCAGCACTAGAGGTATGAACAGGTCATTCATACTCTAGTATAATGGCATAGCCTATGGGTAGGTGTGAAAGGGTGAGTTAAGCCAGTCAGATTCTTTGCTTTCAAAATGTACAAAGGGAAACACCAAGAAACGGTGCCAGCCAGCAGTGAGCTAATGGTGAAATAATTCAAAGTTTGGAAGGAGCAGGAAAGATACAGAGAGGAGGAGGATGAATCAGATGTGTAGAGAGGCAGAGTTCAGAACTGCCATGAGAAAAAGAGAGGGAGGGAGGGAGGGAGAAAGAGAAAGAGAAAGAGGAGCAAGAGAGAGAGAGGGAGGGAGGGAGACAAAGAGGGAGAGAGAGAGAGAGAGAGAATGCGTAGGGAGCAGAAGAGGAGACACATTAATCTCTAAAGATGCCCTGCACGCTAAAGACTTTAAAGCTCCACTTCTATGCTACGTTTTTCTTCAAAATGCACTACCTTTGCCTTTTTTTCCCCCTGAGGTAACTTAAGAGGCTCTTTCTTTTCAATCAATTTAGCCTGTCTGATATATTACAGTGGTGTCAAAACACAACTTACAATGCCTCAGTTAGGTTCATCCTGTAAAATGTGCTGAACTGCAATGGCTGCCGTACGTTTAGATTGACCTTAGAGTTCAGGTGCACCTCTTCCTCCATTCCTGCTCCTCTCCCCCATCCATATATCACATTGTGGAGACACGATATTCCTTTACAAAACCCTGGAGTATAAATGACTCGTTGTCTGTAGTTCTGAGTTTTAGCTCCTCAGAAAGCCCACTCTTTGCTGTTCCTCTCACAGATTCTCTTTCTACACTACTGATGCTCGTCCTCACCCACTCTCACCCTCTTTTCTCCTCTGCTTTTCCTTTCTTGGTAGCTTCTGCTTCATCCCTTCCTTGAATGCTTCTCAGGATTCAAAGGTCCTTTAAAAACACTGACAGCCAATCTGTGCACCATCCAGAGAACCCTCTCTAATCTTCACAACCTGCGCTCTTTTCTGCCATTTCAGATTCTTCTCTTTCACTACCACAGGTAATGCTTTCTAGATTTTCTTCAGTTATGCTTGAGTCCTGAGAAATTCTGAAAGCCTGTTAAGATTCAGAAGGCTAGGGTCTGAACAGCTGGAAATTCTGATAGTGAGAGCTATCAAACAGCTGCACAGGGAGCAACACAGGCCTGGCCATGTGGGGTACGTCGCCAACAGCCACGGACAGGACTGCTCAAGGCTCCAAGAGACCCCAGAAATGCCCATTTTTTGAGATACCTGGGACATCAAAATTGGGAAAAAATGCCAAAACAGACTTTTAAAAATTTAAATATATTTTATATATTAAAATATTAACACTTTTAACCTAAAAACATCAGGCAATATCCTTATGCTACGCAGAGAAAAGTAAGGTGAAACGTCTAAATTTACGATTCTAGGCCTTCTCTGAATTGAGGCCCTGGGTAAATGGACAACCTTCCTCTGGGATAATTCCTGCCAGAAATCTTATAGAGAAGACACCCAAGGGGTGGATATGATCTTATGTTGGTTTGCAACTTCTTCAGGAGCTTCCTGCATATAATCTGAAACCAGTCCCGTACACTAAGGACCGGGGAATACCTAAGGAAGAGGCAGACCATTCCAGATTGATAGGTGGTAGTTTTAATAAACAGTAGAACTCACCAGGCTTGTCTCTATAAGAAGCCACAAAACAAGTAGATTTCCGCCAAGTCTTAAAAGTGCATTTAGAGGTTTTACTGGGTTCAGTCACATATACAATTCCTATAGTCCCAATACCACATTTCTTTCCGAAGACTATGTCCTTGAGGCAGTTTCTAGGAATGTTGAAGGCAAGCAGAACACACATTCAAGGACAGGGAAGGTGGTGGGGAGTCTCTCACTGCCTGGGTCCCACTAAGAGGTCAAGTGGCAGTCACGTCTTCTTGATGATCAGCGCCAAGAGCTGAATACATCATAGCTCTATATTTCTAAGGTTTTCGTTGTAACCTTTTCTTTAAATATGTGAATATCTCTTAACTAAAAGGGACAAAAAACCCACATTCCAGACTTTACCCTACCACCCAGTAGCCACGTAACACTGGGCTCTCGTAAATCACTTACAAGCTATAGGCATCAATTGCATAATCCTTTAAAATGGGTGGATCAACCAGATATTTGCCATCTCTTACAGAGGTTAAGATTTAATAATATACCTTTCTTTGGTTTTCAATACAACAAGAACAATAAGTCTGAGCTGAGAGAACCCTTGAAGAGAAGTTACTGACCTATATTAATAAGCTTCAGTGAAAGAGCTATAAGAGCTAGACATTTTTGCATACAATATGTTTGAAGGAGAGGCAGGTAAGGATGTCCTGTACCCAATATAAAGAACCAAAATTCATTTAATTATTTCCTTTTTAGCATCATAGAATTTAAGTTTGTTTTGCCTTCTGTTTGTTTCCTAATTTTGTTTCAGAAACAATACTAAAAGACTGAGTTCAATCAAAGTCAAAGAGATTAATTTGAAGTAAATGACATTTGGAACGCTTACTCTTAGGATAGTCCTGTATAAGAATTAAGATTGGGATAGAAAGCCCACTAGCCAGATCCACCTGGAAGGTTTGCACATGTTCGTCTGTATGACCCCACTAAAGAGCAAGTTTTATCTGTTAGATAAAAATCTAGATTTGTTTCCACACCCATTCCATAAATATAAAAATAGCATGTCTCCCCTGCCCCCCCCAAGGAAGGAGTAGCAGCTAATCTCATTGGGGAAAGCCTGAAAGTCATTGAATCATATTCTGTTAGTAGAGGGGAGCCATGTATTATAGGTCATTACTCACATGTAGCTAGAGTCAAGTGCTACATAATGCATCTTGACCTGCCTGTCTTCAGCTATAAGAGGACACTCATTATTTTTTTTCTTCACCATTTAGGCACACCTGGGCAGGACCTCCCCGTTGAGAAAAAAGAAACACATTCTCTCTCTCTGTCAGGTTTTCTGAGGTTGGTTGGGTGAGTTAGGTCAACCCTGGCATGAAAAGCTAGCCTTGCTCGCAGATCTGTTCCAAAGTAGCTAAAGGGCCCCCTGGCTGTGGGTAGAAGCCTCACTGTATCATACAGACGACCAGTCCTGCTGTATGAAAGAAAGTGGGGTCTTGACAACCGATAATACAGCTCTCACTTTCATCTCCACTTTATTTTTGTATCCAGTCTTTATTTCATTTGGAAAATAAAACAAGAAGTAGAGATTGGGCATTTTCTTCTATGATTCAATTGCTAACTTATCAGTCAGTATGTTGAGCAAAAAAATTGAGAATCAATACTAAGACTAGAAACTCATGGAAAGTTGTAGCTTAAACCCTGTGTTTGTTGCTGAAGATTAGCATTGTGGTTACATTTGTTTTATAGGAATGACTGAAGCTAGTTTATCAGAACTTTACATGGCAAAAGAAACCAAGTTTCTTCTGGGGAACAAACACTAATGCTTGAGAGCTGATCTTTGGGAATTAAAGTATCGGTGAATGATATTAGATCAATACACCAAAATCAGTTCCTCTTTATCTTGGTATGCTGGTATCAGAAAAACATTGCAGGCAGACGGAAGCTGCAGCCTCTGGAGAGGGAAGAATTCAGGCTCCAGGTGCACCCCTTGTGACCCACAGTCCTGCCTAAGGGATCAGCATACAAAAAGGCTGAATCCAGCATTCCAAGTAGAGACCTCTCAGGTGAGAAGGGTGATTTGAGGCCACACAGCCAGGCAGAAATCAGAAGAGAAAGACACAGAGCCTGGTTGCCTCTCCCCCACCATTCCAGAGCTTGCCCCCGCCTCCAGTGTTAGAAGTGGGCTCCAGAAGAAACAGGCAGCAGTGTTGGATTAAAGAACAAAATATCTACAACCCCGAACTGCACCAACAGTCCCGAGCACTCCAGCAACAGGAAAAGAGCTGGGGAGGGAAGATGGGACGTGACAGCTCAGGTCTGGTCTGAGCCACAAGCACCAGTCACCTTTCCACATCCCATCCCACCCCCACCTTTCTGGGAGGATCCATGTGAGGTAATCAGAGCAGTGGAGACACACAGACTCAGCCTCGGGCTGCAGGGGAAGTTTTGGGGTTTCAGAAGCTCTGGCCCTGGTGTTCTCAGGGCATTTTCGCTGGCTGGGGCAGACATGACACAGATTCTGTGGAAACAACCGAACACACCCCATAGCATGCAGGGCATAGCATGCCTTGCCCAGGGACAGCTGCATTGCTAGGGCTCTCTGGGCACCGAGTGGCTGGCCCCACCGCTGCAAGCTGAGCAAAGGAGTATTTTTACAGCACAGGACAATCTGCAGAGGCCTGGGGAAACTGATAGAGGGCTTTAAGTCAAGCAAGACCTGCTCTGCAACGTAGACGGGCAGTGGCTGCACTTAGCGTACTTTTTTTCTTTCTTCTCTTTTTTTTTCTTTTTATTTCTCTCTTCTTTCTCTCCCTCTCTCTTTTCTTTCTTTCTTTTTCTCTCTTTTTCTTTTTTCTATTCTTTTTGTTGTTGCTGTTTTTCTTTGGTTTGGTTTGGGTCTTTTTTTTCTGTTTTTTGTTTGTTTGCTTGTTTGTTTTGTTTTTTTGTTTCTGTATTTTAGTTTGTTTTGATTTTTTGTTGTGTATGGTTTTTGAGTGTGTGTGTATTTTTGTTTGGTGGTTGCTTTGTTTTGTTTTGTTTTGTTGGGTAATATTGTTACTGATGTATCCCCTCAGGCAAGGGAAGCAAAAGAAAAAATAAACATGTGGGATTACATTAAACTAAAAAGCTTTTTCACAGCAAAGGAAACCATCAATAAAACAAAAAGGCATCCTACTGAATGGGAGAAGATATTTACCAATGATACATCTGACAAGGGGTTAATATCCAAAATTTATAAAAAACTCATACAACTCAACACCAAAAAAAAAAAAAACCAATTAAAAAATGGGTAGAAGAGATATTTCTCTAACGAGGATGTACAGATGGCCAACAGACATATAAAAAAAGCTCAAAGTCACTAATCATTAGAGAAATGCAAATAAAAACCACAATGAGATACCACCCCACCCCAGTCAGAATGGCTGTCATCAATAAATCAACAAACAACAAGTGCTGGTGAGGATGTGGAGAAAAGGGATCACTCGTGCACTGTTGGTGGGATGGCAGATTGGTGCAGCCACTATGGAAAGCAGTATGGAGCTACCTCAAAAAATTAAAAATGGAACTACCTTATGACCCAGCAATTCCACTCCTGAGTCTCTATGCAAAGAAATCCAAAACACTAATTCAAAAAAATATGTGCACTCCTATGTCTATTGCAGTGCTATTCACAATAGCCAAGATATGGAAATAACTGAAATGCCCATCGGTAGACTACTGGATAAGAAATGTGGTACATGTATACATTGGAGTATTTCTCAGCCATAAAGAAGAACGAAATCTTACCATTTGCAATGACATGGATGGACCTAGAGAACTTTATGCTAAATGAAGTAAGTCAGACGGACAAAGACAACTACAATGTGACCTCACTTATATGTAGAATCTAAATAACAGAATAAGTGAACACACAAAACAGAAATGGACTCAGAGATATAGAGAAAAAAAACTGATGGTTGCTACATGGGATGGGGGTGGTGGTGGGGGAGAAGGTAAAAGGATTAGAAAGTATAAATTATACTCACAATATAGCCACGGGGATATGAAATACAGTTTGGGGAATATAATCAATAATGTGGTAAAGATTATATAGAGTGCCAGATGGGCACTGGATTTATCAGGGGGATCACTTCATAGACTCTGTAGATGCCTGACCACTATGCTATACACCTGAAGTTGAATAATATTGAACGTCAACTATAACTACATGTATATTGTCACAGGATGTGGAATACAACACAGGGAATACAGCCAGCAGAATTGTAACACCTATATTCGATGTCAGAGGGGTAGTAGATTGGGGGTTTATTACTTTGTGAGGGGTGCAAATGTCTAACTATTACATTGTTTTATATACCTAAAACTAAAAAAAAAAAAATTGTTTAAATTTAAAAAACTGAATAAAGTAAATGGTTCATATGTTAAAAACAAAAACAAACAAAAGAAATCAAAAGATGAGACGGGCACGTTCAGGGTGGTATGGCCATAGATGAGGGGGCATGGTAAAAGAGGGCAGTCAAATATATGGTGATGGAAGGAGAACTGACTCTGGGGTGGTGAGCACACAATGTGACGTAGAGATGACGTATTGTTGAATTGTATACTTGAAACCTATGTAATTTTACTAACCATTGTCACCCCAATAAATTTAATTTAAAAAAGAAAATTTCTTGATTTTTGAAGCTTACTCACAATCTTGAAGCTTACTCACAATCTCTTGATGTGAGCAATATGTGATCTCAAGTTTGTTCTGTATAGATTTCTCGTGTGATCCATTACACATAAAATTTACCATTTTAACCAATTATACATGTATAATTTCAGTGGCATTAGACACATTCACAATGCTATGTAATCATCACCACTATTTCCAGAATTTTTCCATCATTCAAACCAGAAACTCTACACCCATTAAAAACTCTACATTTTTCCTTCCCCTGTTCCTGATAACCTCTATTCTACTTCCTGCTCCATGAATTTGCTTATTTTAGGTACTTTATAAAAGTGGAATCACACAACATTTGCCCTTTTGTGTCTGGTGTATTTCATGTAGTATATTTTTTTTCAAGTTTCAACTATGTTACAGTATGTATCTGAACTTCATTCCTTTTCATGGCTGAATAATAATAATATAATAATAATATACATAATACTAACTGCATTATATACAACATTTTGTCCATCTGTGTTGACGGACACTTATGTTATTTCTATCTTACAGCTAGCTGTGAATAATGCTGCTATGAAGAACATGGGTATACAAGCATCTGTGTAAGTCCCTGCTTCCAGTTATCTTAGGAATAGACCTAGGAGTGGTATCATTAGGTCATATGGTAATTCTATGTTTCACTTTTTTTGAGAAACTGCCAAACTGCTCCACACCGGCTGCATCACATCCCCCTCAGTCATGCATGAGGGTTTCAGTACCTCCAAATCCTGTAAACACTTGTGCGGTTCTTTTGTTTGTTCGTTTTGATAATAGCCATCCTAATGGGTATGAAGTGGTTATATTGTTTCTTACATAAGACTCTGATTAACATGGACACTGAGGATTACTTACCCCACATCTGTTTCTTCTTTTCCCCTTTCTAAAGAATTCCATTTTACTCAAGTATCAACTGTGTTGCCAGCCCTAGATGGTGATGTTGATCAGCCAGCCACTTGACTCATGGCATTCCCCATGACTGATTTTGGTCCAGGATGGATGCAGTCACACAAAACAAGACTCCAAAAGAGCTTGACAGATGCTCCGTCATCTATCTCTATACCTCACCATGCCGCCCCAACACTAGAAACAAAGAACACATTGTTCTAGCCATCTTATAAAGTACAAGAGGAACCAGTCTGAGGACAAGACTGAAACTACAAAGATGACCGAGCAGAAAGAGAAAAAAAAATCTGAATCCTTAATGATATACTCAAGCCAAAATCACTGAATCAAAGAATGCACTCTACCTGTGGACATCATTTTAATGTAATAAGCTGCTGTTATTTTTTAAGCCATTGTGAGATGGGTTTTCTAGTATCTAAGGCCAAAATAATCCAAATAGATCAGCTGTAATCATAACAGGAGACTTTAAATATGGACAGAAAAATGAAATAGAGGAATGGCACATTTTTATCAATGAATAGATACAGATGAATGGCAGCCATACATATATGACATTAAAAAAAGTCACCTTTGTGGCTTACAAATGAGAAGAAACATTGCAGGAATCAATCCCCAAATTAAAAAGGAACTAAAATATCTAAAACCTTAATTCTATGCCCTGAGTTTGTTAAAAATTCAAGGATGAAACAAAATTCATTTTAAAACACACAAAATCATGGAGGTTAGCAGCATGAATTACTGGCCCCCTAACCTTTAATACGTTCCTAGCATTCATGAGTTGATTTAGTTTTATTTTAAACTTAATGACTCAATCAGTGTTTTATTTAACCAATTCTCCTTTGTGCAAACTATTATTATAAAAAGAAGCTTGAAATAAGCCTTTCCTTTGAGTCCTTTTTACTTGAAGTATATAGGATATTCATTTAATAAGAGTGTTTCCTCACTCGCTGCCACCCAAAATTCTTTTTTTATTTCCCTCTTCTTCTTCCTTGCCTTCTCTCATTCTTTCATTCACACAGAGAGAGCCTGCTCCTGTCACTGTTAGCAAATGAACTATACAGTTGATTCTTCTATCCTCTCTCCTGGTACTTGGAATAAATGCCAAGAAACCTAAATTTGTACAGAATAAAAGGTTCACTCTCAGCAGAATGAAACCAGTTGTCTTCTATTTCAGGTCATTCTGGGGTAGAAAAGGGCAAAATATAATGGTCACCCTGAAACCATTCTTAGTCACTTAAGCAATACACCTCATTTAGAATATTCCATTCAGGTCAACTAGCTCCATATATGTCAACTCATAATGCCCCCTAAGAAGCACTTAGTCTAACTAATAATATGATGATATGCACTATCAGGGGATGCAATGAAAGCATGAAAAGCTGAGATATAAATGACTCTTCTAAAATGTTCTGGCTTGGATTTATGATATACAGGTCAAGTATCACTTTTAAGGCACTCAGAAAGCATTAAAATAGAGAAAATAATATCTCTTCTGGGTCTTATCCTTTCAATACTATTCGGCACATAGTTCTTTAAGGCCAGGTCTACACTTGAAAGTGCACGATCCAGCTTAGCTTCTGTAGCTGCTCTTTCACTCTTCACTCTGTTTTAAAAGCAGCTGAAAATAGCTCAAGAATGTGAAGCCTGCATGATGGTAGAGTTACCATTTCAAACATGCATAGAATATGTTAAGCCTGAGGCTATTTTTCTCAAGTTTGGACAGTCCCTAAGAGATATAGTTAAAACGTCCCTCTAAAATATTCTCTGCAAATAGAGGTCATTAAAAAAGGAGCTAATATAGAGGGATCATTTGGCATCTAATTAAGTAGAAAGATAGTCCTCAAACTAAAAGAAAAAAAGAAAAAAAGACCATCTTCTTTTTTTTTTAATTTGAACAAAGAAAATTATTCTTAGTTAAATTTAAGGTATTGTATAAGAACTTTAATATTGATTGCATATTGTTAACAGAAGATGTCAATAATATTTCTCAGGGATCATGGAATGGATATACAAAAGATGAAAAATGCAATATTGTCAAATGATGATTTATAAAGGAACAAAACTTAAGCATTATCAAGTTTTAGACGTAACTCAGCATTTTTCCCCACTATGATCCCTCTGTTCATTTTCTGGTAAGACTTAATGTTTTATTTTTGTTATCAAAATGTGCATATTAAAAACTATCAATTCAAAAAGGCCCACTTGAACAGCATTTCTAAGCAACAGCTAAATAAAGGGTCTGTTTGAAAAATGTGTAGGTTGAAGATATTAAGGAAAGCTATCACACATGACCTCCGTTAATCTTTATAACTCATGGTATATGGTGCCTATATTTCCATTATATTAAATTGGTATTATTATAACAAACATTAGCTACACTATTAAAAGTGACATATATGCATATGGGACGATGTGTCTTCTTTGTCTACATTGCTTTTCCTTTTGGTATTTATATTAAGAAACATTTATAGAGCACTTAATTTATCGTAGGCACTATTTTATACACCTTACAAATATCAGCTCATTTAATCTTCATAATTACCCCATGAAATGAGTCATACTCTTATTCTCATTGTACAAATAAAGAAACTGATAGACAGCAAGGTTAATTTTCCCAAAGTCAAAAAACTAGTAATGAATAGGGCCACAATTTAAATCAAGAAATCTAGCTCTAGATTACATGGTCTTAATCACCATGCTATTGAGTGGCTTCATTTGCAGCTCTCAAAGAAGAAAGAAATGATAATTGGACAACGGAACAAAGGTATAATTCTGATTTTGTCACTAACTACATCAGACCTTTGGCAATTTCTCTGGACCTCTTATTCTTCATTAAAGTAACGGAAAGTCTATATTAAGATCTCTTCTTCCAAACTTCTATAATTCAGATCTACTGTCCTTCATTATATTCAGGATAGTTAAGAATATCAGCAACAGAGTTCCAAAAACCTGGACATATAAAGGATGAAGACACCAAGTGCTGAAGATACATAGACAAGGATACAGCATGACCTGCTTTAAAACTAATGTCCTTTTTAGAGCTTTCCACTAATCCTGATCGTTCCATCTTGTTTTAATGTTCAAAATGGCTTCTCAGTGTAAAGATAAGTGTAAAATGGTGTCACTGTAAAAAACAAACAAACAAAAAAACTATGTGAATTATCCAAACACTTAAGCTACAACAGACAGGAGTGAGCTTCTTCTTAACCATGAAGAACCATAGCATGCCACATGTGAGTGCAGACCTTGTGAATGAATAATGCATTTACACTAAATGTCACAAATACAGAATCATCTTTTCAAGTAGCTTAGAAGACCAGTACTGAATTGCCCATTTTTCTGTGTGCCCAGTAGGGATAGAAAATAGAAAATGTAATTAGTTAATGAATTCCTGTGTAATGCTAGAAAGAAATCTAACGATGAACCAATAATTACACAATAATCTAGATTGGTTGTTCGTTAAAAAAGTATCAGACAAATTTGCATGCTGACTTTTACAATATACAGATTTTAACATATAGGCTCATTCTAAGGGAACACCAGCTTCACACAGATATTTGCTGTAAATCAATACAATCTGCATTACAATATATTGTGTCAATGAAGAAAGAGGATTCATTTTAATGATCTCCTCCTGTGTCCTGTTATTAAATTTCACTGACTAAGTATTTTTCAGCAATACTTTTTCTCCAAAAACATGTCTACACAAGTGCAAAACAGCTAGTCAATACAGTCAATTGAGGAATAATTTCATTCGAGCAACTGACAAAATGTTTTACTATTCTGAAAGAAGTGATCAGCTGATTGATTTTCCTTTTTACTAAATTGATTGGCTATTTTTGTGGACAATTCCATCAAAAATTAACTTTATATACTTCCACCTTTCTATTCAATAGATCCTAGATGGAAAAATAGGTATTTATTGGCTTGAGTTTAGTTTTCAATTTTCTCTTTATATGCAATTTTCATTATTACACTCTAATTAACACTTTTGTTGTAGGAAATTCATAATCCCAGACACAACACAGGCCTGGCAGCATTCTCTATATTCCTTCCACATTTTTTCCTGATGTACATGTATTTTAATAGGCTTCAGATACTAAGGTATGTATATTTGGTGTCTTTGTTTCATATTTAACACTACATATTGAGCATATTCCAATTCTTTACTACTCTTCCAAAATATTTTAATGACTACAAACTATGCTGTCATGTGGAACAATTCTCCTCTCTCTCTCTCTCTCTCCATATATATATATATATATATATATATATATATATATGACGATAAAGTTTGTTAGGCTTCCTCCCCGGCCATCTGGTGGCCCTGACCCCGGTGACCTGCAGGCCACATGAGGTGGAATGTTGCGTAGGCGCCGTCCATCCTGAAGATGTCGCTGTTTGTATATGCTTATGTAAGCACCCTGGCTGTGAGCCACTTTTGTCCCAGTACAGTATAAAAGGGTCCAACCATTCTAGGCTGGCTGCTGAGAAATGGGGCTGCTGTTCGACTATGCCCAGGGGGCTTCTGGTTGTACCCTGACAAGGCTGGCTGCATCCATCAATGAGCTTGGCTGTATCCAGAAACCCAATGAATAAAGTATGTCTACTCTGCCTTCGGCTCCATGCATCTTCTTCCAATTCCCAGAGTTGCAGACGTCTTACCCCAGGGGCCACAACCCACTAGGACATCATATATATATACAAATCATCATCTGTATTTATTCCTTTAGTTTTGATTTCTGCAAGTAAAATATTTTTACCAAAAAGTACGAAAAATTTTAAAAATTCCATTAATTGCTGCCAAACTGTCACTGTGAAGGTTGTGTGGACAGCACCAACTGATATATACGTTCTTCACCATCACAACTGAAGTTCATCCTGACTAATTTAATAGATAAAATGAATTAACCTGCCTGTCTTATTATGAGTGAATTTAAACTTTTTCATCTGTTTACTAGCCAATTGTACTGTCTCTTCTTTGAAATGACTATATCCTTGTCATTTTTTTAACTGAGTGTCTTACTTTTTTTCTTTTCTTTTGATCATTGCTCTAGCTCAGCTGGATTTCTCATTCTTCATTGGCTGATGTGGAAACAGAAACATAAAGTTAAAGTCTAGAAAAGTACTCTGCCCTTAAAAAAAAAAATACCATTTTTTGGTTGCTTTTCTCGTCTTTGTGTGCAAAATGCAACATTTGTACAAAAATAAGAGGCAATGATGAACAAAATAGACCTCAGACTGGAAGCCCAACAAAGTCTATAAAACTAATACAAGACAATATTATATAGCTCAGCAATTCAAACATCTTTCTTGTACTTCCTTAGAATAGTGGTTGTTTTTTTTATCACAGAAAATATATTGGCCTCAAATTTAGAATGTAGAGATTCATTGCTAGGTATTCTTAAAACTCAGTGGCCACGGTTATTTTCCTATCATGTTAATTATTTATACTTGAGTATTTTCAAGCTAAATGTTAACTATTTTCAATCAAAAACTTTCTGAGAAGACTAAAGCATACAAAATCTGATCAACAACAAAAATTTCAATCAAAACATCTTTTTTCCCCTTTTCAATACTAATGTATCAGAATTTATTAAACTCTGGCTACTATAGAAGTGACTATCAGAATAACCGATATGGGATAAACACCAACGGTGTAGGAGGCCAAACTGTGTAGCTGCTAATCAAAAGCAAATTTGTTACAAGTCTACCCTGAAATCCTATCAAAGGCCAAATGTCTCTGATGCCTGATTAAAAAGTGAACTCACATGGGAATCTTTTGACAACGTTCCGAAAGAAAGGCACCCAGAATACAGGACATGGAGGTAAATATGCGTTAAGAAAAATGCCATCATATTTTTATGCAAACAAATCTATTAAAAGGCATACTATCAAATAAGGTACTTAAAAATACGATATATGAATATATTATCACTTCTTTCTGTCACTTAAAACTGGACCAAACCTTATGAACTGAGTAGGTTTAAAACTACTTCCTATTTTCACCTGAGATAATGAGAAATCTAATAGGCATATAGAACAGGGATGGATAATCAAAAGAATGCGCTGTATGTTTAATACAATCAATAATATAGAAATATGAATACAGACACTTAAAACAACTGAAATAATCAGTGTATAATCAAGATACTGCCTGTTGCTTACTGTAATAGTAATCTGAGGTACAGTAGTGTACGGTGTTAATTTTGTCACATATTCACCAATCTCCACATTGAGTTGAATGCATACTTTATCTAACATGATGACCAATGAGCACACATTTTTTTGTAATAAATTACTTTTACTGTCTGTTAATTGTAAACCTAGAAAGTATATGGCTAGATGATCACAATGACAGAAATGCAGGAATAGTAACCAACTGATTCTGTCATTACCTCCTCACTGGTAAATTTCTCTTCCTCAAGCCAAATCATTAGAGTATTAAATAAACTAAAATCAAAAGTATAAGCATTCCTTCAGAAAAGCTGTTTGCCCACACTACACAGAACACACACACACACACACACACACACACACACACAAGACTGGTTTGAGAAATCTGTTCACTATGTGCATTCAGTCCTTCCAATTACTTCTGAATTCCTGTTTGCTTCCTTAAAAGGAATATATACGGTGTGTTTAGACACACACACACACACACACACACACACACACACACACACACACACACTGTCTGAATATTGAGTAAAAGATAAATTCCATTTAAATAAGGACTATAATATTATTAAAGTCAGTTCAAACAATATACAAATATTTTGCATTCAAGTTCATTGACAGCACCTGTAAATTACTTACTTCTACTCATTTTACATAAAGTCTTACAGATGATCCTTGAAAACTAAAATGAAATTACTACCCCTATTGTCCAGTAGTGTCAGATAACATTTTTTTTCAGAATGGAAATGACACACGTCATCTATTTCAACATTATATCCAAAGCAGTGATATTTCCATAATTAATTACCTAAGTTCCGGAATGCCTTGTACCAGAGTTGACCAAAATAACTACAGTATATACATGTAAACTTATTTTTAAACAGATATAATTGATATATTTTACTATGCAAAAACTTAAACCAACAGTTAACATTAAATAATAAGAAGACATTAGTCTTTATAGATGGTGGCAATTAGCAATTATATATTTCAGCAATAAGAAAAATTTCAACAATCTCTTTAAGTTCCATAAAAACTGTATAGATATTTTAGTCTATGCATTCTGTATGTGAATTCCAATATAATTCATCACATAAAAGATAACCCAAAATTTACAATATAGTAGCTTCTATTTTAGTAATATGGCCTACTGAATTTTAATAATAACATAATGAATAATAACAGTAATAGTAATATTGAATTTAAGCACAAAATTTTACTAAAGATCTGCAGAATACTGTCTAAAAGTGTCCTGCTCACTCCCTTGTGTATGATAGGTCTATATATAATTTAATATGTCTATGTTTTTCTTTTACATATGTCTGATGTATATGAAAGAAATATATACGTCATATACGTATATGTTATGATAGCGGTTTATAAAACAAAATATCAGTCTCATATTTCTGTCATATTAGTCACTAGGGAACTATCCTAATATGATTTCATGCTTTGAACTGCACTTTTTTTATTACCACAAGTGAAGCATAATATATGAAATGCACAAATAGGAAACACTTTTAAATGGGCATATACACAAAACAGACTCTAGAAACAGTTCCTTAAGAAAGATAATGCATTTTTCTATGCAATCACTGGCTAATATCTCTTCATACAGTTAAAGCCACGCTAGTTCCCTACTGAGCAATCCAAATTATGACACCAGATACACTACATCAGGTTTTGCTGTAAACAGCTTCATTTCATTTCACATACTTTATTGCTTTTCTGCCCTCCTTGGGTTCCCATGCAGTGGTAAGAAGAGATGAAACCATTCTTCATACATGCAGACTTGTTTCCATTTTTCTGACTCATTCTATGGAATGACATCCCCGGCCACAGCCTACTCAGCATACTATTAGTAGTCCCTGTTGGGCTTTTTTCTTGCTCATAGCCCTGTCATCCCTTAATGTGACTTTGATGAAAATCTACAGAATCTTATCTGGTAATTCTTGTCATTCTTACTAAAACTGACTAAAGTACAGCTTTGAATTAGATCTTTTTCAAGAATATTTACCATTCTGTTAGAAATAACTTTTTACATTAAAATAAGTATTGAAGACACAAAATTACATGAAACAAATAAAATATTTATGTTATACTTTCTGAAAACCAGCACTTTAACCTTTGATTATACCTAAGTGGTTCCACAAAAGCATACCAAGATACATTATATAAGCATTATTTTTATTACTGAAAGTTCCAACTAACTAGTTGTTCTAAAATAAAGGCAGGGATCAACTTTCTGTGCTTCTATCTTTTTAGGTTTCTTTTCAATACATTGGTGCCCACACTGTTTTTGTCAAATATGCAGTCTTTGAGCAGAGATGTGTTAAGGGAAGGGGGATGTCAGGGGTCCATTAAATTCCATTCTCTCCCCAATCAGTAAAGATGCTACAGCTGCCCAGCTATATTGTCAAAGCTCCCTTGCAGGTGGTTCCCATGTCGCTATGATCTCTTCAAATAAATATAAGAAGTCATGTGTGTCATTTCGGGGCCATGAATGTTCTCCCTTTTCTGTATTTCCTGTTCCTCCGAGAATACTGAAATGCTCATGTTCCAGTTGTTACCATGCCATCAGGCGATGGTAGACAGACAAAGTGGAAGGAAACTGATTGCCCGAATGACCACAAGCAGACCTGTGCCAATAACCTAAACCACTCCCTTCAAGAATATTACATGATCAATACAAATTTTTATGTTCTTAAAGCACTGTATTTCAGGGTATCTTTATTATAGCAATTCATCCTTCACTCTAATGAGATAGAGTGGGATAAAGCATGAAAGATAAAACATGAAATTCTGCAATTTGGATTAACTAAGGCCATTGTTTTTATGTACTTTTTAAAAGATAATCATGCTTCATAAGTAGACAAAGTATCTGAGCAACATTTGATCTTGAACTGATGGCAGAACTCATGACTTTCTAGCACCAATAGTTCAACTTAGTTCCCAAGAAGCAAGCGAATGTCTAGAACAGGAATACACTTAGTGTGATTTCTCAATTAAATTACATGTACATACTATTGCTTTTTTTAAGCTTCAAGGATAAAAGATGAAAAGAACAGCGCCTTCTAGAAAAAGCCACTCAAACAAACAATTTCAGCAGTGAAACAGAAAAAAAGGGGGGGCATAATAGAAAGTAGAAAAAAGCATTATCCCTGCTAGTGAGGTCAAGAAGAGATTCAACGGATAAATCGTTTTTGAATAACGTCTGGGGTAATGGTTTGCTAGTATAGCAAGGATATGTATGTGTACTGGGGACCAGGGATAGGGAAGAAGGATGGAGGAGGGCATTAGAGGTCCATAATACGGAAGAAGAAGGACAAAGAGAAGGGTAAGACATGAAGGAGAAAAAAGAGGAAAGTGCAGACGTCATACTACAGAGTATTTTGTCACAACCTACCACCATGGCACCACTATCTACAGAGTCCATGGAACCGAACCAGCAACCTCATAACATTTCTCAACATAGTAATGCTTGTCGCTACAAAGAATGGATTGTAGTTGGCCTGGAATCTATTTCTATCTAAATTCTGATTATAGACGAATATGTGTCTTATAAAACACAAGCAATCCAAATTCAATAATATATTAAAATCAACAGTGACCAGGACCTAGTAAGGAATATCCTAGTAACACAAGGATGATTTAACATATAAAAATTTACAAATCAAATATAACACAGTAACTGGTAAAAGAAAAAGTGATAAATTCAATAGTATCTAAATAAAACATTCAATAAATCTTAATACACATTCTTGATTTTAAACACACTTCTTAGGAAAGGAGAAAAATATGAAATAATATATTATACAGGCATACCTCATATATATTACAGATTCATTTCCTGACCAGCACAATAAAGCAAATATCACAATAAAGCAAGTCACACAATTTTTTTTCCATTTTCCCAGTACATATATGTTATGTTTACATTATACTGTAGTGTATTTAATGTGCAATTTATTGCTAAAAATACTATCACCTGAGCCTTCAGTGAGTCATACTTTTTGCTGGTAGAGGGTCTTGACTTGATATAGATGGCTGCTGATGGATCAGGGTGGTGGTTGCTGAAGTTTGGGGTTACTGTGGAAATTTCTTAAAATGAAACAACAATGAAGTTTGCCTCGATTGACTCCTTTTCACTGTTTCTCTGTAGCACACCATGCTGTTTGATAGTATTTTATCCACAGCAGAACTGCTGGACTCAATTCTCTCAAACCCTTCTCCTGCTTTATCAAGTGAGTTTATGTAATATTCTAATCCTTCATTGTCATTTCAACAATCTTCACAGCATCTTCACCAGGAGTAGATTCCATCTCAAGCAAAAACTTTCTTTGCTCATCTTTAAGAAGAAACCACTCATCTGTTAAACTTTTATCATGAGAATGCTGCAATTCAGTCACAACTTCAGGCTCCACTTCTAAGTCAAGTTATCTTGTTATTTCCACCATATTTGCAGTTACTTTCTCCCCTGAAGTCTTGAACCTCTCAAAGTCGTCAATGAGTATTGGAATCATGTTCTTCCAAACTCCTGTTAATGTTGATCTTTTGATGTCTTCCTATGAATCACAAATATTCTTTTTTTTTTAATTTATTGGGTGACAATTGTTAGTAAAATTATAGATTTCAGGTGTACAATTATGTATTACATCATCTATAAATCCCATTGTGTGTTCACCACCCAGAGTCAGTTCTCCTTCCATCAACATATATTTGATCCCCCTTACCCTTATCTCCCACCCCCCACCCCCGATACCCTCTGGTAACCACTAAACTATTGTCTGTGTCTATGAGTTTTTGTTTTTCATTTGTTTGTCTTGTTCTTTTGCTGTTTTTGGTTTATATACCACATATCAGTGAAATCATATGGTTCTCTGCTTTTTCTGTCTGACTTATTTCGCTTAGCATTATACTCTCAAGATCCATCCATGTTGTCACAAATGTTCCTATATCATCTTTTCTTACCGCTGAATAGTATTCCATTGTGTATATATATCACAACTTCTTTATCCATTCATCTATCGAAGGACATTTTGGTTGTTTCCATGTCTTGGCCACCGTAAACAAAGCTACAATGAACATTGGAGCACAGGTGTCTTTATGTACAAATGTTTTCAGATTTTTTGGGTAGACACTCAGGAGAGGGATTGCTGGGTCATATGGAAATTCTATTCGTAATGTTTTGAGGAACCTCCACACTGCCTTCCATCCACAAATCCATCAATGTGATACATCACATAAACAAAATACAGGACAAAAATCATATGATTATATCAATTGATGCAGAAAAAGCATTTGACAAGATACAACATCCATTTACGATTAAAACACTTAATAAAATAGGTATAGAAGGAAAATACCTTAACATGATAAAGGCCATATATGACAAACCCTCAGCTAATCTCATAATTAATGGTGAAAAACTGAAGCCCTTTGCTCTACATTCAGCAACATGACAGGGCTGTCCCCTATCACCTCTGCTTTTCAACATAGTGTTGGAAGTCCTTGCCAGAGCAATCAGGCAAGAGAATGAAATAAAAGGCATCCAAATTGGCAATGAAGAAGTTAAATTGTCACTCTTTGCAGATGACATGATGCTATATATAGAAAACCCTAAAGACTCCACCAAAAAGCTATTAGAAACAATCAACCAATACAGTAAAGTTGCTGACTACAAAATCAACATACAAAAGTCCATTGCATTCCTATATACTAACAATGAAATCTCGGAAAAAGAAATACAAAAAACAATTCCTTTTGCAATTGCAGCAAAAAGAATAAAATACCTAGGAATAAACTTAACCAAGGATGTGAAGGACCTATACGCGGAAAACTATAAGACATTTTTGAAAGAAATTGAAGAAGACACAAAGAAATGGAAACACATTCCATGCTCAAGGATTGGAAGAATCAACATAGTAAAAATGGCCATATTACCCAAAGCAATATACAGATTTAATGCAATCCCCATCAAAATCCCAATGGCATTTTTTAAAGAAATAGAACAAAAATCATCAGATTTATTTGGAACCACAAAAGACCCCGAATAACCAAAACAATCTTAAGAAAAAGAGCAATACTTGGAGGTATCACACTCCCTGACTTTAGCTTGTACTACAGGGCTACAATAATCAAAACAGCACGGTATTGGCAGAAAAACAGACACATAGACCAATAGAATAGAATTGAGAACTCAGAAATAAACACCACATAAATATGGACAGATAATTTTTGACAAAGAAGCTAAAAACATACAATGGAGGAAAGACAATCTCTTCAATAAATGGTGCTGGGAGAATTGGATAGCCACGTGCAAAAGAATGAAACTGGACTGCTATCTGTCACCATGTACCAAAATTAATTCAAAATGGATCAAAGACTTAAGCATAAGACCTGACACAATAAGCTGCATAGAAGAAAACATAGGTACTAAACTTATGGACGTTGGGTTCAAAGAGCATTTTATGAATTTGACTCCAAAGGCAATGGAAGTAAAAGCTAAAATAAACGAATGGGACTATAGGAAACTTAAAAGCTTCTGCACAGCAAAAGAAACCATAGACAAAATAAAGAGGCAACCAAATGAATGGGAGAAGATTTTTGCAAACAGTGCCTCCGATAAGGGGCTGATATCCAAAATATACAAGGAACTCATGCAACTCAACAACAAAAAAACAAACAATCCAATTGAAAAATGGGCAGAGGACCTGAAGAGACATTTCTCCAAAGAGGACATACGAATGGCAAATAGACATATGAAAAAATGCTCAACATCACTAATCATCAGAGAAATGAAAATAAAAACCACAATGAGTATCGCCTCACCCCAGTCAGAATGGCTACCATCAGCAAGACAAATAGTAACAAGTGTTGGAGAGGCTGTGGAGAAAAAGGAACCCTCATCCACTGTTGGTGGGAATGCAGACAAATATTCTTAATGGCATCTATAATGGTGACTCCTTTTCATAATATTTTCAGTTGGCCCAAATCCATTAGAGGAATCACTATCTATGACAGCAATAGCCTTACTGAACGTATTTCTTAAATAATAAGACTTGAAAGTTGAAATTACTCCTTGATCCAAGGGCTGCGCAATGAATGTTGTATTAACAGGCATGAAAACAACATTAATCTCACTATACATCTCCATCAGAGCTCTTAGTGACCAAGTGTATTATCAATGAGCATCAATATTTTGAAAAATCTTTTTTTCTGAGCAGTAGGTCTCAACTTAAATATTCAGTAAATCATGCTGTAAACAGATGTGCTGTCATCAGGCTTTATTGGTCTATTTCTAGAGCACAGGCAGACTAGATTTTGTATAATTCGTAAGGACCCTAGGATTTGGGGAATAGTAAATGACCACTGGCTTCAACTTCAAGTCATCAGCTGCATTAGTCCCTAACAAGAGAGTCAACCTGTCCCTTGATTCTTTGTAGTCAGGCATTGACTTCTCTCTATGAAAGTCCCAGTTGGCACCTTCTTCCAATGCAAGGTTGTTTTGTTTGCATTGAAAATTGGTTTCCTAGTGTAGCCACGTTCATGAATTATCTTAACTAGATCTTCTGGATACCTTGCTGCAGCTTCTACATCGGCACTTGCTGCTTCACTTTGTACTTGTATGTTATAGACGTAGTTTCTTTCCTTAAACCTCATGAATCAACCTCTGCTACCTTCAAACTTTTCATCTGCAGCTTCCGCACTTCCCTTTCTCGGCCTTAAAAGAATTGAAGAGAGCCATGGTCTGGATTAGGCTTTGGCTTACGGGAATGTTGTGGCTGGTATGACCTTCTTCTATGTTGACCTCTAAAACTTTCTCCATATTAGCAATAAGACTGTTTCACTTTCTTGTCGTCCATGTTTTCACTGGAGTAGCACTTTTAATTTCCTTCAAAAGTTTCCTTTCCTTTTAATTTCCTTCAAAACAACATGGTTACCTGTTTGGAAAAAAGACCTAGCTTTCAGCCTATCTCTTTTGGCATGCCTTCTTCACTAAGCTTGATTATTTCTAGCTTTTGATTTAAACTAAGAGAAATGAGACTCTTCCTCTCACTTTGAACACTCTGAGGCCATTGTAAGATTATTAATTGGTCTAATTTCAATACTACTGGGTCAAGGAATAGGAGATGGCGAGAGATGGGGGAACAGGTGGTCAGTGGAGCAATCAGAACATACACAACATATACCCATTAAGTTAGCCACCTTATATGGGACCATTTCGTAGTGCCCCAAAGTAATTATAATTGCAACACCAAAATTCACTGATCACAGATAACTATAACAAATATAATAATAGTGAAAAAGTTTGAAATATGCAAAAATTACTAAAATATGACAAAGAAACACAAAGTGACCAAATGCTATTGGAAAAATGGCACTGATAGAGGATTGCTACAAACCTTAAATTTGTAAAAAAAAAAAAAAAAAAAAAAAAGTATCTGTACAGCCTGATAAAGCAGAGCACAATAAAATGAGGTGAGCCTATATTTTTAAATATTATATGCATGGCATACTAAAATAAAAAAAAATATGCATTTGTGATAAAATCAGGAACAAAACAAAAATACTTTTCTTATTGTTATTTGATAACTTTATAGAAATTTTAGCCAATGCTATCAGACATTAAACAGAAATAAGAAGTATTGGAAATGTGAAAAAAACATTACTGATATTTTCAGATAATGTTTATGCCTGGAAATATTAAAAAAAACAACTTTATACATTTAAATCATTAAGAAAATAGGATAAGATAAAATTACAAATATTAATGTTCATATGCAACATTGTTAAAGAAAAACAAATTATTCCCAATATAAATAACCATAAAAGCATTAAGTGACCTAAAATTTTCTAGCAAAAAATAATAAAATATATATACAAAGTCTGACAATTAAGTTTGCAAACTCCTCCTGCAAAAAGTGCTACATACCTCATTGCTGAGTATCACTATGGTCACCTTTGAAGTACTCCCCTTGGGAAGCTATGCACTGACATCAGTGCCTAGTTCACCCTTCAAAGCAATTTGGGAACTCTTTTTCTGGAATGACCATCAGACTTGTCATTGTATTACCCTTAATGTCCTGAATGTCATCAAAATATCTTTCAATATTTCCTTTACATTTGGGTACAGGAAACATAACAAACATGACTGGGGGCCAGGTCAGGTGAGTAGGAAGGGTGTTCCAATACAGTTATTTATTTACTGGCTAAAAATGCCCTCACAGACCGTGCTGTGTGTGCTGGTGCATCATCGTGATGCAAGAGCCATGAATCGTTGGCGAAAAGTTCAGGTCGTCTAACCTTTTTACACAGCTTTTTCAGCACTTCCCAATAGTAAACTTGGTTAACTTTTTGTCCAGTTCGTACAAATTCATAATGAACTATCCCACTGATATCAAAAACGGTTAGCAACATCGTTGCAACAAGTTTGTCCGACTATATATATACATACATACACACACACACACACACACACACACACACACACAATATGATTTTATAAAGGAATCTAAAAATAATTTTACAAAAATGGAAATATATCACATATTTGGGGTGGAAAATATATATGAGCAGGCAGACTTCTGGGACAGCAATAATTTTCAGTAAAATCTAGTGAGAAAAATAATTAGGGATTCAGCAGTATTTATCTGACTAAATTAACAAATGAAGCTAAACATACTATTAAAATGACTGGAGGGTGTATATACACACACTGAAACAATTAAAACAATATAATTACACATAGGAATTAACATAATAGCAGAACTATTGAGATTGCCCTGAAACTCTTGGGGGTATACATGAACTAGGCATGTAATAATATAATAATAATAATAATAACAACAACAATAAAAACAATTAGTAATAATAATAACAACAATAAAAACAAAGGGTTAAATTGTTCAATAAATGATACTGGGGAAGTTTACTAGATAAATAATAAAGTCCTTATTTTTTGTCTCCGAAATTGTAAGTCAAATAAATTCTAGGTGGATTAAAATTTTAAATAAAACTATAGAAGACAAGTAAATACTTCTAATACCTTAAAGTCTCCTAAGCATAAAAATATGGAATAAAATTACAAAGGAAAAGGCAAATAGGTTTAATTATATATACCTTAATATGTATGTATATCAAGAATGTTTCAGACAAAATTTAAAGCAAAGTTGAATTAAGAAAAAAAATTAAAACAAATATGAGAAAGGTGTACTTATCTGATAAACCAGTAATTAAAATATTAATATCCCAATAAAAACACCAATAAGGAACATGGATAAAAACATGGATGTGAAATTCACAAAAGAAATGAATATGTTTATATGATAAAATGTTCAACCTCACCAATAATCAAAGTAAGGCAAACTGAAACACACGAACTACATTTAAAAATATAACAAATTGGCCAAAATTAACAAAGTATATTATTTTTTATGCATATAGGAAGTTATTTGATATTATATAAAAAGATCCTTTAACATGTTTATATATTTTAACCAAATAATTGTGTTTTAGACATTTATGCTAAGGAAAAACTTAGAAATGGTGTTAAATATGTATTTATCAAATTATTTCATTTCAGCATCATTTATTATAGTGGGACAATCTGAGTGTCTAAAACTAATGGAAACAACATAAAAGGTGCCCAAATAGAGGAACAGGTAAAGTATATTATGGTATATAAAATATAATACAATCATCAAATTTTCCAATGTACGTATCATTATATGGAAGAGTGGGATACAAAATAGAGTAAACACTATGACCTCATATTTTAAAACTCTATACATAGTAATAAATAGCTTTCATATATTTTATGTAGATGTGTGTATACACACATATATATGTATAGAGAGAAAAGATAAAAGAATTACCCAATAATGGCAATAGTAGCTGTCTTCTGGCAGTGGATTGCAAGCTGTTTTATTTTTCACAACTTCATATATTTTTGCCAATTTTCTACAGTAGACATATTTTTATAATCACAAGAAACAATAAAAGTATTTTAATACACCCACTCAATTTTTATGAACCTTTTTCAGTGTAATGTATCTCATTGTAATAAGAATCAATTCTGGAAAAATACATTTCTAGACCCATGAGTTACATTTTTAAATTGCATTAATATTTTTGTTTCTAAGAAATTATTTCATGTAGTACCAAAATAAGTACCTTCAGGCTCTGTATTAGGAACTATGCTCATTCACATAGCAGCTGAAAAGCATTCAGTAATGTTGGTGTACGATCTGTTTTTCCTTAATCTTGCCTTTTACCTGTCAGGTCTGTAAACAGGTAGACATGCTTCTGTAGTCAAGGTCCGGCATTCAAAGGCCAAAGATTCCTTAGATAAACCAGATAATCTGGAATGTTTGTAATGGGATTTTTAAATCAGAAATAGTTTACAAATTTACTGACATACAAATACAAGGTAATAGTGTCACAAACTAGGACTTAGGAATTCGGCCCAAGTTTTAATCACATCAGAAGAGGGAAGGAAAGCATGTCTCTCCTCAAAGCCTAGTAGGGTGCACAGGTAGATGTCCTCCATGGTGGAAAGGAAGTGTCCAGTAAGCCAGTACTGATGGCTACACGACCAGTCAGTGTTAAAACTTGAGATGTAACAGTCTCTCTGACAAAATTGGCATCAAAAAGATAATGCATTCCCTTGGAGAATTTTCTTGAAAGGACTTAAAAAGGAGCTGGTGGCATGATGTGAGCAAATTTTTTCTTGCTCTTCCTGTATGTCAAAAAAATTTTGAACCAAACAAAATTTAAAACCAGAAAAAAGGCTAAAATCATCAGTCATGAACTGCAAAGATTTGGAGGAATAGTGCACATTTGCCTACTATTTAAGCCTGTGAACAAAGAGTATCATTACTTATAACCACTTCTACTTGATAAGTACGGACATAAAGGTCAGATAATGGTTCTACCATCCACTCAGGTTCACCTGCCAAACACCTAGGAGTCATAATTTACTCCGCCCATTCTTCAGCCCCTTATCCGTTCCACATCAAAACGCTTATCAACTGTACTCCAAAATAATTTTCAGAAGTTGCCTATTTCTCTCCAATTCCACTGTCATCTTTCAGTCTAAAGAGATGCCCTCCTACACATTCTCCCTCTCTACTCTTGCTCCCATTTTCCATAAAATTTTCAGTGGAAACTTCACAAATAGAGAGCAGATCATGTCACTGTCCTGCTTTAAAACTTTCCAGTGGCTTCCCATGACTCTTGAAACAAAGTGATAAAAACACAAAATCCATTCCCATGGCTGTCATGATTTGGCCCTGCATAACTTTGAACCTCATCTCCTGCTTGCTCTGACACTCCAATCATTTTTTTTTTATAAACCTCGGCCGTTACTTTATATTATATGCGTATAACAAAAAGAGAAACGTTGATTACAAACCAAATCACCCCACTGGTTTCTTCACTTAAGATCTTTCACATTTTATGTAGACATAGTTACTTCACCATATATCCCACTACACCTTGTACTCAGAATTCTGAGTAATAGTAGGCAATAACATTAATGATCTTTCAGATCTTTAACACACCAAGCCCACTCATCCCTTTGCACCTGAGTTCCCTCTTCCTGGAGATAATTTTCCCATTTCACATGCTTGATGCGTTCTTATCATTCATGATTTAGCTTAAATAGTAACTCTTTAGAAAGGTCTTTCTTGAACGTTCAGTTTATTCTCTGGTACTCTGTTATCACTTCATTTTATTTTCTTCACAGTTATTGTCATTATTTGATATTTTCATTTTACTCATTATTTATTTATTGTCTCTTTCCACTAGAATGTACTCACCCTAAGAGTCAAGACCTTCCCCGTATATTGTTCAAAATGTTGGCTCCAATACCAAAAATAGTGCCTAACACAAGATAAGTCAACAAATGCTTAAGAGAATTAATAAGATGTTCCTGCAAACATATATGATAGAAGAATATATGACTGTCCAGTAATAGTCTTAGGTGCCACAATAAGGATTCACTTCCTGGAGAGGTAAAAATATTGGAGTCCCATAATTAATTACACTAGCCTTTTAGAAAATTTGATAATGTTGCCAGCACTTACAAACATCTTGTAGTTTGTTTTATTCCTCCATAATTGAATACAGGAGTCATGTGATTTAAGGGCAATGCATGTCTGATTGAAACTAAAGTAATCTCACTTTCAGCATGCTTAATGAATAGCTTCTATGTGCCAGATGCTATTCAGTACTGGGATCACACCTATGTTGCTTATCAGCTATTTTTTGTAAACTAATGCAGCAGATACAATCAGTGGTCTGCCCACATCCCCTCGGACCTCTAGACTATTTTTTGTGAACATCAGTTCCTGGCATGCTTTCAGTCCCAACATCACGACTTGTGTCTTTTTCATAGGAAAGTTACTTCAGGCTGCTGTATCTCACCTTGCATCAGCCTACTGAGAGCCTGCGAACTGATGTCCTCCTGGGGCTTCCCTGGAGCACTGACTAAAGGGTGCATGGGTGTCAACAATCTGTTCCCTGGGTCCTGGTGAGGAGGACTGTAAGGTACATGCTACACTCTCTCTAAAGCTTCTTCAGTAGGACTACACTCAATATCACACCCTTGTTTGGACGCTTTTCCTTTCCAGTCCTACTTCTTCACTTTTCTACCAGTTTTTCCTGAGAATACTTCCTAACAAATTGCTTCCACATGAGTCCTCATCTTAGGGTCTGCTTCTAGGGAATGAAACATAACAAAATTATATATATATAAATTATATACACACAAACACACACACATATATATATATATGTGTGTGTTTGTGTGTATACACACACATATATATATTATATATGTGTATATATGTGTATATATGTACATATATGTGTGTATATGTGTGTGTGTATATATGTATATATGTACACATATGTGTATATGTGTGTGTGTGTACATACACACACACACATATTATATACATATCTAATGAACAACGAAAAACCGTAATTTTGTCTGGAAATGTTGCTGATGCTACCAAAACTGCATAGCACTGTGTGCACATAAGGGATAATAACATAAGTAGCTTAAAGAGACATAAAATTGAGAATAGACATATCAATGGTAAACGTAAAAATGTAGGATTCACTCCACTTTAAAGAGATGGGAGCATAAATTATAGATGCTGCATTATGGGTGTGTTTAATGAGACTATGACAAGGAAATTCAACCAGGGATGCATATTCAAAGAAAAGACCCTGCTTTCTTAAAAAAAAAAAAAATACTGGCAAATGGACATTTACATGTTTTACATTAAATGAATTATTTAATTTTAAAAAATGGCATCAGGCATTTAAACAGGAATACTAGAAGCAAGAAGTCAGAAAAGTAACAGCTTCAAAATCCTAAGAAATTATTTCCACAATATAATTTTATACTCAGGCAACTATTAGTTGTGAGTGAAACAGACATTCAGACATGAAAAGTGTCAAAACATATCTCTCATGCACCTTTTCCCAGAAAGCTCTTAGATGTGCACTCCATTAAAAGAAGAGGATAAACCAAAGAGGAGGAATATGTGATTTTCCAGAAACAGGATCCAATTGAAGAGAGAAGGCAAAGTGCGTCTCCGGCAGGTGATGGGGACAAAAATTGGCTCTGAAGCTGATTTAGAGAGTAGCCTGGCCAAACTACGGTTAGTTGGAATGTATCTCTAAGGAATATATCTCCAAAAATAAATAAATAAGCTGAGAGGATACCCGAAGTGTTGAAACAATTGCAAGGAAATTCGTGTTTCTAAGGGAGTATTTGGGGTCAAAGTGGTAAACAAAGGAAAGAAATCGGTAGCAAAGAAAATAAAGTTATTAACAAGGGAATGAAAAGCATAAAAGAAAGGAAAATATTCATTGAGAATCTGTGAATAGCACTCTATAGTCATAATCACATAATCACTGAATACTTCTCTAACCTGAAGTATGACATAACTATATTAGTAAGATGGAGGGATCAAAAGTGTGCATGTATGATAGCATAAAGGAGCCAAATCCACATTAATTATAGTGGGGAATTAATAGGTAATATCTGAAACTGAAAAATCAAGAAGCAGCAACAAACGCATGGTTCTTTAAGTATATGGAAGCAAACATTGAAAGGAATAGCAAAAAAAGTGTTGAAAGTAGCTGCTTCTAAAGATTGGGAAATGGGATTATAGAGGTAAGAAAAAAGACTTGCATTTATGTACATATATAAATAGTAATATGAAACACTACAAAAAGAGAAAAAAGGGACAGCTGGGTGGCTCTGGTGGTTGTAGTGCTGTGCTCCTAACACCGAGGTTGCCGGTTCGATTCCCACATGGCCAGTGAGCTGCGCCCTCTACAGCTAAGATTGTGAACAACAGCTCTCCCTGGAGCTGGGCTGCCGGGTAAGCTGCCAGGAATCTGCTTACCATGACCCACTGGGTGAGTACAATGCCCATAATACCAATGTGGGCCAGTGAGCTGCGTCCTCCATAACAAGACTGAGAACAATGGCTTGACTCGGAGTTTGAGGGATGAAGGGGTTGGGGGATGAAGCGGGTACGAGGGGTGGAGGGGGTGGGAGGGGGGAGGGAAATAAATAAATAAATAAATAAATAAATAAATAAATAAATAAATAAATAAATAAATAAAATTTTAAAAGAGGAAAAAGAGCTTTGAGCAATTTCTCTCCCATCTAATACTTGAGCATTTAATATTGTTTATATCCACTGGAAGGAGTAGAATATTTTCTATCATAGCTGATTAGTTCAATCAATAGACGAAGGACATAAAGTGATTTGAAAGAGAAACTCTAGATTTCCAAATAGCAATATAATAATGCCTGACATTTTCTAGTGTTTAGTATGTATCTGTAATGCATACATCCTTTATTCTCACAGTATCCCTTTGAGGCAGGTATTTACAGTTGTCCCCACATCATGGCGGAGAAAACTAAGTTTTAGAAAATGTCAATTGGGATCAAATATATGGTCACGGAAGGAGAACTGACTCTGGGTAGGGAACACACAATGTCATATATAGATGATGTACTACAGAATTGTACACCTGAAACCTATGTAACTTGACTAACCATCATCACTCCAATAAACTTTAATTAAAAAAAGAAAGAAAATGTCAATCTTTGCCTAAATCTCACACCCAGAAACTGACAGCAGTGGGATTTCTGTTCTGTCTGGTGGGAATGCTTGTTCCCCAGAAATCCACATGCCTCACCATTCTGCTTCCTTCAGGTCTGTGTACAAATATCACAATCTTAGAAGGATTTCCCTGACCACCTTACTTGAAATGGAAACCAATTCTCTTCCTACACACACACACAGACACACACACACACACACACACCCAGCATTCCCTAATCTCTAAGTGCTTTCTTTTCTCCAGAACACTTCTCCATCTGACATACCGCATAGTTCACTTATTTATATTATTTATTGTCTGTTTCATCAATTAAATGTAATCTCCATAAGAAAAAGGATTTTGCCTCTTCATCTGCCGTGTCCTCAGTGCTCAGATGAGCATGTAGCATATAACAGTGACAAAAATAATTGTTGGATTTGCTTGAAAATGCGTGCATCTAGAATCTGAGCTCTTTACCACCACCATACAATATCGTCAACTCGAGTTACTCACTGTAAAATATTGTAGGGATTATCGAGTTTTGTCAAAACACTTTCTAACAAGACAAACAAATGAGAAACAAGAACTCATAGACACAGACAATGGTTAGTGGTTACCAGAGGGTAAGGGGGTGGGGGGGTGGGAGATGAGGGTAAGGGGGATCAAATATATGGTGATGGAAGGAGAACTGACTCCGGGTGGTGAACACACAATGGGATTTATAGATGATGTGATACAGAATTGTACACCTGAAATCTATGTAATTTTACTAACAATTGTCACCCCAATAAATTGAAAAAAAAAACAAAAACAAAACACTTTCAACGTATCATAAAAAAACATCATGGGTGAAAACATTTTTATGGAAAATCAGGCCCTGCTGATTAGTCCATAAAGACTGCACCTCTTCTTCCTATGTAAAAGAATGGCTTATAGTACTGTCTTAAACGTTATTTTATTTACTTTTGTCTTTACAAGGGTTGCTTTTCAAAGTATTGACTTTTCCTGGTAACCAACCATAAGCAAATGCCTTGTGCAAAGTGGATGCCATGAGTGGAGAACAAGTCCCTCACTGGGGGGAAGTTTTTGTAGGAAAACTAAATAGAAAACCATGTATTTCCTCAAAGTCTCCCAAGCAGAAGAAAGCACCTGAAATTGCACAATCACTGAAGAAATGGCTATTAATCGAATTGAGTGACTTAAAATATGTCCCTGTAGATGCTGAACTATGCAATTTGTTCAGCTCCCACTTAATGACAGGAAGATCATTATGTTCTTCCTATTCCTTCGGTGTACTCAGGATTGATGCAAGTTTTACGAGGTAATAATTTAGATTTCAAATCAATTCATAAATGCATGAACTTAGCATTCTGGAAGAGGATGTAAGAAGGGTTGAAGATGAGAACTTACTCGTTCTATTGCTGGTTAGACTAAAAGATGAAAAGGCTACTCGTATTATCTTGTCCAGATTTCACAGCTGTAACTAGCTAATGATTAACGCAATATCCTCAGTATGTTACCTGTTCATACCTGAACATACTGAGCACTTTCTGATAAGAGGTTAATTAACGCCTAGGAATGGGCACATTTGGGCCATTTTAATGGATGCAGTCACTTAAGTTTAATGACAAATAAAGCCACTGCAAGCAAGTTTCATTTCCCAAGGTGTTTTGTTTCCCTTTTGTGGAATGCACATATGCCTGGTTTTTTATTTGTCTTTACGGTGCTTTGGATTTAGAAGTAAATGTACTAACTCTTCAAGATCTTCTAGTTCTTTGGACATTTAGGATTTAACTATCAGTAACAGACTTTATTTGGGACAGGAAAATTTCTCCTGATAAACTGTTCTATTTGATTAGTAGCTAGTTTTCTTTCTTTCCTTTTTAATTGTTTTATCCTTTGCTTTTAAACAAACTATTCACTATCTTCAAAATACAAACAAGAACTGACCGGATGTTTTCTATCATTACCCTATTATTATTATTTCCTAATATTACTCAGAGTTCTGAGTACAAGATATAACAGGACATATGGTGAAGTAACTCTGTCTATATAAAATGTGAAAGATCCTTAATGAGGAAACCAATGTAGTGATTTGGTTTGTAATTACCTTTTCTTTATTTACTTATACTCATGTAACACAAAGTAAAGACAGAGATTTATAAATAATTTTTATAAATAATTGTGAAATTGATTAATTTCTAATCCATTCTTCTTGTCTGTTCATATTAATCACATTGTGATATTACCAGCAAACTATGCATGTTTTACTGGAAAATCTCACCTTGAGACTATATCTTATTTATAGCTGAAAATGGATTTACTTTCTTTTTAATCATTTAGAAAAATAAAAAAAACAGCTTGAAAAAAACTAAAATAAATAAATTATTAAGTACTAAAACACCTCCAATGGCAAAACAAAAAGGACAAGATGTTCCCGCTAAACTTAATACATATAGGCACACACGCATACATATAAATATTATCTTCTAGACTTTCATTAATGTATTCCACCAACCAGTCTTTCTTTTCTTGAAATCTTGATTGAGAACTCACTTGGTACCAGCAGACTCTGAGCAATGCTGGAGAGTTAGAGATGCGTGTGACATAACCCTGTCCCCAAGGAGCTCGCCACCTCAAGACTGAAGTAAACCAACAATTAGAACCCAGCATATCAATGAATAATAAAAGGATGCTCACATGCCACAAAGCTCTCATTTGAACTACAGTGTATGTCGGGGGAAGGAGCTGGGATGGCGTGTGCTTAGGGAAAGATAGAGAAGATAAACGCTTGAGCTAAATCTTGAATAAAGTGAAGTTAAGAAAGTACATTCTTAAATGGGGAATGGTTTATGCAAAGACACATATATTTGATATAGTACAAAACAACCTGGATACCACAAATAATTAACAATAGCTAATATTTCTGAGTACCTATTTATGTATCAGGCATACTAATAAGCATTCATTTAACAACAACATTATGAAGTATTTTATTCTCATATTTTTTATAAGGAAACAAAGCTCAAAGGGGCTACATAACTTGTGCAGTTCACATAAAAATTAGACTTGAACTCAAGTAATCTGATTTCACAGCTTTTGCTCTTAACTGGTCAACCAATGTACACTGGACTTTCTTAAGGTTAGCTAACAGTAAAGTGACTAAAGAAAAGAATCTGGACATAATCAAATAATGCTATAATACTCTGCACGGACTTATCCCTAACAGAGTAAGAAGCCATTAATAGGTTTTAAGATGGGGAATTATATGTATTGAAAAAAAGTTACTCTAATGTTCCAAGTGAGTGTAAATAAGATCCAAGGGTAACAGTGGAGATGAAAAATGAGAAATTTCTAATGTCAAGAGATCTCCAGGAGGTAGGATCAAGAAGATTTCACAACTGATTCGGTGTGGATGGTGAGAGAGACAGCTGAAATGTCTCCCTGGGTTCTGGCCTGGGCAATAGGTAGATGACACTCTATAGCTCAGAAGACAGGTATAGAGAGAAACGTGTATGTATACAGCACTAGGGGATGTATAGTCATGAAAAAAATCACCATGGAAAAGAATGACACTTTTATAAGTAGAAAAGGTGAGATGCTAAAAGTGGAAACTGAAGGAATACTAAATTTATGGGTTAGACAAAGAATTACTTTTTAAATAAAAGCTAAAGGGAGCAGCCCAGAACGGGTGGGGCAAACAGGATAAAGAACATAATGCTATAATAACCATGGAAAAAAAGAAACTTTAAACATGAGAAGTCCATTGTCAATTGCTGCCCAAACAATTAAGAGAGGCAAGAAGGAAAAGTGCACGCAACATAATTGCTAATTAAGATCCTAGTTGTTTCCTTAGAACCTTTCTTTGGAGAGTCCGGGATGAAGGCGATTGTAAGAGGTTGAAGAAGAAAAGGGACTTCAAGAAGTAGAACAGTGAATGTAACTTATTCTTTTAAGAAACTTGGCTGCCACGGGTAAGAGAGAGACAGGGTTTACTTGTCAGGTGAGGACAGAGGTTGAGGGGAGAGAGAAAAGTGTCAGTACGAAGGAGAAATTGAGGGTACAAGACAGAGGGGAAACTGAGTGAGCAAAGACCTTGAGTGAAATGATCAAGAGAAATTTATCTCTAAGGTACATCTAACAGGGGGAAAGTCAGTTTTGCCCATGTAATAAACCACACCGTTGGTTTATTCTAGGGAGAACAGACTCCAAAAGCCATCTACAGAATCCTTCTTAGGTACCTTTGGGAGTATTCAAGTAATTTGCCAAGACAGCTAGATTATTTGTCTAATAAAATATAAGTGAAAGATAAAACATTTTGGTACATTGTGCAATTAAAAAATTTTGAAAATCTTAACACAACGCTTATGTTTTTTAAGTGATTTGCACCCTTTAAATCTTCCCTCACTATTACTTATTTATGCATTTTTGTTTTGTTAGTATTCAAAAAAGCCGATTTTATCTTTGATTGTCCCAAGGACTGCTGACCTTTGCAGTATGTTAATGGCTTGACACAGAATCATGAAACCACATGGTCCCAGAGACATTAAGCCTTTTGAAATTCAAAAGTTTATTCCTAAGAATATTAGTATCACAAAAGTAAACTATGGAATTATTATATTAAAGATTTGTAAATATTTTATTCTATATGTAGAATATAACATATAACAAAAATAAGTGAAATACAATACATCTATCACTACTCTAACTCTTGTTTTGAATCAACCATAAAAATTAAAGAATGGTTATAAGAAAGAGTTAAAAGAAGTTAGAGATTTCCATACAGCTTAATAAATAGTGTAAAAAAGTTTATTCCTAGAATAAATGTCATTCTAGAGTTGTCTTTCCATCAGGACTCTTTAGGAATCCACTGAAATTAAAGACATATTATGTTGATATAGTACCAGGTATAGCTTTTTATTAACATTTAATGGCTTTCGGCAATATTTTGCAATATTTACTACTTTAGGGGAGAGAACTGTTGCCCTTAGCACAGAGCACGTGCACAGGCACTGGTGTTGTTCTAGGCCCAGGAGGAATATCAGGCAAGATGCCGAGGAATGTACCAACTCTGCTACAAGCATTCATTGCCCCCAGGCCAAGAGGGCCTGAACACAGATCAGCTTTCTGTCAGTTAATGCTATAGTCCCAAACAATCTTCTCAGGAGTGAGATCATTTGATCGTTAACTAATGACACACTGGAAACTCCAAGAAGTGTGTCAGGAGACTTTTTCATCCCTCTATACCTTAATTCTCCAATTGGCTCATACAAATGGAAAGTTCACAGATGTCTATAAAAATAAGGTGGTAAAAACAGAGCTTCACTTGGAATTAAAAATAAAAAGTGCTGGGGGAGAAGTAAGTAAATTTGAAGTCCAGACTATGATATTAATTACTAGTTACCTGTAAACCTAACTAGGACAAACATTGATCACTGCAGACAGCCTGCAGACTATAATTCAGTTAGAAAATTAGAGGGGAAAAAAACCAAAAAAAACCTCAATTTTAATATATACTTCCACCCTAGAGGCTCTTTCAACATAACTGTTTCCCCCTCCATCTCCACAGAACTCTGTCTGTCTATCTTTGCCCCCTGTTGATTCCTGCAGAGGCCAGCTGGTATTAGAGAATGACAAGTTTTAAAGCTTTGTATTGTGTTGATGACTTCTATACCTACAAAAACCCCCAGAACTAATAACACGAAAAGGGACGGCTTTGAGATGTAGTTTATTCCATTCAGTGATTAGTCATCGGCCGCCGGTGATGGGTATTGCCCTGGATGCTCCCAGGAACTCAATAGTAAATAAGACTGTCTTTATGCAACAAAGTTTTTACAGTACAGTAGGAGGGAAAAGACAGATATATGGCGGATTATAATGCATGCCATAAAAAGATGAAATATATGCTGTAACAGAAGGGAAGTCAAAGTCTCTGAGGGTTTAAAGAAGATGATACTGCATGTATTTGTGAAATCCAATACTGAAATAGGTCATGGGAAGTGGATTGTAAGAAAAATTACTACAGGCAGAAAGAACAGCAGAGGCAAACGTAAGGAATACGGAAGAATCTGCAGGAACAGAAAGCTCAGTTTACTTGATCACAGGGTATATGCAGTGGAGCAGTAGGGGACAGACTGGGAGGTCGTACTATAGATGACCATGGCTGTTAAGATGCTACATTGAACTCAGTAGCCCAAACTCAGTAATAGAAAGAATCTACACAAGGTCAGGGCATGACTGTGTTTATTTATTATGAACCCTAACCTAACTGCCATGAGGATGAACTGAGATGGGGGACTGGGGAGATACAACGGCTCGTTAGGAAGCAATCACAAAAGTCCAAGTGAGCTGTGATAAGGATCTGGAATAAAGTGCTAATGATCAAAACAGGCAACAGCAATAGAATTAAAATAGTATTGAAAACTGGATTTGCAAAGGCTTGGCTACCAGAGACCAACATGTCAATAACAATTCTGAGATACTGAACGTCAGTGATGTGAGGGAGTACTCCGTATTCTCCTAGCACTATGTATGTCGTTCACGCCTCACTACAACAAATTAATAAACGGTCCTCCCATTTTACACCCAAGGAAAGTGAGGCTTGGGAAGGAGGGACAACTTGCACTGTAGTAATTGACAAAGTTGGAATCTAGATTGAAAACTGCTTGATTACAATTTCTAGGCTATGTGTGGTTATACTACTACTACTAACAAAACCATAGTTTTCATGCCAAGATTGTTCCCAGATATACAGATTTATAATTCATATCAAATTATCAAATGCATATATGTTTTAATCTACTAGACTTATTTAATTTCCCTCTCTTCTGTAATATCCAGTTAATTGGTAATGTTATAATACAAATAAGATCTTGATGCAAATCAGTTATCAAAACAAATTAAAGGAAAATAAAGTCAGAGGGGAAACTTAAAAAGAAATATGTGATATAACAATACTCAAAGTCCAGACAGGAGGACAATCTAGGGGGGAAAAAAAACAACAACATGGAAGTTACATTTCATATTCTGGTATTTTCTACATAAATGAAAACAATGTAATTAATTACCTATTAGATTACTTGATGTATTTTCTAGATTTCCCCCCTAAGATGATAGAATTAGAGAGAGAGAGAGAGGGGAAAAAAAACCAAAAACTTGTTTTAATGTTACCTAGGGATAGAATCTCAACAAAATTCAGGGTGACCTTCGGGTTATTTCTATAAGGAAATGACAAAGTTTGCCTTTATTTTTTCACTTCCAAATGTCTTTCAATAGTGTATCACCAGGGCTATAAACTAATGAGACATCATACTATGGCACATCATAAATTTTAACCTGAAACACATGAATACATTTTACATGATTGCCCTTTATAGATTGATTTCATTTGGACACGCATACAATAAAATATTAGACCCTCAACGGATATTCAGAAAACTATGCTCCTGAGCCCTAAAAATGCTACTGAAATACAAGGCACTTCCTCTCATTTGTTTCTGGCTCAGTTTACATTTACTTTCCTTCTCTACTTCTAATACATCTTTATTAGAAGTACTGGTATTTATTAAAAGAAAACGAGATTTAGAGGCTTTGGTGGTAAGTTTGAACTGACCATTACATGGCAATCATCCTCTTTCCCAAGTCCTTTAATAGGCACAGGAGGTGACATGATGTGGAAAGAACACAGGTTTGGGAGCTGGTCAGTGTGGATCGACCTAGCAGCCTCTCCACGTCTCCAATCCCCCACCAGACATCTGTGAAGAACAGCCGCTTGGCAGTGCGGGGTGAGGACTAGAGCTTTGGGAAGGCACCTGACAATGTGCCTGGAACACTTCAGGCATTCCAAAAATGCTAGCTATTATTTCCGTTAGCTTCCTCAAGGAGGCAAAGACCAAGCTGGATTGAAGAAGAGGCAGAGACATTACATTAGAAGAGATTTGGTGGTTACCAGAGCGTAAGGGGGTTGGGGGGTGGGGGATGAGGGTGAGGGGGATCAAATGTACGGTGATGGAAGGGGAGCTGACTCTGGGTGGTGAACACACAGTGTGATTTATGGATGATGTGATTCAGAATTGCACAACTGAAATCTATGTAATTCTACTAACAATTGTCACCCCAATAAATTAAAAAAAAAAAAAAAAAAAAAAAGAAGAGAAATACAAAAGAGAGAGGAGAGAGAGAGCAAGACAGGAGAGAAAGATCATTTTTCATATATGGAAAGCTCTAGGAAGTTTACTAGAGATTATTATGTACAGCACTATTTAAAATTCTTGGAACACATTGGTACAGTTGATTGTCAAGCAAAAACATACCATCAACTTCATGTTTACTTTTTCTGAAGGTTATATATATTTTTGGATACCTCCTAGCACATTTTTCATTTCTGAGAAACAGTTGCAGAGGAAGATGGGTGCATCTTCTGGTCCACATGGATCTTTCTCCAGCCTCTGCTTGTGGGCACAGAAATGCTCTGCTGACGTCGGGTGAGATCCTCAGGACTAGACACCAGGTCCTCCTAGGGCGTCCAGTGCAGCACTACGAATAAATCAGTTCACTAACTAAATAGAAGGGGCCATTTGGGCCAGTAAACTTTCTTCTCAAAAGCAGACAGGCAAACATACAGCTGACTACTGTTCTCACAGCATGACAACTGTGAGAATGCTGACGATGGATAGCGGGTGGACAACAACACAAATGGGGAGCTACTTGCTGAAATGTTCCTTCTCAACATGCTCTTGAAAATGGTGCTGGACAACAGATTTGGGGAAATCTATCAAGTCCTGAATTGGGTTGTCTCTTTAAAATGAGGTCCTGCAACTTACACAACCAGGGAAAATGTGCTTGGTGTGTCTTTGAACCCAGTGGGACCAATGGAGTATTTCTATCATGACCAGTCCCATTGATTCATCCAACTCATCACATACCTTTTAAATTATAATTTGGTTTCCCATGTAGGCCTATCTATACAGAAAGAATGTACTGATCACATGGAATTTGTACTTCTGTTCACAGTGACACTGAATTCTTGTATTGACTCAAAAAAATAGCCTCTCATTTTTAATTTAATTTCTTATAGCACTCAATAATAATGAGCTCTTACTAAAATGTGTCTCCATGTCCTGTGTGGTAATTCTCCATTTAAAACAGTAAATTAGCATTCTAGAAAAATAATGATTTTATACACACATACACACACATACATGTATAACCATACCATATATATATATACGTGTGTGTATGTGTGTATATATATATATACGTGTGTGTGTGTGTGTGTGTGTATATCCCATGTTTATGCTTATAAAGAGATATCAATAAAATCTTATCCTTTGGCTATCTTTCCAAAAAAAAAAAAAATGAATTCACCAATCTGAGCTTCTGGGGTCCTCAGAGCCATCCCCATTACCAAGGTTGCTTACCCAGTCTTGCTCTCAATTAAAGCTTCTAACACAACATCCACGGTTTTCCAGAATTTCCTGATACTGACTTCAGCTGCCTCCACAACCCTCTATCTTCTATAGTGTGTAGAACTCATTTCCTGCTCTTTATTTTCTGATATTGGCCCAATATGGTCTGATTTTGATCCACACAATCTGACATGAAGTACATTAGCCTAGGTTCACAAGCTCTAATACCAATGAGAGAATGGTCTCCAGGCTCGAAATGCAATGCTTTATGCTTTGATGCGCTGTAGCCTGCATTCCTCTATAACTCCATGCTATCTTCTCCCTTAAATGTACATGTATTTTGGTAAATTATGTTTTTCCTTAAATACTATTGTAATCAATTCCCTCATCTGTAAAACAGTTTTAGAAAATTAAAAATAGAATGCTAGAAAGGACAAATTAGTACATAATACGTGAAAACACATTTAAATTCCTTTCTTCCCACGAGTGGATACTTTTCATCTATCAGTTTCATGTCTCCATAATACACTCTCAAAATGACAAAAGAAACAACACATCCACACTATCTTTCCAAGTCATCAGACAAATGTGATATGTCTTTGTTTAAGCAGGTTAGCCTTGTAAAGCCAATAATCGGTGTCATTCTCAGTCTTCAGATACAATTGTATGGTTACATGGGGCAGCTGACTACATTTTGGAGAGGTTAAATGAAATTATGAAAGGAGAAACTTTGATCTTCCGGTCTGCAGCGTGTCTGAAGAATGCAACCGATAGCTCTGTGCTTCATTCAATAAGTGTGGTCTTTTTTCCTAAGAAACAGTTCTGTTTAACCTTCAGAAGAATTATACTAAATAAGTGTGTTATATAAATTATACTAAATCCTGTGTTAAATAAATTTCTGGAGATAAAATGTCTTTTTTTCAGAGAAGAATCCTATTATAACCTTTAAAGCAGACAATGACAAAATTATTTAAAGTATCTAGACCACAGAAAAATACAAAAAGATAAAAATCCTTAAATTAGTTTTAAGGTAAATATCATACCCAAACCTAATAATCAATCTCATATGAAGAATCAGGGAATATACAGGAAGATTTTTTTTTTTAATTATCAAATAGAAACCAATAATATACCAAAAAACACTTCTAGACACTTCAAGACAAATTGGAACTCTTGCTCATTGTTGGTGGGAATATGAAATGTGTCAGCTGCTACGGAAAACAGTAAGAAAATTCCTCAAGAAATTAACAACAGACTACCATATAATCCAGCAATCCCACTTCTGGGAATATGTCTAAAAGAACTGGAAAAAAAAAGTCCTCTCATAAGGACTTTTGAAATGTATCATAAGGTCTTATAAGGTACATCCATGTTAATTTGACGCTGTGCTCTGCTTTAATATAATGTTTTCTCTGAGTTTAGTCTTTCCAAAAACTTAAAAAATAAGCTTATGAAATTTCCATGACCTATTGAGTAAATGTATCCTTAAAAACAACGTAACTGCATGTTTACACATTGCTGCTATTAGGAACTATCTGAAGAACTGTATAGACTTTTTAAATGCCATAATTATAACTTTACATCCTTAGGACCCATTATACACTGTAAGTAAATCATATACACATTAAAAAGTTCTTTGTTACACTGTCCAACAATTATCATAGATGCAAAAAAATAAATCTCTAAATCATAGGCTTGTTTTATATTAATTATAAGGTCCTACTGGTATGGGGATTCTTAATTTAGGGATCAAAGTGAACTTCAAGCGTTCCATAAACCCCTGATATTGTATGCAAAAATGTGATACGCATTTTTCTGGACAGAGGTTCCATTTCCACCCTTTTACGAGATTGCTAAAGCAATTCATCAAACTCCCCGTCAAAAACATAAATAAATAAAAGATTAAGAGTATTATACTTCAACTAGGAGAAATAAAAATATTACAAAGAAGATGAAAAATTAAATCTAGATCTAATTATGTGGTCAAAAAGAGAAAATGAGGAATCTCAATATCTCTCGCTCTTGGTCTTGCGCTGAATCACAAAGTTAGGTGCCATAAATCACACAGTTATTTATATTGCCAGTGTGACAAAACGTACTCCATTAGAGGAGGGTATAGAAAGACATCAGCTATACTCAGTCTTCAGTGTGCTCAATCACCTGGGGCTTATACACTCAGGAGGTTCAGTAGAACTGTGATGGAGCAAGGAATCTGCCTGCTTAACAAGCACAGGGGGTGATACAGATATAAGTAGTCAACAGAACACCTGGTGAGAAGCACTGCATTCCTTCCAATCCATTAACAATGTCTCCTTAAATGGTCTGTGCTATGCTGTAATTTGTAAACCAGGTACCCTGGGGCAAGATTCTGTTTATTAGCATTTTTTCCAAAAAGCAACCTACGTCCTTATAGATGCTATAATATAGAGTAAATCTATAGAAAAAAAAAATACCTTTATGCCAATGCTACTTTCAAAAACTTTCATGACATCAAATGATAATCGCAAAGGTCATCTTATCAGCTATCACTCACTAAAACAGGAATAAATGAAAACCAGATAATCAAAAGTTTAGATTACAGGTACTACGAGATTGAAGGTAAAAACATAAATAAAATTTATTTTATATTCCAGACTGTGCCTCAGTTTAACAAGAACATATTTTACATCCCTATGTGGGGACAGAGCCCCAAAAAGCAGTTTCCAGGCTCTCGGCCTCACATAGAAAGGTGCTGGCTCAGGTAGTAAATGGCCATCAACTGCAATCAAATGGCCAGCAGCTGTGGCTAGTTGGCCGTCAGCTGTAACCAGTGAGCCATTAGCCATGAATATAACTGCCGTGGCTAGGCTAGTAGCAAAAAAAAAAAAAAGGGGGGAGCTAGCAGGAAGATAGTGGCTGAGTCTGCAAGCGGCGCAGTGAGGGTTGAGAATTGTGTTGCTCCTGGTTCCTGTGTCTCCAACCCAGCCGCCAGTGAGAATATATGGTATGACCCCCCTACCTATGGCTCCGTGGGTGTTCCTTTTTGGCCTAGCCATATCCTGCGTTCTTGTGTGGGGAGTGGGACCAGAGACCCCGCCTGACACCCTGCACGACACTTGGCGTAGTCAGCAGGATCCCCTGCACTACACCCTATAATGCTGGAGTTATAAGATCAAAGTTTTCATAACAATTATGACATTTCTAGTTAACTCTCAAACATTCAATTAGTTTTACATGTCAAAAAAAGAGTTATTTTATTTTAACATCTAAACTAAACAAGCCATGTAATTTGACAGCTCATTATGATTAGTGAAAAAGGAAGAAATCTAAAAGAATCAAAGATATAAGCAAGATTTAATCATTATTTCCAATTTGGTGTCTTTAAATAATAGGTTATTGGAAACCATAAAATATTGAAACATATTGTGGAAAGGTAAAACACTTAACTGTAAAATTTCAAAACAATATAACCCGAATAATTGCTAAAAATGCAGCAGGGTATAACCAATAAGTCCAACCTAAAATTCCTCAAACTGTAGCTATTATTTTAATCATTTCACCATAAGTCTAAGCAATGCAATTAATTCTCTGGCATTTATGCAAGTTTTCTACGGTGAATTCATGTGAATTCAGACATCAACGGGCAATATTTAGTACGTGGTACACAAATAGCCTTGTCACTCAGGAACTGCCTCCTTAATTTAAAAACACCAGCATATCTGTCTCATTTCCATCATCCTCAGACATGGCACATACAACACAATAAGGGTGGCTGACAGGAAACTGTAGGAACCTTGCAAAGTCTACAGTAGTCTGAAAAGGGTGGGTGGCAAATATGGTAATCTGAGGGTATGTAGACTCCTAATCAGAAAGAATGAGTGCTAGATAATATTATTTTTCACACATCACTTCTGGGTCAATTTGCAATAGTCAAAGACCTCTTAAATAACATTCATATACAAATATAAATGTAAATGTTTGCTATTTGAATTTGTTTTACATTCAGTAGGAAACATGATGTCACCTTGGCAGTATTTTGTATTTGACACCCAGTTTCTAAATGTCAAACTTAAAACATCCAAGAACATTTTTCACTGTTTGCCTCAGCCATATGTACTGTGATAGAAGGGCAATAATATTTGTTCACAATATTTTAATTCATCAAAATTAGAGATGATATGCTCTTAGGAAAACTCACAAATGCAGTAAGCTGAAAACCTACATCAATGAAGTGATTAATAAGGATTTCAGACCGCAAATTTCATGTAAGATGTTAAATTTGCTTATGTAAAGGGATACGTTCATACTATTTCCTAGTATAGTATTTCATTTGATCACTTCCCAAACTCATCTCTACCTAATTGTCTTTGATTTTGGACTACAAGGACATCCTGGACAAAGCAAAGGTATGAATGCTGCTCCAAGGACAACAAAGAGAATGATTCTGTTTCAGATGAAAACAGGGATAGTCACTGATGTCCTGTCCCATTCAAGGAAAGGTCCAGAAGACCAAAGCTACTTTAGATCTGCCTCAGTATGAATCATCCTTGGAAAGGCCTGAAGATCTAATTAAATGAATGACCTTATGATTCTATTCCAGAAAAGTTCAGAAAAGTCACACACCCTCTCCAGACAATGGAGCTTTCCCCCACCCAAGTGCTGGACCTTCTGCTGTCATCCATTAAGATCATGGACCTCACACAAGTTCCTTGTGCATTCTAAGTCTCACCTTTCTGGTCTATAAAATGTGGACATGGATGATTATTTTGAAAGGCTTCTTTGAAAATAAAGTGTGACAATGTAAAGCATTTGTCACAGTGCCTGGCATATAAAGAGTACTTAATTGTAGCAATAATCGTTAACTAATAATGCTAATTCTTAGTATTTTTAATACCCACAATAAGTTTGATCATGGGAAAAAAATCTCCATTTCCAGCAACCAGTCAAGCATTGCTGTGGTGACATTTTTCCTCTACAGAGAAGATAAAGCCACACAACTTGGCATGCAGCATATGTTCTAAAATTACATAAGCTACTAAAGGCAATAGAAAAGCAGATGAGAGCATTTTAAAAATTAAAATGTCTTTTGATTGCTCTGTGTTATGTCCTGTGTGGCAGATAGGCACTGTCAGATCAGTAGCTTTATAAATGATGGATTTTGTACAGCATAAAAAGGCATGGCAAAGTATATTTCAAATTTTGTTTTGAAAGCATTGATTCCCATACATCTTTGAAATTAAATTTCCCTCACGGTTCACCTTTAAACCCCTTACCCTGCTCTAAGAGAAAAATAACAAAAGAAAAATTCTTCTTTACAATTCCATCCAAAGGTAAACTGCAGATAAACATTACAATTCACACGAATGAATGATTTTACCAGTCTGATTTTTCTCTACTGAATGTTCTCCTTTTTTGTCATTATTCCAAGTACTTGAGTGTCATCTGTATTTTTTTCCTTATGTTTTCATAAACATAATGAAAAGGCTAGTGTTCGTAGCATAGCACTTTGTTTCTGCTTATCTGATAATGCAATAACTAAGATTTTATTATAGCATAATAAATGTTTGTGGAATGAATGAATGGAATGTCAGATCTAATTATCTGCTTTCTTTTTGATTAATATTAAATTTCCTATAGGTTTTCTCTTCTTTGTGACCACTTCACTTGAGAATATTGAGCAGTTCTTCCTCGGAAATATTTTTTCTTATGTACTTTGCCTGCAGGCTGAAGATACCATTGAGTTTTTCTATTGTAGGTTTGTGAATTATGTATAAAAAGGGCACTGTATTTTACTAAGCTTCAGCATATGTCCATTCAAGTTGAGTAAGCTTAAAGTGAGTAAGATGTTTTTTTCATTGGGTTAATTACTAAATTCCCACTGTCACAATAGAATTTTTTTTTTTTTTTTAAGATTTTATTGGAGAAGGGGAACAGTGTGTTCTTCCAGGACTTTTTCCAAGTCAAGTTCTTGTCCTTTCAGTCTTAGTCGTGGAGGGTGCAGCTCAGCTCCAGATCCAGTTGCCAGTTGTTAGTTGCAGGGGGTGCAGCCCACCATCCCTTGTGGGAGTCGAGGAATCAAGCTGGCAACCTTGTGGTTGAGAGCCCACTGACCCATGTGGGAATCGAACCGGCAGCCTTCGGAGTTAAGAGCACGGAGCTCCAACCACCTGAGCCACCCGGCCGGCCCCCACAATAGAAATCTTTGTGTGTGTTTTTTCCAAAGTAAACCTAACCATTTGTAGAAAACTGATCAAAAAATGTTTCACATCCACATTAACATACGTACTTTTATTTATTATACAGTATGGTGTGTAGTATAAAAAATATGGGTTATAAGTGAATCATGGCACTTATTTAGAATATACCAATGATGATACTCAATAGAATCTTGATTCCAAAGTCTTCTTAGGAACCCTATATCTACTCTACACATTCAATATTCCTTAAGGGTCTTTCCATGACACGTGTATGGAACAGACTAGAAATGTTTGAACTCTTGGGAAGAGCAGGTTCTACCAAAATACAATGGGAGTGTTTCATGCAAAGAACAGTTAAAGCAACTAAACAGTGAAAAGATGCCCATAAGGAGCATGAGTACAATTTCCTTTCCTTACTTATTGTCGCAATTCAAAATACCTGACTCTGTTGGGTGACATTAACTTGTAGGCCCCTCATTGGCTCTTAGCTCAAAAAATATTTATCATTTTGGCAACTTGCAAGTGCTATCATCTTCAGTTTTCTTCTGGTCCTTCCCCGTCATGTAGGGGAATGTGATTTTGTTCTTTTTTACTCTGGAGCTCTTAAATCAGCTCCCTAAATAACAGCTAATCTGGATTTCTGCCATCCTTGCTGTTTGAGCCCAGGAGGGTGTTCTGTAACAAATACCATGAGGGAATTCTGATCACATCCAACAGCATTCCCAAGTGCACATGTTCTGCAGCTTGATGTTCAGGACTGGCAGATACAAAGAAGCATTTGGAGAAAGGAAAAAATAAACCCTAACTCATCCGTTAAATCACTGAATAAACATTTATGAAGGCATATTTTTTTAGTACTATGGATAAAGTGTTGTAGGAGTTAGTGATAGAAAAGAAATGACATATTTGCTTTCAAGGAGCTTCCAATCCAAGAAGTAATTGAACACAAGTTAAAAGAATATGGCATCACTGCCTCTATCCCTTTGAATCCCTCTACCAGCTTCCTGCACACCAGCTTCACATGCACTCTCAGCCCAACACCAGCATCTGCAGCTTCTCATTCGAAGGCTGCCGGAAAGACTGCCGGAACCGCTCTGCCTACGTTCTTGTCACCTTTCTATCCTGACCCGTGAGCCAAGGACTACAGGTGTAAAGACATATAAAAACTGAAGTCCCCTAGCTTCCTAAGAGGGACAGCTCTGTTGTGTGCCTCACACTCGCCAGAGCTACTCTGCAAGACTGTCTTGTTACTCCCACCCCTTGTGGGATTTTCCTGGAAAACTTATCCTGCTTCTCTTCCGTCCAGTCCATGTTCTACTTCCCCACCTTGCTACTGGAGTTTCTTCCAGGAACACATCCTGATATATCACCTTCACAGGAATCCCATCCCAGGGACAGCTTCTGGGGACAGGTAATTGTTAATACTATTATATCTACTATTACTAAGGGTGACTGAAAATAATAGAAAGATGAATGAGATAGTTTTCCTAAAAGTTATACAAAATGACAGAGATCATTGAGCAAGCACAGTAAGTCCTCATTTAATGGAACTGTGGCAAAATGACATACAATGTAACCAATATTACAACAGGGTAATTGATAAAAACGAGTTAAGTTCCTATGACATCTCATTAACATTCTAACAAAAGAATCACACAACAAAACAACATTATTCAAGGACCTGCTGTACAGCAAAGTAAAGAAAAATCAAGTTGCCAAATTCCCAAAAGGTCTTGCGTGTCATGAAAATGGGACTGCAACTTATTTGATAGAAAATGGTAAATTAATGAAAGGTTTTAAGTAGCAGAGGCCATGTCATATGATTTTAAAAGCTTAACTTGAATAACTCAGTAAAAATATCACTACGTCCTAGGGCTTTTCTGCTTTTTATGGATGTAATATAAGCAGGACCTCTTCAAGATTAGCAGAGATGCTGTGCTTTTCAGTCCTTTCTCTCCAAATAGAGAAAGCTGGTATGAATGCTGGTATGAAGTATATTCTAGAAATACCTCCAACTATCCAGAATCCTGTCTATTCCGAAATGCAGGTGTACTGCGAAAGTGAGCACACCCCCCCCCCCAATCACCAATCCTTAAATGGACTGTGGCAGTGTGTAAACATTCACACTTTAAAGTCATATGCAAGTTGGCATTAGTCTGTAGGGGCCTTGTATTTTCTTCCTTAGTATCCCATTGTTGTGTAGGGCTATTTATCAATCCAAGCTATATGCTCCAGTATAGGTTGCTAAAGCACCTTTCATCCTTAGGCCACAAGATAATAGCAAAATATCTCCAGGCACTGATGCATGTAGTTTTATGACCACAGTACCGTACATTCTCAGGCAGTATTTCCATTTTCATCTAACAGTACCCACCATTATGGTGGCTTTCTGATAAAGAAAATTTGCTGTTTATTTCTTGGCTACAGATGGAGTTCACTGCTCTATGAGCTAGAAGGCTGCTGCTTGAGCATTTATGAAGGTCTTCATATTTGAAGGACTTGACATTGAAACCAGTAATTCTCATCCTGACTGCACAGTGGAATCACACAGGGTAAAAAAAAAAAGTATGACTGCCAGGCTCCATCCCACCCTATCATCTAGGCAATGGTATTTTTTTAATAGCTCTTGAGGTGGTTCTCAATGCAACCAACGCTTTAGACTGATAGGTCTGAATCTGAGACACATCAATATTAATATTAAATTGAGTGCTGGGTGACAGTTGATCCAACAGTGAAAAACAATATTATTAATATTTTTATAATTCCTGTCAGTTTATAAATTACGCTCATGTATATCATCCCTGAGATTAAAACAGTATTTGAATGATTTTAGAGGAAACAAATCCTAAGAAAATGAATGTGTTATATGCAAGGTGGTAGAATAATAATTAGTAGAATCAGGACACAACTGCTAATTCCAGGCACAGAATTCCGTCAGTCAAGGAATATGCCACTTGTTTTAATGTTTCAAAACATAACATCCTGGGGGAGGAAAGGATAAATAGGTGGAGCAGAAGATTTTTAGAGTAGCGCAACTATTCTGTATGACAGACACTACGGTGGATACATGTCATTATACATTTGTGCAAACCCATAGAATGTACAACACCCAGAGTGAACCCTAGTGTAAACTCCTGACTTTATGTTTTATGATGAGTCAATGTAGTTTCATCAATTGTAACAAATGTATCACTATGGTGGGGGATATTAATACGCAAGGTGTATATGGGAAATCTCTATACTTTCCTCTCAATTTTGCTGTGAATCCAAAACAGCTCCAAAAATTGTCTATTACAAAAAATAACATCCTTTAGACCCCTTTGCTGAATAGTGCAACTATCTGTTGCACTACATTTTCTTTTTCTTCTTGGCTGGCAGGTTTTAATGCGAGCTAAGAAGAAGGAGATCATTACTATTGTGAGATTTAACCCCTTTCCACCATCTTTCAGCAAACTGACATCTATATATTGAGAATTCTCCCAAGTCATCATGCCTATGAGCCTTCATAGACTGTAGACTATGTTTCCCCTTGTATGTGCTCATTACGTGGGTACACTTGTTCACTATAGTGGATACAAATGCATGGATAATAGTAACCTAGGATGATTTAGAAAAGATGCAAGCACATTTGGGAATTATCAGCCTTTTAGCCGAGGTATAGAACTCTGAAGTAGAGAATCTGTGCCTAGTCCACTCTGTCTCTCAGTTCTGAACCACCCTGCACAGTGCTAGACTGAAGGACCCACTAAGAGCATGTTCAACCATGTATCCCTCTCCTGCCTACAGTGCCTGGTAGACTGGCAGCTCACTTGATATTTATGAATGAAAGAATAATCGAGGTGTCTGTGTGTGTGTGTGTGCGCGCGCGCGCGTGTATGTTTATGAATGGAATGGCAATGTCTCTAGGAAAGAGATTTCCAAGATTATTTTCCATTAAAACCTTCAGCCGGAAGTTTGGGTTTGAGAAATACGGAAGTGAGGAGTCCATAGGCAAATGCTGCTTGTTACCTTTTTATCGGAGGAATTTACTGCTGTCACATCCTGTTTTACTGTTCTCACAACCTAATTTTCCTTGATGCAATGTTGCTATAAAAATCTCTGTTTTATTCCTAACATCTCACTTATTTCATCACAATTAAGATAATATCACCTCTAAATGGCATAACATAGATCACAAAGGATTAGAAGTGTATGCAACAGATGTCTACAAGTTAGATAATATCAAGAAAAGCCCATGGAGTAGAGATTTTAAATACAAACAGTGCATAGCTACATACCTCTCTCCATTACTTAGCCCCGTGTTCTGATAAGAATAGAAGCAAATATCAGGTTCACTTTTTAAGCAACCGGGCAAAAGCACTACCCTGGTTAGGATGGTAGGAGGAGGACGACAGTCTTAGCCTACGAGGGATTCAGTAAGCAAGGAAAACCATTCATTCAAGCCAGTTTTGCCTCCTTTTCTCCCATCTCTAGGTTTACATATACCTAGAAATGACAGGGCTAAAAGCCTAATTCCAACTCAGCATATAAACATTGAGTTCTGCTCCAAATTTAGCACATTAATAGGGCAAAAAGGTAATTTCTTTCTAGTTAGGGAAACAGGATGCATTTAAAACATTCAAGTAAAAATATAAGCTTCCAAAAACACAGTTATAAAATTAGAGTGGGCAGAATTCAAAGAGAGAGATTAGCATGAGTCAGAGAGAGTTCGTAAAGTTTTCAGAGAAGAACAGAGAGTATTCGAAGAGACTCAAGAAACAAAAATAAAACTGGTTTATATATAAATTGAACAATAGAAACCAAAATTTTACATAACTTTGTCAAATAGTATTTTAATTTAGAACATTTTATCATTACTGATATGGCCACTTCTCTATAACTATCGGAAGTATGAGGTATATAATAAAAATCAGGAAAATGAAGAGAAAAACAAAATGCGCAATTCACTTGCGATAAATAATACAGTATCTGGCATGAGCATCAAAGGAAAACATATAACATAAGACAAAAATTGTTAAATCTCCACTTCTCATGTCATTTTTATATTATTCTTTTTGATGACTGCATGTCTACTTATGAAATGTTTAAAAATGATTACGTTTTATTTCTGTCAAAAGACTTTTAAGGTATTTGAGTCCCATGCCTTTTTTTAAACTATCACAGATGACAGGATTCTTTATATTACTGAATTGTTGCATGTTATAGAAGATATCACATTTGATAGTATTTGTGTTCAGAACTAATTCAGAAATGTAGCAAGCTATCAGCAAAGAAAAAAATGCACATGTATTGATCTTACTCCAAGCATATAAACCTATACAGTCGACACTTGAACAATACAAGTTTGAAGCGTGCAGGTCCACTTATATGTAGATTTTTTTTCAGTAAATACTATAAATTTATTTTTTTCTTCCTTACAATTTTTCTTAATAACATTTTCTTTTCCCTAGCTGACTTTATTGTAAGAATATAGTATGTAATACATATAACATACAAAATATGTGTTAATTGACTATTTATTTATGTTATCAGTAAGGTGGAATTCTTAAGTCAACAACGGGTTATTAGTAGTTAAGTTTTTGAGGAGTCAAAAGTTATTTGTAGGTTTTCTATTGCACTGGAGGTTGGTGCCCCTAACCCCTACATTATTCAAGGGTCAACTGTAACCAGAATATTCAACATTTAGTCTCAACAGCCTAAAAAGGCCCCTCAAAAATCAAAGGCTATCCATTCAATTGGGATCTAAAGCTTTTTTCAAATAAACATCTTCACGCATATTTCTTCTTGGGTAATGTTTGTTTGCTTGCTTATTTATTTATTTATTTATTTATTTGATATTTGCTCTGTCACCCACACTGAGTAATCTAGTTCAGCTTCACTTATTGAGATTTAGACATAAGCCTGCCTACAATAGCAATTATCTCCTCAAATGATTCCAAATCGGAGGTAATTCTTGAGGAAGAGTGTATCTCTACCATTGTATAAATATAGAAGCCATATGGTGATATAGAAAGAACTCAAATTGTACCTCAGAAAGTATCACATCTGTTAGACTTGCACAGCAAGGTTGGGGTCAGATGATCTCTTAGCTCCCTTCTAGCACTAAAATTCTATGCCACTAGTGTGGTATGAATAAATAAGCTTTGCCATCAAATCTAGATTGGTTACTTTTTCAAACAATGCCAATCACGATCAGACACATATGTGTCCATGTGGTATGATGAGGACCTGACCCTCCCTTCCCATATGTTGTCCTGGTGTGACTCTAAGCCTACATGGCCTGACAGTTATTTAATTTATTCAGAAAACACGTATATACTCGTATGTTAGCTTCCTAGGAATGATTCAGGGGAGGCAAGTAATAGAGTTTTGGTAGAGACCAGCAGTTAGAGGGGCAGCTGATGCAGAGTGTGGAGAGAAATAAACCTACAAAAATGGTGACTCAAACTCAGAATTCCAGTATCTGGAAGATATTAGTGAAAACCAGATAGAACTAATTCCTTCCTCATAACCCATGCTTGAGCCAAACATTTATCCTTAGTATTCCCTGTATATCCAGTTCCTTCTACCAGAATGACTCTCCTGCCAACTCTTTAGCTAACTCTTCTTCATCTTCAAGACTTAAAATAAATGTCAGTTTGCTCAAGAAACTTTCTCCAACTCTCCAAGTCACGTTTGGCTATCCTACCATTATGTTGTAGCATCCTATAATCCCCTCCTTATTTTAACATTTAGCAGACTATATTGAAATCGCCTATTTATTTAGGTCTATTCCACATCCGATAGTGACTACAAAAATAAAATACCTACTTAGCCATCAGTTCAGGAAGGTAAGACATTGACATTACATCAATAGACATATACTGAGGATGGAAACCTGATTCCCAAGAAACTGGCAAACCAAGACATCGATTGTGGCACTGAATACACAAGACCAGGACCTGGTTACCAGCTCTAGGATATAGAATCAGACCAGACAAGAGGAAGGAGGCTCATTGCTGGGGCCCAAGTAGAAATTCAGAAAAAAAACACCAAACACACAGACATAAGGATTCACTAAACTACTAGCATAAAGCCCTCCAATACCCCTAGTTTCTGGAGAGGGGAAAAAATGATCCTCCAGCATGAAGCAGAGTTAATTCTCCAAATGGGGGTTAAATTTTGAGGACAACTGTAGAAGAGAATTCATTGCCAAGAACATTCAAATCCTAGAGTGGAGAAGTTCCCAACAAGGTCTAAAGAATATATTTAACCTAATTTTTTGTACACTGTTATGAAGTCTGTGGCCTCCCAAAATTCACATCTTGAAGCCCTAACTCCCAAAGTGACTATATTTGGGGAGAGGGCCTGTTAGGAGGTAATAAAGGTTAAATCAGGTGGGGCCCTAATCTGATAGGGCTGGTGCCCCTATAGAAAGAGAAAGAGACACCAGAGCTCTCTTTCTCCAAGATGTGAGTTCATAAGGAGAAGGAAGAATTTGCAAATCAGGAAGAGAACCATTACTAGGAACTGAATCCGCTGGCACCTTCATCTTGGACTTTCCAGCCTTCAAAACGAGACAAATACTGTTGTTTAAGCCACCCAGTCTGGTTTTTGTTATGAAAGCCCAAACAGAGTAATACAAACACCAAAATTAATTTTTGTGCATAATGTCTCAAAATAAATTGAATAAAGTATTTTGTGTTTCTTTGTTGTTGTTTTTGTTGTGTTCTCAGCATTATTCTACCACCTTGGAAAAAGGGGGAATAAAGCAAAATTGGACAGTTACTGATGTCTGTAAAACAGAGCCACCTAAAATCACAATAGGCTAATTAACACGTCCATTTCATCTACTATGGAATTTGCCCATTATCTGCTAACAGTATCCAACAGTTTAGTGGCCAGTAAAATTGAGCTCTCAATGAGGCTTTTGAACCCATCTCGCATCTGTCATTCTGTAAAAGTCATACTACGCTGCTTCCAAACATACAGGACTGACAAGGTTACACAATAACTGATCCAAGAAAGCTCAAGCCAAAGTCTTAACAATGATAGAGGATCCCTTGACTATTGCTACTGTTAGCTCTGCCGGTTTGCCTTTTGCTGATGAAAATGACTGAAATGTTCTAAAAATCCTCAGCAGCCTGGGCATTGAGGCTTCTTTAGGACTGTCTCAGCGGCTGAAGTGAAATGGTTCCCCCGGCTCTTGGTTGCATTACTGTCTTCGGGAGATGGGAGCACTACTCAGAATGCCACATCCGGGAAACCTCCTTCCACTCTGTACAACCTTGCTGTTGATGATGGATGGATGCCGTAAGAGAAAGTTATTGAGGTGTGAATTACCATCATAACGGAATTCTTCTTCCCTGCAGTGATAAGGGCAGAGGCCTGCTTGGTTTCCAAAGGAGCTGTATTATACAGTGTTATAAAGGAGGTCACTCCCTTCGGACTCATCTGTCCATATATAATTATTGTGTCTTAAAAAATAGACACTCTACTCTGACATCTCACTATCACAACATTCACTACAGGGCAGAGTTTGGTATTAGGCCAGTTTATTCTGGACTCCATCCAAGAGAATTTAATTAAGAATATCTAAAGTACCTTGTTACAAGATGATCTTACCTGCAAATTGGTCCCAATGAGAGTACTTTTTTAAAGTTCCCAAAGATATGGCCAAAAAAGAAAAACAAGAAGTTTATGCTTCTTCTTCTTCTATTTGTGCACATAAACTGCTCTATCCACGCCTCTCAAACTAGGCAACTTTCTTAATGGAGGTACAAAAGAGTAGTTGTGCTAAGTTTCAAAAGTACCTGAGTTTTATGATTTTTACTGGATTTGCCACTGCACTTACAACACACAAAGGGAAGAAGTCCCACTAGTTTGCTAACGCAGCCAATTGTGAAGTGAAAAGAACAGTAATCCACGCCTCTCAAACTAGGCAACTTTCTTAATGGAGGTACAAAAGAGTAGTTGTGCTAAGTTTCAAAAGTACCTGAGTTTTATGATTTTTACTGGATTTGCCATTGCACTTACAACACACAAAGGGAAGAAGTCCCACTAGTTTGCTAACGCAGCCAATTGTGAAGTGAAAAGAACAGTAATAATTCTAATGATTTAAAAGAAATGTCATTTTCCTTTTGCATAAAGATATAAAATCTTATCTAGAATATACTTTAAATATGTTTCTAACAGTCTTACAGGAAACATTCAAAAGTGGTGCATAAATTATTAAAGTACCAAATAAAAGTAATGAAGGGGTCCTATCACATACAAATCCAAGGATGATGAAATAAAGTCCTACTGCACACTTTTCCCCCCTTTTCATCCCTACAACCAGAGTACATTTTACATATTAAAAAAAAATCTGTATAATGCATTTATGTTTTTCTAAATACAGTAAAAGTTTAATAATGCATATTTCAAAACTGGGAAAACTACCTCAAATACACTTTAGATCTTTGACATCCATGATTCCTCTTTATTTTCTTTATTTTGATATTGACAGTAACTATGTAAGCAATTACTTGGAATCATAAAAATATAACCAGGTAGAAACAATTAACAAGCTTACCCTCAATCTAACATAACTTTTGGCATAAATATAGGAGTTTTACAAGCTTGAATATCCATCTCTAAGTGAAAGAAAAAACTGTGTGTTTCATTCCTATGTGTTGTATAATTTCTTGGCACAAGAGATATAATTTATATGCAAATGTTATGAGTACAACTTTCATAGTTGAAAAAAGTAAATATTTTTAGAAACATCATATAATCATATAAAGAATACAGCATTTGCTTAAGTACTCTTTGGATAATAGTAGTAATTAAACATACATAAACATACATTCTTAGTCACGCACATACACAGAAAGTATTTGTCAATTATACTTCGTGCCATATATATGAAATTATAAAGAAACTAAGGAAGAAACAGGTTTTGGCGGTGATTATTATGTTATCCCAATTTTATGTCAAAAATAACATCTATTTAATTAAAAACATGGAAAACAAAAACTATAACAAACCAATATATTTTTAATCATGGCCAGTAATAAGGACAGTTTTCGAATAGATGATTTATTTTTAAGGGGATTATGCTAGTATATTTGTTTCTTGACATCTGAAACATTTTTCCAAGTACATGTGCTTGTATCCTTTAAGAGGCTTCTTATTTTAAAAAGTGATATTTTGAGCACAGAACATCTTCTTTCATAATCATTGCTATATTCCCTGTGTGAAAAAGCGCGCAATAAATACCTTGTGAATAAAAAAAAGACTGGAAATACTTTTAACCATTCAGTTATTAAAGCCAGAAATATTAGCGAACAGCAATGCTAAGAAAAAAAAAATAAAGCAGGATGGGGTGGGGGGAGGTTTAACAGGCAACATGAGAATAAATCTTGAAAGCTGGAAAAAGAATAGACTATCCATAGTAACTATGAACTCTAAAAACTTTAAAAATATAAAACAAAGAGATATATACTCATTTTGTATTGTTTAGGTGTAACCCTACAGAGAGATTAAGACTATAAAGCACACACTCTCTCGAGACACTGTTAAGCATCTAAAGATTACCTATCAACATTTTCATAAATGAAAAAAATGTCTAAATCAAGTCAAAATAGAACTTTACATATGAGGAGCCTATAAAGCATTTAAAACAGTTTAATGGTATTTTTAAATCACTAAAAAGAAAATTATATTAATTATACATTTCACAACTTGGAAAAATTATTTTGAAATAGGCTTTTTGTTTCATGTGTTTTTCTTTTTTCGAGGATTCCAGTTGTGAAGTATTCTTGTGACCTTTCATTCATGACCTTTTTGCCCTCTGAAAGTTTACCATGTGAGGGTGTGCTCTGTCCCGCCAGCTTCCTGAGCTGACCAAACAGGACATTCAGAGGGGAAACCTAAGCAGAACAAGATGGTTGCCGTCCTCAGTTCCCAAGCTGCGTTGTCCTCTGGACGTGAAACACTACAAGACTGGCTACAGTGCAGATGGAGCTGAAAGCCATGTATGAGTAGCAATTCTGCCGGTTACATTGTGAGAGAGGCTCTTCATTCATATCCAAGAAAGCACAGTGCGAGCAGCATCCTTATGCTTATGCATGCAAAGGGAGAAAGAGTGAATTCTCTAGATTAACCTTGGGAGGCACATTGCTTTTTTCTGGAACATAGGGCGAAATCTCACACTCTGAAAGACACTTGATTTCAAATGTACAGTTAAAAGTCAATTACCCCTTTAAAAAAGACCCCCAGATTCTCAGCCTCCTTCAGTAGAACAGTAATAAAAAAACACTGCTTTAACATAATGATCCCTCCATGTGCTGTGTTTGCTTACTGTGTCTCTGTTGATAGACCGTTTTGCCTAAGGCACATTTATTTTTACACTGTATGGAAAATAAAATAAATGTACTAGTTATTCTTAACAAATAGAATTTTACAGTGCATTTTTTTAAATACGCAATTAAAAACCTTCCTAAGAGTAGAAATTTGACATAACTCAAATAAGAAATGACTACATTCAGGTGGCAGCATAATGAATAAGATTATAACTTTTATATCAAAGAGTGGCTTGGTGCTCTCTTGATCAACAATGGAAGGACAAGGACACTGTTAAATTATATAAATCATCCCTTAAAATTTATGAGGCAATAATAGGCCAAAAGTACAGATTCATAAAGGAGAGTTTATAATGTAGGGTTTAAACTCATTTCAGTTAATTTCTCATATATATTAGAAACAAACAGGTCGACTTCTGGACTTGAGCTTCTATTTATCATTTTTTAAACTATGCTTACCTCAATTCAGTTTTCTTTACCTCAGAGATCAAAGGGAAAAGTAAAAATCCCTTAATCACTTCTGATTCATGAAACAAACTTTAGGCATTTGATTTCTTAGAATATTGCCTTAGTTACCGTGTCAATCTTTTTTGGAAAATACTGTTTAGCGTAAACTTTTCCTCTTCTTATCTTCCATTGCTTCTTTCTCAAGACCAGGTGTAGTTGCATAACTTTTTTTATAAACATGTCTTCTTTGTCAAACTAAAACAGCCTACAAAACTGCGTACAATCAGTGCCACTATTTCCATGCACAAGGACTTCTTAGAAATAATAAAAAGGAAGTTTCTACTTCACGTTGCACAGAACAGAATGTTCCACAGTGGAACCGTAATGAAAACTATCTCAGATTTCCTCTAAGTAAGAAATAATCCAACCTAAAATTAATAATAAAATGGGGGTAGGGGATTTCAGAAAAAAAAATAGCAGAGTGCAATAAGAACGTTGGTGCTATCCTGAGTAATAAGGGAGGCCAATGAAGGATTTTGCATGGAGGAAAAGACTTGAGTTTTTGTTAACACAATCATTCAGATTTCTGTATTGAGAACAGACTGTGTCACATGTATTAATCACATATATTTACATATCTTCCAAACTACAATACAAACTTTCTTAATATAAAACTATCTGTTGCCTTAGAACTTTACCTCAGTTCATGTCTTAAGCCATGTCTTAAGTAAAGGATACAGGCTTGGGCCCAGCTTACTTACAAGCACAGTGAGCAGGATGGTTTCCTAACATTAGAGAGACACTGAACAGCATCAGGTCACAGAGACCAGCAAGCAACAGCAACACTCCATGCTCTTAATTCAGAATGCAGGAATCAGATGACAAAGGGGGTACTCTGATTATATGTCTACCCAGCATAGAATTTCCTTTTCAGGAAAGACCTTTACAATTCTAAAAAGCAAAGCATGTGTTCACAAGTGCTTAGGATCATTCTGAATCCCTTAACTCTGCTGAAAAGTTTTTTTGTTTGTTTGTTTGTTTTTTATTAAAAAGGCTATCCAGACTTTCTTGCACCATACTGTTTCCTTTGGAACCAAAGAATGGCAGCATAAAGTCAATTCTGGGGACAGGGAAATGGTAAGTGATCACCTTCCACATGTCTTTATTTACTTTGTGTGTGTATCAAAAAAAAATGAATGGACGAATCAAAAGTGTATACAGATGTGAAATATGTTATTACTATAGAAAATCTCCATTTTCTAAATACCACATTGGTTCAACAGTCTAAAACAAGATTTTTTTGTTTTGTTTTGTTATGGGGTCCAAGAGGCAGCATGGAAAAGTAATGTAAAGGCCAGGATACTAGAAATATACGCTTTAATGAATAGCTCAAATATTTGATCAGAGGACTTGAGAAGAAAATCTAACACCTATAATTACCAACAATAAAAAAGGAGAAGGAGGGGAAGGAGGAAGAGGAGAAGGGGAAGGGGAAGAAGAAGAAGAAGTAAAGGAAGAGGAGAGGAAGAAATAAAATCTAAGTATTTACACACTGGGATAAATTTTCCCAGAAATTTAAAAATGAATGCAAGGAAATTTTGGGGAATCATAACAACAAAATATTTAAATTTTGTACAATATGCGCATATAATACTATTTTCAAATATCATAAATATACAAATATATATAATACATATAGATATATTTAGGAAATGCAATTGCAAAGTATATTATTTTGCGATAAATGTAATACTTCAGAATGACATCAAGGGTATCACTATCTGTAGAATGTACTACCATAATGGCAACACATGTTGCTAGGAAACTCAGTGAAAAAAAGAAAGTTGCAACCACGTAAAGATCTGATTTAAATCACTAAGCAGAACAAATTCATTTCTGGCCTTTATGCGCTAACTTTTGCAAGACATGCATTGTTCCACAAAGAATCTTAAATATGAAACTTACAAAACCGTGCAGCTATAAAAATATTAGGGGTTGTCTAAATTCTTAAATCAATACACCTGTGGAGATAATGGCCATTCATTCTTCAGTTGATAACACCACCTGGTATACAAAATCATTCATTCATTTATCATTTACTGATTCATGCATTCAAAAAGTTTTTTATTAAACATCGATCACTTGTCAGGCACTACGATATAGGAACTGGAAAGAGAAAACTGAGCAAATCACACTCCCTGGCCACTGAGAAAATAACATCCAGTGACAGACACAGATATTAAGCCAATAATCACACAAAGAAATGTGAAATTTTCATTGTCATACATAAAAAAAATAAAAAAAAAGACAGAGAAATACAAATTGCTTTAAAATTTTTAAATGGGTGAAGTTGACATGATTAGGGCGACCAGGAAAAGCTTTCTTGAGGTAGTGATACTTCGCAATGATAACCAGGTGAGAAAAAGAGGAAAGAAGTTCCAAGGTGAGGCTCTAAGGGAGAAGGTAGCATGGAGAATACCAGAAGACAGCGTGTTTAGAAAAGATAGACAACAGTGAAAGAGGGTTACGGAGGTATGAGCCAGGCTATGTGTGTGCTGTAAATCATGTTAAGGAGTTTTGCCTCTATGCCAAGAGTAATAGGATGGCTTTGAAGTGTTAAAAGCAGGGGGATAATACGATTAGATCTGCATTTTAAACGCTCACTTTGGCTGCTGTGTAAAGAAGACAAGAGGGGAGAGCCAGAGGATACGTGGAAGAGCAGTTAGACTATTTTGTGGTCCAGGAAAGGGTGGCTGCAGGAGAGACAGGAACCCGGTTGATACATATAGTTAGGAGACAAAATCAGCAGGACCAGGTAATGACTGCACATTGGGGTGGAAGAGTCAGAGGCTTTTGACTCCCATTTCCCTAACCTTTAAAGTTTTGTTTGTCTCTTTGCTTTTTTGTTTTTAATTTTTCCAGATTTTTGGTAAATAATTAAAGCAGCAGGCAAATTATAGACCTCTTTGATAAAAGAACAAAAGAAAAGAGGGTGGCAAAAGCGATATCTATGTCTCCAGCTAATGCAGAAATAAGGCATTATCTGAAATAAGGAACACTGAAGAAGTCCCTGGTGCATCTGTTTGCTTGGTTGGTTACTTTGGTTACTTCAGGAAATTAGCTGAATTTTGGTCCTGCTGAATTTGTCAGATATGACTAGCTGTCACCTACAGATCTGCACTTGACATGTCATAGTGGGGAATTCCTGTGGAAAATAGCTGTTATTTCCCAAACATCCCCACTCCTGTGCATCTAGCTGAGGCCAAGTGGTTGGTTCTCACAAATGGAGTGCAGACAATAGTAGTGAGCCACAAAACTTATAAAGTGAGTAGTGTTTTTTCGATCTCCTCATTACCCATCTACTGATCTCATGCAAAAGTCAACAAACCTCAAAATAGAGTAAAGCTAAAAGGATGGAGTCTGTTTCCCTAAATGACTATGTAGGAGACTGCTTGCCAACCAGAAACCCTGAATTGGGCTGTTATATGAGGAAGAAATCAAGTTTTATTAGGCTACACCACTGGGATGTTGGACTATGTTTGTTATAACGGCTAGCAATACCCTAACTAATGCATAGAGGTTGATGTGCCTTTCAGACACGCATGGGAAGCTGTCAGGTAGATTAGATAAATAGATCCAGAGCTCAAGGGAGAACTCTGAAGACTTTAATTTCAGAGTCAATTGGGTAATGATGACAATTAAAGCTGCTGGTATGGATGAGACTGCTTAAGGGAAAAATACAGTTAGAAGGGGCGAGACTTTTAGATAGTTCAACAGTAGGGAAGACTTCACTTATGCAGGTACAGAACTATGAAGTGATTTTCTTCTTATAGACGTAGAGGTATAGCAGATGGTTACTGGCGTGGACCATCTCATAGGGGGCACATACCAAACCCGACAAGCTTCGGGGAGGCCTTTACATAAGCAAGAGTTTACATAAGCAAACTCAGAGACTGAAAGTAACCACATAGGATGGTCTGAACATAAAGATTCTTAATTAAACGCAGGTCCTGGTCAGTAGTCCTAGGCCTGTAGCTTCCTTGACAAAGGTCAATCTTTATCTTAAGTGAGCCTGTCTATTGTCTTTTTGCATCTAAGACAACAGACCTTTGAAATATCAATAATCTTTTCCAGCTCCTTCAAGGCATATCTGGCACCAGAAGAGGACAGAACCCCTCATTGTTATCTTGTTCCCCCAAATACCATCTCTGTGTGCTGTAAATGTTAATCATTAATTATCTTGTAGACACCAATGTAAAAGAAGTATATATTTCTCTATTTTGCCTTTTTATCTGATCCCAGAAGTTTCCCGCTTTGCTTTTTCCCACCCCCTTAATCTACCACCAGTGATTTCATCTAACCCTCCGTATATCTCCTCCTTTTAATGTATAAAATAAGATGCAAAACTGCCATTCTCCAGAGCATTTTTTTCAATTTGTTGAGATTTTGCTTCCCAGCAATTGTCATCAATTTGGCTCAAAAAAACTCATAAAAAACAGGTTTGAATGTTTAAGTCAACACTGGTATCCAGAAGTATTATCTATTCAGTGCCAGTTCGGCAGCCTGTTTACACTCCTGTTTTTACTCCATGAATATTTATTGAGCATCTACTATATGCCAGGCACTGTTTGGGGCACACAGATGCAATGTTTATCACGTTCTCAGAAAGATCACTATGATAGCTGATAACAGTGAATCCTACTGGGCCTGAAAGTCAGAGTTTTGTAAAGGACCTTTTAAGCCGAAGCCCGAAAGTTTAGTAGGCGTTAGCGTGGCTGGGGTGAAGGTGGGTGGGTAGATCACTCCTGGCCTCAGCACAGCAGGAAGCTCCTGAGCACAGAATAGTAACACCAGAATTTTGTTGCGTGCTTGTGATTTTAGGTAGGCTTTTATGAGCTGTTTAACTATCTAAGCACCATATTTTGTTTCCAAGGGAAAACTCTGTTCCAGTATATGAAACACTTTCTTATAAGCTATTGTTAACTCAAATTCTTTGTTATTTGAGTATTACTGCTGTGATACTGTAGTTTGAAAGCTATTTGGTCTCCATCCACAGTTCTGGGCTCACAGCTCCCAAAACCCTTGTAATTCCTGTTGAGTATGATAAAAGTGTCTTTTGTTCTCTCCATGAGGTGACTTTTAGACCCCATCCCTGGGAGGGGTTCAGTTGCCAGGAGAATCAACCATGTAATTAGAGGTTTGGAACTTTCAAAACACATACACACTCACTCACACATTCTCTCTCTCTCTCTCTGTCTCTCTCGCTGTCTCTCTCTCTCTCTCTCTCTCTCTCTCTCTCTCTCTCTCTCTCTCACACACACACACACACACACACACACACACACACACACACACCCTGACCTCTAGGGAGGGGCTGGAGATTGAGTTCAACTGCTATTGGCCAATGACTTAGTCAATCATGAATGAGTATGTAACACAGCCTCCATAAAATCCCAGGAGGACAGCTCATCGGTCCTTTATCCAAAAGATTCCGCACTGAGGAAACAAAGTGCTTCCAAGTGCCACCACACCAGGCCCCAAGCTCCACAAAGACAGCAGCTCCCTGGTTCAGGACCTCAGCCTACGTATCTCAGTTGGATATAGATCCCTATCCTTTAATGGCCTTTGTAGTAAATTGGTAATCTACTGAGTAAATGGGTTTTCTTCAGTTCTTGGAGCAAATTAACTAAGGAGGTGGTCCTGGGAACCTCTGATTTATAGCCAGTCGGTCAGAAGTACAAGTAACAACCTGGGCTTGTGACCGGTGTGTGAAGTGGAGGGCAGTCACGTGGAACTGAGCCCTTACCTGTAGAATCTGATTAGATACTCTGGGTAGATAGTGCCAGAACCCTGCTGGTGTCTGAGAATTGCGTGTTTATGTGGGGAAACTTGCACACACACATTGGAGTTGGGTCTGAGACCCCTTTTTAACTGCACTGTATAAATTAACCATATAAATACTCTTCAGTTAGCAACTTAGTGTCACTATAGCTTCTATAGAACTTCACCAACACAATTTTGGAGCCCTATTTATGTTTTGGAGCCCCAGTTAAGTTTAACCAGTGCATTGTGCATTCAACAAATACTGAATAGATGAGGTAATACAAAGGCAAATAAGACTTGTTGTCTGCCCTCAAGCAGCTTACTATTTAGAGGTAGAGAGAGAAACCTAATGATAAGCCAGTATTACAAGTCCTGAGTACTCGGTAAATGCAGAGGGAAGATGGAGGCCTCAGGAAGGCTTCAAGGAGAAGATGATATTTGAGAAGGACCACAAAGGTTAAACAAAAGTTTAACAGAGAGTGCTTGAGAGAGTGACATTCCAAACAGAGGGGAAAGCAAAATCAAATGAGAAATGAAATTTCATGACAAACATAAAGAAGTAAATATTGAATATGTAGGTTGATAGCAGAATGGTTCTTTAAGCCAGGCAAAGAAGTTTACATATTGATAACCCTTCATAAAATGGCACACACAGCAAACTTCACCTGCCATACCTTGCTCTGCTTTATTCTAACATAGCACTTAACTTCTCACATAGTATGTACTTTACATAAGTATTATGTTCTTTTTTATTCCCTGTTCCACCATCAGAATATGCCATCACCAGGGTAGTCAACAATCTTTGTCTGTTCTGTTCACTGAAGTAACTAAAACACTAGATCAGTGTCAAGCACATAGTAGATACTCAGTAAATATGTTTAATAAAAAATATCATTTATTGAGTTACCTGTCTTCAAAACGTTTATTTCTTACACATGCCTATCAGTTAAAACTACTTGAGTTCTTATCTTATCTTATATATGTAAATTGGCTGATTTATATCCATATTCATTGCATTCATATATGAATACATGTTAAAAGTCATGCAAAACAGAAACTTCCTTTTTAAAAAAGATGAAAATAATTAGAAATAGAGGTTCTAACAATTTCTTCCCCCAACCTCTCTCCATTATATTACCTGCATCTCAAAACATCGCGTTTTTGTCACCACATTCCCTGCCTTAGTTACAAGTCACATTACTTCCCTATTGCCCATCGGCCAGAACCAGTCATATGGTCTCCTCCTACCTGAAAGGGAGCCTGGGAAAGGGAGTTCTGCCAGTGTAGCATCCATCCAGGTCCATGGAGTGATCCCTCCCTCCATCCCCTCCTTAGGACTTGGGCACAGGCGGATCTGATTCACATAATGAAGCTCATACTGTTAATACTCTGGGTACTGTGAGTAATGAATCCCTCTGTCTCTGACTCAAGAGCCTCATGTCTTCTAATAGCAACCATCAAACAGAAATAGGGTAACTTATTAGCTTGTAAAGAGGGTGGTATCAAATCCCAGAATTTCCAGGATACTGATAGCCTGTGAGGATGTCAATATTGCAAGTGGTAGGGAAATGGCTCCAAAATGTCATCTTTCCTATGGATCTCCTGATTGAACAAGTGTCTGGGTGTGAACACATTTTTTCCAGCTCTTTTATAACTGAATTAAAATTAACTAGCACTAAGCAACTTTACTACAAAAGGTTTACGTTTAAATTTTTCATGTTACTACTCAGTAGAATAATGGTATTTGTCATTCAAGGAGACATGGGCTGCTCAAGAACAATGAACAAAGAAATAATAATTCCATCTCTTCTTCTGGAAATTTAGTGGGAGAGTAAGAGTGAGAGATGAGGAAGGTAGGAAAAAATCCGATATAAAAACATCAAGAGTTACTTCAAAGAATGGGAAACTGTTTTGAAAAGATTGGCTGAAGTTATTCAAGCATATTAAGCAAGGGCAAAAATAAACAAAGAAGACTGCAAAGTAGCCTGCAAAGCAAGTTGCATTTTTTTTAAATAGTAAAGACTATCGCATGGGTAAATATATATATATTTAAATCCCTGGCTTAGAGTTCCATGACAAAGTTCAGAAGGTAGAAGAAAAAAAAAGGACATTTTGTTCCCCTAATCAAATATCTTGATTTGACTTTAAATTGTTTTCAAAGCCTAACGGTTTTACCACTATTCCTCTTTACTTCAGAAGTCAGTGAAAACAGGGTATCCATGGGCCATTAGTGACATTTGCTTTTCAGATTCCTTTCAGTTTTACAGGTACAAGAGAAAGCTCCCAATAGTTACTTAAAACAGGAGGTTAGCTGAATTGGTATTACCTAAGCATCATTTCTTACAAAAGGAAGCAGGCTATTCTAAATAAAAATTAGAAAAGAGGGGTTGCAAGTTTGTTTATTTGTTTGCTTAATTTATACCAATATAGATCATAACAACGTATCACAATTATCTCTTCACCGTTACCCTTGGTGTCCTATCTGGCCTATCATATTTTAAGTTCAATGTTCAACTTTGCAGAAGATTAGATAAAGTTTTTCCTTTTAGGTACAAAGGAGAGATGCAGTAGATTTCATTTAGCAAAATGTTGGGCTTCTTCTACTGATAATTTATAAATTAGCTGAGGTAAAAGTGAGAACCCTCATGCAATCATTTTTCCTTTAGTCCACTAAAGATAATTTTTTGTTTAATAGTTTAAAGAGTCATACTCATACACAATTTTTGGACATTTCCACAGAAATATCCTTAATGACGTCTCCATCACAAAACAGAACACAGGTATACCACATGTTGGCTATATTGTCTTCTACTGTGACAGTATTACTGAACAGATTTGAATGCAATTAATTTTGAAATAAAGGAGGAAATGACTTAAGCTCTAGTAAAGTACTTACAACTTTACTTTTTCTTATAATTGCAGATTCTTGATGCAAACAGTCATTAGTAAAATTACACTTTAAAGGGTTTTCACAATCTGCTCCGAGGAAAAAGTAAAACCCACACATAATTAAATAATATTTGTAATTTAAAAATGGAAATTACTTTTTAATTGCTTCTAAATTCAAACCACTAACGTAGGAAAGAGAGGCTGGTCCAAGGAGGAACAAGTTGAAAAAGAAACATCCCTCTTACTGTCCGGTTTTCCAAAGGAGGAGCATCAGGGCCCCGTGCAGTAAGTTAGTTTGTACCTCACAGTGACTAGAGCAAGATGCCCCATACAGAGGCTGTGGGAAAACGCTTTTCAGTGTTTTAGTCTTTCATTAAATTAACCTCCATCATTGTAATCAATCTCAGTAGCTATGTTTGGTTTATTAATAAGGTTATAAGGAACAAGAAGGCTCTTGACCCCTCTGTGCCCTCATAATCTCAACAGTAAAATGAGAGTTGGTCTGAATGATCTCCTATGTAGAGTCAGGACCCAACATCATATTAATTAGTGAACGAAAGATTGAATCATTTTCCAAATAGGTATTTAGGCGGGAAGAAAGGATACAGGACTGACTCAGAGTTTATCAAATTACTGATGTTAACTATATCTACTCCATATACTTATCATGAAGCTCCAAGTAAATAGTTGGGGTGCGGTGCCGGACACAGAGTGGGCACCCCATTCATGTCAGTTCTCCTTCATTCCCAAGCCTTTCCCACAGGCATTTCTATAGACGAGACGCTACTAAATTAAGTGAATACTTAACTTCTTCAAGGAGGTTGTATTGCCTTAGATTTCCCCATATCTTGCAAATTACCACGCATACTGCTGAGTAATCAATATATGTTCAGAATATAACGCTGATGAAGGGACCCTTGGAATATGCTGACCTTACTGCCAGGCCCCAGAGATATTTGATGGAGCACGTCTAGCTCATTTTCTAGATTACCAGTTTTATGCCCCACAACACCTCTTCCACTGCCTTGCCAGAAAGACAAAAGAATTTAGGAGCTGTCAGGTAAACACCAGTGACACTGGGAGGGTGAGCCCTCCCATTCTGCCACAGTGTCTTATTATCAGCAATTTCTCTCAAAGTTTAGAGATAGTACATATGGTATTAATTAAACCCCTCCCTGCATGTTACCTATCAATATTTTAAAACATGAGAAAAATCCTTAAAATGACCAGCAATTTAATCCTTTTTTTTTTTACTTGAACTTCATTTCTAGTAACAATTCCAATAGACACCTACAATTTAAATGCATGAGGCTGCCACCCTGTGATGTTTTGGAAACCTAACTCTACAGCCCCCAATTTTTAATAGACAACAATGCTGTTTTTTTTCTTTCTCTTCCTTATTTTCATCTTCTTGCTCTAGATTTTTAATCTTTGCCCTTTCAAAATATGAAAGACCTTGGAAAATATCTTCAAATATTTCCAGATTTTACTATGTTAATCGTAACACCACCTCATAAAAAACTGCTCAAATACAAAGAATACTTTTGTTTAAAGGGTACATATAAGTTAATAATTTCACATATTCCACATTCTTCTAAATCAGATTTGTTGAAAAGATTTGATACGTAAAACAATAATACACAGGTACTAATCTACTAGGAAATTTGATAATTCTGACTGACAGACACTAACTTCACTAAAAAACAAAATCCATCAAGTAGTTGAATTTTATTGTTTTTTGTTTTGTTTTGCTTTTATAACCTGGTATATACATATGCAAGAAATGTCCCAGAAAAAGCCTAAATGGAGCCAATGAGTAAAAGCTGCAAAGTCATTCCAGAGTTGTTCTGGAGCAAAGCAGGCATCTGGGATAGGAAGTCCATTTTTTAATCAGTTTGCCTGATCTAGTGCCAAGAATTAACATTCTTAAAGACCAAGCATCTAACCAGTTCTGTTCAAAATGACATTCTGGGGATGCTCAACTATACATTTTGAGTTACACTTTTAGTCTTCAACTTTCTCCTGGCCAATCTGGAGGCAAAATATGACAAATCTCTCCTTTCCCTGCAGTCTTTGCAGTGGATCTGTTGATACTGAGAGAGTGGCCTTTCCAGGATGTCCTCTACCCATACTGTTCTTCTTTTCAAGCCAAAGATACCATGTAATGGGATCACTCAACTAAATCCATGCGTTTCAGGGGATACTGAATGTTCCCCTAAAGCACTAAAAGCAGTCATCTATTTTTAAATAAGGAAATTAATGTAATATAAAATAATGTCTATTGGCAAACCACAGCAGTTCTTAATCACTTTTAATCTAAATCTTCCAGAAAAGTGTTTTGACTGATTTGAGTTACCATTTTAATGATACTTATTCCATCTCTTGAAATAAGACAGGCTGCTGTTTGAAAACACATATCATTCCAAATGCTGCATAAGGGTTTTTATCATGGTTTTTCAAGCAAAAGAAATCTTTAAACACGGTGGGAGATTTCAATAGATGGCAAAATAAGGTGGTCTGAAATGACCAAAGTAACTGAATTACACAAAGCCAGTTTAAGTGATTTTTCAAAACAAACTTCGACTTGAAATTTTGCTTTAGGGCAGTTGCATATGCCAATTTTAACCTATCCTGAATACTTTAATGATCCCTTTAATGGTATGTGAGGGGGAAAAAAATTATCCAATGAGACTGGCATGCAATAGTTGGCTGATTTGGGGCTGGGTGATACAGCATTCTTTCAGGATTTAGGATATTATACTGACACTTATTTTTGTGTCAAAAAAAGGTGCCAATATGTTAGTGTACTTAGAAAATAAGATTTTAGATAAACCATACCAATTCTAGAATCGATAATATATTGCATTAGTTTGGTGCAAAAGTAATTGCAGTTTTTTCATTTATTTACTTATCTTTTATTTATTTTTTTCCATTTTTTATTAGTTTCAGGTGTACAAAGCAACGTACTACTTAGACATTTAAACCCCTCATAAATTGATAACCCACCCCCCCAAGCTACTATCCCTCTGATACACAGCTACTACAATACCATTGACTATCTTCCCTATGTTGCACTCCACATCCTATAACTATATAAATACCTATATATTTATAATTGACATTATAATTGACATTCAGTATTATTCTACTTCAGCTTCAGGTGTATAGTGCATTGGTCAGGCATCTACACAGTCTATGACGTGATCCCCCTGATAAGTCCAGTGCCCATCTGGCACCTTACATGATCTTTACAACATTTTTGATTATATTCCCCATACTGTATTAACTATCAATTTGTATTTCTTAATGCCTTCAGCTTTTTCATCCGGCCCTCAACCCCATTCCCAACCATCACCCCGATTAATCTAGTACCTATTTGGCACTACACCAAGTTATTACAATACTATTGAGTATATTCCTTATGCTATACCCTACATCCCCATGACTACCATATAAAAACCAATTTGTACTTCTTAATCCCTTCCCCTTTTCACCCATCCTTAACCCCCCTATCTTAAAGAAGTCCCTCTAAGATTCCTTTGTAATACTGGTTTGGTGGTGATGAACTCCTTCAGCTTTTTCTTGTCTGGAACACTCCTTATCTGTCCTTCAATTCTAAATGACAGACTTGCTGGGTAGAGCAATCTTGGTTGTATGTCGTTGCTTTTCATCACTTGGAACATTTCCTGCCACTCCCTTCTTGCCTGCAAAGTTTCTGTTGAGAAATCAGCTGACAGTCTGTGGAGGCTCCCTTGTAGGTAACTAACTGCTTTTCTCTTGCGGCTTTTAAGATTCTCTTTTTGTATTTAACATTTGGCATTTTAATTATGCTGTGTCTTGGTGTGGGCCTCTTTGGGTTCATCTTGTTTGAGACTCTATGTGCTTCCTGGGCTTGAATGTCTATTTCCTTCACCAGGTAGGGAAGTTTTCTGTCATTATTTTTTCAAATAGTTTTCAATTCCTTGCTTCCTCTCTTCTCCTTCTGGTACCCCTATAATACAAATGTTGGTATGCTTGATATTTTCCCAAAGGCCCCTTAAACTCCCATTTCTTGGATTTTTTTGTTGTTGTTGTACTGGTTGGGTATTTTCTACTACCTTATCTTCTACATTGCTAGTCAGATCCTCTGCTTCATCTAATCTACGGTTGATTCCCTGTAGCATATTCTTCATTTCCATTATTGTATCCTTTATTTCTGACTCGTTCTTTTTTATGGTTTCCATCTCCATTTTTATGCTTCCTGTCTCTGTTGAAGTTCTCCCTGAGATCACTGAACATTCTTATAGCCAGTGTTTGGAACTGTGTCTGATAGATTGCTTATTTCCATTTCTCTTAGTTCTTTTTCTGGAGCTTTGTTCTGTTCTTTTATTTGGGACATGTTTCTTTGTCTTCCTATTTTGGCTGCCTCCCTGTGTTTGTTTCTATTTAGTAGGTCGGGCTGCTATGTCTTCCGGTCTTAGAAGAATGGCCTTGTGTAGTAGGTGTGCTGTGGGGTTCAATGGCAGTCTTTCTGGTCACCTGAGCCACATGCTCCAAGTATGTCCCTTGTGTGGGTTGTGTGTGCCTTCCTCTTGTAGTTGAGCCTTGGTTGATAATTGCACTTCAATGTGAGGGAGGGACTGACCCTGGGCTCACTGGTTGTGAGGACTGGCCTTGACTACAGTGGAAGAATTGTTGTGCAGGGGCTGACCCTATGGCTCCAGCTCATTTTGAAGCTGACCACCTTGGAGGGGATCTGCTGTATGTTTACTTCAGCCTCAGCCTGTGCCCCACCAAGGGTCATCCAGCAGGAGCCAGAAAGAAATCCACAGACATAGCTGCTACCTGTGCTGTGTTAGGAAGCACCTTGAGAGGCAAAGCTGCGAACCTAAGCCGGCTGCTGCTAATGCCAAGCTTAGGGCTGCTCAGGCAGAGGCACAGGACATGTTGAGGTCGGATGCTGCTTGTCTGGGTTCCGCAAACCTTTGAGAGTCTAGGAAAGTCTGCAGCTTGAGCCAACACAGGTGGTCTGCATGAAAAAGCCCTGGAAGCAGCCTGGGTGTGCCTGAAAGTTAGGCAGGACCAGGTCTCAAATCACCAGTGTGGGGCGAACCAACGGCAGAGACTCAGAAATGCCTGTGTTTGCTCGCCAGGAAGGGGGAGGGCTCAACAAAGAAACAATGGCCTCTGCCAGCTCCCCACATCCAGGAGAAAGCTGTCTCTCCAGCCCCCATCCCAAGTCAGACAACTCAATTCCCCACCATAAGCCCCTGCCTCCTTTCCAGTTGCTGCCCGAAAGCTGGAGCTCAGAGCGAGTGATTCCATTGGTGGGTAAGTCCACATGTAGTCCCTTTAAGAGGAGCGCCTGGGAGTGCCACTACCTTCCATCTCACTCAATCACAATCTCTGCTGGTTTTCACAGCCAGAAATTATGGGGACTTCTCTCCCTGGCACTGGAACCCTGGGCTGGAGTGGGGCTAGGATCTCTTGCCCTTCTAGGGGATGGTGAGGGACCCCCACAGACGAAATAGCTCTCCCGATGTTTAATGGTCACACACAGGTGTGGGACCAGCCCGCTCCGCGTCTCTGACCTTCCTACCAGTCTGGAGCTGGCTTCTTCTGCACATCCTTAGTTGAAAGGCTTCAGTTCCTCTTGACTTTAGGCGATTCTCTATAGCTGTTTTGTAGATTAGTTGTAATTTTGATATGTTGTGAGAGAAGGCAAACACAGTGTTTACTCACTGCACCATCTTGATTCCTCTCCTTTGCATTTATTTTTAACCTTTTAAACCGCAATTATTTTTGCACCAAACTAATATGACATATATACCTTTTGAAGACAACCGTTATTTGCCAGATAATGAAAGATTATCTCTTTAAAAATCAATTATGTTCAGTCTTAACGACTGGAAATCTTTCAAAAAGATTTGCACTTTCTCCAATCTGAAACAGAACATACTGAGCCCAACTTTTCCTTTAGGCAAAAAAGCAGATAGCAGCCAGCCTGCTGTCTCAACTCTAAATCAGGAGACCTAGACCCAAAAAGCAAACCCTTCACTTGCTAACTGGGTAATGGGACAGTAACTTTTAAAGTGAAAACTAATTTAAGCTCCTACAATAATACTTTAAAAAGGCAAGTCAGGTGAATAGAAGCTGATTGTACTTTCCCCCAAAATGTCACCATACTGCTATACGTTTTAATTCTTACATTTGCTAAATTTATCTTTTGTCCCTTTAGGATTTTACTAGATAATGTAATTGTTATTTCCATCAGTGTGCCTGCCACAAAGCTCTTTCTTTTTCTTGCCCCTAAAAATGGTCTGCTGTGGTGTACAATACCAGAAAATCACACTCACATATATTAGTTTCAATCTAAGCACAGGCATTCAATGAGGGTCTGTGGTTCCCGCTTATTTATAGGGTGCATGTGCTTCTATGTATGGATTTAGTGACATCCGTCAGCCTGGATGCTCAGGGGACCTGTTCAGTTCTTATCAGGATCCTATGTGTTATATTAGTATACACAATGGGAATATCAAAAAGGTCAAAAGCGCTTCCTAAATGTGAAAATAAGTACTTTCAGTTACGTGCAGATAAGTTCTGTTACTAACTGGTAATTTGTCCAAGGTCATGCAGGTAATGGCAAATCTAGAACTAAACCCCAAGAAGCCTGCCTCACAGTTCAGCATTTTTAACTCCTTAAAGAAATGTTCTCTATATATTTTGCCCTCTTTTCCTAACTACTTATTTCTTCCCAAACCCACCAAGTTGATTTTCCCCATTCTAATGAAATAATTTTATCAAAAATTCCCTGAGCTTTGAATCCAAGTGCTAGCTAGCCCAGCCCTCCTCCTTGCCTTTGTCTTCAGTGGTTTTTCCCTTCTGGTACCCCTTCTCCCTACTCTATGTCTTCCCTTGATACACGATAGATCCTTGTCTCGCTACTCCAAGTAACGGACTTTTTTTTTCCCCTTCAATAATTCATTTTTCTCTTGAAACCCCATGAGGAGCATTTCTAAAAACACAGTCTCTGGTCCTTTTCTTGCTTCCCACTACTCAGAAAAGATCCAAGTCTGAGTTACAATGCTTGACCTCTACATAAATTTGGTGACTGCCTGAAGGACATTGTCATCAGTTTACTACTGTCACTAAGTGCAAAAGAATTCAAAACAAGCTCTTACTCATTCTCACTTAACCAGTTTCCTCTCCCAACTTGATTTTCTCCCAACAAGGTCACTCCTCCCTATCTCTCCCTGAGAACTCTGACCTAGCAACCTGTCAAACCCCTCTACCCAACTAACCTGCCATTCCATACCAACAATTACTTCTCTAAAGACCCTCTGACACCAGTTTTTTCCTCTGTTTACTCTTACCGCATGACGGAAGCCAGAACCAAGTTTCCATTTCTTCATAACTGAACTGGAGGTATTGTATCAGTAGAGGTACTGTTATGTCAAAAGTGTTTTGTAAAGAAAATATAGTTTTTTGTTTTTGTCATCATTATTTGTGTTGTAGCCATTATCCTAGGCTCTCATTACCTTAAAACTAGATATTTCCTGCTGTAGCTCAACAGGTGGTCTCCCTGGCTGGAGCCTTCCTCCCTGTGACTTGGTCCTGTATTTTCTACCTATTTTTCCTTAAATGTCACTTTGAACATGTCACTATATAATAAAGAAACTATCCTGGCTGTATGTTACTTGTCACATAAAATTTAAACTCTTTGTCAGATTTCAAAACTCTCCATCATGGCAAAAGTTGCATTTATTGAATGCTTAACAAGTGCTAGTGTCTGTTCTAACCATTTTATGTGTATTAATTATTTTCATTCTTTCCACAGCCATATGAGATAAATGCTGTTATCATAATCACTGTGCAGTAAGAAAGTGAGGCACAAAGAGATTCAGTAAGTTGTGTACGGTGACAGAAATCATAGAGTCAGCACTTCAGAGTCTGATTCCAGTGGCTAAGCTCTTAAAAACTACATTACACTCTAAAATCCATATTCTTACCTAACTAACTATGCATTCATAACCCCCACTACACCTACATAAATGTTTCAATCTAAACTGGGGAGTCATGTTTCAGATCAACCCAGTCTCATGCCTCCCTTTATTCTCTGATGTTAAAGCATCTAACTTTTACCCACGCTTCAACATTGAATTAAAGTGACCACATCAATGAACCTTCCCTAATACAGCCTAATCTTTCTACTATTGCTGACCAGGTGGAAAGCTCCATATCCTTTTCTTCCTCCCTTGTATTTGACGGGGCTCAGGGCATGCTACCCCCAAATATACAACCTTGACATACTGAATATTTTACACCAAAGGCGTTTGAGAAAACAGCAGAAGCAGAGTCACTCTGACATTCCCCTCACCTTTCTCCCCTGAAACAGGTCATACAACCCTCATGTGGAAGTTGCCCTCCCTATCCCTGCAGGAAAGCAGCATCCTTATCTCTGAAGACAAGGAGATTCCAAGAAAAATCCTAACCAACAGGCCTTGCTAAGTTTCTCCCAGCTTACTATATAATTACCTCATACTCCTTAATCTATCATATTTCTACATGACAGTCCACTCTTCCTCAGAACTAGCATAAACAAACTCAGGTCTAATTGTTTCTTCAGGGCTTAATTTCCTTATGAAGGATCCTGTCACATGAAACTTTATAGTAAACAAATTTGTATGCTTTCCTCCTATTATTCTGTATTTGTCAGTTTAATTTTCAAACCCAGCCAGGGATCCTAAGAGGGTGGAGGAAATCTTTTTTCCTCCCCTTCATATTCCACAACATCAAGCTCAGTACAACTCCCACTGTATATATTCAATCAATATATATTGACCAACCAATTTATCAAATCCAGAATGTATCATTCCAATGGCAAAACTTAAAGAACAGCAAAGAGAGAACTAGGCCATCAGAAATGCCCAAGTTAGGAAGTAAGAAGAAATCAGGAGACAGCAGAGACATAAAAATAAGCGATCAGAAACCTGGGAGTAATTTTTTTTCATAGCTATCCTACTGCAAAGAATTATGGCATTTGTGTAAATCACTATCTGGATATGGTAAATTATTTCATTAAATGTGGTAACGAGGGAGAAGTAATATTTGCAAGCAACAGTTTTGCTTTGTCTTGTTTGTAATTCCATATAAGATTTTGAAACAAGTTATCTAGTAAATGGTTATTTACTAGATGACTTCAAAAATAAAAAATTACCAAATTAAAAACAAAAAAAGGTATGGCAGGAAAAAGCAGCATTCAAATTCAATTAACTCTGTGCATAACAACTGACTTCTCTTTTCCCTAGTTTTCACACAGTTCAACCCCTTTACTCAAGGAGACAGCAGAAGGAAACAGTAGTTTTTAACTGGCTGGCTCTATCATCTTCCGACAGCGCCACCTCTCGTCCCAGTTCTCTACCCCAACATCCCCCTCCACACACCCACAATGAGTTCAGACTATAGGCCTCTCTTATAGTTACGAGAAAAATAACCAACTTGTGTTACACAACAGAATCTTCCATTTAAAGACTGTTAATAGTGAGTGCTAGGTATGTTAGGTAATGTTACAGCGTCTATATCTACCCTGTTTCCCTGAAAATAAGACATAGCCGGACAATCAGCTCTAATGCATCATTTGGAGCAAAAATTAATAGAAGACCCAGTCTTACATTATATTATAATTAATTGTTGTTTTTTTTATATATTGTATATGTACATATATATTATATAAACCTGGGCTTATATTATAGTAAAATAAGACCGGGTCTTATATTTTTATATTAATTTTTGCTCCAAAAGACGCATTAGAGCTAATTGTCCAACTAGGTCTTATTTTCAAGGAAACACAGTATATATATTCTGCAGCTGCACAGCTTTGTGATTTCCAACTCTCTGAGCATAACATAAAGTCAAATGCCAGTTCAAAAAATAAATTTTAGTGCCAGCATGACCAAATCAAAGGACAATGATTCCCTTTGCACTATCCATCTGAGCAGCATCTTACATCAACATTAGCACTATGAGCACCTGACCTGAACGAGCTGCTCTCATCTTGCAAACTAAAAATAAAATGCCTGATCTAAAATAGTGAGGAACAATATGAAGGAGCCATGTTTCATTAAAGGGTTATTGCAACTTCTCAACTGAAAATTGATTTTACGTATCTGTATTTATATCTAGAGCGCTATCCATTGGCTTATATAAATGCCTCACTTCTACCTTTTCAGGTTAGTGGTCTTTATTTTTTTCTAAATTGTCAATTTATAGAATGATCTAGTGATATACGATTGGCTGGCATTCAATATTACTCATTAAAAACACAGTAGCAACAGCCCTAGTGAATCCTGAGCAATGTTGTTGGTATAAACCATCAGCTTTATTTTTGAGGCCAAATCACTGTGAAACAACTCGATTGTTTATAGTTATCCTATATGGTTTGTGATGTATCCATTGTAATTGCTTCTTGAGTAAGGTCTAAAGCTGTAATTTTAATTTAACATGTATTATTTAAAAATCTCTTATAGAACAATGGGCACAATATTTTAACTTTTAAATATTAAGTTAGTTAGCATATTCCTCTAGGCTTTAAAAAACATAAAAATTGTTGGGAGGGTATTACTAAATAGCAAAGGGTTGGCAACAATATCCCAACTAATTTCAAAGCAAGTATAAATTTTTTTCAATTTAATACAGTTGAATTTAAGTTAACCAGTAAATAAATATACCTCTGGTCAACCCATGATCTGCACTCATCATCTACAAAATGGCTGTCAAGGAGAGATTCTGGTTTGGCACAGCCACCTGGGGGTGCTGGCATGATGTGTTCAGTGGTAAAGCATCTAGATGGCCAGCATGGAAAAGTGTTCATGTCCCACAATGCTGTCCTCTGCTGCTGCCACGTAAATGGCAAATGCATCTACAAACACGTGTTTAGATAACTGATCAAGACAACTTAGAATACAGGCAGCTTACTTTAAAACTTCCAACCAAAATTAAAAGTTCCCGTTTATCTTTTTTGTTCAATTGTGAAGATGTAACTTCTTTATTAAAAATCTTTTAAATAAAGATTTTAATAAAAATCTTTTTAATAAAAATCTACTTCAACCTCTAGTGCCTGTAGAGAAATAGTGAGTCAATTTTGGCTACTGAAGTAAGAGAATGAGAAACTATGATTACTCAGTTGACAGACACAGACTGACCCATGTATCTGTTTCATTGGCCACCTCCGTTATGGCCTTCTTTTAAAATCTTCTGGTTAGTCCAACAGGTGGCACATAAGAGATGTTTAAATAAAATGTTTTGCAAGTTTGTTTGTTTTTTCTGTTTTTTTTGTGTGTGTGTGTGTGTGTGTGTGTGTGTGTTACAGCACTGTTCTCAGCCTGGTGTGAATATAAAGAAACTGATGACAACTAAACTCCAGGCTATTAAGGTCTTAAACGTGACATCTTAGTTACAGTAACTTACCTTTAGAAAACACAGAATATTTACTTTTTTTTTTTCTGAGAGATGATTTTTTTAAGTGTCAGGTAATCATCTAAAATCGTATCAGACTTTTCCTTCTCTTTTTGCCATTTTGACAAAGTACTATTTGAGCTGAAAATATAAGTCATAATGTCAACGAGCAAATTGCTTATTTTAAATCAGTAATGTTAGTCATGCCTTCCAGCTTTCCACTGTGCACTCACATTCCAGTCCAAGAGTTAATTTGGGGGCTGGCACAGATTTCTATGTTTAAAAGCTAACTAACTGGTGTCCCTTTAATGTCGCTACTGAAAGTCATCCTAAATAATTATCCCACTGATATGGGGCACCTCTGAAGGCATGTCCAGAAACTAGCTTTCCATTGCATTGCTTTAACTGAATGCTGTTGCTTTTCATTTCCACTTTTCTTTAACCCTTTCGATGTGACAGTAGAATACAGTCAAATTGAATAGTTCCATCAGCTGACTGCGGCGTTTGAATTTACCCTACGAGCTCAAAAAAAATTTTTCCTCTAAAAAAATTTTCCCTCTACTGTGAAGTTTAAGTATATTCTCTGGCACTTGACTCCAGCTCCATAAGTCCATGAGTACCCCGTAAACATGCAAGAACAGGAAACACCTAGGTTTACGTTCCCCAGGTCATCGCCATCACGACCTGCCTTTCGTGCTCTGGTGCCCAGGGGCTGGGGCGGTTATTTTGCAATTCTTAAGAAAGACTGAAGTTCCTTCAACATTACATTAGTTTTCTCTGACACTTATTAGGTAAATTTTTATTTTATGTGTATTTCATAGCTTGCTGAAATAATACTTCTCATTATTGAAAGATATGCACGTATATACAGTTCAATGGCAGTAATAATGAAGTGTCTCATATACGAAATACTTTTTCCTCCAAGTTCAGAAATGGAGTGAATTAAAAAAGAAAAATTGATGATGATGAAGAAGACAGCGAAATTGACTGAAGACGACGATGATACGGAGGAGGAAGCAGAGGAGGACACTGACGATGTGGTATCTGTTGAGCCATCTCCATCTACAAGCAGAGCATCACATTCCTTGGCATCTTGGTGGAAGACTGGAAACGTGAAAAATAATTCTTTACCTGAATTAGACGATTCCAGACTTTAGCAGAAAACACAGTGTTCTTGGTTTCTACAATTTAGAACCATATGGATGTTTTACTAATTTTTTTCTTTCGTCTATTTTTGAGTTTGTGTTGCCAATGAAACAAACAGATATGCTAAAAGCATTCTATCTTGGATTGAAAAACTCTCGCCTAGGTCTAGGTTTAACAAGTGGCATAATTTGGTCTGTTACTGACCAAATTATGAAGGCGTTTATAGCTGTTGAAATTGCCATGAGGTTGGTACACAAGCCAACATTAGAATCATACTTTCAGGATACCTGTTGGTTGACTCACACTCCTGATTTCAACACTGTTTATAAAAGGGATGAATATCAGCTAATTAGGTCCTTCCTTAATTTTTTTCAATAATGATGATGAACTATCAAAGACTGATCCGCTTGCAAAAATCAGGCCCATAATAGATTTAGTGAAGGATACATATATTTCTGCTTATAATAGCAATAAGGAATTGTGTGTGGAAGAGTTCATGTTGAAATTCAAGAGGCGTCTATTTTTCAAGCAGTTATCTTCCCAGCAAACCAAGTACAAAGTGGGGCATAAAGATGTGGTCACTTTGTGATTCACGAACAGGATTTCTGTTATGGTTTGATGTATATACAGGCAAAGATTCATCTCAAGATAGGAAGGTTCGGTTCCTGGAGTGGTGTCCAGCTTGCCGAATGGATTTGAAGGCCAGGGATATGTAGTTGTACAGACAAGATTTATTCAAGAGTAAAACTTTTTGAGAGTCTAAGACTGAAACACATTGGAGCACGTGGTACAGTGCGTGCCAATAGGAAAGGACTACTTTCAGATATGAAGATTTGCAAGCTGCAGCGAGGTGACCTCCTGGTGATGTGGGAAAATCATGATCGATCAGTGCTTGCTTGCACTTGCCAGGATACAGGGAGAGTTAACATGATCTCCACTGTGGGAAATGGTGGTGTCAGTGAAGTGCATGTAAGATCAAAAAAGGGAACGAGAACTGTGTTGAAACCACATATGCAAATTCTGTACAGTGCATTTATGGGTACAGTTGATTGTTTTGATCTACTCTGTGCCGCTTATCCTTTTGATATGAAGTCTAAGACGTGGTATCAAACCATGTGGCATTTTCTCATTGAACTGACACTAGTAAATGGTTATATATATTACAACATTCTAAACCCTAACAATAACTTGACCCAGGGGAAATTCACAGAAAAAGTTAAATAGAGGGCTTATTAGATGGATTTTCAAGAAAAGATGGAAATAAAGAGGGGTCTGCACCAAAAAAACTTAAGCTGACAGAGTGCCATTTTCCCAGGCAATTTGAGAAGAAAAAGCAGCCTACTTGCTGCGTGTGCAGCACTATGCCCTCACAATATGCAAAAAAGGGGAAAGGTGCTTGCAAACAAAAACAAACCATGTATTATTGTGCTATGTGTCCTGGAAATCCAGCAATGTGTGTTGTTCCTTGTTTTGAGAATTATCACTCAAAAGTAAAATATAAAGAATCCTGTCAGTGTTCCAGAAAGGAAGGTTAGGAAAGCGGATATACATCTTTCTATATTTTTTTGTGTTTTTCAAGAATGAATAATAATAAATTTTTCTACATAAAAATGTCATTTATATACAAAGCAGCTCAAATTGTTATTATGCATAAAATAGTCAAAATGTCAACTTTTTGTTTTTTGTGGATTTCTGACACATTTGGAAAACAAAACTTGAAATCAATTAATGCAGTGAAGTTAAATTAGCATGTAAGGCTGGGGGTCCTCCAGATTCAGTTCAGAATGTGATTTTTAATTAGAGGATCGGAAAACTTTAATTAATAAGATGACCTCAGCATAAAAAATCAGATCGCACTGTTAAGCACTTATAACTTTCAAATTTTAGCAAGCACCGATTTCTGCAAGTCAGCCAACTTTATTAGTTCTTGACAATCCTTTAATTAGGCTAGACTGAAAGTAGAATGCACTATGTGTGTCTTGGCTCAATTCCAGTGGGGAATCATTGCAATCTGGCCTATGTAAACTTCTCCAGTAGTTGGAATACAGCAGTTTCAGCGGAATACAGTAGTCATCTCTGTTCTCTGTCTCTATTTTGTTCTTCATGGATGCTTTATGAGGGCTCCTGCTTTTCCTCCTGAGCATTACAGATACCAAGGTAACAAGACCTGCTGAAAACCTACCACATCCAGAAGATGAATATGTTAAGAAGTGCAGTGTGTTCTAAGGACACTCACATCCCTCTTCTTACATATATCCAGAACTCCTAGGTTAATTCCTACGAACAACATCATTTTTATTCTCTCCCTTCTTTGCATCCTACACCCACTACACACACACACACACACACACACACACACACACACACAACCTTCCACACATCTAAACTTTCAGAGGACCCACATATACTTTTAGAAGGCTTACCCATAACTACAAATAAGAAAAGCTTCATAAGCATTTGAAGTATCTGGTTCTAAGTTCATTGAGGTTATTTGGTTTGTTTGTTTATTTGTTTTGGCCTCTGTTACTGTTATCTTGCCCTGTAATGTGTTAAAGAAAAATGCATGGGGAGATATACTAATTGATGTCTATACCAATATGGAGCTGGAAAAGCACTTTCTAGCCAGGATCTCCCAGAAAAAGACAATTCTTAAATGCAAGATTTAATCATAAAATCAAGCTAGAAGAATCTTCAAGAAGTCATGTAATTTACTCCCCTCCCTCCAGGCATGCAAATTAAAGTCCACCAAATGTCTGAGCTACCAAAAGAAATTAAGTTGGACCAAGAAAAATTATACAGTCTAAGATAAGACAATTTAAAAGATTAATCTCTATTGTTTTACTATACTTCTTTAGCAAAACTTGGCTTTCTGGTGAATCAGGATATCAAGTATTAAAATATTGTTGAATATTCTTGGATTTGGGAGATTACCTAAGAGTATTAATAGCTTAAGTATTTTTTAATTGTAAGTTCCTAAAAGGCAATGGTTATAATTTGTGTGTGTGTGTGTGTGTGTGTGTGTGTGTGTGTATGCATGCACTTCCGTAAGAGTGAGGAAAGGTTTCCAAATTCCTTAGTATTAAAAAAATCTTTATTTTTTGAATTCACTGCCATATAATTAACTCTTATCCAACTGCTTTATTGAATTTAAAATTCATAATTTGACCCAAAACTTTTCACCTTTCACTCTGCATGTAAATAATTACATGTCTATCTCATAATTAATATGTATTTCTTATCTGAAATCTTTCTTAAGACATTTCATGAAGATTTGTGTGTGGTGTCTGTGTGTGTGTGTATACTCATATACACATACACACTATATGTACATCTTAGCAGACTGTTGGATTTGGAAGAGGACAAATTAAAAGTGTCAAATATTCACTAACAGTCTCTGCTGGCACCAAAGGATAGCTATCATTCACCAAGTCTTAGATAACAGCCTGGCTCAAACTACTGTGAGCAAAACAGCCAAGAATACAAAGGCTTGGTTGAGCATGTAATTGACAATAAAAAGGAGCTTTCAAATAAATCTAGTTCAACATTTTCTCTCCAGTCAATATTCCCACAAATGCTTACTCAGCACTCCCCTTCCCTAATGTAGGTTCAACCTACCTTCCAATCTCCTTTTCCTTTGCTCCTGCTTTTCCCTGTGCCATCACAAGGGCTAAACCACCAGACTGCTCTCCTCATTTACTACCGGCTTGGAAACACACCAAAATCATGCAGAGGGCTTTCAAAATGTCTAGACACTAGGTTACCTCCCAGAAAAATGTATTGCCATAGGTCAAGAGGCTGGGGGATGAGGTACTGGTGTTGACTTTTCAGAAAGCCCCCCCAAGATTGTGACCCAGGGCCATGTTGAGCAGGACATCTCTCACAGGTCCACAATGACCCAACTCAAGGCTAGTTTTCCTTTCACAATCGCCTCCACTGTCTTCTAGACAGCTTAAAATCTATTATAAAGAAAACCTGCTGTTCTAAGTGATCTTTCTAGCAACTTGCTTTAGCTCAATGGATCTCAACAAGGGGGCTATTTTGCAATTTGGCAATGTCTAGAGACATTTCTGATTGTCACAATTGGGAGCATGCTACCCACATCTAGTGTGTAGAGGCCAGCGACACTGTTCAACATCCTGCAATAAATAGAACACACACACGCACACACACGTGCGTGCAAGAATTGTCCAGTTCAAACTGGCACTATTTCTGAAGTTGAGAAAGTGCTTTGCCTAAAGCCTGCCTTTCGCCTTCCTTAATCACTGCACTCATCTATTCATTAAATAAACATTTGCATTCTTCCCAATTCATCTTCCCTGCCTCAGCTACCTTTGGACTGTCCCTAACCATCCTCCTTTTCCAGCGCCAATCACCTGCTTAAACCAAACTCTCCCCAATTCTCACAATTTAAAAGCTCCACAACACTCATTTTCTCCTGGCTGTGTTCCTCTTCAGTCTCTTATTTCTGCCCATATTTAATAAAGCCAAAATACACAGTGACGACTCTTCTATAGCTGGGCCTCACTGCCTCTCATCTTTCTGGACCACTAAACCCTCCACCCAATTCTGTGGCCAATTGAGGGTCTCAGCATCACCCAGGTAGCATGCCGCTCCAAGTTCTGAGCTGTGTTTATCATCTCACCACAACCATCTTACCTCCCACCTTTTCTATTATCTCCCTTCTGCTGTACTCACCTCCTTATTCTCAAATGTTTGCAATAGCATTCCAGTAATCTAACTACCCCTCCCATTCTGATATCACTCTTTCCCACCCAGCCCTACTTGCGGTCAGACATTTTATTCTCAATGACACCTTAATGCTCTCATAGTCCCTCAGTTTTGTTCAGTCTAAGAACCAGGGAACTTCCATTTCCTGTTTCTCCATTCCAGTTTTTAGAATGTTGGGGAATGATGGAGAAGTAATTGGTTTCCCTACAAATGCATGTCACCCAGTTTCATTAAGGCCTTTGATGCAATTCAACAATCCTGTAATTTATTGCTGTTTTGCCCTCACATTTCCCACAGGACTTGTTCCAAGTCTCGGCTCTCACTCTCACATCATGCTGCCTCTTATTCTACTATGAGGCATTGGGCCATTCATCTTGAGAACTAACAGCTATAGAAACACATATCCTATCCTATAAAGCTTAAACTCCCTCCATAGGTGCTTAAGTCATCCACAAACTGCACCCCTTCCCCTTCCATTCCCTGCTTCACCTCCCAATTCTCCCCTACTTACCAGTAAATCTGACTCTTCCTCGTCCCACACAGATGCTCCTTCATTCTCACCAGTGTGCTACTATCATTTCTTCCTCCTGAGATTCTCTTTTCCCATCTCTGGTTATAGTTATCTTAACCTATCATATGCTAGCCCTTCATACCTTGTGTGATCAGTCTATGAGGAAGACATAACGGATATCTCCTTAGTACATTATTCTTGCTTCTCTTACAGTTCTTATCATCCTATATTACGCTGTAAGTATCTACACAGATCATTCAATCTCCTTGACAAAGGTTTGTCAATTTGTTTACACTATTCAACTGTACTCCGCTTCTTATATGTTGCATTACACATAGGCCGACACATATGTGTACTTATGTAAGTGCATATATCTTTACAATATAATGCATACCAAATACATATACAGAGGGTACCAAAAACTGAATACACATTTTAAGAAAGAAAAGAACTGTATTAAAATTGTAATACTCAAAATATACCAATAACAAAAGATGAATAACAAGTCATGTATAGGCATTTTTTCTGGCACCCCCAGTATATAATCTCCTCAAATGATGCCAAATTCAAAGTAACTGAATTGAAATTGTTGATAAGCAAAATATCTTGATGATGTGATAGACCAAAAAAGAAAGAAAAGAAAAAAAATTATCAGGGGTTTTCACCTAAGTTTCATGAATTAGGGTTAGAAATTTGTGAATCTCCTCAAGTTATATGAGTATTTTTGTAGTGAAAAAGTTCATAGAATTTAACAGATTCTCAAAAGAGCCTATGATACAGACAAAAGTTAAAAACTCCTCTGGAGATATGAAACATAAAGACAAAATTCATTTCGTTATTTATTCGGATCTAAAAGAACTTTTGGAATATCTAAATAATAGCTAAATAACTGCATTAAATAAAGTTAGTTAATAAGAATCTAAAAAAAATAAATTCAAATTTTTAAAAAATGGACCATGATGGCCCATTTTACATCAACAATTATTTTGCACCAACACTGATCGTATTTATATTAAGCTTATAAGTGATCTTCCAGTACATAATGAACAGAACAGTAAAGCATGTTTAGCTACTATCACATTAAGCAGTATGGCTACTAAATACACAAAGAATAAGGATCAGGTTGAAATTTAAACCAATCTTCAATTATTACAACTACTAGATATTAGATCAATTCACGATAGAAACGCACAGCTTGACATTCCTTTCAGTTAGATGGTAGCCTAATTGACAAAAGGGTAGAAACATACATTTAATTTATTCAGCATATATCATTATGCTATTCGTGTGTGGACATTTCACAAATCCTACTTGATGAAGCTGATTTAGTAATTACTTAATTTCCTCCCACTGTTCATTAATTCATTCATTCGTTTTAAAACAATCATAGCTGGAACACAGCATTGCAGCATCGCAGCTTAGGAACCGCGTCCAGATTGTTTCCTGGAGTTTTTCTGGGTCTTTCCCATATCCCAACACCCAGGGCCCTGTGCACACCTAATTCTCAGCACATAAATGGTAATGGGCCCACCCACTGCTGCATCTATCAGAAAGCCTTTCAGAGAGATATGTTTGTAAAAGAGACATTTTAATCTCACGGAATGATTTTTAGCCTGTAAACTGAGATCACTGCCTCTGTCAATAAATTTGCTAACATTTCCTATGCAAGTATTCCTGTTAAAGTTCAATGTTTTTATTCATATTATGAAAGATAAAATTAAAAGAGGGACCTATCAGCAGCAAACATGCAACAAAATTCTTTTGTGTGTACAGTCTATATCAAATCGGTCTATAAACCTCAAAAAACAAACAAACAAAACTCACTGAGCTTTATTTCTTTCAATTTTAGGGACAAGTTAACATTTTAGGCCATTTTAGTACCGAACAAAACCCAAGAATTAAAGGAGGGACAGTAACAGAACATCATCTCTACCTCATGCTTATGAAAAGAAAGGGAAAAACCAACAGGTTTCCCTTAAAGATGATAACAAGAAACAAATAATTAAACGTTACCAAAAAATGTTGTTACAAGATTTACATTGACTAAATGTAGACTGAACTTACACTATTTGACTGAATTTCCGAGCAGCTTTTGTGAACAAAAACAAATCGAATCCAAGACACTAAAAATAGTAAACTGCGAAAGCGCCATCCCACATCTCTAAGAGCCTGTGGAACTTCCCAGGAATGTTTTACATAAAATCATAAATATACTCTTATAAAACTATTAATGAATTCACAGTCAACTTCCCAGACTTCACCAGAATGTCCTTTAAAAATGATCCATCATTTTAAGTAGATTAGTATTCCTTGCTTTTGAATTGACAGACATTCAGGAGCCAGCCACCCCCACACAACCCCCAGTCCTATAGAAAAGGGAAATTTTAATACCAGGCCAAAAGAAAAGCAAAACTTAGGTTCATAAATGCTACTGAACATCCATGATTTAACTATCATCCTTTGATTGAATAAAATGGCATTGAACAAAATAAAGAAAATGGAAATATTTTATGAAAAATGGACAAAAATGAAAATCTTGTTTAAAAATTAATTCCCATTGATAAGGATAAGAAATACATAACCCTACACATAGCTCCGATATTTTAGAAACTCACAAGTTATAGGTTCACAATCATCAAATTTGTGAGCAAGCTTTATTAAAAAAAAAAAGAAGAAGGAACAAAGATATACAGGGCTCTTTATGTACCACCTGTGTAATGTCAAACTCTCAATAGCTTCTAAAGCTTTCAAATATGTAGCTCGCGCACTGGTCCCAATAACTGGAGTTAAACACATCCACAGACCCAAATCTCATCTCTGCACCTCAGTGTAATCAAGTGGAACAAACAGGTAGCACCTGAATACACCATATCCTACAGGGTACTGATCCTTATCGTATAAAGAGAATGAGGTCAGAATCCCTGTGTCTACAGGGATGAATTGTGACCTCCAGGAGCAAACTGCCTCCCACTACTAAAGGTGCCAAAACAAAAAAGGTGCTCAATGCCAAGGCCAGTCAGCAGACCCCTTTCCAAGGGGCCAAGAGCATAGAAGGCAGCATACAACCAGGCTGTAGTATTCTCTTCCTACTGGGGCCTGTAGAAGTCCTCCCCAATTTGTGTTTCCCAGTGCCATCAGAGCCTGTCATTTATAAAAATAATACTCTGAGAGATCTGCCTTGTATATTTCCTATGGCTAGAAGCCATATAGAGTAGGCTCATACGAATTCCCTACCACTAAACATTTCAGACGTAACATTGACCCGTCCATCATTGGACACACAGCTGTCAGTTAAAGGATTTGAAACACCTCCTTATTCTGTTCTGTAATTAGCATCATACAAATGCATACAAAGACTTCTGTTAACAGGAGAGATTTGATCCCTCCATTCCAAACTAAGACCCATTTGTTTTCAAAGAATGAAACATTGTTGGGTTTCTTAAATGTGCCACAGTTTTAGAGTGCATGCATTGATTAGAAAACAAAAGTCAGTATGAGGACTCACTCCTCACCACCCTGCCTGCAAAGGCAAACATTTAGGGTATGATGCTGGATTGAGTGAGTATGGTTTTGTACAGACAGTGCTCCTCACCACTGCTTTTAAAACAAAGTGCTTCTGCAGATGCCCTTTGCCAGGTGTGCTGAAGTTCTAAATATCCCTGCAAACCTATTGCAACATGTCATCTTCTTTTTTACAACATCAGCAATTGGACTTGACTGAGTTTCAACATTAAGGTTTGTGATTTTAGTGGCTGCAACATAATTTCAAGAAACTCAAGTACACATATAATAATAATAATAATAATAGCCAAGTATCTGAAAACAAGGTTTCCTTCACTTATTTTAATTATGTGATAATATTAGATATTCTTACACATCTTTATGTCTTATTTGTTAGATACCTGTTTAATAGGCTAAGTTTCCATACTGAATTCTTGGGCTTTAAATGGTTTAGATAATACTTTAATATTATTAACACTGCATCTTTAGCCTAGAATAAAATGTCACTGAAAAATGTTTCTGATAATACTCATTCCATGAAAGAGTAATAGGAGATATACCACAAAAAGAGGTTCCTTGGTTCAGAGCAAGTTCTTTGTAGGTATCTGCAGAGTTAAATGGAATTAAGCAAGGGTTTCTTTAGTGTAGGGCTTCCAGGAGCTGCTAATGTACATATTGTGACCCTTAGGGGTTAAGGTAGGAGAGAGGATAAAGCCTGCAACACCGACATCTTACTAAACCTCAGAGCTCATGTTTAGTCGAGCATTTATGCAGAACTAGCTCCCATGGAACACAGTTCTAGAAATTCTGGCCAGATGATGGAGCATGCTGACTGGTTTGTGAAATCTAAGTATATCAGACACCTAAGCAAATTGTTTTATTTAGTTCAAACCATTTGCACCTCATGTTACAATCCTTATTTATAGAGTCTCCCCAAAATGATGGTGGGTGAAGAAAAAATGTTTCTATAAGAAACGTTGTTGCAACTGGTGCCACTGGTCAAATGATATATAAACACCCCTATAAACTACTACTACTTTCATTAGATGAACAGTTCTGAAAGATTAAACTATTAATAATTACAAAAATGTTCAAGGGATCAGAAGTAACACAACAGTAAAGTCTTTCATGTAAACTTTAAACATGTTTTCTCCCCCCCATACTCCGAAGTGTCCTATAGTGTAAACAGGTCAGGAATTATTTGCCCCATTTTTCAAATGAGGAAGTGGCACTCAGGAACATAAATGGCCGGAGCAAAGTCACTGTTATTTACTTACCCAGTTTAAGAGCACCAGTCTGGGTACAGAAAAACCTGCCTTCTCACTTAGTCCAGTGTGTTTCCAGCATATTGCCTCCTCTCTCTCTCTCTCCCAGGGCTGTGCTTTAGCACAGTGAGAAGCTGTTCCAGAAATTTAAACTGAGGGGCTAGGCTAGGAAATAGAGGCAGTTAAAGGAACCAATTCCACTCCAGCCCACCAGGCATAGAGGGTATAGACTAGAGGCATTGAATCACTTTCAGGTTTTTCTATATCTCTCGTCATTGCAAACACACAACAGCTGTGAAAGACCTTCCATTTCCTTTAAACTTCTAAATAGGGACTAAGCTGGATGTCAGAAATAGGCATACCTGGTCCTGAAGAAAAGTTGTCTTTCACATAACAGGACAAAAGAAGAAATGAGCTAATTATCTAGTCGGTGAAGGATTTCATGAACAGGTCATGCTCTCGTGCAACATCATTAAGGGAAGACCTGTGTCCTAGGCCAGTAGTTCCCAATGTCTGGCCCCTGACCGGGACCATAAGTGTTACCTGGGAACTGATTAGAAAAGCAAATTCTAGGTCTAGGCCCTACCCCAGACCTAGTGCATCAGAAACCCTGGGGTGAGCCCATCGATTTGTGTACAAAAAAGCCTGCCGGAGACTCGGAGGTACTCTCAAGTTCCAGATGTGTTGTAGGATATTCAATGCCTATTTAAAATAACCTATTGCTCAAAGTCATTTCCAACAACAATACTTGTAACTAATATTCTCACTAATAGTAGTCTGGATGGATTGAGGATTTGGGGCATGTTGGGTGGGAAAAAAAAGCAAATGACTTTACTCTGCATTAGCCATTCCTCAGGGCTTGGTTTAAAAAAAAGAAAAGCTGAAATTTGAGAAAAAATGAATACATTTCTTCTTCCCATAGAATTTTTTTAAACACACATATCAAAGTGTCCAAGCCACTAACTTCTGCATAGCTATGTCTCAGTAATCGGCTAGAAATGCATAGTAGCTGTACCTTTTTTTTTTTTTGTCCCATTCTTAATCGATGACAGAAATACAACCTATTACCAGCAATGATTTGTCTAGAGTAGAAATACAAGAGTGTTTTGCAATGTTAGGGCAAGGGGCACTGACTGCAAGGGGGGGGGGGGCCCTCCTTTTACTCTCTAGACCGCAGACCGTGTTTCCCTGAAAATAAGATCTAGCTGGACCATCAGCTCTAATGTGTCGTTTGGAGCAAAAATTATTAAAAATGATATAAGACCCAGTCTTATATTAAAATAAGACCAGGTATTGTATTACATTACATTACATTACATTACATTACATTACATTACATTACATTACATTACATAAGACCCGGTCTTATATTAAAATATGACTGAGTCTTATATTCATTTTTGCTCCAAAAGACTCATTACAGCTGATGGTCTGGCTAGGTCTTATTTTCGGGTAAACAAGGTACCAGCAGCTCATTGTTGTGAAGCCAAAGTCCACCTGGGACAGTCAGGTGTGGACAGGAACCTGCCATCAGCCCCACTCTCTGAGCCTACTTAGTCTTGTGTTGGTTACTGTGTCAACCAGGAATTAGTAGGTATATGTTTCATTTGTTAGCAAAACAAATGGAAGCTACTGATGTTGCTTTATGTTGCACAGAAAGGATACAGTGTAGCACAGTGGCACAAACTTAGGCTGCCTTAAAGTCAGGAACTACTGGGTTTGAATGCAAGCTCTCCCACTTACTAAAAGGGTGAATTAAGAAAGTTGCTTAAACATTCAGAGCCTCCGTTTCCTCCTCTGTAAAATGGGGAGATTAATATCTATTACCTACCTCACAGGATTTATAGAAAGGTATAGGTGGAAAACACACACACACACAAACACACACACACACACATGTTTATCATTTAGTCCAGAGCAAGCTTCCAATAAATACTAACAGTCTTTTATTAAGTATTTCACAAAGCTAGATTTTTAAAACATAGCAAGTTATAAAAACACCCAAAATTAGAAAAAAATTTTTTTTCAAAATGCACGTAAAAGTCAGTTTATTTGTAACTTTTCAAAAAGTGTTTTTAGAGCAATCAAAGTTAGCATGTGATCCATAAGTAATTTAAAAGGTAAAAATTATTGACATTAAATGTCACTCTCCTCCTATTCCAGGTTGAAAAAAGTCTATAGCATGCATTACATTAAACATCACAAACTGTTTCTGTCAGTTAGACCCAGTGAATGTTGTAGAGTTTAAGCAAAAAAAAAAAAAGAAGGAAAATGGTGCTTTCAGGAAGATGAAGCAAATAATGCCTTTAAATAGTAAGAACTTTCTAAACACACCTGAACTATAAAAAGAAGAGAAACCAGTTTATAAATTTAATTTTCCTCCCTAACCTAGAGAAAGAAAGCAATATAACTGCCTTCATAATTTTTAAGTGTCCTTCAATTTGTTGGGGTTGGTAATAACAAATGTTTCATATGCTATTATTTCCACCTTACAGAAATGAAGTAGGTGTAAATCCAGTACTTGTTTCTATTGTTGTTGGGGGAGGGGGAAGGAATCCTAGATAATGTCACATCTTGATGGCCTATGTAGTTTATTATATTGAAAATAAACAATAATCAATTTCTGGGATGGGGGTGCGGTGGAGAAAGGGGACCAAAATTGAAAGAGTTCATTATCTAAGTGAAAAAATAGACTAGAAAGATTTCTCGTGAATGTGTGTGTGTGTGTGTGTGTGTGTGTGTGTGTGTGTGTGTGTGTGATTTCTCACATCTGTGTGTTCTAAGGCATGGAAATAGGGTAATTTCCATTATGAGCAATAGTAGTTTCAAAGCTACTTTGGGATAAATTATACTGAGTTGTTTGAAGTTCTACTAAATAACTGAATATATCCTTTTAAATTTTAGCCATTAGTAGTACATACAAATATTTAATGCAATTGATGTCATAATTTCAATATTTTTTTTATTTCCAATATAAACATAGAAATGTTAAAATGTGCTTCTGGTTCAGATTTTATTTTTGTCAAACACACACATGCACAAAAAAGAAACAGACCAAGAAATAAAGACCACCTATTTTAAGGAATCCCTGGCTGCCGTTCTGAAATTCTTGACTGGGCAAGTAGAGAATTTGACCCCAAAGTAAAGTAGCATCAGAGGGAAAAGGAAGTGGCAAGGCCCACTCGCATTTCTGGGCCACTGCCCACATATGGGCCCCTCTGGCACTCTACACAGGGATGCCAGCCATCCAAGCCTTTATTTTATTTGAGAAAGGAGAACAGTTCTGCACAGATTGGTTGTTTGAAACTTTGGGTGTATGAGAAAAAGCTGCCACTTGGTTTATGAACCAAGAAAGAGAGCTTGACACTGGAAGAAGTTTCTACATCTTTCTTGGTAAACATTAGAGCAGAGTAGTGCTAAATTACACAGAAAGAGTAAATTAAATGATATATATGTATATATGTAGATGCGTGACAAAATGTCAGGGTGCAAAAGTAGAAAACATTTAAAAAGAAGTAAGTTATTTTATAACTTAGCAAACTCTTAGCTTATTTTTACATCACAAGTTTTTGACATATTACATGAAAATTTTTAGATTTGTCCATGAATCAGATTAGTTAACTACCTCAAGATTTTATTATCAATGATATTTGAACCTACATTTTTTAAATTCTCTGGGCAGGAAGGAGTGTGACAGGTAAAGTTCCATACTTTTGGAGAACTTTCAAACTTGTCAAAGGTATCCTAGGAAAATCATAAGATTCTACCAATCTTTTTTAAGCCAATTCATGTAATGCTTTATTTTCTAAAAAGTAATCAAAGAGCATGTAAGTATGAACACTGCATAAATCACAATTGACACCATTGAAATACTCCATAATTATAATAAATTTGGGTTTTTTTAGTCCATCTAGGTGCTCAAGGCCTTCTCTAATAAATGTGTACCTCTAAAAATGTTTAGTAACTGTGCAGTAGAAAGCAACTGATCATTCTTAATTAAGTTTCTAATGTGCTCCTTCACACAGCTGCACACACATGTGTACTAACCTAATTGTTAGTTGCACCTGCTCCAAGTTAGCAATATTTCATAGAGCACATGGCAAGAATGGCATTTTCAAGTGTTAATCGGTTAATGTAAATCTATAATTTCTCCTGGTAGTACTTTAGGGCTTGTGTGCTTTGTGCCATATAGGGGCCTGATGTACAAAAATGTGGGTGGTTTTGAATTTCTATAATTGAAAACAAAGCTGTCTTCCGTCTAAAATAAGTTATATTCTTTCATATTATAACTGATTAATTTTTCACTGGGAAATTGCTGAGTACTATTTTTCAACATTTATATAAAGGGCTCTTTCATTCAACCAAACATTGGGGGTGGAGGGGAGCTGAAACTCTTTCATGAACTGCTGAAAGTTGTAGATAAGAAGTTAAATTGTGCTTGTCCTGTACCCACTATATCCACCACTTCAAATGCCATGATGGTTTTTGTTACTATCTGAAATCTTCAGTTTCTGAGCATTAAGGACAGCAATGATAAAAAGAAAATTACCTTCTTGAGATTATGAGCTTAAACTCTGGATTCTGCACATGCAGCAAATCGGTTTCCAGAAATCATACCCCTTTTTCATAGGGGTATGAATCTGAAGTTGGAGTAACCATATAGGTCAAATATCTTAATTTATGATATACAGAGACAGACACCTTTTTCATAAAATGGAAGTTTTGTATGAAATCTCTACAGTATGAAATTCTAATTTCTTGTCTTATAAACTGATTTTGAGATTTTTAAAAGAATGTATGTTTATCCACATTTGTAGTCTGCCAAATATTACATTGAATATAATTAAAAGTGGAGATACAAAATGACAGGTAACTTTCTCTGGAGGTTTCGTATCTGTCCATTACTTGTTGATGGATCAAAATACTGAGTCTGCTCTGATAATTAATTGATGAATGAGATTCCCATCTCTACAACACCAAAAGCTACCTCATCTTCTACTAAGATTAGTTGCAAGTTTACATAGACATAAATATTCCTTTAAGTACTTACAGAATTGGAAGTAAATATTTCCAGAAACTTAGTAAAGTTACTTAAAAAAACTAAAGTTTCTATCTTAGATTATCTTTGTCTTCAATTAATTTTAATAAATTAAGATATTTTTCTGCACAGCTGCAAAAAAAGCTACACCCAAGTGTTACAGGAATGCACACTAAACACTTCAAAAGTAAACAAAACTGAGTGAACTTCTGTGTCAATCAGTAGTACATGAATCATGACTTATTCTTGAAACTTGGCTACTTATAAAACAATCTGTACTTGTAATAGATGAAAGATACAAAAAGTTTTTAAAGATCTGTCAACAGCAAAGGAAAATATATACACCCATCTATTTTGTTGTTGTTCTGTCCTTTGCAACTATTAACTTGCAAAAGAATTGTTTTACTTAAAATTAAATACTGTATTTCTAAGAAGCAACAATTACTAGAAATCTCTGAGGTCCTTTAAATGCGATCAGTTCACCCTATCAAAACAATGAGATATTCTTCGTCCTTTGTTTTTTGTTCTGCATCTGCATGAACATGGCTGCTAATTATATTATCCTGGTGATACATAAGTCTGAATGGAAAAAAAATCATAATCCTTATAGAGCATACAATACTTTGTAGGGTTCAAATGGATACTTGCTTAGACTGAACAGTCCTATATTGCAGCAGATTCTATTTTGTTAGAGAACTTAGCTTTGATTCAGAATTTCTGTTTCATAAGTGATGTAGCATATCTCTAACACACCAATGCATGTATGCATGCATATGAACACACACACACACACACACACACACACACACACACAAAGAAACCTTTAGCCTTATCCCCTTCCTTGGTATATTTAGCTTCCCTATTTGTATCTTTATGTTTTTCTAAAATCATTTAAGTTCTTGAGGAGTCTGTCTTCATCACACAAGATGCCATATAGATCTAATGCCTACATGTGCCATAATAAAGCCCCACTATATTAAATGATTAAAAGTTAAATCACATTTTTAAAATTGAAAACAGCATAAGAAGGCTTTTACCCACCTACTCATCTCACGGCTTCATGCTTTCACACAGTGCACAAGCAAATGTATTGTTTCCTAAACTATATATGAACATGAGATTGTTTTGAAAATGTTTATGCAATTTGATATACTTGGCCTAATGTAGTTTAACAAAGTAAGCTCTCTTATTGTTCTGATTAGTTTTATCATTAAGAGTAAAAATCCTTTATTGCAAAACTTTAATACGTGGTAGGAAAAAATAAAGTGGTTTACGCATCAAGAAAATATTACATTCTTACAATTATATTTATATTTCTATCTTCTTTTTCTTAAACCAAGCGCCTAAGTAATTCACAGATCAAAATATACATCAGACAACTTCCCGGGGAAAGAAAAACATCCTGAGATAATATACAAGAAAAAGCACTGCTTCAGCTAAATACTAAATAAAACAGTAACAGCCACCACTCATGGACTTCATGACAACTGATAAACAATGAAGAACACTTAAGGAATTCTTCTATCATTTTCAGTAGCAAACCCTTGCTCTTTTGAACACTTTACTGATTGGGATCTCAGAAATTACCTTCAGTTTTGTATCCTTTCAGCCTTTATGAAACAATGTTGGAAACATAGGTGGCTATTCAGATTAATTTATACTTTCCAGGGAAAGCTATTTGATAACAGGAGTGAGCAAGTACCTCCTACCTCAAATTAACCACTTACAGTGGTGTATTTGTCACCTCTAAAGTATTCTCAGCCCCTCTTTCTATTGCCCTTGGGGAATTTAAATTTAGAGACGTGACATTTTTCCATTGTTGGCTCTTTGCCTCTTTACAACTGAACAACATCCCTCAAAAAGTACATATAATTCTCCATCCTATGGGATCAAACAACAGTATCTATTTCAGGAGCAAATACACATATAATGTAAGTCAGAATATTTTTCCTTAGAATTGTAATAATTGTGATTTAAAGGCTACTGGGTCAGTCTATGGCAATGTGTTGCTAAGTTCACCTAAGTATTTCACTTCAACCTACATACTTTTAAAACTCAATGTGGCTTCCAGATAAGACCACTGTAAGGATACCATCTGCCCTACATAGTGTTTTGTTAGAGTATTATACTTATAAGACAATATACTCCATGAAAAATAACACATGTCAACGAAGAAACAAAGATACTGCAAAAATTAGTACGTGGGAGAAAAGTCAAAAATTCTTTATTTCTCTGTTTTAACACCTGTATAATAAATTATATGTGACGATCACGTTGTTACATTACTAGGAATGCAGAACATAAAGGAACAAGAGCTACATCTTGCTTTGCTCAAAGAAATTAAACACAAGTTTAACCCGCACCTGACAAACTGTCAAGAGGGATAGAAATAGGTGGGGGCAGAAAGGCTCACCTCTCCTGTACCCGACAGTGCGCCTCCTGAAATCATTTTAAATATAGGCACTATATCTGTCACCTTCTCTCTTTTACTTTTTCTTCCATTCTAATCGATGTCAGACCCTTTCTGCAGCCCCCTGCCCACTACCTCAAAGGCACGTTACAGAATCTAAGTGTCACTTACCAGTTGCATGCCACAGATCAAGATAAGCGTGCACCTGCCATTGCAATAACCCATGGTTTCCGAGACCCCTGCCACAGCCAGACTGTCCCACGTCGGCCACCGTCGAGCCCCCACTTTATCCAATCAGATCGCGGGGAAGGACAGGCAAACCTGCCGAGGGCTCGGGGGCTCCGGGCTGCTGCTGCCAGCGTCCTGGGAAGTGACAGGCATTAGGACCTGCTGGCGCCGCGGCGGCGGCAGCTCCAGCCGCGCCCGCCACACATACCTTCACTCGCTCGTTGCACACGCCGCGCCGCGGGCAACGCCGCCCGCAAAGACGCGCCCGGGGCCCGCAGGGGCAGCAGCGGTGAGCTTGCAGCGCCGCCGCGCCCTCGGGCATCGGGCCGCGAAGTTTCGCCCCCTCGGCGCTCCGCGCCGCACGCCCCCCAGCGCGGCCGCCGCCCTACGCGCGCCAGCCCCACGCTCACCGCGCCGGCTCTGGGGGGACTGTCCGCCTCCCTGCGCTGCCCGCGGCTGCTCTGCGCGGAGCGCTGCGGGGCGCGGTGGGGCGCGTACCGGGAGGGGGCGTCCGGGCTCCGCGGTCCCGGGCGGCGGCCGTGGCGGTGGCTGCGGCGCGCAGTGATGCGGGGTCTGCGCCGCGTCTTGCAGCGGCGCTGCCCCTCCCCTCGCCCAGATGTGTTAATCCCCGTACAACAAATCCTTCAACCGGCTCCCCGCCGCCCCCTCCCAAGACGTCAACTTCTTCCAGCCCGATCTGGCCTGCCGCCGAGGGGGCTGTTGGCAGCAGTATCTAGGCGAGAAGGAGCGGCGCAGAAGCGGCGGTGGTGGCGCTGGGGACCGAGGGGCGAAGAGTCCGGGTGGCATGTCAGTGGCTTCCTGGGCTTGTGTTGGTCCTGCGCCTATAGCTGAGCCTGGAGCGCTATGCGCAAGCGAGCCGTGTGTGAATGTGAGTGTGTGTGTGTGTGTGTGTGTGTGTGTGTGATGAAGAGCAGGACAAGGGAAGGGGGATGGGGTGATGAAATAGGGGTGCAGCCCAGCCATCCTGACTATCTGAAAAACCTTTGTGGCGGAGGATCGGAGCAGAGGAGGAGAAGGGGCGCCCCAGCACCCGGCTCCCGAGGAACTGCAAGGGCCGGAGCGTGGAGAGTATGGAGCAGACGCTGCTCTGGAAAAGGGAGCAGGGGGTGCTCCTGGAGTTGGCGGGGAAATTGGGAACCGGAGGGAGTAGGAACACAATGAGTTTCCGTGCTGCTTCAAACTGTTGTTGGTTTTCACTCAAGAAACTAAAGGATCAGAGACAACTTTAGCACTGAAGTACTTCGGCTTTACGGACCGTCCCGGCTGGGTGAAGATTCCTGGAGGTCGACGCTGCAGACCCCGCTCGGGAGCCCCGGCCAGAAGCTGTGCAGCGAGCGGTTCCTGTAACCTGCAGAGAGCAGCTTCGGAGCCCGCTGCTGCCACCTGCGGGCCGAAAGCTGAAAAGCGAGGCTGTGCGTTCCTGGCGGCGACCCCTGGGGCCTGGGTATTCAAGATCCAAGGGGTCCGGTTTCCTTTATAGCCCTGGGCAGCTAGCATTCCTGACTAACCTTTCCAGAAAGTGAAGGTGTGTTGAGATCTGCAGGGATACTGAGTCATTAGAATCAGGAGCCGAGATTGATTTAAAAATAAATAAAACTGTTTAGAAAACTAAGATTAAGGCAGATGATGCCACATCAAGTCAAGAGCTTTTTGAAGCAAATAGGATTTGGCCCTACTGAGAAAATGGCATTTGTGTAGGATAACGTTATGCTGGTAACCACGAATAAGGACCCCACGTGACTGCTTCATTTGAATAAATGTTATGGCGTATCAGAATGACTACACATAAAGAAATTGAATAGGGCATAGGGAACCTAGTCACCAGAAAAGCCTGGTATTGAATTTTCAGAAATATTTTGTCAACCATAGAGACCGAAAGGGGATTTGATTTGTTAAATTTATGGAATATGGATATTTTATTACTGTAGTGAGAATGCCTACTTTTAATTGCCTGATTTGTTAATGGACTTTTCTCTGGAAAATCCCTTTCAATATTGAATGAAATTATAAGAACCCAGTACATGCTCCTACCCACTGTGTACCTGGCAGGTAATACTTGCTCCACAACTCTTGGTAAAACTGAAGTCGGAGGTATCTAGTGGCAAATTTTTCTGTTAGTTGTTATTACTCTGTCTTTACACATGTTAGCCATCCACTAGCTGCTGGGGATGCAGGTATTTTGTATTGACAAACAAACAACAAAAAAGCTATAAGTAGATGCTGAATATTGAAGCTGCTGCCATATTGTGGAAAACATTCCATTATTACCTTTTTAGTTTCATAATTGCAGCAATGCATTTATGTGGATCCATCAATAATCCTGCACTAGTTTCCCTGTGCCAGCAAGGGCCTCAATGGTCCCTAGGCTTTTATAGGCTAAAGGAAGGCATAATGCTATCTGTAGCTGAGTCTCAGTGTCTGCCCCAGTCTCTGCATACTTGCCTTTCAGTACGTGCCCATCTTCTTTCTGCAGCCACTTGGGACTCGGGGGGGCTTTCTCTAGCCACTGGAGTTGCTTGATTTAAGAGTCAAGTTACAGCCCTGAGAACAACTCTCACCCTATAATGGATGGGAGTTAGTGGATAAATACCCCAGCTTCTCAGCCCAGAGACAGGAACCCCTGAGACGTACTGTAGTCTACACATAAACTTCCCCGCCAGAGCCAATAGTGGTAACCCGCTTATTCATGCATTCTTAAGTAGTTTCCTTCCTTCCTTGCCTCATTTCCCTTCTCTACCAGTGCTTCCTGGGGTCACCTCCCAAATAAACCATTTCACTCAAATATTTGTGTCAGGGCTTCCTCTTGAGGAACCCAATAAAAGGCAATCTACAATGGCTTTTATTCCTGATCTGGTATCATTGGCACAGTATTCTCAGAAAAGTGAACAAGATACGTGTTCATTGTTGAACATTTATTGTGTTCATCCACTACCTCATGCTATACCTACATTGTCTCCTTCATCAGTCACAAGAAACTGATAAATTGGTGCATTGCTTATTTTAAAGATACAGAAACTATGAGGTTTAGATAAATCAAGCTTCTTGATCACAGGTTTACGAGTTCTCAGTGGCAGAATTAGAGTATAAAGTGCGACATCAAAATCTGTGTTCCAAACCACTGTGTTATACCCTCTTTACTATACTTACTTACAATTTACATTAATATACATATGGTCTGACCTCGTATGTAGTGACAAGATGAATACGAGGTCGGACAATGAAGTTTGTGACCTCATCCTAGAAAAACTGCTACATACCTCATTGTTGAATATCACTATGGTCACTTTCAAAGTACTCTCCTTGGGAAGCTATGCACTGACACCAGTGCCTAGTCCACCCTTCAAAGGAATTTTGGAACCTTTTTTCTGGAACAGCCATCAGAGCTTTCGTCGTATTACCCTTGATATATTGAATGTCATCAAAATGTCTTCCTTTGAATATTTCCTTTATCTTCGGGTAAAGAAAGAAGTCATTGGGGGCCAGAACAGGTGAGTAGGGAGGGTTTTCCAATACAGTTACTTGTTTACTGGCTAAAAACTCCATCACAGACAGTGCTGTGTGGGCTGGTGCATTGTCGTGATGCAAGAGCCATGAATTGTTGGTGAAAAGCTCAGGTCATTTTCATCTAACTTTTTCACAAAGCCTTTTCAGCACTTCCAAATAGTAAACTTGGTTAACTGTCCAGTTGGTACAGACTCAATGAAAAATACCCCCGATACCAAAAAAAGGTTAGCAACATCATTGCAACAAGTTCATGAACTTAATTGCCAAACCTTCTACAAGTCATGTGTTTGCATATTTTTGGCACCCTGAGATTTTATATATATATATATATATGATACACATACTTTATCCCTTTTTTTCCCCAGCTTTATTGAGATCATATTTTGCTTTCTCTAAACTAAATTCATGTCACATCTTTTTGATACAGTGTAAGCAATGCCTGATTTATATAAAGGTGCCCTAGTTAAGAATTGAGTTCTAGTCCTTAAGGTGGTCATGCCCATCTTGTTCCATTTCCTATTAACCTAGGAGCCTTAGTTGAAAAGATTTTAAAGAGGATCTCAACTGTGCCATGGAAGTGTGTGAAGAGAGATGTCTCAAATTGGAATGTCAGCTGCACTTTCTTTTAGAAATAAAGTCATATACTATTCAACTACATAAAGCTTTTGTTGCCTAGTCTATTGACATAACTATTGTTAATTATCTTGTTTCTGTGGGGAAAACGTGTTACATATTACACATCTCTATCTGGCTGACCTTAGCATCCTACTGTAAAGTACTTTTCAAGTTTATTTCACACCTATTATCTCATTTATCTCTCAGAACAACTCATGGAATGCAATGGGTACACAGCCACAAAGTAAGTTTCTGTCTGTTCAGTACTCAGTCACTTTAGCAAGAGCAAAAAAGCTCAAGCTGGTCTTTGTAACACCATTGATCGTTTCACTCTTAGTTTTACTTCATTCATCATAGTTTAAAAACATAAAGGCAGCAATTATCGTTACAATTGCAAAACTAATAAATTTTATTCATTGAATATTTTGTACAAACTTAGATTTCTTCTTGTTTGGAAAATAATAGTATTTTCAAAATAAATTTTAAAAAAAGGATATAATATCTCATAATCTTTTCACCCATAGATAATCTCTCTTATTTTTGTAGATCATTTTTTTTCAAGAATGGAATTATATCATACACCATATGTTTTAATCTCCTTTTCTTTTCTCCTAACAATAGATCAATAACATATATCTAACTCATTAACTATTATGTAAAGGGACTCTGAAGTCAGTTTGACTTCATACCCCAGCTCTGCCTTTTAGCAACCATGTAATCTTAGGCAAATCGCTTAGCTTTCTGTGCCTTAGTTTCCTTATCTATAAGGAGCAGTGCAGGGAGTAATAATTCACATATATCAGGGTTGTTGGGAGGATTAAGTAAATGTTAATATATCTAAAGCTTTTAGAACAGTGCCTAGCACATAGTTAACATTTTAAGATTTGTAATTACCATATTTCTGCATACAATATAGCTTTAATGACTATATTGCATGCCATTGTAAGAGTGTATCCTAATTATTTAATCTATATCCTTTTCGTAGACATACAGGTTTTTTGGTAAGCAGAATAATGACCCCTCAAATATGACCACACCATAATCCTGGGAACTTGTGAATATGTTACCTCACAAGGCAGAAGAGACTTTGAATATGTGGTTAAGAATCTTGAGATGGAGAAAGTAGTCTGGAATACCCAGATGGGATCAATCTAATTATTTGATCCCTTAAAAAGAGACTGGGGGATGAAAGGGAGAGAGAATAATGGAAAAAGTGAAAGAAGTGTCAGAGCAAGGTGAGGAGAGATTCTACCTGCCATTTAAGGATTTGCAAATGGAGAAAGGACGCCTTGAGTCAAGGAATATAGATGTCCTCTAAAAGCTAGAAAGAGTACAGAAACAGAGTCTCTTTTATAGCCTTCGGAAGGAATGCATTCATTCCAACAGTTTGATTTTAGCCCATTAAAACCCATGTCAGAACTGTAATATAATGAATGTGTGTCATTTTAATCCATTAAATTTCTGATAATTTGTTATACCCTGTTTCCCGGAAAATAAGACCTAGCTGGACAATCAGCTCTAATGAATCTTTTGAATCAAACATTAATATGAGATCCAGTATTATATTATATTATATTATATCATAGCAAAATAAGAGTGGGTCTTATATTAATTTTTGCTCCAAAAGATGCACTAGAGCTGATTGTCTGGCTAAGTCTTATTTTCAGGGAAACACGGTAGCAGAAATAGAAAACCAATACCGTTTGTTTCCAATGTGTCAATATTATAAATTTTATATTTAAACTTGTAAGTATTTTTTTGCCTATGTTATGATTATTTCCTTATGATAAACTTCTAGAAGTGAACTTGTCAAAGAACAGAGCAAAATTATGATGCTTTGGATAAATAATACCAATTTTCCTGTGAGGGGGTTCTATCAATTTATACTTACATGGAATGTGCTTGCCATTTTCCCTATGCAAGAATCAGGACTCGATATTATCATTTCTTAAAAACAAAACAAAACAAAACAAAAAAACCTTTCCATCTTCCATTTTAAGTTGCATTTCTTTTATACAATAATCATTTATTAAATACCTAGAAAATGTGCTAGAATGGACTGAGGCCTATAAACATTTTACATTGACTCTCACCTTTCTGTGATAATAGTTCTTGAAAGTTCAATTCCATTTCTAATAATTTTCTAATGACAAATTCTATATATAGAACCTTAACAATAGAAGTCCATTTATGTATTTGACCAAAATTCTGGCCTTTAGAGAAAACTTAGAAGAGATATTGATAAGCCAAGAAGATAGATTATGTCATGATAATGGCCAGAACTATAGTTATTATCAATTCCTAACAAGTCATGTTTTTGTATTAAACACCATTTGGGCTATATCCTTCTAAATTAAATTATTTTAACTTGCAATTCATGTAAATTTTATACAACATCAAATAAACTACCATGAATATGCTGGGATCTCAGTACTTATTTACTGGAGGTCAGTTGCATACAATGACTTGAATATTTGCAACATTTCAGTCAATGAGATATGAGATATCCTAAGGCATATTAATATTATTAATTCACAAATGTAAGATTCTTAGTTATAAATGTTATTTTAGCACATTATCTCATATAGACATGTAATTTTTAGAAATAAAAACATTTGATAGAGATTAGAAAAGCCATAATCATCTTCAATTTTCTCTAGTTTGTGCTGATTTAAAAAAGCACACCAAAAAACAAATAAACACACACAAAAAAAACAAAACCATGAAAACTTGTTAAATAAATGTAGGGAGAAGACTGGTGTTCTAGTTGTGATTGTTGTGTCACAACCCACTCCAAACATAATGGCTTTAAACAATGATTTATTACGCTCACAAGTTCTGTGGGTCAGGAATTCGAAGAGGGTACAGTAGGGAAAGTTTGTCTCTGCTCCATGAGGCTCCAGCTGAAAAGCCTCCAAGACTGGAGTGGCTCTAGGGCTGGGGCCAGGGATCACCTGAAGATTCACTCACTCACATGTTTGGCACATGGGCTGCAAGACCTTGAAGAACAGGACTGGCTAGCAGATCACCCGTATGTGATCATGTGATCTACTCTTTGCAGCTTGGCTTCCTCACTACATGGCTGCATCACAGAGGTCTGACTTCTTACACAGCAGCTAAAGTTTCCAAGCACAAGATTCCAGCAAACAAGGCATATGCTGTACATACTGCCTTTTATCGCTCAGCCTCAAAAGTCACCCAGCTCCACTTCCACCACATTCTATTAGTTACAAGGTGATCAGAAGTCAACTCAAAGGGAGAAAGACCTAGAGCCCCACCTATTAATGGAGGAATGCCAAAGAAGTTGAGGACCATGTTTTCAAACCATTTTAACCACTGAGAGAAACTTACTGTTTCCTGAAAATTAAAATAAGTAAAAATTTAGACATGATGTTGTGTCACGATAAAAAAGTTACCTTTTGCATTAACATCTCAGAGCAACCAGCTGATTGAATATAAAAGAAAGTGTTACTCTGAATTAACCAGAATGTGAATCGATTAATAATAATTTAACTTTGCGTTTCATCTATTGTGAACAAGGCAAATAGAGTGTATATATTCTAACCATTCAAATGACTTCACATTCTCAAGAGCAAATTAAAAGTTGGGATTCATTTCCTACAATTATGAGATGAGTAATCGAGTATTTAAACCATTCAATAGAATGCGACTAAACAAATGATTAGTCTTTAGTGAGGCAATAGTAATATGTACTCTACATTTTTTCAATGTAATTAAGATTTATTACACAGTTTCAAAGAATCTATCCAGCTAATGTAGTTACTGTAAAATTTCTTTATTTGCTGTGTTTTCCCCAGTTTATCCTTCTACAACCCTAATAAATACCAATTTAATAGAATATTAGAAAGTGACAAAGAGAAATGTTAGGAAAGTAGATGCAGTGTACTTATAATAGGATTAATTCAAAATCCTTACGCAGTGGTATGTTTTGAGCTTCTGGAGGGGAGAAAAATAAATCCCTAAACACAGTTGTGTCATTTTTATAGTTAAGACATTCGGTAACATAAACACAATCTTCTAATCCAATGTTTGTTTTCCCTTTTTGAAAGAGAAGGAGTGGATTCTTTCCTGGAATACTGAATTTAAATTGTCCTTTTTAAATCTGTAGGTGGGTGAAGCAGAAAGGCATTTCAGGTTTACTTTCTTTTGCTGTGAGCTGCAGTATAGTTCTGTGACTCCCTTTGTAAGTCTGTTCAGGCTCCATTGCCCATCTTGAAACTATTCTGTAAAGAAACAGTGATTCCAACCTACTTCCAAGAAGCTTTGCCCAGGTACTTTGTGGTAAATACGGTTGTTCTTTTGATACTTTCTGATAATGGTCCTGGGAGTAGGGGCATGGCTAATGATCCCCCTCTTCCGTAGTATTTTTATCTTCACTTATGCCTTTTTTGGCAAACCCACATAAGCACTAACGTCAAATCAATAAATTTTTCATTAGTCATAATGCTGTTCAAACTAACAACCAATTTTCTGGGCTTCACACGATTGTCATTGTAAGTCTCCAGCTAGAACTGCCAGCCTGACTTAAGAGTCCCCTGTGGGGGCACAGAAAATTTCTGGATACTGTCCTCATGACTTAGGAGTCCAGGAGACACTGGAGAACTCTACCCAGGCCTTCACTCTGTCCAGCCACATGGTCTTGTCAGTGTTACTCTGCTACTTCTGCCCCACGTTGAGGTTGAAGTAGGAAACGTAGCAACAATGCTGTTTTAGACGTTGCCTTCGATCTACACCCACCATGCAAGAATCTCAACCTCAGCCCGGCGGGTGGGGAAGAGACCAGGAAACACCTTCCCCTTGTCTGCTACTCCTGCTTCTGCCACTTTCCACCATCCCTCCACTGGCTGAAAATAGTGAGTTTTCCTCTCTTCTCCTTGCCTGGTCAGCAACCTCCTCGGAATGATACCATTTTCTTCCAAGAGGGGACAATAGTAGGGACAATAGCAGGGAGAGAGCAACCAGCAGAAAGGGAACACAATTGTTGTACCTGTTAATAGCAGCGAGGTGACTGAAACACAGATATTACCTTTAGGGGCTAACATTTGAATGGTGAGGAGAGATTCTAAAAATTACCATAGCAAAACAGGAAAATTATTAAGGGCCATATATCAATGGAGGTGAGGGCTGAGGGGTATGGCAGTTCTGGCAAGGGTAAGTTTCTGCCACCTGGGTGAACCAGGAACATAGTATATAAACTGGCTCAAGTGTTAGAGGTAAAAAAAGGTCACAGATACAGCTGCAGCAAATAGGTCAATTTAGCTGCAACATAAGGAGCCTGGAGGAGAATAGTGGGCCCGGCTGTTGGAATGGCAGGTCTGAATGTCAGTCTGAAGAGTTTGGATTTTATTGAGTAGGCAATACGGAGCCCATTGCAGTTCTTGAGCAGAGACATGACAAGTGCCCCAGGAAGATTCACCTAGCAACTATGCATACAATGGATTGAAAAGAAGGGAGTGTAGATATAGGCAGCCACGAAAAACTGGAGCCAGAAAACATTGATCTATGTTGTATACTAAAGCCAAGACATCTAGAAATGTATTTTTAATCTAACACATTGAATATAGTTTATCTCTATTTTTTTTCAACCCTTTGCCAATTTAAATGTATATGATAGATTTGATTCCAAGATCCTTTGGCAAGTATTTTAATATTTGAATTCTAAGAATTAAAAAATACACTTTCCATATCAGTTGTTGTAGTCACATATGTATCACCATACTCAGATCCAAATATATCATTAGTTTCATTTCCAAATAAAACACGGAACACATTTTTGTCTCTCAATAACTTCATTATGCCTCAATCTTAAATGTATTAAAGCATGTGACTATACTTAGACATGTAATTTGCTGGGTTTTTAATATATTACCAATAAAATATGATTATTTGGATAAAATGATAGGAGTTTAATGTATTTGTTTAAAGACAATGTGTGATTAGGTATCAATGTTGAACTAAAGAATGTCATTTGAAAATAATGCGCTAGAAAATGTGTTTCTGATGTGAGGGGGAAAGCAAAGCCAGGGAAATACTTATATAATTAAGATACAATAAAAATTATTGGGAGTTTATAGTTCTTAGAGCTGTTTATATTCATTCTAGCAGGATTATCGTAACACTGAATTATGATAGACCGTGGTTCCTATGAAGATGAAATGCTAAGTGCTTTTTTTTCCTTCTCCTACAGGATTTCAAGATTTGATTGCTTACGTGACATTTATACTGTCACATACTTTTATGAAATGCCTTATGTTAATTACAGTTTTCACATTTTGCATGGTGACAAAATTGTCATATTGTCTTATGCTTGAAATCTTTTTAAGTAAGAGCTAGTTTTGTAAAGAGCTCTTAAAAGAAAAACTTTATTTTAACCAAGTAAAAACAACTTTTGGAGTTTTCTTTTTTCTTTGATAAAGGGAAAAGTATCATAAGCTGTAAAATGCCTTGGATGTTCAAGAACAAGAAAAAAATCCTACTATATTATTATAGATAAAAGCTTAATGAAGTAGAATGGTATTCATGGTCAGTAAAATTGGGTAATGGTAGTGATTAACAAATATATAGTTCTCAACAGCTTACAAAGTATCTTCAAGGTTGCCTACACAAAAATATTCACTAGTTCAAATATTTCACATATAGTTTACAATGAAATTCATACACTGAAAACACATGTTTTGATATAATTTTCATTAGTGTTAAAGATTATTGTGATTATGAACATCAAAGTCTTATTTTTCCCTGCTCATATAGAATTCAGAGCACACCCTTTTTCCTGTCACCATGATTCACTCCATCTTTTACTGCTTAATATTCTATTGTAAAGTCAAACAGGATATAATACTTGCCACCATCAAAACCAGAGGGACCCAGCATCCAGACAGTGCAGCATCTTCCAGTTTTCTGCATATTCTGAGTCCAAATAATACAATATCACACTAGGCAAAACACCATGAAAAATTATTACAGCATTCTAAAAATAAACAAAATGTGAAAATCCAGAAGTTTAAGTCAAAATTAGGTAGTAATAATAATATTAGAAAAAAATATTGCTGCATATTTTCTCTAAATGATGAACTCCTTGTAGTAATCCAGTGTCAAATTATTTGATTTACATTTGATCTTATATTTCCTTCCTTCTTTCCTTCCTTCCTTCCTTTCTAGTTGTATTGAAATATAGTTTACATATAGCATTGTGTAAATTTAAAGTGCACACAATGTCGATTTGATACACTTATATATTGTAAAATGATTACCACTCTAGCATTAGTTGACACCTGTATTACCACAAAATTACCATTTCTTTATTGTGGTGAGAATATTTAAGATGTAGTCTGTTAGCGACTTTTAAGTATTAATACAGTATTGTTAACTATAATCACCATGCTGTACATTAGGTCCCCAAAACTTATTCATCATATAACTGAAAGTTGGTACACTTTGACCAATATCTCCCCATTTCTCCCAGCCCCCAACTGCTGGCAACCACAATTCTACTCTGTGTTTCTATGAGTTTGGCTTTTTATGTTCTACATGTAAGTGATATCATACAGTATTTTTCTTTCTCTGACTTACATCATTTAGTTTGATGCCCTCAAATTCCATGCATGTCGCAAATGGCAGGATTTCCTTTCTTCACATGGCTGAATAACATCATTCTACTGTAGTTATATATCACATCTTTATCTATTCATCCACTGGCAGACACATGTTGTTTCCATGCCTTGGCTTTTGTGAATAATGCTGTAATGAACAGGAGAGTGCAGATACCGCTTCAAGATCCAGATTTTTTTCTTTCTTTCTTTTTTTTTTTTTTTTTGGATAAATATCTAGAAGTGAATTTGCTGGGTCATACGCTAGTTCTACTTTAAAATTTTTGAGGAATCTCCATACCACTTTCCATAATGGCTGCATCAATTTGCACCTCCACCAACAGTGCACAAGGGTTCCCTTATCTTCACATTTTCTCCACTCTTGTTTTCTTGATGATAACCATTCTAACAGGTATGAGGTAATGTCTCACTGTGGTTCTGATTTGCATTTCCCCGATTATTAATAATGTTGAACACTTTTTCATGTACCTATTGACTGTAGGTCATTTTTGAAAAAAATGTCTACTTAGTTTCTCTGCCCTTATTTGGTGTTTTTTTTTTTTTTTTAGTTTTTGCTTTTGAGTTTTATGAGTTCTTTATGTATTTTTTATATTAACCCCTTATCAGACGTATGATTTGCAAATATTTTCCTCCATTCAGGAGGTTGCCTTTTCATTTTGTTGATATTTCCTTTGCTGTGTAAAACCTTTTTAGTTTGGTATTTTTTTCCTTTTGTTGCTTGTACTTTTAGTGTCATATCTAAGAAATCATTGTCAAGACCATGTCAAGAAGCATTTCCCTAAGTTTTCTTCTAGGTGTTTTATGGTTTCAGGTTTTATGATTAAGTCTTTAATGTACTTACACTTAATTTTATGAGAGGTGTAAGATAGGAATCCATTTTCATTCTTATGCACATGGTTTTCCTGTTTTGGGGACATCATTTCTCAAAGAGACTTTCCTTTCCCCATTGAGTATTTTAGGTTTTCTTGTCAAACATCAGTTAACGTTGTATTCACGTGTTTACTTCTGGGCTTTCGATTTCTTTTCCACTGGTCTATGTGCCTACTTTCTATGCCAGTTCTGTACTATTTTGATTACTAAAACTTTGTAATATAGTTAGAAATCAAGAAGTGTGATACCTCCAGCTTTGTTCTTAGGATTGCTTCAGCTGTTTGGCATCTGTTCCATAAAAATTTTAGTATTGTCTTTTTCTGTTTCTGTTTAAAAATGCTGTTCGAATTTTGACAAGGATTACATTGAATCTGTAGATGGCTTTGAGCAGTGTGGACATTTTAACAATATTAATTCTTATAATCCATGAACACAGGATATCCTTGAATTTACTTGTGTCATTTTTTATTTCTGTCATCAAAGTCTTATAATTTTTACTGTTCTTTCTTTCTTTTTTCTTCTTTATTTCTAGTACTATTTATTGAGTACTTATCAGGTTTCAAGCATTGTGCCAATCACTTTACGTACACTCTCACTCATTTCTCACAATTGAATCTGAAATAAATACTATTATCCACATTCTAGAGTCCAGGAAAGTGAAGCTCAAAGAGATGAAGCAATCTGAATAAGATCAAGAAGTTAGAAGAGTCAGAGTGGGGCTCGAAGTCCAGTTCTCTGATTCTAACACAAAGCTTCTAGAAAACAATGCAAACGTGAAGCTAGGCCAAATATGGAACATGGGCCTTGGAGTCAACCAGTCCTGCATTTAATATGCCCCTTTGCTATTTATAATTTATGCAACTGTAGACATCTCATATAACTTTTCTAATCCTGTTAAACTTTATAATATGGGAATAATAACATAATAATTACATTATATTGCCTGAAAAATTATAGTAAATAATGTATTAATGTTTAAGACTTCAGAATAGTCATTGTTTGCATATTATTATTAGGCACTATATAATTAATTATTAAAAATCACATATTTCCCTTTAAAATGTTTGAATTCCTACTTTCTCTCTTACCCTCTTATATATTTAAATTCTAATCCAAAACCTATTACTAACTCTACCAGCACTTGATAGTGGATTCAGTTCACTTGACCATCATATGCAAACTTACGTCTAAAATGCCTGAGGCCAGGGAACCATTTTTAAACCTATGAAACCTGTACTAACTGCTCCACCCAAGAGCCCATCAAGCTGACACCTCCCTACTTGCAAGCATGTTAAGCATATCACACCATAATATTTTCTATAGGCAAATAAACTAGCCTCATATCCTACAAAGAATGTTCATAATATTACACTCTATGGAGAAGGTCAGATTCAAACCAACACCTACCACATACTGTGGGCTGAAGACACAGTGAAGTTTTTCTGAACCCACACAAGCACCCAGGAAACACCCAAATTCCTTTCTGGTGGAATTTGTGTTGCTGACAGGTGCTGGTCTGGTCCATGGTTCTGAGTCCCCACAGAGGCCATTGCATTATTTATGCTTCTGCTGCCTCAGTGCCCAAACCCAGATCCAGAAAAAAATGTGCAACCTATATAGAGAGGTCACCATACCCACCACTTAGCATTCTATTGCAACACCTGGGATTTTTTTTTCCCCCGAGATAGTTGGTAGTTAACACTTTTCCTAAGTAAGTAGCCACATTAGCCCACTTGACTTGAAACAATGTGGTGATCCCTAGAGCCTAGAACAACAAGCGCTGAATTCACAGTGCTCTTAAACAATTCATTGTTCCCTAAAAGTCCTTTCATGATCTGATGACAATTGCCTTATGCAAAGAGAGTGTTCAGTAGCTTGGCGGAATTCCGCCGAAATCCCAGGGTGTTCAAGCTAGTATTTAGCTGAGCAGGGTTTGCAGGTAATCCTATTGTTACACACTCCCTCACGTTAGATATTGGATTAGGAGAAGCTAACAATGGGTATCATGTATGGCTGCAGTGAGATATTCCACCATCCTACAATAATTTTAGGAAGGGAGAGGCAAGCATCTGGTTGGTAAAACACACTGGGAAGAGTTGCTGATCTAGCTAGCAGGGATCACAGAAGTCATGATGTAATGACATGAGATTTATTCAGCAAAAGCCACCTGACAGAAACATAAAATTAAGGAGACATTTAGGAGGAACTATAGGACACAGAAAATGGCCAGAAAGACCAGGGTCAATATGATGGCACCGATCCTTCTTTAGGGATGAAACTGAGGGAGTGTGTCATGCAGCCTCTTCTCTGAAAACTCTCCATTGGCTAACTTACATTGTACTGTTTTCTTCGTTAATCATACATTAGGATGCTTTGCATACCTGATAATCTCCATGTATAGATGCCAAAAACCTTTGAAAACTAAAGTAACAAAATTTCAAAGACATTTTGGAACTGTTTGGTTTTAAAGTCGAAAAAATAGAGCTATTAACGTTAAGTTTGCACTGAGCTCCAAATACTACACTTTTTAATGTTTAGAGGAGAAAAACTTGAAGTTAAGACTTTCTTTTAGTAATGAGCATTTGAGTGTCTGCTATAGCACTGGGTAAGTAATGTAGAACTTCCAAACGTAGGCATAATAAGCAATCATTTTTCAATAAAAATGGATATTTTCTCCATTTCAGCTTCTGCGTAAGTGCCTATAGAATTAAAATGTTGACTTAAAATACATTTCAAATATTAGTCTTATTATGATAATTCCCCAGGATCGTATCTTCAAAAGTTACTCTTATAAATCACTTATTTTTCCTAAAATTATGGCTATTTCATCTTTGTCTAGAATAATAAACACTATGGGCTATCACCTTTACTCTCATGATTAATTACACATTTTTTAAAAAAGTTAAGAATGAGGAAAGGTAATGTATGAGCATTAATCTAATAAAAAAAATATACACATTTTTTAAAACACAGTATCAGTCATAGACTTGGAGGTGCTTCTCCACCAGTCTTTATGTTATGTCTATTGGTGAAAGATCCATGATTACACCACTGCGGCCTAACTCTGCCCTCTTATTCATATCTCTGCAGGGGAGAAGGAGGGCTATAATATGACTGGTAAATTCCAAAGGAGAAAATAGGCTTATGCAGCCTAGCCATTCCTCATTCTGAGAAGCCAACATTCCCACGTGCCCATATGTAAGTTTTACATGCAACCTCCTGTATGGGGCGGCTCTGATTATTCAGCCATGCCTGTCTAATTCCATATTAAGAAAATCACCTTCCTGCAGATATATTCCCTAATATCAACTTTATCAGTAATAAAGGTGTTATGTTAGCTTTATATTGCCTTATTGATTGTATTATTTCTCAGTTGACACTATTTATTAGGCCTGCGTCAACACCAAGAAACAGTGATTCAGTTGCCTATTCCTTCAAGATTATGATTTGGTCCGTAAAGTTATAGGTGTGGGCTTGTGTTTTATTCTTCACACTGTTACAGAATGCATGTGTATGAAGAAAACCAGCAAAGCTTAGGAAACAGAATAGAGAGCAAAGATCATATATTCAGCGACTATATTTTTAGCATCCAGTATGTGCTATCAACATTCTGGATACTGGGAATATAGTAATGAAAAAGACAAAGTTCCTGCCTTTAAGGATCTCCTTTCTATTGGGGAAACAAACAATAAACTAAGCATGATCATGCATACAACACACATACACAGGCTAGTAGCTGGTAATGATAAGGACATTCACAATAAAAATGTTTCCAAAGAGTAGAGTAATCCTTCTTTAAGCAGGATGGTTAGGAAAGGCTCTCTAAGGAAATAAAAGTTGACCTGCAGGTGAATGTGAAGGTGGTAGCCGTAAGAGTATATAGGAGAAAACCATTCTAGGTAGAAGAAATAGAAACCTTACTGGTCCTTAGAGGAAACACTCTTATCAAGTCCAAAGGGCAGAAAGACAAGCAGAGTAACTGGAATGTAATAGAAAGGAACCTAGAAGCAGGAGACAATGATCCTAGAAAGGTAGGCAGGTCCTAGATCATAAAAGGAGAATTTGTAGGCCATGATTTTTTTAAAAAGAGAGAGATTTTATTCAAAATGAAAAAGAATGTACTGGAGTGTTTACAGTTGCGAATAAATGTGACCTGAATTGAGTTTTTAAATTTCACTTTGGCTCTTTTGGTTTCAAAGATTGAGGAGAGTGCAAATAAGACTCAACTACAGAGGGCAGATAATAGAGTCTGGACCTAGAGTCCAGAGTTTTTATCAGATTCTCTAAAAAGGTGGCCATACATCCCAGTGTGTCCAGGAAACCTAATTTATACCTATTGTCTCAAGATAATTATTAATACTCCCCCCTTTAATTCTCAAAAGTATCCCAATTTTGACAAATTATTTGGTCACTCAAGACTTAAAAATCTTTATCAGTTATTCATCACATTTTGGATCAGAGTACAAATACCCACAAGTGTCACATTCTTCCTCTTTTAACAAGGAAAAATCAAGGCCATTGAGGTGGCAGAGCATACACATATTTATCCCACAGGGCCCCTCCACTCATCCTTCTTAAGCATCTATTGAAATCCAGCCCATCCTTCAAAGCTCAATTTTGAATTCACTCTTTCATTTTTGATTCAGCTTTCCTTCAGTGACTTTATGTCACCCACATGACACTTACTACAGATTATTTTCTGTTGAAGCATAAAAGTAGTTTTCCTCTTTGATATAAATGTAAACTCTATGTATCTTTAAATGTCTCACTAAGTCTTATCATTTTAGATATTCAGAGACGGTGGGATCAATGTTGATTGAAACCGAAGTACTATGCAGGCATCATGGGAGACACTTTTGTGGTTATTTTTTAAAGAGCATTGATTGGACTGGATGTGAGATCTACATCTTTGTGCCTTCCTTAGTACAAAAGAGCATATCTCTGCATATGAACACAGAGAATCTTTTTCAATGATTTCAAGATGCACAAAAGTGGTGTCACATTAGTTGAACTGGTAAAGGACTGTAGAGACATCTGGCCACAAATTCCAGAAACTAAATTGTAATTTAGGAGGATAATTACATAAAAAGTGTAATCTAACACAGTGCTTCAATTTGAGCTTATAATACTAGGTTTTAAGTAACTGGGCTTTTTGAGAACTGAATATGTGTTCTTAACATATTTCAGAACACATAAGTGTGTTCTGAAAATATTATCTTAAATAGCACTTGTTATAAGAAAGAATTGTCTCATACAAACTCAAGTCTACTACATTGATACAACATGCAAAGCATTAGTTGTACCGTAGTGAGACAGCGAGGTTATAACATTGTTGTAAATTAGGTTCTACACCACTTATGAAAAATGATATACTACTTTTTGTATATACACCTCTTAAAGTAGTTCTTATTTGCCATGTTGTTAAAGAACAACTGAGCAAGCCTAATTAAGGAACAAAAGGAAGTTTACATACAAATGTTTGAACATTCAAGTCTTTTTTTTTTTATCTGTTCTCAGCTGAATGAATGGGGGGAGGTGGATCTGAAGAACTGTAAAATGTTTCTGCTTGCCTACCAGGTTCACTGCATTTTTTTTTACTAATAAACATTTGAAACTATAAATTATATTAATTGATCTTTTTATTATCATGAGAATTAAGCAGAGATAGTAGAATAATACATATTTGGGTGAGGCTTACTATGCTAAAGTTATATGTACATGCATTAGTCAGCTTTCCCTAAATTATTACGTGTTAACAAATGACCTGAAAGTCTCAGGGGCTGACAACAATAAGGGTTATTTCTTACTCAGTTATGTCTCAAAGGTAGGTCAGCTAGAGCCTTGCATCACATGTCTGCAACCTGGAACCCTGGCTGAAGCATCAGGCCTATCTGGGTTGACTGTACTATTATTAATTGCAATAATATTTCAATTGAAATGAAGCTCACTAATGTTAAATACTCTTTGTGTGCTGGCAGGAAAAAAAAAAAAGATCAATGGCAAAACCACACAATTGCTCTTAGAGCTTTTGCAAGTATGTGGCCACATCATTTCCAAAGCAAGTTTTGTGGCCAAACCAATGTCAATAGAGCATGGAAGTATAACCCCTTACAGGGAGGGCAACATAAAACTGGGAATAATAGAATGTACTACAGCATGTATAATACATCTCACAGCAACCACAACATATGAATTTTGATTATGCACTAAAATAGAAATCAGGCAACTCTGATCTAGAAATCATAGAGAAAAAATAGCTCTATTAGAATAGCATCTGCGTATTTCTTCTACCTGCAATGAACAGATATGGGTATGCATTAAAACACCCTAGCAAATGCGCACAAACACACACATACACACACACACACACACACACACACACACACAGGTATTAGTAGTCAATAATCTCTGTGGGCTGATTTTTCGGCCTCCCAATGTCTTTAATTGGATGTCAGTTAGGTTAGCAATAAATTCTGAAACTAATGGAAAAAAAATGCCATGAAGAACAGCTGTTATTGGTTCTATGTTCTTTCTACTTCTAATTGTTAGCAATGGTTTGAAAGGTAAGAAATGTTTCTCTTTGTAAGAGTGTATATTTATGACCGAACAGGGAAAAAATAGTTACTTTACAAATCCAAAAAAAAACACCAAAAGAACATTTATTGTACGTTATTGTTCACTCTACGTCCAGGAATATTATAGGCATTAAAAAGAACACGGAATAGTTGTCAATGACGGTGTCCTTATAATTTTTAACCATTAAGAGTGTCAATCAATCTTCCAAGTATTTACACACAAAGCAGTCAAGAGCCCTGATACACTCATATGACTTCAACGTGTGTTGCATCAAATAAAAATTTAATGCTTAGAACTTATAAATAGAAACAGGTTTAAATTGAATATTATGGAAGAGTAGCAAAAGATAAGGAGCTCGGCATTTCATAATCTGCAGTAATAGGAAGTAGAAAGTTAGTGACTAAAATAAGTCTTAAAATTAACCATCCAGAATGGACTCATTAGGTGAAAAACTTTAACAAAATCTGAAGTTAGTATATATTTCTCATTAGTCATCTCTGGTCCCATAAAAGAGACAATCAAGACTGCATAATCCTAGTTTAATAAGGACTTGCCAAAAATAGCTCTTCAAAATTAATTAGCCTACTAATCATAAAAAGAGAAATGAATAGATAGGTAGACTCTCTAACATTGAAAATACCCTGAAGAAGCACCAGGCCTATTTTATTCTGTTTAACATGTCTATTAGTTTTATCTCACATGATACTAATATTAAAATGCTGAATGACACACTCATCTATAAATAATTTTCCTTTATTTCTTTATCTAATCTTCACAAAGATTTTTATCATTCATGTCTCCACTGAATCACGTTGGTGAATTTATTTTTTAGAAAGAATCCTAAAAAGAATCAGATGGCACATATTCAATGGAAATATGTGTGATAAGAATGAGAGCATCATAATGAGGCTATCACAATATGTATCCTTTCTCTGATTTATACTTGAGAGGGGGTATGTAGAATAAAGGACCATATTTCACAGTGGAACCCTAGAAAGCAGTGGAGAAAACAGAGTTGGGAAAGGATGTTAGACAGTTTGGACAGGAATGTGAAAAAGTGACCAAGTGCAGAGAGAAATTCAATTACCAGTCCTTATGACTCTCAATATGGTATGTGATAAGGTAGCATATTTTATGTGACTTACCAACAATCTTCAAAAAAATATTGGCATCGAGAAGCGCTTTAGGAACTTCTTTCACATATGCTAGAATTTCATTTTATATGGTTCTGCTCATAGCCACGTAAGTGAACTAAGATAATCCCACCACAAATAACTCATACACGAGCTACTGCTCACATAATGCACATATGCACTCACACGCTAATTCGCTCAAAAAATGTCCATTATGCTGCCACTACATGCCAGGAATGTACTAGGTACGGAGGTAAAATGTCTGTGTGACACCTCCAGGGAGCTATTGACAAGACAGTTTGGATATGCTCCTCGGGAGCTGAGAAGAAAGAACTGGGCTGCAGATATGAATTAGATAGTCATCAGAATATGGATGGTATTTTTAAATGGAAAGGGTAAGACCACTTGGGGAGGTAGGAGAGAGATAAGAGGATTCAAAGGAGACCTAAAGAAAATCAATATTTAGTGGTTGGGTATTACAGACAGAGAGCAGCTATTGAAGTAGGGGGAGAATTTAGAGTGTGACATTATAGAAAGCAGACCAAAAAAAAAAAAAAAGAATTTCAAGAATGAGGGAGTGCTCAATTCTGTTGAATGTTCCTGAGACATATAGTAAAAGGAGAACAAAGAAGGGTTCATTTGACTTAGTATCAAGGAGGTTGTTGGTGACTTTGACAAGACCAGCTCTGGTGTCCTCTGGTAAACATACACTGTATCTAGGATGTTCCATTATTTAGAAAGCCTGGTATTTCTACAACCATTATTTAATTCATTAACTTTGAATTGCCTTAATTAAAAATGGACCTCTGACTATGAGGAAGGGACAACATCAATATCGTGGCTCAGGGATTTAAAAGATGCTACTTAAATAATAAATGATTTATTTCTTATATTTCTAAATATATTCCACAATAATTGACTGCACATAAGACTATGAAACTTAGTGTGCTCTTTAAAAACCACCAGTGAAAACTAAATGACTGAAAGTCTCATAGGCAGATAATTTCAGAATGCTTCTAAGGACAAAGGCGGCTTTTGCATACATTATTAAATCTTCTTTTTTCTAAATTAAACTACTCTAAAATTTTTAAATTCTGGATTTATTGAAAATAATTGCTGATTTATCTATAAAAGAATTACTTAAAATTTAAAAAGTATAACTAAGTTAAATGAATTGCTAACGTCTGCTTTGCCCAATATTCTACCCACCCTTCACTACACACACATTGTTTATTCAAGTCATAGATATCAAGACCACTCAACCAGGAGAATAAAGATTTATATAGCAGTTATAATTCATGTACAAACAACAGTGACCTCATGTGGCTAATGCTTTATGCCTGCAATTATTAGACTAAGAACAACAAAAGAATAGTCTGTGCTATACATCAAGATATATGCCATTATGAGTGATTGGAGAGGCCCATGCCAGTGCCACATAATTTCTTTTGAAGGCCTCTAATCACAAAACAATCCCTTCCAAGGACCAGTATGGATTCACTCTATGGGTGTTGATAAGTTTAGATTGTTCAAAGATTAATATTTTGGAATAAGGTGTCCTGAAGACTTGGGATTAAATCTTACTTGTTTGTGTCACCAAAGCACTCAGGGCTGGTTTTTGCATATTGAAGGAACATCCCAAAAGTGTTTTGAATTCCATCTTGAGGAATATTCCTTGTTCCGGGTTAAAATGTTCAAAGTAAATGCCTACATGGAAATTTGGGAAATTTAAATGCCTAAATGGAACTGAGAGCACCGGAGCTTCATTACCCAGCTGTTTCTAACTTTCGAGGAATTGTTATGTTTCTCTTCTGTCCGAGCAAGTCTCTGAACCAGCTTGAACTAAGGTAATGTGTAGGACTTCTCAGGACTTGCTCCAAAGTGATTTACTGCATTGTTAGCTGTAAGAACAACAGTTTCAAATTATTACACAGCACTAAAAATAACATAACCTTCAGCTCTCTTTTCTTTATAATCAAGGGTAATGTCCTTTATTGCCAATTTCAGAGAACTGCTGTAGTTAGATCATAGGTAAATGATCTAACTGGCCCAGTGAGATCTTAGCGAGGGAATGCCCAATTAAGTGTAAATTCCAAAGTGACATAACACACAGTAGATGACAGACTGCTGCTCCTATTAGAATACTAGGCTGTGAATTTATGCACCGTATCTCCTAGTACAATGGTAAGGAAAATGACTCTGACACAAGAAAACCTGGCTGTAATCCTGACAATATTTATTTGGCTTTGGGCCATCCACTATCTTCTCTTCAAGTCAGAGTGCTCATCTTTGAAGTGGAAGAGGGTATTAGCATCCACCTCATGGAGAGATCACGAGTCCTAAATTAGAAAATATATGTATACCATTTGGTACGATCTGAATGTTTCTGTGCCCTCAAAATTCATATTTTGAAATCCTAACCCCCAACGAGATGGTATAGGAGGTAGGGCCCTTGGGAGATGCTTACGTCACAAAGGTGGATCCCTCCTGAATGGAATTGGTGCTCTTATGAAAGAGGCCCCAGAGAGCTCCTCAGCCCCTTCCTTCATATGAAAATACAGAGAGAAGTCTACAACCTGAAAGAAGGCCCTCATCTGCTGTGCTGGCACCCTGATCACACTTCCAGTCTCCAGAACTGTAAGAATTAAATTTCTGTTGTTTTTAAGCCACCCAGTCTGTGACAGTTTGTTGTAGAAGCCTGAATGAACTATAATAGTATTTCACAGTTTTGGCACACAGGCAAGTGCTTAATATTCCAACTATGATTTTTAATTAAACTTATGTGTTATTTATTGTTTTTACTTCTCATCTAAATTTCTACTTTCTTAACTAGTATTGAGCTATAGAGTATAGTTTATGATTTTCCCTCTTTTCTACCATTTTTTTAATCTAATGCTCTATGTATATTTTATTTCCTTTATTGTCTTCGTAGTCCACGGAAGCACCAGTTAAGTAGGAGGTAATTCTTGCTAATATATTATACTTACCTAGTTGTTCCTTGCGAAATTAAAGTACATTTTGATAATATCAATAGCTATGGAATTTCTTAGTCTGAAATTCTGATTATCTAGAAAGACTTCTTATTGTAATTAGATAAGTTTGATAACATGTTTACTGCATAAAAGGTTATATAGCAAAAAGAAATCTATCTGTGAGGGACAATATTTAAAACTGTCATGTAATTATTATCCTAATACTTAAAAATATAAGAAATAATAAAATCAAAATATATGAAATATTGTAAAATAAAAATACGTATCATAACACCATAAAATATACCTATGTGAAATTTTACACATTTCATTTGCATGCCTAAAAGTAAGTTTATGTTTAGTTCACTGTTTTAATAAGCATAGAACTGTTTTCATTCATTTATTCAACAAATATGTATTAGTATACTGTTGTGTGCCAGGCATCGTTTTTGGAGCAATGATTCCGTAGTAAACAGAATAGGGAAGACCAGTTCTTTTGTGGATTTTACATTCTAGAAAGGAGAAAAAATAAATGATAAATAAGGAAGGAAGGAAGGAAATAAATGTACATGAGGTGGAAGTAGTCACAATGAAGAGAAATAACTTAGGATAGCGGGAATAGAGCATGATGGGGTATTATTTTACATAATGTGGTTAGCAAAGGCACCTCTTATAAAGGAACACTTAACAAGACTTCAGAAGTTTTAAGGAAGAGCATTTCAGGCAGAGGGAACAGCAAGAGCAAGGCGCTGCAGTAGAAGCAGACTTGCAGTGTGTAAGACATTCTGCGGCTCCAGCCAAGAGGGTTTAGAGATGAGTTCAGAGAAATAGTGGGACACCAAATCCTGTAAGGCTCTGTAAGCTATAGTGATGCATTTTAATTTTATTCTGATCCTAATATAAAAAGCCATTTAAGAATTTGATCGGAGAAGGAACATAATCAGGCTTATATTATAAACGGCTCACACTGGCTTCATGGTACATAATGGACTGTGGGGGCGAGAGCGTGTGGGGAGGAAGATGAGAGACCAATTAGGAAGTTATACAATCCAAGCAAGAGATGATGGTGGCTTGGCCTGGATGTGTGTGGTAGATGTGGGAGGAAATATTCATATACCAGGTATGATTCAAAGCAGGAATTCAAAGAAACTTCTAATGGATTGGATGCAGAATGTAAGAGAAAAGAGGATTTAAGAATAGCCTAAATATCTTTGCCTAAAGCAGCTGAAGATGCCTTTTGTGGCGATGGGGTAGACTGGGTAAGTAGATTTTTCTGGGGTGGATGATGGGGGCTACAAAGCAGGGGATTAAAGATTTTAATTTTGAACATTTTTAATTTAAGATGTCTTTCAGATATTCAAGTGGGTGTGTTAAATAGGCAATTGGATATTTCAGCCTGAGGTTGAGGGGAGAATTCCCAAAAACAATGTAAAGATTTGAGAGTTATCATATTATTGATGGTATTTAAATCTGCATAGTTAGAGAAGATCATCTGGGAATTGAGTATAGATAGAAAAGTATTTTGAGAGGTGAGACCTAGAGCTTTCCAATGTTTAGAGGTCAGGTTTATGAAAAGGAAGACACCAAAGAGACTGATAAGGAGTGAACTGGAAGCTAGGAGGTGATTAAGAGTGTCTTGGAGGCCAAGTGAGGAAAAATTTTCAAGAAGGGAAATGATTAACTGTGTTTAGACTGACAACGATTGAGTTCAGTGAGGGCAAATGTAGAGAGAGAAATGGACTCGAAATAAAACTTATGAAGAGTCAGAGAATTTCCACATGAGGGACATTTTTAGTAGTTAAATGTTCTGGGGCATTCTGAGATATCTTTCAAAATAAAGAATGAAGTATAGCATCTTACAATTCCCATCAGAAATAAGGAAGCAAGCCTTGTAGGATTCTTTGGGTTTAGAGGGGGCACATTCCTCAGTTGGGAATTCTTTTCTACCCTTTTTATTAAGTGACATGAAAGGCCACCAGCTTTGAGTGGGGCCCAGGCCAGAAAAGTTCTCTATAGTAGATCCAGGCAAGAGTATGACCAGGCCTAGCATTTGAGCTACGTAATACAGTAGTATCTATTGTTCCAGAGGCATCTGTGATGGAAAAGATGTCATGTGGTGGTTCTAGAAAGTCCCCGTAAAAGTATTATAATGTAAACACCTAGAGTATTTACAGTTCTGATTTAGAGTTCTGAATCAAAACCATGTCATCTGCAGAAAAGAATTATATACCATTCAAAAAGAGCCCCTGGTTTGCTTCTGGGTCCTATGACATAGCACCTGATCGTGGGAGGTAAAGTAACTATGCTGCAAGACTTGCCCATCGTGAACTGGTTACTGTGAGATGCATCAAGGCAAAAGTTAGGCCAGGCCAGCAGCGATCCACTGTCAAATAGAAATGGTATGTCTATGATCACACATGAGCAGGGTCCAAAGGCAAAGTAAGTTACATGAACAGGTGGCCATGACTCCTGTGTCACTCACCATTGTCATACTGGAATCTCTCCTTGTATGAACATCTATAGCAACATTGCAGGGGAAGGAGGGTATCTCATAAGATCAAATGATAGGAGGAAAATTACTGAGCTCTTTTAAGGAAGGGTTGGCTTGGTATATGTATATAAGCTGAAAATGAACAGTAGCTATAGTCTAACTCTGCCCAGGGGAGGGCCAGAAAGATAACAGTGTAGAAAAATCTTCCCAACAGACAGATCTTTGGTAATCCCTTTGCAAGGAAAGAGAAGTGGTCTGAGGGTAGAATATATGAAACAACGACGATTTAAAGATAGCTTGTTTAGAAGGAGAAAGATTTGGAGATTAGGGACAAGGAGGTCTGGGAAACAGGCATGTGGATGAGCCTACGGGAGTGAACCTGAAGTATTTTGTATCACATATTCAAGCTCTACAGAGAATGCCCACATTATGGTAAATGTTAAATAACCAATGTGACAAAATTATTCAGCCAGTTGACATCAGCCAGCCTTTGTCATTAGCCACCCCAGTGCTGGTACAATGGGCACATGAAAGGTATAGCTGTGGTGGTAGGAATGGAGCTCTGAATGGGCCTTCCAGCATGAGTTTTCTCTTACCAAAGATGATCTAGCTATAGCAGCTGCCAAATGTCCAATTTTCCAGCAACAGAAACCAATGCTGAACCCCCAATGTGCCACCATCCTTTTAGGAAATCTACTAGACGCTTGGGACTAAGTTGATTACTTTGAACCCTTTTCTGTTGGTAGGGCCTCAGCCAGTACTGCTATTCCAGGCTTAGCAAAGACTTAATACTCCTAAGTAAAATTCTATATGCAATCACATCATTTAAAGAACATGCTTTCATGCAAATTAGGTGAGGTTGTGGTCACATGACTATGGCGTCCACTGGTCGTACCACATACTGCACCTCCCAGAAGCTGTCAGCTTGACAGAGTGATGGAAAAACCTTGGAAGGCACAGCACAGGTGCCAGCTTGGAGATTATACTTTGCAAGGATCAGGCCTCATCCTCTAGGATGTAGTAGACACATTAAATCAACAACCTTTGTATGTTTCTGTGTCCCCAGTAGATAGAATATTTGTATCTGGGTCTGGGAGCCAGGGGTAAAAGTAGGAGAAGCCCTTCTTACCATTGCTTCTGTGATTCACTGTCACCTGCAAGTCTAAGCTTTGCAGCTCTAGACGTGCTGGTTCTACCATGGAACATAGTAAATCTCCCAATAAACACTTAGCTGTGGCTGGGGCTCAGTCACTTGGGCTCCTTATGCAAAGAGACTAACAGGAAGGAAAGAACTGAGTACCATTCTCATAGGTGGACTTAACCTTGTCCCTTAGGATGAGGTAGAGTTCCTGTTATGTAAACCAGGCAGGGAAGAAAATGTTTAGCAGTCAAGTGATCCATTAGCATGTCTCTTAGCTAATTGGACTTCTCTGTCCAATTGTGATAGAAAATGGAGAAATGCAGCAGCCATGACCTGACAAAGGATATGGTGACGGGAGAAAAGATACTTCAAGAAGAGGATCAGGGTTAACCCACCGGGTAAGTCATTTAGACCAGCAAAGGTACTAGACAGAGGAAATCCAGAATGGGTAGTAGAGGAGAGAAAAATTGAGTATCAGTTGTGACCTCCAAAACAGCCACAGCATGAGGACTATAGTTTATCCTACTAGTGTTCCTCTTGCAAATCTCCTTAGGGAAAGAGACCAACAAAATACCTGAAGGAACTGTTCCTAGATGGGAGTGAATTTATATTAGATTGATGCAAAAGTAATTGCGGTTTTCAAGGTTAAAAACGATTGCAAAAACCACAATTACGTTTGCACCAACCTAATATTTTTAACCTTTTAAACTACAATTATTTTTCTACCAACCTAATGCAAAGCAAGTGGATCCAAGCAGCTCACAGATGCTGCAGTGTGCCACTCAGATGTCCGCTGGGGACCATGACTTACCACCCTAGCTGCCTGGATCATTGCCTGTTGACAGCTCAGAGCTGAGTTCTTCACCACAAATTGCTCGCGGATGAGAAGTACAGCCTGGCCCAAGGTTATGATCCCCTCCATCAGTCAGCTCTCATCTAATGGCTGGACCATGTTGCGGATACAAAGACCAGGCTCTTGCCTCCATGTGAGATAATATGGCACAACTCTGAAGGTATACTTTAGATCCTGAGTTCCCTGTGAGATTGGCTGGGGGCCCTGTTGTACCTTCATCTCAGTTGAATTCTCTCTCTGTCCAATCCTTCTGCCCTCACTTATTTACAACTGTTTTTGTGGTGCACCTTCCCCATCAACCTCCTTTATACTAATTTCAGTCTCAGAGCCTGTTTTCTGGGGGACACACTGTGAAAAAGTAATCTTTATGGCATTGTGGGGGTCCAGGATGAGCCACCCCAAGATGTGCCTTATTGGTAAGCAGATGACTTTGAGCTAAAGGCAATTCTAGCTTCAGGCTCAAGAGAAACTTCTGTACCCACCCTTGAATTACTTAGAAGAATTTGAATTAGAGGCCTTGCTCATAAGAGAGTGAGTATCCTTTGATCTATCTATAGAGCTGGGGTAAAAACTACTAATTACTGAACTGAACATCTACTTTTCTTATCATCCTGTAATAACCTTTTGAAGCTCCCAAAGCACCTTACCTCATCCCTAGCTTAGAATGTTTTCTATAGCTCAATCCCCCTTTCTATCTCTGAAGCTCTCATGTATATGGGGTCTCTGACTCTCTCATGTGTGTGGGGTTCCAGTGCACACGAGATTAAATTGTATTTTCTCTTATCAATCTGCCTCCTGTTGATATGATTATTAGGCCAGCCAAAGGAACCAAGGAGGGAAAGTGGAATTTTACCTCTTCCCCGCAGTATTGTCTCAATGGCTTGATTTTTTTCATTGTAAAATAAATTAATAGCATTTTTTAAAAAGTGGATTTCAAATACAAAAACTGTGGAGACGTAACTGCCTAAATTAATTCCCAAAAAATGCAACAGTCTCATAGTAAAGCAAAGATTTTACTGTTACTTTTGGTTTGGTTTTCTCTTCTGATGCTGCAAGGAAGTTCTGATTCCAACCTTCCTTCCTAAGTAGAGTTCTTTCTGAGACTTAGTTCATCTACTTTTTTGTTTTTTCCTAATTTAGATTTTTACCCCCAAATGTTAGCTGTATAAAAATGTATTAGCACAGTAGAGTAGAAGCAAGGAGAAAAGAAAACAAACAAAACTTTTGTTTATTTCTAAATACCCTATAGGAAGTTATAAAAAGATTCATGCATAACAATAGAATGTAAATTTAGGTAATGATTTGGATCTTTTCCAATTGCAGCCTCAGCCTTGAAAACAACAGATTTCCTTAGAAATTCATTGTAGCTCAAACATAAAATTCTTGTTACACCATGGCTAATTGACATTGCACAAGCATATGCAATGAGTTTTTCAATAAAGAAATAAATACCTTTTGTGTAGAGGAAGAAAAAAGGCCAATATGGGAGAATATTTTAGTAAATGACTCAAGATAGGAATTTGGATGTTTTAAGTCTTTTCATTTATATTTGCATTTATATCAATGATCTGTAAAATTTCCAAATGAAAGAGTGGCAGTAGTCTGTGACAGAGGCATCCTAGAGTAATTATGAGGGGGGGAACAAAAAAAACCCTGAGGTCCCCATGTTTAATTAGTATAAAAACATTAGCCTTGCAAATTTACATAGTTTATTTCCTTCCTTTGTTTTCTAACCCAGAAATATAGGGGAAAATAATAACTAACACTTAATGGAGGTATGGGATGAGTTCAAAACCATTGCTTTCTCAGCCGCTATGATTCACTCAGGTTATTATTTTTAAACCGTTTCTTGGAAATCTGCTAGCTTCTGGAAAAGATTTAGGATGGCTTAAAAAAACTAAAGCAAGAAAAATAAGAGGGTAGGTAACAGAGTAAATGAATATAAACAGAGAACAAAATGAGAGTGGAGAAGCTAAACTGAAGCTAGGAATTAGAGGAGCACACAACAACTTCCTTATGCTGAGCAGTACATTTAACAGAGGACTGCTAGTTTGGCCTAAACTTTCCAGCAGCCAGCAAAAGAAGGCATGAGGATAGGGCCTTGATTGACCACCTCTACAGGGTAGGGAAAGTCAGTGGATTAAAATAAGTACAATGTTCCTTGTTGCTGAGACCTGAGAGATATTTCTCCTGAGTCCTCCCAAAGATACCACTATATTGTAATTAAAAAAAATAAATAAATAATTACCTTTTATAGGAAAGTTGTTATATTTCCCCCCCGCCCCAGAGGAAACTTTTGCTTCTTTGGCAATGTGTTATTTTCATAATGTCCCTCAGTTTAAATCAATAACACAATACTGGAAAGCAATTATTAGCAAATAAAATTTAAAGTTCTCCCCCAGATATTGTTAAAGAAAAAAATTACTGTAACACTTATTAAAATGATAAAGAAGACTTTATTCAAGACTATTACAATGGAGTATTGTAATAGGGAGAGAGATGAGGTAGGTACAAGTTCAAATAGAACAAAGAGAAGTGGGCATTTATAGGTATGGAGCAGAGTGGTGGGGGAGTAAATGGATGGAAAATTACTAAGAAGAGATATCAAGGGTGGGGAGATTCTTGCTAAATCAGCTTTACGGAATTCTTGCTAAAGGCAAGACTTACACAACAGAAGGAGATGAGGGACTTGATCAGATATCAAGGATGGGGAATTCTTGATAAACTCACTTAGCAGAGTTTTCACTAAGACTGGACAATGCAGGTCCAGCAAAGACACGTTGGACACAGAAGTTCACATCTGAGGCCTAGTCAAGAAGAGGGCTCCGGGGAGATTAGAGTTTGTTCAAGGAGAGAGTCTTAGTCAACATCTACAATGAGCTAACATTGAAGGCTACCAAAATCTGTTCAAAAAGAAATTTGATGAATACGTATACTTTTGATCAATGCATCCGTATCTCATAAAATAGTCTGCAATGAAGCATGTACCCCAGTCTAATACTTTATGCTGAGAATTAGAGCAACAAAAGATAGTTATTTGCCTCTCCTCATCTTTCCAGATGAAGGATCTTCCATTAGAACAATAGTTCTCAAATTTTTTATCTCAGGATACCTTTACACTTTTAAATATTACTGAGGATGTCAAAGAACTTTTGTTTCTATGGGTTACATATGCTATGTAAGGAACTGAGAAATTAAAAAAAAAAAGAAAGTATTTATTTATTTATGTAAAATAGCAGTAAAACAGGTTTTTACCTATTAACATATATAGCATAGTTTCATAAAATAATTACATTTTTCAAACCAAAAAATTAGTGAGATGAGATGTATCATTTTGTGGGTTTTTTTGGCAAATCTCTTTAATGTCCGAACTTAAAAAAAGACAGCTGAGTCTTCAGATTTTCATCTCATTTAGTTGGATGCAATATATTGCTTTGGTTGAAGTACATGAAGAGGATCCAGTCTCACATAGATATGTGAACTGGAAAAAAGGACCTTACAGACCTATAAAAGGAGGTTCCAGGAATCTTCTGACTACACTTTGAGAACAATTCCTTTAAAGAAAAGATCCTAATCTCTGTATCCCCACTCATTCCCCTCCAGGGAGGAGCTGTTTCATAAAATAATTACTTATTTTATAAGTAATAAACTTAGAAAATGACTTAGAAAAGGAAGTGGGCTGCTTTCCATGTCATTTATTTTATAAGGCAGGATCCCGCAGTGGTGGTTTAGGATTGTCCGGTGCAATATCTGACTGGATAGCTAGGCCGAATTCTGGGGTAACACTGTCCATTTTGTGCAAAGCTCAAGACACAATTTTCTGATAAGCGATAAGCATTTATCAGAAGAACAAAAAGTGAAAGTGTTTATCTCCATCTGTTTGACTGCTGTGCTGATATCTCAACCAGTTTTGAATACAAGAGAAGACATGACTGTTATTTATCGACCTCCTTAAATGCCAGCAAATGGGAGGACATATGCTGGACTATCCAAAGCCATATTGCCTTGAAAATACAATGTCAGCTAGAACAAGGGAATACATTTAAAAGTTTCACATTTGAGATGTTAAGTAACATTTTAATTTTAAGTACTATCATAATTATGTATATCAATAATCTAGAATGTACATAAAATTTTAAAGAAACTTAAAAGAGGACATAGTATGCCCAAGCAAACCACTGTGGATAGTTTGGGTTTATAAACTAATAGAATACTTAGTGAGAAGAACACTTGTTCCTGAAATTTGTAACTTTCTCTACACAGATTATGTCCCTAGGTAGACTAGGAGCTCAGAATGAGAATCAGAAAGTAGCAAATCCACGGATCTAAGTTTGACTTGTAATATACTTGTTAAACACAAAGCATTATTCTAGTGAAATAATTAATACACATAAGCAAAATGAAGATAAACCCTTCAAAATACTGTTAAGAGGACCTCAGTAAAAATGCTTGGTACTTTTAGGCTTCATGACCTATAAAAGAAGTTGCTAACAAAAGATGCATATTCACAATTAATATGTTCTTATGTATCAAAGAAACAATCAAGCACTTCCTTCTGTCATAGAATAAATTTTATTGACATGACTCAAAATTAGTAATAAAATGGTATTGATTTATAGCCTCCCACCCACTTAGTCTAAGTGCTAATTAATTTACATTAAAAGTCAGCCCTCCTTTTCCCTTGAGAATAAATTATACCTTGAGGTTTCTCAAGTCATGTAAGTATGATTTCTTACCTATGACGTGTGGAAGCAAAAATAGACCACAGACTCTTTGGAAAACAACTGTGTCATACAAGTAAATATGGAGGTTTTAAAATTCAAGTTAGTGTTTTGAATATTTAAATGTTTTCTGTTTAAATGAATAAATGAATGTCCCTTTAATATATGCTTTCCTGTTTGCCACCTCATCACTATTCACAGCTCTTTGCTAAGGATGCTGTGCACTTAGCATGCTTCCTAAATTGTCATGAATAGTCCTAATCGCACTATCTCCACTATTAACTGCAATAGCCAGACCAGACGTCCTTGCTTTTAGATTAGGATTTCCAATTAAAATGAGGTGAGTATGGCACTCAATCCAAGTGAAAAATTTAAAGGGATGTTAATAAACTCAGTAATCAATATAAACAATATTTCAATGTACTACTTAAAATACATAATAAAGAAAATAGCAAAATTTTAAATAAAGATACTGTTTGTTTTATGACTTTGTGTTATTGTGCAAGAAAAACAACAGTCTTCCTACGAGCCCGCAGCTCCCAGGTTCCTGTGCAGGCTGCATTTACAAGGATTCACAATGATGTGTAAACAGACTGGACAGTCTGGAGCTTTATATGTAGCCATATTTTATTGTAAAAGATGTATTAACTTTTAACACTTGGTTCAAAATATGGGAGGATATATTGATAAGCGTATTAGGGTGCACATGTTTGCTTTTGTCTCAGATCAATATGGCACTGTTGAGCACTGATGGACTTCACAACTAAATGCACTCTTCTTACATCACCTATGTCCCTCACGAGCAAAATATCTCTCTTTCCTTTTCGCAGTTCAACTTCTATCCCCATACTACCCAGAACAGAGTCTTCCAAATCCATCCACATTGTGCATCTCTAATCTATCACTTCTGAATCATCAAGCTCCTTCTAGAATACTGTAATGATCCCAACTAATCTTCCTGGACAAGTCTTGTCTCCCTTTATGCATTGTCTACACTGAGTTCTTTAAAGAAAACTGTTGTCTTTTTCTGTTTGTTTGTTTGTTTTGAAAGATGGAATATGGAAGATGGACTAAAAGAAGACGGTCTTAGAGGCCAAAAAGACTGGTTAAGAGGATTCTGCAGGTCAAACGAGATGTAATACAGGGATAAAAAAGCTAGTAAGTTACAGATTCAAAACTGTTTTTAAGAAATAGAAGTGATAGCTGGGACTGACTGGAGGGCATAAAAAAGAAGGGGTAAAGAAACTTTCGCTTGTAGAATTGAAGTATTTTGCACATGACTATATGGTTTTGAAATTAGAGTCATGATCTAACCTAAGATGTGCCAAATCCATAGCAGCATCTTTTCAGCACTTCTTGCATTTTAGCACAAAAGTATGCAAAAGTTTTGCCCTCTTAAAATCTCTTCTTCATATATTTGATCCCTCATCTACCACCTCCTAACTCTGGGTGGTGAACACACAATGTGATATGTAGAGGATGTATTACAGAATTGTACTCCTGAAATCTATTTAACTTTACTAACACCCCAATAAACTTTAATTAAACAAAAATCTGTTCTTCAATCCTACATCCTCCTTCTGTTTGGGGTTATCCATCAGCCTTTTTTTTTTTTTTCCTAAGTCAAATTGTTCCTTCCTCCTAACAGTTGTTGAAACTTCTCTCACTACTATATCCCAATTGTCAATATTTTAATTCAGTTACTCATTATTTTCCATGTTCATGTGGTTTCTCTCCCTCAATTTATTTTCCACATCGCTGTCAAATATATTCATTATTAACTTCACTATTTGAGATCTTTCAATATTTACACACAGCCACTAGCATTTTTAAATTCCACAATAGTATATGTAAAACCTTTCACAATGTGGTCGGCTTTACCTATTCTACTCTTTCCCCTAAGAAATTTTCATTTTCCCAATGCTTTCTTTCTTAGATTCATACGAGGTCTGACAATTGAGTTTGTGAACTCATGTTAAAAAAAGTGCTACATATCTCATTGCTGAATATCACTATGGTCACCTTCTAAATACTCCCCTTGGGAAGCTACTATACCAGCGAGTAGTCCACCCTTCAAAGCAATTTTGGAACTCTTTTTCTGGAATGGCCATCAGAGCCATCGTTGTATTACCCTTGATGTCCTGAATGTCATCAAAATGTCTTCGTTTCAATATTTCCTGTATCTTTGGACAAGAAAGAAGTCATTGGGGGCCAGAACAGGTGAGTAGGGAAGGTGTTCCAATACAGTTATTTGTTTACTGGCTAAAAACTCCCTCACAGACAGTGCTGTGTGAGCTGGTGCATTGTCGTGATGCAAGAGCCATGATTTGTTGGTGAAAAGTTCAGGTCGTTTTCGTCTAACTTTTTCACACAGCCTTTTCAGCACTTCCAAATAGTAAACTTGGTTAACTGTTTGTCCAGTTGGTACAAATTCATGATGAATAATCCCACCCTCTCATATCAAAAAAGGTTAGCAACATCTTTGCAACAAGTTTACGAATTTAATTGTCTGACCTCATATATACAATAAGGAAATGGGTTCTCACCATCTGTGGTTGCATGGATGGACCTGAATGGAATTGTGCTGAGTGAAGTATGACAAACAGAGAAAGATGAATGTGATTTCGCTTATATGTGGGATATATAGAACAAATAAACAAACAAACTCATAGATACAGAGAACATTTTGATGGTTGCCAGAAGGGAGGGGCATTGGGGATGAGTGAAAAAGGGGAAGGGATTAAGAAATACAAATTGGGGGCAGCTAGTTAACTCAGTTGGTTAGAACATGGTACTGATAGTAACAAGGTTGCCGGTTTGATCCCTACATGGGGCACTGTGAGATGTGCCGTCCTTAAAAATAATAATAAGTAAATTATTTAATTAATTAACTAAATAAAAATAAAAATAACAGCTTCTCTAAAAAAAAGAAATACAAATTTGTTGTTAAAAAGTAGTCATGGGGATGCAGGGTATAGCATAAAAAATATAGTCAATGATATTGTAATAACTGTATATAGTGTCAGAAGGATATTAATTTATTGGGGTGATAGATGGGGATAGGGTGAAAAATGTGAAGGCATTAATTAAAAAGCACAAATCGGTAGTTAAAAACAGTCATGGGGATGTAAACTGTAGGGAATACAGTCAATAATATCATAACTCTGTATAATGCCTGGTGAGTACTAGACTTAGCAGAGGGATCACTTCTTAAATTATATAAATGTCTCACCGCTATGCTGTACACCTGAAATTAATATAAAGTATTAATTTTATAATAATAAAATTGAAAAAATATTAAATGAAAAAATATTAAATGTCAACTGTAATTGAAACATTTACAAAGGGGGGAAAGGTGAATGGGAAAGAAGTACAAATTCCCAGGTATAAAGCAAATAGGTCACGGGGATGTAATGTACCCCATGGAGAATATAGAGAAAAATATCGTGATAGCTTTAAAAAAAGGATATTACTTAAAAGAGTCAAACAGATGTATTTTAACAATGTGGACTCCAGGTATACTTGATTCATATCTCTGTCTTTTACTGCTTGTTTAACTAACAATATCTCTGAGCCTCAATTTCTTCATTAATATAACAATAGTTACCACACAAGGTTTCTGTAAGAATCAAATATGATTATATCTATCACATAGTATTCCTTCTATAAATGTGAAATATAATTGTTATTATTTGTAGTTAACTCATAACTTGTTATCTGAGATTAAAAGATAATTTTATGTGGACCTTAGTTTTAAGCTTTTCTCTCAGCCAATAAAAGAAAGGGATAAGACTACAATTTAAAATACACTTGTTTTACACTACAAATACAAATTAAACAAGCATTTTAATGTTGTTTGATTTCTTTTCGTTTTGCAAAAAATTAAATTACAAAATAATTCGTTTTTATAGATTTTGCTATTAAATGCATCATGGCACTGATCTGAGTCTTTCATCTTTGTAAGTTTACTATTATTATGTTTTTAGCTTATAAATCTGTTATCTCATAATATTTTCTATTTCAAAACAGGGATTTTTTTGTTTACCCCACTGATATTACTCCTTCATTATTGAGCTGGGTTTCAAAACGCAACAGAAACCCATGATTAATCTGACTGCCTATGAAAAATCATTACTTTTGATGGGATCAAATGGTTAATCAAGTATCAGATTCTAACCTCTATATATTAGAAAATAAAACATTTTATACCTCCCTCTCCCTCCGCACAACCAGTCTTGACAAATTTTCTTGATTCGGCTGAATAAAAAAATGCACAATTTTTTTAGTGGTTAATGTCATCTCTAGGATCAGAAAAATCACATTATTCATGCCCTGAAGTGTTTTCATAGCTATTTAACAAGGTGACTCTGGTAAACTGTACAGATCCTCTTTCAGGATTATCATTGGAGTTTGAGGAGTCTATAAAAAGACATATGCTATCTCAGCTAGGTCACTAAAACTCTGAAAAAGCCACACAGAGTAACAGCAAAATATTTTAACTAACATCTAGTTTATATACCCTGGCTAACTTTTTAAACAATTAATTGTCATTCCCTTTCTGTGCTGCATTGTTTTCTATAACTATTTATCTAATTTTACTTATTTATTTATATCTCCCCTCCCCATTAGGAATATAAGTACAAGAATAGGTACTTTTTAATGTTTTGTTCACTGCATTTTCCTCAAGAACTAGAACAGTTACCTGTACATAGTATCATCCTGTTTTAAATGTTGTAAACATAAATACATTAAAAAAAATAACTAGACAAGTAATTTACTTAGTTATTGCTTCTATTAAGAAAATGGTTATCTTTTTCCTTCTACTAATCGGCCATCTACAACACTGCCAATAGAACTCTGGGTATTCAAAAGGCAAATATATGTCTATATATAGCTTATCTATCTATCTATCTACCTATATTTATATCTATATCTATGTCTATCTGTATCTAGATGTATAGTCTAAATTACTTGATCTACCAAAGTCCATATTAATGGTAAGACAAGCAATAATTGACAAAACATTTGTAAGACCACACATAAAATATACACATATATTTTAAATTTTGCAGTGGAATGAAATTGATTTCCCAATCCAAATATCTATCATCCATGAAAATTATGTTGTTAGTCTGTGTCTTCCTTTTTTTTTTTTTTTACTATCAATCTCAGTGAGAATGAAGGCTTTAAGGAAGCATTTCTGAAAATAACCCAAAACAGAAGGAACACATTTCAACACTTCTGGAACCAGAAAGTGCTTGTTAGCCTTTATTTCATAGCCAAGAAGAACATAAGTTGAAAATAGCTCAAAAAAGAAAAGAAAAGAAATGACAGATAATGCCGACTCTCATGAGGGTTTACAAGAAAAAAAGCGTAAGTCTTTCTGTTTATATGGCATTATATCAATATTTAGTATAATTTAGTGTGATACAAATTCAGATCTTCATATTTTCTTTTTTTGAAAATCTTCTATATTGTTTAAATATCATGTTGAATTAGACTGTAAAACTTTCTAAATTAGCTAAGTGGTTCTCCAATAGTGCCACTGAATCTAGCCTGCTAAGCAAGTGTCAACTCAGCATAATTTTTGAATAGTTGGTAAATGAAGCATCCAAATTCTGGAGTTTTTAAATTAAGGCACGTTCTTGACGAAAATATCAGAATTTCATGTCTGTTACAATAACTGTTTTAAGGAAAATAATATTTGAAAGAGAAAGGGCAAATATTTTATTAATTATTTGATGGAAAGGTAATTATTAAACAGTTTTGGTTAGTGTAATGCTATGCCACTTCCTATGGTAAGTATAAATGAATATACTAAAAGGGATCACACTGATCCCCTCTTCTTAATGATGTTTTAAAAATAACTAAATGCCATAGTTAACCAGAATGAGGACAGGAAGACAATGCCAAAGTGCATCATTCATGCACGCCTCTAGTGACAAGTCCTTTAAGGAAGTTTTAAGGTTCCTTCAATCTAGAAAGACGTGATCTGATCAATTCATTCACAGTAAGAATTCCTCTCTAATGAGTAGTTATATTTGTAAAAAATAGACAAAATCATTCAATCATGATAATGAATCTCTAGAGATGAAAGATCTGGTGTCGGGAACTCGGTAGTAGAGGTGTGTGTGACCGCTGTGCCCCAAACCATTACTTTTTCGAGCAATCAGCAGCTAGCCGTGGAGGGGTGGACCTTGGTGGGAGAGAATCAAAATGCTTCCTGCTATCACAGCTTAGACTGAAATCACAGAAAGGGAAAAATGTAACTATCTGAATCATGGCAGAAAATAAAATATAATCCAAAAATCAGCAGTGAATGGCTACATATGCCACCTTACTTTGTCTTTTGAGAAAGCGTAAACATGCAAATATCTTTCATCTAGACAGAAATCAGAAAACAAAGATAAACTATCAGCATCTCCTCTTGAAGGTAATCTTCTACTCCCACATCAGCATATGCCTCTCCAATCACAATACCTCTATGTGTCATCTTTCTGTGTATCTGTGTGCATGGTGTCCAGAAGGTGTGACAACTTGTGTGAAAGGTACGTAAATGCCACTACTTCTGTTCTGAATCTCCAACAGACAACACCAGAGTAAGTGCCTTCTGGGACCAAACAGAGGCAAGATAATGATCTGTGCCCAATAATCGAGGACCATTAGAGCTTCTTGTGAATGTGTTCATTTGATAAACAACTACATATTTCCTGCAGGCAATGTACTAGGACACACAAAGATGAGTATGACAACATTACTGTGTTTGACATTCTCAAATTCTTGCTGAGTATAGACCTCACGAAAAAAAAACAACATTGAAATAGATACTGAGAAATGCTTAATAAACATAGTCCTAGTGGAAGAAATGATTAATTTGTTTAGAGAAGTCAGGGCCACTTAACAGAGGTGATTTTTAAGAAAATTCTTATAGAAGAAAGAGAATCATTTAGTATGTACTATATTTTTGTAGTAATTTGGATGTTGTTTGCTTTGAATGTTCCATGAACGTCTTCTTTCTGCCAACTAAATTATTAATGCTCTGAAAGGATATCATTTTTCTTTTGAATCGATCTCAATTGCTAACATATACTTGGCATTTGCCAATTTAACACTTGGGGTTTCTGTTCCTATGAATAGTCGGCCTGTGACATGTACTCACTGGTGATTTTGATGAGGCACTAATTTGAACCACTGCTTTGTGAGATGAATGTGTGGTAATCTCACCCAGCTGATGGGTGAGATTGGCTACCTCCCACTATCCACTATCTGACATCGATTTGTTGTACTTTATTATCTGCGACATTAGCAATAACTCTTGTGCTGTGAAAAAAAAATGTGCAACTTCATCTAGATATATTAATAATAGAATGAGGGATATAATAATGCCTGCTTTATTTTAGTAGGGTAATTAGCCTTAATAACTTTATAATTTCTGTTCTGTATTTGTTTAATCATTAAGTATTTCAAGTCATCCCTTAATATGTTCCGTTTTATTTTAATGTTTTATAGGGAATAACATATATTAAAATATCATTGGCAAATTTGAGACGTAACAATAGTCTGTATCATTTTCTCAGACAATATCAAGTGTGTTCCATACTTCCTGAACCATAGGAGTCAATATATGTTTGCTAAATGGGCACGATAAAAGTAGAAACATTTTCATATTAATCATTCCTTTCTAAAGAATCTTTATAATTTAACTAATTAAAATACTCAATAAGGGTTTCATAAGCATAATCAACGAAAATCAAAAAAAAAGAGCACTTAGTGGCAACTACTTGTTAATGACAAATTTCTCATTTGGGGGTTTTAATCCTTATATATCAGTGAGGACTAATTTGTAAAATGTTTCATAAGCTTTGACACTTAGTACCTAGCTAGTCTATTACTTCATTAATGATAAGATAGTCATAGCACTCTCAAAGGTAAAGTATTTATTATGTAAACACTAAAAAGAGTTCCCATTTGCAATCATTTCACTGTAAAGATTAAGGATTTTGCAACTTAGTGTTTAATTTGAGTTATCAAAATTCACTACTATTATGCATGTTGCTGTAATTTAATTTAATAAGAAATGTTTAATATCAGTAAAAAGACGTTCACTATATTTTGTTCTAATACACTAATTTCCTTCATAAATATGGCTCCATAATTATGCAAATATAATCATGAACAGAGGGTAAACCGTTATCCTTAAATGAATGCTGAATATACCATCTCTGACAGGGCACTGATACGGGATGTTATTTTAATAGTTTTTCTTCTTTTAATGTCATGGACATCATTGCAGAGTCAGAAAATATTAGTTGTACCTGATTGTTATTTATTTAAACCTAAATTTTAAAACAGCATGGAAATTATCTCCTTAAATACTATGTATTTAAAGTATTTCTACGAGCTATGTCTGGAGTCACAGCCAGCAGTTCAGTTCCTCTGGTTCTCCTACTGCTAAGTGTTTTCCTTTGCTTGTCAGAGACGCTTAGTAGTGTTTTTCCATAGCAGATTGTCCTACTAGATTGATATGAGGTGAAGGCATTTATTTTTTCATTTGTCTTTTGTTTTAAGATTTGGACTTCAATTTCAATTGCTTTTATTTTACACACACACACACACACACACACACACACACACACACACACAATGCCAGACTTTTGAAGCATTTCATGAGTAGGGTTGCTTCTATAGTATTTATTAGAGACCAAATTTAGGTATTCTAATATTGTCCCTTCCTTCCTCTTCTGCTAATCACATGAGACAGTTTATTTCTTAGCCATCTACTGCTACACTTCCCTTTATTTTTTTCTTAATTTTAAAAGGACTATTGTAATCAGACTGAAAATTTCTTATAACATGTAAAGGCTAATTCCATAGGTTTCTTAATAGCGAACAGCCATTTTTTTCCTTTCAACTAAAATTTTCCAAAAAAAATAAAAATACTAAGTCATAAACTGGTTGTTACTAATGGCAAACGACTCATTTGTGGTTTAATTCTTATGTATCAGTGCTATATAGAAAGAGCAAATATACATAAGGTATAGAGAGTCCAGTCTGAAGGCTATAACTGTAATAAGCAGTTTAAACTAAACTTGTTTCATTCCCAACTGGCCAGGGAGAAAAGAATACCAACTTCTGTTGGAGTCAAAGGCGATCACGAACTGTGATGGAGTGCTTCCTAGATTTTGAATCAGAAAACAAACTTCAGTACCACTTCTGCCCCTTGATAACTGTGTACCATTGGCAGTACTTGGCTTCTTTGAGCCTTTAGTTTGGGTTCTATTAATTGAGAATAAACGTAATTCAGATCAGCAGTATAACATTATATGGTTAAGAGGATAGATGCTAGAGCCAGCCTCTCTGAATGTAGTTCTGCCCTAACTCACTGTGTGACATCAGGCATATTGCTTCATTTCTCTGTGCGTTGGTTTCATCGTCCATAAAATAAAGACAATCATCATCGTCATCATCTATTTCTTAGTATTATTGTAAGACTTAAATGAGTACATGTAGAGTAGTTTTTGTGACATAGTAAGTCCTCAATGAATGTTATCATTTTCATTTTGATATTATTTTTCTTCAGAGGGTTGTAAGAATTAAGAAAAAATAGACAGTATTCTAAAATCAAATCATTACACAAACTTGAAGTAACAGTATACAATGAAGCAAATTTGACATAGCTATTCTGTATTGAACATTAAGAATTTTTTATTAGGTTTATTTATAGAATTGCAATACTGCATACTAACACTTAGCAATTTGCTACATTTTATATTTAATTTTCACTTAGCCCCAAAAGAGTTAAACTAGCTTTTCAAATCACCAACTTTCTGAATTTGGCATCATTTTTCAAAACTTATTATTAATTCACAAAAGTTGGCAGTAGACCATGAACTTCAGAAATAATTACAGCACAGGAGTATTTAGCTGCCTTAAAAATTCTTCCTGAAGGGGGAGGGTTTTAAAATAAAATGCTTTTCTTTTATCTTTAAGTTGCTTTGTGGACATTGTAAATTCTATTTTTTTAAGAATCAATCAAACATAATCTCAATTAACTGTACATAGAAATGCCAATAAATATGGATAAACTCTTAAATATTACCATGTTGGTCACCACAAAAAAAATGAATCTTTACAGAATTAGATATGTCCCTGCACAATATTATAGGTTTAAATTTACAACTCAGATTCCAGAGCTATTATTATGGTCTCAAAGTGTAAGACTGAAACTGAAAGATGCACTTCAGCTGCAAATATGTAGCAATTATCATGAAATGAACTTCATTCCACATTTTTGCTAATCACCATGGTAACCTGCATTCAATGGATTCTTTCTGGGAAATATTCCAGACTCTACCAGACATTTTTAGTTTAGAAGTTTAGAATATTTTTACTTTCTTGGTTACTTATATTGTTTTTAATGATATATAATGGCATTATAAAAAAATGTTAGAGAATATTGAAACTGCTTGATAATTCCTATCGAGGAAGATATACTAATAAGGTTCTTAAGTTATACAGGCAAGAAGAGTATTGATTAATAATATGTACTAATAATGGTTAATAAGTATGTTAATGAATCTAAGAGCTTAAAGTTTATACAGTATCGTAAGTGATTTAAATTCAACATATATTTTACCTGTTGATAAAACTTATGCCTCCACTTATACTCTTAATTTTAAATATTAAGTATATTAAATATAACAATGAGTCTTATCAATAAAATGATATCACCAATTTCCCATTTAGGCATAGAAAAACTTGCTCATTTTAGAAATTTAATGTTTTTTTTTAATTTTTATATTAAAGTTTTAATGTACAATTTGAAGGTTTGTGACACAAATTGCCCCGCTACTTTTCCATTAGTTTTTTTCTTTATATTGTACTTACTTTAACAAAAATTATTAAAATATAGCTAACGCACAATATTACATTAGTTTTAGGTGTGCACCATAGTTATTCAATATTTACACACCTAAAGAAGTGACCACCATGATAAGACCAGCAACCATCTGACACCATACCAAGTTATCACAATATTATTGACTATATTCCCCATGTTGTAAATTACATCCCCATGACTTATTTGTTTTATACTTGGAAATTTGGACTGCTTATTCCCCTTCAGCTATTTCCCCTGTTTAGAAGTTTTTCAATTACAGTTGACATTCAATATTATTTTATATCAATTTCAGGTGTACAACATATTCTTTAGACATTTGTATAATTTAAGAAATGATTCCCTGAGTAATCTAGTACTCACCTGGCACTATACATAGTTATTATCATATTATTCACTATATTCCTTGTGCTCTACTTTACATCCTCATGACCATTTTGTAACTACCAGTTTGTACTTTGTAATTCCTTGTCCTTTTTACTCTGCCCCCAACCCTCTCCCATCTGCTACCCCAACAAATCTATGACCCACCTGATACCATACATAGTTATTCCAATATGATTGATTGACTATATTCCTTATGCTATATCCAACATCCCCACGATTACTGTGTAACAACCAATTGGTTCTTCTTAATCCCTTTGCCCTTTTCATTCAACACCAAACCCCCTCCCATCTGGCAACCATCAATATGTTCTCTGTATCTATGAGTTTGTTTCTGTTTCGTTTGTTTATTTTGTTCTTTGGATTCCACATATAAGTGAAATCACATTGCATCTGTCTTTCTCTGTCCGACACTTCACTAAGCACAATACCCACCAAGTCAATCCATGCTGTCACAGATGGCAAGAACCCATTCCCTTCCATGGCCAAGCAATATTCCTTTGTATATATGTATCATCTCCTCTTTATCCATTCTTCCATTGACAGACACTCAGGCTGCCTCCACATCTTGGCCACTGTAAACAGTGCTTCCATGAACATATGGATGCACATGTCCCCTTGAAGTAGTGTTTGGGCTTCTTCCGATAAATACCCTGAAGTGGGATTACTGGGTCCTTCTTTGTCTCTTGTTATAGGCTTTCTTTCAAAGTCTATTTTGTCTGGTATAAGTATTGTTTTGTTTTGTATTTTTTTTATTCCATTTTCATGAAATATCTTTTTTAATTTAGTTACTTTCAGACTATATGTGTCTTTCAATCAGAAGTGAATATCTGTAAAAAAAATAAGGGAATATCTTGTAGGCAGCATTATGTGTTTGTTTGCTTATCCATTTAGCCCTCCTATGTCTTCTGGTTGGATCATTTAATCCATTTGTATTTAAAGTATTTGTTGATAGATATGTAGCTATTGCCACTTTATTATTCATAATTTTTATTTTATTTTTTTTATGTTAAAGAAGTCCCTCTAACATTCCTTGTAATACTGGTTTGTTGGTGATGAACTTTTGTGTTGGTGATGAACTTTTGTCTGGGGAGCTCTTTATCTGTCCTGCAATTTTAAATGATAGCTTTGCTGGGTAGAATAATTGTGGTTATAGGTCCTTGCTTTTCATCACTTGGAATATTTCCCGCCAGTCCCTCTGGATGGCAAAGTTTCTGTTGAGAAATCAACTGACAATCTTATGGGAGCTCCCTTATAAGTTACTAGTTGTATTTCTCATGCTGCTTTTAGGATTCTCCGGTTGTCTTTAACCTTTGTCATTCTAATTATAATGTGTCTGGGTGTAGGCCTGTTTGGGTTCATCCTATTTGGGACTCTCTGCACTTCCTGGACTTGTATGTCTATTTCCTTCACCAAGTTAGAAAAGTTTTCAGTCATTATTTCTTCAAATATGTTCTCAATCCCTTGCTTTCTCTCTTCTCGTTCTGGTACCCCTATAATGCTATTATGGTTGATGTTGTCCCAGAGGTCTCTTAAACTCTCCTCTTTTTTTAAGGAGTCTTTTTTTTTTTTTTTTTTTTTTTTGCTGTTTTGATTGGGTGTCTTATGCTATCTTATCTTTCAAATTGCTGATTTGATCCTCTGCTTCATCTAGTTTGCTGGTAACTCCTTCTAGGGCATTCTTCATTTCAGTTATTGTATTCTTTCTTCTGACTGGTTCTTTTTTATGGTTTATGTATCCTTTTTTATGCTTGCTATCTCTCTGTTGAAGTTCTCACTACATTCTGTGAGCATCCTTATAACCATTGTTTTGAACTCTGATAGGTTGCTTGCCTCCATTTTGTTTAGTTCTTTTTCTGGAGTTTTGTCTTGTTCTTTGTTTCCTTATTTTGGCTGCCTCTCTGTTTTTTTTTTTTTTCCTATGTCAGGTAGATCTGCTATGTCTCAGTCTTGGCCAAGTGACCTGAGGGGCCTTGGCACAGTCTCTTTGATCGCCTGCTCCAGGTGCTCCCTGAGTGTCCCATGTGTGGGTTGTTTGTGCCCTCCTGTTATAGTTGAGCCTTGATTGCTATTGGTATGTTAGTAGGTGGGATTGACCCTAATCAGTAGGGTGATTAGCTGTGGGGTTTTGCCAGATCCACTGCTTATAGGCTGCTATGTGTGTGGGGGGGCCTTACCCCACTGAGTGGGATTTACCCCAGTGGGCTCTGGTGCCTGTTGAGACTGTCCTTTGGGTGTGCAGCTTATGGGGCTAATCGGGCAGTGCTTTGCTGTAGTCTGAGCCAACCTCCAAGTATGTTGGTTCTGGAGCCTCCGGCAAGGGTCTCTGGTGAAAGCCCAGGTCACCCACTGCCTATCACTATCAGGCACTGCATGGTAGGAGCTACAAAGTGATCCACAGTTGTTCTCTGCCTGTGCTAACCCTGAAGGCATGTGGGAGAGACCATGCTATGAACCGAGGTTGGCTGCCACCAGTACCGGACCTGGGGTAGCTCCACAAAATGTCAGGACACCCTAAGGCCTGCTGCCACCTGCTGACTCCCTTCAGCTTCAGCCATTGATAAAGCCTCTTAAGGTAAGCAGGTTGAGTGAGGTGGGGTCTCAAGGAGTTACTAGTTTTGGAAAAATTGTGGTCAACAGATTAATGTAGACTCTAGTTTGGTTCCAGTGCTAAGCCTGGTGCTACTCAGCAAGAGTCTCAGAGCACACTGAGGCTAGATTCCACCCACCTGGAGCCCATAGACTCTGATAGTTTTCCAAGAAAGAGTGTAATAATGCAGGCTGGGCTAGCTGCTTGCAGAGAAAATGCCTCTGGTGTTGGGTGGGGTCTCAGTGAGTCAGCAGAGTGGAGGAAGTGGAGCTCACCAGACCAATTGGATTCAGATTTGGCCTATGGGGGTGGGCTCAACACAAAGAAAGATGGCACCTGCCTGCTGGCTGCATGGGAGGAGAAACCACACAGTGGACAATGCAACTGTCTTCCAGCCCTCACTCTGTGGACACACAGCTCAGTCTGAACCCTGTATGTCTCTGACACCCCCCGGATCACTGTCTCTCTCTGCTGGAGCGCAAGGTGAGTGCCTGTGAGAGAATCTGTGCACCGGCTGTGTAAGAGGATGTCTGGGTTTCCTGCAGCCTTCCATCTCACCCAGGTGGTAGGAATCCCCATCGTTTTTAACAGCCAGTTGTTGTGGGGGCTTCTCTTCCTGGCACCAGTATTCCTGGCTGTCAAAACTGATTTTTGGCTGTGGGTTTCTTGCTCCTTGGGGGGAACCCCTGTGCCTGAGATATCCCTCTCAGTTTTCAACCACCACAAGAATGTTTGGGACTAGCTGGTTTCATTGTCCGCCCTTCCTACTATCTCATCGTGGCCTTTACTTTATATCCTTAGTTATAAAACTCCTATTCAGCTAGACTTCAGATGATTCTCCTGGTTGACTGTTTCATAATTGAATTGTAATTTTAGTGTGTTCATGGAAGGAAGCAGTCACAGTCTTTATCTACTCCACCATTTTGGATCTTTTTTGGAAATGTAATGTTTTGAGAAAGTTATTATCTTAGGATACATATCAAAAATATGATTAGTGTTGACTCTGGAACAGTATCACCATTTTCAGGCCTAGTGTATGGCTTGGAAGATAAGCTATATCTGAATCAGAGAACAAGGACACAACAAAGAGGTTTAGACTGAGGATTCACGTTTCATATTTTCCAAAATGTAGGTAGTAGTAGAAAATATATACTTGGATATCAGGCTGAGTAGTGCTATTTTAAGTAGCTAGTCAGAAAACTGATTGTGACCAGTCCATGATGGGACTATGTACTTCGTTAAAAATGTCCAACAGTAGCAAACTAATGTAAGGGAACTAAACACAAAGACACTAGAGAAATTTTAACCATTTGGCATTTTCAGCCACAGCAAATATTAAGCAAAACCCAAATCCTACCAAGAATAACATAAATCTACAATCTAAAGGACTATTAAACTCAGTTCTTATTACCCTATACAAAATATCTGTCTTTTAGCATAAAATTATAAGAGATGAGAGAAGGGAAAAACAAACAAACAAACGAACAAACAAAAGAACAAGACTTAAGAGATAAAGCAAGCATCAGAAACAGACTCACATTTAATACAAATGTTGGAATTATCAGGCACAGAATATATATATTTTAAATTGTGATAAGAACACTTAACATGAGCTCTTTTCTCTTAACAAAAATTAAAGTGTAAATTACAGTATTATTAACTGTAGGTGCAATGTTATGCAGCAGATCTCTAGAACATAATTAAATTTTCATACACATTCAACATCAACTCCCTATTTCCTCCTCCCCTAACCCCTGGCATCTACTTATTCTTGTGTCTGCTTCTATGAGTTTGATTATTTTAGGTACCTCATATAAGGAGAATCATACAGTATTTACACTTCTGTTATTGACTTATTTTACTTAGCACAATGTACTCCAAGTTCAACCACATTGTAAATGGCAGGATTTTCTGCTTTTTAAAGACTAAATAATATTTTATTGTATGTAGGTACTATGTTTTCTTTATCCATTCATCCATCAATAAACACTTAGGTTGTTTTAATATATTGGCTATTGTGATTAATGCTGTAATGAACATGAGAGTGCAGATATCTCTTTGAGATTTTGATTTCAATTATTTTAGATATACACCCAGAAGTGGAATTGATGGATTATATGGTAGTTCTATTTCTAATTTTGGGGGGAAACTTCCATACTGTTTTCCAAAGCTACTGTACTACTTTATATTTCCACCAATAGTCTATTAGTCAGGGAATTTAAAATAATTATAATTAACATCTTAAAAGGGATGTAATGGAAAATGTAGACAACATGCAAGAACATATCAGTAGTGTAAGCGAGAGAACGAAATTATAAGAAAGAATCAAAAGACAGTCCTAGAAATCAAAAACACGGTAACAAAAATGAAGAATGGCTTAATGGGGCCACAAATTGATTTGACAGGACTGACAAATAAATCAGTGAGTTTGGATATAGGTAAACAGAGACTTCTCAAACTGAAAGTGTAAAGAGAAAAAAGAATTAAGGAAACATTAAATAGCATCCAAAATGGTGAGACAATTTCAGAAAAAAAAAAGTAACAAATGTGTAATTGAAATACCAGGAGGTAAAGAAATGAGCAGAAGAAATATTTAAGGAAAAATTAAAAATGATCAAGAACTTTTCAAAATTAATAACAGACACCGAACCACAGATCCAAGAGTTTGGAGAATAGCAAGCTGAATAAATACCCAATTCATCATCATCATCATCATAATCAATGTTGTCATTAACCTATGCAATATCACATTAAAACTTTAGAACAACAAAGACAAAGGTGAATGCTTGAAGGAAGTCAGAGAAAAACACCTTGCTTATAAAGGAATAAGGATAATGGATTTAGGTTGGTTGGACATATTAATGTGAACTCATGTTTAGCTTAATATAGAGATGGTTATTTATATAAGTACATATAGATAAGTGTATATACACAGGTTTGTATACATATGTGTAACTCATCTGAAAGGGCCTATAAGTAATGACACCCCAATAGCAGTGAGAAAATCTAGTGCCCAGATTTTGGTTTCTAACACCAAACTCCAGTTAAAGAAACTGAGTCTGAGAAGGATAGGTATTAAATCTTTTACAAATATTTGTTAGAATTCACCAGTGAAGCCATCTGCCCTGGATTTTGTTGGGAGACTTTTGATTACTCATTCATCCACCTCGCTGGTAATTGCTCTATTCAGATTTTTCTATTTCTTCTTGATGCAGTCTTAGAAGATTGTATGTTTCTAGGATTTTTATTTTCTATGTTGTCTGATTTTTTGGTGTATAAATGCTCATAGTAGTTTCTTACGATGCCAGCTGGCTTTCACAAGGCTGTGGGAGAGCACAGGGCAGGTTGCGCCTGCTTGCGGGAGAGTGCAGAAACGGTGTACACCAGTGCCTCCATCCCTATAGAGAGTCCCCACAGGGCCCTTGGCAGATGCTTTAGGATTAACAAATTATTCTCCTTCATATATAGCCATACACTACATAACGATGTTTTGATCAACAATGTACCAAATATACAATAGTGGTCCCAGGAAATTATAATGGAACTTATAATGGAGCTGAAAAATTTCTTTCACCTAGTGATGTCATAGCCATTGTAACATCATACGAGAAATAGGTTATACGATTATGGCCTGGATGTGTAATAGGCTATACCATCGAGGCGTGTGTAAGTACACTCTGTAGTGTTTCACAATGACAAAATTGCCTAAAGATGCATTTTATTCAGAACATATCACTATCGTTAAGTGGTATAGTCTGGGTGCTTTTCCAGCTTCTCCTTTTGCACTGGTCCCTGCAGTGAATGAGTCTGTGCATTAGCCGTTTAAGAGAAGTGTCTAAGTTCCTTACAGCCCTTTGTGTTTTTCAGATGTGAGCCACATTGGTTTTCAAAGCCAGTCATTTGGGGGGCTCGTTCCATCAGTGTAGCTCCCAACGGTTGAGATTCCTGATGTGAGACACAAACCCCCCATTTCTCAGGCAGAAGCTCGAGATTTGTGAGATCTTTTGTGGGTCACTGTACCAGGGGGGGGGATTTTGGCATGACCACATCTCTGCTTTGCCTACACATCTCAGTGAGGCCCTTTCACTATTTGTTTGAAAGGAGCTGTTTAGTTAGTTTTCAGGTCTGCTTTTAGAGAGAATTGATTCATGTTTAGCTGTGGACTCAGTGTGATTGTGGGTGACGATGAGTTTAGGATTTTCCTGTGCTGCCAACTTGGGTCACCTGTCCTTCGCTTATAACATAATCATATGATTAGGTTTACATATATGTATGGCTGCCTAAATATATGTAATATTTTAGTTGTAGTTGTTTTATGCTTTTAAAAATGATATCTTCTTTGCAATCATCTGGGAAGTGCTTTTCCTAGTTAATATCGTTTCTTAGACACATTCTCTTTATAATACAACAGACACACACCTCCTTCCACTCTATAAGTTAAAAATTCTGAAAGAATACAAACACTGTGACTCTATTTCAAATGGAGGCTTTATATATATACATATGGCCTTTCATGTGTATATTTTATTTGTTTACTGGAACTATTCCCCCTGTTTTCAAAATGTATACTCTAATCACTTTTTAAATTTAAGTTTACTTGTGAATAAATAAACCTGTGGTGATTCCAAAGCAATTTCTGTAAAAGTGTTTGTGTGTATGTGTGTGTGTGTGTGTGTGTGTGTGTGTGTGTGTGTGTGTGTGTGTGTTGGGGGCTGGGAGGTGGGGTTGTACTCATTTATTAAAAAAAAAAAGAGTAAAATTGCTTTGTTAAGTCTGAGGTGAAACAGGTGTTCAAATTTGGGCTAGTAGATGCTGCCTTCATTTCTTCCTTTATAAACATTTCTTTGTTTAAATGACAAAATATTTTATGTAAATATGCATTTTATTTTTCACTGATGAATATTCCATTGTGAGACTATACCTAACTTTTTATTTTAACTAATATTACATATGGACATTTGCATTGTGTCCAGTTTGTGGCTATTACAAATGTGCTCCTATGAACATTCTTATTCATGAAGCCTGAAACATACCAGCCAGTATTTTCTATGGTATAGGAGTACACGTGGATGTGAAATTTTTCGTTATAAAATAACGAATGCCAGCCTTAGCAATTACTGTTAACTTGTTTCCCAAAGTGGTTGTATCAATTCACATGGCTGCCGGCAAGGTCACTACTGATTCACATCTTCTAGAGTAATTGATATTGTTAAAGTGCCTGCTTATTACCTATTTATTAAGTTAAAAAGGTATCTCATTATATTAGTTTGCATTTACCTGATCTCTGAGGAAGTTGAGCCTGTCCCTATGTTTATGTGCATTCATGTTTCTTTGATTTAAAATGGCTTTGATATCTTTTGTCATTTTTCTATTAGATTATTTATCTTTTTCTTATTTATTTGTAGAAGTTCCTTATATACTATAGGTAATAAGACTTGTTTGGTTGTATATATTCTAAAGATATTATGCCAGTTTACAGCTTGGATTTTTATTTTCAATGGTGTATTTTGATTTAGGCATTAAAAGATAAAGATTCTCAATTTTAATGCATTTTAAATTATCAGTCCCTTTTATTATGAATATCAGGTTCTTCACAAAGTCAAGGTCAGAGAGATATTCTCCTATATTTTCCTTGTTGATAGTTCTTTTGTACATTGACTTTATAGACTGAAAGTATCTTCTTTTTATACTGTTTCAATCAAAATTTATTAAACATTTCAATTGCAATGTAGGGGTAATGCTAGGAACTTTAGAAGATACAAAAATAAGACACACATAAATTGACAGAAAGTTTACAATATATTTAGAAACAACCTTAATTGGATTTGGATTTTTGTTGTTGTTGTTTTTCCATAATTCCCCATTATACCAAGTCATTACTGGAAAAATTATAATTCTTCACATATTATTTTATCTTATTATTACATAAATTAATCCAATTGTCTGATTTGTGAAATTTTCTGAATAAAATGACCTTATTTTTTCCTAGTCTAGACTTTATTAGAGGAATAATTTGATATGAACAGTTGTTAAACTATTGAGAACCTATTAATAGATCAAGAAAATCCACTCTCCCAAGAAAAATGAGAGCTGCATGAGTTATTTGTAGTTGTGGATATGAATTTTGACTGAAACATCCACACAGCATACCTCTGCAAAGTCTTTTTTAAATCACTTGTACATTCCTATCTGCAGCAAGACTATCTGGGTTAAGGTTATGGTCTTAAAATTACAGCCAATAACAGGAGGACAAATATGAGCCATGATATGACTTCATCAATCATTTCTACATATTTAAACAATTTTGGTTTTCATTTTGCTCATTGTAGTATGTTAGGTGCACAAGATTTGTGTTTGACATTTGTTTTGATTTCACATTTATAACTTCCAATTGGTTGTAAAATCTACATTCTTACATAATTACAACCACTTGCCTGTGGTCTTTATGTTTGAAGACCAACTAAGCAGGATATAAAAATTGACATTCTTTTTCTTGAAGCTTCATAAATTTGTTGCATCATTTTATTTTGGTATGAAGTGTTGCTATAAGGAATCCTAATGTCACTCTGATTTTCTTTCCTGTACATATTACCTTGTCTTTCTACCTCTATGCTCAAATAAATCTTTCTTTATTCTTAATATAAAAAAATTTTATCAATGGCCTTTCCACAATGATTTTAATAGGCACAATTAGAATTAAGTCTTTATTGTGATCTTGCACTGGGCAAGACTTTAATGGAAAAAATGTTACAACTTTATCGGAGACTTTGAAAGATATTTCATAAAGAGGTATACTGTGGAATAAAGTAGGAATAATCTATGTTGTAAAGCCAAAACTAAGCTACAAATTCAATGCAATCACTAAGTGTACATGCATTATTTTTTTAGAAATTAAATTCATAACAGTCAAGAAAATTTTTGAAAGAAATATAAAAAGGATAATTTTTCCTTCCAGACATCCAAATCCATTATAAATCTGTAATAAATAAACTGGATTGGTGTTAAAAATTCAATATAACACAATAAATAAAAACTATAATTAGCACTCTTTATACATGGGAATTTAGAAGATATAATTGGTATATAAAGTCAGCAGACAATAGTGGATTATTTGATAAATTAATTTAGCATAATTTACCGTCCATTTAAAAGTAAGGTTAAATCATTACCGCTCACCTTTCACAAAAATAAATTCCAAGTGTACTAGACCATGTTTGTTTTAACAAAAATCAGTAAATTTATCAGTAGACAATGTTAGAGAATATTGTTTCCAATACAAAACATATAAAAGCAAAACACATAAAAATTAACGCATTTGATTATATCTGAAGTAAAACAATATGACAGAGGGCATCATAGAATAGGTGAAAGACAAACGATAGATAGATGGGGATAACATAATTTAATATACATGACAGAAAGAGATTAGTACCCAATTATAAGATATCTACCAACATGTAAAAAACAGTAGAAAAATTAGCAAGTCACAGTACCAAATTTACATAAAATTTACTCTAAAATAATAATGTTACCATTTTTCATACCTTCTGTTGACAAAGTTAAGGAAGTTTTATACTGGCAGGTATCGTTGGTAAGGGAATATAGAGAGAGAAATTCTCACACAGTGGGTGTATATGCATTGGTTCAATCATTTTGTTTTATAACTTAAATTGTGCATTCCTTGAGAGCCAGAAGTTTTACTTCCTGTAATATACTCTAACAAAAACAGCATACATACATACCATGAACATGGATTGTTTATTTCATGATTTTAATAGGGAAGAACGCAAAACAAGTTATATCTGTTAATCATGGAATACAAAGTAGATTGGAATACCTTTAGTATTTATGACAATGTGGTATATAATTAACAATTTTCAGTGTTTGCCACAGATGTAACTACATCCCAAGCTCTTTAAATAAATTTGTGTGATTCTTACAACATCCCTATGAAATTACTCCCAATCTATAGCTGTAGAAACCGAGATAAAGAAAGATTAAATAACTCAACCAAAATCATTGATAACTATAATGGGAGACAAGATTTTTACTGAGACAGTCTAGTTCTTAGAGTGTTTTCTAATCATAATCTCTGTGGGTATTTGTTTTTTAGGGCTTCCCTACTGAAATAGCACAACTGAGTGCTAAAATAATAGAAATGTGTTCTCTCATAATTCTGGAATCTAGAAGTCCCAAATCAAGATGTGAGCAGGACTGGGCTTCCTCTGAAGGCTTGAATGTTTACTTCCCTCTTAGTTTCTGGTGGTTGCTGGCATCCTTGGCATTCTTGGCTTGTAGCTGCATCATTCCACTTTCTGCCTCTGTCTTTGCAGTCTGTCTTCCCTTTGTGTGTGTATTCTGTATCCAAATTTTCCTCTTCTTATCAGGGCACCAGTCATTGGATTTCAGGCCCATGTTAATCCGGTATGAACTCATTTTAAGTGGATTACACTTATGCAAATATCCTATTTCCAAATAAGCTCACATTCACAGGTTCTCAATTAATGTGAGTTTTAGGGAAACACTATTCATTCCAGTACACTATGCTATAAAGTTCTCCCAGACATGTTTTAGAGTGACACAATGAAAGTTGACATGTGATGTGTACACTGTGATATTATTGATATTACTGTCATTGTCATTTTTGAGATATCTCCATGGAATAATAATAATATATGTTTTTCTATGGACATCCATGCATAAATACATAGCAAAAAATACTGAAAAGAAGCCAATAACCTAACTGGAGAGAATGAATGTTAATTCATTTATAGGCCCTTCCAGAATTTCAAAGCATCCACATGAAAGATACTTCATCACCATATACTGATTAAAATTTTTAGACTGGAATTAGAGCAAAGTTTTCTTAAGCCAGTGGCCATAAACCTTTGAGAAGACTGGTGAAGAAGAGTTGGGCTGTTTCAGAGAGAGATATGAAGAAAAACAAAAACTTGATATAGAAGGGTGTTCAGGAAAGTGCTACATTATACAACTTGATGAGATGTTTATCATCAGGAAAAGTTTGAATAGAACAATAAAAGACATGAGTTAAGTGTGGTAGCCAGCCTACAAGATAATCCCTAGATTTTTGCCTCCTGGTATTCACACACATGTTTAAGTGCATACCAGTGGTCTAGTGATCTATACTGATTTTAAACTGGTCTAAGTCACCAACAGAGTGTGACAGACGTGATCATGCGGGACTTCTGAGGCTGAGTCATAAACAGCAATGAGGAGTCCACTTCATCCTCTTGTATCCCTCATTCTGGAGAAGCCAGCTGCTAGGTTGTGAGTACAATAAAGGAGTCCTGGAGAGAGACTCATGTTAGCAATCACTGAGGTCACCCTCAGAATCAAATTGTCAGCCCTGTGATCAACCTTAGAAATAGTTCCAATTCCGTTAAAGCTTCAGACAACTGTAATCCTGGCCATGATCTTGAATGCAACCACAGAAGAGGTTTGAACCAGAACCACCTAATGAAGCCCCTCCTGAATTCCTGATCCACAGAGATGTTTGATAATAAACATTGGTTTCTTTATTTCATTAAATCATGGAGTAATAGGTTGCCACGCAATAGATAATGAATATAGCAATCTCGCTGGGGAAAAAGCACTCCAGCAAGAGTTAGCTGTTCCTATAAAGGTTCTGAGGCAAGAGCATGCACGATTGTTCTAGAAAAAGTGAGGATAGTTGTGGTCAAGTGGGAGGGGAGGTCAGAAGTGAGAGGTATTTAAAACCTTTTAAATGAATGAATGCTAAAGACATTTCAAATGAATATACATAAATTGTTAACATGTCATCACAAAAGTAAAACAGAATATTTAATTAAAATTCACATATCACAAATTGACGAATTTTCCTCAAGAAGTTAAAGAAATGAAGAATGTTTGAAAATAAAACTGAAAGAAGAAGCTAAGGATATATAAACTGAAAAAGTCTTTGATAATTTCACTGCCATTTTGGTATATTTTCCTCACAGTTGCTCTTCAATTTTATAAGCTTTTTTTTTCTTTTTTTTTCAATTATAGATATTCTGTATTTCAGTTTTTATCCTGTATATTTTACATAGCAACATATTTAAGCATTTTTCATAATATTAAAATTATATAAAATCCAATTAAAAGTTGCACAGTAATTCTTTATATGCACAAAACGAAATTCATTTGTACTCTTTGTCACCTATTTAGGTTTGTGGCAATTTTTCACTATTATAAAAAATGCTCTTTTATGAACATTTATTTTATCTAAATCTTTTAATTCAATTAGTAAACATTTCTTACAAATTCTTTCCCAAAGATTTCCTCTCGTCTAATACTTATAAAGGCGATGCTCTTTTTAAACCTTAAAACTTCATGTATGTTGATCAAACTGTCCCTCATCTCACATCACTAAAATTAATCTAATTAATTATGAGAAAGAAAAAAAAGATAGAATTCAAAGAGATATTTTGGTTTAAGACTTGAAGTGAAAAATCAAAGATTTTACATTTGGGAACCCAAATGTAAAAGATATTAGATTGAAGAATTGTTGAAGTTTTTCAGACTGAGGGCAGTAGAATTGTTTTTAGACTCTTGGGAGATTAAACATTAGTCATGCAGACAAATGCTAAATTCTGTCTTTGATTTTGACTTGTATTAGGTAACAACTTTCTTATGTCAGGTAATGACCTCAAACTTTCAAATGATAAATTTACTCTAATTTTCCCGTTTGTGCTGGCATATGGAAATCATTTTTTCCCAAAGACATAATGAAATTATGTCTTTCAAATATAGCTTGAAAATATACAAATAAATAGCCATTGGGCACTTGTGTGTTATATCAACAGTTCTGTCTGCCCAGTTATTTGAAAATTAAATATGATTTTATGTTGTTGACTTAAATAGTACTTACATAATCATAACCCTTGCATTTATGATTGAGGATTTACAAACAGCTTTACAACTGTTACCTTGTTTATCTTTGCATCTTGCTCTGAAGGCTTAACTAAGTAACTCTAAGCATTTCTGATTTATAGATGGAGAAAATGAAATAGGCAGGTGAGATTATTTATTTGTAATAGATATTGACTGAGCTGGGAATGAAGCCAGGACTCTAGAGTGTTGTTCATTTGCTAGTCCTGTATCTTGGTTATAGAATCTAATGGTTAATTATTTTAATTGAGTTACAATAACATGGCAAATTACCTGACATGCTATCAAATGGAATCATACACCTACAGTCCTATAATCAATGAGGTTAACAGTGGCATCTCTAACATACTTTAAATTGAGAGCTTTCTAAATTTAAACTAAATCTATTAAGCTAAAGCACTAAATACCAATTGGTAAGACTTGTCCCTAAAACCTTCTACAACGGTTTTCCTACTTCTTACCATCTAGATCTCAATTTCTTATCAAGTTTTTCTTTCCCCTTTCTTCTCTTGACAAAAATCTCCTTATCATTTATAAACTTGAAAGATAATCTTGTCAGTGCTATCAATCTCTGCCATGAAATGTGAAATCATCAAAGCAGACTTAAATGAATGAAAAAAATCTTACCCAACACCAAAGTTTTCTAATATTTAGCAAATTATACAAGCAAGCCACAGATTCCATGTGGAGAGAGTGATGTAAACACTCCCGGTTCTTTCCTTCTACCAGCCTATTGCTGTTCTGCTTCAGTCACCCTGAGGCAGCACTTCAGACCCAGACCAATGATAAAGTCTGCCTTTCTCATACATCTGTACTTGCAGCTGCCCTCTTACACTCCTCATGTGTCCAAAGGATTCTGATTGTATTTCCTGGGGATTGGCCACTTTCCTATTAAGTGGCACATATCAATTCCTAGGTTGAGACAAGGAATTTAGCATTGCTACAGGCTATTCGCATCTATTTTCCTTCTTCCTTTTTTAGTTATTTGGCATTCATAATTCCTGAACTTTTGGACCTTGTTTGTCAGTATTCATGGCAGGGAATAGAAATCACTCAATGTTTTTAAGCAGACAGGAATTTAATACCAGAATTAAGGTGCTTACAAATCGTGCTAGAGGTGGTTAGAGGTCAAGAAATGCTACTGCCATCCAGTGGTCAGGAAAGTGCAAACTCTGCTACCATTCTCACAGCTGCCACTCACCCCCATACCTTTCATCTGTACACACCAGACAGGCTGGCTTTATTTAACATATGGAACATGTGCTGCATCCTGCTTATCAGATGCTCCACCAAATAATGAAAAAAAAATGGCCTTCACCTCTTCCATTTTCCAAACTCAAATGTGTGCATCATCTCCAGCAGTAGAAGTTCATCTCCTGCAGGAAACTAGTTGCAAGGGCATCTAGGATATGTAGTTTTTAACCATATAACCCCTGTGACACAGGGGATAGGAGCATAAAATAAGAAGAAAGTAAATATTTTATTGAGTGCCAGATGACGCTACCTAGCATATTTACTTATTTATTTACTTATTGATTGATGATTGATTGATTGATTTCACTTTCCCAGTTTCAAAACCTCATCTTACAACTTCAGGGTCCTGAGTCCACACCTGACCTGGTACATTCTTTGAGCTTCCTATCAGCATTTCTGTCATGTGTTTTCAGTAATCCATATACTTTAAGAAGCTATTTGTAATTTTTTAAATTAATGACAATAGATTAATACTTTGTCTACTGGTGAAATATTTGCATTATTACAAAGGCCATCTGGAATCATTAACTTTAGCAATGAACTTAGTGGGACTATCAGGTCCAAAAATCATTTGTCTTGCTTCTTCTATATTTTAGTCAGTAGGAACAATATCAGAATTGCATCCTTTCAAAACCACAAACTAATAATTGAGAAAATGGTTTAAAGTTCCATTTTTGGAACTTGCTATTTATATGCTAAGATTGAACTATCACATGGAATAAAAATTATTTGAAAATATCCCTAATATTATATAGCTCATGATAATTATATTCTCAGATTTCTTATTGTTTGCAACTTGCCCAATCTTTTCTCTTTATCCTTTTGACTATCTTTACTTGTCTCATTATTTCACTGTAAAGATGTAAAATATTCGTTAGTTTTTCTTCAACTGGTATTGTTGAAAGGAAAATTTTCATTGCTCTAATTTTTTCAGTGAATTAAACACAGCTACAAAGCTGATATTTTTGATAAGTGTAGAGCTTTTACTGTAATTGTAAAGAACACCAGGATAGGAATGTTATTCAAAGCAAAATATTCAGCCTATTGTGATAGGACAAAAGAAGAGACCAAAGGAAAAATGTTTTTTTGTTTTTTTTTTCCTTGCCTCTGGGCAGTGAAAATTTGGTGTTACTAAGGATACTGATTTTTCAAATATACTATTCACTATTTCTTAACAAATTCTCCTTGTTAATGACTGTCAGACAGTATAAACTACAAAGGGTTTAGTGTAAAAAGTTTTAATCAGCAACTAAAACCAAATAAAAAGTCCCAGATTTGTACAGAAAGTGTTGGGAAGATGAGTACCTGCTTGCTTTACTAAACCTCTTAAATATGAGTAATATCTAGACGCAAATTTAAACTACATACATCTATTATGAACTAGTTGAAAACTGGGCTACATGCTAAACATAAATAATACATTAAAATGGGGAATGCAATTTTCGGTAATTTCCCCTGAAAAGAATGAATGCCATGATTTCAATATGTTTACATGTTCAAGGATATTTCAATATTTTGAGTGGTAAGGCATAAGTTATTTGTGTAAGATATGAGCCCCCGTGGAATTTTTATAGACTGAGTATCAAAGAGGGACTGGAGAGCCCAGGATCCAACTTGAAACGTCTTAAAGACAACTCCATCTTAATCATTCCCATGCATAGTGCTGTATGTGACAAAAGTTGGCCCTCAGTTACTGTTAAATGACAAGCATGTGCTACAATAGCAACATGAAATCAAATGTTCATTATAAGTATATTATAGCTTATCATCCGGAAAGATTTGGATAAAGATTCAATATTTATTTAGTCCAGTTTGTTCCAAGCACTGCATTAATCTCTTTTACATGCATTCTTATACGTACTTCTTTCAACAATCTGAGAGTGTCTTAGGAGGGGGAAACAGATATAGTTCATTCCAAAGTGATTTGATGGCATTAAGATTCAAATTAAAAGAGAAAGTCAGAAATATATCACACACTCATACTTACGATCACAGCAGAAATTGCTGTCGCATCTAGCGAGAAGCAATGGATTCTGACTGAGGAGATACTGTGCCTTTAGGAGGCCTCACCATGGCAAGTGTACATCGGGAGTGCCATTGACGTGCAAGCTGCAGCTGCTCCCCCTTTGAACTCCTTGTTGCCAGGGACCAATCGGCAAGAAGAGGCATCAACTTAATGGTATGAGACAATGACGCTGATCCTCAAGGGTGGTTAGGCGGCTCTTACAACTGGAGTCAGGGAAGAATAAGTGTGGAACCCAGATGGTCCACTTGGCCACCTCTTGCTTCTCCATTGCTTCATTGTAACTGAATGGGCGTGTGCAGCAACCCCAGACTATGAAGGTTATAATGGTCAAGAAGTCACTCTCAGAAATGATGGTTTGGATCATACCACCATGGAACACCGTGACCTGCCCAGATGATAGCCAAGGATGAGGGGAATTTGAAACGAACAGTGGAGGAGGGAGAATGAGGAACAATGACAGTTTCTAGATCTACTGAAAAGAGTGTGGCTACCGTTCTTCTCACAAACCTCCCTACTAAAAATTCAGATTACTGTATTATTCAAAATTCCCCTCAGGAACTGAGGCCCAAGGGAAACGTGGAGGAGCTTTCCTTTGTAAAACTTTGTAGTGAAGCAAAGGGTGAACTGCAGCAGCCATGAAAATACTCCTCTCAGGCCTGGGTCGCAGCGTGCAGAGTTCACTGACGGCCCTAGCTACTGCGTTCTGACATTCATTGCCACATTTTAATGGAGGTCACCTTTCCCACAGGTTGTTCTTGCCAATGACTGAGGTTGGCAGGGATTCAAAGGGAGGCCTGTTCCTGGGTTGGACTCCTCTGACAGCACCTTTGGGCCCCCAACAGCCTTGACAAACTTTCCTTTGAACTTCAGTCAATAATGTTTCCACCCAACATTGCTTCCTTCCTTTCCTCTCTTTTTCATTCAGGGTCAGATTTCAGTCATGCTGTGATGGCTTTTCCAGCCTCCCTTGGACCCCTCCCCATTTTCTCTTACAGCTTGCTTCTCACCGGGACCAGACCAATGCCATACTTACTGGATGAAACTTGTCCACTTTTTCATTGAGCAGCTTTCACTGCAGTTTCATAACGAGTTGACAGCACAACAATCTTATCTTACAAGGCTGACAAGTCTCCTCTCTCCCCGAAATTAATCAAATTTTCAGGCCGGTTGAAGAGACCTTTCTATTTTTGCTGCTCTTGCAGATAATTATCTTAAATATTTGTTCATTTCTTGGTTCCGTTCAGTGTGCTGATGGGAGGCAGAAGGAGGTAACAGCATTTGGGGAGAGAAAAGCGGTAATAGCATGTTGAAATGGCACACATCTTTCTTAAATCTTTAACATTAGTTCCAACAAAGCTAAATTTTGTTAAGTTTTAATTGTCTCATTTCCTGCCCTATCATATTTAGTTTTTACTTCTCGTATTTTTTCCTTTATTTCTATGACCGAATATATGTTTACTTATCTCAACACTATTCCTCCCTCAATTTGGATCCTTCTCCCCCTTTTAAATGCTTCCATTTTCTGTTTACCACTTATATCAGTCATTCATTTCATCACATTTACTGAAAATCAACTCCATACTAGGCAAGGAATGGAGATGAAGACATGAATATAATGGGGATTTATCCTCAGGAAACGAACACTGTACTCAACCCTAAACATTCTAGAGCTTTTTCATAGCCAGGAGATACTTCATGAGAGAGTATGCCCCCTTTTCAGCATAGCTCCTATTTCTGCCTTTGTTTATCTATGCTATGAGTTATCCGGGTCATATAACCCTTCAAGGAATATGCAACCATAAAAAGTGTATAAAAGGTTAGCAGTTTTGCACATTATTGGATGAAAAATGAAGGACAATTTATGTACCTTCTACACTGAGGTTACTGTAGTAAAGATATTTTCCCAATCCCAATCAGACCTTTTTTTTTAGTAATCATGGAAAAGTGCTTATTGGGAGCACTTATTAACCAATTGAAATGATTTCTTTTAGGGATGAAGATGATTTTGACTTTTATCCAGTTGGAAGCTTATCATGAAGCATGATTGCCTGCCTTAATGAATTATATACAATCAGGAAATATACGTGAATTAGGTAAATTCTGTTGAAGTATGTTTATGAGATGCTAGGTTTAGAAGACATTGAATTCAAAATTGACACAGGCATATTCTCAGGGACAATGTCTAAGACAAACAAACAAAAAGACCAATAACAGTAACATCTGTCCACGAGTGTTCCTATGAACTCCTGTGTTTGATTTCTAGTTGACTTTTATTGGTTTCAAACTCATATTTTTATCTTGGAATTTGATTTTCACATTCATCTTATACATATGACAACTTTTCTTTGCCAATCTGGTAACTAACTTCAGTTTATCATTTATATTTTATTTTTATTGAGCTATATTTTATTAAGGCTCTCCTTAGCTCTCAATCCTGACCTGGCCAGTTCTTTTTGTTTTTCTCAAAATTTTATTATTAAAAATATCAAATATACAGTAACATTCTATGACTGAGATTCTGCAATTAATATTTAACCATACTGGATTTACCACATACACATCTTGCTATACATCCAATAATCTATCTCTTTTTTGATGAATTCCAAAGTTAGTTGCAGACATGACACTTTAGCATGCATATCATTAACTGGAGTATAATAATTCTTTATTGTTCTTTTTAATTCTTTTTTCAAAGGATATTTTTTATTTTTTAACTATAGTGAACATACACTATTATGTTACTTTGACATAGTGATTAGACATTTATATAACTTATGAAGTGATCACTCAGTGAATCCAGTACCCCTTTGACATCATACATAGCCATTACAATATTATTGACAATATCCTTTATGCTATATTTTATATGCCCATGACTATTTTGTGTCCAATTTGTACTTCTTAATCCCAATGCCTTCCCCTTTTTCACCCACTCCCCAACCCCCTCTCATTTGGCAACCATCAAAATCTCTGCATCTATGAGTTAATTTCAATTTCATTGGTTTGTTTATTTTGTTCTTAGACTCTACATATAAATGAAGTCATATGGCATTTGTCTTTCTCTGTACTCAGCACAATACCCTCTATGTCCATCCATGTTGTTTCAGATGGCAAGATTTCATTCTTTTTTATGGCTGAGTAATATTTCATTTACATATGGATCACCTCTTCTTTATCTATTCATCCATTCAGGGACACTGATGTTGCCTCCATATCTTGGCTACTTTAAATAATACTGCAATGAATATATGAATGCACATGTGCCTTCAAAGTAGTATTTTGGGTTTATTAGGATGAATAACTGGAATTGATTACTGGGCCCTCCTTTGTCTCTTGTTATAGCCTTTGTTTTAAAGTCTGTTTTGTCTGGTGTAACTATTGCTATACCAGATTTTTTTTTTTTCCATTTCTATTTTCATGAAATATCTTTTTCCATCAATTTACTTTCAGTCTGCAATATCTCATGAAAGCTCCCTTGTAGGTAACTAACTGCCTTTCAATTGCTGCTTTTAAGATTCTCCCTTGGTCTTTAACCTTTGTCATTTTAATTATGATGTGTCTTGGTGTTGGCCTCTTTGGGTTCATCTTGTTTGGGACTCTCTGCACTTCCTGGACTTGTATGTCTATCCTTTTGCCAGGTTAGGGAGGTTTTCATCATTATTTTTTCAGATGAGATTTAATTCCTAGCTCTCTCTTTTCTTCTTCTGGTATCCCTACAAAGCATACGAGTGTATAGGTATGACTGATGTCCCATAGACCTGTTAAAATATCCTCATTTCTGGTGTTCTTGTTTTTCTTTTTTCTTTTTCTTTTTCCTGTTCTGATTGGGTGTTTTTTGATACATTATCTTTCAAATTGCTGATTTGAACCTCTGCTTCATCTAATCTGTTGATTTCCTTTGATGTATTCTTTATTTTAGTTATTGTATTTTTTGTTTCTAATTGGTTCTTTTTTATGTTTCCTGTCTCCATTTTTATGTTTCCTATCTCTGTTGAAGTTCTCCCTGATATCATTGAGCATCCAGTATCTTGAATGCTGCATCTGATAGATTGCTTGCCTCCATTTTGTTTAGTTCTTTTTCTGAAGCTTTTTTCTGATCTTTCATTTGGGACGTGTTTCTTTTTCTCTCCATTTTGACTATCTCCCTGTGTTTGTTTCTATGTATTAGATAGGGTTGATATATTTCCCGGTCTTAGTAGAGTGCCCTTGTGTAGTAATTGTGCTATGGGGCCCAGTGGTGCAGTATGCCTGTTCACCTGAGCCAGGTTCTTTTTGCTCACCTGCTGTTGTTGAGACTTGGTTCAACATGTCAAGGGTAGGGATTGATCCTCAGGCTGATTGGTGTGAGGACTGACTATGACTACAGTGGAGAAGCTTTTGTGCAGGGGCTGACCCTACAGAGCAAGATTTGCTTTACAAAGGATATGGTGCCTGCCCAGTCTGCCATTTAGGTTTGTCATCTGTAGATGTAGCCTGGTGGTGCTCCAGCACAGTATGAAAATGGCTACCAGGTATACCTGCCTAGGGGCCTCCTGGGAGGTGTCCCACTGCAGGCCAATTTTGTCCTCCACCTGCGCCCTTCTGCAGCTACCTGGCATGACCCACAAAGTGATCTGTAGATGTCTTCCACCTGCACTGGTTTTGGAGGTACCTGGGAGAGGCTAAACTGCAAACTGAGGTTGGCTGCTGCTAGTACTGAACTTGGGTCTGCTTAACAAGAAGCACAGGACACACCAAGTCCAAATGCTGCTTGTTTGAGGTTTGTGGACCTTTTGAGAGATTTTAGGAACATTTGCAGCATGAGTTAAGACAGGCTGTTTGGATGGAAAAGCCACTGGAAGCAACTTAGGTGGGCCTATAATTTGTGGGGTGTGGTCTCAGGTATACACCAGGGTGGAGCAAATGGTGTTAGCCAGAATGAGGGAAATTCAGATATGGCAGCCACCTGGGTCTGCATACTGGGAGGTGGGTTCAACAAAGAAACAATGGCTTCTGTTAGCACGTTTGTCTGGGAGAAAGCTGCTCTTCCAGCACTTGCCCTGAGGCCAGAAAATTCAGATCCTCCCCATACGTTTCTGGCACCTTTGAAGCTGCTGCCACAGTCCTGGAGCTCAGAGTGAGTAAGTCTGTCAGTGAGTAAGTCCATGTGTAAAGTTCCATTTTAAGGGGAACACCTGCGAGTGCAGCCTCCCTCTGTCTCACTCAGCCACAATCTCTGCTGTTTTTCGTAGCCAAAAGTCATGGAGATGTCTCTCCCTGCCCCTGGAATGCTAGACTGGGAAGCCTAGTGTGGGGCTAGTTCCCCTCACTCCTCAGAGTGGGGGCGGGGAGGACCTCTGTAGCCAAGATATCCTTCCCAATTTTTAACTGCCCCACGTGGGTGTGACACCAGCCTTTTCCACTTCCCCACCCCTCCTACAGCGTTTCCCCAAAAATAAGATCTAACCAGAAAATAAGCCCTAGCATGATTTTTCAGGATGACATCCCCAGAACATAAGCCCTGATGCACCTTGTGGAGCAAAAATTTATATAAGACCCAGTGTTATTTTCAGGTACTAGTCTTGGTGTAGCTTCTTCTGTATATCTTTAGTTATAGAACTTCAGTTCAGCACGACTTTCAGGTGATTTTCAATGACGGCTGTTCTGTTGTAATGTTGATGTGGTCATGAGAGGATGAAAGCATGGCATTTACCATCTGGACTGTAAAGTCTTTATTTGATTCTTTAGAGGTAAAATTCATATACAAAGAAATGTTCATATCATAAGTATTCCATTCCTGTAAAATTTTGACAAATGTTTTGACCTGTGTAACTCAAACCCCTATGGATATATTGCTTTCATTGTAAAGCTTCTAATACCTAACAAGTCATAGTTTCAAGACACATTGACATGTGACTGAATTTAGCTAGCACAAGAAAAACCTTACAGAGAGATAAACTTGTTTAAAAGCAGTCATCTTGTGGCATCTTATCACTAGGCTAATAAATAATGCTATGTAGCATTGTCATTTGCCCTTCAACATGGAAGTCAACCCTCTTACCCTCAACTCTGAGCTCAATACTGACAGAGGAAAATTTCACTCATCTATATTCCTAACACTTAAGAGGAGATGAATAGATATTTTACACTTTAATAAATAAACAGAAGTTACATATTAATCTACACTAGAAACTTGTCCAAACTGATAATATATACAAGTATTCTTTGCTTCCAAATAGATTTAGTTCTTGAGATTAGATACTAAGAGTGGAGATACATATATATATATATATATATATACACATATATATATATGATGTATGAGTATGTATCATATATATATATATATTCATATATTATATATATGAATATATATAGGAAATCATACATATATGTGAATTTTAAAATTTTGTATGCACTTTAATTTCTGAATAGAGATTCTGCCTGTCCAAATACTTATTATTATTACTATTATTATTTCCTAATTTGGCCTGTATTAAAATCAGAGAATCAATGTCTTATCCAGATGAGGATATGTGTAAAATGCTAGCTTTGCATGGTTTGCCAGTTTAATAATTATAGGTAAGACAATCTTATTATGAGGGATTGATTCTTTATTCTCCTGCTGCAGGACAGCAGGGCTGCTATAGGGGAAAATAAATTCAAATTTCTGTAGACTGCATTTTATTTTACAGAAAGGATCAAATGATAATAAAAAGAACCAGAATTTTGGTATGTATGGGAGCTCTTATGAGGTCTGCTTCCTTCACCCTAGCAAAGACTCCTCTTAGCATGTCCTTAGCAAAGGTATCACTGGGGATAACACCCCATGAGTGTCACTTCTGGATTTTATCACTTGTTGAGAGCTCATGAACTAACACCACTATTTCATGTTTTCAGAGTCATTTATATTGCAAATACTTGGCTCCAAAAGTGTTTTACCTCTTCACTATATCACATTCTCACTGTTGCATAGCTTTACACCTTTGCAGTGATCATAGCATTGTGACCTATCCTCAGATGACCCATCACTGATTATTCTATTGGCAGTAACCCTCTTCAGTCTTCCAAGTGTTCAGAAACATAAAACAAGGTCATGTCAAGAGAGTGAAACAAGAGTGAAAGTAGATCTGACACTATACAAATTAATAATAATAATAAAAAAAAACCCGGAGTTTTCCAAGAAAGAGGCAAACCAGGCTGTCAAGTCTTAAATTGACCAAATCTAACTTAGATCAAATTGACAAAGCTAGTAAGGCTGGAAGATTGTGTTTCTCAGCAAGCCTATGGAAACAGACTACTACAAAGCCTTTTTGCAACCTGATTCTGATATACTAGGGTCTGTTTAGTTGCCTATGGTAGTCTGCTTTGGGTCTTTCCTTCCACCTGCTGTGACACTTACAAGATCACTAATCCATCACTTACCTTCCTGGACCCCTGGCCTCCAGCACATTCTGACTTCTAAGAATTGCATGTGCTTTTGTATTGATTGGTTTACATATATTGCTCTGATATTCCAGGTAACTTCTTTCTATTATGCTTCTTTAGTTTTGGCATTTTAAGAGTTACCAGCCAAGAACATTTTGCAGCACAATAGTGATAGCCAGAATTGAAGTGAACCATAACAGATTTCTTTATCTATTCATTTATTCAAATATTTATTAAGCATCTATCATATGCCATGCCATGAATTAAAATCTGGGGCAGGACACTGAATACAATGTGACTTATATTCAGTCATAATATGAGAGGATTAATATATATATATATATATATATATATATATATATATATATATATATACACATATATATATACACACACACAAGAAATAATTACAGCATTGTGTGATTGGTACCAAAATAGAGATCTGTATTAGGTGTATAGATATAAATGTCCTTTACTTACATAGGAGTGGAAAGTGGTCAAGAAACCCTACAGAGGAGACATATAAATTGTCTTTAAGGATGAGAAGTCTGCTACCGCTGAAAATTTCGGGTAAGGTGCAAAGGGCATTCCAGGCAGATGAAGCAGCAAGCACAAAGATATATGGTATAAAATAGTAGGGTGGATTAGCAGTAACTTAAATAGTTTAGAATGGCTAGATGAATGCTACTGTATGGCATTGGTGAGAGATGATGTTGGAAAATTATAATAATAGCAAATATTAATGTGGCAACTTGTTCTATAAATATTACATGTTGTAACTCTTTATAACAACTCTGAAGTAAGCATACTGTCTGTATCATTGCTCCTATTTTATAGATGTAATAACACAGATAGAGAAAAGCTAAGTAAAATGATCAAGGTTGTGTGTCTAATAAATTATAGAGTCAGGATTGACATTCAGGAAGTCTGTATTGTTTATCCCTGATTTTATTTCCAAATTCAGTTTTGAGGTAAAATGTACATATTGTAAAGTTCATACTTTTTACAAAGGTATGTGACAATCTGGGGATTTTGACGATTCAATTCATCCATATCATGGCATATATCCAAGTTCCATTCTTTTTTTTTTTTTTGCTTTTTTTCTTCCCTTATATGAGTTCATAATAAGTTTATCAATTAACTAGTTGAAAGATATTTTAGTTGTTTTAGTTTTTGATGATTATGAATAATATTATGTTGCAGTCCCTGTTTCATAGTTCCAAAATCTGGGCCGTCTCTGAGTCTGGTTCTTTTGATTGCTATATCTCTTTACAATAGTAATATTTTTTCCCTTGCTTTTTTATGTGTGTCATAATTATTTATTACACACTGGAGATCATATGTAAGCAGTAAAAGATCAAGTAAATAATATTTATACCTGGAGATGGCACTCTTTTTCTTTCAGGTGATAGTGTAGGATATTGAGTCAATCCAGTAAGGAGTTAGCCAAATTTGGATTTTTTTCCGGCTTTGATCATTGTCAGTGAATGACAAGCTTCCTTTTTCTGTAGCAGTGCCTCGTGCTTAGGGTGGAGACTAGAGTACCACGGGGGTTTTTGTTCTACCCTCCTTTTCAGCACTGTCTGTACCACAAAGGGAGCTCTGCTCTTTCTTGCTCTCCCTCTTTCCCACTCTATCTTTGTTCATTTATGAGCCAAGGGGCAGAGTTCTGTAGTTTGTGATTTGGTACTTTTTAAGCCTCTGTTGGGGACAGAAGCCTCAATCTTAAGCAGGTCCTGTGCACCTGGACCTCAGAGGAGGGCATTCTCAAGATTTATGTGCCTTCTTCCCATGATTGCTAAATTCTATTTTACTTTGTGGCAGAATTTACATGAGAGAATGTATTCTTCCCCTATCCTGGTAGTATCAGGATAGGATGCTTGTTCTAGGACTGTTTTCTGTTGTTCTCTCTGGGGTATAGGGTTTTTTCCTTTTGTCTTTTGTGTAGCATTAATGTATCTTTATCTGTATCCTGAAGATGACAGGGTTTGCTCTCCCTCCCCTAGCGTCTTTAGGCTTTTGCTCCATATGTGAGACAGATCAGGAAAGTGAGTGGGGTTCCATATTTTTCCCTCACTGGTGGCTTATCTCCTCTTCCATGTCTGAACCACCATTGGGGGCTCTCTCTGTTCTCCCATATTATCTCTCAATCTTTCTCATTAGCAAAGAGTGAAGGTCCATGGAAAAGAGACAGGGTGTGTGCAAATTCCTCTTGGATCTAGGGCTCCCAGAGGTTCAATATTGTCATGCTAGTCCACACTTGACTTTAGAAATTCATTGATTTTTCTTTTTTTACTTCATTTATTTGTATTCACTTGTGTGGTGGATAATGCTTCTTTCTCCTGTGCTATTCCCCAGGTAAGAAAATCCTTGTGTTCCATCTCTCCTGGGAAAGGTCTGCCTCTCTTTGGAATTCAGGCTATTTCATTGCCTTGCGACTTCAACAATCTGATGGATTCAATAAAATCTCTGCCTTTATATTTAATCTAATTTTCTCTCATTATTGGGAAGAAGCAATTCTCATTCCATCTTTTTGCAACCTAGGCAGAAACCAGCTGTGCTTTTAACCATTATACCAAATTTTCCTTCCGAAGCATCCATCCAAATTAGATAATTTAGGGCTTACGTTTATATATTACACTAAAATTTTATCCTGAAAAGCAGATAAGAGATACAATAAGATTTTAAACAAGCGAATAACATAATCAGAATTGGGATTTAGAAAAGTAACTTCTACAGCAGTGATAAAAGCACATGTTACCATGTTTCCTCGAAAATAAGACCTAGACAGACCATCAGCTCTAATGCATCTTTTGGAGAAAATATTAATATAAGACCCAGTATTATATAATATTGCATTATATTATATTATATTATATTACATTATATTATATTATATATTAACCAGGTCTTATAGTAAAATAAGACCAAGTCTTATATTAATTTTTGCTCCAAATGATGCATTACAGCTGATGGTCTGGCTAGATCTTATTTTTAGTGAAAGATAGTAAAAGCAGAAAGATCAGCTGGGTCTGGAATATTCTAGGGATAAAATAATAAGTAACTGAATTAAAAAAAAACACAAAAAAAACAACAATAACAAAAAAAAACAAGTTGTGAAAAATGTTAATAAATTTTCCAGACTCAATGAACAATTAGTTGACAATATAACAACAACAAAGAAACAGACATTATAGTATAACTGCACATCCTAATTGACCAGTATATCAAATCCCCATTTCATTAGTGAACATATCATAGTTTAAATGAAAAATTAAATCATTAGTTTGGAGCAAAAAAATTGTAGTTTATAAGGTTAAAAATCATTGCAAATACTGCAATTGCTTTTTTTAAAAAAGATTTTATTGGGGAGGGGAACAGGACTTTATTGGGGAACAGTGTGTACTTCCAGGTTTTTTCCCAAGTCAAGTTTCCTTTCAATCATAGTTGTGGAGGGCGCAGTTCAGCTCTAGGTCCAGTTGCCGTTGTCAGTTGCAGGGGGCGCAGTCCACCATCCCTTGCGGGAGTCGAACCGGCAACCTTGTGGTTGAGAGGACACGCACGAACCAACTGAGCCATCTGGAAGCTCAGCAGCAGCTCAGCTCAAGGTGCCATATTCAATCTTTAGTTGCAGGGGTGCTGCCCACCATCCCTTGAGGGACTCGAGAAATCGAACTGGCAACCTTGTGGTTGAGAGCCCACTGGCCCACGTGGGAATGGAACCAGCAGCCTTTGGCATTAGGATCATGGAGCTCCAACTGTGGGCTGGCCCCGCAATTGCTTTTGCACCAACCTAATATATTGTCAACTTCAGCATAGGGTGATCCCAAGGTTTCCAACTTGGGAAACTGGATTGGTCAAAAATATGGTTGAGATATGCTTTAAGAGCCAATATTGGAGGAAAGAGGATATACCCAAAGAAATATTACTATATTCCTATCAGGTGTTGAGGTTGAACAGAGAGCTGGATATATGGGTTTGGAGATATGAAGAGAGGCCTAGGGTAAAGATATAGAATTGATGATTTTCAGTTTTGGAATTCATTGATATAAATTAGATTACCCACAGAATGTAAAGTAAGAAGAATCAGGGAGGTGCTTGATAGAGAATGACCAGAGAAGAATGAGTGTTAATGTAGCAAACTGCCAAAATAGTTAGAGGTGTGATCAAACAATATGGTGACTATTTAAATTTTAAAAAAGAAAATTACAGTAAAAGACACATTGCCATTAATCTCCATCAAAATGCTCCCCCTCGTTCAAACACACTTATACCATTTTTCTTGCCACTTTCTGAAGCAGTTCTGGAAGTTCTCTTTCATGAGTGTCTTTAGTCGATATTGTGGCAGCCCCGATGTCCTGAATCAATTCAAAATGTTTTCCTTTCATGGTCATTTTGACTTTGGGGAAGAGCCAGAGAAGTTGCACATGCCAGATATAATGAATAAGGTGGATGAGGACACAAGGTAATGTTTTTATTTGACAGAAATTGCATACCAGAAGTGATGTGTGACACAGAACGTTGTCATGATGAAGATGATTGAGAGCACACTTAAAAACACACTTTCTCTCAACCGTAGCTCACACCCAACTGAATGCACCGAACAAGTTGAAACTTGCCACACACTGTTAATAAGGTTCAACATGCCACTTCCCATACTGAAGATCCCTGACTTTCTGTTGGATAGCACTCAACAGCAGCATTCACCATAGTTTTTTATTGCAATGGAAAGGCTCTGTGTCATGCATCACTTGTGGTACAGCAATTTCTGTCAAATAAAAACATTATGGTGTGTCCTCATCCACCTTATTCACTACATCTGACACCGTGCAACTTCTGGCTCTTCCCCAAAGTCAAAACAACCATGAAAGGTAAATGTTTTGAATGGATTCAGGACACTGAGTCAGCCACAACAGCATAACTAAAAACACTCACAAAAGAGGACTTCCAGGACTGCTTCAGAAAGTGGCAAGAATGATGGAATCAGTGTGTTTGAAACAAAGGGGGTTATTTTGAGGAGGATTGTTGGCAATGTGTCTTTTACTGTAATTTTTTAAAAATTCCAACATTCACTATATTTTTGGATCATACCCCATAAGTAGTTTAAGCGTGGAATGGTCAAATAGTCACTGAGTGAAGTAAAAGATAGACTTATATTTAACCAATAGAGTTTCAAACCCAGACTACAGAGGAAATGGAGAACAAAGCCCCAGAAGGTGTATTATACAATTGGGGAATTCAAAACAGCCCTCTTCCACATATACCTGCACTTCTCCTCAATATTATATCTCAAGCAAAAACAGTATATTTGGCAGAATAAAATAGTATGTGGTAACGATATGTTTATTTAGAAGATGGTATTCATTTTCTTTTTCTTTTTTCTCACATTTGTAGCTTGATGAAAAACTTTTACAAAATCACATAATAAATAGAACTACAACTTCTGTATCACAATTTATTTTATTGAGCTGATTTGATGTACTATCAAATTTTATGATTTATTACGTTTCATACTATTAGAAATACTTGCTCTTCAGAGTGTCAAATTGTGCAATATAAGGGAGAGGAGTGGTAAAGACCAGATAAAAAGGTTTTAACCTAGGACCACAAGGATGTGTGTGTGTGTGTGTGTGTGTGTACAGGTGTGCACACATGCACATGCCCACTACTATTTCATTGCATTAAAGAGTGTGATTAATTTAGAATTAAAAAGTCTTTTCTGGGACAGTCATCTCAATTTGACTTGTTTGAGAGTTAATTTTTCAATATTGAAGAGTCAATATTTGTCCTCTGTTATGAGTGAATTTAAAGTTAGTCATCTTGCTTTTCTGCATAAAGCAAAATAATTTGGTTTGTCTGGATTTATGGTTTCTTCTAACTGCATTTTTTCCAAGAGTAAAATTTTCTTTTCTTTTAGTTTTTTTTGTTGCAAGTATAAAACAATATTTCACTTTCTCTACTTTTTTTATATCTTATAACTTCATCCAATTAAGACATAGCTCTATTTTTGAAACAAAGGATATTTGTGAAATGCCATTTCTGCATGTCCTTCCAAAACAATAGTCTCTACTCTCCCATTAAAAATATATCTCACTTTTCAAAAATTTCCATTAGATCACTTCACTTTTACAAAAGACCTACATTAGTACCTGTTTTCCGTAACTGAAAGAAATCTAAAGAGGATTTTCACTTTTACTAAAAAAAAAAAAAAGAAAGAAAAAAAAAAGCAAAAAGGGAAAATAGCATTCTGCATTTGTTTTCCATTATAGAGGCAGTGGCACCCCAGCAGCGAGAGTGGCTCCGCCAAGCTCCTTCCCTGGGAACGATACTCAACATTTCAGCATCAAGTTGCCATGGCTTTGAAATGTGTCTGTGAGTATCTGTGCTTTATTTCCATTTATTTTGTGCATCCATTAGCACAATGTGTCCTAAGATATCAGAAAAGTCTAAGAGAGCCTGTAGGGTGTTATGGTGAGCGTAAAACTGGGCATATTAAGCCTCTCGATCTTGGTGAACAAAACAAAAACATTGTGCATGCATTGAACTTACCCACATCCACTATTGATCATACTATTTACATGCAGGGAGAAAAAATCTTGAAAGCTGCCGAAGTTACCATTGGTTCTGCTAGTGCTAAAAGTGGTCTTTATAGTCGGCATCCATTGATGAATAAAATGGAAAGTCTATTGTTTGAGTGGATTGATGGGTGAACAAATGTGGTGTTCTGTTACCTGAAGGAGAAACCAGTCAGTTTTTTTAATAAATGAAACTACATTGTACATACATTAGTTCTACTTTACACAAGTGTATTTATCATGTTCTTGCAGTATATCAGTGTTATTTTAGGTTTTGTGTGTTATTTGATATGACGCAGTAGGTTAATTTTTGTGTCTGGAAATGCTCAAAATTTTTTCTGTATAAATTAATGATAATTGCTTCTTTGCTTTATGCCATTTCAGCTTATGAAAGTTTTCATAGGAGTGCTCTACTTTCCAATGGATGTGGGGGAACCCCTATACTCTGGCAGTGCAAAGCTTTCTATTCATTTTTTTTTGTTTGTTTCTGATTATGTTTAATGTAAACCTTCTATGATCTTTTTGGAGACCTCTCAGTCTAAACAGTGTTGGCAGTGATTTTTCTTACCCTTAATTGTGCTCATGACTTTGGTTTAGTTTGTCCTTTTCTGCTCTGAGCTTCATGGTTTGTTATTTCAAAGTATCCATTCATCTGCCAGTCACTTTCCCCTTCCCTCTTTGCATAGGCATTCATAAAAATCTCTCGTTATGCTGAGTTTTACTCTTTCTCTCTCTGGGATTTAGTCTGGAAAGAGAAATGGACTCTAATCCCTTCGTTATCTTTGGAGTGGGAAACACTGAATGTTCCTTTTACCTCATCTGTTTGTAATCCATCTGAATTACTTTACCCTCAATTCCACTTAAACTCTTATATTTTAAGCAGGTATTGAGAAAGGACTCTCCATTTTCATTGATTTCTTTCTCTCTTTGCCCAGACAATGCTTCTTTCTCTCTATTTTCCCCTCCATCAATTATATACAATCATCTGTTTTTCCTTTTTCTTTTCATTAGTCTTTCTCCCTCCATTCTTTTTAGGCCCCAGAGATATATCTTTTCTAGTCATTATCTTTGCATGGGTTTCCACCGAATCTAATTTAGGAGTTCTCAACTCTTCCTGCACATGGGAATTCTCTGACAACTTAAAAGAACATAATGATTTCTGGTGTCTTATGCAACAAAATAAAGCTGAATCTCTAGGTGTGGATTTAAAAGGTGTGGATCTAGGTGTGGATTCTCAAGTGATTTTAATGTACAGCCAGGAATGAGAACCATTGAGCTACGTATTCTTAGCCAGTTTGTTTTCACTTACCTTCCTGCTCAAATAAGGAAACTCATGGAGGATATCCTTTCAGTGCTTTTTCTTTTGCTGGTAGTAAAACCATATAGTATTTACAAACAGTACTGATACTCTCCACCTAAACAGATATGACACTTAACGAATTATATCATATTTACTGTCACTGGATGAGAGCTGGGTAAGGCAGGGAAGATAGAGGAGAAAGTAAGGCAAAAGAGATAAATAAGGGGTGCGGTGAGTAGGCTGAGAAGGAGAGTGGATGCAAGTTTTCCTGAACGTGCTCATATCACCTAGGGCTGCTTGTCACACATGCAGATTCCTGCCCATTCTTAACAGACTAGATCTGAGAGACTCTGAGGGCATGGGTGTCTCTACTTTAATCATTTTTGAGATGATCCTATGCCTCCTAAACTTTGAGAACAATAATACTGATCAACAAAACATTGACAAATCCCACTAGAAGTCATCATTTCTTCTTTTCCAACACTTAATGTCACTAATAAACAGTGAACATGAAAAAACTTCATTGAAAGGTGGTCTAATATGTTTAATGTAAACCTATGTTTACATTAAGCAGAAATGCTGTGTGTGTAAGGATGTAGGGGACAGGTGAACGGTGCTTGCAGTTGTACATAGCACCATATTTTTGCAGTACTCCCCAAATTGGTAAGATCTGAGAATTACCTGGCTCACTCGTTTAAAATTTAGATTTCTGAGCCCCTCAATGGGGGTAAAATGAATATTTTGATTCAGTATGTCTGGAATGGACTGCAGAAGTGTGTGTGTGTGTGTGTGTGTGTGTGTGTGTGTGTGTGTGTGTCTTTCCACAAATTCCAGAAGTGGTTACTAGATAAAAGATTATTAAATAACGGTGATTATTGGCTAAGGGAAATCTAGAAAACACTGACCTTGGGCAATTGCAGAGGAATTGGGAAAAGTCCTCTGACATTAAATAGTCTGTTTTCTAATTCCAGAAATTCTTTTATAAAGGGTCACTCATTTGGTAGATATAAAGTAGATAACTGGTATCATATTTTTGTTGAAATTATTTAATTTACCGCAAATGATCGTAAAAGCACATAAACAATACAAAGTCATGTTTTACTTTCTTTGAACTTGTGCTTTGATTAAGTGGATTAGCATAAGTAGCCGACTTGATGTTCTGGGTCAGGCGAAAACTGACTGTGGGTTCGCTCGCTGGCATGCTCAGATAGGGAATGTTGCCAGTGCAGCTGGCTTTCAGGGAACCATGTGGACAAAGTGGGAAAGTTGACTCCCTCCTTTGTCTTCAGCTTCAGTCTTTAATGTATTTCCCTCCCTAGAGACCCCAAATTCTGCTGAGCTCTCCTCTGGGTCTCTCCCAGCCCCCTACATTACCTAAGAAGCCTTCCCCACGTAGGGAGTTCACATTCTTTAGTGTGTTGGTGCAATTGTTTATCCTGGGATGAATGCACACCCAATAACTCATGTTCCATGTATAAGGAGAGAGAAAGAACCCTGCTTGGCCTACCAGCTTTTCCATGGGTAATGTAGTTCATCGATTGCTTAAATGATTATACCTGGAAACTAGTTCTCTTTCGTTTGTACTCTTTGAACATCTTTGGATCTGCTCTTACTATGAATTTTCCTAATGGTTTCCTCCTGAGCATGTTTTAAGCTTGCGAGTTATTTTACTCCTGTCAATCCAATGCCATCTATTTCCTATCTTCTAAGAGATTCTCCCAATTTCTTTGTTGTTGATCACATCCTTCACTGGTTTTAAATACTTTCTGTAATTTTAAGGAATCAGGATAACAGGGAGGGCAGAAAAATGATCAAATATTGTATTAGTCAATAGGAAAAAAATAAACAAAACTGCAAACCTTTGATTAATTTAAGATGAAGTAAAATCTATTGAGAGGATAACAGGAAGCTTACAGAATTGCCCTGTATCTTGTAGAACCAGTTTCAGAAATCTCCATTACACCTGTGCTCTGGAATCAATGGAGGCTGAGAAAATGAAAATCTGTATTTTGAGCTTTGATAACGAGAGGGAGAAAGTCAAGCCTTTTTCAACCTCTTAGTCTATCAGTCACCTTCTGGCTTCATTTTCTGCTTGGCAAACACATCTCAACTTTCCAGTGATGTATTCGTTACCACCTTAAAAAAATCCTTGTATATTTAGCGTTGCACTGTGTCAACTTGGAAATCTTCAAAAGTGAATCACTCCACTATCTGTTTTTCAAATTTTATTCCCAGGTTGCCGGACTTTGCTGGATAAATTTTCAAAATTATGCTGACTGAAATTTCATGCTAACTTAATTCTGAGTCATGAATTTGTCCATGTTTTTTCCTTGACCTTCCTTTCTTCTTTCTCTTCATAGTTTCTCCACAATCAGCTGTAGCATAAAGGAAGGAGATGCAAACTGGAATAAGACCTGATTTTAACTCTAGGTTCTATTACTTATTGTGTGATTTAGGAAAGTACTCTTCATTTAACTCTGTTTCTGTTTTGTCTGACATGGGGTTAATACTTAAATTATAGAATGCTGGTGATGATTAAAAGAGGTATGCAAAATTAGCTTCCATTCTACACTATGCCCACATAGGGTAGCTATATAATGCTTTATATGCAAAGTAATCCCAAATATTTATTAAAAATATTCGTTTGGTAATTTTTTTCCATGTAAGTTCATTTCCAAATTTCCAACTCTTTATGGAAAGCTTGAAATCTCCACTGACACATCTGACTAAAAATATTTGTAACAAGCAACCTCATTTTTCTACCAGAATTTCTTTCTGACTTAACTTTCTTTCTGGTTAGTTGAGAGAAATTGTTTAGTAGTACATCACCTTGTTGTTTCATTCCCATCACACTTATGTCATCACATTTTTAAACATCTTTCCTTCTACTTCACTTTGACCAAGGGCATAATATTCTGTCCTATCAATTTTGTCCACTAACCAGAACCGAGAATCCTTGTTTCATGTACTATTTCACCACCCAGCATATGATGTAATCCCTGACACAAGAAAAAAAAAATCTAAGTAATCCAAGCTATCTATTCACTTTATTCATTTACTTTTAATTCCAATAAAATCTACAATTCAATTCACAGCCTATTAGATGATATTTGCTTAACAAATACTATTGTTCTCAAAGCAGATTATATGTCATTTTGTGTTTCTTCATACAGTTATTAGAATATCCATTCTATAGTGCTTCATTCTCATAATTGTGTGTAAAATTCTGGGATCATGACTACTTTCGAAGAGCTCTCTGTTCTCTAGTGCTAACGTCGCTGTGTACTTACAGAAGACCCCTTCTGCCCCCTAGGATCCTTGCTTCAGTGTATGAGATCATTTGAAATGTCTGGTCCTTCCTTCCTAAAATCCTCCCATTGAATTCAGGAAGAATGATTCTTATGAGCCAACTACAGAAGCAGGATTTGCTTTTCTTGTGTTCACAATTGAGAGGTTAAAAAAAAAAAATCTGCGATGTAATGTTTAGCATTTTCTCTTGTGAGAGTGCAGATGGAAGATACAGCTGCTTTCCTCCAAATCAATTTCCTTCCATTGGTTCGCTGTTATCTGTTATTGTTTTCTAACAGTGTATTTTCCCACACAATTTGAATTATTTTTGTACACAGTCAATTCTTAAGTTTTACTTCTAACAATTAGATGATATCCAAACTTTTCTTCCTTTCACCGAAACTAATTAACTACATTCTTTAACTTCAAAGCAGTGGGTTTGGTATTTCCGGGCTGTACAGTAGAGGGATTTTGTAGTAATGAGAGCCTGAAGTATATTAGTAATTTATACAATTAATAGGTTGATTTATCAGAGATTCAGATTCATAAATTCTAAATAAGAGACACAAATAACTATTGCACCTTAATGGGTTGGAAAGACTGCTTAGAAAAGTCAAGTAATTACAAATATTTTTATAAAACAGGACTAATACCATTTTGTCTTTGAATAGGGTTTACTTAAGAGAAGTGGCAGAGTAATAAAGTCACTAGTTATGTACCACTATATAAAGTAATTTTAAGTGAAAGTTAATGTAATCAATTTGAATAGTTTGAATATATACATATACCTTTCTCTTAAAATTACCAAATATGTTATGTGTGTGTGTCTGTGTGTGTGTGCATGCAAATATACAAATGTTTGGTGATTGTTACGTGAGATTTTAGGAGAAATATTATTGATAGTAACTGGACAAATATTTAGATTTTCTGCTTAGCTTTGCCTAGGTAGACATAACAGATATGGTGTTTATTGACAAGAAGGCAAAAAAGTATTTTAGAAAAAAATGTAAAATCATATAAACATTCTCTTGTGATCTCTGAAAATCAGTTTAACTTATGTACATTTTTTCTATGTGTAATTTCTTGCCTCTGACAAAAGCATTTAATAAAGAATAGAGGTAACTAGTTAGGTCAGGGACGTGGAATCATTGAGACCCATTTGGTTTGCGTTACAGACTTTTGTATAACTTAAGAGCACATACAATATTTTTATTCCTTTTGTTACAAGTGACACAGCACATATTTCTAAAGCAATTATTTAAACAAGTATGTGTAAGGGTAGAAGAATTGGTAAAGGCCGGAAGGAGCCTGAGCATCAATGATGTAATAGTATCAATTGTGAGCTGCCATAAGTCCTGGGCTCCTGGCACCTGGGGATAGGCCAGTCAGGCTACAAATGCATGTTGGTTCTAGGTGTTGGGGTTACAGAAATAAAACAGACTGAGCCATTTTTCTAAGCTGCTTAATTAATTGAAGGGGGCAGAATGTGAACCTGAAAATAAATAAGATGATTTTGGGTATTGAAAAGTGTTATGAAGAGGATAAATAATAGTAGAGAATGACTCTGTGTCTAGGAGAGTTACAAAAGGACTTTCCAACTAAGTACATTTCAACTAAGACCTGAATAATTAGAAAGCGGCAGCCATGTGGAGATTTGGGGGAGGGAATTCCAAGCAGAAAAAAATAGCAAATGCAAAGCCCTAATCCAGGAAACAGCATGATGTGTTCCAAAGAAGAGGGAGGAGGCCGGTGCCTGGAGAAAAGTGGATAAGGGAGAAGGTAGACGGACCAGAGTCCAGAAAAATGGCAATGGGAAGATGACAGAAGACCTTGCAGCCCATGACGCAGAGTTCAGATTTTTATTTAAAAGTAACTGGTAGCCACTGTAGTTTTAAAAAGTGTACTGAAATTATATGATTTACACTTAAGAAAGATCATTCAGGCTGCTGTGTGGTAGATAGACACAGCGGGCAAGAATAGGCAGGTAGATGAGGAGAGTGGTGCTACTGAAATCCAGAGACATAATGAAGGTTTGGACCAGAGAAACATTAGCAAAGATAGTGAGAAGCTGCATATTTGGAATATGTTTGGAGGGAGAGCTGACAAGACATACTGATGGGCAGAAAATAGAATGTGTGAGAAAAGAATCATGACTATTCACCTCACTCTTTCCTCACTTTCTTTTCAAAAATATTGTTTTGTTATAAATACAGAGAAGCAGATTTGCCTTCTCTCCTCCCCACTTTTCAATTCCTCTCTAAATGGTTCCATGGCCTTTTTTCTTAACTTTATTTTTGGACATGATGGTACAGAATTCAAAACTAAAAAAGCAAGCAAATAAAAAATATTTTTTTTATGCTATCAAGGCAAAGAAAACCATTTGTGTTCATCAGCATATTTTCTTTTCGAAAGTCTATTTTGCCTTTCCTCTTTCACAATGAATGAATTACGAAGCTTGAGGACAGAACAGTTGCACACTTAGCATCTCCTGTCTACATCAACATTTTTAATACTAAGAATGGAAATAGGATATTGCATTCCATTTTCAAGTAAAAGCTAATTGTTAGCTTGAGGCTAAGGAAAGTACAAGAGAAATAATAATGGCAATTATATTTTGAGAGCTTGCTTTGTGCCTGGGATGGTTCTTCTTGCTTTATGTATGTTAACTAATGTATATTAACTAATTTAACCCCAAACAATACTGTGATGTATTTTAAAGATGAGAAACTGAGGTGGAGAAACTTATTCAAGCTCACAGTATTAACACATGGTAGAGCTGGCATTCAATTTCATGCAGCCAACTCCTCTTTACCAACATGTGCACTGTACCAACATGTACTGATATTCCTTCTCATCTTGTGCACTTTTAGCAATAGTGGAAGAATGGTTGTTATTTCGGGCATCCTCTCTAATGATGAAGATAGAAGCAACATGGCCTTTGAATCTCTGAGGCAAGAGAAAATAAGCCAAATGCTCATTGACCTCTGATGATGGGTCAGATAGGTAACAATACATGCTCACCATCCTACTGTCTCCAAAAATGAATTTATTCTAATTTTCTAGCATGAACAGTCTTCAGCAAATATTCTAAAAACATAAATATGAATTCTGGGTGTGGGAGGGTGTACTTTATCTATGTCATTATCACATTGAAATGTTATAATAAATCTCATAATGTAAGTATTATTATCCTGGTGTTATGAATGGGAGTCAAAAAACTTATGAACTTTCCCAGGGTCATATAGACAATGAACTCCAGAGTGAAAATGACCGCTTTGGTATACATCTAAATCCTCATGCACTTTTTAAAACAATGTGTTATATTATTAGTGAATTATAATAGTCCAACGCACTTTTGCCCAGTTTCAGATATCATACTTAAATGACACTGTGCTTAACTGATGTAAAATAATACCTCAGTAACGCTTTGAAACCAATAGAACTTTGATATAAAAACATCTATGAAAATAGGGTTATTCTTTGTTTTGTTTTTCTATTTATGTTAACCTTTGTAATAAGAAACTTGAATGATTCTTTCAAAACAAAATCACAGTAAAGTGAAATGATATAAAAGTATTAAATCATTGTTCCGAAGAGGGAAAACCACAGAAGCAATACATGTTCTATTTTCTTCAAGATTCATTACACAGGAGTTCTATTTTTAATTCTATCTTTTCTTCTACTCTGATGTGTATGTTTTCTTTCCACATGACTGATTTTTTTTCTATATTTAATCCCATAATTTTGTTCTATGGAATTTTTTTTTTTTGGTTGGGCAGCTTTTGTTCTGAGTATATATGTGTGTATGGGTGTTTTCACTGGAAAGTTAGAACCATGAAATAATAATAAACTGATAAACCTAGTTTAAACCTACTGAAAAATACAATCTTCCAAAGATTTAGACAATAACTTTAACCCAAAAGAATGAGCTCTGTAGCTGAAGAGATAGAATAACTGTTCAGCAGTGAAATGTGAAGCTGGACCAGAACCAGACAGCGGTAAGTCTGCTTCACACAGGAATCTGTCAAGTGTGCTGCTTATCTGGTTGGACCAGTTGGACTACCAGATTCTTGATTTCAGTAGGCCATTTAGGTAAGTCCAACTGATCTAGATGTTTACCTTAATCAGTATTTTATTTTAAGAAAATGCAATTTGAAATCGCCAAAGTAACACTGCAGATTGAAAAACTATGTACATTATACATAATTTGTTTTAATTATTCATTCTATATATGACTCCTCTGTTCCAAGTTTAGAATGCTTTAGCATGTCTCAGTTTGGTCCTAATATATAGGTTTTCAAACTGTCTCTGCCAACACCCTGATATGTCTCCACTGATTCCTAAAGCATTTCTAAGCGGTGTGGGATGTGATTGTAAGACGATGTCTGGAAGTAGATCGATGATTTGGCATCTTGGACCCAAAGAACCAATTAAGAGGTGATCTACTCTCACACTATAACTGAGTGAAGTTTCAGGACTTAGGTAGTTGTTATGGTTGTACCCATGAGATGGGCAACCTGGTATGACCAGTTGTTCCTGTGTTTTAGTGCTTAAGCGGGTTATCTGGCTGCACACAGCTTCTAGGCACTTGAATATTGACTCTTCATAGATTTCTTCTCCTGATCTATGAGCTCTGATACTTTTTGGGCCACAGACTGAATTTAGGATGAATTTCAGGGATAGACCCAAACTATTCCTGTCCTCTTTAACCAAATCTCTTCTGGATTCTGGCCCATTTCTTTTCCAAGTCTTCCCACAACAAACTTGTCCCAGCCTTCTCTTCAGAAAATGATCTACCTTAAACCATATCACTGTCTCAATTCTGCTCCAACCTTCTAGCCTCTAAGCCACCTCTTTAAAAGACCTTTTCTTTATGTGTTGGAGAAGCAAGGGAAAAATCACTGTCAGGCTTTCTGCTTTGTATACAATCTTAGTAGTTTTAGTCTTAATTTCTAATTCATTATTACAAAAAGATAATAAAACATGGGATGACTTTTCCTAAAGCCCTTTTTAATTTTTAAAATAAATTTATCAGATAGAAATTGTAGAATTAACAAATAACTACTATATAATATGAATTATATGGTAGAATTGTCATGTAATAAAATGCACATATTTTAAGTGTATCATTTGATTAGTTTTGACAAATATATGCATCCATGAATTCATGACCACAATTAATAAATGAACATTTTTGTCACCCCCTCAAACTTCCTGTACTCCCAATCCCCAAACAACCACTGATCTGACTTCTGTTACTATAAATTGTTTACATTTCTTAGTTTCTTATGTAAATTTAATCAGGCAATATATATTCTTTTTTGTCTAGCTTATGTTACTCAGCATAATGACACTGAGATTCATCCGTATTGTTGCGTGTATCAACAGTTCTTTTTTATTTCTGAGTAGTATTCCATTAAATAGATATATGACAATTTGTTAATCCACTTACTTATTGATGGTTTTTTGGGTTTTTTTCTAGTTTTAGATTATTTCAAATAAAGCTGCTATGAACATTGATGCATAAGTCTTTGTATGAACTTATAGAGTAGGTTTTTATCTTTTTAGCTTTTCAAGAAACCAACAAAGTATTTTCCAAAGCTCCTGTGCCATTTTATATTCTGATTAGAAGTGCATGAGTTTCTGTTGCTTTATATTTTTGTCAACACTTGGTATAGTCAGTTCTTTTACTCTTGGCCATTCTAATGTGAACTTAGTGATATTTCACAATGGTTTTAATTTGAATTCTGTGACTAATACTCTTGAAGATAATTTTTATGGGCTTATTGTATATCTTCTGTTGTAAATTCTATTCTCAAATCGTTTTTTATTTAATTTTTTAAATTACTGAGTTATAAGAGTTCTTTATATATTTTGCCCATAATTCATTTGTGAGACATATACGTTGTGAATATTTTTGTGTATTATTGTTATCTTTATAATGGTGTCTTTTGAAGAGCCAAAGTTTTTAATTTTGATAAAACATATATATATATATATATATATATATATATATATATATATATATATATGACCTTGTCCTATTCCAAGGTTACAATGCTTTTCTCTTAGTTTTTTTTTTAGTTCTAAATATTATTTGATATTGAATTGAAGTTCTTTTATTTTATTTTTCTATTCGGACATCCAATTGATCAAACAGCATTTGTTCAAAAGACATTCATTACCCCCATTGAACTGAATTTCCTTGATATGTTTGCTGTAATATAATTGACCATATATGTGTTGATCTATTTCTGCACTCTCTATTCTGTTCATTTGATCAATACAGCTATCTTTTTGCCAATAGAAAATTGCCTTGATTAGCTTTATATTAAATATATAAACCAAGAATGGTAAGTTCTCCAAGTTTATTTTTTTCTTTGGGCATATTTTTCGTACTAATCCTTTATGCGCTTTATAGTATGTTTCATATTCTCCTTGTTAGAAGGTAATATGTTCAAGAGGGGCCATTATTCATAATTGCAGAGCTCAAAATATTTTGAACTATATATCTAAGGAGATTTTCCTCTCCCCTAATATAGTCTGTATTTCAGGAAGAAATTTTTTTCTCTTTTCCTGAGATACCCTTAAATAGAGCTTTTACAATAAGAGGACTTTCTAGTCCTTAGATTCCCCCCACTTTTTTTAAAATAGAAAAAATGCTCAAATTCTTCTGGTTAGGGTTGGTGAACAATTGATGGACAGAGAGTTGTTAAGAGTTAGAACACCTTGGACATCAACTTGTGGTTTCTGATATCAGAATTCCATAAGAAACTTCAGAGAATAAACAGGATTAGATTAAAGTTTACCACTAGAGTTTTGGAAGCCAGGATCTGGAGGTAAATGTGCTGTCAAAGAAGATGGAAGTGGGATAGAGGCCCTGAAAATCAGGAAAGAAGATTAGTAAGGAGCTGCAGAGTAAAGATAAGCAGAGCGCCATCCCAGGTAAATACCTGGAGTATTGATCATGTAACTCCTTTTCATTTCTTTATTTTAGGGTAGTGAATGGAAGAAGCGAATGCATTTAAAATAGCAAGATAGACACTATAGCTTATAGGTATTGAGTGCTCACCCCACGTGCCAGATACTGTTCTAAGAACTTTGCATGAATTAACTGATTTAATCCTCAGAACAACCCAATGATGTTGATTTATTATAAACTCCATTTTAGAATACCAAGGTACAGAGAGACATCAAACAACTCCATTAATTCACATACCTAGCATGCCGGAAAAGGGTACTGAGGTGTATATTGAACTCAGATGGTCCATACTATTGTCTGCTTTGCTATTGTCTGCTTTGACTAACCTCCTCCAGTCAGATGGAAACCGGCTTATACTGGGTTTTCTATAGATTTACTAATGATTCTTTCATTGTCCAATATTCCAGTAATCTTGTGTTGGCAGTTATGTATCCAAAACTCTTACTTCATCCCAGAGATAAGGTTAGTTTGTGTAGAGAAACAAGTCACATAAAATATGTGGTTTTCAACAGTTTTAACCTATGTATTTCAAGGTGAGCATCAGGCTGTCTGGTACAAGTTTCACCAGCTTTGTGAAACCCTCCGTATTTTATGAGTCTCACTCTTTCCCTTCTAATAAGTCTCATAAATTTTACAAGCAAATACTGTGTTTTCCTTTGTCCATTGACAATGTTGAAGCTTGGGAATGCAATATTCTGTATTGGTTTAGGCCTGGATAAGGTGTTTTTATTTATATAACAGTCCTATACATTCTCACACTTTCTTTCCATCACTCCTAAATTGGAGAGATCTTAGAGTTTTACTGTTTAACAAATATTTTTATGCCTGTTTTCTAAGCAAGTTTATTTAGGATTAAAGTGATCATCCTTATGGGAAAGTGATGAAAAAGAAGTACTCTAGACCTCAGTGAAATGAATGAATACATAGAAAATCAGGAAAACATCCTAAGTGCAATGCTGTATCTTAGTTTTCACTAAGGATGTCTACGGACGTATTTTCTTAGGATTTAGAATTGGCCTTAGTTCAATTAACTGAGAATGCAAATTTATAGTGTCTTCTGTAGGGTTTAGTTCTTCTTTGAAACTATTTACACATTAACAAAGGAAGAGTGCTAAAATTCCTATACACTTTCTATTCCTCTTCAAAATTTTAGGTATTGTCAGAAGTTCCACTTCCACCCTGAGTTCTGAAGAGAGTAGAGTACTGTAGCATGATTAGGGGCATGGACAGAGCAGACAGACAAATTTGGGACGCCATTGCTTTTACTTATTCTCTATACGAATGGTGGTCAAATTTCACCAGAAATTTTACAAAATTTCTGTTTGTAAGTAAAATGATGAAAACTATTTATAATAACAGCCATGGTGATGAAATTTACTTAGCACTTTCTATATGCAGATGTATGTGTATATGCTATTTTCAGGCTCACAACAGCAGAGTTACCTGGGCATCGCTGTGAAATAAGAAAATTAGGCTTAAAGAGGAAAATAAAATAATGAAAGAAACTTGCCTAGATTGATATATCTTGTAGAGCAGAGCTAGATATGGACTGAGGCTGTCTGAGTTCATACCATTTGCTATAGCATCTTTGTTGACTTAGGACAGAGTGGGGCATATGGTAAGCACCAAAAGTGAATTTACCAAGAAGCTAGTAAGGCTTCAAGCCCCCTACATTTCAGACAACCTTTTCAAGCTCTGCACTTAAGCTTGTGTTTCTTTTTCTTATACACGGCCCCCCAAATGTAAGTTTTAAACCTCACGAAACCTGGATCTGCCTCAACTAGGCACTCAATTACTGTTAGATCTTATTATTTTTAAGTACCCACTTACTATTGCTGGTTATTGCAATATTCATGAAGTTTGTTTGTGCTGAAGTTGCAATTTTCCAGCTACTGCCTTTCTCCTGTGCTTCTTGTTTGCCAGCACCTATACCTTCTACTGATTATTTGTTTACCCAGCATTTGCCTTGCTATATACTAATTTAAACAGAGATATGAACATAAAAGGATTTGTCAAATATGAAGCCCAAAACATATATTAGTTTTTATCATTGCTATAAATAGACATATCCTCTTAATTAGTGAGAAGACATTCTGGAGAAATAGTCCCTCTAGTTGCCTTTTCCATCTCACCCCTCACTGCTTCTATGGTCAACCATTTGTGAGAGTGAATAAAATACTAAATGTTCTATGAATTTATCATGACCTTGAAATTTATATAATGGCAATGATAAAAACATTGAAAGACATTATCATAACAATAATTATACCAGGAGTACTCATGTACTGATAGGCTAAATAGTAGCTGTTAGAGTCAACATTGGAACTGAGATCTGTGACCCAAAAGCCTTTGTTCTAACCTCTACACTCTTTGGGCTCCCTATACCCAACATTACTCAGACCCCTAGCACCTTGATTCAGCTACATTAGGTATGGATATAAATAGCAAATTAATTCAGCGGGAGAAAACCTCGAAAAACCAAACTCTTTATGCCTGAAGTGCTCAGACAAATCACGGAGTTAATTATATATTCTAAAATTATGCAAATGATCCTGTGAGTTGTGAATTAATCAATGTTAATCACTTGAAAAAATAGTTTTTAAGTTATTTTTTTTTCTTAGAGATGGGTCAGAGCAGTTGAGATTTCTTAGTAAGCTTCCTTTTTAAAAATTCATTTTTTTTTCCTGGCAGATGAAGACTACTTGAGTTATTTTGGTGTTGAGCAACAGTCACAGTAGGTGATTAAATTAGAGGCAGGTGTAAAACCCCTAAGAGTTACCAGGGCTGTTTTCTGCTCACTGATGTTATGGGTCAGCAGTAAATTTCTGACACTTGAACGCCTTTCTTTTGTGTAAAGAAAAAGATACTAATGTGACCTGCTATTTAGAAAGAGGAGTCAATAAAGGAATAGAATTAATATTGGATGAGGAAGAGAAAGTTCATCTGTTTATTTGAATTTGAAAGCAACACATTCTCAGCTGTGGGTATTTCAAGTGTACGTTAAGAAAAATGCAAATAGAGCAAATGAAATGACAATCCTCTTTTCTTATCAGCAAATAGTAAGCCTAGAAACTCTCCATTCATTTTCAAAAAACCTTAATCTAGTGGTGTTAAGTAAAGTTTCTGAGGGTCCTCTGGTAATGCAGCTCATTCCGGTTTGTTATTTACCTTTATGATTTTGTAAAAACAACAGAATTATAGGAATATGATTATAACATGGAGAAATGCTCCAAACCCATCATGAAAGGGAGATTTGATTGCTGAACTTCTGGACATCTTAAGTTGTTATCAGTTATTTATTTTTCAGATATGAAGAGATATATTTTCAATATGCATTTTGCAATATATATATATACATATATATATACACACATATGTATATATTGCAAAATGCATATTGAAATATATATATATATATATATATATATATATATATATATATATATATATATTCTCCTAAATAGTATAGCATAATACCTGAAAGATTTGAGTAGCAGGAGAAATATTCTGAGATGTCCTAAATGAAATTAAAGCGGGCTGGACAGTGAGCGAAAGAGAAGAGAGTATTTTACCAGTTAAGAGACATGGGCCAACTGACTATGGACTGCTCCTGAATGTATGTAGGAGCTTTGAGTCAACTTCTGTAGAAAACACCAGATGCCACCACATTCTGCATAAGCATGAACTTTCAGGACTATTGGCCACCACCAATGGAAAATAGTAAATACTTCTTCCTTACAGACTGTGCAGCTATACTAGAATTGACCTCACTTCACTTTTTCCCACCTCCCTTATCTATAGACACTGTACATTCTTTCAAAACAACTTACATCTTTCTTCCCCAAGACAATGTATAGAAGAGCCCATCAGCTCCAAAACAGTGGACGTGTTGCTTGGCCCATCTAATCCCACTGCTGGTAGTTCAGGCTTCATGCCCCAGAACCTGGTCCTTTCTGGAGAGTATTTGTCTCAATAACCCCTCCACCCCCTCCTTTTCTTTTCAGAAAACCTTTCCTCTGTGAAAGCTTTTGTAGAACATAGTTATCACAAACTATTTTTAACATGAAAATTCCTAACATTTATTGCTCTTAGGCACCTGATATGTTTTGGCATGTCTATGATTTTTTTCCTCTCCATTCCCAAATACTGCATTAGTTTTTTTTTTCTTTTTGTAAAGAGAGAGAGAGAGAGAGAGAGAGAGAGAGAGAGAGAGAGAGAGAGAGAGAGAAGTTCTTAAATGTAAATCTTTGTTTTCTTTGATTGTTTTGCATTTTATGATTCTTAAATTTAGTAGTTTTGTATGGCTCAAAAGGCCAATTGTTAATCAGATATGGTTTGATTTCTGCACTAGGTACTTACAAATTAGATTGATATACATGGGGTGTGATTCTTCCTTGACCAGAGTGAATGGTGCTGATGGACCTACAAATTAAGTTTTCTATCTAGAACCTAATAAACATACAATATATGGAAGCCTCTTTCCCCAGAGTGGCCAAAGATGGAAAAATTTAGCTGTCAAAGCTTAACTGATCTAGGAAGGACTCTAAAATACATTTATTTTTCAAATAAAACCTTACATGAATTTTAAAATAATTTATTGATATATTAATATTCCAGAATTTCTGTACCTTGCAATCACAGATGTGTCTAAAAAAAAAAAAAGGTGCATTTAGGTCACAGTTTTGTACAATTATACTTGATAAAATAGAATTCAAGTTACTCAAGGTAAAAACTAATGAAAAGATTGGGATTTTGGAAACAAGAGGCACAATGCGTATTTTCTAGTACTTAATATGGTTTCAAATACTGACAGAACCTTGAAATGTTGGCATTCTGTTGCATGGTAACCTGTTGAAAACCTTATCGAAGAGAATTACATTTCAGTAAACACTTGATGTTATCAAACTTACTTGAGCAGGTCCATGGTTAGGAGGCGTCCATGGATCAGTCCTGAATTATTGGCTGTGTTGCATAATCGGTGTCACAGCATTCTGTTAAGTCAGTCTTCCCATAACTTGACATGGAATGCTGAGAGAATTATGCAGTGCTGTTCCTGTGTGCTCTATACCCCACCGCCATCTTGGTCCTTCCTCCTGCTTAAGACAGGAAGCATGCTGCCACGTGAGATTCTTCTAGCAAAATGTGTATATGTGCCAGGGTAGACAGCGGGTGACATCATAGGAGCAGCATGCTGGCCAGAGGACGGGGGAGAGTGCACCTTCCCCTGTCCCAGTGCCTGTGCTCCTGGGGGGGTGAGAGGTAAGAGTCTGTAGGGAGACCTTTCCCGAGGCCACTGATGTTCTAGCCTCAGCTCTGAAACTTGAAAACAAGTTGTAGCATGTGTAATCGAAAGTCAACTCCACCTGTGCCCCCTCCTATTCTCTCCTGTGAGAACACACTTCTTTGTGGGTGTCTGCTAAAGAAAGTAATAGTGAACAGTGACCGAGGAAGCATCTGCTTCCAGCCACTGAGGGCTCTGGTCAGCCAGCCACTGCTTTTTCAAGGGGAGGAAGCTCCAGGGACTTGAGTGAGTTGCTGGGGACCAGGTTCTCTCGCTCCACAATCTTTGTGTGTAAGGGGCACGGTATGCCATAGGGGTTGGCAACAGGCCCAACAAGCAAAACCTTTGACTTGTCTCCTGGGACCCAACTGTCTGGGGACAGTCACAGCACTTGCTCCTCAGAGAGTGGACAGTTGCCCCCGTTCCTATTGCTTGGCATGTTCAAGCCACTCATTTGCTCTTAGGTGAAAGGACAGACTGAGTCATGTATACCCGAAACCTAAGTCATGTCGGGGCATATGCTGGAGATGGCACCAGGGAGGGGAGGGGAAAGGCCATTCTCGTGTCACAAGGTCCTGGGACTCCCCTGGCTGAGCATCCTTCGCTCTGTCAGCCTGGACAGATTCTTCCCTCCTCCTCTGGGAGCCGTCTTTCAACTGGTCACCTGCCTGTAGACTCCTCAAGGTCAGAGGTGACCGACCCTCTGCTTCTGCCCCACCAGTCCCAGCAGCTTCCCTTTGGCGGCTCAAATAGCAGTAAAGTTACAATTTCAACATAGTTGAGGCAGGGTGTATGTTATTGTTTGCATAAAATATACACAGCATGTTCCCTGTGTATATTAAAAGAAAAAAAAAAGTAATATCTTTGAATTGCATGGGAATAAAACTTGTTTAAAAATTGGGGGGAAAATGAATTGTAAAATGACATATTTAAAAATATCTAGATATGTTTTAAATTAAAAAGGTGTTCACATTCCACAAGTCATGTTTAGAAGGTCAATAAATCATTACTGATTGAGGCTTGATGATAAAAAGTTTATTCAGTAAACTAGGAAATCAAAATTCATTAATTTGAGAGCACACAGAAGAAACATTCCAATGAATAGGGAAGTGGGTGTTATATTTTCCCAGAGCTAGTTAGACTAATTGTTTTTGTAATCCTAAAGGTTTACCAATCATTTTAACTTTGTTTCAGATGACTAAAGAAAACAAAAATTATCCTAAAATAAGGAGGCAGGACATAGAATGTTGGAAATCTCACTTCACTTCTCATTTATTATGTCATTTCACTTTCATTTCTTAGATATAAATTTACTTCTTGATTTTTGACAGCTTGTTATGAAAATAAATGGAATATAAGAAACTGAGCGGCTATGATTACTAAAAGTAAGATGGATTGTAACTGTTCTGAAACTGCCTAAATATTTTGCAATATTTTTCTATTGGCAACAAAACAGAAATGGAGGTAACCTATAAAAGAAAAAAAAACGCAGTAAAAGTATTTTTTTTTAAATATTTTTATTGGGGAATTTTGGGGAACAGTGTGTTTCTCTGGGTCCCATCAGCTCCAAGTTGTTATCCTTCAATCTAGTTGTGGAGGGTGCAGCTCAGCTCCAAGTCCAGCTGCCGTTTTCAATCTTTAGTCGCAGAGGGTGCAGCCGACCATCCCATGCGGGAATTGAACCGGCGTCCTTGTTGTTGAGAGCTCGCGCTCTAACCAACTGAGCCATCCGGTGGCCAACAGTGAAAGTATTTATGGAGACTTTTCTGGCCCTCAGAGGTTGGGGTTTGTCAGTTTCAAAACTAAGGCCCATTACAAATCTTCTGACTAGTTCTATGCCTACAAAAGTCACTAAGTAGATCCATTCTCCACCTTCCAAGAGGCAAAACTCTGCCTTGTCTTTTTCTTCCACCAGGAATCTAATCATAACAAGGAGCGTCACAATGAAAAATACTCAGTAGCATCAAACCCACTTTTAGCTTCTTGGATATGAATCTGAGGTAACCAACTTATTCTGGTTTGCCCAGAACTATCCCAGTTTTAAAACTGAAACTTCCAGGTCCAGGGGACAAACCAGAATGGTTGGTCACCTTAGAATCCCTCATAGTCACAGATTTTCCAAATACTAATACTCCTGTTTTGTAAACCTCTCGGTGTTCAGGTATTCTGCCTTCTCCAGATACTCAAGAATTTGGGGGAATACATTTTGTAAACCTCTCTCTCTCTGAGCAAAAAAGAAAAAACACCATTTGTTTAGCAAGTTTTGTTGTACACATTTTATCTGAGGCATAGTAAAAGCCTGTACTTGACATTTCCCTGACTCATGCTCCTCCTCCTTAGTGGTTGTGCAAGGATTTTCTCTGAGTCACATTCAGGGAGAAAATACTTGCGAGTGGTTTATGTTTGGGGAGTAATCATGCCTAGCCTATGGAGATCTCCACTCTTGGCTGGTCAAAGAGTGTTTCCTTTGTCAATAAAACTCACCGAGGATTCTGGGAGATTGAAGGATGTGTGTTTTTCATTATATCAAACTCATCAGTAGATTTTAAGTGATCTGGCAGGCTGAATTCTTAGCTTGGGTCCTGGCCACTCTTCTGTCACCATTTGACTCAAAGCCTCAGCCCGTGTCAGAGATAAACACTGCGTAGAAATACAATTAGATGTCTTATCTGCCTTCTGCTAAAGAAATGGGATGCTGTGCCCACCCTGCTTCTTTTGAGTCCAGCAAACTTATAACGATGGCGTCTGCCATATTGCATGACCTTAATTTTGGAACAAAGAAGTAGATCACTTCAGGGAAGAGTCCTATTCCAAGACAGATCTGTAGTCTCCGGTGAAAGTTGAGCATAATGATAAAAGCTTCAGACTGAGCACCTGGCCATTACCTGTTCCTCTGGGCACACAACTAGGTCATACTTTCCTGTCTCCCTTGCAATTAAATGTACTTATGTGACTGAATTACAACCAACAGAATATGAATGAAAGTGATGTCACTTCCAGGATTAGACCATAAAAATCTGCCATTTGCCATCCTCCATGTTCTTTTCAATCTGGCTTGATGCAGATGAGCGTAGCAACCTTGAAAACCATATGTTGATGATTACAGAGCCATGAGATAGGAGTATGAGTCCCTAAACAACTGTTTGAAAGAAGGGTGCCTTGAAACAGGAAAAACCACATTGAATTTTATATAAATAAGAAATAAATCTCTATCTTGTTAAGCCATTGAACTTTGAATGTTGTTTATACTGTTCCTAGTGTTAGTTTAAATAATATACAGAGCATTTAAAGGAAGAATCAGACTACCAGAGCTGAAATCTTGGCTGTTCTACATGTTGACTCTATGTTCTTGAGAAAATATCATGACCTTTCTGGATGCCTTAGTTCTCATACGATAAAGTGGAAATAATGATTGTACCTACCTCACAGCAATTCTGTGAGGATTAAAGCATTTATTACATACAAAGCACTTTGAACAGAATCTGGCATGTAGAAAGTACTATATAAGTCTTATTATTTCATGAGTCTGAATTTCTACAGTAACTTTTTACTATATATACGTATTTCTCTATAGAAACATTTTTCCCCCCCGATTAGCCTTAATTTTTCAACATTGCTACATTAAATCTTGTTTGAAAGTTTCTTGCATCCATGGTTCAGGCTTTGCAACTACATGTACAACAGACAGATTCTGCAACTCTCTAGTAATTGTCATTGTTTCTCCATTTTAAAAACAACTTTATTGAGATATCATTCACATACTGTACAGTTCAGCCACTTAAAGTGTACAATCCATTGGTGGTTAGTATTATATATTCATGAAGTTGTTCGTTCATGATCATAATATTTTTCTCTTCCTGAGGGCTCCTGCACCTCTAATATTTTAGGACTTTGTTACAACGATGGCTCCAAATTCTAAATTTTCCAGCCCCTCACTGTATTCCCTGCTAGGATCTCTATGAGTTTTTTTTAGCTCTGAGAAATGGTTCTCAGCCAGTTGCCCTTTAGCTATTCAGCCTCAGGGGACTACTGTTTTACTAAGTGAAAGGGGACAGGGTTTTTTTTTCCTTTTTGTTTTTCTTGCTTGCCATTTGTATTTTAAGTACTTTTTTTAATGCCCCCCAGATTTATTGACATATACATAACATATGCAAATTTAAAGCATACTGATAGGGTAGGTAGGCAGATAGAAATGGGAAGGAGGAAAGACCTAGCTCTGGTTAGAAAGCCCCTTGCTACAGCTCCTACTTGGCTCAAGACCCCTTGTAGCTGCCCTCACTTTGGGTATCAATATCTTACTAGCCCAGCAAGATCCCAAGCTTACACATACCCCTAAATCAAAGGGATATATTGTTAAAAGCCAGAGAAGGGAAGAAGATATCCCGCTTATCGGAGTATACATCCTGCTTTTCAGGACCATTTTAGTGAGCTTCTCAAACAAATCCTAAAAAGAAAATTGACAAAAATTGCCTTGAGAACCAAAAGGGAGGACTGGGCATCTCATCAAGACAGAAAGATAAAGAGAAGGGAGTAGAGGCAGGCAATTTTACCCATAGAAATAAAAGCTTCCATACAGTGTAAAAAGAGGCTGTTTTCTTCTCTTGGGATTGGCCCAGTCCACATAGTGGAGTATATCTGCCTTTGCTAATAAACTTCTTACTATCCTATATCTGCATAAAACACTGTCTGTCAACTGAATTCTTTCCTTCCAGAAGACAAAGAATTTAGATTATCACAACCTGGTAATAATACAATGTAATGATTTGATATACATATATTGCAAAATGATTATCAAAATAAGGTTAGTTAACACCTCCATCTCATCACATAATTACTTTTTTTTTTTGCCTGTGGTAATGACACTTAAGATCTATCTAAATAGCTTTCAAGTATATAATTCATTGTTGTTAATTACAGTACCCATGTTGTACATTAGATACTCAGACCTTATTTATCTTGTAGCTGGGAATTTGTACCCTTTGACTAACATCTGCCCAATTTCCCCAACCCTCCAGCCCCTGGTAACTACCATTCTTGTCTCCATTTCTATGAAGTCAACTTCATAAATTCCACATATAAGTGAAATCACACAGTATTTGTTTTTGTCTGACTACTTTTAGTTAGCAAAAATGCCCTCAAAGTCATTGCATGATGTTGCAAAGGATAGGAATTTCATGTTTTTATTGCTAAATGATATTCCATTGTATGTCTATACCACATTTTATTTATCCATTCATCCATTGATGGATACTTAGGTTGTGTCTATGTCTTGACTATTGTAAATAATGCTGAAATGATCATGGGGGTGCAAACAGCTCTTTGAGACAGTGTTTTCACTTCCTTTGGATCATATGGTAGTTCTACTTTTAATTGTTTCAGGAATCTTCATGCTGTTTTACATAGTGACATATCAATTTACATTGAGGATCAAATTCTTTATCAGCATAAAGTGTCTGCCAAAATGAACTAGTTTTTGTCCTTAAAGACTTCAGTTTCTTAAGAAGTTTATGTCAGTCAAGGATGGATTGAAATCCGACTTCCAGTCTGAAATTTTCCAATTAATTTACTCACTCTAGTGAGCCATATAATAAGCTTCCTTATTTCTCTGGACCACTTAACGTAAAATAGTTCATTTCCTACCAAAGGCTGTGATTCTACTCTCAGTAGTTTCAAACAACTTTTTTGACTACTTGGTGATATTCCAAGGATTATGAATTCAACAGAGGGGAAGGTAAATTCTTAATGTAGTGCTAGCGTGTTGATTTAAGTTCCCAATTCTAGTACTTAGTTCAAAAATCCTAGATGAGCCACCAAATGTAAGCCAGAGGTCCAATGGGTCCTTTTTGCATCAGACTGACACAGCTCTGACCCAGGGCATATTGATAGATAGCTTCTTGCTGAATTCAGCCCTCACTGACCCCTGGGCCAAGTGCATTTTGCAAGGCACCACCTGCACAAGGATATTCAGTGGCTTACTTAAATCCCCCAATCCCATCTTACGTTCTCAGCTTCTTAGGTAAATATTCATGTCCAGGGAATATTTGCAAGAAGTAGTACCAGGTACAATGCCTTACAAAGTGTGCGATTTCCTTCCTCTAGTTGACTCTAGTTTTGTTTTCTCTATCTGTTGTGGCATGTCTCCTCCTAATAAGTTAGAAAGTTTTATAACAATTTAAAAGCCCCACTCCTGATATGGAACCCTCCTTGCTATACCTAATGCTAGAAGTTGTAGTCAAGCTTCTGCACTATAACTGAGTCCCCCTAGAGACAGCCTTACATCCGGAAGGAGTTTTCAAATGTCCACAGTACCGCTCATCTCTAGGGAATTCTAGTGAATAAACTTTTCTCAGTCTCTTTACAAAATAAATAACCATCAAACATGTTGTTTTAGAAAGGTCAGAGAGTTTTCAAATATTTTGAAGAGCACTTATATATTGTAGATGTCCAATGATGAAAGAACAATGAACTAGAAACCCACAATGTGGTGTGAATTAAAAATTCAATAGGTTTTTTGATTTATGTCAAAATACATGGCAGGTTAAGAGATCATGGATTTCTGGATTGTATTACTTTTATCATGATGAAAAATGCCATTAAATGTACCGTTGAAAATTATGTAATGAAATGATTTGGCATGTGAAAGAAAAATTTAAAACAGTAGTTTTTCTTCCAGCTGTCACAACTCATTTAGATACCAATTGTCTATAATTGCAAATCTCTCAATCGAAATGTCAGCAAATGACTGTCTGTGGTGGGGAAAAATGTCTCTAAGGTGAATATGAATATTCATTGTCAGATGTGTGTCAAGTAGGAGACCTATGCTTTGGTTTATTCTTTTATTAGCATTAATAATATGCACAGACATTGAAGAATTTGGCAGAAATAAAGATCCAAATCTAATGCATCCTCAAGAACATTTTAAGTGTGATACTAACCTGACTTTTTTTTTTCCCCTTGACCAAGTATTGCATCACATCAATTATTGATGTGAGTATGTTGAGTATTGCTCCATCAATTTTCTCAACACACTCTTAGAGGCACATGCAATATATCTGGAAGAAGGGGCAAAATGTAGGAAAGAAAGAACCACTTTTTCAAGTTGCCCTGCCTTTGTCAGTATACCAGTCTTATTATCTCAGACACAGGCTATACCTGTTTTAAAATTTCATCTTTTTTTCTTTTCGGCACTGTTTTTATAGAAGAAAACTACTGAAGTCTTTGAGAATAGTTCTGACAAATCTTAATAAGCTCTTTTGTAACTATTATGAGCCATAGAGATGCCCCCAAAAAAGATCATTTATACAGAGGTATGTGAATTTCTCATAATAAAAACCACTATAGCTCTATGAGTTAAATAAATATATGAAGAACATTATATATATGCAGAAAAGATACATTTTACTTAAACTTTTTAAAAATAATAAAATAGAAAGTATGATATTGTATAAAAAACTAGTTTTTGAAATTTTTATATTTTATAATATACATTAATTGACTATTTATATGAAAATAGTTTGCTGTTATTTTTAAGAATAGATGTGCATTTTAAAAATAATCAAATTTATTTTTTATTGAAAAATTAATGATTAATGCACTTAACTACAACAGTGTTGGATTTTCCCAGTATTTTTTAAGTCTGTAGTCATCAGAAGATTATAATTCCCAGAGTTGGTTGTTGAGATTATTTCACATTAGAATACTCTCTTTTCTGAAACAAACATTTCACATATACAGGGGCGATATAATATTCTTTAGTACTAACATTTCCTCCCTTAGTCTTTCTGTTAACAGACCCCAATATTTTTGAGTACATCTGCCTGCAAGCACTGGACCAAGAAATTCACAAGCAGGAGGGCAGGAGATTCAATATAGAAAGAAACATAGATTAATATCGAATTGGCCAATCTGGAGATGGGAATGTAATGCTTGAAATGGCATGTAGGTTACAGATTATATAGGGCATGATCACAAGGCACTATGGGTTAGGGGTTTGGGGGTCGTGCTGGTAGCTGATTGATCAGAGATGAGGTAAGGGTAACAAGTCATCTCTTTAGGTCTTGAGGACAGTTCTGAGGTCTGTTCCAGCATCCTTCTTTCTGGTTTCATGGAAAAGTAGTCAGGAGGTGGTCCACCTTAGGGCTCAGGAGCTGAAATATAATTTAGGGCAAGATGCTGTCTTTAGCCTGCCGGCAGTTCAGACCTTGTGATCATTAGTCAGGTCCAGGATACTGTCTTCTGCTGCCTTGGGGGTTGCTGATTATCCTGGGTAGGCTGGGTATCTGAGGACTGTGTGTGTCTGTGTGTGTATGTGTGGGGGACTGGGGGAGGGGAGAGAGAGAGGATAGAGAGATGATAGGGTTTAAAATTAAATATAGTCAAAGTCATAGGATCAAGGGTTTCACTACTCTAACAGTAGAAAGCAGCAAATTTAATTAGCTACCAATGTTCAAGATAAAGTAAAACTGTCTCTCTGTCTCTCTGTGTCATTCTGTCTCTTTCTCAGTGTAGCATCCATGGGGCTTACATCACACCTACTCTCCAAAACATACAACCCTTAGAGAATCCTTCTGGATTCTTGTTTTCTTCACACAAAGGGTAATTGGAGATTCACATCCATTGAAAGACCTCTTGGGATACTGCTGTAGTGCGTTGAAAGGTGATCCCCACACATACCAGGTCCTGGTCTTTGGATCTTATATGGTCACATATGCTGTTGCAGATGTAAATTAAATTAAGGATTTTGAGATAGAATTATCATGGATTATGTGGATGCATCACAGGTATCAAAAAGTGAGACAGAGTGAGTGTTGATACACACACAGGGTCGAGAAGGTGATCAGAAGTTGGAGGCAGAGAATGGAGTGTTACAACTACAGGCCAAAGAAGAGGCAAGGAACAGATTCTCCCCTAGAGCTTTGAAGGGGACCAAAAGTTTCGATTCCCTAAAACTGCCTTTTGGGGTATTGATTTTAAGCTGGTAACTAGGAAACGAAACTCAGAGAGAACCTTTGACCCTCCCCCCTTTCCTCCCTAAGAGATTCAGATGGAAAGACCTGCTCCAGGTAGAAAATTTTAAGATGTTCACTTAGCCTAATTTGAGCTAGGTATGTTAAATAGGAAGGCTCCAGGCTAGGGCCTGGTCGCTAGATCACCCCCTGTGTCCCACTGAAGCAAAAGTTTACCTGTCATGTATGTTCAGCAATTCCAAAACTACCTGCAAATTGCCTATTTCCTTTGAAATCTCTAACTCCTACCCAACACCCCGCTTTTCTTTGTCAAAAATGTCCTACATAACCAATTTGCCTTACTGTCTTTGGAATTTTCATGTTTATGTGAAATCCCCCTGTGTACGTATGAAAATTTGTTGTTTTCCTGTTAATCTATCCCTGTTAATTTGATTATTAGCCCAACTAGAAGAACTTAGAAGGTGAGAGGAAAAGTTGTTTTTTGTTTTTTGGATTTTTTTTGCCTGTATAGCCTCCAGACAGAAACAACTTGTTTCAGTCTTATAAAACTGATTTCAACCTTTTATCCTCCAGAACGGTGAGATAAATTTCTGTGGTTTTAGATAAACCAGTTTGTGGTAATTTGTTATTACAGTTTCAGGAAATTAATATTCCTGTCATTTATCAAATATGGTATGGTATAATAAACATATAATTATCTCATATTCTTACTAATCAAATTTCCAAAGACAATCTAAAATTATTTAGAATTTTCCTTTTGAAAACTTGTTGCCAGTCAGATTGAGAAGTGAGCAAAAATATATAATATGACATGATTGAAATATACCAAAATGTGATTCCTTTAGAATGTTTCATTAGCAATATAGGAATAGCCATCTTAAAATAAATAAAATCATTTGATAATAAATTAGAATCTACTATAAAATTATACAAATATCATCCAGACCAATTTAACTTATCATTATGCATCGTAAATTCTCAAATTACATAAAAATATTTTATCTTTTTATAGAATAAATGCATATATAATAAAAATTGTAATTCTAGGCATAATCCTTTTCAAAACAATAGAAAATACTATAATTCATCTCTTCCAATATGTATTCTCAAAAATAATCTGAAATAAATCAGATTTCTAAACACACATTTAAAAAAATAACTTCGTAGATTCTTTAGAACTGGATTTGACAGAAAAATAATACAATTTTTATTTATAAACGTACAAAATTTTTTCAAAGCATTTATAAAGAATACTTTTTGAAAGATGTTACATTCATAATAGTTGGTGAGCTAGGTTGATAATAAGGATTGAAATATTTAAAGTAAAAATGTCAGTTAAAGTTGTGAAACTGAATAAAAAACATTAGAATGAAAGCCCTTTCAGTTTTTTTTTTGTTTGTTTGTTTGTTTTCAGTTTTTTTGGGGAATATTGTGTTTCTCCAGGGCCTGTGAGCTCCAAGTCATTGTCTTTCAATCTAGTTGTGGAGGACGCAGTTCAGCTCCAAGTACAGTTGGCGTTTTCAATCTTAGTTGTAGGGGGAGCAGCCCACCACCCCATGCGGGAATAGAACTGGCAACCTTGTTGTTGAGAGCTCATGCTCTAACTAACTGAACCACCAGCTTCCCCAGTCCATTCAGTTTTTATCACATCTAACTACAGGTAGTCTAAGAAATTTGGATATAAATCCTTGGTTTTGAAGAGACCATGTTTTAATATGTTGAAGAAAGATTAGTTGATATGAACTGATAGGGTGTAAAACGAAAAGAAAACTCAGTACCATACCAGGATATTTACTGCATCCACAATTACAAAAACTTTTAAATAATGTCCTAGTAAATAAAATTAATTTATTTATTACAAGAATAATTATACCTGAACAACATGTTTTCCTAGGGATTCACAAATGATTTTATTCCAAAGAAGAAAAAAATAATGTTAAGACATAAACTACAGTTAAAAAATAGTATACAAGAAAGACAATGAAGAATTAGAAAATGAAACAAATAATCACTAATTACTCTTCAAAAAATAAACTGAAACATTTTTCCCTTCACATTTTTTTAGCAAGTTAGCTGTGATTTTTTTTTTTAATTGCAAAATCTCAGGGACAGCAAGTGTGCCATGAGATAATGTTACCAGGAAATGATTTGAAACCTCACCTCTTGTCTTCTTGAAGGAAAGAGTTCAATCAAGAGACAGAATTTTGTGTAGCACGAACAGCAGAAGTTTGTTAGTAAAACAAAGTACGAGGTCTGACAATAAATTCACGAACGCATCCTAGAAAAAAATGTCACATACCTTATTGCTGAGTATCACTAAAAAAATAACTTTGTAGATTCTCTAAAACTGGATTTGACAGAAAAATAATACAATTTTTATTTGTAAATGTACAAAATATTTTTCAAAGCATTTATAAAGAATATTTTTTGAAAGATGTTACACTCATAATAATTGGTGAGCTAGGTTGATAATAAGGATTGAAATATTTAAAGTAAAAATGTCAGTTAAAGTTGTGAAACTGAATAAAAAACATTAGAATGAAAGCCCTTTCAGGTTTTTTTTTGTTGTTTTTTGTTTTAAGTTTTATTGGGGAGTAGTGTGTTTCTCCAGGGCACGTGAGCTCCAAGTACTTTGAAGTACTCCCTTTGGGAAGTACTTCCTTTGGGAAGCTATGTGCTGATGGCAGCATCTAATCCACCCTTCAAAGCGATTTTGGGACTCTTTTTCTGAAATGGCTATTAGAGCTGTCGCCGTATTACCCTTGATGTCCTGAATGTCATCAAAATTTCTTCCTTTTGATATTTCCTTTATCTTTGGGTAAAGAAAGAAGTCCTTGGGGGCCAGATCAGGTGAGTAGGGAGGGTGTTCCAATACGGTTATTTGTTTACTGGCTAAAAACTCCCTCAAAGACAGTGCCTTGTGAGCTTGTGCATTGTCTGATGCAAGAGCCATGAATTGTTTGTGACAAGTTCAGGTCGTCTGAATTTTTCACACAGCCTTTTCAGTACTTTCAAATAGTAAACTTGGTTAACTGTTCATACAGTTGGTACAAGTTCATAATGAATAATACCCCTAATATCAAAAAAAGGTTAGCAACATCCTTGCAACAAGTTTGCAAACTTAATTGTCATACCTTGTACATTCTGAGACAGGGAGTGGGTTGACCCAAAGGAGGGAAGCAGCCTGGTCTTACATTTTGTGAAGGTTTTTATTTCTATTGGTAGAATTGCCTCCCTCTCTCCATTCTCTAATCTCTCTCTTCCTCTGAAGAGCCTAGTTTTTTGGCATTTAGCAATGCATTTCTTCAATTTAAGGGCATGTGTAAACATATCCCCTTGGTTTGGGGGCATGTGTAAACACATCTCTTTGGGGTGTGTAAAAACCTGGAAACTTGTTGGGCTAGTGAGATACCAGTGGTCCTGAGAAAGAAGATGTGTTGATAAGAAGGATGTTTTTGGTTTAGAGGTGTGTGTAAGCCTGGAATCCTGCTGGGCAGCCATAAGTGGTCTTGACGCAAGTAGGAGCTGCAGCAAGGGGCTTTCTAACCTGGGCTAAATTTCTCCTTCTCCTGCTCATTTCTATCTATCTACGCCATCATTAAGCCTTCTCCTACTCATGGGAATATAATTTAGGACAACACATTTAGAAAATTATTTGACAATAGTTCTTAAGATTAATGAAATGTTTACATTCTTTGACCTAATAATTCTACTTTTAGGAATCTCTCCTAACAGAATAATTAAAATACAGACAGTTTTTTTGCTCAGAGGTAGTCATTACAGCATTATTTGATTATAATTTTGGAAATAACTATGTATTCCAAAACAGGGAGATATTTAGGTATAGTATGTTATATTCTTTTTTTGGGGGGTGGGCAGTTGTTGGGTATGATTTATGAATTTAATAATTGCATTTGGTAGAAAAAAAGAATAGCTGAGATAAAAATATGGATATTAGCAAAAAAGGCATCAATATATCAATAATAATCTAATAAAGAGAACATAAATGTGCTGTAGGGGGTTAGCTATTGATATATATATGTGTGTGTGTGTGTGTATATATATATATATTTAAATAAAGGCCCCCAGATATGTCTGCTTCCTAATCCCCAGAATCTGTGAACTTTGCCTTTATGGCAAAAGGATTTTGCAGATGTGATTAAGTTAAGGATCTTGAGATGGGGGTTTATCCTGGATTATGAAGGTAAACCAATCTAACGACAAAGGTCTTTATATAAGAGGGCTGAAACAGGAGTCAAAGTCAGAGAAGAAGATATGTGATGAAAAAAACAAAGATTAGAATGATGTGCTTTGGGGGTGGAGGAAGGACCAGCAGTTAAGGAACACAGACAGCCACTAAAAGGTGAAAAAGGCAAGGAAACACATTTTCCTCTCCCACTGTTCAGAACAAACAAGCTGTACCAACAGTTTGACTGTAGCCCCATAGAACTGATTTTGGACTTCTGTCCCCCAGAATGGTAAGATAATAAATTTTTGTTGTTTTTCAGCCACCGCTTCTGTGGTAATTTGTTCTAACAACAACAGGAGACTTACAACATATTTAAAAGCATGTCAGTGAAGTCTTTAACAAGAAGATTTCTACTCTTCTAATCACTCTCCCCTCACACAGGAATATCAGGGGACCATTAAGTTTGTGTAAAATTATATTTGTGCAAGATCTTACTGGAAGAGATAATCTGTGTTCTGATTATAAAATATCTGTGATAATGTCGTAGAAGTTCAGGAAGTAGGTAAGAAGGGTGAGGGATATTGTGTATTGAAGTCCTTGAGGAACCTCTAAGAATGTGAACAAGCTAGGTTATGTAGCATAAAGTACCCTTTTAGGCTCTCTAAAATAGGTGTTGAATAAATAACTGTTTAAAGTATGTAAATATTTTTATTATTTTCAAGATCTTAAAGTGGACATGGCAGACTAGAAAGTATCTAGATAATAATAAACACTTCATAAATTGTGTTATTTACAAACCCAGGAAAAATACTATTATAAAATGATTACATCAATCATTGTTTTATTTTATTAAATCGTTATTTTACATTAAATGAAAAAACAAGAGACAGAATTATAGATACAAATGATCTCAACTAAATTATAAATACATATAGATAAAGTACTAAAAAAAATTGTAACAGTTAATCTCTCTGAGGAATGAAATTATCAGTGATCTGTTTTGCTACTTAATTATATATTAGTTCATTTTTTAAATTATCTAAAATTAGTACGTTTTTTATAGTAAAAAAGTATAGATCAGTAAAGCATTTAATTAACAATTTAGTTATATTTGTGCTGCAACTTTCTACAAATATACTTGCTTTACAGTTAATATCTACATTGAGACAGAAGAACACTGTAGAATTTACTTTATTAAACCACTTCCATGAAATCCACTTTATAGCCACAATGAGTATTGTAGTAGTCCATGTCGACCAAAAGCCAGAGCCTCAGTTATCTGAAAACAAAATATACAGCAAAACTTGAATAATCAAATTGTAGTACATTCCTGATGCATAACAGCAAGAGTCGAAGTATTTCATACCGTAGCTTGGTTAGTCCTCCTGACAATCCTTTGACTCTCATTACCCTCACTTAGCGGGTGAGGCAATTGAGGGGCAGGGACATGAGTGATTTACTGAATCACATGTGTTTATACAGCTAATTAATGGGAGAGTCAGGGTTCCAAATGTGACAGAGGAACTCCAGAGCCATACTTTAACTACTGTCCTTATTTCTTAATGCAAATCTTTGCAAGTGTAGTTATAGAGTGAGAATTTAGGAAAATAATTTTATTTTCTTCAATTATGAAATTGTCTGTTCTATATTATTAATAATTGTTGGTACTTTTGTTTGCATGGAAGATATATAAGTATTATACAAGAGTTGGTTTTGTTCTTGTCAATAATACATTATATATAGACACACATATTCATTATGTCTGCCTTTGCCCACTGGTCATCATATAGCAAATGTCATAAAAATATCCTGCATGCATATCTGCAAGCTCCACCTGTTCTGTTGAACTATTCACAGGAGTGTGTCCCTGGGGCCACCTTGTCCAAGCTGTGGAAATCAGTTTCACAGTCCAAGGATTTGGTATTGGGACTCAGTATACATGAAAATTTAAAATCTAAGAACATGTTGTTCCCTTTAGAGCTATCAAGTACTTAGAAACACAGATACTATCAATCTGATGACAGAGAAAGAATTAAGAAGTGAAGATAACCAGTGATCAATGGCTTTTGGGGGACAAATGGGATGCCCCCCTCCCCCAAGCTGTCCTCTGATTTCTACTTTACATCAATCTTTGTTTTATTCTCAGAAAGTAGCTTGGAATCCACTGGATAGATATCGCTCTTTGAACCTGTGAGGGGTTCTTATTGCTTGCATCTAAATGATACCAGATTGAAACAATTATATTTTGAAGAACAAATGTTCATTTTAAAGAACTATAAAACTATTTTAAAAATAATTCTCTCTTGCCAGCAGTCTCAAAAATTTGACATTCTGTTTTAAACTGTTTTAACCAAAAAAAATAATAATACATGTAAAGATAACTTGGAGGATTTTACTATTGGCTAGCTCTCATTAAGGAACATAACAGGTATATGTTTTGTGTTTAGTACATTTTAATATGTATAAAGCAGATAATGATATTCTCACCCAGTTTTTTGAGATGGGGGTAGATTTAGAAGTGCTAACATTGATATTATTTTTGAGTGTAATGAATAGTTTAGTGTCATAAGGGAAATTCACTCTGATATTAAAAATAAAACGTTTTTAGACTAAGTTTATTTTATAAGTATTTTTAATATATTTTTATTGTACTCTGTAAACCTTATTATGCAGACATAACAATTAGACACTATAATTGAAAGGATTTATTTGCTTTATAATGTCCTCTGTAGTTTTCTTTTTATATCAGCAAATTATATTAATATAGAGAATTAGGAAAATATTAGAAATGAAATATTAGAAATGAAAGTCATATACGTCTGTACAGAAAGATAATCATCTTTCATTATTTAATGTGTTTTCCATCAGCCTTTTTTACTATGTGATTATGTAATCTATTTAGTAAATATTGGTGATATAGAGATAGTTTAATCATGCTTTTTTACACTTACATACTTGTGAATATTTTTCTCACATAATTATCATTTTTCTAAACATACATTATTAAAAGTTCTTAAAGAGTCAATTCTCCAAATGCTCCTATTTTTTGACATTTATCTGGTCTCAAACTAGTATTAATTCTGCAATATACATCATTGCACATGAAAAACCTTCAACATAAGATACTTTGCTTTTAACTGCTTCCAATATATATATTTGCAAGCTTTTGTTTTACTAAAAGTTGGGAATGTGGGAATGTGTAGGTATATCAGAACTCTTTGTCTCATACCACCTAATCCTAGGAATAATTTATATCTGATTTAGACCACTGTTGTATTTAATATTGTCTTGAAAATCATGCCATACTGAATATTTGCAGAATTTGGCATGGGTTTCTACTTACTTTTGTATTTTAAAATATGTTTAGTTCCTACCAATAAGTGTCAAATGATGTCATACAGTACAATTTTAAGGTAGAATTTAAGGAACTACCAAAGAGACACTCTAATGTTTGCAAAGTAAAAAGATAAGATCACCCATGTGCTACAATTAAAATGAATTTTTTTGGTCAACATTAGATTACTTTAACAATAGATTAAAACATACGGTAAACCATAACACATCTAATCCTGCTAGCTATATTTTATACATGTGAAACATTTGGGACTGTATACAGAGAGTGCCAAAAAAATTGTATGCACATTTTAAGAGACGTTATGTTAAAATGTGTATACTTTTATATACATTTTAAGAGATGTTATCTTAAAATGTGCATTTTTTTTGTGGGGGGCTCCCCTGGTATAACAAAATAAACTATTATACATGGAAAATCAAATTGATACTAAATTCCTAGTGCATCAATGTGTCTTCCTTTTTCCTTTTTGTTTCTTAGAAAAGATGATTCAATCAAATATATGGTATTGTGTAGTTATAAACTGAGTGTCTTAAATTTAATTGTTTTGTAGGTTAGCTTTGACAGGCTTATTAACTGTTAAAAGGAAAGTTGCGTGAGCAAAATTGGAAAAAAAAACGAGAAATTCCCAACATACCTTTATATTTTTAATAATATAAATAGTATTTGATGATAATAGACAATACGTAGGGCATTTAATATTGGTAATTGTAACTAATACTACTGCTGAGTACTGTGATCAGAAAAGCATTTGATGGCATTATTTGTTGGAAGTGCTATGGTATTGCCAAGTGGTATGTTTACTTTTAAACCTGGAACTCAAGTGGAAGTGAATATTCTATCCAAAAATACATATATATTTTTAAATGATTTATCGAGACTACTTGTCATGCTAAGTTATTGACAATAGGTTACTCAGGCTACAGAGAAAGACAAAGCTGTAGCATCACAGATTCATTTCTGTTGATAAATAAAGCAAGTATCGAGCAATTCGTGAGAGACTGGAAAGAAGCAAAGCTTTCCATGTCCTTCAATTCATAAAGATCCAGTAATTAAGCTAAATGGCTGGTGTAAGACTATGAAGTTTGCAACTGGTCTCAGAAGATAATGATAACAAGTTACAAAACAGCAGGGGCCCAATGTTAATGATTCATTGGAAATGACCACAGGCTAACGTAAAGAAAAGGGACTAGGACTTGATGTTGAACCAGAGTAGAGAACCCTTGATGCGCTCTAGTTAAAAACTATCATCCAGTTAGCAGTAAGCTAGCAGTGAAGTAAAGTGGGAGTTTATATCAATTCCATTAAAATATTTTTACTGACTTATTGATGCATAATTTTGTAAGATATTTTATATACAGAATTATATGTGTGTACACACACACACACACACACACACACAGCTCCGTAATTTCCTTTACTTAAAAAAAGTAAAATGTATAAGGACAGGGTTTTGTTTCATGTAGTATCCAGACATGACTTTGTCATCTTCATAAAAACTACAAGTTAAGGAAATATTTTGTGCCTTGTTATATTTAAGAGTTGAACTGTTTGAAACTCATCTTAATGAGAAAATCAAGATTCTGATGGCCAGAGTAACACTTACTAAGGTGTACGCTCGGAAGAATGCTGTGTTATGTCAACTGACTCGTTGAAAAGTGCGAGTTCCATGAGAACGGTGAACATTTATTGTTTTGGGTCCTGTAGCTGCCATATCTCTTCTTTCAGGAGCAGCAACCCCACTTGATTTGAGGGGCTTTCTCTATTTTATTGCAAGCTTACTGGGCCCTGTTCTATTCTAGCACTGTGGGCAGCTAACCAAAGCCTGGACAATTGGAACCTCTGTCCTGGGACATTAATTCTTGATTGGAGAAACACAAGCATATGGAAAAAGAGTTGGAGCACATTCATTCTAACTGCTGTCAGAGTTCATGAGTTTATGCACTGCCATAAAAATGTTAAGGAGTTACTGTCAGAATTAATAGACTTTGTGTCACTCCAATGCTAAACGTATACTCAATGCTTGACCATTAATTGGATAGCCCTCAGGAAAATGAACTGTTCAAAGAAGAAAATAGTAAAAATGCAGAAAATGGATAAATAATGAACAAATCCCAAGTTTCAGGGCATTTCAAAATGTTAAATGTTACCTGCCAATTGACATTTTAGTTCAAGAACCCTGGAAAAACCATTATGCAAACAGATGTTCTGAGGTGGTTGCTTCGTAAAAAGTTATTAAGTAAGAAGAGGAAGTTTTTCTGAAACTCAAATTACTTGTTAACATTAATGAACAAATTCAAATAATTTTAGTGCTACTTTTAGAGTTTCAAGTGCTCCCTTTCTGTTCCCCACTTATCTATTCTGTTAGTTCTCTACTTGTGGTGATTTAATACTTTGAAAAAAACTTTTTCCTGCCTATTCACATTTGGAAATTGTTACATCCAATTCTCTACAAATAAGGACCTAAAAGAATACTTACAGATAATTATCTGACGTTTTGGTGGGTGTCAGAGGTCTGGGGAGAAAAGGGGATTCCTCTATCTAGACAGCACAAGTTCTACTCACGCTGTCCTTCTGTGATAGGATAGAAACCTAAACCTGTTCTACGTCTACAATGTCAAATTCAAAATTTGGCTTGCTGTCTGTAGCCTTGAAACATGCCAACTCACTTAATTTGCTTAATTCCAGCACTAGATTTTTCAACTTTGTAACCTGCAGTATTCAGATTCCTCTAGCGTCACCATTCATTCAATCACAGATATCTATCGAATGCCTATTCTGCCCTACACCAAGTTCTAGGCACAGGGAAGAAGATGCTAAACAAGACATACAGACTATTTCCTCAAGGGCATTATATTTTAGAGAGGGAAGCAATAAAAAAATATGCATTATAATTTTGGGTAGAAATGAGTGACATGAAAAAATCTAGCAGAGAAATAGTATAAAAAGTGATAGGATATGTGTGGCTGTTTTAGTGTACAATAATTAGCTCTTGCCACAATATTGTGGCAAAAACAAAATAACTTCATCATTTCAGTGGCTTAAAACACAAATATCTGCAGGCTGTCTGGCGTTTGGTAGTCTAGTCTGGGCTTGGATAGACTTGGCTCCACGATTCAAGTTGGGTCTAGTTCTTGTCCATGTTTATCAGTCTCTTAAATCAGCAGGTATCCACACATGTACTTTTTATGATAAAAGGTAGGAATATAAGGGAAAGACCAATTGGGCAATCACATTTTGAGTCTTTGTTTTTTGTCCAGTTGGATAGTATCTCCTCGGCCAAAGCAAGTCACATGGCCAGACTCAAAATCAAAGGGCAGAGAAATATGCTATGCCCACCATAAGGACGCGTAACACTGTAGATACATAAAATTAATACATTGGAGTGAAAAGTTGAGATGTATTATTCAACCTCCCACTTTGTATGAAAGGGGAAATTTTTTTGAAATTGCATTCAAGAACTGAATTAGATGAATGACAGTGACTAAGTGATGATATGAATAACTGAGAGTAGAACATGGCAGGCTATGGGAACATCAACTGTAAAGACTTAGAAGCAGAGACAAGTTAAGGAGATAGCAGTTTGATTGATGTGGGAGAAGTGGAGTGAGTGGTACGGAAAGGTTGTAGAAGACAAAGTTAATAGTCATTTAATGTCAAAATCATTGCAAACTTTGAATCATCTAGAAAAAAATGGATTTTAATCTAAGTGAATTAAAAAGGCTTTGAAAAGTTCTGAGCAGGAAATAGATGTGATGAAGTTTCTGTTTCTAAAAGATCACATGTGATATTCTGTTGTATAAATGTACCATAATTTCTTTATCCAATCGTCTGTTGATGAGCATTTTAGTTGTTACCATATCTTGGCTATTGTGAATAGTGCTACCATAAGCATAGGGACGCATATATTTTTTTCAAATTAGTGTTTTGGATTTCTTTGGCTAGATACCCAGGAGTGGAATTGTTGGTTCATAATGTAGTTCTATTTGTAATTTTTGGAGGGACCTCCAAACTGTTTGCCATAGTGGCTGCACTAATCTGCAATCCCACAACAGTGCACGAGGGTTTCCTTTTCTCGACATCCTCAACAACACTTATTTGTTGATTTATCTATGGTAGTCATTCTGAGAAGATGATGTAGAAAAATATTGAATGTCAATTATAATTAAATTGTATATAGTTTATATAAAATTTAATTATATATATATGTCACTATAAAGTATAGCATAGGGAATATAGTTAATGGTATTGTAACAGATATATACAATGCCAGAGGGGTAGTAGACTGGGAGGGGTGTTATCATTTTGTGAGGGGGTATAAATGTCTAATCATTATGTTGTTTTGTACACCTGAAACTAATGAACAAATTTAAAAAATAAAAAGTTCACACGTAGCTATGGGGAGAATAGAATTAGAGGCACAAAAATAGAAAGAGAACAGGTAAAATATTTTTGCAGAAATATTAGGGAAAGAAAATAAAAACTCATAGTGGGATATTAAAGAAATAGAATTCTTGATGCATATTGCTGTAAATCCCAGTGTAATACAATGATGGTTTGGATATGAGATGTAGGATACGAGAAAGAATAGACTCGAAGATCACTGCTAAGTTTTTAGCCTGAACAATTTGGAAATCGGTGTGCCATTTATAAAATGGGAAAAACTGAAGGAGGAATGGCATTGGTGGTAAGGATCTAGAATATAACATAAGTTTGAGATACTTTTTGGACATCAGAATAGAAATTAAGTGTTGAGAGAGTGAGAAAAAAAGAAATTGGTGCTAAAGATGCATATTTGGGAGTTATCAGAAAATAGATGGTATTTAAAGCCTTATGACTTGATGAGATCATGGAGGGAAGAAGAAAGGAGAAGTTCAATGATTCAGCTCCGGGTGTTTTCAAAATTATTCAAAAAGAGGTGATAGAGCAGAAAAGTGATACTGAAGAGTGGCTCATAAGGTAGGAGCAAATCCACAGATGTGTGGTGTTTGGTACCCAACTCAAAAAAGAATTTCAAGAAAGAGTGATCATCATGTGCTAAAAGCTGCTGAGGGATCAAAGAAGATAAGGACTGAGAATTATTCACCGCTACTTGCTGAGATGGAAATCTGGAGTGCTCTTCTCAGGAAAATGTCTATGGATGTGTGGGGATGAAAACTTGTTGGAATGAATTAAAAGCAGCAAATGGGAAGTAAGATAAGTCAGAATATTCAGCTCTTTGGAATTTTGCCAGCGTGTTAACTCCTCTTTATTTTGACATTTAAGTTATTCCTTACTTTATTTACTGTTTATTCTAGATTATATGATCACAATTTCCAATCAATTTTAATTGCCTTGCTACCTTGCTTGACTTCACAAGAAGACCCCAAATTTTGACCAATATAGCTACCATCTTTTTCTATATTTAGGCAGTTGAGCTCTGCTGAGGGAAATCACAGGTTTACATAGACTGGTGCCTTGAAACATCCATATCAATACCATCTGTCATTCTTTCTGTGCTCTCCTAGTTATTTGTCTCTACTATTACACTTCTTTAATTTACTTGGTTTACACATATTCTTTCATTTTATAATTGCTTCATGAGAAAGAAGTTTTCCTTCTTATAAGTTATCCATCTCAGTTTTAGATAGCCATTTCTTCCAACTCCTCAGTAATCTTGCTCCATCAACTATCTCTTTTTCCTGTATCTTCAAAACCACACTCCCCACTGACTCTTTTCTATCAGCATTTAAAATGTTCACTCTTATTTTACTTCTTCCTCTCTGGTGTTCAAAGTAACTATCATAGCTAGCTCTTTTCTCTTTTTTACGTGTTATATATTGGTGCTTAATGGGGTTCCATCTGCGTTTTTATTCTTTTGTACCTTTGTGTTCTATTACTGTGTGGCCTTATTCATTACCAGGACTTTAAATATCACCTATATTCTGGTAACTCACAGATGCATCTTCCTAGACATGTATATCATATCCAACGGTCACCTGGATATCTTCACTTGGCTGTTTATAATTTAAGCTCAACACTTAAACCTGCCTCTCCTGGAAGAGATTTTCTATGTCAGTAACTGGGGCTCTCATGCATCCAAATGCCTAATAAGGACAATTGGAATAAAATTACTACCTGTGTTTACTCTCACAACCAATCAAGCAAGTCTTATTGATTCTATAACACTGCTAGTCTCCTGATTCATTCAGTTGCATCCATCCCCTATGGATCTACCCATGTTCAAGAATGTTATCATCTCTCTTATAAATTTCTTCAACATCTCTCTAACTCAGTGTCCTGCTTTCAGTCTCAACTCTTCCACTGATCTATCATGAAAATACCAAAAAAATGTATACACATGTTAAGAAAGGAAAAAACTATTAAAATTATGCTGATGGTAACCACTTTGAGCACATCTTGTAACTGCAGAAGTCAAACATGACTTGCATTTGTCTTTGGTATTGGTATATATTATTACAATTTTAATACAGTTTTTTTTTTTCCTTTCTTAAAATGTGTATACATTTTTGTGACACCCTGTATAATACCATTACTCTGTTTCACACTTTTTAATGGCTTTGATTTTTTTTTTTCTTAGTTGATCTCAAACCTCTTTGGCCTTTGTACATACTATTAACTGTTTTTTTTTTTTTTTTTGAAACACCCTTTTATATCCATGTCTTATTCTTCCAGAATCTGGCTACATCCGACTTATCTTTGATGTTTCAGCTAAGATATCACTACTTTGTGGGTATTTATCACCTCTCAAATTCTGACATACTCTCTTTCTGGCACTTATCATATTCAATTGCATAACCTGTATATGATTTTCTTTAGTCTATATATACAAATGAAGTTATATTGACATTAACACACTTTTTTTTGTTTTTACCCAACTTTTATACCCCTAGAAACTCTCTTGCCCATCCTCCTGTCCTATTTCTGAAACTCCTTGAAATGAGGCAGGGCATTAGTCAGCAAATATTTTTTGCAAGGCCCACTACAAGGCCAGACACTGCTTGAGGCTCTAGGAATAGACAACTGAAGAAGATGGAATGCCTACATTATTCTATGTTTATATTCAATAAACATAGAAACATACACATAGTTTCAGGTACAGGTAAATGCTAAAAGTAGCCAAGCAAGAAAATCTGGCAGACTAACTAGAATCCAGGGAGAGGGGAAAAGAGGGTGTCATTTTAGTTAAGAGAATTATGAAGTGAGGCCTGAATTGTGTGGAGAAGGAAGCTATACAATGATCTGGAGAAAGAGATTTCAAAGCCGAAAAAATATACTGGTATCTTGGCATGAGAACAAGCTTGGCGTATTTGAAGGCTGAAATAGGCTCTTGTGACAGCAGAATTAATCACAGGGATGAAAAAGGGGAGTTCAGAGAGCTATGCAGTGCCATGGAAAGAGTCTAGATTTTATTTTGGTTGCAGCGGGAAATCATTGAGGGGCTTGAGCCAGACAGTGATCTAGTTTGATCATTAGTTCATATGAGATAAGAGAACATGTATGTTCTCACAAATTAACCTCTCTCATTTAGTCAGCACATAAAGCTCTAGGTCTCTCAGAGTCTTCAAAATGAAAACAGCCAAAAGACAAAACTTGTAATTTTTTGATTGCTTCTTAAAAACGAATACTGCTACCATAGACTCCCTGCCTTCTGGGAGTGAACAAGGGGTAACGGCACAGAAAACTTCACACTGTTTCACCAGTGTTAGTCTAGTGCTCCTTCACAAGCAATAATCTCTTTGAAGTTGGGACTGTGACTTGTTCACCATTATATTCCCAGGCCTAGTACAGTACCTGAATAGAACTCAATTACTGTTTCTTGAAGGAAGAAAAATCTATGGATATACAATGGAAATTTTTAGTATTCTTTTCATGCGGTGGTTGGTTCTTCATGGAATCTACTTGTATGCCCCAGTAGCCATCACTCATTTCCCTTAAAGAGTGGTACACAGCTCACTGCAATCTCCTGACATTCAGGGCAAATTGCGAATGTCTCCTTGAAAGATCTGAGCTTTCATTTCTTGAACTAAAACTAGGTGAGAGTACTCCCCATTTCTTGCATTTACTTAGATTACATTGCAGGGAAAAACAAAACAAAACAAAATTAATTAAAGTGAATCTGAAGATCGGATATAAAAAGCATATTTTTTTTTCATTTGAATTTGGAAATGTGGATGACAGAGTTCTAGAATTCTAAGGATAGGATGATGATTGACAGTAATGAAGAACAATTCGGAAAAGAGAAACATATTGCTAGGGTCACAAAACCGCTAATGCCCCAAACATTTTCCCTCTTAAAAATTGGACCTTTTTGTATTACCCCTTATTTTTTTTTGGTCAGAAGAGTTGTAGCTGCCATTCTTAGCTCCGTTTCTTTTACATTTATGCTCATGAAAAAACAAAAGCGCCAAGCACAAAAGCTCTGCATTTATATGTTCAGATAAAAGGCTGAAATCCCAAACACAGAAAGATATTGACAGCTCTGACAGATCCATCTCTGGCTTTAACAGTCAAAGATGGTTGCATGGAAACATTAACAGTCAAAAATAACTTCTTTTGTTACAAAAAATAATGAGGAGGAGGTGAATTGAAAGGTTTTGGGACCCAAGTGAGTATCACAAAGATTATTCTAAGGTTTTGGACCTGACATTTTGTCTATTAATTTTCATTCTAACATTTTCAGAATAAGCCTCAGAGAAATTTCCTTCACAGGTTGCTAATTTAAGTTTGGAATAGAAAACTGTGACTTTCTCACAATGGCTCTTTAAAACACTTGATTCTATTTTTTTCCCTACTATGATTGATACCCTAAGTCTTACCTTAACTCTATTACCACCTTCCTAGATCAGTGCTAAGAGTTCCATCCTAGCTTTTCAGTTCCACTTTCTCAATTCTACTTTTATCATTGTCATATACAGAGCATTTCTGCAATAGAACTCTCATTTTTTTCAGTGATATATTATGCCATAGTTTGATAAAAACAAAAAGTAGGAAGGCTAACTACTTGAAGGCAATTTTTAAGATTCAGAAAATTGACTCAGAGTGATAGTTCTGTGAAACCACTAAACTGGCTACTTAGGAAACATTTTTTAAAGTGGTTGTTTAATAAAATTTTTCATGTTCTGGTGAGATTTATTGGCAGCCTATAGCAAGCCTTATTTCTCAAAAGTTTGAATTGTTTGAAAAAAAATGGACATTGTCACAGTTTAAGAAGCATTGACATTCAGCAGAACTCATTTTCCCATGGCTATAAATAACTGTTTATTGAAATTTACCCTCTCACAAAATCTATTTCCTTTCTACCTACAAAGCTCTGCCTGAAAACAGCCCATCTCTCATTAATATTCATTGGAATTATTTAGTTCCCTCATTTTTTTTCTGTTTCTTTTCTATTCTCCAAGCATACTGTTGTACCTTGGGGAAACTAAGAGTCATTCATTTTTGAGCAACATTTGAGATTTAAGCTGCTTTGTGCACTTTTACCAAACTGATTCTCTGATTTGTTTTTTCTAGCTTAGACTGAGCTTAATTTAACAGAAGACAACAGTCTAATTAATAGCATTTGGTTAAGGAGTTAACATTTCAGAAGGTAAATAAAACCTGAAACCATATAATCTCTACTCAGGCCCTCATCCTTACAGAAAGGCATCGATTTTTTCATAGTTTTGTTTTTAGAATGTGGTAACATAGTGTGGTATAATATTTTAATTAATCAATATAAATCTGTATTTTTATTCAACTGTCTTTATGAAATATTATGTTTATTGGACATAACCCTTACAAGAGTTCTAGAGTAGCATGAATTATGGTCCTGAGACAGAATCATTTGGCTGAAAGAATAGAAGATTTTCTTGGCTGCCCGACGTATCCTATACCATGGGAATCACACTCAAGGAAAGAGAGGCTTCATGAAGATTTCATAAGATCCCAAATTATATTGATTTCCCTAATATCCTTCCTCAATTCCTCAATTTCATCTCCCCTCTGAACACAATAATCACTTACAAACATGATGTGGAGGGCATGTGTACAGTGGAAGGAATCTGAATAGCATCAAGGGACATTACTGGCTGTCACAAACTGACTGACTTTACTACTATTGCAAATGTGCAGGGGGAGCGTCACTGTGCCCATAAGAACACAACTTTTAGAGTTCGAACTGGGTTTGAACTGAGACTTTGCCATGGACCAGTTGGGTGACCTTGGGAAAATAACTACTTTCCTCTGTGCCATGGGGTTCCTGATTAGTAAAATAAGGGATAATTATGCAGCCTACCTCATAGAGTGTTATGTGAATTAAGTCAGTTAATATACATAAAAGCACAAACAAAAATGCCTGGGACATATTGGTCCTGTCTTCATATTTGTTATTTATCCTTTTGACATTTTGTTCATCATAATTTTGCATTAATATTGGTTCTTTATATTAGGTTGGTGCAAAAGTAATTGTGGTTTCGGACCGTGAATTTTAAATCATTATAACTAGGCTCAAACACATCTTTATTAATCAAAATAGGAACTATTACAATCAAAGCTTTTTTGCCAATGAGAAATAAGTTTTTTTATTTGTGTAGCATAAAAATCCATGCTTCGGGATTCAATGAACTCTTGGAAAGCATTTTCTGCATCCTGCTGGTTGTGGAAACATTTTCCCTGCAAAAAATTGTCAAGATGCTTGAAGAAGTGATAGTCAGTTGGCAAGAGGTCGGGTGAATATGGTGGATGAGGCAAAATTTCATAGGCCAATTTGTTCAACTTTTGAAGCATTGGTTGTGCAACGTGGGGTCAGACATTGTCGTGGAGAAGAATTGGGCCCTTTCTGTTGATCAATGCCAGTTGCAGGCCTTGTGGTTTTTGGTGCATCTCATCAATTTGCTGAGTATACTTCTCAGATGTAATGGTTTCACTGGGATTCAGAAAGCTGTAGTGGTCTATGAAACTGAAAACAACGAAAAAGCAAGATAAACAAATGAGGAAACAAACATGCATAGACACAGACAATAGTTTAGTGGTTACCACAGGGTAAGGGGGGATGAGGGGTGGGAGATGAGGGTAAAGGGGATCAAATATATGGTGATGGAAGGAGAACTGACTTTGGGTGGTGAACACACAATGTGATATATATAAATGATGTATTACAGAATTGTATACCTGAAATCTATGTAACTTTACTAACAATTATCACCCCAATAAAGTTAAAAAAAATAATAGGAAGCTGTAGTGGATCAGACCACCAAACAGTGACCATGACCTTTTTTTGGTGCAAGTTTGGTTTGAGAAGTACTTTGGAGCTTCTTCTCAGCCCAACCACTGAGCTGGTCATCACCGGTTATTGTATAAAATCCACATTTCGTCGCACATCACAATCCGATAGGGAAATGGTTCATTGTTGTTGCGTAGAATAAGAGAAGATGACACTTCAAAATGACGAATTTTTTTTTTTAATTTGCGGTCAGCACTTGGAGCACCCACTTATCAAGCTTTTTCACCTTTCCAATTTGCTTCAAATGCGGAACGACCATAGAATGATAGACATTGAGTACTCAGGACACTTCTTGTGTAGTTGTAAGAGGATCAGCTTCGATGATTGCTGTCAATTGGTCGTTGTCAACTTCCGATGATCGGGCACTACACTCCTCATCTTCAAGGCTCTCGTCTCCTTTGCAAAACTTCTTGAACCACCATTACACTGTGCATTCATTAGCTGTTCCTGGGCCAAATCTGTTGTTGATGTGAGTCGTCTCCGCTGCTTTTTGACCCATTTTGAAATCGAATAAGAAAATCACTCAAATTTGCTTTCTGTCTCACATCATTTCCACAGTCTAAAATAAATATAAAACAAACAGCAAGTAATAAGTCATTAGTAAAAAAAGCGTAAAGCGAGAAATGCGCATTAAAATGATGTACAACATAACCACATTTATTTAAGAATGTATTCCAATATCAAACGGCAAATTTCAACAATGCAAAAACTGCAGTTACATTTGCAACAACCTAATAATATTTCAGTACAAGATTATTTACTTGTGATTAATGATTTATTTGGTCTTTCCTTAAATTTTGCACTCAAGGTGAATGCCTCACTCATTTTGTACTAATCTTATCCTTACCCTGTCTGTAAATTATTGCCATTACTAGCTTTCTTGATGCCCCTGATCAAATTCAAAAAGTGCTTCTTTCTTTTGTTTAAACATTACAATCGTGAAATATATAATTCATGTAAAAATTTTATTTTAAAAAGATATATATGTGTGTATGTGTGTGTGTGTGTGTGTGACTTAACACAAAGCAAATAAATGCTCATGTAACACCACTCAGATCAAAAAATAGAATATTGCCAGCATCTCATAACCCTCCCCCCAAATAATGATCCTTTTCAATCCTTCTAAAAGGTGGACTCCTGTCCTGATGTTTGTGATAATTGCTTCCTTGATTTATTTGATCAATGTCCATCTAAGCATGCATTCTCAAATATTATAATTTACTCTTGCATATTTTTAAAATTTGTACAAATAGAATGATGCCTATACATTATCGATTATTTTATGCCTGGCTTATTTCATTCAACATCAGGATTTGAGATTAATTGTTTCACATATCTATTGCTTGTCTAATTTCCATACTGAATTGTTATCTATTGTATAAATATATCACATATATCCATTCTACTATTCATGGGTACTGAGTTTATTTTCAGTTTTTGGCTGTTATTAACAATGCTGCTAGAACCACTCTTGTAAAATCTCTTGGGACACATATGGTACATGTACCTGCAATTATATTGGGTATGTGCTTGAGAGCAGAATTAGTATTAATGCTGGTTTTCCATATAAAAACTTGTTAATTCTACTAGTTTATCTGAAGATTATTTTGTATTTTCTACGTACACAATTATGTCAACTGTGATTATGTGGTTAACATGATGAAAAATTGTGATTAATGATTGTTTTATTTTTATCTTTTAAATATTTCAACATTTTATTATTTAATCTCCTTATTGCAATAAGACCATCACTACCAATAAGTATTATGTTGAATGGAAATACCAGTGTTTTATTCCTAGTTTCACAAAGAAAACCTTTTAGTATTTCATGATTAGATAAGGTGTTTGCTCTAAGTTTTGTATAATGGCCATTCGTTAGATTAAGGAAGATCCTTAATATTATAAACATTCACATATGCATCAATGAATACTTTGTTACATCAAATAATTTTTCTACATCTCTTGAGATGGTCATGTGATGAATTATATTAATGCTTTTGTAATGTTAAAACAGATTTATGATCCTGGAATCATCCCAAATTGGACATGGATGTATAATTTTTTAATATATATTGCTAGGATGATTTGCTATTTTTTTCTTTAGGATTTTTGCATCTATATTTATGAAGAAATTAAGTAGCTTGTAATTTTTCTTTCTTGTAATGTTGATAACTGGTTTTATATCAAAGTTATCATGAACTTATAAAACATGTATTTGAGTGATAATTCTTTTATATCTTCTCTGGGAGATTTTGTGTGAACACTGGTAATCATTTATCCTTAAACATTTGGTAGAATTCAGCAGAGAAGATATCTAGGCTTGTACCTTTTCACATTTATTGCATTATAGGGGTTGACTATGTCCTCTGTCCCAGATATGTCCAAAGTCTAATCCTAGTACCTGTGAATGTGACCCCATTTAGAAAAAGGGACTTTACAGATGGAATGAAGTGAAGGATTTTGAGGTGAGACCACCCTGAATTAACTGGGTGTGGGCCCTGATTCCAATGACAAGTGCACTTATAAGAAAAGGAAAAAGAAAGGGGTGGCCAGTTAGCTCCGTTGGTTAGAGCATGGTGCTAGTAATACCAAGGTTGCTGATTCGATCCCTGCATGGGCCACTGTGAGTTGCGCCCTCCTTAAAAAAAGAAGAAAAGAAAAGAAAAGAAAAGAAAGGAAAGGAAAGGAAAGGAAAGGAAAGGAAAGGAAAGGAAAGGAAAGGAAAGGAAAGGAAAGGAAAGGAAGGAAAGGGAAAGGAAAGGAGAAGGAAGGAAAGGAAAGAGAAAAGAAAAGAAAAGAAAAGAAAAGAAAAGAAAAGAAAAGAAAAGAAAAGAAAAGAAAGAAAGAAAAGAAAAGAAGAGAAAAAATAAAATGAAAAAAAAGAATGCAAACAAAGCAAGAGAACCACAGAGGGGACTGTCGTGTGAAGATAGAGGCAGAGGTTGGAGTGATGCAGCTAAAGTTAAGGAACACCAAGGATTGCCAGCAGCTTCCAGAAGCTAGGAGAGATTCATGGAACATACTCTCCCTCATAGCCATTCAAAGAGCCCAACACTGCTAACACATTTATTTACAACTTCTGACCTCCAAAACTGTTAAATAATACATTGCTATTCTTGTAAACCATCTAGTTTGTGCTAATTTGTTATGGCACCCTGGGAAGCTAATGTAGCCATAAATTCACTTATAATATTCTATTGTATTTTTAATATCCACTGGATATCCAACCTTTTTTTTTTTGATGCTGGTTATTTCTCTCTCTCTTCCCTCCCACCTCACTTTTTTCTCTTTTCTTTTGTACTTAATATGTCTTATTAAGGGTTTATTCGTTTTATTATTATTGTTAAAGAATAAATTTTTGGCTTTGCTGATCTTCTCTATTATGTGTTCATTGCCTAGTCTCTTGATTTCCTGCATTCTCTTCATTCTTTCCTTCCATCTACCTTTTCTGTTTCATCATTTATTTTTATGACTTACTTAAAATGAATATACAGCTGTTATTTCTCATATGTATGCACTTATAACTATAAATTTCCTTTTATGCACAATTTTCTTTCAGCATCATCAGCTTAAGATCTTTTAATTTTTCCATTGAAATTTCTCCTTTGACTCATGGGTTACTTATAAGTACATTTATTAAATTACGAATATATAAGGCTTTTCTAGTGATCTTTCTGCTATTGATTACTAGCATAATTATATTGTGAGCAGAGAATATATTCTGTATTATTTTAGTTCTTTTAAATATTTTGATTTACTTTATAGTTCAACAAATGAACAATTTTTAGAATATGCCGTGTTTCATTTTGAAAAGTATGTTTATTTTGCAGTTTTGAGTGCACTGTACTATACAGTCCAATTATGGTAATTGTTCCAATCTTCTGTATTTTTATAACTTTATGATTTTGTTTTGTCCTCTTATTTGATCAGTTAGTGAGAAGTGTGTGGATTTATCTATTTTTCTCAAGACATTGTGTAAATTTTTGCTTTATATGGTTCAAAGATATGTTATGAGGTGCATTCAAATTTCATATTGTTATCTATTCTTGGTTCATTGTAACTTTTTTCATTATGTAGCACTCTTCTTTATCTCTAGGAATGTTTTTTTGTTTGCCTTAGAGCTTTGATATGAATAATGTCATGCCTGCTTTATTTGGTTGATACTACAAAGCACACATCTTTTTTATAAAACCTGTTTCCTTTTCATTTTTCATTATCATTATATTTCAAATTTGTGTTTTATAAACAGCATATATTTGAGTTTTGTATTTTTAATCTAGTCTGATATTTATCTTTTAAATTAAACATTTGTTCCTTTACATTTGTATGTAATTACCAGTATTTTTCAGTTTTACCATCTTAGTTATTTCTATTTTTACAATTTGGGTTCTTTTTCTCTCCATCCTTGACTTCTTTTAGATTGAATTTTTAAAAACTCCTTTTCCTCCTCTGCTACCTTGAATGATATGTACTGTTGAGACTCTTTTTGTGTTCTCTGAAAGAAAACCTTTATTCCTTACTTTCTAAAGCCTCATACTAATTGTTATTTTTATATTTCTATATGACTCAATGATTTTAGAATACTTTAAAAAATATTTTAAAGCCATTTTAAAATGTACTTAGTTCTTTCTATATTGTAAATCTGCCAAAGTATCATTATTAATGTTTTATAAGATCAGTATCCACAAAAATATTCTCACATTCTTACCTTTTTTGTTATTTATTTATTTATTCCCTGCAGTTCTTTCATTTTATCTGATTAAATACTGACTTCTAGAATTTTGTTTTTCATTTCAAATATACTCATAATCAAGTCTCCATATTTTGTATTTCTAACAATGTCTTTTTTATCTCCATTTTAAAAAGACATTTGTAGGTGGGAATAGAATTCTAAGTTGAAATTTTCTTTCAGCATTTTAAAGATGGCATTTCATTGTCTTTTAGCTTACATTTTCCTGTATAAAAGTTAGCTGTAGGTTTCAAATACGCTTTTTATAAAGGTAACCTCTCTTATTTTCTCATGCTGTACATAGACCTTTTTTTGTTCTTTTATTAGGTTGGTGCAAAGTAATTATGGTTTAAAAGGTTAAAATAAATGCAAAAATCACAATTATTATTTTTTTATTTTAAAGATTTTTTGTTGTTGTTGTTTTAATTGGGGAAAGGGAACAGGACTTTATTGGGGAACAGAGTGTACTTCCAGGGCTTTTCCAAATCAAGTTGTTGTCCTTTCTGTCTTAGTTGTGGAGGGCGCAGCTCAGCTCCAGGTCCAGTCACCATTGTTAGCTGCAGGGGGCACAGCCCACCATCCCTTGCTGGAGTCGGCAACCTGGTTGAGAGGATGGGCTCCAACCAACTGAGCCATCTGGCCACCTGGGAGCTGAGCAGCAGCTCACTGACTTCATTCTAGTTGCGGACGGTGCAGCTCGCTGGCCCATGTGGGAATCGAACCGGCAGCCCTGTTGCCCAGAGCTTGCGCTCTAACCAACTGAGCCTCCCGTCTACCCCACCACAATTATATTTGCACCAACCTAATATCTTTGGTTTTCAGTGGTTTTATTGATTGATATGCCTTGTGGTGTTTTATTTTTTTGTACCAATTCTGCATTAATTCTTCATGCTTCTTGAATCTGTGACTCGATGACATTCTTCAAATTTGGAATATTATCAGTCATTATCTTTTAAAATATTACCCGTCTTTTGAGAACAACATTTGTACAACTAATAAACATTCTCTCAATCATCTTTGTCTTGTACCCTATCATTTGTATTTTTCAGCCCTTTTTCAGGGCTTTAGTCTGGATATGTTCTTTTAACTTATCTTTGGCTATGCCTAATCTGATATAAAATCTATCATCTGAGTATTTAATTTTAATTATTGTGTTGTTTCCATTCTAGGATGCCCACTTTTTTAAAAACGTATTTTGTTATCCTTCAGAATTCTCAGTCTTATCTTTTATGTCCTTGAACATAGTATAATTATCTTAAAGTCAATATCTGCTGTCTCTAATGTCAGAGAATTTGGGGGTCTTTTTCTGTTTTCTATTGTTTCTGCTTCTTCTGGTTCATGTTGTCATCTGTCTTTATTGCCCAGTTATTTTTAACTATGTCTTCAAACTATATTTGCAAACACTTGGTAGAAATAATTTGTAGCCTAGGATATTATCTTCCTCCAGAGAGGATTTATATATTATTATTATTATTATTATTATTATTATTATTATTATTATTATTACTTTGGTCCTGTATCAAGGAAACAGCTTTTTTCAGGATTATTTTAGCATGATTTCTGGATTTAATATTACATGACGGTGAGCTGCAGTTCCTGTGGGATTTACCCTTTACTCCCAGGTACAGCCTTTCAGTGCGTGATGTTCACAAAGTCTGTTTTCTTTTGTGAGGACCTGTGCTCTGAACCTCAGTTCTCCTAGTCATGAAGACTGTCAAAAGTGCAACTCAGTCTAGCCTTCAGTTGTCCCTTCTAAAGTGACAAATAACCTCAAAGGAAGAGAAGTTCATAACCTGAGCCTCTATTCACACTGGATCATGACCTATTAATCTTCATTGTTTTATTAGTTCTAAAATACAGTCTTACAAACATTTTGTCCAGCTTTTATTATTGTCTGTGGTGAAAGAATTGGTACTAACTACTAATACCTCATCTGACATTATTAGAATTGGAATTACTGTTCATATATAAACCCCTTATAACAGATAAGGAAAATATCTATAGTTTAAAGCTACTGAAACCGAATCCAATTTCTTGAGGCACATTTATTTAACAGAAATATTCTAATTCAATTAGGAAAGCATTTTTACAAACATAAAATAATTCAAAATTGTCCATTCTTAACAGGTTCAAGCAATTTTTTTTTTAATCCAAGTTCACTTTCAGTTCTATTTCAACATTTACACTGTTAGTATTATAACTCATATCAAGGGTCTGTCACTGTGCGAGGTATTAGAGATACATTATGACTATGTGAACAAGATAGATCCTTTGCTCTAATGACGCTTAGAGAGAAGTGGGTAAGACACCCAGGATTAAATGAGATAATCTATGAAAAATGCTTAATATGGTTTCCAGCATATAACACATGTTCAAACTCTGCTTTTATTAATGTGTAAAGTCATTTCCAACAGCCTGCAGTTCCTTGGCCCCTGTGTATCTGCATCTACCACTGGATGGATTAATGGGGATAGGCATTGGTGTGCAAATAGTTTAGACAATGGGAAGCTTTATATGTAGTCATGTTTTTTGATTGTAGAATTTTATTAACTTTTTCTACTTGGTTCAAAATATAGGAGAATACTTTAATAAGTGTATTGGAGGGGGGTACACATTTATCTTTTGCCTTATGATCCAATATGGCTCTGTGCAGCACTTATATGGATGTATGATAGAAACAGAAATGGAGAAGGCATTGATGTAGGTGCTAAAATTTTCAATGAATGAGGGGACTTGTTGGGACACAGTAATGATGGCAATGACAAGAAGGGGTATAGTAAATGCATGCTCTTTGGAGAAGGTAGGTTTCTCCTTTTAGAAAAGATAATGACAAGAAAGACACCAAGAATTCCTTCAGACCCAGAGGTACAAAAGCAAATATTGCCCCTCCTTAACAGAGTGTGTGAGAATAGCACAAAGCTGACAGGAACACAGAAAAGACGTTGAGGATTTTGTTCAGGAGAGATTACAATTTTAAGATTGTACGGTGTTACCATTCATGTGCAGTTTTCAAGGAAAATAGAAACAAATCAATCCTGTTCCCTTCCAAACTATGTATGGTATTCTGGACGAGGGACAACAGGTTACTACTACTTCTTCATTTGAATGAGATTATTCTCTTCCCACTACTATATATTAGGTGAGTCTAAATTATTTAAATTCATCACTTAACTCTAGGTTTAGCATTATTGAAAAAAAAAAGTATATAGACAAGATCAAAAGTACTGCTCGTCACTCAGAGATGATTCAACTGATGTGATATTTTGTTTAGGTTTTGTTGGGGGGAGAATATGAATATGTTTCTAATTGAATGTTGGATAATTGTGTTAGTAGGACATGACATTGCGTGTGTGTGTGTGTGTGTGTGTGTGTGTGTGTGTGTGTGTTTGCACTCAAATATGCAATGAAGAGAAGACATATATTTGGGGTAGCTTAGTACTCCCTGTCACAATTTTCTGATGACACCATCCTGTCCCTTGGGTAATTGCTCCTCCCTCCACCCATCCCCCATCCTACCAGGCTTCTGATGAGACTGCTAGTCATTGCACTGAGCCCCTCAGGCCACAGGAGATTGGCTTCACCAATCAAAGTGCTCGGTTCTCCTGGTCACAAAGATTGATTGGGGGATGTACATGTGATTTAAGCCAGACCAATAAAGGTCCATCCCTATAATTTTTGTATACAGATATTGAGAAAGGATAACTCTCTCTTCAGGTCATAATCTTGATTAATCTGAATGAACCTGGTGCTATCTATAGCCATGCCCACAACTTGTCCCTCCACGTGAAAAACAATGTTTTATAAAGTAGGAGAGAATGAAGCAAATATATAGATAAGAACGGAGCTGATGAATGGAGAAAGTACTGGTAATATTTTTCAAATCCTTGGATTCAAAGACATGTAAAACTATCTGTCTTTCTTTAAGATTCAGAATAGACAGAAGGGAATTGGGATTAATGATAAATGGTGTTCTTGATCAAATCCCCACAAACGAGGCAAAACAAAAAATAACCCAGCAAGGGGTAACATCAGGAGCAATGGGCTGAAAGTCCGGACAACTGGCTTCTAGTTCAGGCTCTTCAATAACAATTCATGTAAATGTGGACAAGTCATTCAGCCTTTCCAATTCTCAGTTCTCTCTGTAAAATAAAATTATCTTTAACTATTTATAAGATTTTTAAAACTATAAACATGCACTTCTAAACTAATTACACTTTGAAATAAGCGCCCCACTTGTGAATAGGTACTAAATATTATTTTTTTTCCTTATAATAACATTTTTTTTTCTTTTTCTTTCTTTGGCTTTGTTTTCTCTTAAAAAAAATAAAAAGTATGATGCTGCTAGAGTAACCAGTGGAATGTAAATGTAATCAGGACTAAATCAAAAGTGTCTGTAGTCCACAACATCTCCAAAGCAAAAACAAAATTATATATCTTAATGTGAACCAGCTGAAGTAATTGCTGATTTTTGTATAGTTCCAATGAAACAGTGAATTGTCAGAATCAATTGTCTCTGCAGATTATAATGCTGAGCACTTATGTACACAGAGAAACAGCAACTTCTACACTGAATTTAGAGGTTCATGAAATTTGGCCTTGGACATGTTCCTGTTTGTCTTTTCAGTGCGATCTCAACCTGTTTTTGTGGCTCCATTCTCAAGTTTATGGCAATGAAGTTCATTATCAGGGCCAACTAGGATAAACTGTAGTGGCTGCATGGAATTCTGTGTTGGAAAGGGTTTCAAGACTGTATCCAGGTTTGTGGGAGAGGATGCGATGATAAATAAGCAGTGTCTGCAAAGGGCACAATCCTTGAAAACACGGCTTTTGTGACTGTGATGGGTATGCACCAGCCAATCACTAACTTAATTTTGTCCAAATGTTGTTTGCCTTTTAATAGAAAACTTTCAAACTCAATTTCTAAATGATAGGACTGAGCCTTTGATTTGTACATAAAATGCTTTACTCCTGGTTGATACATTTTGGGATAAGGGTACTTTCTACATTATTGTACTTACTGACCATGCCAAGACAGCATGCATTTTTATCCCCAGTGTCTTTCACAACTCCAATTTGTTCCCAGAATAAAATATCACTTATGTTGTCTTGAAATTCTATCCTGAACTTAGAGCCCATGATTTCTGTGTGGGATGTAAAGTTGACAAAACACACACTTTTTCTCTAATGCAAATCTTACATGCATTGGCTTTCAGGTAGTCAGGCTGACACTGTCGGGGGCGTGTAAGACAGAAAATAACTCCTGTTAAATGAAAGGGGAAGGAGTGAAGAAAGAGGAATGGATCTATTTTGTTAAATGGAATTTTTAGAGACAGCAAATGGTTCTGTTTTGTTTTAAAGGAGATTAAGAATAAAAATAATGTATTTAAAATGAGAGTGAATATACGTAAGGAAGTCAAGGAAAGCTGACAATCGACCAGTTGTGACAACATTTAATAATATTCAAATTAATTATAATATTGAAAATGGAAAACTGACTTAAAATGAATAATGAATAGAAAATCTAGACACGGCGCTGAGGTGAAATGTGATTTTCATGAGGATAGGAACATTCAACATTTATACAGCAGTTCATATTCTCAAAGTCATATATCAGTGACAACTGTAAAGTACATCTTTAATTTGAATTGATGAAATACTCTGCAGGGGTACATTCAGGAGATAGTACACTCCCCTTTCCAAATAAAACGAGATGAAGAGAGATTTGGATAAATAAATGCTTAAAAACTGCTTATAAAAATGGAAGTCAAATTGCCCTGATATCCAATCGTTTTTAAATGATTTAATTCTTGATAGGTATGTTTTTGTTATTTATTCACATGAATATCCATAGCATGTACTTACTTGTCATGTGTTTAGAAGTTCAAGGTAATTCATATTCTGAATGCAAAACGATTGATTTACAAATATGCACTTTAATCCTTAGACACTACTTTAAAAAAAAATCACAAAAACCTTTTAGATCATGTATTTTCTCCAGAATTGTCATCTCTGTACTGCTCTTTCCATACCCTTATCTGGGTTAAACTTTAACTAAAACTTTTCTTGAAGGCCACCTGTGCCCAGAGATTTCAGTTCAACTAGCTATTTCTCTGCTTCAATGCTCAATCTATTAACACGGCTATGGAGAACTCAAAAACAATCCTGTGGTGAGATTTCATTCCTAGTAATAGGGTTTTAGCATGATGTCACTGCCAGCCCCAAACCTATTCCATTTACAATTAGGTATGGCCAAAAGTCAAGTTCTCAGCATGAAATAGAAAGAAGCAGCAGTGCTTCATGTCACTTCCAGCCGTACAAGCCTTTCCCCTATTTGCTTGCTGCAGTGGTAATGACAAGAACAATTTTTGAAGTCACATAAAGATGGCAGAGCTGCCATTATCCTGGATCTCTAAATGACTCTGTAGAGAATAGCCGCCCACTCACCTGGAACATTTCCCTGGATTGTTAACCTGAGAAGGATGTTAGTTTTTATGTTGCTTGAGAGATATATTTGGAGATCTCCTTGTTTTTGCCTCTTTGATTACCCTAACTGATATAAATCTAGATTTGCTGCTATAAACTTGTGGTTTCTAAGTCTACCTGGCCTCTAAGCAGAACTCTGCAATTCTTAAGAAGCTGCCTCTCTCTCTTTGCCTCTGCAGCTTTTTGAAACCTTTATAAGTCTCTTCGGGATGTCATTTTAACCTCTAATCTTTTGTTTCTCAGCAGATGATAATGACTAGAGAAAATAATGCCATCAGGCACGGATTCCTTTAATTTTCCCCTTTCACAACTCAAAAATTATCCATATTTGTCTCAATCTTCTTTTCGTTTTACTAAGAATTTTTTTTTTTTATAATTCCTCTCCACATGAGCTCTGATTTTACCCTTTCATTTGCTTAAAGCTTTCTCTATATTCCTTATTTTTTTCCTCTCTCCCATATTATTAATCTTTCTTCTCTCATTCCCGTATTCCTTTCCTTAAAGGATAAACATAATCAAGATTCTTTGATCTTTAAAAAAATCTCCTACTTTGTCCTGTGCCTCCCTCTAACTCTTAATGCAACTTATTGCTTTGCTTTTCATATAAGCTTCCTTTAAGTGTATTTTAGATTCTCTCTTCATTTTGTATTCTCTCACCCCACATTCAGTAATCTGGCTTCTATTTTTAAGTCTCCTTTGAAATTGTTTTAAAAAACTGATGATCACATTGTTATTAAGACTAGTGTTCTTAAAAGGTAAGTTTGATAATTTTATGTTCTTGCTTAAAACACTTCAGCATCATCTGAAATGAGAGTTAAGTCCAAACACCTTAGATGCCTTATAAGATACTTAAGCATCTCTCTCTTCTTTACTCTCTGTTTTGTTCTGCTGTAGCACCCTTCCAAGTATCCTGTGACCAAATCTTACTGAACCATCTAAAGCTAATTATGTTTGAATCTTTATAATTTTTTCTGAGTTGTTTTCTCTACTTGGGAAGTATGTCCTCAATCAACCATTTATTTAAATAATGGCTTATACTTCAAGACCCAACTGCAGTATTTTCTTCTTCTTAAAGTCTTTCCTCTTTTTATATGACCCAGCACATAGTGTTTACTCTAGTACTTATCACATCGTATTATAATGTTTGGTATATCTCGTTTTACTCTCCTACAAGACCTTGAGCTCCTTGAACACGAAATCCTTATTCATCTTGATATCGGTAGAATCTAGCCTAGTGCTGAGGCGGAGTAAACTGTGTATGTATGTGTGTGTGTGTGTGTGTGTGTGGAATTATACATATATAAGCTCATACACACACACATTATTATACATATATAATTGCATATACACACACACATATATATACACATACATACACACTATATGTACATATAATTATAGATGTATATATAATTCTATATATATATATATGAAATTAATGGAATTAATTGAACATACGTTATTTATTTATAAGTAAGCTCACAACTTGGTGACTCTAGTTAGTATTTAGTAATAATAGACCAGATATAACAGATTACATCACTGATAGTATAAAAACATCAAAATATAAAGAATACGATGGAGACATTGTGAATTTTTTTCAAAATTAGCAAATAGAAATACCCATTTAAATTACTTTTAGAGAGAGAAATTTGTATTCAAGAACTGGTCAGCAGATATTTTATATTTCATAAGAAAAGGCATTGTATTTTTATAAGAAAATGAAAAAAGCATAAATGATAAATTGCTTTTGAATAGCAGCCAGGACTACAAATTAAAGGTCGTATGTTGTAGGCTGCAGAGCAGAAAGCAGTAATCTGAATCATGGACTCCACTGTATAGTATGGGCTGCCTACTATAGGATATTGCAGATCCTCATAAAGAGGGCAGTGGTGGTGGACAGAAGCCAGCTCTCCAGAGAATGGAATGTCTAAGAAGGAAGGGGTATCCGTTTCCTTTGTTAATTGAAGACTGGATTGACGTAGGCAAATTTCTAAGAGAATTTTTGACAATGTCAAATATGTGTGAGGCAAGAAGCCTGATATTGGAGACTCAGCTATTCATGAGTCAGAGTTAAAGAGAGGAAAGTTTTTAATTGCACTGGAATGCCTTCTGTCATTTGAAACGAGTTGGATTACACTGTTTCTAAATAATCAGATGGTAAGCCAAACCTATGGAATGACTTTCAGTCTCTGGTTAAACAAATGAGCACAGGCCATTTAGAGAAAGTAATGGGGACAGAATGAGATTTTCCATGACAAAGAGAACACAAAATGAGGGAAAGTAAAGTCAAATAGCAGCACTGAGATAAAATAAGGTTAATGAACTAATAGTTAAATTGAGGCTTTTTTTGTGTGTGATTCTAAAGACTAAGTTTATCAAGTGAGCTACAGAAGAATTTCTAGGTCATATGATGGGATTTCAGAGTCAGATGAAAGCAAATACAATCAAATGGCACCCAAGTTGACTTCTAATGTTCCTAGTTTCTTCTGTATTTCTTCATACAAAGGTTAAATATATATTGTTTATGACAAGCTTTTCTTTACCCACAAAGCTAAAAATAAAGCATTTCTCTCTTGTATATTTCTCCTGGTAGTTTACTTTAACTGAGGCAGTGAAACATTAGCTTACATTTTGTTAGCTCAAATATAAAACTTTCTTACAATATGACACTCTGTCCCCAACTTCTCCCCTATTTTTCCAGAACATTCCAGTTGGTTATGTATCTTTGTTTCCTATTAAAATGAACCTGAAAACTCAAGCTCACATAAAAGTTATACCTATTATTATTTTAAGATCCAAGTAAAGAACATTTTCTAACCCAATTAGATATCCCACACATTTACTTATACTCTAAGTGTACAATATTGCACAGTTTTTAAAAAAATTCTTTATTTCTATTTACTACCAATTCATGTATAGATATTCAAATATAAGTTGTTTGTGTTTGTAAATTAAGAAAAAAGATCTTGAGAAGTAACCCTAAAACCTTATTTTTTTTCAGATATCACAAGTCCTTGAGAGACAGAGACTGGTGGTAAGTAGCTATTTATTCCCAATCATCTCTCTTCTTATACCTCTATTAAAAAAACAAATAAAAAACAAAACAAAACAAAAAAACAAAACATATTGGCAGTGAACAAGATAATGTAGTATCATCTTAAAATGATTTTTAAAAATGTTTTATGATTTTTTTGGTGAAAACCAAAAATCATCAAAACTTCTCTGGTTGTCTCCTGAATCTTTTACACTCTGAAACTCAATGTGGATGAACATATCTTGTTTATAGCCAAATATAGTATGCATCTTGTTGATTGTTAGTTTGTAATAATAGCTGACAGAGAAGCCAGATTTATTTTTTTAATTGCTCTAAGGAAAAATATTTTTGTCTATTAACCTGAATATTTAGAACACCTAGTGAAAATCACTAGGAATAATGATCAGTATAAATCAGGTTGGAGAGGTAGCTTGGACTAAATAAAATATTTAATAGAAGAAACTTTCATGGTTTACCGTTGACATATATAGACTTGGTCACTTAATAACAACAGAAACAGTTGTTTTTGTATGCATACAGATACTCCTGTATGCAAAACCAGGATAAGTCTACCTGTGCTGATCCTACAGAAATGGAAAATGTGAGAGTATAAGAAGCTACCATTGAGAAAAGAGACCCATCACTTTTGGGTCATGTTGAAAGAGCCAAATGAAAGATCTCTTTAAAATGAATACCTCTTAAAATAACGACAGTAAAATAAAGAAAGGCAAATGTATTCTTTGTAATGTTTTATTCTTTGACCTAAAAAGTGAGATATATACCTTTAAAGAATGTCAGTTGCTTGGTTTTGGAAAGCTTCACAGAGCTCCATTTGAAACTCAAGGATATATCTCATGAATTGGGTTTAAAATAATTTGAAACAGTTCTAATAACTTTTCAAAATGAGAAATATAATGATTTCTTAATGTCTACTAAAATAATCAATCCATTCAACAGATGCATTTAAGATATTTATCCTGAAAATATGTTTACTGCCTAGAATATGTTTTACTCTTCTGTTTCCTTCTAGTATGTATACATGAAATTAATGATTGGGAATTTAGGAGTAATACTGAACACTGCAAACTTAGTATTCTTGCTCCATAGTCTTCTTTCAACTTTCATTAAGTAAGAGTTTGAGATTATGGGTTTCTTTTCCCCTTTGAATTGGCTAATTTTAGTTAGGCCCTTGACCCATGTAAGTTCTTAATGAGTTACATAAAGAATTATTAATTCTTCAGTTAACTATAGTGAAAGACTCTGAAAGTTTCTGACAAATGGAGATAGAAAGAACTATCTTTTCTTAAAACTGGAAGCACTGGTGTTATTGAATGAAGATGTCTTTGGGGGGCAATGAGGAAAGTTCTGTTTTTAGATTAACCTCCTCCCGACCTTAGAAAGTAGACACCAGCCCAGTGCTCCAGGAGGGTGCTGTGAGGAATTGCCATCTTTCCCTCTGCTGGTAGACCTAATTTGTAAGGATCCCCTTTACCTGCAATTGGTAATGTCTTCAGCAGAGTGTCACCTCCGGGGAAAGGTGTCTGACTTGTAGTCAAAAACCTGTAAGCCTATTCCTAGGTGTAGGATCTTTTACAAAATCGCATTACCTGGAATTATTTCCTCTTTTGTAAACTAAGACTGCTTATTTAGTAACCTATTTATTCAGCTGGCATATGAACACTTCCTATTTGCTGCCCATTGGGGCAGCAAATACACAACTGGTGCAATGGAGGAGGTCACTGTCTATGGAAATAGTTGTGTGGCACTCTTGGGAGTTTTAAATATTAAAATAACGTATGTAAGTATGCTTTATTATCTCTGTGAAGTACCATACTAATTCAAGAGGTTCTGAAAACCAAAGACAGCAAGTCTAGGCTAAAAGCTTAAATTACAAACATTTGTTAGGTTTGATATGAGAATAAAATAAAAGATAAGTGTAGTCAGCCCTTGATTATTCAGATTGGCTAGAATTTGTGATTATTAATGCCCTTTGATTCTCCTTCTCCTTCCAACCACCAAATATTGAATATTTCTCTGCTCATTAACACCTAGCTAGGACTGGGAAGGTGAAATGCTAATCAGCCAATTTGGCTAATTGTTAGACGCTATGATCCTTTTTTACTTACTTATTTATTTTTGAAGTCGAGGAAGGGAAAAGCTGAAATCGGTTACTAAAATGTGGGCTCTAGATCTTTAAACTTTGTGTTGACTTCCCTTTCTTAAATTCAGGTATTTTATTTTTAATAAGTTCTTAAAGAGAATGAAAAAACTAGTAACTCATCTGTTGTGCAGTGTGACTATAATTTGAAATTACATATTTCTTATTGGCCAGTGTTTGGAAAATCTTAATCCTCTACATGGAAGCTTCAGGATTTAATAGATGCAACTTTAATTGTAGCCCTATATAACTAATTACACTTGCTAAGCGGATTCAGACTAGTAGGGAATCAATTTGGAGAAAATGATTTGAGACGACCTCCACCTTTTGCCTCTGATAGACATTGCAGGACCCTCCCCACACCAAATAAGGGTAAGAGGAATGTTCTGAGCAATAAGAGCTCTAAGAATAAATCTGAGCTATCATGGATAAGATTACTTTCAACTCTTTATTTCATGTTTTCTGACATAGACCCCAAGATCTGTAATTATCTTAGGAAAACTGCGGGGGCTTAGACAGTACTTTTTAGTTCTTTTGCTTTTTTTTTTTTTTTTCTTATCTGTCTTTGGGGCTGGAGGGCTGTGTGTGTGTGTGTGTGTGTGTGTGTGTGTGTGTGTGTGTGTTCCACTGGAGTGCCAAGGGGGAAAAAAAAAAGTGCTGAAGAGTCCTAGGGAGATGAGGCTATTTTTATTCGAAGCTGATACTTTTGCCTGAGCCACAAGTGCTGCTTGGAAAGGGCTCAGGTTGTTTCCAGGGGGAGAACTCTGCAGAGAAGAGACAAAGTTCAACAAGACAACAAAGGAGCAGCAGAAACAACCAGGAAAACGAAGAGCCCTCACGTTTTCATCTAGACCGCCCCCATCAGAGTTCTCGAATCCTAAAGTATTCTGCCAAGTGCCGCTTGACTGGAACTTTTTGTCTGCCTTTTCCTTTCTCCAACCACCATGACTGAGATCACTGCTGAAGGTATTGCTACCATTTTCCAATAGTATCAACTAGAAAAAAACAAAAACAAAAAACAAGGCGGAAATTGACAGGCACATTGACAGTCAATGTGTCGACTTAAAATGTTCCTTTTAGGGTAATTTTCTTGATCAATGACTGTGTACGGGATCAGAGAAGTGGATTTGGGAGCTGAGAGGCTGACAGATCTGTGTGTTGGGGGAGTGAGAAGATGTTTCTCTGAAATTTTGCATGTGGAAACTTCTTTGCTGTGCCAAAGTTCCCCACTGGTTACTAGTGTCACCCACACCTCTATAAATAGTTATGGTCATGTAACATGGCCGATATCTTACCTAGCAAAAATACAAGGCTTGCAACCAGGAGACCATGATGAAGTTAAAATGTTGCATTTAATGTTTAAACTTAGAAAAATGAGTTTGAGCATTTTTGTCTCATGACATTTCAAAATGGAGATCTTAAATTATTTTTATACAATTAGAGATATAAGTGCTCCCTCAAAATTTGTATGTATTTTGCTATTGGTGGATATTCAGAGATAAGGTTTGAAATTGCACAAAATCACTATAGGTCAATATGATTTTTAAAGTACAGCAATTTATAAGTGGCCAAATTCTGATTTCTTTTTACGTAGTCACATCTCTTTCCCCCCTAAATGATTAATTCTATCTTTACGGTAAACTAAAATTTTCTCTTTCAATGCTTATTCTGAAAAGGTGCATGCTCTAAGCAAAAGCATATAATTTATGTTATGTGACCATGGTAGCAATTGTTTTATGCAATATATGTAAAATGTATCCCTTTAAAACAACTAAAGCATACTGAATACAGACATAATCCAGTTCTAGCCGCGGTAAAATTTGGGAGGTGGATCTAAAATTTGCTTCTGACAGCTGTAAGAAAATCAGACAGGTGGTGCTCTTGACAGCTTCCAAGTTGGATGCTGGTTTGTTTTTAATCAGACAACTGAAAAATAGAACATGTGCTTTTGGCTCTTTGGGCAGACAACAATATAGACACACAGTGATTTCAGAGTTGGAAATTTTTCTAGCTTTATCAGGATAAATGTTTTCCTTGTACCTTCCATTGAGAAATTTAGTCAGACAACCAAATTAACACAAACAATTGCTGAAAGATTTCTATGTATATCAGGTATTTTGCTCAGGACTTTATGTGTGTTTACGTATTTAAACCTCACACAACCCAGTTAAGTTGGCATTATTATCTCCATTTTGCAGGAGTAGAAACTGTAGCTCAGATATTTGGTGACTTGCTCAAGACCCCAGGACCACCCAGATTAGAAGCTAGCTCCCTTAAATCTAGTTTGCATTTTTTTTCTTTTCTGTAAGAGGGTATCAGGTTCACTCTTCACCAATTATAGTTGAGAATTTGCTAACTAATTATAAATAGCATTTTTCCTATTCCTTAGATATTCTGAGGCACAAGGCCTTCAGTTTATCGTAAAGAGCACTGTCTATAAAAGCTGCTTGCTTAGCCCTGTACAAGTGATTGCGATACCTGTGAATATATTTCCCTAACTCTGCACAGGACATGGACTGCCAGCTGCTTCCAGAGGTCACTTGGCCAAACCATTTTTGGCTTGTCTGTAGATCATGCTTTGCACACTTTTGCACTTAATTCATAAAACATTTTACAGGAGAATTCCTGAATATAAAATAGAAGTTTTGTTTCTGTGTTATCTCCATGGGACAGTTTAAAGTGTTCTTGGAACACCTCCTGGAGTCACCCATAAAAAATCATTGAATTAGAAGTAAATTAAAGATGGAAAAACATCACCTAGTTCCTGGGTGATGGTCATTTCCTACTCTCTGGTCTTAACGGTTCATAGGATCTATGTCATCTGAATCTCAATTAGGAGCTTTGATCCTTTTCTGGAATGATTTATTAATCCTATTTCTCAAATGAAAATTAGAGTGCCAACTCAAATGAGCTTAACGTTTAAGGTTAGTACTACCATAGTCATTCCTGATGGTTATCTAAGGTTTCTTGCACTGTTTTCTTGCATTGTTTTCATTTTTGTCTTCATGATTCTCACTTTTTCTGTCCCATCTGCAGTAGCCTTCTTTCAGTCTTTTATTAGAAGTGTACTTTTGTACACAACCTTAGTACAGCTTGGAATAGCCATTCCTCACATCTGCTGTGTTTCTTTTCCCACCACTTTTGGACACGTTACTGAAATGTAAGTACTGCTTTAGTAACCTTATGACATCTACTGGTTACTCTTCCCCTCCATTAATCACAAAACAAGCAAACACCTTAGAGTGCTTGAGGAAGTTAGAGCTAGTGTACCTCCTTAGAGAGTTCTAGTCGACTGTCATCACCTCAATTTTTGGAAAACTGAGGCTCACAGATTATATGACTCTCCCATGGTCATCAATAGTTAGGGGAGGTCTGAGTATACAAATCATGTCTCCTCTGGCTTATCCCAGTGCTTATTAAACCACAATGCAGGGCATGTCCCTAAAGCTTACCAAGTTCTTCTCATAGATATTTCCATGGAATGTTCCAAGCTGGATTACTTCACCTGACAAAAGAAGGGAAGTCATTCAAGATAGGGAATTTTTTTTTTAGACACAGAGCAATAGATTAACTAAAACTAGGACAAATTTGAACCCCAAAGCATTTTAGGGAAACAGCACCTTTTGATTCTGGCCATAATAAATTAATAAAGATAATTATAATGACAATGGTAATAACAATTCACATTTATTCAGAAGACATTAAATGTCAAGCCTGTATTAACCTTGTTATATGATCATTTAATCCCCAGAACAACCAAATGAGATAGATAGTTTATTATTTCTATTTATAGAATAGGAGCCAGAGGTTTAGAGAGGTTAGGAATTTGCCTGAATTCACACAGCTGTATAAGGTGTAGCTAGGATTCACACCCATATTTCAGATCCCAGAGTCATGTTGAATACTTCCTCCTGCTGTATGAGACTAATAGCTTGGTATCGATTCGGAGGTTAATGGGAGCCTATAGTAGGCCCCTGTTCTGGTTTGGCCCATGTTACATTGGGTAGTTTAGAGCTGGCCACAGACTGGTTCAGACTCAAATAGCACTAAGGTTTAAGATTATAAATAGCCATCTACCTTTTTTCCAGAGGCCCAATTATTCCCAAATTAGTGCCAAAGTTAGCTCCCCCTTCTGAGGTTTATACAAATGTTCAATTACCAATTTCAGCATCTATTTGAAAGCATATAGCACAATGCAAAAATACCTTTCTGATAATTTGATAAATGAAGTTGAATCTTAATAGCTTTGTTAAAATGATGGGATGTTTTTAAAAAGTTGATAAAACATGTAATATTTTCAAATTGCCAAATTAACTAATCTGCAGTTAAACTATGCTTTACCCTAACATTTATATAATTGTGTCCTCTGGGTCTGATGACCTCCAAATATCAGGAAATAAAATATTTATGTAATAGATTACAGTTGGTTAAATCCTATATATGTGAGTAAGTTAGCATTACTAAAACACTTAGTTGAGGAAAATTCTGTTTTTAAAAAGTTAGAAGTTATGTCAAACACAAGTTCTAAACTATTAATATTATATAACTGCAGAATTCAGGAGAAAGGTCATTGTACTCTGCATGGAATTCTTTCCTTACTATTAGTTCAATCACATCATTGCTTCTGTAACAAACCTATGAGAGGATTCAATTTCAAAATTTAAAGCAAAAATGGTCAGTTTTTATTTTACACAATGCACTGCTTTGACAGAAATCTATAGCACATGAGTACCCACTATTGTTTTCAGAAAAAGAAATAAATAAAAAAACCAAGAATTCACAGCCAGACTACTTAACAACTATGTACACAAGTTATATCATTAAAAGCAACAGGTACGAAATAAAGAGAAGGAGGAGATCCAACTTACACATCTATGTTTATCTTGCCCAAAGCAAGAGTAGATACTCTGGCCTAAGTGGAGATGATTTGAGGATGGAAGGAGACGGAAGAGAATGAAGATCCAGGGTCAAACTCTAATTACTTCTGGGTTATCTTCTCCTATTCAGAAAAAGCAATAAACCACATATAGAAAATTATTTGTAGTTCTAGGAACACATTTTAAAATACAAATGGATGAAATGATACAATGTTTGAACTTTGCTTCTAAATAATATCTAGAGAGGAAACGTAGATGGAGTGTGGTAGTTTAGGGTTAGCCATGAGTTAATTGTATTGGGACTGGTGATAGGTGTGGGGATTTCATTATAATATTCAGTATTCAGTCTGCTTTTGTGAATTTTCAAGCCTTTCCTTAATAGTTAGGAAAAAAGAATAGAGCTGATGTTTTTAGTAAATGATTTTAATAATTTATTTTTTGTAATATAGAGGGTGCCAAAAAAAGTATACACATTTTAAGAAAGGCAAAAACTATTAAAATTGTTAATACTCAACATATACCAATAGCAAACGATGAATACAAGTCCCGTTTGACTTCTGCAATTACAAGAGGTGCTCAAAGTGGTTACCATCAGCATCCAGAAAATTCTGATTATGGCGACCTACTTCTTGAGCAACATTGACCAAAGTGTCCACTTATACATATTTTTTTGGCACCCTGGGTATATAGGTCAGTGAATCCACTGACCACCAAATTTATTTGTTAAGTGCAAGTTACTGTCTATATTGAATAATCTGTTGTCGTTGGTATTAGACACAGAGGGGCCCAGAAATGTACATTACAGTGTAACTGTAGACGAGGAAATAATGATTTTTAAATATATTCATTATAATGTGGGAATCTGCAGGTTAGTTTAATATCATTTCTCAAAATCAGGGACTTTAGAGACATTAATTAGTAGCAGATCATTTTGAGATGATCCATGTGAAAACCTGAGAAGTCCAAAACCTAAGGAGTCAATATCATGCAAGGAAAAATACTTCCCCAAAATGCGGTGGTTAGGAACATCATGTATATTCACAGGGTATTAATTGCTAAGGTCTTACATGAATATCTCTCTTAAAAATCACAGAAACCTTGAAAGGCTGGAAGACAGATATCACATAAACTGAATCAGTCTGACTTTAATGCTTCTTGATCCTCTTTACTGCTCAAGTTGAATTTAGAAAAAAAGAGAAGAAAAGCAGATTTTGAAAACCAATGGGCTCTATAGTTCATTGAAAATAAGAGAGAAAAGTAATGCAGAGCTGAGAGAAGGCAGCATTAAAATAATTAAGACCAGTGTGATAGAGTAGAAAATCTGTGAGGTTTCAAGTCAGAAACCAGGTTCAAACATCAGCTCCATTACTTCACCATTACGTAGGTGGTCTGGGGAGGTTGAGGGGGCCCTACAGGGGGGGTCATAAAGTAGTGGGTGAATCTTTGGTAAGTGTGAATAATAGAGCCAGAGAATTTTTTTTTAACTTTTACAAGATTGTGATAATTGCAAATTAAGATTTTTGTTTGTTTGTTTGTTTTTAATTCTGCAAGGTATCCATAATGCAAAATCTGCAGTGAAAGTGAACAGAAAATGTATCTTTGTAGTGTCAATCCTATCTGGGTTCCATTAGGAAGCTTTTTGTTGAAGCTTTTATCTGTAATAGTGACTCCCCCCGTCTCCCCATTACCCCCAACAAACCTTTAGCACACAGTACTTGTGGGAAATGTTTTGTGCTTCTCATTTTTTTCCTACTTATTTTTGGTCATCATTGTGACTGTAATTTAAAAATCATGATACTTTTACAATATAAACTGAATTGAGGCTATTCAGCCATTCAAAGGGCTTAGGAATGCCTAGAGACTTAAAATCTCCAATGCTGTTTGCATTAATTTTTAATCAGTTAACAATATTTAATATGAGAGAAATATAAAATGGTGCAACTAAGCAATTTTAAAATCGTCTGCATTGACCTTCGGGTTGAATATATCAATTTGAAAAGAGAATACATAGATGGTTAAGATTTTCCAGTTAAGCTTTTGGTTTTGCAGTAAAGGAGTTGAAAACAATATTGTCTTTTATTCTTTCAAATTAAAAGAAACCCTTTGGGGACACATTTAATATACGTAACAATGCATATTATCTAAAGTAACAGTTTAAAAATTGCAAATAAGAGGACATCCTTTATCTGGTAACTATGCATTAATATCATACAATAATTCCAAGTTTATGGAGTTTAGTTTCTGTTCAACTCACAGTTCTAGGAAGATCTGTCAAAGTTAAGTTTTTTACTCTCCCCTGTTCCCATTTTCTCTGGACAATATGAGTGCCATGCATAGTTTCTGATAGGAAGTGACTATTTGAATGTCACATAAACATGTATTGCCCAAGTAAGGGTTTTTCAGAGATAGATAGAACTAACTTCCTAGTCCAAAATTATAGTTTTTTTCATCTTTAAAGGAAGTTAAAGAGAATATTGCTGGCATATATATAATGAATAAAGTTCTCCTCTCTGTACAAGTTATGCTCTCTAAACATCAAACTTCTCCATATCTCTGGGCCAAAGCAAGCTGTCAAAGGCACACAGAATTTATGATTGTGAGAGATACTTTGGTATGTAAATACTCTGTTTCCTCATAAATTACAGAGTCCATTTCAGTTATAATATACTTAACTATTACATTTAAATATATATGGTTTAGATATTTACTAATTTGGTATCTGTGACTGGGGCATATGGTCTTCACTTAAATAAGTTAAAGATATAATCTTTTAACCCAGAAGAAGATAATTTAAGAAAGATAATTTATATTAAGCAGCCAGCTTTTTACAGAGGACACTTAGTTTTATTCGGACAGCATGAGGCCAGACCTCACTGTCATACACTGGTTTTATCCTCACTACGCATTTGCTGCATCATTCTCTTCTCCCTGACATGTTACTGAAATGCTCAGAAAAACAAAAGAAAGAGATCTTAATATTTAAAAGTTAGCCTAAGAAGGTCCTAGCACATTGGTGAGCATGTGGATGTGAGAGAATCAGTTTCCATTTAGGTATGTTTTCAAAATACAGTTTAGCAAGGTTTCCCTAAGAATTTATTTTTGCCTTTTAAAACAAAATCATCATGCAATTAAAAGAATTATCTGTGTTAGATACTTGACATAATGTCAGAACAAAGTGGGTAAATATAAAGTGACACTTCTTTGATATTCAGTACTGGAGCTATTGTTTTTGTCTCTGTTTATTCTTATTTAACTTATGTATAATTTCCCAGGGGAATAAGAGTGTACTATAAATCTAAAGTTACCATAGTATGGTAAAACACCCAAGTTTGTGAATTTAATTCCGCAGAAATATTAGGCATTGCATTTAGAGAAAAGCAAAGACACAAAATACGTTCATTTGAAATGTAACAACATTTTAGACTCTGGTATTAATTACTGACCTACAAGTAGATTTATAAAGCAGTACGTCATGTTAGAGGCTCAGCTGTAGACAATATTTTAGCACTATTATGTACCAGGCTGGATGCCAGATAGTGGGGGCATTAAGATGATTAATACAAGGTCCCTGACTCTAATATAGTAGATTGAAAAATAAGCAAGATAAAGCAAAAAAAAGGAAAAAAAGATCAGGAAAATGAAGAGTGGACAGATTTAAAAACATGATTCCAGTTGGATTTATAAATGATGGGTATTTAATTTAGTTGAACAAAGTCATGCTATTGTTCATAAATCCTATGATTAGTGAACACGTTGAAACTTGCTGAAAATAACGTTAGAATGATAAAAAAAAAAAGTGCCCTATTCTTGATTCTGATAATTTGCAGTGCACTTTCCATTGGTGAAAAGGTGAAATGGCTTGCCAAAGATTAAGGAAATCAAGAGTAGGTTTGATCAATGTAGAGGTAATGGAAAAAGAGATAGGTAGTAGGTAAGAATTAGTGGTCTATAGGATGAAACCCTAGGATGACCAAGGTACAGAGTTATGTAGCTCAGAAATTGGGTAAAAGCCCTGGTTGAAATACTTTATTTTTGTTGAGACAACATATTGCTGCAATATTGCAAAGGTTGGATGTCTTATGTTCTTGATTTATTTTGAAATAGTTGTTTATTATGATCTCTAGTTTTGTTTCCTCCTACATGAGGGTTCTCCCACTATTTGTATTTCCATTGCTGCCTTTTATACCCAAATACTCTAATTTAACCTTAGTTTGTATTTATGGAGCACCATTTCCAATTCATGAAACATGATAAAATAATATTAATACTAACTGTCAGACAGGTGCACACTAAATAAGTTTCTTCAGGTTAATAATGAGAAATCCACTGTTAAGTAAAAAACATTTACTTACCATCTATGGCCCCTGTTGTTCTGAGTACTACTATGCAGACTAGTGGTGTGGGCCAGTGGTCTTGTAAAGACATCCTATAAACACGATGCAATAAGCATCGGAGCAAGGCAAGAGGGTTTTCTAGATGCTAGGGAAAGGCCTTTATCAGGAAAGGCTGAAGAGACATGGGGCTTATTCTAAGGCTCAGAAAATATAACAAAGAAGTACCTAGGAGAGCAGAAATAACTAGATTAAAGCAGTAAGTCTGCAGACTCCTCTAGAGACTTTGTTCATAGTGACTGGAAGAGTTGTATCAGAAATAATAATTTTGACAGTTGCCGGAGACCTGCTTTAACTACTGTGTCTCTGCATTTGAAATGCTTTGTAGGTCTTGTCTAGAATGAATCATTATAACCACCATCTAGTCTGGGCCCCTGTTTTTGAGTAACATAGGCTCTCAATACCCAGGTATTTTATATCATGGTATCCTTGTCCCGTCACTCTGTCATCCACCTGTTGATGGAGAAGGGCAAAACTGCTGACACCCTGAAAGATATTCATTCACTTAATAAATACTTACTTGTATATATTTGGGGTATGTTCTTTTGCCGGTAATTGTGTTAAGTCCGAGAATGAAATGTGAAACATCTATAAATGTAGCACTCAAGGAGAAATGAAATCATTGTATGAATAGCTGTAATGCACAAGGCTGTTTCCTAAGAAGTTCAAAGTTTCCTAAAATAAGTACAGATAAAATTACATGCAAAAATTATGAGATAGATTCTTTGGTTTCTCATCACTCAGGTCTAAAGTAGACGACATTTACTCATATGAAACAACTAAAAATGAATTAATATATGACAAATAAATTAAGTGTTATGAGATATGATTATCAGATAAATCTGAGAAAAAGGAAACTAGATGAACTTTGTTGACCAGGGACTCTTATAATGAAGTAGAAGTTAAGTTTAAACTTGAAGGATATTTCTAACTGAAAGAACAGGGACATAAAGGAAAAGCAAAGAATTACATTTTATCAATTTAGATCCTTAAAGTTCCAGGTTAATTTATTTAACAAATAATTATGTATTATATTTTTCACTAAATCTTGGCCTCAAGCTTTACGCTGGGGAATCAGAGGTGGAGGAAACATATTTTTTTGGCATTTGGGAAGGATAATTTGTCTGAAAGGTCTTTCCCAGACTTTGCAGGATAATTAGCACACAGTAGCACCCCTTACCATAATTTTGACTCCACAAACAAACCCAGGTATTTTCCTATAGGGATTCTAAACCACACCCTGGTTAACAACCAATAAGAACCTAAGACAAAGGTTCACATAAGTCCTAATGGCCATGAAAGGTGTAGGATCAAAATACTGAACTATGGGAAACTCCTGGCTTAGTTATCTCCTAATTTTACAGAAAAGATTATTTTTAGGTTACTAGAGGGTATTTGGATTGGTAGGAAGGTCCACCAATATCTTCCAGTCAGTTACCAACTACGAGTTAATATACTAAATATAGCCATCTAGTTCAATGATTAGTGAGTTAGGAGGGACAGAATGAAATCCTTACTAAAATATAATTATATTTGGCTGTCTTGATGTAGTATTTTTAAATCTATAGTAGAAAGAAGAAAAGATGAAGTATAGGAAGTATAGGACAAAAAGTTCACAAGCTAAACAGAATGACAGGATCTCCCCTTGAGAAAAATCAGTGAAAGGTGATGGCTTATTTTCCGTGTCCTTGAGCTAATGAGTTGAGAAGTGACAGCATAATTTGAGGAGAGGCACAGGTGGAAGCAACTCTGATGAATAAACTGAAAGACAGGACTCTGCAAAATTGCCTCATATAGTTTTACAGAATCTAAGTAATAAACTTGGGGGTGGATTACATTTACTTGATAGTCACCCAACATCATAACATGTTGAACTCTACATGTCTGCTTAGAGTACCTCCAATTTTTTTTTAATCCTTTGCATCACTACCAAAATAACAAATGTGTTTTCTAATCATGTAGGAAGTCACTTAAAATTAGTTCATTAGGTTACACTGACCTACTTAGAAGCAAAAATGCCCAAGAACTATAAGTGAAAAATGAACTAGATAATTGTGGCAATTTTTGAATAATACTGTCCCACTTGGTTTTCAAGAAACCAACCAGCTTATCAGTTCAGTGTTAAAAGAAATATTATAAGTCCGCAGCTTTTAAAAAGTTTTAATTTTTTTCTTTAAAATTATTTTTATAAAGTATTGGCATTGAAAGCTGCATAAATGATATATATTTATATGTCATTTACTAAACAATAATGGAGTTGACATCCACATAACCAATACCCAGATCAGGAAACAATATTTTCATCACCTTTGAAACATATTTCCATCTCCCCACCTACTAACTGACTGTCACTTTGGTTTTGCTTCCCAATCAAGATTCCTCTTTCTCCAATTCTTCCCCAGCATGAAACAATATTCTGACTTTTTAAAAAATAACAATCATCTTGCTTTTCTTTATAGTTTTATGGCCTCCACATCTACAAACAATGGAGTATAGTTCTGCTAAGTTCGTTGTTTATATAAATAGAACCACCAGCATGTATTATTTTATGTCTTGCTGCATTAATTCAACACTGTAAGATTCATCTATTTTGCTGTATATAGCTGTAGTTTGTTATTTTTCTTACTGAATAGTATTTCATTGTATGAATGTCAAAATTTATTTATTCATTGGAATTTTTTTACATTGGGAATCTATTGTGAACCACACTGCTATGATCATTCCTCTTCCTTTTAGTTTAATATCTTATGGTTCTGTCATCAATGTATATTTATTTCATGGCACTATTTTCTGTGATAAAAAGGTGCAGTCAGCATGGAGAACTCACTTTGTTGAATCAAATTGGGTAGTATATATATTTTCCTTCAAATATAATTAAGAAACATGGAGAAAAGCTGACCTCCGTGGTTACCTACTAGAAATTCCCCAGCTTATTTTTCAGAAGAAATCAATCCAGCCCCCTGAGATATATAAAATGGGTATTTGGGGAAGCAGGGAGAGAATGAATAGAATAGTAAGGACTTCTTAGAGACAAAGAAGGAATCCCCATTATATAGTGACTTCTATCTGAGACTGTAGGCAGCCACTCAGAAACTAACATTTAGACCTGCATAACATGGAATAAAAAACAGGTTATTCAACAAATATTTACTGAGTATCATGCCTCGTCATTGCCAATCACTGTGCTTGCAGCGTGGCCAGTATCAGCAAAAAACAACAACAACAACAAAAACAGTCCCTGTTTCACAGAGTTTATACTAATATAGAAAACATCTATCTGATGACTAAAATACACATCCTCACCAGATTCTGTATCTGGAGAGTATGGCCAAATTCTTGCTGGTTGGGGTTCCTTTATCTAGGATTTCTGGTAATTCCTATTCAATGGACACAATCTTTAATTAGACTTTAATGACATTTATTAGACTATTGCTATTATTCACCTACAGGCCAGACTTACTTAACTTTCCAGTTCCACTCTTCCTGCTTTTAGATCAGAACCGCCTCTCTTTAAAAGGAGACCCTTTCAGAAAGATACCTTTATCTACTTCATGTTTATTTTTCCAGCTAAAATTCTCAAAAATGAACCTATTTCCAATTTAATGGAAACATTTTTCATTAGTGTGGAAAGCCAAACTACCTCAATGGGTGAGAAAAGAAAGGTTAAGAGAGAATTTTTAACCCCTTATGTTTTGTTATCTCTAAAAGTGAAAGTGAAAACAACTCTATTTGTGAAAATTTATGAAGGTCATGAGTACAACAGACAATTATTTTTGTGTGTTTTTTTGTTTTTTTGTTGTTGTTTTTCTTCAATTTTCAATTTTAATTCATTTTGGGTCAAAATGTATGAATGCATGTAAGCTTTGTGGACATAGCATCAGGATCATCTGGGAACTTGTTAGCAAGTTTTACTTTTTTAATCAGGTTACTGATTAAGATACACCTCAGACTTTCTGAATCGTAAACTATAAGAGAGAACCTAGCAATCTGTGTTCTAATAATCCTTTCAGATGATTCTAACATACACTAAAGTTTGAGAACTAGTACCCTAGTTAATTAAAGATAGAGTTTTAATAATATCACTACTTTCAATTATATTAAGAGTAAATATCCAAATCATACATGTAATATAGTGCCTCAAAATTAGTAAACAATAATTGAGGATTTTTTAATGACAAATTTATGTTCATGTGCAATATAAGATTCTTTTCATGGGCAAAGTAAATCTGAAGAATAGAGATGGAGAAAAAAAAAATCAAAGAAAGTTAGAACTGTTTACCTGGAAGAGAGAGAAGTTGTATGGAGGCCAACAGTTCAATCTGTGCATACTGAAACTTATTAAAATGTTCTTAATCAGTTATTACTATGACCCTACAGAGTTTTGTCTTTTTCCCATTTGCTCAATCTCTAACCTTTTGGATTTTTCATTTTTGTTTTTCTTTTTATTTTGCCTGATAAAACTGTTGGCATTTTGGTGCATTTTCTTTTCTTTCTTTCTTTTTTTTTTAGTAATTAAAGTTTATTGGGTGACAATGGTTAGTAAAGTTAAATAGGTTTCAGGTGTACAATTCTGTAATACATCATCTCTATATCACATTGTGTGTTCAACACCCAGAGTCAGTTCTCCTTCCATCACCATATATTTGATCCCTTTTAATGAGTTTCCATTTCTTGATTGTATCTTTTCGTCTTTAGTCCCACTGTTCTTGCTTTAATTTAAACTCCCATAATTTTATATTTGGATCCCTGTATGTAGCACATTGTATTTTTCACAAGTGTCAGCAGCAATATTTCCCACCACACATGTTGTTTTTTCAATGTGACCTTGGCTCTTTTTCCACTGGGAAGTGTGGTCTGTTTTCCTTCTTCCTGAACCCAGGTAGACCTGTGTGACAGCCTCAACAAATAAAACACAATAAAAAATGATGCTATATGACTTCCAAGGGTAGATCCTAAAAATGCCAGGCTTGTCTATCTTGTCCTCTTGGAATATTTACTTTTAAACCATACTGTAAAAAAGTTTAAGCATCCTGCCGAGGCCCATAATACAAGGAACAAGCTGTAGGTCAATAAACCCAGCTGAGCTTCCAGGCAATAGCCAGCACCAACTCTCCTCCCATTTGAGTGAGCCATCTTGAAAATGGATCCTCCCATCCCCAGGTGAGCCAGTCTACGTAATACTTGTGGAACAGAGATGAGCCATACATGCTGAACTCTAATCAAATTGCATGTTTCTGAGCAAAATTAATAATAACAATTGTTTTAAGCCATTAAGTTTTGTGATACAGCAACAGATAAATGATATACTATATAAGCATGTATGTAATTCCCTGACCTCTAACTCATCTTGCATATGACTACCAAATTAAACCTATAATGGTATAGAACCCATGAAATAATGGTAACTTACTCAGAGTACACTTGCTTTAACCAGATTCAACATGATGTTAGACGATTGTACAATTGTTATATCTCTCAGACTTTATCATTCATTTATCCACATATTTATTAAAGAGTTCTAGTTACTAGAGATATGTTCATGAAGAAAAGGAAAAAGAAAGAAGAGGGAGGGCGAAGGAGGAGGAGGAGGAAGCGGAGAATGGGGAGGGCCAGGAGAAAGAGAAGGAGAAAAGAAGAATAAGAAGGAAAGAGAAACAAAAGGAAGACAAGGAGAAGGAGGGAGAGGAGGAGGAGATGAAGGAGAAATTTCTGTGGTCAATAGACTTATTGCAGCAGATTCTCAATTACCACCCCTCTTTATATTTTCTAAATATGAATATGTATATATATATATATATATATCAAATGATGCCCTGGTTGCATCATTTGATATATATATCAAATGCAGGGAATTGAAGAAACTTTCACTTTCAATACGTAAGTTCCCCCCACATAATACGTTGCCCTATTTGAGCAAGCCTAAGCCACACTGCATAGAGGAATGTGCACATAATGTCTATTGACAAAGAGTAGAGAAAATATTAGTCATGGTATGCATAATAATGGCCCCCAAATAGATCCATGCCCTAATCCCCAGATCCTGTGAATACCTTATCTTCCATACCAAAAAGGAATTTTCAGGTATGATTGTATAAAGGAACTGGGGCTAGATTATCCTGGATTATCTGACACTAATCAAATAAACACATAAAAGTGGAGAACCTTCCTGGCTGTGGTCAGAGGGAGATGTGATGCCAGGACTTGACCAGGCACTACTGCTTTAAAGATGGAAGAAGAGGCCATGAATCAAAGAACGCGGTAGCTTGTAGAAGCTGGGAAGAGTAAGGAGACCAATTCTCCCCTAGAGCTTCCATAAAGGAGTGTAGCCCTGCATACATCTTGATTTTAACACCTGGAAACACATGTTGGACTTCTGAGTTACAGAACTGTAAGATAATTTGTGTTATTTTAAGCCATCGAGTTTGTGGTAATTTTTTATGGCAGTAGTAGAATACTAATATACCAGTGTCTGATTACTATAAATCTCTCTTATGTACCAAGAGTCAAATTTTGAGAAGGATCATATAAAATTGACATAGAAGAATTGCAAATTTATTTCCACGAAATATTTTTACCTAAATCACTTTTTAAATAAAATGAATAGGTCTCCTTTCTATATACAACCCGAGGCTAAAAAGCAGCCATTTTTATAAGGTCACAGAGCTCATTATTGGAACAATTAATAGTGGATTAATGAGTAGCTTATTCTTTCTGTAAAAATGTATGCTGATTTTACTTCCAAAAAATAGAGTTTTCTAGTGAGATATCTCCCCTAAGAATCAGCAAAGTTAGAGAGACACTTCATTTTGGTTTGTATTTCCACCAATGGATAATTGCAGATTTTAGGAAAGAACATTATAGTTTGTGTAATATTTCTTCCTTCTTAATATCTCTACGATTAATCTGTTTCCATTGAATTCTATGAGCATTTCTGAAACATGAATTGTGACTTGTTTTATAACCAGTAGCATTTGTATATATATTTAGTCACCTATGCACAATATCTAATACATATTGTCCACACTGTTTAGATGATCATAAAATGAACTTTAAAAGTCTCCCTTAGTTCTTAAACCAGGACACTTGCCCTTCTTTGGAATGGGTAGCCTTCACCTTCTTAGGTTTGCACACACCAGGAAGCGATGTACATTTTCTGCTGGATAAGAGCCTATTAATAGAAAGCTGACACTGCTGTAGTTTTAAAAAATCCGGTCAGAGATTAATTTCATGAAACCCACAGCCATGTCAAGTAAACATGATCTATTTGAGGTAGGTGAAAGATGTGTGATCACTTTGTTTGCTGTTCAAACTAAAATGAATATACCTCCCTTTTATATTTGGATTCTGAAACCTTCTTTTTTTTTTTTTTTTGCTTAGAACTTTTAAAATATCCTTGCATGAAGTTCCTGCAGATTTTAAACTAGTGACATAAACTTTGTGCTTAAATATCTTCCCATTAAAACCAATTAAAGAAAAAAAGTGATCAGAATATGGGATACAACAAGATATGACAAACGAGGTTTATTAACATTGTTGAAGTACTAAAAGTTAGAAAAGTAAAACTTGGAATTAAGTAAGCATAAAGTTATATTTGTAGGAAAACAAAATTGCCTTAGTTTAACCTGAAAACATTAGATGTCCATTAAAAGGCAGAATGCAGGTAGACATATCTTTGATGATGAATATTAAAAGACATTTTTCAGAAAGGAAAGAATACAACAACAGGGGTGGCCAGTTAGCTCAGTTGGTTAGAGTGTGAAGCTAATAACACCAAGGTTGCTGGTTCGATCCCTGCATGAGCCACTGTGAGCTGTGCCCTTCTTTAAAAATAAAAGAATACAACAACAGAGCAAAATTGTAAGTGGTGAGAAACCATAAATACATGGCATGACATTTGTGTTGCATTTACACAATATAAATGCATATAAATAAATATGAACTGTACATATATTTTACTTGTGATGCACAGAATAAAATATGAATATAAAGTTTTACCTTAATAAATACTGAGTTCTTACAATATATGAGAGACTCTTACAAAGCACTAAAAGAAATTATTTGGTAACTATATAACAAAGATTATAATATTGTAATAGGGAGATAGACTTTGATGAATGTAATTAAAATAATTTTTTAAACATTTGTTTTAAATGCCAATGTGCCAAAAAACATATATAAAAGTGGACACTTTGGTCAATATTGCACAAGCAACAGTTCCTGTAATCAGAAGAGTCTGGACGCTGATGGTAACCACTTTGAGCATCTATTGTAATTGCAGAAGTCACACGTGACTTGTATTCATCTTATGTTATCAGTATATATTGAGTATTACAATTTGAATAGATTTTCCTTTTTTAAAATGTGTATACATTTTGTTTTTTGGCACCCTCTGTATAATGGTAGCTTAAGGTCAGCAGCTAGTAATGATATTTTTATTCTAGAATAATTTTGCAAATATGTCTTATTTTACTAAATATATATTTCATATATCTTTGAACTAATATTAGAGGGGTCAATTTAAGGTTATTTGAAAAATAGCTAAGTATTTTTGCATAGTAACATTCTTATGTTCTTTGAATGGTGGAGAGTTTAAAGTAGGAAGTGATTTATACATACCTACTTAAACCAATATCTCCTAAATTTTTATGTGCATATGAATCACTTGTGAATTTTGTTAAAAGGCAGATTCTAATTCAATAGGTTTGGATTGTTGCCCGAGAATCTGCATTTCTAACAAGCTCCTCGGTGATGAGGATGCTACTGGTACATGGACCAGTCTTTGAGTAAGAAGATCCTTGAGCACGTTAAGGAATGCTTAAAGGAAAATGCTGCTTTGGGTTTTAGTCTCTAATTTTTCAACTGAAATGAATAAACAAATGGATATACTGTGAGAGAGGACCAAAAGGAGAAAGAACATTTTATTATTTATTTTTGTTTGACTCATTAAAGAGTGTGTATGATCCTTTTTAAGAAGAAAGGTTCATATTGCTGGGTTAATTGTGTTCCATTCAACTCATATTCATTATATGTATATATAGTATCAAATACTTTCGGTCCTGTCAAATCTTAAAAATATTTTTTTTACCCTTTAATGACATTTTTGTGCTATGTTTATAAAGACTTAGATTTTTAAAAGAGTTACAAATTGTATGACATTTTATTTAGATGATTTTTAACACTTAAAAATTATCTATTATTATCAGTATATTTGTTGAATATCACTGGGTATTGGGTATCAGATTTCAAAATGATTGGGCACATATCTCACTATAATGATCTCTGGGCTATTTGTATGCTTCTATTTGTATGCTTCATGTAAAAAAAGAAAAGTTTCAACCAAACTGAATAAATGGTATTAAGCAGAAGGAAGTTGTTGAGTAATTAATAATGATGATGAAATTGATTTGTGCTGAGATTATGTTCTCTCTGTTTAAGGTGATGACTTTTGAATACTTTCTATTAAGGGTGAAAAAGGTGAAGGGATTAAAAAGTACAAATTGGTAGTTAAAAAATAGTCATGGGGATGTAAAGTGAAGCATAGGGAATATAGTCAATAATATGGTAATAACTATGTATAGTGCCAGGTGGGTACTAGACTAGTTAGGGAGATCACTTCTTAAATTATATAAATGTCTAACCACTATGCTGTACACCTGAAATTAATATAAAATAATATTGAATGTCAACTGTAACTGATAAATTTAAAAAGGGTGGAAAAGGGAAAGGGGAAAAAGAGGACCAAATTTCCAGGTGTAAAACAAATAAGTCACAGGGATGTAATGTACAGCATGGGTAATATAGTCAATAATATTGTGATAGCGTGGTTACAGTGTCAGATGGTTGTTGGACTTACCATGGTGATCACTTCTTTAGGTATATAAATGTTGAATAACTATGGTGAACCCCTGAAACTAATATAATATTGTATGCTAGCTATATTTTTAATAAAATTTTTTTTTAAAAAGGAAACATGAAAATTTTGAAAATATATAATTAAATTTACATTTATTTATTAAACTGCTAGCAAACCTCTAGGTTTATTTCAACTGGAATTAGATGTGTTTTCTGGTATAAATGTAGGTTGAGAGTTTGCTCATGTGAATTCTGGCATCAGTTGAGCATTCCCAAATCCTGAGTCTGTTTTCCAGAACACAGGTTGGCACTCCATATTTACCTCAGATTTAGTCAGTGTATGAAATTTTCCAATACTTTTGTAAGTGAAGGATGATACAACTGCCTTTCACACTTATTTTGGGTCATAATTCACTAAATGTACAAGTTTTTCTTGTTATTCAGTACAACCAATTTTACCTTTATGGCATATTGTTATTGATTTTATTTCTATGCTAAGAAAGAAATGTCATGATATAAAATAGGTAGAATTGTGGGAAGTAGATTTGGAACAAGTTTCAAGGTCAATTCAAGCAATTTTATGTTAAAATATGAGTTATTCACGTAGAAAATCATGTGCCTGGAAACTACTTCTAGTTTTTCCTCTTGTCCCTAAACCGAAATATACTTACGCTGTAAAAACTGTCAAAGAAAATGAATATCTATCTAATGGTTGGTTAAAATACCCACGCAAATGTACTTAACATTTTCGTTAGAAAGCATTTGTGTCTAACAATACTATGACAAGATGTCTTCACCTAAATCGTTCCTGTTAAGATTTAACACAATTTCCACTCTTCTTTTTGAACTTGAAAAATAGGAGGTCACCGTTCTCTTTATAGTGTCCCCTTGTCTCCTAAAACACTAATCTTACATTGTTCTAGTCTTTTTACTTAACAAGCTGAAAGAGCCAAGGGGGCAGATGTTTTTCCATATGCTGTACATTATATTTTCAGCCTTTTAATCATATTGATTTCTAACTTGAAAATTTCAAATAATAGTGTATTTTGAGAAGATATAGATGTGATATTACAAACATTTATTAACAAGTAAAGCAAAGGCTCTGACTGATTTAAAAACACCCAAAAAAACAAATCAGCAAGAACAACAACAACAAAAAACCTCACCAAACTAATCAGAAGGAAAGCTAGCCTTGATTCTGTGCTTGTGCTTACTGGCTAACTACCAGCTGGGTGTATTGAGATTGGTGAAAAAAAAAAAAAATGTAAGGTCAAACAGTCATAGATTTAAACTCTTGCCCTTCCTGGTACTCACAGTGTGACTTTCTCACGCTGTCTTTCTGAAATGCAGTTTCCTTACCTACAATAAGAAGATTATAATGACAGTTCATAGAGTATATATATGGAAGTGCATAAGACTGCCTGACACATACTAGATCGATGTAAATATTAATTTATTTATTTTCTTTTATGTTGATAAAATGACATTATAGGAATTCTGAGGAATCATACATTACTATGGGTGTATGTATGAATGAATCACACATATATAATCAACAACTCATAAAAAATATTGCATTTTGACTTAACTCTACTTACTCATGTAATAAAGATTATAATATCCTCCTAACTTTCTCGGAGTACAGTGGGGGCAATTGTTTCATTTTGTTTTGTTTTGTTTTCTTTCACATCTTGTGAATATAGTGTAACTTTTTTTCTACCCAGTCCAGTTCTCTTTGTTATGCTACAGTTTTTGTTATTTGCATTTTTCAGATTTAGAATTTACAAAACTTTGTTATTATTGCACATAAAGTTTTACCTTTCAATTTTTTTCACTTATTGATCTCATTTTAATATTTTGCAAGAATTTTGAAATTCCTAAACAATTTAAATATTTCTTCCATCTCTAAGAACTTGTACAAACAACAAAGATAAATAGGGTCTTTCAAGGGTTAGTTCAACTTAGTGCCCCCCGCTTGTGTTACATTTCTGTTGCTGTGTAACAATATTAACACAAACTAAGTGGCTTAAGATAGCACATATTTCTTATATTATCTCACAGTTTCTGTGTGTCAAGAGTCTGGGCATGACTTAGTTGGATCTTCCACTTTAGGATCTCTCAAATATGCAATAAAGGTGTTAATCAGGCTGAGGTTTCATATGACTGTGGAATGGGGGGAAGGATCTGCTTCCAAGCTCGTGTGGTTGTTGGTAGAATTCAATTTCTTGTGACTGTAAGGCTAGCCTCAGTTTCTTGCTGGTCCCTGGAAGACCCTGTTGGCTGAAGTTTGCTGTCAAGCCCTATTGGCTGCTGGCTTTAATTCATTGCCACATGGGCCTCCCAACATGATCACCAGCAAGAGAGTCTCCTAGGTAAGTCAGGTGTTACAATCTTATGTAAAGTAATCATGTACACATTGCTTCACCTTGCTACATCCTATTGGTTAAAAGCTAGTCTCAGAGCATGAGGAAGAGATTAGGCAAGGACATGAATATCAGAAGGCATATATTACAGAACCATCTTAGAATCTGTCTGCCATATTCTCTACAGGTCAGGACCCAATCTTCATCTGAATAGGTCAGGAACCTGTTTATGAATCAGGCTCAGTCTTAATATTTACATCTTATGAGACTGAGTTAAAACATCCCATGTTATTTTTATTTTTTAATAAAGGGACCAAAATATTTTGATTCAGTTAATTTCATTCTCTTCCAGCTTTTAGGTACTTGGATAATTTAATTAAAAGAAACTATAATTTTAGAAACAGGAAAAGGAATTTTCACAGTCCTAAAGGTTAGTTCACTCTGAAAATGGGAAATGCTCATGGATTAGGCCTTGTACCACTAAAAATCAGCTTGTACAGTGACCTAATTGTGAGAATTGGCCAATTCTATACCATTGGATAGGGCTTAATTAACCAGGAAATATTTTCTCCTGCTCTACTTTTTCTGGACACCACATAAATCTTTCATGCATCATTTCATAACATTATTTCAACATTTTCAAGGTCAGATCTGATTTCCTAGCTGTATTCATACTCCGGAAGTCTCACTTAGGTGCTCAGGGGCTCTTTATACTATTTTCCTTTTGCCACATGAAAAGACAGGGGCCTGATTCATTTAACCTCGTTCCCAGACAGTCCCTGTGTTGAAATAAAAAGGAAAAGAAGAACTTTTCCTGAGTTAACTTTTTTTAATCCCTAAGATTTTAGTTTAATTGATCTTTTCTCTGATTAAGGCACAGTTGTAGGCTGTCATAGCATGGATATGTCTCCTATGTACCATGTATCACAGTGACAGTTGTCCATTTATTTATATTTATATTTATTTATTTATAAATATTTATTTATATTTATATTTATTTATGTCCAGATATTTATATTTAATAAATATCTCTGTCACTTATTAGTCTTGGCCCAATAAAGGCAGAGAGCATAAAGAAATTTGTTCACCTTTTGATCCCAACGGCACAGCAAAGTGCTTGGAAAATAGTAGACACTCCATAAATCACTGCAGAATGAATGCCTATGGGAGCATATGGAACAAGAGTCATTAGGAGCTCAAAGCTCCCCCTGGGCCACAGTAAGTGATGGTATCAAGGGGTAGGAAGAAATGGAGAGGTCTTGGTTTGAAATTGTATTAAGGGAAAAAAGAATTCACAGTGAGAATGTCACACAACTGTGACTTAGCTGTGTTGCTCTTTGGTGTACTCATGTTCAGCTCTTTTCTCTCTAACTTGTTTAATACCCTGGCATTTACCCATTCACCCAGTTGTCATTAGAAATGTCATTTGTTAAATTTTATTATATTTTTGGACACCCTTAATAACTAATCCAGGTAAGGAATCATTCTGTTCATTGACAAAAATCAACTGAACAAATAAAAGTTAAAGCTGTTTGTGAAATCACTTATGGTTATCATTTTACACTTTATTCTCCCATTTGCAATGTTAATTATTAATTTTGCAACTTTAATTTATTGAAAAAAGTTGCTTTCAGGATTTCAAGTATAAATTTTGTTCTAATTATTTGGAAAGTTTTTTTATACTTTTCCATCCATTGTAAAAGCATGTACTGAGTGCTTCTTTTTTAGCAAGATAAAGTAGAAGGTACTAGTGATAGAGGCTAGTGGGGAGAACAAACAGAAATTTTATTGTAGCATAATAAGAACTATAAACTTTATAGAAGAACAATTATGATTTATGCCCATAAGGCCAGGATAACATGTAAGTAATACACCAAGTCCAGAGCATGACTGAGGGACCAAAGTGGGGAAATTCTCAGGAAAGAATTTTATTTCGAGGAGATACCTGAGTGAAGTCTTAAAGAACTAATTACAGGTCAACTGGGAGAAGGAAAAAAAAAGAGACTGATTTCCTAATTTGTGTCTTATCAATTTTTTAAAAACCTCTAATGTGATTAATAATTCAGGTGTTCATAAACCAGTTGCTTTGAAACTGGCAGAGTAGATTTCTTCTTGTTTAAATATACTAGTAATATATGTTTTAGGTAAAAAAGTAAGACAATACAGATAAGCAGAAAGAAGAAAAAGATACTCCCAATCCCATCACTTTTATTAAAATTATACAATGGTCTTCTAATTTTTTTTTCAAATATGATATGCTTGTACATTATAATTTTAAATGAAGTTATGCCTTGAGTAATGCTTTATAATTTGATTTCTTTCATTGAAGTTTTGTATCTTTTTTTATCAGTAAATGTACATTTTCATCGGCATTTGTATGACTATTGTATTTCATTATATTGCTTACTTAGCCAATTTTTTTATATCGGGTATTTATTTATATTTCTTCCATTATTTACATGACTATAAAGAGCATGGAAATGGTTACATCTTTGCTCATCGTGATCAATTATTTAAAATAATTTAAAATACTGATTCAAAGGTATGTGAATTTTAAGTTGTTGACATTATATATATATATGTATGTATATATATATATATATATATATATATATATATATATATGTATATAGGTGTGTGTGTGTGTATATGTAGTATTCAAATTTCCCCAAAAAACTTAAACCAGTTTTAATAACCACATACACTATATGATGATGTTTATTTCCATATACCTTTGCCAATACTGTGTAATGTTCTTTTATGTTTTCTGATCTCATATGAGGAAAAATAATATATCATTTTTTAAAAAATTGCACTCATTGCATAATGAGGATGAGGTTTAACATTTATTAGTCAGTTGTGCTTCTTTTGTGAATTGCCCATACATTTCAGCATAAATTTTGCCAAATTTAATGAATTTATAACCATATATTTGAAGTGAATGAAAACTCTCTTGGTTTCTTCATTTTTCATTTATTTAGTCATTTCTTCACTAAAGATATTTATGATAACTATGACATTAATGACATTTATGAGAGCCAGATAGGATTGCAAATGCTTGACATGTATTCTTTCAGGGAATTACAACAACCACCCTAGAAGATAGATCATATTAATCATCAAGTTTAAAGATAAGGACACAGAAGTATGGAGAGATAAAACAATTTACCTATGGTCAACCAGTTCATAAGATGTGGAGAAAGGATTTGAATCCTTATTGTCTGAATTCATTTACATCATAAATTGAGTCTATATTATAAGACCTATACTCTTAGAATTTTTTCTTTTCGCAAATAAGAGACTCCACATTATTTGACCATATTGACTCTTTCACAAGCTGTGTGATCTTAAACAATTTATTTAAACTTCTTGGTCCTCAATTTCTTCATCTGTGAGGTGGTGTCAATAATTACAACTCCCCCTTAGGCTGTGCTGAGGATTAAATGAGAAAATAGATTTAAAGCACTTGATGCAGTGCTTGGCACATAGTAAGCCCATAATAAAAATCATATACATACACATTATGTATAATATGAAAAATAATGTTTTATTAATACATTATGCATTATACATGCACATATGTGCACACATGTAATTCTCCCTTTCATTTTTGCTTTGTTGTTTTTCCTGCCATTAAATAATGTAATTCATTTTCTAAGATTGCCTTTTAGGTTTTTTCTCCTCTGATGTATATGGACTATTTAATATGCTGGTGGTTGACTCTTTTCACCAAATAACATTTTAAGTTGAAATCTAAAGAGATCTTAGGAATAATGTAGTGACCCCTTCCCTGACAGCACCACTCTATTTTATAAATGAAGGAGCTAACACCTGAGCCATGGTCATCCGGGTCCCTGGCTCACTGGGTGTCACTATGAGGACACCAGGTCTCTAAGATGAGAGTGTTCTGTCCTTTCGCACACTGAGAGGTGAGAGAGACCCTGCACAACTAAACTGGTACCCTTTGTCTCTGAATGAGGTAGAACAATGGAAATGCTTTCCATGTCTCCTGCAAAAGGAATAATTGCTTGTATATATCTTTCCCTAAGCTTGCTACCCTGGAGGTATTTCTGAGAAGTTCTCTAAAGCCATTCATATTTGTATGCTTTTTAAAACCGTACTTTGATACTTCATTTTTCTGTGATAATCAAATACATTAAATATAAGTTTGGTGAGGAAGTTAGAATATTAGAAATAACTGTTCATATATCCCTACACATCAGTCCTCCATAGATAATGTTAAATGTATATTCATTAAAATTGGAAAAATAGAAGTACAGGGAGATGGCTATTCACCAAATGTTGAAACTTGAATGGCAATGACGTCTTGAAGCCTGATCTAGTGGATCACCAGTAAGCGATGCTTTCTCATGGACTCCTTGATACCTACTGATGATAACATAGTGGTGCATGCGTTTATCTGTCACTTCATGTGTTTATGTGACACTTCAGTACTTTCTCTTACATTTTAATGTAAGGCTCTTTTTTGATACTTACAACAAACTATTAAGTAAAATAGAATGGGTACTTTAATTTTTTAGTCGTTACACTGAGGCTTTCAGATCAGTTACATGGTTGATATAATGTTCCTAATGCTGGAATAATAACTTGGAAATATTATCTGATTTAATCTTTTAACAAATCTGTAAAGTAGTTACTATTATTGTCCTTATTTTACATATCAGAAACATGAGTATTAGGGAGGTGAAATGACTTGTATATAAGTTGTAGAAACTTGTCCTCCGAAGTATTACATTTATCTCAGGCTTCTAAGTTCAACATCATTATTTTCACTTGCAGTTAGTAACTTTGGAGTTATATTTTGGCACTGTATTGGCACTTACCTCTTTATAGTAAAAACTATTTTGAAAGTATAGACCTGAATATGTCACTAATGAAATTAAATGTTTAGAACATAATAGGCTGTGAAGACATGGAGCAACTTATCAGTAAACTGGAAAGAGAGTTCAGTATTTCCTTGTATATATTATAAACAGAAGATCTATTGATTTTTTTCTGCATGTATAACCATGTCCACGCATATTTATTAAATAATCAATTTTTACCTTGATTGAAAGACTCTTGTTCTATATTAACACATAATGTTATTTATAAATATTTTTATTTATATAACATATTTTTGAAAAATTATACTTCATCTAGCCAATAAAATCTATAAATTATGATTTAGATGTGCTAGTTATGTTGGTTCTAATAAATATTACAATGAATTCATGACTGATAGAAATGCTAATCTTTGCACATAATGTTCAATCATTGTATGTATCATTAGTGGATCATGTACCTCACACTGGGAAACACTTGGCTAGATATTAAGATGCCTTGGGACCCTGGGGCTTCTGGGAGGGCCCCACCCAGCACTGGTGCTCTGCCTCTGCCTTTGCTGAAAGAGTCTGGAGGATTCTCTCCTTACAAAATGATTTCAAAGCTCTGCAAAGCTTTCAGAAACATTCATTAGTGGTTTCTTAAAAACAAACTATATTTTATAACAGTATTATTGGATTATTGTATTAATTAGGAATTACTTTATTCATTTTCATATATTTCTTAATGAATTTCTGCTTCTATTGTGAGGTACATGGTTTCAAATTCTGCTAATTTGGAAATCAGAAAGTAAATATGGTTCTTAGACTAACTCAACTGGGCATATAAAAAAAGAATCTGTGCTGGATGGATATTAACTTACTATTGTTGGTGAAAGCTCAATTAGGTAGTGAATATTGATATATGCCTATAGAGAAACTCAGAAGGAACCTCAAAAGACTTAAAAACTGTTACTATGTTCTTGCTCTTTATACACAAATTATATTAACTTATAAGAATATTGTGCTTTAATATATATGGAATGTATTTTCAGAGCAAGGCCCTATGCTATGTCAAACAAACATTCGGTTGTCTACCACAAAGCCTGAAATCCATGTTTATACATGGATTGTGTTTGAATTCACAAGTATGCTATTTGTCTTACTTTAGCAAGATTTTCAAAAATATTCATAGGAGAAAAAGACAGCTTATGAATGATGTGTATTTGCCAATATCATAAGTTCTGATTTACAACCTGATAATATTCAACCCTCTTTCCAGTTAATAAATAATGCGTGGTCATGGTTATACATCCAGAAAAATATCAATGGATCCTCTGTTTAAACTATATGCAAAAGTAAATTCCAGATAAATTAAAGACTTAAGTATAAACAAAAAAACAAAGAAAGTCTTGATAAAATCTAGGAAAATATATGTAAAACCTAGAGATGAGGAACTTCTTAAGTCTGGAAATGTTTAAAAAAAGATGAAAACGTTTATATTCATATATATATGTAAATCTATGAGACAGTAAATAATACCGTAAGCAAAGTAAAGAAGAAAGCAAAAACAAAGAGAAAAAAAACATACTGTATTAAATAAAATTCTATATTTGGTCAGATGTATGTATGAGTTTATGTAAATCTCATGTTTATGTGTGGATGGATTATAAAATTAAAATATTTTAGATATATAAAAATAATATAAGTGATATTTGACTGTTTGAAATAATAAAGCTTATATTTAAATTATTAAAATATTTTTCCACTTAAGTAAATTATTTCATTTTAATGTTTATAATGCCATTAAATGTCCCCCTTTGTATTTCATTTGTACTATCAGTGTATTCTGTAAATTGTTTATTCATGAAAAACATGAAGATAGACTTCAGTTTAATCACATTGATCAATGACCAGGACCCTTGAAAGGATCTATTTTCTAACAATGACCTTTGGCTTGGTTTTCTCTTTCAAAGTGATAAGTCCATTCTCTATTGAAAGTTCCCACATTAACCATCCAAAATAAAATAGAAGATTTAAAATATATTGTGTTATAAAACTATATTTAAACTATGATTAACATTTATAAATACGCATTTCTTTAGAATGCATGTAATTTTTTTGTTTTCTTTTGGTTGCCATCACTAAATGGTCTTGAATTGCATTAATAGTTTTACATGGCTAATGTATTATGTCAATCATTTCATGCTTTTTTCTAAAATACCAGCTTATTTCTCTCCAATATGTTCACAGTTCTGTCCAAATATTATATATATATATATATATATATACAAACACATACATATGTAATGTATCTATCTATCTATATATCTATATCTATCTATATAATATAAACACAAAATATATATATATATACACACACATATATGTATATGTATAGATATTTGCATGGCTTTAATAAAAATAATTATTAACATATTCATTTTGACAAAAAGAGCCAGTTAGAATGACCATGGAACAGAAAGCACCATACTATCTGGCTACTTTATTGCAAGAGACAGAGTGATGACATCTTACTGCTCAAATGAAAAATTTATTTTGTAAACAAATAAATTTTGGTAAATCTAGTTAACAATGATACATAAATCACATCCCCTTATACATACAATGAAAATATGTGTGTGTGAGTTTGTGTGTATAACTGTTAGGCATATTTATTAATAATTATAAAATGCTGAAAATTAAGATGTGACCATTATTTTCTCCAAATAGGTATCAAGTTATTGTAGTGACTGTAAATGCATCATTTCTCTCAGCAAACCTGCTTCTTTTCTTCAATATTCTGGTTTGGTAAATGATATCATCTCCCTACTCTCTGTAGCTAGAACTCTAATAATCAAATCATTGACTTTCCCCACCCTCTAATAATGATATCATTAACCCTCCCCACCCCAGGACTATAATAATTCAATCATTCAAATCCTGAAGAACCTATTTCCTGAATATTTCTTTCTTTCTCTTTTCTTTTTTTTTAAGATTTTATTGGGGAAGGGGAACAGGACTTTATTGGACTTTATTGGGGACTTTATTGAGGACTTTATTGGGGAAGGGGAACAGTGTGTACTTCCAGGACTTTTTTTTTCCAAGTCAAGTTGTTGTCCTTTCAATCAGTTTCTGAGTCTTGCTTCACTTCCTGTGTGCTGTTGTTTAAATAAGCTTTCCAAAATGCAAATGTGATCGTGTTCCTTTTCAGCTCTATCTTGCTGTGTTATTTGTTGTGAAGTACAACTTCCTCATTTCAGCAGTCACAGACATTGTAGATGGATTTTCTGCCTAAGTATCTCTAGTCTCTTCTCTCTCCTTGTACACGTGCCTTTGCCTGAAGTAACACGAATAGACCCACATTTCCACAAATAAAGCCTCCTTTTATCCTCTAAGTTTTTACACACACTGTCCCTCTGCCTGGTTTAGATGTCTTTCTCACACTAATTCCTCAGAGGACATCTTCACACAATTAGCAAACAATGCTGTGATTATGGTTTATCTGTCTGTCTTCCTCAGGAGTCTCTAAACTCCTGGAAGTTAAGACCACATCTTGTCTGATTTTATCTTCAATACTTCACTGTCATGGTAAATACTCAATATACATTCCTGAAATGAAAGAAAAGGGACAAAAATCATTATAACCACTCAATGATTAACTTTGTTTTAACAATCTTCTGAGAACTCAGCAATTTATTTCAGATAGATGCAGTACTACCTCTTTTTATAACAATATCAATTCTAATCTCATTTTCTGTAACAATATAGGCGAATATCAGTAGGAGTAGGTGCATCATTGCAATTGATGCATTTGAGAAAAATAGTGCATTTCACTTGATGATAACTTCAGTTCATCTCTAATGGTACTTTCAGAAATGCATGCTTCAAAGTAGAGATGAAAAAATCCAATTTTTGAAAAGAATGTTGCAAAGTAAATATACCAGGGAGCTTCCAGTTACCATCTCAGCAAAGGGTTCACTTCAGCATCTGTAGAAGAGGGATAATGTCAGTAAGAAAAGTGTAAAGAATCTCACATCTTTAAAAATTAGGGAGAACAGAGTCTCAGTTCATCTTTTTCATTCTCATAACATAGAACAATGTCTAGAACAAGGTAAATGCTCAGTAAACATTTGATGAATGAGTAATTTCATGAATTTTGGGTAAATATTTGAATCAATGAGTAAATGAGTGAATTGAGCTAATGTAACTTTCAGGTATGGGGTGAAATAAACCAAATACAACATCAAAGTAAAATGTCTTGACAAGTCATAACAGACTTCAATACAGAAAGACAACAGGTTTTTACCTGTAAAGAAAGAAAAAAAGTTTGGAAAGAAGGAAAATAACTCTAAACATAATTTATCATACCAAAGTTCCAGTAAAAAAATAAGATGAGGATTGCATTTTATAGGAAAGACAAAATAAACTATTTACATTTTTCCTAATGATATCTCAGATAAGTCTAACTAAGGCTGCTCATTCCCAGATCCAATTGTGTGTCAGTGATTTTAGTTTAGATTATGTTTACAATGCATGAAAAAACAAACTTGGACAGAAACACAAGTATGCTTCTTTTCTATAATGGCTTTCTAATTTCTTTTGTACTGATTATGTTTAAAAACCACCATACAGGAAAAAAGTCAAAATGAATAGTATTATGATTGTGATTGGATTTCAATAGACTCATGATTTATCCATTATGTCGTACATTAGCCTTTGGCATAACAAAGATCTGAGTTCTAAATATCTGAAATTTAAATAAGAACTGATGCTAGACTGAATAATACATACCAAAGCCAAAATTTAATTTCATATTGCTGTATAATTTTATATATCTAAATTGCATTCTTATTTTAAATATAATCACTGTTCCATGACTAAAGTAATAGAATGAAGTCATTGTTGTGGCAGAATAACATAATGATTAAGTTTGGCCTTTGTCGCTGTTTTGAGATTTTATCTTGGGCTGTGGTTGCCAATCCATAAGGTCTACGGAAATAGTGAGTCTTGTTTTGAAAGCTGCCCTTTTCATAGTTTACCTTTGCTAAGTGCAGGGAGAGATAAATTTATGGTATAACGATTTTTATGGAACCCAGTTTCTCTAAGTTGTCAACAGGGTCTTTATTCCTTTTCCTTCATTTGGCAATCGATGGAGATAGGGTAAATACTTCAGTAGGTATTTGCTATTATTTTTGCTGCTCTAGTTCCAGCTGATAGAATTGACTAAGTCTACCATTTTGGATTTTAGTCTTTACTAAGTTTACCATTTTGGGTTTAGCATTTTGGCAACTGTTTTCTGGTGCTTATTACATAATCTCTATGAGCATCCCAAGACTGGGACTGCCATACCCTGTGCCTTGCAGAAAGGTGGCTGGTCAAAGAAGCAAGGAAAATTGCAAATCTAGAATGTTATGAGTCAACAAACCCTGATCTCTGGTGTAGCACCTTAGAAGAAAGGATACCTTCTACTGATTAGTACAAATGAAGCATTTGGAGTAGCTGGGCCCTTGGCCAAGACCACCATGTTTGATTCTCTGTTACACTTGATTCAGTGTTGAAGAAATGTAGTCCCTGCTATGAAATGTGAAACCTGCTTTCAAATCACAGAAAGAGCTGCAAATTTATTCTTTCCATGTGGCTAGACATGCAGTAGAGTTGAGCAAAAGTTACTGATGACAGCATATCACTGGGCATTTCTTTAACCTGTTTCAAAGTAAAGAACTTTGTTGTTCCTAAGAATTTTTCAATTTGGGCACATAAAAAAGCACAATTGCCCATGGCAACCATTTTGTTACCTACAAAATGAGAATTCTGTCTTTGCCATATACTCAGGAGGATGTAAAACTTTTTTACTAAGATCTTTACTAAAAAATATTTATGCAAATATTTAATGTTTATCATCTCAAATTTGATTATGCTATACATCACATATTCTGTCTTGGCCACCTTTTTATACTAACACAAATAAACTGTCAAATACTATTGGCAGAGGGAGTTAAGAAAGGTTAAGTAATCAGTTGGATGTGGCACTTTCTTTATTTAAAAAATATTTTCATATTTGGAACTTTTCAGTTGTGTTCAGTTGTTCAACTGATAAGTACAATATAAATAACAAATTATTTTAGTGTTTAAAACAATTTATAAAGAGTCATAAATGCATATAATACTATGCAATAGAAGCAATTGTGCTGAACTAAGAATCTTGCCCTCAGAAGTTTAAATTTGGAAAGCAAAAGGAGACAAAACAGTTAGTCCTGTATTTAAGAGCACTTTCCAACAATACTTATAATTAACTGTGAACAAGATGGTGGTTGCTTTCTTTCTTTAGCCCTCTTCTTCCACCACCTATGAGTATAACCAGAGTTGTTATTTTTTAATAAGTAATTCTGAATTTTCTTCATCCCTTTATCTCTCTACTGGGACAAGATTTAGGACCCAGAAAAAATGAGATAAGCTATCACCATTTCTGCTCCCCCAAACTTTATTGCTATCCCTCATAGCAAAGCTTCCTGTCCCTCTCCTTAGCCCCCATTGCCACGACTCTTCAGTTATTCACTCACTCCACTGTTGAGTTACTTAGCAAGTTTTGTCCATCCTTGTCTGATCCTGAATCCCTTCCCTTCCCAGGAGATAAATCACACCCAATCCAGGTGCCATTCCAAGAAGAGCTCCCCACCATTCCAGACTCCTTCGTCCGTTGGAGCTAAAGGCAATAGCTGAGGTGCAGTGGTGTCCCACATGCAGACACTTTGGGGGTTTAGGGAAAAAGAGAACACCATGTATCCACATCGTAACAAGGCTTCACATACTGTGATAATATGGAGATAAAGAGGCTAATGCAAAATGTGCCCTTGGAACAACTACCAGAGACTACACAAAGGGCACAGGGTTCATTCTCTAACACAGCTCCATGTTTGTAACATCTGCTACATAAAAAACAACATAAGGCATTTGACATTCAGGTCAGGATATCAATTCAATATTATTTACTTAGGGTCAGTCATTGTGCTGGGCACCAGAAGTACACAACTGAAGATGAGAAGCTTCAAAGAGCTTATATTCTAGTGAGAGATCCCGAAACATAAACAGTCTATTAAGTATAATATGGTAGGTGAACACACAATATGATATATAAATGAAGTATTACAGAATTGTACACTTTGAAACCTATGTAATTTTACTAACCATTGTCACCTCAATAAACTTTAATTTAAAAAAAAAAGAAATATAATATGGTAGGTCTAAGATAAATATGCAAAGAGGGAAGTGTCCAGGAGGGACATTTAACATACCCTGGAGTTTTATATCTAAGGCTTCCTGAGAAAGCTGAGGCTTGAGCTGACTAGGACTTATCCTGTCCCTTATGGAGGCAATATACAAACATGAAGAAGCATAAGAATGTCTGCAGTTTTATTTAACAATCCAGCTGCATAATATTGAAAAGGTTTTGATGGGCATACTGAGACCATAACCAATCTTCATAGCATTCTTTAATTAAAATGGGGACATACATTTGTGCTCCAAATAACCACCTTATTAAAAAAATCTTTTGGTACTTAATGCCCATTTAGAATAAAGAATAGCACCAAGTTGTGAAAGAGATTAACAAACGTAGCATTATTGTGCTTTTTGTAATTGGTGGTGACTGCATTCAAAGCACTGAGTTTTTCATATGAATGAAAATGCAAGATTTTACCCATTAGGCATTCTGAACATTGGTTGGAGAAACACATTTCTGACTTGTTTACATCTGTTAGATTTATTGTAACAGGAGTTATGAATGAGCTGAACATCAGTTGTGCATTTTACAATGTAAAGTCTCTTCAACGTTGTGAACCTCTAAGCCTCCAGGGTTTACATTCCCAGTTATATAACCCCAATGATCATATACATGAAAAAGCAGTTTAATCTCAGTACTTCAAAATTCAATGTTCAGAGCAAAAATAATGAATGAATGGAGCTGAAGTAATCCTCCCCCATGGAGACATTTTCAAAAGCTATGTTTAAATGGAAGAATATCTGTCACTATTAACAATTCATAAACTGAAGTAGGGAAGGTTGGTAATAGAGGGAAAGGAGTTAGTTAGTTATTGTGCCTGACGCTGTGCTGAATAGTCTAACTATTCCTCATAAAAACCTGATGAAGTAGTCTTAATGTTTTTGGTTTCAGAGATGACTACTGTGGTGCACTTGCTAATGGGAGCAAAGCCAGGATTCAGTCTCAGGACTGTCCTATCAAAGCCCTACTTTTATGTCACGGTGTCATATGGTTCCCCTATACCTGATTAATATTTATGAAATGCTAGCTTAAATTATTATTTCCCAATTTTGAAGCCATGTAATATATGTATTTTAAGTTCCTACTTTGTCAGTTATGCTCCTATGCTCAAAGAGCAGGATTGGCAAACTTTTTTTTATTTTTCTTTAGAGGGCCAGGGAATACATATTTTAGATGTGGTAGGTCATATGGTGTAGGTTGCAACCGCTCAACTCTGCTACTGTGGCAGGAAAGCATAAACAACAGAAAAAAGATAATCCATAAATGAATAGATGTGATTGTGTTCCAATAAAATTGAGTCCTGAAGAGGGAGTAAGGGACAAGTAAGATGGACAGACAATGTGATGAAGTCATTTCAGACTCAGGCTACAGACAAATCACATTCAGAGGAATGAGAGGGCACAGTGTGTCCCAGTTCTCAAAAAGGTTTTGGGTTTGCCTAAGTATGTAATTGGAAGGGATGAATTATGCAAGCTGGGGTTGTCTATGACTTGGTGGCAAACTTTATACTCATGGTTTTTGTCATAGTTAGAGTTAGGTCTTGGTAGATAACAGAGCCTCAAAGGTGGAGGTGACATGATCTGTTGGTTTTGTGTCACCTGTGTAACAGCACACCTTTCACATCCAGGACTTCGTTATAGGCCACATTCCTTTACTGGCACTTACTGGGAACTATGGTTTTCCTTGAAGAATATCACATGCTTTCATTTTCAATTGGTCTTAGTCATTGTAGGAAGGGTGGGGCAGTCCCTGATTTACATTTGCAAAGACTGACTGGCTTGTGAATAAATGAGGTGACACCCATGAGTCAGCCCTCATGTGTGACAGTCACCCCTCATGTGTGACAGTCAGCCCTCCTCCAGCTCCCAGTTTATTGTTCCATCCCCAACTTTTTGCTGTTAACCTGTGTCATATTCTTAATATCATTTTTTAAAAAAATAATAATCTGACAGGGCCTTTTCTGATTATTCTTTATATTCAGAAGAACCAGAACCATCTTTAAAAGAAGACAAAACAGATACTTGAATGATTTTTAATTTCTCATTTAGGTTTGCAAATCTATTTATGGAAAGTCCACTTATCACCTATTTAATCTTTCATCAGTATCCATTGCAGGGCAAATAGATTTTGTCCTATTCACTAATAGTTTGCTTTAGGTCATAGAATTTGAGGAAGATGTGACTATAGAAAGTGCCATATGAAAAATAAAATTCTGTTTTATAGACGACACTACTAGAATAATGAGTTTTTACAAAAGATTATTCATAATATCTATGAAAAGTACAAATGAACAGTGGAATAAATTAATAAGTGGTATCATTAAAATTGTTCTGCTTTACATAATTAAGACTTAGATTTTATAGATTATTCTCAATTTCATGAGAAACAATTTGCAGGACACCAAGAAATGGTGCTATTTTGCTATAACATACATTTCAGTGGTACTATGGATCCTATGGATTCAAACATGATCATTACTTTATAAGTAAGGAATTGCAGTCCCCACAGACAGTGTAACATAATGTTCCCATATCACATATTTTGGGCTGGAATGATACTCTAAACTTATTTTTGCTTGTTCATTTGTTTTTTGTTTCAGTTATCAAACATTCCTGCTAGAGAATGAGATTTGATAATTTGGCAACAGAATTCCTCAGGATTTGTTGATAAATAGGAATGCTTTTTTTTTAATACTAAAAATATGTTATATTAATAATACTGAAATATAGGTTCAAACTTTTTTTGACATTTCACATTATAACATTCTAGACATTTATTTACACTGAAATGATCCCTGTATTATGAGTCCTGAGGGTAGTAGATTTTGTTGAGTATATTTTCTTATGATCAATCAACAGATATTAAAACCAGGATTATATTCTGTTTAATAACATTCATTGTTTAGGCATTTCTAAATTATTAGAGAGAATTTTTCTTTCTCTGGGATAAGTGAAGAAAGCCGGTATGCTTTGGAGAAATATTTTTATTGTTAATATTTTAATTTAGCAATTATCAGTTTTGTATTACATGTAATTAAATCATACAAAAACTGCAACCTATAATAAAATTTTCTCTGAAAACAAAATATCGAGAAATGTTGATTCCTTTGTCAAAAAAAAAATGTGATCTTTACATTTTAATTTATAGATGAATAAGGCATAAAATATTATAGGATTATTTTAATGTTAAATATCTAGTTAAAAGGATCTAATATTTCAATTTAGTGAAAGAGTGAATAATTTAGACAAGTAGCTTGTTAAATATCTTACCTAATTGCAGTTACTTTGAATTTTGGTATTCTGTTATTTCATTAAAATAAGTTGATGACATGTGCCTGACTAGCCTACTGTGTTTGTGTGTGTATGAGGTGTGCTCAAACAATACAATGAATATTTAAATTATATATATATATATATATATATACACACACACATATATATATTACAGTAAAAGACACATTGTCTTTAATCCCCCTCTAAATACTTCCCTTAGCTGCAAACACACTTATCTCATCATTCTTGTCACTTTCTGAAGCAGTTCTGGAAGTCCTCTTTTGTGAGTGTTTTTAGTTGCACTGTCATGGCTGCCTCGATGTCCTGAATCATTTTGACTTTGGGGAAGAGCAAGAAGTCACACAGTACCAGATCCGGTGAATAAGGAGGAAGAGGACACTGTAAGGTTTTTATTTTATAGAAATTGCCATACCAGAAGAGATGTGACACAGAGCCTTTCCTGTTGTGATAAAACAAAATATGGTGAATGCTACTGCTGAGTGCCATCCAACAGAAAGGCAGGAATCGTCAATATAGAAAGCAGTGCGATGAGCCTTAGTGACAGTGTGTGACAAATTTCAACTTGTTAAGTGCAGTCAGTTGGGTGTGAGCTACGGTTCAAAGAAGATATGTTTTAAAGTGTGCTGTAAATTATCCTCCATCATGACAACCCTCCATGTCACACATTGCTTCTGGTACAACAATTTCTGTAAAATAAAAGCATTATTATTTGTCCTCATCTACCTTATTCACTAGATCTGTCACCGTGTGCCTTCTGGCTCTTCTCCAAAGTCAAACTGATTCAGGACAGCGAGGTAGCCATGACAGCGCAACTAAAGACACTCACGAAAGAGGATTTCCAGAACTGCTTCAGAAAGTGGCAAGAACAATGGGACAAGTGTGTTTGAAGCAAGGAGAAATATTTTGAGGGTGAATAGTGGCAATGTGTCTTTTACAGTAATACTTTTTTTAATTTGAACATTCACCGTATTGTTTGATCACACTGCATATATATTCATAAAATCTGGCTTGTGTGATAATTTTTAGTTTCCCTGGAGCAGAAATGCTCTATAAAGCAATATAATTATAATTGTGATCAGTTAGGATATTAGCAATAATAATTTTCTCCTGAAAACTGCATTAGCAATTTTTTTTTCCCCCTGATCTTCTGATTCTTTTTACAACGTGCGGAATCTTTTAAAAGAGGCACTTTAATCAGGAGTAAGATCTGGAAAAAAATTGATGCTATCTTTAAAGAACCTCCTCTGATAACAAACCAAAGGTTTTAATGTTCAAATTTGAATATTCAGTGTGTTTTTCTTTTGTTATAGAAAAAGGAAATGTTTTTGTTTAATGCAAGAAAAATGATCCCTAAACTGTTTCCCGTTTCTCTTCTAAAATCTCTTCTAAGATAGAAATAGACATTGGATGGCAAACATCTTATAGAATATAACTCTCAAGCTTTGTTACTCAAGGGAAGCCTGCTTAGTAGTTCGGAAAAACACATGCTTTAGTGCAACCACAATTTTATAAAGCTTATTTTACTGAACCCACTATGGCTTGGTGATACTAATGCAGTTGTAATGCTTGAATAATCTTAGTCAAATAAAGCCTATAAAAATGCTCACTACATAGAAATAACTGCTCTGAGCAATCTAAATGTCAGAAATGTGGGCCTGTCAATAGGAAAATCCTATTCAGAGAAGCTATTTGAAATGATAGGATAGGGGATTTCACTGTTCTACATAATACTGATAGTCCCAACTTCTAGAGAAAACCTTGGACTGACTAAGAAAAGTGGCCCCTCTCTGCCAGTCTGTAGCACTAATACCAAAGTTGAATTCACCTGACAGTAAATACCAAGTAGATTCTTAGAGAATAAGGGCCTAATTTTCCATTTATTTCTTACTCCTTGAGGTGCTGAGGATATAATTTTATCTCCAGGATACTCAATAAAATTACTGCTCCTCTGCCTAGTAAAAACTGCCTAGTTAAAGGGCTAGATGGAAAAACTTCAGTCATTCATCATTTTGTTTGTATCTGCTTTTTAAAATTGTTTTGTATCAGAACTGTAATTTCCCAGAGATAAAGCCTTTTATTAATTGCCAATGACCGCTATCTTCCTCACGTAAAATTTAAGAGCAATTGTCGGGTTATTTGGACAAACAATTCAGAGGATGAAAATTGTAGGGACTAAGAAATACTCAATACTTTTAAAACTCCGATGAGTAGACTTCAGAAAACTGTTCTCTTTATCTTCTCCATTCAGTTTCCTTTCATGTCAAAGAGAAGTAGAACACTTGCCTGGTTCTATAGATGTGTACAGCTTATCAGCTGTTTCTAAAACTCAGTGAACTTCTCAGAAGAAATATGAAATATTTGTATAAAGTATTATTTGTGTTAACCTGATTGCATTTTTTTTAAAAGATTTTATTGGGAAAGGGGAAAAGAACTTTATTGGGGAATATTGTGTAATTTCAGGACATTTTTTTTTTCCAAGTCAAGTTGTTGTCCTTTCAATCTTAGTTGTGGAGGGTACTGTTCAGCTTCAAGCTGTTGTCTTTTCAGTCTTAGTTGTAGAGGGCGCAGCTCAGCTCCAGTTGCCATTGCTAGTTGCAGGGGGCGTAGCCCACCATCCCTTGCAGAAGTCCAACCGGCAGCTTTGTGGTTGACAGCCCACTGGCCCGTGTGGGAATTGGCAGCCTTCGGAGTTAGGAGCAGGGAGCTCCAACCTCCTGAGCCATTGGGCCGGCCCAACCTAATTGCAATTTTTAAATACGGGCATGGATACCTTAATGTTCTTTCCAGAAATGCATAAAGGAGCCTGAAGCTCATTTAGAAGTCCTTTGAAAGGCACAGGAAGCTGCATTTCCCTCCCTATGGATTAAATGATTAAAAGAAAAACACACAAGAAATATCTCTCTAAATTCTCAGGCTGCATTTTCTACATGCAATATGTATATTTTCTTCGTGGGCTATGTGAACTCAATTTAGAAAGAAGGTTTGCGTTTCACTCGTCTGATCTGTTCTAAACATTTCGAATAGCTTAGTGAAGATTTGGGTTCAAGTTAGACACAAGATAATAATATCCTGTTACAGTGGTGCTCAATTCTAAGTATATATTTTTTCCTCACAAAATTTCTTAAATACTTTACTTCATTAGCGATTAAAAAAAAATCTTTTTGATCTGTTTTCAATCCAATTATGGCAATAGCATTAATGGTGGAGTAACTATAGAAAGTGTTAATTCAGATTCCTGATAATTAAAGATGCACACAAATAATGATATTATATTGTAATTTTTATTTCAAAAACCCCTGGAGTACTCAATAAAATTTGTCATGTCTCTCCTTAATGGCTACATGCTCTAAAACATTCTTGTTCATATACATGTACATAATGTAATTATGAAAATTTTGAAATTATTGAATTATTACAGCTTTAACAACAAATGAATGGAAATTTCCTTATGAATAGAAAATGCAGATCTAATTGTATTTATATAAATATATGAAAAAATAAACCAGATTGATTCATGAAACATTTGCTTAAAAACTTACCCAGAGAAGTAAACTTAAAAGAAATTTAGGTCTTAGTTCTTGCATTTTCTTAAATTTCCTGTAAGTAGCTGATGGCCATGTAAGAAAGCCATTGTTTTATGAGTATAATTTTAAGGAGAAGCTTTATATCAAGTCCTTATGATTATTACTGAATACATTTACATGAAAAGAATATGAATATGGTTTGTGTGTGTGTGTGTGTGTGTGTGTGTGTGTGTGTGTGTGTGTGTTTGGGGGGAGGCATACTTTCTCAATGAAAATAAAGTAGAAGCTATGGTGACACCACAATAGTAGGATTATGACTCTATGTGTGGTAAAGCAGCAGGAGATGATTAATTCTTATGGAAGAGTTGATTTCCATGAAAATGTCTTTAAGAAAAAGAAAGTGAAAGCACACATTAGAGTCCACAAATCATGAAAAGCTAATGATTTCGAAGCATTTAGTTTAGTATTTTTTTGCAAATTGAAATAACGTGTCATTAATCAAGCCTTTTTCTATATATTTCAGTGGGTTTGTGATTCAATGTCAGTGGGGCAATTTAGTAGCAGGACCACTGGAGCTAGGTAAAGGATTTCATTTATGCACATTTGGCCCAGGGAAGAAAATCTGTCAACCAAACAAACAAAGAAAATACTTAAAAATACATTTTTAAAAAACAGTATAGTTCATGGATATTATTTCTGTCCTATTCCTATCATATTTGCTTGAAACTAGAGTCTAACTTCCAGTTGCTTGAAACTAAATCCGTAGAATTTAGGAGATTCCACTTCTAAACTTCAAACTCATAAAATCAAACAGACCTTAAAATGACTTATCTTCTTGCATGAGGTTTCCTGGGCTCATGCGGTAAAGATGGATTATTTTCCTTAAATTAATCATATTGAACCTGTCAAAATCATTGTCACAAGAGTCATCCCATGGGTCTTGTTAATTAATTTTCATAACTATGCTATCCCATTATATGTAGTGCCCACTGACATTTTGATTTGGGCTTGTACTTGTGAGACACCATGGCCAGGGTTTCCATTTTTTCTTTTATAAACATGAAAAATATAGCTCTATTAAAATAGCTGTGCTTATTGAGCTTAAAATACACGGGATGCCAAAAAAATGTATACACTTTTTAAGAAAGGAAAAAAATTGTATTTAAATTGGAATACAATGAATGATGCTCGCATTCACTTGGTCAATACCATCTTTTGAGGGAATGTCATGCTGCATATTGCTACTACGATTCAATTCAACTTTGAAAAGTAATACATAGATAACAACTCTTAAAATGTGTATTTTTTGACACCCCTAGTATATTGATATTATTTTGAGCAATTTTTAAATAATTAAATAGAAATATATAATCTATGGACTGAATTATGTGCTCTCAAATTCATATTAAAGCCATAATTTCCATTATGATGGTATTTGTGAAATGGGGGTCTTTGGGAAGTAATTAGGTTTAAATGAGGTCATGAGAGTGGATCCCTCATGATGGGATCAGTTTCCTTATAATGGGAGACAGCAAGAAGCTTGCTAGCTCGCTGCTATGTGAGGACAGAGTGAGAAGGTAGCCATCTTCAAGCCAGAAAGGAAGTCCTCACAGACTCTCACCATGTTGTCACTCTAATCTGGGACCTCCAACTTCCAGAAATGTGAAAAAATAAATTTCTGTTTTTTGAGACACACAGTCTCTGATGTTTGGTTATGGCAGCACAGCTGACTAAACCAATGCATCAGCACACCTTTGTAAATTGCTCATCAGCACTTTTACTCACTTATGCCTTTAATCGGATGGTAGAAACCTCTCCCAGCTATTGGAGATTTAAAAAAAAACTTTTAGAGGTTTAACAACTTTAATAACATCTGAGATGCCAGTTCTAATTGCCTCATGAGAAAGGAATGTCTCTGCTTAATTATTGACATTATTTAGCAAGTATATGCTTTTTTCAGTCAAAAAATGCATATATTTTTCTCTGCCCTCGTAGTCTTTCCTTCTCTGTTGTAGTCTTAATTAAATAGACCAGCTAAACTTTCCACTACTTATGGGATGCATCTGAACAGATATGCTTTTAATTCTTTCAGTAACTTAGCTCTCATCTCAATGTTTTCTCATGTCATAAAAATATATTTTGTTTTATATTTGTTTCTCTGGTTAGATATTACTACGCCTGTTAATATAAGACCTGGGATAATATATTATATTATATTATATTATATTATATTATATTATATTATATTATAAGACTGGGTCTTATAGTATGGTAAAATAAGACCGGGTCTTACATTAATTTTTGCTCCAAAAGATGCATTAGAGCTGACTGTTTGGCTAGGTCTTATTTTCAGGGAAACACGGTATGCACTTTATACCCTTCCATATGCAGACATATTGACATTATTTGACATAACACTTTTTCTTTCTTTGTTTTTTAGCTAATTCCCTTTAGCAAAACTTATGGAATTTTCACTTTTAATACGTATTTATTGGGGCCTCACTGTTTAAAAATTGCTTTGTTAAGTGCTATGAAAGGATAGATGACTTGCTCCCAACTTGGAGCCTTGTTGAAAAACAAAGGACTACATAAAATTCAGGAGAATTTTATCCATTTCATTGTATTTATCAAAAAAAGTGGTGCGGCAACACAGGCAAGCACAATCGTGTTCATTTAAAAAATATCAAGAAAATACTATTAAAGACAACATTTGAGGTAATTCTTGAAAGAGGGGTTTGATTTTAACAATGGAGTTTTAACAAAACTATTTTTTAAAATATAAAAAGTCATCAGAAATCCTTGCCTACTTTAGATTGGTAAAATAAAATGCATTTTAATGAATTCCAATTATGCACTCATCATTGCTTTTTCCCTTTAAATTCAGTTTCCTATTTGCAGGAAAACTAGTATCTGAATGGGGAGTAACTAAGTTGAAGTGAAAAGTTTAAAAGGTAGGGAAAACTGGGCTTGCAGGAGTTCATACAAGAAACTACCTACGCTTTGCAGTAAAAACAATTGGAAAGTGGATTAGCAGGTCACAGTGAGGGTGGGAGATCCCCGTCCTGTCTCTCATTCACCCAGAGCAAGAGCAAGCTCTTCCTAGTAAGAGCACCTCAATATCAGCTTTGCAAACCACAAAACACATCTTCTCATGACAATGTAGCCACTTGAGAAATAATAGTGAGACTTGAGATTTTCTTTCTAAAATGAAAATAATTTTTAAAAGAAGTTGCATGTGTAGATTCTTCTGACTGATTACTCCTTATGACACAAACAGATGAAGGAAAATAATTATTTACAGTCCTAGCAGGAGTAAGAGGATCAGTCATAACAGGTGATGGCTGGTAATGCAAACAACCAAATTAGACCAGAGATAAAGCTGACTAAACATGGCAGTGGTATCTGGTCCCTGCCACTTTCTCTCCTGTGGTAGACGGTCTGATTGGTGGGATTAGAGGACCACTGGTCAACCCCGATATTTTAGCAACCCCAGTAGAAAAAGAGTGTCCCCTGACAGTTCTACAAAAAATGTGGAGAACTTGGTTGCCCCATCCCTTTACTGTCACAGGCAAGAGGGAGTGTTCTGAACAGTCATACTTGTCTTAAAAGCCCATTTCTAAGGCCAGGGGTTAGGGTGGCATTCGCTTTCTAGTTCCACCCCTAGAAAAAAAATTCACATTCTGGAAAAATGGAGGTAGTGGCTGGGCAGAAAGGACTGCTGAAAAAATGTAAAAAATATGTATATATCACTTCACTTCAGCATGTAGATTAGGTGGGCAAATCATTCTCTGAAATATGATTACAATAATTATATTCCCAAAATCTGGGAGAAAAGGTGGTAATTTGGGGCTTTCATTGAAATTAGCTAGGGACCAATTTCTGGTATGAGACAAAAGCAGTTGTTACCTTTAAAGAGCAGTTTCATATATATATGTGTGTGTATATACATATACATATATATTTATATATACACACACGTATATATAAAATCTGGATTCTTCTAAAAATTATTATAGGTTATTCCTCAGGGTTTATCAATATCATATATATATTCAATATACACACATATATATATAGCATATATATGTGTATATATATGTGTATATATATTATACACATATATAAATTACAATAACTAGGATTATTTATTTTTGTGTATTGCCATGGTTTATCTTGAGTCTCAAAATCTATTTTAATTCAATTTATGTATACTTGTAGAAAGTATAATTTAATCATCACAGATTTCTATGTATATAATACATGGGCATTCTGTAAAAACTAGGCTGATAAAATATTTATGTTAAAAGATGGATTTTTTTCACTTTTCAACTTTATTTGCCAAAAGATCATTTCAACGGTTTCTCCAAAATTCTTGTTTTTACATGCACATTTTTTTAATATTTAAAAAGATATATAATGAAGGTCATTTTTATGTATAATTGAGAATTAGATTTTTAATATAATTTTGGAGAAAAACCTATATTTTTATAATGCCATTGATAGTGTATACTTTCTCTCGTCTTTGTTTTTTAATTCTTGAATGAAAAATATACTGTTTGAGTACACCACAAATCACAGCATGGCAAGGATACAATATTTTATTTATATTATTCTAGAATATAGGTGTATTCCTTGTGCATCGTGGAAGAAATTGTATTGCCAGTGTCCCATAAGAATAATTATGAGCAAATTCACTTGGCAGTTTTCTTATCTGATTAATAAGCCATGATGAAGGTAAGAGACTTCTTTCAGGAAGCTTATAATTTATTTTTCCATGCATAACCTGACTGGAAATGTGGTCCTTGGAATCACTGCATAAGCAGTCCTTCATTTTATTTTATAGATCAGAGTCACATGGCCTTTCAGCCAGATGCCTACTTTTTTTGAAGCTGATTTTGACTGTCTGGCAATCAAAAAAAATTTGTATAAATCAAAAGCAATGAAATTAAAAAGTAGGCATGGAAAGTCCTGTTACATATCCTAGCTGCTCTGCTCCAATTCGGAGATGACAGCTTTCAAGCGGTATTGGCCAGGTCAACTTGCTCAGTAGTATTTACCTCCCTTTTTTCCACCATATCAATAACTAGCTCTTGTCATCTTCCAAGTGCTTCTCAAACATTAAATAATCTCAGATTACACATTCTGTTCTTTGCATTTATCTTGACCAGCTGTCAGAGAAGGTAATTTATTTCACCTCAATTTTATTCCTCATGGCTCTGTGTGGCTTCTGCAGTAAATTTGAATGGAAAATGAAGGTATAACTTAGTGTATTTCCATAACAAAAGTAGCACATAATTTTCTTGAAGAAGAAAACTTTCGAATTGCTTGTGGTTTTGCAGTTGATGCTCAGAATGTCTTTGAATCACCTTTGAGTCTTGATTAATTCTTAAGTGGAAATTTTGAGGATGTGAAGACAAAAAAAAACAGGAAAATTTAAAAAAAAATAATTTAATGTTAACTGTGTCATTCTCATCTATTTAAAATACTGTAACATAATTATTTTGTCAGGATTATAAAATGAAATAAAATTTGGAATTCATATACGTATATCAATTCTTTAAAAAATCTAGTATTTTAACTCTGAACTTGTATTACTTCATGCATTTATATAGTTTTTCACTTATCTGATCAAAAAAGGAAAAAAAATATAGAAATTCTTCTTCCTTTAAAAATTTTCTGTTTTTTAAAACTGTGACCAAGATTCAACTAATTTGTATCAAATCTCAGTAAATCTACTCTTTCAGTTTCAAGCAGATATGTATAATATTGTCTAAAGAAATGCTCTCTAGTACACAATTCACTGAAGTGAATCAGAAGTGCAAAAGCAATTCTTCCAGTGTTCTCTATGTAGCAGTAGTAGGAAGACTACAGAGGTTAAAAACGAGATTGAGTAGCAACATATCAACTTTCAGGTGGGCCTCTCCTAAACACTTATAATTCACTTACTCTCTTGCCAATCATTATACCAAAGGTTTGATTCACTTGTAACCCCACTTGGGTCTTAAATCATATTTCAAAGCACTCCTATCACTCATCCATTTTCAGAACTGCCATTAGAAGTGATAGGAATTTGGCACAAAAAAAAATCAATAAGAGGATATGAGTTCTTTCTAATTTTTGTTCTTTGAGCACCATCTCAAGTACAGTCTGTGATAATCTATTTTTCAAAGTTTTTTTTTTTTTCCATCTTGCTATCATTTCAACTAAATTGAGTTTATGAACTTGGGATATATATTCACATAGTTTTCCAGAAAAGAAAGGAGATTCATTGTCACTATTGTCAATTTTTACCTAATTGCAAAATCATAAATAATTTTACTACCTATGTTTCCCATCAGCTTTTTAATCTTTTAAAAATATGGGCTTAGTTATGCCACTGTCATCTAAAAATAGTTGTATTTTATGTTTGGTTATTATTAATATCTGCTAAGATATGTACTTGAGTGTGCTTGATTTTGGTTTTTTTCCCCAGTCAGTCATAGACTTTTATGTCATTTATTTCATTGTTATGAAGAGGATAGTACCATTTTATGGGTAAAGAAACAAATAAAAGAGTGAAACTTTATTAACTAAAGTACTTAATTTTGTAAGTAGTAGTTTCATTTCTTTTCCCAAAGCAAAAAATTATCTTATGACCTATTTGTACCATAAGCACCTCGTTGTGTACACATCTGTTCGAAGAGTCAAACTTTATCTTTCTTGTTTAAAGAATTCAGTGACACCGATAACATTTGCCATATAACAAAATAATTTTATTTTTTGTAAATACTCTCTCTTAATTTTGTGAAAGGTGCAAAACAGCTTTCCTTAATATGAATAAATTATAGTAGGTGACCCTCTTTTCCTGTATTACATAAAGTCGATTAATTGATTGGGAAAGACATTGAGAGAGTAATAGCATCATTTTTTGGTTCCCTGAAAATATCTTAGCCTAATGTATATGCTTGTTAATTGGAAATAAAGCCGGTGTTTATTGAAGAGTCAGTTCTTCAGCCTTTGTCTCTAAAGTCAATCCTGCCTTCTAGCCTTTTCTCGTAATGATAGTAATGGTTGTAGTCATACTCATGGCAATAGCCACAGAGGTGGTGTTAATGGTGACAATGATGGTGATAAGGACATCGTTTAGTAGCTGTTGTATTGTCATTTACTGAATAATTTTGTATACCAGAAAATATGCCACGAAGTGGACATGAGTTATTTCTCCACCATCAAATACTTGTAAATTGAATCATACAAAGGTTATTCCTCAGATAAGATTCTTCTCACTCAGAGGTGAAGTGAGATGTAGTTGTGACCTTCCAGCCATTCAGCTAATACAAGGAAGAGCCAGAAATTAATCCCAACCTCTCTTGTCTATAAAACCCATGGCATGACTTTTTTGTTTTGCTGTTTCCTTGCAAAAGCTAGACCTAACTGCAAGTAAGAATCATGGAAGATAGAGCAAGAGGCCGAAAGATGGAAAGGAGCACTTTAATTTCACTCTGAGGCCTTCAAGGATTACAGAGTTCCCTTCAATTTTAAACACAAAAACTTTTCAATGATTGTTTAGCACATTCTAAGGGTAACTATAAGAAGTCTTTCTAGTTAGTAAAAATTATTTTGTGAAAAATGCTAAAGAAGTTTCAAAATGTAGAGGTTACTTTCTTTTTAATTTGGAAACGTAATTAGCAATAAATAATAAAATTTAAAACATTTAATTATATATATATACAAAAACATTTAATTATATATATATAAGATTGTGATTAATCAGAATTTTCTCTTAATATGTAATTCTTAAATTATTATAGACAATGTGTCCCATATTTAAAATATATGATATATGTTGTTAAGCTGTGATTTTGGCCAAAATATTTGGATAGCTAGGGCTATTTTTTTTCTCTTTAGTATTCAATATTTATTCCACATCTGTGTAATTTGGGATTAAAAATCCTGTAAAAGTCACTTAAATTTTCTGGTTGGTCTTCGATTGTTCTTAAGTGTAACATAAAATAATTGTTTCAGATGATATCTAAATTTCCTTCAGATTGAATTTATTGTAAGTTAAGGTTGTCAAGATAATCAGATATGCCTTCTCACCATTGAGGGGGCTTTCTACCCAGACAAAGGTAGAACTTCTATAACAGAAAAATAAAAGAGTTACACAATTCTAAAATGTTCATTATGTATATAAAAATACCATTAAAAGAAAAAGTTAAACAGTTGCAGGAAAAAAATGCAACTTAAAGCTCGATAGTGTTACTATCATTTGTGTGTGTATGCATAATGTTCACGTGTATATATGTAAATACATATACATGTACACATGTATATGTATGTATATTCAAACATTTACATATATACATATATGTAAGTATGCATGCATGTATGTATATGTGTACATAATTTTATAAGCCACCAAAAGGAGGTTTATTTAAAATATGGTAAAAAATTTCACAAAATAAGAAATACAGAGGAAAAATAAACATACATAAAGCTCATCTCTAGTTATCAGAGTTGCAAATAAAGCAGAATTTTCCTTCAATGTGATTGCAAACATTTTAAAAACTGACAATACCCATTATTATCAAGAATAAGGAAACAGAGACTGCTGGCATATATAATTTTTAAAAGTATACTAATTTTCAAATACATATATTCTCAAAGGCTATAAAAGTTATTATTTTTTCTAGAAATTATTTATGCAAGAATTTCTGCTAATGGAATAATTATTAATGTGTGATGAGAAAGCTTCTGCCATATTCCAAGGTAGAAATCTTTTTTCTAAATTATGTGCATCTATGAAATGATATGTGTACAGCCACTTAAGTGGTATTCTAAGGAATATGTATGGCAAGAGAGCATTTTTATTATATATTGTCTATTAAAATAACAAAGGAAAGTTTGATGACAGCCTGTCAAAACCAAAAAGCATATTTGTATATATATATATGTACAGAAAAGTAGATATAAATGGAACATGTTAACAGTAGTTATTTCTGGATGGTGAAATTATAAAGGATTAGCTATCATCCATTTTGCTATTTTTTATATTTTTTGAATTTTCTTTCACGAACAAGTAGACTCTTCAAAGCTGGAATAAAAAAGTCACCAAATATAATAAGATTTTACCACATTATTCTCTTAGACATTCTGTGCCCCTTCACAAATAAAAATGAATGGCCTCAATACAAGGGTCAGTTATGCCATTAAAGCAGGATATCCAAAAATAATTTCATCCATTTGAACTATTTTATTACTGATTTTTTTTCTCTCCCGGAGGACATCTTTTTGCTTGCATTCAGAACTGACATTTGCACCTAAATGTCCTTTTGCACCTAAAAAGAAAAAGGTGTTAAAGAGCAATTTGACCTCAAAACCCATTGCCCATTATGGTAGTGGACATAGGAGGTGGTAAGGGAGAAGCACAAATGAATTCAAGATGATGGCAAGGTTTCTGGCCTGGATGGCAGCATTTGTGGAACTTGGGAGACAAGGAATGATGACTATAAAGACCATATCGGTTGCAGGGAGGAGGGTAAATGCCGAGGAAGAGGTAACGTGGCAGTGGGCAGCAAGGTATGGCCTTGCTACTAAAGAGGGGTCTTCTATTATAGAAAATGGTGTATAAGCAACTTACATATACTTATATCATCTGTGAGTTTTCTTGTCATCGACATTTGATGTGAATTTCTAAATTGTAATTCTCCTTTCTGAATATTTGATTAGGAAATGCATCTACCACCACAACTGTTATAGACAACAAAAATGGATCTGTACCTAAATCCCCTGGCAAAGTGCTGAAGAGGACAGTCACAGAAGACATAGTGACCACATTCAGCTCCCCGGCAGCCTGGCTTCTGGTCATTGCTCTGATAATCACATGGTCAGCTGTCGCCATTGTTATGTTTGATTTAGTGGACTACAAAAACTTTTCAGGTAAGATCCATGAAATTTGGCTTTTAAACTAATAGAAACAATATTCTCCCCAGTTCTGGCTTTGTTTTTCTTCATCCCATCTTAGTGTGATAAAGCACCCCACAAATGTGCTTGAGGGTCACTAGTTTCTTTGCTTTTTCCTTCTGTTCTCTTTCTTTGTCTGTTGTACTCATTGATTTCAAGTGAAATAGATTTCCTTATTTGTATAGCTGAACAAAGACTGAATGTTACAATTTCATAAAGATGATAATTAGAAGAGTTGGGTGGATATTTAATTTTGGAACTGGGACTTTATCACCCATTAGTAAAAGGTAATTTGTAAAGTTTACAATAGGCAATATTAAAAAAAAATAAAACAAAATACAGAGCTTTTGGACAAATGGAAAACAGTGTAAAGTATTTTTAAGTCCCCCTACCATCTGGCTCCAAGTTTCCTTTCCAGACACACTCTTTGCTTCTCCCATCAAAACATACTATTTTGAGTTCCTGAAAATAAAGAATGTTAGAAGGATTTTCCCAGAATGAATGATAATGAGACACTACATCTTGAGAATCCACATATTCTTATAGATTTGGAATAAAATAGGAATAGCACAGTGAGGAAAGGTAGATTTTCACTATAGCACATTCAGTCTCTGAATATATCATTCGTCATTTTGTTCAAAGTCTTCTCATATTTAAAAAATTATTTGTTTATTTTTTCATCTGACACACTCTATTGCTTATGAGTTCCTTGAAGGAAGAAATCAGTCAGGTAGGTGCTCGATAAATATGAAATGAATAGATGGATGAGTTGATGTTTATCACTTTTTACCACAAGCAAAAACATTTCATTAACTTATTAATGTGATCCTTCATATTTGCACCAACTCCCTAGCCCCCATACCATTTTCTTTCTTCAATAGTAGTGGAATCAGGAGGACCCAGAAACCATAATAACTGTAAGTTGCATTCTATATTCTCAGAGACTGTCTATTTTTCATTATGGTATTTTATTCATTCAACAATTATTTGTCAAGAACCTACTATATGTGCCAGGAAATTACTACGTTAAAAGAAATACAAGTATAAATATCATGAAAGCATAGCACTGTATCATTCGGGTTTATTAACGTGGAGGTATGATTGAAACAATATTGCCCACTGGACCATTGGTAGCTGGACTAAAGAGAGCATCATCTAACAGGCAGAGATAAGTCCCATGGTATCAACCAAAGCAAAAGGGCGATTTATCCAGAGCCATAAACCTCTGCTCTAAATAAGCAGTACTTTTGGTATATTACACTTTGGTGTAACGTAGGTTCTTTAAAAAATATTCAATTACAATGCCTATAATATAAAATTATGACCTAGAATTTTACGTGAATGGTTACATTACCCTCGATTTCATCCTTTGATCCTATATTGAGTGTGATATTTTGTTTCTTCTTCCCTTTGCTTTAGAATCTCATTCATTTAAATTTTAGAACCAAATATGATCATAAAATATAGTTCTTTAATATTTGGAATAGATGTTGTTAAGACTTGCATGTAAATCTAATATTTGTGAAGTTAATTTAATAAGTACATCCTAGAAATTTCTATTAAAAGGAATTTGTTCTTAATTATTTTCTAAAATAAATAACTACCTATAATTAGACTTTCAGATTAGATTACTTAAATGTAGACTCACTTCTACTCCGTAGTAGAGCTTCCTTGGACCACTGTGATTAGGAGCTATGGGTAATACCTATGTCACTGGCATTTCATCTGAAAAAAATAGCCTCTACATTACTACTACTTCATTTCTTCTTTCAAAAAGTGTTTATTAAACACATCTTTTAGGTGTGGCCTCCTCCTTTAGTTTTCTATATTTATTAATGGCCTAACCATCTATCCATTTTCCACAAAACGAAACCTGAGCGTCATCTTTTAAATCTTCTTGGCATCTGATTAGTAACCACACTCCATGGCAGCTAACCCTCACATGTCTCGTAAATTTGCTCCCTTCTCCCATTTCCACCATCTCTATTACTACACTTCAGACCTTGATTCTCTTTTAAGGGGATAAGCACAATTTCTTCTTGACCCTCTCGTCCAGTCTCTCCCTTTTAACGTTGCTCCACAGATGTCTTCGTAAAGTATAACTTTCGTCAACTATTTCTTTTACCTAAGTACAAATTCTTTGGCATGAAATTTAAGTCATTGGTGTAGCTCTTTATTTTCTTCTCATAATTCAGCCCATGCACTTTGTTTTCCAGCCACACTTACTGTTGTTCTTCCTTTTTTATTTCTCTAGAAAAACATATATTCTCACTGCTGGATGCCTCTACTCATACCATTCCTCTCTTTGCTCACCTGCCCCCAATGTAGAAGAAAGTATATTAAAATAGTTAAGAATGTGAACTCTGATGCTAGATTTCCCTAGTATTGAATCCAGATCTTACCATTTTCAAGCTGTGTGACATTAGAAAAGTCACTTAGCCTCTCTGTCTCAGTTTCATCACTTATAAAGCAGGGATAATAATAATACCCATGCAATAAGATTAAGGGAATTATACAAGTGAATATATTTGAAGGGCTTAGAAGATAACCTGGTTTATTACAAGCACTATATAAATATGAATATCTTTAGTAGAGACTCATTCCTAAATTTTCTATCTAGAGAATTTTTATTTATCCTTCAAGATGTTCTTTTATGAAATATTCTCAGACTTCCTAATAAGAATTTGCTGTACCGTGATTTCATTTCTCCATACCTTATGGGAACCTGTATTAAATCAGTTAACACATTGTATTATAAGGATCCGGTCACATATCCATATCACTTAGAAACTGAAACCTATCCCAGGAAGGGACTGTCTTACATATCTCTGTATATAGTGCCTGCCACATAGTAGGTTTTCTGCTAGGCATTGCTTAAAGGGATTAATAATGTTGACATGTGGATTTTGAAACAATTTCTTACATTTTGAAGAAATGAATGTTTATCATAAAATTTTTATTTCATCTAGTCAAACAGTTTTGACCAACTTTAAAAATTTATAAATACATTTAATAAAATTAGAATTAAAATAAAATATGTTTATAACATGGAATGTTATTTGTCATATTTAAAAATGGTTATCTATTGCTGCCTAGTAAATTACCTCAAAAGTAAATGATTTAAGACAACATAACTATTTATTACTTCACGCAGCTTGTGTGGGTTTGGAATTTGGGAATGCCTTAGCTGGATGTTTCTGTTTTAGAGTATATCTTGAGGTTGTAGACATCTGAAAGGTTTTTGGGGGGTGGTGGAACCATTGGCAAGATGTCTCACTCACATGGCTGTCAAGTTAATGCTTGCATGTCCTCACAATATGGCAGCTGACCTCCCTCAGAGTGAGTGATCCAAGAGAGAGCAAGGTGGAAGCTACAATGCCTCTTCTGACCCAGACTTAGTATTCACATATTTTCATTTCTTCAAAATTGTTTTGGTTATGCAGTTCAGTTGTATTTAGTGTTAGAAGAGACTAAGCAAGGGAGTGAATACCGACAAGCAAGGATCATTGGGGGCCATTTTGGAGGCTGGCTACCGCATATTTTGCCCTCAGAAAATACATTTCCAAGTTACACAGCTTTAGATAAATGCTTTCATGCAAGGAAGGGTCATGCAACACTGTAGTTTACAAAGAGGTATTATAAGTACAACAGGTGCAAAGAGAAAGACAATGTGTTAGAATGACTCGTGAGGTCATATCTAGGAAGATAAATATTCACCAATGGATTTGAAACAAAAAAATGAAATTGTAAAGGAAAAATGTATAAATTCTTCAAATAAGATGTCCAAATACTTTCAACTAATTAAATTTTGAATGATCAATTTCTGGAACCCAAAGAACATAAGTTCAAGGAATTTGTATAATTATAGTAAAAAAGCCTGTAACTCCTATTAATCTTTGGTTGGATGGAACACACCCATTCATATTACAATTCTACTTTCTTTTCTCCATTTAGTAAATTCTACCCTGCCTTTTTCAATGTTGATTCTTCACAGAAACATTTCATTGCTTCAATAAGAATGTCAAATGTAAATGGTGCTCTTGTTTTTTTAATGTTATGTTTAATTGATACATTTCAAACATTTACTAAGGATTTGTATTATTATGATGATGAGTTTTTTGTACTACAAATAGCCTTTGAAATATGTATTGCTAATGTTTAGAAAACAAGGCTAGTGAAGAAAGCACACTGGAAATAAATGAAGGCTATTTAGTCAGGACAGCTGTCCTTGGGCTCTTTGACACTTTAGAAAAGTAGGCAAAAGATCAAATATATGGTGATGGAAGGAGAACTGACTCTGGGTGGTGAACACACAATGTGATACATAGATGATGTATTACAGAATCGTACACTTGAAACCTATGTAACCTGAGTAACAATTGTCACCCCAATAAACTTCAATTAAAAAAAAAAAACTAGGCAAATGCTTTGAAGGCATTAAACAATTTTTCATAGAGAAATAAAAAAGTATTTTCATAAGCAAGTATTGTAATGAATTGAAAAGAATGACTCTCCTCTGAGCAACCTTCACAATTCCTTATTTTCTGAATTTGATCTGATTTACCTGTACATAATTTGCTTATGAAGCACATGTAGTACTGGCTTTTATATGTGTCTTTTAGAAGCTTTGGGTTCACTCTATAGCTCTATAACCTACAAACTAACATGACTAGGAACTTATTTTCCCTTGTCTGTGAAATATGGATAGCATTTTGCTTTCTGGTCCACAAAATTTGTGACTTTACTTATTCTTATCAAATAAGACAAATTTTAGGACACCAAAAACAGATACTAGATAAAAGATTTCACCTACCTTTCATTTCTTATTAAATGTAATGTCCAAACAGTATTCAAACAGTACTATGATGTATCTGTCAGAGTTTGAGCAGAATAGAATCACTATGAGTGACATAGAACAGGCGATTTATTATATGGCTTATGCATTTATGGGAGCTGATTTAAGCAGTCAGCATAAGGCTGTTTCAATGTGTCTGGGGCTGGGTTGGAAGTCAGCAGCATGGAAGTTGGTGTAGGGAAGATAATACCTTTTTCCTCTATCCTTCTAAATTTTTTGCTGGGGCCCCTTTAACAAAAGAAAAATTAACGAGAAAAACATTCAAATTTATTTCATATAAATTTTATGTGACACAATAGCCTTTATAAACAAAGGAAGACCATAAGAAGCAGTTTAACCTGAGAGTTTTTATTTAGGTTTGATGAAGAGTGAAAAATGGTGGAAAAATGTGACGGGACACAAAAGGGTATGCTCTAAGTGTAGTAAATTGGAGAAAACAGCAAGGCCTATTCATTTGAGTCTGCTGGCATCTTGGGAGATAAGAATGTTCCTTCCTTTCCTCAGGGTACAGAGAGGCACTTCTCATATTAGAGTTTTATGACCTACTTCAGAGGAAGATCAGAAAGTTCTTCTTATACCTGTCATGTCTTAAATTCCTTTAGCTGAAAATATTCAATATGCCAAAGTGCCGCATTTTGGGGTATTATATTCTGAACTCTGTCATTGAAAAGGGCAGATGGAAATAGAATAGGGGAGACTAAGGACAAGCGGAACGGGCAAGAACAAACTGGAACGCTCATTTGACTTTCACACTACAAATTAGGATGATGTGGATGAGCTACAGCATAAATTGGTACCTTCATCAATGGATCCACAAAAGCATGTGGCCAGGATTTGGAGATGCTGAAAGAGTCAGTCCAGCGAGAACTGGAAGACATGCTGCTGGCTGCTGCCACATGTCAGGGTCAGCTACCATATTTGCGCTAATGTGCATGAGCTGCAACAGCACCTTCAGAGGATAAATAATGGCTATTACTTCCTTTTTACCTTCCAAAACTCACAAAAAATTCTTTTATGCCTGTCATCTGGAAAGTACTTGTAAAGGAATTCTGGGAAATGAAGTTCCAGCTTAGTGATTTGGCAGCATACAAAATTACCACATACTAGGATGTGTGGGGAAGGGGAAACATTCCCCTTTCATCCTCTGGTTCTTTTGGCTGCCCTAATAATCTAATCAATAAGAGGCAGAACAACAAAAGAAAACCAAATTTAATCTCGTGTGCATGGGAACCCCACATGAGAGAGTCAGAGACCCTGCATGCATGAGAACTTCAGAATTAGAAAGGGGAATTAGGTATATAAGACATCCTGAGCTAGGGATGAAATAAGGTGCCTTAGGGACTTCAAAAGGTCATTGCAGGATGATAAGAACAGCAGACATTCACTAATTAGTATATAGTTTGCTCTGCTCTACAGATAGGTCAAGAGAAGTTATCTCTGATAATCTCTTATGGGCAAGTCCTCTAATTCAAATTTTTCTTAGTTAAGGGCAAGGGGAGAAGTTTCTCTTGAGCCTGAAGCTAAAATTGCCTTTTGCTCAAAGTCATCTGCATACCACTATGGGACACAATGGGGTGGCTGGGTCTGGACTCCCACAGATGACTATATAATTTAACATTTAAAACAGAATATTTGTGAAAGTGAAATGGATAGCTATTAGTATGTATTTCAGGACCACAGGCACAAAGCAAGATGTCTGATCACCCAGATGTCCTCCTTGCCCTGAGTTCTCTCTGGAAGATGAATGTCTTCAGAAGCCCCAAGTTAGGAGGAGGGGGAGACACAGGACAATGTTATTTTCCTGGTAATTGAAGCTAGGGGGTCACAAAGGTTGCTGGAGACCTTGCCCTCAAGCCTCTGCAGAGTTGCCAGGAAGTCTTCCCAGGAAAAAGAGGGGTGTCCTGATAACTTACTAACTCTTTCAGGACCAGAATTTGTGGACTTCGGTTGAAATTCCTTACAAACTCCTTCGCCTTATTTATAAAGAGATGGCTTTTTCTTTAAACAATATATGCAAACAAATAGGATTTCTGAAGAAGTTACTATAAACTTAGGCATGAATATTACAGATGTTCTGATTTCCCTTTAGGTCAGAATTTGCAGGATGAAATTATGGTAACTCTTGGCTTTTCTTTCCTAAGAACAAGGATCATAATTTATTAGCATCTTCATTTATAGAAGGAAAAATCATTATATGGCTGTCGTAGGGGGTCTCAAAGCACATTTGGTAATTTTTACAGGCATTCCACAAAACATACTAATTCCAAAACAATTTCATAAGAATTAGAGAAGATAATCTATGTAATATATACGTATCTGGCACTCATTAAATGTAACTTGAATTTGAATCTTATTACCGGGAAGTAAGATTACCGTAGTAATTTGAGAAGAGAACCAGCAAGGGCATGATGGTAGGAAGCATCAATTTCTTACGAAAGTCTTGCAGACATCTCCTGATGTGCTTTTTAAATAGATTTTCTAATGAGGTGTGCCATTTATCTACTGCTCGTGGAAATTAATTTCCCTGATTTTTTTTTTTCCTGGCACTTAGCCCAGTTAAGCAGGTGCACTGTTTGTCAGGCTGAGTTTAGAGGAGTGAGGAGTAAAATGATTCAAGGAACACCCAAAGTCAATCAGAATGTATAAATTTAACATTTAATAGTTATGTAAATATGTATATTTATATGTATATGTGTGTCTGTGTGCATAGAGATATCTGTGTGACTGAAATGCACCATTTTAGACTTTATCAGTTCTCATATGTACTGAGTTTTCGAGAATGGTTGACATTTTGTGTGCTTTTTATTCTGATTCAAGTCTTATCTCATATCCCACATTTTCTGTTCAATGTCCCAGGACTGTTTGGTCCTCTTGGTCACTACATCTGAAAGGATGCATTTCATTATACAATCCCAGGCTGGTTATACATATCTCAAGGAAGCAGAAGATTTTATTGTCTAACGATGTCTAGATCTTAATCACAGTTTGTTGATTCTTCATGACTTGAAGAAAAAGATAAAGAAAAAGTTATTCATTTTAAAGAAATGTTCTTAATTCTATTGCTCCTGCATTTTTGGTCTTAAATTTCTCTTTTGAAATTATGATAATGACAGATATCCTTTCTGTCAAGTTGCTGTCTTTAAATGCCCTTTTTTTGGAGGGCGGGGAAGAAAAAGTTGGCAGATTTATTTTGGACCCCAGGTTTCTGCTGGTGGTAGATTTCAAGGTCAAGAAAATCTAAAAGTTTGATAGCAGTGCTCTATACTACTCATTTAAACCTTAGCAAATGTGACCATATATTGGATTCATAAATGTATCCATATAAATGACTACAATTATAAATCATATTAACATATTGACATATATGTTTTAATGGACCAGCTAATATACTACATCTTTCAGTGCTTATACTTAAATTTTCTACGTTAAAGAAACTTTTCCTGAACTTTGAATGTAAATCAAGTCACTTTATCAGAATTCCTCATTATATTGTTTACTATTTGCTCATAACATTTACTCCAAATTGTCTGTATTTAATTGGGTGTGATTTTTTATTTAATGTCTCCACTGACCTGTTAGGTTTGTAAAAAAATATTTTGTCTATTTATTTAACTTGATTTTTCTAATGCTGAGAAGTGTTTAGCATGAATTATGTTTTAAATAAACATTTGAATAAATTTTGTGGTGAAAGAATAAATAAGTAAATAAAAGGAAAGGTTGTAATATTTTTTACACTCTGAATGCTGAGTGATTAGCATAGCATTTCTTTATAAAACATTAGTTTATGATGATATTGATAGCATTAGGATTCACATTTAAAACACTTTTTAAACTTCTGTCTCCCTGATTGGATCATAAGCATCTCAAAGGTAACATTTGTCTTATTCATTTTACTATTACTATCACCCTGCTTAGAATTTGTATGATTTAAATAGAAATTATTTGCCAAGCATATTATAGCACACAACAAACAACCACAAATAAACAAAATACAAAACAATAAAAGCAAAAGAACACATGAACTTCAGAAAAGAACCAAAGTAGTTGAACTCAGGCTCTGGGGTCTAGACTACCGGGTTAGAATCCCGACTCCAACAATCACTAGCTATGTAAACTTAGGGGGAAATTCATTCTTTGTGCCTGAGTTTTACTCTTTGCAGGTAATCATAGTATTAGCTGCATATGAGTCCGTGAGAATTGAATCAATTAATAACATATAACATTTGGAATTTTGAATGGCACCTAGTAATTATTAGATAAATTGTAGTTAGTATTATTTTAATTTATTCTTCATGACCCTAAGCATATTTCAATATTTCAAAGAGATGAATAGGCATATTTCAAAAAGATGGATTGACTATATGATTTCCAATTTTTAAATATCATGTGAAAATATGTAGATTCTACCAACTGCGCAATATAAATTCAATGATTTAAATATTCTATTGTATGCTGAGGGAATATTCTAACCATTCTGAAATGGTTTGTTATTATGTGATATAGTAAGGACACAATTCATGGCATTATATTTTGTATTATAATGTGGTAACAAGAACTTTAAAATGATTTTTCAGCTAATACAGACCAATAGAATAGCTAAAGAGAATAGATAATATAGTCAAGAGTTTCCAAAACTAAACCTTGACTTGATGAAACATATGTTTAATAATTAATCAAAAGGTGCTAATTGCTATATTAATCCCAAATCTAATATTTCCTCCACTGGTCTGTTAAGTTTATAATATAATACAATAGTCCAAATAAGGCATTCCACTGGAGTACTATATTTTGATTTTCTTATGCTACCAGAAAATTAATTTCATTGAATGTGAGCTTGGAAACATATCAATGAAAATCTATAAATCGACAGAAAAGAAAAACTGTTTCCCCATATATGTGGAGCATTGGAATTTTGTTTCTATTTAAGATATGCTTTTTTAAGAAGATGAAAGCAAATTAATTGTTCAATTTAATATAACATCTACACTATGCTTATTTAATAAAAGTACAATGTTAATCTCTGCTTTTTATATAGTTATTTCACATGGGTAAAAGAAGCCAAAAGTTGCTTGTGATTCTGTTTCAATATATGAAATGCCCTTTATTTGACATGGGTCTAGCTCCAGTTAGCTGGAAATATTCCAGGCTTCAACATCTGCAACACAATTCTGCCAGCGAAAAATTGGTTGATTGGGGTCATATTGAGAAAGAGAGGTGAAGTTTGCATGTATTTTATTGGCATTCAATAATGTTTCGTATTGTTGCCTCAAAATGCAACAATAGAGGAACAGCAAAATGTACCTTAGGAATGTTGTCATGAAACTATTAAATATTGAAATAGCCATGTAATTGTAACTAAAGATGCTCATATTTAATTTCATTAGGACTCCACACAAGGGTGCATTTCTAAAATACTAAAGTTAGTTAACAGTAAAGATGAGTATGAGAAAATTTCGATTGAGAAAATGTTAAAAAGCAGAAGGAGAATGCCCATCCCTCAGATATTGAATGGCAAGGATTGGAGCTATGCTGTGACTATTCAAATGTAGATTAGAAAAGTGACAGTCATTTCCTTGTGCTGTCAAAAAACTATTAGCTCACCAAAAGTGCTTTTCAATCTGGATTCTAGTTTTTCTTTGGTTTAAAAGCATCTAAATATTCAACATCTGCAAGTATTTCATTTTTTCAAGATTGCAAATCAAATGGGTTTTATCTTTTACAAAGCGATGTACTTGTGTTCATCCTTATTTTATTTATTTTTTGCATGATTCTCATTAAAAAAAGGAGAAGGGCTGATCATTGGAATTTAATATGCGTACTATCTAGAGATCAGAGTGAAAAGACAGGGAGAGAAAAAGAAAGAAAGAGAAAATGACAACGGTTTGGGAAAAATATATTTACCAGGGATGTTAAAAGATAAAATGAGGAATATTACATTTTTTCAAGCTTATTTGAGCAGAACTACAATCATGAATTAGGCAGCACCAAACCTGAAGTGGTTAGGAACAATCCATCAACAAGAGCTAGTTGTCCTTAGATTTTGATTTCTTAACCTTGAGGAATTTACATACTTAGGTTTTGGTCTGTTTACATAGGTGGCTCAGGTATTGGAACCACCTTCGTCTAATGGCCTCCTTGTTTAATTAATTTCACAGAGAAGTACAAGTTACTGCTTCAGGAAGACTTGGCTTTTGGAAAGGGCTTGTTATTCTTAACAAAATGTGTGTACCTGAGAGGAAAGAACCTCAAGAAAGTATGGTTTTAATGTTGCTACATTTAAATGTTGCTAGATTTAAATGTCATCTCCTGCCAGCATCTTCAAAATCTCCTCTATTTCCTCCTTTTCGACATGTTTCTGTGCTTTCTAACTTGGAAAAATAAACACATTTCCTTCACCTCCTTATATCCCTATTTAGCCATAACTCTTTTTGTGTCTGTCCATCTAGCCAAGCCCCTTTACGCAGAGATAACTGACACTGTTCTGTCCCTGCTGAAATATCTCAAATACACATGAGTTCTTAAGGAACAAATCCAGTGCACATGGAACATCTTCCTCTTGGTTATACCTTGCCGCATTACAACTGTTCACTGCCATTTCTTTGTAAAAACCTTATCCTCTTGTGACTTTTATAACACCTTTGGCACCATTAGCTTCTTGCCCCTTTGAGACAATATCACCTTCATCTATCGCTTTAGCTGCGATGACTTTGCATCGCCTGTACAGGAAGAGGAGGCTGCTGTCATGTTAGCCTGCTTATCTATATTATATAGCTCTCAATTTAATAACAGGACCAATCCTTCTTTAAAATGGCCGGATAGTAGATTTAGAGGCTAAAAGCAGTGATACAGTTCTAAACAAGTAAAGCACGAAAGTTGAGTTCAAGAAAATGCGTTCTGCCCACCCTGAGAGTCACTAAAGCTTTTTCTATTTTGAAGGAAAAATTTAGCTCATAAGTGTTTTTATTCTCCCCTTAATTGACCTACTTGCCAAAAAAGTTTGCTTCCAACTGACCTTCACACCTAATGATTCCCAGTCCACATCTTCAACCCCAATTTCTCCCTGCTTTTTCTAATCACATGAGGATGTTCAGTTGTAGCATTCAACTCAAAATTCCTAATTTAGCTAGTTGTGTTTCAATCCAGGCCTCCTTCCTAGATTGCAAATCCCGTTCATTTTGCAGTTTCTTAAGTCAAAAATATGGGACTCCTGAGTTTTTCTCTTTCCTCACTATCCAATGAAAATCTACATTCAGTGATCATTCAGTGATCAAAAAGAACCCATTCTACTTTTTAAACATGTCTTAATTCTGTTCTGTACTCTGTACCTTATCTCCAGAATTCCTGCCTTAGTTTCCCCAAGATTGTTACAGTAGCCACATTTTCTTTTTGCCTCTAATCTTGCCTCTGCCTTGTTTCTAATTCTGAGTCCAGATTACTATAAATTGTAAATCTTATTTTTGTATTCCCCTATTAAAAATTTTAGATGTGTTCCCTTTAATATGGATATATATAATATATATAATATATATGTATATATATATAATATATATAAATAAGTACATTAAATGATGAAAAGATAAAACAAAATCTAACAAAATTAGGTAACTATAAAGGGAAGAAGAAAACAATACTGTAGGGGATTAGAGTAACAAAATTTTCTTGTATGTGCTCTTACATATGAGGAGTTTTTACTTTGGGACATTGTAAAGGTTTTTTATAATTAAAAAGTTAAAATAGAAAAATAAACGTAATCATTAAAATTTGAAAACATATTGAAATAAATGAACATAACTCTATATCATTGTATAAGCATAACCAGAGAAAATGGATATTTCAAATGACATGGAAACACAGAGTTATGACTCTCTGTCCTTAGTGTGGTATAGTTCAAGTACACAAAAAAACGAAAAGAGACTTAAAACTCTATCACTGCTTTTATTGTTAATAGTAATATTGGTGTCATTTTATATGAAATTGTTTACAAGGACACTCTAGAAAAAAGGAAATAAAAAGGAAATAAATTGATATCTTTAAGACTTAAGATGTTCAACAGAGAAGGGATGTGAGAATAAAAGCAAAGAAGTTGAGAGTAAATCCTGTATTTGTACATTTTATTTGGAAATATCAGTGTAAACCCATGACTTTTTGAAATTTTATATGTCTTGGATGTTCAAAAGGTTTAGAAACAATAACAATCCAATGCAATGAGCATACCTTCTGACTCAATTTTGGTGTAAATATACCGTTTCCCAATAAAAGGAACCAACATTCCTTCATGAAGTAGCATCCTTGATCTGGCACTAGAAAGATCTAGAATTTACTTTGGGCATTTTTGTGTGTGTTTCTTAAGCAAGAAACTATCAAATACACCATTATGGAATAGACATGCATACTGAAGTGTTAATGGATCTGGGATTAAAATTTTAAGTATCTAAGATCTGCTTTAAAATATTTAGCAAACTAGAAAAAAGAAAAGATAAATGTGCGGGAAGGAGGAAGGTAACCAAGATTGGCAAGATGATAATTATTGAAGCTAGGTTCAGTGGATTTGTATTGTCACCTTGGCTAAAATGGAACCGCATTTTCTAGAACTCCCTTGTCTGCATAGTTCTTTCTGGGTTTGCGTTAGCCAGAGGAATCCTTGTGTGTGAGATTTGGAAGGCAGGAGGTCAGCAGGGCCACGGAAGTCATTGCAGGGGACCAGGCACAGTTGTGTGTATGTCAGTGATCTCTTGGCTCACCTTGTTGGCATGAGACAACTGCTCCTGCAGCAAATCCAGTTTCTGTTAGATCCTCCTTTGGCTTCTTCCAATCCTGGCCAAGGTGCATATTTAGCTCCATATTAAAGGGCGACTGCTTTTCCTTGTTGAAGTGAGAGGTTTGGTGGTCACAGGATTGTTCCATCTTGTCCCCGTGAATTTCAGTCTGGATCACTCGCGGACTCCAGAGTTCTTTGCTTCCTTTACTTTATGGCCATTTTTTTTTTCTTCCCAAGTATCTCTTCGGGCTTCCGCCCTCAACATCACATGGATAAGTAAAAATCTCTCATAGTGAGGTAATTATTAGAAGTCCATGGGCATATCATGAAGTCAACTTTTCATTTCACTGTGTTCTCAGGAGTGTTTATTGTGGGTAAGGATAACAGATTCCAGAGAATTTCTACCTCTGTGTATGGTCTTTATGTTAAAAATCTTGGAGATAGAAAATCTGTTGAGATCCTTGGTTTTGAAGTTAAATCCTTTATGTAATTCAGGGCAGGTGATTGTATACAACTTTTTAAATGTCCTACTTTAAAAATATAACGTCTATCATTGAGTAAGGCAATATCATGGTATTCATTTCTAAAAGGAGGCATTTAAATATATCAAAATAAGGTTTTATCATATTCTCTTCCTTTTAGAAGCATCTAACATATTAATTCATAACTTAAATATCAGGTCTGAAAAAAACTGACGTAATATCCACATTTCTTGTTAAATCAGTGTTAATTAAGACAAAACATTACTTTAATCTTCATATTCAGTTTCAAAGAAATTTTACAACATTGCTTGAATTCCACATTTCCGTCCATGTGAGGATTCTTGAAATAATATTATGTACTGTAAACAAAGCTATCCATTGCAAAACACATAGTATGACAGTTGAATTTAATATTAATTGGTCTCAACCTCTCCATTTTATTATTAATTTGTTTTCCTTTATTCCTCCCAAATCCCTATCAGTTACCAAGGTCCATGCCAATTAATCCATTTGTTTAATCATTTTTTAAAGACCACTACAAGTGGATTTTAAGAGAGGATACTAAAAAAAAAAGCCTCTCTTAAAATATTTATTGGGTGGAAACTCTATTCTTAAGAGAGCTATTGTAGGGCTACAAATTATCACTATACTGGTTACAACAAAAGTAGCTTATCAGATACCAAAATATCAAGTGTTTTCTCTGGAACTGAAGCAAATTTACAAAAATGTAGTTATCCTCCATGAGGTTTTCAAAAGAAAATAATGGGAATATGTGTGATTCCAGTTGGTGTGCCCTTTACAATCTGTTGGCAGAATGTATTTAACCCTTAAGGGTTAAACAGAGAGGAATAAAAGTGCCACATCAAACATTTTTTGCAATCTTGACTTGCTCAAATGTGCTACTTCTTCTGTCTTTTGTACTGGCTTTACCTTCAAGTTGAAATAAAGCGTAAGAAACCAAGAAATTCATGAGAGAAAAAAGGCATTTGACTATAAGAGATTGAAAGCCCTTCCATTGTGAGGATCAATTTAAAGATGGCAGTTCTGACTTCATTGAATTCGACTAAGTATGCTCAAGGCAAATGGTCCAACCTATGAGAAATTGTTAGGAAGTGATTTCAGAGTGGACCTAAAAAGCTTTAAAGTACAATGTTTTGAGTAAATATCACTTTGATGAAGATGTCCACCTTTGTAGTAAATGTAAGAGCACATATTTTTGTTTGTTATTTCTTAAGTATTTGTGCCTAGTATTGTCAATATGGGAAACTCAAGGGTTGGAGTACTCAGAGGGCTATTTAGTTCTCTGTGAGTGCTTTTCATTTCAAACATGTTTTGGTTAAAAATAAATTAAATTAAATTGACCTTATATCCGTAGGAAATAGTTGACTGTTACAAATGGTGCCCAGCCTCAAGTTTAAATTGTTTAATAAGAATTTGCATTCTCTCAACTATATTTTAGAGTGCAGGAAACCTGTTAACACAGTGGAGAGGAGCATTACTTTCTGCATATACTGACACAGTATTCAGACCTTTTTTGTTTTGTTTTGTTTTGTTTTTGTTAAATCTTTTTGTCTTGTTTATCCTGCCTGTGTTTTCCTTCTTCCCATCCTGAGGGGTGGTATGGGGTTGGGAAAACACATCTGAGTTTCTTTTGGCACTGGTAAAGTTCTAGGGAATTCTGTTCAACAAAGACTAAGTAATTTCACAGTACTTCAAACAAGAATCGTCATGTAACTGAGAGCATATTAAATAATGCATAATTTGCTAATATTTTTTTAACTTGATCAAAATTTTACCAACAGAAGCAAAAGAATTCTAACACTTATCTGCAGCAAGAAGCAGAAACTAGTCACTTAAAATTATAATTTCTTTCAGTATGGAAAAATCACCGCTATATATTTGGAAACCACATTCCTTACATATCAAAATTAGAAACACCTAGATAGCAAGCCCATAAATGACAGTACTCTGTTAATTTTATTACACTTAAGATAGGATATTGCACAAAATAAGTGATAATTGTCTTGAAAGAAGAATCTCTATTTTTTCAGTCAGCTTCAAATTGAGTACTACTCTGTATGAGGTGCACACACCAACATGCATACAAGTTGAATTTTTCCTAATTTAAATATCATTTATGACACCTTTAAAATTATTTACCTCTGTTTAGATCCAGATATTTAGATGTAAATGTTTTCTGGGCGGTAAGGGCAAGCACTAGTCATTTCATGTGTCCTGATGAAAGCAGTGTTTGGATTTCACAGACCTTACCAAGGTTGCCTGGGAGGACATAGTGACAAGCGATCACAGGGTAATTTTTATAACAGCCCACACTTATGGAGCACTACCATATATTTGAGTTAAGTGATTCTGAAAATTGAATTAATAATTACCTAACATTTACTAGATTCTTTACTGTGCATTAGGCACTTTACATCAAGGAGTATATGTACAGTGAGTTTGAGTGAAGCTCAATAAGCACCATCTGTTGCAGGCAGAGACTCATGAGCAGAAGGGTCACAATATGACTGGGAGCTCTGTTCTCCTGACATTCCATGCAGTGACTCAGACAGATGCAGATGGGCAAATCTAGAGAGCCCTCCTCTTAGTTGTTCTTTCCTTTGGTAAAGAATGCATGAGGGCAGCCTTATAGCTGGGGGTTAACTCATTTGGGAATGGATACCATTCAGTCAGAATTTAGGTGCCAAATACCCAAGAGGACACTGAAAATGGCTGTTGTACAGCATTTGGACTCTGAGAGAAGGTGACATCATACACAGTGCGTGCTGCTGAGGGGAGGGGAAGCTGCTGGTCCTGGTAGCACACTGGGAAGAGCCCTTGCGTCATTCAGGATTCAAAGACAAACTTGCTTGTTTTTCTACACTGACACGAATTAGTTACCAAGCACCGCACTATGTGACTTGAATCTATTATCTCATGTAATACTCATAACAACCTTGTGAAGTATTACTCTTATTGTCATTTTACAGTTCAGAACACTGAAGCACAAAGTACTTTGGATCTTTCTTTTTCCCCATTATATGATATTGTTTGTCAGAACTGGATATAATGTAAATTGGAGAATGAAAAGGCTGAATATAGGGGTAACTGACATGAGGTGTTGAGGTCTTGATTTAGAATAGCACCTTTGGAAATGCAGAGGCAACAATGCATTTTATAGACATGGCACAAGCTAATTTTCTGAACATCACACAGCTATTAGGTTGATACAAAAGTAATTGCGGTTTTTGCAACTTTTTTTGACCTTTTAAACCACAATTACTTTTGCACCAACCTAATATTAGGCAGGAGAAGGATGAGGCCTAGAGTAGGGTGAGTGAAGAACTCACCTTAGTGTAAAATTTAAGAGGGTTCTACAAAACTCAGTAATTAAGATAAATCATATTTAATGCAATACTTAAAAATTCAAAATTAATGCAAAAATCTGTGATGAACACAATATCAAACTTTTTAATGAGGACAGGATCATTCTTAGAGATTTTTCCTTTTGTCTTTGGCTACAATATAGTTTGACACAGCATGAGATGAGAGGCCTGAACTTCAGTGCTACCAGCCTGAGTTCAGAGCCATGCCTATAGCCACTGTTTGCTGATGTTTCTCGGGATATGAAAGATAAAAATGGGTCAAATATAACTTAAAGAATGTAAGACTGATGGTCAAAGATAATGGAGAAATCATGGACTTGGTTCTTTAGGAGGAAAGTAGAGAAAATTACTAATTTAATCCCCCTTGTATATTTAGAAACTTAAGTATCTGTACAGTTTGTCTTCAAAGACAGAGCACACATAAAAATTCTACATACCTTTAAACTTTTCCTGCCTCTCTTGTGTCTCTTGGCACTCATGAGTGCCAAGAATCCATTTACTGATCACATGGGGCCTAAAACGGTTTCCCTCTTCATGTGGTGGGGAAATATAAGGTACAATTAAGAGTGACTTGACCACTGAGAAATATTTCTTATCTCATATAACAGAAGCACTAGAAGTAGGATGATTATTCCATGATTGAATAATTCAATGCCTCAGTAATGTCATGGATTTGAGTTCTTCCATCTTTAACCATTGCCTCTCTCAATGAGTCAGCTACCATCCTCATGGTTATAAGGTAGATCAGTCTCTTCAGGCTCTCTGAGACCATGCAGAAGACTCCTTATTCCCCCTTTTAACAGCAATAAATCCTTCCCAGAATCTCTCATCCAACATCTTACTCTAGAACCAATTGTGAATGCATATTTTTGTTCGGTTGATAGTACTGATAGCTAACAGTTATGCTCTGGAGGGTGCAAAATCAGGCTCCATCACTTATTCGTGATATAACCTGGGGCAACTTATTAAATTTTCTGTTTCTCAGTTTTCTTATATTTAAAATAGAAATAAAGTAAGTTATTACAATAACCCTACTACACTGGGTTATTGGAAGGAAAAAGTGAGTTAATATATGTAAAGTTCTTAGAATGGTATCTGGCAGGATATACACACTTTATAAACGTTAGCTACTATTATTTTTATGATGCTCCTCATTGTAATATATGTAACTTAACTTGTGGAAAAATGAGAAGTAAGAAAGCACAATTACCTGAGTATCTCTTAAACAAGAAGACAATAAAAGCTTTAGTTTCATTGTAAAATATCATTCCCACTGACACAATTTGGATATGGTATCTGAGAGAAGGAATAAGAATCATCTTGAGGACTACTATCTTATTTAAGATATATCTATATCTATCTATATGTATATGTATATTTATACCCTGTTTCCCCGAAAATAAGACCTAGCCAGACAGTCAGCTCTAAAGAGTCTTTGGAGCAAAAATTAATATAAGACCCGGTATTATATTAATTATATTATATTATATTACATTACACTACACTATATTATATTATGTTATACTATAAAGACCTGGTCTTATACTAAAATAAGACTGAGTATTATATTATATTATATTATTTTATTTTATACCTGGTCTTATATTATAGTAAAATAAGACCTGGTCTTATATTAATTTTTGCTCCAAAAGATGTATTAGAGCTGATTGTCTTGCTAGGTCTTATTTTCGGGAAATCATGGTATCTATATCTATATCTATATCTGTATCTATATCTATATCATGTATGTGGTTTTAAAATTTTTGTCCACATAGATGAAAAATCAGAAGCTGGTGTCAAGCTAGGAACCCTGACTTCATAAAAATAGCCTGATTTAACTATTTTAGAGTCAACCATGCTCTACATGTCTACAGAGTGTATATCGTGCATTTAAGCATGAGGATAATTAAACTGCTATCTATTTTGTTGGATTTTATTGTTATGTTCCTCAGTGAATACTTAGAAAGAAGGGAATGGGTAAATGGTCTCAATCTATTCAGATCATAAAAACCCCACTTGCAGTATTCTTCCATTAGATATAAAATATACTAGTGTTAAAACTGTCTTTAATGATGCCTGTAAAATCCAGTTCCTTACATATAATTATTTTAAAATTCTCAATTACAATTATAAAATTCCGTTTTGTTTCCTTTCTTTAAGGTTTAATATAACCATTCAGACAATCATATTTTGCTCACATGAAATTCTCCAGAATGTAGTAAAATAAAGTCCAAAGTGTAAAGTTACAATGCCACTGAATAATGGAGATAAGTTTTCCTGAAACTTATCATCCTTGGATGGACTGTGAATCTCCTGTAACAGAACATAAAATTAAAATTAAAATTTTCCCCAAAAACCTTCTCTCTCGTATTATTTCCTCCCTCCCTCCCTCTCCCTCTTCCTCTCCCCCTCTGCCATTTCTCCTTCTCAGAATCCATTGTTTGTTCCTCCCCATCTCTCTGACCTATTCCTACCTTCTAAAGTTTGTAGTATTCCTGGATCCACTTTCTTCTTGATCACATTCAGTATCATGTCTTTGAAACTTTCTGTTATCTATTGAACTTGCAAGTTTCTATTTCCAGTAAGGACTTCTCTTTTGTAAATCATATTAAGTTATACAAATGCCTATATCTCCACATGGACGTATAAAAGGCAACTTAAGTTTGACAAGTCTCAACTCAGTTACTTGTATAATGTCTCCCCTAAACCCTGCTTCTCTCCAGTCCTCCCCGTTTCAGTAAATGGCATTACCATCATTCAAGTTTCTCATACCAAAAACTTTGAAGTTATCCTGTACCAATAGTATAAGTCTACACTATTAAGTCTCTTTTAAATACATTGAGCATCTGACCACATCTCACCACACACAGTTAAAACTCTGAGAGAAAATACTGTAATCTTTCTCCTGGATTATTTCATTTGGCTCCTTTCTGATCTCTGTTTCCAACCTGGTATTCTTTCAATCCTCAACATAGTAAATATCATTACCTAAGTCAAATCACTTCATTCTTCTGCTCAAACCGTTCAATGACTAGGAAGTCATGATCAGAGTAAAAGCCTAATTTTGGAGTACTTAACCTTTAGATAATATAACGTGTTGTTATAATTCTAGTCTCTTAAGAAATCAAATGGAAAAGAATCTCTGAAAAGCTAAAATAGTTTTCAAAATTAAAGAAAACATTAAAAATGTTTAAAAATTAAATTGCAGATTAATGAAAAATCAAGTGCAGTTTATACCATATTTATGGATAGATAACCTCTTCAATCAAATCTTAAACACTATTCTTAGCCCTTCAGAGAGATTTTTCATGTAATTCAAATGAGGAGAACATTTTGGAAATCCCTAATATGTTTAATTGGTTGCATTTTTTTTTAAATCTCTCATTTCACAAACAGTTTATATTTTCTAGGATATGAAAAAAGGAGGATTTACAGACTTCGTTTTTGTTTGTTTGTTTGTTTTTCTTTCTAATTCTATCCATTAAAGTTACTAGAAATTCAAACACTTTTTTATTTTTAGGTACTGAGATGTCTCACAAGGATAAAGCCATTGATTCTAGCTGGAACTTGATATGATCACTACCTTGACGATTCCAGATTTTTCCTAATTTGTCATGGATTATAGTAAATGGACCTCTCAGTCTTGTTAGTCACAACTATTTAAGTCAACTTGGAACTTACTGTTTATCTGAAAATTTACAAAGCCATGTTCTCCATAAAGTTTTCCAGTACAATATGGGCCAACCATGATTTCTTCTGTTCCTCACCATCCATAAATTTGTATTGTAATTTGGATGACATAAGTATATGAGTACACAATTTTAATTTATTCCTATTTTTCCCCATGTTGAACTGTTCTTTAGATTATAAACTTATCAAGGACAATTTCATCCTGGTTATCCCATAGTGTTTGGACACAGTTACCCACTGATTTTTCTTTTTATTTGAACGCACGTGCATACTATGACAAAAGGTAATTTCTATCTATTAGGAAAGAAGTTGTAGCCAAGAGATATTTAAATTCATAAAATCGATATATACATTTCGTCAAAAGAATAAATTAGGAAAAATAGCTTTTCTTAGTTTTGTTGGGAATGATATAAAATTTTTCTTTTTTAAAATTACTTTTAGCAAGCTCTATTTCCAAGATTGGCTCAGATCCACTAAAATTCGTACATCATGCTGTGGAGGAAACCACGGACTGGGTCTATGGCTTCTTTTCTTTGTTGTCTGACATCATCTCATCTGAGGGTGATGAAGAAGATGATGACGGGGACGAGGACACTGATAAAGGTACAAAGAGCCTAGAGGCATGTCTAATTGCTAGGTCCAATATTAGATATGCATTATAGTGGTTTGCTTAAGTTTAAGCACAAATGAACACTTAAGTCAAGCTAAACCAAAAAGGATACAGTTCTGAGTGGTAATAGTGAATCGATAGTAAATTGGTCTCATTTGCCTTTCATCGTATAGCTTATCTGCTGTTATGGCAAAGATGTCAAAATTAAATGCTACCATTAGAGTAGCATTATAGGAGAGCATGTTTTATCAAGCACTACTATAAACGCACAATAGAAACTCACATTTATATGCTTCTTCAGAGAAAAATAGTAGCTATTTCTCATGTTATTCTTAGAAATATTGAAATAACACCAGCAAAACTAAATATACATATAAATGTTTTATACACATAAATCCTATTACTCAAATAGTAGAAAGCAATTCTACTAAAATCACAATCAAAGTAAATTTATTGAACCAAGTGATGGTGTAGAATGGAGTGATACATTTTAAATGCCACAACAATCATGCAACTAACCTATGTACTCTCTCGTATGTATTAATGAATAAAAGAAAATAAACTCAAACCATGAAAACTGCTGCTGAGTAGATGTGAGAAGAACAAAGCATTTTGAGTCTGTCTTTTGGATGACACTTTTAGGATCAACCTTAGTTATCAGACATCATGTGTTTAGCCTTTACTACCAGGAAAGTTCTTATTATTTTAGCCCTTGTATGACTTTGTCTGAATTTGTATTTGTTTGGCCTCAGCGAGAGGATGAGATGAGCAATAGAGAACTGAAATGAACATGATATATGAACTACAATGTATAATTTGGATCATTGCCACGATTTTATTGAACTCATAAAAGTAATGCTGTCTCAAATAATCTACATAAACAAAGCTTATTTTTAAAACTGGAATTTGGGAAAGAAACTAATATGAGGACTGTTACTGTCAGAACTAATAATTTTTTTTTAAATGAACTGAAGAAAATGGGAAAGTAGAGAAACAATATTATGTTATGCTAAAAGTTTTTCTAATTTACTGTTTTTGTCTTGGTGTAGGAGAAATAGAAGAGCCTCCCTTGAAAAAAAAAGGTTGGTTATTTTTTTTTCTCTCTGAACAAAAAGTATTTCTCTTATGATAATGTTGATTTTCAGCATGATTCAAATATATTTTATTTGGGTTGTTGCCCTAATTTATTTTTAATGAATATGTATTTAATAATTAGATCGAGATGTATAATTAGAAAAAGAAGTACTCAATTCTTCCAATGAATCTCATCCCACTATTTTTCTGTTGATTATTTAACGATGCCTTCTTTAGTACATGTAGGAATCCATCTACACACAGATCAATGTGAGCTGGTATTTGCAGGAATAAGGGGTGAATTCTGTAGCCTTGGAAATGGCCCAAGAAGATGATGTCATGACCTTTACTCTCATCATGGCCGGATTTATTGATTTAAAATTTTTTCTTCTTATTTTATTATCAGCGTGATATATTTTTAGGTAATAATTATGAGACAGGGTGTCTGAGAGAGTGTGAAGGATAATCATCTTGTAGAGACAGCATATCCAGTCAGCATGCATCATGTGTCATCCTGAAGGAGTCGAGTTATTTGGGTGTACTTCATTGTGGTGCAGGAATAGCTAAGGTCTTCAGTGACTGAATGGGATGTTCACAAATCCAAAAGATGTGCACAATAAGGCTAGGGAAAGGGGTATAGCTATGGGGCAAGAGCTTCAGAGAGGCAGAACATTTTTACACGAAAGAGTAGGAATTATGTCTGGAGTGGGCAATAGGGAGCAAAGGATATCATCCTGAGTTACATTTAGTGTGATCTAGAAAACACCAGCATTTAAGTGAGACTTGATGCAATTGCAATATTTTAATTATTGCTGTACACATTTATCAGCTGACTCTTGGGAATATCCACTCTAGGGGAGATCTTGTTTGCTTCAGTCACTAATCACCCCAGAACTACTGTGGATGCAAACAGTGGGATCCAAATTTGGATCCTTGGCCTTGCCTGAGCAGATGACGATCACTCACTATCTGTGTTAAAATCCACTTAGGGTGTGTTAATTTGGAAAATATGAATCTGTACCATGCCCAATAAAAGAGACCGAACTATGACGAAGCCATCAGAGATGAAAGTGTTTAGGAAGCTATTGTGAGGAGAAAAGATGGGTTTCCTTACTCACAGATCCAGGATGAGAACCAAGAACTTCAGGCATACTGCAGCCATCAAATCCAGGTTTAGAGAGTCTATATTAGTTTATTAGTTTCTCGAGGTCAGAAACAGTCTTTCTATACCTGACCTCCAATAGATAGTGCCTAGAATATAGCCAATGTTTAAATTAATCAGTTAGTAGTCATTATCTAGAGAAAGCAGCTTGTATATATGTCTATTCCAAATGAAAATGGAAGAGGGAAAAAGAAATATATATATTTTTTTACTTATAAAGTGAATTCTATAAGATTATATTCTCCAAAAATCAATAATTAGCATGTAATAAAAAAATCTGTTCTTTTGATTTAAATTTCCCTGTGGGATTAATTTAAAATTAAATTTCATGTAATGAATAACATAAATGAAAATCCACACAAAGCTGTTTAATTGTTTCCTAAATTATTGCCTTGATTCATCAAATCAACAGAAAAAAATTATTAAACAGTTCTTTAGGATATTTAAAAAAAACTGTCAGCAATGTTCATTAGTTAACACTCTAAGATTTTATGTGTATATATTATGTATATATATACATATATATTATGTACATATTATGTACATATATACATATGTATATATGTACATATGTATGTACATATGTATATATGTACATAATATGTATATATGTATATATGTATATGTGTATATGTATATATGTATATATGCACATATGTATATATGTACATAATATGTATGTATGTGTATATTATGTACATATATACATAATATATATACACATATATATTATGTGTATATGTATACACAATATACATATATTGTGTATACTGATATCTTCTTGAAGGATCACTAGGAGAATTGATTTGAAAATCACCTGGGTATATTTTCTTAATAATCTTATTCACGAAGTTACATGAGAAAATGGACATTTAAGAAAATATCTTATGCAATCTACCTTAGCTACAGAAACAATGTAACAACAAACATTAGCTGAAGTGGACTAAAGGAAATATAATTCATTATAATTATATTTTTATAAGCTTTTCTTTTGTAGAGTCATGGAGGCAATGAGAATTTCAAAGCAATATGCAATCTTTTACAAAACACATCTAATACTTATTATGCATTTAAAAGCACATTTTAATTTTGTTATTAGGGAAGAGATGTTATCTGCTTATCTCTATTTTATGTTGGATTATTTTCTACATTTTCATATTTAAAAATTGTGACTTAAGAAGTATTTTGGAAGTCATCTAGAATGATAGTCTATGAAAACATTTGATTTTCACTCATTGAAATTACTCATCATTAATGCCTTCATTAATATTCTTTCCCATCCGTATGTATTTAATAATATTTAGCTACTTTATGTTACCTAAATCATCACATTGTGGCACTGTACATTCAACTGCCCTGTGTATATATGAAGCATTTTATTTAAATGCATTTAAAATGGTTGTTGAATTTGTTCAGTTATTGCTATTTTTACCAAAAAAAAAAATAGTTACTTATGGGTGAGGTTTGTAGTTCTAATCTGGTGTGGAATAATGGAATAATCTCTGGGTTACAGGATTGATTATTAAATAGATTTTAATATAGATGATATTTTTGAAACTGATCTCTGTGGCTTATGTTGTTATATGAGTATATAAATATAGCTTTAGGATATTAAACGTAGCACCTAGTATCTTTTTGCATATTTATTTTTCAACTTGTCAAAATTTTATTTTTTGATTTTTAAAAAGTTTTAAATTACAATTGCCACTCAATATTATTTTATATTTGTTTCAGGTGTACATTATAGTTGTTAGACATTTATATAATTTATGAAGTGATCCCCCCGATTAGTCTGGTACCCACTTGGCACTATACATAGTTATTACAGTATTATAACTATATTCTTTATTTTGTACTTTACATTCCCATGATTATTTGGTAACTACAAGTTAGAAATTTTAAAATACTAAAGTATATTACCAAACACTCCATGATGAGGTTCCGAACAAGGTGTTGAGCTTATTACTACTATGAAAACCAAATACCATTGTAAATCACATTACCTGTATCAGTGATATGCTGTGTATGGTGGGTATTTATCTGGAAGAGTCTTGTTGAACAGCATTCTTCACATGAGGGTACACATCATGAATGTGTTAACACCTGAGTTGCTAAGGGGTACACAAGTGCAGATAGCTTTTAAGGAATCAAATTACACGTGTATGCTTTCCTGAAATTGATCTGCCTGTGAATATATTCAGGTTTATAATAGCACTACTTCTACTTTACAAGATAAAGAAATACTTTCCATCCATCCCCGAAGTGCTAGAATGGCAACCAAATAATCCAGTAGGCCTCCCTGCCCTGGCCTGCTTACATCTGCTAAAAAACATGCATGGTGTAGATACACAGTGTTTTGTGTCACAGTCGGTCGTTCTGAAGTCAGAGCTATGGTACAGTGGGGTGATCAGAACAATGACAAGTTCTATTTAATTAGCTGAATAATGTGAAAGAATGCATTACTCTTGAGGGTGAGTCCAATGAGAGCAAAGAAAAAAGAGTATCAATAGGAAATAGAAATGGAAAACTAAAAATAGCTTTTAAAAATTTTAAATGAGCACTTATTTTGAGTTATCCTCAATACTTGTTCCTAACAAGTGTCACTGGCTTGAATGAACTCCCTTTGAAACAACCAAAGCAATGTAGATTAGCGACATTGATTCTTTTAAATATAATTGGATTATTTTTAGAAACAACCAAACTTTTAAAGATGCAATGAATAAAGCTGTAGATGCCACATTTCTGTGATTCATTTCAGATTAAATTTGTATTGTTCAAAAATGAATTGAAAATAGAGTTTATATGATTATGTTACAAAATATTTAGTTTAATTGTAGTCAAACCTTATCGTAATTATCTGATATAAAAAAGTTCAATATGTTGTAGCTCCTGTTGACGAAAAATTAAATGATAGACTATTTGCGAACCAATTAACTACATATGTATATAATTAATTTATTATATTTATTTATATAATGTACATAATTTGTTATGTATACATAGTGTATCATACACACTTTATTCATTATGTTATTTGTATTATATATATTTCTGCCTACTATTAATAAAAATGTAACTATATGCCAGCTTCGGGTTTTATATATATGCAAATACTTAATATATATATAATATATATTCTCTTTTGATTGATACATTATAAAATTTTATCATGATAGCTAACAAAATTACTGGAGTTATTTATTTTATATTTGAAACATTTATTTATTTCCAAAAGTAAAACATCAGAATTTGATATCCCCCTCACACACATATAGCAGGAGTCCCAAGTATTTTATCATAATCCTAACTTCATAAACAACTTAAAATCTTGCCTATATGTTAGATGACATTAGTACAAATAAAATGAGGTGCAATAAAATATTGTGTTTACAATTATTTAAAAAATAAATTTATTATATTAAATCCACATTTTAATCTTTTCATCTATTTTTAATAATATATCTTACAGATATGTGGCAAAATTTATTATTTCTTAATAATTTCCTCAGAATGTAAACTAAGTATTTTTCAACTGCAAAACAAAATTATAATTTTTTGACAGAAAGTAAATTTTATTTGAGTAAAAAGTTTGCAAACAGAGGCTAGTTTAGCCCATTAGCTAACATGGTTACCATTTTCCATCAATGAAATGAGCACAGTTCCAATGTTTAGATGAAACATGCTAAAGCAAGAAAAACATTTAAAAGCAAATGAGACAATATCATTTTATCTAAAATCACCACAGTTTATAATATTTCAGTTATTCTTAACCCTTTCTGAATATATTGGTTACACAAGTACCCCTAAGTGAAAGATGTAGAAATATCTAGTAGTCATTTAGAGAGTCTGATAAAGCCATTTTACTTCCAGGGAATTCACAAAGTGAATGACTCTCAGGATAGAGCAACAAATCTTTTGCAAATCATGTGTTTCTCATATCATTGTTTTCAATAAAATTGAAGGTGGTATTAATAAATTTCTCAGCTGAGAAATTATTCAAAATAAATTTCTTGTTGAATCCCTATATCATTTTAATATTACTTGGAAAGAAATTAGAAAATTGAATAACATTACCATAATAAAATTGTCATCTGTGTGTTTATGTGTGCAGATTTATATACATATATATGCATATGTATGTATATGTATATGTTCATAAGGCCTCTCAACAAATCTATGTTTAAAAGTATACAGTAGATTATAAGACACTGAAGACAGAAATTAAAGAAGATACAAATAGATGGAAACACATACCATGCTCATGGATAAGAAGAACTAATATCGTTAAAATGTCCATGCTGCCTAAGGCGATATACACATTCAACGCAATTCCTATCTAGCTACCAAGGACACTTTTCACAGAAATAGAACATATAATCCTAAAATTTATATGGAACCATAAAAGACCTCAGATAGTCTCAGCAATCTTGAGAAATAAGAAGAAAGTGGGAGGTATAATGATACCTGACATCAAATTATGCTACAAGTCTACAGTAATCAAAACAGCATGGTACTGGCATAAAAACAGACACATAGATCAATGGAACAGAATAGAAATCCCAGAAATAAATCCATGCCTGTATGGTCATTTAATCTATGACAATGGAAGCAAGAATTTATGGTGGGGTGAAGACAGTCTATTCAATAAATTGTGCTGGGAAACCTGGACAGACACATGCAAAAAAATGAAGCCTTACACCATATACAAGAATAAATTCAAAATGGATTAAAGTCTTAAATGTAAGATCTGAAACCATAAAATCCTAGAAGAAAATATAGGAAAAAACTTTACAGACATTATCCGGAGTAAGATTTTTTACTGATATATCCCCTTGGGCAACGGAAGTAAGAGGAAAAAAAACACAAACAAACGTGGTATTACATCAAACTAACAATTTTTTTTGCAACAAAGGAGACGATCAACAAAACAAAAAGGGATCCTACTGAATGGGAGAAGATATTTGCCAATGATATATCCAATAAGTGGTAATATCCAAAATTTATAAAAAGCTCACTCAACTCAACTCCAAAAATCAAACAACCCAATTAGAAAATGGGCAGAGGACATGAAGAGACATTTTTCTAAAGAGGACATACTGATGGCAAACAGAATATGAAAAAATATTCAACCTCACTAATCATTAGAGAAATGCAAATAAAAACCACAATGAGATAATGCCTCACCCCAGTCAAAATAGCTATCATCAATAAATCAACAAACAAGTGCTGGATAAAATGTGGAGAAAAGGGAACCCTCGTGAACTGTTGGTGGGATTCCAGATTGGTGCAGCTACTATGGAAAACAGTATGGAGGTATCTTAAAAAACTGAAAATGGAACTACCTTATGACCCAGCAATTCCACTCCTAGGTATCTATCCGGAGAAATCCAAAGCTCTAATTCAAAAAAATGTATGCACCCCTATGTTTATTGCAGCACTATACACAATAGCCAAGACATGGAAACAATCAAAATGCCCATCGGTAGACAGCTGGATTAAGAATCTGTGGTACATTTATACAATGTAGTATTACTCAGCCATAAAGAAGAATGAAATCTTACCATTTGCAACAATATGGATGGACCTAGAGAACATTATGCTAAGTGAAATAAGTCAGACAGAGAAAGACAAATACCATATGATCTCACTTGTTTGTGGAATCTAAAGAAAAGAATAAATGAATGAAATAATCAGAAATAAAATAAAATAAAAGTATACAATAAGATTATATATGTTGCTGAATCTCACCTAATTCCAGCTGCAAATTACATCTAGCAACCAATACAACAATTTTTATTAAAGCTTTATGCATCTCATAAAGAGATACCTTTCAAATAAAATTTTACTTTCAGATTTAATAATTTGTATAAAAATTTGTAAGATTAACCTTTAGATTCTTATAATCACAGGATATGAAAGAAATTTTTAAATTTCAATATATACACATATTTTTTTCTAAAGAAACATGATGGTATAATCAAGAAAAAATTCCAAGGATAAATTATATTACTCTCGATTAAAATTTTGTGAGGGACATAGAATGAAATATAAATTCAAAGAGATAAGGGAACAATATAAAATTCCCCAGTATTAAAAAAGAGCTTGCTAGTATATATTTTTAATTGATAATGAAGTCTAAAAATATATTATTTAGAGTCCATCAATCTGATTTTTTAAAAGAATGTAGCAATTTTATTTTTAAATGTCAAAATTTGTATAATATGTAAAGTATTTGCAACTTTTTAACTTGTGACGAACACTTTTAGATATTGTCTTCAAAATATGGAAGGACATGCAGAGATTTTCAACATTTTCTAAGGGAATGTCAAAGGAAAAAATTAAAGTCACTGTAATAGAAAATGAACATGTTGTTTTCTGGATAACCCTCAGAATCTGAGTGAGAACAAAGCATGAAGGCTCAAGATTCCACTATGGTCAACAACGTGTATCCTTAGATAATCACTGTTTCAAAGCACTGGCATGATGTACTTTTTGATAAATCTGTTTTAATGTTTTTTTCATGTGACAAGCAATGCATAAGTCTTTGCTTACAACATTCACAAAGGCTGATGATGAATTTTGTTAGATAGGAAATAAATGAAGCTTTTATGTGACATTGCTAATCAAGTTAATTATTCTTTACTAATATTAGGATCGATGTAACATGGGATTCTATAGCCAAAATAATTGCAAATGAGTAAATATACTTATTTAGTATAATGTTCAGAAAAGACCATATTTAAGAGTTTTATAAATAAATGAGCAGTTGAGACAGTAAATGAGGTAAAACAAAATGGACATTGCATATTTGATAATGATGATGGTAAGCCTTTATATAAGATGATCATATATAAACTGAACTGAAAAAGGAGGAAATATGAATAACAGCAATGATATTGCAAACAATTTTTAGACAAAAATTATTTATAATTATCTCAATTATTCATAAATAGTCAAAGTTAAAACCAAGCTCTCCAACACGCACATCCGCACACACAAACGAGAGAGAGAGAGAGAGAGAGAGAGAGAGAGAGAGAGAGAGAGAGAGAGAGAATCCAAAGCAAAGTAAAAAATGTGTCTATTCAGTGTAAGCATCTTATTATTTTTCTATTTCTTTTTCATAAATAAAGTACTGGTTTCTCACAAACCTAATGTAATTTTGCTTTCATATTTCTATATAAATATTTATGTGATTTCGACTTTTCAGTTTAGGTAAACATTCACAGGAAGTGTAATTCTTTATTGGGTATATAGCTTTTTAATTTTTTTTCTGTACTAACATTTCTAAGTGCAACATAATGGATATAGTTATCTGCTTTTTACAATGTATTCTTAAACCTCCGTCTATAATAGTGTGTATATAAGAATAATCATTACGCATTTATGTCCTTTGAAATGTGCAATTTTAGGAGACAATAATAGTCTCCTAGCAAGAAATTACATTTTAAATATTGTTTCCTGACATCTAGTTTTAAAGTTAAGAAAGAGTAGTTTTATTGATTCAGATATATACGAGTACACACAGTTTTGGGGGGAAGGAAAAAACTGGCCTTTAATTAGGGGCATGATGGCCTTATGTGTTAAATCATCTCTTGCCTTACAAGAAAAACTGAGAAGCCCCTCTGCATTATGTTGAATTTCCTTGCTTCCTAACTAGTTGTTCTTTGAAATAAGGAATTCTCCATAAATTTGAACAGGACACCCCAAAAAGGATGATATTCTGTGAGATTATACCTGATGTATGTCAATAGCAGACGAAGAGTCTCTTTTCTACTTAGAGCAAAACAAATTACATCCTCTTTATAGTTGTGTTTTTAAATTGCCCTAAAGCTTCTCAGGTCAAAAAGAGCCCAGTAAATTTAAACTTAGTTCTTTTATTGTGTATTTTTCTCACTTTATTGAAATCCACAATAGCTCTTTGCAGTCAGGGTAAATAAGAAAGAGTCAGGAAATTTGAGCATCATAAATATTCAAGACTTTAGGATTAGGCCATTCAGAAGATTGTATCGCATCATCAGGAGTAAGATAGATGGACAGGGTTCCGTGCCAGAGATTTCATTGCATCCATCTTTTCTGGCAGCTTCAGTGGCTTACACCAGGCTAAACATGAAGTGTCTGAAAAATATGGTGAGTGAGAAAGGAGGGAAAATGGAAAGGTGACCAAACTTGTTAAAATGCATAGCCTCAGAATATTGATTACTAGGTAGGTCCTAGTAATGCTGTTAAGTAGATACATTTATTTTTGGACCTCTCCTCTAAATAAGTCTTGATCAGAACCCGGCTTCATAACTGCACTGCTGTATATTGCCCTCAGGCTGCATAAGCAACTCAGTGCTTTATCTTCTGTCTACCCAGTATTGATAAGATCTATGGCAACAGGGTAACAAAGCCCATAGAAAACAGTGGGCTTGGAGGTGAATTCTGAATGAAAAAGCCTGAGGATATAAATGTAAAGGGGGATCTGGAGAATGATTCAGGGATTCACTTCTCAAGTAGTTGCAGCTGTAGTGAACTCTGAATCCAGTGGGTCAGGCAACTTCAATAGCTTGTGCTACTAAAAAGAGCTTGTTTCCATCAAGGGAAGAAAACCAGAACCAGGATGATGCAAATAATAGTTGGTAAAAACAGAGCCTGAAGGGAAAAGCCAAAGAATGCAAGAGATCAGATTTTGGTGCCAACATCATGGGGCATAAAAAGACTTTCTGAGACAACTCAACTCTGGTACAACCATTTTGAGTAGTTCTTGCTAAGAGCAAGAATAATCTCAGTGTCACCATATTTCTTAACTGTAAGTAATATTGGACTGAGATGTGTATGAATGGAAATCTCTTAGGTGTAATGTATTTCAGACTCTTTTCTCTCCCGTTCCGTAGTCTTTCTTTCTCAAAAATCACACTAAGGTGCTGGTTGAGTTACCTATTCCTGATTATGTGTTTTCATTTAGAAATGCTTGCTGAAAAACAAAATTGAAAAAACTAAAACCAAAAACAAAAACAAAAAAACCCAGAATACTTACCAGTGGTGCATCAGATACAAATGCTATCTTAATCAGAATTATTTTGTTCACAAGTGACCAAAATCCATTTCAAACTTACTTAATGGAAAAGATACTTTATTGGTTCAAGTGACTGAAAGATACAAGAGCAGAGCTGGCTTCAGGGATGTCTAGATACAGGTTTTGTTATAGTCATTAGTAAATCCTCTCTTTGCTCCTGACCCTGCTTTCCTTCATCTGCCTTATTTGCTTAAATCTCAGCCAGGTTTACCTCTCCTTGTGGCAATTATGACCACCAAAAGCTTGAGGTCAAAATTATTGTAATTTAGCAACTCAGGAGAAGAGCCTATGCTCTTTCCCAAGTATTTCAGCAAAACCAATGTAGTTGCCTCTCATTGATTTGTATTAACATACTCTTAGAACCAACTAGTTGGTCAGGGATATGCGACACACTTTGTCAAACCCTAGGGGATGGACACACCCTTGGAAATAAAAAGTGGGGTTAACATCACCCCAACTATTTGTATTGGGATTGGAAAAGGATTGGATCCTAGGACTAAGAAAGGGATGATGTTGCAATAATGGACTCTGGCAGGAAAGCTACAGATGTCTTTTTGGAATTCCAGATCACTTCCCTCTTCAGATTTACTAAATCAGAACCTCCAGGGGTTGACCAATAAGCAGTTGTATTTTTAACATTTTCGCAATGTGTTTCTAACTCACAACCATGGTGAGAATCATTATAACACGAATGACTGATTCTAAAAATAAGTGATTTTATGAATTGTGTCACCAGTACAGGAAAGAGAGGATAAGTGGATAACTGCATGTATTAATCACACATAGTGACTGCTCTTCTATATAAAATTAACCCAAACCAATAATGATACAATGTAAACTAATGTCACTGTCACATTGACCTAGACCATTGAAATAACTATTGATAATTGATGCCCATCAACTGAATAAAACAAAATTTTAAACACAGGCTGAGATAGACTTGAATTTACACGATGAGATATTTGTATTGTTTCCTCTTCTGCTATAACCTGCTATGGTTAAGTCACTTGACTTCAGTTGCTCTCAGTTTTCACATCTGTGAAAAAAAAAATGCTAGATTTACTGAAGTTCAACTCCTTTCCAAGCTATATAATATTGTATGATTTATGATTGAATTGTGATGTTGTATATTAATAATTTTACCAAGAGTTTCATTTGGACTAGAGCTTGCAACTCAAAATGCGCTCTGTGGAACAGCCACATTAGCATCATCTGGGAGTGATTTAGAAAACGCAGAACCAGGCTCCGTCTCAACCAAATGAATCAGAATCTGCAGGTTCAGAAGATTCCCAGGTGACTCATATGCACATTCAAATTTGAGAAACATTGGTGTAGACAGTAGTTCCTCCTTATGACTGTGGTTCTACAACCGCCTGAGAGCTTATTTAAATTGGAGATCTCTAAAAGTTTCCTCACCACGAGAGACTACAGCAGATGATTAGGTTTAGACTGCATCTCAGGAATAAATTTTAAAATCTCCCCAGATGATTCTGATGTACAGCTACATTGATCTTGTTTAGTATATCATCAAATATGAAATAACATACTAACACAGCCAAAACCTCACCCAAATCTTAAATTCCACCAGAGATTACCTACTAAAAGGTATTATTTGTACTCATTTCCACCTCTGTCTGGTTTATGAACATGTGAGAAATAGTCTCATTTTATAGATGGAGAAAATAAAATTCAAAGAGGAAAAATGGATTAACCTGAGACTACTGAGTTAATGGCGAAAATGAGATTAGATAAATATCATATTTATTTTGTAAATTTTTGTATGCTGTGTTGAGACTACATTTTTTTTTAAACTTTGGCTTATTTTATGAAATTGTACCAAGTAATCAAACTTAACAAAAGGTCCAAAACATTTTTATAGTCATAAGATTTAACATCCCTGAAGGAAACTATCTTCAATATTTTCCCATCCACTATGTCTAAAGTGTATGCCCACTGAATCATAGACACTAGGTGCTTCAAAGGAGAGAAAGTATCCCTCTTTATAGTCTTCATTAATGGTTGGTCAGTAATGTACTGTCCTGAAAATTTTTGTCTACCAATATAACAGAAAAATTATCAGAAAATTATAGAAAATATAAACACCTACACATCATTTGGTGTGTTTATCTAAAAGAGTGAGAATTCAATAAACTACGTCCCCTTAGCATTTTTTAATTAGACACTAAAACGATAGGTTTTCTTGGTAATTTATCATAATTAAATTTTTGTGTCCTAATTGCAGTTGGCAAAAATCTTACAAATACAGATTCTATGTTCAAATGAATAAAAAAATTTGAATTTTTAATATTGTGAAAAATTGTAAGAAGGCATTTTATATTGTCTACACTTGTGAGATATATAGAGAAAAAATAATGATAAAAAGCATATTTTGAAATCCACAAACTTCATAATAATTTAATAAACTGGGTTATCATCTAAAAGAATCAGGATGATTACCTTCATAACAGAGATTATTCTTCTAACTTTTTGAGTCTGGCATTTTAAAACCTTGAACTGATAATTTTTTTTTATTTATTAACAATATGTCATATTGATAGAAAAAAATGTGTGCTTTAAAATAGTCATGTAAGTCTTATGCAAAATTATAAACTTCTCAATTATAAGCTTTGTTGTTATTGTAAATAGATGAAAACTGTTTATCATAAGCAAAATACATGTAATATAACAAAACAACTCAGAAAGACTTCTCTACATAATAAACTCATTCGTAGGAATCATTTAGCACAATCTGGTTTCACTAATTTTGGTCCCACTGATGGCTGTTGCTAACAATCTTTCCATTTTCAGTCTCCACGGCCTCTCTTCCCAAGTTACACGTGCAAGTTGAGCTCAGAGAGTCTTGGGAAAGTGTGTTGGTCCATAATTACTGCTGGCACCATGGGAGATATAGAGCTTACATGAATACATTTTAATAGAATTAAAAAGCATAACAATGAAGATCGAGTACCAAGCCAATGAAACAAAATTTCACTTCAAATTTGGAGTAGTTTTAAAGATTTTGTCTATTGAGTAGTTGTATGTTCCTGTAGAATATGCAGCACACACTATGAGAAGAAGAATATTTCTCATTATACCTGAAAGTTCCAATTTGGACCACCAAGGATCACAAAAATCTATGCTTGTCCTCTCAGATGTTCAGTATGTGTTTATATATGTTATAAATATATATATATATAAACACATATACACATATATGTATGTGTGTATATATAATATATAATATATATAACATATATAAACACATATACACATATATGTATGTATATATATATGACAAATGGCAAAATTTCATAATTTCTACATATAAATTACCATAAATATATAAGCAACTCTTATTACACAAAACAAAATGCAAATTAGCACTGAAATTATAAATAGGGAATCCTAGAAAACTGTAATAGAACCTAATACGTAGAACAGAGGGAATAGAAATTTTGGACCCCTTCCTTTAAGCGAGGTTAAGTAGCATACCCCATATTTAAATCTAGCTGCCAATTTTTTCTGTTGAAATGGACATAATATTTCATTGTTAACATTTTCTGTCAGGTATATTCAATTTATAATTGACTTATTTTTTTATATAAACATCTATGGAAAATTTTCGGAATATGGCAAAGTAATACAAATATATACTCAATGTTCTGATTTGATTATTATTTAGCTTTTCAGTGTTCCAGAAAAGCAGTATGAAAAAATTCTAACTTTTGTACAAGTGTTACAATTTACAAAAATATAGTTTACATACATTATTTTGTTTCCACAAATAGTAAAATTCTGCAAGTATTTCCAGTATTCCTAATAAAAAGTAAAAATGCTTAGAAATACATTTTACTTTCTCAAAATTTTCAACTATAGTCACATTAGGATTTAAATTGTTTGAGAGTTGTGGTGTAAAGAACAGATAAGTTATGATCTACCACCACTTTCTATATCGTACAAGAGTTTATAACTCATAATCATGTCTAAATATTTATTTATTTATTTATTTATTTATTTATTTAATGTATATTTATCAAGTGATGAGCATATGCAAATCATTGTGTTGGGCATTAAAAATTTAATGTGGTACAAAATAAACATAATTCTCACCCTCATGATGTTTAGAATTTAGTAAGAGGGACAAGTAATTATAAAATTAAAATAGCCAATATTTATATGGTGCTCACTTGTATCAGGTATTGCTCTAGTCTTTACATTTTAACTTATTTTAATCTATATGTAAATCTGTGTGGTATATATTATTATTAACCTCATCTTATAGATGAGGAAACAAAGTTTACACAGTTTGTAAGTATGGGAGTTAGATTCGAATTGGGCAGACTGACTGCATTGTTGATTATCTTAAACACTAAGCTGTATTTTAATACATGCAGAGATGACAATATTTTGTGAGATTTTTAATAGCTTATTCATCTCAATTTTCCTAACAAAATTCATATTTTAGTTATATATAAAATACTATAAATATATGCCATATTTTATGTGACAATTATTAAAATAATAATTTAAAGATCATTGCAATCCAGAAATATTAATCTAAATATTGCTAACTTTTATTTATTCTCAGCAACATAATAAATTATTATAGCTGTTCTTTTTCTATCCCAGCACTTCTCTAATCTGGTACTGAGATTTAAAACCTCTTTTGAGACATTGAACTCTAACCTAATTGTTAGTTGGGCATTGGACTTGAAAACAGCCTAACAGGAGGATGTTTCCTTGTTACTTCCATTGAATTATAAAGCATGAAAACCAGAGTTTAAATTCTTTCAGTTCCTTCAATATGATAAATTTGTAGACCTATTTAAAGCCTAGTGTGATAAAGTTTTCTGTTGACTTCATATATTTTTAGCTTTAGAGTGGGAGATAAATAACAATATATATCTAAAAGGTGACTACTACTCGTTTCTCCACTTCCCATATTCACTAATACTTCCCTACAGGTACGAGAAAAATGGTAAGGGAAAATCAGAGGTAGTGAAGTAAGTCACAATGTACTTCCCACATTCTGTGGAAATTGTACTTTTATGGACCTATGGGCAGCCTCATATCTGGATTAAGATAGTTTGACCTCTGTGTCTTATAAACTACAGAACAATATTTAAGGTTTACTGTTACTAAGACAGTTTATGATTGTAACTAGTATGTGATGCTGAGACTTACCACATCTTCAGAGACATTGGACTCTAACCTAATTGCAGAGCACATATATTGGAGGTAAATAGTGACAGCTTTGATCTTCTTTGTTCCTTATATCTAGGATTGGTTCATGTTCAAGTGAACTGTTCTTAGAGTGTCGTGATGTTAAATGTAATTTTATATACTGTCATACATTATTGTCATGTTACACAAAATGGAGGCATACACCTATCTATGGAAATTATTAAACAGCTAGAAGGTAGTATTGATATAATACAGGAAATTTTATTTGTTTTTGAAGTTTGCTGAAAATCATTGGGCAATCAATTTCTTCTTCACTGACTTCAAACTTTTAAATTTAATTTTGTGTTCTTGTACAAATGGTTCTTTGCTGGCAAGGGCAATCAAGAGGAACAAATCAGACATTATCTGCTTATGAGAAAAATTTCCTTCTGAAGTCTAAATTGGTAGCATGCTGTTACTCAATTGGACAGGCGCCTGAGTGGTCATCATTTCCTGGCTGAAGTATAAGGAGACAGAACTGGCACACTGCGTGGCGGCCTTCCTGGATTCTTCAGACATCTGATAGCCACACACAGTGATGGAATCCGATCCCCAAAGAAACTGCAATGTGGCAGGAAAACATGTAGCGTAGCATTTAATTGATCCTTAAGTGCGAATCATCAGAAATAAATTTCTTTTGTCTTCTATGAGAAAAGAAACATAAGTATGCGCATGCATTTACAAAGTTAGTTATGCTTGTCTACACTTGCCTCTATAGAAATACTAATGGTCTTCAAATGATCATCAGTTAAAAAATCAGTTCATGGTATTTTTGCACCAAAAAGATGCTCATATAAGTCATCATACTTTTGTTCACTGTGAACTATAGAGGTGTTTGTGTATGTGCGTGTGCGTGCATGTGTTTGTGTGTGTGTGTGTGTGTGTGCATTTTAATCTGTAACATCTACTGACAAAATATCTGAGTGGATCTGCCAAGAGCAGTGGAGCTCTTGGTTGTTATTAGGCTGAAGTACAGAATCAGGAAAACAAAATATTGAGTTTTTATCTTTGAGATTTGGTCTAAAGTATAGAACTGGGTTGTGTCTACTTCATTTACCATAAAGTAAAAAATAAATGCTCTAAAATATATTGCCATTTTTTCCATATAATTCTCCTTTAGTTTAATTTATGTTTATTTTTGCTTAAGTAACACTTATTATGAAGTGTATCTACCATGCCAGGACTTATCTTCCACTTTAGGGTGAACTTCCTTCTGTATATTTGGGGAACAGTGGAGAGAATGTGTTTTCTCCTTCCTTTTTCTGTGTGGTGTTTATGATTCCCATCTTTCTGAGATTTGTCTTCTTTCATTTTATTTTTTCCCTCCAGGATGGACCCCTGCTTCTTTTAGTTCTGGTTACAATCTAGAGCCCGATCCCTTCTGACAGGATGCTGCTACATGCATTAGAGTTAGAGTTAAGGAGCATCAAGGGAGCTCTTGCTACTGCTTCTTTCCTCTCTTCTCTGATGTGCAAGCTTCTACCTACCTTGCAGGAAACCCCACCATGGACCAACATGGATTATCTAGTCCTACAAATCACACCCTGTCCAAAGAGCATATCTCCCTAAAGTAAAATAAGGTAGAGGGCTCTGACAGGATTACCCAGGCAGGATGGCCTTTAGCACCCAATCCTGCAGATTTTAACTCATGTCTGATCTTTCTGTGTGAGTTCCAGAAACTCTTTTGTTCCTCTGAGTGGCCAACAGAAACACACACACACACACACACACACCCCTACCTCTCAAGTAAAATATTATTCTGAATGATCATTTTAAGGCCTTCTTATCTCACAAGGAATGCAGCATTTCATGTAACTTTTTAATTTAGAATATTTATCCCATTTGTGTATTTAAATTCATCCCTACTTGGAGTAAGAAATCATCTCTAAAAGGTGACTCCCTTAGCATATCCAAAGACCACTTACTTTAAATCTTTGACAGTTTACTTGCTTTTTCAGCCTCAGTTATACAAAGCACTAAAATTCTCCATAGTCTCTGTTGATTTGAATAGGTGGAAGGCAGCAGGATGGAACTGGCAAGGGAGAATTTCGAGTTTTGTTTTTCAATTCATTTCTAAAAGATTTAACCCTGAGGATGACCTAAGATTTAAAAGGAAAAACAAAAAATAATCATTTGCCCACCCATGGGTCTAGACCAGCACTGTCCAATAATGCTATAATGTGAGCCACATATGCAATTTAAAATTTTCAAGTAGCCACACTACAAAAAGTAAAAGGAATAATATGACATTAGTTTTAATAACATGTCTTATTTAACCCAATCAGTATTTCAGTCAGGGCTCACTAAGAGAAGCAGAGCCAGGAGGTGATTATGCACATATGTTTACAGGTTGACACATATTACAAGGATCGGGCTTATGTGATTGTGGGGACTGGCTAAGTAAGTCAGGAAGGGAAGATCACAAGCAAACTTGAGCCCATGGGCACGGGCCAAAATTGCCCTCCACAGACAGAATTTCTTCCCTCTACTTGGGAAACCTCAGACCTGTTTTCTAAGGCCTTCCAATGGAATCAAACAAGCCCACCCACATGATACAGAATCATCTTCTTATTTAAAGTCAATGAATTAGGGACTTTAATTAGATCTGCAAAAGATTTTCACTGCAAGTCTTAGATTACGGTTCATTTGAATGACTTGGGATAGCAATCTAGCCAAGTCAACACATAAATAAAAACCATCACAATCAATATGTCCAAAATAATATCATTCCAAAAGGTCATTAATATAAATTCATTAATGGGATATTTTACATTCCTTTTTATATTGAATCTTCATAATCCAGTATGTACTGGCTCTTCCAGCACATCTCAATTTGAACAAACCACGTAACATGTCCATAGTATGCATATGACTAGTGATTACTACATTGGACAGTGTATGTCTAGGTAGTGACAAGAGTGATTAGGCTGCTTATCTTGTAGTTCTAAAGATACAAGCTGTGTGTGTGTGTGTGTGTGTGTGTGTGTGTGTGTGTGTGTGTGAAATAAGGTTTATTATAGCTTTATTGCCTATAATCTATAAAATGCAACTTTATTGTGCATTTGCAAACAGAATACATTTCTTAAAAGGCTGATCAAAGTTTCCATGCATATAGCTCCATATAGATTACAGTACAGCACTATTCTTGTTACATAATTATGGAAATACAATAGGACGCAAGAGCACAGAAATAGAACTGCAGTCCTGAACCATCTGAACAAATTCTTTGGGGTCATTTTGCCCTACAGGAGCATTTGGCAATGTCTAAAGACATTTTTCATAGTCGTGACTGGGGGTGGGGCTAGGGGAATCTAACATATAGAGACCAGTGATGCTGCTAAATACCATGGAGTACACAGAATAGCCCCATTCCACTCCCAAATAATGGTTCACCCAAAAAGTCAATAATGTTATGATGAGAAAATCTGCTTTGGAGTAGGATTTGGAGGCATATTGGGAAGAGATTAAACACATGGTGATAGAGGCAGGAAGTTGGAAGTTTCTTATGCACTTTGGAGATCTTTCTTGAACTTTGGATAATTTTATATTTCAGAGATGTGTCTTAACTCTTTTGCATCTCCATTGCCAAATGCAAAGTCAGGGATAGGATATGGGTGGAGGAGTGGCCTGCAAATAATATGATGATGAACTAATGGGGAAAATGAGGGGAGGAAAACTTCACAGTAGTGATTACCCCCTTCACAGATGAAAGTCAGTAACTGTCTTTTCTGAAGATATTTAGGATTTTCTTATGGTTGATCTTGATTTCAGACTTTTAGAAGAAAATCCATGAAATTTACAAAGGGAGAATTTAAATGTGTACCATGATTAGCACCATCTCAGATAATCTGGGGAATAAACAAACAAGTAAACATCATTAGCATTTTTATAAGAAAAAACATGATATTTAAGATTAAGTCAATTTTCAGAGGTGTAATCATATTTGTAAACTCTAATCTCAAATTTACTTCTATCCAAATTAACTGCCAATTCAGAACTAACTTTGTTTCTAAGCCTTGTTGACGTGTGTCTACTGAAGCTAGCAAAAATTCAATATATTTGTGAAAACCTGATATTTGGGGGAAAATCTGACTTATTTCATGACATTATCATATCTGCATGCAGTAATTATTGATTAAATGCAATACCAAATTCTGATTATAAATATAGTTTAGAGTCACTACTTCTGAGATGTTTCCTATTACATAGTTATTACAGTTCATTTCACAAATTCTTAATTTAGTATGTAAAAACTAAATCTTCCTAAATATAAGTGACATTTTTACTAAGGATTCTTAATTTGTATTGAGAGTAATTAATATAAAACATGATTATAGTTTGTGATAAATTTCAGCACCACAAACAGTGACAACATATCTTTGACAACATTGATGTAAGATTTTAAGCTTTATCGGGTAACTAATTTTGAGGTAACTCAAATTTTTCCTTATTTCAATAAATGAGTGATTTATGTAGTAATATGTTATAAACTCTTTCCTTGTAGACACCTACAAGCTTGTTAGATATAATAATTTAGACTGTGTGGTGGAATTATAAAGTTTAAGTCATAGCTAAACTTTTATATTTCGTACATTTTCAAAGAGCTTTTAAATAATAAATTCTATTTTCCCATAGAAATACACAAAGAAAAACCCGAAAAGCAGAAGAAACCTGAAAAGAAAATACAAACCAAAGGTAAATGTTTAATTTTGTGTTTCTTATTTTTATTTAGGATATATATTTTATATGTTTATGTGGGAGAAAGAAAAGTTTTCATGTTTAGTTTTCTTTTGTTTTAATTTTTGTTAGTGTTTAAATAAGTACCTTTATTACGTGATTTAACTTCAGGTATAAATGTATAAATAATATTTAATGATTGGAATCAAAGTAACTTCAAAATGTATGACAACCTTTGAGTTATTTACAACTGGTTTTTACTAATGTAGTACCACAAACATATTTTTTTGACCTACTGGCAAATATTATTTCTTTCTTTTAATAAGTTTCTAAAATAAGTCAGAGTTCACTTTTTTTAAAATTGAATTTTTTATGCCATGCAATATTTTTAAAATCTTTGGCGCAGAAATGCAGTCATTACATTGCCTCGCTGCATACTGCCACGGCCCCACAGCTTTCTTACATAGGCTTAAGGGATAGATAAATGGCAACAACATAATAATGACAGTCCCTTTCAGCTGAACTGAATCTAGTAACTACAATCTTGCATCACAGGCATATTCACAGTGGCCAACACTGTGTTGCTCATCTTACAAGCATCACTTTTCTGGGGGTGACTCACAAAGCCAAACGCTTTAAAGACACATATAGGAAGCAAAAACATTCAAAGGGATATATTTCTAAATATGGCTAGGTTTCCCCAGTGGTAAGTCTCACATGATTTCGCATTTTATTAATATTGTGTGATACAGACAGAAAGTGAAAAATTTTCCTCAGATAAAATTGAATATTGTCCAATATTTATTATGTCAAAAACTGGTTAATGCAGTTTTTGCAAAATAAAAGTTGCAAAATAGTAAAGTATCAAATATGAGAAGTTCTAATTAACCTAAATTGATGGCCATATGTGAATCTAATATAAAATGTCATTCAAAAAATATATATATATGTATATATATCTATATACCTGGTATATAGATATATATATATGCTTCATGTACTTCCCGTTTGTGAAGAGCTCATATCATTCTGCAGACTTTATATCTTTAATCCTAATGTTTGAATTTGTTTCAGATTGGTCAGCCAATTCTTATACAATCAGAGACTTTGAAGCTTACTCAATTGAAACCTATTTATATTTGTACTTAGGGAACTAATGTCTTCTTACTTTTCCCTTTCCTGTTTTTGTTCTTAATTCCTTTGGTCAGGGAAATTGGACACAGCTCTTAGGTATGGATTGACTAGCCATGACTGAACTAGCATGTGTTTCTATCTGCTGGAGGTTAAATAGAAACTCAACTGGTTGCGCACGATTGGGGTTTCTCCTATCTTGCACACTGTACTATTAATTTAATAGCAGTGCTGCTGTAGTGAATGTGGTGATGCAGATGGTACCATTTCCATTTTGGACCTGGCTCTATTAGAATCCTGCTGTTAAAGACTTTGAGCAGTGGGCTGTAGAGTGGGTTTATTAAACTAGTGAGTCTTGCATAATTAAAACAGTGAATTTGGCTGAGGTTTGAAATAAATTTCTCAAAGGCTGGGCTGAAGATTAGTACCTGAATATATTTCCTGAATAGACCAAATATATTTAGGGAAAGCGAATATTTTTCAAGGAGAAAAAAAAAATGGAGCTTCAGCTGTTTAACACTGAAATGGGTTTCAGAAATAGTTACTTTTTTCCACAATTTTTCTGTGTGAATATGAACAAAAGATTTCATTTTACTGCTTTGTTTCCTCATCCAGGGAGACTAATACCTGTTTTTTTTTAATTCCCAAGCACCTCAGTGAAAATAAATGTGATTTTATAACTGTTTGCATATGTAAATAAATACATGTTTTATATATGCCTCACTCTATGTCAGTCATGGTTATATGTGACAGATAATTAGAAATTTAAATTGTTATCAAAGCATTTTGAACTCTTAAAAGAAATAATACAATATATCCAAGGTGTAATGCAGCCTGTAATGGTTATAGAAAAACCAGCTCATGTCTGAGCTTAAAAACATCCATTAAGCTAAAGCTAGTATATTTTGGGAGACTCTAAAAATTTTGATGATGACAGAAGCTAGCTCACATCCTATTGTCTCTGTTGTTTTTCCTCCTTCAAGGGATTCATGTGGTATTCTAAAGGAATTTAAGCATGTGAAGTTATTGGGAAAGCCCTTAAACTCTACACATAGTAGATGATTTACTCATAAACTGGAATAGAGAAAACAAATGAATATGAATCCCAGAGAACATACATTTCCAAAATAATTTTATATAAATATGCTAATTCATTTTTAAAATATCAAAAAATTAATGTTTCAATTCTGACTCTTTTTCCTAGAAAATTAGGTACTTTTTATCTAAGTGATTTTAATTCATGAGTCCGAGATAACTTTTATTCCTATTTTGTCCACCTATTTATTTTGTTTGATATTTTTCATTAGGAAAAAAAAAGAAACAGTTTTATAGAGCTGAAGAGTAAACCCTTTAATTATTAACTTGGCAATGAGGACTTATTTTGGTTTTAAGGAATAAGCTTGGAAACGTTAATGTTTACTTTTGAATTAACCTTGTGTTTTTCTTTTTCTTCCCTTAAAGAGGTAATAACTTATTTATAAAGAGGATCAATGTAGTGTATATACTTCTTACCTGGTATTGAATTAATATAGTAATACAGTGAAACTTTATATTTGCTTACAAGAAACTTACAACCAAAATGTAACTTTTCCTGGATTACCAAAATGCCATTCACTAAATTATTGCTAATATAAAAGGCCCCTGGTGAGCAGGCAAAATAAGTTCACCACACTACAGGAGTTGTTGGCATTGAAATTGGCTCTGGCAGAAGTTAGCTTGAAGAAGTTAGTTTGGAGCCATGTGTTAAAAGATAAGAAATATTGGTCAGTCTCTTCCAGTAGTCAATAGTCTGGGCATCCTTTATAGGTATAAACAACTATGTGCATCAATGTCTGAAAAGAAAAGAAAAAACACAGTGACGTTAGAAAAAGGATTTCCTTAAGATATCATAATATAAATTCCTAATTAGAAATTCATACTTAATGTCCTAATGTTCACACCTTAAATCAAAAACTTGAGAGTGTCCTGGACATCTCAAAGTGTTTTTTTTAAAATTGGATAATCTCTTCACATTTCAAGATAATGATTAATTTAGGAGCCATGGTGATAAATTACTTCTGATATTTGATAAAAACTGAAGTAGTAGAACGTGAAAAGTCCCTGGACCCTCCTCCACATCTGTCATCATCTGACTTAACACTGATAACTAATTTATTTCACTCAATGTATTTGAAGCCTTTATTAACTTCTATGGCATGAAATGTCTTCATCTCTCTGTATTCTTTTTCCTAATAATTGATGTTACTATCCACCAAAGTTATTCAAGCTAAAATTGTGGAGTCGTTCTTGCCTTTGGTAGTACTCACCCCTGACTGGACTTTAGAACCATCTAGATCGTTTAAAAAATATGCACACTGCATTCTGGGGCCATTAATGTTTGGGGGCTAAGGGCAGAGTTCAAGTCTAGCTTTTCTAATAATTCAAATGAGTAACAAAGGTTAGAATCAATGTCAATTAAACTGATGGCCTAGAGTTTAGGTATATCCTACAGAGGTTTCCTTGGACCAGCAGTATTTTAAAATAACATACATCTGGATGTCTTTAGGTGGGGCCTGCACCCACTCTTTATCAGTCTTCACCATTCTCTTATATCACTACTGGAGTAGACATTTATTCATCTGCCTTATCTCTAAAGGCACTTAAGTTACAATCTCTGTCATAGGCTGCCCGGTGTCTTTCAATACCAAAGTCCAGTCCTGCTTGGCTCCTTGTCATACTCCCTTTTCACTGTGATTTATTCTATTCTTGCCTCTCCTCTCCCACTGCTATCTCCTCCACAATCATCTCTCAATTAGATCATGATGATCACTTCTTAACTTACTTACCTGAATTAACCCCTCAAATCCATGCAATTCATGCCACACACAGGCTTAAATCTATCTGCTGCCATCACAGTGCTTCAGAAATAAAAGCCACATTTTCTACTAGGACATCTAAGGCCCTGTTCATATGATCACTGATAGCCCTACAAATTTCCAGCTTTGTGTGATTTACCACATACCTTCCCTCCTCTGCAACTGACTCATCAATACCCCTCCACTCCCAACTCTCTCCCTGTGCTCCCCATGGTCAGCCCCCACCAAAACCCCCTCTGCTATAGACAGGCTGAACTATTGGTAGTTCCTAAGCAGGCACTGCTGCTGTCTCCTAACTCTGTGCTTATGTGTACCCTGTTCTCTCTGGCTGTCAGGCCCTTCCTGTGTAGTCGCTTGTGAGGCTTCTGCGTTTGTCTTTGATTCTTACATGGAATGTCAGTTCCTTTAGTGGGCCTCCTCTGCTGTCCCTCACTCTGGGGGCATTTAGACACTTTCTGTATGGAACCATTACACCTGTCTTTGCCCTTTCAAGCATCTGACAAATTTTAATTGTGGCTATATTGACCTAACTCATGAGGGCAGGAACTGTGTTTGTCTTCATATATGTTCTAAGGCCATCCCTGACATTTATGATTCTGTGTTTCCATAGCCACGGACAAAATAATTCAGGCTCAATGGTCTCTCTGGTTCCTACCAGCCCTGAATGTATGTGCTAATATAAAATTAATAATTATTCTAACATCTAACTAAGTAAGCAATACATGAAACACAATCAGTAAATGTTGAAATAATTAATAAAGCAATTAATAAAGCATTCATTTTCTCCATTTTGTTAATCTGTATTTGATTCTTATGAACAATTTTTTTCCTTTGACAAGTCTGTGTTCATTTTCAAATATATATAATTATTCAGCTTTAATTGGGTCACTGTAATGTCAAATTTATTTAATTGGGTCACTGTAATGTCAGAAGCAATTGAAGTATTTGATAGTAAGCTCCATATCAAAACAGAAATAATCTGTAAAATGAAATTAGGAAACACCCACAGTAAAATTTATAATAATATATAGATTAAAATAATATACATTAATAGTATAGATTAATTTGGACAATTTTAAAAATGCAAAAAATAAAGAAAAACTACAACAACCCAATTATCCAGCGATAAATAATAGCATTCTTTTCCTGCTGTTTTTTCCTCTATTTAGTGGTTTTGTATTTTTTTAATTGCATATTGCCTTGTTTCTTTGCAATTAGAAATTTCATTATTGTTTTCTAATAACATTTAGTTTTTTATTTAACTATTAAGCATTTCAACTTACTTATAGAATAGAGCAAACCAGAAAAGACTAGAACCCGGGGGTAAACATACATCTAGATGAGAGAACTTTGTCCAAGATGTCTCCTAGACTAAAAAGAGGGCCTTTTAGGCATTCAGAGCCATCGGTTTCTGCTGCATCCACTTGGGTTGTTGGGTGTTCAGGTGAAGAACTGACCTCAGGAATTGGGAGGCTCTTCACATGGCAGAAGTGTGTGCTGATGGATGGCATGTGGTCAACCAGGGTGGGCCAGCCAGGGGAACGGAGGTAACCTGGCAGGCAGATACTATAAATGGGAAAACATTGGCCATAGCCAGTAGGCAATAATACACATTAATTAATTCACAGCACTTACTTTGTGCCAAACACCACACTGAACACTAAAAACCCAATGAAGAGTAAGACTCAGTCCAATGAGAGATCTAAAGAAAAGCAAATATTCAGTATACCAGCCTGTGGTGAGTCTTCCACAAAGAGATGTCTTGGAGGAGAGATGGTGTTTAAGGAAGCAACTGGCTGCCTTGGTTGCAGAGTAGGTTTGACTGTAGTTTTTTGGTAGGGCCTGAGAGGGTTGGGTGAGTTGGGATTAATAGTTGTTTTCCGGGATTTAGTTTCCGAGGGCTGTTGTAACAAAGTATCAAAGCCTGGGTAGCTTAAAATAAGAGAAATTTACTGTCTCACAGCTATAGAGGTTAATTAAATTGAGTTGCAAACCATCAATTGAAGAATATAGTAGCCTATGTACTGTCTCCAAAGTCATGATCTCAGCAGAGTTGATTTCCTCCGAGGACTGTGAGGGAGAGTCTTTTCTGTGCTTCTCCCAGCTTCCTGGGGGTTTGCTGGCTATTTTTGGCTTGGAGATGAATCACTCCAATCTCTGCCTTCATCTTCAAATGCTGGTCTCTGTGTGTCTCTGTCTCTTCTTTCTGTGTGTATATCTCTAACTTTCGCCTTTTCATAAAGACACCAGTCATATTCAATTAGGTTTCACCGTAGTGATTGCAATTTAACTTAACTACCTCTATAAAGACCCAAATTCCAACCAAGGTCACATTCTGAGGTACTGTAGGTTAACACATCTTTTTGAGGTGACATAATTCATCCCATAAGAGTTATCACATGCACAAAGTCAAAGGAACATTTTTAAAAAGGATAACTTATAACAATAATAATGATAGAGTGGCTTAGGATTGTTTCCGGGAAACAATTCTAGTGGGGAATCAAAGACTAGCAAGGGATTCTGCTGAAGATGAGGCTCAAAAGCCAAAAAGGACGGGATATTAAAATGTATCTAAATGTATTAGAGCCCTTTATAAAAATGCTTTCAAAGTCCATAACTTAATTAATCAGCTGTGTTACATAAACTTTTATTTTTCCCTTCTGTCATTTTTACTTCACTTTATATAAATAAATATAATTTTATTATGAAAATGAAGCATACATGCTATTGTTAGGCTAGATTGTAGATAACATGCTTGGAGAAGCCAATCAATACTCTTTGGCTCATAGAACAAGTTTACAATCTTGATACGTACAAGGCAGCCTATTTTTGGGCAGGAGTACTAGTTTAACAATCTACTAACTATATTCATATTCACCTCTGTAATGGACTTCTTACAAGCCTGTGGTTTCTTATCCAGGAAAGAGGCTAATTGACCTCTTAGGTTCCAACCAGCTCTAAAGTTGTGTGTTTATATTGAATTAGAAATGACAAATTCTTCCTGTAGGACAAATGAATAATGCAATCTTTGAGAAGCTTCTGTACTCAAGAATGCTTTTTTGTTGAGTTCATCACTGTCACTTAAAACTGTGTAGATCATTTTGCCTTAACAGAGAATGGAAATTGTACAAATTAGTTACAAAAAAAGTGAAACACACCCAGAAACGTAAGCACTAATCAAGAGCACATCTGGCATTTTTGCGTAGTGGTGGCAAAAGCAGAAACATTTTAAAGGGTTTAAAATGAATGTATATCTTGTTTTTTCATAAAAAATGATTAACTCAAAACATGGATATATATGAATTTTATAAAGCTCTTTGAAATGTTGACCTCCTTAAACTTTACAGACCACTTCAGTGCTGATACCTCCCACCACAAAAGCGCCAGAAAACTGAGCAGTAGAGAAAATAATTAAAAGAAACATCAGCAAAATCTATTACAGCTAACCATTCTCCCCAGTCTTTTATAATACAAAGGTGTAATGGTTACTTGCTTTTCCATCTGATTTCTTTTGGTTGGTGCACTCAAGATCAGTCCTGTACAGTAGCTCTGTAGTCAAGTATAGGTTCCAGAGTTGTTGTGTTTTTTTTTTTAATTTTTATTGGGGAATATTGGGGAACAGTGTGTTTCTCCAGGGCCCATCAGCTCCAAGTCGTTGTCCATCAATCTAGTTGTGGAGGGCGCAGCCCAACTCCACCAGCTCTAAGTCCAGTTGCTGTTTTCAGTCTTTAGTTGCAGGGTTTTTTTTTTTAATCCCATACGGGAATTGAACCGGCAACCTTGTTGAGAGCTCGCGTTCTAACCAAGCCATCTGGCTGCCCCTCCAGAAGCTCAGCCGCAGCTTGCTGTCCTCAATATAGTTGTGGAGGGTGCAGCTCACTGGCCCATGTGGGAATCGAACTGGCAATTCTGTTGTTCAGAGCTTGTGCTCTAACCAACTTAGCCACCCAGCTGCCCCTAGGTTCCAGAGTTTTGGTTAATTAAATTTATCTGCTAACCATCCATTGAAGAATATAGTAGCCTACACAAATCAGTACTTTGACATTTGGGCACCAAAACTTTTGATTTTTTAACTAAGAACAGAGAAATCAGCAAATAGCTTTGACAACCTGGCCCTGAATGCCTACTGCTTGGCTTGGGTAAAGTTTTGCTGGATGAGAAGCTCAAGGTTAGGAGCACTGTGAGCTCCAATACACTTCTGAAATGAACACAGAGCCGCTGGCAGGTGGCCAGGCCTAAGGGCTGTGAAAGTAGAGCACGGCTTGCAGAGTGCTGGAGAGGGACCATATGGGGAGGGACTTTCGAGCGATGAGCTTCAAAGTTGAGTTGAGCTGAATGTTCTGGTCAGGGAAAGGTCAGAGTCTGGGCAAGTGCAGGAACAGCAGGGCCATGCCAACTCAGATGCCAAACATCAGGGCCATTCCAACTGGTGGATTCCATTTGTTTTTAATTATCAGCATACCTAAGGGACTTTTGTATCTTGTAAATAAGGATGACAAACAAATTAAGCTCCAGCAGGTGCAACAAGCTTATTTTACCCCGTTCTAAAACTGTCCTAGCTAAGATGTAACCTGCCAAATAGAGCTGGTGCCAAAAAGCGTACTTTCTTCTTCCGTAGAAAAACTTCTGGTTGTGGGTTCTAAACAAAGAATGTCGAAGAAAATGCAGCTGTTGTAGCAAATTATTTTTATTTTAGAGTGATTATTAAGGCAATTACTGATGATTGCATTGTTTTGATGACAGAAATTTCAAAACTTGCTATTCAAGCTCAATCTTGCCAAAGTTTAAGTTTCTATCCAAGAAGCTTTAGTGGCTCTCTGCCATTTTGAACAGCTCCCCTAGAGTACATGAGTCCAGCTGCTTCATGAAACAGTATTACGGTGCCATTTAGGAGAGTGATAATGAAATTCCAGCCTACAGGACTGTGTCTGTAAATCACAACTCTGAGGAACCAGATTTTCCCCCAGGGTAAAAGAAATAGAGAATTAATATGCTAATTTGTGTCTGAATTCAGCCCCCTTGCTCTTCTGATTTCGTACTATTAATTCTCCCATTTACTGCCATGCACATGTCAATCGGAAAATCCTTTAGTGGAGTGGACAGCCAGCTGTCCAAGGTGGGTGAAGTCTGGCCTATCGCAGAGGCAGAGACTCCGATTAGGTGTTCTCTTGGGGGTCTTGCCAATCAGGGTTCCAAAAGCACCGCTTATCTCACACAAACTTGGTTTCCCCTAGAGAAAGTTTAAAAGAGGTTTTGTTTTTGCCAAGATTTTTTTTTTTTTTTTTTTGGTTTTCAGCTTAGTTAAGAGTGATGCAAAGAAACCAAAATAAGCCATTTGTGGCCATGTGTGAATACTAATGTCCTCTCCTTATTTTGTCAGATTTTTATTTTGAATTTAGTAACTGAGAAATACCTAGAAGAATCACTGAATGCGAAAAGAAAAAATAATGTTCTACGGTATTTTTTTCTTGTTTCTCAGTGGGTTTTAATTATTTAAGAAAATTTTAACACATTATAAAACTTTTAAACAATTGGAAGCACACAGTGCTTATTATATCTATATCACATCATCAATAAATAGAATTGCACTAGAAAATGAAAATAATTCTTCTTATAATATTTTAGAATTCCGCTCATTCAAAAGTATCTATTAAGAGTCCACTATGTGAGAGACACCACATAATGAGTCACAGATGCAAAAATAAAATAGTAGTCCCTAAAGCAATTTTATAGTAAGATATACAAATACTTGTGGTATTATTATTTAATTACTAAAATAGAATTATGCACATGGCGCGGTTGGTACATGAAATGAGTAGAGATCAAAGGACATTTCATAGAGGTGAAGGCTTTTGAGACACGATGGAAAGGGTGCATGGAAGAGAGGAAATTTAGGTGTGGGAATTCTAGGTGGAAGACACGAGCAGGCAGAGATGCAAAGGCATTAACAGGGCAGATGGTGTGCTTGTGGAGCTTCCAGAATTTTGAAATAAATGGAATGTAAAGTCCAAGGGAAAATTCCTGGTAGATAAGATTGGGTTGATAAGCAAATGTCAGATCACTAGAACAATAACACATTTGTATATTTGATATAGCACCTACTATGTGACAGATACCATACTAAGCAATAAGGGAGATACTATTTATAACAAACAGGTCAATGGTATAATCATATATTCATGTAATAAAGGTTACTCTGAGAGAGAAAAATCTAAATCTAAAGGTTCGAGAGACTAGTCAGGATATTATTATAATAGTATGTGTAATAATAATCTACCTGCACTCATCCTACTTCAACTTTTGAAATCATTCCTTTCCCCTTTCTCCTACCCACTCCCTTACTAGGTTGATTTCTTTACATCTTTCATATCCTTAAATGTCACTTCTACCAAGGGGCATTCTCCAATCACACAGACTACTTTAAGTCTCATTGTAAACACTGACATGCCACTGGGAATATTGTCTTCATAGCAATTATATTAACTGCAATTAACTATCTTTGTAATTATTTGTTTAGCATCCATCATCCATTAGCTTGTAGACATCATGATGACAGGAATAGAGTCTGTCTTGCCTATCAGTGTCTTCAGCACTTGGCAGGTGCTCTTTCTATATTTTTATGTAAATAAATGATAGGCAGGGAATATAACCTTGAGTGAAAGATGGGTAAGAGGAATATTAAACTGATATGATTGAAAGAACTGAATAAATGAACAAAAATGGAAAATAAAAGACAAATCCTAGATCTGTCCCATATTTCTAGCTTAGAAAATTGGAGGTGCCATTAATAAGAGTTATGACAAATTGTGGGGTAAAATTTTGACTTAAATTGGAGCCCTACTATATTAATTATTTGGTTCACAACTCATATTAAATTAGATTTTGTTTACTTTGAAAGGATTTGGTGCCATATTGCTGTCATCCCACTATATTTTCAAAAACGTTTATTGTGGATGTTTCTGTAGAAGACTACCACATACTATTTAGGTTGATTATTCTTTGCTTCAGGTTCAGAAGGTTATCTCCTGTATTTTTGTTCTCACATTTGTGGCATTCCTCCAGTACTGAGCTGGGCTCCTTCGGCATATGGCATGATACATTTTTTACACTTTCCATTTAATTAAGGTAAAGTTAAAGGTTTGGAAAAGCTGAGGGATATTATTATCTTTGCAATAGACTGGTTTTGGTGTGAGTTTGTGCTTGGATGTGAAATAAAAATAGAAATTAAAGAAACCTATAGTTATCTTAATGTTTAAACCTCTAACTGTGTAAAACCTCATGCCAGCTAAAGAAAGATTTCTAAAGGCAGCCAATAAGTTAGGACCTCCAAGACTGCCGTACAATCATCCCATCATTTATTCTGTTTATTTAAATAAAAAAGTATTGTCTGCTTCTTTCCAGTTACACACAGAGAAAAAGGAAAAGACAAAGATAAAGTAAAAGAAAAAGAAAAACCTGAAAAGAAAGGTATGCTGTTCTTCTTATTGTTGTTTTTACACATTGGTCCTTTCCTGTTTGACCTCTCCTTCTTTACATCAGATTTTAGATGACCGATGACCGTACATTTATGTTTTTAATTATATTATGAGAATTTCTTCACAGTTGAATCTGAAAAGAGTAATTTCTCGGTTAAAAGAATTAATATACTTAAGATTCTTGAACTCTTTTACCAGGTTACTGTCTAGAAAAGTTGTACCAATTTTTCCCCAGGCAGTTTTGAGACTACCTGAGCCAACAATGAAAATGTTATTTCAGTAAATATCTGCCTATTTGATAGGTAAAAAAAGTGTACTTCATTATTTAACTTGAATCCTTTGATTACCTATTATCCTGGACTTTTAAGTTTTTTCATTTTCATTTATTTGTTTAGAATGTGAAATGCAGACTCATTGTTTAATACATAAAAATACATTGTGAAAAGCTTTTTCTTGCCTTGCTCCCACCTCCTGGTCACCATTCCATCCTACCTACATATACATACAGTACATCACTTTTATGAGTTTTAGGTGTGTATTTCAGAGCTTACTTGTGCATTTATAAGATATTATAGGTTATTGTTTCTCCCTATACATGGAAAGATCTCCAGGACATATTGATAAATTATAAAAGCCAGAGTATAGGACATCACAAAATTTGGCATGTCCTATACTCATTTTTATAATTTATCAATATGTCCTAGAAATCTTTCCATATCAGTAAATAGATATTTTCCTCATTCTCTCAAAGAAAACTGTTTAAATACAGATACTTACTTCTACTTTATCTTTAACCACTTACTTATAGATTGAAGGATTTAAGTATGAGTTTTAGCAATGTGTATTTCTTGTGTAACTTTTAAAACTCATTACCCATTTCTCCTGATGATATGTGTGCAGTCATTTGGGCACATATCCCTGATCTGTCACTTTTTCAAATATTGTTCTCTGTTAGTTTTGTAGTTAATGTTAGGGTTTCTCTCTGAGTAGATAGACATGTGTGTGTGTGTGTGTGTGTGTGTGTGTGTGTGTGTGTGTTGTGTATGTCTGTGTGTGTGTGAGTTGAGAGTCTTCAATTTTTATGTGGCTAGGTATGTTGATATTTTCTTTTAGTATTTCTGCTTTTAAATCTTCATCCAAATATTAAATCAATAGTTACTAATATTTTTCTCAAGCTTTAAAAATGTTTTATATTTTACATTTAACTTTAATTCATCAAAAATACATTTCAATGTATGATGTGAAATAAAATTCTATTTTAATGTTTTGCTCTTGTTTTAGAGTGACATTTGTCTAGGGTATTTGGGCTAGATTTCAGTTGATTTATGTGTCCACAATGTGCACAGCCTGCTGAGTTATCTTTTTTTTGAAACATTCCACTTAGGTAGAATGTTTTATGATATCTAAGAATCAGGTCAGTTGAAACATGCTCCTATCTTCTTTACTATATATTCACACTTGAAAAATTGAATTAAATAGTTGTTATATTGTTAATGTTTACTTAGTGATAATATCCATGAATTTCAGTCCAGCCATCTTCTTTTTTTTCTAGATACAGTTATCCGTTTCCTGTCTGCTACTGAGTTATAATGGAATTATTAGAATCAGATTCTGTGTACTCTGATTAGATAAAATAATCTGATATTTCTTATGGCTTTTTTGAAATCTTCACAGTGGCTAAATATTTTTGTTAAAAAAAATTATTGAGAATTTGTTGCCCTTTAATTATAAACGTTGCAGGAAATTTGTCCAAATTGAAAATGCTCCATTTTAACGGTCCTTTTATTTATTGTATACCAGTTAAAGGAGTTTGTTTTTTATGCTGTAAATGATTATGCTGTAGCCCCATGACCTTGTGTGAACTGTGCCTCTCTTAGCCTGGCATAGTGCTCCTTCAGCTATTGTCCCATATATTCCTCATAACCCCAAATGCTATCGGAGGTGGCTCTGGGGCAAGCTGAGATGTATAGAGGCTGAAATCCTGGAGGGGAAAACAGGTGCTATCTCGTAGCTCTGCAGCTGCCAAGATCAATTAGTCTTCAACTGGACATTGTCCTTTAAGCTTTCAGTGAGGCTGAATCATCTCTGAAAGACTCAGAGATGGGAAATCATTCATAGACTATTTTCTTTTCTATATTATAGGCATTACCTCATTTGATCTATTTTTTATTAAATTTACTGGGGTGACATTGGTTAATAAGACTATATAAATTTCAAGTGTACATTTCTGTAATCCATCACCTGTATATAGCACTGTGTATTCACCACCCAAAGTCCAGTCTCCTTCCATTACCACATATTTGACCCCCTTTACCCTCTTCTATATCCACCAACCCCCCTTCTCTGGTAGCCACCATACTGTTGTCTGTCAATGAGTTTTTTTATTTGTTTGTTCATTTGTTGTTTTCCATTTTATATCCCACATATAAGTGAAATCATATGGTTCTTGTCCTTTTCTGTATGACTTATTTCACTTAACCTAATACTCTCAAGATCCATCCAAATGGCAGTATTTCATCCTTTCTTATGTCTGAGTAATATTCCATTGTATATATGTACCGCATCTTCTTTATCCAATCATCCATCAAAGGACACTTGGGTTGTTTCCATGTCTTGGCCACCATGAATAATGCTGCAATTAACATAGAAATACATATATCTTTATGAATAAATGTTTTCAAACTTTTTAGGTAGATACCCAGAAAAAGGATTGCTACATCACATGGTAGCTCAATTCTTAATTTTTTAAGGAACTTCCATAGTGTTTTCTATAGCAGCTGTACCACTTCACATTCCCACCAGCATTGTATGAGGATACATTTTTCTCCACATCCTCTCCAACACTTATTTCTTGTCTTGTTGATAATAGCCATTTTAACAGGTGTGAGGTGGTATCTCATTATAGTTTTGATTTGCATTCCCTGATAGCTAGTGAAGTTGAGCGTCTTTTCATATATCTGTTGGCCATTTGTATGTCTTCTTGGGAAAAGTGTCTGTTCAGATCCTCTGCCCATTTTTTAATTGGATTGATTTTTTGTTGTTATTGAGCTGCATGAGTTCTTCATGTATATGGATTTCGCCTCTTATTGGAGATATTATTTGCAAATATCATACACTGTATTTTAAAATAACAGTTCTTAAACACATATTTCAAGCATATTGTCTCCTTTTTGTAGTACAAGTAAAGCTGATAGACAGTACTATTCCTCTATTGTTGGAGAAATGCAAAGAATTGGGGCTCCAATTTTTTACTCTAATAATTTGGCTCTTTTCTTAACCCAACTATTAAATTTATGGTAACATTTAATTTTCTATAATTTCTTTAATTTCCATTATTTTTCTTTCACAGATAGCATGTAAATGTCAAAACATACGGTAATTTGGAAAACTACCAAAACACACAGTTTAATATATTTGAATTATAAAAATAAGCTCTGCATGCTGTGTACTTCTCAGAACTCCTTTATTTAAACAATTGGGAGACAAGATTTTACTAGTCTATATAAATAAAATAGAAGTAAATAAAATAAAGTCATATTGATTTATTAATTTATTACATATACAATGAGAAGATATAATGTTTCAGGTATCATGTTGAAAACCGTTCAATTAAGAAGCTGCACTAAGGCAATAATTCTTTATGACTTTATTTTCTATTGGTAGTTCTCATCCAAAGGTGCTATCCCTAGGAAGTATTTGGTGGGGGGAGGGGAATTGGTTGTCAAAATGTTATTGGAGTGAAGGGCATTTGGTGAGCAGTGACCAGAGAAGCCAAGCATTTTATTAATGCATACAAAAGTCCCATGTACTGACACCTACTTCTCAATAATGTCATTGTTGAGAAATACTGTGTTTAATCAAAGCTCTAGTGTTGATTTCAATATTTCTTTTTATTAATCCTAATGAGAGTGTTTTTTCCTAATAAAATGATATATCTTTCAACAAATCCTTATAAAATTTTCTCTCTCTTAGTTTGTTTCTTTAAAATGTTATCTCTTTGGAATAATAACTTTAACGGGGAAGGGGGACTAGTTTTCAAAATGCTTTCTAAGTCTTGATGCCATGTCTTAAAAATTTAACTTTATTCAGTTATTATTACACTGGTAACTCTTCCTGAATTAGGCTCATAAATGTCATCAATCCTCAAAATTGTTCATGATATTGGTGGCTATAAACCTGAGGTAAAGAGGAAGCTTAGTCTTGAAATCTATTGAAAGGGTGTACTAATATAAAATTTTCTGTTTAAGCTGCTCACAAGGAAAAAATTGAGAAAAAAGAAAAACCAGAAACAAAGACAGTGTCAAAAGGTAACTTTCCCTTTATTATTTCTGTAACTAAATTGTTTTCTGCTAACATTTACATTTTGGGTAACAGCTGATGATTGTAAGCATTTAGTGTTTCCTTTATGTAAAAATAAATTAATTTGGCCTTACATTTAAAATTTAATATCAAAAGAATAATAAAATTGAATACTTCAAATAATACAGCACCCCAAGATTTAAGAGGAAAAGGAAGAGCTGAATTTTGGCCCTCATGACTTTTATCCCTTGGTGTCATCCCAGTGATTAGGTTACATTACATGGCAAAAAGGAGTTCGCAGAAGTAGTTATAATTCAGAGATTATTCTGGATCATCCAGGTGGGCTCAATGTAATCTCATGAATCTTTAAAAGCATCGAGATGTGGCAAAAGAAGAAGAGAGATTTGAATTGTGGGAAGAACTTACTCCCCATTGCTAGTTTGAAAACTGAGGGGGACACCTGGAAAGCGTGAGAAGAATTCTGCCAACACATTGAATAAATGTGGAAGCCAACTCTTCCCCGGAATCTCCAGTAAGAAATGCAACCCTGTTGACAACTTGATGTTAGCCTTGTGGAGCCTAAACAGAGAATGCAGTTGAGCCACATCGTGCCAAGACTTCTGAACCATGGAAACTAGGAGATGTTAAATGACTATTGTTTTAAGAAACTAAGTTTTTACTATAGCAATAGGAAATAATTACAACATAACTGGTTTACAGTTTTTGACCAGTATTACACCTTGAGTTTGATTTTAAAAGATTCAAATTCAGGATTTCTTTTTCGTTCTTTCTCTCGTTCTCTCTTTCTTTCTTTCTTTCTTTCTTTCTTTCTTTCTTTCTTTCTTTCTTTCTTTCTTTCTTTCTTTCTTTCTTTCTCTCTCTCTCTCTCTCTCTCTCTCTCTTTCTTTTTCTTTCTTTCTTTCTTTCTTTCTTTCTTTCTTTCTTTCTTTCTTTCTTTCTTTCTTTCCTTTTTTCTTTTTCTTTTTCTTTTTTTTTCTGTCAAGAAGGAAAGGTTGTGCGTGCACATTGATCAATATTTTAGGTCACTGAAGACCCAAAATGTCTCAATAATACACCAAAAAAATCAATTAGACTATCAATGTAATGTTATACATTTTGAAGGATTGCATGAATCAGATTTTACTATTTGAAATTTGTCTACAAATTGTTCAATGTTAGAAAAATATGGATTTTAACTGATAGTTCAATCTTAACTACTAAATTTCCTCCTCATATTTTAAAATATAGGTTTTATGTGATCAGTATATTTCAGAAATCTTAATCCAGTATTTTTAGGGAACTAATCATTTAAATAAAAATGGGAATCTATTTTCAAAATCCAATGTGTTGTTTATCTATGCAATGTAAAATAATTAGATATTTACAAAAGGCAGCTATATCTTTTACTAATTCTTTCAATAAAATAATGAAATATCATTTTATTGAAGTTAAGATGGATGAATTATAAATTGAGACTTTGCTTCGTAGAAGGTAGCATGAACTTAGTCTCAGTATGAAATTTATAACTAAATACATGTTTTTTATTCTGTTTAGTTCTCGGCTTTAAACTATGTCCGAATGAGCTATTTCATTCAAATCTTTGTCATATTTGAATGAAAATAAATTTATGTAACTCCATATATATGTGTGTGTGTGTGTGTGTGTGTGTGTGTGTGTATACATATATATATATGTGGATATATATATATATATATATATGCATATATATATGAACTTATATGTACATGTATACATGAGATCTTAAAGCTAGTAGGGACGTTAGAGATGATCATCCCAATTAATAATCTAACTTAACAGATGAAGAAACTGACCTCTAGGGAGAAAACAATTTGGCCAGATCATATAACTAGGATGTAATTGCACTAAGACAAAACTTCAAGCGCATTGAGTGTGAATCACGTATTCTTTCCAAATATAATTAAATAAAGTATTTATTCAACAAATACTTATTTAATACTTTATTCATTATTCATTGCTGTGGAAAAAATTAACAGAAATTTACAGATTAAAGTCAACACACATATATTATCTCATAGTTTCTGCAGGCCAAAAGTCTGGGCGTGGCTAAGCACTGTCCTCTGCTTTACAATGTCGCACAAGACTGCAATCAATGTATTAGATAGGGCTGCAATCCCAACTGAAGGCTAAACTGGGGAAGGATCATTTTCAGTTCATTGGGGAAGGATCATTTCCAGGTTAATTTGCTTGATCGTTGGCAAGATTCAGTTCTTCAAGACCTGTTGAATGAGAGCCTCAGTTCCTCTTGCTGCTGTCTGGAGACCATCCTCAGTTCCTTGCCACATGAGTCTCACTAATATGACAGTTGACTCATCAAACCTAAAAAGAGAGAAAATCAGCTGACAAGAGAGAAATAACAATCGTATGCAGACTAGTATGGAAGTCACATACTATTTGTTAGCAGTAAATTTATAGGCCAACCTATATTCAAGGGAAGAGGATTACACCCTTGAATATAGGCTGTATAAATACCAGGAGGTAAAGATCATTGGGGCCATGTTGCGTCAGCCTGGTCTGCCACAGATCACAAATACTTTATTTACATATTTATATTCTTCTGGGGGACATAGCTGTAAACAAATGATGGGTGTATGTGTGTGCATTTGTATATGCATGTGTGTATATACATATATATACACATCTATATGTGCATGTGTGTATACATATATATATATGCAGTGTGTGTGTATATATAAACACACACACAAACATATATAATTTTGTTTTTTATTTTTTATATGTCTATACATTGTTGGGAATACGGGAATACATAGGAAATGCTCTTTGTAAAATGGGTAATTTGAAGGAAAATGAATAAGATTAAAAAGTAATACTTTGTAGACTGTTATAATTAAGTTAGAAACAAAGATAACCTATCATATTTGAAAGGTATGAGCAGCGTTAAAGTAGAATCTCCCTCTGAAGACCTTTGATGACTGAGGAACTTCCATGGAACACAAAATGTTTCTTTTTGTTTCAACCACAGCCTAGCCATGGTCAGCAGCTTCTGAACCACCTCAGGACTTCCTACTGGGAAACAATGAGCCTTTTCATGTCTATTCTGACACATGTGTAGGACCTCATATCCACTGTGAAAACTAGCCTGTTTCCATAGTTCATTAAAAGTAACAAAGAGAACATTATGTTAAGTGAAATAAGTCAGACAGAGAAAGATAAGTACCATATGATCTCACTTATTTGCGGATTCTAAAGAAAAGAATAAGTGAATGAACTAATCAGAAACAGTTTGGGAGACAATGAGGGAAAACTGAGGGTTGCTAGATGGGCGGGAGGGGTGGGGGGTGGGGGGGACGGTGAGGGGATTGGAGGGCAATCGGTGACCATAGGATGGCCAAGGGCTTGAAAATTAATCTGGGGAACGTAATTTGGTGGTTACCAGAAGGTAAAGGGGTTGGGGAGTGGGAGATGAGGGTGAGGGGGAACAAATGTATGGTGATGGAAGGGGAGCTGACTCTGGGTGGTGAACACACAGTGTGATTTATGGATGATGTGATACAGAATTGCACACCTGAAATCTATGTAATTTTACTAACAATTGTCACCCCAATAAATTAAAAATAAATTAAAAAAAAAAAGTAACAAAGACAGGGAAGAAGAAGAGAATGACAGAATGTTCTACTAAACTTTCTTCAGTAAGGAATATTATCATACTGAGCTCTAGATCTCCAGAAAATAGTTCCAAGCCCTGACCATGATAGGCTCTATGGAAGAGTTTGTTCGATAAACATGCGAGTTGTGCACATCTGCGATACTGTTGGCCATCCCAATGGAACTTTCTCTCCACACGGAAACTAATGAACACGTGTATTGGGTGTGTAGTTCCAAAATGATATTGATTTAAAGTCACTTGCATGGAGCTGATGATTTCAGTCACAGAAATGGGTGTGCAGTAGGAAAGAGCAAAAATCAGCAAAACGGATTTAGGCATGTATTAAAGGGATGAGAAGAAAATCCCCAATTGAAGATAGTCAGAAAAACTACAAAGGCATTAGAAGTTTGTGGAATGATTCGGTAATTTTCCTGTGAGAGTTTTATAGTCAAGTAACATTGGAATCAATGCATAGCATAATTCCCCTCCTTGAAGGTTATCAATACACTTTAGCTTTGAGAAATCTACATTAAAGAATCTGATTTAACTTAGTATTTCCAAATTTATTTGATCATAGGAATATACCCCTGCTGTTCACATCTCCCTGCAAAATTTCTGACCAACAGTGCTTTAGGAGGTGTTGGTCCATTCAATTAAATCAAGTACTGCAGACAATTCTGCTTTTGCAAGCATCAGGCATTATCATTTTTGTTCTTCTTTTTACTCTTCGCTGGACTTCACAATATTATCTTGACTTCTTCTCAAATCATTGCTTAGTGTACCACAGTCAAGAAATTTGATTGTTATATTTTCATCAAATTGTTCAACATGAGTGATAATAAAGAATAGCCATTACATTGGTAAATATAATAACATGAGAAAATTCAACACTGTAGTAGACTTACTGTGGTGTCTAGTGATTCTGTGTGATCCCACAGAATAATGTCCATTAGGCAGTATCTACAGTTTTCCACAGATATGTGCTATATTATTGCTTTTCTAACTAAAAAATTCACAAACTGATTAATTCATATTTCTTGTTCCCTTCTACCAAATAGACATAATTAAAATGATTAAATTAGAAATATGTTTGTATAGACAATATATGCAAATATGTTATAATCCATATATATTCATGAATATCATATTTATATGTGTATATATATACATATATATGTACGTATGTATATATACATATACATGTACATGTGTGTGTGTGTGTGTGTGTGTGTGTGTGTGTATATATATATATATGTAGTCTAATTTATAGCCCTTTTTGTTTACTAGGATATATTTAAGGGCTTTAAAAGTGACTAGAATTAATATTTTGACTTAAGACTAGCAGTGGCCAAATGTCAATTTTTGCTCTTTTTTTGTCTCTTTAAAGTCAAGTCATTAGAGACTGAATGTATCTGAGTCATCCTTTAATGAACTTTATTATTTTACTTCTATTAGTCACCACCAATGCAAGTAATTTTACGTTTACATCCTAATAGTTTTTTAAAAAACGCTTTCTTGATGGTTCAGTTTCTTGAATGACTTTTCAGGTATTTCAGTTGTGGAACAAAATAATACTATCCTTTTAAAAGGTCTTTTTGGGGGGGCTCTTTGGATTGGGCATGGCCTTTCATTGAACATGCCTGTATATACATCACCTGCATATTTTTCTTAAGATTTTTATTAAAATTGTAGCTAACATACAATATTATATTAGTTTTGGGGTACGCCATAGTTATTCAACATTTATATACCTAAAGAAATGGTCACTGTGATGAATCCAGCAACTATCTGACACCATGCTATCCTATCACAATATTATTGACTATATTCCTTATGCTGTATATTACATTCCCATGACTTATTTCTTTTATATATGGCAATTTGAACCTGTTATTCTCCTTCAACTTTTCCTCCTTTTTAAAATTTTTCAATTACAGTTGACATTCGATATTATTTTATATTAATTTCAGGTGTGTAGCATAGTGATTAGACATTTGTATAAGTTAAGAAGTGATCCCCTGACTAGTCTAGTACCTACCTGGCACTATACATAGTTATTACCATATCATTGACTATATTCCCTATGCTTTACTTTGTTTCTCCATGACTATTTTGTAACTACCAATTTGTACTTCTTAATGCCTTCACATTTTTCACCCTGCCCCCCCAATACCCCTCCCATATATCACCCCAGCAGTTCTAGTACCTACCTGATACCATACATAGTTACTACAATATTACTGACTGTATTCCTTATGCTATACCCTACATCCCTATAACTACTTTGTAACAACCAAATGGTACATCTTAATCTCTTCTGCTTTTTTCATGCATACCCCCAAACCCCTCCCATCCGGCAACCATCAAAATCTTTTCTGTATCTATGAGTTTGTTTCTGTTTTGTTGTTGTCGTCGTTTATTTTGTACTTTAGATTCCATATATAAGTGAAATCACATTGTATCTGTCTTTCTCTTTCTTACACTCCACTCAGCACAACACCCTCCAGGTCCATCCATGCCGCCTCAGATGGCAAGAACCCATTCCCTTCCATGGCCGAGCAATATTCCATTGTATATACATTCTACCTCCTCTTTATCCATTCTTCCTTCGATGGACATACAGGCTGCCTCTACATCTTGGCCATTGTAAACAATGATGCAATGAACATATGGATGCCCAGGTCCCCTTGAAGTAGCGTTTTGGGTTTCCTCGGATAAATAGAACTGGGATTACTGGACCCTTCTTTTTCTCTTGTTATAGCCTTTGTTTTAAAGTCTATTTTGTATGGTGTAAGTATTGTTAACCCAGCTTTTTCTGTTTGTTTGTTTGTTTTTCCATATCATTAAAAAATTTTTTCCATCCCTTTTCTTTCCATCTTTGTGTGTCTTTCAATCTGAAGTGAGTTTTTTTTAGGCAGCATATGAAAGGGTCGTATTTTCTTAACCACTCAGCACCCCTATGTCTTTTGAATAGAGCATTTAATGCATTTACGTTGAAAGTAATTGTTGATAGATATGTAGCTATTGCCATTTTCCTATTCATAATTTTGATCTTTTCCTTCCTGTCTTAAAGAAGTCCCTCTAAGTTTCCTTGTAATACTGGTGTGGTGGTGATGAATTCCTTTAGCTTTTTCTTGTCTGGGAAGCTCTTTATCTGTATTTTGATTTTAAATGATAGCAATGGTGGATAAAATACCCTTGGTTGTAGTTTCTTGCTTTTCTTCACATCGAATATCTTGTGCCAATCTCTTCTGGCCTGCAAAGTTTCTGTTGAGAAATCAGCTGATGGTCTGATGGGGACTCCCTTATAAGTTACTAGTTGCCTTTCTCTTGCTGCTTTTAGGATTCTCTGTTTGTCTTTAACCTTTGCCATTTTACTTAAATTTGTCTTTGTGTGGTCCTGCTTGGATTCATCTTGTTTGGGACTCTGTGCTTTCTGGACTTGTATGTATGTTTCCTTCGCCAGATAAGGAATGTTTTCAGTCATTATTTCTTCAAATAGGTTCTCAATCCCTTGCTTTCGCTCTTCTTTTCGTATCCCTATGGTGTGAAAGTTGTAACACATAATGTTGTCCAGGGGTCTCTTAAACTGTCTTCATTTTTTTTTTTTTTTCATTTGGATTCTTTTTTTCTTTTTGCTGTTTCAATTGAGTGTTTTATACTACCCTGTCTTCCAAATTGCTGATTCAATCCTCTGCTTCATCTAGTCTGCTGGTGATTCCTTCTAGTCTATTCTTCATTCCAGTTATTGTTCACTTCTGACTGTTTCTTTTTTATGGTTTCTATGTCCTTTCTTATCCTTGCTATCTCTCTGTTGAAGTTCTCAGTAAGTTCCTTGAGCATCTTTATAACCATTGTTTTGAACTCTGTCTCTGGTAGGTTGCTTACCTCCATTTTGTTTATTTCTTTTTCTGGAGTTTTCTCCTGTTCGTTCATTTGGGATGTTTTTCTTTGTTTTCTCATTTTGACTGCCTCTCTGTGTTTGTTTCTGTGTTAGGTAGATCTGTTATGTCTCCCAGTCTTGGCTGGGTGGCCTTTAGTGATAGGTGCCCTGTGGGACTGTGGCACAGTCTCCCTGGTTATCTGCTCCATGTGCTCCAGTAGAGTCCCTTGTGTGGGTGTGTGTACCCTTCTATTATAGTTGAGCCCTCATTACTATTGTTACGTCAGTTGGTGGGATGAGCCTCAGGCTGACTAGCTGTGGGGTATGGCGATGTCCATAGCTTACAAGCTGCTGTGTGGAACACTTACCCCACGGAGTGGGATTTACCCCAGTGGGCTCTGGTGCCTGTTGTGACTACCCTTTGTGTGTGTGCCACTTGTGGGGCTAATTGAGCAGTGCTCTGCTGTGGTTAGCTTCAAACCAATTCTGTTGCTTTTGGAGCTTTCTTGGGATGGACTCCGGTGCAGGCCTATGTCACCCTCTACCTGTGAATGGCTGGGGACTACTGGTAGGAGCTAGAAAGCGATCCGTGGTTGTTCCCTCTCTGTGGTAAAGTTGGAGACACATGTGATAGGCCATGCTTTCAACCGAGGATGACTGCAGCCGATGTCTGGCCTGGGGTAGTTATGCAGAAAGCCAGCACACAGCAAGGCCTGCTGCCACCTGCTAGCTCCCTTAAGGTTCAGCTACTGATAAAGCCCATGGGGTATTGTGAGTTGGGTGAGGAAGAGTATCAGGGAGTCACTAGAATGGGAAGAGTTGTGGTCACCAAGGTAATGTAGACTCTGATTTGTTGCCAGTGCTGAGTTGGGAGCTACTTAGCAAAAGTCTCAGAGCACACTGGGGCCAGTTGCTGCCTGCCTGGGGCCTATGGACTCTAATAGTTTTCCAAGAAAGAGAGCGATGTGGATGGGGCTGGCTTCTTATCAAGAAAGTATCTCCGGCATTGGGGGACTTGCCTGGGGCAGGGTCCCAACAAAGCTCAACAGACCAATAGAGATTTAAATTTGGCCATGGGCATGAGAGGAGGGCTCTACAAAGGAAAAATGGTGCCCAACTTCATGGGAGCAGGGTCTTACATAGGCAAAATGCGACTGACCTCCAGCCCTCACCCAAAGCCACACACCTCAGTCTGCCCCCTGCCTCCCCCATATTCCTCCGACACCCCTCCCCCCCCCCCCCCCCCCCCCCCGTCACCATCCCTCCACTGGAGCCCAGGGTGAGTGCCTGGGAGTGAGAAAGTCTGTGCACAGGCTGTTTGAATGGACGTCTCAGTTTCTCTCAGCCTTCTATCCCACTCGGACGGTTGGAATCCCCACTGTTTTTCACAGCCTGATGTTGTGAGGGCTCGTCTTCCCGGCACCAGTACTCCAGGCTGGAGAGCCTGGTGTGGGGCTGGGTTCTTTGCTACTGCTGGGGCAACCTCCACAGCTGAGCTATCCCTCCAGATTCTCAACTGCCACAAAGAGGTTTGGGACCAGCCAGTTTTGCATCTCTGCCCCTCCTACTATCTCAACATGGCTTCTTTTTTATATCCTTAGTTATAAAACTTCTGTTCATCTAGACTTCAGATGGCTCTCCAGGTTGATTTTTCTATAATTTACTTGTGATTTTAATGTGTTCATAGAAGGAAGTACGCACAGTGTTTGTCTACTTCACCATCTTGGACCTCCCTCTGAAGCCTGTTTTGATTATCTTCTCTGTATATTTCAAATGCCTCCTTGTTGCCATGCTAATGTCCTGACTTCCTAAAAAAATAATGTTTTCATGTACACATTGAGAAAGAGCCCAGCTTGTAAGTAAGCTACTTTTTTTTCCTTTTTAGTACTCTAACATGGCATTGCATAAAACACATACAAATCAGATAATAGTATTTGTGTCAAGTATTTATCTCAGAGACACACTTTTCTATTCCTTTTACAATTGTTCTTAACAACTAATAAAAGATGAAATGCCCTGTTGGTAAATCAACAAAAATAATTCAACTTTTCTTAAATCTCTACAGAAGAGAAAAAAGCTAAGACTAAGGAAAAGACCGAAGAAAAGACTAAAAGGAGCTGAAAGTTGGGAAGCAGGAGAAGGTGAAGCAAACAGCTGCCAAAACAAAAGAAGCCCAGAAAACATCACCTAAAGCCAAAGAGAAGGATGAGAAAGAGCCCGCGGCTGTTTCCAAACATGAAGGTAAACACTCAGACGAGGCGGCTGGAGGTTCTAAGAGAATATTGGGCAAGAAGCAGATGCAGTGAAATTAAAATCTGAAAAAGACTGAGATCAGACATCAAATGGGAGAAAAAGACTTGTATAAGTAAAAATACCTGAAAAGAAATACAATAAATTGGGAATAAAATAGATATTTATAGAAATACTCAAATGTGTTCACATATCTAAAGATGCATTTTGAAGTATTTTTAAAAGAGGATTTGAGTTAACCTCTGCGATTATTTAAAGATTGATCATAAATGTTGAATATACAAAACATGGGATTTCCATTAAGAGGAGGAACAAAAATTGTATGCGTTCTGCTCTTTGGAAAACAGCAGTCCAGGAGAAATGACAATATTCAAGGAGTTTTTAAGGAGTGTATGTTCAAGTCGTTATAGAATAGATATCATAAAAACTATCCATGTATTCCTATTGCTTCAGCAAGAGCACAAATTTAGAATAGATATTGAATTATTGAATTAAGTTAATTTAAAAGGCAGGAAGGCTTAGAGAAAGAACCCCCAAGTGTCTTTGACAGCTTCTGTCGACTAAATATATAACTTTAGAAAGCTCGTATCTGATATATTGTGCTGGTCTTTATTCAACAAGAGTGATGTCAAACTTACATCCCTACTTACGGAAAATAGCATTTAAATGGAGGTGAAATATAAACATGAAATTCTTTATGGAAAGGTGCTAAGAGGGCTTCTGAGGACCTTATTGTCTCACATCTTCATTGCTTGTTGAATCTTTCCTATCCTAAGTACATTCCTGGCTCCAGGCTGCTACACAATCCTGATACTACCTATGCAGGATGAAGGGGTCTACTCTGTAGGGACTATTTCTATAAAGGCTTCTTAGGGGTGTTGCAAAATAAATATTTTTCCCCCCTGGTAGTCTTGAATAATTTTATTTGAGGATTAAAATTAAAGAACAATTTCTAGGAGATTTTCGTTATAATATTTTCCCACTTTATTACTGAGTAAGCTATTTGAACAGTGAAACTGCAAATAATTTTTTTCCCTAAGATACAAGATTGAACATTTGTCATCCGTACTTCTTTTTCAGTTCCATATATAAATGAGATCATATGGTATTTTTAGTTGCGATCCACTCTTGTTTTTATCTTTGAATCACTTTTTCCTCTGAATTTATATGTAATATTTGTATACTTTGATTTATATCAAAAATGTAAAAAAATACAAAATATGTATTCGTATATTCTTAAAAATACATTTTAAAGTGGAAAGGAAAGAAAAAAGAATGAAACAAAACCAATTTTTTTTTACTTATTCACACATTTTTTTTTAATTTAGGTAATTTTCATTTATTTCAGTGTAATTTTTAAAGATATATGAAAAATTTAAACTTTGGAGCCTTAAAATGTTTCTCCAATTTTAAAGATGGTAATGTTGCCTTGAAAAAAATTAAAATATATTGACTATTGCCTCTCTTAAAACTATATATTGTTTATGAAATATTTTAGGTACAAAACATATAGTAAATAAAAAGAAAATATTTTAAATGGATAATTTTACTGTAATAGGAAAAGGGAAAATTAATCTGATTCACTGATTTATTTATCTAAAATGATTTTCAATATCCTAAGATACTTTGCATTTTAGATTGCACTTTAAAAAAAAAAAAGATGACCACATGAAGACAGCTAAAACATACCAAGTATATTTTTATTTTTTGTCCATAAATACAGTATTGTAATATTCATGCCAGTTACATATGAGAGTATTAAAATACTTATCTAGCTAGAACTAACTAGAAACATGAATATACTTTTTGATGTTCATTTTTAATATCTTTCGCTTCTTGGGGGGGTCGTATTTTATTGATGAAGATATGTCACTAGAATATTTTCAAATAATAATTATTTTCCAGGTAACATCTATTGTATTTTCGTCCTATCAATAATAAGATGTATTAAAGATAGCATTATATTACCATTTCTACTTTCAATTTACTGTTTTCCTTTCCACATGAAGAGCTATTTAGCTATTAAAAGGACATTCAAAGTTTCACTTAAAGTTAGAAACAAAAGCACAAATATGATTTTATCAGCTAAACAAATGCTTTTGCTAAAGTAAGGCTTCTTATTGAAAACAACTGCCATCAATTAAATAAATGTGTCATTAGGTAACTAATCAAAACTTTACCTCTAATTCCTGGTCAGGCACATAAATATGTTTTTTTTTTTTTTTAATTCAACAAAGGTTTAAGAGCATTTGTTTATAAAAACTAATCAGATTATGGTTTTTACTACATACGATAAGCAAAGATATCATGTTTTTTTAAATAATCTATTTGTTAGGTGGCTTTGATTTGGAGACTTGTACTGATGATTCAGTAAAATTATTGAGTTAGTTCTACTTTGGGCAAGGGGATATTTATTTGCTTAGTTTAAGTTAGACATAATGAATTTGAGTTATTCTTTTCATATAGATTTTTAAACTGTTCTTTTTAAATAAATAGGGCCCACAGGTCTTTAACTCACTGGAAACAGATTTTTAAACAAAACACACACATTTACTGGCAATTGTTTAATTATGTAGCATATATGAAAATATATTCATATGTGGTGACTCTTAGTATTGTGTATATAAACAATATATTTCTATTTAAAGCGTTGGAAATGAATAAGTATGTACATGCCTATCACAAACTTATACAAACCCTTATATATCACATAATCTAGTTTTCATGGACCAATATTAACCTGTTTAAAGTAGAGTAGGAAGGGTCAGCATGATTAGGCACTGCTCCCTGATTTTCTGATGGCCTGTGGCAAATCTGGGGGAATTTGCCCATGATTTGGGGGGCAAATCATGCTATGCTTAGTCTCTCCCTTCTTTCCTTCCTTCCTTCCTTCCTTCCTTCCTTCCTTCCTTCCTTCCTTCCTTCCTTCCTTCCTTCCTTCCTTCCTTCCTTCCTTCTTTCCTTCCTTCCTTCTTTCCTTCTTTTCCTTTTTTGCAAGTATCTAAATATCTGTGGCAGGCTGAGAAAATATAGCTAATGTGAATCTGCCATAGAGCACTGACCACATGTGCCCAGTCCTCATTTCAGTTTTGAAAAATTTCCTTTCTGTTGACATTCTGCACCCAGAATGCATTTTCTCTACCTGCCATTCCACAGGGAATACCAACAAGGCAGCAGCTAAATGACATCCATCATTGTTCCCTGAGAATCAAGGAAAGGAGAAATGGATAGCATGTGTTACTCCTAGAAGGATGTTCATTTGGGGAAAAAAAAACAAACAACAAACAAACAAACAAACAAACAAAAAACTAAGAAATAGTGACCAAATATGAAATTACCTTAAGTGAATTATTATTACCTAACTTTAAAGTTAGAATGATAGAGCAGTTCAGATTTTCTCTAGGAAAATTTTTCTATTTCAATATCTGAGTTAAGTTTAAAAAACATGTCTATAAAGTAAACCTTTCAAAGTTAGGAAAGCTTGGTTTTGCTCTGTCCTTAGACAGATATACTGAGGACTGCCCAAAATATACCTGCGTAGAATTCTTATACATTGTAAAGTTCAGCACAAAGGACAGGTGGAAATGGGCATCCTAATTACAATATTGAAAATTTCTGAAGTAAAATATTTTAAAAATATTCTTCTCATCTTCCTGTTGATATATTGGTGCCATTGGAATGTAAGATGACAGCATCATTTAAATATAGCAGAAATCTCCTAAAGGTCGTAACCCAAATAATTTTCTAGATTAAAAAAAATAAACATTCTTTGAATTCATAAGGGATTTCCTTTTTTAAATTGGAAACTCATAGGACTGTATGTGCATTAATTAAATGAATGACTTTTGGATTCCGAAAATATTATATAATAAATATAAGCAATTTGTTTTGGTAATAATTTAACATATAGGTTAGTTTCATTACACTGTTAACATTCAGTTAAAGAAAAAACTTAAAAGCGTGAAGATTTTAGCTATTTCAATATATTATTCCACATGTTATATACATAAACATCCCATCACTGGTTGAGGCAGAGAACAATATTTCATTTTTGAGGGTTATCCAAGCACCCTGTAGTCTAAGCTTCTGACATACGTGTATTCTCCATCACTGTTGCTGAAGGATATAGTGCCACTAGTAATCATTTGTGAAAAAAACAAAACACTTTTCTGAGGGATTTCAGGTCAGTGATTCTGGAAGTGTGGTCTAATTAGACTCTACTGAAGAGTTTGTTAAAACTGCATATTCCTTGGGTCCAGATCCATGGAATTACAGTTTTGGGGGGTGATGGGGCCAAGAAATCTGTATTTTAACAAATTCTTCCATCTTCCATCTTTTTAATAGTTAAATTGCCCTTTGAGAACTACTTCTGAATTGTAAGAAGGACAGGTCTAAAGAGTGCAGTCACTTAAGCTCCTGAAACAAAGGGAAAGGGACAATTTTAGGAAGTCCACACTTACCCTTTCTCAAATTTGCTATTTAAGGAAAATATACTTTTTCCTTTTGCTTTATGTTAGAGCCAAATTGCCCATTCTACAATTTTTCTCAGAAAATCAGTTATGTTCTGACAAGAGAAAATACTCTCTGCCTTCATCTTGCTTCACTCTAGTGCCATAAGGTTCCTAGGTCCTGGGTTCAGAAACTCCCACTATTACTGTCTGTATGTCCAGGAGCAAGTAGATTCCGGGACTAATCTGACAACTAGCCTCCCTCCCGCTCCCCAACTCACCTATGGGAAAATGTGTTCCAAGACAACAATCAAAATGCATGCAAATTTTTTAAACTTTATGAGTTTTGGCTTACTCATATTTAGGTATTAATACAAAGGATTATATTTTCACATCTACTACAATAACTGCATTTATTTTTTTCAAAGCCCTGGCAGAGTTCCATACAAAAATACATCACTCTAAAAGTACTGTAATATTCTAAAAAAGAATGAGGTTTACAAAAATCCTTGTACATATATCTATATAGTAACAAATTGTATTATTTCATACGTTTGAGATATATAATGTGGAGCACTTAAAGGTGTATCATGTTGTATAAATTCAATAAACTCTCTTGGTCCTAAAGCTGCCTTTGGAGTTGTTGGATAAATAAGATGCCTATTTAGACATATTAAATGTAAATCATCTTGAACGAGACTCATTTCATAATGTGTAAGCTTTAAAGAAGATATGGTAAAACTTATAGAATGAATCATCAACTGAGATTGGAACGACTTCAGCGGAATCTCAAATTATGTGAGAATTTAAAGTTCAGTGCAATGTCTTTAATTTTGAGGGAAAAGAAGCAAACTTCCAACATCATTTTAACCAAGTCTGCTCCAAATGCTCAAATCCTATCTATGCTTTTTTCATTTTACTTTTTTCATAAGCCACAGACTATTCAAGATCATAAGATGCTCTTCCAAAAAAGATTACTCAACCAATTAGCTTAGCAGTGATATCATTTGGTGCTGTAAATCTGTTCTTTCTAATTTACTCCTAAATGAGGAGTATTTCCACGCGCAGGACCCCTAACAGATTGCAAAAGGGTTAGTCCTCCTGCTTGCCTTTTCTAGAAAACATTCTGCAGCTCCATTTAGACAGTTAGCAGAAGGGCTGGGAGTGAATATTTGGTAAAACATTCCAAGTTGGAAACAATCCCCTCTTGTAAAACTTCTCTTTCATAGTGGGAGTATGAACAATGAGCAAAATTGCTTTATTATGATGGCTTTTGTAATAGATTTGATGGAAAAGTTTTTGGTTTTTAAAAATAACACTATAATATTACCGTAAACTAGTCTGTTTCAATTTCTAAGGTCATTCTTTTTGTATGGAATAAATGGAATCTTATGTTTATTAAGTCTTTTTCCAGCAAGTATATCCATATGAGTGCAAATTATTCCTTCACAGAATTGTGATAACTAAAACTGAATTATGCTATTTTGTTTGTTTCGTTAAGTCAGTTCTCCCTGGGAAAAAAATATTGATGACATTTTCTCATTGCTCTTTTTCTTTCTACTCTCGTCAGATCAGTATGCATTCTGTCGATATATGATTGACATGTTTGTCCATGGGGATTTAAAACCAGGTATTCCAAACAATTCTTGTACTTGTCTATTTTAATAGTCTTTGTTTCTAAGATTGTCAGCATTTTTTATGTACTAAACTGTATTTTTTAATTGCATAATGCATGTGTAGATCTAGAATAAAATCAATGAAAAGCAAAAGTAATAACTTGCATTAGGACCTTTAATTTTACTTTCTATTACTGCATGGCCTTTTGCAAATTAAGTTAGCTGAAAGCTAAGAAAGGTGCTAATATCTTTATATACAAAAAATACTAATATCTTTAATAATATCTTCGAATAAAGAGGTGAATCATCTTATTTTATTCCTGGTAAACTTAGAAGAAAAGATCTATGACAATGAAAGTATCCTTTTGGATTTTTTTTGGTAGTGAGCAAAATTCATATTAAAAGTGATCACATTTCAAATATTTTAACCTATTTTTCTTTTTTCTTTTTTTTTTTTCCCCCCAAAAGTGTTTGGTTTTCTCACTTACATATGAACTTAAATTAGTCACTCCAGAGAACTATTGATGGAGATAATCATCCTTGGAGGTAATAGTCAACAGAATGGGAAAGTATTTTTACTTAAAGGAATTTATCATCTCTTCTATTATTGCCCAAAGTGTAACAGGAGATTCTTTACTAACATCTTTATTAAGAATGAGTACCTTGATTGCTTGTAACTATACCTTTTACAGATTTAAAGACTGGTGGTAATATTCATGTTTGGGGAAACATTTCTAAAAAATTGGTATTGTTCAGGAAGGAGCTAATTTACATTAGAATAATTGAAGCTGATTGTTTAAAGAAAATTATATGTTGTTTTCTCAATTATTTTATGAAAATATTTTTAAAATGTATCATTATAATCTATGCATATATTGGCAAACAAGCATATCATGTCTAAAATATATAAGACATCTAGGTCCTAGAGAATTAGAAGATCATGAAAACGCTCAGGGAATGTCAGTTAATTCTAGTAACTTATTCAAGTCGATCTCCTTCCCCTTCTCTTCCTCTTCTTCATTTTCTTATTCTTCTTTTTCTTCCTTTTTTCCTTTCTTAATGAGTTAGAAATTGAGAGGGAAAATGCTAAATAATATGATGACTCACTCAATAAAAATCATTAACATATATGTAGAGTATCGTAGTAAAATTAGAAGAAAACATTTAGAAAGACAGTTTGATATATAGTGAAAAGAGAGGGCTTTGGACAAAAATACAGATATAATTCTTGACTCCTTCCTTTTCTAGCATTGGATCTTGAGCAAATCATTGAACACCATCTGATCTTCAGTGTTCTTACATTTAAAATTGGGATCACAGGCGGAGCCTTGCAAAATTGTTGAGAAAGCATCTAGTAGATACACAACAAACTGTTACCATAACTTTATTCTTCATTCATTTCACCCAGCCTGTTTGAGTGAGTGTACCATGTAGAGGGAACTTCTCAACATTGACAAGTCACAGTCTATATGATAATTACATAATGTACATGTAATGATAATTCAATGATAAATTAATTCAATTTATTAATTCATTCATTAATTCAATTTTAAATAACAGTTTTGCTGCTTGTTTCATTCAGCAGTGATGGTTTAAGGGTTATATTCTACACAAAGTTAGCTTTTATAAGATCAATTAGCTGTTTACTTGTATACAAGATGAATTTATATTATTGATGAGCATAAATTTTAAATTCCATTATCAGAAAAACAAAACAAAAATGGGTTGTCTGTGCCACCTAAATTATTCACAATAGCTACTAATTTATCATAGAATGTAATTTCTAAGAAAATCATAGGACTCAGAGAGCATGCATTGTCCAAGTCAGTAAGGGATGCTAACAGTTTAATAGTCACAATACCCATTACTGCTTTCTGAAAAGTCAACAATAGATTAAGGTAAAAGGAACTATAAAACCATCTCTGTAGGAGTTAAGGGGAATTTTGCCATGAATCATATGGGCAAGCCTTTCTAAAATCATATGTGAACATTCTCTAAACAGCCATGAGTTTGGATCTGTTGCATTATGTAATAGCCTAACTCATGAAAATAATTCCAAAATGATATAGTATTAGATTTCCTACTACTATTTATTGACTTTCCAATTACCTTCTTAATTTATTTCATCCAACTACATTCATGATTTTGAAAGTTTGTTGCTATAATCTATAAGAAATTAAAGAATATGTAGATTGATATTTCTTGTCTGGGAGTAGGGTAGGAGGGGAAAGGAAGAAACTGAAGGAAAACCTGTATGGCATGCCTGTTGTTTCCTGTTGCAAAACATATAAAACTTCATAAATGTACAGAAAGAAAGTTAATAACGTTGTCTTTGTTGGTGAGACAATACATATGCTAGAGTGAGAAAGCACAAAATACGGCTTGCATTTTGAAAAATAAGAAATGAGAAACAAGATTTAATCTGGGCATATTAATTTGGAGAAAACACAAGTGATAAGACTTTGTCTCTCACTGACAATTTGAGAATAAAACAATTCCTGCCAAGTTTATTGCTCTGCATGTATCCAGTATTTATAAAACATTTGTGCTTCCATCTGTTTCTGTTTGGGATTAATAGAACACCTGTTATTGTTTAGCTAGAGTTCATTATTAATTATTGGTAATGAGTTTTTAAAACTATAATTTGATTTTTCCCTCTGGGATAAAGTATTTCCTTTATATAATCTTATCACACCCTCAAAAGTAGTCCAAGTTACAGTTCAAATTTGAAAAACCTTATTAATGAAATGTGCTGACACCATGACATGTTGCAAATTTTGCCTTTTTACCTCATTAAGTCAAATACTTCTAAGATAGCATTAACATTTTTTAGCTAAGATTTTGTCTATGTATTGAAGATGGACTGAATTGCCTTTTCTGATTCTCTATGGAGAGTATGCACTATGCTATGGTTAGTGACATTCCCCACCTCAACCACAAGGATCATCTTAATAAGCCAGCATAAAGTGTAAGAATCAGATCATTTTGTTGTAGCTAATTATAGGTTGGTGCAAAAGTAATGGCGGTTTAAAAGGTTAAAAATAATTGCAAAAACTGCAATTACCTTTGCACCAACCTAATAAAATTTTCCTGTACCTACTACTCATTGTATGTTAAGTTGAAAAATTAAGAAATTTCTATTTAAACCTAGAAAGTAAGTGTATGCTACTAAAGTTGGCCTGATGGGCAATTGGAATAGACATGTATCTACAATATGTAATTTTAAGGGTATTATGGGCACTCAAGAGCTCTCTTCTCCAGAAATAGTCTCTCTGCTGTCTTCAGTGGCCTAACAACCCCACCATTAGATCTTTGACTCTGTAGATGGTCGGTGGTATGGATGTGTTTGTTTTATTTATTTATTTATTTATTTATTTATTTATTTATTTATTCATTCATTCATTCATTCATTCATTTATTTTTTAATTAGTTTCTGGTGCCCAAAACAATGTAATAGTTAGACATTTATCATTTATATCCCTCACAGAGTGCTAACCCCACTCCCCCCATCTATTACCCCTCTGGCATTGCAGGATGTGTTTGTTTTAAATAACCCCTAACCTGTCTTAAGGAAGGAGGAGAGACAGAGAGAAAGAGAGAGAGAGAGAGAGAGACAGACAGACAGACAGACAGACAGAGATAGAGAGAGAGATAGAGAGAGAGACAGAGAGAGAGAGATTGAGAGAGAGGAGGATCCTGTCCTCCTATGGCAGCTGTCTTGAAGGTGATACCCCCACTTTTTCCTTAGGGTGAAAGTAGTGTAGTTGTCATTATCTTATGAGAGAAGTATTAAAACTGGTTAAAGCAGATATTACCATAGTTGCAATACTGATACTCAATTTATGGTGTTTTACTTTTTTTTTTAATTTCTTTTTGATTTCTAGAAAATGATAGTACAGATGGTCAAGATAAATTATTTTAGATTTATTTGTCTTTATCAGTCTCCCAGTAACTCCAATTTCCTGTACTATACTTTGCAACTGTGCACATTTTTCTTAAGTGACAATCATACCAATAGTTTTTTTTTTTTTTTTTTTTTTTTTTTTTTTAAATTTTAGGTAGACTCTTTAAAAAAAAAAATCATGATCTTGCTAGGTATTTTCGTGTTTGCTCTTCATCAACTTCCACCTGGGCCAAATGAACTGCATGCTTTGCTGGGCAGAGTCAACCAAGTCAAACAAGAGACACATTTCTATAAATAAGAAATCACATGACTCACAGATGTCTTTATTTTCACTGTAGATAAAGAAATCAATTTAAATGTTTGGTACAAGGCTCAGGGCTACTGTGATTTTGCTTAGTAGTATTGACACCTTTTTTTTCCCCTTGCTTTTCATCTCTGTAGCTATTATGATTAAGGTTCAATATAAGTTAAAGTTTATCCCTTAGAAGTTACCCCATCATTTAAATTTCAGGTACTGTCTGATTTTACTTGAGCCAAGAATTTATATCAAGGTAATTTATTCCACTTTCTGTGTCTTTTATTCTCTTAAAATTGAAGGTATTCACCTATCAAATTTTTCTCTGAGTAAAATAAGGTATTTTTTGGCTATCTGTATTCCAATTCTATGGGTTTTAAATCCATAGCTAGAAAGAGCCTCAAGGAATAAGTTAGTACTCTCATTTTATTAATAATCCTTTTCTTGAACTTCAGTGGTGCTTACCTGCATTTTTGGTTTGATCCTGCTGAGATGAGGTCCAATGTAATTGCATTATAGTCACTGCTATTTAATGGTTTGATCTAATGTATTTCAGAGCTCAGTTGGCTGTACTGGAGAAGAATAGGTTAGATTCAGCCTCGGTTGACTCTTCTCCAAAAAATACTGCTCCATATAAACATACTCATTTCAGTACCAAACATCTAATTATTTTCACAAAACAAAAGCTTTGGGAATTTTGATGTTTTGTCAATATTTGTTGAATCCCTTCAGTCAGCTGACAGTACAGAAAAGATATAAGACATGGCAAAAATAATTTTATAACTAAGGATAACTTGGTAAGTATGCAACATAGGCTCAAAAAATGGGCATGTTAATCTCAGTATACTAGGAATAAATAGCGATCTCCACTTGCTATCCAGACCTTTTAATGGTTTTAGAAAGTATTTTAAATTATTTTTTTTTAATTGTTTACAGAAGTAAGAACAAAGGGAGAGCGGAAATTGTGAAAAGAATTTTAATATAGCAAAGCTAAATGTTCATTGCATCAATTCTGGTTCAAAAAGGAACTAACTGCTCAACTATCATGAAAAAACCTGTAACGTATCCATGTGTAGATGTTACTTCCAGATATCAAACACATCTTTAATAGCTTCTAGCCTATTATTACTCCTGTTTTTTTTTTGTTTTTTTTGAACTTGCATCATTAAAATGCAACAGTTGAATTTTTTAAATGTTTGATGTCTCATTGTACTGTTATCTTTATTCCATAATCGCAAACTATTTTTATTTTTTAGGTATGCTTTTCATTTTTAAAATTAAATTTATTGAGGTAACTGGTTAATAACATTATATTCCATTGTAAACAATTAGAATAATAAATCCAATGATTATTTTCATTCATATATTATCAATTTCCTTCTGATACCTGCCTTCACATTTATTCAGTATTTGTGTGCTTAAAAACTACAAATTTCGGCACACATATTTTATAAAAAGATGAAAGAATACTGTAACATACCCTTTTAACAAAATTAGACAGTTCAGGTTCTTGCCCCAGCATACTGCATGATAAAATTCGTCCACTTGAAGGATTAATTGGGTAAAAATATCATATTTCCTTTTTTGTCCTTTGAAATGTATTGTTCACTCATTGATGCTTGAATTTGAAAAAAAATTCACTGTCATTTGAAGATTTACAGTCTGAGATTTCACTTGAATAATGAGTTTCAATTTCATCCTAATCATTAAAGTTTAGTGTAGTACTCTGTCTTTTCGCATTAATCTTCTGATTCCTCTAATGACTGAAATATCTTCCTCTGCCAGTTTTCTTCTCTTTGCAGTTATAGGTGGAAAATAAAAATTTTAAATTTTAAACTGTTCAGTGGACCTTGAAGTAGACCATAGAAATGTCTGCAGCCTTCTTTTATACCTTTTTGCATGATGATACTTTAGTCAACACAATGAAATAATTGAATGATTATGGGATAATGCTGATTTATTTTACAATTGTATCATCCTTCTAGGCAATTCCATCATTATTCCGTTTCCTTTATATTTTCGTCTGTTTTTAGCATTCTTGGGAATAATTGATGAGTAATAATGAAATAATTTCTAAGTTGATGAAATAAAAATGTTCAAGATATTGGCAAAATAAGATCATGAATATTCTATACTATGTCCTGAATTTTTAAAATTGTTCAATGGTGCCATGAATTACAATGGTAATTACAAGATAGAATGAGTTTTATTCTGTTTAAAAAATAAGTAAGGTTTTTCTTTGTTCCTTGGAAGACCTACTTAAAAAATAATAAATAATACATACTGTTCTCAACAAACAGGTACAATTGCTCAAAAAATGAAGCTCAGAAACTAGGATTGGAGGCAATGGATCCTGACAGTACTCTGAGAACCAATGGCAAGAACATAAGTGTGAGGGTTACACAAGCCAGGGTTTACATACTTTGCCTGTGTTCTTTTTTTTTGTATTTTTGGAGTCTTGGTTCTTACATAAAATTTATTTCTTAAGGATTTTAAAATGATAAAGTAAAATAATATATGCAAATGTCCTCCTTCCATATTTCTTTGCTCTCCCTTTTACAATGGAAGTTTACTGAAAAAAGGTAGTGCTTCTAGTGTGAAAGTTGAGACATGATCTTATGAAAGCAGTAAAAATTGAAATTGAGACATTGATAGGATATGCCTATGTGAAATTGAGAATAGAGATATACAAGGCTGAAGAGATAATAATTAAGGCACATAATCATAGTATCTTGAAATGTTCTTTGGTAACTACCAGTTGTTGAATACTTACTCTCTGCTGGGATCTTAAAATAATTTTATTTAATCCTCACGAAACCTTGGGAGGAGTGTATTACCATCCTTGTCTTACGGTAGAGAGAACTGAGATACAGAGAGCTTAGGTGTTGTCCAGGTCACACACAATGCAGATTAAAATGTAGGCCCGTCGAATTCTAAAGCCCTCAGGAGTCAAATCAAGTCTCCCTGCTTCCTAGATGTAGATGGGAAACTGCAGGTGGTTCATTTTGGTTGTCATCGGGGAACCTAGAAAGAGAAACAAAATTGGAAACATTGTGCAGGATGATTTGGAGAGAATGGAATTGGAAAGACAAGTTAGGATGAGTCCAAAGACAGGAGGTAAAGCTTGATCTTAGGAGATGGGATGGAAAGGATTATGATGATTTTAGAGATACCACAGATGTAAACTCATGGAATTTATTATTACAGATAGCGAAGGAAAGGGAAGTAAAAGATTATTCAGAGATTATTGGCCTGGAAAACCAAAATGATGCCCTAAATAGGGAGTAAAGGAAGAGAGTAGATCACAATTCACTGGAGTATGTGGGGCTGGAGAAGTAGGGGACTTTGAACTCATCACCTATTAAAGCTACACATGACAATCAATTGCAAAGGGAAATAAGTGAAGAGTTCCATCCAGACACTATTTGTGAAGCACCTGTTAAATACCAAGGTTAATACCAGGTATTTTCACACATTTTACTCATTTAATTCTCACAGCAAACTCTGCAACAGGCAGATAATCAGGTGTGACATTTCAGCGAGTGGTCAGTGTGGAGATGGATGACTGAAATAAGTCAGTACACGAATACTGAATACCTTCTTTATGTTCTTCAGTCCCAGGCTGAGCAAAACAGAGGATATAGGATTACTAAAAGATGATCCCTAACTTTAACAAATGGAGTGAGTGTATGGTTACTTGAAAAAGAAAAAGGAAGAATAAATAGTAGAAAACGTTTAAACTTGAGAGATTGCATTATACAGACTCTAAACGTTACAAGTTTCCGAGGAAAGACATTTGTGTTCCTAATGTCAGGGAGGATAACCTGCATCTAGAACCTGAAAAATGGCTAATATTTGCCTAAGTGCTAAGGAGTAGATAGGGCTTGTTTTGTATATGAAAGAAAGAGAAAATGATAGGGACATGACATGACAGCGCGTGTGAAATTGATGTGTTTATACGATAATGAGGATATCAGGCTGGCAAGAGGATAAATTGAGATTAGAAAACATCAGGAAATAAGAAGTGGTAAGTTTGTGGTGACAGATTACACACACTTGGACACACACTTGGTCAATCAAGCAGAGCTGATATTTGGCATGGAAGAGAGTCTTTGAAGGTTTTTAAATAGAACAATGACATGAGACCAGCATTTCAGAGAGTGTAATCAGGCAACAGTGCTTAAGTGATTGGAAATAAGATAGAATTTGTGAAATATTGCTAAAGCTGATGAGTCTCAAACATGGTGCAGAAGGAAGAAAGGACAAATTTTAAGCCATTGTTCATGTAGGTGGTAAAGGGAACATTGTACAGTGACTTAAATTAATGCTGCAACTCAAAATGCTACAAAGTATTTTGACAATTCAAATTCATCCATGTGGTAGAAACTTAACTGAGGTCTAGACATAAATGAGAAGAGTGAAATATGTTGACTATTTACTAAAAACACAATGCAGTAAGGAAAGTGCTAGAATCGGACCCATTTATAACCTAAAGTGGAGATAGCTTCCTTTCCTTCTTTGGCTGATTTCTGTTGTTGTTTGGCATTGTTTTATTTTTGCTCCTCACGGGTAGCCAGCTAATGCACAGACATTTCAGGCAATGAGAGCACCTGGTTAGGCACACAGACTCCAGAGTCAGACTGCGTGGACTCAACTCTAGGCCCCGCCAGTTGCTTGAACATGACTTAGCCAAGTTCATCCATCTCTTTAAGCCTCCATTTCCTCTTCTGTCAAATAAGGTTGCTAATAAGAGTGTTGCAGAAATCAGGAGCAGATGGTCAAAGTGCACTTGAACATCCTTGGCTCTCTGAGTGCTGGCTCTTCTTTACTAATTGAACACCTACCTAGGAGTTGTTTCAAGTAGAATTTTGTTAGGGACAGGAAAACCTTTTTTTCAGAAGTACATCAACAAGTAACAGACCAGACTAATTCTGCCCAGGAATGGCATCTGATATCCTCTAGCCTTGGTTCTACTATCTAAAAAATGTGGGTAATAACATAATTTATAGTGCTACATTAAAAATCGTATGAAAAAAATCCTGCATTAAATCCATATAACAAGCTGGGTTTAAGTGTCTTCTAGATGAGTTCTAAGAACTGTGTTAGATGCTGTAGTTACAGCAGTTAGCAAATATGCATAGTGCTGACTTTAAAATAGGATAATAGACAGTACTTTACGGGGTTAATGTATGGATTAATTCATGCACACAGACCTACACTTAAAACATTACCTGGCTAGGGTAAGCATAAAAAGCCCTATTTAAGTGCATGGTGGTGGTGGTGGTGGTGTGACCACATATAGCAAAATTGTGGTTTTCTACCCACCACTCCCTATATCTTTCTGATTTAATTATGATATAAATATATGTAATTATCATTCTCTCCCTAGTATTTCTTTTCTTCCTTCTATATGCCTTCAAGAAACACTTGCCTTTAAATCCCTATTGCCATGCCAGATACATGATACGTTTATTAAATTGAGTTCATGATGGATAATATTTATCTCAATGAAAAAAAAATATTGATGATCATCCTAGAGTAAGTACCCCTCTTTACTCATTCCTAGGAATAATCTTGCTATTTTAAAAAGCTGACAGGTTTCTAAGCATTGCAAATAGGCCCTGTGTAAAGATCCTTAAAGGAGTTATTGGCGCTATCTCTAGAGACAGAGGCTCAGAATTAACAAAGCCAGGTTTGCTGTGTGCATTATGAACTGCAGGCAGCATACAGAATTAGACATAAGTGACAGAAAAAAGGAGAGAGTCTCCACTTAATTGCAGGCATGCATACTTCCTGGGCTTGGCATGCCCCATGGGAGTTGCCTTCTGATTACTTGAAGTCTATGGAACTTGCTAAAGATAAGTGTATCAGATTTTCATATTTGTCTCAATCAATCCATTAAATATTCTAGTCACTATAAATAGCTGGAATGTACACAGAAATACATCCAAGCACTTCTGGATGGCTGTGATTCCTACGATGCTGCTACCACTCTCTCAGTGCCTGCATGTGATAAAGGGCTATAGGTTTGGAGAGAAACCTACCAAGTAAGACCTCTCCCCATGATAGAATGCTCCTATGACTTTATTTTCTTTGTGTCCATTAAAGGGAACAAAATGAAGAGCTAAGTTTTAACTTTTCTCACATTCTCAGAATTTTGTCTCCTACCCTTTTCAAAGAGTTGCCAGATTCTAGAGGAATATCTTTGCTGTGAGGAAGCTTTCATTAAACTGTTTTGGTCTAGCCTTGTCACTATAAATGGCAGAAACCCACTGCTGTCACACAAGAATAAATTCCTTCTCAGGTAACCTCCTGGGACTATTCAAAGCATGTTCTAAAGCAGCCTGAAAAGGAACAAACAATACAGAGTAATTTGATTTACTGCATGAGAAGCAAGAAAAATTAAGACTTAATCAAAGAATTATCAAACTAATTAGGTGTTGTTTATTAATTTGTCATGTCTTATAGTAATCTTATCTGTCAGTTTACATACTAGAGTGAAGATTTAAAAAGCATTCCAGTAATTATGTGAATATATTCCCCTAGTGCTATTCTAAGGTTCATTTGGGTGGCCCAGCAAATAAAGAATAGAGAATCTAGGACTTTCTAACGATTCAAATGAATGCATAGTTCTTATGCCTTTTCTTAAACAGGTCTTATTTTAAACATGGAAATAATTAGTAAGTCCCATACCCATTTTGTGTAACTTTTGTAAACCAACTAGTTTGATATAACTACTTCCAAAGGGACCTATGTGGTAAATGAATATTCCTCATCCATAGCTTTTTTTTTTTCCTGTATAGGATGTTTGTGCAATTTGACAATAATGAATTTTGCAATATTAACATTAATTTTATAATTTATAGATTGTTCAAACAGTTACTTAGTATTTTTTCTATCAGTTTGATGACTGCTATTCTAACCCAGTATATTTCACATTTTGATTTTCTAAAATACTCTATGTTGAGGCAATAATACTGTGATTCCAACACAGTAGTAACAATTATTCCTCATTTAAAGACAATCAATTTTGACTATTTTTGTCCTCATCAACATCCAGTTGATAGGCTCGAAGTCATTCTCTTAAATCAATTTCCCAGCAGTTACTGAATCTCTAGTACGTACTCAGAGCTAGTGGTCATAATATGAGTTTCAAAGCAGAAGGAGGTACCAAGCTAGATAGAGACGATTACAAATAAAACAATGAACAGTAAGTATAAAGCAGGTGGTGAAGAAAAATGGGAGCAGGTACTTATTAAGTACTCAGTTATACCATCACTATTAATGTCTGGAGAGGAGAAGGCCACAAAGGTTAGGACAGGCTTCATAAAGGTGTGGTCCTAGTATTTTGTCAATGACTATGTTCAGCTTTATCATGGGTATTATTAATTGCTTACAATGAGTTCAGTATTTATTCCTATTTAGGAAGTCAATTTTTTCATCCCCAGAGAGGGGAAAAAAAGGTAGTGATATAATAAGGTGCAACTTTTTAACAATACTGAGGAAGAAATCAACATAGGGTAACAACTGAACAAAATAACATCCCATCATGTAATGTCATCTACCCCATTGTGTGTCTTTTCCAATTAGACCCCATTATACTTTGGTGTCTATCCTTTGTCAGACACTTAATTATTTACATGGTATCTCTCACATCTCCATTACTCTATTTTAGTCAGTATTTCTGCTGTATGATTGATATGCCTCTTTCCTGAAGGAAACATTGTTATCTACAAACCACTTTCTATTGAAACCATCCAGATTGTTTAGGCAATTGTTTAGGTAATAAGCATGGTTTAGTAGGAAAGACTCATTGTTTAGTAGGAAAGACTCATTTGTAGCCATTGGAATCTCTTATACCAAGTGAGGGAAAATAGAGAGAAAAAGGGCCCAATTGTCTTATTGAAATACCCTGTGAAAATAAACTGATGATTTAATATTCTCTCCTATGGCAATTGCATAACTTTAAAGCTTTTCCATTTTCTATTGTTCATGACAATAATTATATTAATAATGATTTTTCTCCCAGAGGAATACTATTATTTTTTGTATAATCACAAATAGCCTCCTGGTGCACACTGGATATGCAGTGTGTATTTTTTTTTTAAATGAGAAAAATTGTGTATCAATTATACACAATTTAAAACAGGAAGAGAAGTTGGATGACTTCCAAATGTGTTATTCAAATGAGAATATATTTGTAAATTTAATTGTGGTGTTAAGCCTATTAAATAGTGATTATTAACATGTTCTCATTTTATCCTTTATTTATTAAGTGCAAGCATTGAAATATTAAGTTTATGTTATATGCCTGTGGTTGAAAAGGTGTGGAATTATCATCTTTATTAAAGCACCAGTAGAAAATTATCCCCTAAAACAAAGCATCAAGTCTGTTTTTCTCTTCTTGAGGTAAAACCAGAAGGTTCCTTTTCGATTTGCTCTATGGTTCTTCCTTAGGCTTTTACTGTCTTTTTGAATTGTTTGTGAACATGAAATATTTGCATGTGTCAGAGACAGTTAAAAGAAGATAAGGAAATAAATTTTCTCCGTAGAGACAAAGGGTAAGAAAGTTGCAAAATCCCTTCCCTTGGCAGAGTCCACTGTGGTATGGAAGTAGTTCAATGGGACAGCTGAAAAGTGCCAAATTGATTTTATTTTATATGAATGAGATCCCTGTATAAAAGAGAAGCAACAGTGTTTTTCAAATGCCACTGAACAGCGTAAAAAAGTATCTCCTTGCATTTAAGGATAGGGAGAAAAACAAATTCACAGGAAGCCTTGATTAGCGTGGCTTACCTAGAGCTGGAGAAAAATTCAGGTCATCATCCACACGTTATTCTGCATCTATCTGTAAGGATTTTGGAGGGCTATCAAGAGATGATGATATTGACAACATTGATGAGGATGATGATAAAAAGATTTACCATGTACTGAGTGTTAATGATATGCCCAGCACTGTGCTAAGCTCCGGACATAGATCATCTCATTGAATACTCAGAAGGTGGGTTAGAACCTGTCCACTTCATAGATGAGGAAATTGAACCTACGGGAAGTTGCAGAATTTGCTCAGATTACTGGATATTGTTTCCAGCACTGTAGGAAGAATTACAAATATATTTTAAGAGGAGGTAACTACCTCCTAGATTTTTCTTTTATTCTTTCATTTTCTGTTTTCTAAGTACTAAAATTTAATACAAACTCACAATTTCCTTTTCCCTAATAAGGTGATTTTGACATGGACCCCCTAAATCTTGTCAATGTAACTGCCACAGAATGCAGGCAATCTGCTGATAACGTTTAGCTGTCTTTGTTGGTCAGTACAAAGACAAGGAGTCAGGTATAGAGACTATAAGCAGAGTGGACAGTGATTCCATACTCAACAGCACAAATGGCTGGTCACCAAAATTATTGAAGGAATCTTGGATATGGTTTACCTTTAGTTTTCCTGGATGTCAGTTAAGCTGGCCATAAGACCTAATAAAAGATCACCCAATTTTATTGTTAGATTTTTAAGTGTATTTTATTCTTAATGGTTAGAGTGACAGCAAATTAAAATGGAAGAGAACACAGAGTAAATTTATCTCTACAGTTGTGGTTGAGTCTTGAAGTTATTGAGAATGAAAACAACAGATTCTAGTAGTTTTGGAAATGATTCAGCAATTGACAGTGCCAGGCTCTCTCTGCCAATACCCCTATAGTGGGATCTTAAAGTCAAGCAACCAGAAAAGATACAAGACAGAAGGAGGCATTTTTTATTTTCCATCTTTACTTAGTTTATAAAAATGTCAAGCCTCCAACTTCTTAAGTGAATTTGTTATTCTACTTGTAATTATTTAAAACATATTTTGTAAATGTAATGATTTTTGTCTTAGGAACCATCTTTTCTCTTAATCTTCACCTTTGTGGTTGCTACTCACATTCCCAATAATCAGTAATTTGGCGTGACTTGGTTTTTCAGTCTGAGTGAATCACCAAGTGTGTTGGATCTCTGAAAGTAATACTGAAAATGTATAAAACCTCAGCTATCAAATTTTCACTTGTGAATTATCACACTTTAAATGTACTCATATTTAGGTGTATGCCATGTTATAATTGGTTGGTAAACAACAACTTTATTAGAATTCATACTTTTATATTAGCAGAAACGATCAATTAAATTAAATGAGTAATAGCCCATTATTCACTAGTCAATTTGTTAAAATGTGAAGGGGAGGAGCATACTTAGGTATTTTTTTTTTACCAACCCTCATACTTAGGTATTTAAATAAAACAAGATTTTAGCTTAAAATTTGTGGAAATTTTGTGATTTTCCTTGAAAGTTGTGCATTTTTAATTCTACTCAATTATGTACCTAAAAGCTTACACATACATATAATATTTTAAATATTTGCTATGGAAAAATTGATTTCTAGTAGGATGAGGCTTTTTTAATCCTACAGCTATTCCTACTACCCAACATCTTAGAGAGTAGGTATCCCCATTTTGGTAAAGAATTTTAGATATTTTTGACTTTGGAAAATAGCATCTCAAAGACCTGATTTAATTTTGAATATTGTTATAACTTTGAATATTGAGTTAACATAACTGATGGTCAAAAGCATTTTAAATCATCTCCAAATGGAACAAAGGTTAAAATGTCCATTAATAATATCATTTCACCATAATATAGAGTTCTGCATTTATGATGTTTTAATTATTATAAAATGATATCATTGGCTATGAAATTCTAAAGCATAATATAACAACATAATATTTGTAATTAATTGAAACTGTTTAGCACTATTCTAAATTTCCTCACATATTTTGTTTGCTCTTGTCCCTTTATGCTCCTTCTAAAGCAAACACTAACACAAAGACGACATACTGTTGTACAAAGAGCACCGCATTGTGAATCTACAGACATGGATCTTCCTTATAAGTCACTCGGGTGAATTTGCAAGTTATCCAACTTCTTTGGGTGTCACTGTTCTCAGTTAATTTTAAGGCATCTTCCGGCACTACAATGTTATTAGGTTACATCTGTAGGTGGAGATTTCTTTAGGTTGAAACACACCACAGTGGATAATTTAGGTAATCTTTCCACTTGAGGAGGACTATAGATGTTCAGAATATATTGCAAGTTCTATATCTTGATTGAGCTATTTAACTCAATCAAGCTTTAATGAAGCAACCTTTCTTCATGTTTGAGCTTTACTCCTTTTTTTACAAACCATTTATAAATGCATTGATGTTTCACTTTCATGGAAAAATTGTTGTTCTACCCATACACAAATGGGTAAAGCTCCTCACAGAAAGAAAATGAATACTGTAGTTTGGAACTATAAATAATTGAAAAAAAGATAACGAAAAAATAAATATATAAAATTTTATCATGTATTTTGTTGAAAGTAATTTGTACTCTACCAAGAACTGAAAATACCATTGTTCAGTCTGTTCATATTCAAGCACTCTAGAAACAACAGAGTACCATTTAGTAACATTCATTTATTCACTCATTTAATCAATCATTTATTTTCTCCTTTAAGTCTTTATATTCCTTTACCAAATTTGTATTAATGTAAAAGCCCAGATTTGTAAATAAACAAATAAAGCATTGAGAATCAGAGGATGAAGTATATACGGGGCATTCTGGGAGCTTAAAGAATTGTCAGCAGAGTGGATATCAGGGAGTCAAGTAAGAGATAAAATGGCTAAGCTATGAGGAATTACTAGAATAAGCCACATTCTAAGCAGTTTTATCAATGAGAATTTGAAATCCCACAGATATTTGACATGTTATTGGATGACTCCATGGCAAGTAAGATATTTGCTCTCTGAGTAAATGAGATAGCTTTTATTTTTATCTTTTTAAATTGAGTCATTAGTCCATCCAATATGCCTTATTAATCTCTTTTTCTGCCATCTGAGGCCTTCATATTAAAAGAAAAATATAGAATTCGTATTATCTATTTGTCTGTATTTTACATATTTAGTGTCTCCCTCTGACCTCACCCTATATACAAATACGATTTGTGTGGGATATACAAATATGATTTGTGTTGGATTGAAAGAGATTATTCACAGAACTGAAAAAAAATTAAGAAAAGTGAAGCAATAGTAATTCTGAAAGTTTTGAAACATCCCAGTTGACAGTGTATCTATAGTTGTGACAATGAGATAAGGTAATAAGGAGATTGGTCTTAAACTACTGAATCACTTTGATGGGTTACTTGAGGTCAATTCAGCATCTAATTAAACAGAATGTGACCACTGAAGAAAATTATATAACTGTTTATATTAGGAAGTGAACATTTACAGATTTTCCAAGGATTATTAGTCATTTATGATAATAGGTAAAATAACTGTCATTTATCTTGACCTTCTAAATAAGTATTAAAAAAATAGAAAAATAAGAGGGATTAAAAAAACCTTAATCTTAAATTGAGTCTGCTCTCAATGTATGACCTTGGTTAAGCCACTTATCCTCCAAGAGACCATTATTTTTTTCCATCTGAAAAAATTAAGGTGTTGGAATAGCTGATTTCAAAGTTCTATTCCACATCCCAAACTTATTTTTCTATGCATCTATTTTTGTTAAGTCCCAAATATCAGGTATTCTGTCATAATCGAGGTATAAGAATAAATGGAACAATGATATGATCTTGAATCAATCTTATTTCATTTCTTTGGTTGAATGTTCCACGAAAAATTTTTTCTGCTTCATAAATTGAAGATGAAGAGAAAAAAAACAATAATACTACCTTTATCATTTTTAATCAAAAGAATGTATGAAATATGCATTTGGCTACTTTTCCTTGCTTTCCATCAAAGTGAATATGCAAATATATAATAACACATGGAAATATTAAGGAAGCTTTTTACAAGAGGCAAAGAAACCTTTCCAATAGAAACGTTTTAGCCTGGAGGTTGCTCTTTGATGTAAGAAGTTGAAGCTTTTGGTGTTTTAAACACCCTTATAGCAGGGTTGCCTAGCCAATTTATACTAAGTAATACATTTTCTTAAAACTTTTTTAAAATCATGAAAAAAAAATCTTGAGAATCAATTACCAATAAGACGTATTATTGGAATAACCCAGTAAACTACGTTCTGTTCTTCAGTGTGCTCTATGTAAGTACTCTGGCAAAATTGAGAACTATTATAATTCAAGTGAAAACAGCAACTAATCCATTAGTCCATAAATAGTATCTAGCTGGGTATATGGAAAATTTGCTGCTCTTTTTGGGTATTATACTTCTCATTTGTTTCTTGATGTTCAAGTAAAATTGTCAGTCATACTTTATTTCTTTTTCTCACCTCCCACATCAAATTCATTAAAAAGTCCTACTGGGTTTAAGTCAAAATGTACTCTGAATCCATCCATTTATCTATAATTTCTATGTTTTTCATTGACCATATTTAAAATTGGCACCCATTACTCTGAATAGTATTTCTTATTATACTTACTTGATCCATTTTTTAATATGGTACTTATTTTTGTTTTACTTATTTAACTGATATGTTTTGTCTCTTTCCACTAGAATCTCAGCTCCATGAATTAGGTGATTTTGTTTGTATTGTTCACTACTATAATTAATTCCATGTCTTAGAAAAGTAACTGGTACTAGTAGGCACTCAACAATTATTTGTTGACAGAATCTCCACTGCACCTCACCTAGTCCAAGCCCCACATTGTGGGGAGCCATAATTTCTTGTTATTTTGTAGCCTTGCAGACTGGCTCAGTTTATGGTTAACTTGTTTTAGCTCTTAAGGCATTGTCTCTGCCTACACCTGGAGGGTGCTTGCAAGCTGCTGAGAAATGAGGTGGGAGTGGCCGGTTCCCGGACACAGATCACTGATGATTATCAGGGTAATTGGTGGGCTTTGTCATTGAGAAAATGACTTTGGGGAAGTTTCAGTGATTTTGTAGTTTCTATGTAGAAGTTAAAAATTTACTCTCAATGAGGTAATGCACACTCGTGATTGTTAAGCTGCACGTACACAGGTGGTATAAATTGGTATAGGAAAGTAAACTCCGCGCATCCATGAACTAAGCCCCACAATCTGAGCCGGATCCTAACCACGCGGTGTTCCTCACCGTTACCCCTATATTCAGGTCCCTGTTCGGGCGCCAAAATGTAGCGGACCAGCCGTTACAAGTCGAACAGTTTCTGACAAGGGGAGTGGGAATGAAAAAGAGACACTCACACAATTGATGATGCGGCCGGTCTTCAGTGATCCTGAAGCGCGGAGTTTACTTTCCTATACCAATTTATACCACCTGTGTACGTGCAGCTTAACAATCACGAGTGTGCATTACCTCATTGAGAGTAAATTTTTAACTTCTACATAGAAACTACAAAATCACTGAAACTTCCCCAAAGTCATTTTCTCAATGACAAAGCCCACCAATTACCCTGATAATCATCAGTGATCTGTGTCCGGGAACCGGCCACTCCCACCTCATTTCTCAGCAGCTTGCAAGCACCCTCCAGGTGTAGGCAGAGACAATGCCTTAAGAGCTAAAACAAGTTAACCATAAACTGAGCCAGTCTGCAGGCTACAGAATAACAAGAAATTATGGCTCCCCACACCACATCATCTCTCACCTGGGTTATTTCAGTAGTCTCCTGCCGCCTCTCACATCCTTTTCTTTACAAACATTGTTTTTGTTCACAAAGCAGGTCTTTTAAAAACATACATACCATACTATAACCTTCACAAGTTTACCATTGCCCTTAGGACACATCCAAACTCACTGGAATAGCTAGAATGCTCTGATAGGAGTTTGTCTCTACTCTCCAGCCCCACTGATCTCAAGCAAGCCAGGCTGGTTCCTAGTTCAGGCTTTTTTGACTTGCTTTTCTTTGTCAGGAATCCTTTCCTCAGAGATCTTCTTGAGGTTTGCTTTCAACTCATAGGTCAAGTGTCTCCCCTTTGGAGAGCAGGCTCTTCATACATTGTGAACTTGTACAGTTTGTGTACTTATACAAAGGCCCGACACTCTGCTCCCCTACCCAAGACTGCATGTGTTGGACTGGGGCTCCAACTGCTCAGGGGAAGAACTGCCTCTTAATTTTGTATGAAGCAGAGCCCCTTAGCCAAAAATGGCCACCAAGGTCTGCACAACCCAGAGAGGATGCTTAATGGTCCTGCTATTTATTATCCAGATCGCAATCTCTTTCCCTAGCCATTCTCTGCCCCACCACCCTGTTTTGATGTCTCTACATATATAAGGTCTGAGTACATATATAAGGTCTGAAATTAACTATCTTGCTTATCCCGTCTCCTCCATTTCTAATGTAAGCTTTATAACCCCAGGATCTTTCCCTTCTTCACTGTGGTCCCTCAGTGACTGCATTAGTACTGCAATGTCCGTAAACAATCACCACAACCCAGCTGGAGCAGACACTATGTTTTTATTTTACCTTGAAACAACTGAGACTTAAGTGATAATTACAGGTGTACTATATACTCCCTCCACAAGACTGAGTACAAAGAATGCAAAGTGCTTATGTAGAATTCAGCAATACACAAGTAGGAGGTTTAAAGATGCCTATGATTAGAGTAAAAACCTTGATCGACCCAGCTCACACAAACTCCTGAAGTTTTTTAGATGACTCCTTGTTGGTGAGGTTTCCTTTCCATAGACAAATGTGAAAAAATGAGTGAGTGGTATCTCACATTTTTTACATAGGTGAGGTTCGAAAAGGTGTGTTTGATACTCCAAATCCCTCTACCTCGAGGCCTCCTTTCATTTTGTTAAGTAGTCCATAGTCCAAAATTACAAGACAAGAGAAAGAGACCCTCAGTAAGGAAAGTTGAAGATCAAGGTGTCCTTATTGTAAAAGAGACACTAAAACAATCACGTCTCAGCCTAAAATATAAAACCATATTTTAATTTAATTTTAGTATTTATTCAATTTATTTTTATTTTAAAATATTTTATTAAAATATAGCTGACATACAATTATTATATTAGGTTCAGGTTGCCACAATAGTTACTCAACATTGATATATCTAAAGAAATGATCACCATGATATAGCAACCATCTTACTTACACTGTACAATGCTATCACAATATTACTGACTATATCCCCTATGCTGTACAATACATCCCCATAACTTATTTGTTTTCTACCTAGAAATCTGAACCTCTTATTCCCCTTCACCTTTTTCTACTCTTTTTTATTTTTCAATTACAGCTGACATTTAATATCATTTTCTATTAATTTCAGGTGTACAGCATAGTAGTTAAATATTTATAGAACTTCAGAAGTGATCCCCCTGACTAGTCTAGTACCCACTTGGCTCTGTATATACATGGTTATTATCATATCATTGACTATGTCCCTATGCTTTACTTTATATTTCCATGACTGTTTTGTAAGTACCAATTTGTATTTCTTATGCCTTCACCTTTTTCACCCGATGCCCCAATACCCCTCCTGTCTATAACCCCAATAAACCAATAAACCCAATAAACCCCAATAAACCCAATAAACCCCTAGTACCCATCCGACATTATGCATAGTTATTACAATATTATTGACTATATTCCTTATGATATATCCTGCATCCCCATGACTGTTTCGTAACAACCAATTTGTACTTCTTAATCCCTTCCCCTTTCTCACCCATTCCCAGCACCCCTCCCATCTGGCACCATCAAAATATTCCCTGTATCTATGAGTTTGTTTCTGGTTTTTTAATTTATTTTGTTCTTTAGATTCCATATATAAGAGAATTCAAATTGCATCTTACTTTTGCTGTGTGGCATACTTCACTCACACAATAGCCTCCAGGTCCATCTGTGATGCTGCAGATGGCAAGAACCCATTCGCTTTCAGAGCTGAGCAATATTCCATTGTGTATATGTACCACATACTCTCTATCCATTCATGCATTGACAGACACCAGGCTGCCTCCATATCTTGGCCATTGTAAACAATGATGCATTGAGCACATGGATGCACATATCCCCTCGTTGTAGTGATTTGAGTTTCTTCGGTTAAATACCCAGAAGTGGAATAATTCGGTCCTTCTTTGTCACTGGTTATACCCTTTGTTTTAAAATCTATTTTGTCTGTTATAAGTATTGCTCCCACAGCTTTTTTATTTTCCATTTTAATGAAACATCTTTCCCATGATTTAATTTCACTCTGTCTTTTGACCTGCAGTAAGTCTCGTATAGACAGTATAGACATGTCTCGTATAGACATATGTAAGAGTCTTGTTTTCTTATCCATTCAGCCACTCTATGTCTTTTGATTGGAGCACATAATCCATTTACATTTAAAATAATGGTTGATTGATATGTGGTTATTTCCATTTTATTATTCATATTTTTGTCTTTTTCTTCCCCCGCCCCCCATCTTAAAAAGTCCCTCTAAGATTCCGTGTAATACTGGTTTGGTGGTGAGGAATTCCTTTAGCTTTGTCTTGTCTAGGAAGCTCTTTATTGGGCCTTTGATTCTATTAGGGTGGTGCAAAAGTAATTGCAGTTTTTGCAATTATTTTTAACCTTTTAAACCTCAATTACTTTTGCACCAACCTATTAAATTGGCATATTTCCTTCAAATCCCTTCTGGCCTGTAAAGTTTCAGTTGGGAAATCAGATGACAGTCTTATGGGGACTCCCTTGAAGGTAACTAACTGTGTGGGGTTTTTTTGCTGCTTTTAAGAGTCTCTCTTTGTCTTTAACCTTTGGCATTTTAATGTGACTTGGTGTGGGCCTCTTTGGGTTCATCTTGTTTGGGACTTTCTGTGCTTCCTGGGCTGGTATATCTTTTTCTTTACCAGATTAGGGAAGTGTTCAGTCATTATTTCTTCAAATAGGTTTTCAATTCCTGTTCTCTCTCTTCTTGTGGTACCCCTATGATGTGAATGTTTATACACTTGATGTTGTCCAAGAGACGTCTTAAACTCTCCTCATTTTTTTTGGATTCTTTTTTCCTTTTGCTGTTCTGATTGGGTGTTTTCTGCTACCTTATCTCCTAAATTGCTCATTCAATCCTCTGCTTCATCTAATCTACTATTGATTCCCTCTAATGTACTCTTTGCTTCAGTAATTGTATTCTTCATTTTTGACTTGTTCCTTTTTATATTTTCTATCTCCATTTTTATGTTTCTTATCGCTTTGTTGAAGTTCTCTCTCAAATCATTGAGTATCCTTATAACCAGTGTTTTGAACTGTGTCTGTTAGATTACTTGTCTCCATTTTGTTTAGTTCTTTTTTGGGAGCTTTGTTCTATTCTTTTATTTGAGAAATGTTTATTTGTCTCCCCATTTGGCTGCCTCCCTGTGTTTGTTTCTATGTAGGGCTGCTATGCCTCCTGGTCTTAGAGTAGTCTTACGTATTAGCTGTGCTGCGGGAACCAGTGGCACAGTCTCCCTGGTCACCAGAGACCAGGGATCGAGGTGTATCCCTTGTCTGGTTGTGTATGCCTCCTGTTGTAGTTTAGATTTGGTTGCTGTTTGCACATCAAGGGAAGGATTGACCCTCAGGCTGATATGTTGTGAAGACTAGTTGTGACTACAGTGAAGCTGTCATGCAGGGACTGACCCTACAGAGCAGAGTTGGCTTTAGCAAGGCTCTGGTTCCTGTCCTTTGGGTGTGTGGTACTTGGAGTTGGCCAGGTAATGCTCTGGCCTAGTCCAAAGCTGTCCACTAGTCTACCAACCCCTGGACTTTCTGGGACGGTACCTGCTACAGGCCAAGTTCAGCCGCAATCTGAACCCTGACTGGGGCCACCTGGCTTGAGCCACAAAGCAATTCAGAGATGGCCACTGCCCACGCTGTGCTTGGAGGTGCCTTGAGAAGCCAAGCCATGAACCACGGCCGGCTGCCGCTAATGACGGTCTTAAGGCTGCTCAGCCTTTGGTACAGGACACACTCAAGCCAGATGCTGCTTATTTGCGTTTTGTGAACCTTTGTTCTGAAAGGAATGTCTGCAGTGTGAGCCAAGGCAGGCCATTTATATGGAAAAGCCATTGGAAGCAGCCATTGGGTGTGCCCAAAAGTTGGATGGGGCATGGTCTCAGGGAATCATTAGGGTGGAGCAGAGGAAAGGTGATAGCCAATTTGCTAGAGACTTATATGACGTCTGCCTGTGTCTGCACGCACGTAGGTGGGTGGGCTCAACAACAAACCAATAGCTTCCGTGAGCTCCTCCATCAGGAAGAAAGCTGCCTCACCAGACTCTCTCTGAAGATAGACAACTTAGTTCCTCCCTGTATGTCCCTGGCACCTTTTAAGCTGCTTGCCCAGTGCTGGAGCTCAGAGCCAGTGAGTCCATCAGCAAGTAAGTTTGTGTCTTTTTAAGAGCAGCACCTGAAAATCCAGCTGCCCTCCTTCTCACTCAGCCACAATCTCTGCTGGTTTTCACAGCCAAAAGTAATGGGGACTTCTCTCCCCCACACTGAAATTCTGAGCTGGGGAGGGGCCTTTAGCTCCTCAGCGGTGTGCCTTTGCAGCCAAGATATCACTCCCAAATTTTAATGGTCATACCTGGGTGTGGAACCAGCCCTGTTCTCATCTCTGTTCCTCCTACCCGTCGGATGTGCTGCTTCTGTGGTTCATATTTCGGAGTTGTAGGGCTTCAGTTCAGCTAGACTTCAGGTGATTCTCAATATTGGTTGTTCTGTGGTTTAGTTGTAATTGACGTGGTCTTGAGAGGAGGTGAGAACAGCATTTACCTACTCTGCCATCTTGACTGGAAACCTATTCAATTTTAAATACTAAAAATATCATTCTGCATGTTACAATAATAGTCAGTGTAAGAACCTTGTTCCAATGTGTAAAAGTAATATTGCTTTAACAAACTTGATTATCATTTTCTTACAAATTCAGATCTTCCCATTTTACTTTTAGTGGTAGATTTATAAATGCCTTTATGAAACTGAAACAATGACTTGGGATGGGAATTTTTAATGATTTCACACTTTGTAATTTTTTTTTAATTTAAATGAATTTAACTCAATTGTCACTCACTAGAGTGACACATTCTCCATCTGAGGATCTATAGCCATTTATCGTTTGCAGTAGTGAGGCTTTTTAAGAGTTTATCATCTTCTGAGTACCTCAGTACCTGCAGGAAAATGCATTGGGGACCGAAGGAATAAAATATCTATCAGGCATCCGAGAAAACAATGTCCTCAAACATTTGCTTCAAGATTTAGGGAGTAGATTCAGTTGTCCAGAAATGGTTTCCAACTAGGGAATCTCCTTTGATAAGAAACTAGATAAATTAAACTTTAGTAGAGTGATTTATTTTATTTATTTATTTATTTATTTATTTTTTAACCCATGTGATCTGAATTCAGCTCATGGCCTTCTACTTAACTTGAGGTCTGAGTAATTTCATTCATCATTTCTAGCAAAGTAAAGAAAACAGTAGCTTCGATCATTGAAAGAATATGCATGTAAATATCCCCAGGGGAATTTTTACTAAACCCACAGCAATCAAATTGGGTTTTGAGAAAGAAAAAAGAAAACTCAGAACAATAAAATATCCGTAGCTTACAAACATGCCATTCAAGTTTATAGAAATAATTCAGCCAAAATCACTCAAGGAACAAAAATAAAGCCAATTCACTATGTTTGAATGTCAAAGGGATTTTCAGGTAATAGCTTGTAGAAGTGAAGGACACCTTTGAGTTCCAATGTAAATTTCAACAACGTAAATCTTTGCTTTAGAGAGGAACAGTTCTCAGGAATTTCAAAGAAATACACTCCTAATAAAATTCTAATCCTCTTTCCTGTAAATGAGTTCTGCTACTTCTGTCATTTTTAATTTTATCTGTTATGTCTTTGTTTCTTACTTCAAAAATCTCTTTCAAGTTCTCTTGTGAGAACAGATAAAATGTAAATTGTAAATACCTTATTGGAAAAATAATTAATATTTTGAGTATTTACTATGTGTTGACTGCCTTATCTCTTAATCCTCATAACTGCCTTAAAAACTATCCTAATTTTATAAACTGAGGCTTGGAATCTTCATGATTTTTCAAAATTCTTGCAGATTATAAGTGATGGAGCTAAACTGTCACTTATATCCATTTGAGTCTAAGCATAAACCCTTTATTCTAAACAACATTGCTTTCATTATAAAATTTCTATTAATATAATATTACTTTGATATGATTATAAAATGTCATATGTGATACATAACACATGCATTCATAAAGCAAAATGGTCTCTGATTTCAATAGCATTCTCTGACATTATTTGAACAGAAAATAAAATTTTTCTATAAGTCAGTGCTAATGTCATGTGTCATGCTCTAGTATAACAAGGCTGATTGTTTTGGGGCCCCCTAGAAACAACAAAAACTTGTCCTAAACTAATAATTTCTCTGCTAAGGCTAATTGTCACTGTCACCATGGAGGCAGGCAGCCATGTGGCTTTTTCTTTCACTTTTTCTTGCAGTTCTACTTCCCACTGCATCCACTGCCTCATAACGATGCAGTCAGTCATATTAAGAAGAATGTAAGGTAGTCGATTATAGTTGTAGAGAATTTCTGATATAAACTGGATAATGCACGTTATGCTGCACAAGCACCAGTTTGTTTGTTTTAGTAATTCTATGTATTTTTGCATCTGGGCCTTTTTTTTTTTTTTTCCTTTTTAACTAGATACTCACTACCTGGAATCCATTTTTTTCCCCTCCCTTCTTTACCCTACAACTCCTTTTAGGCCTTTAAATGCACGTTACAATTAATCTCCTCCAGGAATATTCTGCAAACATCCCCTCTGTGTATATTATTTCCATCATCACACTGCATTACAATGTTCTGTCTGTAAGTCTGTTTTAGCCACTATGCTGAGAACCTCTTGAAAGCAGCGTTGGAGTTAAAAGTTCTTCTTCAGTGCCTGGTGCATGATAAGTGCTCACTAAAACTTTTTTTTTTTTAATAACATAATGACTTTATAATCCCTCTGGGAAAATCTAAGAATATTTTATACTGTAAATTATAAAGACTTTTCCAGGGAAGAAATTTCATATATTTTGAAATAAATTTGTAAAGAGCTTATCGAGACTATAAAAGATTTATGCCTCTACACTTACTATTGTTCTGGGAAGTATCTAACAGAGGAACAAAGGAGTTTAGATTGAACAGGTACCATTCTATGAAGGTATTTTTGAAAGCCTTAGTATTTAGAAACAATTGAATTACATTCATGACCACTTGTATTTTAAACTTTAGCCATTTGATTAACTCCTTCCTAAACCTAAACTCTCCTAGATTTTAAAAACTATAAAAAACCATCCTACCTTAGAAATATTTTTCAAGAACAGCTCTCAAGCACGACTCGAGAATGAATCTTTCCAAGGATACATCCCTCTGACTTACAAAGAAGGTGAAAACAGGGTGGAAGCTTCACTCATCTGTCCCTTTTCAGCTGCAGTCCATGGACCCCCTTAAACAAGATAGCACTCTGTTTGCCTTACACCACCTGAGAGCAATATTAAGCACCTCAAATCTAGAGCCTGAGTAGAACTCCAGTTCTATTTCCTAGGAGCTGAATGGTCTCAACCCGTTTGCCTCAGTTTCAAACTATAAAATGAAAATTATACCCTAAGAATCTCGAAGATAAAATAATTTCATATATCAAAGCTGTTTGGAATTGTTCGAGGCACATAGTAAGCCCTGCATAGACATTTGCTGGGGAAAAAACGTGGATCAAATTGTGTTTTTTTTGTTTTCTGTTTTTTTTTTTTGTTTTTTTACTGTGCCCAGGCTTCTCTTTTCTTTGCTCACTAAAAAAAGGAACTTCCCTGTTGCATTACGTTTCTATCAAATCTTTGTACTCATGAGGAAAAAAATTAAATAATCATGTGGATTGATATTTTTCTAGGTATACGGGCTGCATGTCATGAAACAATACGCTTTGCTTTTACGCATACTTAAACAAGCTTATGCCTCAACATGGTGGCTCTAACAACTAAAGAAAATCCTGTAATGAATGGAGACCAACCTCTCCTTGGCATGAGGGTCTAGGCCTGGAATTCTTCCCTTCTTACCACCACAGAACGTGGTGTGTGCAACTCCAATTGCTTCACTTGCTAATCCACAATTCACCGGAGCGAAGTAATTTGATGAATTCTAAAAATGGAAAACTTCCAGTAGAAGCAGGCAGGTCTGCTGACATTTGATAATATCTAGTTGTCAGTGAGATTTTATAAGGTGCATATGCCCACGTTGATTCCTGGGTTAAAAAGAAACACACAGCAGGAGTTCCTGAATTAAAAATTAAGGATAAGATATTTTGCAAGCATTTCATATGAAATCGTATGTTAGTTAATGTTTACTGTTCATAGCCCGGATGGTTTTGGTTAATTAAATAAATCACCTGGGATAAGGAAGCACTCAGAAACGATTGTGGATTTTTATACAGTTCATAATGAGCCCAGAGACTTGAGGGAGCCTTTCAAGTTTCTATAAAACTGAATACATTTCCCTTTGGCCTATTATTTACTTAACTGCAGGTCATTTATTTTGGCAGGAGAAAATGTACCTGTTCAAAATCAAAAGGCCTATGAATTTTAACCTTCTTTTATTGCCTATTATATCATTTGAGAATTTTTAGTGAAATGAAAAAAAAAATGGTTACTTTTCCCTATATTAGGATTTTTCTTAGCTTCTGTGATTTTAGTTTCCATAATTTAAGTGCATATTGAAAATAAATTGCTTTATTTGACTGAATGTAGATTTTTCATTAATGAAGTCCAGTAGATATATTTAACATGTTTAAGTCTATGAAAAGTAATATATTTAGAAATGTCTCTGAAGATAGCCGAACCTGTGTATGTATGCACTTAAAAAATTTCACCTAATAACATTTTCTCATTGCATAATAATATGAATTTATACTTCAGATTATGAATTATGCATGTTGGGGACAGATCTAGCTATTTTAGTTGTGGATATTAAATTTGTTAATACTGTTTTTTCAATACCTACTTCTGCATTGTATGCACAGGACAAAGCCAGCCATACCACCTCCATTACCAACAGAAAAAGCTTCCAGACCAACTCCAGCCTCACTTACACTTGAAGGCAAGTATTTTATTTTAGTTTTTCCAAAGATCTTCTCTATTATAGATAAAACAGAATGTAAATAAACAACATAAAATAATAACAGCAACAAAATGCATATTTCTCACATAATTTTAGTATGCTTACACACTACATAGCTACAGTTTACTTTTCCTGAAATTACAGTTTGTTTCCTTTTTAGAAAACCAAAAAATTTCCCCTTAAGATTCTATATTGGTGTTCATCAGCTTCCAGAAGGATGACAAGCTTTGTACCCTGGAAATCAACCAGAAAGTATATGGACAAATCGGCAAGGATATGCCTTGCAATTATTACAGTTTCACTCCAACTTGATCAATTAAGTGTCTTAAGACTCTGGTGTTCAGAGATTCTGAGTTTGGATCTGAGTTCTACCTCTTACTAAGTGTGTAAATTTGGGATGTTACTTAAATTCACTGTTCATGGAGTTTTGTCATCCCCAAGATGGGTAAAGAATAGTACTGATCTCGCAGAGTTACTATGAGGATGAAATGGTGTGTGTGTGTGTGGTTGTGTGTGGTGTGTGTGTGTGTGTGAACTTATGAGTGCTTTATAAAATTAATAACACTACTACTAATAAATAATTCTTCAAAATATGATGTTCAAGATCAGCAAAATTAAAGGACGAAAGTAATATCACAATCAAATTTGATATTTAGAAATTTAAACATCATTTCATTAAGCCTTCATTTGTTCCTTCAATTATTTATTAAATCCCAGCTACGGGATCATGTCAAATATCATCCAAAGTGCTGGGGATTCAGACATTAATGGAAAATAGTTCCTGCCCACTAAGACTTAGTTATAGATATAAATTAAAAGTATTAAAAAAAGAGCCTGATACAAAATACAAGTAATTAAAGCCAAGTGCACCACTGATTCTTTGCAAGAGTACAAACAGAGGTCTTCCCCAGATCACCACAGCACGCATTCCACCCCTAGCTCTGTCTCACACTGAAAGGGGACCTTCTGTGCACACATGTGGACACCAGCCTTCTTGTTCAAGTTCTGTCCACTCTGTTCAACAGCCACCTATTGGCTTTGACCGCCCCTTGAGACTAAGGGTGACCACTCTTATGAGGATTCATTCAGGAAGAGGTCCGTGTAGCTATTGGCATCAGAGTAAGGGCTGGGTGAGGATTGGGTGTGGTGGGGAATCAAGGGTCCCACGATCTGAGTATAAGAGAGAAGAGACTCCAGGTGGCCAATCTGTCCTCCCCACTAACTCCTAGAACCAGGGCAGGAGTATAGCTGGAGGTAGACTCCGAAGAGCCCTGTAAGCACAGAGCCTCCAAGAGGGGCCTGGTTGCTGGGTTCTAAGACATGTACTGATTGTCACAATGTGAGAAGAACCAAAAAAATAAGTCAGCACAAAGACTGTGGAAGCTTAGAGAAGAAAGGTATAGCTAGCTCTGTCGGAAGAGGTGAGAAGGACCACAGAAAAGGCAGAGGTAGCTGTAGAGCTGAAGTTCCAAGAAAAGGTTTTCATCATGCAGGCAAGGAAGAGGAAAGGAGCATTACTGTTAAAAGGATTGGCATGTGCAAAGGCATGGAGATGAGAAAGAAGGAAGTCTGGTCCAGAGAAGTATAAGTAGTTCATCGTGGAGAGAAGGAAGAAGGCATGGAGAGAGTTTGGGAGAGAGATGAAAAGACATGCAGAGGAAAATGATGAGGTATCTTGTATAGGCAAACTTGGGTTTATTTTATCTTTAAAGTTTTATTATAAAACATTGAATAGTAAAATAAATCCCCAATATACTCAGGCTGCTGATACATTCATCAACATTTTCTATTCTTACCTATCTAACTTCTCTTCTTCCCTTTTCCTTTTTTTGATTGAATTTTTGTTTGTATTGCAAACCTTTGACATCATGCAATTTCACTCAGCTGAGGAATTTTTCTTTTATTTTAAAATTTGATACATTTACGTGGTTGAAATTTAAAAGTTACAAAACTATTTAGGATGAAAGTTTTTCTCCTGACCTATCCAACTACCAAATTCTCCTCCTCACAGGAAATCAATGTTAGTTCCTTGAAGAAATATTTTGTGCATATACAAACACAAATATTCCCCCCTCAGCTAAGGGATTTTTATTTTTTATCTATAGAAAATGAGGAGTTTCTCATGGATAGAATAGACGTGTTCATTTAGAAAGATCAACTTGGCTCTCATCCTACACGGTAGATCTGTGGTTTGAGATTGGCTGTAGGCTCTTGGGAAAAGAATAGTCAAAACAAGTTGTAAAGCCTGAACTAAACAGGAGCGTAGTGGATGGAGAAAAGGAGGTGGATTAGAAGAGATCGGAGCAGAAAAGTATCAACAGGTCTAAGTATCAGATTGGATATAGGTGCTGAAGTAGAAGAAAGACTGAAGGCTTTCTGAATTAGGTATCCGAGTAGGCAGTTAGTGCCATTAACTAAGATGGAATCCCCTGAAAGAAAATCTGCCCAGTGAGGAGAGAAGGAAAATGATGGGTTTTTAGTCTGGGGACATGAGAGTTTCCCATGGGACGTCAAGATAGAATTACTTCTGATTATACATTTATGTTTCACACATTTAATAGCCAGGGAAGGATTTGAGTAGTTGAACACATGAAGTTTCCTAAGGTTATATTCTGACACCAATATGTTCTATGTACTTGTCTGGCCAGATCATGACCACCAAGTCATGCCTACACTATGTTCTCTTCAACGCACATTTATTTAGAATATTATGTTTGCTATAGCCATATGCATTTCACATTTAATATTCTAAAATCCTACAAAGCAGAGATTATTATTAACGATAATAAATGTAGTCCTGGAGTTTACTTATTTATGCTAAATTAATAAATAGCAGAACTGGGATTCCAGCCCCTGGATTTTAGTTCTATGTCCAGGGAATTTTCTGTTATATTATTATGCATCATTGAAGTTTGAGGATTATATATTCACATCTCCTGAGATTGTCAACAAGTTCTGGAAAATGGGGACAAAGTTTCGTGCTTTAGATTTCATGCACTTCTGTGATAGAAATATTGTGCTATCAGTCAAGAGAACCCAAGCAACGCCTCTCAAAATTTCATGTGCCTACAAATCACCTGGGGATATTCTGAAAATGCATTTTCTGATTTGGTAGGTCTAGGGTGGGGGCTGAGATTCTGCATTTTCGCCAAGCTCCTAAGTATTGCTGATGCTGCTGGAACAGGATCACATCTGAGTAGCAAACCTCTAGATGATTTAGCAAGGAGATGGAGAGTGACTGAATATTTCTAAAATGCTTTAATTTAACATTAGTCACCTGAATGAACTGCAATTGACCAAACGCCCTTCAGAATTACAGGAATGCCACTTGTGGAGAAATTTTGACTGCTAGTGTCTGGGGAAAAAGCCAAAGGTTTCAGGCTAAGTACCTAAGCATTCTAGAAAGGCTCAAAAGAGAGCAAGAAAAATGCCATTGGGAATGGGGGAAAGGTTACATTATACTTGTAAATTATAGCAACCTATTATATAGTATGCAAAATATCTTGATTTGGTTATCTACTTGAATTGAATGAATTAGCACTTGCAAATTTTAAATAAAAATTCATACAATTTATAAATCAGTACTGTATCAATTCCAATATGAAAAAAATAATTTGTTTGGTCATTAAAGGCCGTGATTTAATGTAAAGTTCATGTAATGTCTCACTCCAAGATTCCAAATCGCCAGTACTCCTTGAATATTTAGAGAGCAGTCCAGATCTTGTCCAGAGTTTGAAATTTTTGTCTCCATTCAGTTCAGCTACAGACATATTTTATTGGTCCACACAGGTCTTTAATTTATTCTTTTTAGAGGTGATCATCTTGAACAGGACAAGCTTCCCATTGTCTCCATTGACGTCCATGCCTTCTTCACCCATCTGCTCACAATGTTCCAGACTTGTGGGTGTGTGACAATTATATAAAGACAGTTTTAAAGACAACATTATTATATCAAGAGGAAATTGCCTTGGTGTCTTAGTATACATGGGCTACCATAACAAAATGCCACAGACTGAGTGGCTTAAGCAACAGAAATTTGTTTTCTCTCAGTTTTGGAGGCTGGGACTCCAAGGTCAGAGTACCCAGCGTGCCATCATGCCTGGGTTCTAGAGAGATCTCCCTTCCTGGCCTGCAGATGGCCTCCTCCTCACTGTGTGCTCTCATGGCAGTGAGAGAGCTCTGCTGTCTCTTTCCTTAGAAGGACACCAGTCCTATAGTATCAGAGCTCCACGCTTGTGATCTCATTTAAGCTCAATAACCTCCTAAAGGCCCTGTCTCTTAAAAACAGTCATGTGGGGGTTAGGGCTTTAACATGTGGACTTGGAGAGGATACAGTTCAGTCCCTAACATTTGATCGACTCTAAGTTTAATTAATATATAAGTAAAGCAGCTTAAATATTTACCTCATACAATTAGAGTCGTTTTAAACATTTCTTTTTGAGTAATTAATGATTTTGTCGTTTTTTTTGTGTGTGTTTTTTTTAATTTCTGTCCTGTATGATTTTCTAATAGCATAAATTCCAAACTTGAAGCTTGTGTCATTTTCTCTACATGCTTATAATTTATAGGAGTTAAATATTTTTTTTAAAAAATTGTCTTAACTAGACTCAAATACAACTGAGTTTATACTGAAGGTAATAACAAAAACTCTGGGAAATCTCCTCATTGGCTATTATTGTGTATCATTTACCTAGCTAGTAAACAAATGCTTTAGAAAAAAAACATAGAACCCAGTCGAGAAAGACACAGAGAGAAAACAGAGTTATAGTTCTTCTACATTTGGACTATAATAGTTTATGTGACACAAAACTGGTAAGTGACTATCTCACTGCCCAAATGTTCACAGGAGAAGCGGTCGCCTATAAATAACAGTGTCACCTTAAGTTTCATCAGATTTTAATTCTGTTTTGAGGAGGCCATAAATCAAGGGACTCCAGTTCTCCAATCTGAGGCAGATTTTAATAGTCAGATTATTCAAGTGTTTGATTCCAGTTTATCTCCTAGCAGAGGTTCATAAATGTCCAAGTAGCAAATATTTTGCCTATCAGTCTTCCACTTGGAAGAGAGATGTGTCATTTGTTAAGTGGGACACTTGGGTTCTAATTTAACATTTTATCCTGGAAGCTAATACTATGTGTAAGTGAATAACATACATTAATAACAGGATTACAAGGCTTCTGAGGTAGAGGCTTTGCCCTGAGGATGCTGGCACTGAGCAGTTTCCCAAGGAGTTCGCATTATCAGGAGATGCTGGGCTTTGTCAGGGCTTGCATATGTTCTGCCTTCGACTCCATTAACATAATTAATTAGTAACGAGGACGTATTTAGTATTAATCAAGCTGTTTTCAGTGAGGCTGATTATGCACCATCCTTGATGTACTATTTTAGTCTGGAACTTCCTCAAGACCAAGTTTCAAGAAAATGGCATTTTATGAAAAGGAACTCGCATGTGGCCCTAAAGTATGTGATGGATTTAAGGAACATTTATAACAGGTCAAATGTAGGAGCTTAAACACATTTTGCATTTTAATGTTTACAGAAAGTAGAGTTTGCATATAGACTGGATTACAAGTGTGCTCACAGGAAATTGGAAACATTAGGATTTTATCAGTAGAAATCTAAAAATATCATGGACCTTGTTATGGATGAAAACACTCTATACATCTGTGAAGCCCTTAAACATCATTTTGTGCTTTCATAGCACTTAAAAAACAATGTTTCAAGCAGCACTTATTTCATTATGTGAAGTATCAAAGTATGGGTACACTTCTGATCTCAGGCCATGCATCTAATGCCTGTAAGGCAAAGAAGTCTTGACTTCCTTGAATTTCACTTGCCCACATCGCACACTTAATAAAGTTTTTTTGCTTTGAACCTTTGGATATAAAGACTAATTGTATACAAAATCAGTTGCTCCTTTGACTCCTACTATATTTTTTAGAATATGTTTGGCCAGGGAAAGAATGCTACAATAACATTGAAAAGAGTTTTATATAATAACCACCCCATGCAATCATTGTCAATTTGTGTTTAATTATAGGCATAACCTAATTGAAACTGACTTAAATATGGACCTAACTTTAATATAATATTAATTCTCATGATCTTTCAAAAAAGCATTACATTTTTGTGACAGAATTAATTCCCATGTCTATTGGGAGCTCTTACTGGGGCAGAAAGGTCTGCAGGTTCAAAAAGTCACTGTAGTTATTTGTTCATTCCACAAACAGAGCAGATCATGTAAGTCCCCCAACTCCCATCAAACGATACCTTATCATATTAACATCACAGGTGGTTTTCACCCACAGCATAAGAGGTGTTTTATCATCAGATGTTTGTCAGGAGTATATTTAGGAGAGAGGAGCCCCTTAGTCTGTTCTCAGAGTCCTCCAGGGTTAAACAGGACAGCTTTAGGCATTTTCCATCTCTTCCCCAATCACCAAACAAAACAAACAAAACAAAAAACCCCAAAAAACAGCTGGTTCATAAAATCTTTGTTTAAGCATAATTACCAGATACGATTCCATTATTTTTAATCAATGCCAGATTTTTTTTCTTTTTCCTACTCAACCCCAAAGCTCTCCTGCACCAAACACCACATTTTTTGTTATTATTGATCCATTTCAGGTAAAATTGCCACAATTCATCTATTGTGGCAAAGATGTTGATGGAAGAAGTTACATGATCCCTTATTCAGTATATATCTTATACCTAAATTATGTTTAACAGCCCATTACAAATATCCAATTTGCATAAATGAAGCCAGAAATAGTAAGATGAATAAATACTGTATATCCAACTATCTTCTTGAATAAATATATAACTGGTACTAACTTAGTATTGCAATTGTAAATAATATTTTAAATACCATCACAGAAATATGGGCCAGAGAAGACCAGGGACCCAGCTTCCAATCTCAGCTTTGACATTAATCTGTTGTATGATCTTTGACAAATCAATTTCTGGAGCTTCCACTTCTTTACCTGTAAACTGTGAGAACTGAACTTAAATGGTCTCTGAAGTCCCTCTCTGCTTTCACACCCAGAGATTTCAAGTTTATTTTCTTCAGGCTGGTAAAAAGCTGCCTTAAGAGCAGGGTGAAGACTGAGTGGCTTTCCATGGTGGTTAAGCAGCTGCCGGGAGATGTGTAAGGTATACTCGTGGTCTAGATAGAGATGTCAAACTTGGGGCAAACAAGCAAGTCCCCATGCAGTGGATGTTACTATGAAGCATTATTTAGTGAAGTACAAAAGTGAGTTGTACAGATCATAAAGGCTGCAAAGTCAGGAAGAAGATGAGATATGAGCAAGGCAAGGCTAGGCCATGAAATCACAAGCCTTGCTTTGGGCCATAAAGAGTAAGTTGGAAGGATTTGTACAGAGGAGAAAGAAGCATTATAAGAAACTTATTATAAGAAAATTTCTTACCATAGGATGCACCCGAGGACGACGCTTTGCAGGAACTAGTAATGCTTTATTTACAATTCTATTAAACCGGGAACTTTATCACCTTAGCTCTTCAGTGAGATAAATCCTGGGAAGCAGAAAGCATAAAATAATAAAATAGAAATTTGGCCCAGTTCTTATTCCATTAACTCTATGACACAGTAATTTTATTGAACTTAGGCCAATATAATATTTTTCTTTGTTTTGTGGTGAAATAAACTCTTATCTGTCAGAGATTTTTAATAGAATTGACCTTTAGACATAATTTTTGATAAAATATATAAACCAAACTACTTTTAGTACTTATTTAACTCAGAAAGTTGCTCAGATGACTAAATGAAATAACGTATGTAACACCACAGCACATTTTCTCGCAGTTAGATAATCAACCATTAGTCACTGTTACTATCATTTTTCTATCAGGAAATTTCTCTTAGATGTATACTAAACCATTATATTTTATGATAATCTTTAATTGGTATCTATAGGTGATGGTAAGGTAATTGCATTAATGACATTAGTATATGTGAACTTCTTAATACAGGATTGGGGTCATATTGTGAAGGGTTTTGTAACACAGCTAAAGCTTTTACACCTCACAGATTGCACAAGCCTGCTAAAGCAATTGAGAAGAGGAGCAGTATGATTAGATTGCATTTTAGATCACTGTGGCAGCTGCAGAAAGGGTGGATGGTGAGGCTGGTGGCGGGAGGGGTTAGAAAGAAGACAAATAAGTTAACTCCTATGAAGCTACTGATCATGGGAAAATTAATGCTACTTTTCTTTTAAACAATCACATATAACCCTCAAAACAACTTGAAGCGGTGAATATGATTTACCTCATCTTGCAGAAATGATCAGAGAAACCAAGTAAATTGCCTAAGATAACATAGCTTTAACAGTGGTGTACAGTAACTTCTCACTTATATATAGGTTCTGGGACTGTAAGCAAAACAGTGTATAATGAGACCAATTTTACCATAGGCTAATTAATATAAACAAGAGCTCCTATGGCATCTCATCAATATTACAACAAAATGTTAAGAAAATGACATTATTTGAAGACCTGCTGAAATTAGAATTGGAAGCCAAGTGTCTCATACCCAGGCTCACTCTGTTTCCATTACCTTAGACTATTAATTAGTGTTAGGGCTGAGTGAGCATAATTACTGAAGTCTTAGCTGCCCTGGATAAACAGATGGCATTAAGAATAAGAACATCATTTGGGAGAGGATGATGAGTTTAGTTTGGAGCTTGCTGAGTATATCAGGGTCCCTGGCACAGTCAAAATGGGTAACTAAGAAAGTTTAATGAATGAGTGTTTATAAAGTTCTGAGCAGAGTGCTGGTGAAGCACCCCAGGGCTAGCAAAACAGTCTATAAAAGCTGTAGGCCTGAAGGGATGGTGGGATGGAATGGTTTACAAACCCAAAAGCCTTGTAACTCTAAGTTCGAGATGTCTAATCAGAGCTGTATCCTTCAGTAGGAGAACGCACAATCAACACTCTGTAAAATGATATATATAATATTCTCGGTGAACCAGGGAGGGAGTTGAAGAATAAACGCCAATCTCTCTTTTTTCTCCTTCTCTGTTATCTCTTGATGTTGCTGCCATAAGCCAAACTAACTTGAATCCAGGGGAAGGGGTTTAATTAACGCAATCCATAAAGATTAGGGCAGAGACTGGAGAGAAAATGAAGACTCTGCCACATGTCGGGTAGCATGTGGAGCTCAATTCACCCAAGTGTCAGTCCCAGGGGACAACTGAACATAGGAGTCTGTAACTTACAAATGTAGGAGATTCAGATACCGGAGTCATAAGCTGAACCTTAGCACAGCATTTCCTGAAGTTTGTTATGGGGAATTTGAGCTCTATAATATTGTTGGTGGAAAAAAAAATTTAAGACAAAATACTTTTGGTCAGCATAATATGTTTTATTTCTTTCATAGACATTCACAATGTACACTAGAACATTAAAAGAAACAAAACATTCTGTGAACACATGCAAAAAAATATGTTTAATTATTTAAACTTTACAATTCTCATATTTTTTTGATCACAGAAACATTTCTGTTCCCAGTGACACTTATCAAGCTCCCAAGTAACAAGTGATCTTAAAAACACTGTGCCATATAAAGTGTAATTCTGAACATAACTGAAGTGTTGGTCAACCATGACATGTGCAAAGGTGCCCAGTGCATGGAATTCACCCATGAAGGGAAACATGGAGACCAACATTGTTTTAGTCAGGGTTCTCCAGAGAAACAGAACCAACAGGATGAATGTATACACACACACACACACACACACACACACACACACACACACACATACACACATACACACACACACATTAAGGAATTGGCTCAGGCAATCATGTGATTATGGGACTGGCAAGTCTGAAGTTTGTAGGAAGTGCATGTAGACTGGAAACCCAGGGAAGAGTTGATATTAATTCTCAAGGACAAAGGCAATCTGATATCAGAACTCCTTCTTCCTTGGGGCACTTCAGTCTTTTTTCTTAAGCCCTTTAACTGGTTGGATGAAGCCTACCTGCATTAGGGAAGGGAATCTGCTTTATTCAGTCTTCTGATGTAAATGTTAATTATTATACTAAAAAATACCTTGACAGCAACACCTCGACTTGGCCAACTGTTACCATGACCTAGCCAAAATTAACCATTACAAACATCATCAGAAGACAGACTAGAAAGCCAAGGATGAGAAGAGATGAAGGAAGAAAAAGGATAACAGGGCCAAATTCTCCAGAGAGATGGATAGGAAAAACACTCACCCAGGTCCATTAGGTTTGTCAAGTGAGATCATGGTGTCCTACTCCTCCTGCCTCTAAATTTATCTCTGTCATATGTTAATGAGGGTGTAGGAGTCAGGAGTCTCTAGAGGCCCCTTTGTGAGATTCGTATTAGTTCTTAGCTTCTCAGACACTCAGTTTTCTCATCTGTAAAATTATATTTTTGAAATAGAGAATCTCAAAATTCTGTCCTCTCACCAAAATTTTATCATGTTTGAAGCCTTTATTTCATTCATTCATTTCCCCTCTACACATTTATTTCATTTCCTTTGTGATACACAGTGGGCTAATCAATACTTTCAAGGTTAAATGTATCCTCTAGTTCAGAGTCCTAAAATCTTTCCAATATTTTGATGTTGTTGTTTTTTTTAAAACTTTTATTTTGAAAAGATTTTAGATTTACAGAAGAGTTATAAAGATGATATAGATGGTCGTTGCACAGCCATCAACAATCTTTCTCTAATGTTAATATTTTCCATTACCATTCACCTACGAAGACCAAGAAACTAACTTTGGTACAATACTATTAACTAAACTACAGACTGTGTTTGACTTTTACATTGCAGTGGTTTATAAAAGATATTTTTTTAAATTATTGTATATGTTATGGGGGTACAGATATTAACATGTAATCACAGCTTTTGTCCCTCCACATTAATTTCTACGGACTATTCTATGTTTGCCTTTCAGCTCCTGAGTGTTTATATTCTATTCAGGACATGCTGGGTGAGCAGAAGCATTGGAAGGAGCCCAAAGAATTAAATTAATTCATGTTCAAATAGGAAAAATTATGCCCTAGAAGAAATTATAAGATCTGGACAGTGAGAAAACAGGTGGATAGAATGGAATAGGAGAGCCAGCATGGGCTGCAATAAAATTTTAGTGGTGCTTTTGGGAGAGAGAAGGGTTTTGGGGAGTAACTGATGAGGGAAAGCTAAGAAGTTCAAGTAAAGGCGGAAATACTTAGAAAGTTTTGTGATGGGTCATGCAACATTAGCTATTTCAGAGACTTCAGTAAAGATTTAAATTAATTTTCAAGCATTCCTGGAACTTTTGACTCATTTCTTTTGATTGCAGCACTGTGCTAGGGCTGGACATGAGGTAACATTATATTTGAGTTTTCTGTTAGAAATTCAGCTTAGCATTGCGAAAACATGAATAAGTTTTAACAACTGACTGTTCAGTACATTTAAAAAAAAGATGAGAAACATATGATGAAGAAAAAGAAAAATGGAAAGGAAATTGGAGTTTCCCAAGGATTATGAAATATAAATACATTTAGTAGACAATGAATATATTTCATAAAAACACTTACATCTTTAAACTAGAACTTTTCCCCTATTATGTTAATTTTGATTTTCCATTATTGATTACTAAAAAGACATTTTGTGAAAACCATTAACTTTTTCCTGTTGACCTATATATAAGAGAAATTTTATTTTTCTTCCACTACACATCTGACAATATAGCTAGAGAAATCTGTCTGATTTGACTATTCAGTAGCAATAAGTTTATTCTGGAGCTCAAAAGGTGGAACCCAAGAATTGGGGAACAGTAAATAGACTTCTGTTGACTGGGTCCAGTTTTCTGCGGCAGAGCTCTTTTGTAATTTTTGTGCTTGTATCAAGTAGTTCTTCCTCTGTATTTTGACCAACAAGGAAGTTAAGGATGAGATGGTTTGTGAATCTGAAGGAATGTAATCTATATCATTATCGTTCTTATTATGGAATTCTTATTGGAACCCTCTTATGACAAATTTTCTCACAGAGCATTTTATAAGAAAGAACCAGGTCCCTCCAAAGCTCTAGTTTATAAGTACCAGTTTTTCTTTATAAAGCATTTATGTGCTATTTGTGTTATGTTCACCTAAATGCTTTTTTTTCTTTCCTATTATGCAAGTTTGTTGCAATTCCAAATGGTGTTCTTCCTCTCTAGAACCCATGAGACAAGTGGCTGCATCTTTAAAGCCAGGTCAGTTTTAGCCAAATGGAGTAAAAAGTCTTGACAGCTGTTCATATAATAAAGGGTGTGGGATGTTTGCTTCAACTAGTGAGGATTTTATTTAAAAAAAAAAATATATATATATATATATGTATAAATACATATATATAAATATATATATAAATTTTGTTACTAGTTTGGTATAAGCTATGAAAGATGATGAAATTTATGTAGTCCATCAGTTAAAACAAAACTGAAGTCTATATATTAAAACTATTACAACTTGAAAAGTTGTACTCTTTGAGTGAGTACTTGTTTGTTTTTTAAATATCAAAATCCATTAGGCATATTTTTTTAAATTGAAAGGTTTCAATTGAGAAATCAGACTTATAAATGTGCCCAACATACCAATAACTTCCGGTTATTTTAAAGTCACACTAAATTTGAAAATAGCTATTAATAGCTATTTCTTTATTAAATCAAGCCCTAAATTCTTACGGATCTATTATAAAAATAACAGTATCTTTGAAATGGTACTTTAATGTATATTTTGATTTTAAATCATAAACAACTTTTTTCTCTAAATTTGATAATTTAGTCATGAAAGGAAAAAGTTTAATGTTTCTAAGCATTCTTGATATTTTAAATGTAATGACGTACTTTTGTAATCCATTTCCAACTATAGACAAATGTAGGAGAAAGCCTATAGATAAAAATATGTAAAAAGTAATCTTATAAATAATATGATATTGAAAATGAGAAGCTATTAGAAAAAATTTTTTCATTTACGTTTTCCTTACTCTTGTAGAAAGACTCTCTAGAAAAGTTTGTATGAGGCTAAATAAACATTTGTTAATGAAGGGAATAAATTATATATGTAAAAGTCTGGATAATCACTGAAAGGCATTATAGAATTTCTGGTTGTGAGTTGTTTGTTGGTAAATAGCTGATAATGAGGAGAGCTGGTTTCTAATAATAATTCAGTTATCACTAAAGGAAAAGTCAAGGCAAAGACAATGGATTCAGGTTCCGAAAGGCCAGCTTAGTTGTGCCAGCTGCTCGAGTGAAGTCCTTAAGGCAGAGAGCTTTGCTGTCATAGCAACCTAATTACAATGTCAAGTGAGGCACTACTAACAGGGTTCTATAGTTTAAAAGTCCCAAATAAAATTAATGGGGGTAGGGGGTAGGGATGAGATGAAAAAGAAAAGAACATTTGTACTGAATTGTAAACTTTCTTAGTCTCCCTCACCATATGGTCACAAAATCCAATGGGGCACCAGACACCCAGCAACAGCCAAAGTTCCTCTTCAACTATGACTCATCATCATATGATTTCTTTGCTTAAAACTTCTCTGTGGTCTCCAACTTTACAGTAAAAATGAAAATTCACACCGCGAATGACACTATTCCCTGTGATTGTCCCTCGCTCCATCTCCAACCACATCTCTTACCACTCTCCTTCTGCACCTCTGCTCCAGCCACACTGGTCTCTATGCTCTTTTTGAATATATCTAGAGTGCTCCCGGTTCCAGGTCTTGGCAGATATTTTCCCTGCCAGAAAATTCCTTCACCAAGAACCCAAAACTCTTCTACTTTTTTTCAAAAATCTTTTCAAATGTTACTCATTAGGAAAGATTTCATCTTCTTCCACCTTAAAAAAAAAGTAAAGCAATGCCACCTCCCACTCAATTATGCTCTAATCCTCTAAACAAAGCTTTATTTTTTTTGACCTTTACTGACACCTGACATTATACACACATACATATATATATATTCATGTATACATGAATATACGTGTGTATGCATATTCCTTTTACGCCTTAAAGATGGACTTTTCTCTAGCTTTAAAAAGAAATGTAAGACATAGCAAGGCTAAAGAACATACAACAGCTATTTACAACTCTAAAGCTTTTTAAGTTACCTTTTCCCAGCAAAATTAGGAGATAAATGCAAGACGATGTGTACCTCTTTTGGAGAATGAAGGGATAAACAAGTAAAGAGAGACTTAAATACACTCCACTCATTCCCCTACTTTTTATGGTAGAAGTCAGATTTACTCCCAGATTCATAAAGTAGTGGCTTACTAATTATAGCAAAACTGAGTCTAGAATCCATTTCTTTTTTTTCGGCACAATGCCCCTTCACAACATGTTAATTCCTCCTATGTACACTTTTTCCTGAAGTTTCTCAATAGAAAATATTCCAGACAGTTTCTCTTGATACAGAAAAGTAAGAATTAATATGCATTTACTCAATAGTTCAATAAATATCACACCTAGAAAAATTACCAAAAATTATATGTGGTCATGTATATTACTTCTAAAATGTAGTAACAGCTAGTTGTTGCTATCTTTATTTTTTAAAAACACCCACTCTGGGCTTCGCACGTTAGCACAGTTGCTCCATTCCTCACAACAAGCCAGCAAGGTAGATTTTATCAGTCCCATTGTTCAATGAGGAAAATGAAATTCAGTGTGTCACAGCACACTGGCAATGTCATGCACAACCAAAACAGGGTCAAAGATGGAATTCAAACCAAGATCACTGACTCTCTTGCCACATGCCCGTATGTAGATAGCAAAGAATAACTCTAATAACCACTGGTATAATTGAGCTTATCTGCTTACATGAAAGTTTCCATGATCACAGTAACAAGTGAGGTCCCAAGCCAGCTGCCACTCTAGAGAAACCAGGTGACAGTAACAAAGTATGTTGGAATGCATTGTTAGGAAAGAAACATGTCTTTATTTGCTTGACTAAGAATATATCAATCCTAGCCATAGAGGATTAAAAGGAGAGCACCCGTCCCACGTGTAAAATTTGGATAATCTCTACATTAAAAAGGCAGAGAGGGGAGGAACCAAACATAGATGAAAATAAAACATTTGCATTTGTTTTCTCTTTTTGCTAAGAACAGGCATCTTAGGAAATTTTACAATTGTAATTAACTATTGTGCATTCTCTGGCTTTGAGATGGCATAAAAAATATTTAAAAGCAAGAGAAAAGCCCATTGTAAGGGCTTGGAAAGTAAAAAGTAAGTCTTTTAATTTTTCTTTCATCTGATGTTAATTTATGCAGAAGCTAATAACATATTTGGGGCTCAGAGCTACCCATTGTGGAGAGGATTACTCTCTCTACCAGACTGTCCTGTGATCCTTGCCAGATACAGCCACCATTTCAGGGCTGATGACACTTTTACTAAAGAAAGGCAATATGTGTATAAGTTCACATTCTAGAGACACATTTAATTGTGGACCCTATGAAAACCTATGACATTAAATGTTCTGACTCTTCTCTAGCTGTTACAAAGCAGCAAACAATGGAGGGGGCAGGCGGTGAAGAGGAGATTAGATGAGTGAGTGCATAGTTAGAAGGAAAGGGAAGAGTATTGGTAACTACTGAGGAAGAAAACAGTCAGGGGAAGGAGAGATTTCATAAAAGAACCATGGGTTACTTTTATATACAAGCAGGGTATAATTAAATTGTCTTTTTTAAGTGAAAAACCTAATTCCCCTGCTGCCAAATCACCTAGAGAATAGAGACAATAGTGCTTGAAGAAATGCAGACTCTTCAGAAGTTGATGTTTTAAATGAATTCACCATGAATAAAATATGTCCCATAATGACAGCTTAAAGGTCTAATTTATAAAAATGTTATTAAAGTACATTATGTATACCTGCTTTTTGTGGACTTCTGCTCTTATCCGTGACTTTCACAATGTATGGTTATAATCATAGGCAGAGTGTATTATGAAAGCATTAATTCAATCCGAACTATGGTGAAACTACTGTATCACCACAATACAACCCTAGATATATTAATTTAAAGGTAGAATTTATTGCACAGGAGTGTTCTCTTTTTAAAAAACGAAAAGAATGTCTTCCATCTTATGGCCTCAAACATCTTCTTTCAATCTGAGGTTCACTTATAAGGTTGACTAATTGGCACTAACTTTTAATTGAAATATTTATTCGTCTACATTATGAAACTTAGAGACTTGGATACTTGGAGTTGTGATTTTACTATGACAATGGCATTGACTTTTGATATGGGTTAAGAAATATTTACAAAAACTCTGCATTTTAATTAATCCTTTTTCTGGTGCATGCCGGTAGAAGGTGAGGTTTAGCAAATGCCAATTCAATTATCTGGCATATGCATTTATTCTGATAACCTGGAAAATGCCTTGCTACATAAAAATTTCCCAGAGAAGCTGGAAGTAATGATACATAAATCAAAAGAATCTTTACTCAGAATTTTAAACATGATTTGCATATTTAATATGTATGAACCTTTAGGAAAAGGCAAAGTGGAATTCAATTGGTTTATTTCTAACTCTGGAACTATCAAAATTTGACTTTTTGACATTTTGCTTCTGATTGGATGATCTGTGATGGTATACTGTAGTCACATTTAGACAGAACGTGAATGTGTTTTTCCCTTCGACACTAACGTACCTCTAGGAGTCATAAAAAGGGGTTCTTTATAAATTATACTTCTAACACTGAAAGAAAGTGTTATCTTTGATCTTGTAGGTAAAAAAGGAACAGCTGCATCCAATATTTAATAAGATGCAGTCATTAGTAGACAACTACTCATTCAGCATTCACACTAGAACTACTCATTGAATTTCTTCAGCGTAGTAACAATCTCTTCATAGCCCTGAATAATGACAATCTTGGAATGCTTGACATCTATACTTGCAATGAGAGACAAATGACAAAAAGAAAGCTATTTCAAGTATAAGGTAAATAACGCTACTAACTGAAAGTAAAAATCAGTTGATTTCCAAAATTAACTGTTCGTATAGCTGCCTCAAACAGAAAAGCACTGAATATTCCATTTCAACAACTCTGTACTTCTACATGGCTTTGTTATTTGAAATGAGTACACTTACCAGAAAAATATCCAGAGACGTCCAGTTGTTACATGGCTATGGCTAGGCATTTGAGTTTCCACCTGTCCTTCAGAACAAGACTTTCTCAGATATCTAAAACAGAAATCTTTCATAAAGTCTGCAGGTAATGCATATTGTTTTCTGTGGCCTCTAGACTTCCTGCAATCACTGGGTGCAAAGATAGTCTGAGCACCCTCCCTGATACAAGCACTCAGAAAGGGCAGTGGAAGTTCTGTTCCCAAACCACTGCCAGACAAATGTCACCAGGCTCCAAATGCCTGTTGACAAGAGGCAGATTTGAAAAGCAGTTAAATCAAAATAGATATTGTTAATGGTCGGGTGTATTATTTCTAATGAAACTGAGCACATGAAAAGAAAACAAAAAATTATGTTAGCTTACCTGTTGTTCCTTTCCTCAGAAAATACCGGGGGTGCCAACAAAATGTGTACACAGGACTTGTATTCATCTGTCATTATCGGTATATATTGAGTACTACAATTTTAATACAGTTTTTCCTTTCTTAAAATATGTATACATTTTTTTTTTTTTGGCCCTCATCTACATTTTGAAACTTAGAGACTTGGATACTGAGTTGTGATCTTATTGTGACTATGGCACTGAGTTTTGATGTGGGCTAAGGAATATTTGCAAGTACTTTGTATTTTAAATAACCCCTTTTCTGGTGCACGACAGCAGACGGTGATTAACATATTAATTTAATATATTAACATTTCACTGTAGGCACTAGATGATTGTTTGGTTCAGAAAGCTCAAACTATCTTGTTTATTAGTTGTAAACAATATTAGCAGCCAACAGTTTTATGCATTCACTGTGAGCCAGGCACTATGCAGAATGCTTTGTAAACATTATCTCACTTTGAGGGAGGTATTATTATCTTACAAATGAGGAAAATAAGGCTTAGTAAGATTAAATCACTTGCTCAAAGTCACAAAGCTATCTGGAGGCAGAATTGATTTAACAGTAATCCTTCACTCCAATCCTGGTTTTCCTTTTGTACCATACATTTTTCTAAAGAAAATATTTTAAATTTCTTCTCTAGAAAAAGAAGGGGAAAAGAAGAAAGCTGAGAAGAAAGTGACTTCTGAAACAAAAAAGAAAGGTAGGTATTTAAAAACTGTCCAACACATATACTTATTAGTAGCCATTTAAAATGCTACTGGTAAAGTCATAAAGCTATTGTTTTCCAGGAAAGAAACCCCCTTGATAATCTTATTATTGTTGTTATTAACAAACACTCTTGAGACTTATAACTATTTCAAATAAACTTGAAATTGATAAATTTTTAAAAAGAAAATTTGAGCTTAAAATACTTTTTGAAAATTGTTATTAATTGTTTGGTTTTTTTTCTTTCCTAGGAGTAGCTGTTCAATTCTAATTTAGTACTTTACTTGACTATGTATATGAATATGATGACTAGTACTCAATTCACTCAATTTAATAAAACATGTTTTTCCAAAGAGTGAATTATTTAATGTATAAGGAGGAAATTATTGATTGGTTTGCTATATCTTGTTCTTTTTAGACTTTTTTTTTTTTTCATATAGTGCATACAAATTCCCAAGTGAGCCTTAGAGATTTCTTAATTTCTGTCATGCTTCCAGTGGCCGGATAGCTCAGGGAACATTTATATATTTCTTTAAAAATCCTTAGAAAAACTATTGAATTATACTACAGCTAACAATGCCATTTAACGTTTCCACTGTCACAAAGACTTTTTGACCTTAGGTAAAATTTGCTCCCTTCCTGAGGAGGAAGCAGACCAAAACTGCTATTCTGTTTTGAAGGTACCAATTCACTCATATTTGACATGATTCATGGCTCTGATTTAGGATTACTCTATTCAAGATCAATTGGATGCCTTAATGGCAGTCATGTGTGCCCTAATATGTAAGAATTAAACAGACAAAAGCTTATAATTTTCTCATTTTACTATCAGAAAAAGAAGATGTCAAAAAGAAAACTGAGAAGGAAACTGCCACTGATGTGAAAAAAAAAGGTATTATACTTCCTTTGTTTCCTTAGTCAGGTCATGTTCAGGATGTTGGCATCAGGATGTTTGAAGGAATCTTGAGGCAAAGTAGACAAATTAGATACAGGTACTTCAATCTGTCCATGTACAGACTATCAAAGTTAAACAGGGAAGGAAGACTTTATTCAAGGCTATTGCAACAGACGCAAGTGACAAGAACACACTCTGAACTCAGTTCCATTGAAATAAAATGCAGACCTGCAATGGGATGGAGGGGGCGGTTGCAGGCCATCTCTGTTTGCTAAGTGGCCTTACTCAAAGAAAAAGTAAAATCTCTCTTATCTTCATGACAAGAATGTAGTTCACAACTTGGATCATGGGACTCAAAGTAGTTAGGTTCTTACCCGCCCCCTCTCACCCCACCCAGAGACAGAGAAACTGGGAAATAGAGGTATTATCTTTGTTGATGGTTACATTTCAAATGAATGACTCCCAGGTCTCTGAGAAAGACATTCCTGAGCTGTAAAACTGGAAAGATGTTTTTTAAAATATTTATATTTCAAAGGAGCAGAGAAAAAATTTACAAGCTTTTTAAAGTAAATGCTCTAAGAAAAGGGATGGCAGGCGCTTAAGGTCAGGACGAAGATTGTCTTAAGTTTAGAGAAGCTGAGGGGAACTTAGGCCATTTTTGTGAAGACATAATGAAATTGAGAATAACTGCATAGAATAATAACACCAATTGGCAAATATAAGAAGCTGAGAGAAAATAATGCATCCCATTAAGTAATAGGGTTGTTCAACAGCTTAGATTTTTGCTTTAAACTTAATTCTGCTTTTATTCTTGTTCAAACATAGACATTGATTTCTATTCAGTTTAAGCTTAAGTCTTGGTAGTAAAAAATACAGTCATCTCAAGTATTATGGTTTGGTGATAAGGGTTCTTACCCCAAATATTTCCTCCACTAGTGTCAGTGATACTTGAAATTCTACCATTACAGATATTCCATTCCTTTGAGACATGTAGATAGATGATAGATAGATAGATAGATAGATAGATAGATAGATAGATGATAGATAGATAGATAGAGAGATAGACAGAGATATATATAGATATATCTCTCTATATATCTATATATATAAGAAAATCATATATATATGATTATATATATATAATCATAAGAAAGGGAAAACAAACTTTTGATCAAATGATGATACTGAGAAACTGATTGCTTGGGTCAGTGTATCTGTGATAATTACATGATTGGGTGCTAAGAGAAACACGGTTTTTCTTCCTGGACTATCAGTTTTACTAAAGTATTTGCACAAGAAAGTTGCAAATTGTAATCTTCGATGTATTTGTCATATGTATGCAAAATCAGAAAAAATACTTTGGGCAAAAGTCAGTGGTGTGTATGTGATGGATGTTTGGTTTTGGTTTTAATTTTTGAGGGAAAAGGCAAAGCATGTTTATGTACAGTGTGTGATGCAAAAATCTGATATTTCTATGCAACTGGGAGACCTGTGTTATTAGCTCAGCAGTCATGTCAAAGTGAGGTTGTGCACCACTGGCAAGAGAACTGATTACGCCAATATCACGTCCTACAAGGCCAATGCTCATCCACTGAAGCAGAAACCTTACTGGGTGATGACTCAGCACCTCCGCGGAAGGGCTGCTCAGCTTGTGCTGAAAAACAAGTTTGTCCTTCTGGGAACAAGTTTGTTCTATTTGTTTGTTTGTTTGTCATGTTTACTTTTGAATACACAAAATACTGTTTGGCTATTACAAATCAGTTCAACTTCCTGATGGAAATATGCATAAATTATTTGTTTATAGGCTCTTAGCCCCCAAATACTCAGAAGTGTGTGTGTATGTGTGTGTCTGTGTGTGATAGATTCAATTAGTGCTGATTTTTAGCTGTGTCTCTTTTCAGAGTTTAATAATTCTCCCAACATCTTTTCATGTGAGAGCAATATGGTTTAAAAGAAACCAGTTTGAAACTTGTTATAAAAATAATAAACATTTCTTGAGATAACGAGAGAAATTGAGAATGACCTGAAATCTTGAAGAACTGAGGGCCCATATGTCATTTCTTTCCAAAATAGAGAAATAGAGCATATGACATCATTACTCTAGCCCCAAATAGTAGCAAATTTATAAGACATAAGATATGCCAAATGCTTATTTAATATATGGGTTTTATCATGATATTTTATTATATTTAAATTAACTTTTTTATTATTTATTAACTTTTTATTATTTAACATATACCTTTATTTATATTATTTTATTTTATTTATATTTTATTATTATGTAGATGTAAAGGAACCTGAGGATAAAATTCTATTCTGTGACAAATGAGCATTTAATGCATGAAGCTGATAAATCACACTTTGCTAATAATAATCTATGTTAGGGAAGAATGGATATAGTTTTATGATATAAATTGCCAAACTAGGAATTTATAATGGTTGAAACTAGGTAACTGATATATCATGGGGTCTATTACAATAATCTCTTGTTTTGTATATATTTGAAATCGTCCATGGTGGAAAAAAATAACATCAAATATCTACATCAAATATCTAGAAAAAATAACATCAAATATCCACTTAAAAAAAAATTGTATGAATGAAAAAAAAACACAACTGTATATTTTAGTGTTAAGAAGTATGTTTCAGCCTGAAGAAATACCATGAAAAAAGCAATCTAAAAAGGAAATACAAATTTTATAAACATCTCCCTATATGTATAGCAGACTTCAGTGTTAGACATATGAACCACTCAGTATGAGCATAAAGGCTTCTATACAGGGAACTGGGTGCACACAAAATCGTAGGAAGGACTGGAAGAATTGAAGGCAGTGTCATTGGATCATCGAGCACCACAGCACATCAGTGGTCAGGAAGCTGCTTCATTCATCAAAACTGCCTCCATAGCCTCCTCTACACACCCACAGACTAGAAACTGCAAATGTTGAGGCTGGCGTCAGCCACTTAACTCCTGTCATGTGACCTTATTTGCCAAAGCATTTCTGCTTTTCAGCCTCCGGTAGGTGCATTTATTTGGTGGAATTAAATATACTGCAAGTGAGTCTGGAAGATGCAGCTTTTTCACATTCCAGTTTTTCCAACTGGAAGGAAGGTAGAATGGAAATTGAAAGAGGCTATCCAAGGAATCTACCAGAAATATTTTAGAACATGCAATCTTTCAGAAATGTTTTAGAACATAAACGTCATAAAATAAGTGATGGTCTTTAAAGGTCTGAATTGTAGTGATGAAACCTATCTTTGAGTGCCTCCAAAAGTTGATGCATATGGCTCAATCAAGCAACATGAAAAATTTGGCAATCTACAGTGCTCGCGCATCACACTTAAGTGTAGTTTATGTTGTTCTTTACCTAAACTGTGTGTAAAAGAAGCACGGATTTTCTTCCTTTCTTCATTCCACAAGGTGATGTATCTGAAGAAATAATTTTCTTAGTGCTTGATGAGATTATAATGGTTAAAAAATTAACAAGTCGTGTTTTCTTATAATAAAACAATAATAAACTTGAGAAAATACATAGACCAGCATAGAAATAAGGCCAAAACCAAGATGATTCATTTCTCTCAGGTTGGCCTTTTTGGAGTTATAAGTTATTATAAACTTTTTGTACTTAATTTTATTACCAACCTATGTGTTGACCAGTTTACTAATTTTGAAGATAATTTTGACATAATAACTGATAGGTAACGGTATGAAATTATGTTTCATTATCACATTTTACAATATGATTTAAAAAATATATTTAAATAGAAGTATAAACTACAAAAAGGATCCTGAAAAATCAGACTAACTTTTCTGTAATAAGCTTCTAGAAAAGGACAAATTCACTCATTCATTTATTCTTGCATGTATTCTTGTAGGAAATATTCATTAAATGCCTACTATATTCCAAGCATTGTCCTAGGTGCTGAGTACACAGAGGTGGATAAATGGACATAGGCCCTTCCCTAATGGATAAGGGAGGATAATTTGATAAGGGAGGCACACGGTCAATAAGTGGACATAATGTCCATAAGTACCACTTAGGGGAAGGGTCATGGAGAAAACAAATTTGGGGGCAATGATAGAAAACAACGGATGGGGGAAGGGAGCTATTTAGGTAGAAGAACATGTTAGAGCAGGCCTCTCTCAAAGACAACATTTAAATTGAAATCTGATATATTGGAAGGATCCAGCCACTGGCGTGTGCCTCTTTCTGTGATGTGTGAATATGGTGTATCAGTGATGTGTAAGTGTTTAGATTTATTAAAAGTGTAATGGGAAATTCTTGAAGAGTGTCAGCAGTGGAGAAAAACATTCTGATTTATGTTTAATACAAGTATATTCTCCTCTGGGTAATAGGGTAGAAGTAGGAAAGAGAAGAGGTAAGCCAATTAAAAGGTGGTGTCATTTATTAAGATGGGGAAGTCTAAATGGGGAAGAGCTATGATGGAAACAATCTAGAGTTTCCTTTTGAGGATGTTAAGTTTCGGGTGTATATGATGCACTGTCTAAATTTTGCATTAAGAACTACATTAAGTGCTTTACAAATATGAATTCATTCAATCTTTGAATAAATCAAGAAATAAACTATTATAATCCTGATTATAAAATTGAGGGACCTAAAACACAGAGAGTTTAAGTAACGTGCCCAACCAAGGTCACATATTAGTGGTTAGTCAAGGCCAGAATTGTAACCCAGACAGTGTGGCTCCACGGCCTGTGTACTGTCAACAGCTAGATATAAGGGTCTGGAACTTAGAGGAGAGTCTGAAGTGAAACTATACATATAGTATTCCATATAGATCAGAGTTAATGCCCTGAAGATAGATGAGATGACCCAGAGAGATTGTGTCCAAAGAAAAAGACAACAGAATACAAAATCAAGACCTGAAGAATTCCAATATCTAGAGATTAGATATTTGAAAACAATGCAAGAGAGGATGAAAGGACTTTCCAGAGAGGTTAAAGGAAAAGCAAAGAGTTTAGTATTAGAGACAGTTCAGAAATGGATGTTTCAAGAATCAAGAAGTTATCAATTTTGTGAATGTTACTTAGAAGTTATGACATGAGGGCAGAAAAGACAAAAGCAGTTTCTATGGAGTGATGGAATAAAGCCAGACTGGAATGGAGGTATAAAAATGGGGAAGAAAGTATAGATTTTTTTTTTTTAATTGTGGCTATATAAGTAAAGAGGCTTTTTGGTTTGGTTCAGTATTGGTTTGGGAGACAAATTTAGAGCCTGGAGGACGTAGATTGATACACAAAGGGACAGGATATAAGAGGAAATCTAAGAGATAGTTTAGAATTCTTTGATGAGCACATCAGGGAAAATACAATATACTTTTTTTCAGAGCTAACACTAAAGACTCTCCAATGGTAAAAAGTTGTTTTAAGTTATGAAGAGGAATTCATCTAAACTGCCTTATAATGAAAGGCATGTATATTTGCAATATATACAATAGAAGATTAGGTGGCTTTGGTGAAAAAAAAATCCATTAGCAAATATATTGGGTTGAAAACCTCAATTTCAGAAAAAAAATATATCCAAAATGTCCTTGATGCTCATTGAATGGCAAAAGGTAAGTTTGTGGAAATGTACTTTAGCAACGTTTTTTAAAAATCATTCATTCGGTTTCAATATGCCACCAGAACTTTATGTTAACATATCTTTGTGGCGTTAAGTTGACCAGATAAGATTAATTCAGTATAAACCTCATAGGTTTTATATAGGATACAATCATATCTATTTCCGTAGAATATTTTCAGTTACTGTATGGGGCAAATACTATTAAATTCTGCATAAATTAAAACCTTTGGCTATTTAATTGTTCTGTATAAGATCTGCTTTTGTCATTGAGAAGTTGCAAAGAATCCTTTACAGAAGCTTACAGCTTTGAATATATCATTAAATTTTATGCCTACCAGACATAAAATACCACCTATTTTATTTTATGGATCTTTGGTAACAGATTGTTCTAGAACTCAAAATAATTTACATGGCAGATTACACACCACTAAAACACATTTATGTGTAATTAAAAGTAACTTCCTTGAAATATTTACATGTGCAGATATAATTGGGCAAGATAATATATAGTAACTTTCATGAGTTCACTGTTAAATTTCAACCTAAAAGAGCAACAGTCTATTTTCCACATTTACATTTTTGAGAAGATTACAGCTTTCTAATGCTCACCCCATTTCTTTCTCTCTATTTGAAAAGCACGTTATTATAGAAAAATATCTTATATTTTAATTTTGTATTCTGCACATGTGTATTTGGACAAGATTTGACAAATGAATTAGCTCACTATTGTTTATGAGACACTTTGAAATCCAGATTAATATTTTTCAGGATTCTACATATTCTGTAGTACTCTACCAGTCGATATTAAGTTACAAAATACAGATACTTCCCACACTTTTGAGTGGATATTACAGCAATTATATTAATGTATGTTCTAGATGAAATTATTTAAAAAAATTGTTCAGACAGGTAAATAATTGAAAACCTGGCATAAATAGAACCTGACATAATTAGTAGTTTTCAGCCTTGAGCCTTGACTTGGGGTTTTCCATAATTACAGGGCAACGGTAGATTGTTTTCAAATTAGTTTTTTGTTTCTAGATTGATTAGACTGCAAGTCTGAGTTCAGATGATGGCAGTTAGACTATATTAAAAACATTTACAATGCTTGAATTGCTTTGAAGACAAGAGAATATATTTTCAAGTGTTTTGTAATCATAGAAATCATGCAAGGCAATAGTTGCTTATTCTCTTTAGGGTAAAGGATTATGTAATAGAACAATTCAGGAAAGTCTGATGACTTGTTACTTAATATGGTGTCTTTGATTACCTCATGTCACATCTGGATTAGTCAAATAAAAAGTAAACTGCTTCAGAACAGGTGAGAGAGAATTCACATCATAACATGCTTGGGATTTCTGAGATAATCCTACATGATCTAGCTCTTGGTTTGAACAATATAAAAGTGTGTTTGGGCCCAATGAAAAAAATAGGTAAAGGCATTTTGGTTTAAAAAAGAATTTCAAAATACATTCGAAAACTCAAAAAGGGAAAAGTTTTATATTAGAAATGGTTTAGGTTGGGAATAAAAGACTTAGCATACAAGTGAGCATTTTAAATCTTTTTAATGTTTATTAAGGATAATCAAAACTGTCCTTCCACTGAGAACAGAAATAAAATCAGCCCTAAACTTGAGCATGACAGAGTTGTATTATATTTTGTGAAGTACGTCCAATAGGGAGAATTGAATGACATATGAGGAAGGATCAGTAAATAGTTTATAAATATTTTTTCTCTGCATGTATTGACATATCAAGTATTTACTGTACCTATATTAAATACATTATTTTTAATTGCAGCTTATATTCAGAATGAATTATTTTCTGGAAAAAAAAGAAACAAAATAATTTAATTGAACATTAAAACAAAGTGGTCTCTTGCAAGCATCCTAAATTAAATTTTAATGAAAAGATTATGGGGAATGACACAGAAAGTGAGATGTCAGTTAGAAACAAGTATTTTTCTTTTTTTATATTTGAAAATATGGGAAGATTTTGGCCAGTTTGTTGAGGAATAATTAGCCTGAGTTTTCCTTGTAATCTGAGATAAGCATTTAAGCATATAGATGTAAAATATCCAGTAAAAAATATTTTATTATATATTATAAAATCTACAGGATTTTTCTTGGTGTGAAAGTAAAGCTCAGAAACATCAAAATAATATTACCTCAATTTCCCTCTCTAAGGATATCAAAAGCAGATTTTCAAAATAACTTAGCAAATTGTACCACTATATATTCTTTTTAGTCAAGAGCACATTTCAGTAATAATAATAACAGTTAAATGTATTCACTATTTCTCATTTACTACTTACAACAGCTCTTGGGGTATATTTATAATGCCCATCTTATAGAAAGGGAAACCCAGGATTGGGGCAGTTCATTAACTTGGCCGTGGTCATGGTCATCAGTTAGTAAAGGAGCAAAGGAAGTAGGAAGTTACCAAATAAAGCTCACGGTCTTTTGCAACGTGTATATATTTTTTTCCAACTTTAATTGTACATTGCTTTAACATCTTTTCCTTTTTTCTTCCCTCCCTCCTTCCTTCCCTCCCTCTTTTCTTCCTTCCTTCCTTCCTTTCTTCCTCCTCCACCTTCTTCTCCTCCACCTTCTCCTCCTCCTCCTCCTCCTTCTCTCCCTTCTCTCTCTCTCTCTCTCTCTCTCTCTCTCTCTCTCTCTCTCTCTCTCTCTCTCTCTCTATCTCTCTCTCTCTCCTCTAATTACTTTGAGATCATATTGCAGAGAGGCATAAGCATGGAGAAGAGAAAATAAAGAAGCTATATTATCAGTCTGAATCTCCTTTTTCTTTTAGAAATTGTTTTTCTTCATTCACTCAACAAATATTTAATAAGTATATTATATCTGCAAGGAAACCTACTACACATTAGAGATAAATCAGTGTGAAAGACATGGTACTTGTTCTCAAAGACCTTAGAACAGAGACACATAAACAGCATTTATAAGGTACTGTGAGCACTACCACAGACACAGAGCTCACACCAAGATCAAGGCATGAGGATAGAAATTGTGCTAGGCTGCTACCATTAGAGATTTAGAACAGGGATGCTACAGACTTAATGGTACAAGGCATTCGACCTAGATGCATTTAACATATATTTTAACAGGATGGAGAATGGAGCACATAATATTTTAACGGTGGTTTATCACTGATGATACTTGCTCTCACAAGTGACAGGTCATCTAAAATAGGAAATTTATTGGTTTATCCAACTGCACTTCTAGAGTAAACTGTCTTTGAGTTTAGCTTGATCCAGGTGTCAAATGATATCATCAGGATGAGGTTTGTCTCTGTCTATTTCTGTTTCCTCAGTATTGGCCCACATAATTGCAAATTGATTGGTCACATCAGGTGTTACCTGCCATTCATCTTCTCTTGTTCATGACCTATGGGAAAAAAAAATAGGTTGACTTTCGGAGATCCCAAACAGAAAATTTGATTTGAGTTATACTTGTCCTTATGGGCCCATTCCTTTGTGGTAAGAGTGAAGGAATAAATTAATTGTTTTAGTTTAGGCTATAGGTCCTATCCCTTGAATAGAACAATTAAATGAACTTTGCTTAAGATATTCGGAATAAAATTGGAAGGGGTCATTGATTGTATCAAAGCTAGATTAATGTAATAAAGCCACAGTAAAATGGCAATAGTTACTACATGAGAAACAAAACATAAGAGTTCTTTTTAAAATTTTTGGGTAGTGGGACTATGAATGATTTTATTTTTAAAACTTGTTTACAGAATAGAATAAGGGAAAACTTTTTTAGCCACCATCTATGGAGAGAATGCTTATGTATTTTAGAAAAGCAACTCAACATAGGATAATGTAATGTAATGTAGGCCAAGAAAACAAAATGAACTTGTAGATTTCATTAATTAAAACATGTCTAGGGTAAAGCGTGAAATGCTTTCATTGTACTTTGTAGTATTAGAATCTCACTGGGATAATAGTCTTTAATTTTAGCAAAGATCTTTTGAAACGAACTAGATAATATTCAGAAGAGAGTTCTTTGGAAATGTGGATGTATAACATGGAAACAAGAACCCAGGGAAAACATCAAAGCCATGGTCATAACTTTGAAGTACTCTCTATTTTTGTTGTTCTTACTCTTTATTACTAATAAAAATTAGGACTTAGTGGTCAAACTTAGAAGAAGATAATGTCGGACGTTCAAGATTATACAGAAAACCTTCTCAGTCAGGGAATTCTACCATTTCAAGTATTCAAGCAGAAAAAAAGCACATATCTCTTTGGGATTTGTGGAGATAAATCCAGTAAGAAGAATGATTCTATGCAAGTTAAGGAGACTTATAAGACTGTATTTTTCTACCATTAAGTAACAGGCTAACTGAAACTAACTGATGTCTGGATTATTTCACTTTTAAAATTTTTTTTTCATGATTTTATCTGTTTTTATTTTTAAAGATTTTTTTATTAAAAATATAGTTAGCATACAATATTATATTAGTTTCAGGTATACACAATAGTTATTCAACATTTATGTACCTAAAAAAGTGATCACCGGGATGAATCCAGCAACTATCTGACACCATATCATGCTATCACAATATTATTGTCTATATTCCCTGTGCTGTGCATTACATCCCCATGACTTGTGTGTTCTATACCTGGAAATTTGGACCTCTTATCGCCCTTCACCTTTTCCCCCCTTTTGAATGTTTCAGTTGTATTTGACATTCAATATTATTTTATATTAATTTCAGGTGTACAGCCCATGGTCAGACATTTTTATAATTTAAGAAGTGATTCCCTTGACTAGTCTAGTACCATGTTTCTCAGAAAATAACTTATATTAAGTTCTGCTCCAAGAGATGCATTAGGGCTTATGTTCAGGGGATGTCATCCTGAAAAATCTTCTAGGGCTTATTTTCTGGTTAGGTCTTATTTTCAGGAAACCCTGACACTACACATAGTTTTTACCATATTATTGACTATATTCTCTGTGCTTTACTTTACATCCTCATGACCATTTTGTGACTACCAATTTGCACTTCTTAATCCATTCACATTTTTTTACCCTGCCTTCCAGTCCCCCTTCCCATCTATCAACCCAATAAATCTAGTACTCATATGATACCATATGTAGTTATTACAATATTTTTGGCTATAATCCTTATGCTATACCCACATCCCCATGACTACTTTGTAACAACCAATTTGTACTTCTTAATCCACCAAGGATGTCTGCCATCAGTATTAGGTCTGGGGTAGCTCCACAAAAAGCCAGGACACTCTGAAGCCTGCTGCCACCTGCCGGCTCCCATAAAATTCAACCGCTGATAAAGCCTTCTGTGTTATGCAAGTTGAGTGAGGCAGGGTCTAAATGAGTCAGCAGGTTTGACCAGAAGACCTCACCAGGCCAATCAGATTCAGATTTGGCCTATGGGGGAGGGCTCCACACAGGAAAGATGGCACCAACCCACCAGCCACACGGGAGAAGTGCCCCACACAGGGAAAATGAGCACTGTCCCTCCAGTCCTCACCTGGAATTCAGTCTCACAATTCAGTCACCACAATTCAGTCTCTCCTCATATGTCTCCAATTCCCCCAGAGTCACCATCTCTCCACTGAAGCCAGAGTGAGTGCCTGTATGGGCCCCTTAAAATGATGTCTGCGTTACTCACTGCCTTTTGTCCCACTGTTTTTTACAGCCTGAAATTGTGGGGGCTCCTCTTCCCGGCATCAGTACTCTGGCCTGGAGAACCTGGTGTGGGGGGTAGGGTCCCTTGCTTCTCCATGGGGAACTTCAGTGGTTGATCTATCTCTCCCAATTTTCAACCACCACACATGAATGTGGGTCCAGATCATTTTGCATCTCTGCCCCTTCTACCAGTCTTGTCGTGGCTTCTTCTTTATACCTTTAGTTATAAAACTTCTGTTCAGCTAGCCTTCAGATGGTTCTGCAGGTTGATTGTTCTATAATTTAGTTGTAATTTTGATTTGTTCATGGGATGAGGCTAGCACATTTACCTACTCTGCCATCTTGGATCTCCTTCCAGGAAATGAATCTATCATGATTTTAAATTTGGCTCTTTGTCTAATTATTTTAGTTGATTAGTTATTTAAAAAAAAAAAAAACAGTCTGGTCAAGATTTGATTCCAGAAAGCGAAGTCATAGTAAAGCTAAAATACTTCAGAAGCAGAGGCAAATAAAAATAATTGTCCTGAAAAGACAGTCTGCTGATGTAGAATTAGTGTGTGCTCAAGATATAACAAATCAAAGGACAAAGGGAAAAACAAACAACCACCATGGCATTGAACATGTGAAATAAGTCTATCAATAGAATATGACAAAATACTTAGGCCCGCTTCTTCCTGAAAATATGTATATTCACTAGGAATTTATACTACTTCTTATTATTGCTCCTCTATGACTCCATGTGGCAGGGACATGGTGGACATTTGTAGAGTAAATGCTAAGCCTTTTGAAATGGTGTTGCTTGGTGATATTAATATGTTTTAGGAATGGAAATCTAATAGCTCACTCTCCCCTTTCTGAGACTACTACTTTCAAACTATTCCCCCTTTTCAATCCTCCTTTACCTTTTCACCCTTCTTCTCTATCAGAAGAATAACTTGCTTCAGAGTTCCCTTAGAATATAAACATTAAAAAAGAGCTCTCATGAACTCTGACCATCGAAACCACTAACATACTTCATTTGTCTCTTTATATCCTGTCTTCTTGGTTGAATGTAATACAATACAATACGATAGTTAAAAGATTCATATTTATAGGAACAACTATTACAATTGTCCACAATATGCTTTTCCCATCTGCTAACTCAGCAATGTTTCTTCAGCAATACTCGCCTCTGAAAATTTATTTGATTTCTACTCATCAATCCCAGCAGTATACAATGTGCTGTCACATCTCTTATATAGTTAAAAAAAAAAAAAGTCCTGTTGTTAATTGTGCATCCCTCATGTGTTACTGACCCATTTCTCAGATCCCTTTTAGAGCTCAACTCTGTGAGTTGTGTACACTCGTCTTCCAGTCTTTCATGGATCTGTTGTACTCAGGCCTTCATAAAGCACCCAGGGATTGATTATATGTCTTCTGTCTTTCTCTGAACTCACTTCCTATGTGACCTCACACTCATATTTATGATAATGAGTCCCAAATGTATGTCCACAGCGCTGATGTCTCGCTAAACTCTACGTTCATATATCCGCTTGCCTATTCTACATCTCCATTTAAATACCTATTAGACATCACCAAATTAATATGGCTTACAAAAAACAAACTCAAATGTTCACACATACACACACACACCCCAGAATACATTTCGTATACTCAGCTTTTTCTTATCAGTAAATCATCACAGCGTTCTTTTTTTTTTTTTTTTTTTTAGGGCCAAATCTGCATAGTCATCCTTGACTCCTTTATTTCTCCTCCTCAACCTACTATTAAATATTGTCACCTTCACCTTTGAAATATGTTTAGTAGTGAATATCCTCTCACTATTTTTAAGAACCATCCCAGTTTGGGCACCTTCATCTCTTGTCTTTATAGGTAAGGCTATATACTGCAACAGCAATAACGGCAACAACAAGACTCCTAAAAAATTCAGCAGCTTTGACAAAGTTTATTTTTTGTTTATCCTGCATGCTGGGAAAGGGGTTCTACTCATCATAGCTTCTCAAGTGCCCAGGCAGATAGAGACCCCACCTCCATCTGCTTCCAACTTTAGAGAGGCTTCCATCTCACTCAGAGTAAAATCTAAGGTCTCCACAATGCTGAAAAAGGCTCTTAAGGAACCGATGGCTGAAGATAACTCTAGGGTGTCATTTCTCATCCCTAAGGTCATTAACTGAGATTCTAACCACATGTACTTACCATTTCTAATCATTTGACTTTTGAAGAAATGTTTTCCATTTCCAATAGAACCCATAGTTTCAGCATTTGAGTTTCACAAGTATGTGCAAATTTTAATTTGCTGTTTCAATTGAATTTTAGTTTCACTCAAATTTTATCAAAATGACAGCTATAATCATTGTGTAGGGTCTTTAGCTAGTTGTGATTTTAATAAAATCACAGACAGAAAGGTAATTAATGTGTGAGTTATTCTTCTGTGCAGAAAGCCTGTAAAAATATAAAACATGAAAAAGAAAAGCCATGATTTCCACTATGTTATAAAATTGTTCCTATGAAAGGATTTAGCCTTGGTAAGAAGGCATGAATGTATGAAAATCAGCACTGAAGAAATAGACCAGAATAGCCACTTAGGAATGGGAAGGGGAAGTGAAGCAGGAAGGAGTTAAAGACTACAGGTCGGGGAAATAGTTTTCGTTCAGTTTGATGCATTGGTAATACTAGGAAGAAAATACCCTTGCATGCCATTGAATCCAGTTAGGGAGAGTATAAAAATATAAATTAAAAACTCATATGTTTTTGCCTAATGAAAAATTGTATCAACAAAAACCAGCAGTAGGCAGTCAGTTTCTCCTCTGTGGTACTTTTCTTCTCCTGCTCATTTGGGGGTTCAAATCATCATCACTGATGCACGTGCCACTCCCCCCAAGAGTGTGGGCACATGACCAGAGTTGAATAGGACTCTTGTCCATGGATTTTTAAAAAGAACAAAAGGAAGCTAATCTCTTCTTCTTAGGTGGTAAAATTAGGTAATGTGAGTCCAAGAAATGCTACTGGTCACGTTTACACCCTTCTTGTGACAGCCAATCTTGAAGTAATGCTGACACATAGAAGCAAAGGAAAGGACATAGGTAGAATTTTAATGATATTTAAAGCCCAGAATCCAGGTATCCCTGGAAACCATCATCCTCCTGATCTCTTACCATCATTTAGTTAATTCCTCTGTTTGTCCAAGTTAGTTCATGTTAGGATTCTGTGATTTCCAACCTAAACGTTCATTAGCAAATGAAACCTCCATACAGGTTTAGAATAGTGATAGCAATTTAAAAACTATTAAATCATGGAGGTAGATACATTATATCAAGGGTTTCGTGTTTGATGGATCTCACCTTGCTGCATGAGTTCACATAAGAAAAAAATAATTCTTCTCTGACATTTGTTCACAGGTGCTTGTTACCATTGTTTTCCTGAAAATAAGACCTAGCTCTAATGTGTCTTTTGGAGCAAAAATTAATATAAGACCCAATTTTATTTTACTGTAATATAAGACCGGGTATAACATAATATAATATAATATAATATAATATAATATAATATAATATAATATAATATTGGGTCTTACATTAATTTTTATTCCAAAAGACACAGTAGAGCTGATTGTCCGGCAAAGTCTTATTTTTGGGGAAACAGGGCACATGGTAGTCTGCTTTAGAGAGTGAAATATATATATTTAATCAGACTTCAAAAGAAAACTATAATTTTTAATTCAGCACTTTTTACCACAATACATTATGATAATGTAATTTAAAAAATTTATGACTAAATGCAGGGGTGATTCTCATTTGTTTTATTTTATAAATAAAACAGAAAACAAAACCCAAATGATCCTTTTAATTTTATTCTGAGTTTAAACTTGCCTTTCTTTTTGACTTTCAATTTGAAAAGCTGGCATTTTATAGCTGGAGTATAAAATTAACAACATGTTTATCTCTCCAAACTATTAATAAACACAGTGAGTCAGCCCAAGACAAATTAGAGATAACACAACATTCCATAATGCTGTTACATTTATTAGCTTTTCCAGTAATTGTAGTTAGAAAAGGCCCACTATCCTTTCTGTTACATGCTCATCTATAATTTATTCCTGTTACACCTTTTTGCTACATTTTTTCTTACCTGTCCCTTGAAAACACTAATCTTCTCTATTATAGTCTGCAGTGTCTGTTAGAGATCCTGGACATCTTAAAACCTACAATAATTGCCATTATTGAGATAAACAGAGAATAATTAGAGGGGCTTATAATCTAGAATTTAGCCTTAGGTAGACGTACTGAAGACATCAAATGCTTCTTTTGTTAGGCTTAAGTCATATTACATAAGCTCGCACAATTTTATTCAACTATTTTACCTTAAATTACCGCTTGTGTATATCGTGAGGAATAATGATTTGCCATTACAACCCTTATGTGAGGATCACGGGGATTTCATCAATTATTTTTAAAATATTTGGAATGCTAGTATTTTGGTCTTTGATTTATCATGAGGAATTCAATGCAAACTGGTAAAAAAAAACAAAAATTGATTTATTGGATTACTTTCCTTGGGAGTCTAAGAGGAGGATGTTATGGCTTTCTCTCTTGATCTCTCTCTTCCCATCTCTCATCAGCTTACTGATTGCCTACCACAGTCTTGTGTAATTTCCCTACATCTTGAAGCAAGACTACTTTTGTAAGCTTCAGGCTTACACAGTCTTTAAATATGGAATCCCAAGGAATAACATGCAACTCAAAATTCCCAGGGAATATTCTGTTTGGTCAAACCTGGGTCAAATGCTAAGTGTGTGGGCTAAACTGAGTAACATGTTCCCTTCTGTGACTCAGTTCCCCTGACAGGGGCAACCTGTTTAGGTAGAAAGAGAATGGGGAAAAGCATGGAGAAAGTGTATCGGGGGAAGAGTGGCAAATGAAAGGGGAAGGCCAGGTCTTGATTGCAAAGGTAGCTAGTCATGATTAGCCTTGAGGGCACACCTAGGTAATTTATACTTCATTTGATAGTGGAGAGTCACCAACGATGTAAAAGCAAGCGACTGACATGATCATATCTATGCTTAAAAATATTAAACTGATAATATTTTGTCAGGGGAGAGAGACCAAGACAAATACTAGTTAGAAAGCTATTTTAATAAATATTATAGAGTTCAAATCTATTAAAATAGCACCGATGAGAGATCAGTAGGGCCTGATCCAACACGATGTATCAGGAGGAGATATCCATTCAAAACATTATAAAGGAAATTGACACAATATATGGCAACCAAGATTCAGAGCAAGGGAAAAAAAAATCATACTAGTATTTATTTAAATGGGTTTTCTCAGATAAAATTCCCCAGAGAATTTTGAGATCTTTTCTGTTAACTACAAGTGACCAAAGTATATAGGACTTTTAACTACCAGAAAAATGTTGTTAGTAAATGAATATAAAAGAATCAGAGGGAAATGGATTTTTTTCTGTCATGACGATTTGAATAAAACACTTGTTTTCATGTCAACATTTAAGTTGATGCTGTTAAATAATGGTTTGGGAACCCAAATAATATTTCACTTTTCCCATTTGCTAGCCACAAGTAAATTTTTTCATTAATTTTTAATGTGGTTTCTTTGTTAATCAGGTTGTCTGTAGGCAAAAAAAAAAAAAAGTTAAGAGAGATTATATCTGTTTTGTTCAACACTGAATATCTAACACCTAAAGTAATGCCAGTATAAAGCAGATGCTGAATATGTTCATTGAATAAATACAGGCAGTATTATCTGTAGAAGGAGAAGTATTTTCAGTTTTATTTCCTTTAAAAATGATTTGCCTCCTGTCAGTGAATTCTCCACCTTCACTTTGTCTTCCGCTATTCACTTTTGCTCACTGTGCTCATGCAGAGAAAAACTAAATATTGTATTCCCAGTCTACTCTGTTGTATGTGGACTCTTAATTAGCTTTTCAAATACATTGCAGATAAAACCTATTAATCCTCTGACCTTCACTGAATTCAAAAGTTTCTGTGTTAATTGTTTTGAGAGAATAATAGACAGTTTTGCTAGTAGAAAAGTCCTGGTATCTCTTCCAGGAACACAGTACAACCAGGAAGAGGACTTGAAAAGATGCTTGTGTCTGAGCCGCCATCCTTTGCCATTATTACATGACAGGAGAGTCATTTCTAAACTTTATGGAAACCATGTGTTTTCTTATAACCGTATCAGCCTTTAAAGAATAACTTCTATCCAAAAGCAGCACAGGTAGAAATTACGTCACTTGAGATAGTTGTAAATGTATATATTAAAACCATAGGGGGATGGAACTAACAACAGTCCACCTATAATATTCTAAGCACTTTGCTTATATTATCTCCTTAAAACATCAGGATCCTCCCTTAAATGAGATTTGACCATGCATGTCAAGATTCATTTCTGCTTACAATGTTTCCATCACTCAGCTAGGTACCATAGATCAACTGACGAAAATCACCACCCATATTTCACAGATGAGCAAACAGGATAACACATTCATTTGTTTTCAAGAGTAAAAGTCCCTACTGTTTATACAAAAAGGAATCCTTACTTGAACTCTGTTCTCTCTGATTCCAAAACCAGGGTCAAAGCTTCAGTGATCATTAGCAGCTGGGAGGTGGGAGATGCTTCAGAAATCACTCAAGGTCAAGGTGATATACATATCAGTTTCCTTTTGTTGTACTGGTATAATTATTGCTTATATTTCCCTTCATTCTTAAAGGTATCCAGTATAGACAATTGCACCCCATCTAGGCAGTTTTTTAAATTATGTTTTCCCAGAGATTTAGATTCTATCTCTCCCTCAGGGATTGTGATTCACTTGGTGTGGTATGAGGTAGACCTACATTTTAAAAATGGTCGTTGGGTGATTCTGTGCTGCCAGGTGTGTTACCCTGCTAAGGCTACCACAGCAAAATACCACAGAATGGATGACTTTAACAACAGAAATTTATTTCTAATGTTTCTGGAGGCTATCAGATATAAGATCAAGGTGCCCCACAAGGTGAGTTTCATTCTGAGGCTTCTTCTTCTGGCTTGTAGGTGGCCACTGTCTCACCATGTGCTCACCTGTCTTTTCCTTGGGGCACGTGCATGGAGAGAGAAAGCTCTCTGTGTCTCGCCTTATAAAGACCACTAATGCTGTCCCACCAGGGCCCCACCTTCATGACCTCATAAAACTCTGATTACCTCGCAAAGACCCTGTCTCCAAATACCAACACACTGGGGGTTAGGGTGTCAACATGTGATTTGGGGGGAAGGGGACACAAATTTTCAGTCCATAACACCAGATAAGGAAACCTCTCATTAATGCTTGTAGAGGAAGTAGCTATGGGCAGTGAAACAGATTACTCTGCTGGGAGTCAGAAGCCTGAATACGAGGTCTAATCCTGCTACTGGCTACATGACTTTGAGCAAGTCTTCCATCATTACAAGCTTCTGCTTTTCATTTGTAAATGGAGGAATTGAAAAAGCTCCTTATTGAGTTGGGGGTTCAGGCCTGGGGGCAAAGAGACCTTGTCAAACTACATGAGAGTCAAGTAGGCACCTCCATGGGAGGTGGACGTGTGTGAAGAGATATTCTCTTTGGTGATCACTGCTGTTAGAGTGACAGTGGTGGTGATGAAAGAATGTCATCATCATCAATTATGTTGGAGCAGGAGAAAGAAAGCTTAAAAACTTGGGTAGGTGATCCTTCATTTCTCTCTCTAAATCTAAACATTAAAAAAAAACCTTTATGATTGGATATAGCAACTTCTTGATTAAGTAACTAGTTTACCCTCCCCCCGCCCCCACACACGCTATCTGAAACAACTAAAGATATATTTTATGATGCGACCATAAACTGTTCTTGTTTTTTTTTTTTTTTTTTTTTTTTTTTAATCTTTTCCCTACTGATGAAAGACAATAGTCCACCCTTCTTTGCCAGCTGGCTTGTATTCTTAAACCAGGGTAACAACTATCACACTTACCCTACCCATTATGACAAGCTGCCTCTGGTCGAAATTATTACAGCATGTCCTTATTAGTGTCTGAATCCCACTTCCATTTGTGCATTACACCTACCCAGTCCTGGATGAGTAACTTTACTTGTGAGAGCTAAATAAGCAAAATGTCAAATTAGCCTTGGACTGAAATAGCCACAGTTACAAACGTGATTTAAGGGCTGAAGTGGTTCAGATGATCATCCCTGGTATCTTTGCTTAACAAAGGCAGCTAGGCGGGGTTATTGGTCTCAGAGGTGGAATAGAGAGAGCTATTGCTTTGTTGGAAGGAAAGTGCTCCTCTGCCTAGTTCTTTGTCCACAGGGCAAATACTGTAACATGAGAAGCCTGAGAGGTGGTAGGTGCAATAGGCAGTTAGACGTTGAAAGCATTAGGGCAGTCTTTTTCTTTGCGCCCCTTGCCAGCTGTCTTTCAGCATAGGTTGAATGCAAGTGCTTGCGTTTGACATTGTACATTTAAATGCCAGCCCGTGCAATTTACAGTACAAAAGGGCAAAGATACATGGGGAAAGAGGGGGGAAAAAAAAACCTCTTCTCTTCTCATTGGTTGACCTTTTTGGTTCTGCTTTATATAGACATTCAAAAGAGACCCTATGACCATATTTCTGATCTTCAAAACAATCATAAAAATAACTCCTTATACAAATGTTATTTATATACACTCCTAGCCTTATACACTGCTCCTAGCCTTTATGCATTCGAATATAAAAAATAATTTGCACCCCTGTGCCTGAACATCAAAAGCTATTCCTATTTCAGCTGAAAGTAAAATCAAATTGCATTCCCTGATTTTGGTGATAAGGGTCAGAAAAAAATAATATCTGAAGAAATATGTAAAAATGAAATGATAATTTCATGTATAAGGAGTTTAGGCCAATAATACTTGAGTCTGAAAGGTATGCTTAACATGCTTACCTCAAGTTAATTTAGAGAATTTCAAATTTTAAGAGATCATAAGGTAATAAAATTTTATGAAACAGGTATAAAAGGAAAATGCAAAACTGAGAATGACAAATGACTCTGGTACTATGTAAATCTGCTTTCTTGACAAATGATTTATGTTGATTTAATGAATCTCTAGTTCTCCTTAGAAGTCTTTTCATTCTCCATTTATTCATTCATTTGTTCATTTATTGAGTCCTACTATGAGAGTAACTCTTCTAGGTGCTAAATTATAATTGCAGGAAGACTAAGTACTTGCCTTTATGGAACTTCATAGTCAGGTGAAGAAAACAGACAATAAAGAGTTTATAAAATAATATCGGGAGTGATAAGTGCTATGAGAAGTTGAGGATAGGGGAGTAGAAAGTTAGAAAGTTGCTATTTTCTGCTGGGTGGTCTGGGAAGGTTTCTCTGCAGAGTTGCTATCTGAGCAGAGATTTGAATGAAGGGAGGGAGTGAGCTCTTCACACGTCAGTGGAAAGAATTCCATGTAAAGGATAGAGGAAATGAGGATATCCCAAAGGTTAAGGGACAGTAAAAGAAGCAGTGTGGCTGGAATGGCAGGAAGAGGTGAAGTAAGGTTACAGACATATGGGGATCTGGGTCGTAAAGGGTTTTATCTCAAGTCAGATGGGGAGCTTTCAAAAGTCTGAGTACAGATCAGTTTAAGCAATTGCAAAATAAAAATGCAAGAAATGTGTGTGTGTGTGTGTGTGTGTGTGTGTAGGTAAAAAGAAGGAATAATAAAAATAGCATGCCCTCTGTTGGCTAGAAAAGTTGTTTAATTTGCCTCTTGCTTTGTCCCTCTACCTGTAGCCACTGAATTTTGTGTGCAAAATTCTCTTCAGAAAAGGAAACGGCTACTGCCATCTGGTGGCCGCATTTAAAAATCAATCTCTATCTTAGAGTACTTATTTATTTGCAAAAATGAAAGCATTTAGATTTAAGGGTAATGAAACTTTGAATCATACTCACTCTCCTAAGTAAATGTATCTATTGAGTATACATAAAACTAGAATGAATTTAGAAATTTGCTAAAATACTGACTGAGGCCATTCTGTGCTTTGTGCAATCTTTTAGTTTAGTCCAACGAATAGTTATTTTTGACTGTATATGTAATTCCATTCATATACTGGGTATTAGATAAATTTTGTTCAATTGAAATAAACCTAATGTATATTAATCAGTGATGTACCAGCTAACCTTTTAAGTACATGACTATAATTTCCTTGAATTCAGAGAGACCACATCATCATACTACTATTTATCATAATAGTCATCATGGCATTGTGATTATTTGGCTAGTACACTGACTTCTTTTACATAATGTTCACCTAATAAATATAAAGGAATTTATAGGAAAGACATGACTATGTTTTACAATTACATAGAAGTTTATCTCAAGAGTTGCAGACTTAGGCTGCCTGGTTGAGTGTTGGCTTAGTCTTGGCTGCAAACTTGTGGATGAAGTTGTTTTCTCATTTGGAGAGACACTAACAATTCTCACTTAATGGGGCTCTTTTGAAGATGAAATGAGAAAAAATACGTCGTAAGAGGCGTAGCATAGTATCTGGCATATTACACGTAGTCAATACGTGGTCACTTCTTTCATCATTATTATGGGTTTTGTTTACACTGCTTGATATGCTGAAAGTCAAATCACATCTGTTGGAAAAGATACATATGAAAAAAAGTTAGCTCATGAGGATGATTTAGTCTGATGATTGAATAAACATTTGATTTACTACTTTGATCTTACTACTTTGTAGTAAGAACTGTTCTGGCATAACTTATAAACGTGTACATTACCAAGAAGTATTGAAAACTCCAGGAGGACAAGCCTCTGAGTATTTAATGATTGTGTTTCCAGAGCCTAGAGTATCATCTGACCCAGAGTAGATGATTAATTACTACTTGCTGAATGAATGAATGAATAAATATTAAAAAGGGCTTATGTATGGAAATTATCTGATTTTACCTCTTAGGAATATAACTATTTAAAAAAAGAACTTGATATAAATTAAAGTTTCTGTATGTAGATGTATGCAAAACTGAAATGATATTCAAAATTATATTATTGTTATTATATGTTTACCTTGGAGAATAATGTCAGTAGTAATACTATCTTAGGGCACTTATTTTTCAACAACAATAAAAAGATTCTTGCATTACTAATTGAAAATTGAATCCTTAAACAGAGGAATTTTGGCACAATTATTACACAGCTATTATGCAAATCACTAAATTTGTATATGTTGTCTTTTTCCCTAATAAGTACATGTATTTTAAAGTTTAACTCACATAACTCATATATATTACTCAATTTCTCACATATGTTTTTCAATTGCCTATTCAGCCGAAAAAAACATCCCGCAACATACAGACTCAAGGATTTAATTTTCTATGACTTAAAGGAAAACTGATACTTTCATATATATATATATATATATATATATACACACACACACACACATATATGTATATGTATGTTCATTGTTTGAGGGGGGACTTCCATGGACATATATTGAATATTAGAAAGCAGTTGAAACTGAAAGCAGTTGAAACTGTCCTTGACAGTTTCAACTGCTTTCTAATATTCAATATATGTCCATGGAAGTCCCCCCTCAAACAATGAACTTTAGGAATATCATCACAGTTTGAAAATTCTTACTCTAACTCACATTTTTCCAAATGTTCCTATGAATCTTAAATACTTATATACTTTCTTATATACTTATTATGTGTTTTAATTATGTTTCAGTGATCTCTAGAATTTTTTTAAACTCCAAATACAAAGGACCTAAAAATCTTCATGTTAACCTTGGTAAATATTTCAGAAAGTATTAGTAAAGGATTATTTATTGGGACCTAAGAGAACTGCTAATCACAAAGACACAGCATGGGTTCACCAAAATCAAATAAGGCATTGAAATCAGCCTTAATTCTTCATCAGATAATGAACTAGAAGATTAGAGAATTATGAACACTTGGTTCATGTGTAGTAAAAGCATTCATGAAGGTGCCTTGCGATAGGTGATTAAAAGGGAGAGAATGGACTGAATACAAAGGAGAACTAGGTAATCTCTTGGACCTCTACTTATCAACACTTAATAATGGACAACTCTCAACTCAGCAGAGATGTCTAATTTTGTGTAGAGGGCCATGACATTTCCTGAGACTCTGGATTTAGTCATCCTTGAAAACAAGATTGACTGTAGTACTATTGTTACAAAATAGAAAGAGTTCACCCACCAGGCACTAGAATGGCTACTTTATTATGAATAGCTCCAGTCAGGAGAACAGGAAGCTAATGGGAAACACCTAACTCCCTGACGGAGTGTGGGTGGTAGATTATACAGGGCAAAATCACAAGACACTGTGGGTTAGGGTTTCGGGGTCATGCTGGGAACTAGCTGGTGGTAGGTGAGGTAAGGGTAATGAATCATTTCTTCAGGTCTTGTGGGCAGCTCTGAGGTCTGCTCTGGGGTCCCTTCTGTATGGTTTCATGGGAAAGTAGTCAGAGGGTCGTTCTACCTTAGGGCTCAGGAGATGAAACATGACGTAAGTCTAGATATTACCTTTAGATTAACAGAAACCCATATCTTGTGACCCTGAGTAAGACATGACCACTGTTTTTGGCCGCTTCGGGGGGTTAATGACTAGTAATGGAAAGGGCTAATGCTTACAGGACATGCTGTGAAGAAACTGAATAGAGTGCTGAGGCTACTTATTAAATCAAAATCATACATTAAATGAAGACACTCAGTTTCACTATTGAATGTTTCTTTACTTATAGGAAGCCCATTCATGATTCATCAATGATTTGTGACACATTTACTATCATAATAGGCCAGTGCATCTTCAAAGTCGATCATATGTATAGCAATTTTATGTAGAAAAACATGTTTAAGAATACTTACTGGGACCTATATTTGCTTGCCAGCTGGCTATATCAAGCACCACTCAGTTGTTGAGTATTTTCCTTACAATTCCCTAGTTATTTTTGCAGAATTTATTTTTTTGTAGGCTTTGAAGTCATCAATTTAATCTCACCAGAAAGAATTAATGCTTCTCCTTGAGTGTTTTAATTACTCCTAAGTAATTTTGAGTCAACCACTATACTAAAAAAACAAACAAACAGACAAAAAACTCTTGATTTTTTTAAAAATAATTAATATTATCTGGTACTTCACCAAGTTGTTTTTTCAGATATAGACCTAAATAAGTGGTGCCCATATTTGAATGGTTTGATGTCAGAAAGTACAGACATATACAGGTGTCTGCACTTGAAGCGTTTTTTTGAGAATCCCTTTGGGGATAAATACAGGATGGTGTGCCCAAGCTTCAGTTCACCACGCACATCCCTCCCTCAGCACGTTCTTACTCTAAGACCCCTGAGGTCGGAGCCTGGGAAGATGATGTCATTGCCATGATTTCCGACATTATCCTCGGCACTGAAAGTTTGTTGAGCACTCTGTGATGAAACACTTTAATAATGTTTTTGCAGAGTCTCACTGCATAGGTTCTAAACTTCCTAAAGATTTTTACTTTTTAAATCAAGTTCCACCATGAAATACCATTCAGCTCTTGATTTCTTATATTGCCTTTTTAAAGTCCTTTTCTATGCTATTTTCTATGTGATGTGATTTTTCATTCCCAGCCCTACTCATATCAAGTAAACGTGCATAGTGCTATGATTATAAATAATTCAGAGAATTATTGAACATTTTAAACATTTTTATTTTGCATTCCAACGTACTGAAAGCTGTCAAATTTTAAATTAGCTAGTTACTAATACCCCAATTATTTTCTTTCTTTATTTCTTCTTATTTTTCTATATTATATGAATTATGTTCTTACTTTTCTGATTTATTATTATTCAACTTTTTTAAAAGAGAAAAACTGATATTATTTTACTTAAACGTCTAAAAATTTTATTACAAAATATCCATTTGTGAAAGTTATTAAAAGCTATGTGTCAGAGTTTTGTAAGTTTCTGTCTAAACCCTCCTAAAAACTGCACAATCTGTTGGTAAGGAGATATAATCAGTAATGAATAGGTAGCTTGTTTAACAATGAAGAGACCAAGGAAGATGTTAAGCTCACCAGGCAGCTGTACAACAATAACTGGGGGATTCTGAAACCTAGGAAGAAAAATGTGGCATTTCTCAAATTAAATGCCTATTATCTCTGTCCAATTAAATTTTCTGTGTTGATAGAAATGTTCTATATCTGTACTGTCAATGGTAGCTAGTGGCCACATGTGTGTTTCTTAACTCTTGCAATATGACCAGTGCTAATGAAAAGCTGAATGTTTGATTTTATATTTGAATAGCCAGATGTGGCTACTGGGTACCTTATTGGCTAGCACAGCCTACTCTTTAAATTCACTATGTCCTCCCTTTGCTCCCACCCCACACTCCCTTGTTTATCTGAGAACATAGACACACGGAAACACACTGTTGTTTTAGTTAACACAGAGGTTAGTTATGGTTCCTGTACTTTCTAAGTGCTGGGTAAGATTCCATGGTGTGCTGGTAATCTGGCTCTTGGGGAGAAAAATATAAGCCTGATTAGCATTTGCTCATTTCCATGGTGTAAATAATCCACCATGGACAATTTGAAGCTAGCAACGTGAAATCAACCTGCTGGAGACATTTGTGAAAATTTAACTAGTCTCTCATTAACTGGTATGAACTTGCTCTAATGCACCTATACCCTGTGAAAGCCCAAAGCACTCCCACGTTTTCTTCAAAGCCCTAGAGTTTTATATGCTCCAGATCACCTCTGGCTGTGAGCCCCTCTCTTAATTGGTTCAGTTAGTGAGTTGGCCTGTTAATCCTCTTAATCCTGTCCTTTTGTCTCACCAACGCACTTCTTTAATTTCAACAAAATCCATCACACAAACTATTTCTGTGAAGAGTAGAATTTTAAAGAGCAGTTTATGGATAGGAGCATGTATACATGTGTTGTGAGGAGAGATCACTGCACTAACAATGATAACAAATACGAATTAAATACAGCATTGACTATCTCTGCTATTTAACATCCTTCGGATATTCTCCATTGCCCATTCCCAGGTAGTCTCCAGCCAGGTGTCATCTGACTCCTCTCCACCTTGCTCTTCCCATCACTTTTCCACACCCACGTGCTTTTAGATTGCCCACGGGACTTCAAAATTTCTCATTAAGTCATTAAAAGCAATTCAATTCTCTCCAGTCTACTTCCCGTCTCTCCTTTTAATATCCAAACTCATCAGGTTGCTTAAAGGGCACTCTATTTACCAGGATTAACCTTCCTTATAAAGCAGTTATTCATAAATTCATCAATATTTATTGAATGCCAACTACATGCCAGGCACTCTTCTAGTTGTAAATATCAAATTTGGCCCACTATTCTATTAGTATTGAGTGTAATCATTGTCAAAATGCCTAGAGCAGCACTGAAGTATGTTAGGAGTCAATAGATGTCATTTTATTGTATATTTTTAAAAACAAAATTTAGAAGCATTAATAATGGAAAGAAATAAAGAATGTGGTCTTCAGAAGGATTGACCTTTTCATTTTAGTTCATCTATTCCTCTTAATTGCACATTCTATTCCACTCCCAAAGGTACCTTTTCAATCATGATATTTATTACCCTCAGATATGTATAAAAAATAATGTAATCCACTATCATTTTAGCAAAGTTACATATAAATCACTGCACTTTTAATTAATGCAAGCATATCTTTCCATTAACCTGTGTTTACTTGTTGCTGTTACAAAGTTCCTAGCTGTATATCATGGGTACATAGTAAATATGTACTGGGAACAGTTTTGTTTTTAATGATGAGAAATGACAATAAGTGAAAAATGCAGTAAGTGTTGTAGTTATGCTAATAACATATTTTTGGTTTAGTTTGTTTCTTTGTTAATCATCTTTTAGTTTTTACTGTAAAATCATTTGGTAATTTTCATGATTACATCAAGCAAAATTTTATTACCCTTATGTTAGGTGCTGTGGTAAAGAAGGGAATGGAGTGTTCTGTGTTACTATATCACATGGGCATAGACACACGTCTTTTCAGGTCTATCCTTCATACCCGTCCACTGCTCTTGGTCTCCACAGCCTCTGTTCTAGTCCAGGCCACCCTTCCTTCTAGTCTGAAACACTGCTGTATCCTTCTTAGCTGGTCCTCCATGATCCATAATTCACACCAATGTATTTCATACCATGTGGTTTCATGGACTGTGTATTTGATTATTTCACTCTCCACTTAAACTTGCTGCAGGTTTACTTCGTCCTTAGGAAAACCGAATGTAAGTGTTTCAAGACCTTTTCTGATCTGTCTCTAGCTTCATGTCTTGATAACTGCTTTCCCACACAAAATTATTTCTAGTTGTTTAAAGTCATCCCATTGTCTCTTACTCTTTTGGTTCTTTCAGAGGCTTCTATCTTGTTTGGATGCTGATCCTCACTTCTTCATTTCTGCTCTTTTGAATAGCTTTTATTTATATTGACGTATCCAGTTATTTCCATAAAATGTCATCTGCTCCTGCCCCTCTAGATGGATATGTATTCTGTCCCGTGAGTTCCCATTATAAAGGATAGCACACGATACTGAGTATTTCATTGTCTCTGTCTAGATCTGAGTTTCTTTTCTTTTTTTTTTAATTACTCTCTGTTTTCACTGCTGGAGCTCAGCACAATGCAAAGTGAATATCATGCTTCTGTTCAAATTAAGGTGAATTAATACATGCTATCCGTAACTAGAATAATTTGTTTCTCTGCTGGCATTCAGAAGTGACTAGGAAGAAAGCATACATTTGCAAGTGCCTATTATGTTCAAAGTATTGTGCTCGGTACTTTACATATGTCACCTCATTTAATCCTCACAACAATTTGAGCTTTTGAAAACCTGAGCCTGTTCAAGGATACAAAATAGTAAATGGCAAAGCTGAGATTCAAAGCTTAACCTTTTTGAGAGTAATGTTTATGTTCTTTTTGCCAATACACATTGCTTTTGAGGCTCTGTGAAAACTGAATGCTGACTACTATCCATCTTGTTGGTTGAATGAAAGAATATACATTAGAGAGCCTCAGAAAACTGTAAATATTCTACGCAAGTACAGTGAGCTATAGGTAGTCAATATATATCTATTGGATGAATAACTAAGTGACTATATAGTATTATTATTGTAATTAGTGTTAGAGAGCAAGTATTTATTCTTTTCATTCCTAGAAATAGCATCACCCAATATATGTTCCTTATTAATGCGTGTAACATTAAAGAAGAATTCTATCATGAAATAGGTTTAGAAAACAATGACGTAACTTAGATCAGTTTCCTTACTATTGAATTGCAGTTTGGAACATGTTAAGTCATCGTAAAATCCTAGAACTGTAACATCCTGTATATAGTGCTTACCAGAGAGTTCCTTGGTCCTTGAACTCTTTGTGGAGAAGAACATTTGCCAACACCAATATTCTATGGATCTCACCTTAAAGTGCTATATATTAATTGCAAATTTACTCTTCTAAGAATATCACTCTTAAAAAAAAATGTGTTCTGCCATGTAAATTCAAACAAGGAGTGTGAATGGTTACTGAGAGTGTATGGAAATTAATTTATGTTAATTAATATATGTGGTTGCAAAATCATTTCAATATTATCTTACTCCTCTAAGACATAGATACGAGAGTTTTCCACTTTATATTATAGGATATAAAATATGACTTCTCATTCAAGTGCTTAACATACCGAGCTGCTTCAATTGAATGTAGAGACTTTGATGATTGAATACTGTGCATACAGTATTGTGATGAACAGGAGGAATAGCCCTAGGCACCTGGGTCTCGAACACTTCCTGTCTGCCAAGGCATCTTCTAAGCATTTGGAAGATATTAACTTATGTACCAACAATGTGAAACCAGATATTATTGTTTATACATTTTAAACATGATAAAACTGAGAAACAAAGCTCTTGAATTATTTGCCAAAGTCACACAACTAGAAATTGGTTGTGGTGGGATTTGAACCCATGCTCTGTATGCCTGTAAGTCTTGTGGTCTTCACCGACTATATGATATGATATAGCCACTTCGGATTTTTGGTGGTGAAATCTGTGGAGAACACAATTCGTTATTACAAAAGTGTTTTTTACATTGCTGTAATTTTCAAGTTTCACAGTAATTTTGAATGAAACAATTACAAAAGGCAGCAACCTTACTTTTACCCTCTTGAAGATTAATTTTTACCCACAAATTAGTATTTGACCATGCTTTTCTCCTATGTTCTTTTATTCTTTAAGGTAACACGCATTTTTATTCAACAGACTTATTGTTTTACTTAATCACTTAGAGAGTGTGGGGAATCTATTGTGCACATGAGAGGGATCTAGTGTCCATAAGAGGTCTGACAATTAAATTCGCGAACTTTGTTGCAACAATGTTCCTAACCTTTTTTGCTATCAGAGGAATTGTTCATTATAAATTTTTACCAACTGGACAAACAGTTAGCCAAGTTTATTTACTATTTGGAAGTGCTGAAAAGGCTGTGTGAAAAAGTTAGATGGCCTGAACTTTTCGCCAACAATTCATGGCTCTTGCATCACGACAATGCACCACTCACACAGCACTGTCTATGAGGGAGTTTTTAGCCAGTAAACAAGTAACTGTATTGGAACACCCTCCCTACTCACCTAATCTGGCTCCCAATGACTTCTTTCTTTACCCGAAGATAAAGGAAATATTGAAAGGAAGACATTTTGATGACATTCAGGACATCAAGGGTAATATGATGACAGCACTGATGGCCATTCCAGAAAGCGTTCCAAAATCGCTTTGAAGGGTGGACTAGGCACTGGTGTCAGTGCATAGCTTCCCAAGGGGAGTATTTCAAAGGTGACTGTAGTGACACTCAACAATGAGGTACGTAGCACTTTTTCCAGAATGAGTTCACAGACTTAATTGTCAGAGTCTCCTATCTCTCTATTTGGCATTCCCAGGAAAGGTACTTCATGTCTTCTCATGGTATTGCATTTCATTGTTTTATTAACTGTATGGTAGGAGACTTTTTCTTAATATAAATAGAATCAGACCTACCTTTAACAGGTCAGGTACTTTTGAGAGTGAAAGGCCAAAAAAATCTGTCTCATTCATAACTTCCTTTGTGTATATATATATGTAAATGTATGTATGTATGTATGTATGTATGTATATATATATATATATATATATATATATATATATATATAAATTCCTTCTATTAATCATTTAAATAAATTAATGCCTTGGTCTTCAGCTCTCAATTCTGAATTTTTAAATGCTGAAGGAAGCTGTCGTTCTTATACATTCTGTTCAGACAGCTAGATGATGCCATGAAGGGGAAACGCACATTGCTCTCATTGTGAATATTCTGACAGGTGTTTCTCAGTCACTTTTTTTCTATGTTTAATTCTCTCTAAATAACACAGGAAAAGCTGATTCCATGTGTAGAAACTATAGGTAGATTTTGACTTGCATTTAAATAAAGCATCTTTTCTTCCCTCAAATGAAAAAGTGCTTAGAAGTGGTTTCAATGGAAATGATAATCTGTTATTAAAAATTAAGAAAACAATCAAGGGATTATTTTAGCAAACATTAAATGATCATTTTTTTCTTTTGAATTAAACTCTATGATGCTAAGATATTAAGTTAATGGCTACTTAGATTCTAAAACAAAATTCATTGCTTAAGAGATGAAGATTTTGTGGGGAAAAATCTAGCTGAATTTATGGTACCTATTTTAAATGATGCTGCTAGTTTATTTAGATTTTTAACCTCTAGCAATTACAGATTATTTTGATAAATTATTCATATTTCTGCATTGTGCACCTTTGGCAATTTGCATATCTGGCAGCAAATAGGCCCTCCTTTCAAGCTTCAGTCCCCTTGGTCAGACAGGATGGCCCAAAGCTGCTTCATGATTAATTTCATCTCAATAGAGTAATTATCATACTGAAATGAAGCAATGCCCCTGAGATATACTTTCCTGGAGTTACAAGAACAGGAGGCTTAGTTTAAGAGCTATTAAGCATATAGTAGTAACTTTTAGCTGAAATGTTACCCTTTCTCTATTTTGGGAGTATCTTCATCTAAAAATAAGATTGGATTTTGTAAGACTAGAATAAGATCATTTAGAGCTTGATTTAGCAGCTCATTGGATAGCAGGATAACCAGTCAATTTGGGGTGTGTCCTTCTTAATGTTGCACATTTCTGGTTTCAGCATAGATTCCGTCCTTAAAGTCATGGGTTTTTTCAAACTGAAACACTATACACAAACAAATGTCACCTGTGTATGTGTCCTGGATAGATTTGAAGCAAATATATTTTTTTCGGTGCATGCAAATTGGCAGACTTGTTGAAAAACATTTGGTTTTAAGTTGTGAATTTCTACTGAGACGTAGTTCATATAATAGTTTGTGAATTAATATAAATTGTCTTAAAAGCTTGAGCTCAGAGAAAGAATAGATGGAATTTTCAGGAACAAATATCTTAGTACTGTAACACTGAGATTTATCTCCACAAAAATCATTCCTTTGCATGTTGACATTGCCTGTAGAACTAACCCTTTAAAACGACACCTGTTACCTGAAACCGTGTGTTTAATGTGTCTGTGTGCATAAGTGGATAAGTGGGCTTTTTTTTTTTTGGAGGCAGTAGCTAAAGCATAGCAGAAAGAAGAGTCCACAGGGTACAATCCCTTAAAACATGTCCACTCAATGTGCACACAGCCAAACAGATACAGGATGAGGGTAGTGAAGTTGTGACTCTGTTGAGAGATGACTGGTCTGTCCTATGTCAGGACGCACAAATGGGAAATGCTGAAGAGTCAGGGGCATGATCTAAATCTTGATCACTGAAAGAGAAAGCAACTGACAGAGAAACTGAATAATTGACGGAGAAGAAGGCCCTAAGATAAGTTCTCCATAATGCACAATTGTGCGTATTGGATGGTTCAATAGAATCTCAGGAGGTGTGGAGGGATCAATTAGGATAAGTAATTGTTGCAAGCATCTTTAAAGGCAGTTGTTGCATTTCAGTCTCTTCCTGAAAGTTAAGGGGACATTAACCCCTCCACAGGGCCCTACGTCCCTGCATGGCACTTGTCACATGAGTGGGGAACAAAATCCCAGCACACAGGTTCAGATAGAGTGAGTAACACCAGTTCAGATAGGGTGAGTAACACAGCTTTATTTGGGAGCCAATGTCCCTCCAGAAGCCAATGCTCTGGTAAGCACAGAAGGTTATACAGAATAGAATAGAATTTAATAACGAACCAAGTTAATTGGGGTGGTGAAGGTCCCTGGTCCTAGAGAGGTGGCTGGGCCCATGACGGGTCTGAGGTAAGCTGGTCTTGTGAGGAAGAACTTCGGAGATTGCTGGAGTATCGCAGCTTGTCCCTCGCAGAGGGTCTTAGTCGGAGCGTCCGGTCGGACCACTCATGGCACTGCTCTGGAGTTCTGCCTTTATCTTCTTTTTCTTGGACTTGTTTACTTCTTAAGTGATAACCAGAAGTGGTTTTGCTGAATGTGTTTATCACTCAGTTTTGTTAAGTTCAGTTTCACACATAAACATAAACATGTTTACTTTCATTTTACTCTTATCAGCCTCACACATACTGGCCATAGTCCTGTCCCTACTAGTAAACAACTTGTTTTGCAAACCTCAATCCACATATATAATATATTTTATATGCTCTATACAGCAAGCTAAGAGGACATGAAGAAAAAAGAGACGATATGAGGAAAATCAACTGTAAAAATTCTAAGATAATTTACTGACTGCAAATTAAAAATCTTTTTTTATTTTTTTTACATCAGGAATTACTCTACAATTCTCTGACATATTGAAATCTTAAGTAGTATAACTCCTCAGCAGTTTAGAATAAGTTTAGTGATCTGTTAGATCTATTCTTTCATCCCCTTTTTATTCAATTATTTAAGTGTCTACTAAATGTTAGTCATATATGTGTAGGGTTAGAACAATACCTAGAAATATATTAGTTAAGAATTCAACATCTATATGTAAATCTTGACTAATTCTTGAGACCATTTTTTCTTGGTGTGAAAAAGGTAGCACCAGCATGATAGTTGGCATGGAGTTTTCCTCTGGAAAGAAAAAATAAAAATTAATAATAAAGAGATCGTGGATAGAATGTATTCTGAATTTAATTTTGGCAAAAGATAGTTATCTGAAGAAATAAATATAGTAATAATGAAAATCATATATGTGAATCAAATGTTATTTCTTTATATAAAACTGAATGAAAAATTAGCATTTTCATAATCATAGTTATGATATAAAGAATAATTATCTCACCAACAAGAGGTAAAGAATGAATTAGAAGTTCAACCTCTTTTGTTTGGCAAAAAAAGAAAAACATGGAATCTTTGCTTATGATTCTTTGCCAAGTTATTCTAATGCAGTCTTGTTATTTTATAAAGCTAACTAGAATTGTAATGTTAGACAAGCTATAATCAACATTTGATGATAATTAAAAGATTGAATATATATGTGTGTTAACTAGTATATTTATATCTAGCTAGTACATACACATAAAAGATGCTAAATAAATATACGATGAATTAATGAGTCAAAGTCAATATCTGAGACAAATGACCAAATCTTCCTTCCCATATCGTTAAACGATAAGTCAATTATTGAAAACTTAATAAAGACAATCATGAACCACTCCTAGTGAAATGTGAAATAAGCCATTGGTTTTTAAAATCTTTATTTCCTCGTTTATCTTACATGCTAATTAAATAAACTATTTAAATGTTCAGCATATGTTTATTTGTATCCTGTTTCTTTAAAGAGAAAATTCTGAGCAAGGATAAAATAACAAAAAGACCCAAGGCAAGAGGGAAGAGATATTGAAAATGAAGTTTGTTCATTCTTTCACAACACATATTGTTGCCCAGAGCCACATTAACAGCGACGAGCACCGCAGCAGTATAGGGAATGGCATCTTTAGTCAAAGACCGAAGCTCGAAATTGGTTGTTCTGGGCTTTATTCTCATATTAGTTACTCAGGGACCTTCAAACTTACGTCTAAATGTTCCATCCATTTCAAAGGGCTGATCATACAGAAATCATTTACAAAGAATTCTGAGATTTTCAAATTCAGGTGCTAACCGAATGCAAAAGTGTCCCATGACCAGTTAACAGTGAAGTGAAACAGTTTTGGGAAACTTTATTTTATGCTTTTCTTTGCTTCAATTATGTTACTTTTGTCCCAGTAAGCCTAAATCTCAGTGATCCCCCCCTAATAATGATGTTTATTTCTTAACCAAAACAATGAGTGCCAAGGGCAATGTTTTTTTATGTTTGTTTTGTAATAGTTCCTTTTTTAAAAAAAATTGTTATGTAACTTTCTGATATAGTACTTCATGATAATGTATTTATTTTTTCTCTTTGTAAGAGCTAGGAAAAGCCCCTGAAATCAAACAAGGGAATATAAAAGTTGCAGCACAAGGTAAGCAATAAAACACTTTAAAAATTCCATTTTTTTTCACTTGTATAGCACTTTATTGACAAAGCAAAAGCTGTTTATTGCAGAATAGCACCATCTGCTGGGTTATTATAGAAAACATTGTGTTGTTGCATGAAGATACACGTCTCATTTATTTAGTAATTGGAGAAAGCATGACAGAGACTAATGGAGGAATCACTGAATGACCTAAGAATTAGTATCTTGACTGCAAGTTTCAGTCATTGAGCTTTTGCTTATATTTCCAAAAATAAACCATAGATCAATTGAGAGATGGATAGACAGGTGATAGAGCTTTGCAAATAATATACTTTTCCAATAGTGTTAGTTATACATTGTAATTTGTCATATCAGAAACAACTGTGGTGACCGGTTAGCTCAGTTGGTTAGAGAGCGGTGCTCTTAGCAAGGTTGCTGGTTCCATCCCCACATGGGCCACTGTGAGCTGCGCCCTCCACAACTAGACTGAAAGAACTACTTGACTTGGAGCTGATAGGTCCTGGAAAAACACATTTAAATAGATAAAAAAAAAAGTTTAAAAAGAAAAAAATCCATCAGAATGTTTTAAGATTAATATTATTTCACCTATCTACCATGACTGCAAAAATTGGATTCCAGATAGGAGTACAAAGTAATCACCTTAGTCTTTAATGAGCCATCTGAGAAAATCTGTTTTATCACTTCCTATTATCTTTTGGGCATTAAAGTGATTTCTTTATTAGATTTTCAGAAAAATATTGATACTTCAAGTCATCAGTTTGGGGAAAATACTTCTTTAAAATGGTTTTCCTATAAAATTATTTTTTAACTATTACCTGCAATCACATCACACTTTAAGAAAACTATTCTAACTCCAGTATCACCAAGTCAAGGGAATGGAATACCATTAGTTAAGTGACGTTTATTCTTCAACCATAATGAGTAATTTGATGAGAGCATAAGGAAACAGTACAAGTGTTCAGCCTTTTTCATCCATGAAACCTTTACAGAACACATTTAGGGAAAAACAGGTAAAATATTTAGTGAAGAAAATCTTTACTTTCTCTCCTATGCTACATTATACAATATCAAGCAGTAAAGGAGCTGCATTGAGGTGGTGGACATTTGTTTCTGGGCAAAAGGCCCTTGTAGCACACTACTCAGCATATGATAGATTGCATCTGATCAAATTTTTCTTTTATTTTTAATCCTGAACCCTAGTACATGCAGAATCATCCTAGTAAATATTGGTAAAATGGGTTGGCTAATTTCCATTTGACTCAGGGATGTTGTTTATAAGCAATATATGCTAGAATGGTTAAGAATTATGATACTTTTTCAGTTTTCATTTGATCATCAGGATGTTGAAGAAAATTGATTCTTTAGAAGAGTTCCGATAGAGAATGTAACACGTATTATGGGAAATAAAAAGGCAAGGCAAATATTACTATCACTTTGGTGTTTTCCATTTATGAAAATTCAGCTCAGAGTGAATTCCTCAAGCAGATGACTACTAGTTCAAGAGATCATTCCAGTTTATTTATATATGTTCTCATAAAAAACAAACAAAAAAACCCCACAATCGCTGTTTTGAGTGAGTCTTCTGAGTATCATGGTAGATAGGGAACTATGATTTGAGGCAGGGATTTAGTGTTACTTCAACCTCATATTAGAGAGAAGTTCAAAGGGAAGAAATTGAAGAGATACCTGGAAACTTGCGTCCAATTTAAGCTCGGGGGCAGTGGACTCTTCTTCACTTTTACGTTCCACTACATTGGACAAGACTGCATCAGCACTTATTTTTTTAGCACAAAGAATTTATTGTTGAGTTAATTGTAACCTAGAGTTTCAAAGTCTTCTTAGAACTATCCTTTTAAGAAAATTAGATGAAAGGGTTGATTAAGCACAGTGCACAAGGCAAGAATTAGTGCTAAACACATATATATGAAATTGGCCTCATATCTATGTAAATATATATATATACATATCTTTCTAATTTTTGCTTTATGTTTATATCTGAATTTTTAAAAATCTTATAAAAAATATTTTCAGGTTATTCTCTTATTGCAGATTTGGGTGGATTAATTTATGCATAGATAACCACTGAATTTATGAATACATTCTCATAGTCCTAGGAGTATTCTGAGGAATGGTCACTTAATATGTTTTAACATTATTTTCTTTCCTTTATTTCAACAGCAGCTAAAAAAGATGAAAAGAAGGAAGGTATGTTTATGCAAAATTCCACCATGCTTTTTATATGAACAGTTTACCAATATTCAGACTTGGGTTTTGACTGCTGTTTTGTATGTATTTCTTTTGGATAACTGGCTCTATTTTCTGCACGCATTTTGTACAAACGTGAATTTTCTATCTCACCTCGCATAAAAGGTAAACAATTTTTTAAAAGTAATTTTTGTCTAGTCTTTTTCAAGATAAAGGGGGTAAAACATAACCTCTCAAAATCCCAGGCCTCCTATTCCATTAGCAGTTTTATCAAATTTCAAAAATGTGCAAAATCCAAACGCATTCTCCTATAACTACTTATATCTCTGACATTGCCAAGCAACTGATGTTACTTTGTTTTACTAAATTGCAAAGAAGTTATTGTCCATCCACTGTACACCACTTCCGTTTGTCAGGATGTCCTGATATGGAGAAAAATATTCCCTGCTGCCAAAGAAAAATTATGGAATTAAATAGGCAAGAAAGACTTTATTCAAAGCTATTGCAGTAGGCGTCATGTCTATTGCAATAGGAGAAATTGAACTCTCAACTCTACCGAAACAAAAATGAGAGTTCTGAAGCTCTGGGGTGAGCAAGTAGTAGAAAAGTACTGGAGGATGTTGGTGGGGTCGGGGTTGTGGGGGCGGGAGGTGGTCAAAGGCCACCTGTGTTTGCTAATAGTTGCTCATTGAAGTTAGGCTCCTACTCTCCTACAGAGACTGAGATAGAGGGGCTGAGCCATTTCTCAAGACCTGTAAGGGATGTCTTACAGGTCCTGAGAAAGATATTTTTGGTTGTAGAAATTTATGTTTCAAAGGGACAGAAAAAGAATTTATAATTGCAAACTTTCTAAAGTAAATGCTCTAATAAAAGGGAGGTTAGGGGCCTGGCCTGTAATCAAGAAGAAAGCTGTATATAGTGTAGTCCAGCTGAGGGGAATATTAAGGCCATCGTAAGTACTATGGTTCTATTTAGAGAGATGTTTCCAACGCACCCTTACAACATTTACAGTCTCTAGAAATCACCACTGTTTATTAATCTAAGCTTATTTTCTTAGTAAAACTAGCATGCAGATATAAGCAATAACTTCTAACTTTGAAAATGACAACTGTATTCTAATTAGTGTTCATATGATCTGAAAAAAAAACAAGAAAGCAAGTGTTGTATTTTATATTTAGTATCGTCTGACTTTAACATAATCATAATAGCTTGGGAGTCACTTTCTGCTTCTCTTAAACAGGAATCTAAGAGTCAATAGATTTGAAAGGGAGAAAATATTTTAGTTGGCCATTATTTTTTCAGAGTGAGCAAAACCATAGTATTGTGATCAAATTAACTAAGACACATTAATGTGTTTATTATCAAAAGTTTGAAATTAGTATTAATGTCCCCATATACACATAGCAAATATTTCAGTGTAGTTTGGAAATGATACAATTTATATGATAAATGTGGTGATCATACAGAGATATTACAAGAAAAAAGAAGTAATAAGTTCCTGCCACAGTTTTTAGCAGACAATAGTACTCAAAAGTGTTCATCTTTCCTCCACCATTCCTTCTTTGCAATAAAGAATATTGTACCGTGTGACTTAAGTAAGGGTGTAATTTAATAGTTATTTATTTTTCCATTCATTGGCATTTAAACTAAAGTAAAAGACTTTTGGGTATATAAAACCATAGTCTAATAATTACAATTGCATAGATTTAAACTATATATATATTTCCTCATTGCTATGCTTCCAGGGTTTTTTGTTATGTTTTTTTCCTGGATTATATGCCTCATTTTCATTTTTTGAGAAATTATCCATATTCAACATTGCAATGTTGGGAAGAGCTTCGGGAGATTTGTCCATGGACATTCATGTGATCCAATGTTCACCACCAGCTATAAAACATATGCCCCTGACTATTTATTAATGTTATCATTATTTGTATTATTATTAATATTACTAGCTCCAAAGAGTTTCATGTATTGTCTCTTATCTCTTGTTTGGAAAAAAATTGTAATTGTTAAAATTATAATATTTAATAAAAAGATAGTTATCTAGAAACATTGTTATTGTTCCCAGCATATTATATAGAAGAGAATTGTTTTAATGTCCAGCTATTCTAGGCAGTCATTTGATTTATGTTTCATGAGTTCCTATTTCTCTTTCTGTATTTTCTGTTATGCAAGTCAGAGAGGTGTATAGATATAAGCTTCTCAGCTCTTGTTTCTTATTTTCTGTCCTCTCAATAACTATCACAGATATCTTTTCCACAGAGACAGGAAGCATATGCTTCTTCAAATGAGGCAAATTTATTACAAACCGTTAGGTACAATTTGGATTTTTAACATTTATTTTACACAAAGTTTATTTCTACTCACATTTAAACGTGTTGGATATAGATCAAAGATACTAATGATTGACAACGTTCCTGAAGAAAAAGAAAATCAGGAGGGTTTTAGGAATTTAATTAAAATGTTCTTGAGAAATTGTTTTGGTGGTGAATTTTACAACACAGAAACAATAGTGCATAACAACTTCCTTATTATCAAAAATGATCTGTGCATCAGGTCACAGAGGGTTCACAATGCATCAGGCTGCAAAGGTTTTCTTGTGTTAGTGAACTCGGAAGATTTCGTTTTCATATTAAGATCTTATTCCAAGCATGTCCCATCGATTCTCTTTCAGAAACCTTAACAAGAGAGACCCTTGTCTCCATGAGATTTGCCCATCAATTTCACTGTTCTTGGGAGTTTGGGCATCAAAGCAACAATATGTTAGCCGGAGTGGAGAGACATTGTTGAATAAATGTTCTACTGAGGTCCTGCTTTGACAAGCATTTTTTTACTGACGTTTCCCCTGTATCCCAGTCTTTGTCTCTCTTTTGACAATTTCCTTGTGCTCTGTTAGCACATTCTCTCTTACTTCCCATTAGGTTCTCAAAGTCAAAGTCCCAATAAAATTTTGTATTTTTCTCTGCAAACTGTGCTTATTCTCTATTTTTTTCTTATGTAGTTGCCCCACGCTCCTTATAGACACCAAGACTCAAATTCTGGTGTAAGTTTTGACCTCTGTTTTTCCTTTACCCCTGACATTTAGTCCTTCAGAATTTTTAATTTTGTGGAACTCTCTTTTGTTTAATCCTGCCTAAATAATTAGAAAAGCTAATTTTCACTCACGGCCGCCAGTCCTCTGGCTGTGACCTCACATTTGCCATTTGTGACCTCTCATTTGGTCTTACTAACTTCTAATGTGAACCAGAATAATGATCTTTGAAATCAGAGTGCTCGAAATGTGATCAAGAGATTGTGGGGGTCTCTGAGACCCTTTCAATGGTTCTGCAAAGTCAAAATTATTTTTATAAAATTATGGAGTTATCATCTGCCTTTTTTTCGCTCTCATCTTCCCATGAGTATGCACTAGAGTTTGACAGAGGCTACATAATGTGTGATATTGCAGCAAATTGAATACTTAAGCAGATATGTAAATCCAGCTGTCTTCTCATTAAGCCACATTTTAATGAGATTCACAAAAGTGTGAAACAAAGGCACTCATCTCACCATTTCTTTTGTGTTGGAAAATGTATTTGACATTAAAAAATATATACAATTTATGTTAACACATAACAGGTTCATTAGGTTTAATAAATTATTTTTTTTTAAATTTTCAGCTTTAGTTTTTTAAATTGCAAACATCAATTGATAAAACCTATATAAATAAAAGCTGTTTGGAGTCCTTTTAAATTCTTAAGAATTTGAAGGAGCCCTGAGATGAAAATGATTGCAAATCTCTGACTTAACTAATTACCCTGCCTGTAATATCTTTCTAAATATTTTCTTCCAAAATATTTATGAAGCTTTTCATGTCATTACTTATTTAAAATATTCAACAGTTCCACACTGACCATAGAATATAGTCTACAGGCCTTTACCTGCAATTCAAGTCCCCACAGCTTGTTGCATGACCTCCTGTCACAATGTCCTGTCCTTCACACTTCATGTCCTGTCACCCACACACATCTAGGCAAAGTCAAAGGCAAGGTCTGAATAATTCCACCTGTAAAAATACAGTGACCCTTTTGAGATTGAGACAATTAATTACTTTCTTGGTCAATCAAAGCTAGAGTAGTCAAAGGTGTCAGCCCTTCCTGGTCTTTGTCCTACAAACCAAAAAGGATGACACCGTTTTGGTGTAAAGAAAAGAGGCTGGATAACGCAGCACAAGTTGGAGACATTTGGTTGCTGAGGATTCAGTTCTAAACTACAGCTATGTCGGCTTTATGGTCTGTAGCTCTATTACAAAGGGTTCTAGGCAGGAGAACCCAGGAGGTGATGACAAGAAACTGTCTCATGACAGCCTCCTGGGAGAGATAGGGAGATGTTGGAGATGGCCTCAGAACAGCTTCTCACAAGCCTCCCTCCATCCTCTTATGTACTAGAAGGAGCACAAGGCATCCTACCAAGATTCAAATTAACTGCAGTTCACACCTTTGCCTTCATGGCCTGTATGGGTATGTGCAAGGCCACCAAGGCACCACGGTAGAGACTTTACCTTCTACTCCCACCCTGTTTCTTCTTTATGTATCGTATACTTCATCTACATTAAGCCACTCTCAACTTTACATACATGGTGTGCTATCTTGCCTTTGTTTCTGCTGTTATCATAACCAAGTTTACCCTTTCCATTTTGTCTATAAATATTAAATATTTTTAAGGCTCAGAAAAACTCTCCCTCTAAGACATCTGCGTGACCCTTCTAATTAAATATATATAGTCTTTTATTTATAATTACCCATCAGAATTTATCTATACCTACCCTACCACTGCTTACAAGTATGTCTTGCAACTTTCTACCTGATATTACTTTTATTCATTTTCCTTCTATTCTGTTAGTTAAGGCTTTTGACTAAAGGGACCATGTTTAATTCACTTTTATCCCCTACAGGGACTAACATATTTCCTCAGTTTGCATGTTGCTCAACGAATATTTATTCTGTGAATAAATCAGTAAGATAGGACTCTTAAGATAAACATAGTAGCCACATGAATTATGAGTAGGCACTTACTTTTCCACATTTCAGGTAAGAAAATTGTCTTCTTATTATTGGGTGTTAAATTCCAGTGAGCGTTTAATGGCTGCGAAATCATAGCCAATCGTTGACAATTTCATCTTAGGTGTAGTTGATTACCACCTGCCACTTGTATTGCACTAGTCGATCTAGGTAGATCTCATTCATTTAACATAGGTTTCATTGATGAATTCCTAGGGGCTGGAAAGCCTGTGTATTTTCCAACACAGCTTATCTTCTGAAGGATTCTGCTCCTTTGAGAACTAGACAGATTAGATTCATTGTTTACTATAACTAGAACAAAAACAAGTAGAGTTGAAGTCATGTGAGAATTAGTCTCAAATTCTAGGGCTTCAGAATTGAGATCTGAAGAGGTATCATGCTGAAAATAAAGCAAAATATCTAGTATTGTAATTGAACAAATATGTCAACCGGGCAAGTTTCACAAAGGAAATTAGATATTTAATTACCTGTATAATTATTAAGCTATCAGAGACTTACTGTTTCCCTTCAATGTCAATTGGTATTTTATTTTTCTCTGGCATCTCTTATAAACATAATAGACCATACCTGGTACATTACTAAAGATGAGTGAGTGATGAACTGAACAGATTGCAGACACATCACTGCTTTTAATCACAGCTGCTGTGGGCCTCAATGTTCTTAATAAAAGACTGTTGTTCAGATTATTGGGCAGATGGGCTTTAGGAAGTACTCGTATATTCACCAAATAAGACTTTATGATATTGTTAAGCCATTTCAGCCGAGTGCTGAGAGGGCATAATGAAGTTTAATGGCATGAGTATTAACGGCTGGTACTTAGAGCTCTTAAGGGTCAGTGTGTGATCTTTCAATGGCAAGCATTGTATTTTTTGGTTGCTCGAGCATTTTACTTGTACAAGTCTTCTGCTCTGTTGGCTCCTAACCAAAAGACACGACTGTATGGAAATTTCACATTTTAAGTAAATTTTACTATTTACTTAATAGCTCCCAGTTCTTACAACAAATGTATTGAAGATTTTAAATCCTAGTTAGTTAGATCATAGATTTTTATTTTTACATATATTTAAGTAAGTGCTGTACTTTACCTAACCCTGGACTTCATATTATTTTTATTCTTTCATTTTAGCACAATTAATCTCTAACACAATATATTAACAATTCTTATTAGTAGGGTGAAGGAAAGCAGATTAAAAATAACAGTCATCTTACAGATACACTTATTGTATTTAGCTTTACACATCTATCTACTCCATGCCAACATCTAGTTGGAGATTGCAGGGGCTGGAAATAATTTTGTCCCATTCTGCCATACTTTATTCTCTGTCAGTTTCAGCATCCTTTCCAAACTTTACTTCAACTGTATTCCTGAATAGCTATGTGTTCATCGTAATCTGCTTGTGTTTTCCATATTGACTGTATTCTGGGCTTAAAAGATTACTTAGTGAGGATCACATGACCTCTTGAGCAGGCAGAATTTTTGTTCCACTATACTGGAGCCAAACAAATTGATAATTCATGATGGCTATTGAACTATCCACTTGTACTTTCATCTGTTGTGCTATAAGAACATGTCTTCAAACAGAAATAGCCACTGCATATTGTTAATATATTGTTAGGCATATGAGTAAGATGATATTTATCATGTACTTATATAAAATGGTTGTATATACTATTTTTAGGTATTTAAATTACTTGCTAGATTAGGATAATTACTCGTGAAGAAAATGAATGAGAAATTGTTTGCAAAGCACATATGTTTTAGATAGCAAATTTAGCCCACTCAGTTATAGCTCCTGATGAGAAACTGAATAGCAAGAAAAATATTGATTTTTTTTCAGAGGGCGGTGGTGGGCATTAATAAAAATCTAGCCTAAAATTCTTGTTACTATGCCATTCTGGACATAATAGTGTTTAATAAATGTTTACTGAGTAAAAAATGTTTTGTCCCAAGGACCTACTATTTTGAAAATAATAGGCTTGTTTGTTTTTCTCTTATACGAGAAACATATCCTTATTACAGAAAAATTAGAAATTCAGAAAGAAAAGGTTGCAAAAAACATCATTTTAATGACATTGTATTTTTTATTATGTAAGTATACTATGGATTCTTAACAGTTCCTTTACTGTGCAGAAGGTACTGTTTAATAGTTCCATTATTTAGAGGTGTAAAACAATGTCATGAAAAAAGTGTCTTCTGATATATGTTTTTATGATAATTTTGCATTTTTTTGATGTCTGAAATTACTACATCAGAAAGCATGCTCATTTTTATGACTTTCTGGATTCTTTCCCAAGTTGCTTTCCTAAAAATATATTTCCAGCTTATACTTCCATGGAAGAGAGGTGTTACTTTCATCACACTTTTACTGTCATTTGCTACTATTTTCCATATAGTAACTCTATTGACCATCTAACTGCCTTCTGTGAACAGACTCCTACTCACCATCAATTTCAAACACTTTAGGCCCTTTACTTCATTGTGGAAGTAAAATCATGACCCCCAACCCAACACTACAAGGCAAACAAATCCATTAGCTTGCAAACTGTTAGTGAATGTGTATGTTCTAGATTCTAAGCCATGTAATTGTCAGCCAGAAAACAGTTTATCTACCTTTTGTAAGTAGAAACCCATTGTTATTATTCTAATTTCAGTAATATTCAGGGAATTTCAAAACTCAGGTACAGAAGAGGTGAAGAAAAAGAACACAGAATATAAGACATAAAATATTCTAAGCAAAAACTTAAGATGGTTCCTTTCTAAAATAAATGAGGTAAAAAAGCTCTTGTGTTTATTTTCAAGTGATAGAAACAGATAGTTTCACGGCCTATGTAGTGGAAATAACAAACTTCTCAGATCTAAGCTGAGCATCCAAAAGACTAAATATAAAAAAGATGTGTGCTGACCACTGAATACACATTACTACATAACAGTTACTAAGTATAATGATGTATTTATCAGTAACCCATGAGCTCAAATCCACCTGTTTCTTTTCCATTACAATAGGAATAATTGAATGTTTATATTGGAAATGCATTGATTATTCAAAGAGAGTAAGACGTATTTTACCTGGACTGCTTTAGATTGAACAAATGAAATTGCAAACTAAATTCATGGACTCTAACCCTTCTTTATGGAAACAGACAATGTATGTGTTGAATTTGACTTTCTGTGAAAAGAACATTAGCTAAATAGGCATAAAGTAATCTCTATAAAAATTATATATGGATATTTTCTTTCATATTTTCTTATATTTTATATTTCAAAAAATTTCTCACTTCCTGTCTCACTCTAATGCTCATCCTCTTAAACACAGAATAATTTCTCTGTAAGCTCCATATTCTAGAAATATAACATGTAATCAATTCTTTTTGTTGAAAATGATTTCAGAGCATATGGGCATTTTGTTGTGAGCTAATCAGTTGATTTACCTCTTCTGTTTTAACAATAATTTCTCTTTGTGTTTTCAGATACCAAGAAAACAAAAACACCTGCAGAAGGTATTGGGAATATTTCCTTTCTCTATCTTATATTTGGTGAACCCCCAACTTTGGTGAATGTTAAAGGATTAACATACAAGAAAAAAAAATTACATATGGGATAGAGGAGAGAGAGAAAAATACTGAGATTGAGAGAAAGAAAAATTTAAAAAATGAGAAAAATAGTCAATTTTTTTCTGACAATACTACTATGAGAAATATTTTGCAGTAATAAAAAAATAAATACTGCATATGTTTACCTTTCAAAGTAATTGTTTTCAAAGAAATGTTTGCTTGACATAAAATTGAACAACGTTTAGTATGAAGCTTTTTTTTTTACTAGAAAGCATAAATTCAATTAATCTTGGATACATCAGCATCAATTAGGAAGTGAATTGTTTCTTTAAGTCTTGAATAGAATAATAGCTCACCTGACAAGTACATCTATTTCTTCTGTATTTGTTCATATGTGTTTATGTGTACAATGTATTTACTTGTTCACATGTGTTTAAGAAAACTGCGAAGTACAAATCATTTAAAATGGTTAAATGGTATAATTGGAGGTTAATTGTCAAATAATGTTTTACAATCTAATTATGGAAATATCTATGATGGTCAGATATACCTCACAGCAACCGTCACTGCGGAAATTTTAAGGGGAAAGGAAGAGAGAATGGGTTGGAAAAATTATAGTCTAATCAGTATGTTGGGGAGGTAAATTTTATCTTTAAAGGTTTGAAGAGCAATTATTTTCTGTTTATATTTCTTTCAACAGAACAACCCAAAGGAAAAAGTAAGGAAATGCATGCAAAATATATACATGTATATATATTTTTTTCTCTTTACTACTACTGTTGACCTGCTGGCATATGTAGACGTGCAGTTTTAAATCTCCCTTTTCTACATTTTTTGCATGTGAACTCTATTTGTTGTTTTTTTTTCTGGATGAAAGGGTACACAACCTAGGGGTGGGGTGGGGTGGGTCAGAGTGGACTGGAAAGCATAGTAATGATTCTTAGAGTTCTTTTTCAAACTCATGCTATCATTTCATAATATTATCCACAGCCTCACAATCAAAAATATAACTGCATTCCATTAACCAAAACTATATTATGTTAGTATAAATTTAGTCCCTATAATCTGGTTAGTTCTGACCTTAGAAAAGATTGAATAGAACTTGTTTATCAGGGTAATTTTACAACATCTTTTCTATTTTTTCTTCTTGTAATCCATAAATGTTTTGGCACATTCACAAGGTATATGACTATTTGTCATAACATGATTTTCCCCCTACAAGCACTATGAGCCCTGTGCAATATTACTGTTTGGGATCCATATCTTGGGCAGCATCCACTGTTGCTTTAATATACAGTATAAAGCTATTTTCCTCACAATTAAGTAAAGCTTGCTTCCTTGAGGTCATGTCTTTTGCAAATATTACTCTCCCCCAAAGAAAACAGGATATATTGAACAAATGGAAACAAAAACAACTTAACCCAATTCAATTAGCCATTAAAAATAATCACATTTTTAGGGACGTAGAGCTTTTAAAGATCCCAGTGATATTAAAAAAAAAAAAACTTTTAAAATATAGACCAAATTAAAAAAATATATTTATACATGTTTTAGTCCTGCACAAGTTTAAGACACTGAGAGATTCTATGTCATAAAAGTGCTCTAAAATACCCTGTGGAGTGGAAAAAATCCTGAAATTATACTACAGCTCAGCCAGGGGGAGCAATCTATCTGTAAAGAAGGATGTGTTCCTTCAGTCCCAGATTTATGTGTGTGCATAGTGCTGGCACATGGATACAGAAACCACTTTATAAACCATTGCACCAACAGGAAAATGAAGAACAACTGGAAATTTGAAAAATGTTATTAACACACACACATACACACAAACCGGGGGTGCCAAAAAATGTATACAAGTGGACACTTTGGTCAGCGTTGCTCAAGCAGTAGTTCACAGTAATCAGAAGTGTCTAGATGCTGATGGTAACCACTTTGAGCATCTCTTGTAAATGCAGAAGTCAAACGTGACTTGTATTCATCTTTTGTTGTCGGTATATATTGAGTATTACAATTTTAATAGTTTTTTCCTTTCTTAAAATGTGTATACATTTTTTTGGCACTCTTTGTATGTATCTATAAATAAAACCTTAAGAACCTCATTTTTTGCAGTCTATATGATTTAAAAGTTCCTGCAGATAGGCTTCGGCTCCTTGACAATCTTCAGGGTATTGATGTATTTAATAAGCAGACAAACCTTCCCAGAAGTTCATTTACATATCAACTGCTTTTCTCATTGGGAAGGTCTGTGGATTTGACCCAGGCAGTAATAGGGAGAATGAAAAGAGTTGTTCTCTGAACAGCTATTAATTATTTTCAGATTAATTCATGTACTCTTGTTTATCATCAGAACATGCTTTTATTGTTATTGTTATATCACTGAATTTGTTTGACTTAGTTTTTTTTGTCTTTGAGATTGCTTCATTTAATTGTGTATCTCCAAACCTATATTCGTATTTTGTTTCTACTTTTCTAGTTACCACAATTTGAAAGGTCGTATTTATTTTAGTTTAAAAGTAAATCATGTCATGGTAAGAGAAACAGGGTAAAGAATATATGAAACCTTCCTGTGTACATTTTTGTACATTCCTGTGACCTATAATCTTTTTCAAAAACACAAAAAGTGGAAAAGAATAAAATCAAGAAAATCAACCATGGGCATGATTTGGCAGATCTTGTGGAATTGATGAGTAAATTAATTTATATTTATTAAAGATAATTTAATAATTACATCCTGAATTCTGGTTTATTATTCATAAAAAATTTTAATTCCTCCAATATTCAAAATATTTTCATGCTGTTCTGTAAGGGAACTCTGGGAAGGGAAACTGTAGAAGGGAAAGTTGTTTTAAATATGCAATATTAGTCTTTTTATGGCAGTTATTGTTGTAATTCACCATTAGCACATGCATGTTTCTTTGTGTTACAACAATTAAGCTGTGACACATAAAATTGGACTAACAATAATAACAATAATAATATGTTCTAGAACAAGAAAGGAAAGAAAAGCACGTGGAACCAGGTAACTGCTTTTAAATTCCTCTATCCTCTTGATGTCAAGATATTTAATTTGCAATTGAGGACTGAATTGTGATCAAATAGCATGAAATGTTGATTTTTGTTTTCTTTTCTTGTCTTGCTTGCTACAGCAAAGCCACCAAGGAAGGACCATTCAGGTGAGTCAGACTTGTGCTACTGGGTTCTTTCTCCCTTATGTCCAGTGTTTATTCATGCCGCAGCCTCAGATAGGCAGTAAGGGCCACGGTAGGAAAGGGCAGGAAATCCTTCTATCTCGTAGTCTTTTTACCAAGTTCTTCACGTCGTTAACACCAATGCAGTTTTACAAAATGGAAGACAAATAATATGTAACCTTCTTGCTACTTGATGTGTATTCTGTGAACTTGCAGCATGAGAATCACTGGAAAGCTTGTTAGCAGTGCAGAATCTCTGGTCCCACCCCAGACCTACGGAATCAGAATCTGCAACTCCCTGAGATCCCCAGTGGATTCATCTGTTCAGTGTTTGAGAAGGACTGTTTTATGGTTTAATGTAAAATAAAACAACACACAAACAAAAACAAAACAAGACCAAAACATTTTCTATAAATGCATTGGGTATTGTTTTGCTTTTAAACTATGGAATATTCAGTTCCAGCAAATATTCTCTCCCTATTCCAAATATTAGTTAATGACATTTCTTAAGTACTCAGGAGAGTTGCAATGAAGAGTAGAGGTAGATTTTGACCTCAATATATTTCTATTCTAATGATAGAAAAATTGAATTGAGAATTAGACAACCAAAAAAAACAAAAAAACAAAAAACATACATACGACTAAATTGCAATTAATATACTTTTCTAAAAGGTCTCTGACATTTAACCTGCTGTATTAGTTGTTTCAAATGAAAATAAATGAAAGTTTCTGAAACTGTTTTTAAAAATTGGTATATATGTGCCATATCTTCTTTATCCGATCATCCATTAAAGGATACTTAGGTTGTTTCCATGTCTGGCTGTTGTGAGTAATGCCGCAATGAATGTAGGGGTGCATATATTATTATGAATAAGTATCTTCAAATGTTTGGGGTAGATAAACAAAAGAAGGATTGCTGGGTCATATGGTAGCTCTATTTTTAATTTGTTGAGGAACCTATATGCTGTTTTCCATGGAGGCTGCACCAATTTACATTCCCACAGCAATGTATGAGAGTTCCCTTTTTTCACATCCTCTCCAACACTTATCATTTCTTGTCTTATTGATAGTAGCCATTCTGACAGGTGTGAGGTACAAGTGGTCATAGCCTCATATCTATTAGTTGTTCCTTCTATTTTACTATATTTAAATATTGAGTAAATGCTATTTCCATTTAAATATAGTCAAATAGGAGGAACAACTAATAGATATGAGGCTATGACCACTTGTACCTCACACCTGTCAGAATGGCTACTATCAATAAGACAAGAAATGATAAGTGTATTTCTTGTATATCTGTATCAATATCTATATCTATATCTATCTATCTATCTATTTATATAAATATATATAAATAACAATGCAAATATAGCTCAACTATACTCTTACGCCTGCCACAGACTACAGACAACAACAGGTTTGAAACCCTGTTTATTTTTCTTCCAAGTTTGTAAAACTTCCACAGGCAACCCAAATTCTTTTAGGTGTCTCTCTAACTAGTTCTCATAGCATCATTTTCTTTCTTTTATAAAAACATTTGATATACTGTTATAATCATGTTACTTTTCTTTTTCCCACTTTAAATAGTCAGAAGTTGGAGAATAAGGATGGCTTTTTTATACCTTTATTCCCAGAATGCCTATTTATAATGTCAGATGCATAGTGGGAACTTGATAATGGTTTATCAAATGGCAAGAAATATCAAATAGGATAATTGTATTTTTAAAAATTTTAAATATGAATGACTTTCAAATCATTTACAATATGAAATACATAATCACACATTTCACCACTTCACATTAACACTGACATTGCTTATCCTTTGGGAAGGATGAGTTTTTGTGTCTTATAGAGAATAGACTATTTGTTCAAGTGTAACATTCCCACAAGTGGGCCATAACACATATTCTCACTTATGCACATATGCAGAAAGCTAAAATACAGCATACAACATAGAAACATAGAAACTGAAGAGACAACAGAATGACTATGGGCATAACCAGTTTTAAGAGTTTTAATACCTAAATATTGCTGTCTAGTATTGAACCTGACAAAATACAATAATTTAAGTTGCTTAAGATCATTATTTGTTCATTTCAGGGTTTGATGATATTGTAGCAGCTTAGCAATAATTATCTTTATTTTAAGAACGGAAACCATTGGATAATTTACCAATTCTTTTTTTTCATACCATTTTACAGACTTTAAGGAAATTCATTGGCTTGTATATAAAAACAATCAGATTCTTAGATAATTTGGAATGGAAAACAAAATGAATGAGCTGTGAATGAGCTTTCTGTGTTGGAAAAAGACATATGAATATCAAAAAAAAAATCTGTAGTTGTGGCATATATTTAAATATATCAAAGAAAATGGCACAGTGTTATATTTTCTCAACCTCGGGCTAATTTTTTTTTTTAGTTTCCAAGGTTATAATACGGTATTTTAAAAAATTAAAATAACTTTAAAACTATACTAGAGAGAGACATACTGACATGTAATTAATTTACACCTCATTATTTATTGTTTTTAACAACGCCAAGTGAAAAACAATTAAAACAAGTATGCTGAATAAAACTTTAAAAAAACAAAAAGAGCTGATTTTGGCAGCTTATGCATTGAAGTTTTCTGCTATAGATAATACAAATGCTATTTTTTAAAAGCTTTTTTAAAAATATGCTTTTTATTAAAATGTGTTTTATTAAATATAGCTAACATACAATATTATATTAGTTTCAGGTATACACAATAGTTATTCAGCATTTATATACCTAAAGAAGTGATCACCATGATAAGTCCAGAAACCATCTGGCACTGTACCACGCTATCACAATATTATTGACTGTATTCCCTATGCTGTACATTACATCCCCATGACTTATTTGTTTTATACCTGGGAATTTGGACCTCTTATTCCCCTTCACCTTCTCCCCCTTTTTAAATTTTTCAATTACAATTGACATTCAATATTATTTTATATTAATTTCACATGTACAGCATAGTGGTGAGACATTTATATAATTTAAGAAGTGATCCCCTGACTAGTCTAGGACCCACCTGTCACTATACTCAGTTATGACCATATTATTGACTGTATTCCCTCTGCCTTACTTTACCCCCATGACTATTTTGTAACTACCAATTTGTACTTCTTAATCTCTTCACCTTATGCACCCTGCCCCCCACCCCTCCTATCAATCCCCATGATAAATCTGGTACCCATCTGACACCATATATAGTTATTACTATATTATTGACTATATTTCTTATGCTATTCTCTATATCCAGTTGATGACTTTGTAATAACCAATTTGTACTTCTTAATCCCTTCTCCTTTTTTTCACCCACACTCTCAACCCCTCTCCCATCTGGCAACCATCAAACTATTCTCTGTATCTATGAGTTCATTTCTGTTGTGTTAGTTTGTTCATTGCGTTCTTTAGATTCCACATGTAACTGAAATCACATCACGTCTGTCTTTCTCTGTCTGGCATACTCCACTCAGCACAATTCCCTCCAGGTCTACCCATGCCACCACAGGAGGCAAGAACCCATTCCCTTTCATAGCCGAGAAAATTCCCATTTATATATGTAACACCTCCTCTTTTATCCATTCATTCATTGATGAACATCCAGGTGGCCTCCACATCTCAGTCATTGTAAACAATACTGTAATGAACATATCAATGCACACGTCCCTTCAAAGTAACATTTCGGATTTCTTCAAATAAATACCCACAAGTGGGATTACTGGGTCCTTCTTTGTCACTCGTTATAGTCTCTGTTTTAAAGTCTATTTTGCCTGATACAGTGCTGCTACCTCAGATTGTTTTGTTTTGTTATTTTAATTTCTAGTTTCATGAAATATCTTGTATAATCCGTTTATTTTCAGTCTGTGTGTGTCTTTAGATCTGAAGTAAGTCTCTTGTAGGCAGCATATGTAAGAGTCTTATTTTCTTATCCATTCAGCCACCCTATCTTTTGATTGGAGCATTTAGTCCATTAACATTCAAAGTAATTACTGATTGATACGTAGTATTGACATTTTATTATTCATAGTTTTAATCGTTCTTTCTTTTTTTTTTTTTTCCCTTAAAGAAAGTCCTCGTAGATTCCTTGTAATTCTGGTATTGTGTTCGTGAACTCCTTTATCTCTTTCTTGTTGGGGAAGCTCTTTACCTGTCCTTCCATTCCAAAGGCTAGCTTTGCTGGGTAGAGTAATCTCGGTTATAGGGCCTTACTTTTCATCACTTGGAATATTTCCTGCCAATCTCTTCTGGCCTGCAAAGTTTCTGTTGAGACATCAGCTGATGGTCTTATGGGAGCTCTCTTGCAGGTAAATAACTGCTTTTCTCTTGCTGCTTTTAAGATTCTTTCCTTGTCTTTAACCTTTGGTATTTAAATTATGATGTGTCTTGGTGTGGGCTTCTTTGAGTTCACCTTGTCTGGGAATCTTTGCATTTCCTGGTTTTGTATATTTATTTTCTTCACCAGGTTAGGGAAGTTCCCTGTCATTATTTCTTCAAATAGGTATTCAATTCCTTGTTCTCGCTCTTCTCCTTCTGGTATCCCTATCATGAAAATGTTGGTACACTTGATGTCCCAGATACCCCTTAAACCATCATCATTTTGTTAGTTTTTTTGTTTGTTGTTTGTTTTTCTTTTCTGTTCCAATTGGGTATTTTCTGCTATCTTATCTTCTAAGTCGCTGATTTGATCCTCTGCTTCATCTAATTTATTGCTGAGTCCCTCTAATGTATTCTACATTATTGTATTCTTTATTTCTGACTCATTATTTATTATGTTTTCTATCTCTATTTTTATGTTTTCTATCTCTCTGTGAAGTTCTCTCTGAGTTCATTGAGTATTGTTATAACCAATGTTTTGAACTCTGAATCTGGTAGATTGCTTTTCTCCATTTTGTTCGTTCTTTGTATCGAGATTTTTTCTGTTCTTTTGTTTGGGACATGTTTCTTTGTGTCACCATTTTTGGCTGCCTCTCTGCATTTGTTTCTATGTATTAGGTAGGGCTGATATGTCACCTGGTCTTAGTAGAGTGATCTTATGTAGCAGGTGTGTTGTGGGGCTCTGTGGCACAGTCTTTCTGGTCACCTGAGCTGGATGCTCCAGGTGTATCCCTGTGTGGCTTTTGTGTGCCTTCTGTTGTTGTTGAGCCTTGGTTGCTCTTTGTGTGTCAATGGGAGGGATTGATGCTCAGATTGATTGGTTTTGAGGGCTCCCTGTGACTACAGTGGAGGAGTTGTTGTGAAGGGTCTGGCCCTACAGAACAGGATTCACTTTAGCAGGGCTCTGAAGTGAATTGCCTGCCCAATCCACACTTTGGGTGTGTTGTCTTTGGAAGGGTGCCAGTGATATCCTGGCTTGGTCTGAAGCTGGATTCCAGGGGTACTGGTTCTCAGGGATTCCTGGCAGGGGCCAGGTTCAGTTTAGCCACAGGCTGTGCCATGCCCAGGGCCACCTGACATGTGCCACAAAGCAATCCACATGTGGCCACCACCTGTGCTGGGCCTAGAGGTGACTCAAGAGGACAAGCCACAAACTGAGCTTCAGTGCTGGGGCTTAGGGCTGCTAGGCAGAGGTACAAGACATGCTGAAGCCAGATTCTGCTGTTTGGGTTTTGTGAACCTTTGAGAAATTTGGGGAAAGTTTGAAACATGAGCCAAGAAAGGCTGTTTGTATGGAAAAGCCACTGAAATCTGCGTGGGTGTGTGGGGGTCTCAGGGAGTCACTAGGGTAAGCAAACTAAAAGTGTTAAGGAGGTCGATGGAGACTTGTCTCGTCCCACACGACGAGGGTTGTGGGGAGGGAGAGGGGCAGCACCGGGTTAAGAAAAGACAGTAGCCATGAATAGAGTGCAAGACCACGGAGCCAAGGGGAACAGCCTCAGGGACTGAACCCCAAATCGGGCCAACACGTAGTTTTTATTGGTAAACTTCTAAAGAGGTAAAAGATTGTTAATCTCAAGATCTGTGTGTTAGTAGACTGCCGGCTGTTTTTCTGAAAGTTCCCATTGTGTTCCAGCCTGGACTTTGCCTTCACACACATGCACATCTCCAAGGAATCCATTGAAGGGGAGGGACCAATATAATTCCAACGGGTCTCAGTTTGCTGAGACTTCCCCTCAAAAGAGTTTTTCCGATATCTCTCCATCAGGCCTCAGTTTGCTGAGGCACTCCCTTGTGAAATCCTGGGAAGAGCTTGGGGAATAAATGGTTTGGCAGCTGTAAGGCAACATCGACTCAGATATGGTGTCTGTCTGCGTCTGCATGCAGGGAAAAGCGAGGGCTCAACAAAGAAACAATGGCTTCTGCCAGTTCCTTCATCTAGAAGAAAGCTACCCCTCCAGCCCTTGCCCTAAAGTCAGACATCTCTATTTCTCCCCCTATGTCCCTGGTAGCTTTTGAGATGCTGCCCCAGCGCTGGAGCTCAGAGCTAATGAGTCTGTCAACGAGTAATTCTATGTGCAGACCCTTTATGAGGATTGCCCAGGACTGCAACTGCCCTTGTCTCTCTCAGCCATAATCTCTGCTGGTTTTCACAGCCAGAGTTATGGGGACTTCTGTCCCTGGCACTGAAACTCTGGGCTGGGGAGCCTACTGTGGGTCTGGGACCCCTCACTCCTTGGGTGGGAGGGACCACTGCAACTCTCAGTTGGGAGATATCCCTCCCAACTGAGATATCCCTCCCTGTTCTGCATCTCTGCCCCTCCTACAAGTCATTGAGGTGGCTTCTTCTGAATTTCCTTAGTTCTAGGGCTTGTTTTATCTAGGCTTCAGGAGATTCTCAATGATGGTTGTTCTGCAGTTTACTTGTAATTTTGATTGGTCATGAGATCAAGTAAACACAGTGTTTACCTACTCTGCCATTTGACCAAAATGTCTGCTAAATGCTAGTTTTTAAGTTTGGCTTAAAAAACGTTTCTTGCTATGATTATATGTTGTGTTGAAATAACATGCATAATTATTCAACCTTATATTTTCTGTGAATACGTTCTTATTAAAATGTGTCTATAGATTTTTACTTTTAAATGTCAATTTGTCCATACCATAATCCCTGTTTGAGTTGTTTCTATTTTCTCCCCATTTTTCAGAGTGTTAAGTGATCTCTTCAGTCTCTTAAACACAGCGGACTTAATATTCCTAATGATTAATCATTGGATCAAACCAGTAGGCAGCATAATTTGTCTACCAGTAAAAGTAAATGTGTCATTAATAAAATGAAGCCCCAACAATTTTATTAACTATTAGAGTTGTGATGTCACAACTTCCTTTTAAGGTTTATATCCTCAGATAATAAATATTGATTGATAACTATACCATGGCATGTGTATCAACAGTAGCTTTGACAATCCACTTAGGAACACGTGATGTTTTGTTTTATTTTTTTTGTCAGTATTTCTTGATTAAGTAAAGTACCTAACAGATTGTCATTAATAAAAATTATTTGGCATGATTGCATGTATTTGATTTTAGAAAAAAATGTACTTTAACTTCTCCAATGTTTGTATATAGGATTTATGGTTAAACCTCAGTTGTATGCATGATGTAATATGTTTGTATTTTTCTTCTGGGTTAGAGTGCCTTAAGTATTAATGATTGTACTGATACATAAAACAAATTCATGTTTTATTTAGTGCTGGGATTTTGAGACAGAGTGTATCACTGGTGGATGTATCAGAGAAAAATTGGAAATATAATATTGAGTAGCTTGTTGGAAATGTCTTTTAAAAAATTACTGCTGGAAATGTTCACATAGACATAGCAGTTTGAAAGAGAGGTTTAATATGAATTTAAATTTTTGATGAATATAAATCTGATTGGAACTCTATGGAACCTTTAGTATGCAAATGGTTTGTTGAAATGCATAATCGGGAAAATATATAATGCAAAACTGATAATTCTGCAGCACTAGTAGAGAACTTTAGATTGAAAATTCCTCTGAAAATGAACATTTTCTTCATAGAAAACATAATATGTAGATAAAAATTTCATTTGTAATTTTAAAAAAGCCTTGTAAATCCTCTATCTATGTAACACATTATCAAATCAAGTTCTGAAGAGATCAGCATCTTTTGCAGTAAATTAATTAATTAGGTTGCCAAATCATCTTTGACCAGTATAAAGTTTTAAAAGAATTAATATGCAACTGCCTGTATGCCTGACAGATTTGTACTAGGCATGGGAATTATCCCTCAATATAAATTATTAGAGATAATTCATAAATTGTTTGAAGTCTCTGCTAACAATGTAACAAGCCATTTCCCCAACTGAGAACTGTTTCTTTTTTGTCCTTGAAACAATACAATAGAATTTTTTTTTTTAACATAGCTTCTGTATGCAGTGGGCTGTTTGTAAAGTTAACGCCTAAGGTAAAAATTGTGTCATTACAAATACTCTTAAAATTCCTTAAATCACCAACCTATTAAGATACACATAATTTTGTGTATATAACCTTAACATTCAGGATATTTATTTACATTATCTTAAATTATGAGAACAAATGAAAAAGTGAGATTTACAGTTTAATTAGCAACATTAAGTGTGTTTGTGATGCAATCCCATGGTATTAAATTAAAAAGGATAGGTAAAATTGACTGGGTTAGAGCAAGTCCATGGAAAAAGTGAGAGGTAATTTGTCATTAGCTCATGCTTAAAGGGAATAACTAGCATGTGGCTTGAGTTTGTAGTGTGAAATGATTTACTCTGGGTCCTGAAGAAACCAAAATCCTGTAGGAAAAAACTGGAAGACACAGAAAAGCTTGGAAAATGTATTAGTTCAAAGTCAAGGGTCTCATGGTACCATAAACTTGAAATGGGAAAACTTTCAAATTCAGTTATGTAACACTAAGGTGGGGCCTTAATGCTTCCACATATAAAATTATGTGCCAAGTATTATGTGGATGGAGGAAGAGTGCTTTGGACCAAGCACAGATGCCAAACCTAGATTTACAAATTCTGAAACACAGATTCCTTTATCATAGTGCATACAAAAATACCTCAACACATCCAGTTCTCCTTCCTCCAATCCCATGCACCTACTTCTGCCCACATTGGATGGTGACATAGGAGTCAACAATATGATTAGTCATTTCCAAGCAGGAAGAGGACCAAACAAGTAGACTTTTGGACTCCAGGGCATCTCAAATCTTTCACACTCTCCTTGGTGAATCTTCAAGAGGGGATGTAGTAGGCAATGCTTAATGAATATATTTGACCAGATCACCCTTGGGAAGTACCGAAATGTATCACTTCATTCCATATCAAGGATCATGGGACTCTGATCATGTATTTCATGTACATGTTCAACCATCCAGTAGTCAGTTTGAATTTTGAGGAAAAAAGTCACCAAGGATGGCATAGAGCCAAATTATAGTCATTTTTAATTGTGTGCCTAAATTCATATGAAATGGCAACAGGTGGGCATTTTTCGTCCCTGTATTTTAGCACTACACTAGATTTCATGGTATGTTCAGCCCCCGAGTCTAACAATGTTCATCATATTAACTACATTTCAACTTAAATGTGTGAGTCAAATGTCTATCACTTGATGTACATTTCAGGATCATCCAGGAGCTGTCAGTATGCAGAATTTTACAATAAAGTTCCCTTGAATGAATTCAGTTATATAGTAGTAGAAGAACATATGTGGACAATTTATATTTGTTAGAAGAGTAACAGGCTTTTTCGACTCAATTTAAATATTCTGTCATGAAAATTACTGTGGGAAAAGATTTATAGGCCTGAATCAGTAGTCCTGATATCAAATCGGGTGTGTCTAGACCACAAACTGCATGACAAATATGACCATGTACATCAGTCCCTTAGGACGGTCTTGGTTTACTCATTTTATTCCATAATAATTATTAATAGCACCTCCTTTCACTTGCCTGGTTTGGATAATAAATTATATGATCACGACCCAAATCACAGATGATGCTGACAGAATGAACTCCAAATAGTAAACAGTGTCAGATGATGAATTTGGGAGATTTCAGTACCAGGAAATGTGGAATGTGAGAGACCTGGGACTGACTTGGGCAATAAGGAAAGATATGCTTCTTGTTTAATCCTATGTATAAAGCCAAAGTTGGTATCCTTGGTGACAACCCCAATTGGAAAATGCCGTGGTTCAAAGCTCAAGAATATTCACCAAGACAATTCAGAAAGATCCAAGCTAGATAGATGAGTACTAGCCAAAGTAGAATCTGAGTTCAATTTAGACATGAGAAAAGAGGAGGAGAAGATTTCAAATAGGAAATCAGGAATAAATTTTGGCGTTAGGAAAGTATAATAATGAATGCAGCAAAAAAGCTCTATAAAGTATGACTATTGAGACTAGTACCATGTGTTACAAGTCTTAGTAATAAAATAATGTCCTGGCATTGTGTTTTAAAGGGTAGAATGGTATTGGTGCAGAACTAAATACATTTTCCAATAGGACAGGAAGAGAAGGGACCTAAAACAGATCCCTCTTGAGCAAAAATCTGATGTGAGAATGAGCAGCCATTTCATACAACTAGATAATAGATTATTTTTAAATGTTGCTGAGGTAGATGGTATTCATTACCAAAAAAATGTATCTCTATTCCATACAATTTCAAAAAATCATTTCCATATGCTTCAGGGACTTAAATGGTAAAGACAAAACAATGCATTAATTTGAAAGAAAGTATAGGAAGATATAATTTATATATTTTCTTGAAGTATAGTAGCATTTAAAAATGATCTAATTCAAGCCACAAATAAAAAAGCTGATACATCTTATTACATTAAAATTAAGAACTTCAGTTAATCCGTAGACACCATAAAGAGAGATAAAAGTAGAGCTACAAACTTGGAAAAGATATTTGTAGCACATATAAGTAACAAGAGACTAATAGCAAAAAAATAAATTACTCTAAAAATAAAAAGACAACAGATAAAGAACTTGATAAAACAATGGGCAGAAAAAAATGGTTAAATGATATAAGCAAGGATCAAAAAAAAAGCACTAGTAGCTTATAAACATTTCAAAAGCTGTCCAACTTCTTAGCAATAATGCAATTTTACTTAAAACCACAGTAAGATACTATTTTACACTTACCAGATTGATCAAAAATGGGTGAAAATGATCATTCTGGTGATGGTGATGATATGAAGCAATAGAAAATTGTATACACTGTTGGTATGTATGTAAAATTTTAGGAAACACATGTGGCATTTATCTAGAGAAGTAGAACATGAGCACGTATGCTAATCATATAGCCATTGCACTTCTAAGAAAATCCTTGCACATTGCAGAAGGAGACATGTACATGAATGTTCATAGCAACATTACTTATAATAGCACAAAATTGAACATGACTTAGTGTCTATTGAAAGGAGAATAAATACAAAATGTGTAGACTATGTATACAGTGGAATACTATACAGCAGTTAAATCAATCAACCACAGCTACTCAACATGATTGCTGTAAAAAAGTTAAACAGTGTATTTGAGCAAACAATGATTTGAATAGGGCAACACCAAACGTGAAAAACGTTTAGGGGCACTCCACTGGCACGTGATAGAGCACAGGTTTTTATAGAGAAGATGAGGAGCAAAGCAAAGAAGTTACTTAATTGGTCTACGTATAACATAAATTGCCTTATTTGAGAAAACTTAATTATTTGGCTGCTGTAGTTGCTCTTGAGTTTCGTTTTCTCAGATTTTAGAAAAATTTAGTTGACTCTGGCTTCGGTTTGTTTTCCTAGGCTACCAACGGCACTAGAGCTCCTCCAGTGTCATGGCCTATATCTAGTTTACACCTGTATCTAGTTTACACCTACAAACTAGTTTACACCTGTATCTCAACGCAATGTTTGGAAAGAAGTAAACCACGAAAATTAAACAATATACTTCAATTTATATAACGTCGTATCACTAAACAATGTAATTCAATATATATAAAAGTCTTACCTTTGTTTAGAGATAAATACATGTAATAAACACTTTATAGAAAAGTAAGGAAATAACTAATACTAAATTTAAGACATTGATAATTCTGCGGAAAGGCAGAGTCATGCAGTGAAAGGAGGACAAGTAAGAGGTTTCAAACTTTGATAATATTGCATTTCTTAAGCCTATAAGGGGTTTCAAAGATGGGCATTTTTTATTGCCATTCATTAAAATGTGCCATATGTTGTATTCCTTTACACCTTTTATCTGTATATCTTTCACGATTAAATGAGTTTTTAAAAGTAGAGAATGAGAAGATAAAAGTGGTGACATTGAGTGTAGCAGCTTTCTGGAGGCTTTGCTGGACCACAGAGAAATAAGTGTAGTTGTTATGGAAGTGAAGGATGTGGTTGTCTGAGGTTATCAAGCGTGCCATATTATGTTTCTGAGCTGATGTGAGAGCATCTGTGTAGTGAAAATCTGATGAGGTAGCATATAAAAGCAACACTTGGAAGAAGAAAGTGTTGATGACGCAAAAGGAGATGGGATACAGTGCCCAAATGGAAGAATTGTTATTAAATATGAGTAGGAAGTGATATTCCTTCGGGACTGGAAAGAAGACAAATAGTGGCTGTATGTGCTGGTCAGGTGGTGAAAAGGTGCGGTAGTCTAGTCTACTGCTGGCTGCTGTTTTCTCTATAAAGTGCCCAGCAGCAGTTTGCCTCTACACTGCACAATGCTGGAAGTTTGAGGAGGGAAGCGAATGCTGGTAAAAATTCACCAGCTCATTCTTACTTTCCTTCTTTCCTGTGGGTGAGAGAAAACAGACTTTAATTAGCCTTGATTTCAGGTCCAGTGTTTTGTACTAGGACGAGCATTTCATATTATGTCTTAAGGGCAGCTTTCTTATTTTCCACACTAGATATTCAGAAATATTCCAAGAAGTCATTTTAGCCTTTTTAATTCTATTCTGTTCTCTCTCTCTCTCTCTCTCTCTCTCTCTCTCTCTCAGCAATATTCAAATGGAATGTTTCTATTATGGCTAATCTTTTATAACATAAAGCTAATTGATTGTGGTCAAATACTGCTTGCTATCCCCATAATTAAAGATTAAACAAACAAAGAAGACCTCTCAAGTCCTCTTCTTCATAACTCATATATCATTTTAGATTTGAATATAAACTAATAAATTCGTATTCCAGTGTATTTTGGGAAATAAGCCAACTTTTTTTATGGTCAGTACTTATATAAGCATAAAATTTTAATACCTCATAGTTGTATCTTGGAAGAGTTTCTGTATTACAACTTAAGGAAATTCATTAGTTAAAAATAAAATACAAGCACTTTATAGTTTGGTTTTCTGTGTTACTTGCTTTGCTCTCCCCTGCCACTTATATTTTATCTTTTGGACAGTTTTAGTCTTGTCTGACTTACAATGCTGTAAGATATCGATCTGACATTTCTGATATTAATTTCTAATTCTTTAATATCCGAATTTGCAGAAACTGATCGAGCCAAGGAAGAGGTTGGTGCTGCCTCAACTAAAAAAGGTAAATTCTGCTTAAAGAAAACGTTGGTCATGACTAAAACTTATGTCTGCAAAAGTTTCTAATCTACTGTATTGTTTAGTGCTTACAGAAGAGCTCTATTGATTTTACTCTGTCATTGCTATGGAAACAAGCCCACTTTACACAAGATTTATAGTCTCTATATTAACAAGGCTTGGTCTTCCGTGCTCTAATGGCAACGGTTTCATTCATTTAAGGCCATAAACTAAAACTAGTAATTGCAGTTCAACTGCAAGTTAGTTTTTGAAAAATTGAAGAAATGCAGCTGCACAAGTTCAGTAGGTTCCCAGTCATCCGGAGGGCACTCCACTTCAGTATACTTACTGCCTGGAGTGTTAGGGCTCGACCAGACGAAACTTTGACTGGTAGAACTTACATGAACAGCGTTCATTTTGTGCAAGAATAATATCAAATTAGGAAATGTGCTCCTTGGAATGCTCACTTAGGAACATTTTGCTTTAAGAAACATACTGTGAAGTTTGAAATGGAAGTTTTCAAAGCTGTTTCTCTTCTCATGTCTAGTCAGGAATAAATACTCATGTGAATATCGGAGACGTTTTAAAGAATATTTTTAAGAACATTAACATAAATTTAAAATAATCAGCATGGTGAAAAGTTTTACATATTCCCAATTAAAATTAACTGGAACAATTCTGAAATTTGTAATTCTATTTTACAAATAGAGATGAAATCAGTAATATATCCAATGTCTTTGGAAGTATCTCAAAAGACAATTTAACAAACCTGCCCTCAGTATACACACACATACACACTCACACTCACACACACACCACAAATTTATACATATCCCATACCCCCCCTTCACACATATTCCCTAAAATGGCTTAGTATTTTTCTCCTAAAAAAAAAGTCTCTTATTGCATATGCTCTATAAAGAGAACATATATCAGGACTTTAGAGAGATATAAAATATTTATGACACATATCCACATTCTCAAACCCAAGCTATTTATATCTATGAATATAATTTAATACATGGATATAAATTAATATAATACAAATATAGGTTAGTTAATAAATTATAATATAAATTAATATATATTAATTGATACATAAGTTAACGTATAAATTAGCATACACATATGTATATATAAGGAACACACAAATTAGATAAAGGATGCTTAAAGGAAAATATAGGATGTACTATAAGATAATGAATGTTTAATTAGAAGTTATTGAGTTGTTGAATAAAATTTATTTCCTAGTTCTTTCTTTTCCTGATAACCTAATATTTGTGATGTCATTTTTGATGTAAGTGATCACATGTTTCATAGATATATTTTGCTAGGTATCAATAAGTAACAGAACTACAAATTTATCAGAAGTCCATATTAATATGTCTCTTTTTTTTGTGGTGTCTCATTCTGAAATCAGCTTTGCTTGTTGGCATTAAGTGGAATGTTGATAAAACCTGGTCGCTTATGGATAACGCCATGGCGTCATGAAAAGACTAAGGGTCTATATATAAATTTAGAGAAAGTTATTAATCTGGGCTAGACATCAGGTTACAGGGACCCAGTGAGTGACTATAAGGCCAGCATATTGATAATGCAGTGATATAGTAACAAAAGTGAGAAAAGATGTATTCAAATCCTGTAGCAAAGAATAAGACCAGTTGGGTGTCCAAATAGCAGTATATGGGTTTCATCTAGAATTACATTTTATATGTGGGTGTCCTCTGCACGAGGTTAATACTGGGAACAGTAAGAGTCTGTGAGCTTGTCATGAATAGATAACCTAGAGAGAGAACAGGCCTGGGGTGGAATGCTAGGGAACATTGGGAGGAAGAAGAGCAAAAAGAGTCCAAAAGAATAACCAGAAAAAGTAATTAGAAAGGTCAGAGTTTTTTTAAAAAAATAAAAGATGAAATTGTTTATAATGTCATATTAACCACATGAAAATAAATTATTTCAATCACAAGGTGGTGGTCACCAAGACTTTGGATTTATCAACTAAATAATTATTAATGGTTTTCAAAAGGGAATTTTCAGGGCAGTGGCCCAAGTAGATGGTAAAGGATGACAAATTGAATGAGGGAAGAGGAAGTGAAAGATACACACAATGATGCTGAAGATAGTTGGCTAGGAATAAAAGGAGAAATAGAAAAGTGTCTTGGTGTTCTTGTTTAATTTATATCCATCTCTCTATTAATCTTAAAGGTAAAGTGTTTACCCCTCTCTTAAAGACTCTTTTCTCCAGCTGTGTCCTCCTTAATCAGTCATCCATGCTGTTTTGTGGCATCATCCTCTTTCTCATTATTGGCTTTGTTCCTCCCTTTGTAATATTATTCTCAGCTTCAAAGTTACTTATTCTTGATTTAATCTCTCTAAAATTTTGTCCCTTTCGTGTATTAGTCTTCTGAATGTTGGAGTGCTAATATCCCTCCTCATTTCCCATGAAGATGATGATTTTGTCCTTACTGTGCCACTGATACTCTTGCTAATAATGCTGATGACATTATCATTGCTGAATGAATGGAACCATTCTAGTCCTCATGTTACCAGATTTCTCAGTTTCATTTACCACTTTGTCTTTTCTCTAAGCTTCTCTACTATTGGGGTTCTCATGACAACATAGTCTCCTGGTTTTCCCCATATTCTCTGATGTTTATTTCTGACTTCTCTGTGTCTTTTTTTTTTTTTTAACTGCACCTTAATTATTGAAGTTCCCAGAATCCATGGTGAATCTTCTGAACTTCTCGTTCTATAACCTCTCTTTGTGAGATATGTCTGTTGCGCTGTGTATCCTGAATATTCTCAATTCTATGTCATCATTTCAGGACTTCTCTGTGAAAAGATGTTCCCAGGAAATCTCAGCCTTGTATATTCAGCTCTCCAATAATCACCTTCAAATGCAACCTGTCTTAACCTAAACTCATTCCCTTGTTTCATTTCATGATCATCGGTGAATCTACAATCTGCTCTTCACCTCACTAGAAATCTGGGGATGATTGATTTTTCTTTTTCTCCTTCACCTGATATTCAAAGAATCTCCTAGTTCTGCTGATTTTATCCCCTAAATATGTTTAGAATATATTTACTTCTATTCATAAGCATGACTTTCATATTAATTTAAATCTTCACTAGCTTATATTTGAACCTCTGTAACAATTTCACCACTGTCCTTGTGTCTTTATTTTTTCACTAATATTTATCTTACCAGAGCCCACACAATAGTAAAAGTAAATTATCAAAGTCACAAAACTGAATAAACCACTCTTAATTTAAAACTCTCTTTTTCCCAGTTCTACATAAGATAATGCCCAAACTTGTTAAAACATGTGAGGTCTGACAATTAAGTTTGCGAACACATCCTAGAAAAAGTGCTACATACCTCATTGCTGAATATGATCACCTTTGAAGTACTACTCCCCTTTGGAAGCTATGCACCGATGCCAGTGCCTAGTCCACTCTTCGAAGCGATTTGGGAACTCTTTTTCTGAAATGGCAATCAGAGCTCTCGTCGTATTACCCTTGATGTCCTGAATGTCATCAAAATGTCTTCCATTCAATATTTCCTTTACCTTTGGATAAAGAAAGAAATCACTAGGGGCCAGATCAGGTGAGTAGGGAAGGTGTTCCAATACAGTTACTTGTTTACTGCTTAAAACTCCCTCACAGACAGTGCTGTGTGAACTGGTGCATTGTCGTGATGCAAGAGCCATGAATTGTTGGCAAAAAGTTCAGGTTGTCTAACTTTTCACGCAGCCTTTTCAAACACTTCCGAATAGTAAACTTGGTTAAGTGTTTGTTTAGTTGGTACAATTCATAATGATGTCAAAAAAAGGTTAGCAACATTGTTTGCAACAAGTTCGGGAACTTAATTGTCTGACCTTGTTAGAGTTCCCCAAGATCTGGTTCTTATATCCCTTTTCAACTTCATTTTCAGACTTTTCTTGTTTTGCATGCTACAATAATACTATTTTCTTTATAATTCCAAATATACTATAAGTAACATTCAGGGAAGATGGTAACAGGAAAGGATGGCCTTGTGAAAAAGACTAAATAGTTAGCATCATCTGAAAAATGATGAGAAGACTCTCTTTCCTGTCTCTCTACCATAATATATTATATATCTAAGGACCCCGTGCATTTAAAACTTTTTTCTTCCGTAGTCAGTGATATATTCTATTGTTTCAGTCATTGACATCTCCAGGAAATAATCTTTGGGCATGTAACACTGCATTCTTATATCCTTGGAAATAATAATTTTTCATCTAAAGCTGTAAGATCTACATCCTAGAAGTAATGTATGTATTGTATGGATGAGATTTCAAACTTCACAATATTTCCTTACCACTCCTCACTTCTTTCCCAGGATTTTAACACACCCCACCTCCACGTAAGCCTCACTGCCCAGGTACAAGCCCCACTGCTACTGGACATACGAGTGGTGTTGAGGGGCAAGAAAGGAGAGAGAGAATTGTATGGGGGAGTTGGGTTCCCAAGGAAAATTGAGAGGGGAAATAGTGAAATAAAAGCCTGGGACTACAGAAAACCAACTTCTTCATCCCCTAATTTATCTCAGGGTTACCCCCAATCCAGGGTTACTTTCTAAGAATGTTAGCTACTTTGTTTTCTTCATTTTAGTTGGGAGCTCTGAAGAAGTGCAATACACATTTATTTTTTTCCCCTTAAAGTAAACCTCCAAATGTAGAATGAAAGGATTTTTTCCTTTTTTTCTTGTCTCTTAGCCCCAAAAGAGGTTTCAGGGACCCTGTGGTATTGAAAGAGAAATTGATTAAGGTCTTCTTTTGATTCTAGGTAGTTAGAAAATCCACCTATATGAGCTGTTTATTCCTAAACTTTACTCTTCATAAAACTAGGTTTGATGAATTTTACATCAGAACCAGAAACGAAAGTATCATTATTTTGTGCAAAATGTATTCTTTTCTGTATAGATAATCAGCATTTTCAGTGATCTTTTATGAGTAACAAAAGTGGTGTTGATAGAGAACTAGCCTTCTTTACTAAATATGAGTGCAAGGAATTATGAACTCATCATTGAAAAACAAAAAATCTTGGTGTTTATGTTTAAGTCACATTCCCCTTGTTTTCTGAAAGACGTTTATTTACTCTTCAGAAGATTATAATGAAATAATTGAAAAATACATATTTCCGGTGCAATATTTTTAATGAGTTTTCTAAATAAAAAAATTACAAATAAGACTGTATACACAAGATTCTATTATAATCACAAATTTTCAGTGTTTTATTTCCACATTAATTTGTGAGAGAGCATTCATAGAGGAGATTAATATACTGCACATCTTACTATCTGTTTAAAACGTACATAATACTGTCTAATTTTAGTATGGAATTCAAGACCTTCTGCAATTGGCCCCATCTTCTATTTGTTAGATTCCTTCGTATCTCTTCTGTGGGAAGCCTCTGCCCCAGCTAAACTTGTTCACTTTCCTCTAGGTCCACCTAAGGCTTCTCTGCTCCTTTGTCTTTCTTCACTATTGGCTACACCTAAAATTTCTCCTCTTCCAGTAAAACCACTAACACCAAAACTGATCTCTTTTCTCTCTTACACACTTCAGAATATTTATTGTCAAAATATCTCTTTTGTTAATTAATAGATTTAATCACAAAATAAATATATATCAATTACTTGCTATGTCGGAAACAATGTTAGGTGGTGTGAGAAATGTAAACAATATATATCTAAATATCTCTTGGGTCAAATAAAAAGCAACAGTGGAATTTTAGAAATATTTTGAACTAATATATATTGAAAACATTACATTGAACACTGGGCTGCAGCTAAATAATGTTTGGAGTGAAATTTATACTCTTTAAAGATAGTCATTAAAAAAGAAAAAGGCTGAAAATCAAATATCTGGGAAATGTGTATATATATATATATACACATACACACACACATATATAAAATTTATATATATATATATATAAGTTATATATATATATATATATATATATATATATATAAATAAATATATATATGTATAACAGAATATTAAACCCAGAAAAAGTAGAAAGTAAAAGTAAGGGAAATTAAAACTGTCAGAGCAAAAGCAAATTAAATAGAAATTAAATTGTACAATAGGAAAAGCAACAAAATCAAAATTAGATTCTCTATAAAATCTGATAAAATTGATAAGCCCTTATGAAAACTGAAGAAAAAAGAGAGAAGGCACAAAACATCGATATCAGAAAATAAAAGATGGCATGACTATAGATTTTACAGATAATAAAAAACAGAAACATTTTCTAAAATTTTAATTAAATTGATATTTAAATTGATATAATTCTTCCCCAAAGAAAATTTTAGCAAGATGGTTTCATTGGTGAATTCTTTCAAACATCGAGAAAAATTAACACCAATCTTTCACCAAACCTTCCAGGCATTGAAAAAGAGAAAACATTCACACATTTTATAGAGTTGGATCAACCTTGATACCAAAACTTAACAGGAAATGAAAAAGGAAGCATATAGCTAACTTTTCCTGTGAACATAGAGGCATAGAACTGAGCAGATCAAGTCTGATAATATATGTGGAAGATAAAATGCAACCAAGTTATTTTTATTCCAGGAATACAATTTCAAAAAAAGAAAAATAATCAGTGTAATTAACCAGAATACTAGAATAAGGTGAATAAATAAATGTATCTACTTTTATTTGCTATAATTCATCACTAGAGTAGAAAGAAGCTTCCTTAACCTGTTAAAATATATTTAAAAAACATTAGCAAATATACTCATGGAGAAAAGCGAGATGGTTTCCTCCTGAGAATTAGAACAAGACACAAATGTCTGCCATCACCACTTCTATTATACATTGTACTGGATATTGTAGCCAGAGGAAAAAGGTGAGACAAAGAAGTAGTAGGTGTAAGAATAGAAAATAAGAAATAAAACTCATTACTCACAGATGAAATTATCTACTTGAAAAATTCAAAAGAATCTACAGATGAACTATTATACCTAAAGAGTGAATTTAACAAGTTTTCTGTAAAAAAAAAAGAAAGTCATCTTCTCTCTCCCTCTCCGTTCTTTTCCCTCTCCCTCTCCCTCTTCTCTCTCTCTGATTCATAACATTAACTTTTGAAACAAAATCATGGCCACATACACTGTAGACATTCTTTATTGGTCTTATTGTTCTTAGGAATACTATTAAATATGTTCTCTATATCTTTTACTTAATTAAACTGAAAGCTAAATCTTTGGCTTAACTGGGTTCCAGTTGAATGTTTTGGCAAAAATACTTCAGAAGTGATATTATATACACCACAGCACATGTAATTAGAAAGCATAGAATGTCTGGATGTCCTGTTATGAAAGAATGACTGTAAGTTTCATCAGTAGGTCAGGTTAGTGACAACCATGTTTCTTCATTTCAAAGTTGCACTTTTTCCCTTGTAACTCTGTGGTGTGATACTTGGGTGCAGTGGCAATATTCAGTTCCCCATTATTCCTTCATCTAATAGTTGTTAGTATCCTCTGAAGATCTTTACTTAAATCAGTTATTTCAGTGGAGTGCATTGATTTTGTGTGAATCATTTCTACTATTTTGATGTATAAATAGGTAAACAGTGAATATTCTACTGACCTATAAGTCTCAGAGAAATCATAGTTTATGGGAAAAAACACCAGAATGATAATCTTATTTCTCTTTTGGTTACCTGTGATTTGGTATGACTTCATTTAATATTTAAATGAATCTCAAGTATGACTACACTGTCCTTTCAGTGGATTAAATTATATTTAGCTTGAATTTAAAGGAGCATATAGTTGACATTTTCAAGACACTAAATGACTGCAGCAATAATGTGGAATGTAAGTCAATTAATCATAGTCTTGTCAAGTGAAATGCTTTATAGAGCTTGTTTATCAAAGCAGAGTAGGAAAGAACAAAGTAGAATAAAATGGATCAAAGACTTAAGCATAAGACCAGAAACAATAAACTGCATAAAAGAAAACATAGGTACTAAACTTATGGACCTTGGGTTTAAAGAACATTTTATGAAGTTGACTCCAAAGGCAAGGGAAGTAAACGCTAAAATAAATTAATGGGACTACATAAAACTTAAAAGCTTCTGCACAAAAAGCAAAAGAAAAAAGAAACCAAAAAAAAAAAAGCCTCTGCACAAAAAGCAAAAGAAACCATTGATAAAATAAAGAGGCAACAAATTGAATGGGAGAAGATTTTTGCAAACAGTGCCTCCAATAAGGGGCTAATATCCAAAATATACAAGGAACTCATGAAATTCAACAACAAAAAAAACAAAAAACCCAATTGAAAAATGGGCAGAGGACCTGAAGACACATTTCTCCAAAGAGGACATACAAATGGCAAAAAGACATATGAAAAAATCCTCAACATCACTAATCATCAGAGAAATGCAAATAAATACCACAATGAGATATCACCTCATACCTGTTAGAATGGCTATCATCAACAAGACAAATAATAACAAGTGCTGGAGAGGCTGTGCAGAAAAAGGAACCCTCATACACTGTTGGTGGGAATGCAGACTGGTACAGCCGCTATGGAAGGCAGTGTGGAGGTTCTTCAAAAAGTTATGAATAGAATTACCATATGACCCAGCAATCCCTCTCCTGAGTATCTACCCAAAATATCTGAAAACATTTATACATAAAGACAAGTGTGCTACAATGTTTATTGCAGCTCTATTTACGGTGGCCAAGACATGGAAACAACCAAAATGTCCTTCAATAGATGAATGGATAAAGAAGTTGTGATATATATACACAATGGAATACTAGTCAGTGGTAAGAAAAGATGAAATAGGACAATTTGTGACAACGTGGATGAATCTTGAGATTATAATGCTAAGCGAAATAAGTCAGATAGAAAAAGTAGAGAACCATATGATTTAACTGATATGTGATTTTCATCGAAAACAACAAAAGAACAAGACAAACAACTGAAAGAACAAAAACTCATAGACATAGACAATAGTTTAAGGGTTACCAGAGGGTAAAGGGGGTGGGGGGAGTGGGGATCTAGAAGAGGGTAAATGGGGTCTAATATATGGTGATGGAAAGAGAACTGACTCTGGATGGTGAACACACAACGTGAGATATAGATAATGAATTACAGAATGGTACACCTGAAATCTTACGTAACTTTACTAACAATTGTCTCCCCAATAAACTTGAATTTAAAGAAAAAAAAGAAAGAATGAAGTATAATAGAGTACAAAAAAAAGGGTCAGAAAGAGGCAAGTGATTTTCTCTAATTTTATAAGGTTAGATTTAAAATAGGTTCCAATTGGATTATAGGGAAATAATCAATGTGGCAAAAGCTTTAAAATATCTTGTTTAGAAGAAATATTTGGCATTGAATGAGTTAAAAATGTTTTTTTTTGAGCAGAAGCTACAGTTCCATCAGGAAGTTTTATTTAAACCTTATCTCTGCTTTGCAGCTGTACCTGGAAAGAAGGAACAGAAAACAACCAAGACAGTGGAGCAAGGTAAAAAAAAATGAAGGAGGTTGACATTATCTTCTTTAGAAAGACACCAACATGAGGAGGAAAGCACTGGATTCAGACAGGCGGAAGACAATAACCTTTAAATCTATTGCTCTATCACTGTCCTCGCATATTTTTCTCTGTGCCAGGGAGAATGTGAGGCAGAGATTTGGGGTTTTGTTCTGCTGTATAACTAAACTTTGAATATAAGTTCAGAACAGGAAAACTCTGCAGACTGCTTAATTACATCAGGAGAAACGCTGAAGATGGTTGGGAATAAGGAAATGATCCAGGGCAACTGGTAGACATTCTTCTGTTCGGTTTGTGGTTTGAACAACACCTGATCAAAAATTTAACAAATAAAGATGGATAACACAATTCTACGTATGCAAAACCAATTTCTATTGCTTGGAAATAATATGTAATAGTTAAAACGAAAGGGGAAAACAACAAAATAAGTTATTTGGAGTTTACATTATGACTTCAGCAATTTGTTCTCCCAAGAGGTCTGAAATTTTAATTTTATAAATCATAATGCTATAAATGATGTATTTTATTTTTATTTATGCAACTATATAATAATTATATCACTCCAAAATATGCTTTAGGGAAATGCTACAGCACAGTAGAGTTAAAACATTTAAAATGATAGTGTCTTCTTTTAAAGATCACAGTGCTCATAATTTAAACTGTTGTCCACGCCCCCACCCCCCCTTTGGCTTTTCATATTATTATATTTATTTTTTATTAGAATAAATAAATAAAATCAGAATTAGCAATAATTTTGTCAAGAATGAAGTCAAAGTAATTTTTCCTCTTAACTTTGAGATGCAATTGAATTCTTACTATCAGACATTTATAATTTTACATTTAAATGTGTCCCAAAATCCTTTGATCCCTCACATTTCAGACAAAAAAACTAAGATTAAGGATTCAGTTAAATTAAACTATTAGTCAGGGATTTATTTCCTTGGGCTTTTCTAAATAAAAATCACAGTACAATCATGTTGAAAAGGTTTTCAAATTTATTTTGGCTTCTGGAATTTTAGAATTAAATAGAATGTTTCTGTCAAGTTCTATTTGAAGTGGATATTTCAGTTTCTGAAACAAAGTAGAAGAGTAGGAGTACTGGATATTCATTTTAACGTGTTCACTTAGGCAAGGTTCTGAGCCTAAATTTCTTCGTTAATAAATAAAGTTAATTATATCTGATCTGCTCATCTGGCAAGCTGTGGAACCCAAACAAGAAAACATATGTAAAAGGATATGAAAAATGACAAATTCCTAAATAAGTGTACAGTATTTACTTAAGCATTTTCCCTTATGAAATCAGCTTCAATATAGGTGAGATAAGTTATCAAACCAGTTTGATTTCACTGAGCTTCAGTTTTCTCCCCTATAGTGTAAAGGTGTTGATTACTCATCTTATGACTTTTGTAGATTGTTTTGATAGCCACAGCACGTTAAGAGAAAATTGACTAGAATATAAAACAGCTACACTAATAATAGTACCTAAAGGATAAATGATTTAAGCAGAGATTGTTTATTTCTTCTCACTTGCCTGTTAGTGTCAGTTTCATTAATTATATAATGTTTCCTCAAGTTGATATGAGACTGGAAATGGCTCTTAGATATGTGAACTTACTTCTTCAGACGATTTTGTAATTCATTCTTTTTATTAACAATACCTTTTTTATATTATGAAGAGCTTAGGCTCTTGGCTTAGGTAAAAAATATGAGGTTATTTCAATGGATTTTTTATATTGACTGATTAAATCAATTCAGTTTTAAATATTGTAAATCAATGATCTGCTATTTTTCAACTATAAAAATCATAAGAAATAGAGTATTTGAATAAATTGCACATTTTTGTGATGATATATCTATGAGTAATAATTTATAGGAAAATACATAGTGATTTTAGTAAAGCAGGGAGTTTCTGTGAGAATAAATCAATGGCATTCTATAGATTTTATCATAGTATTCTAATATTTATTCATAAGATAATGCGTTAAGACTGCTGTGTACTTTTTTTCTTACGTAGTTTTTAGTTATCTTCAGAAGTATAAATAATCTCAAACTAGTTCATAGTGCATTGAAGTACAATTGATTAGATTATAAAGAGTTTTTGGGTGTTTTTTTTTTCCCATTCATTTAATTATGGACTTATACTAGGAAAAAAACTTCATGATTTTCGTAATTCCTTATGGATTTCAAAAACACTTTGGGATCTATGTAAAATTCTGTGTATTGAACCTCTGAACAGTCTGCATTATAAATGGGAAAACTTAGGAAACATTGATTAAACTAAACTTACATTGTAGGAAATTCAGATAGTGAAAGGTCAAATGAATTTTATGTTAATGTGACAGCAAACTAGACATTTTATCATATAAGAAATAGAAATTTAGTTAATCTAACTTCTGCAAAAGCCCAAAAATGTAACTATTTTATCTCCAATTCATGATAAATCATGTGTTTTTTCAGTTATTCTTTTTGTGAAGATCTGAGATTGGCTAGACTAGAAATTTGAGTATTAAGAAACTCTACACATTTCTTCACCTTAAAGGTACATATGTGTACACACACACACACACACACACACACACACACACACACACACATACCATTAACTATTTCTTCTTGCTTAGAAAGCAATTACCTAGAAACACCAGAAGATACAAATGTCTTCCACAATAAATGTTGCTATCGTCATAGTGAGAACTGAGGGATACCAAAGATAAAACATTACAACATGTGTTATTGTATGAGGATTCATATCTCTATATATTTGTGTGTTATATCTAGAAAGAGTACCTCACCTTTCATTAAATTTAGTTTATTCAGTTGTTGATCTTTAATTTCTCATATTTAGGGTACATATTCCTCTTTGGTATTCATTTTCAAAATAGATCTGCCCTCCCAAATCCCATTTCCCTCTCTCTCTTTTCAACCTCACTTTCTCTAAGAAGAAAATCTTTAGTAACATGTGCTTGCTACTAGCCAGAGGAGTAGAATTGTCAATCTAAGGAAGTGTCCAGTGGCTTGTTACTTCTTGGGACAGGGGAGGAGACCAATCAGGGCCATTAACTTTAAAGATCTGAGTTGTAGATTGGAACCCCAGACTCTTTTTTTTTTTTTTTTTTAAATTTTGTCTTTCTTCAGTGTGGCTTAAGTTCAACAGTGAAAAGGTGGAGTAAATAGTAATAAATTAAATCACTCTCAAGTTGTCTTTTTTTTTTCATTCTTACCTGTGTATGATGACATCATTCGAGGTGTTCTTTAAGAATCTGTTGTGAGAGCCTATAACAGTGTTGGCATACAGTTAAGTGTTTAGTAAATATTTGCAGTGTGAATGAAAATATAGAGGACTTATTGAAGAAAGAAGTATTAGGTGATCCAGACTTGAGTGAATTATGCCTCTAAACACTGTGCAATTAGAAGAATATTTTAGTAAATCAAAATGTGATTTCCAATAAGGAGGGTTGCCAAACAGTTCAGAAACCAGGAGATAAATGATCAAGTCCTTCAACTATTCCCCATTTTTAAAGTGTAAACGGTAGAGGGAAATTAATAAATATGCATTACTCATTAATTACATCATGAATGCTATGATCTTTGCTGATGGTGCTCTTACATAAACAAAATTTCATGTGCCGTCATCGTCTAGATAAAAATATTGGAAATATTAAATTTTTGTAATTGCAGCTCTGATATTGTGAACTATTTTTTTAAAACTGAAAATGGAAGAGAAAGTAAAACAATTGCCCAATGTGGACAGTGTATGAATTCAGATATAGAAATGTTAATTATTATCCTCATTTTTCTTATTTTTATAATATGAATCTGAATTAGATGACCTTTTATGTCTCCCAAATGTAAAAATTATCTATTCAACAAAGTTTTTAAGTAGTACATTTCTTACATGGAAATATAGAGGCTATATTCCTTTTTTAAGGAAATGCTGCTTCAAAAAGACTGTCATTTGTAAAATTCCGAGATTCAATCGCTAAGGAAAAACACATTTTATAAGTATGAATACTTACTGATTCTTCAGTATCCCAAAATTAAACTGAAAGTTTCATTACAGAAGTATTATGTGTAGTTTTCCATGCTCTTAACGATTAAAAAGCACTTTGAAATCCAATTAAATAGAAACATGACAGAAAAATGTATATGAAAAAAGATTAAATAGAACCGAGTGCCTATTAACACCAAGAATAAATTTGAACACAATTAATAATCATTTTTAAGGGTAAAATTGGAGATTGTGGATCATAAATGTATAAATGCAGTTCATTTCCTGTAATACAAAACTCAATTTTGCCTTAAATTAAGAAATGTTTCTAAATTAGTAAATCTGCTAATTTGTGTCCACCAGAAGACTTCCTTTCTTTACCTTTGATGCTATTTTGTAAACAACGGTACCCTCCGTAACTATATTAGTGTTTTAAATTGTCACAGCAGCAGGTGAAACTCAAATGCCATAACATGCTTTGTATATGTGTCACTCTCCTCATCCACCGTTTCAGATTCTTCCATTCTTTGTATATGTGCTGGTCTATTTAGAATCTGTGATGTGTACTTATTGTAGATTTAGCGCATACTTTCAAGTGAATGTTAAAAATATCCAAAAGTAATGATTTCCCTGAGAGAAACTTATTTATTTAAATAATGAATGTTTGTATTTCATGGTGTGTCAACATTATTTAAAAAAGAGAGAAACAATTTTACAATTAAGAATAATGGAGTAAAATTGAAACAATACAAAATGTACTCAATTATTTGGTTAAAATGTGATTATTAAGTAACTTATTTGCACATGTGGACTACCTCATGCTGTTGACCCTCAATAAATGTTAAATGATAATAACAATACTATTGATTCCTGTGAATTCCAAACTTCTTGACAATAGTTTGTGCTTTAGTTGTTTAATATTTATTGAGCGCCCACAACAGATTAGGCGCTGAGGAATGGTTATGAGGAGCAAAGGAGGAAAGGGGGCTTCAGAGAGAAGATGGTCTACATATGGATCCCATGCAACACAAGTAAAAATGAGTGTACTCTGTGTGGTTATATACACTGTGTATTTTCAAGAGAACCTTTCAGCCATTCTCCACTGTCTCACTTTCTCACATAGCACATTTCACTTCTTCTTAGTCTGTTTTAATGTAATACTTTAGAATGTTCTCACAATTATTTTATCTCATGGGCAATTCCTTTCTGGCACCTCCTCTCTCACCATGTTTCTCCCCATTCCCCTCATCCTAAAAAAGACAGGTCTAAATCCTACTCATCACAGCAGAACAACATAGTCAAAAGAAGTTTGTATTGTTACACTGATCTCCTGCGCGGTGCCACTGCCTGCCATGCAACATTTGGTTCATGTAATTCAATCAGTTTTTGGTAGGAATGTCATTCAGTGCCAAAGAGAATTTCAGCCCAGTAAAGGATCAATGTGTGCCAAAATTGATGAGATTTGGAGGTGATGTAATGAGACGTGCATTCATGTTGTACCATTATATCAAAAGTTAATAGTTCTTTGTTATTAATGATCTATTTTTCTCTAATAAGCTAATGTGTAACTTGATCACTCTTATTTTATGCAGAATATGCTACAGGCAAGTACTGGTCACACAGAGAATTAAAATGTCCCAATTCTTGTTTCCATGAAAATATTCTGCCTTTTAATTATCATGAAAATTAATTACTTCTCTGTCTAACATGGCCTATGTGGCTATCTTTTTCCTTCCTTTCCTTAGGGATTCTGAGCATTTCCTGGAAAAACACACTAAAACTGTATTATTATCCCAGGAACATCACACTGCATTGCATACTAGAATGACCACTCTCACCACTAAACTTATTAACTCTCAGGTAGAAGAACTGATTAGCAGACGGGCTAAATTAAGTTGCCTGATATTACCAGAACAGACAATATGCCTAGGAGCAATGTGTCACCCGTACTCTGCCTGCATTCTACCCCTTCCATGATTCATCAAAGTAGTTTCTTTTATTCATTCATTTTTTTTTTAATTAAAATTTATTGGGGTGACAATTGTTAGTAAAGTTACATAGATTTCAGGTGTGCAATTCTGTATTACATCATCTATAAATCCCATTGTGTTTTTTTTTAAGATTTTTATTGAAATAGGGTTAATGTACAATATTATGTGTTTCAGGTATATACGATAGGTAGTCAACACTTATATACATAAAGAAGTGACCACCATGATAAGTCCAACCACCATATGATACCACGCTATTACAATATTATTGACTATATTTCCCGTGCTGTACATTAATCCTTATGATTGACTTGTTTTATACCTGGAAATTTGAACCTCTTATCCCTCATCACCTTTTCCCCCTTTTTAAAAATTTCAATTACAGTTGACATTCAATATTATTATATATTAATTTCAGACATACATCCTAGTGGTTAGACATTTATATATTTAAGAAGTGATCTTCCTGTCTACTCTGCTACTCACCTGGCACTATACATAGTTATTACCACATTTTTTACTATATTCCCTGTGTTTTACTTTACATCCCCATGACTGTTTTGTAACTAGCAATTTATACTGCTTAATCCCCTCACCTTTTTCACCCTGTCCCTAACCTCCCTCCCGCTGGAAACCATCAAAATATTCTCTGTATCTATGATTTTGTTTCTGTTTTTTTTTTTTTTTTGGTTATTTTGTTCTTTATATTACACATATAAGTGAAAACACATTGCATCTGTCTTTCTCTGTCTGACATATTCCACTCAGCACAATACTCTGCATGCCCTGCAGATGGAAAGAACCCATTTCCTTTCATGACTGAACAACATTCCATTGTATATATGTACCACCTCCTCTTTATCCATTTGTCTGTCATTGGACACCCAGGCTGCCTCTACATCTTGATCATTGTAAACAATGCTGCAATGAACATATGGATGCATACGTCCCTTTGAAGTAACATTTTGGGTTTTTCCAGATAAATACCCAGAAGTGGGATTACTGGGTCCTTCTTTGTCTCTTGTTACAGCCTTTGTTTTAAATGTTTTCAAGTTTATTTTGTCTTCTATAAGTATTGCTACTCCAACTTTTTTTTTCATTTCCGTTTTTATGAAATATCTTTTTTTCATCTCTTTACTTTCTGTCTGTGTGTGTCTTTCAATCTGAAGTGAGTCTGTTTTAGTCAGTATATGTAATTGTCTTGTTTTCTTATCTATTCAGTCATTTTACCTTTTGATTGCAACATTTAATCCATTTGCATTTAAAGTAATTGTTGATAGATATGTAGTTATTGCCATGTTATGATTAATAGTTTTGATTTTTTTTTTGTCTTAAGTTCCTCTAAGATTCCTTGTAATTTTAGTATGGTGTCGGTGAACTCCTTTAGTTTTTTTCTTGTCTGGGAAGTTCTTTATCTTCCCTTCATTTCTAAATCATAACTTTGCTGGGTAGAGTAATCTTGGTTGTCGTTCCGTGTTTTTCATCACTCTGAATCACTTTGACTATTTCCTGCCAGTCCCTTCTGGCCTGCAAAGTATCTGTTGAGAAATCAGCTGATGGTCTTATGGGAGCTCCCTTGGAGGTAAATAACTGCTTTTCTCTTGCTGCTTTTAAGATTCTTTGTCTTTTTCTTTTGGTATTTAAATTATGGTGTATCTTGGTGTGGGCCTCTTTAGGTTCATCTGGTTTGGGAGTGTCTGCATTTCCTGGGCTTGTGTATTTATTTCCTTCATGAGTTAGGGAAGTTTTCTGTCATTATTTCTTCACATAGGTTTTCAATTCTTTGCTTTGTCTTTTCTTGTGGTACTCCTATGATGTGAATGTTGATACACTTGATGTTGTCCCAGATGCCCCTTAAAACTATCCTCATTTTTTTGGATTCTTTTTTCTTTTTGTTGTTCTGTTTGGGTGTTTTCTACCACATTATCTTCGAAATCACTGATTTGATCCTCTGCTTTATCTAATCTATTATTGATCCCCTCTAATGCATTCTTCATCATTGTATTCTTTATCTCTGATTTGTTCTTTATTATGTTTTCTGTGTCTATTTTTATGTGTTCTATCTCTTTGTTGAAGATCTCCCTGAATTCACTGAGTACTTTTATAACAAGTGTTTTGAACTCTGCTTCTGGTAGATTGCTTGTCTCCATTTTGTTTCATTCTTGTTCAGGAGCTTTTTTCTGTCCTTTAATTTGGGACATGTTTCTTAGTTTCCCCATTTTGGCTGTCTCCCTGTGTTTGTTTCTGTGTTTTAAGTATAGCTACTATGTTTCCCGGTCTCAGTAGAGTGGCCTTATGTAGTAGGTGTGCTCTGGGGGTCTATTGCGTAGTCTTTCTTGTCACCTGAGCCGGGTGCTCCAGGTGTGTCCCTTGTTTGGGTTGTGTGTGTCCTTCTCTTGTAGTTGAGCCTTGATTGCTTTTTTAGGAGGGATCATCCTTCAGGCTGATTTTCTCTGTGGATTGGCCTTGACTATAGTGGAAGAGTTGTTGTGAAGGGTCTGACCCTACAGAGCAGTATTCTCTTTAGCAGAGTTCTGGTGCCTGCACAGTGTCCCCTTTGGGTGTGTTGTCCCCAGGAGATGCCAGGTGATGCTTTGGCTGGGCCTGAAGCTTGCACCAGGCATGCCAGCCTCGCAGTCTACTGAAAGGGAACTCACCACAGGCCAAGTCAGCTCCAGCCCGTCCCATGCCCAGGGCTACCTGCCATGAACCACAAAGCAATCTGCAGTTGGCTGCCACCCGTGCTGGGCTTGGAGTTGCCTCAAAAGACAAAGTTGTGAACCAAGGCCAGCTGCTGCTAGTACCAGGCTTAGGGCTGCTCATCCAGGGATATGGAATACACTGAAGTCAGATGATGCTTTTTTGTGTTTTGTGAATCTTTAAGAGATTTTAGGAAAGTCTTGACCATAAGCCAAGGCAGGCTGTTCATACAAAAAAAGCCACTGGAAGCATCTTAGGTGGGCTTGAAGGTTCATTGGGGCAGGGTCTCAGAATCACCGGAGTGGGCAAACCATGTTAATCAGATTGATAGAGACTCAGCTATGGTGGCTGCAAATATCTGCATGCTGGGAGAAGGGAGGGCTCAACAAAGAAATAATGGCTTCCTCCAACTCCTTCTTCCAAGAGAAAGCTGCCCCTCTAGCCCTTGACCTGAAGCCAGACAATTCAGCTCTTCCCTCAATGTTCCTGGTGCCTTTTGAGCTGCTGCTCCAAAGCTGGACTCAGAGCGAGTGAGTCTGTCAGCAAGTAAGTTTATGTATGGGCCCTTTAACAGGAGCTCCTGGGACTGCAGCCACCCTCCAACTTTACTGATTTTTACCAGAAGTTTTCGGGGCTTATCTCCCCAACACTGAAACCCTGGGCTGGGAAGCCTGATGTGGGGCTGGGACCCCTCGCTCCTCTGTGGGGAACCTCCACAGTCAACATATACATCTCGATTTTTAATGGTCACATAGGTGTGAGATGACCCGATTCTGTATTTCTGTACCTCCTACCAGTCTCTAGATGGCTTCTTCTATATGTCCATAGTTATGGAGCTTTGGTTCAGCTAGACTTCAAGTGATTCTCAATGATGGTTGTTCCGTAGTTTAGTTATAATTTTTATGTGGTTGTGAGAGAAGGTAAGCAGATCATTTACTTACTCTGCCATCTTGACCAGATCCACCAAAGTAGTTTCTTAATGGAAATTTTATTCATCTTTTAGGTTCTTAAAAGTAACAAACTTTTTACATCAAATGTGTGCTCTTGCTTCACCTATCTTATCATTCTTATACTTTGTCTTCATCATTTAACTTCCAATAATCTTCATAGAAAACTAATACCATGTTTCCCTGAAAATAAGACCTAGCCAGACCATCAGCTCTAATGCATCTTTTGGAGCAAAAATTAATATAAGACCCGGTCTTATTTTACTATAAGAAATTTTACTTATAGTAAAATAAGACCGGGTCTTATATAATACAATATAAGTCCAGGTCTTATTAATTTTTGCTCTAAAAGACACATAAAGCTGATGGTCTGGCTAGGTCTTATTTGGGGGGAAACGTGGTAGAATGTGGTTATAAATCACTTCTTAAAGCTAAGTCAAATCTAAGAGTAAATATGAAGAAAGTTGTCATGTGATTTCTAAACATGACAACTCACTTCAGATTTCTTTTGGCAATACTTTATATAATTTAATAATTTTAAAGCAATGTCAAGTGTGTATTCTTAATTAGTATCTACATCTTAATATTAGGTTGATAGTTCTTTAAGATGTACTTAAATCTATAATAGGTCATTTCATTCTCTTCATAAGGAAAATTTCCTTGAAAATTCTCTTGTAAGTCCTACTTTTCTTTATTTCATTTTACTTATTTATTTTTTTAACAGGACTTTGTTGGGGAACAGTGTGTATTTCCAGGGCTTTATTGGGGAACAGTGTGTTTTTTCCCAGGACCCATCAGCTCCAAGTCAAGTTCTTGTTCTTTCAATCTTAGTTGTGGAGGGTGCAGCTCAGCTCCAAGTCCAGTTGCTGTTTTCAACCTAGTTGTGTGGGTCGCAGCCCACCATCCCATGTGGGAATCGAACCAGCAACCTTGTTGTTGAGAGCGCACACTCTAACCAACTGAATCATCCAGCCACCCCTTGGCAGCTCAGCTGCAGCTCAGCTCAAGGTGCCGTGTTCAATCTTAGTTGCAGGGGGTGCAGCCCACAATCCCTTGTGAGAGTTGAACTGGCAACTTGTTGTTGAGAGCTTGTGCTCTAACCAACTGAGTCATCTGGCTGCCTAGGAGCTCAGCGGCAGCTCATTGTCTTCTCTGTAGTTGTGAAGGGTGGAGCTCATTGGCCCATGTGGGAATCGAACTGGCAACCCTACTGCTCAGAGCTCACTCTCTAACCAACTGAGCTATCCGGCCACCCAAGTCCTACTTTTCTTTATATAAAATTGATCACCAGCACCAAGATTTGGCATGTAAAAATATTTTTTTAAATTATGTAATATAGAAATTTGAATATAAAAATTGTGTTCTCCAGAGAGAAAAATCAACTTTGTTTGTTCCTTTGATGTTCTACACTAGATTATATAAAAGACTGTGGAATCACATTATAGTGTTTGCCATATAACACACCAAGAAAACACATCCTTATAAGCTTAAGAACACTAAGCTGCTAACAATATATTTTTTCTATAATATTTATTTCCACTCTTGTTATTATCCTGAAGCCACATATGGATTTGTTCTCTTTTATTTCTTCAGAAATTTTTAATAGAAAGAATATTATGAGTTGCTATGTAACAAAGCTGAGTGGTCAGAACAAAGATTATTTTCTGATAATGTATTTTTTTCTTTTTTATTGACTTTTTTCCTTCATTTATAAATTGATTTTTTACTGAAGACCTGTTTAGGAAAAAAAAATAATTGGCAAATACTATATTGAATAAAATTACTTAAAATCAATTGTTATGCTGTAATCTGCAACAAATTAATGGAATTTAAGCTCCATTCTCTAGAAATCAAATTGTAGAAATCATATGAAATCATCAACCCTACATAAAAATGCATTGTTACTTTCTTCTCATTGTAAATTAAATTACACATTTTAGGTCAAATAATTTCAGGAATGAACATGAAAATTTTATCAAAATTATGTGTACAATTTACTTGCACCTTATTTATAACTGTACCAATTTTTCATAGAATGATGTATCACATGCTAATGAAAGCAATAGCTAAAAAACTGAAAATGCAATTCATATCTTCCTTTGGAATTATGAAATGGCAAAATATAAGTTAAAAATTACTTCATCATTATAACTTGCAATGTTTGGGTTTAATTTTACTTATTTTTTATGGGGAAAAAGAGAGCTACTATGTCAGATAACCCATACAGAGATACCATATTCTATTAAAATCTTGGCAATAAAAATCATAGTGAACAATTTTTAATTTGGAGTTAGAATTGATATTCTTGGTCCTTGAAATAGAAATAACTGATAAAAGCCAATGATGATTAGAAATATTAATCTGTTCAAAGGATAGAGTACAGAGCTTTCTCAAATAAAACTTAGGGTTTGGTATAGCCCTTCCAGTAAATTATTCTGTGACATTAAGCTAATTTCTTGCCTTGTAAAGCTTTTTCTGTAAGCCAAGATATTTGAACAAGCAATCTCTAGAGGACTTTCCAATCTTAGTATTGTGTAATTCTCATTTGTAAGAAATGTCTTCCATTCCTGAGACATTTCTACTTTGGACATTTCTACTTTGCCCCAAATGCTGAAAATTAGACCTATTTTTTTCTTATTGCAAGTACGATCTGTACAAAAATGTACACATAAAGGTCAGATTCAGGTTCTAAAATGAAACTATTTTAAATATTAAATAAATCTACTTAATAAATTATATTTGAAGTATTTAATTCCTTTAAATTTCAAAATATACAGTTACACTTAAATTTTAACACTTAACATCTCTGGAGTAAAGCATACTATTGGATATTCAATTAAAAGACATGAAGGTTCTCTAAATATTAATTTAGCTATAAGAATCAATAGTAATAGCACACAGGATATAGAAATTATAACCATGAACATACACACACACACACACACACAAAGAAACAGTTTTTAAAAATCAGAGAAAGATATCTTCTTTGATACAGGAGAATGTGGATAGCACATCTGTTGGGTGACTGGTGGTTTCAATTCTAGGCTATTTCCAAACAAAATGACAATGACTTTCTATGTACTGTCAGCCAGTTCAGTATATGTCATATTGTCTTACGTACAAAACTTTGTTAATTACATTGATACAATGACAGAAAACAAATGTTTAGCTTTAGGATTTAAAGACTCCTCATAACTAGAAGGATATACTTAATCTGTCTATGTGGATGTATTTCAACAAAGACTGAACTCCATGTAACCCTCTTGTTTTTCCAGCTGCAAGCACAAATGAGACATTGAATAAATATTTATTGAATAGATCAAGTTTATCTTTTTAAAATACAAAATTGTATCCTTCTTTTAAAATATTGTTCTTAAGTGAAAGAACTGAAATGGACCCAGGGTTCTTGTTCTGCAAGAGGGATCATTTTGTCAACCTTATAAGAACTATATGTAGGACAGTGTCTCTTTTGTTGAAATGGCATTAGCTTTTGTTTTGCTCTAAACAAGCACTTTTGAGAGTCTCAGACCTCAAATTTTTTTTACATGCACATATCCATCACAAAGTTTAAAATATTGTTAGAATGGAGATTAAAAAACAACAACAACAGCAACAACAACAACAAAACACAGTAGCTTAAATATTAGCAACTCAAATCAAAGTATAAAAATAATTATACATCATCATCACATGGGATTTATTCCAACTATGCAAGGCTGGTTAGCATTTGAAAATAAATTAATGTAATCCATCAACAGGCTTTTATGTATTTCTAAAGAAGAAATACATAAAAATTAAGAAAACTTTGTCAGTAGATACAGAATACTCTTTGACAAAATCCAACACCCAATCATGATGAAAACTCTAACAAACGAGGAATAGAGAAGAACTTACTCAACTTGATAAAGAACATCTACAAAAACAAACAAACAAACAAACAAACAAACAAAAACACCTATAGCTAACATCATACTTAACGAAGACAAGTAGAAGCTTACCCAAATGATAAGGAACAAGGCAAGGATGTCCCTTCTAATGACACTTATTCAACATTATAGTGGAAGTACTAGCTAATGCAATACGATAAGAAACTAAAATAAAAGGTATACCAATTGGGAAGAAAGAAATAAAACTGTATTTGTTCACATATGATGTGAGATTGTGTGTGTGTAGAAAAATCCCAAAGCATCAAGAAAAACCTGGAACTAATCAGTGATTATGGCAAAGTTGCCAGATATAATGTTAAAATGCAAAAGTCAATTGTCCTATATGCCTTCAATGAAAAATTGTAATGAACAAAATTAAAAACACAACACCATTTACATTAGCACTAAAAAGGAAATATTTAGACATAAATCTAACAAAATATGTACACAATCTATATGAGGAAAACTGAAAAACTCTGGTGAAAGAAATAAAATAACTAAATAATTGAGAGATATTCCATGTTTATGGGTAGACAGAGTCAAAAGTGTTAACATGTTAGTTCTTCCTAAATTTATCTGTAGATTCAATGCAATCACAATAAAAATCTCAGTGGACATTGACAGACTGATATGGTGGATATCGACAAGCTAATCTTAAATGTCTTTGGAAAAAGAAAAGATCCAGAATACCCAAGACAATATTAAAGCAGAAAAACAGTCAGAAAACTGACATTACTGGACTTCAAGACTTACTATAGAGCTATAGTAATCAACACAGTTTGATACTGTTGAAAGAATAGACAAATAGATCAATGAAACAGAACAGAGAGCCCAGAATAGACACACAAAAATACATTCAACTTATCTTTGACAGAGGAGCAAAAGCAAGTAAATGGGGAAATAATAATCTTCTCAACAAGTGGTACTAAAACAACTCGACATCTGCAAGAGCAAGACTAAAAAATAAAAAAAAATAAAAAATAATGAATCTAGACACAGACTCTATATCCTTCTCAAAAACTTAACCCAAATTGGGTCATCGACATAAATGTAAACATAAAGCTATAAAACTTCTAGAAAATAACATAAGAGAAAATCTACGCGGTCTTGGATTTGGCAATGACTTTTTTAGACACATCAAAGGCAAAATACATGAATAAAAAATTGATAACTGAACTTCATTAAAATTAAGAGTCCTCTGCAAAAGGTATTGTCAAGAGTATTTGAACACATGACACAGAATGGGAGAAAATATTTGAAAATACAAATGTTTTAAAGGACTGTTTTCCAAAATACAAAGTAAACTCTTAAAATTCAAAAATAGGAAAATAAACAACCTATTTTAAAAATTGGCAAAAATATTAAGAGATACCTCACCGAATAAGCATATGGAAAGATGCTCAATATTATACATCATTACCAAATTACAAATTAAAACAATGAGATACTGTTACGCATCGATTAGAATGGCTGAAATCCAAAACATTGACAACATTAAACGTTGGGGAGGATGTGCGACAACAGGAACTCTCATTCATTGCTGGAGAGAATGCAAAATGGTACAGACACTGTGTAAGACAGTTTAGTGATTTCTTACAAAAATAATATACCCTTACCTTACAATCCGCCAGTCATGCTGCTTCGTCTTTACCTAAATGAGTTGAAAACTTTTGTCCACTTATGTCCTGCATACAAATGTTTGTATCAACTTCATTTCTCATTGCTAAAACTGGGAACCAACAAATATATTCTTCAATAGGTAATGGATAAATGAACTATGATGAATCCATAGAATATTCAGTATTAAAAATTCAATAGCTATCAAGCCACAAAAAAAAAAAAAAGAAAAAGAAAAAAAAAACTTAGAGGAAGCTTAAATTCTATTTCTAAGTGAAAGAAGCCAATCTCATAAGTTTACGTATTGCATAACTCCACCTATGTGACATTTTGGAAAGGCAAAACTGGCAATAGTGAAAAGTTCAGCCTTTGCCTCAAATTTGTAGAGAGAGAAATGAATAAGTGAAGCACTAGGGATTTTTATGTCAGTGAAACTATTCTGCATCATACTATGATGGTAGTTGTATGTTATTATACAACTGTCAAAATCCGTAGAATGAACAAAACTAAGTTAACCCTAATGTAAACTGTTGAACTTCGGTTGATAATGATGTATCACTATTGGTTCATTGGCTGTAACAACTGGTTAATGTTTTAATTAAGAATTTTAAAACAAATATTTAGAAGAAAATATTTTAACATGTTAAAAAAATGTGTGTCAAATTCCTTAGCCCATAGAATAGGGACTGATTAAATGTATCATTTAGACAAAGAGAAAGTTGGTTTCCCGACCAGGTCATACTTAATTATATAGTTAATGGACAGTGGCCTGTGTAAAATTAAACTCTGACAACATGTTTTCAGAAGCATTCAAATTTAGCATTGGAGAAAGCATCAATATGTTATATTTTCCCTTATGGGAATTACAAGCACAGTATTTTAAACCATTTTGACAACTTGAGAATATTTTTGTTGCATTTTTAAAATGTATATTTTGGATTTTGAAAAAGATAAAAATGTTATAAAATACCTTTTCTAAAATATCTCTGATTCTCAAAATTATGTCTGAATGAACATAAACCATAAAAGGTACTAGTAAGGCATTCACATATGAAATATTAAAATGTATGCAATTCCTCAAAAATAACTTTAGGAATAATGCAGTATCACTATAAGAAACAATAGAGATGTTATCAATTTTAGTATTTTTGAAACTGTGTGATGTACATTAATAGTCATATTCTGGGAAACTATCTGGTATCATTGAACTCATGGATAGAGCTATTCATATGATTCTTTAAAATTATCCTTTTCATCGAAAGAAAAATCCAAAGAGTTGATTCTTTGATTTTATTAATCATGCTCATAAAAAATATCTCAAATCAGTAGGCATTTTGAATCTACAAAAGAGGTAAGGAAGAGTTTCTGATGTGGTATTTCTGAGCACTTCAGTAGGGCTAGCTGGGTAAGACAGGTTAAGCATTTTGAATTTGGTTCTTTACACAGCCAGGAGCCTGAATTGCCTGATGATTTTGTTAGGATCTTTTTAAACCTTGCTATTTCAGTTTCTTTTTTTCAATCTAGCTATACTTGACACTGACATCAAGCTAGGATGCTTCAACAGAAACATTTTTGTTAATATCCTAATGTCACTAATAATAAACTGATATTGAACTTGATCATTCAGAACAATAAACAAATAATAGTCAGATCAAATATATTATTCATTACTATTTCCTCTAAACACATTGTTTGGGGTTCAAAATATTTATGTTTGTGCCAGGGAAGAACTCTAGTGTTTATTTCCTCTCTTACAACATTGTCCATTATTTCAGTCTTTTGTCTGTTTCATGGGCCTTTTTAAAAAAGAATTGTTGTAGGTGGAAACATTATTATATATACATTCCATCTGCTACACACTAATGTTTGAACGACAACAAAATAACAACACTATTTTCTATTTATTTTTCTTGATTAGATATATCCAGGCCAAAAACAACAAAAAAAAAATTCCTGGATTTCTTGAAATTGAATATGTTTCTCTTAAAATGAATAATTTTATCTAGAAAATTATTTAAAATTTGACTTATATAGCTATTTTGATAACTGTCTCTGTGTTCATTTTTCAATATTTGACAATAGCTAATCAAAATTCATAAAATTATTACTACCAATATATGTTATATCAATACAGGAAAATCATATAAGATTGGATTTGAAACATGAAAGTAAAACATTATAATCCAAGACATGAGTATTTTTTTAAATTTACATATATTATTAAGAATACAGTATTTAATTTTCTGGTTTGTTTTGCCTTCATATACTTCGTTGAATAACTAAATCAAGTCAATCTGTGTGAACAAAATAAATGAGATTTTGGGGGCATTTAAGAAATCATGTTACTTGTTGTATTGATAGTGTCCATTTATAAATGAAACTACAGACTGCTTTTATTCTGCAACACTTGCATATAATCTGCACTTCACCTGTATTTCCAACTACTTGCTAGACATTGCCTTTTTTTGTGTATCTTGTTGACATATTAATAGAAACAGAATACATTAAAAACAAATATGATATCTTCCTTGAAAGCCCTCTCTGTCCTACATTTCATATCTTACTTAATGGCAGATCATCTGTAAACCAAGAAAGAACTCCAGATTGTTCTTTTTTAAATTTGATCCTCAACTATTTAAATAATCAGTTACATAACATTAATGGAAAACTTGCATTGCACATAGTGTAGTATTTTGCTGTTTATTAGCTGACCTGCTTTACATAACTGTTTCTGTATACAGACCACTCCAAAACTTAGTGGTATAAAATAACAACTGATTTTACTTTGCTCATGATCTAGAGAGTAAGGAATTCAGGAGAGATCAACCAGGCAGTTTTCACTTGGGTATCTCATGATTGAAGTCAGATATAGGCTTGGGCTATAGTCTCCTGAAGTAAACAAATCTTGGATATCCAAGATGGCTCACCTACCTAGATGGCTAGCAGTTGATACTAGCTGTTGGCTGGGAGCTCAAGTTGACTGGACTTCCTATATGTATCCTCTGCTGCGTGGGTGTCAGTTAGAGTACCTACCTGGCAGCCAGCTTCCCTAGAATTAGTGTTCCTAGAGAAGCAGGTGGGAAACTGCATGGCCATTCCTGATTTAACCTAGGAAGTCACACAGCATCACTCTTACTGTATTTTGTTGGTTTCAAGTGACTCACAAAGCCAAACCGGCTTAGCTTACCCAGCCTAAGCCTCCCGATTCTCTCCTCTGTCCTTCTAAAATGTGTTTGCCTTTCCACACTATCTCTGTTGGTCTAATTCCTTTCCATCTTCCAAGGTCTGCTTCAGTATCACCCACCAAAGCCTTTCCTGATTCCATCATTCAGCTACCACAGCCAGTGCCTTTGTGATTGAGTTCAGAGAGATATCAATTCAAATCCCAGGTCTCCTGTTTAAAAGCTGTGTGACCTTGGGAAAGTTATTTAATTCCATGTGAAAAGCAGGAATAATAATAGGGCCTACCTACCTTATAGAGTGTTGTGAATGTTGAATGACAAAAAAGTGGAGAACATTCCTTGTGACACATAGTAAGTTGACAATGTTAACTATTATTGCTACCATATCTTCTTTCTCCAAATCCCATAGCATTTTATTTGTGCCCTTTTTGTGTTTATCATAATTTACTTCTTATGATAACAATTAGTGGCTTTATTTTCTATCTTCTACATATTTAGTTCAATGCCTTATAGACAACTTATCCCAGAATATAGGTATCTGTATTTTGAATATCAGCTTAGAATCCATTTGATTTTTTTAGGCCTCAGTAAACAAAATGCATCAAAAAACTTGTCATTCTTATCTCTATTATTCCCTGTAACCTTTTCTTTTCATGATTCTTTTCGCAGAAATTATTAAAGAAAAATCTGGGAAGACTTCTTCAGTTCTGAAGGATAAAGGTAATAAAGTCAATGTAAGATAACACTAGAAATTTACTACCCCAAATTATCTGAGTCTATAGTACATTGGAGCCATTGTCTTTGCAGATTGATGAGCCAAAATTGCACAGGTCACTATCATGTTTGTATTTATTTACCTGTGCCTCAAATACTATCTTCCAGTTCACCATAACCTAAAACGTGCTCTGATTGCAATTTCAAAAAAGAAAAAGAAAAAGATAGAGGAAAAGGATTTTCCTTAGGAAATAAAAGGGTTAAAAACAAAATTAGAATAAAGTAATGTAGAATGGACTTATCTCCATGTGCTCTGGTTCTCTCCTTTCTGTTCATTCAGAAAATATATACTTAGTACATACCAGTAATCCTTCCAAACACTTGCTAATCATTGGAGAAACAAAGCTAGGAACAGGCAGGAAGACGTGGAAATTGGAGTTCTGAATTCTGTTATTTTCAAAGACATTTAGTCATGTTGTATATGCTTTAGTCTTCTCAGTCTCCTTATTGCTATGAAAGGGCATGACATTCTTATTTAATTTTTGTGATTTCAATCTCCTGAATGGACTGACTTACGTCTCTGCCCATCCAAATCTCAGGCTTCTATCTGAGAATAATGTCTGTATAAAGCATCAAGCTTTATCTACTTCAGCATTCACTGAAACACTCTCTTCTGAAATCACGCACTTATAGTATTTATGATCTTTATCGATCTATCTAATTAATTGAAATGCCGTCTATTTAAGAATCAAGTCCCAGAGTCATACACCTTATTTTTTTATGTGGACTGATCAGTACCACATTCAATAATTATTTTTTCTGCATGTAATGTACAGTAATCAAAACACATACTCACTAGACACTGGGAATACAAGAGAGGCGTAGTCTATGCCCTCCTCATATTGACATAATTAAAATTATAAGAATCGTAAAGGAGATATGCAGGGTGTTATAAGAGAGTATAATCAGAGATTCAAATTAAGTCTAGGGAATCAAAGAATGCTTTCCTAAGAAGTTATATTAAATTCAAGTGAGAAAGATGAGCAGTAGGTCAGGCAGATATGGAATTGTTTGGGAAAAGTACAAAAGCAGGGCATCTGCTCTTTGCCAGGCACAATGATAGCTACTTTACACATTTCTTCCAGCAAGTTGGACTTGATATCTCAATTTTTACAATGAGGAAGCTGAAGTATAGATCATGTAAGTTACTCAGTGTAACACTGTGGGTAAAATCAAAGGCAAGAATCACAGTCAAGTTTCTCAGACTTTGAAAGTCCATTTTTCCATTTTAACACAGATACGGCTTGCTTGCTCCTTAAATAGCATTCTTGTACTGGTATTCATCAAAGCACCCTTGTTGTGGGTGTAGAGTTCATTACATAAGTTTGAAAGATCTGTTTTATATCAACACAACTGTCTATATAGTATGAAAATATAGTCTTAGTCCTTTTGCTATTGGGGTGACTCCCCTTAATTCCCACAGTGGAGTTTAGTCTGTTTTCCTCCAGTAGTTACCTGCACTTTGGGAGAGACTCCTTTTCATTCTCCACTCTCATTTTATTTGACAGTTACCAAAAACATTGTCCTTAATTGTATGAGAACTAAAGGTGTCATTGAAATACACTACCAGGAATATATATATATATATATATATATATATATATATATATATATATGTACATGTGTGTATATATAGTGCCAAAAAATGTATACACATTTTAAGAAAGGAAAAAACTATTAAAATTGTAATACTCAGTATATACTAATAACAGAAGTTGAATACAAGTCACGTTTGACTTCTGCAATTACAAGAGGTGCTCAAAGTGGTTACCATCAGCGTCCAGAGACTTCTGATTATGGTGAACTATTGCTTGAGCAATGTTGACCAAAGTGCCCATTTGTGTACATTTTTTGGCACTATACATACACACACACACATCTAATTTTCATTTTTTTTTTTTTTAGAGGATGATAATGGGTGTTTCAAGAGTCAGGCCTAGAAGTGTCTTTTTATTTTTATTAAATTTGTTGGGGTGACATTGGTTCATAAAATTATATAGGTTTCGAGTATACAATTCTATAATACTTCATCTATATATTGCATTGTATATGCACCACCCAAAGTCAATTCTTCTTCCATCACAATATATTTAACCCCATTTTCCCTCTTCTACCACCATCCCTCTCCCCTTATTTTCTGGTAACCACTAAACTGTTGTCTGTAACTATGAGTTTATTGTTTGTTTGTTGCTTTCAGTTTTACTTGCAAAATCTAAACTTTCCCTCCTTCCAATGTCATATAAAACGCATTTATTTTGGTTTGCACTTATGTTACAGTTATATTTGGACCATATATTATTGTTCAATATAAAAGCATCTCAAAAGAAATGTTGAGGTTTACCTCCAAAACTGCCTTTCACGGGGGTGGGAGATGAGGGTAAGGGGGATCAAATATATGGTGATGGAAGGAGAACTGACTCTGGGTGGTGAACACACAGTGTAATTTATAGATGATGTGATACAGAATTTTACACCTGAAATCTATGTAATTTTACTAACAATTGTCACCCCAATAAATTAAAAAAAAAAAAAAAGCTGCCTTTCAGGCGACGATGATTATCAAAAATTTAAACTGCTACTTAAAGACTTCACTTGTGCCAAAGCCTAAATTTGTCAGAAATCGTAGTTGTAAAACTCTGTCCTGGAAAACATTATTTGGGGGATTTAAATCCACACTGACCACTTCACTAAGTAGGCTCCTGTAATTTCTATTATTATTGTTATGTTATTAATGCACAATTGCAGGCAATTTCCTAGTGAACACTTTTTTCTCAATGTTAAATCCTCTACTATTTGCAAGATGACTCCACAGTCCCTCAAAAATCATGTATATAAAGGTTTATTGCATATGATTATTGATTTAGAGCTATTTAAAATGCACCTCTTTTTTTATTCAAGCTGTGTTAATGTACTCAAATGTCTTTGTTATGTATTATGTAAGCAGGACGCTATCTTGAAATATTTTTTGCCCTGTTTCCTTTATTTTCTGAATGCAATTTATCACTACAAAAAAAAAATCAAAGAAAAATTGCCAGATTATCTATAAGATTTCAAGGACTTTGAAAACCTCTGTAGTGTTATTGTTTCCGAAGCAGCTCTTTGAAGCCTGCTGCTGAACTGTGGCAGAATCACGATGTAGCAATTCTACTTGCTGAAAAGCCACTTACTGTGTTGGAATCATTGCATATTATGAGTCATTTATATTATTCAGCTAAGAGATTGTCTACATTTGCCAGTCTTTTATTGATTCCACTTTTCATGTATACATTAGAATCTATATTGAAATAATTCTACAATTCTAAAACCAGGATTATTGCACAAAAAATTATTTGGGGCCACATTTACCCGGGATGTTATAACCATGAGTAAATTAGGCATTTAAGGAAACATCATTAGGCTTGTGTCTTAAAGTGGTGTAGAGAAGGTCTAGGGATGATCAAAGAAAAAGGGCAGGAGAAAGAAATGTCTTGCTGGCTTTTGCTGCTGGCTTTTCTGGGCTAGTGGACTCACACAAGTTCTCCCAACATGCTCACAAGGGCAGGGCCCTGCTTATGTGGCTGTGCCCACCAGGAAACCAGACAGCCCTACTAGTTAACCCTGTTATTGCTTATATTCCTTCTGGCATCCACCCCTAGCCTATCACCACTTGCTTCTTAGCTGGTTTGACTTATTTGAGGATGCAGGATTCACCCACGGACTGAGGAACTGTAAACCAAACCCAAACAAGGCAACAAAGAGATTAATTCATTTCTCCTCTACCGATAATGCAGTATAGCACATTTAAGTTTTTCTGGCATTGGATTAGCACAACGGACATTAGAACTATTGACTAGTTTTGTGACACAGGACTGTGTATGTTTGGAACTAATGCCAAAGGATTCTCAGTGGAGCTTATTTTCTTTTATATTCTGGTGTTCAAGACTATGCGCCTGATGATCCCCCAGCTTTTATTTGTCTTCACCATGCTTTTACTTGGCCATTCCTACTAATCAAATAAAAGCTAGAGCTAAGGATGGGATTAGTTGTCTGAGGACTATGAAACTGATCGCCAACAATCTATACTTTATCATGGACACTCATCCTGGTTTGTTACTGCCTCTGTCGTTGGGGCAGTGTAGGAGAATTGAAAACCTGAAACCATCTTCCTATTCCTTTGTGAACTTTTTCTCCATCACAACCTCCTTGTCTGGATTATGTGAGAGTTCCAATTTTTATCCCAGAACCAATAAGCATGTTCCACATCCTGATAATCAAGATTCATATGCCTTCCTGTAGGCTCCTGGACAAATTCAAAGAAATTACCATATTTGTAAAAACAGCACACACATACACACAAATATGTTCTCTAATGTTTATCTCTTTACAAACAAGACAGATGAGTTGAAAAAATGCCGTAAGCTGACCCAAACCAATGATGTATCTATCCTTCTTAATACAGAAGTACATAATTTCCATATAACACTCTCCACATTTTTTGTCAGATTTAATATCCCACCCACTTCCTTAGGTAGTTAGACACTGCTCAGACTAGCCTGTGGACTTCCTAAATCAGGTCAAAAAGGACAGAGGAAATGAGCTGCAGGAAAGTCAATGCACGAGATGACCCAGGCTGAGAGCAGAAACCATCTTCCTATTAGCAAACATGGAAATAAAAAATCACTTCTATTTTTTGAGAACTTTCTCCCAATTTACAGTGATGGATTTATAACTTTCAAATGCCCTATGAAAGGATAGCTGTTATTTTACCTTCTTCCTTCTTTCTCTACAATATCAAATCAGTCTTGTGGGTTTCTCTCCCTAGATCTTATGTTTTATAACTGCTTCCATCTCACATAAACATATGCACTCATCCATTTAAATCAACATGCTAAATCTTGAATCCTGAAGTTCCAGGGATCGCACTTTCCCACCCCACTGGGAATCTGTCCCCACCACTACTTTTCATTTCACAATACATTAATTCTTTTGGTTTAACCAGGAAATGCAAAAGCAGTAAATTACGCCCATTATTTTGAAAAAAAAAATAAAAAAGTTAATGAAGCTTCTCAATGTGTTCATTCAAACCATGGCTCTTCATTTTATCTTTTCATTCTAAAGTGTAGAAAAAATTTTTAAAAATTGGCCCTATTTATACTTAGCACAATAAATAGCAACATAGATATTTCTTTGCCATCAAAGCCGTTTTAAAAAATTCTACAAGCATATGGATATTTAAGGGTGTAGTTTATCTACCAAGAAAATCTTTCTTTGAGAGATGCAGCCTTTTCAATAGAACCCCTGAATCCGTATTCTTGACACCATCCAAAGGCACCTGGATTCTATTAGTTCTAAGTGATTGCTTGAGTGGCATATCTATTTACAAATGCCACCATCGTATTCTCCACAGTTCCACCCCAAACCATAAGGTGGGAATAGAAAAAAGGGTTGGAAGGATTGATTTCTTTCTTTATTCTTTTCTCACTGAATTAAAAGTCATTTTTGTCAGTAAAATGGATACTGAGATTTAATATTGCAGAGGGGGCAGAAAACTGGTTTATCTTTTTTTATATGGGTTGTGGAGGAAGTATAACATTGTTCAAAATATTGCCCACATATATGTCTGGAATCCATATGATCAGAATCATTTTGTATTTGAATCTGGTAGAATAAATGAAATTTTACTTGGTTTACTTTAACCAAAGACCACATTTTTATGATGTTGGATGTTCATAGAAGAAATGTCTCTCATATTTTACTTTAGTCTTATTTTTGAAATTTGTTTGATTTGAGTCTGATGACTAAAACACCATATTTACATGATGTATGCAGGGTTTTTCCATCTGATAGTTTATGTTTTGAAGAAAACAAAGCCTGAAAAAAAGTAAACTAAGTTAGTGCTGATTATAATAGTTTTGGGAGACTTCTGAATGCTGCAGACATTGTTTTTATTATAAAAATTACAGATAATATAAATTCCTATCCATCCAAATAGATCATAACTCATTCAACAATTTACATTTATTTTAAATAAAAATAACCAGAGGATGGCTTGTTGTACTCTATACTCTTGTTTCTTTGTCTTTATATCAATAAAATAATTTTTGAAAGAAAATATATTATTTCCACACAAGTTCACTTTACTGATAGCTCACTGATTTCATTACATATGTGTTCTCTATTTTTATCTTGGCTGCACATAAATGTTCAATGTTTCTTTCCAGAGCCGATTAAGGGGAAAGAAGTGAAGTTGCCAACTTCCCTAAAGGAAAAAGGTAATAATGTATAATGAAATGTAAAAGCACATTGATTTGTCTATTGAATATTCAGTTACTTAAAACAAAGCAATATATCATTTTTTAAGGTTCTCAAATGATAACTTTCATATACCCTCATATTTCTGAGCAAAAAAAAAGGACTAATTTTCTATCATATAATTCTAAATTGTACCATGAAACAACATAAGAAAGAGTAACTATGCCAGAAATATTGAAAAAGCTTTTAAAAATGAGTATGCTATTCTGATTTTATGAGTCTATGGTGGGAAATCTACATTTTATAAATACTCCAACATGAATCTATTTTAGGAAAAACCATGGCAACAAAAGATTTAAGATAAAAGGTAATACTTAAAATTCCTCAGTGAAATCTTGCCATTCTGTAAGTTCAGATACAGTAAAATCTTAAATTTTGTGGCTAGGAAGAACTTAGCGATAAACTTAGTCCAATACCTTCATCTTATAAATAAATAAAACGAATAGTAAACAAAAACTTTTTGAAGTTATAATTTGCAGTAAGCATTAGAACTCTGATCTCCTAAATCAAACACTGTGCTCTTGCTAATACATCTTATTGTATCTCCAGCCCTCCCATTACATTAAGCTCTGAGTAATGTGGATTTTGTTATGCCCTACATCAAGTTACGCTCCCTAAAACATAAGTAAATATGCTAAGTCCAATGTAATACATTTAGTTCCTAATTAACACTAGTACATTCGATGGGCATAGTACCGTACTCCTCAGAATTGTTTAATATTTCTTGTAGTCAAAATGAACATATTATTGAACCCATGAAACTATAAAAATATACCTGCTGTATTGAATGTTAGAAATAGAGATCTACATGAACTATTGACCATTTGTGGCTTCTCAAACCTGGCCAAGAGCTTCCTGAGTAAAATCTGAAATTGGCCCCCTGTACGTGGAGGGCCAGGAGAGACCAAAGAAAGGCAGACCACTCCAGATTGGTAGGTGGCAGGTTTAATAACCAAGGGAACTTAACTTAAAAGGCTTGTTTTGGGTGCCCACAAAACAAGTAGATTTCCACACCAGCCTGCCAGAATATTAAAAGTTACATAGAGACCTTTATAGGTTCAGTTACATATGAAGGAGACTTTAATAGGCTTTAGTCATGTACCCAGTCCAGATAGTCTCATCAACAAATTATTACCAGAAGGGCATGTCCTCAAGCAGCTACTAAGCTGAGGGAAGACAAGTGAAAGAGCACACATTCAGAGCACAGGGGAGGGATTGTCAGGGTGAGATTTGTGGGTCAAACCAGTGGTCCTATCTTCTTAATGACCTTTCCCAACACCAATGTACTGTGTGGTGGTAAAAATTGCAACTTATTGGCATTATTTTATTAAAAAGAAAAATATTTTTGGTGAATGTGTATGAATGTGTTGGAGTTATGAGAGAAATAGGAGAGCAGAGAGACGGGAAAGCTGACAGAAGAATCAGTCAGAGAAAAAGAGTTCTCGTTAGTCAGTGCAGCAATGAGTAAAAACCATACCCTTTAGTCATATTTTCTTAACTTTGCGGTTAATTTTAAATTGAACAAAATTGTTATTTAATGAAACATGAAAGAACAACATGATGTTTTTCCTCAGCCCACATATATACTTGATTTTTTAAAAAGCAATATGGAGACATTTATATTTTACTTGAGAAATATAATATCTAAAACTTCACTTTTATAATCAGCAATAATAGTAGTTATTTTTGATGCTCTGGGCAATTTTATGGTATTCTGGCATAATATGTAAATTAGGATACTTTACTCTATATTTTATTACTTTACATGTTACGCTAAATGTCCAATAGGCAGAGAAATGTTGCTATATTATGTTGTTCAAAGAATGAATTAATGGTGAAGACTAATGACATTCATCTGGATTTACCTACACATTAATTGAGTTTAAGGAAACTCTAAATTTCTTTAACAGGATCTGATTGTTGATTGGAATGGATGTTTACATTCCAGTCCAAATTTAAATGATTTGATACCATTAGGTAATTTAGTCACACAATGGTATTCTAATTCCTATGCCCATCTAAGATAGAAATATTTTTAAAATGAGCAACAGATAAGATTATTTTAAATATCCACTTTTTCATTAAGAAAGTTCAGTTAAAAAAATTTCCCCCCAGAGGAAATGCATATGGAATACATATAATTGAAAACAATTTGATCTTACACTGAAAACACTTTGTGTTTATTGCAGTCTTTGAGCACTGAAAATATCTACTTTAAAGTTTCTTCTCTATTCTTCCCCCTCTCCATCACCCCACATCTGATGATCAGTCTAGCATCAGCCAGTTCATGGTCAAAGATAATGATGGTGGGGAAGAGAGCATTTTGGAAAAGATTTATTTTTTAAAGTTATATTCTACTTCACTCCTACTGAATATTTTTTGTTATTGCACCATTTTCTTCCTAATTTTTAATAAGTATGAGTGGACAAGAGTTTGTATAAAAAAACAATTAAATGTAATCCCAGAACCATTTTTTTTAAAAGGTTGTTCTATTATTTCTTTTAGAAATTGAGACTTCAAATAACTGTATGAAGATATTGAATTAATCTATTTTTAAAATTACAACTGATGTCACAGAAATAAAAACAATCATAAGATCTTGACTATTATGACACAGATTTGATAACCTAGAAAAACATAAATTTCTAGAAACATATTACCTACCAAAATGAATAATAAAAAAATATGAAACCTGAATGGCTCAATAATGACTAAGGAGATTGAATCTGTAATCAAAAACCTAATGAAGAAAATTCCAGAACCAGATGGCTTTACTGGTGAATTCTACCAAATCTTTAAAGGAGAGTTAATGGCAATCCTTCTCAAACTCTTCCAAAAATTAAAGAGAAGGGAATACTTTCAAACTCATTTTATGAGGCCATCAATACCTCAGTGTCAAAACCAGACAAAGACACTAAAAGAAAATAAAACTACAGACCAATATCCATGATAAACATAAATACAAATCCTCGACAAAATAATAGTAGCTGAATTCAACAGCGTATTAAAAGGATCATACATGATGAATGGCCAAGTGGCATTTATCCCGAGTGGATGCAAAGATGGTTCAACATATGAACATTAATACGTATAATACACCACATTAATAAGAAAGGACAAAAATCAAACAATCATCTGAAAAGATGCAGAAAAAGCATTGACAAAATTCAATATTTTTTCATGATAAAAGCTCTCAAACTATGAGTAGAAAAAATTATCACAGCATAATGAAAGCTGTACATGAAACCCTCACAGCCAGCATCATTCTTAATGGTGAACAACCAAAATAATTCCTTCTAAAATCAAGACCAACACAAGAATGCCACTCTCACCACTTCTGTTCAACATAGTACTAGAAGTCCCAGTCAAAGAAATTGGGCAAGAAAAATATATAAAGGGCATCCAAATAAAGTTAAAAAAAAAAAAAGTAAAATTATTCCTGTTTGCAAAGATGACATAATCTCATATGTAGAAAACCCTAATGACTCCACCAAAAAAACCTGTTAGAATTAATAAATTCAGTGAAGTTCAAATCAGCATACAAAAAAATCAGTGATTTTCCTAACCACTAACAATGAACAATTTTAAAAGAAAATTAACAAAATGTCATTTACAACAGCATTATAACTAATAAAATACTTAGGAATAAACTTAACCATGGAGACCAAAGACTTGTACACTGAAAACTATAAAATACTGATGAAAGAAATTTAAAAAGACACAAATACATAAAAGGACATCACATGTTAATGGATTGGAAGATCTAATGTTGCTACAATGTCCATACTACCAAAAGTGACCTACAAATTCAATGCAATCACTATCAAAATCCCAATGGCATTTTTTGCAGAAAGAGAAAATAATCATAAACATCATAAGGAATCACAGAGGATCTCCATATAGCCAAAACAATCTCAGAGAAAAGAACAAATCTGGAGGAGTCACTCTCTGATTTCAAAATATATTAAAAGCTACAATAATTAAAACATTATCGTACTGGCATAAGCACAGATGACAGACAAATGGAACAGGATGGATAGCCCAGAAATAATCCCACATGTATATGGTTAACTGATCCTTTACTTGGGTGTCAAGACACAATGGACAAGGAATAGTCTCTTCATTAAATGATGTAAGGAAAACTGGATGTCCACATGCAAAAGAACAAAATTGGATCCCTATCTTACACTATACACAAAAATTAATTCAAACTGTATTAACACCTTAAATATCAGACCTGAAACTATAAAGTTTCCAGAAGACATAGGGGAAAATCTTCATGACATTGGTCTCAGAAATGATATCTTGGATATGATACCTGAAGCACAAAAAGAGAAATAGACTTATGAGTCTAGGTTTAAAAATCCTCTGCACAGCAAAGGAAACAATCAACAGACAATCTATGGAATGGGAGAAATATTTTTGCAAACCACATATCCAAATATATAAGGGACACCTCTAACTTAATAGCAAAATGACATTTGGATTAAAAAAAAAAATTGGCCAAGGACTTGAGGAGACATTTCTCAAAGAAAATATACAATGGTCAACAAGTATATGAAAAGATGTTCAACATCACTAATCACCTGTAAAATGCAAATCAAAACCACAATGTAACATCACCTCACACCTGTTAGGATGGTCACTATAAAAGAAATAGTAATAATAATAATAATAATAATAATAATAATAACAACTACAAGCATTGGTGAGAATGTGGAGAAATTGGAACATTTGTTCCATTAGTGGGATGAGAAAATGGTGCAGCCTCTATAAAAACAGTATGGATGTTCCTCAAAAATTAAACATAGACCTATCATATTGTCCAGCAACCTCACTTCTGGGTACTTATCCAAAACAATTAATATCAAGATCTTAGAGATGTTTGCACTCCCATATTCTCTGTCACACTGTTCACAGTAGCCAAGATGTAGAAATAACCTAAATGTCCATTCACAGATGAATGGATAAAGAAATATATAATATATGTATGTATGTGTATATATATATATATATATACACACACACACACACACACACACATATACATATATAGGTATATGTATACTATTGCATTTTATATGTATACATATATACATATAAAATGCAATAATATTGAGCTTTAAAAAAGAAGGAAATCCTTCAATATTCAACCATGTGGATGAACCTTGAGGACATATACTAAGTGATATAAGCCAGTCACGAAATGATAAACACTTCATGATGCCACTTGCATGAAGTGTCTAAAATAGTCAAACTTGTATGTAGAAGGAGAAAGTAGAATGGTGGTTGCCAGGGGATGGGAGAGAGTTAAATGGAGAGTTGCTATTCAATTGATTTAAAGTATCTCTTATGCAAGATGAAAAAGTTCTAGGGATCTGTAGTACAATATTGTGCTTATAGATAAAAAAAACTGTACATTTAAACATTTTTTAAAAAGTAGATCTCATATATTTTCACCACAAAATCTGGTTAATCAATATCAGTCTTTTCAATAAAAATGATAATTTTATCTATTTTTGGTGTATCTGATAAGGGCTTAAATTTAAAAAAAACTCATACAACTCAACACCAAAAAAAAAAAAAAAAAAAGAATCCAATTAAAACGTGGGCAGAGGACCTGAGTAAACATTTCTCCAAAGAGGACATACAGATCGCCAATAGACATATGAAAAGATGCTCAACATCACTAATCATTAGAGAAATGTGCAAATTTAAACCACATGAGATACCACCTCATTCCTGTCAGAATGGCTATCATCAATAAATAAAAAAATAACAAGTGTTGTTGAGGATGTGGGGAAAGGGGAACCCTTGTGCACTGTTGGTGGGATTGCAGATTGGTGCAGCCACTATGGAAAACAGTTTAGAGAGTCCTCAAAAAATTAAAAACAGAACTAACTTATGACTTGGCAATTCGACTTCTAGGTATTTATCTGAAGAAATCCAAAACACCAATTTGAAATTTATCTATTTTGTATTAAATTGTGCGTTTAAATATCAATAGCATATTTTTCTTTGAATAAAAGTAGACATACATTCTAATTTGTGTTCTTAAATCTGGTTATGCACTAAAATCTCATACTGAGTTAAAATAAAAATTCTCAATCAGATTCCATGATCAAAGATTCTCATTCAGTAATTATGTGGTATGGCAAGGAATGGCTTTTTAAAGTCTCATTTTGCAGGGAAAATGGAACTATATTTGATGGCTCATCGTTTCTCCAAATCCTTAGAATGAAAGATAACATATAAATGTATGAATTAAAAAGACATAGGTAGTGCAAAAAAATGGGAGATAGATAGATATACATAAATATAGATAGATATAGATGATATAGATATAGGTATAGATATAGATAGATAAAAAACAGAAAGAATCACAAAGCAATGATCCAGAATGAAGCTGTATGTGTGCTGGTCTTTGAGTGTTTAAGCAGCAGAGCTGATGAGTTGTGCTCCATTAGGATTAAGACAATATTGTGCATTGTAAATCAGCAGCGATTTTAAGCGAGTCTCACTACAATGAATCATGTGATGAAGTGGAGCACCCATTCAAGAAAAGACACTGAAAAAAGGTGCTGCCAGCAGTTCTCTGGCGCTACAGCTTATGGGAAACTGCAGACACAAAGAGAATGGAGGAAATAGGCTGTCCCTGATCCAAGACCTGAGATAAGTCACCTGCCGGATGAGTGAGTGACTTGTTCAGGAATATCTCGACCTACACTGAGGAGCAGATGTCTTGAGCGACTAAAGTAAAAGCTGGACTAGAGGTCCAGAGAAGAATGAAGTCAGTAAAGGAACCACACAACCATAATTCAAAGAAAAGGAAAGAAGGAAGGAAGGAAGGAAGGAAGGAAGGAAGGGAGGGAGGGAGAGAGGGAGGGAGGGAGGGAGGGAGGAAGGAAGGAAGGAAAGAAAGAAGGGGGAGAGGGAGGGAAGGAAGGAAGGAAGGAAGGAAGGAAGGAAGGAAGGAAGGAAGGAAGGAAGGAAGGAAGGAAGGAAGGAAGGAAAAAAACAGCAACACTCTCAATAATACAACTGTCACGTTGAATTATAACCTCAAATTCTAAATCATATGAAAAAAATTAAGTCTGAACTTAACCAATGTTCCTGTACTGCTACAACTAGTGATCACAAATATTCTGATGTCTAATGATTAACATAAAAAGAATCAAGTTTTCTTCAGAAAATTTCCAACTGTAATGTTATTTAGTGTTCTAATTCTCTAAACTGATGTTACAGGGATTTATTTTATTTTTTGTAACTGATAATTCCAATAAACAAACCAAGTAACTTATATATTGTATTCACCCTTCTGAATATTTTAAAATGTGTAATGATATTGCAAATCACATACATCTTCTTTGTTTCTGACATGTCCTCCTCTAAGAAATATTAGAACTTGCTATAGTGTTCTGTTTAAAATCTAATACTTCATCTAAAGTATTTAATTTCATAATCAACATTAGTATTTTAAATTTGTGTAATTTTTTTGTTTGTTTTCTATGTCCTGTTTCTGATTTAATTATTTGTTGACATGATTTAATTCTGCTTTGAGATATTTTAAGGAGAAAATATTATGACTATCATGTTAACAGGGAAGAAATTGAACCACAAAGATGACATGATTATCCAAGGTTTCTATGCTGGATTAGCTACTTAGTATCAGATCTAAAAGTACCAAAATATAATCTTTCCTTTTTTTCTTCAGCATTGGAATACATTAGCAAAACTTACCCTAAAATCACGGGTTTTTTCATAATAATTTTATTGTATTTGGTAAGAATGAAGGAAAGTTATAAATGATTTGTTAATTTAAAAATCAGTATTCAAAATCATCCAATGTCAGTAGGTATCTTTACAATTCCATGCTTACTCATTTCCTAAAGAATTGTCTAAATGAACATTGTACCAATTACAGTAGCACTTTCACTCTAAACAGCAATTTACAGTCTAAAACTTTTCTTGTTGTAGCCATCATTTCAAAATGCAAAGTTGATAGAATAGAAGGGGATTATGTGTTGGTGAGGAAAGTAGTCGAGTCTGCCAGAATTTTCTCTATAATCACTGGCTTTACCTAATTAATGTATCCAAGCACTGTGAATTTTCATTTTCTTTCTCCACAAAATTAATGATAACATATGCACAACTATATGTATGTGAAATATATGGAGAATGATAAAAGTAAAGCCTCAATATTCCTTCCTTGGTCTTCTTCCTATTTAAGCCCTCATTAAAAAGGGGAGAGGAGAGTGAGACAATGAGCCACTGTCACTCTGCATGTCCACTTGTCACTCCAAGCTACTTTAGGCACATGTTCTAATATGCTTCTCTTCTTGCAGGGAATTTTTTTAAATGCCATAATAAACCTTTCCATTTTTCCTGTTCACTTAAAAAAATGTAAATGTACTATTTTCATATAAAGTCATGTATTTTTTTTTTACATTTTGAACCAGATATCGAATGATCTTTACTTAAACCAATGACTCTTTATTCATTCAATTGCTTATTCTCACTTCACGTTAAAGAAAATGAATGCTTGTGGCTTGGAAAACAAGCAAGAGTTTAATTAAGAGTGACTCTCCCTTTATAAGGAAAAACCAAAGAATGTCTGCTTATTTCCCTTGGCAAGTGATTTTTCCACAACTTCTTGAACCCATTGAATAATTTAAAGTCAACCGGCTTATTACCTGAAATATATCTAACCAGCTATTCTGCCATCTTCAAATGACATCACAGGACCTTGTTCTGACTGACTATTCTTTGTGCAACCTACAATTTGTGCAGCCTCCTCCAATTATCTCTTACTTATTTCAATGCGTACTCGTCATGTTGGATGCTTCAGGGAAGGAAAGGATAATGAGGCACACATAGAGATTCATAAAAGAGTAGATAAAAGAGGAGTGACACTATCAGATTTGTGGTACATTGTGTTTACCATATACAAAGGACAAACGATCACGAAAATGAAATGATGACAGAATGAGGCAAAATGTATGCATTTATTCTATGCTGCAGAGAGAGAATACCCACTGGCTCATTTTGTGTTTTTAGTGTCCACCAAGCAAACTTTCTCTGTGAGCATCAGATTCCTATGGGAATCTTGCCAAAGAAGGGCTACAGAATCAGGACGTAGGCATAAAGCACTGAGTCATGCATTAAGCACTTGCATTACAAACTAGAGCTATTTTAGAACATACCTGTAGAAGTTTATACAGCATACTTGTTGTTCCTTGTTGATGCAATGGGAATCAGAGATGAGAGAAATAAATATAGATACAAACCCGGAGAAAACGTGTGTGTGTGTGTGTGTGTGCTTGTGTTTGTGTGTGTGTGTGTGTGTGTGTGTGTGTGTGTGCATGTGTGTATATGTGTTATGGAAAAAAGCATTTCACTTCAGCTTTGAAATAACCAGCTATCATCTGGTTAATTCACTTAGATTCTCTGCATAGTTATATCTGATTGTGACAAATAAGTATAAAAATCTGAAGATAATGTGTAGGAGTGTTGGTGTAGGAGTGTATGTCTGAAGGGGGGTCCATTCTAATGGGCTTGTCCACTTATGTAAGGTTTCAGTTAATGGGACAGGGATTCCACGTTATATTTTGGTCTAAACCACCTAAAAGTGAAGCTTATAAACTTAATTTTCCTGGCGTTTTTAAACCACATTTTAAATTGTTTTATATCAGTAATAATGTTTGAAAGTTGATGTGATTTTATGGGGATATTTTGGGTACCGAGGCTCTGAAAATGAACAAAACAAAATCCTGTCCTCAAAAATCTCACAATACTTGAATACTTTCTTATCTTATTTATTATTTAGATATTAGTATGTGAGTGCTCAGGAAATATTTGTTAAGTTATTCAATCTAATCTTAGCCACAGATACATTAGATAATTATCAGTGTTTTCATTTCATTAGGTGAGAAAATAGAAATTTCGAGTTTCAAATGTCTCAAGAACAGTTAGCTAATAAATAAAAGAAGTAAACTTTGAACTGAGGGGTTTTTTGTTGGGTTGGTTTTGTCTGCCTGTTTTTCTCCAACTGCAGTGCAAAAAATGATCTCTGTACTTCCTTGATTTGGATGAGGTTGCTTAATTATTTGATAACACCATCACCTTGCCGCTTTATTGTGCATGGAGGGATCCCTCAATTTATAAACAAAGATGATACTAATTTAGAAATTCAAGCAGGAAAGAAAGGAGCACAGAGAATGCATGACATTTCAAAACCATAAGGATATAGTTTAAAAAAGGGGAAGGAAAATATTAAAGAATTCATAGAATATTGAAGTAAAGAAAAACCGACACAGATAAGATGAAAATTTGTGAAGTGGAGGTTGTGAAATGTTCTCATATCATTAAATATTGAATACGACTCTAGCTGTATGTGAGATAACTATCAATTTTCTATCAATGCTCAGTCTATTGATTTAGTTTAACCAGCTTAATTTAGGAAACTAATTTATATAACTTATGACAATGACTGGCTGAAATAAACAGAAATGTAGTAGCCATATTGTTCATGCCAATTACAACCTTGATGACTCTGTTAGTAATTTGTCTAAGTAATGTAACCTAGGTAAATACAGCCTACCTATCATATATAGAATGTGGCTTACTATATAGTTTTTAATATTAGAAATGATTAAAAGCTTTTAATTTGATCTGTAGCAACATAGTTATAACATGTGCTTAGGAATGCTTAAGGATTTGGATTTGGGGGGAAAATTCAGTATTTAAATACCAGTTTTGCTACTTACCACTTACTAGGGAGTATGTACTTGGACCAATTATTAAGCATCAGCATTAGTATCTGTAAAGTGGATGTAATTAAATATTTACCTGATAGGAGTGGTATGTGACGATTATATAAGTTGTCTGTGCAAGAAATATTTATTGATAGGTATTCAGTGCGAAGCATTGATCTAGGTACTGTTATACAGCAGAGAATATAAAAATGCATCCCAGAACTTATAACATGTACATTATACTAGGGCTAGAGAGGTAATAAACAAATGAATGTTTAATATTACGTAAATAAAACAAGATAAACGCATATGGTGCACTTACTTAGTGAGTACCATGTAGCAAGTACAAAATATTCTTGGTTACAAATGATCACAATTATTATTATATTTTATTATACATATAAGGTATCTCTGTGCTGGAGAAGAAGCAAATGTGTTAATAATAAAGTGGGAAAACAAAATCGGTGGTATTCAGCTTTTAACTTGCAAAGTATTTAAAACAGAGGTGTTCTTCAAATAAGGCAGATTTATAAATTCAATAAGTAAAAAGAATGGGATTTATAAATCGAGTACATTTTTTTCTTTTCATTTTACAAAGACAAAACAGCAACTCCTAAACGGAGTTCATCTCCGCTGCTGTCCTACTCCTCCTCAAGCACACGCAGGCTGAAGTTATGGTCAGTCTGTTTTACTTGATAACATAGTGTTGATGACATTGAAAAATCATTAATGAAGCTCCCCTCCCCAGGCCCGTCAGCAATTTACATTTCATAAATGAACTCAACAGCCTGGAAAAGTCAGTGCTACATATAAAATGTCAGGCTGTCTGACTCAACAACTCAGCGTGGGGATTTTTTGATTCCATGATTCTGCAATGCTTCTATCTGGAGCCCAAAATGAAGGCTTAAATGACAAATGTTTAAACCAGAGATTTTATTATTAAACATTTATAATCATAGTAAAAAGAATGAATAAACAGTAAAGATAGGGTGAATATAAATGGTCCCATTCCCATTCTCTGGTCTCCACCTCCCAATCTCCAGGATTAACCACTATTCTTAGTTTCCTAAAGCTTCTTAATGAAGCCTTTTGAGTAAACTTGAAATGTATATAAGTGTGTATGTGTATATTTATTTATACATATAGTTGTCAAATTATATGGAGACGGGGGAAAGAGAGCGAGAGATGTAATTTTTTTTCATATGACTAGGAATAGGCATCCTATGTGACTCAAAAATTAAAGACTTAACCTTCACTAGAAATGCCATCTACAAAATGAGGGCACTAAGCTCTTAATGACCAAGTAGCTTAATATAAGAGATGCTCACTTTAGAAATCTGTTGACAATTTCTCACATATCTATTCCTGCTTTGTATAATCAAGGGTAAAGTTCCAATTCTGTAAGAAAAAAGAAAATTACCTTGAGAGATCATGCAATTTAAGTTTATGAGCATAATTTTAAAATAACTAAGGTCTTTCCATACATCACATAATTCCCACATCAATTTACATTAGTTCTCCATTTTAGCAATAGCAAAAATTAAGACTTGAGGTTTTAAGTAATGTTTAAGATATTAACTTTGCTTGCTTTTAAAGCCATATTATGTGATCCAAAAGCCTCCTTTTCATACTTCCCAAGAGCTCATAACTTCTGAGGTCCTCTTGTTAGTGCTATATACTTAACACCAAAAGTGAGTACGTCCCTCATACTAAGAGGGCCAACAGCCACCTTCATGTTGGATAGTGCATCGTCATAGAGTGCTTATAAAATTCTATGTACAGGCTAAAAGTTAGTTCTGGTTGTATTTTACATAAAGCTAGTAAAAATGTTCTTTATCACTTTCATTTTTTTCAAAAGATGTTTTGACAAACCTTAAGACTGGGATGATTCCATTTCAAGAATACAACAATGTGTTTGATGGGAGAGAGCCATGGGTAGAGTGAATAGCAAGGCTCTTTCAAATAGTTACCTCTACTTGACGAAGAAAATATCTATGAATCCCATCCTAGAATAATGCATTTTTATTTCTAGCTCTAGATGCACAAGATCAATCAATTTCTTCTATGACTGCAGATACACAAGAGGGAGCATTTGGCTTTTCTATATTCACCATTTTCTTCATTTATTCATTCAACAACATTTATTGGTAACATACCACATGTCAGATATCTAACCAAATGCTAATGTTTGAATGGTAAACAAGACACACTTTTTGCCCTGTGGAACTTAAAATCTAAAGAGGGGATATAGAAAATAAATTAAAAATTAAATAACAAAATTTTCCATAGCATTAAGGCACATAGAAAACATTAAAATAGCATACATCCTGAAGTGAATGAGTTAACAAAACACAGAGAACTATGTGCTAGGGAGTGTTGAAATGCAATAATAGCACTGATATCACTTTTTACAGGATGGACATTCAAGTATTATAGGAAGTAGGGTGTGAATGGCTATATAATTCTCTATTATATAAAATTCTGCAGTTAAACAAATTAGTTTTTTTTTTTGTAACTCCAGAAAATGAGACTGTATTGGGCTACAACCCAAACAAAGATGGCTAGCATTGTCCCTGATACACAGTCTGTACTCAGTAAGTATCCCAACCATGAGATCAGGTTTTCTGCCACTTGAAGGGAAGTTATAATGTACCAGAACCGTTCTGTTAATCAAAACAAAACTTTGTGTCAAGAGAGAACTATAATGCCTAGGCAAAGTTGTTTAAAAAAGAGGAAGCACTATAAAATATGAAAATATAGTCAACTATCACATTGATTGAGATGGTGCCATGAATATCTCTGGATAGCTTATAAGATTATGTATTTATCTTATACTGATATTAAGTTAAAATGTAGGATTTCTAGATAAAAACCATTGTCTTAGAACAATAAGAGAAAAAATGCTTTATTCTATTAATTTTTCATGTTATTATAGTGAATTTAAGCCAATTTTATTTATTTTGTACAATTAATAACAGAAATATTAATAGAAACAACAGTAACTATACCAGTTTGAAATTATTAAATTAACCACCAGGTGGAGCCCCATGAATTGAGCATATGTAAAAAAAATAGAAAATTGCTTAAATTGGTCAAATTAGGAAAAATTACTTTTCTCCTGGACAGTTTTTATTAATTTTCTTATGTACAATACTTAGATAACTTCTGAATCATAAGTAACAGGCTCTTATTAAAGACAGGATGCCAAATTACTTGATTAGTATGAAACAATTTTAGCAAACTAAATTTTTAAATCAAAGTCCTTTTCCTTAAGTTACTTTATACATTTACAAGAAGACATGTTCCATTGTATAGTGATAAAAGTATGTAACCTTAATTGAAATTGAGTACTGATGAGAAAAATATATAAAATCTGCCTATTAAAACACTTAGTACTATTTTTATCAAATGATTATTTTTCCCCTTATTTGTTTATTTGAATATATGTGTTCACATGTTTCACCCCAGAAATTAAAAGATGGAAAAAAACATCCAAAGCAGGAAGGGACACTTTGTAATATTTACACAGTTATAAACAAAGTTAGTTTTACAATTAAGGTTGGAGAAGCCTTGAAATGGCCAAAACATTGAAAAAATACTGGTGTACCCTCCCCATGTATTTTAAATGTAATCAGCAATAAACTTAAATGTATGCTAAAATAGATTCTGTGTTTTCTGGTAGCAGATTTTGGATAAGTTCATCAAAGTGCTGGAACTGTTAGCACATGCTGCTTCTTATTTATCTATTGGACAATTGAATACTGTTTACAGAGTGCTAAGGGAACAATATGAATTTCAGAGGCTCCAGCAAGATCATGACAAATGCCTAAAACTTATCCTTATAGTTGATTGAACCTTATGAAATCACCTATATTCAACCGTTTTTACTACAAAAACAATGATTTTATATGGTTCAACCATTTTCTTTCCCACTAATAAAATATGCAAGTTTGATTTTTGGAGAGGTGATCTATTGCCTTATCATCTATTAATTTGAAAATTGGAATACTTTTAAAATAGGCTTTCTAAAATCAGGTTTTGTGAAGTAGAAAGTCAAGAGATTAGCTGAGTACTCTTAATGCAGGTGTTAAAATTTAAAAGAAGTAACATCATAGAAAGAAGAAAGTGTGGAAAAAAAGACTGAAAATTTTGATGAAAATATGAATTAAGTACAATGTGTTTAGGGATAACCTTATTCCAAATATCATACATCTTTATAAAGATATTTATTTGTCTATATCTATATGTAAAAGAAGATTATATCTATCTTTGTATACAGAAAAAGTGATTCTACATACAAATCTATCTTTGTATACAGAAAAAGTGAAACTACATACATGTAGACATTCATTTCATTGGTCTTAAAATATTTGCATATACTCATTTTCACAAAATTTAACCTACATTTAAGTAATTTTTGTTTCACCTTTTTATGTAAATGGTAAATATGAACCATAATTATTAACTTTCTTGAAAGTACTACCAATGTATCAAAAGGAATTGTTTGTATTTTTATTTTTAATGAATGAACACAATCATTTTACATGACTTTATATAATCTGAAAGCATGCATTTTCTGGAAGATAAGTAGGAAAGTTAGCAATTTTCAGCTTTAAGAAAAAAACACAATAAATAAAAAATGATATATTGAGTCTTTTCATTAAACATTATAATTGAGCTTTAGAGATATTTGGAGAAAAGTAAAACCTACATTATTGTTGTTAGCGTCCTACTGGTTTCAGTGAAAGCTTGCTGATCAGATAAAAGGTGCACTTGCATTATGTTGCTCCTACTTGTAAACACGATATTGTGGTTTGTACTTTGTTTTTCTATTGGTATAGAATGGAAAAATAATATATGCACTATAAATTTCCTATTATTCATTTACATTAAATATTTGTGTATATTTTTGGTGTAATTATTTTTTATCATCCTAAAAGACAAAAAAATCAGCATTAATGGAATATTTTATTACAAAACACAATCAATCAACAATTGTACCATATGTCCAGAATTGTGCTTGGTGGTACAAAATTTACAAACAATTGATAAGAGTTGTTTCTACTGTGAGAGAGTATAATCAAGGATATAGACATTGAACTATTGAAAGAAGTCTACAAGAGAATTCATTATATTAGTGCTTCAGGACTCGAGAGAAAGGAGGCATTCCTGAAATCGGTTGCAATCAGTGAAAAATTCAAGAGGTAATGGATTTAAGCTTAGGTTTTAGGAAGATGTAAGAGCGGCAATTCATGGAGGTGATTATAAAGGACGGTGAAAACAGTGCTAGATTGGTACAAGAAAAATATGAATTTGACTCTGTTTACCACTTGCTAGAAATATGACTTTCCTTAAATTACTTAGTTTCCAAGCTTTAACTTCATTACCTGTTGAATGAAGATAATTATACCTGGCAGGGTTATTATAAGAAATAGAGTTGATGCTTGCTATTTGGTTCACCATCAATAAATGGCAGCTCTAATTAGGAGTTAAACCAGAGGCAGGGATGAGCATTATGTTAGTAGAGGACAGTGAGGAGGGGACCAAGGGCCAAAAGAGATTGCAGGGGCCACATGAGGGACAGACAATGGCAAGATTTCAGCAGTGCTATGTGGCCATATGAGGGTGGTTCTGGAAATCAAGGGAAGGGGGCTTAGAAGCCCAAGTGAAAAGTTTGGATTCTTAGGACACAAATGAGAAGAAAGTGGTACTGTAAGTCTTATAATGGCACATGGGGTAAAATGCTATAGAAATAATGTTAAATAATGGATTTAAACCAATAGTCTTTTATAGTAATCTCAGTATTATAAAATAAAGGTGGGAGAATTCGGTACAGAGAGGAAGTAAATTTGTTTACTTACAAGATTATTTGTAGTCATGACTAACATTCAGTGTAGAATTATTAGGAATTAAGTTTTTTTTTTTAAATCACAGAACCTAACAACCTATTGGAAAATACTAATATCATCGTGTTATATATTCTTTCAGTTATATGAATATAACTGAATATATGAATATATGCTTTAAAAACATAATTATACTCTCTATACTGTGCTATCGGTGCTTTTGTAATTGTCATGCTGTTTCACAGGGAAAAAAAAAATTGACATTTAGCTTTACAAACTCCAACGTCCGAAGCACAGGAGGATGGAGAAGGTGATCAAATATAGAAGTTGAAAGGGAATGCAGGTAATATGGACATACTAGTGAGACATACACATAGAGATATCCTAGAGATACTTGGAAATCGGGAACATTCACTTTGAATCCTCATACTAGATTTTGTATCCATATGTTTAGAGGTTTCAAGTGGAAACCAAGGGGGGAAAAAGAGTTCTTCAAGAAAAAGGAACACAGTATGAAGGTCCTCAAAATATTAAGAATAGAATTACCATACAACCCAGCAATCTCTCTTCTGGCTAGCTACCACAAAAATCTAAAATCATTTATCCATGAAGATATATGTACTCCCATGTTCACTGTAGCATTATTCATGGTGGTCAAGGTATGAAAACAACCAAAGTGTCTAATAGATGATTGGGTAAAGAAGATGTGGTACATAAACACAATGGGATATTGCTCAGCCATAAGAAAAGATGAAATACTGCCATTTGCAACAGCATGGATGGATGTTGAGATTATCATGCTAAGTGAAATAAGTCAGACAGAAAAAGTCAAGAACCATATGACTTTACTGATATGTGGAATATAAAACTTAATGCAACAAAGGAACAAGACAAACAAAGGAAAAAAGAAAACAACTCGTAGACAATAGTTTAGTGGTTACCAGAGGTAAGGGGGATAAAGAGGTCATAGAAGAGGGTAAAGGGGATCAAATATATGATGGTGGAAGAACTGACTGGGTGTTGAACACACAATGTGATATGTAGATGATGTATTACACAATTGTACACTTGAAACCAATACAATTTTGCTAACCAATGTCATCCCAATAAATTTAATAATTTTTTTTTAAAATTACTAAACATCAGAAAAAATATAAGAAACATGGAGAAAGAAAAGGAAATGAAGGGCAGCTTTTTGGAAAAGATAAAGCACTGGTAAAGACAAGGAAAGTGTGTTACTTGAAAGATCAGGAGATATAGGGTATCAGCATCCCAAAGCCAGACACTTTCAAGAAAAAGTGGAAAAGTCAGCAGTAACATTGTCTCAGAAAGGTCAAGGGACATGATGATCGAGAAAAAGCCATTATATCTGACAAAAACCTGTCATTTTGTTTCCTTTTGGAGAGCATTTTCAGTAGCGTGGTGGAAGTAGAAACCAGTTTGTAGAAATTAACAAAGGAATTTATCCGTAGTAAGTGAAGGCAAAGCACAAACTACATTTTTCAGTAGTTTGTTGTTAAAAGGATGCAACATGTTTTATCCCAGGTAGAGTAAAAAATGTTTGTTGTTTTCATCTTTGTGATAGGGTACTCAAGGGAGAGAAAGAGCAAGAAATCAAAAGGGAGATGTTAACTAGGAAAGAACTGCCCCAAATATGAGAAGTGTTGTGATACACAATATAGATGGAGGGAATTAGCTTAATTATGAGGAAGAAAATATTTCCCCTGAGCTCTGAGAGAATAATGAAAGGATAGATTAAATTAAAGCTGAGTGTATAATAAATAAGACACTCCTGCTATGTGATCTTTTCTCCTAAAATCTTTCCTGTGAAGGTAACCACTAACATGTTTGTTGCCAGACTCAGGGGATACTTTTTCTCCTTCATATTATGCTTACCTGCAATGATATTTGACCATATTCAGCATCTCTTATTTCTCAAAAATAAAAAATCATTTTTGCGGGCAAAAACTAAACCATTTAACACACACTGTTAAAAATAAAACAACAACATATGACTACATTTTTAAATACTGGAGCAACATTACAACAATTATTTATTTTTGACATAGCATATTATTGGGTGCTAACTTCCTTTGTTTTTACCCCCAGTGAAAATGATGACAAATAGCACATGAATTTCATTAGGTAATTGGAGAATAGCTAAGTGTTCTTTTCGGGAAGCAATGGACATTAATTATACGTAGTAATGTAATTAAAAACAAACCAAAAAGACTTGTGTAAGTAATAAGCAATAATTTACTTTTTATCAAGAAAATTAATAATCTTAAACAAATTCTTCAGAGTTCCATAACTGGATTTCTAACTGCGTAATCAACATCTTCACATGGTTATTCTTCCTGCATCTCATTTTATTTAAAATTGAGCTCAGTATCTTTTCCATTGTCTTTTTCTTTTGTTCCTTATCTCAAGAAATGGAACTCATGACTCACCATTTAGTTACACTGACTTCCACTCCTGAGTCATTTACAGATTCTCTTTCAGAACCCAATATCCAAGTAGGTGCCAATTTATGTATCTCCCGAATTTGTTCTCTACATTTTCTTTTCTCTCCTGGTAAGACTCTAGTTCTAGTTCTCATCATCACTTGCCTGAATAAATATACAAACTCATGACTTAATCAATCACCTTGCTTCCAGCTCCTTTTCAAAGACCCAGCACAAGCCTATGCTAGTTATCTTTTCTGACTAGGTATCTGCAGGGAACAGTGCTAGGTTTACCTCCACTGCACGACACTGCCCCCCGTATATTTCTCCGCGTGGTTTCCTTTTGTCAAATGCACCACTACCACCCCTCCCCCACACATACATAGACATTATAAGATATTCAGTTTTAAGAATTCTCTGTATATTTGGTGTCTTTAGAATATTTTCCTTTTACTTTAGGTCCAGACCAAAAGCATCTTACCTCTTTACCTTGCCTCAAATCTTAGCAACTTACTTTCCCAAACACTCCCTGTTCTTTAGCTATAAACAAACGCTGTGAGTTCTCCAGCCTTGATCTCTACACATCTTTTTGTCTAGCATATCATGTGGTATTTATGTTTGTTGAATGGGTTTCTTCTAACTTTGTGTCTAAGTTCCTTTATTATCTCTGCTGTGAGCTGTGTAGTCTTCTCTAATTTCTGAGGCAGAAAATCACTCAAAAGCCACCATAGCCACAACAGGTCAACAAAATTATCCTTATGAGAAACTAATCAGAAACAGTTTTGGAGACAAAGAGGAAAAACTGAGGGTTGCTAGATGGGCGGGAGGGGTGGGGGGTGGGGGGGGAGGGTGAGGGGATTGGAGGGCAGTCGGTGACCACAGGATGGCCACGGGTTTGAAAATTAATCTGGGGAACGTAATTTGGTGGTTACCAGAGGGTAAGGGGGTTGGGGGTGGGGGATGAGGGTGAGGGGAATCAAATGTATGGTGATGGAAGGGGAGCTGACTCTGGGTGGTGAACACACAGTGTGATTTATGGATGATGTGATACAGAATTGCACACCTGAAATCTATGTAATTTTACTAACAATTGTCAAGTAAAAAAATAAAATAAAATAATGTTTTAAATCTATTTTTTGACACATACCTTGGTTTTGAGATGTAGCACATACAGAGGCATATATATATATTTTTTAATGTAGAAGGTAAATGGAGACAGTCTGGTATAGAGGGAGGAAATTTAGGACAATAGATATGGAGTGATTTGCAACAAATTACTGAAGTTCTGAGTCTCTCTTTATCTATAAAATTGTCACCACCAATACTCTCCATGCCAATCTAATAAGCTTGTGAGAATCATATGAGATAATGTATGTAAAAGTGTTTTCAAGTATTATGAAAACAAACAAAACATGAAAGATTAGGATCTATACCCTTGCTATATTCCAAGCGAGGTCCTCAATACCACAGCATCAGCATCGTGTAGTTTCATGGTAGAAATGTCTGGTAGAATTTTAGGTCTCATCAAGAACTGCTGAAGAAGAATTTGGGTTTTAACAGGATGACCAAGTAATTAGTTTGCACACTCAAATTTAAGAAGTACTACTGTAGAATTCATAGACATGTATCTTGTTGTATCTCCAGGAAAAGAAAAGATCAAGCTTCTCTCTTACCACAAACTTGGCTAATTTAAAGCGAACACAGATTTTTGAATGCTTTCTAACTAGCAGGGGGGTCTTCACACCTTCCGAGCACTGGTTGGCATCGCCCTTCCACTGTCTTACTTGAAGAGTGATTTCTGGACTTGGTTCATCCCATAAATTACTGAGGAAACAATCCTTCCTTTCTCCTGACAGCAGAGGCAAATGGGCACTGGTCTTACCGGTGCATTCATTCGAGCTTAAAAGAGAGAAAGAAGCCCATATTTTGCTAGAATGTGTATGTCAAGGGTAAACTGTCTTTATATTTTTACCAATTGTCTAGGCTATTGATACAATGGGTGAGTGACTTAGCCAAAAAAGAATAGTATGTACTCATACCTATCAATTATCTAAGTATCTTTGGCTCCTATTACTTAAGGAATTTGTTTTAATTGGTTACTTAATTCAGTTTATGTCTGTCAGTTAGAATTAATGCACTGCAATATCTATTTAAAAGTTACCATAGTAATCCTGCAAGAGAAATATATATATATATATATATATATATATATATATATATATATATATATATATAAAGTTTATTAACTGGATCTTTTAACAGAATAGATAGATAAATAGGAGAGAGTATATATTTTCTCTCTCCTTTTGCACACACACACACACACACACACATACACACAATCACTCACAAATTCTACCTAAATACCATATATATATATATATATATATATATATATATATATATATATAAAATCTTTACATTAACCAGAATGCATTGAATATGCAAGGCTTCTATAAATTGCAAAAATAATTAAATCTCAGTTTCATTAACCAAACTACATTACAGTAGAATCAATGATTAAGTTGAGTTCAATAAGTAATTATTGAATTCCTACCATATATTAAACACTTTGCCAGATTTTAAAGACCATAAAGATAAATGACTTAAACTCTCGAGAAATATATTGTATCAAAGCAGAGATCACTAGATAAAGAGCTAATATCAACAAACAAGGAAAAAGTAATTAAAATCAACCAAACAAAGAAAAGTTGTACACAGTGTGCTTTGAGAACACAGAGGAAAGTTATAGTTCTCCAGAATTTTGGTTCAGGGGAAAAAATCCCAAGGAAGAAGACAAAAGAGTAGTCTTAGAGGTTCAGTAAAGATTAGTTGGGTGAAGATTAGCCAGTTGAAGAAAGTCTGGATGGGGGTTCCAGACAGACAGACAGCACAGCACAAGCCATAGCTGGAGATGGGAAACAGTGAGGAGCACTGAGAGCTGCAAGGATTTCACCTTCACTTCAGTGTAGTGTGAATGGAGGATAGGAGTAGGTAAGGCCAGAGGGCAACAGCAACAGAAAGCCATGGCTTCCCGAGAAAGGATCATGTCCTTTTCCTAAAGGAAATTGGGAACATTTAAAAGTCTTTAAGCAAAATGAGATACATCTTAAATTAGAATTATAAATTGTTCATTCTGGCTAATCACAGAGATTGAAAATAAAGAGGATGCTAATAGCTTCAGGAACTCAGTTCTGGGGCATTAGATTATTGCACTGAAACCTCTAGGGTTAGTAGAAGATCTTTAAGAGCATCAGTAAGAACACAAGGAAGAGAGCTATTAGAGAAATATTTAGGAGGTAAAATTGCTATAATTTGTGGAGAGGATCAGAAAAATCCAGGGTAACTCCCAGGTTTCTGTTTTGGAGTAGTGTGTGGACAGTAGTGTCATATGCTGTGATTGAAGTTGTCAAAAAAAAAAAAAAAAGTGGCAGATTTAGAAAAAGGAAGCTAAATCTGTTAGGTAAATTTTTGAGAATACAAATTTTTACTGTGCACTTATAATATGCTAGGCAGTATGCTAAGTGCAAACACACATTGGTAAACACAGTCAAGTTCCTATCCTAGAGTTTATAATCTAATTGGGGTGTGGGGGGAGTGACATTTTGCATTAGAGCTACCTGTGGGATGTGCATTTAGGAATGTTCATCAGGCACCTGGGGACAAAACTTAGTAGATTTGGGAGTTCCCAGCCAAGATGCGCTGGCTAAAATGATGAGAACTATTGACGTGTACCAAGGGAAGTGTGACGAAGGAAAAGGCAAAGGACTGAGAAGCAAACCAAGAAGAACACTAATATTTAATGAGTCGATAGAGGAGAAGAAGACCCTGAGAAATTAAAAAACAAACAAACAAAAACAAGGGGAAATTCTCGTAGAAGCTAGAGAAACCAGGGAGGAAAAAATTCCAAGTAAGAGAAAGCTGTCAAAGTGCTAAATTGTAGCAGAAGTGTACGGTAAAATAAAGACTGAACAACACTTATTGGAATATGTAATATGGAGCCGTTGACGATCTTTTGAGCAGTTTCAGTGGAGCTAAATTAGAGGAAGACCCATTTAGTTTTACTGTATTTACTATAGTTTGAAGCATTTAGTTGGACATCAGGAATCAGGGCCAGAAAATACGCTTTATATACTTTGTAGCCTACTAATAATGTACTTTATAGCCTACTAATATACTTTATAGCCTACTAATAGCCTACTAATAATAGGCTATTATTTTAAAATCTTGTCTGAAAGGGAAGAGTGCATTTAGTTAGGAAAATAGCAAGACAAAATAAAGAGTGGGAGATGTGAGTGACATCACAGATTATAGGTCAAATGTTTCCTGATCTGTCAAACAGAAATATAATAACAACTGTCTTTACAAGTTCACAGTGTTACAGTATCTATAAAAGGCAATAAAAACATGAAAGAAATGCCAGAAATAAAGATCAAATGGATCCCAAGTTTACAAAATTCACAGTATGACCTGACTTCTTTCAACATATCAATAATGTCACTCACATACTCAATTTGATTTGTAAGGCACTGAGCAAAAGACTTACGATGTTGCAAAGTGTCCTCTTTAACTTCAAAGTAACCTTAAATGTAGTGTACCTTCCTCTTGCCAACGTATCCTGAATATAGTTTATTACCAAAGATAGAACCTCAAATATATTATTACCATTCTATTCTCAGAATAAAAGATGGAGTGTTTCTTAATCTGTTAAATGAGGGAATTGGCCTTATGAGGGATACTGTAAGAGTTAAAATATTTCATTTAAAATGCTTCTCATGGTTCTGGGCGCAAAATAAATATTTAACATGTTAGGTATAAAGGATACTAGTAAGTATATGAAATAACAACTTGACAGAATTAAAATATTGTGCAGTCTTTACAATCTGAAAGAGACCCACTTTGGCAATTTGGCTTGTGAAAATGGAAACAAAAAAAGGTATAACCGTTTTTATTTTGAACCTTTGAACGTTAACCCCTTCTGTATTAAAATCTTCTCTTTTTTATTTCTAATGGTGACTTCAGTACTGTAGTCTTGAAATTTTTTCTGAAAAATGTATCTTCCAGAGATTGAGAAATGAAATATTTCTTAGCCCATTCAATCAGTCCATCACATACAGTCCCATTAGTAGCTTCTGAATCAGTCTATGACAGGTACAATTTTTCTCAGCTGGTTGAAAATAGAGATATATGCTCTGGAGATTCTAGGAAATTCCTCTTCATTAAGAGAAAAAAAGAAGAAGGATAGCTTCATTTAAAATTAATAAACTCTATGCATGCATTAGTGTAAACAAAGTATTACTAGCCAATATATAGATAGTTCATCTTACTATTTCTTTAATGGATATATTTCAGACTCTGAAAAGTCATAATTTTTAGTTTTCATGCTTTTCTCAGAATGATTTTCTTCCTTCTGTAGTTTATGGGAATCAAACAAAAATGGTCTTTTGTGCCCTTTTAATAAAATTTTCATTGAAAATCCTCCTTCCTAATTGTAACTCTATTTCAAAACTAATTGAGAAAGGTGGTAGTAATGAGATTTGAATTGAGATCTTTCAGGGTGGCAAAAGCAATGCACTAGAGAAGGCTTTATTATTTACCACAGAGGAAGTTGATGGTCTGGCTTTTCTGAAATAAGAGAAAAACTCAGAAGCTTTTAAAGACGCTTGCCTGTGAAGAGGTCAACTCGTTCAGAGGTTTCCGTTTGCAGGCTAATTTGTGACTTAACCTAATAGAATATCCCAAAATTTACAAGAAATTAGTTTTCCCATGTTTACGTATTGCTACTTTATATCTTCTTTGCTATTCTAAAATATGCTAGTTTCATTAATTGTTTAAATCTATTTTCAATCTCCATTTTTTTCTGGCTCTTATGACTAAACCTGCTCTTATGTTATTTGCAACACTCAGTAGATCATCCAGTTTTTAAAATAATGCTCTTAGCTCAGGTATTCATTTTTGTTTTTCGACTTAGTGGATCAAGACAATGATATTTATATTAATATATGGAAATATTTTACAAGCCTGTCATGAAGTCTTTCACATTTGTGATGCTTAACAGAGGCTTGGTATTTAAAAATTAAGTCATATTCCACAGAAAAGTATTTCAAATCCCTCTTTTGGACAAACATGAGAAATCTTCCCTTTCATATGCTATTCAACTTTAGCTCTTAATAACATGAAACAGCTTAAGAAAGGAAAATGTGACCATTTATTTGGATGTAGTAGAAAAGAAAAATATTAACTACCATCTCTTCTATTTTCATATCCCTGGTTTCAGAACAAAATACTCTCAAGCTCAGGAATTGAGATTGATGTGGCCAAAAACAAAACATAGCAGAAAAAGAAGTATAGTTGGGGGCATCCCTACTGCCACTTTAGACAAGCTCGTCAAGGTTCAAACATTTTACCTTGCTCTTCTCCTCAAAAACTCTCCCTCCTCACTCCCTGCCCTAACCAATACCTTAAACTTTAATTGGGCTTATATTACAGTAGGGCTCATTTTTCATCGCCTCATTTCATTGCCCATTCAGAGGGTCACAATGTGATGGTGAGAGGGTTAGGGTACTATAGTTTAGTATATCTTAATAATTAAGATATACTATTTCAGGTGGTGCTAATCAATTGAAAATGATCTTCAATGAATTTGATATTCTTGACCAAAACTATTCAATAGTCATACCTAAACATGGGATAATTTTCTCCTCTTCTTTGATGAAATAAACATACCGATATTAATGAGAAATCCCATATACAAACTTAGGCGTGTTTTATTTTACATATATCAGAGCAAGGTGAGCACAACACGATTTTGAAAATCCTATATGTAGAAAAAAAAAAGGAAGATTTCTGTCAATCTCTTTGAATGAAGGGCCACAGAGCTAAAATAACTCTTTTTTGCAACCCCTTCTCAAATACATGAGCAGCATCTTTAATGCGTAGTTAGTGGGAGTGTGTTTAGTGTATGCATGACTCAATAAAGGAACCCTCCATGTATATAGAGTCCACTTTTTCATTAAAGACAATTATTGTAGTCTATGTGTGAGACAATGAACAGTGATTAGAATACTAAGATGACTGTTACGGTCCATGCCTAGTGAAATCCAGAACTTATTTAGAGAAGACAAATGAGTAAATAATTACAAAGTATTGCAAATAATTACAATGTACAGGGATAATGGCTTACATAGGAAGCTGAGAGTAGAGGCTGGAAGGATCTCAGGAAAGGCTTCCAGAAGGAGACAACAGCTGAGCTGATCCGCCCCCCCCAATTTTTTTTCCATTAAATTTATTGGGGTGATATTGGTTAGTAAAATTATATAGGTTTCAAAAGTACAATTCTATAATACATCACCTATTTATTGCATTGTGTGTTTACTACCCAGTGAATGAACATGGTATGGTAAAGAGTCGTAAGAACGGGAAAAAGACGTCAAGTGAGAGAGGAAATAGGGAAATAAAAATTATATATTTGAGGCTATAATGTAGGCAGAAACTGAGGAGGAAATGAAATACAAGTGGACAACTGTATGTACACTCAAGATATATTTAGGACATATAATCAACAGGACTCTGTGAACAATTGAATAGGGACAGCAAAGCATGGAGAATACTTTTAAATGACTTCCAGCTTCCTGTTTAGAATTGTAGGCAGACTGTGATATTATTTACCAATATAGGGAATGTGTTTGGAGCAGATAATGATAGCTCATGAGTTCAATTTTAGATTTATTAAGTTTGAATTTCTTGTGCTGTATCTATTTTTCTTTATGAAGTTAGATACAAGGGTCAATGGTGAGATAAACCCATGTATCCTTTTATATTATGTTTTCCCCATTTTTTCAAAGGATATATATGATATCTGAAATTGATATCCTTTTCTATGCCCTTTGAAGGAGATGCTCCTAGCATGGCATTTTAACCAAATCTAATTTTTATGACTGTGACCAAAATTAAATTTGTCCATAAGAATTAAATTTCAATTAATAGGTAATTGAATTTAATTTTGATAACTAAAAGTTTAGAAAAATGCATAAACGTGTAGCTGAGTAATAATGGCATTTAGTAAAATATAATAAGATTTCTGATCTGATTCAAGCATCCCATAAAAGTCTTTATGATATTTTCTTTCTTCCTCCAAATGGCTTGCTTCAGTACACATGATACAAAATTTAGTTTTTAATCTTCAAGTTGATTTAAATAGTAGAATGCCTGTTAAATAGTTTTTTCTTGCTAAGATGTATATCTACAGTAGACCTAACATCCGCTCTGTACTAAATAGCTGTATAAATAGATATATTATATTTGGAACAGACTCACTGGTCTTAAGAACAAGATTTGTTAATCTGCCCTTAGATTTAAATATGCTTCCACAACAGAAAAATCTATCTGGAGTTGAGTAAAGAGACTTACTAAAGAGCAATAAAGGCAAAAAGAATTAATGCTGCAGTATTTGAGGTTGGTTTTTATCTAAACTTGTGTCTCCCTAATAAATGATCTATTATTTAGGTTTAAATTAATATTTATCACAAATTATATAATTTTAGACCTGGACAAGATCTTAGAAATTATCTAACTTCCTCCATTTCTTTTCTTTTTGGAAAAGAATCAAGCAAGTTTAATGGCTATGTCAAGGTTCCACAGCAAATGAATGTCCAAGTAAGAACCAGACCCAACCAAGATCTCTTATCTATTGCTTGTCCTTGCATACTACGCAATAAATAACTTCTGATTATAGTGGGTCAAATTTTTCTTGTATTTTGCCACATTATTTTGAAATTTTCTTTATATATATATATATGGAGAGACAGAGAGAGAGAGAGAGGGATACAGGCTATTCTTTTATATACACAATTTTAAACTGTTATGATTTTTATCATTATATTTTAGAAGTTTTTACTCTTAATTTCTTTTTCTTTTTACTTCCTTTTTTATTCATCAGATATGACCATTTTTAAAAGGCTATGAATTGTAGGGATAGAAATAGAAAATATGATATTAACAGTTTGTTTTTTAATACAATTTCAAGAAACTTTAAGCAAATACAAAAAAATATAAAAGCTATAACAAAAACATAGAAAAACTGTAATTCCTATAAGTAAATATATATATGTTTGTATATATGTATGGATATACATCATTGTTATATTTCTACTTACTATTTGAAACATATTCTATGATATACAGACAATTACTACATCTATGAAAAGATCAAAATTACAATGACTTGGTTTCCTTTGTAGAGAGAAAGAAATTATTGTGTTATACGAATTTGATTTCACATCACACCCTTTATATATCTCAATAACAAACATTTAAAGAGAATATTACTGTCATCTATATTGAAAAGTTGATACACTATAATCAACACCAGCATATTCTATTTTTAGCTTTATCCATTTGTCTCAGTAAATTGAAAGCTTTCTCTCTGACTCTAATTATGCCTTATCTGCTGATATATAATATACACAATTAGCTGTAAAATAGCCATAGCATGTTTTTTTTTTAACGAATGGTAACAAATGTAGCCATGGTTATTAAATAGTGGTTCTCAAAATTCAACACGTTAGATAGACCTGAAAAACTGAGTCCACTCCTAGAGTTTCCAATTGTGGAGATGTGAAGTGAGGCTGAGAATTTACATTTCTGACAAGTTTCCAGATGACAACCACTGCCTTGCAGAAGTCTCCTCCAACAAACAATCTACATTTGTCCTTATTATTGACTAAATATGGGCCTTAGGGAACTTAGACCATGCAAAGACAGACATATACATATGCTTCATTCATTCATGTATCTGCAGATGTGTTTACCTGTGAAGTTTCATCAGATTTTACCTGGATAAGGTACCAAAATATGAAAAGATGCATTGAGGTAATAATTCATATTACCCTCAGCACCCCAACCCAAACCCAGGCATCCCAACACAGAAAGACACACCATCCCTGTAGGCGAAGGAGAGTGAAGTGTGTACCTCACTTCACCACAAATGCCAGTGCTCACCTGTCCCAGAACCAGGCCAATGCTTGAGTCCCTAGGTGGATTCTGTGTCACTAGACTTCTGGAAGGCTCTCACAAACCCAGGCCATTGGCTCATCCTGGCACTGGGTGGCTCCCGCAGACCTAACCTTTAGACTGGCCCCCAAGACTCAAGACTGTAGGCTGGCTCCCACCGACCCAGACTACTGGCTCACCCTAACATCTGGTTGTCCCCTGCAGCCCCAGCCTCTAGGTTGTCTCCTGTGGAACCAGCCTCCTAAAGTAGCCCAGTAATGGCCTGGCCCCTGTGACCTGGATGCCAGGTCCACCCCAGTGGTCTCCAGCACATGTTTTGCCACTGTGGACAGAGGATCCAGGTCCGCTCATATGGAGCTAAGTTCCAGGTCCATCACTGCAGACTTAAGTACTTGCCCTAGTAAACCCAGGCTCCGTATCCACCCCCACAGACCACACCAGGTCTACTTACCTACTGATGCAGGCACAAGATCTGCCTGCCCAAGGATGCCAGCAGCAAACCACCCATGGATACCACTAGACAGCCCTCTCAGAATCTCTGGATAGGTTGACTGGTGAAAGGCTTTGACTGCCAAAGCCACTCTATAGAGACTGTCAAAGTATTTACTTCCTCAAATATGCAGGCACCAGTACAGAGACATAGGTATCATGACACCACCATAGGAAACTAAGCTTCAGTGGTTGACCCAAAAGAAATGAAGATCTATGAACTGTCAAAGAATTCAGAATAATCTTCTTAAAGAAATTGAGTGAACTACAAGAGAACACAGAGAGAAATCTAAATAAAATTAGGAAAATAATGCATAAACAAAATGAGAATTTCAACAAAAAAATAGGAACCATTAAAAAAAAGAAATTCTAGAGTTGAGAATATGATGATTAAACTGAAGAATTTGATAGAGCTTTAACAGACTTGACCAAGAAGAAGAAAGAATTAATGAATTGGATTATAGGTCATTTGAAATCATCCAGTCCGAGGAGCAAAAAGAAAAAAAGAAAAAAATTAAAGAAAGCCTATGTGAATTATGGAATACTATTTAAAAAAAGATTATGCAGAAGGATAAGAGAGAAAGAAAGGAGAAAAACTTTTATAAAGTAGTAAAGTAGTAGTTCTCACTCATTAGTGAGAACATCCCATTCTGAGGAGAGATTTGGATATCCAAGTTCATGAAGCTTATAGATCATATCAAAGTTTCACTCCATAACAAGCTTCCCCAAAGCACATTACAATAAAACTGTCTAAAATCAAAGACAAAAAGATTTTTAAAAGCAGAAAGAGAAAAAAAATTACATATGAGAACCCCCATAAGTCTGTAAGTGAATTTCTTAGTAGAAATTTCCAGACCAGAAGAAATTGAGATGACATATTCAAAGTGCTGAAATAAGAAGTGCCAACTAAGAATACTTTGCCCAGCAAAGTTATCTTTCAGAAATGAGGAGAGATACTTTCCCAAACAAAAATTGAGAGAGTTATCACCATTAGACTTGCCTTACAAAACTATCTGGTGAAGATATCTGTACATCCATGTTCATTTTAGCATTATTCATAAGAACCAAGATATTGAAACAACCTAAGTGTCCATCAGTGGATGAGTGGACAAAAAATGTGGTATATATATACAATGTATATACAATGGAATTTAATTCACCCATGAGAAAGAAGGGAATACTGACTTTTAGGATAACATAGATGGTCTTTGAAGGCATTATTCTAAATGAAATAAACAAGAGAAAAGCAAATTCTGCATGTTCTCACATATATGTACAATCAAAAAAATCCAAGCTCATAGAAATAGAGACAGAATGGTGGTTGCCAGGGGCTGGGGAGTGTGGAAAATGGGGTGATACTGGTCAAAGGGTACAAACTCTCAGATATAAAATTAATACTTTCTGGGGATCTTATGAGCAGAATGGTGAGTTAAAAAAAACTGTACTGTATATTTCAGTTACTAAGAGAGTAGATTTTAAATGTTATCAGTACAAAGAAATGCTACATATGTGAGGTAATGGATGTGTTAAGTAATCTTATTGTAATCATTTTGTAATATATACATGTATAAAATCATCTTAAGATGTACACCTTAAACTTACATATGCCGTATCTTAATTATATCTCAGTAAAACTTGAGGAATAGAATATTTAGATTTTAGTGGTAAAATGTCACTATTGTGGACCTCTTAGCACTCCTGTTTATGTGCTTTTTATCCACTGATTGTTAACAAAGCATTACAAATTCTGCTTTACACGCACTGTATCATGCAAATGTTTATTTTATCCCTCTAGGACAATACTTTTCACACTTAAGTGGTCATCAGAAGCACCTAAGAAAGCTGTTAAAAAATGAATTGCTAGACCTCACCCTCAAAGTTTCTGATTCAGTAGATATGGGATAAAGCCCAAGAATTTGCATTTCTAACAACTTCCCAGGTGACACTGCTGCTGCTGCTGCTCTGGGAAACCTTGGTCTAGGACCTTAACTGACAAGAATATTTCAGAGGGAAAACATTTAAAGACATAATACACATATATACCCTGGGTGGTTTGTAAAGACTGATGTCTTTATTTTGGAATATAAGGAACCATTCAGATGATTTTCAAAATCCCTTCAATTTAAAAATCCCCTCAATTATCAAAATCTCCTGTATCCTTTGTATGGTCTTACTGCTCCTATATCAGATTCTTACCTTGTGTTAAAATTTAATAGATTTATCTAATGATACTCTGTATTAAATTACCTAAGTAAAATTTTTCACAATGTCTTTATATGTATTATATGCCTAAAATAATGTGACACTTATGAATTTTACAAAATTCAAATTTATGATAATCATCTGAATTGTCTTGACAAGATTAAAGTATAACAAATCTTTATGGAGGGAACTGATTTGTTCATTAGATGCAATATGAAGCAGATTCTGTGATATAATGAACCAGATTATGAATTTTTGAACACATTTCATGAAAGTTCAGTTTCCTACTCTACTTTTGAATTTTCCTTTTCCTAGTGTTAAAATTCAAAGTCAAAATAACCTCATAATGAATACTATGCTTTAAGGAACTCTTGATTGGTTTCTGGCACATGTCTGTCATCTTGTAGAGGTAGTTAGAAAGTGTAAGACAAATACAGTAAACAGATAAGGTTACTTCATTAATAAATTAATATAGTAATTTTATAAATATTTATATATGTTTAAAATCTGTTAAAGCTATCTGTGGGCATGTGAATCACCAAGGTTATTAAATGAAATTATTCCACTATGATCAGTGTTAAACAATCACTTTAGAAAGAAATTTGTTTTAATCCTTTATTGACACCACTCACTTTAACAATTCCTGGACCAAAATTATTACCCGGCTTAGCTATGTAGATCTATGTTCAGTATAGACCTCTGGCTGTTGGTACATATATAAAATCGGAAATTTAATGTTACTTTGACAGTCAAAAATCTGTATAAATCATTTATTAGTATATTAGATAATTTATTACTGTATCTGAAATAATTTATTAGCAGATCAAATAATAATTTGATACATCAGAAAAGTAAAATGTCTAGTGGCATAACACAGAGAGGTGTATTGCTTTTTACTTTGGTTTTATTTGTATTTTTTGCCTGGAGCGTAGTGAGTTGATATCAGTTGAGTAAGACGTGCTTATTACTCACTGTAAAAAAAAGTCAGAGAAAACAAATGATAATAATGCAAGTGACATAGTTCCAGGGTCATGAACTAGAACTAAATGCCAGAGGTAATTGAGACAGTTGCCTAATTGTTGCAGGAATATGTTAAGATTTATTATTCAAATCCAATTCAATATTTAACAGGATTACACTAAAAGCCTTCACTGCAACCACCTCAATAATTTAAAAGTAACAAGTTAAACTTAGAAGAGAATATTAGAACAACGTATACTTAAAGTTAACAATTCTGTTTACTAGGACTTTATATATCCATTTACTTTATTTTTCAAGTTTAGGATATCTTGCTAAGATATATATATAACTTTGTTTCCTCAGTTATTAATTTACCCGTGTACTGGAGCTGAATAACGGTCCTTCCTGACTTCAACACGTGCCCTATCAACAGCAAGGATCCCCTGGCCTTAGAATGAGGCATATACCCCAGCAAGATTCTAGTGAAAAGCTTCTAGTCCAAATTTGCACTCAATCGCTAACATACAATATTTGCATAGTAGGGATTTGTTTAATTCAGTCAACATATGTTGTTGATAAATTGTGATAAGCCAGGAGCCATGCTAAGTGTTGGAAACACCACAATCCCTGCTTATATGGAAGTTACAAGATATTAGAGGTGACACTAAAGCAAACAGATATTTAAAGACAGTATTTCTAGTTCTAAGGTAAAGATAAGGAAAGAATACTATAGCGATATGAAAGGTGAATTGAGGGATTAAGAGAAAACTGTTTATTTGGCTGAGAAGATCTAAAAAACAAATGAGATTTAGCCAGATGAAGAAGGAAGAAGAATGTTCTATATATATATGAGACAGCCCAAAGGCAAAAGAGACCATATGCTGGTTTTTACAAATATAATACTTCAGTATGGCTTGAATGTAGAATATAAAACGGCGAACAGAGAGAAGAAGGTGATGAGATAAGCAGCAATTAGGTTCATCAATAACCTCACTGACCAAACAGAGGCAGTTGGAGTTAATAATGAAGGTACATGCTTTAGGTTGAGATGTGATATGTGAAATGACTAGACAATATTTTCTCGAAAATCTTTCTGGCTACTGAGTTGAAAGAAGAGTGATGGGAGAAAGCGTGTGTTTTCGTGAGCAGTTTGAATGTTCTTGGTAATTATGGCGAGATGCAGTGGTGGACTGGCGCAGTGTTGTAATTTCCTAGGTCTGTCTATGGTAACAAGTGCCACAAACTGAATGCTTTCAAACAATAAACATTTATTCTCTCACAGTTTTACATACAAAAGTCTAAAATCAAGGTGTGGGCAGGACCCTGCTCTCTTTGAAGGTTCTAGAAGATAACGTGTTCCACGTCTTGCTCTTAGTTTCTTGTATCGCCAGCAATCCTTGGTGCTCCTTGGATTGTAGATGCATCATTCCAATCTCTGCCTCTGTCATCACAGGGTGTTCTCCCTGTGTTTCCTTACATAACTTTCCCTCTGTACATTCAATTTCTGTGTCTCTTCTCCTTTTTTAATGACACCAGTCACATTGGGGTAGCGCCCACACTAATGACCTTGTCTTCACTTATTTGCAAAGACCCTATTTCCAAATAAGTTCACATTTATAAAGTACTGAATGTGAGGACTTCAGCATATATTTTGCAAGAACACAATAAAAAAACCCATAACACAGAATGTAAAGAGAACAGCAGAATAATTAGAGAGCTGTTATGGGACCACAGTTGAAATTCAATTTGGAAATAAGTGACTATGGGATAGGGCATGTGAAGAACCAACTCTGAAACCTAGACATTAGAATTAGGAAGCTTCGTGAGAATACATAGTTGTCTAGTATTTATCACAACCCAATGATAGAAAAGTGTAGAACATTTAAGTCAAGATTTTTTTTAACCAGACTGTGCTTCAAGAGCATAATTAAACACCCTTATATTTGCACACAACTTGTGTTGGTATGTTTGTGTGTTGTGTGTGTGTGTGTGTGTGTGTGTGTGTGTTGTACCTGTTTCTTAGGATTATGTCCGTATATTTATTAAATTCTGGAAAAGAAACATGATTGGTCAATCCTCCAAATATCATTGTATAGAGTTTCAATAACTGATTTTTATTCTTACATTTAGACAGAGTACATAACTATATAAATGTGCCACATTGATTGGATCCAAAGTAACATTTCTGTTATTGAACTTACTTGGTATGGTGTCATTGGTATATGTTGAGAGCAATAGGTGGATTTCTGTGAAAACTATTACATATTTAGGGTAGGAATATTGTTCAAGATGTTGTTTACTATATTATACAGTCTTCCCCCACCGCCCAACCCCCAGAATCCATAAAAGATTTTCGTCTTAGATATCATTGCCAGCGATTGTTATGCTTCTCTTAAACAACTTATGTGTTTATATATTAAAACATTGTGAATTATATAACTGATTGCACTTTTTATCTTTGCCTGAGAGGCGAATTGTTTTGTTAAGTCAAAGATAGTATGCAGTAATTTTAACATGCATTTTGTATTCAAATGTAATTCCTGAATTCATATGTTTTCCTACCTTCATTTTTCGTTAATCCATTTCTTTATTCATTTACTTTCTTTTGTTTTCATCAATTATTTTATTTATTTATTGAATGAACAAATAATATTTGAGTTCCTACCATGTGACCATGTATTAGGCATTGTAGCAATTCTCTGGATTCAGTGATGGATACAAATTCTCTCTCTTCACAAATATCTCACAGTCTAGAAGAGGAAGCTTTCTCTTAAGTTAATATTTACACTAGATTATGATTAATATAGTGATCAAAAGATCAAAAAAATAATGTCACATAAAGAGAAAAGCAATTCAAGGAACATCAGATAAGGAACAGCTACCTGTTTTAAAAAACAGGTAGCTGAGCTGAGCCCTAAGTAAAAATTAGCCAAATAAAAAAGAAAGAAAACAAAACTCTGATGAAAACAATCAAAAATGTAAATAAATGGAGACAGATTCCATTTTTGTAGATGCAGTATTACTTAAGATGTCAGTTCTTCAAATTGACCTATAGATTCAATGAAATCTCCATAAAATTCTTGCAAGTCATTTTGTGGATATTCACTGATTCTAAAGTTTATATGGAATGGGAACAATCTAGAATAACCAACACAATACTGAACAAAAAAAACAAAGTTGGAGAACTAACACTACCTAACTTCAATACCTACTATAAAGAGCTATACTATTCTTTCCATTATTTCTTTCCCTGACCTCAGGCAGTTTTCTACCATGCATATGCTTGTCAGTGTTCATCTGAAGACTTAAAGAGGTCTTCCAAAAATATCCAGAACTTTCTTTATCTCTCTCTTTCTTCTTCATGCTGCTCTCTACTTTACATTACTCAGACTTATGTTCTCTAGTTGTCTTGGCCTTTCCAGATTCCCAGATCCATCTAATCAACTCAGCTCCATTCTCCTGGTAACTTTCTCAAGGCATTAAGCTAGAACAGTAATGGGGCACAATTCATTTGTTATCCATAATTTAAGGATCACTATTCTTTGTTGTACGATGTTCATATCTTTACAACCATTGTTTTATGTACTTTTGTCTGTTTTCTATAGTTTCAAATGAGAAGATTAATCAAGTCTATTCCACTAGAAGTAGAAGATGCCAGGACAGTTTAAGAATAAAGAGGGCATATTAATATTTATTCTATAATAATAGAATATGTTATGTGCATCTGTATGAGAAGCCAAATGAACAGAGATTTAGAAAGGAGAAAGCAATCGGTATAGTTAGATATGTTCATTGGTCTTGGAAAGTAGGGGAGAATTGATGATCAGAGTGTCCTGATGAATGGAATGGTGGGAATAGTAACTAGATTAGTGAATCAATGATTAAATGGGATTCAAGAAGTGAAAAAGGGCACATGAAACTTACATTCTTAAGAAGCTGAGTTGAGCAGTGATGGAAGGGTATTGGATGGCATTCTAAGAGAATACAGAATCAAAGGAAGATTTTTTTTTAAATTTTTATTTTTACTGCCAAAATCTTAGTAGAGATAAGAAAAGAAATAAAATTAAAACTGACTATGGATATGGCAGAGATTGGCAAACAATGGCCTATAGACTAGAAACCAGTTTCTGTAAATAAAGTTTTACAGGAACACAGCTATTCCTATTCATTTACTTATTGTTTATGGCTACTTTCATGCTACAACAATAAAGTGCAATAATTGCAACAGAGATTATTATGGCCCCAAATTAAAAAATATATACTATCTGATCTTTTACAGTGCATGTACCAACCTCTGCACTAGTGTCACAGCATGCCATGAAAACATGATATATTCCTAGTCATAAGGAATTTCAAATTCAGCAGCAATCACTTTTAATATATTATACTGGGACAAATAGCATATTAATAATGTTAATGGAAAATAATAGTCTCACATTCTTTCATCTTGTGTAATGAAGGGTTAAAAATAATGTGTCCAAATAAAACTATGAGTCCTTTCTTAATATTAGATTAAAACGTTAACATTGCACACATGAACAAATTATGTTTAATGGTGTAATAAAATTAAACTAAGCTTTATTATTTAAAATAATTTTTCAATTGGTAAGTTGGCATGGCCATTAATCATATATCTTGTAGAATTTCAATAAAGAATAATAGCTACTGTGTTTCCCAGAAAATAAGACCTAGCTGGACAATCAGCTCTAATGCGTCTTTTAGAACAAAAATTAATATAAGACCCAGTATTATGTGTATTATATTATATTATATTATATTATATTATATTATATTATATTATATCATATAGACCCAGTCTTATAGTATAGTAAAATAAGACCGGGTCTTGTATTAATTTTTGCTCCAAAAGACGCATTAGAGCTGATTGTCCAGCTAGGTCTTATTTTCCGGGAAACACGGTAGGGTTTATATGGTTTGATTTTGATATTCAAATTTATAATGTTCTATCATATTCAATGTCAATTAAATAAGAATTGAATGACTAAGTCTTTAATAATTTTTTAACTTTATCTAGGTAAAGAAGTCAAGCCTAAGCCGCCACGTATGTTGTGTGTATAAATAAATAAATAAATAAATAAATAAATAAATAAATAAATAAAACAAATCTTAAATGCATGCTTTAATCATTCTATGATTCCATTGTTGAGTATTTTGCTTAAAGTCAGAGCTTAACCATTTTGTGTAGACAATGTGCTTATTTCCTAAGTGTATTTCTGAGAACATGCTATGCTAAAATTTTCCTTCATCCTTTATTCACTGGAGGTACAAATAAGTACCTTTAATTAACTTTTCATTAAAAATCTTAGTTCAGATTGTTACTTTTTTCTCAAAATTACTCCTATTGTGATTGAAAATGAAGAACCATTATTTGTCTGTTTGTATTAATTTTCTGCAATTATAAGAAGAAAATTAATATGGCTTATTAAAAAACAATGAATAATATGTAAATGAAATATTCATGAGTACAGGAAATTTATCTTTATATAATCAACATTATTATTATTTATCTATATTTTTAGAGCCGCAAGTAAAGAAGGAAGAGAAGCCAGGTATGTGAATTTTATGTATAGATTCATACTTGCAATTCCATATTTATAATGAATAGCATAATATGAGTGTATCTTTGCAAATGTTGGGTCCTAGTGTAAATATTATACCAAAATTTTATCCTTCATCACCTTTTCAAAATAAAGCGAACATACTACATATTTTGTACTATGTGTTTCTAGGGGGGAAAAACAAACTACTTATATAGGTGAAACTGCTCAGAAATTTATATGGTTCAGAAGAAAACAATCGACTAATAGAGCTCAGTTTTACAAAAAAACTACTTTTGCTGATTATATTTGCTGATTATAGGACATAAATATTGTCAGAAAAACAACTGCTCTCACTTTTCTCCTTTTTGGGGGCTCCTGAGTGAATGAATATTTTTGAGGGCTGTAGTAGTCAGCAGAATCTTTTTTAGAAAAACAAAGAGCAATCAAATTCCCAAAATCCTTAGAATTTTGGTTCGTGTTCCCTAACTGTATTAGGATTGTAGATCTGCTGTAATAAAATACCATAAACTCGATGACTAAAACACAGAGATTTAGTCTCTCATAGTTCTGGAAGCTAGACGTCCAAACTCGAGGTGTCAGTAGGGCCATGTGTCCCTTGAAACCTGCAGAGAAGAATCAATACTTGCATCTTCTTGCTTCTGGTATTTGCCAGCAATCTTTGGTGTTCCTTGGATTATACAAGCATCACTCCAATCTCAGCCTCTGTTGTCACATGGACATCATCTCTCTTTGTGTCTCTATCATCATACCTTTTCTCCTCTTCTTATATGGACAATAGTTATATTGGATTAAGGACCTACCCTACTCCCATATGACAAATTCTTAACTAATTCCATCTACAATGACCCTATTTCCAAATAAGGTGACATTCTGAGTTAGTGGAGGTTAGGACTTCAGCGTGTCTTTTTGGAGAACACAATTCAATCCATAGAGGTCTGCTCTCTGCATTCCGCCCCCCCCCATTCATGTCCTTCGTATGGTGCAAAACATATTCACCCCATTCTGCAGTCCTTAAGTCTGATCCATTTTAACATCAACTCTAAGTTCAAAATTTCATCAATTCAAAGTCCCAAATCTCATTATGTAAATCAATTATGGGTGAAACTGAGGGTATAATTCTTCCTGCAGAAAATTTCCCTCTGTGAAACTATAACACCAGAAAACAAATTACTGCTTCCAAAATAAAATAGTGAGATAGTCACAAGATAGACATTGCCATTCCTAAAGGGAGAAATTGGAAAGAAAAACAAAGAGGTCACACGTTCCAAGTAAATCCACAACATAGCAGGGAAAATTCCGTTAGATCTCAAATCCGGAGAAAATTCTCATTGGCTCAGTTCTTGCCCTCTGGGCCTGGTAGGGTGGTGGCTCTGCCCTCTTGGCCCATCTAGGTGGCAGTCATGCTCTGTCTACCTGAGGAGGTCCTATTAGCTCAAGTTTGAATCCATGGTTCTGCCATCGACAATGTTATTCTTTCATTTTATCCCATCTCTGTCCCTTTTTCCCAGGCTGCCATTGCTTCTATCTGTATAATATTCTCAAAAACATGACCAGTCTTGCATTCAGTTAAAGGGTGTCCAAGCCATTGGACAAGAAGGCCCTCCACAGATCTTTCCTGGATCACCACATCTCTATTCCTGCCTTCTGCTGAGATGGTGGATTGGATCTATGAGTCACACATTTATTCTTTACTCACTTTACCAAAATTTGTCCAGCCATATTATTGACCACTCTATCTAAACCATGTGCTTGTTCCTTTTGCTTAACAGTTCATTCCTCAGTTTATTTTCCCTTTCCCATTTTATTATGAGCAGCAAGGAGAAACCAGGCTGAATCTTTCACACTTTGCTTGGAAACTTCCTCAGCTAAATACTCATGTTCTTCGCTTGTAAGTTCTACCTTCCACCCAATAGAAGAATACAATTCAGCCAACTTCTCTGCTCCTTCATAACAAAAATCACCCTTCATCTAGTATATAGTAACATGCTCCTTATTTCCTTCTGAGACCTCAACAGAAACACATTTAACATTCTTATTTCTAACATCGTGTTCATGATGACACATGTATTCTCTAAGATGACAGAAGCTTTCTTTATAGCTCTCCTCAATTCTTTATGAATACTCATCAGAATAGCCTTTAATGTCAATATTTCTGCCAATTGTCTTTTCAAGGCATCTAGTCTTTTTATATCAAGTGCCTCAAAAATCTTCGAGCCTCAACCCATTACCTAATTCCAAAGACACTTCCATATTTATAGATATTTATTACAGCAGCATCCCACTTCCCAGTACCATTCCCAGGATGCCTGGAATAAAGTACCACAAAATTGGGTAGGTTAAAACAACAAAAATTTATTCTTTCATAGTTCTAGAGGCTACAAGTCCAAAATTAGGATGTCAGCAGAGCCACACTCTCTTTGAAGCCTATATAGGAGAACCTTTCCTTGCTTGTTGTAGCCTCAGGCATTTGCCAGCAATCGTTGTGTCCCTGGGCTTGTAGAAGCATCACTCCAATTTCTGCCTCCATCATCACATAGTCATCTTCTTCCTGTGTGTCTCTATCCTTGTTTCTCTTTTCCTCTTTTTATAAGGACACCAGTCAGATTGGACTAAGGACCCACCCTACTCCAGTATGACCTCATTTTATCTTATCTAATCACATCTGCAACCATCCTATTTCCAAATAAGGTCACTGTGGGGTCAGAGTCCCAGAGAGCAGTTTCCAGGCTCTGGGCCTCCTGTGGAAAGGTGCTGGCTCCGGTAGTAGGTGGCCATCAGCTGTGACTAGTTGGCCATCAGCTGTAACCAGTTAGCCATTAGCCACTAATATAACTGCCGTGGCTACACTAGGGGGTTGGTTGGCAAAGAAGCGGACGGCAGGTTGCTGATCATGTGTCTCCCACCCAGCCTCCAGCGAGAATATAGTGGTATGACTCCCCTATCTATGGCTCTGGGTGTTCCTTTTTGACCTCACCATATCCTGCGTTCTTGTGTGGGGAACAGGAGCTGAGTCCCTGCATTACAGTCACATTGTGGGGTACTGGGGGTTATGACCTCAAGATACCTTTTTTGAGTGGGACACAATTCAAGCCAGAACTATTCTACACAACAAACATCTTTGGAAAACATAAAATTCGGGTTGAAATCAATTAGCAGTAGCAACAACTTAATGACCGACAAGCATGTGGCATGATTCTAACTACTGTCTGTTTAATAGTCCAGCATTGACAAACCAGCATGAAACTGGAATAATTTTTAGTACAATTTTGCTTTTCAATGATGGTAAACAAAATAAAATAATTTCCAAAACTGAATTTGTGCTCTAGTTAACTGTTATTCAGATTTAAAATTTTCTACTTTGGGTTTTCCCTTCAGAGTCACAAGTTAAAAGGGAAACAAAATCAAATAACAATATTTTTATTCTTAAATTGATAGAGCTGACATTACCTTCATTTTAGAATTAAAAGAGGCTTACCCCTCACCAGGGGAGAGTTTACACAGAGCCGCCCAGATCCTCATTATTTGGCTTTAAGTGGGCCTCAGCACACTCCAGTTTTCAAGAAACATTTCTGGGGGTTTTTGAAAACAAATGTGATCATGTTTAACTTGTCAGTTTCTTTCTGATAACTCACACGAGTCATAAAAATCATAGGTTACTGAGATTAGAAGAGAAAGAGGACAAGAATTATTATTATATATAATTACATATAATTAATAATTATTTGGCATCTGCTATAACTTAAAGAATAACATAAGATTTTTAGTTTTGTCATATCACTATGAGAGACATGAAACATGACAATTATTAGTTGTACTTAATATCTATGAAAACAATCCAATAGACTAGCTTCAGAAATTAAACTATTTTTCCAAGATTGTCAAGTTAAATATTGGAGCTAGGATTCTGCCCATGTCTGATTTACTCAAAATCCTGGGTTCTCTCCCTAAGAGATTGTCTTAGACTAGCAATCATTTTATTAAGAGGAAACATTGACCTAAAGTCAGGATAACCTTTCTAAGTTTGCATTGCTATTTAGTGCTGATATCTTAGCTCTGGTACCAACTAGCTATTGACTTGAGGCAAGTGACAAAAACCCTTAGTTTCTGTGGAAACAATTATTTCATTATAAAAATTACTTATCAGGATTCTTCAATATCACCAAATTCAAGAATTGAAGCCTAGATGTATATGCAATATTATATTATTCCTTTATTCTCACCAGATCTTAGCAACTAATCATAAGCTTGAGTCTAGTTGTTCTCATAAATAATATATTTTAACAAGGCTCATAGATGCCTATTATCTCATGACTTATTTATATTTATTTGCTGCAGATGAGTGTGTATTACTGGACATAAATACTTTGCATATCACCTACAATATTCATTCCTCACCAGAAACCTAATACTATTTAAAACCTCTAGTTAGGCCTACTACCATTTAAAACTTTTATTTATTATTGTTAAATAGTGTGGTTGTGTAGTGATTTAATTGAATGTTATTTATTTCTATAAATAAATATTTTTTAGCTTCATCTGAAAAAGCTCAAAGCACAGTGTATATATGAACTTTATCTATAATGTTATATAGAATTTTTAGCAAGAAAATTTTAAAATATTTTCAATAATATAAATTTGCAATTTCTGTTTCAGTATTGATACTTCATTATAGCCTACTTTTTGGATGTTACAGGTGCTTAAATGTAAATAAGAATTCTTGGTATATTGTTTTCATGCAACCAAACCTTTTTATATAAACTACGATGACATGAAAATTTAGGAATAGGTTTTTTTTTCATGGGCACAATTGGTGAATCTACATTATTTTCTACTTAACAATGGCCTAACTCACAGAAGAAATTCACTGTCTTACTTTATAAAGCTAGACACCTGAAAAGACTTCATTTTTATTATTTTCAGAAGAAATAATGAAACAAGAAAAGACTGTTTCTCAATGTAAACTACGTATTGTATAGGTAGTATTTGTAGTATCAAATTATCTCTCAATTTTCTAGTTTTAGCAGAATAAAGAGCTTAGAGTCTATTCTAAAGTTCTTAGTTAGGATTCATGTCTTAAGCCATCCAGGTCTAGAACATCTCCAGTTTTTGTCATCTTCACAGTGTTTTTTGTACTGATGACTTGACCAGTCCTATGTTACTACACAACTAGTCCTCCTTTCCCATCAGAGGCTTAATTTAGCACAATCATCCCCAGCATTCAGATGAATGGGCTCTATATGTTATTTTATTTTGTTCTGTTTGGGAGACATCCTTAGAAAACATTTGTAATTCAGATTGGCTCATTCAAACGTGACCATTTTAGACTCCAAAACAAGAAAAAGGATATACACATTTCTCTCTACTTTTCCTCCTTTCTTCTTTACTCCGTCTTTGTCTTCCTTCCTTCCTTTTTATTCCTTGTTTTAAATTTAGGAAAAAGTAGAGGTAAGCCAATGTGTTCCACTAATAAAGAGAAACACAGAATTTACCAAGGTGAGTTTAATAATTGGTTTTTATTTCAGACGAGCAACTTTATTCAAGTTTCAGTTTAAGCTACTTTAATAAGAATTTAATTTTGAGGCAGTCCCAAACCTCAACTATTCTGTAGAATTTTTTCCTTTATTCTAGGATAAATGATTTATCCAGTGTTGTGAATATGGTTAGTACAGAATCTTTAAAAAGTTAAAACATACTTTCTTTAAACATATCTTAGGAAACCTTTTGCTTATAATTTTTAAAATTTTACTTTAGAGAATCTGTTTACAATGGGTGTGAGTCAGGTTGATTTTATTTGCCTATGCTTTCAAAAACATGAGACATTAACAGCAGAAACCCTAGGAATAAAGAAAGCGGAGCTGGAGAATAGAGAATAGCTGTCTATGTCGACATAAGCAGAACCTTAGAAACAATTTTTAGAACCTCCTAATTTAAAGAATAATGAAAACCTGTTATTTCTTCATTGTTCCAGATGTCAGTCATTTTGAGGTGAAATTACAGAAAAAACGAAAGATTTTAGTCTTTGAATATATAGAAAATATGTTCTCCTCTAGCTACACCTTTCTTTTATTTCAATAATAACACTCATACTCTTTAAATTCGGTTTCCCAATAAAGCTTTTCCATTAGGATGTTTGACCAGCTGATTGACACCCATGCTGAATACTTGAAAACTTTAACTTTATATAGGATCATTATAATAATCTCCTTGACTCAAATCTTTAACTATGTCGATAAAAATATAGGGAACAGAAGACATTCTGTATATGTACCACTTTTGCCCTGCCCTAGCTTTACACCATAAAAAAAACAAACAAACAAAAACTTAAGTTTTCCTGCTAACCCTAGGTTCCCAGGGAGGTATCTTGCACAAGAAAGATAAAAAAATGTCTTCTTCCTATTCTAATTCAATAATGAAAAGAGGATACATGTTTTATAAAACAATACTTCTGTGTAGAAAAATACAGGGAAATATAGTGAAGGCAAGGGATAGGTTGTGGCTTGGCAGGTTAGGGGATGATTTGAATTAGGAAAACTCTTATAGCAAGAAAACTTCAAAGGACATCTGCAGATGAACAAGTTTTTTTGTGCTCCCATCCAATTTGAATAGAAGTCATCACTTGCTATTTTATTAAGGAAACAGCTACGTTTATGTCAATATTGGTGTTATTTCAAAGTGAATACAAAATATCAAGGTTGAAATATGTCATTGTTTTGTACTGACACATTTAAAATTTCTACTTGTGACAACATTTTTTTCCTATCACAGAAGAAAAAGTTGTCAAGCAGGTAAAAGCTACCACAACAGAAAAAACAGGTTAGTAGATATTTCATATTTTTCTTCTATGTATCAGTTTTATGTTCTGTGGGTACACACACACACACACACACACACACATGCACACACACACACATCTTCACTGGTTTGCATACTTTTAGTGCCATATATTCAAAGATTATGAATTCTTATAAATGACTAAAAGATATACTCAATAAAAATTAACACTGGAAAATTAGAATGACATAACTTTAGTTTTTAAAAGTGTGATTGACCTAAACTTACATATAATTCATGAGGAAATCCATATTATGCACTGATTACCATGTGCTATTAGGTGTTTAGTCTTATTTTCAAAGCATATTTTCTCAAATTTTAAAGTCACAAAAATCTGAAACTTTCTGTTATTTATGTATTCTATGGAATAATTTCCTCTCATGAGAGATCCACAGACAGTTACACGGAGCTGCCCCAGTTAAAGATCAACAGAATGTATAATATTAAAGCAAAACAGTCCATCCCTCATTGTTTCATGTGAGAAAAACAAGGACGTACACACACTCTTGCAGTTCTAGAGCTCTTTTCTGTAAGGATGAACAAAACTGAGTCTTTATCTCTGCTGACATCTGTAACCACTGAATCTCTTCCATTTGATTCCAAGACAGAAATCCTACCCACCTTAGTCATGAATAGTAAATCTCTTATTAAAAGTAAATACAATAGAAAAAGTCTGAAAAGTAATTTCTTTCAACAGAGATAATCATGATAATAAGGATTTAAATACAGTTTCTCAGAGGAAAGTATAATAAAATTCAGGAAAGAACTAATTTTTTACAGAAATTATAGACTATTATTACGTGAGGAAGAAAGAAACTCCATAAGGCCATTTCACGTTGTCTCCTATGACCATTTTACTCTATTCCAACCATTGCCTAAGCTCATAATTTTAGTTAATGTTCCTCTAATTTTCACGGTAAGTTGTTAATACGATCCTCTGAGTATCTCATTTAGTTATATAGGTATTTGGAGATTATGAAGAAACTAGCCCAATGTATCTGTGTTTCAAATATATACTAGTTTAAAATTTTGCATACATTTCATGTGTCTTAGTTTTTTTTAGCAATGTGATTAATGTAGTCACTGACAGTGAAATAATAGTGCTCAGAGAAAATGGATTACGCTTCTGATAAAAAGAGAATCTAAAACTAAGAAGGATAAGTATAAATGCTAAAGAGTTGTTTTTCCCCATGGTTTATATTCATCAATATGACATTTATTTTCCTCCATTCTCCACAGTCAAGCCCAAACCAGCAAGTAAGAGATGAAAAGAATAAAATTTCAATAATATTGCTTGGTCATTTCAACTTTAACAATTTGCTTTTTTTTTAATTATTATTTTTAGTGTTGCCTAAGACTAAAATACCTATAAAGGTGATAAATTAATGTTTTTGCTATGGCTTTGATTTAACATCCTTATCTTTCTCTACTAATTAATAGTTAACTATAATTATACAGCATAAATCTCTGGAAGTTATATCACTGTTATCAATATTAAAAGAGTGAGTCCATATAGGCTATAAAATAACACTAAGAAGCTAGTGTGATGAGAATCTTTTAAACCTTCATAATGAATAATAAAAAATAAGAAATGGTATACAATTGCTGGCAATATGAACAACATATTATTTTTAATGTGTTTGCTTTAAGAACTATTAATTATACTGTAGGTACTTGTTGGTATTTAGAAATCCACAGAATTATAAACATTTTGCCATTTGTTTATTAAAATCATGGAATTTTCTCATGAGTATGGACTTTAGAGACCAGACATTTTATTGTTTAGGAGTGATACAAAGATTATTACAGTTGTAGAGTTTAAAAGGTGATTATTGGGCTCAGGAAGACATGAACATTTGCCCATTATCACAAAGGTAGGAAATATATCCAAAATTGTGTCAAAATTGTCATGATGATCCTTGAATGATCTGTATTTGTGAAATGGAAACTTAGATGAAGTCATGAGTAGCTATTGGTCAAATATTCTCTGGGTCTTTATGAAAATGGATTGACAAGGTACAAAGATCAATTTGGTAAATCTAGTTAGGAAGCTACATAAGTTGTTCAGGAGATATGGTGCAAACGTATGGGGCCTAAATGGAATATATATTCAAATCAAAAAACCTGTTGCAAATATTTTGAATAAACATTTGAATAATATTATTGTTACTATAATTCATTATACTTTGGTATTGCTATGATTACGACAGTTTAATAACTTGAATATTAGCTACTTAATTTCTTTTTATTTTGCATGCTTATTTAATATTAACATTTATGCAAATTAAGTTCATAGAAGTTCATTCTTGAATGCTGTCAATCCCTAATTTACATATATCCAATTTAATCTTTTGACAACATGGGTCCCACATCTTCTCACCTACTTCACTGCTGATGCACCATGTTGGGGGAAAATTGTAGTACTTAAGAGAATCTCCAAATTCCGGAGTGAGATAAGCAAAGCCAGTTAAATATCAATAAAAGCTCAGGAGCACTAACCCTGGAAGTGATTAAAAAGAATTAATGCTTGACAGTGATCTTCTCTATTTCAAAGTATTCTCAACTTCATTCAAAATATCCTACCCTATGTGGCTTCATTTGAAATTCCAATTTGATGAAAGAGAGAGAAATCCTATTTTTTGTTTTTTAATTCAAATATTTTTCAGAAGACTAACAGATATCAATTACAAATTTTGATTTCATTTGTAGACTCCTTTACTTAGTTTACATACATCTGTGAGAAATCTAACTGGACCTGGAAAGAGAAGGTGGTTCAGTGAAATAAAAATACAAATGTGGTATTTTCTGGAATAAGGCAGGTCTGGGTTAAATTTTCAACAAGAAGCTAATGTCTAGCACCAAAATGCTTCAGACCCAGCAATGAAGGAACTAGAAAGAGTCAAAGAGGTAAAGAGAGAGCTTGTAAAATGCCAAAGGTAATTTGTCATCTGCTTTAAAATATCCCCAAGGGATGAGTCAACCTTTACCAAAGAGAAAAATCCTCTTCTTATTATTCCCCACTTTGTCATATTCTATTCTCTTTTTATACCACATGTCCCCAAGAGGGTTAGTAGGTTTGTAACTGTCTTACAGGATGCCCTGAGAATCAACCTGACCTTGTTTTTACTGTGTTTCTATGACTATATGCTTTCTGTGTTCCAATTATATGCAAATGACTTTGGGGCCATGCTTCCCATGTAAATGAGAGTAGCCTGTAAATATATAAATAAGAAATGCTTCCTACACAAACAATCCACAGATTGTCAGTTAATTTTGATTTTTTTCTCTAGAAAAAGGTAAATATCAAGAAAAAAAATCTCCACCTATCAAAACAGGTGTTATTGCATTTTTGGCTTACATTATCTTAATTCACTACTTTAACTAAATTTGAAAATTAAAGCAAAGCATAAAATGGCTTTTCATTTTATTTTCTGATCGTGTTTAGTCCTGTGGTTTTGTGGTAAGATCTAGTTTATCTGACATGGAGCTGTGGTATTATTGACAATGAAACATTTTGCTAAATATTATAACCAATATATGTGGATTGCCAAAAATATTACTATAATGCAGCAGTATTAACAAAATAGCATTTTCTTTCATACTCACTTGAACCTTTCAAAATATTCCGTATTTCACTGTTGTCAGTGTTAATGTCATTTATCATACTGATGACATTGATTCACTGTTGATAGTATTGTTCAATATTCTATCAAATTGCACTTACTACATTTTACTCAAAACTAATCTGAATTTCAACATAATATATTTTCTTAAAATAGAAATTATCCCATTCTATTATAGTTAGTTTAGTTCTTTTAAGGATATATATCCATTTTTAAAATATATAATATTTTGCATGGTTCAAACATATATGATGCTAACTGAAAAAATATTCCTCCTTTTCCTTTTTATTACCTATTCTATCAGTACCAATTCCCAAAATATCTAATAATATCTAATATATAAACATTTTTATTTCTTAAAGTATCCTTCTACCAATATACATAAATGCATATATACATACGTATATACAAATATATATATATTCCCACTTTTTTTTACACAAATCATGACATTGTATAAATAGCCCTTTCCCTATATTTTTCTATTCAATAGTGTATTTTGAAGATTTTTTTATATCAGTAGATAAAACATTTCCTCATTAATAGTATTCTTATATAATTGTACACAATTAACTAGTCTTTGATTTACATGTGATTAACAAGGTTTCTTTAATGATACACAATAATAAATATATCTACCTGTCTAGTTTTGTGAATTTATCTTTGGGATAAAATTTATTAAAGCAATATTGTAATAAAATTGTATATTCAATGTAAGTTTATAGATATTCTTAATTGTTCTCTAAAAGAGTATTATTTTGTATTCCCCGCTGTTAATGAATTAGTTAGTTGACATAATTTTGGATGATTCAAATTCTTCGCAATCATGAACAAATGTTTCCTACTTTTTAATAAATAAATATATCTTGAGGTGTAAGACTGAATAATTAAAGCTTTTAATTAATGACTTCAGAAGACAAGGTATATTGGAGAAAGAGATCATTTCTTTAGATGGTATATTTTTGTGTTTATCACCTACCATTCATTTAATCTTCCTGAGACTTTATAACGTCAGCTTCTTCATTCACAAACTAAATTGGGGGAGTTTGAATAGTTAATGTTAATTAATATTCATATGTATTCTAAAAGGAGCATGGTAGAATATGCATTTTATGCCATTCAGAAAAAGAAGTTCAGGTTATTGTGAGCATTCATAGTGCCTCAAATCCAAGATGAGATTTTATAGGAATAAAGAGGAAACCAAGAAGAATCTATACTTTGAAGCTTTACGACTTCATCTTTCGGGACTACATTGGGAATATGACTTAAAAATTACTCAAAATGCATTGCCTATTGCTCATTTCAGTGTAAGTTATCTTATTCCTAATTTAATTTGAACAAAAAGAAATAGGAAATATAAATAGCTAATATTTTACCTACAGGTAGAAAATTATCACTGATTTTTTTTTTCCTTTTTACTTTTTAGACCAACCAAAACCAGCTTCAAGTAAGTGTACCATTTTAGAATTTAAGAACTTGGTATTTAATTAATTTAATTTTATAATTTCTTTGAATTGTACATGCAGAAACAATGTATAGTATATTTATTAATGCAATAGCCATCATGCCATTAACTATATAAATGATTCAGATTGACAGAATATTCTATTTATTGAATGTATTAATCCTTGAACAAGTAGTTATTGAGCATTTATTAGGTATATTACACTGTACCGGGATATACGAAGGAACACCTAAAATCATTTCTGTTGTCATAGCTGTGTAATTAACTCATTTACCATGACAACTAATACCTGTGGGTAAAAAAAGTGGTAGCATTTCTCATTTATGTACTTTCAGTTGTTTGTTAATTTGTATTGAATAAACACAGTACGGAGATACACTAATAATCACTACTAGGTCAAGAAAAATTCAGAACACGTCATACCTGCCTTCAATTATTTAATTTTAACATATTAGCTTTTTGTTTTCTTATTTTTTCAAAACTTGCAGGTAAGTTGTTTTTAGTATATCAGAGTTACTGTTTTATTTTAATGTTTCAAACAATATTAAAAATGCAACCATTTATGACATTTTGAAAATTTATGAAATTTTATAAAAATGAAATTACTTAATACTGTTAAATCATGACCCAGGCTTTACCCTGGGGTAAAAATATGTGCATTTCAGTCAAGAGTGTATCTAGAAGTTATACCCAACGTTTTTAGATGACAAGGATTCATGTGGTTCCTTACGAATGTTATGACAGATTCTTACAAGTGCAGTTACAGTTTTCTTCTGAATGGATTCCATGCCAATGTTAAAACATTAAATGTTGCCTTTGGGTTGGAGAAAATCTCTAGTCCATTTAGTTTGTATTATTACTACTAATGTGAAGAATATAATAAAAATTAAGTGTTGATAGTCAAAACTAGAATGCTAGTATAAAATATAATCATTTGCAAATACTGTTTTCTTGATGAAACATTATTCATTTTCTATCTTCATTATAATAAAATATTTTAATCCAATTTTCTTGAATTTGAAAATAGCTTCCAAAAAAGTTATATAAGACTGATAGTTAAATGTATCAGGTTTAGAGAAGACGTTATCACTTCAACTGATTTGTGAGGAAATATATATTTTCAGAAACCTGGTATGTTATATTTTAAAATATTGTTAGTCTACGAATTTCTTTAAAGAACAAAATGAAAGTGGTTCTGCATTATTATAGTCTATGGACAAATAACATTTTATAGCTTGTTTCACTACTCCAACTGTAGTCACAACGAGTTGAGTTTATTTCAGTGATATTTTCAACCTCATCCCACAAACCCATCCTTTATTTTTAGTGCATCTTATGCATGAAGTTGCCTTATAAATATTCAATGAATGCATGCATGCCTGGATATATGAGAATCATGTTAAAAGTTTATGTAATGGAGATTTATAATTTGTAAATTATAATTAACAGAACAAACCAAAGGACTTAGAATTCATTAATTCTACTATGTGTGAAGAGAGTTTAAGATTAGAGGAAGAGGATAATTGGAGTTAAAAATACGGTGACGGAAGGAGAATTGACTCTGGGTGGTGAATACACACTGTGATATATTGATGATGTATCACAGAATTGTATACTTGAAACCTATGTAATTTTACTATTCATTGTCAATCCTATAAATTTTAATTAAAAAAAAGATTAGTCTCTAGATTGGTTCTATTTTCAAAACAGATTCCTAGTTACAGTTTTCAGAAATATTAGTTATCAGTATGTTTCTGTGGCATTTTATATACATGTGTCTATTGTCATTACTGTTGGAATTCAATAAGAAATATCTGCAGATGAAGCTCAATTTTCTGCTACTGAAATATAAAACTGCTCCTTCCTTTTATTTTTCTTTCTTTTTTTCCCTATTATATTCTTCTTTTCTAAAGAGGAAACATCAGAAATCAAAGAATCAGGTAAATATTTCCTTCCCAAGAGGAGGTAACAAAGATCTGTGGACATAGTATATAAATGTGAACCTCTATGTAGCTGGGCAATATTTGGGGAAAACCCTTATCTGCTCACATTCCCAGTTTCCTCACCTATAGAACAGGCATAATAACTTCTCCAAAGGCTTGTTATAAGTATTAAATGAAATAATATACATAACCTCTCCACTACATACTTCGCTGTCACTCATTAAATATCAGTTTCCTTTTCACTGTTGTCTGATAAATATAGTTGAACAATATCATCAATCAACTGAAACTCTGTTTTGAAAAGCAAGTGTCCACATTTTGCTTGGAGATATTTTGTGACGTTCGTTATTTTTATTCATTAGTTTATTTATTGAGCATCTATAACACCAGTCAAATTCTTGTTTCCTAAAGACAAAAGCTGTAAATGTAGATTTTTTTCCCTGGTTGTTACTAGTTTAAATATGTTAATAATACATGGCTTACTATAGTTTTACTTCAAAGCATGTAAGCACACAAACAAAGCGGTGGGGCTTTGCCATACTGGTGACTTAATGAATATAAGCCAAGTAACCAAGCATAAGAAAAATACCAGGGGTGCCAAAAAAATGTATACAAGTGGACACTTTGGTCAGCGTTGCTTAAGCAGTAGTCTGCCGTAATCAGAAGTGTCTGCACACTGATGGTAAACATTTTGAGCACCTCTTGTAATTGCAGAAGTCAAATGTGACTTGTATTCATCTTTTGCTATTGGTATATATTGAGAATTACAATTTTAATAGTTTTTTTTCCCTTTCTTAAAATGTGTATACTTTTTTTGACACCCTCTGTATATATGTTCTCACAAGAGAGAGACTCTTTCTTCACATCTTGAAAAAGCTGATCCCTCCCGCTTCACTTATGGGATTAAGTCTCATTTCCAAATGCTTGTTCCATGATTGAGTAAAAAAATTTATGTTTTTTAAGCCAGTGATTTCTGTTGTTTTTTTTTTCCTTTCTCCTAGGGAAGAAGAAAATTGAAAAATCTGAAAAGGAAAGTAAAGGTAAGACATGAACATCAAATTAGTGATAAAAATATAGGGATAAAAATATATAATTATACAAATGTTATCACTTAAAAGCAATTTATGATTTTAAAGCATGCATCAGAATTGCTGCTCATTGTAGGATTACCCACACAAGAGGTGTAGGTATTGAATTATTATTAGATACCTAAAAAGAATAGAAATTTAGATACTAAAGCAAACTCTACCTGTTACTGCTAAATTAACACCTCAGAGTTCTTTTCATATAACGCCTAAATTGTCAATATTGACCAAACAAAATGCAACTCCAAACCTTAGCAAGAGCTTTGAATAAATATAATACATGACTCTAATGACCATTTTTCTCTATAGAAACAGCAGAAATGAAGCATCTTAAAGAAGAAAAAAATATTTTTAAAAGCTTAAAAGCCCTGAGCCAAAATATTTGAGTCCAATTTTATTTATATCATTTTTATCTGTATAAAACTTTCATTTAGGTATGTGATGAGTGCTGGTTTTATTAAAAGAAGATATGTGGTAAATAATTATTGGATGTGTAGTAATGTCAAAGGAGCAATGGATGGCAGGCCAGTCCCTACAAGTATGCACCCATGTGTTGTGCCACTGGTGAGCAACAAATGAAAAGCTGAATCGCAGTGTTGCTTTTTCATTAACACTGGATTTATTTATTTAGTAAAGTACACAATGGCATGTGATAATCAACGTAGTTATCTGAGAAACTTATAAAGGTCTTAATCATCAAAGAAATATACTATTAAACCAGGAAGAAAGCATTCTTAGACATATCAAAAGATTACTAATAACAAAAGAAGACACGTTCTTTTGGTTTACCCCCAAATTCAGTTATATGAACAACACATTGTCCATGGATTCTAATTACTTTAAATCCCCTGTAATTGCCATATACATGTTATATCTGTTTTGTGCAAATCAAAAAATCTCTACTGCTAACATTTGTGTTTGTTAAGGGTTAGTAACAAATAATTTTTTTAAATCACCCTGATTTAAAAAACACCCTGATTTACAACATTTTAATTATTCCTATGTTGATAAAATTTAGAGTTAAAGTGAACTGAATTTTTTATGAAAATTGCTTTAAAAATTGTTATTTTAATTAATATTTTCTTTTTTTAAATATTTTAATTACAGTTGGCATGCAATATTATATTAGTCTCAGGTGTGAAACATAGTGATTAGACATTTATATAACTTACAAGATGATTACCTCAATACATCTAGTACCTATCTGACACCGTACATAATTATTGCAAGAGTATTGACTATATTTCCTATGCTGTACTTTATATCCCTGTGACTGATTTGTAACTGGCAATTTGCACATATTACTATCTTCCCATTTTTCACCTATCCGCCCACCCCTTTCCCATCTGGGAACCATCAAAATGTTCTTTGTATCTATGAGTTTGTTTCTGTTTTGTTCATTTATTTTGTTTTTTAGATTTCATATGCAAGTGAAATCATATAGTATCTCTCTGCCTCTGCCTGACATATTTCACTTAGCATAATACTTTCTAAGTTCTTCCATATCTTCACAAATGGCAAGATTTCATTCTTTTTTATGGCTGACTAATATTCCATTGTATTTTAATATATATACCACATTCATTCATTTATGGACACTTAAGTTGCTTTCAGATCTTGGCTATTGTAAATAATGTTGCAATTAACACAAAGATACACATGTCTTTCCAAGTTATTGTTTTGAGTTTCTTCATCTAAATACCCAGAAGTGGAATAGCTGGGTCCTTCTTTGTCTCTTAATATAGCCTTTTTTTCTAAAGTCTATTTTGTCTGATGTGAGTATTGCTACCTAGCTTTTTTTCATTTCTATTTGCATGAAATGTCTTTTTCCATCCCGTTACTTTCTTTGTGTGTCTTTCAATCTGAAGTGGGTCTCTTGTTAGCAGCATATGTATGGGGTTTGTTTTCTTATTCATTCTGTCACCCTATGTCTTTTGATTGGAGCATTTAATACATTTACATCTAAAGTAAGTATTGATAATTATATAGTTTTGCCATTTTATTATTCATATTTTGTATCTTTTTTTTTATTTTTCTTCTTAGAGAATTTCCTTTAACATTTCTTGTAAAACTGGTTTAGTAGTGATGAACTCCTTTAGCTTTTTCTTGTCTGGGAAGCTCCATATCTGCCTTTCAATTCTAAATGTTAGCTTCGCTTGGTAGAATAATCTTGGTTGTAGGTGCTTGCTTTTCATCACTTTAAATATTTTGTGCCAATCCCTTCTGGCCTGCAAAGTTCCTGTTGAAAACTCAGCTGACAATCTTATAGGAGCTCCCTTGTAGGTAACTAACTGCTTTTCTCTTGCTGCTTTTCAGATTCTCTTTGTCTTTAATTTGCATTATCTTTACAAACAGTCCCAACTAGAAAAGAAAGTCATCAGTCACACAATGTGACAAAAGATAATATTGAATTTTGATCAAATGCTATGTTGATATTGAGATACTTGAATTATATTGGCATAATATTAACACTAAATTATTTGAAAGCAAGGATGTCTAGCAGGCATACACTTCTGCTGATAGCAGAGGAAGTGGGCAGGTAGGATATCTAGCGAGAAGCTTAAATTTCAATGAAAAACTAGAAATGTGGAAAAATTGAAACTATGAACAGTATGAACATTCAATAAAGTATTCCAGTACACATCAGAAGACAAAGTTCTCTATTTTAAAAGACTTTTGTATCATGAGTATAGTAAAAAATGACATAGTAGTAAAAACAGATAGAGATGAGATTTATTTTATCTATCGCTGCATAAAATATAGCTAATATCATGAATATATTTTTGATCATTTATAAATTGGTCCTTTAAATTAATTCAACCCAGACACAAAGTGAATGGTAGAGAGCAAATACTCACAGCAAACAGATGTGCTTTACCTAAAATGAGAATGACCTATTTTGGTGATATTGATTATCATAAAACTATAAGGTTATCAATGAATTATGTAGTCTGGATGATACCATTTTAGGTAAATCCAATAAATTCAAAATATAATGGAATGTGGGTTGTCACAGTGTGAGGAATATAAATGATAAATGTCTAGCTATTACTTTGTTTTGTGCACCTGAAACTAAAAAAAAAAAAAAAAAGAATAACCACCAAATATATATATATATATATATATATATATATGAATGTAAATGCTTTAAATTCTAAGGAGCCAAGTAAAAGTGCTATAATTGAGCAAGTATTTTCATTCATAGTACATACATAAACCTCCAGTATGTGTGTATGTGTGTGTGTGTGTCTGTATGGGTGCTGGGTCGGGGGGTGAGGTATCTTGTTTTTCACCCGTTCCGTCTTGCTGCTCACTGTAGCATGTACACCTGAAATGATGGGACATATTTAAAAATATAACAGACATAAAATTATTAGTGATTTAGACATAATTATCAGTAATATTAAGGGGTAAATTTTAGAATAAGAGAGCAAACCAAATTTGTACAAAGCTAGATAAAGGAGCAACTTTTATATTGAAACTTTCTCCAAAATAGTATTCAATATTTTCTAAGATAACCAGCGAGAAAAATAGAAGAAATCAATTACTTAGAAAACGCATAGTTATACCCTTTCCTACTATTAGTTTACTTAAGCCTTAGTACAGAACCAGTTATTATGTCTAGTTTGAAGATGAAGTAAGTGTGATGAAGGAAAGTCTAACATCTCAGTATGTTTACATGGTAGAGACAGGAAATTGACTCCAAGTCAGTATGACGCCAAAGACTTAACAGTTATGCTCATTCAATCACATTTTACTCTCCTATCACACTGTGGCAAATATAAGGGAAATCTTTCTACCAATCTGAGCAGCCTAAAGATAAAATGTACCCCATTTTTTTAACAAGGAGATGGTCTATTAAAACTATGAGTAGAAAGCTGTACAAAGAATTCAGACATTGGATGGATACTCCCTTCTTACCCCATCCTGTGACTCTATCATTTCAAAGATCTTTTTATGTTATGAATATACAATAGGGAAGAATTGTTATATATAAAAGCATACAAGTAAATCCAACCTAGAGACAGGTGAGAGTGTAGGCACATTTTTATTAATCATTCATTCAATAGATAGTTCATTATATTTCAGTAAATGTTTGATTCCTTTCTAATTTCCTGTCTTTTTAGACAATCCTAGGACTTTTAAAGGAAAAAAAATAATAATAACACATTAGACTTACTGAAGCATTTTTCTGAATTGTTTTATTTGTTTTGCAATTTTATACATTAGGTGTGCTGCTGTAATATCACCAAAAACATAATTACACCAAGTGAAAATGTTAGAAAAAATTTTCAGTTGGCATTACCCTAATATTTGTAAGTTTGTAATTCTTAGAAACTTCAGAATTAAGATTATAGGAGAAACTCTACAAGTCTCAAAGTAAATCACGTAGTTTCCTTAAAAAAATAACATTTTCAGTTCTAGCGCTTTGAATTAGGCTAATGTTGGTGGAATGTAAATGTTAACAATCGTCTTTTTCAAAAAGTTAAAATTGTCTGTCATGGTATTTAAGACAATCATCTCATTTTTATATCTTTGTCCTACATACATAAAGTTTAATGGAAAAACCTACTACTTTAAAGAATTATAATCTCTCATTGAAACAAATAATTATGAAACATTAAACTGATTTTGTATGTTGCTTCTTAAGGTTTATATTTTTCAGTTCAGTTGGTAGTTATTTGTTTTTATTCATCTTGGAAATGAAAATAATTCTCATTGATATATTTTATGGAATTTGGAAACTGTAAAGCAAATATTTAGATTAATTATATTAGACAAAGTAAATTTATGGAAATTAAGTATAATTACAGTTAAACCAAACATTTAATTTAAGAAAGACCCTGTTGATTTTTGTAAGAATGTTTAAAAAGCATAAATATGTTGTGATACCTGAAATGCTTAATAGCTTTTTTTGATGTCTCACATAAAAGCAATTAAGATATTCAAAGACCCATGTTTTCAGGCAATAGAGAGCTATGTTTTTTCATTAACTCTTAGACAATGAGAAAATCAAAAGATATTAGAGAATTTTATATAGTCCATTGGTGTATAATTTCTTTGCATTTTATCTGTGTTAAACACAACTTGTTTTCTTTTTTTCTTTAGTAGAGAAACCTGCAAGAGTATCAAGTAAGTACTGCTTGTTTTGATGATAAATTCTCTTTGGCACACAGTATGAATTTCAAGCTGAAATTCATAAAATATTTATATATTTAATGCTAAGAGAATGAGTAATTCCATACTAAGCCTTCTGACAGGAATTTGTTAACTTTTAATCTTACTTATGCTGAAAGTTAAAAAATAAAACTGCACTATTTGAAATGATAACTTGTAACAGAAATACCGTATCATCTTCTTGAGCCTAAAGATTACAGTGACTTACATTCAAATACATAATTTTTTTCCGTGATTGAAGTAGAATGAAACAAAATAACCTTGTTTCTACTTTGAACTTTCAATCACTAAAAATTTGCTATAGAGCACATATGGTCGATTAATTATTTGTTGTTGTTTCCTAATGTTCATTAACTTAAATATAAATGTATATCTGAGAAGAATAACATAGTTAAGAATGGATCTAATTTTATATAGCATGACCAGATAAAGCTCTCAGAAAATACTCTAAAATATCAAGATCTAGGTACAGATAAGAGTTCTAACTATACACGGTGCAACTGTAAGTTTTCCTATAAGTTCCTAAAATGTGAGGAAATAGCAATTTTTCTTTCTATGTTTCCAAATTAAGAAAAACAAATCATTTTAAATCAGTGCTGCCTAATGCAATATCATGTGAGACTACCATGTAATTTTAAACTTTCTAGTTGACATATTAAAAGAGTAAAAAGAAACAGGTAAAATAATTTTAATAATGTTATTTAACTCTATACATAAAAATGCCATGCCAATATATATTCAATATGTAAATGTATCAATAGTTTACCTTATTATTTATATTGAGCCTTTGAAATTATGTGTGTATTTTATACTTACAAAACGTTTCAGTTTGTACTAGTCACATTTCAATTCTTCAAAGCCATGCATCTCATTCCAAGTTCTTTGATTGCAAATAATGAAACCCCACATGGACTTGCTTTAGGAATTTTATTACACGGGCACAGAAATGCATCACTATTGCAAAGGCAAATCTTGGAGTTGATCCTCAGGAAAGCCCTCTGAATCTTTCCCACTCCACACCCTTCCACGACAGTCAAAGGTGGTTAGGGCAGATTTCATCAAGGAAGTAATTCCACATACCTTGAAGAATGGTTAGGATTCGATAACTGGAAAACAATAAAAGTGGATGTAAAAAAAAAACTTACCCAAGTGTGCTTCTCCTTTACTCTCACACTACTACCACACTCCCAACATTTCTGACACAAGATGTGTGGATTTTTTTTCCACATCAAGTAATTCTCTGTGACACAAGCTGGTTTTTCTACAATTCAATTCAATTCTGAAACTAACTAGATTTAGCGCAGACACCATAGGTGAAGGCCTCAATCCCTTGAGACTGTCCCCAGTTCAGATGCCAATTGCAAGTATTAGGTCCCCAGGTTATCCAAAACTTCTGTCTGATTTGGCTACAAATCAGAGGTTCTCTTGAACCCTTCCCTTGAGTTCAAATATTTGCTAGAACAGCTCACAGAATTCAGAGAAACACTTACTTATGATTACTTGTTTATTATATAATAAAGGATATGATGAAATGATACAGATAAAGAGCCATATTAAGAGATGCATAGGGCGTGGTCCAGAAAGATCCCAAATTCAGGAGCTTCTGTGTCTGTGGAGTTGGGGCCATGTAGATGTGTTCACCAACCAAGAAGTTCCTTGACCCCCATGTTTTTGAGACATTTATGGAGGCTTCTTCACATAAGCATAATCAATCATTAACTCAGTCTCCAGCCCTTCATCCCTTCCTGAAAGATGGGTGGGAGGCCTGAGTGTTCCAAGCTTCTAATCGTGGCTTGGTCTTTCTGTTTATTAACCCTTATCCAGGAGTCCACCGAGCATTGCCTCATTAGAACAAAACACTCTCCTCTAATTCCCTTGGAAATTACAAGGGATTTGAGAACTCTGCCAGAAACTGGGGGCAGAGATTGGTACATTATATTTTCCATTATTTCACAGTGGGTGACCAAACAAGCCTAGTATATAGAGACAATCAAAAGAAGAGTTGGCTGGAGTTGAGGATTAGTGTTAGAAAGCAGTGGGAGGTAAGGACACGTAGGGTGAAACGATGAGGCAGAGAACTTGTAGGCCAAAGGATTTAGACTTCACTGCCCTCAGAAAGTTATGGTTTACTTTCTTAAGGTAGTAAAATATGAAGGAATTGTTGGGAAGTCTAAATTCACAGGAACAGTAGTAGTGTAAGCAGTTAAGAGTAAGAGTAGTTAACAGAAAAATACAAGGGAAAATGCATACTCGTATTGTTTCTTATGGATCATATGAAATAAATGTCCAGGGTCATCATGGAATAATGCATTTCATAAGTTGGTTTCTAAGTATATGAAGATTATATTCTCTATTGCACATTTCTTTTTAACAATGAATGCCTTTTTAGATGCAATCCTCAGAGGCTACCTCATATATTTAGCAAATAGAACATACTAAAGATAATTTAAACTAAAGAACCACTGCTCCTTTTCTGAAAACTTTTCAACATTATATACATGTATAATTTGGGGGTAGGGGTTAAACTTTGTATTTATTTTTTAGTCATTAATTGTCTTTTACTAAAGAAGGTTCACAACATACCTTCTGCTTTGAAGTCATTGATCTGCCAACATTCTCTAATTTTTGTTGTGCCTGCATTTGTTGTGTTTTGGACGGGACCAGGTTCTCTACCTCTGATAGGCCACTTTTTATGCTTTTCTGCTGGATGCACAGATACCATCCTTCATTCCAAAGTTTTGGTTGGGAAGGGGGAATGTTAATATGTGGAATATGACTGGTCTAAAATAGAATGGATGTATCTCTTTCTGAATACTAATGGTTCACGCTGATTGAGTTTGTTGAAACCATCCCACTGTACTGGATTCTCAAATATCTGGGGTTTTATTTCAGGAATAAGGAAGGTGCTGATAAGAATCAGCAATGCACTAATATGTCTCTATTACATCAGTGAAAGTAACATTGCAAAATCAAATTTGCGATGATTCACAAACGATTGAGGTTTAATCACTTCTTGTTTTGTGGACCTTTTTTTTTTTTTAAAGGACGTAGTTTTCCAACTTTTAAATATTCATTTGATTTTGATTCTGTATCTTTTTTCTTTGTATATATGGTAAATATCTAGTGAATAATTTACTTTCCATGGAGTTTGGAAAAACACATCAAGGAGTGTTAGATTTTATTACATTTCAGATCTGTTAGTTTAAAAATTAAAAATCAAAATAAATACATTATTGGATTTCAAATAGAGCAACCATTTCTTCCCTGGTATTAATGTTTTAAGACTTTTGAAATCTTTTTCTCTGAAAAAACAAACAAACAAACAAACTGTACATCCTAAAACATGTCTCCCCAGGAACTTGCCCAAAAGCAAAACATGAAATAAAATAAATAAATTTTAAAAATACATTATTAAATGGCAAGTGGTGCCAAGGGAAGACCTGCACCTAGAGGAGTGACAAGGCTCTTGATATAGCTGAGACATTGATAATATAGGTAGAACAATGGGTGTTGAGTTTTCAAGAAAAAATATTTTATAGAAACCTGTAGTTCTTGTAAGTTCTTCTTACTGTCTAGTAGTCAATATTTAAGTAAAGCATGGTTAGCTTTCCCCTCAGAATGCATATTTTAAAAAGGATTAATGCAGTAAGAACATTTCTTGAGATAATTCTATGTGGAAATTTAACTTTGGCATCTTTCTCTGTAACATTTTTCTTGATCGTGAATAGTGAGCATTTTGCCATTAGCACCTTACCAACATTAGCTACTTAGACAGGTTGGGATCATTATAAAATCTATGAGATCTAATTTTGATATCAGAGATAATGAATTTAATTTTGTAAGATTATACTAATAAAACTCAATCTTTCAAGAAGTTAATTACTTTTTAAACTTCAAACAAGCCCAGCAGAGGATTAGCCAGGATTTCCGTTTTTTATTAAATTTATTAGAGTGACATCGGTTAGTAAAATTACATAGGTTTCAAGTGTACAATCTATAATACATCATCTATATATTGTATTGTGTGTTCACCACCCAGTGTCAGTTCTCCTTCCATCACCCCCTTTACCCACTTCTACTGCCTCTGCCCTTACCCTCTGGTAACCACTACTGTTTTCTGTGTCTATGAGTTTTTGTTTGTTGGTTTGTATTGTCCCTTTGTTGCTTTCAGTTTTATATCCCACATACAAGTGAAACCATATGGTTCTACAGTTTTTACACAACTTCCTGTATAGCTTACATTTGTGATTTGCTTTTTAAAGCTTTCTAACTTTTACACTACTCATTCTTTTTCTCGTTCCACATTATTTCTTCTTATATAAATATGGCAAATTAATAAACAGTTTGCATAAATATTAAAGTGAATAGATATCAGAATTGAGCTAAAGTCTATAAAATATAGAAGTTATTATATAAAGACTATATATTCACGATTTCTTCAGCTCTATGTAATATGTTATTTGACTCATCCAATGAGATTTTATATAATTTATTTTTTATCATAATAGCTAATTTTCAAATTTTATTGGTTATTTTTATAATCTCCTGCTGCTTTCCCTTATTTATGAATTCATATCGTATTTCTTAAAACATTTCATGCACATTTAAAACTTTGAGTGTAAACATTTCAACATCAGGAGTACTTTGTAATATCAATTTGTTGTTTATTGTTTCTTCAGACTCAACACTCATGATGGCATTTTGCCTTCTGTGACTGAAACTTTGATTGTGACCTCATTTTTTTTTCTTTCCCTCACTTTATCTCACCTTATCTTTCTTTGTCTCTACTGTCCCTGCTCTGCTCAAATTTTGTTTCACAACTACCAGTTTCTTACCATCTGTGGAGTACTTCCTAGGAGTGAGCCTGGCTCATTAATTTCCTGAGGTCCTAGGGTAGCCACTGGTACCAGCACTCAGACGTGATAGCAGGCCCTGAACGCTCACCCGCTGTGGACTGGTTAATGTCCCTTCCAGTCTCAGCTGATGATTTCAAGTTGCCCTGACTCACTTTTCAGAAAATACCTATTGGCTATTTGGGGTTCCCTGTTCTCCAGTCTCTCAGTCTCCCCATTGCTTCCTTCTCTGCAGACCTGGTATATTTTTGACTCTTCGTTTATCTTAATCCACATGTATTTTAGACTTAATTTCATTTTGTTATAAAAATTATCCATGGGTTTTTCTACCTATTTTATGGGACATTTGGAGGATATTTACGTATTATGTTGTTACGATCTTCTCTGAGTCACCTAGCAGTTTTATTTTCATCCCACCAGCCCTGACATAACAAGGGATGTCTCCTCCCCAACTTTTCTCCTTGAACACTTAGTTTCTGAATTCCAGTTTTAAGATAAGTACTTGTCCTCAGGGTGACTTCACCTTTCTTGTGTCAAAAGGGTGTTTTCCCCTTCCAGGCAGGAGGGAGAATTTTGAAGATTTCCTTTACCTCCTCTAAGCCCAGCACTACTATAAAAAGTCTGATTTTGTAATTGTTGTTGTTTATTACATTATCAGAAGTATGAGTGTCCAATAGTTTTTTAAATGTTGTTCACAAATCTTGTTTTAACCAAGATGCATGCCTTACTCTTGTAAATTAAAGAGCAAACTATCTGTTGTCCTACTTCCAGGTAATTGTATCAAATTAAATGTGTTATTAAAACTTTAGACAGCCCTTCAGCATACAATTCTAAATTTAATCTTCTTTAGACAAAACAATTCTCAATTAATATATATATGAACAAACCTTTGAAGATATGCCTTTTTGTAGTACATAAATTAAATGTGATTTCAGAATTGTATATATATACATATATATATATATATATATATATATATATATATATATATATATATATATGTATATATATCTCCTAAAAACTACTATTGTTTGTTTTATAAAATGGCTGGTTTCTGTTTGTTTAGTTGGTTGGTTTTGTTAGAGGTTCCTTGCTGGATGGAATATTTTTACAGGTCACTTGTAGGAATAGAATGTGGATGAATACTAACATCAATGTAGTTTTTACTAAAAACAAATTAGCACCAAATTCATGGTAGAAATACAAACGCTATCTTAAGGTAGTAGTTGATAGGGACACTGGCTTCAGAGGGGCGGGGTTCCAGTCATGACTTAAAAGCTGTGGAAAATTTAGAAAATTACTTAACATCTGTGTGCCTAGTAGCCTTATTTTTTAAATGTGGATTATAGTAAGAAATTTGGGACAGATTAAGTAAGATGATATAGTAGGGTACATAAGTAATGATTGGTGTATAATAAGTGATTATTAATTGGTACCATGAGGATGACGATGATAATGATGGTGATGGTGATAATTGTGGCATAATACTGGGTTACTTCCTTAGTTTGGGACACATTTCACTTATTAAGCTTTTGTGTCAAAATGGATAAAACAATGAGATCAAATCATAATAAGAAAAAGCGTCTCATTTATTTTGGAGATGGATTTTTAAAAAATCCCACTTTTTAGAGCAAGGGTGATTAAATTCATGGAGATTTTGCTCCAGGAGGAAAAAAAAATGGAGCAGTTACATTTGGCTGAGGTCTGCTAAGTAGGTACCGGCTGCCATGCTGACTCTCTCTGTTCACTTCTTTTGCTAGACCCCAGAGAAAACCTGTGTAGAAGGCACATTTGGTGAAATGTGTGTCACTGTTCATTATTAGTCTTTTGGTTCTAGCAATGTGGCCACATTCATTTATTGGTGATGTTAAGTTGTCCTGACATTGCCCTTAAGACAGTCAGTCGTGTTTTATGCTCAGAGCGACAGGACAGACACTCATGAAGGACTGCACACGTTTATTGAATACACTTGGCTTCACTGTGTGCAAATTTCCAAATGTGAACTGTCTCTGCATACTTTATTACCCCCTGGGGTCAATTTCAAGAATTCTGGCGATATGGCTCAGTGTGCCGGTTAATTTTCTTTAAAACAAATGCTCATTTAAAATAATAACATGTATAGAAGACTTTCACACCTGAGAGCAAAAGTAAACTGGCTGTCAACTGTAGCTTTGAACTACCATGGATTCTTAGGATTCCTTAGAAAAATGTACCCTTAGAATATAATAGCCCATTAAACTATGTATACATAGTCCAGCAAATCAGTTGAAAAAAATTAATTGAAGTTTTCAGTATTTCTGCAAAGACGAAGTGGTGCAGTGAATTAGATAAAGAAAAAGGATATAAGGATGAACACAAAAATCCATGCTAGGTTACCTTTGTGTCTGTGCATGAGGACCCCAGATGTTTCCCTATGAGTATTTCTTGACACTGCACAAGTCAGGATAGACTGCTAATATGAACAAACATGCAATAACTGCTGGTACACACACATGCATTATTTAGGTAGTTTTTATTTATTTATCATTTTTGCTAAGAATATGCAGAACAGATTGGGCACTACACAGGATATTTTATGTTACAAAATAAAAAAAAAATTAAATCAACAATCTATGCCACAATCCAATGTGGATTATTTAATCTTTTTCATCTCTCCAAATTATAATTTCTTTTCATCTTTGCCATTATTTTACCCAACACTATCCTCCCATTTTCAGATGAAGCATTGCTTCTTCAAAACTCATGTCCTCCTTGACTCCATCCCTTCTTGCCTTCCCTGATACTTGCTCTTCAATCATGCATCTTAAATTCCTACTCTAAGAAATCCTCCTCTCTTTGCCTACAAATATCTTCGGATGATTTTCTCATATATAATTCCCCTTACCCTTTGTGCTTCCTGAAGCTGTTGTGCTTTTACTCTGCTTTCATTTACAGTACATTTCTGAAATAAGCCTCCCACCAATTCTTCACCACCTTTACAAGCTTTAACTTTAGGAAACCTGAATATTATGCCCTGACACTTCCCTCAAATAGTGTACTTAAAATTCCACTCAGACCTCCAAAGTGCAAAGCTTAATTACCGTTTCTCACTTCTCCATTCTCAGCCACACTAGTGCACTCAGCGTTGTTGGTCTCCCATCCTTTTTGAAGTGTTTCCTTCTATTGGCTTTAATATTATCTGACTTTTTTTTTTTTTTCCAATCTGAATATATTTGGATTCTGCTGCTTTTTTCCACAGGTTGAGTTCTTCCATTGTTTACCCTCATTTGTACTCTTCAGCACTCTTCCTCAGTGGGGTCATCCAAACTTACTATCTACCTCTTTGTGGATAAGACTCCAACTTTTTCGAAGCCTAACCTACCTTATCAGCTCTTGTCCCACATTTTTAACTCCCAACTTCACTTTTTGTTGGCACAAATTTATAACTGACTTTCCTATCTTGCTCCTCGTCTTTCACTTCTCTCTCTACCCTCTGCAAACCCCAAAGGGAAATTCTTCTATCGGCACCTGATTTCCATTCTTTTTAGGAACTTAAACGTAAAACTTAAAATTCTACTTTGATGACTCACTATTCTTTGTCTCTGGCCCTAATCCAGTTGCAAAGTCATACTGGCTTTTACTATTTCTCCTCTGAACCATTGTAGTCACTCTTCAGTAGGCTTCGTTCTGGTTTCTGTCATTCTTCCTTTCCATTTTTACTAGCATAAAGTTTTTTAATCTTTCAAATTGATTAGGCTGTTTATATAACAAATGTTCAATATTTCTTCAAGGCAAATTTAAAATAAATCCTACATTTCTTAACCTGAGGGTCTAGAGCTTCTATGATCTAGGCTTAAACTACATTTTAAACATGTTTTCTCTAATCATTTTTTATACCTATCACAGGTTCCAACCTACTTCAAATTTCTGTTTTCCTAATATTCCTGCATCCAAATCTTTGGTCCTGTCATTTTCTTTTCCTGGAATATTCTTCCCACCTCTGACTATATGAACCTTCAAAGTCTATCTCTAATTCTTTATGATCCTTCAAAGTCTATCTCCAATGGATAGCTTCAAAAAGAACTTCTTTAATCTCCATAAGAAGAAGTGACCATTCCATCCTTGAAAACATCTTGCACTTATCTCAACAATTGTCACATACTACCTTGAGGTCTATAGTATCTTATATTTGTTTGAGAATATGTCCATTTTCTCTACTTGACTGCAATTACTTCCAAGTAGCATTGTTTCCTTTGGGTTCTTCCAGGGCACATAGCAAAGTGCTTTGCTAGCAGAGATAGAATAGTTTAGTTAAAATCATGAGAGTCTAGAAGTTGAAGAAAGTTAGCTTCAGACCCTCTTCTAGCACTTTATAAAATGTGTTGTTTGAGGGAAGTTCTTTTTTAAACTCGCTGAGTCTCAAGTCTCAATCTTCTCTTGTAAAACAGATATTGTTCTACCTATTACATAAGTCTATTGTGAGGCTTACATGAAAAGATATATAAAGTACTTAGAAGAGTACATGGCATAAGAAGAGAGCTCATTGTAATTATCATTATTGCTGAAAAAAGTAACTATATCTTAAATGAACATATTACAGGAAAACTTAATCTTCGTCTCGACTGTGAAACTAGGATTTGGGAAAGAGAAGAAGCTAATGTTTTTATCTACTCACATTTATTTCCCCAGGGGTAACAAATTGATTTAGAGTCTTAGTTTCTAGTGTGCTATAATCTACAAAAATAAAATATGTATTACTTGTGTACAGGACCTTACATCATTTTAATTTTGTAAACATCTTCCATGGATATTAGCAGATTCTTATTGTGTAATTAAAATTATTTGATTTATCTACAAGTCTGACATTATTTTTTAAATATAGGTATTAATTACTTCAAAATACATGTAACCATTTATACCATACCTTTATTTATAGGTGTTGATTTCTCAGTTGAAGACCGTGGTCACTTAATCCAGTATTTATTTGAGTTAAGATTGTATTTAAACCTTTTAAACACCAGGTTAAAACTTTAATAATTCACTGTAAAAAAAATTCTACTAATTTTGTTTCTTTTTCCATTTTTTTAACATAACATCTCTTTCTAAAGGTCACATGTCTTTCCTATTCAAGAGAATTTGCATACTAACCTATTTTACTCCTTTTCTATGTATTTGTGAACAGCTGGTATGCAAAATGTGAATAAATAATACAAAACCTCTTTCACATCATTACAAGTGCTAAAAAGTTGAAATGAAAATTTAAAGATTAATTACATTGTGTTGGAATTTTCTCTGACTTAAAATCACTTCCCCATTCTCTTATTATGTACCTTTAAATAGAATGCACAAAAGTCTAAGCAATATACATAATGCATCCTAAGAGTCATTGTTTATATATTTCAGCTTTAATTCAACTATTAATATCTTTTAATTGCCTTTACAATTGTCAGAAATCAGTTTGTTAATAAAATATGTGGATGTATATTTTCCTCTTGACCTATGTTGTGTATGTGAATCCATTTACCTCCAGTTCTCTCAATTCCAAAGTGGTGGTGGTTTGGGAAAGAGTTTTAGCAGTCAGAGAAGGAAGGGCATGTTTGCTGGGGGATTTGAAAGGGGAGGTGTTGATGTAGGCCCTCCTTGCTTCAGCCAGCCTTTGCTGTCTTGCTAACCCTAACCCATTCATTCCCTTCCCCACGATCTCTCCAAGTCCGAGAGTCACCTTATTTGTTCTAAGGCTCTTGTTTGTAGAGACTCTAGATGCTAAATTAAGAGATTCTGTGACTCTTAAAACCCTTTAAATATAATATTTCTTCTTTGGGGAATCTAGAAAATAGACTGTCAATGAATGTGTCCTTTTTTTACTCTCTAGGAGAAGCTTTTGAAGATGTACCAGCTTCAAAGAAAGCTAAAGGTAAACTTATTATTTTAAGTTTACTTATGAGTTTTCTCTCAAGACTGTAATATTTTGACTGTCTGATTTATTCAACTATTCTTGATCTAGCCCTTACCTTTGCCTAAGCAATGTTTATACAGTAGACTTATTTTTAAACAAACAGCTTTTTTACATTATTTGGAATATATGTGTATATGTGTATATATATATATATTTGAATGTATATATATATGAATATATATATACACATATAATACACACACACACATATATACATTCATATATATATAAATATATATATATATATATTCATTCCAGCTAAATGATATATATATATATATATATATATATATATATATATATATATATATATACTGAACTAGTTGGATACCAGTTTATTTATAAGCCATTATTAGATGCATTTATTTGTCAACCTGCTTATAGAGCAGTATTTCAAAATTATCATATCACCAAGGATCAATGGGATGTTATTTGACAGCAGGAGGACCACATAAATGTTCAAATATCTGGTGATGGAAGGAGAACTGTCTCTGCGTGGTGAACACACAATGTGATATATACATGATGTATTACAGAATTGTATACTTGAGACCTGTATAACTTTACTAACCATTGTCACCCTAATAAATTTAATTTTAAAAATGTTCAAATATGAGGTTGACATATTTTAATTAAGAAAAATTGAGAAAATTCACCTTTACTAGTAACAATAGCATGAAGGTAGGAAGGAAGAAGGGAAGGAAAGAAGGAAGGAAGGGAGGAAAGGAGGAAGGCCTCAAACCTCAGAAAAATCCATTACAACCAGAGGCATGATCTTGAGCGAGTCTTTCCAGGACTAAATTTCTTCTGTATTTTAAGTGTTTCAACTAATTTGTTTTGCTTTTTTTTGTTGTTTTGTGTTTCTTTTTCTCTGAAGGGTTTCCTGACTTCCTAGTTTGACTTGTTATATAATCAATATTTTGTATTCTCCTTCCAAACTTACTTAGGGATAGTAAGAGTTTGCCTAAGAGTTGTTCTTACCATCAAAATATAAGTTTTGTGGCAGTGCTCAGAATTAATTAACAGGGTAGAAAATAGTGCTCTGAGAAAAGACACAAGAAAACAGGTACCTGAGTCTTATGAAAAACGATTTACACTTGTCTTAAGATACATTTTTGAATACTGAATGTTTAAATTATTTGAAAAAAAGTTAATTATTAAGAACAACTCTTAATATGATTTTGACTTCTACACCACTGCTTCTCACAGTGTGAATCACCTGGTGATCTTGTAAAATGAAATAAGTCTGGGTTGGTGCCTAAAAACTGCATTTATATTAATTTTCCAAATAATGGTGAAACTACTGGCACATGGATCATCACACCTTAAGGAGGAAGGTTCTTGATCTCATTTAGAATTTGATAAAATTGAAAACCTCACTTTTGATGAAACACGTACACACACACACACACACACACACACACACACACACTTATTCACATCTTAACATTTCACAGTTTTACAGGAAACCCCCCAAAAGTCCATCTATAGATGGACTTCTACCCAGGAGAAGAGTTCAAATGAATAGCTTCAAGTCATCTGTCGTTAGATAAACACATGGTACATGTCACTATATCAAAAGTCCTTGTGTCAGATGAGCAAAGGAAAGGATCTAGGCTATCAGTCTGCTGGTATTCTTTCATGGAGAGGATGATCACTGAAAACGTATGACCGTCACTAATTTAGAATTATTTTGACTAAAATGGTCACCTTATAGCCAGATTCCACCCTTACCATATTATAACCTTAAGTATCAAAGTCCTCTTCTAAAAACTGTGTATCCGCTAGCCCTCATCCAACAACATCTAAGACGTCAGTAACAGTTTCATGTTTGAACCCTTGCCATTAGCATACTACTACATTCTTTCCTTTCACTGGCTCCTCTTCTATCACTGGCTCTTACCTACTAAACTTTATAGAAAGAATCTGAATGAGAACCTAGAGTATATCACAAGGAGGGCAAGTAGCCCCTGTGTCTTTCATACTTTGCACCTGTTTAGATATTTTCAGTCCCTGAAAGATTTGTTGTATAATAGCTGTGAACATACAAGTTATTTACTTTCATATTTTTGTATCCACTAGAAGAAGCTGAAGATGTGTCTTCCACAAAGAAGCAAAAAAGTAAGTTTATAATTAGATTAAAACTATTAAGTCATTCTATATTAGAGATGGTACATATAAATTGAAACTCTAAGCTCTCTTCAGATCAGCATTAGAAGAAAAAGATATTTAGCCGAGAGATGAAGAATAACATCAAAGTAGGTCATTTATATTTCAAAGAGAAGTTCATCACTTTTTGTGTCAGGCAAGAGGCACGCCTTTAGAGGAATTACAAAGTAATGACTGAAGTGGCATTTATCGCAAGCCATTCTACACAGCTCTGGTTCTGAGCACTTCAACCGTATCTGTGCTGAAAAGTATTACTGTCTGCTTTATAAAAAAACAGCTGAAGTGGTATGCTGAACTTTTTTATATCAAAAAGAGAAAAGATGTAGGTATAGGTATCAGCAATTCAATTGCTTAGAAAATCACTTCTAAGATTGAAAGTTTCTTTTGATTTTTCTAGATATACGGTGGGCTCTTAATATTCAATTTTGAGGATCATTGATTTTAGAATGCAATCAATATTCATATGCAGTTAAAAATTCAATGTCCAGGGTTCTCATTATTTCACTATTTCTAAATTAGACATTTTTCATCAGATGGTAAAGCAATACCACCTGAATACCAATTTTGGATTCACATCCTTGTATGCCTCAAAGTCATTGCTGGACAGAATAAAGGAAGCAGTTTTTAAAACAGGTATAACTATAGTTTGTGTCACATAATGATTTTAAAGTGAAGAACAAGCATTTACCTGAGGACATGCTGTCAATGGTCTCTGGGTTCTACAATGCTTCTTCAATGTATTTCTGCAGGAAATTACAAAACTGTCCTCTATAATAGCAAATGCCTCCTACTCTGTATTAGTACTTGACTCATTGAACAAATATTAAGTGCTTATTGTATTTCAAACCCTGTTTAGATATTAGAGGTACTCATTATAACCCTTCAAATTATCAGGTTGTGAGAATCATAGGGACATAAGCTGTCTTAACAATACTTTTAGATATTATTGCAAAATCCAAAAAGTCAATGTAGGCATGTTTCTGATATATAGAACAACAGTTTTCCAATTTTTTACCTACTAGTAACAATTTGTGGTTATATCACATAAACACTTGATGTACTTTATTTTATAAATAAATATTAAAACAATTCAATAAGAGAGGTAGATTGTATCAATGCCAATATCCTACTTGAGATATTGTACTATAATTTTGCAAATATATTAATTGGGGTAAACTGGATGAATGTACAAAGGATCTCTCTGCGTTATTTCTTATAATTGTATACAAAAACATCTGCAAATACCTTAAAATAAAAAAGATTAATTAAATATCAGTGAGTAAAACAATTCAATATTTTTAGTAAAAAGGTATCAAATATTTCAAAATTCATTTGGAAGACTTACTGTAGCAGAACAACATATCTTGTTGTCACCTTACTGTGAAGTAGTTCTGTAGTCTGATATTCATATTTTAACTTTGCAGCTCTAAACTTTGCAGCTATAGTGATATTTTCATTAATAACCTATTCAACATCAACTAAATAAATGTGTCAGAACAGAGTCTACATATGACAACGTTCAGCTGGAAGGTGATCTGTCTTCAATGGACTCTTTTAGTTTCAGCAGTGGTGCTACCATTCCTCTTTAATGCAGGTCCAGCTTTATCGCCAGCCGTCTCAGTAGCCTGTCTAACCCCCAAGCTGCGACAACCTTGGGGGTACCTGTGAGTTGTGTTACTGCATCTTCTTGATGCTAGAACAAAATAGAAAATAATTCTGGATGAGATGAAGTGGAAAGAAAAAAAAAAAACTAAATTCAAGATTTCCCCAAAACTATTTTCATCATTGAATACCCAGTCATTGAAATCAACGGATACCCAGGGTGATGAAATCAGCAGGATAATCTTTTATTGCTTCCCTCAGGTTCTCTCTAGCCAGGCTTTCCTTTATTCTACTTCATTAACCCTTAGGTTTATATGGATTTGGCCAGCTTCCCCATATTCTCCAGATTATGTAGTAGGCTCATTGTCACTCTCTTTCCTGGCCATCGGCAAAATGTCTGTGGTTGGTTGACCGACTGCAAATGAACAGGATGGAAAACACTAAAGAGTCAGTAGCTGCCCCTGACTGTGCAGAGAGCTAAACTCACTATCTCTGAACAAAGCTGCTACATGGGAGCGCCAGCTTCCTGGGCCTAAAACTCATGCTTGTATCCACTGGGTACACTGCCTCCCTCAGCGTTAACTCCCTTCCTGTATTGCTTTCTGCTCTGACATCAGAGCTGCTAGCTGGAAGCATGGCCTGAATGATTGACGATGCCACCTCAGGGGAGCCCTTGCCTCCAATATAAGGACAACTGGAATGCTTCCAAACTTTGGGGACCACAAGGCTCTCTGTGGTATTATTAAAGTGCTAAAAAGAAAAAGAAGTTGGTTAGTTTGCATATTGATAAATTCATGTTTGAACCTCGTGATTATATAACAGTTTTTCTGAAGGCTGTACGTATCAGTAGATTCTTATAAAGTATGCACTTTGACTTTTTACACCAGATCATTTTCATTATCCTTTATTAAGGCTTTATTATGTACCAGTTAGTATTTCAAGTGCTTCATGTTTATTTACTTATTTAATTTCTGCACAACTTCTTCAAGGTTTTTGTTGATGTCTTGATTTTTCACATGAGGAATCCAAAACACAGCAAGGTTTAATAACTTGCCAGTCATTGCCAAGGCTATCTGGCTGCACAAACCATGTCCACATGCATTTGACTATACTGCCATGTTATGTTTTACCTCCGTTCTGGCTAGTATTCTGCTCGTTTTAACAAATTATCATGCTCTATTCCTTAGGCCCCATCAGTTTCTTTCAATGTGTCTACCTGAATGGATACAATGGCTATGGATTTCAGTTTCCTTTCACTCCTGCACACCGCCCTGCAGAGAGCTCTGGCCCACCAGGTTCTCCAGGACAGACGGAACAAGGACAGTAGACACACATGCATGTCATGATAAGTGCTTTACGACTTTAAAAATAGGATCTGCCATTTATCCACAGTGGCACAGGCAATTGAAATAATGGAATTCAGAGAATTTCTGTGAAAATATTTTACTTTTCTGCCTGATGTAGAGAAAAAAAGGTGGGCAAATAGATTGACTGCTAAGCAGACATGATGTAAGGTCTGGTGCTCAAGAATCTGTTATTTGTGTTTGTTGCTGAGCATAGGTGCTTATATATTTCGATTTCCACTCACTGTAGGGTTGTTCATAAATTAATTTAAAGTTTACTTAGTAATGGTCTTTTAAATGCAATAGACACAATCATAAAATGAATTCCTCATCAGTCAGACAGGCACTTATTATTAAATGAAAACACAGACTATGCTTTACGTTCAAAGGGTATAGGAACTTATATAAAAGCTACTCTTCTGCATCATGTGGGTATATAAACTCAATTTATGCAGCAAGTTGATCTATAATAGTTTGATTTTATTTATGTCTATTTCTATGCTCTACGGATGAGTTACAGTTGCACCAAAGAGTGCTGTAAGTTTCTTGTGAGCTCTTTTAGAGCTCAAAATATCTCTGAATTTTAGACATGACAAGAAGGAATAGAAATGTTTGATGAATCTTATCTCTAAGATTTGTCTTGAATTACAATTAGGACATTCACTCCAGTGGAAATACACCATCCAATTAGGGAGGTCTGGTGAATCATTTGTTTAAAATATAAGCAAATGAGACGTAGAAATTTCAGATGTCTCTAGACTGCGCCCTGATGACAATGTCACCTGGGTAAAATTTTAGATCAATTACTAAATTTGGGTGACACAGGCAAAAGTATTTTCAATTCACTTTCGTAGGATCCTTCTGTGGATATAACTAGGTTTTCTTTCTCAACAAGGAAATACATGAATGTCATCAAAGTTGAAGGAATACATTTGAAACGTAAGTGCACCATGAGATGTCTTACTTGTTTTTTAGGCAATTGGTTATCAGTGCCAATGAAATGAATGACAATCTTTAATAGGCACTTGGTTATCAGTGCCAGTGAAAGGAATGACAGAATGACAATCTTTAACTTACTTGACGATGCATCATTGGGAATGACTATTATGGTTTTGCCATTTTTTGGTCTCCTGGTGATATAAACTTGTGCTCTTTATCACATTTTTCTATCAATTCTAACAGCCATGCCACTGTGACATTTTCATGCTAACAGTTGCAACTCAACTTGTGACAAATTAACTCAGGAAATAAAAAGTTATCTTTTCTAACATTATGATTACCTTTTGGTGAGACAACCAGAGCCAATACTAGCCAAGTGATTTATTTTCAAGTATTGAAACTAAGTTCTTAAGTCCAAGATTTAGAACACTGTTTTATTAAAATATCACTAAGCTAGGGTATCAGTAACACACTCATTATTAATAATGGATTTTCAGTGACTTTTGTGAAAGAAGTTGGTCTTGGCCACATGATGGTAGACCTAACTCACACCGCAAAAGCCAAGATTACAATGAACCAAGATCAATGATACTCCTTATGGGAGTTGGGGGCCTGAAAGTGTGTATTTTCAGTACTGAACAGATGGTACCATCTTGCAAAGCCCCTTCCTGTAGCAATGGAAACTGGTGGGTAGGAGAGTGTATAGATTTTATTGCTTAACTGTCCTTCTAGCTTGTCCAATTTAATAAGTACAGGCATAGAGAGAAAATGTGGTAGATTTTTTTAGATTTTATAGAACAGAATGGTTTATCTATTAATTCTTTCATTCGATAGCTATAACTGAGCACTTAACTCTTTCTAGAGCACTGTGCTAGGCATGGGACAATATAAAAAAAATATCAGAGACAAATTCTGTTCCCAGTGTTATTCTGACACAATGTGTGACCTTAGAAAATGTACTAAACATACTATGCTTGTTTCCCATGTAAAATAAGGATTTCAAGACAAACAACCTAATACACAGATATACTGTGAACACTGATAAAATCTCTTACTATGGATATGACATCAAAATTAATTTCTGAAGCAATACTTTTGGATGTCTTCCCTCTGAGTGCTTTTCTACATTATATTATTGTTTCTTTTACTACCATGAAAACTACTTGATAAAAAGTAAAATATGACAACATATTGTAATTAGAATTTAGACAGATTATGATTACTTGTTAATAATAATTAATTGCTCATAAGAATTGTTAAGGTTTATCTGCTTAAAGTTACAGTGATGGTAGCACTTGAAAAAGATTAACTAAAGTCTCATCTATCTGTATGGTTCCACCAAATAAAGTATTTCTGGTCCTTTCAAGTTTGTGCTTTCCATTGTAAAAGGAAATGGTTGGTTAAAACTCTTTGTCTCTAGTAGCTCACTTATAATTCATGTCATATTTGTCATAAATATGTAAGCATTTAATAATTGTGTTAGTTCTCCATTTTGTTCAATTGGTATGAACCATCCTCCCCAACACTCTACTCTCTCCCATAATTCACCTCTTCTTAATAGAAGAAGGTCTGTAGAAAATAAATAACTACCTAAGGTTTTTGATTCATGTTTAGTTTCTATAAAACCTGACAAATTATCATTCAAACATGGCAAGGCTTTTCCAGAATAATGCCCTTGAAAAGCACCTGTATATTGATACATTCTGGTATATCCCTGTCAAAACTCCTCACAGAAATATTTTGGAAACTCATATATTTAGGGACTCAGATTATTTCCTTGAGTTATTTTATTGGGGAAAAAAAGATAATGAATATTAATAGAAAACTCATGGACCATCTAACCCAACTGGCACATATAGAAAAATGAACATAATCCCTAGAGAAATGCATACATTTTTTGAAAGTTACTGAATGAGTCAAAGCCAGGCCTAGAATCTTGGTCTGTTAGCTCCCAAATACCCTTAACTATATTGCTAGGTGTTATTATAAGCCTTAGCTAATTTATCCAGCATATCCATTTGTTTCAATCATAATCAATGTCAGATATGTAGCCTTATGTAGAAAGACTTGATTTTTTTTCTGCATGAGAGCTGAAAAGAACCTTAAAAGTGTGCCATATTCATTTGCTTTCGAGATCAAGAATGTTAGAGAGGTTAGGTGACATGCTGAGGGTCATGTTGCTAGTTAGTAACAAAAGTAGACTGAGAACTCAAATCTTCTGTTTTCTACTCCATGGTATATTCCCAACCCTGGGCAACTCTATATGATGTCTCTACCTTCATAAGCTTCTCTCTAATTTGCAAACTCATAAGGGCATGGAAACTCAGCACAACTTTCCAGGAACTGGCCTTCTGATGACACTCTTGGTTTCACTCCTTTCAGACCTATACTACTGCTACCCTGTATTTTTTGCCCCTCATTAACCCTAAATATAAAACATGCAGATGCTTTCCTTTGTTATAAAAATAAATAACTTTATTTCCCCATATAATTTAACTGTAAAAAATGGCGTAAGTTATTGAAAGACCTCAGACGTTTGCCCCAAATAAAACAAACAAACAAAAAAACGAAAACCAATTTTCTTTAATCACAACTCATCCAAAGACATAGTTTCATAAATTAGGTAAGAAAAACAAATGCTTATAAAAGCACATTTAGGCTCTAAAGGAAAGCTCAGAATAAACAAGGAGGTGAATTAATGCATATTACTATTTAAGTGTCAGAGAAATTCCAGTAAGAAGCACATGTTTGCAAAGTGGTAATAGCAAAGAAAGAAATTTTTACACAGCCACATCCAGGTACCGGCCATGTGCCCTTTGCAAGATCGTCACTTCCTATGTCTATGCTCCACGTTGAACTTTTAGCAAGAACTAACTGCTTGCATCAAGTCATCATTGCTGTTTTACTTTTCCCCCTAACACCTCCAAAGCTCTCTTCAATAGCTTAATAGCAAGTCAAGAATATACTCCTTTCCTCTGAGTGGAGTTGCCAGGCCAGATGTGTTTTCAGAACAAGTGTGCTGTGGTTGATAGCCCAGTGGACTAGGAGCCCTCAAACCCAAGGTCAGACTCTAATTCTAGGAATCACTCTGGTTGTTTAGCTTCTCTGTCTCTCAGTTTTTCATCTGTAAGTGAAAATAAAAGTTCTTACAGGCAAAAGGACGTTCATCTTTGAGGAGGATGGTTATGAGAAAGTACCTTGTAAGGTGATGCTATTGCTGTGAGCATTCAAAGTCCCTCTGGTTTTGTTATTAAATGCCTCGCTATGCCTTGCACCGAGGACCTAGTGTTGCTAAGTGGCATGAGCCAAAGCAGCAAATGAAAGTCAGGTCTGCGTGAGTCAAACACTGAAATGGGAATATTGCCACTGGCAAAACCAATTTTGCTTTAAAATAAAAAAAATCCACAGCTTTGTGTCACTTTAATGGAGTTTCTATGAATCAATGACAGCAGAATATCCTTCAAACCACTGAATTAGAACACACAAAGCTTGTAAGATGCCTATGGAAAAGTGACACTCTGAATGGAAAGCTAGGATGGAATGCCAAGTGACTCACGTACTCCAATACACTGCCATAGAACAGAGCATTCATTGGAAGGTCTGAAAGCATTTCAGCAATGTAAGTGAAGATATTGTCAAAATAAATACCAACTGAAGCATAAGAAATATGTCTTTCTCTCTCTCTCTCTCTCTCTCTCATACACACACACACACACACACACACACACACACACACACACATTCAGAATGGAATGAAAATCATATTACATTTCTATACATTTGATAACATCATGAACAGAGTTTTGATGATCTGAACAGAAGATGCATTCTTTCCAAAAGAAACAATATTTTATAGAAAAAACATAACCCTAATCTCCAGCATTTTGAGGAAACAATATAGCAAATAAATTATTTTTATCTTTGGAACATTTAGGTATGAAAAATATTTTAAAAATTGAGTCCAATTATCAAATAAGTAAATCATGGCGATATAATGTACAGCATGATGCCTATAGTTAATTATACTGTATTGCATATTTGAAAGTTGCTAAAAGACTACATATTAAAGTTCTCACCACAAGAAAATAATTTTTGTAACTATGTATGGTGACAGATGTTAACAAAACTTATTGTGGTGATCATTTTGCAACATTTACAATTGAATTATTATGTTGTACACATGAAGTTAACATGATGTTAACATTATATGTCAATTATACTTTTAAAAAATAGAAATAAAATCAGTAAAGTTATAGAAAACCTGTCTTAAAAGCCTCCTTGTTGTGAAATCTCTGCCTAGCTTTGGCTCCTCACAAATGTGTTCTGCTTCCTGACACTAGAGTTGAGTTTTGCCTTTTCTAGAAATTCACATATATGGAATTATACAGTGCATACATGCACATTCTTTGGGCTGTTTTTATTTCATTTGACATAATTTTTTATCTTATTTGCAAAACTATGCACAGGGAGACTGGAGAACTCACAGGAGAATCACAGATTTAGATTTTTTGAGGGAAACATGGTGACATCTGAGAAAAGCTGTGTGGCCTACTAGTTTGAAGTCATACACGATTTCAACATAAAATTGAGTTACATTCCTTTTGATGACACAAAATCTTTGTGAAGCTGGATTTTTAGCTGTGATAAAAAAAAAATAAGTACTGCATGAAAATCAATGTGCAAGAGGAAGTGAGGGTGGTGTTGTCCAGTCTGATTCTATCATGAAAAGTTATGTGGTGCCCAGCAGGTCCACAAATCCAATTAGTAAATAATTGTGTTTTTAAAGAGTGAAATAAAAATATGTATATATTTATGTGTTTGTGTGTGTGTGTGTATATATATATATAAAATATGTGTATATATTATATATATATTCTTTAAATTAATGTATATTATTTTTCAAACAGACACTAAACTTTTAATATATTAATATTTATGAATTGTTTCAACCTAAATACGTAATCAAACTTTCGTGTATTTCTTTTGACCTAAGGGCCATGAAAAAAAATCACAGACACTACAGGCTCTGTGACATAAGAAAGTTTGGGAATGATCGCTTTATACAGTTCTTTCATAATATTTTGTCAGCAGTCCATTTCTTTTTATTGTAATATTCCATTGTTTAACTATGGTGCAATTTGTTTATCCATTCACCTTTGAGGTACATTTGTGTTGTTTAAAGTTTGAGGCTATTTTGAATAAAGATGTTAAGAACATTCATAAGTAAGTCTTTGTGTGGGCATGTTTTCATTTCTCTTGAGTAAACACCTAGTGGAATTTCTGGGTTATATGTAAAGTGACATTTATCTTTATAAAATAACAATCAACAAGTTTCCGTTTCTTATTATTTTTCCTCTGTCTGAAGAATTTTCTTTAAGTGCTGGTCTGCTGGCAACAAATTCTCTCAGGTTTCATTTGTTTTAAAAATTATTTGTTCTACTTTAATAATGTATGTAGTCACTAAATATAGAATTCTAGTTTGGCTTTTTTTCTTTAAATATGTCATTCCATTTTTTTTGGCTTGTGTTATTTCTGATGAGAAATCTCCAGACTCACATCTTTGTTTTGTATATGCAATGTGTATTTTCTGGCTGTCTGTAAGATTCTTGTTATCATTGGTTTTAGCAATTTGATTTACACATACCTTGATATGGTGATCTTGTGTGTTTTCTCCAAAGATTTTGTTAAAAAATATAGCTACATACAATATTATATTAGTTTCAGGGGTAAACCATAGTTATTCAACATTGATATACCTAAAGAAGTGATCACCATGATAATTCCAGCAACCACCTGACACCATAGTATGCTATCACAATATTATTGACGATATTCCCCATGTTGTACATGAGTTAGTTGTTTTATGCCCCAAAACTTGGACCTCTTTTTCCCCTTCCCCTTTCCCCCCACTTTTTAAATCTATCAATTAGAGTTGACATTTACTGTTATTGTGTATTAATTCAGGTGTACAGCATAGTGGTTTGGTATTTATCTAATTTAAGAGAGTGATCTCCCGACTAGTTTAGTACCCACCTGGCACTATACATAGTTATTACCATAGCATTGACTATATTCTCTATGCTTTACTTTACATCCCCATGACTATTTTGCAACTACTAATTTGTACTTCTTAATCCCTTCACTTTATACACCCTGTCCCTCAATCCCCTCCCATCTATCACCCCAACAAATCTAGTACCCATCTGACCCGATACATAGTTAATACAATATTAGTGACTATATCCCTTATGCTATACCCTAGATCCCCATAACTACTTTGTAACAACCTATTTGTACATCTTAATCCCTTCCCCTTCTTTCACCCACAACCCAACCACCCTCCCATCTGGCAACCATCAAAATGTTTTCTGTACGAGTCTGTTTCTGTTTTCTTTGTTAATTTTGTTTTTAGATTCCACATACAAACAAAATCACATTGCATCTGTCTTTCTTTGCCTGACACTCCACTCAGCAAATACCCTCCAGGTCCATCCATGCCACCTCAGATGGCAAGAACTCATTCCATTCCGTGGCCGAGCAATATTCCATTGTATATATGTACCACCTCCTTTTTGTTCATTCTTCCATCAACAGACACCCAGGCTGCCTCCATAGTTTGGCCATTGTAAACAATGCTGCAATGAAAATATGGATGTACACATTCCCTCGAAGTAGCATTTGGGGTTTCTTCGGATAAATACCCTGACGTGGATTACTGGGTCCTTCATTATCTCATCTTATAGCCTTTGTTTAAAGTTTATTTTGTCTGGTATGGTATTGCTACCCCAACTTTTTTTTGTTTTTTTCATTTCCATTTTCATGAAATACCTTTTTTCCATCCCTTTGCTTTCTGTCTGCATGTGTCTTTCAATATGAAGTGAGTCTGTTGTAGGCGGCATATGTAAGGGTTTTATTTTCTTACCCATTCAGCCCTCCTATGTCTTTTGATTGGAGCATTTAATCCATTTACCTTGAAAGTAATTGTTGATAGTTTTGTAGCTATTGCCATTTTAATATTCACAATTTTAATTTTTGCTTTCCCTCTTAAAGGCCCTCTAACATTCCTTGTAATATTGCTTGAACTTCTTTATCTTTTTCTTGTTTGGGGAGCTCTTTATCTGTCCTTCAATTTTAAATGATAGCCTTGCTGGGTAGAGTAGTCTTGGGTGTAGGTCCTTGCTTTTCATCACATTGAATATTTTCTGCCAATCCCTTATGGCCTACGGAATTTCTGTTGAGAAATCAGCTGGCAATTTTATGTGAGCTCCCTTGTAAGGAATTATTTGCCTTTCTTTGCTGCTTTTAAGATCTTCTCTTTGTCTGTAACATTTGTCATTCTAATTATAATGTGTCTTGGTGTGGGCCTGTTTGCATTTATCGTGTTTGGGACTCTCTGCACTTCCTGGACTTATAGTCTATATTCTTTAGCAGGTTAGGACGGTTTTCAGTCATTATTTCTTCAAATAGGTGCTCGATCTCTTGATTTCTCTCTTCTCCTGGTATCCCTATGATGCAAATGTTGTTATGCTTGATGTTGTCCCAGAGGTCTTTTAAGCTCTCCTCATTTTATTGGATTTTTTTCTTTTCTCTTTCAATTGGGTGTTTGCTGCTACCTTGTCTTCCAAATCACTGATTGGATCCTCTGCTTCATCTAGTCTGCTGGTGATTCCTTCTAATGCATTCTTTATTTAAGTTGTTATAGTCTTCACTTCTGACTTTTTTAAATGGCTTCTATGTCCTTTTTTTATGCTTGCAATCTCTTTGTTGAAGTTTTCACTAAGTTCCTTGAGCATCCTTATAACCACTGTTTTGAACTTTATCTCTGATAGGATGCTGGCCCCTATTTTGTTTTGTTCTTTTTCTGGATTTTTCTCCTGAAATACATAGAATATACTTCTTTGTTTCCTTATTTTTGGCTGCTGCTCTGTGTTTGTTTTTATGTATTAGGTAGATCTGCTATGTCTCCCAATCATCTGCTATGCCTGGTCAGGTGGCCTTATGTAGTAGGTGTCCTTTGGGGCCCAGTGGCACAGGTCCCTGTTCACCTGAGCAGGGCGCTCCAAGAATGTACCTTGTGTGGGTTGTGGGTCCTCTCCTGTTATAGTTGAGCCTTGATTGCTGTTGCTATCTCAGTGAGTGGGAATGACCCTCAGGCTGACTGGCTGTGGAGTTTGGCCACATCCACAGCTTATGGGCTGCTGTGTGGGACGCTTACCTCACTGTGTGAGATTTGCCCCAGTGGGTTCTTGTGCCTGTTGAGACCACCCTTTGTGTGTACCATTCATGAGACTAATTGGGCAGTGCTCTGCTGTGATCTGAAGCCAACCTCCAGGTATGTTGGTTCTGGGGCCTCTTGGGAGGGGCTCCAGTACAGGCCCATGTTTCCCACTGCTTGTGACTGGCCAGGGGCTACCTGGTAAAAGCCACAAAGTGATCTGCAGTTGTTCACTGCCTAAATCTGAAGGTGCATGGGGAAGGCCAGGCTGTAAACCAAGGATGGCTGCTACCAATACCAGGCCTCGGTTAACTCTGCACAAAGCCAGGACACCTGGAGGCCTGCTGCCACCTGCCGGCTGCCCTAAGGTTCAACCACTGGTAAAATCTCATGCGGTATTCAAGTTGGGTGAGGCAGGGTCTCATGGAGTGACTAGAGTGGGAAGAGTTGTGGTCACCAAGTTAATGTAGACTCTGGTTTAGTGCCAGTGCTGAGCCTGGAGCTACTTAGCAAAAGTCTCAGAGCACACCCAGGCCAGTCGCCTCCCACCTGGGGCTCGTGGACTTTGATGGTTTTCTAAGAAAGAGTGCAATGCTGGAGGAGCTGCTGCTCATAGAGAAAGTGCCTCTGGCAGTTCCCAGCTGAGTCAGCTGGATGTAGCAGTGAAGCTCAACAGGCCAAGCAGATTCAAATTTGGCCTGTAGGGGCAGGCTCAACACAGAAAGATGATGCTCACCTGCTGGCTGCGGAGTAGCCGTGAGAGACCTCTCACTGAGAAAATGCCAACTGTCCCCCAGTCCTCCCCCTGAAGCCGCACTCCTCAGTTTGCCTCCATATGTCTCTGAAGCCCTCTGAGTCACCATCCCTCTGCTAGAACCCAAGGTGAGTGCCTGTGAATGAGTCTGTGCGTGGCCTGTTTAAAAGGATATCTGGGCAGCCTTCTGCCCCACCCAAATGGTTGGAATCCCCACTATTTTTCAGAGCCAGGTGTTGTGGGGCTCCTTTCCCCGGCACCAGTACTCCAGGGGGTTGGGGTCCCTCACTCCTGTAGGGGGAACCTCCACAGACAAAATATTCCTCTTGGTTCTCAATTGCCACAACGAAGTTTGGGGCACATTCCACATATCCGCCCCTCCCACCAGTCTCGACACGGCTTCTTCTTTATATTTTTAGTTAAAAGACTTCTGTTCAGCTAGACTTCAGATGGTTCTCAAGATTTATTGTTCCATAATTTAGTTGTAATTTTAATGTGGTTACGGAAGCACACAGACACAGTGTTTATCTACTCTGCCATTTGGGATCTCTCTTCTTGATCATTGTTTTTATCATGTTTCAGTTTTATTGAAGACATTTATCTGTGAGTTAATGGTTTTGATCAATTTTGAAAATTTTAGTCATTGCTTCTTCAGATATTTTGCTGTCCTCCGTCCTTCTGGGACCCAAATTATAGTTATGTTAGACCCCCTCCCTTTTTTTTTTTTTTTTTTGTCCCACACATAACTTTTAGGTCTTTTTCTCACTGTGCCTCTTTTTGAAAATTTTCTATTGTTGTGCTTACAAGTTCACTGATCCTTCTTCTACAATATGCATTCTGCTGCTAAGCACACCCAGTGAATTTTTCATTTCAGATATTTTATAATTTTTCTCTAACTTCACCCTTTTTGTTATTTTTTTATCTTTCACATTTTCTTCCCCATTATGCTCATGACTTTTTAAAAATACTTTAGCATATTTATAATAGCTATTTTAAAGTCCTTTTCTGCTAACTCAATCATCTCTGTCATTTCTGGATCTGTTTCTATTGATTGATCTTCTGACATTGGCCACATTTTTCTGTTTTATTATATTATCGAATAATATTTAATTAATGCTGAATAAATTTTACATTGTTGAGTGTCTTCCTATAAAGTGTTCAAGTTTTTTTCTGGAAATCAATCAAGTTATTTATGAATCATTTTTTTTTTTTCCTTTAAGGCTTAGCCTTAACCTTCATTACCCATACTTTAGTTTTTTACCCACTGTTATCTCCACTAAATGTCCTGATGTTCAATGAGGAGTCTCTTCTCTGGATGGTCAGAATCCACTGAGAATGCTCAGGGAATCGCTCAGGTTACAATGCTCTAGCTGTTATTTTTCTTATATCATGGATGCCACTCTAGGTAAGCATAGATTAGTATTCAGCAACTGACTCCATGCACATTTATTGAAACTCCTTTTCTTTGTACCTCCTCTCAGATGCTCTACTGTGCAAAGTTCTGTCATTTCAGTTTACCTGGACCTGCTCTCTTTTCCTTAATGCATCCTGACATTCTTCCTGTGTTCTCCCTCTATAAACCATTGTTTGAAAAATTCCTCCAAACAGAATGACATGGTGATCATTCTTATATGATTTGCTTTCTTTCTGTCATGAGTCATGTTCTGCTCAACTTGTTCTCCCATTTCCAAAGACAGTTATGCCATATTTTTTCCATCAGTTTTCTAGTTGCTTATGGTGCAAGAGCAAATATGATACCAATTACTCCATTATATTTAGAAGTCAAGATCTAAAAACGCATTCACAATTTTTACACAATATCTACTGTGTTTCCCCCAAAATAAGACCTAGCTGGACCATCAGCTCTAATGCTTCTTTTGGAGCAAAAATTAATATAAGACCCAGTCTCATTTTAATATAATATAAGACCAGGTATAATATAATATAATATAATATAATATAATATAATACAATATAATATAATACAATATAATATAATATAATACCTGGTCTTATATAATATAATTATATTATATTTATTATATTTATTTTTTATTTATTTGTTTTATATAATAAATATATTTATTATATAATTACATTATATAATTATATTATATAAGACCAGATCTTATACTAATTTTTGCTCTAAAACACGCATTAGTGCTGATGGTCTGGCCAGATTTTATTTTCAGGGAAACACAGTATCAGTACTGCCAGCCTTTTTAGGCCTAAATTTCTTTTGTCATAACCCTATGAAACCATATCAGGAGATAATGACTTGGTTAACAGAGTCACAAAAAGGAAGAGGTATAAGAAGACATGAGGTCCAGGGAAGTAGTCAAGGTAGCCTGTTTCTCAGGCTGAGCCTTGTAAATCATTAAGGTATAAGAGTGAAACCAGGTAAAAAATGGATTCTCATTCACATAACACCCCAAAGTTTTAGTGTGTGGTAGGAGTGGGGCTAGAAGGAAAAATGAAAGTAAACATTTTAAAATATGTTTTATAGGAAAGAAAAAAGAAAGTTAGGTATAAAGTCACTCAGGGATAACTATCTGTACCCTGAGATGAATTTATTGTTTATTAAAAGTATAGTCACTTAATGGGAATAGCCTAATTAGCAAGAGTTTATAGAGCTTAGAATGCTAAAGAAAAGTACATAATGTTTTTTTATTATCATTTAATGTGTAATAGAAATTAAAAGTAATTTGTTTGAATATGAAATTTTGTGAAAAAACTTCCTAAGTGGTACTATTTTTTCAATGTATTCATTGCAATTTTAATTCTGGAGTAATAAATTGAGTAATAAAATGCTTCTATGTTTGCACACAAGGTGGAAGGTGCCCAGGGGGAAAAATGATTTGATCAACTATCCGGAATTGTTTGTTAAGTCAGAATCCAAATACAACAATAGGCCAGCCTCTCCAGGCTGAAAAAGGCTGGGAGTCTAAGTATGCAGACCCTCCTTGGGGACATTTTTTAAAGAAAAGAGCTAGCATCACACTGGCTCATGCTGCAATGTGAAGTTCAGCTTTCTGAGGAAAAACATAGAGGGGTGATTCTTAGTTAATAAGAAAACGACTAAGGGCCCTCCACCTGGACCCTCCCAGTCCTGTCACTGTTTGTTTTGGGTTCAACTATCTATCAATTAACAAAGTCCTTCTTTATACAATCTCACTTCCAGAAATTACAGAACACATTTTTATTCTAAATGCATCCCTAATTCATTTTATTAAGTATACAATGCATAGCTTCCTGTATATAGAGATATAGACAGATAAAGAGATAGAGGTAGATAGAGACTGATATATATGTATGTATCCATATCTGGAAGAAGGCTATTCCTAATGTTCCAATCACTTGTTGGGAAAAGTCAGCAGTTATTTCAACGTGTGTGTGTGTGTGTGTATGTGTGTGTGTGTGTTTGTGTGTGTCTTTTATGTCTTATACATATCACTTTATCAACATCTTCGTGCTCTTCTATCCTCTGCTAGTATCTGATCTAAACCCTGATATATCACTTATTCACAATGAGGGCATAATTGTTAAATCTACCCTGACTCAGTTTTTTTTCCTTTTCCTTCGGTCGGATGTATCCATTTGCACTTGCAAGCCTGAGATGGGTCATACATCATCATTGGCTTTTTTCCCACTTAGAAATATCTAATCCCAATGTACTTCAGAAAATATACTTCAGAAAAGTTTATGACAGAAATAACTTGGCTTTCAAGTTATTTCAAGTCTGCAAATTTTGGATACTGGTTTTGAATCTTATTAACCTTTGACTTCAGCAAATTTACTTAATTTTTTTGAAAAATAGTTTTCTTATATAAAATAAGCATGTCAATAATGTTTACATCCCATTGATTTATAGGGAATATTATATGAGAAAACACATGTATGGCACATTATAGATATTTAATAAAGGTTAGTGTTCTGTATCCCTACCGTTTATTTCCTCTTATTGGTCCTAATGCCCTGCCCACCCTGCTTTGTTCTTCAGTGTCTCAGTCCATTTATTGCTATTTGGTCCACTGATGTTCTTTAGCCATATGATTCTCACAAGCACTCTGATTTTAGCCGGTCATGAGACTCCCAACATCTAATATCACCTTCCAGGTGTTTCTTTAGGACTCGCCAGAGCTTCTGCCTGCCCATTTCTCTACAGACCACCGTTGTTTCTTGACTCTGCCCTCCACAATTATTGTTTTGACTTTAGGGGACTTGAATGAGGAAAATGCCAGAGGTATTTGGTCTCAGAGATTATTTGTATTTGTTTTGCAGAGCTAAGGAATTAAGAACTCTGCTAAAAATCAAGCCCAGGAAGAATAATTCATTTTAATGAAGGCAATGTTCCAGTAATAGTGTAACCTATTCAACTTTCTCAACTTTCTCGTGAAGTGGCCTTGTTACTAGGAAGTGTTCCTTCTTACAAGGAAGCAGATCACAGAATCTAGAACCCTTTCCAAAACAGTACTCAAAGGAGCTTAAGCTTTGGCAATAGATAGTCTCCTGATGTGAAAAACCAAAGGAATGTGGAGAAGGAGCAACAAAAACACATTCTTATTGGGCCTTAAAGATCGTTTTCCAACAAATTAAGTAGTCCAAAATATATCCCTCTAACTCTTTCCTACTTTAACTTTAACATTTATAGCAGGGTATAGTAATCAGCTTCAGGTTTAGGTTAGAAACAGTACCACTTCCAGTCAGCTCAAGAATTCCGTAAATCAACCCATTCTTAACCATCTATAATTTCAATCTTAGAGCCTGTTTTGTACCTTAACTTTCTTCTCCTTTTAACTTCCAGAGATACTACAGTCTCTTGTTTGTTGCTGACCTTTCTAAGAAGCAGGTGCCAAGGTGAAGCATTTTCCTACTGATTTTTTTTAAAAAGGAAATGTAATTTAATCAACATGTGTAATTTTTGGCTCCCTTGCAATTTATTGCCTCTGTTGACTCCTAAAAACACATTTCCCCCATTTAGTTCAATTTCTACAGAGCTGTAGGGAAACTCCATTACGCTAATGATGAGACAGATAAGTGGTTTACTCAAACTAATTTAGCAAACACATCCAATTACTCGGCAACCATTCTAAACTTAAGAAAAATCATTATCGACACAGAAGAGATATGCCTGTTTTTTGTTTTTTTTAAACCCTTCTTTGTAGAAAATTTCATCTGTTCCAAAAATTTTCATCAAAGGCATTAATGTTTGACCCGTTAAAGTCAACCTCCCTAAATTGAAAGCTGGCATAATAAGAGACTTTGTGATTCTGTCTGTGTCTCAGTTAGAGGGCTATAAACTTATAACCCTTGCTGTTGGCTTTAACTATAGGAATTATGTCTCAAATAGCTACCTTATGGCATTTATCTATAAAAGCCAAGCATTGTCTCTCTTTTTAAAAATACCATTAGATATTTCCTATATTATTTTTAAGTTGATCAGGGAATAAAATTCAGAGATGATACATTATAATATTGTTCTTCCAATAAAAATCCTAGGCGACAAACTTAGTTCATTTTACAAACATTTGATGAACATAAGTTCAAGGTTTCCCCGAAAATGAGACCTAGCCGGACCATCAGCTCTAATGTGTCTTTTGGAGCAAAAATTAATACAAGACCAGGAATATTATATTATATTATATTATATTATATTATATTATATTATATTATATTATATTACATTAAACCCGGCCCTATATTATAGTAAAATGAGACCAGTTCTTATATTAATTTTTGCTCCAAAGAATGCATTAGATTGATAGTCCGGCGAGGTCTTATTTTTGGGGAAAGACGGTTGTATGACAGACTAAAGCATGGTTGCTAGGGGCTGAGGATACCTCAATGAGTAAGCTGAGGTTCCTGCTTTCAAGCACCTGAAGTAAAGGATGAAACAATGATATGAAGTCTATAAACAATGATATGGTCACACACACTCTGCTGTGTGAGCCTAAAGGAGGATATGGTAAATTCTGACCTTTGCAGTATAAGAAGAAGGATTGGAAACATTTAAAGGGAGACCTGATGGTGTTAATGGAGAAGACGAGGCAGTAGAAGGCAATTTAGAAAAAGGAAAAAGTATTGGCAAAGGCCCAGGGTTGTGAAAACGTGTAAGTTGATGACATTTTTAAGGACCAGCAAGAAGCACTGTGCAGAAGTAGAGGGTGTTCTATTTCTGTGAAAAATGTCCTTGGTAGTTTGATAGGAATTGCATTGAATCTGCCTTGTATTGCTGTAGGCAGTATGGACATTTTAACGATATTAATTCTTCCTATCCATGAGCATGGTATGTGTTTCCATCTATTTGTATCTTCTTTGATTTCTCTCTTAAGTGTCATAATTTTCTGAGTACAGATTTTTACTTCTTTGGTTAAATTTATTCCTAGGTATTTTATAGTCTTTGAAGCAATTGTAAATGGGATTGTTTTCTTAATTTCTCCTGATATTTTATTTTTGGTATATACAAATGCAACTGATTTATAAAAATTAATTTTGTATCCTGCTACTTTACTAAACTCATTTATCAGTTCTAATAGTTTTTTGGTGGAGTCTTTAGGATTCTCTATATATAGTATCATGTCATCTTCATATAATGACAATTTTACTTTCTCCTTACCAATTTGGATGCCTTTTATTTCTTGTCTGATTGCTGTGGCTAGAACTTCCAGCACTATGTTGAATAGAAGTTGAGAAAGTGGGCAACCTTGCCTTGTTCCTGATATTAAGGTGAATAGTGTTAGCTTTTCCCCATTGAGTATGATGTTAGCTGTGGGTTTATCATATATGGCCTTTATTATATTGAGATATGGTCTATTCCTCTATTCCCACTTTCTTAAGAATTTTTATCATAAATGGCTGGTGGATTTTGTCAAATGCTTTTTCTGCATCCATTGATATGATATGATTTTTATTTTTCATTTTGTTAATGTGCTGTATCACATTAATTGATTTGCAGATGTTGAACCACCCTTGCATACCAGGGATGAATCCCACTTGATCATGGTGAATGATCTTTTTAATGTATTGCTGAACTCTGTTCTCTAATATTTTGTTGAGGATTTTTTGCATCTTGTTCAATAGAGATATCGGCCTGTAGTTTTCTTTTTTGTAATGTCTTTGTCTGATTTTGGGATCAGGGTGATAGTGGCCTCATGAAAAGTGTATGGGCGCCTTCCTCCTGGATTTTTTGGAATACTTTGAGGAGAATAGGTGATAAATCCTTTTCGAATGTTTAGTAAAATTCACCTGTAAGGCCCAGGGCTTTTTGATTACTGATGGGAGCTTGTTGATTACTGATTCAATTTCCCGGTGGTAATCAGTCTATTCAGTTTTCTGTTTCTTCTTGAGTTATCCTTGGAAGGTTGTATGCTTCTAGAAAAGTATCCATTTCTTCCAGATTGTCTAATTTGTTTGCATATGGTAATTTCTTAGATTTTTTTTTTTTTTTTTTTTTTTGTATTTCTGTGGTGTCTGTTGTCACTCTCCTCTTTCATTTTTGATCTTATTAATTTGGGTCCTCTCTCTCTGTTTTTCATGAGTCTGGCTAAAGGTTTGTCTATTTTTATCTTCAGCAAAAACCAGCTCTTGGATTCATTTGTATTTTGTATTGTTTTTTTTGGTTTCTATTTTATTTATTTCCATTCTGATCTTTATTATCTCCTTCCTTGTGCTCCCTTTGGGCTTATGTCACTGTTCTTTTTCCAGCTCCCTTAAGTGTAAAGATAAACTGTTGATTAGTGATTTTTCTTGTTTCTTTAGGTTGGCCCTGCATTGCTAAGAATTTCCCTCTTAGGACTGCTTTCACTGCATCTCATAGATTTTGGGTCGTCGTGTTTTCATTTTCATTTGTCTCAAGATATCTTTTGATTTCTTCCTTGATCTCATAGTTGACCCATTCATTATTTAGTAACATGTTATTCAGCCTCCATGTATTTGTGTGTCTTCCAGTTTTTTTTCCCTGTGGTTGATTTCTAATTTCATAGCACTGTAGTCAGAGAAAACAATTGGTATGATTTCAGTTTTCTCAAATGTATCAAGACTTGTTTTGTGGCCTAACATATGGTCTATCTTGGAAAATATTCCATGTGCACTTGAGAAGAATGTGTATTCTGCAGCTTTGGGGTGAAATGCTCTGAAAATATTAATTAAATCCAACTGGTCCAATGTGTCATTTAAGGCTGTTGTTTCCATATTGATTTTCTGTCTGGAAGACCTGCCCCTTGTTGTCAGAGGTGTGTTAAAGTCCCCTACTATGATAGTGTTACTGTTGATCTCTGTTTTTATGTCAGTCAATATCTGTTTTATATATTTAGGTGCTCCTATGTTGGGTGCATAGATGTTTACTAGGGTTATGTGTTTTTGTCAGATCAATCCCTTTATTATTCTGTAGTGCCCATCTTTGTCTTTTAATATATTCTTCATTTTAAAGTCTCTTTTGTCTAATATAAGTATTGCAACTCCAACTTTTTTCTCATTTCCATTTGCATGAAATATCTTACTCCAACCCTTCACTTTCAGCCTGTGTGTGTCTTTTGATCTGAGGTGAGTCTCTTGTATACAGCATATGCAAGAGTCTTGCTTTCTTATCCATTCAGCCACCATATGTCTTTTTTTTTTTTTTGAGAGATGGATGGTTTTTTTCCTGATTTTTTCATACACAGCAAGGATGCAAAAAGCATTCTTAGAGAATTTCAGTAACTTTCTTATTTGTCAGTCTTCCTCTAGATGACATTCTTATTTTTCAGCCTATACACAGCAACAGAAGTTATATTCCTTAAATATAATTTTGCATATTAATCCTTGACTCAGAAACCACTTATTGAATAAAAGTCAAACTCCTCAATATTTAACACCCTACTCAGTATGATACCAATCTATTCCTCTAAATATGTCTCATAATTTTTCTCTTAGATTAGACAGATCTTTTCTAAAGGTCTAATCATTACTCATGGAATACGTAAAACACAGTTCTGTCTCTGTGTTCTTTCATATTTCCTATCCCTAAATTACTCTTTAGGATTTTGTGCCATCTCCCTCCCCCACCTTATCTCTGTGACTATACATCATGTCACTGAAAAGCCAGTACAAATCTCACAACTTCCATGAAACTTTGTCTAAGTTTTGCCACCCTTCCTTGAAATTCTAAAAGTACTGTTGAAATGACAAATAGACAATAGATTTGGAAGAGAATTACTAAAAGTAGTAATATTATATATATATATATATATATATATATATATATATATATATATATATATATTTAATTTAGAAAATAAACTATGGACATTTTACAAACAATAAAATTTCCAAGGTTCTACACTTTTATTTAGCACCATATTAATCAAATGATGGCCAAATAGGGTTTATTTTAAGACAGAAATGATGTTTAAATTAAGAAATTCATTATTTTATTTTACTATTTCAATAGGTCAAAGGATAAATTAGTTATATCTAGAGATACTAAAACAGTTCATAAACATATAATTTCTGATAATAGCTCTTAATAAACTAGGAATAGAAGGGTACTTTATCAGTATTTATCTCAAAGCAACTGTAGATAATTGTCATCAACGTCATTGATGATTTTCTGAAGGTATTTCTGTTAGGTGAGGAACAAGATAAGAATGCTGTTAGCACAACTTTTAAAAACATTTTTCTGGAAGACCTAAATAATAATATAAAAAGAATGAAAATAAGAAATCAGCGTATCCTAAAGGAGATGATAAATAACTGTTTGCAAGTGATAGACTTTTCTGCCCAGAATAAAGAGCATTACTAAAAATACAATGCATATTAATAATGAATAAGCAAAGTATAATAGCTCTCCTTTGTATCAGTGAAAAAAATAGTTGCAAAATATAGGTTAAATTATAATATAATAATAATTTAATGCAATTGAAACATAAATCAATAAGAAAACAATAAATGCTCTAATAAAGTATAGTGGTATGAGAAACTACTCTGTGACTCTCAAAGAAAAAAATATCAGCTTAATCAAAGAAATATATTGTTTTGTTTAAGGAGTAAAAAATGAAAGTGATTATATCCATAGTGGAAATAAACAAAGATCACCCAAATGAAAATAGCAGAGGCTATTTTCAGTATTCAGAGCTTGTTATAACAAGGGAGTCAGCCACCATCACTTAATGGGTACAAGTTAATGATATTGGGCCATGCCCATAAAATAGAATTCAATGGGACCATTCATGAAGATAGTTTTCATATAGAAAGATGATCAATTGAAAAAAGCATTATTACAGTGTGATTTAACTTTTTGTAGTGTGTGTGTGTGTAGAAAAAGTCAAAAGGCTATGTACCAAAATATTACCAATGTTATCTCTAAATGATAGAATAGTGATTTATTTTATACTTTTCAGTAAACTATGGGCATTTTACAAGAAAATATATTACTGTCCTAATCATAGAAACAACTGTAAAACTGGTTGATAAAAATTTAATCCACAGAAATCTAAAAAATATAGAATGCTTCACGAATTTGCGTGTCATCATTGCACAGGGGCCATGCTAATCTCTGTATTGTTCCAATTTTAGTATATATGCTGCAGAAGTGAGCACCCCTATGTCTTTTGATTGGAGCATTTAATCTATTTACATTTAAAGTGATTATTGATAGGTACATAATTATTTCCATTTTTTTATTTATAGTTAGATTGTTTTCATCTTTCTTCTGCTTAAAGAAGCTCTTTTAATATTTCCTGCAATGCTGGCTTGGTGGTGACAAAGTCCTTTAGCTTATTCTTTTCTGGGGAGCTCTTTATCTCTCCAATTTTCAATGATAGCTTTGCTGGATAAAGCAATTTAGGTTATAGGCCTTTGTTTTTCATCAGTCTGAGTACCTCCTGCTACCCCCTCCTGGCCTGCAAAGTTTCTGTAGAAAAGTCATTTGATAGTCTTATAGGAGTTCCCTTGAATGTAATCCGCTATCTTTCTCTTGCTGCTTTTAGGATTCTCTTTTTGTCTTTAACCTTTGCCATTTTAACTATATTGTGCCTTGGTGTGGATCTGTTTGGGTTTATCCTGGTTGGAACTCTCTGCACTTCCTGGGCTTGTACATTGGTTTCCTTCACCAGGTTAGGGAAGTTTTCGATCATTATTGCTTCAAATGTGTTCTCAATCCCTTGCTCCCTCTCTTCACCTTCTGGTATTCCTATGATGTGCATGTTGTTGCGCTTGATGTTATACCAGAGGTCTCTCAAACCATCTTCATTGTTTTTTATTCTTTTTTCTTTTTGTTGTTCTATTTCGGTGAGCTCTGCTAACTTATCTTCTAAGTCACTGATTCGATCCTCTGTGTCATCTAACCTGCTGGTAATTCCTTCAAATGTGTTCTTTATTTCAGTTATTGTATTATTTAGTTCTAACTGGTTGTTCATTATGATTTCTCTATCTTTCTTTATGTTATCACTAAGCTCCTTAAACATTCTTATCATCAGTGTTCTGAACTTTGTCTCTGATAGTTTGGTTACCTCTGTTTCATTTTGTTCCAATTATGGAGGTTTCTTCTGTTCTTTTATTTGGGACATGTTTCTTTGTTTTCCCATTCTGGCTGACTCTCTGTTTACTTCGATATATTAGGTAGATCCCCTAAGGTTCTTGGTTTTTCTAGGTTACCTTATGTAGTGTGTGTCCTTTATATTTGACTTGCACCACTTCCCTATTCTCCTGTGCGTGTGCTCCAAAGGTGACCCTTGTATTGTGTATATTGTCCTGTTAAAGTTGAGCTTTAATTGCTTTTGGCTTGTCGGTAAGTGGGATTGACTTCTAGGCTGGCTAGTTGTGGGACTTGGCTCTGCCCACAGTGGATGTTCTGCTGTGTGAAGGTTGACCACTCAAATGAGGCTTGGCCCCTATGGGCTCTTGTGCCTGTAGAGAATTCCCTCTGGGTGTGTCACTTGTAGGTCAAACCCAGTAATAGTCTTGTTTGGTCTGGAATTGGCCTCTGGGTGTGTTGAATTTTGTGCCTCTTGGGCTGGGCCCTGGTGTAGGGCAATTTCAGAACAAAGCAAATCAAGCATAACAACAACATCAACAAAGAAAAAAAACAAATACACTCACATGTAAAAACAACTGATAATCCACACTCAACACAGGCAAAAATATCAAAAATACAAAAACAAAACAGCACCAGTCTTGGCTTAAACTCACCAAGCAATCTCCAGGTTGTCCTCTGCTGTACCAAAGAGTTTCTGTGTCTTGTGCAGGCAGAGCTGGCCACCTCGTACCCACAGTGACCCTGGCACTGCAGTTCTAGATGAGTGGGGCTATGGGGTCTGGATGGTAGTTTCTACAAAGTCAGTGCAGTTTCTGCTCCTGCCTGCACATGTGTGCACTGAGAGTAACACAGCCAGCCCTGTGCCCAGGTCTTCTGAGTCATAGGGCACTTCTTCCATGTGTGTGGGTGTGTGTGTATGTGTGTGGGTGTGTGTGTATGTGTGTGGAGGGCGTGAGATTTCTGAGCTGCTGAAAGCCCGTAGCTGCCTCTGCCATCTCCTGCTGAACCCTGGGTGTGTCTCTGCAGTTGTAATTGCCCTGCCCTATGCAGGCCAGGAAGGGTGGGGGCTGGCGATGGAGGAGTCTTCTCTCTCTGAGCCCAGCAGTGTCACACTCTTCCCAGCTTTTTTCCTGGGTCACAGCAGCTGCAAACTGGGTCTTCCTAGATCCTGAGCTCTACTGTTCCTCTGTAATCTGACACTACTCCTCAGTTCAGGGACCAGCTTGAGTCCCTGGAAAGGCAAGGGTAGGATTGGGAAAGTGGGGGGAGGGGCCCAGGTATGGTGTTTACTTCCTTTGTCAGACCTAGGGTCCAGGTGGAGGTCTCAGCTGAGGTTACTGCTTCAAACACTGGATATGCTGCTCTCTCGGCAGGGAGATCAGCTGTGGGAGGCAGGGAAAGCATCCCCCTCCTGGCTCTTGTGGTCTCTGTTCTGTCCTGGAATGCCCTGCGTCTCTTCAGCCATGGATGCGGGCCGCGTCTCTACTCTGTTCCCTTCCCTCTCTCTCTGCTCGCCCAGTTTGCCCACCTTCAAGTAATCCTCATACAAGTCTCTTAGCTGTTCTGTGCGATGAGCAGAGTCCTTTGATGGGTTATAGATGTTCAATTTTTGGTAAGTTCCGGAGGAGAACTCAAGAAGACCACCTTGCTACTGCCATTCCTATGACATCATGTCAATTAATTTTAAATAGTGGGTTAAGGTATGGTACTCATGCTTACACACAGACATAACCCAAAAATTCTTCCTTATGTCTCTTGGCTCTCACTAAAACCACATTGTCTAGAATACCCTGATTTTCTTGAGAGAAAAATTTGTTGATTATGAGAAAGATTTTGGGATATTTTGGAAACCAATGAAATACCAGGTACTGTTAATTTTCAAAATTATTTCAGTTCTAATATATAAACCTTTGCCAAAGTATCTCATCACAACCCTTACTACCCTGAATTATTCCCATATTTATCTCCTACCATCAAAACAATTGGCCTTTATTTCTTCTCAACTGTGAAAAATATAGTCTCTACTTTTGGGAAGTTAGGCTCATTTCTCTTTCTAATCTGACTTAAGTACAAACCTCCACCCTCTGTCTGATCATTTTTCTCCTGTGTCTCAGAGGTCACAGTTCCCGTGATTCCTACGCTAGGCTCATGTACAGGTCTTTGAAGTTTAGTTTCTTATGAAAAATAAGAAATTTTAGTTTCTTTTGCAAAATAAAAAAAATCACTATAAGTTTCTTTCATAGTTAAATAAATTTTAAGCTGTTAGACAAACATCATCTCAAATATAATGGTTAACCCATGATTGGAAAGAAGAGAGAGAATTTTCTTATAGCTCCATTTGACTGTTCTGTTTTTATCAGGTAGGAGGAAGACAGTGCCACATGATGTTAAAGTTCTACTGCATTCTACCTGTAACTTGCTTACTTAGAAAGGTTGCATTCATTCTGTCACATCAGGCCACCTTCAGAGGTTATGTCAGAAGTGATTTACTGATTGGTGACTCAGAGACCTGAAGTGCAGGCTGTAGCTCCAGAAAATTTCTAACCTTTCCCTATTCAAAGTGTGGTCTATAAACCAGCACATTGCATCATGGGGACATTTGTTAAAAATGCACAATCTCAGACCTGTCTCAGACCACTGAAATAGAATCTGTATTTTAACTGAGATGCCCAGATGATCCACAAGCATATCAAAGTTTTAGAAGCACAGACCTAAGGACTTCCTGTTGTGGACTCGGTCTTCCAGGATGCCTCATGAAAGATAAAACATCACCAACTTCTCCGTCTGTCCTGTCTGTAATCATGTTCATCTCACATCAGCATCTCACATTACAAAATGAAGCACCTTAAGCCAAAGGATTTTGTCTATTTAATACTCCAGAAGATTGGGGAAGGTTGTGGTGATTGAGCAAAAGGAGACACAGGAAAATAAATGAAAAAAGAAGAACCAGATCTGAAGTACTGAATTAATATTCACTGAACTCTACAAACAGAATTCTGCTCATGTCTTAAATCACTCACAAACATATTTTCACTGTTTGAGAAATGAGATGTGAGAAGAAAGCGTGTGCCACAGAACAATGTTCAGTTAAGTTCTTCACACCCAGAATGTAATTTTAAATTTGGAAAAAATCAAGACCCAAATGATATTTATTTAGAAAGGTGATTTTCTTTATAAATGGTTTTTGAGTGGGGTATCATTTTGCTGCCATAACAAAATACCCCAGGTGACTTAAACAACAGAAATTTCATCTCATGGTTCTGGAGGCTAAAAGTCCAAGATCAAGGTGTCCACAAGTTTGGTTTCTTCTGAGACCTATCCTAAGATTCAGAATAAACCATCGTCTTCAGTTTGCTTTTTTTTTTTTTAATTAGTTTCAGGTATACAAAACAATGTAATAGTTAGATATTTATCATTTATATTCCTCAAACAGTGATAAGTCCCCTCCCCCCGTCTACTACCCCTCTGACATCGCACACAGCCATTACATTTACACTGTCTCTATTCCTAATGCTGTACTCCGCTTCTTGTGAATATGTATATATATATTTGTAGTTGACATTCATTATTCTTCAGCTTCAGCTTCAGGTGTACAGTGCAGTGATCAGGCATCTACATCATCCCTGAGGTGGTCTCCCTAATGAGACAAGTGTCCATCGGATACCCTACAAAAGCTTTACAACATTATTGATTACATTCCCCAAATTGTCTTTCGTTTCCCCATGGCCATCTCGTGGTTACTGATTATGCTTTCTAATCCCCTCACCTTCCCCCTATCCCCACTCCCCCTCCCATCTAACAACCCTTGGTTTTTCCTCTATGTCTCTGAGACTGTTTCTGATTAATTAATTCATTTATTTGTTGCTTCAGATTGCTTTTGAATGACTTAGGTTTTGGGGGAGTTGAACTTACAAGCAAAGGGCATCTCACTTTTAAAAGTTTATCTTATTTTTGGGTAGCATGTATTATAAATAAATTACTTACCTGCCAAATCGTCTTATTCTGAGATATTCTCTGCATTTATTTAAATGTGATTATTTTGATAATTAATGATTCTTCATCTGGAATTGTTTATTTACTTTGCTTTTGATGTAAGGTGATACTTAGCATCTTCCATTATTCTGGTTTATCTTTATCCTCTTTTGGCTCTCCACGGCAGTTATCAGCCTTCAACTAATCTTTGTTGTTTGTTTTCCCTTCATTAGGATATAAGCTTCAGGAGAACAATTTGTGTTCTTTCCTATCTAGTATCCAGAATAGGGCCTAGCATATAATAAGCTTTCTAGGTTCCATCATTTTGTTATTGTTTCTCCTCTTCTCTATTTGTGGGTTAACATATTAAACAATTTTTTTTAAAAAAATGTGGTTGAAGGGGAATTAGAAACTTAGGTGGATATGATCAATGTGCTCCTAACCTATAAGTATATTATCATCTTTGTCTTAATATGTTTTATCTTCATCTCTTTACTATTAAACTCTTAATCCTTTATTTGCAGAAATAAATGACAGATAAAAAGAAAAAAGTGCCACTTTAGCCATTTAATTTGTATTTAAAATAAACCTATTCCAAAAGCTTTTAAAAAAATTCAACAAGGATTGAGGACAGTTAGTAGTATTTATGTAGTTTCCTGTTTGCTTCTGTAATCATACCACATAGATCGGTCTTGATCATGGAATATCTGTCAATATTACAGAACGATTATGCATAGGGAAACTTTATCTTGAAGTGGTAATGTGGCTCTTCTGGACTTCTGAGGAAATGTAGATGGCATTGAGGAACTCCTGATACAAAAACTTCCAAGAAAGCTTAAGATAGAAATCTGAAGTCAGGGATTAAGACTTTATTTTAGTCAAGAAGAGCTGCATTTTGATACATAAGGAGGCGCTACTTTTCACCCACCTCAATAAAAATAATAATAATAATAATCGGTGGAAACTTACTTGTTTTTAGATAACTGAGTTTGTCTTTGAATGGTCTGGGTAAGATTGTCCATAAGTAGAAAACGATTTAAGGTATTTTGAAATCATTAGCACTATCTCTGCTTTCACTGGGCATGCTGAAAATATTAACATGCTAACAACCAAACTTTGCTCCTGTTCCATCACCCACCTATAACCAATCTAAACTGCCACTTCGCTTCTCTAAGCTAATATGTAAAATCTAACCTTAGATTTTATTGATTTGGTCCAGGCTTCATGTTCTGCTTATCATAATTTTTTTGTCCTATAACCTAATTATAGTTTTTATCTTGCATATCTTATTTCAATTATTAACTCACTTTGAAGTGACTTCTAACTTACTGACATATGTTGTTTTTGCATCATGCATCAAGCTGTATGCAGATCCTTGGTACATATACTAGAAAATATAGTGAAAATGAATGAAATTGTGGGTAAAGTTTTCAAAATTCAGGACAGATATTTCATGTTGCCTCTTATTGGTTAATTATGGAATTCCATCCAGAATAGTTCTGAAAAAGTCATTCTGTTTATTCATCTTCTTTTTTGTTAGTTTTAGAGAAATTCTCTTTCTATTCACATTGACCTCTGCCCCTTTTGTCATCTGTATTGCAATCCCTCTAACTCCAAATCAAAGGGATTTGAGGCTTAATAAAGAAGACACAGGAAGCTTTGTATCTCTCAGGAAAAGAAATAAAAGTCATGGCCTCAGTTCAGTAGTAACGTACACACATCACAAAAAAATGTAATATGCCCAATGAAAAATATTTTCTCTAAGAAACTTAAAGAAATGAAAGGGTGAGTGAAATGCAGATATCTCATTTGTATTCTTACTTTCTCCAGATTTATAGTTTTAAGACTCTTTTATGTAAGAGAAAATTACCATGAGTTTTAAAGATGTTACAAATATCACTTCATAAACGGCACCTTTATAACATCATAACAGCAGGCCGAATGGATTCTCTACACATCCTCCAAAAAAAAAAAAAAAATCAAACACAGAAACAAAGAGAACAAATAAAATCAAGCTTAATCTTTACACTGGAATAACCAGAAGACAGAAAATGGCACAAAGTCAAATTATGTGGAAGTTTAGCAGTAAATATCAAAAAGTAGTAGAGACATTTCACAATCACATCAAAGTAAAGAGTCAGGATACTATTGTGGAGAAAACAAGAAGAAAGAGCCAGAAGTGATGAAACACACATCAATCACCCAGTAAAAGAACCCCTCCCCAATGTCTTATCTATTGAGAACATATTTGACACTTGGTATAAAAGAGTACCAGCTGCTGGAGAAATGAAAGGAAGTAAAGAAAAATATGTAGGACTAGACAAGGCACTGCTTCAGAGGGCATTGCGTCTAAGGGAAAGAGTGTGACAGAAAGTAAAGGAATCCCTCTGCATCTTGACGGCGAAAGGCTAGAAGAAAACAAGAAATAGAACTTAAGACACAACACCAGACTCACAATATCAGAAAGCACACCAAGCCTTCACCTGAAAACAAACAAACAAAACAGAACAAAACAAACAAATGAACCCTGTCAATTAAAGAAATTGCACTGTATATACAGACCAAATGTGTACTCATGAACTATGGTACCTGGTAAGCCAATCAAACATTTCGATGTACATCATCTATGATAGCTAGTACAGGAAAATATACGACATTTAAAATTGACCAGAAAATGGTATATAGCACGTGCTTGTAATTACTATAAGAAGAAAACAAACATACTAAAAATGCAAACATTTCTTTTACTGAAAATCGCCTTCTCCAAAACAATCATAAAGTAAATGAAAACTATAATACCACACTCCAATTTGAATTAAATACCGTTAAGCAGGCATTGGAAGATACATAAAAAACAAACAAACAAACAAACAAATAAAAAAAACAGTTCAAATCAAAAATTCAAATATAAGAATAAAATGTTTTAAAAAGTGAAACATGAAATAAGACTAAACTCATAAAAGAAATTAAAGGACAAAAAATATTATTTTAGATATGAAGCCTAAATTATAAGATGTCCAAGAAAAATCATAAAATAATAATTTAAAAAATGTATTAAAGGTATTTGATAAAAAGAAAGTAGGAAAAAATACCTGTGGGGTGGTGGGGTGGGGATTGGGAGGGTTGGGAACATAAGGGCAAAATTTTCAGGGAGAGGGTACTATAGAAGCAGGCAAAGAATAATGTACCTTTAATTAGAGTTTTGAAAATTTAAAACGGAATAATGTAATACATCTATCGTAGCATTATAAACTAAGAACATTTTTTGAAAAAAAACCAAAAAACAGAATCTACATATTGAAAGGCTTGACACCTACCTTAGTTAATTGATTCAGAAAAATCAACTCCAAAACTTAATCCTAATAAAACTGTTCAACTTTAAAATGAAAATAATTATCTGGGCCACTTAAGCAAAAAAAAATGATATATAATGATAATAATAATAATAATAATAATAATACCTCAATTATAATAAAGAAAATCACGTTAGTTGGCATCAGGCTTAACAATTTGGCAAAAAATAATAGAATAACATTTAAAAGAAACTCAAGGAAAACAGTATGAGGCAAAATTTTATATCTAGTTAAACTGTTGTTGAGGAATAAAGACTACAGAAAAATAGTTAATTCAGGGAATACGGTATTCATCAGTGCTTTCTAAATATGTACTAAAGAATAAGCTTTATTTGACCAAGAGTTGACTGGGAAAAATTAAGGAAAAGAATCGTCATAAGTCTTGAATATATTTAAAGGTAGAAATATAACTAAAAAATAAAAAAGAACTAGAGAAAAGGTGAAAGGATAGTATTTAAATGTTATATGTTCTGACAAATAAAAATAATGCAACTCAAATAACAGTATAAAAATGGAAAAAGAAGAAAAAATAGAATAGCTACTTTGATTATTACACAAATAATAGGAGGATGTCTAACAATGCAATATAAGTTAACAGACCAAATAGTAAGAAAAAGGAAAATAAGTATATTGTGACCCTATTTAAAATAATGGTAACTATTAGAATAAAAATTACAAATGTTCCTAATTTACCAAAAGAAATTAATAAAATAGCAAATAATAAAAGACTATATGGAGAAAAAAAATAATGCAATGAGGTAAATATAATGAAAGATAATATGGTAATTGAAATCGACCTTTATTATATCAATAAATGTATATAGATATAAATCACTGTTCAAAGAAATATTTTCATATTGGCTCACAAAGTAAACACAAACTCAATTCTGTATATATGAGACACTGAAAACAAAATTATTCAGAAAGTTTGAAAATAGAGATGGGCAAGGGTATACTACTTAAACAATAAGAAAGTCAGAGTAGCAATCGTTTAAACTATTCCTAATAGAACAAAGATAGACTTCAGGATTAAAATCATTAAAGAAAGCAAGAAAGACATTTTACAATTCACAATAAAGATATATAGGCTATGGATACCTATGTATAAAGTAACAAAGTAACCATCCTCATAAAGTAGAAATTTAGGAAGCACAAAAACTAGCTGGTATTCATGAAGAACAGGAGATGTAAACACACAAGTCTAGTTTAAGACAGTTTCTATTAGAAAAGATGTTAATAATGATTGCAAAATGGGGAAAAAAACATACTAATTAGGTAACTCTTATGAGTCTCTCTCTCTCTCTCTATATATATATATACACATATATATGTGTATATATGTGTATATATATGTGTATATATGTGTATATATATACACATATATATGTATATATATGTATGTATATATATGTGTATATATACACATATATGTATATATGTGTGTATATATATGTGTATATATACACATATATATGTATATATAGGTATGTATATATGTGTATATATACACATATATGTATATATATGTGTATATATATGTGTATATATATGTGTATATATATACATATATATACACACATATATACATATATACATATATACATATATATGTATATATATAAAACTGTTACACTAAAAACAGAGGTTCACATGGGACATTTACAAGATTGGCCATATATTAAATTGACAAAGAAAACCTTCATAAGTTTCATAAAACAAAAATCATAACATGCTATTTCTGAATAGAAAGCTATTCAGACACATTTTTGTAAAATATTTAGAAAGGCTCTTTGTAAGTCAATTAATAAGAACTTTTTAAAAGTTTAGTTAAAGAGAAAATACAATATAAGTGGGAACACCGCCCCCCCAAAAAAATGATAATAAAAACAGTACTTGTGGGATACAGTAAAGCAATAATCAAAGGAAAATTGTTGGCCAAAAACATTTCTATCAATTAAAAAGAAGAGATTTAAAAAGTAATCTTTTAAATTTTGAATTCAAAACTCTAGAAAAGGAACAATAAAATAAACTGAAGGAGAGCAGAATAAAAGAAACACTAATAGTAAAGCTAAAAGCAGGAATCATTGACGTAAAAAACAGAAAACAGTAGAACTAGTAAATAAATCATCAAAGAAGACAAACCAATAGTTATTTATCAAGGGGGCGTGGGGGGGGAGACAGCATAGGCATAAAAACAAGAAATTACAATAAAGGAATAATTATTGACACGAGGGAAATTTTAAAAACTCGTTGGAGACTCTTGAAAAATTATGTGTAAATAAATTTGAATTCCTGTATAGAATGGAAAATGTCCTAGGAAAATACAACTTACCTTAATTGAACACAATAATAACAATAATCATAATAATAACAAATCTTAACCAGAAAGATAAGAGAGAGAGAGAGAGAGAGAGAGAGAGAGAGAGAGAGAGAGAGAGAAACATATCAAAGATTACCACATGTGAAAACACAAATATCAGATGGTTTCACAGAATTCAGTATACCGTTAAAGATTAGGAAATCCCAATGTTGTATATATTGTTTATATTGTTTCAGATCAGAGGAAGAAATTGGCATCTCCAATTTTTTAAATTATTCAAGTATAACTTTGGAACAAAATCTATTAAACATAGCATTATTGACACCGAGGAATTAATGGATGATTAAATATTAGGATATAATTAATAAAGTTCACTATATTAATGGAGTCAATAAGAAAAATAATGTTAAAATAAATAATCTGATAAAAACGCTGTTTAAAATAGGACTCAATTAATATCGTATATATGTATATAATACTACAGCTAGCATTCTGCTAAGTGGGGAAACACTAGAGTCGTTCTCACTAACAAGGCAAGAGTGCTCATTACCGCCACTGCTGTCAATAGTTACAGGTTATATAACTAGAAAACTAAAGATAATCTATTTAAAAATCAATGCAAACAATAAAGGAAGGGAGGGAGGGAGAGGAGAGGAGAGGAGAGGAGAGGAAAAGAGAAAGGATGACTAATAAGCAAAAAGAGCTGGAACCAGGCAGGCTGTTTAAAATACTCGACAGTCTGCTTCTTCATTTCATTCTCCTGTAAGGCAACAAAATAGTGAACGCTGCTGTGTTCAAAAAATTCTATTGAGTCTCTAAATTTAACACACTAGGTTCTGGCACCACTCAAGAGGGCTAAATAAAAGGCATCGCACCAGCAATGAGTGTCATTGTTATGAAATTTTATTTTCGTAATAAAATCTAGAGTCTGTGCTGGCATTGCTGCAGTCATCACAGAGCAGTGGTGACATCGAACTCAGCTGTGAAATTTCAGGGGTTTAAAGTCATTCACATGTTTCACGTGTTATACTTGCGTTCACGATTGGTTGGTGCAAAAGTAATTGCGGTTTAAAAAGTTGAAAATAATTGCAGAAACCACAATTACTTTTGCACCAACCTAATAAATATTTTAAGTGCCTTCTAGTATACTAAGTATCTTTGAAGCAGGCCAAGAAAAGGCTTTACTTAATAAGATTTCTACATTCTTTGACTTGAAATGTGTAGAGATTTCCTAACATAAATGTCACTTATAAAGATGATATTAAGGTTTTTATGTTAGTTTATAAAATACCTTTTCTATGAAGATTCCTGTAAGAAATTTCTCTGGACATTGTGACAGCTTTTCTTCTCATAAACAAGAGGGCCGTTTTTATATTTGGTCACCAATACTGCATACTGGATAGTATTTCTCTCCTCAGTTATAGTTAGAAAATTAGTAATTAAATTTAGGGACCATCCTTAACAAGAATACAGACTTCATGGCTTGAGTGTTATATATAACCATATTCTTATTTGCATACACATCATTCAGTCCTACTTTTGCATTTTCTTTCTTACCACTTTTCAATTCATTGATTTTTGTCTGTTCAAAAACTCAGGAAAAAAAAAATCCTTTGCAATTGGGTCAGTAGAACATAAGGCATGAGTGTATGTTTTCTTTTTTTTTTTTTTTTTTTACAATCATTCTTGTTCTGCATATTCAATGGTGAGTTAGAATGTTGTTACTGCACATAAAAAAAGTGATTTGAGGGACTAAAGTACTCACACTCTATCCACATGAAGTCAAGCACATTTTACGGTTATTTTTCATACTTGATCTTCTGTTTCTGGGTTTTTCTGGTATCATATTCATAAACCCAAGATAAATGCATCAGAATTTTCAAGAGTTCCTGATGGGTGATTGATTTATTCTAGTTAATTCCATTGTGGAGCAGAAATGATTAATGAGTATACTTTTCCATAGCATTTTCTTCTAAGACATGTTTAGCAATCATCTTATATTTTAGATATAGATATAGATAGATAGATAGATAGATAGATAGATAGATAGATAGATAGATAGATGCTGATAGATTTTTAATACTTTAATCCCTCAAATTACTTTCTTTACATGCAAAACTTCTATTCTAATTCAACATTCAATTATTATATATGGTGAAAGACAGAAAGACAGAAAAAGAGCCAGAGAGATTTGTGTGTATGTGTGTGAATGCTTGTGTGTGCTTTCACATTATTTAAGAGATTTTGGTTTATTAGGATACTTATGGAAATACTTGGTAGGGAGGAAACAATTAGAATAGAGAATGAAATGGAAAAAGCAATGTCTTTAAATGAGTGAGAGGGTTAGGCTCTAGAGTCAAGTGGAGGGATGGGTGTAGAAAGGCACAGGGAGAGTTTATCTCCTGAAATAGGGGAAAGACAGATAATATAGCTTAGACATATTTGGACTAGATATTTGGGGATAAAAAGATGACACCTGTCTCTTATTGTTGCTTCTGTTTTCCTTTGGAAATAAGATGAGAGCTTCAATTACTTATGAAGAGGGAGAAGAAAAGGTGAAATAGTTTTCTCAGAAAGTAAAAAAATAAATTAAGAAAATGTAGAATTTCACTGCCAAGGATTACTTGAAATCTGTTGTTATACATTAAAATTTGCAGTGGTTAATTAGTTTTGTGGCTTTTGTTATCGTTGCTGTTCTTTCCCATCATGGTCAGCTATAAATGGTCTAGCAAATAATTGGATAAAAACAGAGTTGGGATTTTGCCAGAAGGGTGTAATGGAGAGAGAAAGGAATAATGGAGGAAAGTGAATGGAGGAAAGTGGAAACTGATGACTGTTCTCACTAAAACAAGGACTTGATGATGTCATGAATTTTTACCTAGGTTAAGCACTGACGGGCAGTTTCGGATGCATATCAGGCACTCCATATGTATTTGTTAAAATGACTGAGTGAATAGAATCTAAGCCAAAGTAGAAAGAAATAATGATAAAGTGTGGTGATGGAGAGTTAGAAATTGGTAACAGCAATTAATGGAAGATCATGATGGCAGTGAAAGGTTGTCAAAGTGGGCACTAGTGTAAATTACTGGAAGTCTGAGCATGGGATGCTAAAATCATAAGTTTAGATGTGGTGTGGCAGTTATTGGGAATAACTGTGAGAAGTAGAAACAGAATTCCAGGATATTGTGTACACACATACATACACACACACACACAAACACACATAAATATATAATATTATATATATGTAATATATAATATGTAATATCCTCCATGTTTCTCACTTCATCAAGTATGATGACAGGAGAATAGAGAGACCCAAGATATTGGAGTAGATAAAGGCTATGCTTGGCAAATCCCATGAAAACATCAAAATTACAACCAAATTATAAAACAATCAACCTGGAGAATCATTTGAATTCTAGCTGAACAGAAGTTTTATAAGTAAGAATATAAAGAAGAAGCCATATTGAGACGGGTAGGAGGGGCAGAGATGTGAATACAGCATAGATAATATAGTCAATGATATTGTAATAGCATCGTATGGTATCAAATAGTTGCTGGACTTATCATAGTGACCACTTCATTAGGTATATAAATGTTGAATAACTATGGTGTACACCTGAAACAGTTAGCCAAGTTTATTTACTACTTGAAAGTGATGAAAAGGCCACATGAAAAAGTCAGATGACCTGAACTTTTTGCCAACAATTCATGGCTCTTGCATCACAACAATGTACCAGCTCACACAGCACTGTCTGTGAGGGAGTTTTTAGCCAGTAAACAAATAACTGTATTGGAACACCTTCCCTACTCACCAGATCTGGCACCCAATGACTTCTTTCTTTACCCAAAGATAAAGAAAATATTGAAAGGAAGAGATTTTGATGACATTCAGGACATCAAGGGTAATATGATAACAGCTCTGATGGCCATTTCAGAGAGTTCCAAAATTGCCTTGAAGAGTGGACTAGACACTAGTGTCAGTGCATAGCTTCCCAAGGGGAGTACTTTGAAGGTGACCATAATGATATTCAGCAATGAGGGATGTAGCACTTTTTCTAGGATGAGATCGTGAACTTAATTGTCAGATCTTTGTAACTGCACTTTATTCATAATGTGCAGGAAGGGAGAAGCTCACTCTCTGGGTTAGCAGGCAGGTGCCCTTTGTAGATTGTCTTAAGAGCAGAGCATTTTAAGCAGCCTGCCACATGGATCATTCTTTATTCCTCTTAATATGTCTCTGAAAAGAGCCAGGATCTGAAGAGTAGAAACGGAACATGAAACAAAAGTACTAACTGGGCATCTATAATATATTGAAAAGTGAGTAAATTAACCTAAAAATTGGCATATAGCCTCATTCAATGATTCAAGGAGCTTGAGTGTACTTTCTAATTGGCACAGGAGATATTTTGAAAGTAAGATATTTTCATAACATAATATGTTTAACATGTCAGCCTTCCACATAGATCATATTCTCATTGATAATCATATTTCAAGTAAATTACCTGGGTAGTTATCTAAGTCTGTTCTTCCAATACTGGTTTTTATTAATTTACTTCTTCCTATTCCTGGGAACATTTGGCCCCTCACTTTGAGTTTTACCATCTTTAAGTTTACTCTTTGAAGAATGATACTGCTCACATCAAGCTTGTTAAAATCAAAGTGTGAACTCACTGCTTCCTTGTCTTATCTCTTTTTCATTGCTCAATCCACCCCCAGAAAAGATCACAATGAACTCCTCACTACTGAATCCAATAGACAATCTCCAGCTTTTATGATCTCATTGGAGAATTTAAAAATATTAAGCATCATCTCTTATTGACTCCTGACTTATTTCCCTCAAAGTATTTTCCACCTAGCTTGAGCACTTGCTCGTTATCAGTACGAGTCTGTGTGGGCTCCTCATATCCACCTAGTCCCATAATCATTTCCCTGGGTTTCATCCTCTTTTTTTATTTCAACACTCCTTCTAGCTGAGCTCACTCACAGAGTTTCAATTTGGGATAAAATGTTTTCGTCCAGAAACTTTCAGCGCTTTCATAATCCTGGACTGAGCTAAGCAACGAATGTTTCCAATTATGCACAGAAGAGCCAAAGACATACTATTGAACTCACCATTGTTCCCCTAATATTGCTTCTCTGTCTATATATCCACATTTATAAGTATTACTGCCTTTACCCTGGTAACCCAGAAAATATTACTCTATAGGTAATCAACACATCGATACTTTGCTTATTATTTAATCATTTGTAGAGTTATAAAATAGTTTTACTTCTGAAGTTTAACAAATATTTAATTTTATATTCTTCAGTTTTGTGTGTGTGTGTGTGCATGTGTGTGTGTTTGCTAATCAATGTTTAGTTAATACATATCTGAACATGTGGCACAATTTAGACTGAGGTGTGAGTTAATTATGTCTTAATAGTGAGGTGTTTGAAAGAGTAGTCAAACCTCACCCACCTCAAACATTTTCAATAGCTATATTATCTAAAATAAGCAAATAAAAGCAAACACATACCAAAACTTCAGTGTTCTCAAGACCTTATTGCTTCCGTTTAGTTCTAAGCATTAGTCCCCACTTGGGGCTCTGAAATGCAAGCCAGAGTCCCAAGCTGTAATAATTTCCCTGGATCACCCCAAAATTTTATTCTCACTTTTTAGAGTAGAGTCTAAGACAGCAATTCAAGTTTGCATCATTTATTGAGGAACTGTGTGCTACAGGCTGCACCTGTAAGGAGTGAGATGGAAGAGTCATATAAAAATGTGGTCATCAGTACAGGCGGGCCTTGACCTGATGGTGGGCAGCACAGTGGCAAGGGAAAGGCTCTGGACTGTAAATTGTTCTTTACATTTGTCCCAAATTAGGGAAAGTGTTGCTGAGCTTTTGCACCATGTTACCAGGCAATCACCAGCTAGATGGAAGGGTGGTTAACCTCCAGGTTTCTCCAGTTAAGGTCAGGCCCATCCATCAGTCAAGGACAGGTCTTGGAGTAGTTGTCAGATATTAGCAACCACCAAAGAGGGGCACTTGCTGCAGTGAGTAATGGGTTAGCAGTCACGGTACTCATGGCATCTACTGCACTGATCCTCTGCACTGAGTGAGTATGAAATCTATAAATGGCATTAGGTAATCTATTCATTCAACAAGTATTAAGGGCATGAAGCAAATGCTAGGAAAGTTGTGAGGGGAAAAATAAGATGTGATTCCTATTTTCAAAGAGCCTGGAAACACCATCTTGCCGACTAAGGCAATCAACTTTTGAAATGAATTGGAGAGGTCAGTAAATCCATATGGAATGAATAAATACAATTATTAAAATAACAAATGCTGTGGTAGCTTTGTGACTGGAGACACAGATACAAGTGGAAATGTATGGGAATAACTTCATGATTTTCATCCTGGAGGGCTTGGAAACGCGAATTTGAGAAAGAAATTCCAGGCATAAGGATTACCATGAGTAAAAAGTTTAAGACCAGTGTGTTTGGGTGGAAATTAGATGAGTCTTTTCTTGTCAGGTGAAATGTAAGTGGCTTATGTTTGGGAATAGTTAGAAATAAATGTGAAAAGACAGATTGGAGCAAAATTCATATTGTGAAGGGCTTCGAATCCAGGCTGAAATGATGGATCTTTATCCATATCCCATGGGTAATAAGAGACATTTTTCAGGAAAGCAGATATGAAGTATTGTTTTAAAAGGATTACTCTATCATAGGCAAGTAGGAGTGAGTCCTGGAATTATTTACAGTTTAATAGTATTAGATACAGTATATTGTATTTTTACACAGCACTGAGGAATACTCTAAGAAGTTTAGCTTTCTACAATTTTAAAATAAATACAGTCAGTGTAGATGAATGTCCAGCAACTAAATTAACTTAAGTATCTCCCTCCCACTAACTCTTTTTAAAGGGAAAACTCCATTTGCTTTTAATGAAAATTCACAGTTGGATAATTTGGGGTCTCTTTTTCTGTCTCTTACACCTTACATCCAATTCAATAGCAAGTCCTGAAGAAATAGCTATATTTCCTTGTACATTTAATGTTTACAAAAGCTATTTAAAATTAAGATTCTAAAATGCAAAACCGAATCTCCTTGTTTTCAAATCATGCTCTAATGCAAGCCCAATAGGCATTTTTTATCTTATTTTTTTTATTGTGGTAAAACACACATAACATAAACTTTACTATCAATAATTTGTAAGTGTACATTTCAATGGTGTTAAGTACATTTATATTTGTTGTGCAACCATTACCACCATCTCCAGAAACATTTTCATCTTGCCAAATTGAAATTCTATAACTATTAAATAATTCTCCATCCCCCCTTCCGCAGGCTCGGCAAACAGTGTTCTACTTTTTGCTGTCTTTATAATTTTGACTACTCTAAGTTTAAGTGGAATCACACAGTATTTGCCTTTTTGTGATTTATTTACTTTACTTAACATAAAGTCCTCCAGGTTGATCCACGTTGTACATATATTAGAATTGTCTTCCTTTTTAAGTCTGAATAATATTTCATTGTATGTATATACCACAGCTTGCTTACCCATTCCTCTAGTGATGGACACTTGGGTTGTTTCAACATTTTTGCTATCGTGAATAGCTAAAATCATGAGTTGCTGCTATGAACATGAGTGAACAAATATCTCTTCAAGACCCTGATTTCAATTATTTTGTGTATATAACCAAAAGTGGAATTGCTGGATCACATAATAAATCTGTTTAATCTTTTGAGGAAATATCATTCCGGTTTCCACAGTAGCTATATCATTTTACATTTCCACCAACATTATACAAGGATTCCAATTTCTCCACATCCTCACCAACACTTGATATTTTAAGTTTTTTTGATTGTAGTCATCCTAGGGGGTCTGAGGTAGTATCTCACTATAGTTTTGATTTGCCTTTCCCTATTTACTAGTGATGCTGAGCTTATTGGCCATTTGTACATCTTCTTTAGAGAAACATACACATTCAAGTATTTTGCCCATCTTTTTTTTTTTAATTGGATTGTTTTGTTATTGAGTTTTAGAAATTCTCTATATGTTCAAAATATTAAAATATGCAGATATTTTCTCACATTCTGTGGATTATTTTTTTAATTTGGTAGTATCTTTTGATGAACAATTTAAAAAAAATATTGAAGCCTAATTTGTCTATTATTTTCTTCTATTGCCTGTGCCTTTGGTGTCATAGCTAAGAAATTGTTGCCAAATCTAATGTCATGAAGCTTTTGCCTTATGTTTTCTTGTAAGAGTTTTATAGTTTTAGGCCTTACATTTAGGTCATGGATCCATTTTGAATTAATTTTTGTTTATGGCGTTAAATAAGGGTCTAACGTTATCCTTTCATATGTGACTATTCCATTTTCCCAGTACCATTTGTTGTAAAGACTGTCCTTTACCCCATTGAATGGTCTTGGCACCCTTGACAAAAATCTTTTGATTATATATGATGACTTATTCTGGATTCTATTCTATCTTTGGTCCGTATGTCTGCATTTATGTCACCACCACACTGTTTTGGCTATTGTAGCTTTGTGGTAACTTTTGAAATCAGGAAGTGTGAATCCTGCAGTTTTGTTCTTCTTTTCAGGATTGCTTGGCTATTTGGGGTTCCTTGAAACTCCATATGAATTTTAGGATAAGTTTTTCTATATGTGCAAACAAACAAACAAAAACCATAACTGGAATTTTGATAGAGATTGCATTAAATCTATAGAATGTTTTGGGTGGTATTAACACATTAACATGATTAAGTCTTCCAATCCATGAACATGGGATATCTTTCCATTATTTGTCTTATTTAATTTCTTTCAGAAAGGTTCGTAGTTTTCAGTGTATAATCTTTTACTACCTTGGTTAATTCCAAAATATTTTATTCTTTTTGATGCTTTTGCAAGTAAAATTGTTCTTTTTTCCTTTTCAGATTATTCATTGTTAGAATAGAAAAAATGCAACTGGTGTTGACTTTGTCTTCTGCTACTCTGCTGATTTCCAACACATATTTTAAATTCAGAATTTGAATACAATATTTTGTACCACTATTTGCTAATTTATTTGTGAAAAATTGAATCAGCATCACTGAACGTGGTTATAAATTGGGAAGGAATCTAAAACAGTAATTTGAGTGTTATTACAGGACTGTGCTATGTAATTTTATCATTATTTCTCCTATTAGCAGACAATTAACACTATGTAATTGCACTGTTCAATCCGGATAGCAGTAGAATGGAATGGAAATGTGAATGCAGACAACTGTAATTTCTGTTAAAGACTCACAAATTAGTTCTTTGATTACTACTATTTGATGATACTATAGTGTCATAATGAACCACTAAAAGTCAGAAGAGATTAGTTTCTGGTTAACAATTCAATTGAGTTTAACAAATAAGATATTGAGAATGCTTTATATGCTTGCACTAGATTAGGAACTGGGTACACTAAAAATAAGACAAATGTATTAGGTTGGTGCAAAAGTAATTGCTGTCTAAAAGGTTAAAAACAATTGAAAAAGCCACAATTACTTATACACCAACCTAACAAAAACTTAGCTCAGAGGTCACGCAACATAATACCATTTATCAGATTATAGAAATGTGATGTGTGTTACAGAGGGCTAAGTAGTAACAAGTGTGGTACTAAAGCTTATGGAAATGATGTTTGTTCTCTCTGGAAGGTCAGGAAAGCCTCTGCAAGGAAATGACATTTAAACCGAGGTCAAAAATAAGTAGGATTTAGGATGGAGAGTAGTGCCAAGAAAAAAAAAAAATTAAAGATCCAAAGACAAAACGGAGCATTTAATAAGAGGGCAGAAATGGTCAGGAGAAATGATGCACGTATCGACATGTATATAACTTTAGTCCTTAGTGCTTTGACTTTTCTTTCTATATAGTAATTCTCTAGGGGCTAATCTTTTTGGGTCCCTAACGTGGGTATAATGATGATATTAGGAATTGTATCTACAGGCCAAATCTTTAAACCTTTAACTCCAACCGCATAGTCAACTCCTTACTCTACAGCTCTATTATGATGTTGAATAGGCATCTCAGACATAACCAGAAAGTAACCAAACTCCTATTTTCTCTGCACTTCCTATCACAATAAATGCAACCTCCATTAACTCAATTGCTCAGGAGGCTGGAGGGAAATTAGAGACACCATTGACCCTTTACTTCCTTTCACACTGCGTATGCGGTCCATTGTGTGGGTCCTATCCTAAAAATATTTTTTAAAATCTGACAATAATTTGTTAGCCCACCACAGCTACCTTACCTAAGCCACTCTCAGATATCTTCTGAAAGACTGTTTAGCCTTCTATAGTCTTCTTGCTCCACAATCATTTATTCTCCACAGCATTCAGAAAATCATTTTCATATGTTGAAGTCATATCACAGTAGTCTTCTGTTAAAAACTCTACAATTCTCAATGTTTCTCTGAATAAAAGATAAGAAACCTCTTCTCCCAGATGTCCTCATAGTCTGCCTCTTTACTTCAGGCTCTACTCAAACAGTTATCTTCTCTGAGATAGCTCCTCTTAACTTACAATCCAAAATATCATATTCTGTTATTTCCTACACTATCATCCTGATTTTCTGTTTTCAATATCACTTCTTGGACCTCAGATGACAGAGGTTTTCATCCGTTTTTTGATCATGCTTTCTTTGCCAAACACCTAAAACAGTTCCTGATACATGATAGGTACTCATTAAATAGTCTTTATTGTCACTGTACAATAGAAGTTATACCTTGAGATGTAAATGAATAAAATCATCCAGTGATAGTTTAAACTGGGCCCTAATTATACTTGAGGAGAAAAGAATTACCAGATGTACCATCTCCAGTAGCTTATTAATTAGCTGATTAATCACTACTTTCATTCCTTTATTCAACAAATATTTATAGAGGGCTACCATGTGTTTTGCACAGATACGTACTTGGATTTCATATATTCTGATGAAAAAAATACATGTTCCTTACCCTTATGGAGCATAAATCTAATAGGAAGGGGGATGAGTAAACAAACTATTAAAATATTTTACCAAAAGTACTATAACAAGAATTTATCCAGGAAGCCTTCAAGAATAATCCCCTACAGGAAAGGAAGCGTGGTGATCATTCACTGCAGGGAAAACTTAAAAAAGAATAGGCTTATCTGCTGCTTGTTCTCCATAGAAAACTTGGCTAAAACAGTCTCATCAACCCTCTTTGATTAGGCAAGTTGACATTCTAAGGACATCTCTTAAATGTGAGTTGGGGATGGCTGACCCTTTCCATGATTAGGGAATAATTCCAACCAGAGAAAAATAAGAAAACTTGTCAATCGGAACAGAGATGCCAAAGATGGGAGGGAAAACTAAGACAGAGAACACAAAAGCAAAATAGGCATCTACAATGATCACTCTTTGTACATATCACATAACATTTATTAAGAATTCCGAAATTATGAAGAGTACTTATTTCAGTCATTATTTTTACAATGTGCATCATTTAATTGCGTACTTCTATTTTAAAAATCCATCATTGAAAGCCAACCTTTAGTTATAAAATATATGCAGGTGAATCTCTTAGCTGGAAGAAGGGTAAAGCCTCCTTTTCACAGCTGTTCAGCAGAATCGAATGCTTTTCTCTCTTTTTTGCTAGCCCACATATTCTAAGATCCTTAACAGTATCAGTCCCTTATGTGGCTGAATTAAAAAATCATGGGAACTTGATTGCTCTGGCTTCTTGCTTTCCCATTTCTGTGTAATCTTTTAAAAACTAACTTATTTTGACAGCTCCACTGGGAGGCATAGAAACCTACATAAATGAATGGGACCAGAAAACTTACATAGAAAGCTTTGACAGTTTTGCAAAGATGTTGAAAATTTCAGCTGCACTATTCTAATGTGCAGCAAAATAGGTTTATTCCAGTTGGTGCTGGAAAGAGAATGAAGAAAGACCTTCACTATGGATATACAGTGAGCCCATTATAAGACTAAATTATATCGGTCTGCACCTTTATTGCTCTATGCCTGTGAGCTTCGGACACTGGTAGAAGTTAAATTGTGAATACTGACCTATCGATTCAGATTTTGTAAGAAATGGTTATTGACCATGACGACCTCTGTGATAATGTAATATTGTTCCAGCACCTATTATATTGTTATTATAATTGTTATTATTAACTACATAACACTTAAATTTGCTTTCCTGTTGAGAAGAAAGGAAGAAGAGAGAGAGAGAGAGAGAGAAGAGAGAGAGAGAGAGAGAGAGAGAAAGGAAAAAGGAAGGAAGGAAGAGGGAGAGAGAGAGAGAGAGAGAGAGAGAGAGAGAGAGAGAGAGAGAGAGAGAGAGAGAGAGAGAGAGAAAGAAAGAAAGAAAGAAAGAAAGAAAGAAAGAAAGAAAGAAGAAAGAAGAAAGAAGAAAGAAAGAAAGAAAGGGAAAGAGAAAAAGGGATCACCTATCTATTATCTATTTTCTGGACTTTTTTTTTTCTGGATGTAAAATATATCTGTCTACTGTTTATTCTGTTACCACCTAATTTCACAGGGATCTAATTTGTAGAATATTTAAAACCTCTGCTTGTCTTCATTTTTCTTTTGACTTTTTGGTATATTGTTATTCATCACCCTACCTATGAGAGTGTAAATTTGATAATAGAGAAGAAAGATCCTAACAGGACAAAGTTGTTTCAGAAAGGTGTTATTTGAAAGATAATGTTAGTGAATGAACTAATCAGAAACAGTTTGGGAGACAATGAGGAAAAACTGAGGGTTGCTAGATGGGCGGGAGGGGTGGGGGGTGGGGGGGAGGGTGAGGGGATTGGAGGGCAGTCGGTGACCACAGGATGGCCACGGGGTTTGAAAATTAATCTGGAGAACGTAATTTGGTGGTTACCAGAGCGTAAGGGGGTTGGGGGGTGGGGGATGAGGGTGAGGGGGATCAAATGTATGGTGATGGAAGGGGAGCTGACTCTGGGTGGTGAACACACAGTGTGATTTATGGATGATGTGATACAGAATTGCACAACTGAAATCTATGTAATTCTACTAACAATTGTCACCCCAATAAATTAAAAATAAATTAAAAAAAAAAGATAATGTTAAAAGTTTTTTTAAGATAATTTAAGAAATCTAGACATCTAACAGAACAATTATTAGTACAAAGTCCCTTCAAAGTACTTCCACAAATATGCATTCACTTTTCCACGTACAAAAGAAAACTGAAACTTGTACATAATTGTAATTTCTTAGCTAATAATGCACTTGGTACTGAGACACATCTCAGAAAAATGGCTTTATCTACCTGACCATTAACTTATTAGAAGCAGCAATGTATTTAAGAAAGCCAACTCGATAATGATTGGTAGGCAAGCTATCTTGGTTTGGCAGCACCTCCTTTAAGAGTTTATATTCCTAAGGTATGTTTAGGCAAGTTTTACAGCTTTCAGCAGATATTAATATGTAACCAGTAAACTCTCATTTTAAAAGGAAATCCTTGTTCAGTTGACATTTGGGCTCATACACCTACATCCTAATGAGCCATCTAATTTTCAAGATTTCTTTTTATGCAGGGATGTTATCACTTAAGCTTTGATGGTTCGGGGTGTTCTATAATTAATGAATTTCCCATGGCTTGCTGCAGATGATTTGTCACATTGTCTTTCTTAAACTTTATCCATTCAATAGAGATTTGGCCTCTAAAGTGGTCTAACATAATAGATATAATCTGATCTCTCTTTATAAGGCCATAGTGATGCACCTTCTTTGGGACATGCCTCTGATTGGAAATTTAAAAACAACAAAAAAAGCCCTTTGTGTCATCAGTTACACAGTACAGATTTGCTTTAAACCTAGGATGACTGTATAATTTCTTATTTAATCTGTAACATTTCGAGACTAATAGGAGGCATTATTAATAATTATACTGGGACAACAAGTACAAGCCAAGAATTTTCTTAAAAATGGGGGAAAAAAGTAGATTTGACTTGGGTGGTAAACACATAATGTACTATACAGAGAACTGCATGTTTGAAACCTGTATAATTTTATTAACCAATGTTGCCCCCAACAAATTTAATTAAAAAAAAAAGAATATTTTGTCCAATATTGACAGTTATATATATGGTTCACAATGAAAATTAGAGAAAGTACTCAATACTAAAATTCTGTAAATATCCCATAGAAATATGTGCTATGTAATATGTTTTGTTTTGCTCAATTTATGCTATCATATCCTATTCCACTTATAAATATTTTGTTATGATCATTAATCAATGAAAAAAATGAGTGGACTAAGTGTTGCTTAGTTGTTAACTCAGGCTCAATCTCCAACTGTACAGACACTCAATGTAAAGTGTGTCACCTTGAGCATTGCTTCTACCAATAATGCATTACCACAGTGTATAATAGTTATCATTTCCTGAGGGATTAAATGTCTAGAGCATAGTGCTAAGTATGCTACATATGTTATCTCTTTGTATCCAAAACTCTGAGAGGAATATATTATCCTTCCCATTTTAAAGATGGGAAAACTGAGGGCCAGAGCGTGTATAAACTTCTTGAAAGTCCCACAGTTAATGTTTCGAACTGATTCATGTACGAGTCTTCTGATTTTAAAGTCTCTGTGAATCATTTTTTTCTAGGCCTCAGCCTACCATTTATCAGATAAATAAAAATGGAGAGGAGTAAACATTCTCTAAGAATTTCAACATGGAGAATTTGATAATTTCCTTTTTTTTAACACATGCCAACACATCTTTGATCCATATATTTACAAATATGAAAAATAAATCTCAACCACGTCTTTTTTTCCCCATTTAAAAAATCTTTAATTGAATTGAAAATCACATTGAAAGTATTACAATGTTGAAATATTTGTTGTGTCACAGGTCCCCAAGACAATCCTCAGGCTTGATGATTTGCTAGGACTAACAAAACTCAAAATAGCTCTTATACTCATGGTTATGGTTTATTTCAGTAAGAGGATGCAGATCAGAATCGGGAAAATGCACATGGTTGAAGTCTAGGAGAAAGCAGGCATAAGCTTCCAGGTGTTGCCTCCCAGTGCAGTTGTATGGGGATGCTCTTAATTCTCCAGCAATGATGTGTGACATGTGTGAAGTACTGAATCAGGGAAGTTCTCTTGAGCCTTGGTATCCAGGATATTTATTGGGGATCAATCACATAGATATGTGGTACCCATAGGACGGACCTTAGCTGCTCAGTCTCCAGCACCCTGCAGACCAAACTGATGCAGGATGGCCCAAGGCCATCCAAGGCCAGTCCTTTCTTTGGAATGTGCAGAGTTTGAGCAATCCACGCCTGCCATATTACCTTTACTGCACACTGATGTAGAAGTATTTCAAAAAGCAGGATTTAAAAATCACAATATCATAATGTTTATAAGGCTTGGGAGATTAACTAGTCCGATTTTTACTTTTTTTTTTTTTTTTAAAGTTTATTGGGGTGACAATTGTTAGAAAAGTTACATAGATTTCAGGTGTACAATTCTGTAATACATTATATCTCACATTGTGTGTTCACCATCCAGAGTCAGTTCTCTTTCCATCACCATATATTAGACCCCATTTACCCTCTTCTAGAGTCCCGATCCCCCGTCCCCCTTACCCTCTGGTAACCCCTCAACAATTGTCTATGTCTATGAGTTTTTGTTCTTTCAGCAGTTTGTCTTGTTCTTTTGTTGTTTGCAGTTTATATACCACATATCAGTGAAATCATATGGTTCTCGACTTTTTCTGACTTATTTTGCTTAGCATTATAATCTCAAGATCCATCCATGTTGTCACAAATGGTCCTATTTCATCTTTTCTTACTGCCTAATAGTATTTCATTATGTATATATACCACAACTTCTTTATCCATTCATCTATCGAAGGATATTTTGGTTGTTTCCATGTCTTGGCCACTGTAAATAAAGCTACAATGAACATTGGAGCACACTTGTCTTTATGGATAAATGTTTTCAGATTTTTTTGGGTAGATACCCAGGAAAGGGATTGCTGGGTCATATGGTAAGTCTATTTGTAATTTTTTAAGGAACCTCCTTGGTGCAGCCTTCCATGGTGGCTGCACCAATCTGCATTCCCACCAACAGTGTATGAGGGTTCCTTTTTCTCAACAGCCTCTCCAACACTTGTTACTATTTGTCTTGTTGGTGATAACCATTCTAACTGGGGTGAGGTGATATCTTATTGTGGTTTTTATTTCCATTTCTCTAATGATTAGTGATGTTGAGGATTTTTTCATATGTCTATTTGCCATTTGTATGTCTTCTTTGGAGTAATGTCTCTTCAGGTCCTCTGCCCATTTTTCAATTGGGTTGTTTGTTTTTTCGTTGTTGAGTTGTATGTGTTCCTTTTATATTTAGGATATTAGCCCCTTATCGGAGGCACTGTTTGCAAAAATCTTCTCCCATTCAGTTGGTTGCCTCTTTATTTTGTTGATGGTTTCTTTTGCTGTGCAGAAGATTTAAAGTTTGATATAGTCCCGTTCATTTATTTTTAGCTTTTACTTCCCTTGCATTCGGAGTCAAATTCATAAAATGTCATTGAACCCAACGTCCATAAGTTTAATACCTATGTTTTCTTCTATTCAGTTTATTGTTTCAGGTCTTATGCTTAGTCTTTGATCCATTTTGAATAAATTTTGGTACATGGTGACAGATGTCCAGTTTCATTCTTTTGCAGTTGGCTTTCCAATTCTGCCAACACCATTTATTGAAGAGGCTATCTCTTCTCCATCGTATGTTTTTGGCTTCTTTGTCAAATATTATCTGTCCATATTTATGTTGGTTTATTTCTGAGTTCTCAATTATATTCCATTGGTCTATGTGTCTGTTTTTCTGCCAATACCATGCTGTTTTGATTATTGTTGTGCCGTAGTACAAGCTAAAGTCAAGGAAAGTGATACCTCCAGCATTGTTCTTTTTTCTTAGGATTGCTTTGGCTATTCAGGGTGTTTTGTAGTTCCAATCAAATCTGATGATTTTTTTGTTCTATTTCTTTAAAAAATGCCATTGGGATTTTGATAGGGATTGCATTAAATCTGTTTATTGCTTTGGGTAAGATGGCAATTTTAACTATGTTGATTCTTCCAATCCATGAGCACAGAATATCTTTCCATTTCTTTGTGTCTTCAGTTTCTTTTGAAAATGTCTTATAGTTTTCAGCATATAGGTCTTTCACATCCTTGGTTAAGTTTATTCCTAGGCATTTTATTCTTTTTGTTGCCATTGCAGAAGGAATTTTTTTTAAATTTCTTTTTCTGAGATTTCATTGTTCATATATAGGAATGCAATGGACTTTTGTACGTTGATTTTGTAGCCGGCAACTTGACTGTATTCATTTTTGTTTATAATAGCTTTTCAGTGGAGTCTTTAGGGTTTTCTTTATGTACAGCACCCTGTCATATGCAAAGAGTGACAATTTAACTTCTTCATTCCCAATTTGGATGCCTTTTATTTCTTTCTCTTGCCTGATTGCTCTGGCAAGGACTTCCAAAACTATGTTGAAAAACAGAGGTGATAGGGGAAAGCCCTGTCATGTTCCGGATGTAGAGCAAAGAGCTTCAGTTTTTCACTGTTAATTATGATATTAGCTGAGAGTTTGTCATATATAGCCTTTATTGTGTTCAGGTATTTTCCTTCTATACCTATTTTATTAAGTGTTTTAATCATAAATGGATGTTGTCTCTTGTCAAATGTTTTTTCTGCATCAATTGATATAATCGTGTGATTTTTGTCCTTTATTTTGTTTATGTGATGAATCACATCGACAGTTTGCCTATGTTGAACCATTCTTGTGCCCCTGTGATGAACCCCATTTGATCGTGATGAATAATCTTTTTAATGTTTTGTTGCATTCAATTTACTAGAATTTTGTTTAGGATTTTTGCATCTCTATTCATCAGACATATTGGTCTGTAGTTTTCCTTCGTTCTGTTATCCTTACCAGGTTTTAGTTTGAGGGTAATGTTGGCCACATAGAATGAGTTAAGGAGTACTGTCTCTTCTTCAATTTTTTGGAAGAGTTTGAGTAGGACAGGTATTAGATCCTCTTTGAAGGTTTGGTAGAATTCACTAGTAAAGCCATTTGGTCCCGGACTTTTGCTTTTGAGAAGGTTTTGGATGACTTATTCAATTTCCTTACTGGTGATCGGTCTGTTTAGATTTTCCAATTCTTCATGATTCAGCCTAAGAAGGTTATATGTTTCTAAGAACTTGTCCATTTCTTGTAGGTTATTGAATTTGGTGGCATATAGTCCTTCATAGTATTCTTGGATGATCCTATGTATTTCTGTGGCATAATCTGTGATAATTTCCCCTCTTTTGTTTCTGATTTTATTAGTGTCTTTTCTCTTTTTATCTTAGTGAGTCTAGCCAGGGGTTTGTCAATTTTGTTAATCTTTTCAAAGAACAAACTCATTGTCACAATTTTCTATAGTGTCTTTTTGTTCTCTATTTCATTCAGTTCTGCTCTGATTTTTATTATTTCCTTTCTTCTGCTTACCTTGATTTTCATTTTTTCTTTTTTTTTCTAGTTCTCTAAGATGTAACATGAGGTTATTTATTTGGGATTTTTCTTGTTTCTTGAGATAGGCCTGTAATGATATAAATTTCCCTCTTAAAACTGCTTCTGCTGCATCCCCAAAATTTTGGTAGAATGTATTTTCATTCTCATTTGTTTCTATGTTTCTTCTTTGACCCAGTCGTTCTTCTTTCACCGGGTCGTTCTTTAAAAGTATGTTGTTTAATCTCCATGTATTTGTGGTTTTTCCTTCTTTCTTTTTGCAGTCGATATTCATTTTCAAAGCCTTGTGATCAGAGAATATGCTTGGTATGATTTCAATCTTAAATTTGCTGAGGCTAGTTTTATGTCCCAATATATGGTCTATCTTGAGAATGTTCCATGTACACTAGAAAAAAATATATAGTCTGATGTTTTAGGATGAAGTGCTCTATAAATATCAATTATGTCCATTTCATCTAATGTGTCATTTAGGGCTGCTATTTATTTTCTGTTTGGATGATCTATCCATGGCTGTCAATGGTGTATTTACGTCCCTTACTATAATTGTGTTTTGGTCAATTTCTCCCTTTAGTTCTGTTAGTAGTTGCGTGGTCTATTTTGGTGCTCCCTGATTGGGGGTATAAATATTGATGACTGTTATGTCGTCTTGTTGTAAAGTCCCCTTTACCATTATGAAATGTCCATTTTTGTCTCTTGTTACATTTTTTTCCCTGAAGTCTGTTTCATCTGATATCAGTATGGCTATACTTGATTTTGTCTGGATGCCATTTGCTTGGAGTGTCAATTTCCACCTTTTCCCTTTGAGTCTATGCTTGTCCTTGTAGCTGAGCTGTGTCTCTTGGAGACAGCATATGGTTGGGTTTAGTTTTTTGATCCAATCTGCTACTCTGTGCCTTTTTATCAGTGAGTCTGTCCATTTACATTTAGGGTGATTATTGATATGTGAGGATTTCCTGTCATTCTATCTTTAGTTTTCTGGTCTAGAAAGACTGTGTCTCCATTATTTCTTTGCCTTTTTGTCGCCTATTATTTCTGTGTGGTGGTATTTTATGATTTTCCCCTCTTTTTCTTCTTCTAGTACTATATATATATATATATATATATATATATATATATATATATATATCAGTTCTGGATTTTTTTTGAGTGGTTACCCTTAAGTTTATGTAAAAGCAAGTTTGATATTTAGAGTATTCCATTTTCTTCAGCATGCATACTTGCAACCATGTCTTTTAATAGAGCAAAAATGGACTTCAAGTTTCCAGCAAAGTTTGATTTTGGATATAGTCAGAATGATGAAGTATTTCATTCAGTAAACTGACAACTTAGATGCTATTTGTGAAAAGAGCAAACAATTAATTTAGTTTAGAATGTGGAGGGATAAACATTATTTTAATGCACATAATTAGTGCCTGTAAGTCTTCTTCAATAATTGCTTTGAGTTGACTCTGTTTTTAAAATGATAAAATTATCTGTCATTTTAAATTATTTTAGGGACATATTTCATGCAGAATAAAACAAAATGTTGTACTGCTATTATTCTGCTGATATTTTTATCTTTGTCTGCCTGAAATTTCATGGGATTAATGAGGCTATGATTTTTGTTGTCTTTTATTTTTTTCCCAATGTCTATGGCCATTTTATTCTGCTTTATGTCTAGAAACACCCTTATTTGAGAGTTTCATTATTTTACATGGTTTTGTGTTATTTAATGTCTCTAATAAACATATACCCATTGACCACGCTATGTTAGTCACTGTTTTAGATGTTTGGAAACAGCAATAAATAAAACAACCAAAAAGATCTGCCTTTTATAGAACTTATGTTCTAATTAATAAATGCTTACTTTATTAATAATTAGATATGAGATATACAATTTATTAACTAGAAGTTTTAACTTCTCCAGAAAAATCTTTCATGAAGAATCTGGATCATACTTATTTCTTTCCTTCTAAACATTTATACATAATTTGAATTAGAACTTTTAAATATGCTGGTTTTACATTTTACTTAGCTACAAGTCTTAACTTCCCAGCCAAATAAACTCCATGAAATTGAGACTAGTATTAGAACTTTATAGCCTCTCTAGCAGTGAACATCATTATACCTTCTTTTTTATGTTCTCATGTATTTCTTTGAGATCAATAGCTCAAAGTTAAATGCTGAGTTGAAAAATCGATTCATTTCAATTTTAATATACTACCAGTCGACCTTAATAAAACTACAAGCTCCTACCAACAATTTATGTTAGTACTCATTTTCTCTCACCATAATCATCAGTAGAATTAACAAGCTCTTATTTTTCCAGATATTATAAGGAAAAAAAATCTCATTTTAATTTGCATTTCCCTGATTAGCTTTCATATTGTATTAGGCATTTGTATTCCTTGCATGAATTTCTATTTTTATCATTCCGTTTTAATTTTGGGGTGTCTGTGGTTTACCTGGTGATTTAAGGAAATCTTTATTCATTTTGGACATTAACTCTTGGAATTTTATGTTGTAAATATTACTCATTGTGTGTGATTTGTATATTTAGTGATTTGCATAAATATATTTAGCATATGCTACGTGTTAGTTCATATTCAAAGCATTACAGGATAGTGCAGTTTATTTTATACATCTATTCAGACAACGAACTTCTATGATGTGCTTTTCAGGACTATTGATCCCATTTTGGAATCACCTGAAATCGATTCTTTAAGGTCACCACCTCACATCACAGATGAGATAAAGAAGGAATTTCCACTAGCCTTAAAAATATTTAATTATAGATACATATCCCTAACAATTGCCCTTCAAACTGGGTAGCATCTTGCCCCAACTCCACTCAGTCCCAGTTGTCAATATAACATTTTAGGAATTCCATTATGCAATAGATTACCAAGGAATTACTATATTTTAGAAAACTTCAAAACTACTGGGTTCTTTAACAATGTATTTTCCAAATCAAATTGCTATACCTTTTACCCCTTCCAAAATCATCCTGCCCAAGTGATAATGAAATTATCTACTTCATGGATAGTTTTCTGTCCTTATGAGTTTACCTCCCTATTAATCCAACTCCATACCCTATTACAGTTAAAATCCACTTTAGTTTGTGTCCACACAATCTGGGGCAGTACTTCTACATCAAAGCTTACATTGCTTCAGATTCCATCTAGAGAATAACAAAAGTGGGCTAAGCCAGGCTCTGCCTCTATTACTTTGTTAAATACAGTATGGTTTGTGTTCAGTTTTCAAAAATTGTTTCCAGCTCAGGTTTCCTTTTTTTCTTTTTCCTTTCCTTTCTTTCTTTTTCTTTCTTATTTCTTTGCCTCCCTCCCTCCCTGTCTCCCTTCCTTCCCTCCTTTCACTTTCTTTCTCCTTCCTTCCTTCCTTCCTCCCTTCTTCCCTCCCTCTCATACACACACAGAATTCAGTCTATGATTCAATGACTTCCCATATAGCATTGACCAACCACTCAGTATAAAACTTTTACATTTGTCCACAAATAAGAGCCAAGCGGGGCCACTAGAGCTCCAGTAGACAGAATACATTGAAACCAGATACACTATACAACATTCCCCCTACATGCCTATCAAGATTTCTTCTTTTGCTCTATTAAAAAACTCACTTTTATATCTTACATATCTAGAAAGTTAACCACAACTCCACTCCACTCTTAGATCATATAATTTGTATCAATAACTTTATACACTTTTGGAGACAATATTTATACTCGTGGGCAAAATAACTGTCAGCACATATTTTTTATGAAAATTTGCATTTTTGTTTCAACAATACAACTTATTTTATATACTGAGAATGTTTCAATTGACACTAATCGTTATATTCTCTTAATGTTCAAATTGTCAAAATTTGTCCAGTAAAAGCTCTCTTTTCAGACTGTCCAAATTATCCATTTTAACTCTAACCCAGATATTACTGAGATTCTCCCTGTTTCTGTAAACAAAGTGTTCTCAGATGATCTTTATTTTTTATGTATCAAGAGGGGACAAACTGGCTATTATGAGAGTATTGGAGATCTCAAGTCTAGGCACTAGGGAACCATAAATCCTAATGTAAGGCAAGTGACCTTAGAAGAGAGAGTACCTAAATTTTATCAATGAAGTGAGAAGTCCTTTTTTATTGTAAAGGTCATGAGTTCATGTTGATATATGCATTTGACCTTTACTTTATTTTTTTCATTAGTTTCAGGTGTACAAAACAATGTAATAATTAGACCCCAATGTAATAATTTATACCCCTCACAAAATGATAACACCCCTCCCCAAATCTACCACCCCTCTGACATCATATACAGCTGTACAGTTCCACTGACTCTATTCACTATGCTGTACTCCATATTCTGTAACTGTATGTGTGTGTATATATATATATATATGTGTGTGTGTGTGTGTATATATATATATAGCCTTTGACTATATATATATGCATATATATACACACATATATATGCGTATATATACATATACAGTTACATATATGTGTGTGTATATATATACATATACGTACATATATGTATACATATATATGGTCACAGGATATATATATATATATATATATATATATATATATATATATATTTGACATTCACTGTTATTCAGCTTCAGCTTCAGGTGTACAGTGCAGTGATCAGGCACCCACATCATCCATGAAATCATCTCCCTAATAAGACAAGTGTCCATCAGATACCCCACAAAATCTCTACAACATTATTGATTATATTTCCCAAACTGTCTTTCGTGTCCCCGTGGCAATCTTGAAAATTCTCTTTTTACTTGATCTAATATGAACTTTTAAAGTAATTTTTCCTGTTTAGAACTAACATTTATGACTAAGCATGCTATATATTGTTACACTAAATCATGCTATTAAATTTCACTATTGAACCCTAATTTTCTCAGTTCAATTTTTAATTTCTTTTTCACTCCCTTTTCCAAGATTTCTGGAATTGATTCAAGATTGTACAAGTCTTGATGAACTTTGTCATCTGTATCACCTGAGAACATCAACTGTCTGAGGTCACACACACACTCTCTACTTTCCCCCTATAGAAACAACTCTAAGAAATTATAAGGCATGGAATATATAACACTACAAAAAAAATATTCCCCCTACACTGAACGTTAATAAAAATACTAATGAAAGGCAACGAAATGTAGACCAATATTGGATCCTAAGATTTTGTTTGAAATCCCAATGTATCTTTGTCTAATTCATTCACATTATTTAAGTTTTTTTTAAATAGTTTTTCTTTGTTTATATGCCATTAGTACCATTGTTTGATTTTTCTGGCTGACAATTTGGTTCAGAACTCCATTTAATATATTCCTTTCTTTGTTATTGCTTAAGAGACTCTAGTTATTCAAGAATATCACAAAATATACTTTAATTAATATCAAAAATTATAAATATATCCACACACATGTATACAGATATACTACATATTATAATTTGAAAACCCCCACCAAGTAAGTTACAGCCTGCAAAATTAAACTAAATAATCTTTAACAGATTTTCAGTCTCCTCTGGAGGTATTCAATTCCATCTATTGAAATCTTTCCTTCAGATTCTTCCAATCATGAAACGGGCCCCGACTTCCATTGCATCCTATTGCGAAAGCTGGGAAGCTCTATCCTGAGTCCCTACTAGTATTGCAGTATTGTCTGTACTGACACTGTCCCAGCACAACTGCATTCTCAGCTGGGCTGGCCAAGCTCCCTTAAGATCTAGAGCATGACATTAACTCTCCACTGCTTGTTAAACTGGGTTACTAACTTCCTATTTAATTCCCAGTAACAGTTCCTGGCAGATGCTAAACTGAATCACAGGTGTGCTACTAAAGCAAAAGGACTTTAAGAAACTTGCCCAGTTCACTTAGCTAGGAAGTAGCAACCTGCCTCCACCTCCTTTTGGCTTTGGGAGGAAAATGGAATTTGGAGATCATTTTAAAGGTGATGCTGACCTTTCTAGGGTCTTCTGGCTCCCAGCTCAGTAATATTTGATGCCATGTGGTAGGAGTAGCATGAGAAGAAGAGATTGCCTAAAGCATAATAATCAAAACTTTGAGCAGTTTAAAAGGTGTTAAAAATCAAGTCACAAACAAATACAAGGTGCTTATTCATAGTAAATTGAATTATCACAAACTACACTTTGACATGTTAAGAGGAAGTTCAAAGTTATTAGTTTTCTGTGAAACAGTTACCATAATTCTTCCACCAACAATAAGGCACACGTTTTGATGATGTTTGCAGCAAAAGGACATCTGTGTGTCCATGAACCATTTTTTTTCCTAAAAATTAAAATTTTAAAGCTCGAAAGTGGCCCTTTAAGGACCAATATGTGAATAACATTACTTGCCCTTTAAATAGATGATACCATCAAGATTAGAGTGCTTTAAATAGATGATACCATCAAGATTAGAGTGCTTTACATGCTTATCACTAAACAAATGCTAGTTGAACTGAACTAAAAATCAAGTTCATTACATTAATATACAGTCTGTATGGTATGGTCTCCAAGCTAGACAAATTTCAATAAACACTGTTTATTGAACAGCCAAATATAATTAAGGATAATTCCATTTTTACTAAATCTCATCACATTCCTTAAAGGAATACAAATGCACAGCATTACAGTTCCTGTTATCTATTGTTGTAAAACACACCACCTCAAGATCAATGGCATAAAAAACAGTCATTTTATTGTGTTCAGATTTGTAGGTTAGGAATTCAGACAGGGTGAAATAAGGATGGCTGTGTCTACTTTATAAAACCTTGACCTTCAGCTGGCTTTGCACTACAAGCTTCTTCATTTTCATATTTGACATCTGGGCTGGAATGACACGAAGTTTGGGTCCAGCTGAGGTTGTTGACTGAGGCACCCAGTTGCTACATCTCCATGTATTTGGGTTTCTCATAAGAGGAAAGCCAGGTTCTGAAAGACAGCAGCTGGGTTCTGAGCAAATGTTCCAAAAGAAACAGGTGGAAGCTACCTAGTCTTTCATGACCTAGACTCAGAAGTCACAGAAAATCCTTCCACTGTACTCTGCTGGTCAAATAGCCATCATAGCCTGTCCAGATTCCAGAGGAGTGGAAATGAATCCCCAACTTGATGGTGACATGTCAAATTCACATTGCAGAAAAGCATGTGAGATGTGAGACTCCGTAGCCATCTTTGGAAAACGCAATTTGTTGCAATTATATATTCTCTTTCTTGTCCCAACTATTTCCCACAGATTCTTTAGTTGCTCCTCCACTATATTCCTCATGTCATAATCTCCTGGGCTCCCCCAGTTAGTCTGACTTTCACTTTTTCTCCTAATTGCTTTGCTCTTTCTCAGCACTGTATTGTGTAAACTGTTTTAACTGCTAAGCCTAACTCATTCTCAGTTTTCTCTAGAGTTATGAATCTTTTCCCCATTTCTGTTTTAATTTGCAGCATTGAAAAACCAAAGAATCTAGCTAAAGTAGCAAACATTATCATCTTCAGTGGTGGAAAGGGAGGGAAGAAGATGAAGCTAAATAATCAAACATCAAATCTTCTGTGGCAAAAAGGGAAATGGAGAATTTTCCTGGGAACAAATATATCACAGTTGGCACTCCCACCCTATTCAACACTGCTCCTTTTCTGCCACCCAAAGCAAGATTTCAGTGGTATCAGTCACGACACCTTTGTTTGTTATACCAATAAAACACTGGGTCATCTCCATTTCCTTACTCAACCTTTTACGTTCTGTGGTAAAGTTACTTTATGCCACTACTCTGCACATTGGGAACAAATCTTTGAGGGCAGTCTCCAGTCACACTTTCAACCTGGGTCTCTTCCAACTAGGACTTCACCTGTCACTTACCTGGGTCCATTATTCAACCGGCAAACACGAGTCAAATCACGCTTCCTAAATCCATCTGAGGACTTTACGATGGGATCCTATTACCCAATGGCTCATAATATCATCTCTTTTTCCTAAGCTCTGATTATCTTCATTAACAACGAGAGTGTAAGGACCTACTAGTGCTACTGATGTACTCAGTGCTCATAATTTGATGACCAAAAAGTGTCCTGACATAATTTTAACTTAAATGCTTATGAATCTTCAAGTCTCCGTTTTCTGACCCTCAGCAGATGACTTGTTAAAACAGAGCATGGTCCCGTGGGCACTGACTATGGTTAGGGATTTAACACCAAAGTCACACTCACTGGCTAACCTGCCATATATTAATTCTAAAGTAGGCAGTGATGGCTAACTTTTTGCCTTTAATTCCAGTAATAACTTTGAGAGCAGATACTTGCTTGCAAAGTCACATATGCATATGAATATTTTTCTGAATCTGAGCTTATCCATCCTTACTCAAATCAATAGTGTGGCACGCCTTAGGCCCAATTCAATACCTTTGTGTATATAATTTGGTACAGTATTTTCTGAAAATATACTAGGATATTGGTAGTAATCAGCCATTTGCAGTGGTTCTAAAGCCAAATTAATTGTGAATCTCACAGCAGAGAAAAAATCCCTAGAGTTGGATTTGGTCTTTATGTATGAGTAACAACCTAAAATCCATCCAAGCAAATCAGACATAAACATAATCCTGTGTGTGAAAAAAAGACTAAAGTATCTCAAGGAATGTTGATATTGGGAAGTTGACTGAATGTAGGAAAGACAAAATTAATTTTCAGCTCATCATGTCAGGAGGAAGTGTTTTGATTTATTCAATTTAGTAAACTTACAGAGTGCTGCAGAGATTTGACCCTCCTGATATTATATCTAGCCCTCAACAGTGCCTTTTCCTGGAACTAACAATTTTTTGGCCTTAAAGTCATTTTCACAGTGTCTGTATAAGTCATCATACACATTTCAGTGTCCATTATTGATCAAATTTGATTAACCTCTGCCCCATTGTTCCCATATTTGAGTGATCATATGAAAATATGGTCTTATTAGGTTGGTGCAAACGTAATTACAATTTAAAAGTTTGAAAATAATTGCAGAAACCACAATTACTTTAATTGCACCAACCTAATACCAGGAAAGATGATTTTAATCTGAGGTAAACTGATTATATCAGGTCCCAAATTCCAGAAAATTCCCTTCAAATTTATAAGGTCCTCAAAATATAGCTCTTTTACACTAGAGAACTCTGTAGCTTTGCATCCAAGAATACTATATTCAAGATACATATTTCAACAAGCAAATATAATTTAAGGGAATTGAACTTATTATTCACATGGCTGAAAAGAATATGGATATACATAGTGATATCAGTGATATACTGATAATTTCATAAATTATAGAAATCACTTAGGCCTTAACTCTTAAAATGATTCTATGTAAAGAATTTGAATTAACTTAAAATAAAATTAGAGACTTCTGGGCCAGAGAAGATGGCATAGACTTGTTTCTCCCTGCTACTTCCCACAAAGTATAACTAGGTATAACACAAGAAACAAAATGAGGACTCTGAAAGGTGGAAAGAGAAAGATTTTTAATTAGGAACTCCAGAACTGAAGGTAAAGTATTTACTAATTAGGAACTCTAGAACTGGATTCCAGTAATGCAGGGTCTTCTGACTCCCAAAATACCGAGAAGGCATTTCAGGTATGCATGTTTCTCCCCAATTCAAACAGAAATTCTACCACTACCAACAAGTGGCACCAGTAAGGGGGAATTAATCAGGAGCACCCCTGACAATAAGCAGCCGGTGGAAGTGGTTTCCTTCCCTACTGATTCTGAGACGTCTCTCACCTACCTACCGTGTTTCCCCAAAAATAAGACCTAACCGGAAAATAAGCCCTAACATAATTTTTCAGGATGACATCCCCTGAATATAAGCCCTAATGTGTCTTTTGGAGCAAAAATTAATATAAGATCTGGTCTTATTTTCAGGGAAACATAGTACCCATCACACCAAGAACCAGGACAATCACAACTTGAATGACAATCAACTGATGCCAACACCAAGACAAACCCAATGTTGGAATTATTTGACAAATCAACCATCATAAATATACTTCCACAAGCATTTTCTTGAAACAAATGAAAAAAAATGAATCGCAGCAAAGAAATAGAAGCTATAAAAATAAAAGGAAATTATAGAACCGAAAAATACAATAACTAAAATAAGAAACTCTCTAAAGGATTTATCAGTAGACTGGAGACGGTAGATGATAAGATCAGAGAACTTAAGAAGAGATAATTAGAATTTACCCAATTTAAACAACAGAGAGAAAAACAGACTGGAAAAAAAAAATGTGAATAGAGCCTCAGGAACCTGTAGCACAATAACGAACAATGAAGTCCCAAAAAAAGAGAAAGAGAGTGAAGCTAATGAATAGTCAAAGAAATGAAGGCTGAAAACTTCCTAGATTCCAGGAAAAATTTGTCAGAAGACATAACCTATAGGGTCAAGAAGCTAAGTGAATCCAGATAAGACAAATTCAAACAAAGCTACACTAATACATGACATAATTAAACTTCTGAAAATGGAAGGCGAAGAAAAAATTATTAAAGCAGAGAAAACTAACACATTACATAAAGGAGAACACTAATTTGAATGACAGCAAATTCCTCATCTGAAGGGTTAGAGGCAAGTAGGAAGTGTCACAACATTTTTCAAGTGCTAAAAAATAACTATTGTCAACTATTAATTCTACATCTGACGATACTATCCTTCAAAGAAGAAAAGGAAATGAATGAATTCTCAGACAAAAGAAAATTAAGGAATTTGTCACTGGCAGATTTACCATTAAAGAATGTCTAAAACGTTTTCTTTAAATAGAAAAGAAATTATAAAAGAAAAAAGAAAAAAATACTTGGAACATCAGGAAGGAAGAATGAAGAATGGAAAGAGCAGATATGAGTATATACAATAAATTATTCTCTTTAAATTTCTAAATCGTAAGTGACAATATAAAAATTATAATACTTTCTAATACTAAAGACAACAATATGTTAACAATGATTAAGGCAATGGGGGGAAATGGCAATAGGGTTTCCACATTTCACTTGAAGTTATAAAACATTGACAGCAGATTATAATGAATCACATGCATGCATTATAATATCGAGAGCAACCACTAAGAAAATTATACCAAATGATACAATCAAAAACATTATAAATAAATTATAATGAAATCTTGAAAAATATTCAAGTATCTCATAAGAAGGCACATGTCCTTTAACAGGTGAATGGTTAAACAAACTATAATGTATCAAAATCATGGAATACAACTCAGCAATAAAGAAGAATGAAATACTGATATGAGCATCAACCTGGAAGGATCTCCACAGAATTAGGCTGAGTGAAGAAAAGCCCATCACAAAAAGTGACTGCAGTATGATTCCATTTATAGAGCATTTTTTTAAAAAAATAATGAAATTAAAGGGATGGAGAACAGATTAGTGATTGCCAGAGTTTAGAGACAGGGTAAAGGCAGGGGTGGTTATAAAATGGTAACACAAAGGATCCTCACGATAACGGGAATATTCTCTCTTTTGACTGTGGTGGTGGATATATAAATTCATATGTGTGAATTAAATTACATAGAACTAAATACACATACAAATGAATACAAATAAGACCTAAGACATCTGAGTAAGATTGATAGATTGTATGAGTGTCAATATCTTGGTTGTGATATTGCACTATTGTTTTGCAGTGCGTTACCATTGAGGAAAACTGGGTAAAGGATACATAAGATTTCTATACTATTTCTTACAAAAGTATGTGGATTTAAAATGATTTCAAAATAAAATTTTAGTTGACAAAATCAAATTAGAAAAAAGTACTACATAAGTAAATGACAGAACAGGCAGTATTTGGCTGTGGGAAATATCTTAAAGGTGGCACGTCACTAACTAAAATCTAGGACACTGGGGTACACAATGCTCAGAGATGTGAGCTCTGGCATCTTCCAAACATGGAATTCTCCACATGTGGGCTTGTCTGCCAGACATCTGTTTTCTAAGCCTTGGTCTATGCTCACCTCTCAACTGGAAGAGGTGGGAATAGAAACAAGTCCATTCTACCCAAATAATGTCAGGTTAATTAATATGATATTAGCTTAAGAGGAGTTACTGATGCTGGGCTGGCAAAGCACCAGAGATCCTCTACATGTGGGGAAGCTCAGATTAGGTAATATCCCCAAAAGAATACTGGGTACCAATCTCGATTTTATTCCAACATTGCATAAGAGGGGATGTTCCTATAATTTATCATTACAGTCTTTAGTCATGTTTCTATATGGAAAGAAGAAACCATTTGAAAACTGAACACCATCACATTGAGAGGGACTTGGGATGGGAGAGAATTAACCATATTTTAGTTTAGAAGCAGGAAGATGAAACTGAGATTTCTATAACCTCTAGGATTCTGATTTGGTCACAATTAATTTCAGCCATACTAAATGGAAATGTTGATGAAAGGCAGTGTAGTAGCTCCATCTGGGAGGAAACATTACATCAGAAAATTAACCTTTGCTTTGTGTGTCAATATAGCACATATGTTTGTAGTTGTGGTATATGCTTTCCAAAGCTTGAATACGATGAAGAAATAATTTCAAAAAAATTGTCTAAAATAATTTTACTATGTAAGAATATATGAAAATAAGCCTCATTACATTAAACTCCACATTGAAAAATCTATTAATTTGCAAAGAGAATTCTTAGCAACAAAAAGTGACCCATGAGCTATAAGATTCTGTTTGGTGAGTAGAAAATACATATACTATGATTCTTGATGACTACTACATATTTGTAGGGAATATAATTGTGTTTAATAAATAAAAAACTATGGATCATTTAAATAGGTGTCTAGCGTTACCTTCTGCTAGGATTGTAATCAGATATTTTAACTAATTTAAGAGTGTACACTTCAGTTTATACAGCAAATCAAGCAGAATACTTGCTTATTAATGGAAAACTAGCACCTTGAGAAAAATGTTGGCCATTAATTGTAGAGTTCTAAATTCATAAAATTACTTTCTTCAGTAAAATTAAGCATCAATAATTAAGTGTGCTGAAGAGAAGGAATCCACTCTTGCTGGTGAAAATATCACTTTACAAAGTTACTCACTACTTCATCCACTTTTATTTTCCTAAGTGAATAAAATTGACTATTATCTCATTTCGCCAAACAACAACAAAAAATCTGGTTAAGAAAATATATATGAATAATATATTTTCATCTCTTTATAGTGTGTAAGAAAACTTTTTGTATTATTTTGAAATTATTCTGTGTGATGAAATACAGACCCCTTGCAAATACAAACAACAAAGAAATTATTTCATACTCATTTAAGTAATGTAGTGTAAAAGATAATATTAAAGGGATGAGATTTGATGTTAGACAAATCTTCATTAGAAATTTAGATCTGCTTTAGATTATCTGTGTGGCCTTACGTAACTTACTTCAATTCTTTGGAACTCATCTTTCTCATCTTTAAAATCAGTGATATATGATCTATACCATAGGATTATTGGACAGATTAAATATGTCAGTAAAGTACTTTAAGTGTTTGGCACAGTGTCTAGCTCATTGTGCTAAAAAAATATGGAGAAAATGGCGGTGGAGATAGACTGTTGTTAAATCCAGAAACTTGGATTGCTTGGATGCACAGCTTCAACCACTAATTTAATTTTAGCATATAACCCATAAATGTCAGTCAAATGCAACACATATTTTAAAGAAAATGTTAATCTTCTAAAAGTTTAAGGTATGAAAAATATTTTAAATATATTTACATTGTGGCATAATATATGCCGAAGGACAATATGACATACTCTGTGGTTTCACAGAAAAACATTTCTTAGTTTACACATCTTATGTATTTAATTGTCTCTAGTTATACATTACTATAGATGGCTTATTTTGAAATCTTCCCTGGAATTTATAACAAATTGAACAACTATGACTCCACAAAGGACTCCCTGCAGAGCAGACAGGCAAAATTAAGAGACACACTACTGAAATCATCTAAAGGTGGGCAAATTGTACGAGCCGGGGAGGAGGGAAGGGAGAAGTGCGGAGACAGGGTCTTGTGGGTGCAGGACACAGAACTAGCTCGGTGCTCCAACCTCGCGGCATCCTGGAACTACCAGAGCTGTGGGACAGGGAAGAACTCTGAATGCTAAGACTCTGCTTTAGGCTCACAGGCCTGAGAGGACAGCAGGTAACATGGCTGAACCCAACGCTCACGGCAGAGATCTCGGAGCAAAGACTGAGAAAAGAAGGCTGAAAACAGTGGTTTAAACCCACACTGTCTAGCAGAGAATGGAAGCCTTAGGCACTGAGGCTAGCCTCCTCCTCCCTCACAGAGCTTGCTCCGCTCCCCCACCTGCCCAGTGCTAGAAGGAGAACAGTAGCAGTGTCAGATCATATGTTTATATCAATTGATGCAGAAAAAAGCTTTTGACTAGATACAACATCGATTTATGATTAAAACACTTAATAAAATAGGTATAGAAGGAAAATACCTGAACACAGTAAAGGCCATATATGACAAACCCCAAGCTAATCACATAATGAATGATGAAAAACTGAAGCTCTTTGCTCTACATTCAGGAACAGAACAGGGCTGTCCCCTATCACCTCTGCTTTTCAACACAGTGTTGGAAGTCCTCGCCAGAGCAACCATGAAAGAAACAAAAGGCATCCAAATTGGGAATGAAGAAGTTAAATTGTCACTCTTTGCAGATGACATGATGCTATATATAGAAAACCCTAAAGACACCACCAAAAAGCTATGAGAAACAATCGACAAATACAGTAAAGTTGCCAGTTACAAAATCAACATACAAAAGTCCATTGCATTCCCATATACTAACAATGAAATCTCAGAAAAATAATTTAAAAAGACACAATTCCTTTTGCAATTGCAACAAAAAGAATAAACTATCTAGGAATAAACTTAACCAAGGATGTGAAAGACCTATATGCTGAAAACTATAAGACATTTTTAAAAGAAATTGAAGACACCAAGAAATGGAAAGACATTCCGTGATCATGGATGGGAAGAATCAACATAGTTAAAATGGTCGTATTACCCAAAGCAATATTTAATACAATCCCCATCAAAATCCCACTGGCATTTTTTAAGAAATAAAACAAAAATCATCAGATTTGTATAGAACCACGAAAGACCCCGACTAGCAAAACAATCCGGGAAAAAAGAACAATGCTGGAGGTATCACACTCCCTGACTTTAGCTTATGCTACAGGACACCAATAATCAAAACAGCATGGCATTGGCAGAAAAACAGACACATAGACCAATGGAATAGAATTGAGAACCCAGAAATAAACTCACATAAGTATAGACAGATAATTATTCACAAAGAAGCAAAAAACATACATTTAGAAAAGACCCCCATAAGTATGGACAGATAATTTTTGACAAGAAGCAAAAAGCATACAATGGAGAAAAGACAGCCTCTTCCATAAATGGTGCTGGCAGAAGTGGAAAGTCACATGCAAAGAATGAAACTGAACTATCTGTCACCATGTACAAAAATAATACAAAATGGATCAAAGACTTAAACATAAGATCTGAAACAATAAACTGCATAGAAGAAAACACAGTTACTAAACTTATGGACCTTGGTTTCAAAGAGTATTTTATGAATTTGACTCCAAAGGCAAGAGTGGTAAAAGCTAAAATAAATGAATGGGACTATATCAAACTTAAAAGCTTCTGCAGAGTAAAAGAAAACATCAACAAACTAAAGAGGCAACCAACTGAATGGGAGAAGATTTTTGCAAACAGTGCCTCTGATAAGGAGCTAATATGCAAAATATAAAAGGAACGTATACAACTCAACAACAAAAAAACAAACAACCCAATTGAAAAATGGGCAGAGGACCTGAAGAGACATTTCTCCAAAGAGGACATACAAATGGCAAATAGACATATGAAAAAATCCTCAACATCACTGATCATTAGAGAAATGGAAATAAAAACCACAATGAGATATCACCTCACCCCAGTCAGAATGGCTATCATCAACAAGACAAATAGTAACAAGTGTTGGAGAGGCTGTGGAAAAAAAGGAATCCTCATACACTGTTGGTGGGATTGCAGATTGGTGCAGCCACTATGGAAGGCAGTGTGGAGGTTCCTCTAAACATTATGAATAGACTTACCATGTTACTCAGCAATCCCTTTTCTGGGTAGCTACCCAAAAAATCTGAAAACATTTACCTATAAAGACAAGTGTGCTCCAATGTTCATTGCAGCTTTATTTATGGTAGTCAAGACATGGAAACAACCAAAATGTCCTTTGATAGATGAATGGATAAAGAAGTTGTGGTATATATACACAAGGGAATGCTATTCGGCAGTAACAAAAGATGACATAGGACCATTTGTGACAACATGGATGGATCTTGAGATTATAATGCTAAGCGAAATAAGTCAGACAGAAAAAGTAAAGAACCATATGATTTCCCTGGTATGTGGTATATAAACCGAAAACAACAAAAGAACAAGGCAAAAAACTGAAAGAACAAAAAGTCATAGACAATAGTTTAGGGGTTACCAGTGGGTAAGAGGAGACAGGGAAGCGGGGCTCTAGAAGAGGGTAAACGGGGTCTAATATATGGGGATGGAAAGAGAACTGACTCTGGGTGGTAACGCATAATGTGAGATATAGATAATGTATTACAGAATTTTATACCTGAAATCTATATAACTTTACTAACAATTGTCGCCCCAATAATCTTTAATTTAAAGGAAAAAAAAGGAGTCAATTTAAGATCAAATCAGAGAAAAAATATTAAGTAAATTACAAGTTGTATTTACTGAATTCAGGCAGAGTGTTCACTGTCTCAGGCAGTTTAGTATTTATCCCCCTTTCTTATACAAAATATATAGAAATTATGGCAAGGTTCTTGGCAACCTAATCCTTTACCAGGTATCAATCGTTATTGTGAGAAGTGTGGGGAATATGAAAGTCAATGGTTTGGAGAAAATGGGCTCTAACCCATTGCAGAAGAAAGGACAGGACTTGCCTTGTATCTCTGCTGTGTAAACACAGGAGTGGTGCCTTCTTAGATGTATAATGGGTTTTCTCTTTAAAACTGTAGTTTAATATTGAAGAATTACATTGTGTCAATGACAGATCATTCTTCAGAGCCAGCTCTAAGCAAAATTGTGAAATAAATCAAGTTATCTTTGCCACTTTTTCCCTCCTTAAAAATTCCATGCTCTACTTGAGACATATTTCTTTCTAGTCCCCGTAGAGCAGGCTATTAACTGTCACTAATTAAGAAAACACAATAATTCCCCTTAAAATGTCAACTGTCCAATAATAACGTCTCCCAGGAGTATTATATGGATCCTTGCTGACCAAAATAATCTTCAATTCCTAAAGAAAAACATTTCTAGAAGTACAGGTTAGCATTATCATCAGTTCTTACATTTACATTTTGGGTCGAGAAACTTTCTTAGTATGACTGAAATTCTGCAACATAGATATTATACACTGATAAAGCCAAGTCTAATACTACCATTTTTCATACATTTAGCTTACTTTCCACCCTGAGCAGATCACCCCCTCCCCCGCTTCTCCCCCCCACACACACAATTTTGTGAAGAAAAACAGAGTAACAGCACATGTCTAGAGAAGAAATACCCTAAAAACAAATTGCCACTTGCTCGACAAGGCTCAGAGAGGTATGTCTGTACTGCTTCTGAAATCATTTAATGTAGGAGATTTGTTTTTCTGGGACTGTTCTGGTAATCAAAGGAAGAAAAGAACTCAGGTTTTCTTTTCTTGATATCCCAGAAAGATACAGTGATAGTCCAATTTTAGATATAAACATTATCATCTTCATCTGTAACTTGCACTTAAATTTTTCATCAAAGCTTCTCCTCTGAGTCTTTCCCCTTCTGTTAACGACACCCCATAATCTTACTTACCCACAGGAGAAAATAAAAATCTTTTGATTTAGTGTCTTTTCCTGATTCTTTAGCTAACACTACTCTTTGCACGCACTGTTGTCTTCTTCAAAGAAAGCATTCATAGTCATTACAACCCATCTCAACTTACTCTGAAAACCATCTTCTACTACCACTCTTCTAAGCTGTTAAAAAAAATTAATGAGTTTTTTCTAAGGGAAAAAATATAAAATTTGAACTATCAGTAGGGTCAGCTAAAAGGATGCACTAAAGAGCAAGAGAAAACTGAAAATAGATCAATCTACACAAAAACAAAAAACCTAAAATTTAATAATTTCAATCCAATTATTAATGGGATCTATCCTCAATTCTGCCAGTTTCTAGTCATCTGTACACCATCCAGAGATTTTAATTTTTCACAATCACAAGCAATCAATAAAATTGACAAAGAAACCCAAGTTAAGGTAAATAGAGGGACACAAGTACCACGAGAGCCACAAGTGATAAATATTTAGTTATTAGGCACAAACTTTGAAATAAATGCGATTGATATATTCAAGTAACTAGAGGATAAAATGGAAAATTTCATCAAAACCAGAAATCTATAAACAAGACGCAATAAAATTCTAAAACAAACAAATGTATACATATATACAAATTAAGGATTTAGTAGATGGGTTTAATAAGCTTATTAGTCATGGAATACTAAATTGGAAAATAAATAAATAGAAAATATTCAAATTAAAGCATGGAAAAGAACGAAAATATATACAAAAGAGCTTACGAGACACAGGGGAATTCATGAAAATGTCAAAGATACAGTTGATGGGTTATAGGAAGAGAAAGAGAATGGAGATTAATAAGTTAAAGAGGCATTGACCTAACATTTCCCAAAACAAACAGTGTTTTTTTGAAGTTCCTATACTTAAAGGAATCAGAGTGAAACTGTTTAAAATCAAAGGGAAAAAAGAAAATATCTTCAGAGTAGCCTAAGAATTACTGAATATTTTTAAAAGAAATAGTATGAATCAGTTGCCCTCTAAACAGAAGTAAGGGAAGCCAGAAAATAATGGAATGGTATCCTTTCCTTACAGTGAGAAAATAACTACAAATCTAGAATTCTAATAATACACACACCAACTAATAAAACTGAGTGAATTTAGTATGTTTGGAGATGGAAGTTAATGTAGAGTTGTAGATGTCTAACAGGTTTCCAAACTCAATTTTGGAGTGGATGATGAAAGCATTTCTTAAAGTAGAAAACACAAAAAGTAGAAGGAAATGAAGAGCTTAATTTTTGATACCAAAGCATATAAATAGATATATGTCTTTGAGGAAAGAGATCTAAGATGGATCTTAGAACTGTCTATATGTACGTGGCAACTGACGTCATGAACTTGATAACAAACATGTAAAGTCAAAGGATAACAGGGTCTAGAAAGAAATAAAGGGTAGAAGAAATTTAAATCATCTGAAAGGAATAGGTAGAGAGAATGTCACTGATGGCCATAGTGGAGCAATTTGAAGAGCAAGATAAGGACTGTACTAATCAGGGTTCTCCAGGGAAACAGACTCAATAGCAAGGCGTGTGTGTGCGTGTCTGTGTGTGTGTGTGTGTGTGTGTGTGTGTGTGTGTGTGTGTGTGTGATTTTAAGGAATTGGCTAATGTATTTGTGAAGGAAGGCAAAAGGGTAGGTTGCCAGGCTGGAGACCCAAGGGAGAGTTCCAGGTGAGTCTGAAGGCAGTCTGCTAGCAGAATTCCTTTTTTTTCCCTAGAGGTCAGTATTTTTATATTAAGGCCTTCAACTGATTAGATGAGGCCCACGCACATAATGAAGGGTAATTTGCTTTACTCAGAGTTTACTGATTTAAATGTTACTCTCATCTAAAAAAATACCTTCACAGCAAACATCTAGAATAATATTTGATCAAATATCTAGATACCATGGCCTAGCCAAATTGACAAATAAAATTAACCATTACAGGGACCAACGACATATGCTTTGGTTTGAGGAGTATCGGGGGAGTGGAACAGAAAGTTTTAACTATTCTTTCAGAAAGCTTGGCTATGAAAGGACGGGGAGAACAAGCTGGAATTAGATGAGTATAAGGCAATTGTATATAGGAGTGTGTGCTCTTTAGACTAAGGAAGAGTAAGCATATTTATATTCTTAAGGGAATATTTAGAAAGAAGAAAGATTGATGACATAGAAATAAGAATATGTGTATAGGAACCAGACCCCTCAGGTAAGGATGAGAAACTAAGCCTAGTGTGAGGATTAGTCCATTTTTGAACAGGAAATCCACACACATTTTCATAGCTTGTAGTTTTAATTTTTTTAAAACAAACACAATATATTTAAGCAGTGACTTGATGCAGGTTTTATAAATGTTAACTTTGTTAGCTAAAAATGAAAAAATTAGTAAAAAAAAATTAGTAAAATTGACAAACCCTTGACTAGACTCACTAAGATAAAAAGAGAAAAGACAGTAATACACAAAATCAGAAATGAAAGAGGGGAAGTTATCACAGATGCCACAGAAATACAACGGATCATGCAAGAATACTGTGAAGGACTATATGCCACCAAATTCAATAACCTAGACGAATGGACCAGTTCTTAGAAACATATAGCCTTCCTAGGCTGAATCATGAAGAATTGGAAAATCTCAATAGACTGATCACCAGTAAGGAAATTGAATCAGTCATCCAAAACCTCCCCAAAATCAAAGGTCCGGGACCAGATGGCTTCACTAGTGAATTCTACCAAACCTTCAAAGAGGATCTAATACCAATCCTACTCAAACTCTTCCAAAAATTTGAAGAAGAGACAGTACTCCCTAACTCATTTTATGAGGCCATCATTACCCTGATACCAATACTTGGTAAGGACAACACAAAAAAAGAAAACTACAGACCAATATCTCTGATGAATACCGATGCAAAAATCCTAAACAAAATTCTAACATATCGAATGCAACAATATAGTAAAAATTTATCATGACCAAGTGGGGTTCATACCAGAGGCACAAGGATGGTTCAACACACACAAATCCATCAATGTGATAAATAACATGAACAAAATAAAGGACAAAAATCATACGATTGTATCAATTGATGCAGAAAAAAGCATTTGACAAGATACAATATCCAATTATGATTAAAACACTTAATAAAATAGGTATAGAAGGAAAATACCTTAAATAATAAAGGCCATATATAACAAAACCTCAGCTAAAATAATTAACGATGAAAAACTGAAGGCCTTTGTTCTACGTTCAGGAACACAAGAGAGCTATCCCCTATGACCTCTGCTTTTCAACACGGTGTTGGAAGTCCTCGCCAGAGCAATCAGGCAAGAGAAAGAAATAAAAGGCATCTGAACTGGGAATGAAGAAGTTAAATTGTCATTCTTTGCAGGTGACCTGATGCTATATAGAAAACCCTAAAGACTCCACCAAAAAGCTATTAGAAACAATCAACGAATACAGTAAAGTTGCCGGCTACAAAATCAATGTACAAAAGTCCGTTGCATTATACTAACAACGAAATCTCAAAAAAGAAATAAAAACAAACAAACAAAAAAACAATTCCATTTTCAATTGCAACAAAAAGAATAAAATATCTAGGAATAAACTTAACCAAGGATGTGAAAGACCTATATGCTGAAAACTATAAGACATTTTTAAAAGAAATTGAATAAGACACAAAGAAATGGAAAGACATTCCTTGCTCATGGATTGGATGAATCAACAAAGTTAATATGGCTGGATTGCCCAAAGCAATATACAGATTTAATGCAATCCCCATCAAAATCCCACTGGTGTTTTTTAAAGAAATAGAAAAAAATCATCAGATTTGTATGGAACCACAAAAGACCCCAATTAGCGAAAGCAATCCTAAGAAAAAAGAACAATGCTGGGGGTATCACACTCCCAGACTTTGGCTTGTACTAAAGGGCAACAGTAATCAAAACAGCATGGTATTGGCAGAAAAACAGACACATAGACCAATGGAATAGAATTGAGAACCCAGAAATCAAACCACATAAATATGGACAGATAATTTTTGACAAAGAAGCAAAAAACATGCAATGGAGAAAAGACAACCTCTTCAATAAATGGTGCTGGCAGAATTGGAAAGCCACATACAAAAGAAAGAAACTGGACTGCTATCTGTCGCCATGTACCAAAATTAATTCAAAATGTATCAAAGACTTAAGCATATGACCTGAAACAATAAACTACATAGAAGAAAACATAGGTATTAAACTTACGGACCTCGGGTTCAAAAAGCATTTTATGAATTTGACTCCAAAGGCAAGGGGAGTAAAAGCTAAAATAAATGAATGAGACTATATCAAACTTAAAAGCTTCTGCAGAGCAAAAGAAACCATCGACAAACTAAAGAGGCAACCAACTGAATGGGAGAAGATTTTTGCAAACGGTGCTTCTGATAAGGGTCTAATATGCAAAATATAAAAGGAACTCATGCAACTCAATAACAACAAAACAAACAACCCAGTTGAAAAATGGGCAGAGGACCTGAAGAGACATTTCTCCAAAGAGGACATACAAATGGCAAATAGACATATGAAAAAATGCTCAACATCACTAATCATCAGAGAAATGCAAATAAAAACCACAATGAGATATCACCTCACCCCAGTCAGAATGGCTATCATCAAAGAGACAAATAGTAGCAAGTGTTGGAGAGGCTAAGGAGAAAAAGGAACCCTCAGACGTTTTGGTGGGAATGCAGACTGGTGCAGCTGTTATGGAAGTCAGTGTGGATATTCCTGAAAAAATTACGAATAGAATTACCATATGACCCAGCAATCCTTCTCCTGGGTATCTACCCAAAAAATCTGAAAACATTTATCTATAAAGACAAGTGTGCTCCAATGTTCCTTGCAGCTTTATTTACGGTGGCCAAGACATGGAAACAATCAAAATGGCCTTCGATAGATGAATGGATAAAGACGTTGTGGTACATATACATCATGGAATACTATTCAGCAGTAAGAAAAGATGAAATAGGACCATTTGTGACAACATGGATGGATCTTGAGATTATAATGCTAAGAGAAAGAAGTCAGACAGAAAAAGCAGAGGACCATATGATTTCAGTGATATGTGGTATATAAACCAAAAACAACAAAAGAACAAGACAAACAATTAAGAAAAAAACAAAACTCATAGACACAGACAATGGTTTAGTGGTTACCAGAGGATAAAAAGGGAGGAAGGGGGTAGATGAGGGTAAAGGGGATCAAACATATGGTAATGGAAGGAGAACTGACTCTGGGTGGTGAACACACAATGTCATTTATGGATAATATAATACAGAATTGTACACCTGAAATCTATGTAACTTTACTAACAATTGTCACCCCAATGAACTTTAATTAAAAAAAATAGTGACTTCAAAATGAAAAAGGACAAAAGTAAAATAGAATATCACGAATAGAATTATGATGAAGCTGCCTTTGAGATATTTCCAACTTGAAGGAATAGTTGAGACGGATGCGCAATGGTAGGGCTGATCAGAGTGACAGCCTGTCCCCCATACAGTCCCCAGTGATTCTTGCCTTGCGGTATTTACGTCCTTGTGTAGTCCCTTCCGACCATGAATGGGCCTGGCTTGTGAAACCAATAAAATATTGCAAAAATAAAAAAATATATATGAATAGAATTACCATATGACTCAGCAAGTCCTCTCCTCTCCTGGGTATCTACCCCAAAAAATCTGAAAACATTTATCCATAAAAACAAGTGTGCTCCAATGTTCATTGCAGCTTTATTTATCATAGCCAAGACATGGAAACAACCAAAGTGTCTTTTGATAGGTGATTGGATAAGGAAGATGTGGTATATATACACAAGGAAATACTATTCGGTGGTAAGACAAAATGAAATAAGACCATTTGTGACAACGTGGATGGATCTTGAGATTATAAAGCTAAGCAAAATAAGTCAGACAGAAAAAGCAGAGAACCATATGATTTCACTGATATGTGGCATATAAACCAAAAACAACAAAAGGACAAGACAAGCAAGTGAGAGACAAAAACTCAAAGACACAGACAATAGTTTAGTGGTTACCAGAGGGTAAGGGGGCTGGGGGATGGGAGATGAGGGTAAGGGGGATCAAATATATGGTGACGGAAGGAGAACTGACTCTGGGTGGTGAACACACAACATGATTTATAGATGATGTAATACAGAATAGTATAACTTAAATCTACGTAACTTTATTTAAAATTGTCACCCCAATAAACTTTTAAAAAAAAGAAAAATGAAAAACAATGAGTTAACCTTCAAATATACACACACACATACACACACACACGTGTGTGTGTATGTGTGTGTGTGTGTGTGTGTATTTTATTTTTATTTTTATTTTTTTAAATACAGGGAAGGGTAACTTTGAGTAAGAAAAGATAGATGCTTAAAACGGGTCAAGAGGATCTTATATTAGTTCAGACAGGAAAAAATGTGGTCCTAACTTAGAGTTGTAGAAAGGGAACTAGGAATGACAAGACTGCTGTGACAAGACATAGTCCACACTCGTGTCTCCAGAATTTGATTTCATAAGCCATTCATAACTCTTTTAAAATAGAGGGCTAACATAGGGCTACCAACATTCTATTTGGCTGAGAAAAAGCATTTAAAACCTTATGAGCTGATTTGCAGTTTATATTGTTCACATGTGGTACTTAAAAGATCCTTACTGGTTGGTTCGGTCATCAAGCAAGATTAACCTTGTGGTCATTTATTCAATCCATAAACATATATGTGTATCTATTATGTACACTACAGTCTTCTAGTCTCTGGAATGCTACAGTAAACAAAACAGAGTCAATGCTGTTTTAGAGTTTATGTTTTAGCTTATGTTTTATGTTTCAGCTTATGTTTAGTTTATGTTTTAGTTTATGTCTTTAGAGTGAGACAGGTAAATAAGAAACAAACATAAAATAGGTTAGGTTTTCAAGCCACTGAAATAGAAGTGAGTGTAAGACAGGCCACCCCACAGAAATAGTTTCAGAGACTTACCATCTGAATTTGATTCCAAAGTAATGCATAGTTTAGAGCAGACAACTCTATTTTCTAAGCCCCAGTGTGAATGAAGCAGAGCCACTGTAGATACACCTCTTACATTGACTAAGGGATAAATTTGGACATCTTAGTTGGAGCTAGGACAGATACAAATATTCCCTGGGCAATATCATTCACTTAGAAAAGTTCAGCTACCACTTATATTGTATGCATAAATCTCTCCCTACTCAGTTCATGTGAGTATATAGTTTTGGAAACCCATTTACCATGGAAAATAAGGTTTACCTGTGTTAAACTCTGCATCTCATGATTCCAAATCTGCTGCATTTTTATGTATTAAATATTATTCTTCTTCGCTTAGTTCTAGGGCAGTACTCCCAAGGGGTAAAACTTGCATTGTCATGATCCTGAGAAAAATAAAAAGCAGAAATTTATTTGGCTCTGTTTTGCTGCTGGAGTCTTTTATTGTTTGTTTGTTTTGTTTTTTGTTTTGCTTACTTCTACACTTAAAATTTCATTTTCAAAAAGTAACACCAGGGCAGACGGGTGGCTCAGTTGGTTAGAGGGCGAGCTCTGGGCAACAGGGCTGCTGGTTCGATTCCCACATGGGCCAACGAGCTGTGCCCTCTGCAACTAGAATGAAGACAACGAGCTACATCTGAGCTGCCACTGAGCCCCAGGGCAGCCAGATGGCTCCGTTGGTTGGAGCGCATTCTCTCAACCACAAGGTTGCTGGTTTGACTGCCGCAAGGGATGATGGGCTGGCTGTGCCCCCTGCAACTAACAATGGGACTGGACTTGGAGCTGAGCTGCACCCTCCACAACTAAGATTGAAAGGACAACAACTTGACTTGGATGGAGCTGATGGGTCCTGGGAAAAACACACTGTTCCCCAATAAAGTCCTATTCCCATTCCCCAATAAAATCTTAAAAAAAAAAGTAACACCAGATAGCAACGTAACAATTTTAATGACTATAAAGATAATGTCTTATGAAGTGATTTGTAAACTAATTTCACAAGGTTTGTTTAACACAAATTGACAACTGTGGAAATAATTTATTCTTCTAGATTTTACTGCTTCTGCAGGTAGTAGAGATCAATCTTGATAATATTAATACATTTAGAAGGAAGTAATTTACCAAATGCATATTGTTAATTTTGTTACATGATTCAGTTTCATTTGACTGTATTTCTCCTCTAAGAATAGTTTATTGAAATGATGTCCTACAGCTAGGAACAATTCAGATTATAAAATCTTAAAATGCACTTGCTTGTAATCCCAAGGTAAATTATTTTACACTTTTGAACCATTAGAATATAAGCAATGCATAACCCATCTATTTCAATCTTGCTCTTGAATCATTTGGTGTCTTTACTAAAGGTCAGCAATGTAACACTAATTGGATCAAATTCCCTTAAGTACATTCTCATCTCCTTCTGATGTACAACAGAATAAAATAGCTTTCATTATAGATGCAACAGAGGCTTAAAAATGAAATAAGGACAACACTGGATATTTATGAAACGCTGGAATGATCTTTCTGCAGGACTTCTTCTTGTGGCTTTTTCTTTTTTGCTAATGTGGATTTATCTAACTGTTTTAACTAGAGAGCATTTATTATTTCAAAAGGGGACATACATTTTCTATTTTACACCTCCATCTTGTCATCTCTTAATAATTAATTATAAGATATCTATAATTGTCTGCTTATAATTATTTTTGGAAAAAAACAATACTAAAATTCAGAATTTAATTCATCCACCATGCCTAATAGGAATTTCCCTTCCTGTTAGCATTTGTGGAATAAAGCACTTAGGAACAAATTGGGTTTCATTTCCTTTTAAAATATTATTGCTAACAGGGAATATCTCCTTTTGCATCCCTTTTGTGTGGGAAGCAGAGAAGGTGGTTTGTATATATCTTTCTGCCCTCATTTTCCTTGTGACAAAATAAATACCTTTCCTGCTCTCTGTTCTCACTGCCAAGGACCCATGAAACATACTTGTCCATTTCTCTTCCCTTAGTCAAAACACATCAGCCTTTTTCAAACACAAGGAAATGCTGTCGTGTGTTATTGGTTTATTGTAATTTACTCCGTTATTTGCCTGTTCCACTATTCAACTATTTAACTTCGAATTCCATGATGATGAAAGGAAACTGTCATTACCACAGCATTAAAAGATAGAGAGTAGCCCAGAATCTTGTGGTGTCTATGGAGAAGTAACCTTTCTCCTCAGAAGTTAACATTGCTGGTTCATAAAATAAAGCAATGAGATCGTCTGGATTGAGATTTGATTAGAGTTTGGAATCAAACATTCAGAAAGAGTCAAAAGATGAACTCAATGATGATACTAAGGAGATATTCATATAATAAGATATATGTGTAACAGAAAAACAAACTCCAGGGAGTGAAATTGCTAGTCCCTGGGAATTGTAGGCATGGCATGAGCAGGACCTTAGGTGGAAAGGCTGGTGGTACACAGCATAACCTGAGTGCTTGGTGCCTCAGAAACTTCCATGTCTTCAGATTTGGTAGGTAAGGCACCTAAAGTTTGTTTCCTTCAAAGAGTCACATAACTTGGTAAGTAAAATTGCCAATTTGAAGGAACCAATCAGAGAAGACAAACGTAGCCTTCCTCAAATGCTCGGAACAACAACTAAACACACCAAAACTTTTCAAGAACTTTGACTCTGACATATTCCTCCCACATCCTTTCTACTTCAGCTAAGATACCAATGTACAAACTTACTATTTTACCTCAGCCCAAAATGGAATTTTTGCACAGTAACTCCTGTCTTAACTCTCCTCTTTTCCATCTACATTCCCTCTGTAGGAGATTTCATCTAAGTTCCATGGCTTTAAAATAGTATATATCCCACCATTTCCAATTTTTTTATCTTCATGCCCTGGTTTCTCCAATGATCTTACTTCTACCTGCCTACCTATTTCTGCTTAGATGTCTAATAGCCACCATAAACTCAAGATGTCAAAAGAGAACTATTGATTCTGTATCATTTCCAAAGTGAGTTTCTTCCATTCTTTCCCATCTTTATTTATGGCACTGCCATCTGGTGAGGTCCCAACCTAGGACCAACTATGATGATTTTCACCCCATTCCCAATTGAACAGTAAGAATCCCATTGACTATACATCCAAAATATATCCCAAATCCTACCAACCATTTGTCATCATCTCTACTGCTACTTGTTAATGTAAACTATGGTTATCTCTCACCAAACCTCTTTAGTAGCCTCTAAGAGGTCTCTTTAATTCTACTCTAATGGCCCACAGACCAAACTCCTTACATTTTTTTAATGTAATTTCAAAACCCTTCAATGACATCCAATTGCATCCAGCCTAAAATCCAAATCTTGACATTCTCTGATTTTATCATGTACTATTCACAATTCCTCTCACTAACTCCTACTCTTCCCACTCCTCTCTTTCCACAGATTTTCACATGTTTGGCCCTTCTTTAATTAGTTCAGTTGTCACCTCTTCAAATAGTTCTTCCCAAATCATTCTAATTGAAGTGGGCCTTTCCTTCAGAGTCACTCTCTGCCATTGCCTCCACTGTTTTGTTTTCTCTACAGTACTTAGCCCTCGAAGTTATACCATTTACTTGTTTACATGATTACAGACAGTCTTCTCATATTAAAAATGTATCACGGGAGCAGGGACTTTGTCTTTATTCCCTGTACCCAGAGCTTTGCCTATGCCCACATAAATATTTGTTGAATGACAGACAGAGCTTGGCCTCAAACTATAAGTGATTAAAACTTCAAGTGATTTGACATACATATGCTGAAAAAAACTTGGAGGAACTTTGTTGCTTATGGATTATGATGAGACGTTACTTAGTTCCCTGGATTTTTTAATCAAAATAATACCTACCTCAAATTTAATAGACCATCAAAGCAATAGTAAAGCTAATACAAATTAATAAGGAAAAGCAATTCAATGAATAATTCCCTGAAGAAGCTATTATCTCTTAGAATTTCAAGAAAAAAAATCTTACTGTACTTCAAAAACAACAAAACTTAAAATCAATAGCTTATATTTACTTACAAATTAGTTTACAAGTAAGTACTAACTTATAATTTCATCCTAGGATCTGGGATGAAGAGTAATAATATTTTTAATATGAGAACATTTGGTGAAGAAATAAATGTATATTCAAGTGTTTTTCCTGAAGGGACATTAAGTTATACAGTTCCTAAAATGACTAAGCTTACATTTATTTCATAAAATGTCACTAATTATTTTTGGACTGAGATTTAAGTTACCAATGACTCCAAACTGATTAAGAGAAAGAAAATCAACTTTTTGGACGCACATTATCTAGATAAACTCCAACTAATATGCATATATTAGAAAGAACGGTCTATGTTGATGTGACTTGTCATGAAGCTGAGGACCAGAAAGCAGTATTTGAACTATCCTTACACTCTCCTTTCTGGGCAGTTATTTGGTATATGTTATAACCTAGACATGGTACTAGATAATGGGAAGAACATATAAAGCTTGGTTTCTAGCTTTTAGAAGCTTTCAGTGTGGTAGATTTATGGCCTAAAGGTCCTGGGTTCTGTAGTTCATTATACCCAGACTAATATTAGTTGATTCATTTAAATCAGTATCTTAGGAAAAGCTATCCATCCTTCCTGTTTCTGAATTTTGAGGGAAAAATCGATTCTATTCCGAATGGGACACCTTAATTTTTAAATGATTGGAATATATATATATATATGTATATATATATATATATATATATACATATATATACATATATATACATATACACACACACACACACACACACACACACATATACACATACTTACATTTTATGTATGTGCACTTCAGTATATTTAAATCTGAAACTGCCTAGGAAATCTGCTTTCGTTATGCTCCACCAGTATTCCTAGCTTAGAACTGATACAGGCCAAATTGAACATCTTCTCATTACAGAAACTCTAAGTTTTCTTTCTTTAGAGTTTTAACTCTATTAGTTTCTTAATCATAAATAATACATTGTTTTTAACCTGAATCATAGAAATTTTCTATCCCCTGCTTTAGATAATTGCCCTGAAACTTGTAATTTATGTTAGTTGATTGTAATCATTGAAGCCTAATGTTCTCTCCTACCCATTCTGGGCCTAACTCCTGGACAATTAACGACACCTGAATAGCCGGTTAAGTGGCCAACGGCTCCACATAGCAGGCAGATTTTACATCACGTAGCCACCTCACATTAACAGTTTTGAGCTCTGCTCTTTAAACCAACACTTCTAAATTTATTAACCAAAATCTATTTTTCCTCATTTAGGGGCCTTGGGGATATGGATGATGCCCTAGCAAGATTGCCAGTCCGAACCAAAGAAGCCAACACGGTCTTCCAGGTGAATCTCAAGACCCCTTCCTCTCATCTGAAATCAGATAGGGTGAGAGTTCTGTGAATCCCCCAATAGGTAGGGAGAGCTCTACATGCCTGCCCAGCAGGAAGCAGATACAGAAGAAAAGAACTCCTGTCCCTCAACTTCCCATAGAGATTTTATGGGTTTCATGTCTCTCAAGGGGAAAATAAGGCAGGCAGTTAGAGATAGACTTTGGGTCTCTACATTCTTGCACATCCAACACAACCCATAAAATGTGACCAAAAGACCTTCCTTCTCTGCCCAAAACTTCCCCTTTTCACTATAATTATCTACCCCTATGAGGAAACAAATGGGTACAAAATACCCAACTAGATTAAACTCGCCACTCACACCTATGCAGTAAAGGCCACAACAACCTTCATTTCACCTGGGCCTCATTATATCAGCATTATAATAGAATACATATGGCCGGAAGTTCATTAATATCATTATGGCAGACTGAATTCTGGGAAAAAACATGTGCAGTCTGAAAAGATGAGGTAATTGCGTCTTGTCAGTCACAGGTGTCAATCAAGAGATTCCATGCCCAGAAAGGAACAGCCTATTCTAGAGGAAAAAAGGGATAAAAACTCCAAGTCCTCGCCAGTCAGCATCTTTTGAGCCTCTTCTTTTGCTCATGTCTGCTCCAAACTCTTTGGAGTGTACTCTCTCTTCTAATAAACTACTTTTTCACCACTTTATTCTGTGTCTTGTTCAATTCTTTGCTCGAGACACCAAGAACCTGGACACTGTGCCGAGAAGAGCCCACTCTCTGGTAACAGAACCATCCAGGCCTTGGCTATAGAGGGGTTCTTTATCTGACTTTTCAATAAATCTACTCATTTTTTTCCATTCTGTTCTATTTCATTAGATTTGGTAAATGTTTGGGGATCTTATAAGTATATGGCATCAAGAATATGGAGGTAGGACACAGTGTCCACATACACAAAGCCTGCAGTTTCATGTGGGAAAATGTTAAGCAAGTGACCTGCAATCGGAACAATGATAATATCAAGATATGTACAGGATGGCACTGGGACACGAAAGTGGAGGCCTAACCCAGATTCAAAATATACAGGCTTCCTGGAGTAGATCATATCTGAGCTGATTCTTGAACAATAAATTGGAACTACCCAGGAAACAAAAACATTAGAGGAAAAATTAAGTAGCAATCAAAATATGAAAAGACATAGCAATAAAAAAGCATAGTGAACTCCAAGTCTTATAATTCATTATGAAAGACTGAAGGAAAGGATCCACATACAGGAGGGCCAAAGAATGACACGTATCTGATAAGCAGGACCCACATGATGAGGGGCATTGCATGCACTGAAAGACTCTAGATATTATCGTTAAGGCTAAAGTAAGTATCAATTCTGACTCTGTGCCTAGATTTGCAGTTCTAAAAGGTCAGACAGCAGAACACTGACTTTTCAATGTTCATTTTAATTCCTGGGAATATAAGTTACTCTCCTGATTTTCCATTCTTCCATATTTATTCTTTTACTTTGAGACTGCTGCTAGCTAAATGCTCTTCTGATTGAAAAGAGGAAAATGCAAAATAATTTAATGAAAGGAAGAATAAACCATCTGAACGCAGATCCTATCAGCATCTGGTTTAAAAGTCTGTTTGCTTCCCACCTTCCACACCATGAAAGTCAGCACCATTACTTCCCATCTCCCGACCCCCACCCACTACCTGCCGCAATTAACCCTCTCCCACAACCTTGTCACAGTTTGCTTTCCAGTCTTGCCTCCACACTTTCCCCACCAAACTTCACTCTATCGCCATTCCTCGTGGGTCACTAGTGCTAAAATATATCACACACTGGCCGTCTGTTCATGACGTAGCCCATGCTTTTCGCTAGGCCTAGAATATCTTTCTCTACTAGTCTTCCTGGAAAATTATATTCTCGGCCTTCAAGAACTAGCACCAACATTACTTCGTATCTGCAACTGTCTATTTTTACTCTCAACTTTCTAATCTTATTCAGAAAAAAATTGCTTCCTCATCAGTGTCCCCACTTTACTTTATAACTCTACCACTTTTCATGCTGCATGACACTCAGTTGTATTTTTGCATCTTAATCTCTTACTGGGTTGTAAGGGCCTCAAGGGTAAGACCTGCTTTTTATTCATAGTCCTATCCAGGCAACTAGATGGGCCACACCAAATATTGGATGCCCAATACATATTTGCTGAATTGAAATGAAACTTTGTGATAGAGGAAACATGAGTTGTGTTCCCATGCCCGCCTATTTTACATATTTTGATAACCTACAGAGAAACAATCATGCAACAATTTGTAAGAATCACAAAGAAGACCAAAGGAATCTATCGCTGCAGTAATCTTGTTATTTTACAGAAGCAGAAGCAAGAGTGAAGTGCAAGGTACCTAGATTGGTTTGGTTTCTTTGTAGTTAGTATTGTAATTTCCCCAAGATTTGGATAAGATAACTTAAAAAAAAAGTTACAAATATTTACAATTAAAGGAAAAACATAATGATTCAATTATTGCTAAAAACTATTTTTCCATTTAATAAATGTTCATTGAGTTCAGACCTTTGAATAGCTGAGGCACTGCCTTTGTCTTTTTCATTTCTCATGGACCAAAAATCATTTAAATTGTGACAAATTATTTTCAGAAATTTGATATGTATCAGCAAGGAATCAATTTTATTATAATGCCATATGCAGTGTGCCATTCTTCCAGTCAATTGCCAAGCACCTCTCCCTATCTCCTGAATCAGTTATTCGTATAACTCACAGAGATCACCAATCAGTTAACCCTACTGACACGGGAGAGCCCCCTCACTATAGAAATTTTAAGTCTCCTTTTCCCTAGTTTCTTAGCTCCTTAGTCCCTGGTCTTAATCACTCTTCTAATCAGTTTCTTAACCCTAAACTAAAGATTGGTCCTAGCCTAAATCACAGTTTGTCTCTCACCCCTGCTTAATAACTAGTACTTAAAAGCCTGGGAGCTATAATCATCGTAGTCCAACATTTCCCCAAGCTATACAGACCTAACTCTTGGATAAATAACCGCTATCCCAGAGACCAAATGGGTTTTAACACTCCTCCAGGCCAGTCCATAACTAACCCCTGGGTGAAATCAAGATAATTGGGCTTCAAGTCCTATTACTGGAGCCAGCGCTTTTAACTTATTAACTAACACCTGTTTCTCCTCGTCTAGTGGGCGTCAGGGTACGAGTTATGTCCCAGCGAGGCTCCCAGTGCACCCTGATCAAGGAAGAAGAGACCCCCTTTTTATTTAAGATCAGACAGGGTGAGAGGTTGGTGAATCCTCAGGATGTAAGGACAGCTCTACCCCCCTTTTCAGCTTAAGCAGATACAGAAGAAAGAGACCACCTGTCCCTCAACTACCTACAGAGATTTATGGGGACCACGTCTCTCAGGGAAAACAGTTAGAAATAGGCCATTGGTTCTCTGCATTCCAGCCTGTTCAACACAGTCTGTGGGGAGCATCACCTGGAGACCTCTCCAATGCTTCCCTTATCCGCCCTAACCATCAGCCACTGTGAGGAGACTAAAAGACAACAAATTGGACCTATCCTGTGCAGTAGAGGGCCACCACGACCTCCATCTCACCCTAGCCTCCTTATACCATCATTGTAATGTCATACATATGCCCAGTCGTTCATTAATATCATTATTACAGACTGAACTCTGGGAAGGGACATGCGCAGTCTAAGAGTGTGATGTAATAGCCCCTTAACAATCACAGGTGTCAATCAAGCGGTCCTGCTCCCAGAGGTTTACAGCCCATCCCAGAGAAAAAAAGATAAAACCTCCAGGCTCCCTGTGAGCTGAATCCTCTTGAGCATTGAGGTTTGAGCCTTGCCTTTGCTCGGGGCTGGCTCCCAACCCTCTGTAGTGGACTTTTTCTCCTAATAATGCCACCCTGAGCCCCTAGACTTGAGCCGCTTTTCTTTGTGCTCCGTCCGCTCCTAGTTCTTTGGAGTGTACTATCTCTTCAAATAAACTTTTTTTTACCACTTTACCTCTGTGTCTCATTCAATTCTTTGCTCGAGATGCCAAGAACCTGGACACCGCGCCAAGGAGGTCTGTCATGCAGGGTCTCTGGTCCCGCTCCACGCACAAGAACGCAGGACATGGTGAGGCCAAAAAGGAACACCCATCGAGCCATAGATGGGGGAGTCATACCACTATATTCTCACTGGCGGCTGGGTGGGAGACACAGGAAGCAGGAGCGACAACCTGCCCTCCCCTTCTCTGCCAACAAACCAACCCCTTACTAACTGCAATCTGCGCTTGTTCTCTTAGCCACGGCAGTTATATTAGTGGCTAATGGCTAACTGGTTACAGCTGATGGCCAACTAGTCAAAGCTGATGGCCATCTACTACCTGAGCCAGCTCCTTTCTACGTAAGGCTCAGAGCCTGGAAACTGCTCTCTGGGACCCTATCCCCACAAGGGCCCAACTTCTGGGAACGTAGCAGCTAAGTTTCCCGGTTCTCCTCCCTGAGGGGCGGGTTCTACCCCTGATGTGAGAGCCCAGCCCGGACATCTCCCCGAGAAAAGTCCCCCTCTCTGGTAACACTACCATTTATGCTATATCTTGTGTCTTAACATCTTTCCCTACACAGGTTCAGTTCCATATTCCTCTCTGTTATCCTGTTACAGGTGCAATTAATTCCCCAGCCCTGTCCTTTATTAACACACCCAAATGAGAAAAATCACAGCTCTAGATAAAACTAACTATAAACTGTCTCTTAAAAGATCTTTCTACAGTTTTGTTTTGTTTTGTTTTTCTTTAGTTTTGCACTTTCACCTCACTCTCCAGTTTAATCTGGCTTCCAGCTCTGCCACGCTAACAAAAACCCAATATCACCAAATGGTTAAATCATAGGAAAACTTGTTTGATTTTTCAGCCAAATTCAACAAGCTGACCACCAACTTTCTGTTCTTGAAACACCCCTTTTTTTTTGTCTTTAAAAACATTATTCTCCTAGTTTTCCCCTTATTTCTCAGGCAATCCCTTATAGCGACATTTGCCAACTACTTCTCCATTTCCAGACCTTTAAATATTGGAATTTTGTAGGGCTCAGATCCAAGTCATCTATATATTTTAATTTCCCTTTATTCTTTAAGTGTTGTTTAAAAAATTCAACCAAGTACATTTGAAGATCTAATTGGCTTTATTAAGAGATTCACGAATCAGGCACCATTGCATCTAGCAACTAGAAGGGAACTTGGAGGGGTTGTACAAAATGGAAGGTTTTTATGGGAAGAAGGGTGGAGCAAGGGAGCTATTAACAAAAGAAAAGAAAGGATGTAAAATACAGCACAGGGAATATCGTCAATGATATTGAAATAACTGCATGTAGTGCCCGGTGGGTACTAGACTTATCAGGGGTATCACTACATAAATTATATAAATGTCTAACCACTACACTGTACACCTGAAACTAATATAAAATAATATTAAATGTCAACTGTAATTGCAAAATAAAATAAAAATAAACAAACTGCTAGAGTCCCCCTTGTCTGTGTTTCATCAAAAGGAAAAACTATGCCCCCAGTACCAGTTCATTTCCTGCACTGTGGAGGCATGAGCTGAGTGGCTTTTGTCTATAAACCTTTCAGTAATGAAGCCCTTCTAGCTGGAAACTTCATCCTGTCTGTCTGCCTTTCACTTTGAAAAACATGTTTATCAACTCAGAGATGAATCATTGCAGCATTTATGCTAAATCGACAATCCAGGGCTACATAGTTATTTTCCACTGCCACAGCAGACTTTCTTTCTCTGTTATTTACATCTGTATCTCTGCCCACTCCTGTTGAATAAAAAGTCTGGCCTCCTCCCAGACGTCCCAAATCTGATTATGGAGTCCTCTGAGGATAATTTTTCTACATCTGGTCTTTGAGCTACCTCTAAGCTTCCAATCTCATGTCTTCCAAGGTTATAACAGCTGTATTAATTTGCTAGGGCTACCATAACAAAATACTACAGGTTGAGTGACTTAAACACCAGAAATTTATTTTCTCACAGTTCTGGAGGCTGGATGTCCAAGTGTTGGTAGGTTTGGCTTCTCGTAAGGCCTCTCTCCTTGGCTTGCAAACACCCTCCTTTTCACTGTGTCCTCAATGGCATCCTTTCCTCTTCTTGTAAGGTCAACAGTCCTACTAGGTCAGTGCTGCATGCTTATGCCTTCATTTATTAACCTTAACCACTGCTTTAAAAGCCCTATCTCCAAATACAGCTACATTGAAGTTTAGGTCTTCAACATAGGAAATTTGGGGTACACAATTCGGTCCACAACAGCCTTGCAGACTAAACAGTTGATGAGGCTCAACGTCCTTGGCCCTGTTTATTGGAACACTGGGATAGCTGAACGTTATTCTACGAGCACTGTCCAAGGAGTATGATGTCCACCCCAAGGGCGAGGGTCTGTGCCTAATGTAATCATATTATACCGGGCCTGGAAAACACTGAGACATGTTGGCCCTTTGGGCAGGTTAATAAAATGCCACTTTTTCACCAAAATTATTTAATGATCAGGCCAATACATATTTAGTCAGTGGGATTAAAAACACTTTTTTGTTGTTTTTCATAGTGAGATACTTCAAACATACAATTTTAAGAATAATAGAATGAATATTTACATATTTTTCCAACTTAAGCTTAAAATTCTTTTCAGAACATCATTTAAAAACATATGGCTTTTTAAAAAGAATCATAATATTACGCATATATTTGAAACTCTTGTGAATCGCTGTTTGATCACACTTCCTTCCTTCCCCACAGGCAATCATTATTTTGAATTTGGTGTTTTTCACCTCCAGCTATGATGTTTTTATACTTTTATTTACTATGAATAGACTATTTTTTTAATTATTAAATTTTATATAAGTGGCATCATAATATAGGTATCAAACCCAAATTTCCTTTGATACATAATGCTCCAGTTATTTTAATTGTTGTATAGCATCCCAAGGTAGACATTCATTCTTCTCGTGATGACCTTTACATTGTTTTCAGTTTGTTAGCTATTACAAACAACACTGCGGGGAGGATGATTGTGTGCATGACCAAAAGTTTCTTTAGAGACTGTAGGGGAGGAAAACATTTTTATTTACCCTCTTAGGGTCCCTGGCTGGGTCTGAAAATTAAACTGATGGAGACAGATTAACAAGAGAAAAAACACAAAAATTTGTTTAATACAAATTTTATGTGACACAGGAGCCTTCATAAGGATGTGAAGACCTGAAGAGATGGTTAAATTTGAGCATTTTAATACTAGGTTTAATAAAGAGTGGATAGTTGAGGGAAAATATGATAGGTCAAGGAATGTGAGATAACTGCAGTAAACTGGGGAAAACCTAGCAAGGCCTGTTTGTTCGGATTTTTCTCTGCATTTTTTTTTTTTTTGGTCTTAGGAGTATAGAAGGAGCACCTCTAGCATGAGGGTTCAGAGTGACTTTCCTGCTGCTGCTGTTTTCTCAAACTCCTTCCATTGAAAATAATCAAGATACCAAGGTACCATATTTTGGAGTAGTGTGTCCTAACCCTATCAAGAATATGCACCTATGGGCGGCCAGATGGCTCAGTTGGTTAGAGCATGAGCTCTGCACAATAGGGTTGCGGGTTCGATTCCCACATGGGCCAGTGAGCCGCGCCCTCCACAACTAGATTGAAGCTGAGCTGCCGCTGAGTTTCCAGAGGGGCGGCTGAATGGCTCAGTTGGTTAGAGCTCTCAACAACAAGGTTGCCGGTTCAATTCCTGCGTGGGATGGTGGGCTGCACCTCCTGCAACTAAGATTGAAAACGGTGACTGGACTTGGAGCTGGGCTGCGCCCTCCAAAACTGAATTGAAGAACACCGACTTGGAGCTGATAGGCCCTGGAGAAACACACTGTTCCCAATATTCCCCAATAAAATTAAAGAAAAGGTAAAAAAAAAAAAAGAACATGCACCTAAAAGTGAAGAGATTTCTTATCTCCAACTTAATTGAGATATTGTCAAATTGCCCTCAATTGATGGCACTTATTATATTCCCCCAACAACTTCACCAAAACTTGGTATTATAAAATATTTTCAGTTTTCTCAATTCATGGGTGTGTGATTTTAGCATCATGTTATTTTAACTCAATTTTCCTCATCTCTGGAGAGCATCTTTTATGTGTTTGTTAGCAATTCAGGTTTCTTCTCTTTCTCTCAAACCGTTTGCTCATTTTTCTATGGCATTATCTGCCTTTTCTTATTGATTGTCAGGACTGATTTATATACCCTATATTCAAATTCTTTGATGACTATATTTCTTGCAACTAGGTTTTGCTAGTCTCTAGTTCATCAAAAATAAATTGGTTTATGGTTAAATAAGTTTATCTTTTGTTATACAGAGAATTTTACTATACTCAAATGTATCTCTCTTTTCTTTTACAATTTTTGGGGGACGGACTTAAGAAATTCTTCCCTATCCTGGCATCTATGTTTTCTTCTGAAATTGTAAAGTATTTTCAAATTCAGGTTCTTAATTCATTGAATGCAAAAAAGGTGAGTAAATTTACTAATTTTTAGACATGTTTACTTATTTTATAATCTTCATATGATAGTTCTAATATCCAAACTTTTAAGAGAAAAACTACACTTTCTACTGTTTCTTGTATCTGATGATTCTTCCTCATGGTAAATTTGTTCCTCATGGATTATACATTTTTATTATCAACTTAGACTCAGGATTTCTTTGTATGTGGAAGGCCTGGGAAACATGGGTTTGGCATGTCCGCCAGAAGGGTTGTGCTTCTGGTTCTGTCAGACCCTGCAGGGGAACCATTCTCTAAGGTTTCTTTTAAAATGTTATTTCTGATTACGGTTTTTTAGATCACTTAACATAGTGTAAAATGGAACCCCAAGTCCACCTGGTTATGAATTGTCAGGGGACAGTTATTGTTTCCCACCAGGATCCAGATTAATACCTGTAATATTTCTTATAAGGGTAGGCTTCCCTGATGGAGTAGTTGTTCTACTCTTTTAATAAGAGAATAGCATTTGGAGGAGCCTTGCTTAGTGCAGGATCTTATTTTCAATTTAGATTCCTTTCCTGGACCAAATCCTCATTAAACTTTTAATACCCAAGGAGAGTAGAATAGCAACTTCCTCCACCCACTTCCCACTCCCCCTTCCACAAACCCACCACCCAGGATAATGCAAGTACTTCAAAACTTTTACACTCTTATCTTAAATATTTCCCCTTATTTTCTTGCTCGCTCAGTTATGCATTTAAAATGATTAAAAATATTGTTACCATTTTAGTCATTTTGTTGTTTATAAATATTGCTATAAATGAATGTCTTGATTTTCTGTTTACATTATAAACATTATATCTCAAACAGAACCACCACTTACTGATTCACTTTAATTGGGCAAAGCAGGATTTATATTTTAAAATATATTAATAAATAACTTTGTTCCATAGTTTCTATTTTCAGCACTTTTTTGTTCTATTCAGAAGTCACTTGGGAGGTATAGCAAATGGTTTAAAATTCAGATTAATTTCCCATAAACAGCACTGCATCATGAATTATTTATTTTCAGAATTTCAACTGACTGTGACTGGCTGCCAAATTTCTACTGTATTGTAAATTGCAAAAATAATAATAATAAAAAAACTGAGATAGTGTATTAACTAGAAATGTTTCCGATCTCTACCACTTGGGAGTGGGAGCAGAAACAATTTAAATCTTTCCAATGTATGTCAATAATGTTTTGGTGTCTCATACAGATATGTCTGTAGGCACTTTCCCAGCTCATCTACACCTAATATCACTTGTCTAGCTATAGACAGAATTAAATGATTCAGTCTATGTAATATCTATGTAATTTTATCTCATTCCAGATAGAACATCCAGGAAAAGTTTTATTTCACATATTTCATCTCTCTACTTCTGCTTCTTTTTCTTTTTAAAAACCCTGCTTTCATTTGATCTTGAAAAACTGGTAGATGCCATATGGTTAATATAATAAACCAAGGAAAAGTAGGCTTCAGTGGTTAGTGTTCCCAGAAATCTGTTTAACTTTTTTTTTTTGCTATGTCGTCTCAAAGAATAAGTAATATGGCAGAATCAAATAGAGTAAGTGTAAGAGATTTTCTAAAATAAAAGAAGACAAAGATGAGAGTAAGCATGTAAGTGCTTCTCATGTTATGCCATTCTTTTCACTCAACAGACCTGTCCTGTGAAAGAAAGAGACACTTCCAGTGTCCCCATTCTCCATTCAATGGAGATAATATGTATCTTAAACACTCATTTATTTACCAGACACATCAGTCACTATACTGAATTAAAAATATGTTAACATATGCAGATAGCATTGTTTTATGAGATGGATCTGTGTGTCTTAGATCTTCCTTTTATTGAAACATTTTGCAAATGTGTCAATGGTGAAAATCACATTGCACTAAATAAACATAACAGAGAGGGGTTTTTATTACTATAAAATAACAAATCAATTTCAATAGCAGTTAACCAATTAATCTGATTGTTTAGATTGTACAGTGCATGTTAGATGTGACATGCCTAATATGCTGCATATTATAACACACATTATGTTACAAAATTTCTATTATTAGGATTCTTTAAAAAGCAGAATGTCCTCATTAAATAATTTCTAGTAATGTCAAGATATCTTTAAAGAGCAGAAAGTTGTAGTAAAAATAACTTTAGTATAAGATAACCATATTTTAAAATCCTGCTTCTTCCACGTATTGCTCTGAAATCATCTTCACAAAATCTTTACTTTCATCAAAGTGACATATGAGTTAAAAATACCTATTGTAAGATAAAAAGTACTTGGCACATAATAGATTCTCTCTTCTTCCATGTTTATTAAGAACATTTAAAAAGTAGGATAAGGTATATATTAAATAAGTAAAGTAATATAATTCAGGGTCTTTAGTGACAATATTGATAGTGAACATTTCAACATTCATCAATATTTTGAGACTTTTCTTGGTCATTATTTTCAATCTTGCTTAATAACACTCATCTCAAACTGAAAAGCCTTGGTCTTCTCTGACTTCTAGTTCAATTTCATGACACTGCTATTTTCCAGCTCCCCATTTGCCCGTGGTCCACTGCATCCTCCACTGACGGAGCATGAGTTGCTTAGCGGTAAGAGCATATAGGAATGGATGGTCTATAAGACATTGGTCAAAAGCATTGTAGTAGTTTTCTCTTTCTTCAAATGGGGTTCCAAAACCTGGGAAAGGGCTACTACTCTTATGAAAATAAAAGATGAAGGCATTTGGAGCAAACGTGGCACCAAATTTATGACTTCCTGTTATCGATGTTCTCCTTTACACTAATATGTTTATAATGATAAAAATCCATCAATAAGACATACTGAATATAAACCTTTATATATATATATATATATATATATATATATATATATATATATATATATATGAGTAGAGTTCCAAAAAGCATGAGGTAAAAACTGACAATGGAGGAAGAAATAGGTAATTCAACAATAATAGTTGGAGACATCAATCTTCCATTTTCAATAATGAATGGAACAACCAGACAGAAGATCAACAAGAAAAGAGAACACATGAACACTATAAACCACTATGGGAGCACAGAGAAAGGATCCTGTGAAAGCAGAGCAAGAAGGCAACCATCTGCAAGTCAAGGAGACAGGCCTCAAGGGAAACCAAACATGTCAACGGTTTGATCTTGGACTTCTAGCTTCCAGAATGGTAAGAAAATAAATTTCTGTTCTTTAAGCCACCCAATCTGTGGTATTTTGTTAAGGTAGCATTAGCAAACTAATACAAAGGACTTAAACTCAAGAGTCTGACCTGAGAGGCTATGGTGCTAACCACCAGTCTATAGTATTGTGTTTTAAATGGTGATTTCCATTTGTCCCTGATTTTTAAATGCATATGAGTTGTTTTAATCTACCAATATTATTACTACTCATTTGGAACCTTTGTATCCAGATAATAGTAGAGAGCTATTTAAGAATCTAAAAATCACCTTAGGGTCTGAGTAACTTGTGATAGCTTTCATGTTGGTACACAAATGATAAATCTTGTAAGACACTGTCCCTGATTCTAGACTACCCATTCTAAAAGGTATAAAATAACTGTGTTAAGAAACTGTTTTAGAGATAACCTGGAGGTTCTAAACACACACACACACACACACACACACACACACACACACACACACACACACACTAGAAAGAATCCCACTTGAGTAATTTGGTTACCATAACATTGCCTCCTTTAATCCTACAAGGATTTCATTTCTGCTGCATGATTATTTAAAGTGAAGGAACCCAGGAAAAAATGACAGCCTCCTTGTTGAACACTGTGTATCCATGACCTCAGGAAAATCTGCCTAGTATTATAGAGGAGTGCATAGGCAGCAAGTGAAATCTGAGAGCTTTTTGCCTAGACCAATATATAAATTAACTGCAAGAGAAAAATAAATGACCAAGCAATTGTGATTCCAAGAAAACTCACTGTCAATTTCAACCAATATAAAATCCCTTAATGTGCATCAATTATGTCTAGAACATTTATTCTTAAATCAGTAGGTATTTAGTTTCCTACACCCAAAATATTTTCTTTTTTTTCTTTTAATTTACTATATTGAAACACATTGCATTGAGGCATATGTCAAAGTGTTGGTGATAAAAAACACATCACAAAGGGAATAGCAAAGTTCCTACAATATACATTCCTTAAAAACTAAATTAGACTTATGATTCCAATGTTTTTTTTCTGTTTGAGTTGAAAGTTCCTATATTGGCAATAAATTTAAAAGACTTCTTGTACTATTGATATATAAATACTCTGACAATACTTCCCTCTACAAAACATGTAGAAATGCTATATTAACAAAAACAACAACAACAACAAAACTAATGCTAAACTGGCAAGAAAATAAAAGAAATCCTCAGATAATAAACACAAGTGTGAGAATCCAAGGAAGGCTATCAAATATTGATGACAGCCGCCATGGAAGTGGGATCTTTTGCTGATCCTGTTTCACTATAGCAATACTAATAAAAAGATATGTATTAATAATGAGGAGTAGAAAGGAAAGATGAATATAAATGTAGCATATGTATTTTTTAAAGTGGAGATTATAATAAAATGTAGGGAAATAAATTTGAAAACTTCATTGAAAATGGTTAAATTCCTAGAAAAAGAAATATAAAACTGATTCAGCTAGAAACTGAAAATTGTGATAGTCTTCAGATCATTGAGGTTATGAGTTAGTGTTTAAATATTTACATAAGGAAAATACCAGTCCAGATAATTTTAACTGAGTTCTACTAAACATTCAAAAAAGAAATGAACAATCTTACATGAACTTTTGCAAAGCTGTATTTTTAAGAAATATACACATAAGTTGTAAAGCTATAGAGAAAACAAAATTAATAATCAACATAGTTTTGGATAGTTACCTTTAAGCAGAAATCAGAGGGCATAAGTAGAGACATGAAGGAGGATTTAAAACTATTGGTAATGACTTTAAATCCTTTGTATCTTAGGCTTAGTGGTGGATACATGCGTACTCCTGTTATTTTGTATATATACTACAAACTTTTTCACTATTAGCAATGTCAAAACGGTTTAAGACAATAAAAAGTTCTTAAGATTTTTTATTTGATTTTTCAATAAATAATACATTCACAAAGATCAAAGATTTAAAAAACGTGGAAAGGTGGACAGTGAAAATTTCCTTCCCACCCTTGTCTCAATCCACCCAATTTCCGATTCCCCCAACAAACAATCAATGTCATTAATCCCTGTATATTTTTCTGTATTTCTTTAATATACAAGTTCATATGAATATTTTTTATTCCCCTCCTCACTTTTTTACATGAGATATTCTGTACACTATTTTATAGTTTGCTGTTCTTTCTGAATATGTCTTAGAAATCTTTTTATTTTAGTAGATAAAGTGTTCCCTTATTTTTTTAGATTTGTATGGTATCATGGTTTATTTTAGCAGATTATATCAAATCTGTATAGTATCTTTTCCATGAATATGTCATATTTTTTAACATTTGTTTCCAATTTTTTGTTTTTGTAATTATCCTATGAATATCCTTAGAAATACATTTGAATATATCCTGTGAAATATTTCTCATGTGAGAGACTATGTTTGAAGGATAAATTCCCCAAAGTGGAGTGGCTAGGTCAAAGTCCACTTCCTTTTTTTAGTTTTGATAGACATTGCCAAATTTTCATATATACTAAGAGCAATATAAAGGAGAGCTTATTTTCCCACAGCCTTGGAGAAAGAGTGCATTACCAACATACTCCACAATTCAAATGAATTTCTACTTCTCTCATTTGGAGTATAGGATAGCATCTTTTCATATTTTTAGAGACACTATATTTTCTTTTGTGAAAACCATCTGTTTATATCATCTGCCCATTTTTCTATTAGGTTTTTCCTTTTCCTCTCACTTCCTAGAAACCTTTTAATATATTAGAGAACTTGGTTCTAAGTCTATGACATGAGTTAAAATTTTTTTCTAGTTTGTCATTTGCTTTTGACTCTGCTTATAATTATTTTCCATGCAGAAATTTTTTGAATTTCATTTAGTCTAAAGTATCCTTTTTTTTCGTTTTGGAATTTGAATTATAGGGATAAAAGGCCTCTATTTCAAGATTATCAAGGCATTCTTTCATGCTTTCTACTGATACATCTACGGCTTCCTGATTTTTATTTGAAAATTTGTAATGCATTTGAAATTTATCATAGTATGTGGTATGATATATAGAGCTATGCTGTTTTTAACCATAATTTATTTTACCAAAGATAAATAATATTTAAAATAGATTACTCTCAATTTAGAATACAACAGTGTCATAAATACTATGTTTTTTAATGTGCTAAAATAAGAGAGTATGATTCTCTGTAACATTTATATTCTCAGTATGGTTCTAATGCAGTGTTTTCACACATTAATTTAAAAGTCATGAAAAAGCAGTCATGTAAAATGAGAGTAGCCAAATAACTGCAAAGCCACCTTTCCCAAACTCAACAACACAAATGCTGAGATAACCTCAGGTAAAATCTGATGCAGTCTTTTTATTCTCTTCTTGTGAACTGAATTAAACACTTTTGTATGCTTAGATTAACCAGTTAAGATCCACGCTTCTCTCCAATTTTTTTTTTTAAGATTTGAGAAAATCCAGTCTTTTAAAGATTCCAGTCCATTAAATTCCTATAGTAAATTCTATGAGAAAAGCGCATCATAGATAATGTAGCAGGGAAAACGCTGGGAAGCTCTCTCCCAAACGGTACCACAGCCCTCCTATATACCACATAACTGCTTGGCAGCCACACGATAGCAAAAGTCTCCAACATCCTGGCCTTCTACTTGCCTTAAATCATTGACAAATGTAGAGAAGATAGTCAAGAGCTAAGTTGAGTAGCCGTATTGAGCTGCACCCCGTCATATTTTCTTGAAATCAAGGAACACATGTTTCTCAACACAAGCAAGCCAACTTCAATGAGTGACGACCATTTTCCTTAGACGTAGGCTTGAAAAAGTTTCATCTTTCTACATGACTGGGGTCACCCACATCTATTGATTGCTAAGATCCTAAAAGGCTGGGAATAGCAGATATGTACAATCTGTTTCTAATTTGAATATCCCTGAGTATTGCCTCTTTGTGTTGGCAGATGCTTACCTAATATGATACTGGTGGAGAATTCCAAACACAGTAAACGGCATGGAGAGAAATGGAGAAAATGAAATGGGATCATAGGCAGGCAGAACAGAGGTTAAAAGGGTTGGAGAGCAAGGGAGAAGTTATTCAAAGCAACAACAATATCTCCAGACTGGTTGATACTTGGTTCTACTACAAGCATTTTCCTTAATTAGTTGTGTGACTTCTAGCAAGACAAACTTTATAGGTCTCCATTTATACACTAATAAAATAAGCAATTTAGAAAACTTAATCTCTAAAGAATTTTCTAGAAGTAGCATCTATTATTCTCAAGGAAAGCAAAATGAGAAGTAGTTTTTGGTTACGGTGAGGGGGCCATGCCTGAGGGATAAAAAACTTCTTTAGGATTTTTACTTAGGTGTTAATAATTATCTTTTTGTCAATTTCCTTTAAACTAATATGTTGAATAATTAACAAATATCCTCATAATTATTCCAAGTTAAAAATATGCTTACACATTTCTAGTTTTTGAAACTCTTAAATTATATCTATAGTTTGTTTTACTATCCTTGAACAAATTTTGTTAAAACATCTTTATAATGCCCATTAAATGACAAAAGAGCAACTGTGGCAAAATAGGGTTGAAAGTCCTTTGCTCTAGAAAAATGCTTTCAAATACCTTTTAGTAAATATATTGTGTAAAAACCACAACTTTTTTCTAGATACTGGCTAAAATTTTCAGTATATAATAAACAAGGAAAATAAATTTATAAAAACTTCACAAACAAATAATTCAAAACTGGGCAATCTGAAGGGTGTCTATATTTTCCTACAACCAGAAACAAGATGCTTTATTATGATCATAATAGATTATCTGGTATTGTTCTTCATAAATGTAATGAATCAATTGTTGATGATCTGCAATATTCTTTTGTTAAAGTCAGTATATGAAATTAGACTCGATCTTCTGTTCATTAATTAGCATGGCATACAGTCTGCCCTAACATAGATATTCTCTTTTAGTGATTGTCTGTATGACTAGAAATAAGGAAGCTGGGGCGGCCGGTTGGCTCAGTTGGTTAGAGTGCAGTGTTCATAACACCAAAGTCAGCAGTTCGATTCCAACATGGGCCAGTGAGCTGTGCCCTCCATAACTAGATTGAAATACAAAACAAAAAGCAACTATTTGACTTGGAGCTTATGGGTCCTGGAAAAACACTGTTCCCCAATAAAATAGAAAAAGAAAAAAAAAAAAAAGAACTAAGGAAGCTGCCTGTTTCCTTTAGATGGAGTTGCTTGCTGTTTTTTTCTTTATTTCATAAAAACAAATATTTATTTACTCATGGCTCCTCCTAGAGGAGTTATAATCAATATTCATGGTGTCCTCTACTCTGCCCATATTTTGAGACTTTCCCAAGATGAGCTTCTCAAAGTTCTTTATAATATGACCACTTTCTAAAAAAACAAAGCTTATTAAATTCACATACTAGCAGGAAGTAATCCTTTTAATACTACCTAAATTGGCACCTCTGGAACCACAATGGTCAGAACTCCCTTAACTGTGGTACATAAAATATACCCAAACCTATCCAGGAAAACCTGGTTTGTTGTTTTGCCTATGAATAAGGGAAAATAACAGATTAAATGAAAAGTTTAAATTGTGCACTTTATCAGAATTTGCTTATCTTTGGTCCTTTTTTGCCTTTTCCAATGAAAATCGATGTTTATTTTTCAGTTGCAATGAATTAAAGCAGTACAGAATTTACCTTAAAAGGGACAAAATTGGGCAGAAACTGGCACCTCCGGATGACCCTGAAAGGCAGATTATGAGATGCATTTCCCCTGAGCAGTTAAAACCCTAGCAACCACCTCCAGGGCTCAGCAGAAAGGAAAGAACCAAAGAACCCTAACAGCCATCTCCAAAACAGTATTTTATGAGATTATATTGCATTTTCCCATGAAAATAAAGGGGCCCGATTATCAATATCTAGCTCATATTATAGATACAATTATTGCTCCATTTCACAGATGAGGAAACAGTACCAGAGGTCACACAAATTAAACTAGTAAAGACTTCATTCTCACTTAAAACAATATATAACTTTGTTTGCATGCTTTTTGTATGCCTTCTCCTCTAAAATGTGACTTTCAGAAGGGCAGGAGCTTTGTTTTGTTTACTACAATAACCCTGGAACCTAGAAAAGTGCGTGGGGCAGAGTAAGTGCTCAATAAATATTTGTCAATGTTAAAAATGAGATAAACTGAAAACATCATCCAAACCACTCCACTACTTCAAGGGAAGGCTTTATAACTCCCATCTCCATTCTATCATTCTAGAAGTCAAGAAGTGACTTTCTAATGATTTGGGGTGTATACCAATTTTATCAAATATATTTGATTTAATCAACAATAAATTCAAAATAACAGTGCAATATGACCATACATTTAAAAGCATTTTGTACTTCCAAATACTAACATCAATTTCGTATGCCCCATATTTTAATGATAAATTTATTAATAGCTCTTTGACATGTTTTCTAAATTTGGCTTATGTTAAAAAGATTGAAAGGGCATATGTGCAAATTCACATTTCTGAATCTGAAATTTCATTTAGTGCCATTTTATTTAACAGAACTCCATTCATTCTCAGAAATCAAAAAAAAGACATGAAATGATCTAGACATTAACTGAAACATTCATACTATGGTTTTAAGAACATAACAGTGACCTGTAAAATTACTATAGCCATTAAAAATGAGTAGATAATTAAGAAAATTTACCAAGAATGGTATTACTAGGAATCAATCATAAAAATAAATTCTGAAAAGAAACAAAATTTAGTAGAAGACAACATAAACTACAGTATCGTCCTTGTATTGTGTATACTTGAGCTTGAACACTTTATTTTGGAAGGGATGCTAAACACATTCTTGAAGATTGGCAAAAAAGGACGGCACAGCGGCAAATGGCTTCCACTGTACAAACTGTCAAAGATTAAATGGTAAGAAACATAAGAAAATTATGACTTTTTTCCTGAGCAAGAGCAATTTAGTTTCTTCTCTATAGATTTTCCAAATTATTCATTAATCCTCATGCCATATATTGATGTGATTGACAAGAAACATGGTCTATACTGATTACCAATATGTTACATAGTACCCATTACAAAGCCACTGAAAGACTGGTTGTCTTCTGGAAACATTTTAAAACATCTATCCTTACTCTTTAGGTTATAGTTCCTTCTTCAATACCATCTGCCAATCCTTTCTTTTTAGTGTCTTCATAATAGAAGGCCTGATAGGAGATTATAAAACTGAAGGCTTGAATTATTACAATGTAGAGAAAGGCACCACAGTGTAGTGGATAAAAGGGAATAACATAGGTTTGGTAAAAATTAAAAGATAAACTGCAAAGGATAAAAATCAGAAACACGTCACATCAAGAACCAATATCTAAGATATTCGGTTACTAAAGTTATGGAGAAGTCAGTCCAAATAGTAGGAAATAAAAGCATAGGGATATTTGAGGATAACAAATATGATTATAAGGTTCAGAAAATGGTAGCTGCAATTAAAATATGAAGAAGAAAGAGAAAGTTGGAAAGCCAGTTAAAATACATGAGCATGAGCAATGCTGTCATGTGGTGACACAACTATAAATTTTCAAAATAAAAAACATGTAACGATATCAAATATAAAACCTAATTGATATAAGACTTCTGTTAAGTGAGTTCATAGACTAAATGGTCATAATATATAGATTTGTACATCATGGGAAGATCTTAGAAACACCAAAAAACTTCCTTATTTATCTTATAATTGTTTTAGAGAAAGTGTGATCATAAGTTCTTTCCCTCCTCTTTTCCTTCTCCGTTCTAGTAAAAGTAACCAAATAGGCATTTTCTCTTAATCTGGCTTCCGATGTTGGAGGAATAATGGTCTTTTAACTTCCTTCAATATTTTAAATTGGAATTGACTAGGAATTTTTTTTCATTGAAAAACAATTTATTATAGTTTCAAGCTCAAAATGACTTTTCATCTGAGGTATCTTGCTGTTTCTTCAAGAATAAGTGAAAGTCATTTGTGTGATATAGGGTCCAATGATGTTAGAATAATTTCTGAAGATAAAGCTCAAATATTGACAGAAAACTTCGGAGAGGGGGATATAATTCTTGGTTCACGATTCCATCATCCTAAGAGAGAAAAATTCTCCTATTGAAGATGAATAACAAAAAGATGTTTCTTATTAAGAAATAAATACTCTCATTGAAAAATTAAGATCTCCATGCAATCTTTTTGGACTTGCTACTAAATTTAGGCACTGCGCAAGGCACCAATAACACAGTAGTAAACAAGACAGTCACAATTCCTGCCTGTGTGGAGTTCATATTCTATTAGGGGAAAATTTAAATAAATAAAATAAATAAGCTATATAGTATATTGGAAGGTGATAAAAGGAAAGCTATGGAGAAGAAATAGAGCAGAAAAGGAAAATATGAAAAAACAGAGCCACGTAATTTTAAATTGGGAAACCTCGAGAGTTTTAGGAGGTAACATTTGAGCAAACATCTGAAGGAAATGAAGAAATAAATCATGTTGATATCTGGTGGAAAGAGGCAGAAAGAACAGAAGAGGTGAGGAATGCTTGGCAAGTTCTGGGAACAAGGATGACAGTTTGACAAGAAATTAAAGAGTATAGAAAACATTCTTAAGAGATGATCTAAGAAGAATCAAGATCAGGATGAAAGGGCATAATGTGTAGGACTTGAAACACATTCAATTAAAGTATTGAATGATTACTTCTGTAGTGTGCAAGCAAAAATGCCAACCCATTCAGAAAATATGTTATTCTACTGTACTGGTGTTTGCTAACTTCATACCAGCCCTTCTCATACTCCATTAGGAGAACTTTGGTTGGTACTCTTGCAGCAAGTTTTGACAAGAATAAAATGATCTGAAGTCACTCTTGCTAATGTGTTGTAACTTGATTCTAGGGACCAAGGACCAGAAGAAGGAGAACAGTTTTCAGATTATTATGGTCAGAGTGTGGTCAGATTATTATGGTCTAGATAGATAGATAGATAGATAGATAGATAGATAGATAGATAGATAGATAGATAGATAGATAGATATAAAGATATATACCAGGGTGCCTTACACATTTTCAGAGATGGTCAACGTTGCTCAAGCATAATCAGAAGTGTCTGGACGCTGATAGTAACTACTTTGAGTATCTCTCGTAATTGCAGAAGTCAAACGTGACTTGTATTTATCTTTTGTTATCAGTATATATAGAGTATTACCATTTTAAGTTTTTTCCTTTCTTAAAATATGTGTACTTTTTTGGCACTGTGTGTGTGTGTGAGTGTGTTTGTGTGCGCACGCGCGTTTGTGTAGAGAGAGAGAGTGAAACAGAGAGAGAGAGAGAGAGAGAGAGAGAGAGAGAGAGAGAGAGAGAGAGAGAGAGAGAACCAACAGTATGAGCTAGTTGATTGGATATGATTTGGAGAGAAAGATCAGAGAGAAAGAGATGATGCCACAATTGAAGACCTAGACATTGGAAGGTTGGAGTTGACAGTGAGATGGGAAGGCTAAAGGGGAGGCAGGCTCAGGGTGGAGGAAGAGAAGTTTGGCTTTGTAAATGTTAAATGTGTGATGTCCATTAGATATCCAAGTAAAAATGTTTAGATATGTAAAATGTTTAGATTAGTAAAAATGTTTCATTTAGAGTTCAAATGAAAGGATATGACCATTTTCACCATGAATCCCAGATACAAAGAACATAACTTTCTAGCATTAAAATCTTATCACATATTTTTAAATTTTTAGGTAAGAATTTATAAATCAGCATGCAAATATTTCAGTACTATTCAACTGAGTGAAATTGTGTATATATATATATATATATATATATATATATATATATATATATATATAAAGATATATATATATAAAATCAGCGTTTTTTTCTTAAAAGGCAACAAAATGTTTATAGTCTCTGTCTAACTGATACTTTTATGATTTCAGTTAGAAAAAAAGGGCGTGCTTATTTTTATTCTTAGAGAGAAGTGATACTCAGAGAGAAAGATTTTTGATGATGTTGCTTGTGAAAACAGGCTACACATCAGAACCTTGACCATCATGTCCCCACTGCCTCTTTTCATTGGACAAGTATTTAACCTTTGATATCAGAAACCCTTGCCATTTTGAAACGGTTTTCTGTATTTATAATTAATAACATATTTTGACACACTTTTTAGTGTCAAGAAGTGGAGACCCTACTTATGGCTTTTCATGCATTCTCTGGTTGCCCTGGGTTTATTCACACTCAAGATGCGTCTGTAGTCACTGCTAGAAACTTGGGCTAATCCTGACATCGCTTTAGGAAAGGTGGCAATAATGACTTGATAACCTCAAAAGCTGGGTACAGGAAAATCATCCGTGTTTGAGCCAAAGAAAGTAAAGTCTATCATAGAGAGTTTTAGGTAAATGTCTCTTTTCCCTCATTAGATGATCTTTCATCCACAGGTAACATAAATGGTAGAAACTCACAGATGACAAAAATGAATATTTATTGAGCAAGCATTATTTTCAAATCAGGCTGAATATTTTTATTTTACTATTTTGGACTGGAATTATTTTTAATAGGATTTATTTAAATCAATGTTTTTTGCGATTCAAATTTCTGAATTTAGTCACTTGTCTAATCCAATAACTTTATATAAAATGTGAAAATTCTATTGTATTTACTAATCATTTCCATTGCTATATGCAACTTAAAAGTTAATTTACTTCTTTATTCAAACTATCTTTGAAAGCTTGTCAAGAAGTTTAGAATACTGAAAATATAATTTTGATGAAATGAATTATGTGTTTTCCCCTTTAAGCCCCAAACATTCAAATATCAGAAAATTTCACGTATCCTCATCTAAATAGCTAACTACAATTTCTCTCATAACAAAGCTATTGTTGTCCACTTTTAGATGACATTTTAGAAATCTCCATTTCACAGATGCAACATATCTAGTACTCCCAAATTCAATATTTACCACATGCAAAATAAATGCTTTCTTGTAACAGTAATGAGTATTCAAAAATTATACCGTTTATGACATTGTGTTGGAATAAGTATGTTCCTCAAAAAGTCAGAGATATTTGAACCAAATAGTGTGTTTAGTATTCTTATCAAGGACTTGTAGAATTAATTCTTAGACATCTTATTTTTTCTGTAATATTTGAAAACAAAAGCTGTTTTTGGAGTTTTATTTATCTTTGGAACAAATATCAAAACTGAAAAACTGGATTCGAAACAGGACAATGCTTTTAACGTCTCTTATTTGCAAACCCATTATCTATACAGGTCATTGCAATTTTTCAAAGTAGTTGAGGATTGGTTCAGTCTTAAAAGTTTTATTAAAATGTACTTTGCTATTCATCTAGGTCCCTCTCATTCACTACAAGAAATGATTTTGACAGAATATCTGCATTGTTATCATTAAGGACAAATATATTTGCATTGAAACTACGTCAAATACTGACCAAACACCTTCTAAATTGTAACAATGTCCACTATGAACTATAAAAGTGCAATTATTTTATTTAAGTCCTATACGTATTTGGTTACTAATTTTTTTTTTTCAACAGTATCATTTATACTCTTCCTTCTTTGAAAAATTATCACAGCTTGGGTCTTTCAATCCACAGAATTGCTATTTTATATTTTTTTCCTACAGTTCAGGAGAATAAATTCCTACACTCAGCTCAGAATAGTCTTCATAGGATTAACCTATGGATGTCTACAAAATAAAAACGTAAATTAATGAAAAATAATTATATTACTTAAGCCATTAAGATGATGATATAATGTTTCAAGGCTAAGCCTCCTTTTGTATTTTTACCTATTTTCCTTTTTTAAAATAGTAAGCAGCGCTAAATAGTTCCAACAGCATACTGCAAAGCAGCAATTAAAACAAAAAACAAATCCTTTTCACTACTGAAGATAGATACACATTCTGAATATTTAGCCAATAGTCTAGTTTTGTTCCAATATATTTTATATTGCCTGTTGATTCTTTTGTGATCTAATGGCCTCATACATTTAAAATGCATCACTGTTTTTTAAGCTATATACCTAGTTGGCACATATAAAATGGAATATATGCCTATTAGCTTATTGATGTAAAAGTGTAAATACCATATCTGAAATTTCAAATGCCATGCCAGAGCTCAACTCATTTTATTTTGTGTGTTGAAAATCATTCTGAAATGTCCTCATGGCTGTTGGCAATTTTTTAAGTAATCATATTAGTACACACAAAATAAGAAGCAAAAGAGATAAATTATTAACTAACCAGACCCATTAGATATTTAGATAAAATAACAGAGTACAGCCTCTCAGCAGGTTTTTCTTGATATAACAACTTCTCTAAAGGACTATAGACATGTTGTTTTTAGGAAAGAAAGTCTGTTCATGATGTCACACTGCCTTGGGTCTAAGGACTTCTTTTTGTGAAGAGCAATAAATATGTTCCCCAATGTCTAAAACAACTTTCCATTTTCTTCATGCATTAGAGGGAACTCTGGTCCCCTCAGGAGTATTACAGGCACTTCAAATGTTTAATTTAACAATGTGACCTAGTTAGCAATATGAAAAAGAACCTAGCTGTTTGGCTTTCCTGCTTATGAATGTATGAATGTTCAGTACTGTAAGCAAGCATTTTATATGAAAAGACTTCAGGAATGTCTCTGCCTACACTTATGCAAACTATTATTGAAATAAAAGAAATCATGCATGCCCACTTCAAAAACTTGCTTGCAAAACTCTATTTAATAATTGTATGTTGTTTTAGCATAGTGCCAAGTTTGTCAACAACGTGTTCGAATTACTCTATTGAATATACACAATAAAAACTGTATGGGAATGTTCACAGCAAGCTCTCAAATATACTTATTCAAATGATATCTATATTCCACCGTTACAGTATAGGTGTATGTATTTACTTTTCGGAAGAGAGTACAAATAGAATCCATAGTCTAGTATCATTGCTTTATTCCATTTTTAAGAAGGCACTCTTCATAGTTGTCAAAGAATATTTTGTGATAATCTCTTCCTTTTAAAATATCAGTCAAAAATGTGTGCAAATATCACTGACAACATAAGAGAAGTTATTTATTTTTAAAGCAGCTTTGGCAGCAGCATCCCTAAAACAATGGAAAGAAGAAAAGATACAAGGATAGAAGGTAGATCACATGGGGTGAGAGACGTAAATGAACTACTGGACTATTCCACATCAAATGTGATAATTTTTTGATGTCTACATATTTTTAGTAAGACGACACCTAAAAAAACCAACGTATAGCTCTCAAAACTGAGAGGCAAATTCATTAGGGCAAACAGTTTAGTGTTTGTGTGTGTGTGTGAGTGGGAGTCCAAATTAAATTAAAATATGCTCATTTGCGAAGTTATGTAACAACAGACAGCTACATGACACAGAAAATCACATGAGGGTGAAAAAAACTCCTAAAAAGTGCTAGTTAGCTGATTCCGAGTGGAAAATTTATAGTGTTAACCAAATATCCCTTGACTAAGCAGCTTCAAAAACACTCCTGGAAAATGAGTTTACTCAGACTGAACTAGATAGAGCAACTTTAAAAGGCAACGTTGTAATTTGTTCATTCACTTCAAAGTAGTTTATACAATCCAGCCAATTTTCTACTGCTCATTTGAAGAAAAGCAGACGAGCAACCATGCTGACGCAGTTTCCAAATGTGGGGCAGGGAAATAGTGTGAATGATACTTATAATTAGATAGGTATACACATAAAAATATGCCTTCATGGTTATTTTTATACATGACACCGGTCTTATGACAGCAGAAAGAAGCTGGCTATGCTGGTTGACATCTGAAGCTGGTAGAATTCTGAAAACTGGCAATAAATGGTGCATTCCAAGAGAAATTAATGAGAACGAAAAATCCACTGCCCATCTGTATTTAGTTTCTTTGTGTTTTATTCCGATGCATCATATTGCCTAACACTTGCTTATATAATCTATAAAGTCCAAGGCTGTGGAATGTATGTCAGGTAGGCAAAAAGGTAAGAACAAAAATGGTCAGGGTTCTTACAAAGATAAGAGTTACTGTGGCTTTTTATCCCCAATTCATTCCCATCTCTACCGTATAATATTTATAAGTAGAACAGAATACCTGACAGTTATTATTTTTTCTCACTTGACTGGAGGTTGGCATTCTTAAGGTATTTTTTCATTTATATTATTTATGTATTTTTACAAATATTCGATGGTCCATTGGTGATATTGCAGATTGGTGTACTGATCTTGATTTTAAGATTTTTGGCTCTAGAATTATTACCAAAAAAATTTAAGCTTTTAGCCAGAAGTATGTAAAAGCTGCTATACGCCTTTACTTGTGTTGGTTTCTAAGAATTCCTTGAGATATTTCTCTTTCAAAAGAATATTTTCACGGTAAATTCTCAATCTCAAAAATTACCACTCTGAAAAAGGGGTAAAATTTTTGCCTTTTCACACTGGAATTTGAAATTTAAAGTAAGATTTTAAAAATGTGCTATAACTGCAGAATTTTTATGAAATAAAAACTTTCAATAACATAAGCATTCTAAATCTGTATTTAAACTATTATATGCTGTCTTAGATGCCCTCAGATGCTTTCATTATATCACCTGGATGCAATATGTTCTTTCAATCTTCTCTGCAAAGACAATGTAGTTATTGGATCATTAGGATAATTAACCTGAATTTTAAAAAAACTGTATTACGACTCTTGGTCACCTGACACTGTCTACACTATATTGAGACCTGTGGTTTTTTTGAGGGAAAAATATATTTCACTAAAATGGCATATATTCAGATGGCATTACAAATTAAGTTAGAATTACCTTGAATAGGTTCACTAAAAGTCTGTTTCACTGTACCTCACTTTCATTCACTTTAGTGTAAGTAGTTTTCCAGAGTTAGAATCTCATGTAATAATCTGTAACATCTCTAAGAGCATTGAATATGTATGATTTATTATATAAGCCTGTCACATCAAAGATTTATTATCGCTCAGTAAAAATATGTATGTGTGTGAATATATGTTTCTTCAACCAGTGCACAATAATCAGAAATTAGCCCCTTATCGGTATGCAGCAACTTTTATATTCAAAATTAGCTGTCAGAACTCTATTCAGTCTGAGTTCTCTTTCTCTTGGTCAAAGTTTTGAGGGGGAAATGTTCTTAAATTGCATAAGACAGGGATTCAATGGCATCTTGAATAAAAGACACATTGCAAAGACAGCAGTTTAAAAAAAATCTACTCTCTTCCAGAATTCTACACCTTAATTTGGGAAACATCTTTCACAAGTCTCCAGGAATTAAACAACATAGAAGAGTTCAAGTGTTCAGTTTACCAGATCATTTGCCATTCTTTGTCTCCAAAATGCAAGGCCAGTGATAGTCACTAGAACACATTTTCGGTGAAATGAAAATCACAGGAAACACATTTATCATAATAATTTCCTAGAATTCCCTAGTTCCCTGTGCCCATTAAAAGTATATTTGAATATGACAGAGTTTCAGAGAAAAACAATGAAACAATCACTACGAGAGCTGAAATATGGCTTCATAGGAAACAGGGCGACATTTAATTATCTTTGATTGTTTATGTGTCTTTTCTGGGTTTTGTTATAGTTCATATCACTGGCATGAACTCATGAGCCAAACTTTCCCAATTTTAGTTATTAACAAAATTTACAAACTTGACATAAAGATTACATTGTATTTACAAAGAACTTGGCACTTACAGAATAAATTATTGACTTTTTTTTTTTTAACTGAACCAGGGAACCCATGGTTCAGGCAAATGGGAAAGCCCGATGCCTTATTATATGTTATGTGACATTAACAAGAATAAATGTTTCCAGCTGGAAATTCCTCCATAGTGCAGTCCCTGTTGCTGAAAACAAGTACCTTCCATTTCTAATCCATGGGGAGTGCAGAGAAGTTATCAGTCCAGAGACAGCAAAGGTTGCATGTTTTCTTCCTCATTTTTATCCACGCGTTTTAGTACTGTAGGATCCACTACTGATTGGGATCTGAAAATGATAAAAGCAATGCCAGTGAGTTATTAACAAACGATCACGTTCTTTTCTGTCTTTTCTCCATTATTACTTTGTGCATTGAAGTGAATTATCTCCCCCTACATCAAGGAATTTATGAACTGAGAATGCTGCACGTTCAGAGAGAGACTTACTTACTGTAGGTATTTTTCATCAGAGGAAACAATCCCCTCTGGCCTCTAAATGGAATAATGAACAGCAAAGGATGCTGAATACAAAATAGTAGGCTTAAAATCTCCTCTTCCCAATCAAGCAAGAATCTTTTCTTTGAAATTGAGAAATTCTAGTATAGGACAGAAGAATTCCAATAGAACATCTTCAAATGGGGAATTATTGCAGTGAAACTATTGTTGAGACATGAAACAGAAATGATAGGAGCTTTGATTCTTATCTTAAAGGGCTCTATGAAACAAATTTAACGTAAATATACATTTTTAATGATCTTTTTTTATTTTTAATAATCACACTAGGAAAAAACGTCAAAATTTGAATGTGAGTTTTGTTCAATTTCCCATTAGAACATTAGCATAAAATCAATCTTAACTCTTGAAAATTTCGTAAAATGTTTTAAGACTTCAGAAAAGTTAAAAACCTGAGGTGAAAAAATTAAAGGGATTAAGAATTACAAATTGGCAGTTACAAAATAGTCACAGGGATATAAAGAACAGCCTAGAGAGTATAGTTAATAGTATTGTAATAAATATTTACACTTGGTGTCAGGTGGGTGCCAGACTTCTGGGGGTTCACTTTGTAAGTTATATAAATGTCTAACCGCTATGCTGTACACCTGAAACTAATATAATATTAAATGTCAACTAATTGGAAAAAAATTTTTTTTAATTAAAAACTTAAAACCCCTCTTCCTTAGCAGCAGCACTTTATGATTAGGAAAGCAAATAATTTGAAAAACCTTTGCACATGCCTTCGATAGCTGGTGGGAATTATATATTCGGAAACAACATAAAACGGGGGAGGAGGAAAGTTAATGAAACATGCTGCTGTTGTGGCAGGAAGCTGCCATCTTAATGGCTATGGCATTAAGGAAGCAGCTGCCCTTTTAAAATTCTCCTTGGTAATGAATTTTTCCCCTGCTGCTGCATTCCAGCCAATTGGCTATTGCTGTGCCTCTTAGCAGACCTCATTAACTTTCAAACAGAAAGACTATAAGCTAAACTACAACTGCATATGCTAATGAAAAAGAACAGCAACGGAACTAATTATCAAAGCAAAAATAATTACAGGATTAATTGATAAATTGAGTCCATTTAAATGAACTTAAATTCCTTTCTAAAGAGGGAATGAAAGGAAGGTGAGAATACTAAAACAGGGAGATTTTATTTCCTAAGTCATTTTCACTATTTTATCTCAGTAACAGGTATCAGATGCCTATATCAAAAAGGAGATTGACAGGGGGTGGCTCAGGCGGTTGGAACTCCATGCTCCTAACTCCGAAGGCTGCCGGTTCGATTCCCACATGGGCCAGTGGGCTCTCAACCACAAGGTTGCTGGTTCTATTCCCGCAAGGAATGGTGGGCTGCGCCCCCTGCAACTAACAACGGCAACTGGACTTGGAGCTGAGCTGCGCCCTCCACAACTAAGATTGAAAGGACAACATCTTGACTTGGAAAAAATCCTGGAAGTACACACTGTTCCCCAATAAAGTCCTGTTCCCCTTCCCCAATAAAATCTTTAAAAAAAAAAAAAAAAAGGAGATTGACAAAAGTTGAATGTGTGTGAGGGTGTGTGTACACACACAAAAGAGGGAGTGAGAGAGGGAAGCTATAATAATTTATTTAGAAAAAGTACATGAATAAAATACATTTTAACACAGTGAACAACTGCACAAAACACTTAGTAATTAGACTTTTGACATCATTTTTCTTAGACTCAACTAAAAAAGTGGTTTCCCAAGATAAATCCATGCTAAAACATACAGAGGTCCATTTACTGTCCTGCACTAAAGCGTTAACTTGATAACTGTACCCATTAGGCTGTAAACTCCATGAGAAGGACCTTATCAGTTTTTCTCCTTACTGCAAACACAACGTGTATCAGAGTCTGTTACACAGTAGGATCTTAATGTCCTAACTTCTATCCAGTGATAATTCAGCATTAAGTGTTCAAAATGAAGACTAATGAAGATAAAGCAATTATCCTATGGAGAAAGAAATTCTTAACAGAAAACGTAGTTTTAAATTCTCATAAAGTTAAATCGATTGTATAAATGTTGAGGTCTATCCTAATAATATTCAATGAGTATACCCAAAAGCTCTTCAGACCATGCAAACTACACAATGTAAGCATTTGCCATAGTGTGCTATTAAAACACACATCACACATCTAATATGGTGAGTTCAATGAAATATTTTAAATGACAGTGGGCTATTCAACTTGGGATTGGGTTTCTAGTTTGCTGTTGGCATGTACTACAGATACAAGAATTGTTGGATTGCTGGATGATGAACGTTGGCTCCATAGGTAGAACAACTCCTTGATAAAACAAGACAGGCAGAAACAATTTCTGATTAAGATGACTAAGAAATTTTTGGTGCTTAATTGTTATTTTAGTCATTTAAATTTTTTTATTGTTCTCTTACACAAAACAACAGGATTATTCGTGCAGGATCATAACTGTTAATAAATTGGTCTGTTTCAGCTGCAACAGAAGGAAGGGTCCATCATTAAGTCATAGTACATGTGCGCCATCTCCACATGGCCTCTACTGTCTTGCACAAATAACTTACTTTTTTCATGAAAACCAATCATGTAAATTTAATTATCCAGGTATCATTTATTCACTTATTATGCATCTACAATATTGTGCTATACCTTAGTGTTTAAGAGGATAGATTTTGGACAGAAATGGATTCCACTTCCAGTTCTGCTATTTACTAGCTCTGTGAAGGCTATTTAAACTCCCTAAGATTTTGTTCCCCTATCTGTAAAATGGGGGCCATAACACCTACATCATACAGATGTACTGAGGATCAAATAATGCATGCATAAATCCCTGCACAAGTTCTGGCAGATAGAAAACGGTAGGCAGTTAAAATAATTCTATTGCCTGTGTTCCAAGATTAGCATTGCTACTTTGTAGTTATGTGACGTGTGGAAGCTACCTTCTCTGTATTGGGTCTCCTCATTAATAAGATAGGGATACCAATGCCTTATTAGTTGTTTAGAGAAGCAAATGAGTCAATATATACAAAGCATTTGATAGGGTCTGGCATGGAGTAGCAATAGACGTTGAATAGTCAATAAAAATGGAGGTCATATTACCAAAATGGTGTCAGTATTGTCACTCACCATGACTGTTATGTGCCAGGCACTGTCCTAGGAACCAGACACGTCAGATGGAAGACACTCCCCCAGTTTAGGGCAGAACTTTGTGTATTTTCATTCACTATACTATCCCTCCACAAATTTACACAAAGTTTTCTCCCTACACATCTAGTTAAATTCACCTAAAGGAAGAATCACCTACAACTCCTTGGTGAAGAAATGATTTGTTTTTCTCCCTCAATCTAAGGATGACATAAAACTGGAAAAGCACGTAAAGGAGAGGAGGGCAGAATGGAACCCAGAAACAATTTTCTCCCTTCCTTGATGGAGAACTGCCACTGCCCGACAGAGAAAAGATAAGAACCAAGTGAAACAACTTGCTTAATCTCATTTCTTCAGAAGTTGTCAAATAGAACAATAAGCGCTGCATATGGTATAAAGCCTACATCAAACAGAGGGGGATGTCTGAAATTCTAATCAGCCCACGTCAGCAGCAAGAAACTCAGGGTTGGGGAGGTCAATATGTTGTGAGCCAAGTCTGCAGGAGACAAAGTGGCCTAAAGAATTGAAACAGAAAATCAGGACCCAGAAAGACTTCAAAAGGTAGATAGGCTGAGAAAATCTAACAAGATGGAGTTAATCAATTAAAATAATGTTCTGGAGGAGAAAACTAACCATAGAAATAGAGCATTCTGAGGACATGGATCTAAAAATAAAGAGACTTGCTAGTTTTAGGGAGCTCACAACATGAGGCAGCAATGTGCTTTGGCTGCCTGAATGACAGTGACAACAATAACAACAGTGAAAGACAGCCAATGAAGTCTGCACAGAAAAGCCAGGATTCTGGAACCTCAATGTGAGTAGCAATAACATTAGCTATCACCTATCCAGTTCTAAAAATGGCATTTAAAAGGGGCCACCGAGAGCAGAGGATGCCTTTATTTATTCAGCTTGTACCGACTATGCACCTTCTTTTTGCCAGGCCGTATTCCAGATACTGGGGAGTCAGAAGAGAATAAGACAAACAAAGGCACTAAAGTCTCCCTGAAGCTTACATTGGGGGTTTGGGAGTGGGGGAAGGCGGTGTAAAATTAAACAAAATCAGTCACTTCACAGACTGATACATGCTAGAAGAGAATAAAGGAAATGATTGCTAGGGAGTGACTAGAATGAGGGGGACGCAGACCTGATTAAGACCTGGTGACTTAGAAAGACCCTAAGATCCTCTTGAGGAGATGGCCTTTGACTAGGGCAAGCGATTGGACAATGTAGGAAAAGAGAATTCCAGCCTGTGGTGACAAGTAAAAAGACCCTTAGATAGGAGCAAGCTGGAGAGGCTGCAGGAGAATAAAGGAGGATGTTGTGTCTGAAATGTAGGGGACGAGAGAAAAGGTAAATAGACTTAGAGAAGAGGGGAAGGCAGAATCAGATCGTGTAGCGTACTAAGCCATGAGATGTAGTTGATTTTATATTGCATAATCAGCAGTCATTTAAAATTTTAAAGCCGAGAAGTGAACTGATCTGATTTACATTTTAAAAAAATACATTTTCGATTGCTATGTGGATAATAAATGGAGGGTAGGGGAGCAGGATAGGAGGCAAAGACAGCAGGTAGGAAGTTTGGGAGGTAGCGCAGGTGAGCAGAATGCAGGTGAAGGGGTGCTGCCAAGGTCGGAGAGTAAATGGAGAGAAGTGTACTCAGAAGAGGGGACCATGTTAGTTAACAAGGCACAGAAGGAGCGGCTGAGGGAAATGAGCACTGTTAGTTGGCCAAGAAAACGACTAGGGAACACCTATGACAGCTGTCTCCAAATCCGTATACAGCTCAGCTCTAGAGTGAGGACACTCTGTCATGCTGTCATGGGAGGGTAGACAATGTTTATGTCAACTACACGGAAGACTCTATACCTTATGCCTGATCAGAACCCTGTTTTCACTACACTCAGACGATATGACTTTGGAAATATCTGTTGAACAGGGTTGCTGTGATGATTAAATAAATTAATGTTACCAAAAAAGACATTTTGTAGTAAGGGCCTAACTCATAGGAAGTATAAGTAAATATTTGGTTGGTGCAAAAGTGATTGCGGTTTAAAATGTTAAAAACAATTGCAAAAATCTCCAATTCAGTTGGTTGCCTCTTTATTTTGTCGATGGTTTCTTTTGCTGTGCACAAGCTGTTAAGTTTGATATGGTCCCATTCATTTATTTCAGCTTTCACTTCCCTTGCCTTTGGAGTCAAATTCATCAAATATTCTTTGAACCCAAGGTCCATAAGTTTAGTACGTACGTTTTCTTCTATGCAGTTTATTGTGTCAGGTCTTATGCTTAAGTCTTTGATCTATTTTGAATTAACTTTGGTACATGGTGACAGATAGCAGTCTAGTTTCATTCTTTTGCAAGTGGCTTTCCAATTCTCCCAGCACCATTTATTGAAGAGGCTGTCTTTTCTCTATTGTATGTTTATGGCTTGTTTGTCAAAAATTATCTGTCCATATTTAAAATATATAAGGAACTCATACAATATAACAACAACAGCAACAACAAAACAATCCCATTAAAAAATGGGTGGAGGACCTGAAGAGGCATTTCTCCAAAGAGGACATACAAATGGCAAATAGACATGAAAAAATGCTCATCGCTAATCATCAGAGAAAGGCAAATTAAAACCACAATGAGATATCACCTCACCTAGAATGGCTATCATCAACAAGACAAATAGTAACAAGTGTTGGAGAGGCTGTGGAGAAAAAGGAACCCTCATACACTGTTCATAGGAATGCAGACTGGTGCAGCCTCTATGGAAGGCAGTGTGGAGGTTCCTCAAAAAATTAAGAGTACCACGTTTCCCCGAAAATAAGACCTAGCCAGACGATCAGCTCTAATGTGTCTTTTGGAGAAAAAAATTAATATAAGACCCAGTCTTATATTAAGTATATTATATTGTATTATATTTGATTATATTATATTAAAGACCCGGTCTTATAGTAAAAGAAGACCAGGTCTTATATTAATTTTTGCTCCAAAAGACACATTAGAGCTGACCATCCGGATATGTCTTATTTTCTGGGAAACATGGTAGAATTACCATATGATCCAGCAATCCGTCTCCTGGATATCTACCAAAAAAATATGAAAACACTTATCCATAAAGAAATAAGTGCTCTAATGTTCATTGCAGCTTTCTTTACAGTGGCCAAGACATGGAAACAACCAAAGTGTCCTTCGATAGATGAATGGATAAAGAAGTTGTGGTATATATACTCAATGGAATAGTATTCAGCCATAAGAAAAGATGAAATAGTACCATTTGCAACAACATGGATGAATCTTGAGAGTATAATGCTAAGCAAAATAAGTCAGACAGAAAAAGTAGAGAAAAATATGATTTCACTGATATGTGACATATAAAACAAAACAACAAAAGATCAAGACAAACAAATGAAGAAACAAAAACTCATAGACATAGACAATAGTTTAGTGGTTACCAGAGGGTAAGAGGGTAGGGGGCGTTCTAGGAGAGGGTAAACGGGGTGAACTATATGGTGATGGAAGGAGAACAGACTCTGGGTGTTGAACACATGATGTGAAATATAGATGATGTACTACAGAATTTTACACCTGAAATCTATGTAACTTGATCAATAATTGTCATCCCAATAAACTTTAATTTAAAAAAAAATTGCAAAAACTGCAATTACTTTTGCACTAACCTAATAGTAGATTATAAGAACTATCATCATTAGAATTATTATTTTTATTAGAAGGAACTTGTTTTGAGGCAATGGTTTTTAACCAATTTTGTTTTAGAAAACTTTTTTGAGAATTTGATGAAATATATGCCTTCTCTCCAGAAAATGCACTATACACACACACACACACACACACACACACACACACATATTCAGAAGGTGCCAAAAAAATGTATACACATTTTAAGAAAGGAATAAAATTGTATTAAAATTGTAATACTCAATATATACTGATAACAAAAGAATACAAGTCAAGTTTGACTTCTGCAATTACAAAGGTGCTCACAGTGGTTACCATCAGTGTAATTTTAATACATCTTTTTCCTTTATTAAAATGTGTATACATTTTTTGGCACCTTCTCTATAGATACATATACACACACACAGATACACAGACACAGACACACACACACAATTTTGAATACAACTTTAAGCACTTAAAAAGAGTCCATCCATAAACCTCTTTCATTAGAGAGCACAGAACTCAAATTAAGAAGCCTTGTTTTAAGAGAAGGAAGTTGAGAAGACTGAACTTGGTTTGCATATAAGCTTGATGATTAGTGAAGAAATTAAAGCTGGAGATGTCCCTGGCCTTTTTATTCTCTCCAAGGAATAGTAGAGCAGTCTGGGAAGAGGAAAACATCACATAAACACTAACAGTAGTAGCAGCAGCAGCAGCAACAAAAAGGAGGCTAATTTTAAGGACTGGAGTGCCACTGCCTGAGACAGAGCAATGACAAAAGGACCGTAAGGCTTTCATCAGAGAGGGATGCAAGACAGTGTTTAGGATGGCATGTGTGATGCTCCTGGGTCCTTCCTGAGCTAGGTGAGGACAGAGTTGCAGGAACTGTGTTTTTTACATTTCTGTGATGGAAAATGAACCAATAAATAATATTTGTTACATTATCCAAATGAACCCTGGGCTGGTGTGTCCTGGGGAAACCTTGAAATAAGACATCTTCCAATTTGCTACAGAATGCAAAATCTGAGGCAATTACGCATCTGGGCATGTCTGGCCACTACCCTGCCCTCCATCATCACTAGATGATGGTTGGATGTACATTTTATCCACATTAGATCCAAAACACCTAGGAAAGTGTCCATTACAGGGCAATGATTAAATATACGTTGATTGAAAGAAACCAGGTATAAAAATACCATGAGAATCAAAGCAGGGAGTCAGACTCTGACTCAACAGTGAACTTTATAAAGATTAAAGGTGTAGGGAAATAGAATGTTTTGCCCCAGGAATGGCTAAATCATTAAACAGAAACTTGGCAGAGATACCATAAAGAGAACATAAGCTTTGAATGTTAGTGTTTGAAGTGTGTGTGTGTGTGTGTGTGTGTGTGTGTACATGTGCACACACACACTGTATGGATTCCTTTCTTTAAAGGAAATGTTACACAGAAGTCTAATAAATTGCTCAGATAGGAGGAGAGTCATTTTTATTGCAGTAGAGATGGGCACCGTCTCCACGTCACCTGCTTTGCCTGAGGCACTACACCAGAACCCTGAAGTACAACTTGAGAAACCACTGGATTTGGTGACTTCTAACGGCCCTGCTAGATTGTCTGTGAATTTGGAACACCAAGTTGAGGTTACCTTTAATGACTTTTATTCAAAATACCTAGATATCCAATTGGGGATGCAGGAAAGGCTTTAAAATCCCCTCCAAGTATCTACTTCAGAAAAATATAAAACCTGGAGTTAAACTTGGGATGCCTGGCCCCGCCCACTTCCCACTACCCACCGACATACCTCTTCATGGACTTGGGGGAGAGTTCCTTTTCTACTTCTTTCACTGGCATGCTGTAGGAGTCCACGTTATATTCACTGTCATCATCATACTCATGGTCTAGCAGTGTTCTTGCCCAAGTTCCCATGTCATAAGGCGGCAGCATTCCTCCAAACTCAGAGGGTAGGATCTCGGGGTGAATTAGTTGGTGTAGACTGTTCAAGTTGTTACCATGCAAAAATATCTACAAATGCAAGAAGAGGGGTAAGGGAAAACACACAGTAGAGAATAAATACAATCCAAAGGCTGAGGGGAGGGAGTGAAGATAGGATAACCGAAAATAAGAGTGTTCCATGTTCGTTAAAATATTTAAGCCTCTCATTCATTCTGAGAAACGGACAGGCTGTTACTGTCATCCTAATATTTCATATAAAAATCCTGAAGCTCAGGGATTTTAAGTAGCTTCTAGAAGTCCCGATAGCTATTGCATTAAAACGCTGAAACCAGATATTTTCTTTTCTGCTTCATAGTCAGAGACATAAGCAGAATCTGATGGGCACGTTGATCTGTGTACCATCCCGATGTTAGCTGCGCAAAGCTAATGAATGCTGTTGAAACAGATTCTTCTCATAAGGGACTCATCAACTACAGGGCTCATCCAAGTTATTAAGCCCAAAAGCTGTCACCAGTATGGCTTTCTCTTTATCATCCATCAAAATGATACTGTAACCACTAAATTACCACTTTGTAATGCAAAGTATGGGATGTAAAGAAAAGCAGATTAGCATCCATCTTAATGAAAGGCTGAGTGAAAGTTCATGTCCCAAAAGACTTATGTTCTGTAGTGTTCCCAGCATCTTGTCTACTAGAGATTTCCAGGCTTAGTGTTCAAATAGAAAATGGAATAATGGATTGAAAAATGTAAAGCTGTATGTATATATTAATTATTGATGTTACTGTCTACATAGTTTTTTGTTAAACTGGAAAATTACTCAAGTTACATACTCAAGATTTGTTTCTCCATAAATTGCTACCTCTTTCCTCTTGTTTCATTTCAATCTCAAAACCGCAGATCGGTCTTCTCTGATAAAGCATTGTTGTTATCTCGTTAAATTTGTATAATATTTATTTAAAGATTATAGTTTATAAGTGATTTAGCAATACTTTCATACTTCAGGTTCAAGATGAACAGGCTAACACATTCATCTTTGTTTTCCATACTTCTAGAATCTACTGAAGTAAATATATCGAAAAACAAAGAAAGACTAGTCTACAACATCAAATAAAATGAGAGGGATGGGAGTCACCAATCAACAAATAATTTCAGCAAATTATGGAATAGTAAAAGCAGATGAGAGCAAATCACTGGCCAAAATAGGCAGAGAAAACAGCTGCCTGGAATACATGATGTGATACATACAGAAGTGGGAGATGTCTTCTGTCCCAAAGTTAAGTGCAAACTTTACACTTTCCCACTCCTATCTGCAGACGCAACAGCCCAGGGAAAAAATTCTCTCTCCTCTCTCTTTCTCTGTCTTTCCCTCTCTCCCTCCCTGCTAGGTTCCTTTCATAAGAAATGAAAAGTATTTTCCTGGGAAAGCTAAGCTCTAGCACCTGAAAACCTTATTTTATTAGGTATATAACCTTTATTTTATCAGTTGTGTTACTTCATGTAAGAAAACTTCTCTGTGAAGTCATGCAAGAGTTATGGAAATAAATCCTTAGAAAAGTAAATGTAATCCAACACACTACTTCCTCTCTCTTCGCTAACACTCTGTTACCTCCTCCCTCAACATCACTTTTGGTTTTGGCCTTGTTTCCTCTTGCACTGAAAAAAAGAAATAGGGCAACCAGATGAGACCCACCCACCAGCATCTGTGTCCATATGCTTTGCTTGTTCCTAGTACAATTCTGAAAATTAGCTTGAATAATACTTTCATTTTCCTAAATTATATCATAAAAGAGAATAAGCTAGGTTACTGGAGTGTAAAGGAGGAGGATGGGATACTTTTAAAAATTATCAAGGAATAGCAGAGTCCACTATATCGAGGAAGAGATAGAAATTTGTATAAACTAGAAGAGAAACCTGTTCCCTGCCAGCTCCTGGGAAGTAGCAAGACCACAGCCAGGTATTAGCTGAAGAGAGCATTGGAGTATTGGACTGAAGCCGAGCCACTGGGTTCTAGATCCAGACTCGGCATGAACGATTCCAGGTATTGGTGTGATTTTGAGAAGGGAACCCCATAACACCCAAGGTTTGTATTCCTTTCCATCAGTCTGGTGTGTTGGAGACTCAAACCTAGATTTAATTTAAGAAAACAAAGAACCGAGTACTCTTTGTGAAAGAAGATGCAAAATTACTCCTTAGGTTTTTTTTTTTTTAAACCAGTTTCCCAGAACATAGATTTATAGCATCTGAAGAATTAAGGTGTTTAAGTAATACTGTGGTGTTAAATTACTTGGAGTGCCAGTAAGAAAATATAATACCTTTGTCTTGTACATTGATTAAATAAGTAGAAATGAAAGGTGTTTTAACCGTAATTATTTCCTCATATGCAAATTTGCAAGTCATATAGTTTTAATTAAAATGCTGAAGTTCCATCTAGAATCATGCTAGCAGTGCATTCTTCTAGCATTGTCAAAATTGTCAAAGTCAATCAAATAACCCCCAAACCTGGAACTTTCCTGGTTTCTAGACTTGATCTTCTTCAGTCTTTTTCAACAGAACAGAATCATCTTAAAATCACATCAGAACAAGTTGCCCCTATACTCAGAGTCTCGCAAGTGCTTCTCATTTTACTCTTACTGAAAGCCCAGAACCTTGCAATGGTAACAAGGCCCTCCGTGACCTGGCACACCCTGTTCCCTCCTATCCAGTCCTCTTCTGCCCTCCCCAATACCTCATCCGGATCCAGCTTTTCTGGCCTCCTGGCTATTTGTCAGATACACCTCGAGCATTTCTATCTAAGGAACTCTTTTTTTGCTATTCCCTCTATCTGAAACAGTCTTCCCAGTAAATCCACTGTTCAACTCTACTACCTCCTAGCGATGTTTAGAGCAAATTGTTTAACCGACCATGCCTAGTTTTCCCATCTATAAAAAGAGGGGGTAAACCTTGTTTTAAGGATTAAATGAGATAATAAATGTAAAGTACTTAGAATAGCATGTGGCAAAGAATGAATACTACAAAAGCATTCACTAGTATAATATGTACTAAAAATCCCTGCAGGTGTTTTGGATCACATGATCATCCCTTCATAAAACAAAATTTCAAAGTGCTACTTGTGAGTCATGTCGATACATTTTTCTGAATTCTAAAAAGTAAATTAATGTATTTGATTCTCAGTGGTAGAAAGAATTTGTAATATAATTTTTAACTGTTAACTTCTTCCTCCTAAACTACCGGAACATTTTCCATAAATTCATAAACAAAAAACTCTCTGTCACTAACGTTTGATAGAAACACATACTTAACAATTATTTCACGTTCCCATTCACAATGAGGCTTCTATGGCACTGAAATACCTGAAGTGCCTTCTCATTCACTGGCAAACATGGTACATTATCTCCCATATAGATTTAGAAGTATATTTTCCTGTGGAACGAATCACTTGAAAGTTGGTCACAGCACGATGGTAAAAGTAGCTCCAAATATGGAGCTATTTTAATTCAGATATTGCTGCTCCACTTACAGCTGTATCCATGAGTAAGCAAGTTACTTATCAATTCTAAGATTCACTTTCCTCTGCTCTGAACCAGGACATAATGCTTACTAAGCTGACATTCAGAGCTGTATGGATGACAAAACAAGGAGCATTAAAACATATTTCTAAAAATCAATATTACTAACATCGTGATCAGCATTTGCCATGTGCCATGCACGGTGCTAAATGCTTAATATAAATTATCTAATTCTCAGGAAAATGATTATTTAGTTGTAAGTATTGTGATGATCCACATTGTTAGATGAAACTGAATCTTAGAATTCAAGTAATGTGTAATGTATAATTTAAAGAAATATTAATATTTCTACACATTAACATTCTTTCTCAAATGTGATTGATCGTGACAATCACTACAAAGTTATATTAGATATCACAAAATTCACTATATTCAAGGCAATAAATATTGGGAAATAACACCACGTTATCAACTAATAAAATTACCGCTTTTGTCCAGACCTACTTGAAATTTAGTGTACCAATCACAATACAGTAACATGGTTTTTTTTTTTAATTTTAAACTGAGGCTCTAGTATATAATGAATGTGCTAAAATGTCCTCCCCATTTGTGGAGAAGTAGGAGAGCTAGTTTTTAAATGTTTCTTTCACAGATACACTGTTCAGAATTAACACCAAGTCTAAGAATTTTAAAATATTGAATATTTATATACAATATAGGAGCACATTCACTATAGCCAATATCATGCATGCAGTATGCACCATAATTCATTGGATGGAGGAGGAGAAAGAATATAAAAACAAAGAAACAAACAAATACCCTTTTCCGAGTCTTCTCCTTTAGGAAAGGCCGGATCACAGTATACAGGGCATGGATATACCATGGTTGGTTGACAAAATGAATTCCTCCGAATCGTGCTGGGAAACTGTCCTAAAGTAACATGGAGGGGGAAAAAAAAAGTCAAAACATGCTTCCATGTATTGAGAAGTTCAGGGAAGGCCATAGTATACAAATTTGTTATTCTATACTCTTAAATGAGATTATTTGTATAGTTAAGAGAAGAAGAAAGAAGAAATTTATTGCATTAAACATCGCAAATTCCACACAGAAATTGAAGCAAAATGTAACAAAGCAAATCCTTCTCAAGAATAGATTGTTGATAAGAATTTCACCATGTTTAGGAATGCCATATTTTAAGCTTGCAAACTGCCAACAGTCATTATAGGCCAAGAAACATATAAAAAACAGAAATTTGTCAAATAATGAACATAATATAAATAAGTTTTAATTAAATTATTTATATTTACATTAAAGTGTATTTTAATTAAAATGCTTTTTTAAGTTCCACTGCGGTCACCTATAATGTGAGCATTGTCAGGTATCAAAACTTACTTTATTCTCTTTCCCTTATTATCAGCTTTACTATAAACATTCTCCTTTCCTTATTTCAGCCTAATGGAAACAAAAGGTAATGTGCTTAAGCAAAATAAAAATCTAGAGTTGTAAGAGTGTCTTACACTCCAAATTTCTAGAATGTAAGAAATTTGGAGATGCATTTCGGCAGATTATATGAAAGTCAAAACTGTCTGAGCTTACCTCACAGGAGAAAAATGGGGTTATCATAACTCCAGCCTTTGGCAAGAACTTACCTGTGTAACATTTGCATCTGAAAAGATGTAGACAGGTGTTTTCTCTCTCTCCATGACTAAATATGCACATCCCAAGCCCACTTCACAATATAAAAGAAATCCTTACGTCAAACGAATTGCAACATTTGACAGTGTTATGGATTCCACATAAATGACCTGATTACCATTGCTAGTTCAGAGTTCCACACTGAATTGACTACAAAAGTCTTCTTTAAGAAAAACTATATGACTAGAAGTGTCTCTCAAGTGGCATCATAATAATTTGCATTCTTCTGGATTCTCAGAGCATGAACAGAAACAAAAGAAAAGGAAAATGAAATAATTGTACACGTATTGTTTTATTTAAGAGTTCTCTTGAACAAGATTCAAAAGATTAAAAAATATACCTGATATAACCCCATTAAAATATTTTGTTTTGGGGGACACTAATGAGAATTAGTCATTAAAGCTGTCTTATATACAGATTTTCAGAGCCAATGAGCATTTTTGCAAAGTAATTTCTATCTCTGAGAACAAACACTATAAAAAAAAAAACACACCTCACAGTACTTCAGAAAATTAATAAATGATAATAGCTGTAGGTAAAATGTGTCTCCTTTTATGTCAATGTCTTTACTTCTTTCATACATATGTATTATAGTTTCATTCATCAAGAGGTTAGTACAATAATAGAAACAAATCAGGTAGAAATGCAAACAAGTATGTTTTGAAGTTATGACATTTTTATATCTAAAAAGAAGGTAATGGAAAACAAAGAGAATGCTAAGATAACACCCATTTACCCTCTACTCAGCCTGAGAAATAGAAAACGGTTGGTAACCTTGAAGTACACTGTATTCATATTCTTTTCACCCTCCCCCACATTTTAAAATTTCATGTTATATTTCAAATATAAAAATTTCCATTGCTTATATTTTATGTTTTCTTTTACAAATACAATAAATACCTCTAGTGTTTATTTTATTTCTGTTTATGTTTTATATTTTTTGCTTTATATGTATATACCCCTAAAACATATTCTATGTTAAGTACTTAAACTATAAAAAATGTCATACAGGGAACATAATCTTCTGTTGTCACATAACATTGTTTTTGACGTCCACTGTATTTGAGGTTTATACGAGTACATGTTATGTATAGCTATACATAACTACATGTTATGTAGTTACATGTTATGTATAGCTATCCTTGTCACGGTTATGCAGTATAACATTGTATGGTACACCACAATTAATTTACTTTCTTCTGTCCATGCACATTATTTTCAAAATTTTTGGTTTGTTTTGCCATTACCAGCATTGATGCTCTGCAGATTTAATTCTTAAATATATCTCTTAAGCATGTTCAAGTGCACATGTAGAGTATTTACATAAACGTGTCGCTGATGAGTCCTAGAGTGTATATGTGAGTACCTCAACTTGATGAACTCGGTAAGAGCAATTTTACCAATTTATATGCCTCCTTTCCCCAGTAATGAAGGGAAGTTCCAATTGTTGCACATACGACACTTGGCATTGTCAACGTTCTAATTTTTGCCAGTCTAGTGTATAAAATAGATTCTCATGAGACTAGTTTGCGAGTTGCTTGGTGTTGCTCATTTTGTTCAATTCTATCATTAACAACACTGTTTGAAAACATAACGACTTTACACATAGGTATTTTGTTTCTGAGTCCTTGAGGGACTGAATTTGTTTGCTGTCTCTGCTGATCTTATTCATGGTATATTGTTTATGGTGAACTTATTGTTGGCTAATATTAATCATTGAGAATCCTGAAGGAGCAAGTTTGAGGATCCTTGTCTGCCTTTCTCCAGACAAGATCTGGATCAGCTCCTACTAGGTGCTGTCAACCTGGTTTGGCTTTAATTTAATTTTCCTTCTGCACTACCTGAAGCACAACTACTTAGTAGGCTTTGAAAATATAATTCTGAATGAGCATATGCTTTCTAGAACAAAACTGAATGAACAGCAGCTATCAAGTTATAAAGCCAAAAGTCTTAGCTCTGTGATTTTTATGCTTTGAGAATCTCGTGGAAGCCATGCTACTTCTATCCTGAACAATAGATATGCATGCATAGACACATAACCCACACAAGATGTCATGGGATTTCTTGCACTTATCTTCAGATATAGAATCGTGTGATCAGTATCAAATCACAGTTCAGACAGGGCGAAGAAGAAGGGAAAGCACTGACTTGGCAGTCCAGTAGATCCACATTAAAATTCTTCATGCCATCTCTGTCTTGCAGGCATCCAAGTCCAAAACAAGGACATTATCCTTGATTCTTTCCTTTTCCTCACTGTGATACCCCTCATTTCTTTTCTCTCTTTCTTCTTGTGGTATTACCATACACGTATATTACACCTTTTGTAGTTATCCCACGGTCCTTGGATACTCTCTTCTGCGTGTGTTTTATTTTGTTTTGTTTTGTTTTAGTCTTCGCTCTCTTTGCTTTTCAGTATGGGTGATTTCTGTTGATGTATGCTCAAGTTCAGAGATTCTTTCCTCACCTATGTCCAGTCTATTCATAAGGTCATCAAAGGCAATTTTCATTTCTGTTACGGTGTTTTCAGTCCATAGGATTTCCATCTTTGCTTACAGTGTCCATTTGTTCTTGCATGCTGTCTATCCATTGGAATCCTTAGCATAGCATATTAATCAAAGTTGTTTTAAATTCCTTCTCCAATAATTCCAATATCCTTGCCATGTCTGGTTCTGATGAAAGAAAGAGGTCTTTCAAATTGTGTTATTTTGCTTGGTTTTTAGTATGCTTTGCAATTGTTTTTTTTGTTTTTTTCATGATAGCCTGACATGATGTACCAGGTAAATATGAACTGTCATAAATAGACCTTTAGTGATGTGTTGATAAGTTGTGAGAGGAGGGGAAAGAATGTTTTAATATAGTCCTAAGATTAGGTCTCAGTCTTTTAGTGAGCCTGCACCTCTGGACACTGAACTCACAAGTGTTCCTCAGTTTTTTTCTTTCCCCTTAGATGGGACAGGTAGCCTGGAGTTGAGTATTTCCCTTCTCTGATGTGGAAGGCTGGACTTTGTTATTTCCCTACCTCCATATCAGTTAGGCTCTAATAACACCTCAGCAGGTTAACCGGTTTCTCCTGAGAGCAAGCCTTGCTAAGAAAACAGTGCTTTAAGCATATTTCAAAATAATTCCTTTGGCTCTTCCCTTGACAGAAACACAAGGGGATTTTTTCCCCCAATATTAACTGTCAGAATGCGATTGAGCTCCCGGAGATAAATCTCACAAGTGTGGAGGGCTCCACTCTGACTGGCACCCCTGGAGTTTTTAACTCTCAGTCCTGTTCACAATGAGCCTTTACCAATGTGTCAATTGCAGTTCAGAGTATCCTGCGCCAGCACGGGTTCCTGCACTGGTTTCCTCTCTCCGGTAAGTGGTGACTCCCTGTATTCATCTGTATTCAGCTGCCTATCTCTCCAGTCTTGCTGGTAGTGGTTTGCCCCAGGTCCTCACCTCTCTTATGGATCTAGGAAGAGTTGTTGATTTTTCAGTTTGTTCCTTTTTTTTTTTTTTTACTTGTTAGGACAGAGAGGCAACTTCCAAGTTTCTTATAAGTGGAACCAAAAACTGGGAGTCTAATCCCCTTATTTCTGATCATGTCCCAAGTCCTGCAATATTTATGCCCCCACATCCTCTCCCATCACCTGCCATCATCAGCACAGTACCTAAGTCCATCACTGCACTGGCCATATTACCCCCAAATTGTCTCTTCGTCCGCCTCCACTTTTAAACTATGGAACTCTCTGAGTGTAGAGGTTGTGTGTTCTACGTGGTTTACTAGTGCTAAGCCTGGCATCTATGTCTACCTATTTCATATCCCACTCAATAGGGCAGGAGATGAAAGACAAAACATATGAATCTTCCAGCTGGGATTCTGAATAAGAGAAGTCTTTCAACAAGATGCACTTGAGCAAGATACAAAGGACCAAAGGGAGGTAGTAGTCACCTTCCTGCTGCAATAACAGCTGCTAAGCACACCGTAGAGGGGCAGTTGTTTGCATGAGTGTCTGGACCACACCTCCCATTTTCTAGGTGTCACTTTGGAGTGTGGGAGGCTTCAGGGATAGCAGCAGTACAGAGTGAAAACAGCAGTTTCTTGACCTCTGGATCACATATGCAGGGTTGTGACCTCAAAACCAAGAGAGCACTCACAGTCCTCTCCTAACTTTCATTTCTCCAGCTCTCCCAATGAGGCTTTAAGCACAAACTCTCTGTACTAAATCCATTTTTACTTGAGCCATCTAGAGAGATTTCTTTTTTGTGCACTGAACTCTGAGCCAAACTGCACCTGATTCATATCTATATTCCCAGCATTTCTAAAAGTATGTGTGTATGTGTGTATCTGTGTACGTGTCCTACAATGGAACTAGAGGAATGTTTATTGAATGGAATAGATTCTGATATTTCCTATTTCAGTAAACTATTCATCATCTCTGAGCCACAATTTCCTTATCTGTAAAATGGGAACATTTAAGGGACTGCTAATAGCTAATCAGAGCTGTTAATCATTGACCACACCTCCAAGGTGTGTATATATGTAAGTGAATTATTCATATATTTCTAGCAAAACTATGTTTACCTCAAATGTCTAGTTATTCAAGAAGAAAAGTTGGAGAATATAAATTATTAAAACATTATTCAAATTCTTTAATTGATTTTGATGAAATATAAAAATTGTGTGCTAAGATAATACTATTAAAATTGTCAGATTTGAGAATAAATTGATATAATTTCTGGTGCAATCAGGGTACAGTTTACATTCATAAATTCGAGCAAAATGAAGTGTTCTGTGGAAAGTAAATACATAATTTTGTTCTTGTTTCACAAGACTGCCTATGGTTCCTAAACCTATCAACCGTGTTAAGAAGTGTCCTCAGTGTGGACGTTGGCAAACATTGTACGTGTCACTCACCCATTCAGAATTAAATCTATTTAGCTTTTTTAAATACTTGTTATTCTTTTCTCCCTTTCTTGCACTTTTTTTGAAGCACTTAGTTTCAGTTACTGTATGCACTACAGAAGAGTGCACATAATGATAAACTGTAATTGTGGAAATCACAACCTTTAATTCCATAACTCTATCACTAAATACTAGGATCAAACATATGGTGCCATTCTTTTATGATACTTTTAGTATAAATATAAAACATGCTTATTGTAGAAATTTTGAAACAAATAAGGTATAATTTTTAAAAAGTCACTCATAACTTTATCAAACAGAGACAAAAGCAATATTCTAAGCTCTCGGGGTAGGCTTCCAAATTCTTTCAGTTAAGTTTATATACATGACATGAAACACTAACAGTCTGGAATTATGATAATAGTTTTTTATAATGACTCACAGGTGTACAACTGATATAATATCATTCTAAACTTGTGCCTAGGTATATAAAGTAGAAGGCGATTATTCCAATAGTTGGTACTACTGATTCCTTAAGTAAGATATTACCGTGTTTTCCTGAAAATAAGACCGGGTCTTATATTAATTTTTGCTCCAAAAGACACATTACGGCACATGCTCAGGGGATGTCATCCTAAAAAATCATGCTAGGGCTTATTTTCCAGTTAGGTCTTATTTTCGTGGAAACACGGTAGTTTCCTTCAGATATGTTTAAACTTAAGATTGATCTGCTTTGATACACGTTTTGATATATGTTTTCCTAAACATATCTTTCGGGGGTATATGTTCTAGATGATGTATTAGTTGTATACCTCATATCCATCTTTTAGAATGTTGTATTACCTATTTGTATACACATCCTACCCATTTTCTAGAAGGCTGAGATTCTTAAAGAAAGTCGTGTTTATCCTGGTTCCAAAGCCCTGTTCCTATTCCCTACCACTAGCACCCTGTGCAGTGTCTGGAACTGAAAAGAATGGAACTATTATTGTGATCCTATATATTGAGTCTTATCAATAGTGAACAGACAGATCCAGGAAAGGTATTTAATTGCTTTCACGAGGGAAACAAAGACTTTTATTGAAACATTTTCTAACTAGTGTCTTCTGCCAAATTGAGAGGAGACAGCCAGAAAACTATTTAATTACCAGCTAATTGGAATGCTTTTTCTGTTCCTGTCTCATAATTGGTAATAAGCCATATGTAAATAAATGCAAATACTAAATTGAAAACAAAGGATTTGTCCCTGTTACAGAGATAAGAGTTCAAATTGGGATTGTACACACTCGGGAAAATGCTTCACTTTCATCCTCTTTTAACTTCTAACTGCCCATTAAAATGTCACGCTACCCAGGTAGGCACACAATCAATTAACTTGGTTAGATGCAAAGAATTGTATAGCAGCACTATTTCACCAAAAAAAGTAATTCCTCTGATATACACGGGAACAATAATGCTTAATATTTTCTACAACCAGTTTGTTTAACACTCAGGAGTTTGTTATTAGAAAAAAGAGAAAAAAAATAATTGAATGGTTAAAAAAATAAAGTCAGTTTCTGTTACAGGAAACAAGTCAAACTTCAAAGACATATCACATTGTATTTCAAAATATGAACTTAGCAAAGCTTTCTATTTGATGAGCAATCTCTGAAACAAAATGCATGTAAATTACAGATTAAATTTTCATGATTTCTCAGAAACCAGTGTCTTAATTTTAATGTGTTTTAAGAAACATGGATTGACCATGATGGCCCATTTAAAAGAGTGATTGACAGGATACATTAATTTCCTACTAACATGTAGCATTGTAGGTAAAATTCTTTTTAGAAATTCAATGTTTCAGATATAAGTATATTTCAAAATAATTTTGCCTTTCCAAAAGTTAAAATCTTAAATCTAAATATGAACTAAAATACAATTTTTATGTTGAATTTTTAAATTTGAAAATTGATGTTCTTAAATTTGCATTTGCATATTTTACAGTATCTGTTTAAACCTTTAGCAAAATGTCAGCTATTGTTTAAATTGTCTATGGTGAATACAAGTGTGTGAACATGTATTTCTTTTAAAGGTGGTCAATAGAATATGCTCTACCCATAGGCAAATAAACATCATTTCTGTTATTTCTATTTCTAAAATAGCCAGTTTTCCCCATTCTATATGCATCAGTATTTAGCTAAAGAAGACTTTAAAACACAGTGACTGCGATTAGATCTCTCTTTTACCCTGTCACTCTCCTTTTTATGTAATTCAGTTTCCATTATAGAGATGTGCTTATTTTGCTCTTTTTCACTTTCATCTGAGGGTGTCCTCTAGTTTTATTTTTTTAAGTTAATTAGAAATGGTGCCCAAGTACAACGGTATTGCCTGATATTCTCCTTTATAGGGTACAACAAAGAAATCTTACAGGGGCTTACTAGAAGGCGAGTAAATTACTTGGAAATCTTATCCATGCAAATTACTTGGAAACTAAGGTGTTAAATGATCATGTCCTTTAAATTGTGAGAGCAAGACCCACACTGACACTTTGAAGGCCAAGTGTTTTGCCTGCATTGCTTTGGTGATTCTACAATCAGCATTTATTGTTTGGACTGAGAGTCTTCCAACATCTACTCAAAAGGACTAGGAGGGATCTTCTTCCACCATTCACAACACAGTGGTAGCCAAGGGCTGCTCCAGTGTATGAAGCTATAGGCCCCGAGAAAGGCAAAAAGTTACCCCACCCTCATCCAAGATGGCACATGATCATCAACTGCTCACCTGAAAATTAGAGTTTTGTGATGTTCTCATCATTGTTGTAATCTTAATGTAGACCATCTTTTCCAAATTTTTAATTGTTTTTAAAATCTTAAATAACAGTGTAGTTGGCTTGCTTGAATCTACAAAAAATAATCTCATTTCCTCTTTTACTAGTAACTTATCACTTCTAAATAATGGTTATATTATGATTCCATTAAACACACACACACGTTATTCTTTTTTTTTCTTTTCCTGTTATGTATTGGACACAGTTATTAAGGTAATCCATAACACTCTTGGCTTCTAGGTTCCAGTGATAAATCCACTTACCTATTAGATAAATGTGTCTCTGTCAGGAAAAGTGTCTCTTTCCTTCCCTCCCAGTCACATACACAGAATTACTAAATAGACCAGAGGGATTATTATAGACAGCACGCTTACTAGAGTACACTATAACTATATGATCAGGGTCTGGGAAATTTGTGGTGAGAACTGACCTATCTTAAAATCTCAGGTATACTCTACTGCCAGACAAATCATTATTTTATCATTGTTTTTTGTGCCTACAAATGATCACTTGGTACTGGCTAACTTTGCTTCAAATAACACACTCCCATCCTGTGAAGGACCCAGAAACATGATGTTGGTGTATGAGTATGGGCAAATCCTTATACCTGAATAAATCTCTCAATTTCATCAGTGACTGGGTGGCATCAACTTTGCACATGGAGGAGAATGTTTCGGTCATGAATACAGTAAACTGCAGACAACTAAAAGATGGATATTATATTAAATATTCCTCCTCAAAAGAGCTCTACTTAGCTAAAAATATTTCTTGAAGTAAAACAAATACTGAAAACTAATGTGTGACATGTTTAGTCATCATGTAACTGAATGAGCAAAAAGATACCTCTTTCGTGAGCAAAACAAGTGCGGTATTCTCCCCAGCTACTTTTTTTGCTAAAGAAGATTGAAAACAGATTGAAGCAAATCATAGCCACAGAGCTTTAACCAGAAGACATGAGGTTAAATTTAAGTTAGTCCCTGCTGGTGTGTGCCTGGTACATGTGGGGGATGAGAACATGTACCAGGCACATGGAGAACAGGACACAAAGCCATTCTCACACCTTGTCACAATCCATGAAGCACCAATTTCAATCAAATATGTCAGCAGGAGAAAATCCAAAGTAACAAATTAGGTTAACAAATCAGACAAATTTTTAAATTTATTATTTAAAAAGAGAATATAAAAGAAAAGACTTTGAAAAATACATCAAAATATTAGCCTGGTTAACTCTATGTAGTAGAATAATAGATGACTTTTACTTTATTCAGTGTTTATTTTCTATTTTTCAAGTGATCTGAAGTGCCAAGGACCACACACACACACACACCCTTATAAATATAATTTTTAAAAGACAACACAAAGATAATAATATAGTATTCTAAGCATTGATAAAGTTTAAGAATTGTTTACTGAAAGCTACTCAAGCCTGTTAAATGGAAGCAGAAAGTGAATAAAGCAGTATGAATAAATTCCTTACCTTGAAGGAATTTATAATCCAATAAAGAGAGTAAGTAACATAAAACAAGGAAAGATAATTTCCAAAGATGTTATGAGGTTTAAAGGAGAGAAAGAATAAAAGATTGAAGAGAAAGGTTGGTAATGATGAGGAAAGAACTCCCAAAAGAGGTAGTATTTGGAAAATATCTTGGGGGTGTCAACGAGAATCTGGTCATTGTGGATGAGGGAATGGAGTGAGTAGAAGAGAGTGTCCCCAGGAGAAAGAGCAGTAGGACCAGAGATGGGAAGATCGGGCCCCCTTTGGGATACAATTTCCAGAACTCTCTGCCTGGAGTTGAAGGTAAGTGTGAGGCATTATTGGTAGTATGACTGAGAAGATGGTTTTAGAGTCTACCCGAACCGTCCAAGTTGTCTCACAGAAGAGTTTGTGTTTATCTTAGCATTGGACCTTCTTGGGAAGCATTGGCATATTGTCATTAATCTAGCAGGTGTATGTAGTTTGTTATGGAAACTTGACATTTTAATATTGATGTTTTAGTGGAATCACTTTAATGTGGAAACATCTATCTTACATTAAAAAATAAAAAGTACTAGAGTTTTACTTTAGTTTTCTCTCTCTCTCTCTCTCTCTGTCTCTCTCTCTCTCTCTCTCTCTCCCTCTCTCTCTCTCTCTCTCTCTCTTTCTTTCTTTTTTTAAATGACCAATGTATGACAGAGACCTCCATCCACCAGGTTCCCCCATCATGGTCACCCTACTGGCCAGCAGTGACGAGGCTGTGCGGGTTAAGAATGGGACAGGACTGGAGTAATACTTGAAAATTAATGGAGATAAATTTGGAATTAAGGTCATAGGTGTCTCTGGTGCACATTTCTTGAATAAAAAACTGATTTTTATGTTTTGACCAACCCATTTGTTTGATGAAGCCTTGCAAAATGTCCTACTTTACTTGATTTCAAGTAGGGAGAAAGTGAAATGGAGAAATGGGGTCAAAGCTGTTAGCACAATGCAGGTATTGGAGCCTGAATTTGAATCATAGCAAGGAGTTGACTATAAAAGGAAAACAAACACACATGTTAGAAACATGAGGAAGATAGAGGCTATACAACTTAACAAAGATTGGATGCAGAGGAAACACATGAGAAAATGGTGGAAAGTACGTTAGTGGAGAGACAATAATTGTACTAGAAATTGAAATAGGAAGGTGAGGGGAAGTGTGATATGTCGAATTTCAAGTGTCAGTAGGCCATGGGGAGATGTTCCCAAGTTCAAATAATGCAGACTGGGGTAGAGATGTATAAAAGCAGAAACAGAGCAAAAAAATTAAGATTTACAAATATGTCGAAAGGTACTTTAGAATGCTATAGTAATCTGTATATTTCACCATAATAATATACATTTTTCTCCCTAATTTTAGTTGACCAATATCTTGACCAATCGTATAGCTGGCTTCAGTAAGGAGTTGGAGAGATAAGATCACTGAAGCTAGAGTGATGTTTTCCAATCATTTGCCAGAACACTTTTAGCTCTACCAACTCCTTCCAAGACTGTGTGGTGTCCATATGGATTGTGAGGCAGTGGGCTGTAAAGATAGCTTGAGAAGATCTAAAGATGTTCAAGCACATGTTTTGCAAAGAAACACACATGAACAACAGCACGACTGAGGCTCACGGCTTAGACTGCCCCCTCCCCCTGACATTGCTAATGAGTGACTCTTATTCAGTCTGAATGTTTCCTGCAAGGCTGGGGTTAAGGAGGATGATTCCTCAGCTTAGCTAATCTGGGAATATTTACTTTCTCTTGTCTGTTAGTTTTACAACTGGAAGGAAGCAAGCGTTCAGTTGGCATCATTACTTCCTCTCCAAAATTTAAAAATATGTCATAAATGTACCACTAAATAAAAAAAAAAGAACTTCTAATTCAATACATCATAGATTTTACTATGCTTTTCTTGTGTTTAGTACAAAATCTTACAGATACTTATTAATTTTGGTTAATTTGAGAAAATTCTAATAAAACCACCAGGAAATTCATGTTGCCTGTGTAGGATTCTTCTTCCTCTTGTTTTATCCCCTGTGACTTTATTAGCAAGAAATAATCATCCAAAGCTATTCCCTAGCAGTTTTCCTTCACATTGCTGCAAAGTCCTCCTACAAATAAAACTCCTTAGGAAGGAATAGTCAACAAGTTTTTGGACTATGGTGCACCTCATTAGAGTGCAGATGTCAGTAGTTAGCGCTTATTATGTCCTCATAGCATTGCTATGAACTCAAGACCTCCATTCACTCTTGAGTATCGCAATGGAATTGGAGAGTTCATATTAGTCTTTGGTCTGTGGATTTGAGTGAACAAGATATGCATTTCTATTTGTCTAAGCATTCACATCAGGGTAACCACACATATCTGCAGTCTTTCCATAATCTCAGTCATGGCATATAAATAAAATAAATAGATAAAAGTTTCCAACCCAGCCACATGAATTTGCATAAAATCAAGGAAGCACAGACTTTTCTGAATAAAGAAATATTGTTTCCAACTATTAATATGTGTATGGATGTGCGTTTGTGTGATTCTGAGAGCAATCTAGCTTCAATCTCTTCCTTGCAATTCATGAGTAGAAGAGGAGATTCCATTCTTTGTCCTTCTCCCATCCTTGAAACTTAAGTGAAGTGAACAGTTCTGAACTAGTGATAAAACTGGTAGATATCTGTTTTACATAACTTGTGAATTTGACTGGGGCAATGCATACCATTTTAAATGTTGAAGTATGTGAAATATTTAGGCTGTTTTGATTTATATAATTTTTAAAAACTCACTCTCTACTCTTTAGACTGTGGCTCAACTGTGATTTAGAATTTAGGTGGATTCTACAGGTTTTGGAGATAAAACACAGACAGCTATAGCTTTTATCCAACATCTTTATCTTCGCTCTCCCCTCCCGATCCATGTAGTTTATCACTGGATCAGGCTTTGTTGATATTCCTTTTTTTCTATCATCCACTTCCCTTTCCTTCATCATGGGTTTTTATCATCTATCTATCTACCTATTATCTATCTATCTATCTATCTATCTATCTATCTATCTATCTATCTATCTATACACATATATATTCCTGATGGATATACCATGTTTCCCCAAAAATAAGACTGGGTTTTATATTAATTTTTGCTCCATTAGGGGTTATTTTTAGGGGATATCTTATTTTTCTCATGCACAACAAACTGCATTTATTCAAATACAGTCATGTCATTTTCTTCTGGAACATCGTCATAATATACTAAATGCGTCTGTCTGGCTGAGATCTTAACTGGGTCTTATTTTCAGGGTAGGTCTTATTTTTGGGGAAACACAGTATTTGTGTGTAGATGGATATTCCATTTGAAGGTTCATATATTAACTCTCAAAAACTAATCTGCACATTTAGATAAAGTCATAAAGGAATTGTCTTACATGAGAATGTTAACAAAGAGGTGGATTTTACTTTGAAGAGTTTTACTTTTATCTCTCTAATATTCTGTCATATAGATATGGTCAAAACCAAAACAAAACAGCAAAAAATATCCTACTTTTTTTAAAGATACAAAATAAAAATGTTTTTCTGAATATTTTCTTTTGGTGTTCTCCAAGAGATTAACAAAATTATATTTTTCTCATTCAACAAGTATTTATTGTGTCTACTATATATGGGCATGATGCTGGTGGTGGGATCTAGACTCTGACATTTTCAATTTGTTCACCATTCAGAAGGTACCTGTACCTTCTATTGACCCAATGATTTGTAAATTTTGAAATAATTATAGACTCACAGGATGCAACCAAACTGAACAGGGAAATCCCATGCTCTCTTCCCCTACCCTCCCACAATGAGATGTTATACTAGAATGAACCATCAAAACCAAGAAATTGTTTTTTCTACAATCCACAAAGCCTATTCATATGACACTAGTTTTACAAGTACTAATTTGTGAGTGTGTTAGTATGTACTTCAATGCGATTTTATCATCTGTGTGGCTTTTTGTAACCTTCACCACCAAGATACACAAATGTTCTATTACCACAAGACTCCCTCACATTACCCCTTTCATCTGACCCCAATCCCTAACCTCTGGTAACCATAAATCTGTTCTCCATCTCTATAATTTTGTTGTTTTGAGAATTTTATATAAGTATAATCATATATTATACAACCTCTTGAGACTGGCTTTTCTCATTTAGCATAATACCCTTGATACTCGTCTACCTCAAAATTGTTTCCTGTATCAACATTTGCATTTCCCTAACAGGAGTGATGTTGAACATCTTTCATGTGTGTGTTTGTCATCTGTAGATCCTCCTCAGTGAAATATCTATGCGTGTATTTTACTTATTTCATTATTGGACTTTTTTTAGTGTTGTGTTTCTAAGACTTTGTTTATATTTCCTAAATAAAAGTTATTTCCCAGATATGTGGTTAGCAAATATTTTCTCCCGGTTTGTAGCGTGTCTTTTCATCCTTTTAAGGGGGTGGTGTCACAACTTTGAGAAAGTTCAATTTATTTATTATTGTTTTTTCTTTTATAGATTGAGCATTCAGCATCAGTTCTAAGAAATTTTTGCTTAGCCTTAGATCCTAAAGATTTTCTTCTATTTTTTTCCTAAAAGTTTTATAGTTTTGTGTTTTACCTTTAATTCCATAATCTATATAAGGTTTGGGGTTTAAGTCAAGGTTAATTTTTTTGTCTGTGTTGAAAAACTGTACTTCCTCCATTAAATTGCTTTTGCACTTTTGTTAAAAAAAGTTGGAAATATTTGTGTAAATCAATTTCTGGGTTCTATATTCTTTTCTATTGATCTGTGTGTCTATCTGTCATTTGGTCAACATTCTAATATTTATCTCTCTAATATTATTGTTTCTATATAGATTTGACACACAAAAAAAACAAAATCTATTTCTTTTAAGAATGTAAATTATTGTAAAATATTTTCCAAATATAACCCTATGTTGTTCTTTCAAAAATAAATAAAAGCTGATTTTTTTTAAGGCAGTAATTCCTTCCCCAGAAAAAAAAAAAATGAAAAACGTATTTTAAATCATTCAGTTTCATGAGCCACATAGCGTTAGTTTAAACGTTTCTTTTAAAACAAAAGATTAACAAGCAAACATGAAAATGATAAAAAAAATTCCTGAGTCAAAAATACATACCTAAATATTGATAAAAATTTGGAAACAATACAATTAAGAATTAACTAAAAACAAACAAACAAACACCAAAAAACCTGTCAAAAATATGTAACAATATACAACAAATAGACTTTTGGTGTTTATAATTTACAGAATGCCTATAATCTCTTGGACAAGTCTGCCATTGCATGATTTTAATTTTATAACTCAGAAAACTGAAACAGAAAATTTAATGATTTAAAAGATTAAAGCTGGCTTAAAAAATTCAAGCTGTTATCAATCAAATAACTTAGTTTCAAATCTACTCTAGTTTCAATTCTACTTCTTAGTCCACTTTGGTGTAATTTTTTAATTCATTAGAAAGTGAAAAAAGATAAAATTTTGAATATTACACTAGAGCTAAGTATCATACTAAGAAAATACTGCATATACTCCTGTAGCAGTGACACTGCTACAATCACTATAAAACTAACATCCACCTTTATTATTTTCTTAGTTTAGACAAGAAGAAAATCACATTTATTGATGATACATTTATTTAAGAAACGTGTTAAGCCCCGTTGTTTTTTTGCCACTCCCTTATGATGGTAACTGAAACACCAGCTCTGCCACACCTGGATTTTGCCAGTTGGTTGAAAAATTTTTATACTCTGTGTTTTACCAGAGAGCATTTCGGTGGCTTGCATAATACATAAAATTATTTTAAAGTAGATGAGTATTTTCTGATTTAAAATGGCAGATTGAGCATATGTATTTGTTTCCCTTACCCCTGAGGCTTCATTAAAAATGATGGGAAATTAATATATTTAAAGGAAATGAGATATTAATAGTGTGAGAAGTGGAAAAAGAAAGAGAGAAAGAAAGAAAGACCCCATCACATGAATTTTTTCCAAATATTTTTACAATAGGAGATAAGTCTAGTTGATAAGACAGAGGCAATGTAGTGTGGAAACCAGGGAAAAAGAAGTAAGGATATTATATAAGAAACCATAGATTTAAACCAAAAGTTCGGTGAAAAACAATCCAGGATGATAACCATGCTGCAAGACTAGAAAGCAGTTAGGCAAATTACAAGAAGTGACTGGGCTGAAAAAGAATAACTTTTTTTGTTTTAAATAGAAAGAATTTCTTAAGTAAATACTATAAAAAGATAATTATAAGATATTGGCAGTAAGTAGTGGGAAAAAGTTTTTTAGTTTTAATTATAAGCTCTTTTATTTTAATGAGAAGTAAATATCTTCTTTGATATATTTCTATTTTTTTCTTTTCTTTTTTTTTAATTTATTTTTAATTTATTGGGGTGACAATTGTTAGTAAAATTACATAGATTTCAGGTGTGCAATTCTGTATCACATCATCCATAAATCACACTGTGTGATATATTTCTAAATGGAGTTAAGTATAAAATAAAGAAAAATAAGACCAAGAGACTCAATAATGATATTAATGCAATAAAAAATGTACTGCCAGTAGACTGCAAATATATCCCTGGGCATTTTAGCAGCAGAATTTGAAGTTGTAACTTCAGACACTCTTCTTCAGCCACTTAAAAGTTCATCAGATTCTTTAGCAGATACATGAGCTGGAGTTGGAATTGTCATTTGCTTATGAAAACAGAGGTGGCCTACCTGAGACTCCTAACACAATAGAAATTCATCTTTCCTCTGCTTTGTGATGAACTAAATAATAGCCTTTCTGGAAAGATTAAGATTCTTCTTACAAAATTATTCTGATGCCATCCTAAAGCATAGCAAGTAAAGTAGCATTTTAAGGCCCTAGAAATTATTCCAGGTAGTTTAGTGAAGCAAGTTTTTGTCTCAGATGTTCACGTGAAGAAGAAAGCATGCACTGTCATTTGGACCTGCACAGCTTGTTTCCACCTGGACAGCCGAGTCCAGTTTGGAGCTATGAAAAGAGACAAAGGGAAGCAGATCTAGATAAAATGTTACAGAAGACGGGGCTGACCTTTATGCTTCACCAGCAGCAAGTGAGCAATTCTCCAAGCATTCATAAACGAGTCTGATCAACACATACTTTTAATTTGCAGAAAGCTTGACTTCAAAATGACTCATTCCTGCTTCTTACTGCTAGAGCACAGAGAACATTATATAAAACAGAATGCGAGATAAGGTTCTTGGATAACTGCGACTCCACTAACGATTAAACATTACACAATGAATTCAAGAATCCCGTCTCTTATTTGTCTCTTATAATATAGCTCCATAGGATCAGAAATAAGATCAAAGATCAGGCATAGATAGAATTGAACAAGAAATGAACTAAATGCACACACTTTTATTAATGACCTATTTAAAAGCTCAATTCAAAGAAGAAAGAAATGATATAAAAGGAGACTGGGATAAGACGACACTGTGATGGTAATAAACTATAACTTCCTGCTTTTTATGACAGTTGGCATTTGCAGAGCTTTGACTGAGTTTTGAGTCTGCTCTCTGTACGGCTTGCTAAATGTCCAATGTGCAGAGGTTATGAGCATTTCACTAACGGAGAGTAATGCATCTTCAAGTCTAACAGCATTCTCCATGTAAGATGTTTCACGAGAAGTATTTTCAGAGTGCTTTTGACAAAAACTGCCCCATCAATCTGTGTTCTAATACACAGCTTCCTTGCTACCTATGAATTCCATCATCAGGGAGTATTTGTTAGAAATATGGTTGAGGCATGCTTAATGTGAATCAAAAGCATGTTAGGACTGTTATCATGTTTCTCTCTGTTTAATCCATCCTTTATCACAGGACCACTAGATGTAGCTATTAAAATATCCTTCTCCTGTCAAGTCGAAAAACAGATTGCTTTAGAGCGACATTCATGACCTTTTACTATTAGGTATCAACTAACTTTTGCAACTTTATTTCCTATTTTACTTCTTCACGAATGCTAAGACACAAATAAATTAACCTACTTGCCAATACCCAAACGCATCGTGTACATATTCATCTCTGTTTCTCCCCAACTGTTCTTCATCCAATAATGCTTTTAACAATGCATTTTCCTTCTTTTAAAATCCTCCTAGGGACTTCTGTGGATATATTTTTTCTTAATCCTTTCCCTAACTAAGATATAATTGCCATTTTCTTTCTTTTCCTTTGGTATGTTATTTGCACTTTTACAGAGCATTTGTGATTTTAAATTAACATCACCTTTGGCTGTTTAATAATATCATTTTGTAATAATGGGAAATATTAGCTACACTGATCAAAACATATGGACTAATTATTGTTGTTATTGTTATTATTATTACATATTATTATTATTATTATTATCTGGGGATAAACCTACAAAATGTTTTGAATGTAGAAGAAAGCAACTAGAATGATATACTATTTAGAAACTATGTCATGAGAGAAAGGGATGGAGGGACAGTCCATAGGTCTTTGGAGAAAAAAATTATAAAATGAAAAATATCAGACAGCTTCAAATGTTCAAAGGAACAGATATTCAGTGTTTTTGAAATGTTGTTATTTAAAAGATAGTGTATTTGGTGGAGTGGCGTTAATCCTGTGTTCAAGAGTTGCTATAAGAATCAATGGCTGCAGCACTCAAAGCTGAATTTAGAAAAGAATTTTGTGGCCAAACTCTAAAAGGTGAAAAGGGCTGCCTCGTGAGGCACTGCACTAGCAGACTGATTATATACAAACATAAGCTGCATAATCATCTCCAAAGACTACCATTGAAGTAATTCTTACATAAAATGACTTGTGTGACTTCTAAGTTTCCTTCAAAGGCTATGATTCTGAGATTCTAGAGATGTCTATGTTAAGCTTTTCATTAGAGCATCTGACATAGCATGTTTGTGCACCTGCTAAAACTGATTTAGATCTATATAGAATGGCCTACAGCCCAATACAGAATCACATAGAATGCCAAAACATAGCCTCCCTATTAGATGAGAAAGATTACATTAGGATGCTCTCCAGTGTTTTAATACACAGTTTTCTATTCATTTACATTTAGTTATTAGTCTAGAAAGTCTACAGGAAAAAGAACCCAATGATGAATCTGTAATCCTTAAATATTTACAGTATACAAATAGTTGTTTATCATTACCAACATTTGATCAGGTTCTAGAAGAAAACTGATTTCATTAAAATTTTATATAAAACAGAATGTACTTCTCTGTAAATGCACAGTACATAAATATCATAAATACAGTTTATCATTAGATCTTGAGAAAGACAAATGTAAACCTTTTCAAGAATACCTTTTCCAGGAGACTTTACCATGCATAACAATTTATTTAGTTTTTTTTCAAGACTATCATTAAAAGGCAAAAAAAAAAAAATAGGCAAGTTAACTTATGTCCCAAATTGTTGCCTTGACAAAACTTCTGGTTTGTTTTATTTAAAGTAAGCCTAATGAGCTCTAGTCTATATGGCATGACAGAGCCTTTACTTCTTATCTGTGCAGAGGGAACAACGTAAGCAAAGACATGGGATGGAACAGGGTGTCTGGTGACAAGATCATGTTTTAGACAGACAACTATGATTACCATGTTGAAAAGGGATTGGACAGGTGCCAGCTGGAGGCAAGGCCACTGATTTGTCTTTTGGGATTACCAAGGTGAGAGTTAACAAAAATTTAAACGAGGATAGACAAAAATGTGGCTAAGAAAAGACATAGACAAAACGTACCCTCCTCTTCTTTTTCTTTACCACTTAGCCTGCCACTAATGTGGACTTCCAGCATCTATTGGCTGGATTACTACAAATTCCCACTTTTCTAACTTCTTTCTTTAAAATTATCACGCTCGACATACATTTATAGGTTGAAATCATGAACAAATGAATAATGTCAAATAAATTTTTCTATCAGCCATTTTTCATGATTTGTTCTCCTCATCAAAATACTCATTGATTCTCCATTCCTTATAAGATATAGTTCAAATTAAAAGTCCATTCCATTTTGACACCAATCTAATAGATTTCTTCAGCTTCCTTGTTACCCATTTTGTCTCAACCGTTCATGTCAGACTGCCTAGACTTTTTACATATCCAAAATGCAATATATGAATTTTTACCTCTATACCTTAGCTCTACCATTCCCCTCCCTATGTCTCTCTACATACTCATATTATGCCATCCTGCAAGATCTAGCTCAATTTACAATTCTTCCATAAAACCCTTATATCATTTTAGTCCTTACGCCATAATCCCTTCCTCTGAACTGTTAAACAATTTCTGTCTCCAAAAGTTATTTTGTCATTTATTGAATTGATTTTAATAATATGAAAATATAACAAGCAGACAGAAATAACATGTATTGTTTAAAAGCTTGATTGTCTTTATAAGGTGTAATTTATGTCCACTTTTTGTCTTTTACTGAATTCACCTATTGCCATCTTATTCATTTTGCATTAAAATATTTTTAATAGGGCTTATTGGTGGCTGTTTGACTGAATTCAACTTCCTTCCTTCTACCAAAAACTGGTTAGTACATGCTGTGTATATTAGCATAATATTTTGGATTATATATCAGCCTGGTAGCTTCATAAAAGATGCTTTTTAAGCATAGCTAATTTTTTTTTCTCCAAAGCATATTTACATTTCCACTCACTCTGCTTTCCCTGGGTCTTGTTATAAATTTCTTTTGTGTCCCCAAATGTGACCTATCACAGCTATGTGTTAGCACTGTATAATTTTCTTAAGATGAGAAGCTGCAGCTGCCTGATTCTATTAATTTACTCATCAAACCATGTTAATATTACTTAAAATAGAAGTTAGCCTTTTTATAACATGGCACATTTTTTTAACATGTATATTTACATGCTAAAAAATTTGCTTTATTTTCTACTGTATATTATGAATGTTTGAAATAAAGTGCTTTATGATAAAATACCATGTTACCAATGGTAAAATGTGTAAAATGCAGAAAGTACAAAACAGAAAATTTCACCATAGTCCTACTGCTCTCATATAAGCATTGCTTAAATTCCAATGCATTTTCTTCTCCTCTTTTTTTAGCATATTATCAACATAAATGTGATCATATATTACATTATTTATATCACATACATTTTACTTAACATTATACATAACCATTGCCCACATTATTGCAAATTCTTTGCAAACATTACTTCTCAACAGTTGAAAGATCATCCCTGATAGAAACAACTTAGTGTTGCAGGTCCTTCTTCATGGGAATCTGTGTTCTCCTTCAGCTCATGGGTTCTGAGTCTTAGGAGTGCCTCAGGACAGAAAACTAAGCACAGTAGTCTAACTTCATATAGGATATCTGACTTTATTCCTTTTCATTTTGGGCTGAATATTTTAAACAGTACTTATTGTCTCCCCATCCATCTCTCATATAGGAACACCATGTTTAGTAACCATATCCATAGCTCCCTGAATGCCATGCCGTTATGGGTACCAATCCAATCTTGCCACTCACTATAATGATTGCATCAAACATATTTCTTATGCTTAAATGCCATCACCTGGCCAATATTATTTCTGAATCGTATCATGCCCATTGCTCAGGAAATCCTTTCACTGACTTTCTCTTCCTCAAAGTCCATTTGATTACTACATCTCCTGAATTTCTCAAAAGCCGGACATATTGCACCCTCCAGTGTATGCTTTCCCAAGAGTATCTCATCTTGTTTTACCACAGGTGAAAGTTTTAAGAATCCTAGTTCTACAATAGTTCTATAGTACACCCAGAACCAGAGATAGGATCCTCTTTGCCAGCCAGTTTATGTGTTATTTAGCTGAACTGAATGTTGTTCTTGCCATTAAGGAGCTCATTATCTAGTTGAGAACAGTGAGGAGATACATGTAAATTAACCATGTCTATACAAGGACAGAAAAACCATTTTCTGTGGTTTCAACAGAAAATATTTGCGATTTTCCCAAGAGTGAAAATCCAAGAGTCTTAAATCCTAGGAATAAACTAATGAATTCCACATGTTATAAAGCACTAGTACTTGTTATATTAGTATTTAACCATTATCTTACAACCTGGAAGAACAAAAGCAGGGACTATAAACTTTGAAAATTGCCTGTAGTCTCTTAAAAGGTTAATAATTTATAGAAAATGTGGGGGAAAGTTTTCATCCCACCTAACTTTAGTTGGTCAGTTTTATATGATCTGCCAAGATAGGCTGATTGATTACATTATATAATAATTGTATTTTGTTCTAAAGGAATAATCTTCTTGTTGTATAGGTTTACTTAGTTTCTCTTCTTAAGCACAGGGCAGGGGATAAGTGCCTGGGCAGGACTGACTTTAGTCAAGTGCCTTCTCTGACTAGGTATCATGCCAATCTCTTTCATATATGTTATCTTGTTTAATCCTCATAATACCACCAGGTGGAAGGTATTAACCTCAGTTTTCAGATGTGATAACAAAGACTAGGACCAGCTAAGCAGTCTATCTGAAATTGAATCTGGATGTGACAGAGGGAAGATTTAAGCCCCGGCGTTCTTGATTCTAAAGTTTGACCTATTCTAGCAATTGTCAAGAGGAAAGGCAATATTGCTTTCAACTATATCCTATATAGTTGTTCTCCAAACAACTCTTTATGAGGAAAGCAGGCAATCAAAACATGACTTTCTCAGTGGTTAGCTTTGGTGAAAGAAGATTACTCCTTTCTTCCTTATGTGGCCTCAAGATGAAATACAAATCAGTGTCACTTCTCTCACCCTAGATCCAATTTAAGAATGTTTTGTGTTTTTAAAATTAGGTTATTAGTAACATTATGGGAAGCCTCCAAGAGAAAATGAAAGAGAGGGGATAGTTTTCATTCCAATGCTAACATATGAGCTTCCAGTAAATAACTCCAAAAACAGGACCTAACAATAAACAAAAAGAAGCCTTAAAAGGAGAACCTTGAGCCACATGGGAAATGTAGCCTTCACTCAAACACATAAATTATGAGACTAAGGGATAATGAAGAAACTCTCTACTTCTGCATGGACTGTGACCTATTCTCAGAAGTAGAGGGGCTTACTTTGGAAGCAGCAATGTCTAAAGAAACCAGAACGGCAAAGGAGAAAAGGCAAACCAAAGCAAAGGAATTTCTGGGAGCTCTCCATGGTACTGCTCAATGCAGCCTGTCTCCTTCTATGCAGCACTGGAGTCATATTAGCTATTCTTTGAGTTAAGGTCTTTTCCAGTTCTAAATACTTATGAAACTGAAAACAAACAAACAAACGAAAAAACATCTCTTATGGTTTGCAGCAGAGTGCTTCCACTCTCCTTTCCCTTACCAAATTACATCTCTAAGTTCAGCATATAGTAATAACCCACGATGACGCTGATCATCTATCCCATGTTGAAACAGCAGGCTTCAGTGACCACTAAATGTAGTTTGTCTCCCAGATGTAGCAACCGATTATTGTCCTGCATGGAATAAAATATAATCTTCTTAGCCATTTTAGGAGAGATAATGGGCTGACCAGAGGTATCTCTTTGAAGTCTTCTTTTGAAACCAGATGATAAAGCTGACTGAATGACTACCCATTTGCAAATAAACCTGGTTTACTAAGCTTTACAGTCTTAGGTTAGGTCTGCTTATACTGATTTGCAAATAATTATGAGTTTATTCCTTAGAATTTTTATTTCTGGAAACAAAAATTTTCCATATTTCACTCCAGAAAAATATCTCTAAGGATTTAAAGAGCATAATAATAACAACAACAAAATCTACCACATAGGAGCAAAATAATTTCTCTCCCAGAGCCTCATGTAAAGTAAATGATGGCTTATGACTTCATTTCTATCATCCTGTGATCCTATACTAGATAATGACTGGCTTTAAGGTGGTAAGGAGTTTCCAAATCAATATGGCAAACTGAATAAGTACAATTTCCTCACCTCCATCCACAAAGTTAAGTGATAGTAAACAGTACAAACTATAATAAATTTACAACAGCATTGAAAACTAAATGAGGCAGAGTTACCTTATTAAATCAGACATTTGATAAAATTTTGGAAGATAAAAATACATGCAGTTCTGACTTCCACTTCCAGCAAGATGAGATAGTCATACTTTTCCTATTCTTCCTATTCATTATAACTAAAAAACATGGGCATTATATGTAAAACAAACATGAGAAGACTATCAAGGATGAATGGAGGAAGGCAGACCAACTAGGGATATTGGGACCCAAAGAATGACATGATGGTAAATTGCTTGAGTTTGATTTTGCCACATATATCCCAGATTTAAAACTCAGGAAACTGATAACTAGAAACTCCAATCAGCAGAAAGAAAACGAAACAAAACAAACAAAAAACCTTATAATAGCTGCTTTCGGTGGGCAAAGGACCAGGAAATGAGTATACTAACGTACAAACTTTTAGGCCATAACTACTCTACTAAAACCAAATACCACAGGAAAAAAAAAAAATGTGACCTCACTCCCATCCACACCAGCAAAGAGGAAGAAGTGAGCCTAGAGTTGCACCTTCACCAAGTTGTAATGAGGGGCCCCACCCTCCAGCAGTGTAGTGTCACCCACCAGTGAGTGAGCAGCCAGGACTTTCATTCCTGTTTCATCAATGTTAATATCCTGGTTGTGAGATTGTGTAATATTTTTGCAAGATGTTACCATTAAGGAGAACATATGAGATCTCTGTGTTCTTTTTCTTACAACTGCACATGAATCTATAATGATCTGAAAATGAGAAAGAAAAGCTTAATAAAAAATACATGTGGTCATGAAACTTTATGATACACAGAGAATTAAGATCACAGATACAAAGACCATGTTATAGGAGTACCATAAAAGGTATCAGAGAAAAATTGAGAGGAAAGAATAATAAAAATGTTTCTTTTACTAACTGAAGGACACATTAAGGTCTGGTGGACACATAAAAAGATCTGCTCTGAGATGCATGCTTGTAAATGCCAAAGACAAAGAAAGATCCTAACATCTTTTACATAGAAAGTACAGGTACCTACAAAGTAACAGAAATTTGAAATGAAGCTTCTTACCAGAAATAATGGATGCCTAACATCTATGAATTAATGATTTTAAAGTACTAAGGGAAATTTATTTTGAATCCATATTTCTATATCTAGAAAAACTATCAATCAATGTGAAAGCAGAATAAACATATTTTAAAGAATGCAAATACTCTCTACAATTTTACCTCTCCGGTACTTTTTCAAGGTGAATAAAAAAAATATGAAAAGAGAAAAGGATTCAAGGATTTAAGGAAATAACACCCAAGAAGTAGCTAATATAATACAAGAGTGAAATTTAAAAATGTTCCAGGATGACAGGTCTAATATAGACCTAAATGTAAACATAATATAGAACCAATATAGACCTAAAAAGCAAGAGATAAAAATCATAACATGAAATAAAGAGCTCCTAGAATACCTTCAAAAGGAAAGTAGATTCTTTACATTATATAATATGATTGAAAAACTAGGTCCTAACAATGTAACTTTTAATTTATTTATTTATTAATTTCTGTACTAAAATTATATTGACTTTTCATGTTTTAATGATATGACTAAACAATAAGTGTAACTACAACTGGTCTTTAAACCACTTGATAAATATTGACAAAAGAGTGAATGCTGGTGGACTCTACATCCTAAAGTTTGACAGTGGTTCTATTCTCTAAGTTCATGCAACAAGATTTATGAGTGACATCCTTTCTGTGTGTTAGTATCTAATATTCTTTTCTGGGAGTTTCTCCAGACAGGTCATCTCATACAAAAAAAACAAACAAACCGAAAAAAGTACATACTGTCATTTTATGAATATTAAATTTCAAATTCAGAGGATGTCTACCTTCAAGGAAAAGCTACAAAAGCATCACTATAGTTTTCTTGGACAGAGTTATAAGACTGTAGAGCTATGATTTACCTTTTTCTCCTTTTAAATTCAGGATGGTTGGAAATACTCATCTTAGGAGAGTTGAATTGATTGAATCACAGCTGTGTTGCCTTAGTTATAGGAATATAGTTACAGTGACCTAGCTACATAGAACTGTCAGCCCCCTATCTAGGCAAAACTCATCAGTTATAGAGATCGCAGTCAGTACATACAATGAATTGCAGGAAAGATAGATTTATTGCTTTGTGATTGTATATAGGAATTAAACTTCCTTGAAACACTAATTATCACCACTTCCTTTCAGAGAACATATACAAACATGGCATGTAGAGATGACTGAAGAGTCATCACTGTTATTAGGTTGGTGCAAAAGTAATTGCAGTTCTTGCAATTATTTCTAAACTTTTAAACCGCAATTACTTTTGCACCAACCTAATATTTAAGGAATCAGCATTGTAAAAGACAGTACAAGATATACGCCATTCCCCTCCTTCCTAAGATCACAGTTAGACTACATTTCTTCATATCCTTTGTAGTTATGAGTATTCACTCAAATGATTTTTCTAGCCAATATAATTAAAAAGGAAGCTGTATACTCTGTTTTCAGATCTGGCCCATAGAAATATATGTGATCTTCCAAGCTTTATCACCTTAAAGGGAAACGGAACGGAATTGAGCAAAAGGACCTTGGAAAGCCACACAAAGAAAACGGCAAGGCCATGAGGCGGAAGGAAGGCGGGTCACTGACTCACTACGAGAATCACCATACATTGATCAAAAGCACCTGACTGGACTTTGCAGCCAGATGGTTGAGCCAATGTACACAATTTGGTTTGTTGCAGCAGTTATCATACTTTATAGAACTACCCCACACTCACCCACATCTTAAAATTCTAACTGATTGCAGCCTTTCAAAATTCAGTTGACTTTAAACCATAGAAACAGTTATTAACTGCATCAAATAATATCCCAGGATAAATTCAAGGAGGCCTTCCTCTTATTAGTTTATCGTGGCTTCTCTAACTGCAAATATGAAGGAAATTAAATCCATTAAAAACAGACCTTCAGAATAATTATAATAAAGGAGTATTCTAGTTTTCAGATAAAATTTAAGAGAATATAGCAAGAGATGAGACAGAAGAATCACTCACCTCCAAGGTTCTGGGAACATAGTACCAGAACTTTAAATTTTAAGAAACCAAAAATGACACCTCAATTTGAGATTTCAAAAGATTTTGGTTTAAATGCCCACGAGATTAAATTTATGAAGGTGAAATGACTAAACATTTGAAAGATAGACATGTCAACTTTATCAACATCTATAGAAAAAACTGATGGCAGTAGGATCCTAAAGTAATTTTTTTCTGGCTTTTCTGAGGACTGATTTACAAATAGAAATTTTATATACTTAAGGTGTATAGCAGGACATTTTGTTATGCATGTACATTGCAATATAATTGCCACAATCAAGCTAATTAACATATTTATCACCTCATATAATTACCTTTATGTGATGTGGTACAAATACTTAAGATCTACTCTCTTAGCAAATTTCAGGTATACCATACATTATTATTAACTATATTCACCATGGTGTACACTAGGTCTCCAGAACTTATTCATCTTCTAACTGAAAGTTTGTACCCTTTGACAAGCATCTCCCCATTTTCCCCACCATTCTACACCTGTTACCATGAGTTCAATTTTTTTAGATTCCACGTATAAGTGAGATCATACAGTATTTGTCTTCTGTGCCTGACTTACTTCACTTAGCATAATGTCTTCCAGGTTCATCCATATTGTTGCAAAAGGCAGGATTTCCATTGAATAGTATTCCATTATATACTATTCCCATGAATAGTATTTCATTACATCTAAACTAATTTTTTGAAAGTATACGTAAATGTTCACATTTACCAGTTTTGATTTGAAGAGAGTGAAAAATGATGTTCCTCTGGGATAGAACAGTATGTCAAGATGGATTTAAGTTGCTACTAAAAAGAGTAAAAGAGAACTTGCAGTTACTCATCTTTTTTTTTTTCCTCTAGTTAAGGACATGTCTCAACAAAGCCAATACAATTAAATGCAGATTAGCTCATATTATTCATTCAGTTTTTTATTATAGATAATTACTTTCTATCCATTTATCATTATCTCAATGACTCAGACCAAAAGATTGTTATTCGCTTCTTTCCCTTTTGTTGCTTCAATTATTGGGCAATTGGAAGCTAAATGATAACTAGTCTTTTTTTCAGTAGTTGAAAGTATAGAGTTATTAAATTTCATTGCTAATTACTGATACTGTCTTGTAAGTATGTGTTACTAACTCTAGAACACTCTTCTCTTCAATTTTCTCATGGTTGACACCAACTTTCTATAACTAGACATTTTAAACAGATTTAGCTGCTATTCAAAAGAAATAAATAGCAATTTAATACAAGAAAAATACTGATATGTATACATATACTGGGGTGCCAAAAAATGTATACAAGTGGACACTTTGGTCAATGTTGCTCAAGCAGTAGTTTGCCATAATCAAAAGTATCTGGATGCTGAAGGTAACCACTTTGAGCATCTCTTATAATTGCTGAAGTCAAACATGACTTACATTCACCTTTTTTTTATTGGTATATATTGAGTAGTACAATTTTAACAGTTTTTTCCTTTCTTAAAATGTATATACATTTTTTTGGCTCCCTCTGTATATGTATATATGGACATGTATGTGTGTTGTCTGCGTGTGTGCATATATACGTGTGTGTGTGTGTAAAGGTTATATATCTTTAGCCTGCTTGTTGAACTAAATATTATATATAGCTTTTGCATGCCTATTGTCAGCTTTTAAAAAGACTTCAAATGCCCTACTTCTGGGTACTAAACCTCTCAGCCAAACCACCACATTTTCACACTATGAAAAAAGCAACTTTAAAGTTTTCACTCATTTTGTTTTAGGTTAAGTAACAACTGAAAGGTAGCACACTTAGCTCAGACAGCTATGCATGTGATGAACAAAATGTCACGGTTTTTACATGCTGCCCTTGTCACTGTTTCTCAGTATGGTTCTGCCTGCATATACAAACTACGGAAATAAATGCTCCCAACTCCAGGCTGTATGAATGAATAAGGTGCATGAGCCTCTGTGTTCATTTTCAAAAAGATAGGCATTGTTTCAGTCCCCTCCCTTCAATGTACCATAATGCTGCATTAGTTTACAGGGTAGCTTATATGCAAAAGGTTTCTAGCATGTAGTTTACAGGATAGCTTATATGCAAAAGGTTTCTAGCATGTATCATCCTGAGCATTAGAAGCCTGGAAAGTATTGGCAGGTTAAGGACCATTGTAAGGATCACTGTTGCACAGCAACAATAGAGTCCTATTGTTTTATTATGAATCCCTAATTTACTCAATCTCTCACAGAATTCCTTTTTAATATTCTCCCTAAACCATCCTACACACACACACATACACACACACACACACACACACACACACACACACGCACACGTGCAATTTCAGAGCTGCCAGAAATTGTGGGTAAGATTTGGAGGACTCAATAAGCTAAAGCTAGACAAGGTAATGGAGCTTCTCACCCGCCAGCCTTGGACAGTGATGTTCCAAGTCATTAGCATGTTCTCTGTGTTTGGCAAAAACCCCTAGGTAAGACTGAGCTTCCAAACAGTCAGAGCCAGGATTTATAGCAGCAGCACTTTCTGCCTTCCACATGAGTGACCAGAGCTTCAGCAGACTGGGTGCTGTTCAGAACACTGGACCCTTGAGTCAAAAGAAAGGGCCGGCATTAAGTAGTGAATTAATTACACATTCTTTATTCTTTCACAAGTCTTGGTTATTAAGGGCTCTTACAATATCTGGCACTGATTTAGGCACTTTGGGATGGCCCTACATCTGAGTCTTAATGTAGCAATTCAAAGAGCTATTCAATTCTTTGTTACAGCCAAACCCCTTGCCAACAGAGCCACATCTTGACTACATTATGTACTTTTCAGCAGATGGAGTTTGGGGATTCCTGTGAAATTGTGAAAGCAAAAGCACACACATGGCAGGACAGAGCTAGGGGGATAACAGATAAATATATCCAAAGGGCAAAGAACAACACAGGCAGAGTGAGGATAATCTTTTCTTTCTTAATTCACAAGAGATTCTGGGTTCCTAGAGAGTTTGAGCTTTTCATTATTAAAGAGGTTTTAAGAACAGTAATATTTTACAAGATAAAAATAAAAATAAAGCAACTGCGATCAAAAACTATTAAAAGCACATCACTTCACTGTAAATTCAAACAGTCTAAGCTGTTCCAGGTATTTCCAAACATTTCATGTTTTAGTTGACTTCCCAAGCAGATATCTTAGAGTCTATAAGTCACACCCACTTAATCCTATATTGATTTTCTAAGATGCTTTCTGTTACTATAACTACCCTAATCAATTAACTTCTTGTAGGTAAAAGAACAATTTTCTCTTTTTTTCCTTTCCAATGAAACCTGAATACTTAATTTCCACAAAAATATCTGATGTCGCCTCTTATCTATCTAAATACTACATTGTGTTGGCAAAAATGTTTGATGCTTTTCATTAAAACAAAACAAACAACAACAAAAAAAGTTTGAATATTCCACAAACAGAGAAAGCACACAGGATTGCTCAAACCAATGAGTGACTTACAAATTTGGGGTTGTATTGATATAAGTTCTCTCCAGCTATCGTAAAAGCACTTTTCCCTTGACCTCAGTCACAGGGAACTGGGAGTCTGGCAGTGACTCAAGGAAGAAGAAAATGATTGTGCCAATTGGTGTCAAAAAAAAGGACAAGGCCACAAGCCCGCCATTTGTGAATTCGTTAGCTAGCTTTGTTTTGTTTATCCCAATAAACAAATTTCACCTGTATTAAAATGTGAGGATTTGGCATAAGGGAGGGAAGTCACCCTAAAAGGAGCCTACTCACTTTTTCTTAGTCACAGCTGTGGAAACAATAGAAACAAGATTCAGTAGAGACATTGGTGTTTGGTGTCAGCCAATCTGGACTCAACACTGGACAGAGGTGGAGAAAACTGGGGTTTCAAACTCCCTAAAGTTTCACTTCCTGTCCTACGAAATGGGATCAATACAATCATCTCCAAGGTAGCTTTGGGGTTCTCTAGATCTAACCCCTCCCTCCTTTGATCCAAGTCCATTCTTTTCCCTGAGAGATCTTCCCAAAGCAGAGGAGTGACCAGGTCACTTTCCTGCCAGAAAGCCCCCCATGTCTGGAGAACACAGGCCACACCACATAAGTAGTAGCACGCTGTCATTCATCCCATCAAGCAAGGGCTCAGCCTACTTTTCCCGTCTCATCTCTGGTCATTCACCTCAATTCATGTCTCACTCTAACCTATCAAAATAGATTTATCACATACTTTCAACCTCTTATAGCTGTATGTTTGTTCAAAGCACCTCCCCAAAGTTCCCCTGCCCAAAATGCTCTTCCTGTTCTTGTCCACTTGGCAAACTCTTGCTCAACCCTCAAGGTCAAGGATAGCTCCACAATTACCACTTTTCCAACTGTACCTGGAGCTTCTCCCAAAAGAAACAAAGAGTAATTTTCACCAGGTGAAATGATCTCAATTTTTGCTTGACTTTCAACATGAAAAAACATTTTACTGGCATCTAGCATGAAAATATCTAGATGCTATTTAACCACACAGTGAAGTGATTTTTAAAGAACGCAATCTGTGTATCTATAATCTGAGCACTAAAAGCAAAATATGATTATTCAGATTCCCAAAGTCAATCAACTAGGTAGGTAGTCACTAAATTATGAGCTCTTCACAGTCCAGGTAGTCACTAAATTATGAGAAAACCAGCACACATGCAGAGAAATAAACCACCTGAAAAATGAGCTCATACACATCAATTACTCTCAGCATTGATGTCACCTGCTAGGTGTAAGATGTATCATTTCTAATATAATACTTTAAAATAGGTATGAATGAACAGACAGATTTAAACAAGTACAGGAATTTGCCCAAGTATTTGATATATGACAGGGTTGTCATCCAAACCCAGCTCTGTCTGCCTTTAAAGCCCATTGTATTTCTACCCTTCCACACTGTCTCTCTATTGGCCTTGCACTATGATCATGGGTGGATCTTCTAGCAATGGTCTATGTGTCTTTATTCAAGGTATCAGGTGCTATCTCTAGTCGAGTCACTCAAAATACTCTTTTGTTTGAGGAAAAAGGGTTCTGGTGTGTAAAGATAGAGAGGTTATGCAGTCACTTCAAGAGGAAGAGATGAGGCTTCTTCAAAACACAGTTACATCCCATTAATAATACACACCGTTAGGGTTCCTCTCTGGCACTAGGCCCATTGGTAAATAAAAGTAACATATTATAGCAGAATTATGACATGATGTAAATCATCACTGAGTTATTAAAAATATCCTCATCTCTTAATTTCCCTAACTGGGTCAATTGAAGGCGTTTATTATTGTGGTGTGTTGGTTGTCTTGCTGATGGTAATAGTTGTGTTTAGTGAACTAAAATTGTGAATATATCTTTAATTCAAACATTTTATGGTCTTATGTCAATCTCAAATATAAGTTTATTCATTCTCTGAATGAAATATATCAATACACAATAATATTACTCACATAACAAATGCAAACAAAAGACTTGATTAGATAAGTCAGAAAATGTAACTTCAATCTAAAACTAAATATGAAATCATGCATGTTACAATGGAATGTTTTTAGCACATTTTGTAATCCTATTCAAAATAACCATTGTTTTTAGATATACAGACATAGACAGAGATACAGATATAGACATAGATATAGAGCATTTTAAAAAATCAATTTGAACTGGAGAAAACACTGAGTTTAAAGGTGAAGAACATGTCAAATTTATTGGCAGGAAAATCTCCTTTAAGTGACTTCCTAACTGGCAGACAGGAAGAATCAACCCTGCTTATTCAGTCTGGGTCCTGGGAGAAAGTAAAGGAGATTGAGACATTTATGGGGAATTGAGATAAGACAGTTCCTTGTGTGCAGCCAGTACAGGTCCCTGCAGATCGGGGGACCGTTTTTTTCTCTAACACAAGTACAGTAGTTAAATCTGACTATAGCACTTAAAGAAGTTCTGATAGTGGCTATGGCTAATGGAGAAGCTCCCAAACATGTCGGAATTGTCAGTTTTTTCTCCTGCAATAACTTCTCACATTACTACTAAACGTCTCCATATGGTATGTAAGTTGGCAAATAGCAAGGTACTAAGTCTATCCTTAAGGTGGTTTTTTTTAAATTTCTTAGAAATAACATGAGATCTCCAGTCCTTCAGGCAGCTATAGGCCTTGTCTACCGTTAGTGCAAAGAGAAGACAGGTTACATAGAGATAACAATTCCTAAAATCTAGGTTATTATTCTTTGTTAAGTAACATGGTGGTAACCAAGTTTCTTTACAAAATTAATAACACTTTATATACTGTTGAAACAGGGCAGAATTAGGACTGATTCTACGTGATATACACATTTCCAAACATGTGTTATCTTGTGCACTCTTCCAATCCTTATTAACTGTCTCTATGGAGTTTTTTTTTAAAAAAAAGGTGTCGTTCAAGAAAGGAGCAAGGGTGACTTACCAAGTGTAAGTCAGGAAACCTGCACTGGAAAAAGCCTATGCAGAGATGAAAGATCAGTGTGTTTTATTCACTCCAGAGGCAAAACTCAAGCTGTGAATTCAATTTAGTTCAGATGTCCTGACACCTGGAGAGGTGGCTCATTTTTAGGAAGTAATCAGCCATCAACTCAGGTGCCTATAGATAGCCAGAAATTACTGTGGAGCAGAGATCTGGAAATTCCAGCTTATTTAACATTTAAAAAAAGAAAGAAAAAAAAAGTTTAACATCCTGGCCTAATGAATGACAAAGTTATTTTAAAACAAGTAATATTTTCAGTGGTAAAAGTTATAAAAAATAACTGTTGACTTACAAACTTCTGAAATGCATGTTGAACATACAGAGAATAAAAACTGAATAACATCACTCGAAAGTTAATTTGAAAATCTTTTTAATTTTTTTAAATTTAATCCATAGATATTGTATATAATGGAGCATGAAACAAGTTAAAAGACAGCAGAAGAAGGACATCCTAAAACTTCAAAAGAAACTGTCACTAGTAGGTTTATGACATGCCACTAAATAATGACTGATTTTCCACTTTATAATTCCCAACCAGTTAAATGTCATTCACTGGAAGATGCACTGTTCCTGTAGAAATTCTGTGTGACAGCTGTTTCACCAAAAAGAAAAAATTAAGTCTAGAAAAGTAATTCAAAACAGTAATTCCGTATCTTAGAGACCAAAAAACATATTGAGCAACATTCCAACAGTTTTTTAGGTAACATAAAGATGCCAGTCATATCCCAAATTCACCACTTTAAATGAAATAATGGAGCAAACCTTTAACTAATTAACTAATATACAAAGAAATGGAAAAAGAAACAAGCCTAACTAGCTAACAATTAAAATCCAAAAGATGTTGCTTGTTCTGATTATCAAGATAAACCATCTCAGGTTATCATCCATATTTATGTTTAGGCTCAGTGAGATCTTATGCCAACTATCACAAATCCTCCTCTATGGAAAGGGGCACATTCTTCAGCGTTTCATCCAAAATCTTTTGCCCCGTTAGTGTTTGAACGTTTGTGCTTGAAAACTATACAAAAAGATTTTTTTTTATTCTTCAAGTAAGACATTTTACTATGCTAACACATTAGGTGTTCTAACACACACACACATAGGAGACCAAGAAAGTGAGTAATTTGTAAACCTTTACCTGAAGGCCTTCAATAGCCAATCGCAGCATGCTGGGTGTAAGTTTAGAGGCCTGCTTGAAGGTGAAGTTACTCCAGTCTATGATCAAAACAAACCCATTCACTTGAAGCTCAGGATCTTCAATCATGGCTTCTAACGACAGTAAGATTGCACGCAAAATATCCACCAGTGTGTACCTAACAGCAACAGAAAAGCACAGCGTTAAATCTGACAACCACTTTTGTAGAAACTATAGAAAGGTTTAATGCACTAAAAACTCCTAAAAATTAAGCATGGTACTTTTAAGTAACCCAAGAATGTTCTCAGCAATACCGAAAGTTCGTATCCACATTTTTGAAAATTTGAGAATGAGATTTGAGGAGCCTCTTCGATAAACAATAACAGTACATATGTGAAGAGCTATGGTTAAAAGTGCCAACAGAGTTTAATTACTTGTATTGAGTTTGTATCAAAAAGATGAAAGAAAAGAAAGAAAGTGTACAGAGAAAAAGAAAGGAAGATCAATGAGAGCAAAAGGGAAAACCACCTGTCTATTTAACACAGGCCATCGGAATTTATGGGTCAAGTGTTTATCCTTTTCTGCCTTGCACCTTAACACAGCACCTGGCACATTGTACAAATCCAATAAATGCTCCTTATATTCCTGTAAAATGGACTAGAGTGCAGCAACATTAACTGTAGGTTAAGACACTGCTCGACAAAGGCAGTGGAGGTAAGAATGGCGACAAGAAGCCAAATTTTAGAAATATTTCAGAAGTGAACTTGTTAAAATTTGACAATTAGAATTAGGGACTAAGACTGAGGGAAAAACAAAGGATGACACAGATTCTAGCTTCAGAGCCTGAATAAATGGTAACATCTGTAATCAAAATCAATAATGCACAAAAGAGGATTCAGTTGGGGGTGGCTGGAAACGCAGCTTGGGATCGGACCTGTTGGACTTGGGAAACATATAGTGCAAACAATTGGTATCAACTAAACATCTGAAAAAAAGTAGATCCTAAACTAAGGGAGAGCTCCAGGTTGAAAATTCTGGAATCAAAAGCAAACACACCCTAAATTCAGGGAAGTGAAGGAAGTAACGCAGTCAGAGTTGAGAGAAAAATGAGATAATTATTCTAAGAAGGGAATTTCAGCATTTTAAAAGGAATCAGCAAATGTATGGAATAGGTCAACCATTTCAATTTTTGAGCACACCACATTTCAAGTTGTTTTCTCCTCAGACATTCAGGTAGAGATGTCCAGGAAAAGCTTGAGAAAGAAATCTTGAACTCAGGAAGAGTTGGGGTGCGAGGGTGGTGGAGTGGGAATAGAAATTACTGGCATTTCGTGGAAGTGATGGCCTCACCAGGAAGACAGTATGAGACAGTGAATACATGAGAGAATAGTAATGTTTTTACTTCCAGAAGCAGTTGGAGGCTAATGGAGAAAACATTGTAGTTCAGAATGGAAGGAATAAATTATCAGTGATACTTCAGGTGACTTCTCACATTCTCTGAGTCTCATTTCCTTCTCTGCTGGAATAGGATCTCTCTGGGATTCCAGCATTAACCAAGCATAGGGTATGGTGTCTTCTCTACCCCTCATTTGCTGTGTGGCCCTGGGCATGTCATTGATTTATAATTCTGAGGCTCAATTCCATTAGCTGAGAAAGTGGAAGCACCTGTGCTCACGTCACTGGCACTGGTAGGGGGTGGGCGATGGAGGCAGGAAGGGAAGTCAAAGGCATGATCCAGGTGAAAGCTTTCGCACAATGCTAGGTGTACAACAGATGTAATACATGTTGGATGATTGGAATACACACAGCGTATTTTTGTGTGTGTGTAATGTTAACCACAGATATAGTGTACAGGACAGGGTATCATCAGAACTGAAGAATATTTGTTTTTATCTTTTACTTGAAACCTGAATGATGATCTTTAGATAGCATATTACTATTGTAAAAGGCAAGATCAAGGGATTATTTTTAAATCTCTGGATAGTATACAGGCTGTTTACAATGCTAAGGACATGACAACCCAAAATACTTCCTGAATACACAAGAAAATAAAACTTTTGTAGAACTCTATTACTTGTTTGTCTTCAAATCAGTGAAATATGTATCGCTGGCCTATCTCCTTTTTTAAATATAATAACTTAACACAGTGTTATGATCAAAAGCCTATAAACCTATACAAACTGGAAAGTTCAAGCAAGCTATATTTCTGGTTAAAATGTAGACCTTCCTCTTAAAAAATACTCATTTTTAATTTCCGAAGTTTATAATAATATGATGGTAAAGAAAATTAAAAATTAGAAAAGTCCAACTCAGAATTTTTCCCTCATGATCCTTCTTGTTACCTATAAGAATACTGAATAGTATTACTACTAAGATAGGATTAAGTAAAACTTGAATCTGAAATCAGCTTTGGAAGGATGGTGCATTGTGTGTAGCAAGAAAAAAATCATGGCACCGGAAGGGCTGAAAACACGAGGCAAATTGTTTTCAGTAACACACTTTAACTAAGGTTTTACAAAACTGTGTCCAAATCAAGAGACAAATTTATGTACATATTATCATTCCAAAGAAACTGAAATAAGGCAAATCCCAGGATGAGCAATGAAGAAAAGCAGGTTTGCAAAGTTTTCAAGAGTAAATCTAACCTAGTTCTAAATTCTAATATCTTGCTCCAAAAAGAGAATCAAACGATCTTTACATAAATAAATCCTATCGATGTATAAGTTTAAGAAAAGAAACATAAAAACGCCCTCGCTAATTGCATTCATAGGGCAGGTCAACACCACTCTTGATACTGCAGCCCTGTTGTCAAACATGTCACATTACTACCATTAGCAGCTCAGCAGGTTAATCCGAAGCAGAACATTACTAAACGAGATCTTGCCAAAGTCTGTAAAATATCTTCCAAAGAAATGGAGTACTTTATGAATTTTCTCTCTTCAGGAATCCCACCATCATTCTTCTCTTTGAAATTATTTTTAACTGTTACAATTTATCAATTGTCAGCACAATAAGTATTCCACATGTTCATGTTTGGGGTTTTCACCCCAATCATAGGCACTCCACCATCTATTCTCCCCTTGTGTGTTGGAAGAAAGCCATAAATAACAAACTAATGCTGCTCTTGACTCCTGGTTGTGCGTCCCAAAATAGCATTAACTAAAGCCTGAATCTGAAATCTACTTGGAAAGGGTGATGCCAGCACATAGTAAGAGGAAGTAAGGATACAAGTAAAATATTTTACAACTGAGACACCAGCCTATGTAAACCATTGCTCTTGGAAGAGATCAAAACTGCTATGTCAAAACTAGATGGAGAAGACTTTGACATTCAATTCTCCTACTTACTAGTGTCTGTGCAATGAAGAGCAGGGAAGCTTCTACTGCTACTTCTGGCCATGCAAGGTTTTTGGGGGCCATGTGGCCTATGTTTCTCTCTGGGTTTCACAGAGTTGTATCATCAGCTTACAATCAGTGCAAAGAGCAACCTAAATCACAAGCAGGTTATTTCCTTCCTACTCTCCAATCCTTTCAGTCTGACAGGGAAAAACTGGCATCTTGGCATCACATTGAGTAGCACAACACCAAGCAATTTCCCTTTGTCACTAAATCAATCAGCCATTATTAAATTCTTCATTAAGGCTGCGCCTGCACCTCAGTTTTCATTAAACCAGTTCTGAAGCACTTCCTGGTAGAAACGTTCTATGGGAGAGACACCGAATAAGAATTACCCTTATTAATGCCTCGAGGTATCATTAGTGCTAGAGTTGATGAACTCATCTATGTGTTTTATATTACTGAGGGGTAATAATAATAATACTCCTACTTGTGCTATTATTTAACATTTCCAAAGGAATTTCCAATGCATTATCTTAGTCTGAAAACAAACCCCAAGTTTCAGTGCTGGCTTTGTTCCTATTATCTTGAAGATGAGGTCTGAAGATGAGGACAGATGAGGTCTCAGAGAATTTTAGAGATGAAGATACGAGGTCTCACAGAATTTAAACCATTTGCCAGAATCACCATGGGAGTAAAACAGGAGCCTAGATGAAAAACCAGGTCTTTCTGACACCATAGTTCTCTCCACTCCCTATGGTGTCTCATACCTAGAACAGAGTTCTGCTTTCTCATGTCTCAGTGGCATAATGTGTGTCAGAAGATAGATCAGTAAGTCAATACTAGCATGGTTCCATGCCAGGTACCAGTGCACATTCTAGCCTGGCCTTAGCACGGGGCTTTCGTGGAGAAAGAGCAACAGACATCCGTAAGAGTTGGGTTGGGAAGAGGATAAGTCTACAAACCCTGGCGAAAATACAAATTCTGAAATATTCGTGTGTCTGGTTTATATCACTAAGCACAGATTATTTGTCTGAGCCTTGCTTTTAACTTTACTGCTGTGGGAATATAGGTGAGTGAAAACAAGAGAATCATTAGAAATAAAATATCTAGAGGAAAAATGTCTTTCTTTGAAAAAAGTTTAAAAACTGTGCACCTACCACCACCAAATTAAAATAAAACAAAACAAAATTGTGCTGGAAAAACAAATACAATAGAAAGTCAACTCTTCTTTTCAGAGAAAAATATTCTAAGCAAGTGCCACTTAGTACAGTCTTTGCTTCAGAAGATTTATTCTATCAACTTAACTTTCTGTGCATAATTGTCTATATTCTGATGTTTAATGAAGATTTTCTAAACCATATGTTATGTTTTAATGATCAGAGCTTACTTTTTTGATACAATTATATTTAATTGTAATTTTTTTCCAGATTTATGTTGCCATCTATACACACAAAAATAGTTTGACCAATTCACTAGTAATGGGTGAAATACTTAACTGCTCTGTGCCTCAGTTTTCTCATCTGCAAAATGTGGATATTAACAGGACCTACCTCATATGATTGTAACAAGGATTTCATGAATTAATGTTTGTTAAGTGCTTAAAAGAGTGCCTGACACATGCTATGAGGGTGTTCTAAAATGAATAAATGAGTTAATTAATTAGTTAAAATGAAATAATAAAAGAACAGTAGGCTGTTCTCTCTGCACGGCACTGAGTAGCCCCAGCTGCCCCTGCACCCAACAATGGCAAAGGGTGCACTAAGCATTTACTACCTTTCTGGTACTTTTAGCTTTTCAAGTTTTTTTCTTCCCAGAGAGGTTATACATCCCCTGATGGTACAAAGAATGTGTTATTTGTGTCTTTATTTGCTCCTAGCACTTTCTAAATTTCTATGTATGTAGCAAATGCTTGACTAAAGTGTGCTTTTTTTTCAAAAATTGATTTGATATGAAAACTACTCACTCAGTTTATTTGCTGTTATAAGGACCCCACATGCAGGGTCATTCTTTCCCTCATGTCAATAGTGCTCTTACTATGTTAACAAAATGCATGTACCTGCCCTCAGTGACATAAAAGAGCTCAATAATTCCACCAGAGTGGTAGACATATATTAATTTACTAAGGATGATTTATTAATTTACTAACTTGACTCATGTTTTAAAACATATTTAAACATTTATTTTGAGGTATTCTTTCAGTATGTTGTATTAACCTCAAATTCTTTTCTCCTCTTCAAGTTTGTTGAAAGTTGCATATTTGAAACATGAAAATAGACTGGTTTGGACCCAATCAGTCCTACTGAAAGTTAGCACTCTTGGTCTTTGTTGTTGTTTCAGAATTACTTCACTAATTACTTCAGAATTGCCCCAGTTTTTAGAGACTGTCCTATTTTTCTCAGAGATTTCTTCCAATTTGAAGAAACTAATGTTTCTCAGGACATTTTTTTTTCTCTCCCTTTTTGCATGGCATGAACCAAGGGCATAGTTTGCAATAAGCTATAGTTTCCAGAATATTTGTTAAAAGCGCATCTGTATAAAAAAAAACAATAAGGAAGCTCTGCTGGGACACAAACCCCATGGAGTCCACAACTGCAATTTCTAGTTTTGAACTAATCTCAAAATCTGCCCATAATACAGCACAACAATGTCTCCAGGATTTTTAAGGTAAAAATTCCTGACCCTTCACGATATATAACACCATGAAATAATAAGTTGAGAAATATTTAAATGTTTTGATAAACTGAGCCAAGAAGTCTTGTAAAAACAGGCGAAAAAAATGTATATCTTTTTTTGTTTGGTTGGTTTTTGTTTTTAAGATTACCAAGTAAGAGTGTTTCTCCCTAATTATTCAGTTAATTGCGCTTGACTGTTTTAATCTATTCCTAGTCATTTTTATTTTATATTTTATTTTATTTTACTTTATTTTATTTTATTTTAGTATATCTCCCCAGCTTTGTGGCTGAGATTACAGCAAATCTGTATAGTCTATGGTTATTTTGAAAATTTTAATCTATCATTATCATAAACTCTTTCAGTTTGGAGATTGGTCGCATTATTTTAATAAATGGGAGCATAGTCAAGCTGCAAATGGTTGACCATTGTATGATATTTTCATTTTTATGAAAAAGCTACACAAAATAAACAAATTGACAATAATGCTTGTTTTAGCAAATTCTGGATTAAGCTTGAGGATCATAGCAATGCCTGACCAGTCAGCCTCTATCCCTTCCAGAGCTTCAATATTCTAAGTGATAATCAATGTCCATTATGACAAGCCAAAGAGTGTTGCAAGACAGTCAGTGCTTCTGAATTGCATCTGTATTAAGAATCATTTCAGTTTAGCTGCATTTAATTGTTTTTTAACAGTTCTTAACCAGAATCCTGATAAATGGTTCTTTACGATACTGAAATCTAGAGAACTACTTTATAAGTTTAATGAGATAAAATACTACTTGCAGTTTAACTGAAAAATTACAAGCAATTGTCAGAATAGATGTCATCATTATAGTTCAGGTGATGCAATTTACTCATGAATATTCCCAGTAAGTATATACCAGTAAATTTCGATTTCTCAGATACCTGCTTTCATGCCCTAGGGTGTAGTCCATGATCTACTTTTATTCCAAACTTCCTTTACTTAAGGTAGTATAATCTCTTCTAGCTTCATGGGACATTATCCTCACATTCTGTTGTTGAAATCAGGTGGAAATTTGAAGGAATCTGCTGAGTCCTAAGCAGGGCACTATCACTGATGAAAGAAATACAGCATGTAATGAATGCACAGAGGGCTACTACATCCAAGGGATGTGCTGAAACATTCCAATTTTTTATTTTTTATTTTGTGGAATTTATTTTTGCTTTTTGCAGAAATTATGTTAGACTGAAAGAGGATAAAATAATTCTATGATTTTTTTTCCAAGGATAGCCTGCTCAATAAATGTAATAAGTCATCTGAGTCTGTTCTATTCTTTTTTAAAAAGAACCACAGACCACACTGAAATTCATTTTGACATTTCAGTATTTCAATTTTTTCAGATTTATTAGAAGGTAGATACACTGTAAATATTATTTTACCTTGTCTTCCTGAAGATTCCATGTCTCTTGTAAAAGCTTTGGAAATGGTCCAATTCAATAACCTGAAACTGACCGGCATTACATTGCAGTAGAGACACTGTTTTATTTATAGTCAGCATCTCACACACATTTACTATTTCCGGTCTCCTGAGGAGCACAGAAAACTTTCCTATAAGTTTAATATAGGAGAAAGAATATATCAAATGACTTCCTGCTTAGAATTATTTTTTAAATGCATAACTCAATTCAACTCAACAAATATTTATTGAGGATTAACTCTAATTCAGGTGCTGTTATAAAGATAGTAACATTAGGCTTAGTCTTTTTTTGTTATACAGATGAATTGTTTCAGAATTCTTTACGAAGTTCTGCAGAATTTATTTTAAAAATCTTCCTTTTTCCCTTTGGGAAGTTGGAAATAATTTATTTTCCAATAAAGGGGGGCATTATCTTCTACCTCATATCTGGAGCTTGCCTGATAGTGGACATTCCCACCTATTGTTTCCTTAAAACAATGCTATTTTGCTTCTTTAAAACAATGCTAGGTTTTTTAAAGTTGTTGAAAGCCAGGTAATTCACTGACAACTCAAAAATAAGGTGTTCAGATGGGCAGTCTTCTCAAGAGACCCAAGTTATATGGGTGGCAGGATCAGAGAAGGGAGCTGAGAACATCTGACTCACAGAAGAGGGGAGGAGTGACAGGATTTGGCATGGGGCATACCAATTAACGAAGTAATAGTAAGGTAAACATCTAGGAAAAATGCTAGAAATTTCTGTAGGCATCAAGACAGATAAGACGTGAGGCTGCAGAGTAGAAGAACAAAGGGGATTTAGGCCAAAGGTAGGAGAAAAGCTGGTGACATCTGGGTACTGCCAGAAAGGCAGCTGTCCTGCCGGTTTCAGGGCAGTTCTTATGCACATATCCCAATGATAAAGGTTCACAGAGGATGGCAAGAGGGCAACCCTATTTATCCACTAGTTCTTGTTGTTGGGTATATGTAGATCCGGAATGAGAGACAGACAGGGACAAAGAGGGAGTGACTTTTTTATTTTTTTTAAGAATATAGTCAGAGGAAACAACTGAATTTTAGACAAGCTCTAAATAACTTTTATATCTTTTGACCTTGATGTACTATATCTTCTTGGTTATGTTTGTTCATTTCCCACCATAGAAATCAGATTTACAATTATTAGCCTATACATCCTGATAGGGTATTTTTACAGAACACAGCTTCTCATTTTTAATTTCACATATGCAAAATTTTAATATTTAAGATTTTCTGTAGATTTAATAAAAATAGTTCTACATACCAATTGATAAATTCCCTCCCACTTTAGATATCCAGGGAGCTAGATTTTGATTACTAGTAACCTATCCTTTGTAAGAAAGCATGAGATCAACATGACAACAAAAACATATTTGCTTTAGTAATCTGCAATAATCAACTTCCCATAGACATGAGAACGATAAGTGATTTTCATCTTAATTAGGTTTGCAAATCAGTATGAATATTAGTTCACTTATAAAAATAAATACAAATCGGTCTAATGTAAATTCATGTCTCCTTAAATGCAATCTGCCTCCCTAACGATATCTTTAGCAGACTTTGAGATATTTAAATATAAAATTTCTACCACTCCCATTTCACTGTGGCTTAATAATGAAGTTCCAGTCTGACAAATGGATATTAGGTTTTTTCTTGAATAAAAGTTTTCAATTCTGAAACACACAATCATCGGTTTGTGTGACCCTACAATGTACTTCTCAGATGAAAAAAAAACACAACTTTTTAAAGAAAATGTGGTCAAAGCATGACATTTCATGGTCCTGTAAAGTTTACTACCTGATAAAAAGTAGAGCGATCTCTACATAACTAACCCGAGTAAGTAATGGAGCTCCATTCCCCCTCAGTAGCTAACTCTCTCTCTGTGTTTCTTAGCTTAATAATTTCATGATTCTTTGGGTAGTAGTTTGTCTTTATGTATTTACCTAAAAAAAAAAATAATCAGGGTAGTTCTCAAACTAGAAATACAGAGAAAATGTGAAAAATTCAAGGGTAAAAATCTGGTAAAAATATTAATTTACATTTTAAGATCCCAAGACTCTGAGAAGCCTATCTACAGAGTTACAACATTTCTCAGTCACTGAAACGTCTTTTACAATTTCCAGAGATGGTTTAAACTAACCAGATGCATCAAAAGTCACCATTCACAGAGCTAAAAATACGCCAATGTTTCAACAACCAGCTTCTTATGATTCATAGTTCTGATAACATTTTCAAGCTCCATGAAATATATTAACTTTGAACTTAATTGAAACTACCTTATACTAGAGCCTTTTATAATTTCTTATATTTTTCAGTCTGAGTAAATAATTCTGATTGAGGAAGTAAGTAGAAGAGTCACTCTGCCTTTTTCTATCATAATGTAGATTAAATAAGACTATTCTGTCTCCTCCATTAAAAAGCAAGAGGGCTCTAAAAGTCTACCAAGTGACATATCTGAACACTTTCTGCTCCTTCCAAAAGATGAAAATCACATCAGACAGGAAACATATTCTTTAGATTAGTGGCAGGTGTAGAACAAGCACACCAGTCAGCCTTTATTTCAGCATCAGTTGGCACGCTCAGCGACAGAGGATACAACTCTTCCCTCTCACTGAAGTGACACATATCATGTTATTCCTTCATCTATACATCACCAAGCAGAAAAGGTCCCAAGCAATAAAACTACTTGATCTTGGTTGAACGTCAGACTATTCTTAAAAAATAAAATCTCAGTAACTAAAGAGAGAGATGGTGATGATGGTGATGATGACGAAGATGAATCTAGTTTAAGAATTTCTTTAGAAGGAAGGGGAAAAAGTTCTCTCCATTCTCATATAATTTCTCCACAGAACAGTACACTTATTCAGGAAGTGAAAAATGGAGCAGCTTTATTTAGAAGTTAAATGACTTAGATTGCAGCACAATAATGTGGTTCAGGAAGCACTTCAAACTGCAGTAGAAACTGGGTGCTGGTGAAGTAAGAGTTTCAAAGGAAAAAAATAAAACAAAAGCTCTCCTCTCACACACACCCACACAAGGCAACCACCAAAAACTCATTTTTCAGTTTCAGTTTCTCTTTTTTTCCCAGTCAAATAAACATAGACATCAAAGCAGTAAAGCTATGACACTACTGAGGATAAATTCTGAAAAATGGGAGAGTAAAGGAATCTCAATACCAGTTGGGATTTAGTATTTACCTGCTCTGATCCCAGTTGGCAGCGAAAAGGACTAGAATCTTCCTGCCGTAGTGGTCCAGATTGGCCAGGCCCCCAGGGAAACCATCCTTCAGTGCCTGCTTGATGCCAGGGTCAGTGGCCTTGAAGCTTTTAAACATATCCAGGTTCTGCTGCCTGTACTCAAAGTACTGGGCCAGGAGGCGGAAGGCCTCAAAGTGATGAAACTTCCTGGCCCGCAAGAAGCGTAAGATGAAGGCATCATCTGTGCGCAGAAAGCCAATGTCCGGTCTGGTGATGACCATATCCCTCACCTCCTGGATGTCCTGGTGCAGTGTGTCTGGGTTCTCGTTGAGCTCCAGGCGCGCTTTCTCCAGGGTCTCAGGAGAGAGCCCAGCTTGTAAATGAGTCATTGCTCTACTTTTTCCCAAGCCTTCCTTTCTTCTTAATGACTGTCCCGCAACAAACCTGGTTCTTGTCACCACTACACTCTGACCTCCAGAACTCGATGCTGCCTGCTTCCTCTTCTTTACAGGAAATGATTTGTCGTGGTGTCCAATCAAGTACCCTGTTGCTCCTGCTTTCCAACAGCTTTTCTATGTAGAATATAAACTTATTTCCCCACCCCCTAAAAACAACGCCCCCACTTTGTTTCCCTCTTCCCTTTCCTTTAAAAAGATGTGGACCTCTGGCGGTCCCAGCGCTCCTCTTCTCGTCCTTTCACTCTCCTAACAAAATACCCCTAATCGCACCCAGCACGGGTGGTGCTGATCTGGGTACTGTCCTCTTCTCTCCCAAGATGTAACAAAAACAAACACCACGCACATCTCAGCCCCAGCACTGTGATGCTTCTGCGGTCCCTACGGAAGGATGCTCCTGCTAGGGATAACGATGGGAATTCTGATTAATAATAAGGTGGCTCTTCAGCGCTGAGCTGCAGGCGGGGAGAGAGCATCTTTGCCGGAAAGAAAAAGAGAGAAAGAGAAAGAGGGGGCAAAGGAGCTTATTTCTCCTTCTGCTTATTAAAGATTCTATTTTTAAAAGACGTTTGTGGGATTTCACTTAAAATTATTCTAATCCAATTAGGTGGAGACTCTGCAGATAGAACACCTTCCCCGCTCCCCTCTTAGGTACACCGTGATCTCATAAGACACCAGAAGGGTTTCTGGTGGCATTGGCACCAGTGGGGGCTCCCCCAACCCCACCCCCAACTTCTGCCTTCCTCTAGCCCTTTATTTCAACGGAATTGCTGCGGGAGGCCTAAGGGATCTTTCTGGGAACGTACATTACACATGCGGGGTGGGGTGAGGGTGGAGAATAAGAGTGGTGAATACAATCAAAATGTCTCTACCTTTTATATAAAACCCCAGAGCAAACGAGAAGAAAAAGCAGACGGCTCCTACCAGCAAACCCGGAGGCGCGGACGCTAAGCAATGCGGCACTCCCTGGCATCCATCAGCCGCGGCTTCAGCAACGGCGGCGGCGACAGCCACATCAACTCCTCTCGGTGGGATGGATCCAGCAGAGAAGAGGGGCGGTAGCGGGGACACCGGCCGTAGACGCACTGGGGAGCAGCCGTGGCCACATCTTCCGCGAGCAGCCGGCTGCCACTCCCAGCAGGAGGGGTGGGGGGTGCAGAGCTAGGGCCACCGCTGTCCCGGGTCCTCATCCAGCCCTGCCATTCTCGCCTTCAGGAGAGAAGGGATCGAGAATCGAACGTCTGGATGGAGAAGGCCACACGGGGGGCCGCCGCCTTTGTGAACCCGGAGCCGCCGGGGCGGTGGGCGCGGGCCTCTTGCTGTGCGCGCCCGGGCGGCGGGAGTCAGGCGCGCCCCTCCGGCTGCGGCCGCTATTGCCGCCGCAGCTGCCGGTACTAAAAGAGGACTCGGCTCTGCCCAACTCCTCTCTAATTATCCCAGCGCGGATCTCGCTGCTGCGTAAGCACTCACTCAGCTCGCGCAGGCACTCCTCGCCCCTCTCCCTGACTCGTTTGGGTAGGACAGCAATTTCGGTGGCATTCAAACATCCCGAGCCCCAAGTTTAGCCTGCGCCTTGCCCCCACTCCCCAGCAGCCTACTCCTGCAGAGAGCGCCTTGGGCGGGCGGGGCCTCACCCTTTGTGGGCAAGACCCCAGAGCGGCCGGGCGAGTAACCTTATAGACGGTAATTCACATTGACACACATTTTCTAGTTCCCGTGGGAGGTAATTTTGATGTGGAAGGAGTACGGAAACATCTTGTACTTTCCGCATTTCTTGTTAACAGAAATGTTTAATATAGAAAAGAAGACCCGAGTGTTTCCCAAGCATTGTTTGGATGATTAAGCCTCCGGAGGAACTTATGTGAATCGTATGTCAACCATAAACTCTGGCTGCCCAATTCCTATTGAAGAGGATTAAAATGGGGGGTGGGGGGGGGCCGAGGGACAGTTCGTGAAGGAAGGAAAAATAGGTACTCCTTGACTTATTTCTTATCTCATACTAAAGCAAATATTCCTGGAGACACACATATCATTGCTCACTCAGTTCTATACATCTGTACGCTAGAATCACCATAAATGAACAAGAGTCTTTAAACTTAAGGTGACTCTCTACAGGTGTAAGGAAAAGGAATGTTTTCTATTTTCAAAGCACAGCATGTGTCAATGAACACATCACTAAGAACAACGACTGGCTTACCAACTGTGGAAGGGGGTCCTGAGTTCAAGCCGACTAAAATGCAAGAATGTTCACTGACTTTCCACTACGTGTGGGGGCATTGCCAGAGTCTGTGGATAGATGATCTTGAAAATAAGAAAATATTGTCATCTTTGATGACTGTTAGAACCCTCAGATTACAGAAACATTTTTTGTTGTTCTTATGGCAATGGAGTTGACAACAAAAGAAAGAGAAAGAAGGAAAGAAAGAAAGAAAGAAAGAAAGAAAGAAAGAAAGAAAGAAAGAAAGAAAGAAAGAAAGAAAGAAAGAAAGAAAGAAAGAAAGAAAGAAAGAAAGAAAGGAAGGAAGGAAGAGAGAGAGAGAGAAAAAGAATTTTAACCATGTTATTAGTTAAATTAATGCAAAGTAATGTAAGAATCACAAGAAGAGACTAAATCACACATATGCACAAACATACATAGTCATTATTCTCAAGTAATTTACATGTTAATTGAGGCGGCAGAAAATTAGCCATATGGATACGTGTGTGTATTATATATATATATATATATATATATATGCACTATATATGGTATATTTAAGGTCCTACAATGTGATTATGACTATCCCAAACATTCTGAATGTAATATGAACTGTCAAATAATTTGGTTCCCATTTCAAGTTTTTAAATTCATTTCAGGCCAGTATTCTAGAAATGAAGAAAATTTGCCTCACATCAACTGTATAAAGGGTTTTAGCTATCAACCAACATTGAGAGGCAGTTCTTCATGGATCTCTTACATTTCTGTATGTCTTATGAGCAAGGCACTAGCTGCCCTTTATTTCAGACTACCTTTTCAAGCTGTGTTTATAGTGAACAGCCTTTGAACAGCCTTGGAAGCTAGAGATAGTATTTCCATCTGAACAAAGGGTAGACTTGTTTAGGGCTTTGGAAGACAGAGATAGTGTCTCTCTCCTGAGCAAGGGGTAGGCAGGCTTATTTGATTTCTCTCAACTCAGAGATACTCTCCTATAACACCACCCACAGTGTGCAAATATTAGGTTGGTACAAAAGTAATTGTGGTTTAAAAGGTTAAAAATAATTGCAAAAACCGCAATTACTTTTGCACCAACCTAATATTACCTGGCATTCTTCTCTTAGGCTTGTGGGAATTGGAGCTCAGGAAACCAGAACAAAATATGCTGATGCACCTACTACTTTCTACACCTGAACCATAGCCTTTTATTTCTAACCCAAGAGTTTTGCATCTTCTACCAGCATCCATGTACTGTGGCCAGCTAACTTGTTAGCTTGCAAGTAGGCTTAAATCTCACATTTTTGAAGATGCTAAAAACCCAATTGCTTATTTTTGTTCTCTCAGATGGAAATAGTAGACTATATTTTTAGAAAGAAACTTACAAAATTAAATTAAATTTGCTGGTCCATTATATGGTGGTACCTATATTTAGTAATGATGTTCTTATTTTTATCAATAATAGAATTGCTTCAAAAAAGGTTCATTTTAATATATCAATATGATATGTAGTAGGGTTGTTAGAGTAGGTCAGTTAAATACATGTAAAAATATTTTTCAATTATTGTGGGGACAGAGCTAGGAGTGCAGTTTCCAGGCTCTCACCCTCACGTGGAAAGGTGCTCACTCGGGTAATAAATGACCATCAACTGTGATCGAATGGCCAGCTGTGGCTAGTTGGCTGTTAGCTGTAACCAGTGAGCCATTGGCCACTAATATAACTGTTGTGGCTATGCTAGCAGCAAATGGGGGCTAGCAAGAAGATGGTGGCTGAGCTAATAAGAGCAGATTGCAGTTAGCATGGCGGATTGCAGCTAGCAAGTGAGGTTGGTTGGCAGAGAGAAGTGGACGGCAGGTTGCAGATCGTGTGGCTCCTGCTTCCTGTATCTCCAACCCAGCCGCCAGCGAGTATATAGTGGTATGACACCCCTACCTATGGCTCCGTGGGTGTTCCTTTTTGGCCTCACCATGTCCTGCGTTCCTGTGCGAGGAGCTGGACCAGAGACCCTGAATGACTCCATGCATGACAATTATATTTACAAACTTTTAAGTCCTTCCCCCAATGATTGTACTATCATTCTCTCTATATTTATACTTTGAAGTCAGTTCTAAAACCAAAATAAATACCCAAAGCAATCTAAGAATTTAACAAGCTGTTTATCCAGATGATGTGTCGGGCAGGGCGGCCTGCGGGGCCTCTGGTCCCGCTCCCCACACAAGAACGCAGGATATGGCTAGGCCAAAAAGGAACACCCACGGAGCCACAGGTAGGGGAGTCATACTGCTATAGTCTCACTGGAGGCTGGAGTCATACAACGTGCGACCTGCTGTCCGCTTTCTGCCAAGTGACCGACTCTCTCCTCGACTTGCCTCCCTAACGCAGCCGTGACAGTTATATGTTAGTGGCCAATGGCTCAAGGGCTACAGCTGACGGCTAACTAGCCACAGCTGACCGCCATCTACTACCCGAGTCAGCACCTTTCCACATGAGGCCGAGAGCCTGGAAACTGCTCTCTGAGGCTCTATCCCCACATGATGTCACAGCATTTGATTCTCATTCAATATTAGTTTACTTTGCCAAATTAATGCAAAGTAATGTAGGAAGGAGAATGTGAGAATAAATTAACCAAAAAAGATTAATTGAAGCATTATTGGAAAAATAATTAAATCAAGGACTTCTGGTGTTTTTAAGCAACCTAAATAATAGTTTGGTTTACTGCTATATTTGAAATGAGTAGAGTAAGTAATTTATGTTTTAAAACATTGTATCCCATTTATTGAATTATATATATAGGTAGCCCCCATATAACATGGCACTTCTATAACATAGTTTCACCCTAACACGGTTCGTGAGTTAGAGAAATCCCCAAACAACACGAGCATAACAAGAGCTTTTAAGAGCAAACGATATATCATTCGAAATTAGTAAAATCCCTGAGCAACACGGAACGTAATAAGAGCTTAGAATTGATGATGAATAAAACATTATTTAATGCATATCAATATGTTATCTTTTGATGAAAATTGCTTTAATAAAGATATTTCTTTTACGTATAAAAATATAATAGTATGGGTTTTGTTTTTTTTTAATTTTTGGAAACTAGCCCCCTTTTTTGTACTAGTTCTTTGTTTTGGATAACACGGATTTGCATAACGCAGCAGTTTATGAACCTAATAACCGTGTTATATGGAGGTTTTATATATATATGTGTGTGTATACACACACACACACACAGAGAGAGAGAGAGAGAGAGAGAGAGAGACAGAGAGACAGAGAGAGAGACAGAGAGAGAGAAAGAGAGAGAGAGTCAAAAATAATGATATATAGCTCAATATATATTACAAAGCAAACACCTGTGTGAACACTCACCCAGGTTAAGGAATAGAACACCGCCAGCCCAAAAAGTCCTCCTCTCTTCCTCTCCTAACTATGGGCCAATCCTTCCCAACAAAGGAAGCCACTCTAACTTTATTTTTAAGATAATAAAACAACATTTTTCTTTAAAAATTTACAAACTACATCACTATGCACTACAACTTAGGTTTTCTTGGGTTTTTGTTTAACTTGAATGTAATCATTCATATGTAATTTTGTGATTGTTGCTACTCTCATTCAATGCTAAGTTTGTGAGATTCATTGATGTCATTGCACATAGTTCATCCATATTCAATGATGATGCATAGAATTTTCTTTTATAAACAATATACTGATCCATTTTACTGCTGATGAAAATATGAGTTGTTTTTCAATTTGCGGCTATTATAAATCATGATATATGAGCATTCGGGGCATCTTTTAGTGCACATGGATCTATCTAGGAATGAAATTGCTAGGTTGTATGGGATGTGTATCTCAAAATTTAGTAAATAATGCCAAACTATTTTCCAAATTATTGTGCGATTTCACCATCCCCATTGCAGTGTATGAGATTTCTCACTGTGCCATAATCTCACAAGTTCTTATTATTGTCTTTCATTATAACTTTATCAGTTCTGATTTTGAACAGGGATATTGCATCGTAGTTTTGGTATTCCCTGCCATGATTACTAATGAGGTTGAGCAAGATCTCATTATTTTTTAGGCATTTGTATCACTTTCTGTGTGAAGTGTCATTTCAAGAATTCTGCCCATATTAATAGTGGGTTGCTTATTGTTTAATTATGACTTCTAAAAGTCCTTAATAGATTTTTAATATAAACCCTTTGTCAGTTCCAAGTATTGCAAATATTTTCTGTGGCTTGCCTTTTCACTTTCTCAAAAGTGTCTCTTGATTAATATAATTTTAAATTTTAATGTAGTACAATTTTTTCCCTTTGAATACTGCTTTTTAAATCTGTTTAAACGAGTCACTCTGATATTACCATCTAGAACTTTTATTGTTTTTATCTTTCATGGTTAGACCTGCAATCCTCCTATGACTGAGTTTAATGCATGATGGGAGAAAGGAATCAAGAATCGTTTTGTTTTGTTTTGTTTTTCTATATGAATATCCAGTTGACTCAGCACCATTTGTAGAGACTATTTATTAAAAAGACTGCCTTTTTTCCTGCTGAACAGAAGATCTACCATTGCCACAAAATAATTATCCATGAATCCATGGATTTAATTCAATAAGAACTTTAAATCCACAAGACATCTTTGTGGTATCCAACCAATACTCTTCAGCGGTCTCAGAGTGTGGTTCCCAGCATTAACATCGTCTGGGAACTTGTTAGAAATATGAATTCCCACCACTGACAAACTGAATCAGAAATCTTAGGGGAGACCTACTTCACAATGTTTTCTGGTCAGCCTTTCAGGCAATTCTAATTTACACTAAAGTTTGAGAATCATTGCACATATTTATCCTTTTCATTGTTCTTTATCCCTTATTGTATCTCTGTGTTTCCATATAGAATAAATTTCCTTTAACCTAAAGAAAACCCTTTAATCTGTCCTTCAGTACAGCTCTAAGGATTATAAATAACTTTTTGTTTGTTTGCCTGAAAGTCACTTTACGTTACTTTTAGTCTTCAAGATTAGTATTTTTGCTAGAATCCAGCAAAGATGGTGGAGTAGGTAAATGCTGTGCTTACTTCCTCTTATGACCACATCAAAATTACAACTGAACTACAGAACAACCATCATTGACAATTACCTGAAGTCTAGCTGTACAGAAGTCCTACAACTAAGGATATAAAGAAGTAGCCAACTCCAGACTGGTAGGAGTGGTACAAACACAGAATGGGGTGGCCCCACAGCCACATGTGGCCATTAAAAATCTAGAGAGATGTCTAAGCTGCAAGGGTCACACCCGGAGGAGTGAGGTGTCCCAGCCCCACATCAGGCTTCCCAGCCCAGGATTTCAGTGGTGGGAAGAGAAGTCCCCATAACTTTTGGCTGTAAAAACCAGAGGAGATTGTGACTAAGTGAACCAGAGGGTGGCTGCAGTCCCAGGCCAGCCACCCTCTTAAAGGGCCCATGCATGGCCTTACTTGCTGACAGACTCACTCACTCTGAGTTCCAGCACTGGTGAAGTAGCTCAAAAGGCACCAGAGACATATGGGGGGAAACTGAATTGTCTGACTTCAGGGCAAGAGCTGGAGGGGCAGCTTTCTCCCAGGCAGAGTGCTGGTAGAAGCCATTGTTTCTTTCTTGAGCGCTCCCTGCGTCATCGACACGGCTAACACCATTTATTTCCCTGATTCCCTGAAACCCTGCCCCACCTAAATGATTGAGACCACCCAAACTGCGTCCAGTGGCTTTTCCATATAAATTGCCTGCCTTAGCTCATGCTGCAGATTTCCCCAAAATCTTCCAAAGTTTCACCAAACACAAACAAGTAGTGTCTGCCTTCAGCATGTCCAGCACCTCTGGCTGAGCAGCCCTAAGCCCAGCACTAGAAATAGCCAGCCTTGGTTTGTGTCTTGGCCTCTCGAGGCACCTCCAAACAGAGCATGAGTGGTGGCCATTTGTAGATTGCTTGGTGGCTCATGCCAGGTGGCCTGAGCCACACAGCTTGTGGCTGCACTTGGCCTGCAGCAGGTCGACTCTCAAGAGGCCCCAGGGCTGGCATGCCCATTGGCCTGCTTTGGACCCAGCTGGAAAATCACTCAGTCGCTTCTGAGGATGACACACACGAAGTGTACAGTGGGAAGGCACCAGAGCCCTGCTAAAGTGAATCTTGTTCATTAGGCTCAGCCCCAGCACAACACCTCCTCCACTGTAGTCATAGCTAGTCCTCACAACTAACCAGCCCAAGGATCAATCCCTCCCATTGACATGCAAACAGTAACCAAGGATCAACTACAACAGGAGGGCACACACAACCCACACAAAGGACAAACCTGGAGTATGTGGCTCAGGTGACAAGAAAAATTGTGCCACTGAGCCGCACAACACACCTACTAAATAAAGCCATGCTACTAAGACCAGGAGACATAGTGGCTCTACCTAACATAGAAACAAACACATGGAGACAGCCAAAATGGGGAAACAAAGAAACATGTCCCAAATGAAAGATCAGAACTAAGCTCGAGAAAAAGAACTAAATAAAATGGAGACAAGCAATCTATCAGACACAGAGTGCAAAACATTGGTTATTATGATGTTCAATGATCTCAGGAAAAACTTCAGCAAAGAAATAAGAAACATAAAAATGGAGATTGAAAACATAATAAAGAATCAGTCAGAAATAAAGAATACAATAACTGAAATGAAGAATACATTAGAGGGAGTAAACAGTAGATTAGATGAAGCAGAGGATCAAACCTATGATTTAGAAGATAAGGTATTATAAAACACCCAAACAGAACAATAAAAAGAAAAAAAAAGAATCCAAAATAAATGAGGCTGCTTAAAAGGCCACTGGGACAACATGAAGTGTACCAACATTTGCATCACAAGGGTACCAGAAGGAGAAAAGAAAAAGAGCAAGGAATTGAAAACCTATTTGAAGAAATAATGACAGAAAACTCCCCTAACATGGGAAAAGAAATAAATATACAAGCCCAGGAAGTGCAGAGATTCCCAGACAAGATGAACCTAACGAGACCCATACCAAAACATATCATACTTAAAATGCCAAAGATGAAAGACAAAGAATCTTAAAAGCAGCAGGAAAAAAGCAGTTAGTTATGTACAAAGGAGCTCCCATAAGACCATGAGCTGATTTCTCAACAGAAACTTTACAGACCAGAAGGGACTAGCAGGAAATATTCAAAGTGATGAAAAAGAAATGACCTACAACCAAGATTATTCTACCAAGCAAAGCTATCACTTACAATCAAAGGACAGATATAGAGCTTCCCAGGCAAAATGGCAAAAAATACATATCCATCAACAATTATTCTAAATACAAATTGATTAAATGCTCCAATCAAAAGATAGGGATGGGCTAAATGGATAAGAAAACAAGACCCTTACATATGCTACCTACAAGTAACACACTTCTGATTGAAAGACACATACAGATGGAAAAGTAGAGATGGGGAAAAGATATTTCATGAAAATGGAAACAAACCAAAAATCTGAAGTAGCAATATTAATACCAGACAAAAGAGACTTTAAAACAATGTTATAACAAGAGACAAAGAAGGACCCAGTAATTCCACTTCAGGGTATTTATCCAAAGAAACCCAAAATGGTACTTCAAGGGGATGTGTGCATCCACATGTTCATTGTAGCATCGTTTACAAGATGTGAAGGCAGCCTGGGTGTCCACTGATGGATAAATACATAAGGGTAGGTATTACATATATACAATGGAATATTGCCTGGCCAGAGAAGGGAATAGGTTCTTGCCTCTGCAGTGGCATGGGTGGACCTGGAGGGTGTTGTGCTGAGTGGAATATCAGACAAAGACATATGCAATGTAATTTTGCTTACACGTGCAATCTAAAGAACAAAATAAACAAAACTGAAACAAACTCATAAAGAAAAAAAATAATATTTTTGCTAGGTATAAGATTGAAATTTTTAACTGGATTATGATAAATAGGGTGAGAATCATGGAGATGATGGTAAATAGTCGTGTTGATGTGTCTAGTTGTGGCATTTCATTAAAGAGGGGTTAGGTTCTAGATTAGCAGATACTTTCTCTCAGAACTTTAAATATTTAATCCATTACTTTCTGACTTATATTATTTCTGTTATAAAGTTAGCTACCAATCTTTTTATTATTCCTTAGACAGTATTCTCTATTTTTTTCTAGCTGACATTTTTTTTCCTCCTTGTCTTTCATTTTCAGCAATATTACTTTACTCTTTTTATCACTTTTTTATCTTACCACTCTTTATCTTTGTATTACTTTACACATATTTAAAAATCCTGTTGTGGGATTCTTGACTTTATTGCGATGGCTCTCATTTGTTTTGGAATGATCCAAGTCACAGTACAGTATCTCCAATTATTGCTTCTGCTCCCTTTTCTTTTTCCTCTGATTCTGGAATTCCACTTATATAGGAGTTATATCTCCTTACTGTTTTCTCTATATCTCTTAATGTATGTTTTACATTTTTCCATCATTGTGTTTCTCTCCATCTTTTATTTTGAATATTTTCTGTCTCACCTTCTTGCAATTCATTAAATCACTGTTCAACTAAGAGTAATCTACTGTTCTGTCTCTTGACTGTCTCTTCATTGAATTATTAAATTTGTATTGTCTATTTCTAGAATTTCTACTTAATACACACACACACCCATCAGTTATGCTATGATTATCAATATCAGTTGTTTTATCTTCTTGAACATAATAAAAAGCAATTTCAAAGTATTTGATAACTCCAATGTCTGGGTTCCTGGTGGATCTGCTCTATTATCTACTATTTTATCTATTGTTTATGCTGGTTTTCATTTACATTGTATTATGTGCTTGAGTGTCTAACCATTTTGGTGGGTTCTGGATTTTAATACCTCTCCTATAGACTTCCAAAGTAGTCAAAAATACTGGTCAGTCTCTCTGACTCTACACTCCTCTCAATTATAAAATACTTCTAAGAGAAAGTGTGGCCCCAAATACCGGGCTTACCTCCTCTTACGTTCCTTTAATCCTATATTATTGGCTCTCTGATATATTTAGGTAGCATTTGCTTTTGTTTATTGTTACTCCTGGATATCCTCAGTAGGTGTATTTATCTCCCAAACTGAATTTTTTTTTCTAAAGGGACTGCAAAATAATTCAAACCAATTTCTAAATATTCTTATTACTAATAGACAGATTTTAATGATGAAGATCATAATTTTATATCTATATCTATAATATATAATTAAAATATATATGAAACTATTTTACCAGCAGGAACTATGTCTACATTATTCAATCACTACTAAGAGCACACGGTCACAAAAAAGCAAAAATTTACCTAAGAATTAGAATATATTTATAAATTTCCCTATGTAGTATTTATTTCTCAAGGGCTTATGTATTTCATCATCTTTAAGTTTCACCAACAAACAACATTTATAGGAAAACATTTATAGGTTTAAATTAAGTTAAAATTTAAAATTGGGAATTTTTATTTAATCTTTTAAATTTTGAGATAATTTGAGATTCATATGCAGTTTTATAAAATAATACAGAGATATCTAATACACACTTAACTCAGTTTCTTCCACTGGTAACATCACAATCAGAATATTGACAGTGATACAGTCAAGAGAACATTTCAAACACCACAAGAATCCCTTATGTTTCCCTTTTTTTAGCCACACCCACTTCTATAAGTTCTACATACCCCTCAAACAAAGACAAAAAATAGTACCCTTACTATATCTAAATTCACTGAAGACTATAGTGTTTTCTTTCTTCTGCAATTAGGTGATGGATAACCAGTAGTCTCAACACATGCAAGCATTAAGAGAACATTGAAATAATATCTTGACAATCTCCATTGTCACAATAATAACTCACAATCTCCATTGTGGTAGCTAATAGGCAAAATTCTTTCTTCCAGAGGTTTATTTTGTTTGTATTCTCCTTTTTTAATTTTCATATCTAGGTAGTATTACAGATAAGTTAAAAATTAAAACTAGGGTATTGCCTTTAAAAGCATTGCATACACTAAGTGTTGCAGCTGTGGTTGACGAATTCTCATTTCATCTTAGTCTTGTGTTACCAATGATATCACACCTTCACAGAAACCAGGAATAGAAAATTGATTCAGCTATTCCCCTGATGATACAAACGCTTCCCAGAGACCCTATTAGATGCAGTGGAGGTGACTGCATTGTTCTCCTTTCTTTCTGAAAAGTAAATTCAATCAAGGAGGTGATCATATTAAATCTTATTAGTCTGACAAATTTTATTTAAAATTATAATATACATTATATATAACTGTTTTAATATTATTTGATGTCACAGATCTATATTAATTTCATTTGCTTTATTTTACTTAATTTTTCAAAGTTACACTATACTTTTAATAAAGGCTAAAATTATTTCCTAAAAGGACATAATTTACCTAGCTATATCAGTTGTGGTATAGTTGTACAGGTGAAAGGATTAAAATAATCATCAACAGCCACCATAAGGAAAAACACTACATAAAAGGTTTGAGGGGTGTGTGTGTGTGTGTGTGTGTGTGTGTGTGTGTGTGGTAGGTAAAAGGAATTATGAAGGTCTGGATGGATGGATATGAGCCTCAACTATGTGTGACACAATCAGCAACCATATAGTCCCTGGGCAGCAGTTTGGTATAAACAACACTAACGTCCCCTGGAATAAATGCCCCAATTTCTGATAGTAAAGAGTCTATCAGGTTGAAGATACTTCAATATATAAATATGTGAAATATTACTATTTTCCTGAATTCCCCAGAATTGTCATTTCTTAAATAAATACAGTTGTATCCAGGCTTGTCGATGGCTGTAAACATGCCTGTGACTAAATGTCACCCTGTTGGTGATGTCTCGTCAGTAGATCAGAACAAATTCAGTTCTGCCTCATTGCTCTTGTCGTGAGGCATGTTATTTCAGTTGTAACACATTTTCATACCAACCCCTCAAACTTGAATCTTTCATTTTCTAAAGAATGATTTTGTTCTGAAAAATATTGACAGTCTTGTTATTGCATCATGTCTGTTAATAATCATCTAACAAGACCTGGGTTTGTTTTAATGGAATATAATTAGATAAACTTCACAATAGTTAGAAGTAAATTTTCTACAGCAAGCACGTGAAAACCATATGAATGTTTGCCCTGCCTTATGGTTCCCAGGCTCAGCACATGTTAAGCACTAAAAAAGGCCAGTAGTGAAAACAAGTGGAAGAAAAATATAACTTGTGAAGTTAAAAAAAAAAAAAAAAACCTGATGTGTTCCATCTATAGGCCCAATATTTGTAAGTGGAAATAATCCACATAATATACAAGTAAAATATTTTAGATTCTTGAAAGCAGTTATCTTTGGCATTTGACTCAATATATTATAAATCGGTTTTCCATGATTTCTTGCCCAATTCTGCTAAATTATCCTTTGAATGTGTTTCCCTTAGATTTTAAATGGTTCACTTCCTCTCAAGCTACAGTTACAGGCATGCTTGTGCCTTTCCCACACTGTTTATCTTCTGACTTACTAAAGAAACGCTTGAAACTGTCCAGCTGGATATGTGTTGATGGATTAATAAGATGGTATTCTTAGTGACACAGAAAGTGCTTTACAAAAGCCATTCCAGTAAGTCATAGATTGATATTCATGTGAAGTTTGAAGCAAATGTTGTTTAAAGATGCAAATGGAGTTTCAGTCCTTTACTAAGTCATTTGTAGTATCACCAAATATTTATTCAAAACCAATTTGATATAGGCCCTGTGCTAGCCAACTCTCCTCTCTACTTCATTTTCAGCTCACTGCTGCGAAATACACTACAGATAAATGATCTGAACTATTACACTTATTTTGCAAAAGCCTCATTTTTAGAGGTATATTACCAAGGTCATGTTTTCTTTAAGATGGAAACAGAGCTATAAATTCAAAAAGAATTCTTCAGAATAATAACAGACACCAGTGATGCTGTGGCTTTTCACATTGATGCTATAACCAAAAATGTATTCTTTTCGCATTCTTTTAGGAGCAGCTCAGTTTTTCTGAACCACTTCAAATAGGTTTGTCAATCTGTTTTAGATACCATCCCACGAACCCATAGGTAACACAGACTTTGGGTTTTATGCAATCCCTGGAAAACTTACTTTATCCAATGTTCTTCCATTTAACAAAGACTATCAGAAAGGGTGAGTTATAAGAATGCAACCTGGAATCCTACTTTCAGTTATATGTGTGAAGGTAAACAATACCCAAATGTCAGTACTTGAAGTCTTAGTGGTAGCAATGTGATGTAATACAGCTCACACCTGATTATTACAAAGCGTGTCTGTTGGCTCCCTGTAATTAAGAGCTCCCAGCGTGGGCATCATCAACTGAAGTGAAGCTTAGCTAGTTTCTGTGTCTGAATAATTAGATGTCTTTGATAACAGTACTTTTGGTGACAGATTTCTCTTTAGAAGCTACCTTACCTTCTCCGCCTCTGACTGACCGAGCTCCTCACAGCTGAGTCCAGTGCTGCCTGCTTCTGAACATTCTGGCCCTTCTCAGCTTCCTGGATAAATCACAACAAAATTAAGGTGCCGACCAGAGGTTCCCTATTCAAATGTCTTTAGGAATCCAGCAGCACGGTATCTTACAATGAGAAGGAGCTTGTGTAACCCACAGGGAATAATAATAACTGTGGCAAACTTGAAAGCACACTCAGCTTCTAGGCGTACTGACTTCTTTACATACTGTGCAAGCCACCAAAACACCTGCTGGGCTAGCAGGGTGCGACCCTTGACGTTAACCACCATGTTCTGCTAAGCTATCCCTCTGTCATGTGCAAACCTTAGATTCTGTGGATCACTGCAGCTTCTGGGCGCTCAAGCTGTGCTGCCCACAACCTCAGTCACTTAGGCTGCCATCCTCGCTGGGGCATGGTGCCCCAGCAGCTGGCCTTAGGCAGCCTCTGTGCACTCCCCAGGTCAGTATCTCAGAACTCCCTTATATCTGGCCCTCAACTGGACCCAGTGCACGGGACTGACCTACAGAGCCTGTCCAAGACCTTACATACTTACCAGCCATCTGGTATTCTGCTTTGCTGATTCGGGTTACTCTCTTTGTGGCTAGAACACCACTTTGTATTTCAAACCAGGCACGAGTCCTCAATGGACAATTTTTCCAGAAGTTGACCATGAATTCTCTAACTTCTGAATGCTCTCCTGCCAGTCTAAGGACTAGGGGCTGTACCTTGACTACCGGAACATGCATCCAGGCCTCAGAACCTACCTACTGCTTCCAGAATCATGGTCAAGAGCACGTCTCTCCTCTGATACTGTGTGGGAAAAGACATAAGCCCCCCCCCGGGGCCCAGAACCCAGCAACATCTCAGAGAGTAGATTTTCTGTCTCTTTCTTCCTTTATTCAACAAACAATGTTTCTGAGTCCATCAAAATTACAATTTAAGGGAAAATATACCTTGAAGAAGCCAGAACAGGCCTTCAGGTTGCCACTCACTGGATTAAGTTTCTCCTCATATTTCAAAAATGATGCAAAACTTGGTGTTGGCCACCGGATGGAAAGCCATCCATAATACATAGACCAGGATACTCCGCCCTGCAGACGTGGCTTTTGACTTGGCCAAACTGTTAGCTGTCCATTTTCACACTACTTGGTTTCAAAGACTAAGAGACATATTTACTATAAATACTTTCCCACACCTCAGCAACTTTGTAGCATATGCCTATCAAGTTACTATGGAAAAATATTAGAACAACTTTCACTATGAGGGAAAACATAATAAGAATATAACATCCTAATAAGAAAAAACATTAGTAGCAATTTTCTCCCACTAGAGGAGAAACTATTGTCTATTACCCGAACACTAATCCCTGAAAATAATATCCTACTTCCATCTTCCGATCCTGTAATCCTCTAGAAGTTACGAAACAGGACTCTGAAAAATAGCTGCAGATTTTCTGGGAACCAAGTTACAAAAAAATACCAAAAGAGTTTGATATATATTCAGTACAGAGCAGAAGAAATAAAATACTGGTGTTAGGATTTCAAACCAAAGAATAAGTGACTTTGTAAGGCTGTACGAATTTCGAAAATATAAAATAACGGGGACAAAAAACAATTTCCAGCCCAAATCTTCAAAATACACCCTGCTTCATGCAAATGGATTTACTTGCTGTCGCCCATAATCATTCATTTTCTTCCAGTGCCACCCATTATTCCCTGCTTGGAGACTCAGAGTGCAGCTCGTCAAAGGTGTGGACAGACTTCCCAACAGAGGGCGCTACAAACTTGCTAGAGCTTTAACATTCAAGTGCCCAAACTGCCCTGGTCACTTGGGGTCTGGGCTACCTAATGCAAGTTGAAAGTAGGGTTGCCTGATTTAGGAAGGAAAATAAATAAATACATAAAAAGATGCTCTGATAAATTTGAATTTCAGATAAACAACAAATAAAAATTTTGTAGCATGAATATGTCCCAAGAAATACTTAGGACACACTACAATTTTGTTTTAATTAAATTCAAATCTAACTGAACATCCCATATTTCATCTGGAATGTCTACTTGAAAAGTCTTTCCCTACAGAGGGGAATGGTAAAAAAAAAAGAGAGAGAGAGAACCTATTTTATCAATAGCAGAAATGGAAGCAGGGAGGAAATAAGGGGCGGAACTGGTGAGTAAGACCATGGTGATGGCACTACACCTGTCAGGTCAAGTGATCAAATGTCTGCAGGAGAGTGCGCTGCAGGACTATGAGGTGGCCATGATTGGGGAATATGAGCACTGGATTTGGGAAGGACTTTCTAGGGACTCACCAAGTGTGTCTGCAGCCTGGGAAGCGTGGGTCATCTGATTATATGGTCTCTCTTACATGATTGCCTTGACATTCAGAGGTAGGACAGAGGCTCCAGGATATTCCTCTGTCTCGTGCGAGGGAACCAAAAGGTTCAAGAGTTGGCAGTTCAGAAACACAGTGGATGTTTGAGGTAAAGTTGTCTTTGAGTATAACCCTAGCATTTGACGTGTGCTGTGGTTTAAAGGACCCAGAAACAGGAGGCATGACTGACTGCTTGCATCCACAAAGACATCCTTGGGCTTCTTACAGAAAAGGACTAAATCTGATTAATATTGACTTCCCAATACCAGATGTAAGCCTGTCTCAAAGGAGCTGCTATGGAGGTTTATGCTGATTTGATGTTTTGTGATTATGAGACTAAAAATTATTTTTCTCCAAAAAAAAAAAAATGGTCCTTTCAGAACATCAAGAACTATACATTGTTTCAGAAATGATCAATAAATCAAAATGTACTTGAGATATTTTAAAAAGAGGGAAAAAGTAATCTGGTAAAAATAATTGCATCTCTTTATTAATATAAAGTTGAAATATTTCACTTTGTTTAAACACTAAAAACAATCGCTGTGAAAGACCAAACGCTCCTGTCTACAGGACATGGTTAGCTATACTCCAGTGATAGAGTGATTTTAACGTGACCATGATTATATTATGGGATCGATGAGGAGTACCATGTGGAGGAGCAATGACTTGATTAACATCTGGTCGTGTACCTTCCAGAATAATGTCCCATCTTATCCTCCTCTCATCTCATATCACTAGCCCCGTGCCTTGACTTAGACTTCTGTGAGACTCACTTTTATAAACAGCACATACTTTCCACTAAATGAACTGCATTAATTCACAAGAAACACTAGTGCTTAACCCAGAAAAAAAATAACTTTGAGCATAAAATATTATATTAGATACCATGAGAATAGGAAATGTCATGAAATTAGGAGCATCAGTCAAAGCAAAAGCTTCAGCTTATCGCATAAGCTTTATCTTTTACTATAATGCTCAGACTGTCTGGTTTACATGAAAATTAACTTAGCTACAAATTGGTTGTTACAAAATAGTCATCGGGATGTAAAGTATAGCATAAGGAATATAGTCAATAACATTGTAATAACTATGTATGGTGTCAGATGGGTACGAGATTTATCGAGGCGATCACTTCCTAAGTTATATAAATGTTTAATCACTATGTTGTATACCTGAGACTAATATAATATTGCATGTCAACTGTAATTAGAAAATAAATTATTTTTTAATTTAAAAAATAAAAACTGTAAAAATAAATAAATACATAGAATCACCATTTCCTCTTAGTCACTCTCCATTTACCCTCGCCCATGCTCTCTGGTTTGCTCCATTAAAGTTGTACTCATCACGCATTAGTGGTTGTCACTAACACATTCTTTCTAAATATTACTTACTCTCTGTGGCATTTTACTACTAATATCCCCATCTTTTTTGTCATATTATCTAGTCATCTTTAGGCTTCCATGATCTGATATTTATTTCCGTTCTCTATTTTGAGTCCTGTTTCCAGCACTTATTAGCCATTTTCCCTTGAAAATTTTACTCTCAGCCTATTTTTACCTATAAGCCTAATTTTCTTCACTGTAAAACTTACCCATTGTAGCATTACTCGGACTGCTTATTCAATCTATACAACAGAATACAAGATAGCTATTTTAAAATATAAAGTAAATCAGTTGCAGACATCTGGAAAAAATAAGTTGCACAAAAGAAATACAATCCCTAAACAAAAAAAGAATTATCTGTAGCAATATAAATATGCAGAGACTAGGAAAATTTAGAGGAATATGCAGTAAATTTTACCAAAAGTTGTTTTGTGGAATGGATTATATAGTATAGTTGCCTTCCAAATGATATATTTATATCATTGTGAATTTTATAAAAGTGCATATTACTTTGATGGCTATAAAATGTAAAAGAGAAGGTGAGAAATAGGGAAAGAGATTTCATTGCACTGTCAGACTGATTAAATAATATAGCATTTGGCGCTGTCTGTGGTATATGGTAAGCCCACAACAAATGTTGACGATTATTATTACATCACTACACCTTTGTAGCTTTATTCTTCTTCTCCCAAACCTAAAATGTTTGTGTTTCTCTGAGTTGCATGCCAGTTCTTTCCTATTACCTGATACATTTCCCCGGCCACTTGCATGCCAGTGACTCACAGTGCTCTAGCCAAATTACCTTAAAGAGCTCCAGCCCCCTTTCCATAGTCTCAAGCATATTTTTACCTGTAAATCCTTCAGGCCTAAAACTGAAACATACATAAAACTGAAGTCTTCTTCTTCACCTTCTATAAGTACTCTGCTTTTGGGCTCCCTAGTTCAGTGACTAATACCGCAGTCAAGCCATTGTGCAAGCCGGAAAACTGAAGGTCAACAACTATTCTGCCACTGTCCTTCACAACTGGTCTCTGGTCCAGACGTCCTTCCCCTTCATCTCCTTCATCCACTTCCATCTAGAGCTCATTCCCTCAGTCAGGATGTTTATCACATTTGTAACCACCTCATATTGGTCTCATTGCCCCAGCTTTACACCATTCTAATTCATTTATTCAAGAAGTACTTCCTGAACACAGTTTATAGCCAGTGGGGAGAAAGCTAAGTAAACTTGCAATCACAGCTTCTGTTTCCATCAGTGTCAGATTTATTATTCTTATTTCATATAAATATCATACATACATTATTAACATTCAATTTTTTTAAGAACATAAGCATTTTAATGCAATCGCATTATAAGATAACAATATGATCGTCTTAGTATCAGAAGGATCTGGAAGACACAGAATAGATAAAAACCAGCTTAGAGTGGGACTGGGTGAGTTCAGCGAAGACTTCCTGGAAGAAGTAACACTTGAGCTGAAACTTAAAGTCTGAGTAGATACTGACTAGACAAAAAGGAAAAGGAGAAGTGTCCCAGGCAAGAAGCACCACTTTCAATGTCCTAGAGGCCAGTTTTCTCAGCATGAAACATTCTGTTCTAGTATGGGTATGACTAAAATTGGCATCAGTTTTCAAGAAACAGAGGCAGATCCCTATAAACTTTGTAAGGTGATTAGACTCTGTCCTAAGGAGACTAGGAGCCACTGAATGATTTCAAGCAGGAAAATTACATAGTAAGACAATCATCGTGGCCACAGCGGTGTCAGTCCCTGGCTTTCAATCAGAGTAACTTTTGTATCTCCTCCTTTAAATCTTTCAGTAGATTTCTATTTCCCTCAGTTTAAAATCCAAGTATTATCTTACCCTTGCTTATTTATCTACTCACTTCTCTTGTCATTCACTCAGCTTCAGAAAAATAAATCTCTTAGCACATCCTTAAAAGCAAAAATACTGCACAGTCTTGCTTCTGAGCTGTGATACACATTCTGTTCCCTAATACTGTGACATACTTGTTTTTTTCCTCTTCACTTTGGTGATAATTCTGGGCTCAACTTGAAATCAACTTCATTATGCAACCCACCCACCTCTGTCCAAAATGGACTCATACTTTGTATTCATAACGCTGTATGATACCTTTTTGTATTGTATATCATGCCCCAGCATAATTGCCTGCTTTCTTCTTTTTTATCTTGCACCTTAATGTGCGTAAGTTCTGTAAAATTAGGGTTTTGTCTTGTAGGGATGTGATAAACTACTGGTGGTGCCAAAAAACGTATACACATGATTGTATTCATCTTTTGTTATTGGTATATATTGAGTATTACAATTTTAATAGTTTTTTTTTTTCCTTTCTTAAAATGTATATACTTTTTTGGGCACCTTCTGTATGTTGAATTAATGAATAATGCCACTTGATTTTCTGGTTTAAAGAAAATGCCAGGTTTCTCAGGGAATTCAAAAGCTCAAATAAATACATCAAATAAAATATTAAAATAGCATCAATTTAAAACAGATAACAAATAGCTTTATGAATTATATGGTAGAAATTGCATTGGTAGGAGTCAAGAAACCAGATATTAGTCATGTCTTTCTTACTTTCTGTGCTGTTAGGTTAGGTTCTTTTAGATTTCTTAACCACTTTGTCTTTATTTGTAAAGTAAGGATGTTGAGACGAGATCAGGAGCATTCATAGTGATATGGTGGTAGATAAATGCAATCCCGATCAAAATCCAAATGGCATTTTTTAAAGAAATAGAACCAAAAAAAATCATTAGATTTGTATGGAACCACAAAAGACCCTGAATAGCCAAAGCAATTCTAAGAAAAAAGAACAATGTTGGAGGTATCACACTCCCTGACTTCAGCTTGTACTACAGAGCAACAATAATCAAAACAGCAATGTATTGGCAGAAAAACAAACACATAGACCAATGAAATAGAATTGAAAACCAAAAATTAAACCCACATAAATATGGACAGATAATTTTTGACAAAGAAGCTAAAAACATACAGTGGAGAAAAGAAAGCTGCTTCAATAAGTGGTGCTGGAAGAACTGGAAAGCCACATGCAAAACAATGAAACTAGACTGCTATTTGTTACCGTGTACCAAAGTTAACTCAAGATGGATCAAAGACCTAAACATTAGACCTGAAACAATAAACTGCATAAGAAAATATCAGTACAAAATTATAGACCGTGGGTTCAAAGAGGATTTTATGAATTTGACCTCAAAGGCAAGAGAAGTAAAAGCTAAAATAAATGAATGGGACTATATCAAACTAAAAAGCTTCTGTACAGCAAAAGAAACCATCACCAAAATAAAGAGCAACCAACGGAATTGAGAAAATATTGGTAAACAATGCCTCTGATAAAGGGGCTAATATCCAAAATCCATAAAGAACTCATACAGCTCAACAACAACAAAAAAAAGTGAACAATCCAATTTAAAAATGGGCAGAGGACCTGCATATATGTCTCCAAAGAGGACATACAGTTGGCCAATAAACATATGAGAAGATGCTCAATGTCACTAATCATCAGATAAATGTAAATAAAAACCACAATAAGATATCACCTCACATTAGTTAGAATGTCTATCATCAACTAGACAAATAATAACAAGTGTTGGAGAGGCTGTGGAGAAAAAGGACCCCTCATACACTGTTGGTGGGAATGCAGATTAGTGCAACCACTATGAAAGGCAGTGTGGAGGTTCCCCCCAAAATTAACAATAGAATTACCATATGACCCAGCAATCCCTCTCCTGGGTATCTACCCAAAAAATCTGGAAACATTTATCCATAAAGATATCTGAGTATGTGCTTTGATGTTCATTGCAGCTTTATTTACGGTAGCCAAGACATGCAAACAACCAAAGTGTCCTTTGATAGATAATTGGATAAAGAAGATGTGGTATATGAGGTTAGACAATTAGGTTCGTGAACTTGTTGCAATGATGTTGCTAACTTTTTTTTTTATATCAGAGGGATTATTCATTATGAATTTGTACCAACTGGACAAACAGTTAACCAAGTTTATTATTTGGAAGTGCTGAAAAGGCTGCATGAAAAAGTTAGACGACCTGAACTTTTTGCCAACAATTCATGGCTCTTGCATCATGACAATGCACCAGCTCACAGGGCACTGCCTGTGAGGGAGTTTTTAGCCAGTAAACAAATAACTGTATTGGAACATCCTTCTTACTCACCCAATCTGGCCCCCAGTGACTTCTTTCCTTACCCGAAGATAAAGGAAATATTGAAAAAAAGACATTTTTATGACATTCAGGACATCAAGAGTAATACAACGACAGCTCTAATGGCCATTCCAGAAAAAGAGTTCCAAAACTGCTGTGAAGGGTGGACTCAGTGCTGGTGTTGGTGCATAGCTTCCCAAGGGCATACTTCAGAGGTGACCGTAGCGATATTCAGCAATAGGTATATAGTACTTTTTCTAGGATGAGTTTGTGAACTTAATTGTCTGACTTTATATATACACAATGGAATACTACTCTGTCATAAGAAAAGATGAAATAGTGCTATTTGCAACAACATGGATGGATCTTGAGATTATTATGCTAAGCAAAATAAGTCAGACAGAAAAAGTCGAGAACCATATGATTTCACTGATATGTGGGATATAAAACTGAAAGCAACAAAGGAACAAGACAAACAAATAAAAAAACAAAAACTCATAGACACAGACAATAGTTTGGTGCTTACCAGAGGGTAAGGGGGCGGGGTGGTAGATGAGGGTGAATGGGGTCAGATATATGGTGATGGAAGGAGAGCTGTCTCTGGGTGGTGAACACACAATGTGATACATAGGTGATGTATTACAGAATTACATACTTGAAACCTATGTAAGTTTACTAACCGTTGTCACCCCAACAAATTTTAATTAAAAAAAAAAAAGTAAGGATTTTCAGTTAGACAATTTCCAACATTTCTTTCAAATTTAATATTCTTTACTCAGATAATAACATCTAAGTAAAATCTATGTAAAGTACAAATATTTCTCACTCTATTTAAATAACAATATGGTCTGTTTAATTCTACTCAGTTGCGTAAAATGTAACTAAAGGAAAAGTATATATCTTTATAAGGCACTGGGATTTGACTAAATATCTTTCACACTCTCCTGATAAATTTGTTTGTTTTTGTGATTTTGCTACTCAATGGCAATTTTGATTCTTAAATAAAGTTGAAGTAGAAAACAGTTTGTCTCAATTATAAAAGGTGTCTTGAAACCCACTCTTGAATCTACTCTAAGTAATTCAATTCTAATCAGTATGATTCAACCTTAGAAATTCACTTACAAATTGAATGGTGTTTTCCTCTGACTCTGTGTGTCTTATTAGTAACTTCTCATGCATTACCTTCTTTGATTAGAACAGTACTAAAGCTGGCATAGAGAAAGAATTCCAAATGTTAGTATTATACTTCTCCAAATGAGTGTGATTTAATCGCAGTACATTGCCATCTGGCTATACAGACTTGGAATTTCCAGTTTTAGATGAACAAGGTAATATCACCTTTGAGAATCTGTCCACAAACTGTCAGAGCCAAATTAAAAGCAATTCATCAAAAGAGCATACTATCTTAGTAGAACCAGCATTGATTATGTACCAATTAAAGCAAATATAACTCACACTGAATGGAAATCAATTGACACTGTCTGTATAATAAGCATGATCCTCCCCTCACTGTCTCAGAGAATAGAGGTATGGAGATGTCTGGGGAGAAGATGGGCTCTGTATATTTCACGGCACTGTTTTAGAGTTCCAGAAAGCTGAGGATGGTCCCAAAGAATGTGTGACCAAGGAAACACCAGACGCAGGCCTGCATACATTCTACTTAGCTGCCAGCTAGCCTGATGAAGACACTGGAGAGAAAACTCTGTGCAGAGCTGACTCCAGGGAGATCCAGGGCTTCTTCTTGGAAGAGAAAAACTGTTCTCAGAGAAGCATCTGGGTGAGGGGCAGAAGAGGCCCCTTCTCCACTATCGCCAGGTGGTATGCATTCCTTAGGGTACAGGCATAAAGTACGTGCCTTTAAAATGTGCCTGTAAAGTGTTGGGTGTTGATGTATCCCTCACCAGCTCTTCACAGCAATGGAAATTTCACAAGTCCTGCCACTGCAACTATGATACACTCAAAGATTCCCTAAAGGCATTTTTTTAAATGGAAAAAATAAATTATCAGGTTCTACATGGTGTGTTACATAGCACTAGAATGATGAGAACAAAGGCCTTAAATCTCATCAGCTCCATTTATTAGATGTTGTAAACCTTTTATGGTTTATACAGACAATTGAGCATTGCAGTGTGATGAAACAGGCAAACCACCATGGTGCCTGAGAAAGCTCTTTGGGTAGTATGAATTCAGTGAGCCTTACACAAAATCATGAGAGCAACTGCTTTGGCTAAAAAGCTGACTATAATTCTATGTCATTTTTTCCCACGGAAACCATTTAATCATACAGTGTTCTATAGTATAGTACATTTAGAAAAAACTGCTGATTATAGCCATCTTTTATTTTATTTTTATTTGTAATATTTTTCTATTATCAACTATAATACTACACATATTATACACCTTCCTTTGAGCTTGTTGAGAAAAAAAGGAAAGGAAAAACCTATGTTGATTTCTTTAGACGTCACACTTGTTTCATGCAATTTTTTTCTTTCTTTTTAGTGGTCTCTCAGGGCAAGAAAATATATTACCTATATTTGATTTTGTTGCAAATTGAAACCCTCTAGTCCAATATTTTGTTTTCTCCCACTCTACTTTTCCTTTGGATTTAATTGTGCCTTCCTTTGTTCTCACTTATTCATACCTCTATTAAAGTACTTATTTTATGCCGTCTAGCAACAGAACTTTTTTGCATGTTTTTCTCTAGGATTGCAAGCTCTTAAAGGGCAGTGCCCATGACTTTTTCATCTTTGCATTCCTCACAGGCACAAATAAATGGTACTCATCAAATAGGCAAAATTCAATATTTTTGTGTCTAATTGAACTGAGTTTAACTTAACCAATCCAAAATAGTGTTACTTTTTTTTTTAAATCACTTAGTGAAAAACATAATTTCTTGCAAACGATCAATCACTGTGATTACCGTAAACGACCAATGATTAACAAGAGTCCCCTAGAGAAGATCATTTAGTCACCATGTCAGGCAACAATATACCCTAACCACACAGGTTGTAAACTAGCTGCAAAGATCTGACCTTTAACCTAAGCAGTAGCAAAACATAGTATTTCTATGGCTGTTACTACGTAATAATAAAGTATCTAAATCAAAAGTGAAAATGTCTGTCAATTATATAGTGTTTTATTGACAAAGACTGAAATTTCAAGTGATTTAAAGGTACACTTTATATACATTATATATTGAATTGTTATTTCTAAGTAGCTGCCTATTCCATGTCAGTTGAGCAAAATATTTGGTGAAGTGACTCAATTTTATATTTGTCATACAACCTTGTACAGATAATGTATTTAATTCATATTTTACATACTTGTCTTTCCACCTAACACATTTATTTGGTGCTTACCATGCTTGAAGTCTCTATAAAATGTTCTTTAATGCTTTCTATTTGACAGTTACAAAATCAATTTGCATTCTTTATGTATTGCATCCTTACAACAACCCTGCATTTGTCTCTGAGGTAAAAGACACTTCAAAATTCCCACTTTAGAAATGAGAACTGAGGACACAGAGGTTAAAGTGCATGATGGAAATCCCATTGTTAATATATGCCTGAGCCAGGACTTATAACTCAAGAGAATTAGAAGCTTGCCAAAGCTCCTTTCCACTCTGCTACATGAACATATCTAGACAGATAACTGTGATTGTCATATTCATTTGAATATAGTTTTGCATAATTCTTACCCTTTAATAAGGGTTCCATGCAAATTAATTTATTTACAGGTGAAATGACATTATGCCTGGGATTTACTTTAAAACATTCTAGGGGAAAAATTGAGGGGGAAAAATGAGTGAGAGGAAACTATAATAAAGTCTATTTGGAAAATGTTGACAATTGTTGAAGCTGGGATATATATATATATATATATATATATGTGTGTGTGTGTGTGTGTGTGTGTGTATATATATATATATATATAGAGAGAGAGAGAGAGAGAAATAGCATAACAAAGTCATATATATATATGCTATCCTCTCTATTTTTTTTTTTTTTATGTTTGAAAATCCTGATGAGGAAAAGTTACAAAAGATAAAGAGGATTTTGAAACATTCACTTGGGAGCATCGCTGGTAAATTATTTAAGGGAATGATGAATTCTGATGCTGACATGAGATTAATTCTGGAGAAAGTCCAAGATTTCAATCCTTAGAGCTTTGACCAAAACTCTGCTTAATTCATCCCTATTCAATAAAATGTTCACTTTTAAAAAATATTTATTGAGTATTCAAATTCTTCCATGAACTAACCAAACAAACAGTCCAAGGAAAAATGATACATTAAAAAATTAAAATATATTCTCAGAATAATGGATGAGAAGAACAATGTGAAAAGGAGACATGATAAGAAAATACCATTTGAATATATTGTTTTCAAATTCTGTATACTATGGCTTAGCACACTTTAATTTTAAGCTTTTTATGGAACTTAGAATACACATATCGTTTTAAATAATACAAGAATAAAACCAAGAATATGTACAAATTTAATATAGTATTAAAAAGAAAAATAAAGTTTGGCCTTGAAAATCGTGATATTGGACTACTACTTTACTCTGAGACCCTTATATAGCAATACAGGGAAAGGGTGTTGCAGGAAAAAACTACAGATTCTTTATGAGTGCACCATAGTACAGGGGTGATAGTCCTCAGCGTGCTACCTGTAAGATTAGTTGGGTTTTGGTGAATGAAATTTGAGGAAAAGGTTGCTATTGTTGGAAGGTTCTGGAAAAGTCTGCATTGCTCTTCTAGGAGACCCTCCAAAAGCAATGTTCTCTCTCACTCTTGCCGCATGTGAAAGAGGAAACATAAAGCTCCGTTGCCACTGGCATGCATCCTAGAGCCATGAGGAACTTGCTTTAGGTTGAAGCCCAAACTGTTTATGTTTGCATGAGACCAAAATAACCTACTTCATAACATATTTGGTTCATTGAATCAATCGGTGCTAACCCCCTGCCCCCACCTCTGAGCTTTGATTTCATGCAATGTGAATCCTTATGTATAAGCTTAAGTTACATTCTCTGATACTTGCAGACCAAAACTTATGGAATAAACTGGAGAATGTCATTAATACGTCTAAAACTCAGTTCTCAGATCTGTTGGTTCTTATTGTGGTTAAATGTCGTAATGTTTGTAAAGCTCCTATCATAATATCACACACATTTAGTTCTCAATAAATTTTCATTCCTTTTCCTTCCTTGTATATCGAGGCTTAGTATTTCTTTCTCCTCATAACCTTAGGCTTATCAAGAAGTTCTTCCTGTTTTTTATTTCCTAAAGTAAAAATAAATACATTTCTCAGGGGTCCCATGAGGAAGAAGTACAATTCTTCCACCAGAAAAATGTTTTTTTTTTTCTCTTCTGTTCCCAGTAATAAACTAGTGCAAATCCCTTACTAATTTCTACCCTTGTAGCCCAGCACCAATTTCTCTACAAAATTTTAAATTTACATGCCTGAAATAACTGTTGTCCATTATGTTATAAAAATCAGGGTATAGGAACATAAGATACAAAGCTGACACTTCATGTTCCAAGTTTAAGACCAGAAAGAGTGTTTCCCCAGCAAACTCTACAGGCTATATTTAGGCAGTAATTTTTACATGAAAGCACAGGAGAAGATGTACTTACATGGTATGCACTAGAATAGACCAATGGGTTTATGTCAACCCAAAATATATAAATGTAAATGCAAAAGTAGTGAGAGATGTGAGAGCCATTTGTAGGTAAAGAAATCAATCAATTCAGTAACTTCTACCCTGCAAATCATGGTTTATACTTCCGTCTTTTTTCATGGAGATTTTGGAGTATCAATCAGATAGACACTATGACAGATAATAAGCTAGAACAGACTTAAGCTGATACAATAAAAGTTTAGTTATTTCATGTCCCCTTGAGATAGATTTGTGCATTTATGAACTATATCATTTATGTGGTTTGTGGCGTCATTGGATAAATGACAATGATACAAGTAGTGTCCATTGTGTAACGTAGAGAAGGTTTTAAATTGTGTGTCTTGTCAGGCAGTGTTTGTGATACTTTAAAACACGCACACGGCTGTGACAGATTATAATAGAAGAGACAGCTAGCTCTAATAGAATTCTACTATAGATGTTTGCACTCAGCACACATTACCAAAGACATTTTTTCCCAACTTAACATACATCACTGCCCTTCACTTGTGGATTTAGCTTCCTCCAAATTGTGTTCACTTCTCCAACTTACATTTTCTTTTTAAACAAGAGTTACACTACTTCAAGCAGCTTCAAGGAAGCATGTAGTTTGAGACCACATGGTTTCAAGCAATACTAACCATATTACTTTTTAATCCATCAATGTTCATAGCTTTTAAAATGGATCAAAACCCCTGTGGAAAAGAAGCATACAAATCTAACACAGAAAGTTCTGATCCCATAGTACATGGAGCTGGCTACTCCCTATGTATAAACTGTTCATTACTAATAAGGCACTTTTAAGAAGTTTATGAAACTGCACAGAGGATCGTGTAGTTGTTCTGCATGCAGATAACTGTTCTTGCAATACCTTACTGCTTATATTTGTATCACTTGTTTTACTCTGTAAATTCCTGTCTTCTAGATCTCTGATATAAGCCTCCAATTTAGGAACAAAAGGTCATAATGGGTTAGTAGGTAAAGAATTAATACAGTTTAAACAATTTTACATTAACTCAAGTATTTATTAAATACTTTAGCACCAGGCTAAATTGGGAAAAGGGTAATAAAGAAATTATAAGGCATGGTTCCTATTTTAGAATTTAGTTGACAAAAGATAATAAAAGTTATGAAGATAGGTAAATATTTTTCATATGCATACATACATGCATGTATTACATAGTTATATAGAGCTATAATTATATATTGTTATATAGTTATACATAATTATATAGTATATGAATTTATGCAATTATATATTATTTATATATTGAATACTATACTTTAAATATGCATCTAATATACATGTAATGAATATTGTATTTACATGTATAGGTTTATATCTGTATACATATACATTACATGTATATATTTAATGTACAATGTATATTATACAATATACATTTTGTTGTTTATAATAATATAACTGTATAATAGAGTACTAAAATTGAGTTGTTTTATTCATTCACACAACAAACATTTTTGAAGTAGAACAGAGATTGTACTTTTTTTTTTCTGTAAACAGCCAGAAGGTACATGTTTTAGGCTTCGAAGGCCATACAGCCTCTGTCAGAACCATTCTACTCCACAGTTCTATAACTCACAAATAAATGGTGTGGCTGCGTTCCAATAACCTTTAAGGCTCTCGATGACCTGGCCTCCAGTCTACGCACTGTCGTCATTGAACCCTTGCTTGCTCATAGGCACAAAGACTCCTTGTTTGGCCACCACTGTAGGGCTTGGTATTTGTTTGTACCTGGAATTCTCTTTTCCCAGATAATCTCTATGACTTGTTTCTTCACTGCTTCAAGATTCTGCTCAAATATCACTTTCTGAATGAGGTCTTTCCTACCATGTTATTTACTACCGTAGTATGTAATATTGAACCTCCCCACAGGCTTGTCCAATACTTTATATTTTGTTCCATAGCACTGATTTAGCCCAGTGGTTGGGAAGAGCATAGACTCTGGAGTAAAAATATCTGGGTTGAATTCTGTTTCTTTTACTTACTTACTGACAGTGTGATTTTAGTAGGCTAATTATTTCATCTCTCTATGACTCATTTTCCTTTATCCATAAAAGAAGCATACTAACAGTATATAACTCATGAAGCTGTTTCAAATAGTAAATATATACTTAGTTTAATATATATACATATTGCCAATTTAATATTGAACTGAATGAAATTTCTAAAATAATAAAGGAATAAAAAGAAACAATCCAACAGAAGTCAGGAAAGCAAAAATAGAAAAAAATATGAAAAGCAGAAAACACAAAATAATTTGCAAAAATAAATCCATATCACTAACCATTAATTATAATCATTAGCTCCAATGTACGTAAATGTATTAAATTTACCTATTAAAAAATTGATTGTTGGATCAGATTTTTGAAAGAAATAACAATTCTATGCTGCTGAAAAGAGAAACAATCAGAACACTCATACACACACATATACACAAACATATACACAGACAGATTGAACATAAAATGATGGTAGAAGATATATTTTGCAAAAACTAACCAAAAGAAAGCTAAGGTAGCATATTAATTTTAGACAAAATGTAAGTTAAGGCAAAATCCATTGAAAGAGATAAAGCAGTACATTAAAAGAAAAGCACAACTCCATCAAAAACGTAAAATAATGATGAACTTGTATATACCTGTCTTTATCTGTGCTGCTATGACAAAATGTCACAGACTGGGTGGCTTATATATAACAAATCGAAAGTGTGATAAAAAAATATGGTGAATGTTTAAATTTAAAAAAATTGATTACAGTAAAAGACGTATTGCCATTAATCTCCCCAAAATAGTCCCCCTTGCTTTAAACACACTTATCCCATTGTTCTTGTCACTTTCTGAAGCAGTTCTGGAAGTCCTCTTTTGTGTCTTTAGTTGTGCTGTCCTGGCTGCCTCGATGACCTCAATCGATTCAAAATGTTAATGTTTCATGGTCATTTTGACTTTGGGAAAGAGACAAAAGTTGCATGGTGCCAGATCCCATGAGTAAGATGGATGACGACACACCATGTTTTTATTTGACAGAAGTTGCCATACCAGAAGCGACGTGTGACATAGAGCCTTTCCGTTGTGATAAACAAAAATAAATAAATAAATATATGGTGCATGCTGCCCCTGAGTGTTAGCCAACGGAAAGGCAGGGATCTTCAACAGGGGAAGTGGCACATACAACATCCTTAGTAACAGTGTGGGACAAATTTCAACTTACTAGGTGCAGTCAGTTGGATGTGAGCTATGGTTTAGAGGTGTGTTTTCAAGTTTGCCACAAATCATCCTCCATCATGACAGCGCTCCGTGTCACACATCGCTTCTGGTACAGCAATTTCTGTCCAATAAAAACATTATGGTGTGTCCTCATCAACCTTATTTACCAGATCTGGCACCTTGTAACTTCTGACTTTTCCCTAAAGTCAAAATGATTCAGGACATCAAAGCAGCCATGACAGCGCAACTAAAGACACTCACGAAAGAGGTCTTCCAGAACTGCTTCAGAAAGTGTGAAGAATGATTGGATAAGTGTGTTTGAAGTGAAGAGGAGTGTTTTGAGGGGGATTAATGGCAATGTGTCTTTTACTGCAATAATTTTATTTTTATCGAAACATTCACCGTATGGTTTGATCACACCTCGTACTTATTTCTCACAGTTCTGGAGGCTAGAAGTCTGAGATCATGATGCCAGCATGATTGGATGAAGTCCCTCTTCCAAGTTGTAGACTTATTGTATCTTCACATGGCAGATGGGATTAGGGAGCTCTGGAGGGTCTCTTTTATAAGGGCACTAATCCCATTTATGAGACCACACTCATAACCTAAGCACCCCTCAACTGTGCCCCTCCTAATACCAACACATTGGGTGTTAGGATTTTAGCATATGAATTTGGCAAGAGACATAAATATTCAGGTCATAGCAGCACCTAAGATATATGTGCTAGGATTTTTATTGTAGCACTATAGATAAAAGCAGATATATATATATATACACACACACACATATATAGCGTATTAACTTATTTAAAAAATCATAAGATAAGAAAAATATTCAAACTGAAAACATAGTTTATATGTCACATTGTAAAGTATGTATATAAGTTTATACTTGCATAGAAAAAGAAACTAGAAAGTCATTCATCAAACATTTTGCAGTAGTTATTATTTCTGGATGGTAGAATTCCAAGTGATGCTAATGTTTAAACTTTTTTTGTTAAAAAAAATGGTTTTCCTAATTCTGTATAATGGACATTATTACACAAAATTTTTAAAACCAGGAAAATAAATAATTCTTTATTCAAAGGTTTACCAGTAAACTACAGAAGTTTAAATATACATGCATCATGACGTCAACAGCAATATTTATTTTCTGGAAGGAATTGCTCAATACAGTGCTTGTAAAATAGCTATTGCTAATTGAACGTTGGTCACAGTCACATGTTTCTATTCCTTGTTACTGCTGATTTTAGTTTCAGCACAGCAATTTTAGCCATGTGACTATAGAAGAAATTCTTCACATCTTTACTGAGAACATAGCTATTCATCAGCATGTCTTATTTCTCTCCAGGTAACCTCAATCTGTATCACTACCCAACAGCTTTAAGTTCCCGGTTTCAGTTTTGCAGGGATGAGGGTATAGAATTTATGTTTTCCCACATACGTTCTAAACATTTGTGATGATATGAAAACTCCCTGCACTCACCATCACTCATTTAAATCATTTTGCCTAATGCCACAGGAGAAATGGTTTAAGAAGGAATAAAATGTATTGCAGTTTTTGCATTTTAAAGCTTTAACCGGAAATGTCTGGACATTATTTTTTAAAACTGTGTTCTAAAGGCCACTGTGTTGTCATATTGAAGGGAAATTTTCTGCACCATGTGTGGTGCTTTCTTAAGTAGTCACCTCGACTCAGGTGCTTGCCTAAGCTTGTGCGCGCTCTCTATCTCTGTGTGTCTCTCTCTCTGATTCGTTCCCGTCCCTGTTCTTAAGCCTTGGGTTACACTTGGGCTAGGAAAAGAGAAAAGCATTAAATTGTAGGTAAAGTTAGAATTTTGATTTACACTAGATTTTATTTTTTAATATCTAAAAATGACTGAAACGTTTGAAATGTTTCCAAAATTCTGAGAAGAGTTAAGAAAGATTGGTCCTGAAGAGTGTGTTTGAGTGATGGTTTTAGGGGGTGAAAAAAAAACAACACCTGTTTCCTGGTTGTACCCTACTGAGCTTAAGTCATGTAAATAACCAATTACAATGTATTCCTAAAGTCTGGATTTTCTATCATCAGCCCCGTCCAGGCCATGCTCACTGTGCTCTGTGTAGGTCTTTGTTTCGTGAGTGCTTCCAAGTTGACCAGCACTGAAGGCCTTTCCTGCAGCCTTAAGGTAGCTAATCGCCACTTTGTCTGGAACAAAGCAGCTACACTAAAGTCTTCAAAATGCCAAAGTTTCATAAATCTGATGTAACAGAGAAAAATTCACACTTCATTTAAGTTTTCTTACTAAGTCAATCCTTCTGTGTGTTGTTCCTTCTTCTTCGAATGAATTGCCATCCATAAAAATGGACTCCCATATGATTGTGCCACCAGTTTTCCAGAAATGTCCATATCATATGTCCACTTCCCAGATATGAATATAATTTGAGCTCAAACTAGAATTCCCACTATATCAGTCAAAATCAATACCTCATTAAGTTACTTAAACTGGGTGTTTTTACACAAAAGAAGTTACCAAAAAAAAACAGTTCAATGCACATGATATGGCTAAAATTATAATTGGAAATAATTAAGCTTTTAAATATATGCACCATGTAAAATTATAAATATCATATACCATTAGACTATATATACCATACATAACTGTTATTTTTTAATTTATATCTTTCTGGAAGTGACTCCAAGACAACCCTTTCAAAAAACATCAGTAACATCAATTCTCTTTTAATTGATAGCAATAGCAAATATTCTTTCCATTTTTACTGACATTTCCTTATTCTTGGGACTAACAACCAACACATTTATTTATTTCAAAACCTCCCATGCTATAGTTGTATGACAGGAACTTAAAAAGCCATTATAGGGAATGGTATGTTCCAGGTTATACAGAGATGGGCAGACGCATGAGATTAGCATATAAAATACAACAGGGTTGTGTATGGAAATTGATAGAACGCATGGTTAAAAATAATTCCAAAATGAAAACCTAGATCTATCCTTTCAAAATACACTCCTGGTGACATCTGTATTGTAATAGAAAAGCTTGATTCTTTATTTAATATTCAGCTTTTGACACTTGATTTTACTGCTCATCATTGATTCTCACATTGCAAAGAAAACTTTCTTTTTCTGTCTTTCTACCTATTCAGTTATCGTGATTTATAGTCACAAAATCCTTCTCAGTAAATCTGAGTGCACATATTTATGTCAGAATGTGTATGATTGAGTACATTTATGTATACATGTGTATGCAGCAGATTAATAGCTGTGCCAGAAAAGACTGGTTTCCAAGTATGACCTGCAAGGAATAAAGAGGAGAAAATCAGGTATTTTAAGAATCTACTATCTGATAAGACTAAAGTATCCTCAATAAATTATCTCATATAATTATACAGTTTATTAAAATTACTAATACGTCTTCTTCTTGCTAGTGAGGAAACTGAAATTCAGAGAGGTAAGTAACTTGCTGAAATGTATACATTAGTTAATTACCAAAATGGAATTTAAGCCTAGGTCCAACTCCAAAGTTCTTATTCTTTAAATTATACAATAATTCCTTTCTTTTGTGCTTGTATTGAAATACAGCAGGGGCGGTGTGTGTTCGCCTGAGTACATTTTTCCTTTAAAGACACCGTGAATAGTAGATGTATGTATATACACAGGCTGTGTGATCACAACATTAAATAGACTGTCTGAAAACACAAGTCTTATCCAGCACAACTATGTGTGGCGCCATGATAATGAGTTAACTGAGGGCAAGTTCAACCAAAGGAAACCTTGTCATTTTGGGGGTTCTATGTACATGTGTATCATACTAGCCATGGAGTTCCATTCTGGCTATGTAACTAACATGCACTCTTCAATGCAGCTCTGGTGATATATGACAAATTTGTTCACAATAAAGAGAGTGAACAACCAGCTATAGGCTTCAAAATGCATTCCTAAGTCAGTAACTAATACATAACAACATGTGCCGCAACCTTGTTTATCATCTAGCTAATATATTCCTTCAGTTAATATTAGAACTTCAAGTTGTTGTCAAAATGACATTAGATGTTTTTGAGAAAGAAAGAAGATATAAAGTATAAGGACTCCCTGTTAATTCTTTTTCTCCACAGACTTTATCATACAGATATTGGTATACTGTGTACTTGGATGTTTAAAAACATGGAAAGTCACATATACTCATCAGCCTAAAAACAGAGTATGGTTATGATAATCTATATGATTTATACGTAAATTTATAGCAACTGAATACATTTACAAATCATATTTGATATTAAAATCTCTTTCAGAATTAAGACATTAAGTTGTTAGTTGCTGCTTTAATGAGTTTGGAACAGACTTTTGAGAGTCTGTCTAAAGAAAACAAGAGGCCCTGGAAAGGTTCTCAAAAATAGCTCCCTTCTCAGTTATGCAAATTAAAGATTATGACGTTTTCAAGACCTCTCTTTGGACTATCAATCATTCACACCTCAACACATATTAACCAGTTAATTTTCATATGTTTCTTACTACAGAGTAGCAGTAATAAAGGACAGTCTAAGTAAACTAGATGAACTTTGGCAGGAGGCGAAGGCCTTAGTAAGCTCTCAGAATGAGAACAGTAACCAATTTGGGGATGGCGAAAACTGGAAAAAACTCCAATACAGACTAGAAACAAGAAAGAGAACTAGGATAACACTCAACACAAATTCAGCATTTTGACAATGGCAAATTTTGATAGTGTCCCTAAGACCACACCACTGAAATCAACATGCTGGCCATCACATGTTGTTGGTCCTTGCACACATCATTCTCCACTCTGCCCGAATTAATCTCATCAGCCAAAAAGTAAAACTTCACAGTTAATTTCTCTGTACAGAAAGAGGTATTAAAGTTTCCCTGAAGGGAATCTTTTTTGTAAGTTCAAAATTATAAGAAACACTTTACTTGTCTATTAGAAATAAATAATGAGAAAAATTGTCTTTAGTGTAAATGAAGTTTAGACAGGAGAAGACATATTGTGTTTAAAATTGAAATAGAATGCTCTGCAATGAAAAAGGAACAATGGGAGTAAATTTTTAAAATCATGAAAATTAAAAATATGATTACTGAAATAAAAATTCAACTGAGAATTAGATGACAAAAGGAAGACCATCTCACAAAAATCAGAACAATTAACAAGAGGTGAAAATTAGAGAGAAAAGATAAAAAGTAAAGAAGCTTAGAAGACCAATTCATGCCATCAAAGATATAATAAATAGAAATTCCAGAAAAACAATGAAGAAAAGGAAGGGAGAAAATTATTATTTAAGCAATATAAGTATCCCAAAGTGGAAGCAAAAAAAAAAACCTTTCTAGATTCAAAGGTGGACAGCATTAAATAAATTACTTTAATTTCATTTAACTTAAAAACACCACATTATGAAACTAGCACACCAACAATGAAGAGTATATCCTAAAATCTTCCAGAAGAGGAGAGATCCAAGATGGAGGAGTGCATAAACACTGTGCCTGTTTCCATCTTTTTTAGTTGTTATTAAAATAACAACTAAATTATAGAACAATAAACCTGAAGAATCATCAGAAGCTTAAAGAAACAGAAGTTTTATAACTAAGGATATAAAGAAGCTATGTCCAGACTGGTAGGAGAGGCAGAGATTCAAAACAGCCTGGCCCCAAACCTCCATGTGGCAGTTGAGAATCAGCAGGGATATCTTGGCCACAGAGGTTCCTCCTGGAGAAGTGAGAAACACCACCCCACATGAAAACCCCAAACCTTGGAGTACTGGTGCCAAACAGAGAAGCCCCCACAACATTTGGCTATGAAAAACAGTGGGGATTCTGACCATCTGAGTGGGACAGAAGGCTGTGGGAAACCCAGATGTCCTTTAAGAGACCTGCACACACTCACTCACTCAGTCACTCACCCTGGGATCCCATGGAGAGATGGTGACGTGAGAGAAGTCAGGCATACAGGGGGCAAACTGAGGAGTGTGGCCTTGGGGTGAGGGCTGGAGGGAAAGTTGCCATTTGTGCTACGTGGGGTCCTTCTCCCATGCAGCCAGCAGGGGTGGGTGCCATCTTACCTCTGTTGAGCCCTCCCCCACATGGCCAAATCTGAATCTGATTGGTCTGGTGAGCTCCACTGCTCTACCCTGCTGACTCACTGGGAACCCGCTCTACCCAACTCCCCGAACTCTGGAGGCACTTTCTCTGCAAGCAGGTATATTATTCTACCCAGCAAAGCTAACATTTAGATTCAAAGGACAGATATAGAGCTTCCCAGACAAAAAAAAAAAAAGCTAAAGAAATTTGTCACCACCAAATCAGTATTACAAGGAATCTTAGAGGGACTTCTTTAAGAAGAAGAAGAAAAAACACAGGTAAAAAATATAAATAATAAAATGGCAATAGCTACATATTTATCAACAATTACTTTGAATGTAAATGGATTAAATTCTCCAATCAAAAACATAAGAGGGCTGAATGGATAAGAAAACAAAACCCTTACAAATGCTGTCTACAAAAGAAACACTTCAGATTGAACGACACACACAGAAAGTCAAGGATAGAAAAAGACAGTTCATGAAAAGGGAAACAAAACAAAAAACAACAAAAGTTGGGGTAGCAGAACTTATACCAGACAAAATAGACTTTAAAACAAAGGCTATAACAGGAGATAGAGAAGAACCCAATAATCCCATTTCTGAGTATTTATCCGAAGAAACCCAAAATGATACTTTGAGGGGACATGTGCGTCCATATGTTCATTGTAGCATAGTTTACAATGGCTAAGATGTGGAGTCATCCTGGGTGTCTGTCAATGGAAGAATGGATGGAAAGGAGATGGTACACATATACATTGAAATATGTCTCCATCATGGAACAGAATGGGTTCTTGCCACCTGTGACAGCACGGATGGACCTGGAGGGTACTGTGCTGAGTGGAGTGTAAGACAGAGAAAGACAGATGCAATGTGATTTTGCTTATATGTGGAATCTAAAGAACAAAATAAACAAATAAAACAGAACAAACTTATAGATACGGAAAACATTTTGATGGTTGCCAGATGGGAAGGGTTTTGGGGATGCGGATGACAAAAGGGGAAGGAATTAAGAAGCACAAACTGTTGTTACAAAGTAGTTACTGGGAAGTAGGGTGTAGCATAAGAAATATAGTCAATAATATTGTAATAACTATGTATGGTATCAGATAGGTACTAGATTTGTTGGGGTGATGGATGGGAGGAGGTTGAGGGACAGGGTGAAAAAAGGTGAAGGGATTAAGAAGTACAAATCGGAAGTTACAAAATAGTCATGGGGATGTAAAGTAAAGCATAGGGAATATAGCCAATGATATGGCAATAACTATGTATAGCACCAGGTGGGTACTGACTAGTCGGGGGATCACTTCTTAAATTATATAAATGTCTAACCACTATGCTGCACACCTAAAATTAATATAAAATAATATTAAAATCAACTGTAATTGAAAAATTTTAAAAAGCGGGGTTGGGGGGAGGTGAAGGGAAATAAGAGGTTTAAATGTCCAGGTATAAAACAAATAAGTCATGGGGAGGTAATATACAGCATGGGGATATAGTAATAATATTGTGATAGCATCGTATGGTACCAGATGGTTGTTAGGCTTACCATGGTGATCACTTCTTTATGTATACAAATGTTGAACAACTATGATGCACCCCTGAAACTAATACAATATTGTATGTTAGCTATATTTTTAATAAAATTTTTTTAAAACTTCCAGAAAACTGTTCACTTACAAAGTTTTGTATGAAAATTCTCATCACTGGAAACTGATAGACATAGATCAATCCCTTCAAAGTTCTACGGAAACTTTTTCATTCTAGGCATCCAAAACTGGACAATTATCAGTCTTTTTTACAATAAAGTTGAGACATTTTCATACTTGCAGGGACCCAAAAATTTTGCTTCTACATCTTTTTCCTTTGGACACTATTTAATGCAATGTACTCCCAAATCAGCAAAGGTCTCAGTCAAGAAAAAGTACAGCAGACACATTTCCATAACCAATCTTTCCATATTCCTGCTTTTTTTTTTAAAGGAGGGGGTGTGTCTACATCTCTCTCAAATAATCTTAGTTTCTACCTCGTGGACAAATTTTGATTATTTAAACCAGTCATTCTAAGCCCATTGTCCTTAACAATGATTGGTTTAGGAGTGAGACAAGAGCAGAAGTCTCCACAATGGCTATTAGGGAAGGTTATGTTAATCCTGAAATTAAAAAATTAAAAAGAGGCTCTGGATATTTCCATGTCTATGTGTGATGCTTAGACTTGTGATAGTGATGTCGCCACACTGAGAGCAGCAAGACAGTTGGATAAAGATGATATGCTGAGGATGGCAGAGCAGAAAGATGGAAAATAAACATTCTCTTTTTCATTCAGTTGCTGAATTAAACAACACTGGAATGACTACATCTCAGGCCTTCTTTCATGTGAGGTGATTACTTGGGTAATTACTTAAGTCATCTGGTTGTGGTTTTCTGTTACTTAGAGTCCAAATTATTCTAGTGATACAAAGATAAAGCCACGTGACTCATACAATTGTGGCATCAAATATGGAAAATAGAGAAAGTCTCAAGATAATAGTTATGTAATAGGCATAGGTAGCAAATAAGAACAGGAAACATTCAGAAGGGAGCCTCTAGGGAAAAGGAGATGTTAATAGAATGCTAATGTGTAGAGAGATTTAAAAATGAAAATATGATAAACCAAAGAGTACAAATAAAGAAAAAAAGCAAGAGAAACTTAAGGAAAAGCCAACAACTGTACACACACAAAAAGCTCGTGGCAAAACCCTGGCTCTGCAAAGAGCAAGATTTTTGCTATTCACAATAATGTAAACACTTTACTGTAGACTTTTTAGAATTAACTTATGGACAAGTGGAATGACTCACTTGGTTATAGAGCATAATATAGATATCATTCACATGAACAATTTAAATGTTTAGATGAAACACCCTAAAATGGAAAAGATGGAAAGGAAACCTAAAATCCTTATCTTATATATTGAAAATTGAAGATATGGTATCTAATATAAATGGAGCCAACAGTTGTTCAAATATATAAATGTGTGAAAATGTATGTAATGGCTAACTCTAATCTTGACAAAAAATTCCTCTGAGGGCCTGTACCTTTGCTGTTCCTATTGTCTGGAATGCACTGCCCCAATTCTTTTTTTATTACATTTATTGAGGTGACAATGGATAGTAAAGTTACATAGGTTTCAAATGTACAGTTCTATAATACATCACCTATATATCACATTGTGTGCTCACCACCCAGAGTCAGTTCTCCTTCCATCACCACATATTCGATCCCCTTTACCCTCATCTACCACTGCCTCCCCCTTACCCTCTGTTAACCACTAAACTATTGTCTGTGTCTATGAGATTTTGTTTGTTTGTTTTGTTCCTTTGTTGCTTTCAGTTTTATATCCCACATATGAGTGAAGTCATATGCTTCTCAACTTTTTTTGTCAGACTTATTTCGTTTAGCATGATAATCTCAAGGTCCATCCATTTCCATAAGAGGAATCCCTCTACTCTGATCCCAGCTCAAGATCTCCCCAACTGAGCCTTCCTTTATAGACCTGTGTGAAACTGTGCATGGTTCCAATCACTTTTTCCCCTTAACATTCATGCTTTGCTGCCTTCATTAATATTTGAATTGTCGGGTCGCCCGGTGGCTCAGGTGGTTGGAGCACCATGCTCCTAACGCCAAGGTCGCTGGTTTGATTCCCACATGGGCCAGTGAGCTGCATCCTCTATAGCTAAGATTGTGAACATCGGCTCTCCCTGGAGATGGGCTGCCGAGAGCAGCCAGAGAAGGTTGGGCGTGAGCTGCCGCGGGCTGCCGTGTGCTGCCAGGAGCAGCCAGTGGCCAGCGTGAGTGGCCGGCAGCAGGGCAAGAGCTGCTAAGAGCTGTTGTGAGCAGCTGACCTACGACCAGCAACCGACTGCCTCAGCAGGGGGGAGCGCAAGGCTCATAACACCAGCATGGGCCAGGGAGCTGCGTCCTATACAACTAGACTGAGAAACAACGGCTTGAACCTGAGTAGGGGTCGGAGGTGGGAAAAGGGGAAAAAAAAAATTTGAATTGTCTCACTAATTCATTTATATGCTGATCCCTCTCCTCACTAGACAGGAGGCTCTGTGAGCAGGGAGCTTATTAGTCTTAAAAATTGCTGCCTCCCCACTACCTGATACATAGTATGCACTCAGAGAATATTTCTTGAATGAATAAATGAGAGAGGGGAATGAAATAATATAAACAAGCCAGCATAGCAAGAAATTTTAAAAAAGAAGCATAAAACGGATAACATAAAACATATCCATATGAGGATATGATTTAGAAATGAAGGCAACCAGAGAAGAAATAGTTAAAAGATTTAAAAGTGGGTAAGTCGCCTCTGGGAAGCATTATTGATAGTCAAATAGGATTTTCTACATATAGTGTTTCAGGCGATATTTATAATATTCTGTGTTTTCTTTGTAATGATATTTAATATCCTCAATCCATTTTTTTAACCACTGACACTTCTCTTCCTAGTTCTCCTAGTTCTGTGACTTCTCCCAAACTCACGGAGCTGTGCTGGATATAAAAAGTCTCCTGCCCCTTTTTCTTCGTTCTTAGCTGCCTCCACCCATTTCTGCAGGTTCTATCAGTCGTCCAGGTGAGGGAAGACAGAATCCAGCTCCTCAAGCGATGCCCTGGAAAGGTAGGATGGTAGAGGCATGCATCATGAGTCTCCCTACTTCCTGGGAGAGCAGCCTCAGGTTTCTGTGCCTCCTTTCAATCTGACAGAGCAATGACAGCCACAATATGCCACCTACTCCTTTTCCTTTGTTTTTAACTGAACCTAGGCATCTGAACTATGTCAGTATAATCAGTACGACATGTGAGGTAAGACAGAAACTGGCCCCTGGGCAATGCTCCAAAAGACCGGGTTATCAGAGGCCAACTTCACTCTTTTCCCAGTACTGAGCTGTGTCTTCTTAGGGTGCGCCAATATAGGTAAAGTGAGAGTGCTTTTCTTACCCCTTTCAGTGTGGTTGTTCTTGGTTTTGTGCTCACCTGGAGTATGATAATTTTTTAACTGGATTCTGGTTGTCTCATAAAGTTATTTTGGTCCATGTATCATAGGTAAATAATCAAAAAGTTACTTCTGTGGGGGCAATAAGGGCTGGGACTTCGTATGTTGACATCTTTGTGCGGCCTCTCATTTCATGAACTCCTTCTATGAATGTGTGTTTCATAATTTTTTTTTTTTAAATCCCTAGTTAACTTCTTCAACTATAAAGACAGAATTATTTTAATAAAAACCTAGTAATTATGGTCCAATGCCCTGTGATTCGTGGGGTTCTTCCTTTTAGCTTCATTTAACTTAAGTTTTGAGGCAAAACTTTTTAACTTGAATATTGCTTAAATAAGTTTTAACATCACAATAAAAGCTGCTTAAAACTTGGGAGTCAGTGCGAATTTTTGTTACTTAAATGCCTACCTTTATTTAAGTTTTTCTAATATACTTACTATTGTAATATTTACTTATGTAAGTTGTGACAATAAAATAAATCTTTACCTATTAAAAGCTTAGCTTACTGAACAGTAAACAATCCAAATGAGTGCCAACATCCAAACAACAAAACTTGAAAGGCTAAATACTACATATGCCAATGATACTGCAACCATTTTTGGAATCCTTTGAAATATTCTTCCAAGTCAACTTAGGAAACTGTATTTACTATTTTATAGTTTCATATTTTATTTGTACATCAAAATTCCACATCTAACAAACATAAAAAGAGATACAGATACACTGCCACTGTCTTAAAAGTATAGAATCAAAAGCAGCACAGATGAAATGGCTAATTGTACATCAGACAGATGGAGAGCGATAGGTGGTCACTGTACCTGGACCAGTTCAAGGAACAGATGGTATTTGTCTGTGTTTTTGAACAAGAAGGAAGATAGACATTTATCTTATTTGAAATGAAAATCCAGAAAGATATGAAGGGATAGAAAATCACCTTTAAAATGACATGGTGAGCAAACAATGAAGATAAATAAATTTTGTGTGTTACAAAAGGAAAGCTCACATTTTCCTTCAATTAAAAATGCTACAATCTAAAGAAGGTTGCTTCAAAGTCCAAATCAAAATATCGGAAATACATATTTTTGAGATTCTATAGATCTTAATCTTTTTACTAGCCCAATTACACAAACACACATTTATTTCCAACTTATGATAGAACCTATTATGTTTCAGAATACCTTTTGCTTAGTATTTGAAAACTCTTTGTCTGCACATTCTTTCTAGATTTCCTAAGTAACAGAAATTAATATGATAAACTAACTGGCCTAAAGCAGTAATGATGGATAATGAAATATTGTTTTTTCCTTAAAAGCCTTCCAGAACTAATGGCAAAATAATAAGATTTTTTTTTGATACCAAAGAACTTGTACATATAATTGAAAGTTATTCTTCATAGTCTCCTTCACCTTGGAAAACTACTATATATATATATATACACATTTCCATTCCAGAAAGGCTGTCCTTAGTCAACATATTTTTGGAACTTCTTTTGCCATTGCTTTTATACAAGTTCTGAGAAAACAAAAAAAAAAACTTACAACTTTATATTCATATTGTGATTACATACCTACCAATCTAATAAAATGTCTTTCTTATAACTTTTGAGTCCAAATAACTTTTGGAAGCTTCCATTTAACATAATTCTCCACCAAACAAAAGAATTGGAGATGTGCCACCATTAAAGATTTCCACAAGAATTTGACGTGGATTTTGGGGATTCAGGCTTGAGTTTGAATCCTGTCTCTACACTTATAACCATGGAATCTCAGGCAAATATTACTTAAACTCTCCAAGATTAATTTTCTCATCTATGAAATGATAGTGATAATGTTGCTAATATTTCAGGCAAAGATCATGGTGCCAGAAGATGGAGGACAAGGAGTAAATTTTATGCATTCTGTTTATCCAGAGCCTAACATAGCACACAATACATAGTATGCATTCAATAGATGTTTATTGACTATATAAACGATGGTTTTATTTTTTAAATCTATGTTTACTGGAATAAGAGTTTGTACCGTTTTAAAGATTATAAGAGATTTTAAGAAAAACAATTTGAGACTTGTTTTTTAAAAATATAAGGAGTAAGACGTGTGCAGGGTAAAGAAGAGGGTGTTTTAGAGAACTGGAGAGCAGAACATATGAAGAAACTGTAAAAGAGGTAAGATAGCTTATTTGAGGTCACAAAAACACCTGCATGCATTCATCAGCCAGGATACAGTGGAAGATTTTAGAGCAGGAAGAAAAAGAGGGACAAAGTCAGAAAGATTCCTGTGTCCAGAGTAAAATACAAGTAAAACATTAATTTCAGAGCTCAAGTGTTGTATTGAGCACACTATGTATGGAGAATATAAATCCAAATTCAGCTGCCCATGTGCACTGGGAAACAGAAGGCAATCTACAGAGAGTAAGAATAAAGCTGCCCTCCTTGAGAAGCCACCAAGAGACACCTCACAGCCCTGAGACACGGAGAAAGAAGCACCAGGTCATCACTGTCTAGCTCCTGGCTGCAGGCCCTTCTGAGGACCATCTGTACTTCCAGATGGTCAGTCCCACAAAACAACTCTGAATCCTTCCAATATTTTCCTAGTTTTAGTTAAGCTAATTTTAATGGGCTTCTGTTCTTTGCTACCAGACTCTCCAGACCATGACAGAAAGACTCATGGATTATAACCTTATGAGAATTTGTAACACACTTTTGAATTCAAACTCACTTGAGGTTTAATCGTGGATCTACCAGATATCATTTTCCAGGATATTAAAGCTACTTCCCATGATTCCAGGTAATGAGGCTGAAGAAGTAGGCAGAGGCCCTATCCTTAAAGACCTAAAGAAGTCAAACAAGACAATGTCAAAAAAACCCTGTATTGACTTTATCACAAAGAAAGAAAGAAAGAAAGAAAGAAAGAAAGAAAGAAGGAAGGAAGGAAGGAAGGAAGGAAGGAAGGAAGGAAGGAAGGAAGGAAGGAAGGAAGGAAGGAAGGAAGGAAGGAAGGAAAAGAAGGGAGGGAAGAAAAGAGGGAGGGAGGGAGGAAGAAAGTGAAGTAGGTAATAATGAGTAACCTTATAAACAGCTACCATCTTTCCCCGAAAATAAGACTTAGCCAGACAATCAGCTCTAATGTGTCTTTTGGAGCAAAAATTAATATAAGACCTGGTATTTATTATATTATATTATATTATATTATATTATATTATATTATATTATACCCGATATTATATTACATTACATTACATTACATTACATTATACCTGGTCTTATATTATAGTAAAATAAGACCAGGTCTTATATCAATTTTTACTCCAAAAGACACATTAGAGCTGATTGTCTGACTAGGTCTTATTTCGGGGAAACACAGTATTTGGGTGGATAGTTAAGGCAAAAATCAAGAAGTTTTTCTTTGAAGAATGAAAGTAACAGCATAATTGCTGGCACAGCACAGGTGTGATTGTCCAATTGTTTACTTAGTTTTTAATGTGTTGAATTAATTTAATATGGAATTATATAAGTGTTTAAACTCTGATGGAAGGAGATAGACTTCAAAGAGTTCTCTCATTTTACTAGGCAGAGAAGAAAATTTTGGTGTTAACATTAGGTTTCTTAGGTGACATTTTGAAAATATTCTATTTGATGACTCTGTTTTCTTTGTGAAATAAAAGACAAGATAATTTGCTCAAAATATAAAAGGGTTTAATGGAAGTATAGAGTGAGAAGTGGTCTGAGAACAGAATAAAACATTTAAAATGATCTGTGGAGAAAGAGAGAGAACTGACAAGGGAAACAGAATTCTTGGACAACCTTGAGGGCCCAGTTGATATGTCCCCCAGAACCACTAATTTATGCTGGCAATTACCTGCTTGATTATGTGATCATTTCCAACAATACTGCATAGGCCTATGCACACATAAAAAAATGTAAAGAGTTACATGTTTTTCAACATTGGGTTTGTCTGTGTGACAAAATAATGGGTCAAGGGAACTCATTATACGTGTAAGGGATTGACTGATATTGTGCACCATGAATATAACCTAGCTTGGAGAGGCTATGAAAATGGAAAATGGAAGGTAGGTGTAGAGGAATCTGTACTAGAATTCCTGATAAGACAGAACCAATGTAAAAAGAAGTAATTAATATAGTGGTTATTTGTAATATTTTCTGGCTTCCAGGAACCTTTTCAACACCTGTGTAATATTTCACTTGTTCTGCCTATGACTCCTTCTTACCCAAGGTAGACACCAAGAAACTTCCCTGGAAAACTTTTCTACCAAAGTATAACTATTTGGTGCATCATCTTAGAACATCAAATTTAAAAAGTGAGCAATGTGAGGAAGTGGGCAAGAGGGACTCATTTCCTAGCAACCATATCAGCAAAGATGCCTGGCTGTTCAGGAGAACTGGCTGGGAGTTTTGAGCATCCAATGACAACAGTGGTACTGAATAGTGGTAGCAGGGATATTTTCACTAGAGTAGCCCATAAATCAGGAAAACACCGTTCCTGATTTCTGGCATTTAGACAAGGCTCTCTGGCTTCCTTGAGCTAACTAATATACTTTAATGTTTTTTTTTCTGCCTAAACTGGCTAGACCAGATTTTATTTTATTTACTTATTTTTATTTATTTATTATTTATTTATTTTTTGCAGTTAAAAAATCTGACTGATACACTGAGTGAGATATGTAGAGAGATTAAAAACTGGGGTGATAGAATAGAACAGTTTTGAGTGACAATCTCGTCCAGAATATGGCCATGGAAATAGGTGACTAAAAAGGTGAAAATGTCAATAGAGAAGAGGTACCAAATTGATGGGACAGCCTGGAGGTCAGCTCTTTACCCAGAGATGTTGATGTCACCTTGACTCTTATTAGGGTGAGAGCAAAGGATGAAAAAGAAATAATAATGACAACATCTATTGATAATACAAAAAGCACACTTATTGCATGACCCTCAAAGAAAAAGGAAACTTATGTGAAGGAGGCTGATTAGTGGTTCCAACACGGTAATGTGGACTGAGAGCCAGTTTCTTTCCCCTAAAATTGGTGTTAAGATTTATAGCCTTATTCTGAAATTAATGCAGGTGACATGATGTTCTCTAGGAGAGATAATGTTTAAGGGAGAAGAGGAATTTTGAGGAAATATCAGTAAAGCAATCAAGGATGTGGGCTATTTGTTAACAACTGAAATGTGGTTTAACAGTGCATACTAAAAAAGTATAGAGGGGAAAGAAGAGTAAAGGTTAGATTTGGAAATAAGAAACAAAAAGTAGAATGCAGATGAGAGAATAAGAAGGACATGTGATCCAGATCATTTCATTTTAGGCAATGACAGAGGATAAAATGGCTGACTGTAGTGTGGATTTAGGTGATCATAAATATGCATGAGGATTTATTTTAATTTCTATTGGCTTCTGGTGTATGAAGTACGTTTTGCTTTCACAGAATACAACTGAAGTCTAGACAGAGAACCCATCTGAACAGTAACTGTCTACCATTGTACACATTGTATGTGGTACAATCTGAGCAACCATTTGCACTGAAGTCTGGCTTCTGAGGGTTGAGGTCTCTGGATACTAGGTGCTTCCCCAGACTCCCTGGAAGTGGTCTAAATTGAAGACAAAAAGAGAGGAAAGATTAATGGCTGCTGTCCAGTCTTATTTATAGGCTTTGTTGAAGATGAATGCCTGAAGTCTGAAAGTTCCTGAGGATGGATGAAGAACCAACAGGATCTAAGGAGTCATGGTTGGAGGTAAGTCCTTCCATGTGTCACATGTGACAGTAGGAAACCTCACACTTACATTGGTAGAACTCTGTCTCATGATTATTGCAGCCAGTAGTAAGTCCACCCTTTGGGGTCCTGTAAGAGTTACTTTACAGCTTCTCTCAAAGAGGGGTCATTTCAAGTATGTGAAGACAACTATCTTATCATCCCAGAGTCTTCCTTTCTTCTAATTTTATATCCTATTTTCTTATACTTTTCCATAACCAAGTCTCTTTATTACCACTCCCAGTCTGGTTGTATTTCTTTCAAAAGAAACTGAATAAAATATTCAGGTTTTATCTTACCTCCCTTGCTCACAGGTCTAAACTATATAAATGGAGCCTAAGATAACAGCATCTTTTTAGTCAATCATATCCCGTTGTCAATTCATATAGTTTAATATCAACTAAATTCCTAAGGCTTTTCTACAATTGTCCCTAATCGTAAATTATTCTGTGTGTTTGTTTATTGATGGAATAAGAGAGCCTTATATTTATTCTTTCATTTGACAAATATGTATTAAGCTTTAACTGTGTGTTTAGCATTTTCTAGGTGCTAGGGATATAATGATTAGAACAAACCAAAAACCTTACCTTGGTGAAGCTTACATTTTACTTGGGAAAGGCCCAAAATAAATAAGGTAAATATACAGCCATATTATGTTAGATGACAGTTGGCATGAAAAATTCAGACATAAAAAAAAAAGAGAGAGTACTAATAGTGGAAGTACAATGTTAAATAGGGAGTCAAGAAAGAATCTCACTGGTAAGATAGAATGTGAACAAAGACACAGAAGAGTTGAGAGGATGGATCATGAAGATACCTGAGGGACAAGCATTCCAGTACCAAAGCTCTGAGATGGGAGCACACCTGACCAGTTCATGGAACAGCAGAGGGTCCAACATGGCAACTGTGGTAGAAAGCATAGAGAAGCAGGAGATAAAGTCAAAGAAATAATAGGGTATCATGTTTAATAGGGCCTTCTAGACCATAATAAGTAGTTTTCCATTGACTCCAAATGAGATGTTGAAGTGTTTTCACCTGAGCAGTGATTTGATATTTATTCAAAGATATCCTCTGGCTGCACTGTGTTGTGTAAACAAGGGATATGAAAAAATGAGGCCAGTTAGGATGTAATTCCACCAATCCAGAGGCAATATGATGGTGGTTTGTTCCAGGATTGTAGAAGCAGAAATGATGAGACGTGGATATATTCTCAGTATATTTTTTGTTGATAGACTGGCTGTGGATGCTATAGACTGAATGCTTCTGTCCTCCAAAATTTCATATGTTTAAATCCTAACCTCTAATGTGATGGTATTTGAAGGTAGAGACTTTGGGAATTGATTAGATCATGAGGGTGGAGATATTTAACAATGCTTTTATTCATGTGGGCAGTGTTTGAATTCAAAAAAACTATTTTAAAATAAAAAAGAAACTTCAACGATCTTCCTTTCTAATTCCAGCCTCCCCTTCCTAATACACACATACATGACACATTCCCTAAGGACTGAGGAATTTTCACAGGTAGGGTGGGAGGTGGGAGGGAGTTAAAGAAATAAGAGAACCAGCCCAGTCTGGGTTGTTTTTGTTTTTGCTTTTGTTTTGGTAGATAATGTAGGAGAAAGGCAAAGAGTGCAAAGAATGAGGCATCTGATTTACTGTATGAGATCTGGGGAGAAATGAATGGACATTCTGCTCTGTATCAGGTGGTACAATTTTCCATTACAGTAATTTTAGTGAATATTCAAATAGCTTTTCAAGGGAAAATATTAAAATGATAGCAGCCAGCATGGTCGTGTATTCTCCACTAACATTCAGCTGAAGGGGAAATCACAGGAGTGTTGGCACTGAGCAGGAGAGAGTAAACGGGATCTAGCACATGAATGGGAGATCTGCCTTCCACAGAGCACAGAGAGTTCTACGGTAATGAGACAGGGAGCAGAGAGTATAAGAGGACCGAAGCTAAAAGGTGGGAAGATGTGCGTGTGTGTGGCAGTGTGTTGAAATTTTCTTCTGATAGCTTCAGTATTTTCACATGTGAGTAAGAAAGCAGGATCACTAGCTGGATTAAAGATTTGGGTGAGAGTGTTGGAGGTTTGAGAGCTGGGTGAAATGTGCATTTCCCACAATTTCCTGAAGATCTTTAGACATTTTATCCTATGATGTAATTCAATGGTTAACATCTGCAAACTAGAATCTCAAGGAGGAGTGCTTGACAAAATCAATGGAGAAATATTGATTCCAAAAGTTTTAAGAATATATACCTATCTATATCTCCATATTCCATCCTTTTATAAATATTCTTCGATATAATTCAGATAGTCCTCAATTATAATTTAATTCATTAAGCTAGAGTCACCAAATTCAATAGGCTCCCTTGCAGCCTACCACCAGGAGCCCCAACACACAAAAAAATGCAGCTGTAATTTAACATCACTGTATCATTGTCATTGGCTCATTACCTGAACTTAAATTTTATATTGAAATTATCCCAAACCCACACGTGTAAGATGAGGCTCAGGAAAAAAAAATGGATAAAATAAAAGCCCAACAGAAATTGTTTACATCAGAAATACCAAAGTTTCTCTGTCTTTTTAATTCTCGTTCAGAGAGTCTCCTGAGATTACTAGTCTCAGTTTCATAGGATTTTATATAATACAGTGCCAGCCTGACACTCAATTTAGAGACCATAAGAACGTGAACTATACCAGTAAATGTCCATCTGGGTGGTGTGGGATTTATGGGAAAAAGGAGAGTATCACTATTGCTTTCCACTCCAAATAAAGTCTGTATTGTTTGCTGTTTCCACAATAAGCATGTCTGACTTTTTAAATTAAAAAGGCAGCAAAGGTTTGTGGTTGTTATTCGTTTATTTTAAAGAAGCAGATCCTTTTCTCAGGGATCAATGAACTTCTCTAATGACGACAGCTTTGGATCAGACTGCCTGGATTTGCAGCCTGAGTCTGATACTTCTAGATGAGTGACCTCGGGCATATTATTTAAACATCTGATGACTTCATTTATTTACTTACAAATGAGGTAATAGAGGTAGAGGTAAACATTATCCTACAGGATTAACAGAGTTAACACGTGCTAAATACCTAGAAGTGTGCTGGCATATAAAAGCACTTAATAAATGCTAACTATTACTATCATTCATTTGAATAGTGATACTTCTTCATTTGTGGGTTTTTTTGTTTGTTTCTGTTTTTGTTTTAAGCTCGATCTCCCCAAGTCTCAAATTACGTTGTTTAGTAAGCTTATTTTATTATAGTCTTATATTAGTTTTCCTGCTCATGTATCAGTGCATTTTATACCAGCCCCCTTAACAGCTGGGTCATGAACATTTGTACTTTTTTAAGACACTTATCATTTGAAACTCTTTCCTATAATATGAGAATTCATATCTTAACAGTCCTAGTGAAAAACAGAGCAACTTCTCTCTAATGAAGCTGAAAGCTCATTTTCCCAGCTTTTATTGCAGCTAGGGTCTGCCAAACGTGATCCAGAATTAATCAATCAGATTTACCCAACTTAAACGATGAACAGGAGTTAGTGATTCAAAGACGCAGAAGTCATGCAAATTCCATTCTGGTAGCAGGGAATGGTTTCTGAATCATCAGGGACAGCCAGGTTAGGTGGCGCTCCGGGGCTGTGGTCTTGATGACCCCAGGGCCATGAGCCCTGACAGTCAGCGTCAGCACCATCCGAGCCATTTCTCCACAGGACCCTTTGGGACATACTGCTAGCCTGGTGCTAGCTGATGCCTGGCTCCCTCAACCTTACTTGTCGAACCCTACAGTTAATAATGTTCCCAGTGTTCTCTCAGTAAATTAATTTTCTGCTTAAATCTGTCAGAGTTGTTTTCTGATCCTTGCAACTAACAACCCTTGAACAATACAATTTAGTTTCCTGCTATTGCATGGTTGAATGTGTACTCCCCCAACCTGCCTTCCACTCATAGTAGCACCCAGCAAACATCTCATATAGAAACAAACGGTCTTGAACTAGATTTACAGGAAGAAGTTAAATTAATAGAAAACATACAAAATACTGTATTAGTTTTCTGTTGCTGCTATAGCAATTTACAATAAACTGAGTTACTTAAAACGACACAAATTTGGTCTCTGATAGTTCTGGAGATCAGAAATCCAAAATGAGTCCTACAGGGCTAAAATCAAGGTGTTGGAAGGGTTTGTTTCTTCTGGAGGCTCCAGGAAAGAATCCATTCCTTGTCTCTTCCAACTTATAGAGTCTATCTGCATTCTTTGTCTCATGGCCATACCCCTGGATCTCTTGCTTCCTCCCTCACATTTCCTACTGCTGACTCTGACCTCTTGCATTCCACTTATAAGCACGCTTGTGATTACATTTAGGGCCCACCAGGATAATCCAGAAAAATTTCCCCTCCTCAAGATTCTTAACCACATTTGCAAAGTCCCTTTTGCCATATAAAATAACATTTACAGGTTCCAGGGTTTAGGACATGGACATCTCTGAGGGGCCATTACCCATTCTACCACAAGCACCTAGACCACCTATCACTAAGTACAGCCTAAACTAAATAATCCCAGGTCCTTCAGATATATAAGTATACGGAAAGAAAAATAGGTCTTGTTAATAAAGACTTTCAGACAGTGTTCTTTAGCGGTGGAATAAGCTGCCTCACAAGGCAATAATTCATTAGAAGTATTCAAGCAAAGGCCAGGGAGTTATCCATCAGGAACAGTCTTCTCAATAAAGGAAACTCTATCACTAAATAAATGATTAGGCCAAATGATCCCTCAGGATTCTTTCACCTATAAATTCTATGATTCCGAGTCACATGGTATATGTATTAAAAATGTGTTTCTGCTTGTGTTTGATACAGACTTCATATTTAGGTTGGTAGTGGCTCTTATTTTGTGTAAAAGTAAATATAAGCATGAAAATAAAGGTATATGTTCAGTATAAAAGTAAGGAGAGAAGAAGACAGGAAAAAAATACTGTCATTTTTATTCAGTGGGAGATTTTCCATGAGGATGCTCATGAAATTAGAGTTGCATTAGTGGAAATATCATGAATATGTATGTAATGTGTGTTAAGATTTTTAAATTAGTATCTTGTGATAATACATGTACCACTAGGAGCCAGAATAAAATATGTGTGATACTTGAGAATTAGCAAGTCTGCCCCTAAGAAAAGGTAAGGTGCAGGAAGTTGAAACCTTAGCACAAAGAGCCAAATGCAAAACTAAGAAATTGGAGAGTGAAGAAGCCAAGAGAACAGATGGGCAGAAGAGGCAATGAGGTTTGCAACAATGACTGTGATGGTGAGGCTTCTGCCAGTGATGCCACCACTAATGCTTACCACCCAGAAAGGCATGTCATTAACTTTTATTAAGGCTAACTCTTGAGGTTATATCACATCATCATAAAAGATCTAGTTCTACCATCATTCAGTTTATGTGGAATGCTATTCTAGCAAACATGCCTGAATTTAACTTGAGAAAGTTAAGATTAGGGAACTTTCTAAGCCATGCACAATAATCAGAGAAGTGCTTTATCAAGTGAATCATTCACTTGCCCAAAACATGTATGTGTTCCATCTGGACCTGGTATGAGGCATAGAATTAGTCCTTTGCAGTAGGCATTAAAGAGAGTTCAAAGCGTCTAGAAGCTAAACTCCATTGGAAAATCCTACTTTAAGAACTGAGCAGAGTGAGTGCTCATCCTCTGGAGAATGAGGTCGTCTCCCCTGATGCCCCTTGAGGAATGCAGAGGGCTCTCTCTGAGCTGGTGAGGCAACTAGACAGTAATGCTGTATTCTCTGAAAAATCACTCTGGTAAAATTAAAGGGCATCTATCATTTTCAGAAATGATTGTATTTTAGGAGTTCTATATGTTTTTAAATTTTGGTTTATTTCCTAATTTTTTTATTATTTCCTTGATAATTTTTAGAATTAGAATAGCCATTCAAATACCCACTTATTACTTAGTTCTGACTTTCAATACTTTAAAATCAGTTAATGGTTTCTCACCCTCAAAAATCTAAAGAATCAAGCTAAAAACAAGTGAAATATAAAGTACGCCAATAACATATTTCTATTATTAAACTCAACATTAATTATTTAGTTTCAGCCAAATATCATTCATTATATAATATTAATGTTATTTGAATTTTCTAGCTTTGCATTTGATTTATAAATGTTTTATGGTTCTAATTTCTAGTTGTGTTAAAAGCAATAAGTATAAGAAATTTATACCTGGTAATATGGTTATAGATCTTCTTAAAGTAACATTGTGATAATGATTATACAGTTATCATGGGGAAGATCTATTTTAAAAAAAGAAATCTGTGTCTTCCTTATGTGTGAGAAATCTGGATTTTTGCTTGTTATTAATTATATACATCAGCGTGCTTTTGATTGATAAGTAAAAAGAATCAAGAGAATGATCTTAAAAAGTGCTTGTGAGAGCTTAGGGCTCACCTGTGTGTGGTGCCCTGGAGAGAGATTAAGAATAGCTCATGGCCAGGAGCAGAGGAGCCCAGGGACCCAGCTGAATGAGGAGGAGGCAGAAGGAAGTATGAGGGAACATGGAATTTCCCATAGACCTATCCATGAACTTTGGTTTCTTCTAAACCTTCTTTTTATAACAACAAAAGACTCCTGACTCCAGGAACCAGAAAAATCGAAACATATTTAAAGCGCATGTAATGCTAAATATGTTTTATAAAGTGAAAGTGAAAAGAAAAATCAGCCAGACTGTTATTTTCTATAGGAAAATTCCCTACCGTTATTTTCTATAGGAAAATTTATAAAACTAATTTATACAGAAACTTTGGGAAAGTAACATATTAGTGAGTTGGAGACTATCTACAATGTTTCATTTTTGTCCTTATGTGTCTCAGCTGTCTTAATATCTAATATACATGCATATATTATATAATATATCATTAATATATATTAATATGTACAATCCTGTAGGTGCTACTAGAAAGACAAAATTCTCAAAAATTTCTGCAAGAGTTCATTTTCAGGGGCGGCCGAATGGCTCAGTTGGTTAGAGCGTGAGCTCTGAGCAATAGGGTTGCCAGTTCTATTCCCAGATGGGCCAGTGAGCTGCAACCTCCACAAGTAGATTGAAGACAACAACATGAGCTGAGCTGCTGTGGGACAGCCAGATGGCTCAGTTGGTTAGAGCATGAGCTCTCAACAAAAAGGTTGCTAGTTCGACTCCCACATGAAATGGTGGGCTGTGCTCCCCACAACTAGATTGAAAACGGTGACTGGACTTGAAGTTGAGCTGCACCCTCCACAACGAAGATTGAAGGACAACAACTTGACTTGGAGCTGATGGGTCCTGGGAAAAACACATTGTTCCCCAATAAAGTCCTGGAAATACACACTGTTCCTTTTCCCCAATAAAAGTCTTTAAAAAAAAAAAAAAAGAGTTCATTTTCACAAGAGTTCATTTCTCATGTTAGAACTGTCTAAAAGCACAACACATGTAAATCCATGTGTTCCATGATGGGTTAGCAGCATATTATCCAGGCAATGGAAAATGATTAAAATTATTATCCAAACGATCATTCCTGGAGCGTGGGGAGCCACCTTTGCATCACATTGTGAATGTTATCTAGATTATTGCTCCAATTCAGTATTTTGCCTTGGGAAAAAGGGTTTGGACTCAGAAGCCACTAAATTGGAATCTCTGAGGCAGGATCCAGGCATCAGCTATAGTGGCTCTACCTTCAGATTTATAAACTATGGTAACGAACCGTACCATGGTCAAGACAACTTCCTGTGTCACGGTGTATGTTCTAGATCTTTATGATGAGACTTGAAACACTGCTGTGCAATCAGCCAATCCTACAGAGTCTGCCGGGAACTTGTTGCCCTTTATTGATGTGACTGGCGTCATTCACTTCTGGATGAACGTGCACATTGTGGAAAGAAGGAACTAACTTTATACTGTTCTGTTTTGCTGTCATTATGTGACAAACTATGGTAGCTCTCTCTATTTTATTATTTTAATTCAATTCCCAGGAGGCAGAGAAAAATGAAGTGTAATGTCCCGACCATAAAACCAGATACACTTATTTTTTTCTAAATATGGCATTTATGTTTTTCTTATAAAGGAATATCCCAGATATTGTCGGTCTCATGGGCTATAAATAGACTAAGGAATAGACTTCAGGGTATGTTGTGCATGTATATGTTGGAGGGTGGTCATAAAAAGCCAGAATTTTATTAAATCAAATATCATTGAAAGCAGCATTATTATTTGGTGGTTCCACATTTTTTAACGTGTCATTAAGTAAACTACACTAATTGACATATAAGTCTTTCACTTATAGCACGTAAAAAATACTGAAGAATAGAGTGTAATAGTTTACCTGTCTTCTGCCACATACTAGCTGTTCAACTTTGGGCAGGTTACTTACCGTCTTTACCACACCTCACTTTCATCATCTCTAAAATGAGGTAATAATAGTTTCTATTTCTTTGGACACTTATGAGGCTTAAATGATTTAACATATATAATTAATAAGTACATATAGAATTTAGTATTTCATAAATGTTAGCTATTATCATAATTATCATGATCATTAATTTACTATCACTGAACTATTTGACATAAAATTGAATTTCAAAAATAAAATAAATAATGCAAGTCCAGAACATTAAATAAATAAGTACTAGAGAAAATGAAAAAGAAACACAATTGTTTCCAATAATTAAGTAATAAAATTATTGCCTTTTTAACTAGAAAGTGTCTTAGAGATCATTCAAAAGCGAATGACACATTCATTGTACAACTGCGGATACAATAGTCACTAACCCAGGGTTCTGGAGCTGGTCTGGGGTGTGGAGGCAGGTGGGGAGTGGTCACTGACTCAAATTTCCTAATTCCTCATTCATTTCTACCCTTTTCAATTCTTATACTATAGATGGACTATAATAAACTCCACTTTCAGCAAATAAAACAACCTGCAAAATTAAAAAATCTAGTAAATAAGGTCTTCCTATTACCGGGTCTGTTTATGTGTGTGTGCATGCCTAAGTGTACAAGTGTGTATGTTGTGTTCTTTAATAGCGGATTAGGACAAAATAACTTCTTAGCTTGCTAATGATATATTATACATTTCAATGTTATCTATAGGTACATTTCAGAGGCCAAGAGCATTGGCTTTGAAATCAGACAGACCAGCATTTGAGTCTCCAATCCTGACTACATTTTTTTTTAATTTATTTTTAATTTATTGGGGTGACAATTGTTAGTAAAATTACATAGATTTTCAGGTGTGCAATTCTGTATCACATCATCCATAAATCACACTGTGTGTTCACCACCCAGAGTCAGCTCCCCTTCCATCACCATACATTTGATCCCTCTCACCCTCATCCCCCACCCCCCAACCCCTTTACCTTCTGGTACATTTTAACCATTATGACCCAGCTTCCTTGTTTGTGAAATCAGGTTAATAATAATAACTCCCTTATGGTTTTGTTGTGAGGGTAAAATGAGATAAAATAAATGTAGCCCTTACAGTACCTGACAATAAACAGTGAATATTAGCTATAATCATTATCGATGCTGAGGACATCTGATTACAAATCTGTTACTAAACAATGCCTTAGTGCTTTCACAATATTTCTATGCTCAGTTTTTCATTGCTAAATTTATACATGGTTGGGGCCAAATTGGGAATACTTGGTAAAATCTAAGGGGTTTTGGGAATACTGAACTTTCTAGAGATTTGTTCACTGCCGAACTTCCCCCACAATGTCTAGACAATAGCAGAATCTCTTTCATGGTTGCATGAAGAATCACCTGGGGAACTTTTAATTTCCAAGTCTTCTTCCCAATTAAATTGGAATCTCTGAGGTGGGATCCAGGCATCAGTAGTTTGTAAAGCTCTCTGGGTTTCCAGTGCACAGTCAAGGATGAGAACTGTTATATAATCTTAGGTATGATTACAGGTTTTTTGGATGGTGGGACACAATACAAATATACTCAGATAGATGGGAATCGAAACTCTTTTTCACTTATTGCTCCAAATGAGAGAAGGCTTCTATGCAGGGCCATATAGGGTGCTGTCCCTAGTGACACAGTAACAGAAAACTAGAACTGTAGGAGGAGGTGGCAAGTAGTGTAGGATTAACTAGGGTGGGAGTGACATTAGCTAGGTTTCATGGACTTCCTAGAGATTGGCTATTTTGAAAAATTCCTCAAGTCCAAGGAAGAAGGGGTCATCTCTAAAACTTAGGTATCTGGGGCTTCCTTATAATTGGGTATATGTGAACTGTAATGCAGTGGTGTTACAGCCTGGTAAGGGGAGTAGTTGGGGTGGGAGCTTAGCAAACTGTCAGCAGAGGGGAAGTGAGAATTCTTAAACATGACTTCAAAACTGGGTCAAGATATCACTAGTGAAATAATATAAGAACCACTGCTCTAGATCCTTACATAAAACATAATGCTCTTAAAAACAGATACATAGATCAATGAAATAGGGAGGCCAGAAATAAATCCATTCCTTTATGGTCATTTAATCTATGACAGTGGAAGCAAGAACTTACACTGGGGTAAAGACAGTCTATTCAATAAATGGTGCTGGGAAACCTGGGCTGGCACATGTAAAAAAAAAAAAAATGAAGTTGGTCCATATCCTTACGCCATATACAAGGATAAATTCAGAATGGATTAAAGACTGGAATGTAAGCTCTGAAACCATAAAACTCCTAGAAGAAAATATAGGAAGTAAATTTGTAGAAATTACCCTGAGTAATGTTTTTACTGAAATATCCCCTCAGGCAAGGGAAGTAAAATAATAAATAAACATATGAGATTATATCAGACTAAAAAGTTTTTTCACAGCAAGAGAAACCATCAATAAAACAAGGCATCCTACTGAATGGGAGAAGATATTTGTCAATGATACATCTGATAAGGGGTTAGTTAATATCTAAAATGTATAAAACACTCATTCAACTCAACACCAAAAAAACAAACAACTCAATTAAAAAATGGGTATAGGACATGCATGAAGAGACATTTCTCCAAAGAGGACATACAGATGGCCAACAGACATATGAAAAAATGCTCAACCTTACTAATCATTAGAGAAATGCAAATAAAGACCACAATGAGATACCACCTCACTCCGGTCACAATGGCTATCATCAATAAATCAACAAACAACAAATGCTGGCGAAGATGTGGAGAAAATGGAATCCTTTGTGCACTGCTGGTAGGATTGCAGACTGTTGCAGCTACTATGGAAATCAGTATGGAGGTATCTCAAAAAAATGGAAATGGAACTACCTTGTGACCCAGCAATTCCACTCTTAGGTATCTATCCAGAGAAATCCAAAATGCTAATTAGAAAAAGTATATGCACCCTTATGTTTATTGCAGCGCTATTCACAATAGCCAAGACATGGAAACAACAGAAATGCCCATCAGTAGATGACTGGATTAAGAAACTGCATTGTATTTAGACAATGGAGCATTACTCGGCCATAAAGAAGAATGAAATCTTACCATTTGCAACGATATAGATGGACCTAGATAGAGAACATTATGCTAAGTGAAATAAATCAGACGGAGAAAGACAAATACCATATGATCTCACTTATATGCGGAATCTAAAGAGCGGAATAAATGAGCAAACTAAACAGAAATAGTCTCAGAGATATAGAGGAAAAACTGATGGGAGAGGGTGGGGATGAGGGAGAAGATGAGGGGATTAGAAAGCACAAATTGCTGACCACAATATTGCCACGGGGATTGAAAAACAGTTTGGGAAATATAATCAATAACGTTGTAAAGATTTTGTAGGGTGCCAAATGGGCACTGGACTTATTAGGGAGACCATTTCATGGACGGTATAGATGCCTGGCCACTGTGCTGTATACCTGAGGCTGAAGCTGAATAATATTGAATGTCAATTATAATTTAATACATATATGGTTACAGGATGTGGAGTACAGCATTCATTCAATCTGATATTTTGTTTCTTTATCTATCAAATCAGCAGGACATCTGCCATGCGAACCTCACAATATTGTGAAGAGGATCAACTAAATCAATGCCTATGAATAAATGCTTGGTAATCATTAATATTTGAAATGTAAGTAATCATTTTTTATTAGGGGTTATTTCTCTTGGCATAAGTTAGGAGGTAGCTGAGATATACAGATGAGTGAGAGCAGAAAAGAGGGAGAAAGAAGTTGGTAACTGAAAACGAATGTAAATTTTACTAACCATTGTCACCCCCAATAAATTTTAATTAAAAAAAAAAGAAAATGAATGTAGCCCTTGGGTCAAACCTAATGCCAAAAGCAAGCCTCTTTCTATTGTCACATACTCAGGTGATTTAGGGGCCCTCTCCAGTACTGTGGAAAAAACAGCATTCTTCCCTCAATGTGGTTTCTCTAATCCATTCTTTCCTTCCAACTCTCCCTGCACTTCCCTAACCACAAAACACAGCAACCAAGACATCAGACTGCCCTTTACAACAGACTGCCTGTCTTCTTCTGGAGACAAACAAATAAAACCTAACACAAAATGTGAGTCCTCCTAACCTCCCTCTCTTTCCCTCACACTTCTGATCTGCCAGTAAATTCTGTCCACTCCTCTTCCTTACCATTCTCTCCCTCCCTGCTGTCACAGGCCTTGTCACTACCATTCGGAAACCTCCTAACAGACCTTCCAGCCTCCAAACCTTCTCCAAAACCAGCCCATCCTCTGGCCTTAGGTTGATATTTCAGATATAGATATAGATAGATAGATAGATAGATAGATAGATAGATAGATAGATAGATAGATAGATAGATAGATAGATAGATCTATGTTTCAAATATATATAATGAAAAGTCACTCCTTAGCTTAAAATTTTCACTTCAAGTTTCTGGACGGCAGCACTCAGTTTCACCCTCTATGCCGTTTGTGTATTGCTTCCTCTGCCCTGGAATGCTCTTCCTACCCTATCCGTGAAGTAAGTTGTATATAAGAGAAAACTACTCCTTACTTTAACATGTATGGGGGATGATGATTACTTCTTATATTTTACAAATTAAGTTGATTGGCTGTTTGGTTATTTTATTTTATGAAACAGATTTATTCTTTGTTCAGCATATCGTGAAAGCATTTTTTTTTTAAATACTGCAATGTTGCTCTCATAATTAAGAACGGACTATGGAACAAAAACCTTCCGAACCAAATATTAAACTTGAATAGGATGTAGTAGACAGAATTTTAGGATGGTCCAAGCTTCTCAGCACCTGGCATACACACAACTCCCAGTAATTCAATCAAACATTAATCTAAGTACTGCTCTGAAGGCATTTTGTAGATGTTATTAAGATCCCAAGTCAGTCAAACTTGAGATAAGATTATCAGGTAGGCCTAATATAATCACACGAGCCTTTGAAAACAGAATATTTTCTTTGGCAACTGGCAGAAGAAGAAGTCAAAGATCTGAAGTGCAAAAAGAATTGGACCAGCGTACCATTGCTGGCTTGAAGATGGTGGGGACTGTGTAGCAAGGAATGCATGTCACATTTCAGAGCTCAGAACAGCCCCTGGCTGACTGCCAGTGTGAAAATGGGGACCTGCTTCATAGGGTTATTGGAAAAAGAAATGATTTAATAGTTATAAATCACTAAAAATAATGTTTGGCGCATGTTGTTATATAAATGTTTATTAGACAAAAATAAACAAGTTGAAATGAATAACAAAGGATAATTAAAACAATGTGCTATTGGCAGAGGACTAGGCAGACAATCAATAGAACATATTCAAGTCTAAACACAGAGGTATATGTGTAATCAGTCAGTGTGCGAGGAAGATCACATTTCACCTCAGTCAGAAAAGAATGGAGTACTCAATAAGTGCTGTTGGCACAACAGCTCCCCTCTGAGTTTTCTTCCCATTTCTTGGTGAACCAAAGCTATGAAAAGAAAACACTGACCTCACTTTTTCCTTCTCTCAAGCATTGATCTAGCTTAATAATTTATAGGTACAACTCAGTGCATGGACTGTGGTCTCTAAGCCCCAAAACTATGTATTTCGCCATTATTAAAGTCCCCAGCTCTTTCCATTGTGTTATCTTGTACAATTAATGGCCTTTAACTCTATCTTTACAATTGGAAAACTGCTGCAGACCTAGTTGACCTGTGACTGCGTCAAGGCATATATTTCTATTCTGTATATCCCTGGTCTAGATGTTTTTAGTGTTTTTGGTGTTGAGATGTGTTCGTGTGAGCAGTAGGCATTCTTCCTTACACAGCCTTGCTTTTTCCAGTGTGGAACAGATGAAGCTGATAACGGAGCAGTTTTAGCTGGCCACACATTTCTAGAGCCCAGGCATTCAGTTAAGCAGGATGAGAGGTCTCTTGGGAGCAGTTCCCCAGGGTGTTCCCCTCCCCTTGCCTTTCACTGCGCACTGCTGGACTCCCTCGGGAATGTCACCGGCTCTTACAAGCTTCTTACCATACTCATAGATGAAACATAGCCTCTAATGCTCTGATCCCAGAAATGTTTCCCTCCTTTTCCTTGGTTCACAGACTGACCCAAATAATAAAATTTAAACATCAAGAGTTTCGGCAAAAGCTTGTTCTTTCTCAGTGCAGTGGCCTGAATGTTTAGGTCCCTACAAAATTGTTGAAGCCTAATTCTTAGTGTGATGGTGTTTGGAGACGGGGCTTTTGAGAAATAATAGGTCATGAGAATGGATGGGATTAGTGAGTGCCCTTCTAGGAAAAGACAGGAAAAAGACATCTCTCGTGGCCACGTAAGCACACAGCAAGAAGGCAGCTGTCTAACGTCAGGAAGTGGGTCCTCACCAGACGCCAGATCTGCTGGCACTTTGATCTTGGATTTCCAGCCTCCAGATGGAACTGTGAGAAATAAATGCTCTTTAAACCACACAATCTATGGTACTTCTGTGATAGCAGCCTGAGCTAAGATACTAGGTAACTTGAATAGGTATTAAGGGACTGAAAACAAGTTTCTGAATGTTAAAGTCATTTTTGTTTATCTTGTGGTGCACAAAGAGGCACGCCTTAATTCTGCCTGTGAGGTAGCCCCTTGGCACTGTGATAGCAATAGCAAGAATTGTAACCCCATCAGGGAACTCCACAGTGACCAGCGTGGGTAAGATACTACTCTTTATCTCCTCTAACCCAGCAAGCGGGATGCTTCCCTGCTTATCTCTTCCACCTGAGATCCCAAAGTTATCTCTTTGAAGTGGAGATAGTCTTTCTCATGCCCTATGCCCCAAATTTTCATTTGCTGTTAAATTTGGTCTTTGGATTATTCCCTCCTGTTTCTCCTGATTCCTCTATTATTAATCCCCCACCCAGTTCATGGTAATTTCCCTTAAGTTTATTAAGTTGCTGTTTAAAGAACCTGGTGTAATTTATTTTCTCCATATATAAGTGCTTCAGGTTGGCACATTTCCCAAAGACCTTCACTATCGTTTAATATTAAAATTTGTCATAGAAACAATGAAGAATTGTAAGACAAGTGTTTGCTAAGCACAGATGGTATGCCTTTTCCTGTGCTAAGTTCGTCATTATGATTAAACGTATCTAGAGAAGGCCTTCTCCATCCCAGACACTGAAGAGGACTCAAGCAAGTATGTAGCAGTATGTTCTCAAAAATGTATAACTCCAGGGAATGGATGAAAAAAACTAATATTTACTGAGCTCCTAACACATTATCCTCACAATAAACCTATGAAATAGTTATTGTTACTCCCATTTTACAAATAAAACTAAATCTTGGAAAGTCAAAAAGATTAGGAAACTTGACCAATATCCTAGAGTGAGAAGATACAGATTTATGATTAAACATATTACCACCATAATCCCCATATTATACCGGAGGAATAGGACAAGTTCTCAATTCACCATAACACAGGGGAAAATAGACAAGTGACATGTAATGCAAAAATGATTTGTGTATTTAAGAGAGAAAGAAATTGCGTCTGGTAAGGGGAAACAGAAAGTCTTCAAAAAGGAATTATATTTAATAAAAGATTTGGAGAAAGGTTAGGATTTCAACAGGCCCATCTGGGGAAAAATGAAACAGGTCTGCAAAAACAATCTTAAACAAGTGACTAGTGTGATCACAAGATACAAAGTAAACACACAAATATCTATTACATTTCTATATATTAACAATGTATGTTTGAAAACTTATTTTAAAAAACAATATCATCTACAAAGCTCCTCCAAAAACAAAATAAATATACATCTAACAGAATGTATTCCAGATCTGTATGTTGAAAACTGAAAAATTCTAATGAAATAAATCAAAGATCTAAATAAATGGAGATACATCCTATGTGCAAGGATCTGAAATAGTAAAGATGGCAATTCTCCCCAAAGTTATCTATAGATTTAACGCATTCCAATAAAAATGCCAGCAGTAGTATTTTTTTGTGTACAGAGACAAGATAATTCTAAAATTTAGATGGAAAGACAAAGAAACTAGAACAGCTACAGTAATTTTGAAAAATAATAATAAATTTTGAAAAAAAATAATAATACTACCAGATTTTAAGACTTACTATAAAATCACAGTAATCAGGATAGTGTGGTATTAGCAGAGAGATAGACACATAGATCAGTGGAACAGAACAGAGCACACAGAAATTGACCCATACAGATATGGCCAATAGATTTTTGACAAAGGTGCAAAAAAAATTTGATAAAGGAAGTATATTTTTTCCAATAAATAGTGATGGAACAATTGGACAACCATATGCAAAACAAACAAAACAACAAGAAAAAAACTTGGCCTAAACTTCACATCTTATATAAAAACTAAGTCAAAATGTATCATATCTAAATGTAAATATAAAAATATAAAACTCTTAAAAGAAACTCTCTATAATCTGGGGCTAGGCAAAGAATTTTTAGATATGACACCAAAACCAAAATCCATGAAAGAAAAAACTTGATAAATTGGAGTTAATAAAAAAAAAACAAAAACAACAACAACAACAACAACAAAAAACTTTTAGTCTGCTAAAGACACTGTCAAGAAAATGAAAAGGACAAGCTTCAGATTAGGAGAAATATTTACAAATGAAATATTCAGCAAAGTACATGTATCCAAAATACATAAAAAGTCTCTAAATTCGACAATAGACCAAAGAACTGAACACACTTCACCCAAAAGGATATACAAATGGAAATAAACACATAAAAAGATATTCAATATTATCAGCCATTAGAGAAATGCAAATAAAGCCACACTGAGATACCACTAAACAGAATGGCTATAATTAAAAATACTCACAATACCAAGTGCTGGTGAGGGAACACAGAGTAAGAGGAATATATTTTTGGTGGGAATGAAAAATGATATAGCCATTCTGGAAAACAGTTTTTCAGTTCTTATAACGTTAAATATACACTTCCCATATGACCCAGCAATCCAATTTCATGTGGTTATGGACTGAATGAGTCCCCTCCAAATTCACGTGTTGAAATCCTAACCCTGATGGTATTAGGAGGCAGTGCCTTTGGGAGGCAATCAGGTATTGAGAGTGGAGCTCTCATGAATGGGATTAAAGACGTTATAAAAGACACCCCAGAGGGCGCTCTAGTTCTCTTTCTGGTATGAGAAGACACAGTGATAAGTGAGCAGTCTGCCGCCCAGGAGAGAGTCTGCCATACCAGAGCCCAACCATACTAGACCCTGATCTCAGATTTCTAGCCTTCAGAAGTGTGAGAAATACATTTCTATTGTTTATACCCCTCTCAGTCCACAATGTTTTGTTATAGCAGCCCAAATTGACTAACACATTAGTATTTACCCTACAGAAAATAAAATTTATGTACTCAGAAAAACCTGCATATGAATGTTTATAGCAGTTTTATTCACAATCTCCAAAAAGGAGAACCAAGCTAAATGTCCTTCATCAGGTGAATAAATAAATAAACCATGTGGTACATCATACCATAGAATACTATTCAGCAATAGAAAGAGATGAACTATTGAACAATAACTTTGCTCTCAGAATGGGACACTGTTGTGGCTTCATTGTTCCAGGACTGCATGATTTTCTTCTTTTTCATTATATACTTTTTTTTTAAATTAAAGTTTATTGGGGTAACAATTGTTAGTAAAGTAACATAGGTTTTAGGTGTACAATTCTGCAATACATCATCCATATATCACATTGTGTGTTCACCACCCACAGTCAGTTCTCCTTCCATCATCATATACACAATGGAATATTATTCTGCCATAAGAAAAGATGAAATAGTGCCATTTGCAACAACATGGATGGATCTTGAGATTATTATGCTAAGCAAAATAAGTCAGACCGAAAAAGTCGAGAACCATATGATTTCACTGATATGTGATCTATAAAACTGAAAACAACAGAGGAACAAGACAATCAAATGAAGAAACAAAAACTCATAGACATAGGCAATAGTTTAGTGGTTACCAGAGGGCAAGGGGGGTGGGGTGGTAGATGAGGGAAAAGGGGATCAAATATATGGTGATGGAAGGAGAACTGATTTTCTTCTTGGTGTTAAGATTTTTTTCCTCCCTTTCTCACTTCACCCTGGAAGCAGATATTCAGTGGTCCTTGGGTCCCTTCCTCTCTCTAAATCCATTATATTGACAGGACTTAACACCTGACCTGCCCCTGGTCAGGGAAAGATGAAAAACATGTTCAACTAAGAGATGTTAACTGGTGGATCAAGGCCTGGATGAAAGAACACAGGACATATTTGGTGACAGAAAGTACTTCAGCAAGTTTGACGAATGCATGAGAAGAGTGGGAATTAAAACTGAGGTAGGGTGAGATTAAAATGGAGAGGGTTGTTAATGAAGGATTGAGGAGTGAGCCTAATTTCATAGGTATGAGAAGCTCTAAAAGTTTCTCTAAAAATTCTCTACGAAGAGTAGGCAATGATTTATAGGATGTAGTAGATGTAGAGAGCATGAGAGATCAAGACAGAGAGAGGAAACAACTCACTTTTGTAGCAATCAAGTTCATAGTCATGGCCATGATGACAGAAAAAAGGAAATTCACATAAATGGCAATTCTTGCACAAAAATACAGAACTTAGCAATTTATTGGAACTAGGTTAAAGAAGAGGGAGAGGAGATTGAGCAATCAAACATGTCACTTGATATAGGCAAGAAATTATATTTTAGGGGAATCTTTGACAAAGGTCAGGAAAGATCAGTTTCTCCCTATCAAGTCCCAAATTAATGCATTTATACACCAGGAAGGAAAGATTCAGAACACCACGAGATAGATATTAGTCTGAAGAGTTTTCCAAGCATTTATTTTCTACGCAAGATAACATTAGGTAATAATCAGATTTACCCGGACTTGTTCCACAGCCTGCGGGTGAAGCTTCTCTCTTTGGCCTCTTTTAAATGTTGGGCACCAGTGGAAATACGCACCCCTAACCCACCATCACCACAATCAAGTTTTCTCTGTTTCTTCTCCCCATAGAAAATTTGATTTTCTCATTTAAAGTCAAAATGCCCAACACAGGTTACGTCCACTTATACTTTTCCCTTCTTATGTGGAACACTGAGCAAAAGACATCCTCTATTTCCCAATAAGGACAAATTAGCAAACAAGGCGCAGAGCCAGATGCAACAGCTGAAGAATGCCTCATTCTTTCCTTCTCTCCCCTTGTTGAAACTTATGGAGTAAGCCCAGCCTTGCTGTACCTGTCTCCTTAAAAACAGTTTATCAAGTCCATTCATGCTCAAATGAAGGAAGCACTGTCACATAGCAAATTGCTCCAACATGCTTCTCCCACGTTCTGTGCAGGTTGTTCAAGGGCACAAAGCAGATACGTCCTTGGTGTGTTTGTATTAATCACAATCAGTTTCTAAAAGGTTTCATAATGTTTTACTTTGTTTTCATGTCTTGTCTCAGAAGAGCAGTTTTACGCTAATTTTAAAGATGGAGAAGCCAGTGTTCTGATTGGTTATAAGCTTAGTTGTAGTACTGGTAAGTGACAGAGTCTGAACTGACAGATTCTGATTCCTAATCTTTTTTTGTTTTTCTTTTTCCTGATATAACCAAGGCACTCTTGTCCTTTTTATCTATAGAAACTCCTGGTCTTCACTTTATTTGAAATGAGGTTAAGGACTAAGACTTTTAACCAGCACCAAGAAATTGGTCCAGATCCACCATCACATTGTCCTCTCCTAGGCCCAGGTGGGCCGTTAATTGTTTCCATAGGTTAAATGAGGATACCCTGGGCTTTACTTTTCATTTGCAAAATACACTGGTGGATTACCAAAAAGAAGCACTCTTTATAAAGAGATATCCAGTGCAGTCACTGCACAATTCAACAACAAACGGCAAGATATACTGATCCCCTCCCCTGGGATTTTTTTATTATTATTATTCCTATTCTCTTTAGCTTCTAGACATACAAAAATGTAATTTATGGGTTTATTTCAAAGAAACTGTTTTCTGTCATCAAGAAATAAATTACTTTCTGAGAAAAGCTAATAAAATTTTCTGCAGGTGTTTATTTTTAGAATGGAGATTATGCAAGACATAGAAGGAGGACCTAATATAAACTTTAATTGCGACATTTAGAAATTTCAGTCTTGCCAAATAAAGCAACGTCGTGTAACAATGTTTTCATATATATGTATGTAATACATATATACACACACACACACACACTCTAGCTACTTGATATTTACCTTGAAAATTGTGGGAATGCTTATGCTTGCATTATAAGCATAACGGCGTGACTGTGTGCATAAGTGCCTTCAACACAAATGTATACACTCATTTGTGGAAATCCGATCTAGAGCCGCAGATGTAATTTATGATCTGATGGCGTTATTAACTTTATGGGCTGAATCGTTTCATCATTTGTCTACCCAGCAGGCCAGGGCATTTTGAGTAGCCAATCATACACGTTGGCAAGGAGCTATGGCTGTCACTCATACATCAGTGTTGACAAAGCACTTGGCAGGAGCCAACTCAGTGCCCTCCTCACCCCTCCACCCATCTCTCTTCCCTATGTCTGCAAGAACTCCCTTGCCAAAGGGTGGTCACAGAAAACTAGTGTCAGTTTGTGTGGTGCTCAAAGTGTGAAGCATGCCCTCCGACTCATATACTAATGAATCTTCCCACACTGGACTTTCCTATCTTTGGTCCTATTATTTAAATTCTCTACTGAACTGCCATCAGCTGGCTGTCAGATCATAGGACAGGTTGTGATGAACTCTTACCCAGAAATGTTAATAGATCATACTTGTTATCCTTCCCACAATTATTTGCCTTATTGTGGAATGAGAATATTACACTGTGTTTTATTCCTAAAGAGTTATTTCAAGTAATAGAAGTAAACTGGAGGAGTAGATCCTGTCAGCATCTTTCCAGGGTCATTCTTGAGAACCTTCAAATTATAATAATAAATTCTATAAAGGAAAAAAAAAAGTCTTTGCTGTGTTTTCATGAACAGATGCCCCAACTGGGCATACCACAATAAAAGTCATGTCAAAAGCAAGGGGAAATATTATAATCCGAGAAGCAATGAATAGAGGAAAGGATGCCCAGGCACAAAGAACCATGTCGGCTGGGCAACACAAAATAATTTTTAAGGATATTTTCTAAATGAAAGAGAACTTCGCTGTGCATAGCACTTTCACACATGAAAATTTCAACTATAAAAAAGGCAGAATTGATTTTTTAAGTCATCCTCATTTATTGTACTTTTTTATTGAATAAACATTTTTATTAAAGTTTAGCCCATCAAAGACAGAAATCATAAGTCTATGGAGCTCAGTGAACTTTCACAAAATTGAGCACATAAGCACTGAGATCAAGAAACAATATTCCCAGCACCTCCAAAGATCCCTAATGCCTTTTTCAAGGGATTACCTTCCTTATGTAATTGGTATAACCATTCTACCTCCTAACACCATAGAATAGCTTTACCAACGCACTTTTAAATAGAAACGACTCTGCCATTTTGTATTATTTGTGTAACCATCCATTGGTATTAAATCAAATGCATAATAATTAGACATATTTGGTTTCTTTAAAGTATTCTTCAGGGTATCTTTTGTTTTCGTTTTTCTTTTTTGGAAGTACATCATCTTGAATGATCAAGATCTGAAAGTGCCAGGTTTGAAAAGATGCCTTTTTATGTTAAAGTCTTGAGGCGGAAGAGTAATGATGCTGAAAGAAGTCACTGTGTCCGCCAAGCAGCCGCATCATTATTGCAGCATGAATTACAGCATGGCTCCAGTCATAAATTCAGAGTAAACTTCCTTTATGTGTACACTTTAGTATTTTATTATTACCAAGAAGAAATATAACTTTGCCTTTAACCATGTTCAAATCTTCTGAGGGAGAAATATTAAATATATAAACATGTGAAGAATAAACTTCAGCATTGTAATACATTATGAATATATTTGAGGCATAAAATCTATAATAAATGGATAGAACCAGTACTAGCACATTTCATATTTAAAGAGTGCCTGGTAATTCTTCATTCTGGCTGAGCAATTTATAGATTGGGGAGTTGTTTTCCTTACTCTTCACTCAACTAGTCCATCAATTTCCACATTCTTTAAAAGTTGGGTGATGAATTAATCAGATTTCCCTATTACCAATTTTTCTTTTTTTTCAAGGCATAGAATGGGAGCAATAAACTGATTCATAAACCATCATTATCTTTTGCTCATTTCTTCCATGAACAATGGCCTTATTAAGCATAGTATGAGAAAAGGGGGGAAATGCATATATTTATTAAGCAATTGGATGGATATAGTACTTTATTGGTAGCTGGTCATCTAATAAAACAAATATTCCTACTTCCTATGAACTTAAAATTCACAATTAAAATATATCAAGCTTTTATTCTATTGTAAATCCATAAGCAGTCACGTTTACATTTGTGTGAGAATGGAAGGGAGAAGCCATACGGATAGTTCTAAATGGTGGATATTATAAAAGCTTTTAGCATTGAACCTGCTTTCACCTATGTTTATATGTGGTCCTGTCTGTTACTCTGGTAATTAAGTCACAGCACTTTTAACAACATAATGAAACAATCTTATAAAGGCATAACTCATCAAGATGGGGACAGTAACCACCATTTCTAGTAGATACAATCTCAACTTCTCCCTAAACCCTATTTCAAGCTGATATATTAGTCACTTCTATGACTGATAATAAGCATACATACAGTTTCTCTTTCCTTTGAAGCTTTCACTCAAGAAAACAAAAGTTGTTGCTTCAAATTATTTATTTGATATGGTACAGGAATAGGGCCAATAGCTCTAAGAGCAAAGCAAAAGGAAAATATATTATTGATTAGAATAGATGTTAATTCTTGAAAAGAGCTAAATGCCAAAATTTTAACACATTTTTACCTCAGTGCAATAAGATTTTCTGGCTTATTTTTTAGACGAATTTCCTATCTTAAAGGCCTGGGCAAAGAAGGAGAACACAAGGAGAAAGCCCGTAAGATAAAATGAAGTTTCATAAGAATGACATTCCAAGCTGAGGTAAAGGCAGAACCTGACATAATCCCTTGACCTTGTCGCTAAGGAAGTTTTGCTGTGATCCAGGCATGGGTGTCCGAAGAGCTTAAATTTACTATAGAAAGCAGTAGTTCTCAAGTGTGGTCCTCGGACCAGCAGCACCAGCCAAATTCCCAGGCTGTACCCCAAACTTACTGAATTAGAAACTCTGGAGATAAAGCTCAGTGTCTCCTATTTTAAAAGACCTCTTCTAATGTGAGAACCCCTGGTCTAAAGCAGAGGTCACCAAGTTTTCCTGTAAAAGGCCAGAGAGTAAAGGTTTTAGATTTTGTAGTTCATACTGTCCTGTCACAACTACTCAACTGTGCCATGTAGTGAAAAAGAAGCCACAGACAATATGTTAGCTAATAGGCATGACCATGTTCCAATAAAATTTTGTTCACAAAAAAACTGGTTGTGGGGCAGATTTGGCCCAAAGGCCATTGCAGAAAACTGTGTATAAAACTAGTGGGAGAAGGAAGTAGAGAGTTTGTTCACTACTTCTTCCTTCTCACCTTTACCCTTTTACCGGTCTTGACACCTAGTGAGGAGTCCAGATGGCACCAAAGTAACTTCCAATGAGCGTGCACGTCCCTGCTTCCACTTGAGAACTGTGTACAGGAAGTACTCAAGCCATTTAGTAATTACCAGTAAGTCAAAGAAAGGAAAATAGTAGAAAGGGATGAACATAAAGCCACCAGTTAGTCAGTGAAATTCCAGAGCTAAGAAAGAAAGAGTAGCCTTAAGACTGAAATATAAACTCCATAACCATCATTTATCCAAGTTTTTGTGTCACGTTCCTAAAAGAAATCTTCCCTGTGGTTCTATCTGCTATCCTCAGGAAACAAAAAAGTGAAGGAGTCTTACATCTTCATTCACTCACAAAAATGCATACGTGTGACTGACCACAATGCATACGTGAGACTGATAGTAGACTTTCTACTTAGACATCTCCACACGTATGTCCTACTGGACCATTTAATAAGTCCAGATGGAAATTATCGCCTTCCCTCCATAATAGAGGCTCTCAAATTTTACCAAGCACCAGAATCACCTCAATGGAGGGCTTATTAAAACAGATTGCTGGGTCCCACCCCCAGAGGTCTTGACTCAGTGGGCTGGGTTAGGGCCTGAGAATTTCCATCTCTAACAAGTTTCCAGGTGATGCCAGTCTGGGAATGACACATTGAGAATCACTGCTCCCAACCATGCTCTTCCTGCTGTGTTCCCAATCTTAGTGGACAAAGTCATCACTTTAGGTATCGAGACCCCAAAGCAAATACATTGGTCATTCTTGACCCATCCAACTCTCTCACCCCACGTTAATTAACTGCCAAGTCTAATCAAGAGTACCCCTTCATTATTTTTGGAAATCTAACCCCTCTTTACCATTTCCATTGTCAATGCATTAGTTTAGGCCAGTGTCCCCATATAAAAAATAGCTATCTCTATAAGACGATAGAAGTTAACATATCGAATTGTAGTTTGCTGGAGAGAACAGGCCTGGGGACTCCTCCAACCATCCCGAGGGTTGAGGGGACCCATCTCCCTGCACAGCCCTTTCCATTAATTCTGTGGGGAAACCTTATTCTAGGCCCTCATAATTACATGTCTTGAATATTTTTGTAGCTGTCTAGGCTAATTCCAGCTTTTGCACTTCAAACACTTTATACTAGCCAAAGTGAGTTTTTAAATGATAAGTTAACCAAATCCTCCATGACCAAATACTTATTATCTCTCCTTGCACCTTACAAATTGAACAACCATTTCATTTAGCTTTTTTACACACTGTATCAGTCATAATTCCAACAGGATACAGATGTCATACTCAAAATAGGATAATTCAAGGAGGGTTTATTCACAAAGGTGAGTCTGCAGAGCAATGATTCTCAAATGGCAGTGACTTTACTCCCGGGGACATTGGGCAATATCTGTGAACATCAAAACTGAATGGAGGGGGGCCAGGCCTGGTGGCCGGGCCTGGTGGTTGGAGCTCCGTGCTTCTAACTCCAAAGGCTGCTGGTTCGATTCCCACATGGGCCAGTGGGCTCTCAACCACAAGGTTGCCGGTTCAACTCCTCGAATTCCTCAAGGCACTGTGGGCTCGGCGTCCTGCAACTAAGATTGAACACAGCACCTTGAGATGAGCTGTCGCTGAGCTCCCGGATGGCTCAGTTGGTTGGAGCGCGTCCTCTCGACCACAAGGTTGCCTGTTCGATCCCAAGGGATGGTGGGCTGCGCTCCCTGCAACTAGCAACGGCAACTGGATCTGGAGCTGAGCTGCGCCGTCCACAACTAAGATTGAAAGGACAACAACTTGACTTGGAAAAAAGTCCTGGAAGAACACACTTTTCCCCAATAAGGTCCTGTTCCCCTTCCCCAATTAAAAAAAAAGAAGAAGAAGAATGAAGGGAGGGCTGGATTAGGAAATACTACTGACAACAGGTAGGCAGAGGCCCGGGATGCTGCTGAGCCTCCGACAGTGCACAAGACAGTGCAGTACAAGAAAGAATTAGACAACCCAAAATGTCAATAGTGCTAGGGTAGAGAAACCCTGCCCCAGAGTAAGTTCTCATTCAATGTTTGTCCTACTGAATGAAACCGGAACTGCAAACACAATTCTCTAGTGCAACTAACTCTGCTTGAGTCAATTGAAGAGGTTGACTATGACCTATGATAGGTGCTCTGCGGACAATGATGGAACCTCTGTCTCATGTCTAGGTTAAGTTCACGTTTTTGAAGGACTAATCTGCCCCAGTTAGTAGCTTTTATGCCACTAAGTGTTCCCAACTATTCTGAGATGTTTTGTTAACCCAGTGTGTCAACATTTTCCTCCAGGAAAAATCCTCAAAAATAGGCTGAGGTATTTATTCAAGGTGGAAAATTTTAAAGATCACATTAATGCATTCACAAAATACTCATTGAGAGCATACTATATTCTAAATACTATACAAACCAAGCTTGAAAATAGAACTCAATGTAATTGAAAGAAGGTTTAACTCTGATGTTACAGGTAAATCTTTTCTTAACTTTTAGATTAGAGAATAGATTTGTTCTTCTACATTGCCCCTTATACAGGAAAAACAGTGGGGTTCCAAGTGATGAGCCTTACAAGATATAAAGCAGAGAGAAAAGACATCCTTAGCCTGTTGGCACCACCCTCTACCATGTCAAATGAAACCACTTATGGTTTTGCATAAGGAAATGTTCTATTTTCCAACCGCATGGTACTAGAGAAAATGGAACATACATTTGTGTTCTTGACTAATTTGGGGTTGGAGGTATATGCTTATATACCTAATATCTATCTCAATGAAAGCAGAATAGTTGATAGTGTACATTGTGTCATTTGTGTGTCACCTGCCCCAAATATATCCATTCATTATTTTATGCTAAGACAGGTGGAGAAAACACATGGTACAATTGCCTCTATTCTCTCTCCTGCTCCTACAGCAGAAATTAGTAATCAATCATAGTACTCTTTCCCCCTGAGCCTGGGCATGGTCTCAGATTCCTTCTGCACATAACACTTCAGGAAGCTACTATTAATAGAGAGGAATTGGCATTTCAGGTAAAATCTATTTGTGCTTGCTTGACAAAGATGTTGACTGTGGGTAGACTTATTAGCATATAAATATGTACTTGGAAAGAGTAACTCAATGACACTATATTATTGTATTAGTCTGTCTCTTCCTTAATAGAGACCTAATGGGATAGAACGTGGAAAAATTTAGTTCTGATAAAAGAAATGGAGCCAAAAGTGGGGAGAAATTATGTAAAGCAATACATGATACATTTATATTATAAATGTATATCTCCAATCTGAATCTCTTTCCTGAACTCCAAACTCATATCAAATTACCTATTTGGCGTCTTCACTTGCATGTTCAAGAGACACATCTCCAAATTAAAATGCCCTCGGTACTCCTGCTTCCTGCCCAGGTGGAATACAGGGATTAGATTTAACCTGTACCACCAGCAGCCCACCACCAGTAGCAAACCAGACAAAATACATGAAACAACACTTTTCAGACATTAGACAACAAGAAATATGGACAGCCATCCCTGAGAGAAGGGAAACAAACAAAGCAAGCAATATGCTCGCCCCAGCTCATGGCCCAGAAAGAGTTTCCAAGCTGTGGAGCAAGAAGAATGAATCTCACAGAGCCCAGTGTCTCGCTGAGTGGAGGAGACAGAGATCTGAGTTCAGAGAGTTAAAGGCAACTAGAATTTGTAAGGCAAATCCCAGAGAGGAGGGAGTTAGAGAGACTTTGAGTTTTCGTCTGACTACCAATATGAGCATAAGTGCAAGGAAACTACCTCAGAATGGAGACAGAACCGTCAAAAAGCAACAACAGAACAATTCTAATAGAAAAGGACACACAGGGTTGGGAATACTTAATATTTCCACAAGCCAACAGCGAAAGACCTTGTAATACATGAAGCATTGTATTCTCAGAAGAATATCATATTAGTATTGGAAATAAATCAGACTTTGACTCTAAAGTGTGTTCTGGACTCACAGTAACAAAACTTAAGGCAGACCTCAAAGTGACCAAACTGACCTATGGTAACTTAACTGCATGCCAGATCAGTGTGCACACTATTTAAATAAACATAACAAAACCTAGAACCCAATAACAATATTCATATCTGTCTTCAAATTAAAAAAACAGGCATCCAAGAGGAAGGATATACGGACCATCACCAAGAGGAAAGTCAATCAGTAACAACAGAACCAGAATTTACAAAGATGGTGAAATTAGCGAACAATGACTTTCAGACACTGTTATGTTTATACTCCACATTGTCAGGGAGTTGGAAGAAAACATAAATATTGTGAGGGAAAAATGAAATATATAAAAAGAGTCAAATGTAATTTGTAAAGACAGAAACATAATATCAGAAATGAAAAAATGTGGAAGCATTAAGCACAAATTACACCCTCCAAAAGAAAAGATCAGTTAACTTAAAGGTGTTGAAGTGAACTTAAAGCAATAGGAAATACCTAAAATGAAGCACAGAGAAGAAAAGCCCTTAAAAAACAATGCATCAATGACCTGTGAGGCAATATCGAGCAATCTAACATCGTGTAATTGGAGACTCAGAAAGTGGAAGTGATTAAAAAAAAAGTACTCGAAGAAATAATGACCGAAAATGTTCGAAATTTGATGACAATTATAAACCCACATATCTAAGAAGTTCACAGAACCCCAAACAAAAGAAACATAAAGAAAACCACACCAAAGCCCATCAAATCAAATTGCTAAAAGCTGATGATTTAAAAAAATAAGAAAGAAAGAAAAAAAGAAAGAAAGAAAGAAAGAAAGAAAGAAAGAAAGAAAGAAAGAAAGAAAGAAAGAAAGAAAGAAAGAAAGAAAGAAAGAAAGAAAGAAAGGAAGAAGGAAAGAAAGAGAGAGAGAGAGAAAGAAAGAAAAGAAAGAAAAAACATTGAAGAGCATCTAGGAAAATAAGATATAATAAATTCAGAGGACAAAGTCCAGCATAACAACAGAATTGTCAGAAACTGTGAAAGCCAGAAGACAATGAAACAACTGAATGAATTGGGAAGAATGGCAAAGACTGTCAACCTAGAATTCTGTATCCAGTGAAAAATATCTTTCAGAAATGAAAGTGAAATAAAGATTTTTTCAGACCAAAAAAGCTGAGGGGATTAATCACCAGCAGACATATACTAAAATAAGTATGAAAGGAAGTTCTTCTGATAGAAGGAAAATTATACCAGGCAGATACTAATCTGGCACTATATAAATGCATAAAGAGCCCCGTAAGTGGTAAATATGTAGGTAAATATATATATATATATATATATACGCCCAAACTAAGTTCCTAAATTTCTCCTCAAAATCAGCTTCATATTCAGCCTTTCCTTATCTGATTTAATGCCAGCTCCATCCTTTCATCCTAACATTGAAAATGTTGTAATCAACATTGTCTTGTCCTTCTTTGTACACTTACTACAGCAAACCATCAGCAACTGCTCATGGTTGTAACTTCAGAATATGTCCAGAGTCTTACCTCCATACCTATTTCTTTGGTGCTCATCTCCATCATTTTTCCTCAACCTCCTAATTGGCCTCTCTGTTTCTATGACTACAGTTACTCACAATACAGCACTTGCAGTAACCCTATAAAAACACATGATACTTTGTGTCGCATCTCTACTCACAAGACTCCAGTAGTTCCCCATCTCACCCAGACAGGAGCCAAACTCTTGCTACGGCCAACAGGCATCAGAGGGCCTCCCCTTCTCCACCTTTAGGCCTCTCCATCCAGTCTCCTGTGCTCTCCCAGTCACTCAGCTCAGAGTGCACTGGGCTCCTCAGACACAGGAGGTACTCTCTCCCCTCAGCAGCTTTGCATTTCCTATGCCTAGTCCATTTCTCACCACACACTAACATGGTTCATTCCCTCACTTCCTTCAAGTCTTTTCTCCAATGTCACATACTCACTGAGGCCTTCCCTGAACACTCACTATTTCAAGTTGCAACTTTCTGACCACACACTCCTACCTACTCCCCTGATTTATTGATCTCCATAGTTCTCAGGTATTATATAATGCGTTTACTGTCTTGTCTCCCTCCTGTAGCACATAAGATCTATTACAGCAGGAATACTGTCTTTTATTTTTACTGCTGAAACTCCAGAGTCTAGAGCAATGGCAGGCATTTAGTAGACCTCAACAAATGTTGAAGAAATGAATAAAGGAGAGGTGTGCTTGACCAGGTCCTGTAACTGTAGTACATACTCTTGGTCACCAGAGGGCAGCACAAGAGCATTAAGGTTTTAATAGTGGAAGCTGGAGACCTACTGAAACCAAAGTGCACACACAGATGAATTTTTCAAACCCAGATCATGTACTACATAGAAGGGGAATTCAAGGGTAGTTGAGTCAACCTCTGTTTTGCTGGGTGTATGACTTTGAATATCACTCTGTGGGCCTCAGCTTTACTTATATTTTACTTCAAGAGCTAGCCCTAGATTTGTTTAACTTTGATTCCCTTCCAGCCCTAATATTCCATAATTCTAAATCAAACAGGACCCACCCCCCACCCCCGGAACCTATCTCACATCCTTTAATTTCATATTCAGGCCAGAAGGTAGGGTAATGCATTTCCCATAAAGATGTACTCGAGCTACTGGGATTCAGTTAATTACCCACAAATTCAATAGAAAGATGCTTTTGTGTCAAGTAAGATTATATCAAGGAACGATCTTGACTCAATTTATTTATTTTCACATCCATTTTCTGAATGAGACAGAGTAATACTTCTGGAAAGGGAAGAAAGTTAGCACCACTCTGAAGGTCCCAGGGCTCGGAGATAGTGTCAATTAAACGCTATGGTTTCTTTCCTTGTTATTACTTTTGAGGAAAATCGACTCCACAGCAATTTGAGACATAGAAGATATTGCTTCCCAGAAAAGAGGTCATTTAAATTTATCCATCAGAGGAAATGACTGTATTTATATTCTTAATGATGGAAGAGTTTAATTTTCTCTGGAGGAAGCAGCATTTCTAAAATGCATCAGGGGAGGGCACTAAAGAGTTACATACACTAGTCAATGAAGTGTTCATACAACAAAGAACTCCATTTAAGCGAATTTACTTTCAAATTTTAGTGCTCCCTAATAAAATTCACTCACCATTTTGTTGGTGTGAAGAAATTAAAGTGTCATCAAAGAGTTTGTAGAGATTAGTTCAGTCACTGAGTTAGCATAACATCTCAATGAATAAAAGAATTCCCTGAACTGCATGTTACCATGAAGTCAATTACCATAGGCATGAGAAATCGTTTTTTCATGATCGGATATTGAAGGGACTGAATGAAAGCCATCTCTTCTATTGTATTATATGCGATAATTTATATTTTAGGGTAATTTCTTTCTCAGTACTGACATTTGACTTATTTTAGAATGTCTAATCCACATTCAAGTCTCACAGAATTTTACTTTCTCATTGAAGAAAGGAGGATATGGAAAGATACAGGTTACACTTCGTAGCACTGGTTATTATTTTAAAGAAAAATCAACCTAGGATCTTGGTTCCTTTGGCCTAAGTTCACTGATGGATGTGGGTGTCTCTGGTTGGAAATATATGGGGCTACTAAAGAAACAAGGAGAAAAACAGTATCCATGCCATTATCTGAAGAGCATTTATCTGATTGTCTAATTCTCTGACAGATTAGTATGTAAGGGTATCTGGAATGAATCACGACATCCAAGCTAGACCCTGACTATGTTCTCATAATACCTAGTACTTTCTTTTGCACCACTTATCAAAACTGTAATTATCTAATGATTTGTGTTTTTTATTCTCTATTTTCACCACCTAAAACTATACCACATCCCCAAGCCCTGCCAAATCCCTCCTCATTTAGGGTTGTATCCCTGACGATGCACACAATGCCTGTTTGTAGAGCAGGAGCTCAGAAAATATTTGTGAGTGAATAAATCAATTCTTCTACATTATAAATCCCAAGGACAAGAATGGCCTCATAGTCATTTTTAAACCTCTGGTATTTAGCACATAGCATGGCAGAACATGTAAGTCTAATAAATGTTTCTTGAGTGAAGAATTGTCTAATTTACTTATTCTCTCTACAGGATACCACAATGAACAAAACAAGTTTCGTGCTCCCATGAAAACATTCTAGTAGGAGGTGGGGGAACAGAGATAATAGACATATATGCATGAATAATTAAATAATTTAAGTACCAGATAGTGATATGTGTACACATATTCTTGTTAGCATGTCAAGGGAACCTGCTTTGGGCAACTAAAAGTCAAGTGCAGAGCTGAAGGTGCCGTTCTCTGAAGAGCACGGAAGTGCTTCCCAGGCAAGGGGATAGCTTATGCAAAGGCCCCGCGCAGGAGTTTGGGAGATTCAAAAGGTCAGTGAGGCCAGAAGGAATCACTGAAGTTAGGCATGGCCATGCATCCACGCCATTCTGGGCAATGGAGACTGAAGAACAGCGGCTTGAAAAGGATGACACACGTAATGAAGTAACAGAACAAATATCAATAACAAATACGAATCCTGTCTTAAGCACTCGATGACACTGTGTTCGATTTTCTTAGCATCTGATTTTGCAGCATTATATGAAGAATCCCTCATAAAAGCTTAGTGAAATATTATGTTTACATATCAGAATACAAAATTGCTTACACAGGATAAGTTCAACCAGCCAAGGACTAGTCAAAGAAACAAGACAATATCCACGCTCCGTGATTAAAGCATTATTTAACAAATATTTAACGAGTGCCCTCTACTTCCAGGCGTCATTCTTGGTGCTGGGGATATAACAGTGAACAAAACAGAAAAAGCACCTGTTCTTATAGAGCTTATATATATTACGAAGGAGAGATAGCCAAACAAATAAAAATTACACAAAGGATGGGATCATTTCAGCTGCAACAAGTGCTACAAAGAAAACATCAGGACCAGCTTGGATGATTGGGTGGCTCCCAGGTCACCTTCACAAATTATCTGTCAGGCGACCAACACAGCAAACAGTAAATGAGGTTTCCTTTAAGCAGTGGAATGTTGCAACAGTTTTCCCTTTTATTTTTCTTCACTATCTAATCTTTTTATAGTGAGAATCGTATTTGACTTACATAATCAAATAAATAAAATATATCAAATAATGCATAAAGATAATCTCATTAACACTTCAGCTGTTAAAAATAAAGTCAGGAATTTCCTTTGCTAAAGGAAAGGAGACAGGTATAAAATAATATTACAAGTAAGAGTTCCAGAAAGATTCAGGGTCTGTGATTTGGTGCCTCTGCTTCATAACTGGAACAAGTTTTCTCAGAATTTAATCTCTCTTCCCAGAAATATAAGAAAGCATACTTTATTATTTTTAACACAGATGTTTCCTTCTTTAATTCATGAAGAGTATTATCACCTGGGATACCATTGTTAGCCTCGTGTGATCAAAAAGATAATTTTGCAATTTTATCACAGATAAGCAGCAAGAAGCGCTTTCAGGAGTTTGGTCTATGTGTCGCGGAGATGTTAGTGTATCTCAGCAGAATGAAGCTCCTTATTTTAAATACCTTCTTAATCAAACTTAGAATCAAAACCCTATTGATTGCTACAAAACCAACTAAGGAAACAGGTCATTAATAGTGACTACAAGTGCTTCAGCAGGATATAGTTCAGGTTATTGCTCCATGTATCTGAGAAAGAGGAATTTCAGTATTACGGTTCTCAGATGATGGCATCAGTAAAACCAGTGTGTGACATGATTTTCAAATATGCCTCCCCTGACCAGTACGTGACATTAATGAGAAATGACACAAGTGAGAGAAAGGGGACTAGCTCACCATTTATTTAAAGCATACAATCTACTGGAAATAATGTAATACAAGGTCTAAAGAGAGAATATCCAGAAACTTAAGAAAACATTCCACTTACTTTGATCAAAACCAAAACAAACAGAAGTGTTATTTTCTTTGTCCCTACTCTGTTAATGCACATACAAATTTCTAGATAAAACTTAATATAACCACTAGAAAAATGGGGAGGGAGTATTAGGGGAGTCAATAAAGTAATAAAACAGATAAAGCTGATATACTAGACCCAAGTCTCACGAAATGGTAAATTATTTTTGCCTCAATCTTCTGTCTCCCTTTACTTCCTCCCTCCTATTTTAGAAACTCAATTAAAAAAAAAAAATGTTGTTATAGTGAAGAGCATTCAGCAATTCTCAAGGAAAAATAGTCATCTCTTGCTATTTTCCCAGGTTCTCTTCCCTTTCCTTGAAAGACCAAAAAAAAAAAAAGAAAAAAAAAAGCAACAAGGAGAGACTGGAGCTGCCTGGTTCCCCATCATGAGATGCTGATGTAATGGGCTGGGGGTGCACTGACTGGCTGCCCGAGAACTGGTCAGGCTCTCTTCAGACACGGAGCGGCAATCAGCTTACAACTAAATGACATCTGAGCACAAGCTGTCACCACAAAGGCAACCAAAGAAGCGGCATTCAAAGTCCAACAAAGCATCCCTAGAGCATGAACAGAAAGGAGCCCCTGAGGCTGCTGAAGAGAGAGGCTTCAACATTCCTACCCCCTCTGTCTGGGCATTGTGCAGTCTACAGTGGGAGAACGACTGATGGGACACCCTCTGAAGTTCATATTCGGAAAAAGTGCATGTTTAACCTCAGGAATGAGCGGAAACTGCCGAGATATAGAATAAACAAATAAATAAGAAGATGGAGGAAAATAATAAGAAGGGAAATGCAGTGCCATGTGTTAACACCCAGAACTGGTGATGCTTGTTACAGTTTACGCTTCCAGTCAGCGCTGTTAATCGTTCACAACCAGAAATTTTGTGAATTGCATATACTTTGCATGTCATTTATTATACAATGTAAGCATGAGGAAGAGAGTCATCTCTTCAAAGTGGAAATGCTTTTTGTTGGAAACACTTTGAAAAATTATAACATTGACCAAAGATCATTAAGTGACATCTAAAATATAGTTCAAGTATAATAAAGCTGTTCTTCCTGGGCAGAGATTGTTACTTATATTCTATAAATTATTTACAATCACATCACTGGTTATCTAAGAAATGTGTTATACCAGAAGAAATCTACCAGCTCTGACTTAAATTGGCCCTGAGATCTGAACCACTTCTCCTTATAGGATAGTGTAGGATCTCGTACAAGATACCTGCCTATATTATTTACAAATCTGTCGGCCTACCCCACCTATGCATCCTTCAATGCATCTGGTACTTACCAAACAGCTCACATAGCGTTTGCCTGTACCTACCTCTTTGTCATCACCTTCCTTTTCTGAAATGACTTCAACAATACCAGGTTACATCCTTGTATGATAGACATGTTTATAAAGACATTTGGTAAGATTCATATATGGCAACTTGCTTAATTGCAGGTCATCAACATGCATATGTCGATTTCCTTCTAATTGAGCTAACCAGAATAATCAAAAAACATTGAACCTGCTAAAAACTGAATGTGAAAAAAAATGAATATGAGATATATAAGGTTTTAGAATTAGATATGGAATGAAAAAGAAAACTAAGAGATTAGCTCACAAATATGCATAATTTGCCTTATTTATTCAACAAATACAGTTATATGGTGCTTACTTTTTGCCAGAAACTATTCTAAGCACTTAATGAGAATTAATTCCTTTAATATATAAAACAGTTTGTGATATAAATTCTATTGATCATTATATTTTATAGATATAGAAACCGAGGCCCAGCTTGCCATGGTCATACAGCTAATAAGTAGTGAAGATGAGATTTGAACTCCAAAAGTTGAGCTTTTAACCTCTCTACTATACAGCTTTCATTTTAAATTATGTTTAAGATTTATTTTATCAGCCTTTTCAAGAGTTTTGACACCGATTTTTTAAATAAAAATAAATGTCAATTGATTAACTTGTAAAAATAAACATGAGCATTAAGCAGATCAAACTGCTGTATCAGCTTAGCAGGCATGCAATTCCAGCCATCTGGGAAGTCAAATCATAAGTAAGATGCTTAATAAGGAAAGGATTAGAACAAAAGGAGTTCACTCTGTGTCTTAGTCAGTTTGGACTGCAATAACAAAAACACTGTACCCTGGTGGCCTAAACAAAAAATATTCATTTCTCACAGTCCTGGAAGCTTGGGACATCCAAGATCTGATATCTAGTGAGACCACCCTTCTTGGTTTGAAGATGGCCATCTTCTCATTGTTTGCTCACTTAGTGGAGAGCACAGAAAGTAAACTCACCTGTCTCATCCTATAAGGGCACTAATCCCATTCAGAGGGCTCCACCGTCACGACCTAATTATCTCCCACAGTCCCCACCGACTAATACCATTACACTGGGAATGAGGATTTCAACATATGAATTTTGAGGGGACACAAACGTTCAGTCCATACCCCTATGTGCTTCAAATGCAGACGAGCATCAGGTCCCCACATCCTGATACATGCATCTCCACCAAAGGTGGAACCAAGCCATGTGCCTATCTGCTGCAAGAGCCTTTCTAAGAGTTGGCCCTGGAGAGTCAAAATTATCCTCTGATTTTTGGATTGGGATATTTCACATACTGGCCTTTTTAAAAATAAGCACACTGTCTTCATATGTGTCACATTTTCATTTGGAGGCCATCATACAACCTAACAAGACAAGATACGTATTTACATCTAGAGTGTCAACAAAGAGGACTTTGAGGGCAAACAAGTTAAGAAAATACCACAGTCCAGCTTCAAGCATTATGGATTCGAATTTTAAAGCTGAAAATGTAGAACAGTAATTTCAAAATTGAGTATATTTTAATTGAGACTAGGTTGAATTATTTTAAGAGCCTGTAGTTATTGTTGAAACACCTGGAAAAATAATAACAACCATAACAATGTTATTACTGAAAAGTAGAAGCTGAATCTACATAGTGTGCCTACAATACTGCAGTCAGACTGGATATGTGAAAAAGGAGTTACATTTTCTGTACATTTAAGAAATGGGAGGTAGGGAAAGGGGGTGGTTCTGGATTTAGAATCTATAATCCTTCTATTACACAATCTAATATAATCACCCAGGTGCCAACAGTTTTCTAATTGGTGTGTGAAAATGAGATGGAGAGACACTTTGCAAAACATACTCTAGTTTAATCCACAGTAACTCTTCTTCTAATTATTTTTAAAGTTACTCTCTCTAAGTTAATCAATATAAGAAGTGATTCAAATAAGATAACATTGTCATTGATCACATGGCTGAAAGTCTTTAAAAATAATAATAATCATTGTTTAGCAAAGTGTGCATTCTCTGCTTTGCTAGTGAGGGTATAAATTGGAATATAAAATCATATGGAGAGAAATTGGTATCAGCAGCCTTAAAAATGTTTATATCGTTTGATCCAGTAGTTCATTTCTAGAAGTTGACACTAGGAAAATAATCAAAAATCTATTCAAAGACTGATGTGTAAGAATATCCCTCATAGCATTATTTATAATAGTAAAGCATTAGAAGCAACCCAGATTTCTAATATTAAGTAAATGGTTAAATTAGTGGTTATATTAATCATTTTAGATCCTGTGTCAATGATTACCCGTATTTTAGAGGACATTCACTACCAAAATTCCTCAAGAGATTGTGGCAATTAGTCTCCCTCAGCTCTGTGCTAAGTGGGCTGCACCCAGCTCAGTGGTCTGGCTCTGTCCTCTTTGCCCTATCTCAGGCTGCTGCCTCGTCATGTCCCTCCAGTTTCCTACAATGACTCAGATTTGCATCTCTCCCCAAAATGTCCTGCTGCAAAATCTGGTTCCAATCCCTAATCTCTCAGCTGTCTTCCCCAATTCCATATACCTCAGGAGGGAGCAAGGTACCAAATTTCTCAGTCCTGAATCTGATCATCATTGGTGCCTAGGGACCCAAAGAGGTGGGGCATGTCATTTGGAATCCATGCCTTATTTGGCTATTCCAGAGCCAGACATACAACAGGGGGTCACTGTCTGGGGAATTCGTCTGCTTGAGGCAGAACTCTCCCCCAACCCAAGGAGCTGAAGAACAAGGCTGGATCCAGAGGAATGCAAAGTAGCTGCTTGAAGCTCTGTTGATTTTAATAATCTTTCTCTGTTATTTTTAATTAATCTATCAATATATTGAAAGAATTAGAAACCACCTGACTTACAAAAGGATTTGTTATCCAGTCATTAGAGATATTCACTTTTTCCACACTATAATATTTCTAAGTGCCCTTTTATTTTGTATCTGGGAAATTTTTACACAGTGGTGTCATGAAGCACAGAAAGATTCTGGATAGATGAGTTGAATGCCTTTCATTGTAAAGTGGAAGGAAGGTGGTTATGAATGAGACAGTGGGGAAAAAACTGGCTTGAAGCATTTATCATAGGTGCTCCCTTAGGGAGATAAATTTTTGGAAAGTGTACCTGGAAGAACCTTTGTCAGTATTATCTGGGCATGTCACTCACTATATATACATCTTCGGGCTCTAAATTTGCTATGATCGCATAATTCCAAAGATAGAATAAGTATTGGAAATTTCATCAAGTCTTTCCATCTATATTCAGATAAACAAAATTAGTACTAAACATGCAAAAAAATAAAAAATCAAACCATTTCTTAGGCTTTGGGGCAAGTGCCCACCTTCTTACTACAAATTACAAGTGGGGCCTTTTGGCAATTACTCTCCACGCCAAAGAGCTTCTTCATTTGCAACAAAAGCCAGATTTTCAAACCTCTCCTCCTCCAAATATAATAGTGTGAACCACTATTTAATTATAAATTCAAGATGCCTCAAAGAGAAATATAATCAAAGGAAAACATGCTTGCAGATCTTGATAGTAAAAGAGACACAGTAGGGCTGATTAAGTTTGCCTTAAAAATCTGCATTGAAGAGACGGTATGACAAAAATCCCCTGTTGCTAACTACTGTTTTTCTTTCAGTGATAATGACTTAATAGCCGCAAGAAGCACCCAGGAATTTATGAAAATCCCTGTTACTGATATGATAATATTCTTTATAGTAGTGCTTGATAAATTATTTTATAACCTGCATGTTTTAATCAGTAAAAACTTTTAAAATTTTGAAAATATAAATTTGATCAATTTTGCAATTAGGTAATCACAACCACATACACAAAAGAAAGCTTCATGTTTTTCTTCTCCTAAAGCTTCAAAGGAAAGCATGAGAAAGACAGTGTTCTTTCCCCAGGAAAATGTAGCTTACAGGCACATAGCTTCCAGCTACTCAGTGCTGAATTAATAAATGAAAGAAAGAAACATTTACTATAGGACCATTTAAACAGAATGCCTTAAAGAGATCTTGAAAAACAGCAAGATGCCATGCTAAGAAAGATTATTCATTTTAAAGGCTCAAAAAGAAACTGAAAATGGCTGTGGGAAAGTAAGAAGAATGATTCATACAGATCTTGAACTTGGCCTTTTGGGAGAACAGATATATTCTACCCTGCGCTTACAACATCTAATCCCCATCACCTCCACAAGAAAACCTGTAATGAAAGCCAATTATCTCACAACATGCCATTAGAAAGAATGATCCAACCACTTGCAGTTGCTTACTGAGTTACAAGGGGTTACCATGGTTCAGGCAGCCTCATTACAAGCAATGTGAAACATGCAGTGTGACTAGAGATTACATAAAGGCACCGGGGATCGTGCTGTAGGAAACCCAATGTTTCCTTGTTTTGTGGCAGCGAAGCAGTCTGCCTAAATGGTGAGTATAGCAAGAGAGAGAAAGCTCAAGAAAACTTAAGTAATATTTTATGTAAAATTTTATAAGCTATCTAAAACAATTAAGAAATCGGTTATGACCCTTAAGTAAAAAACGTGGGGGGAGCACTTAAGAAGAGTGTAAATAAAACAAACCTCACAATATTGTCCCTAATTTTACCATTTAATTAAAGTATTCCATTATTTCCCAAGCCACGCACTGTAGGAAATATAATCATTGGTACCTCTTTGCCCTATCTCTTTGCCCTATAGAGATAGATAACTGTGCAACAACAATTGTTGTCCAGTAACTGTCACTTCTGTTTTGTTTTGTTTGGGTTTTAAGCTTGGAAGTTTCCTTGAATTAACTTTTCCACATTTTACTTTATACATGTGTATTTGTATACGTATATATATACTCATATGTGTGTATATGCTAGTTTATTTTTTTCTGAACTATATGACAGTTGCAAATATCATGCCCTTTACCCCTAAATACTTCAGTGTGCATTCCAAGAACAAAGACAATGTCTTACGTAAGCACACACAATTATCAAATTCAGGAGGCTTTATGTTAATACAGTATTAAATAATATACAGCTTATTTTCAATATTCATCAATTCTCCTAACAATGTTCTTTATGAAAATTTTTGTCCCAATCCAGGACTTTGCATTGCATTTATTGGCAGATTTCTTAATCTCCTTTCATCTGACTTAATTCCTTAGTCTTTCTTTTTCTTTCATACCATTAACCTTTCTGAAGATTATTGGCCATTCGTTCTGCAGAATGTCCCTCCATGTGTCTGATGGTTCCTTAAGTGTATGTCTATTTTACACGTTTTAGAACATAATCAGTGCATCACAACAGAAAGCTCAGCTCTTTCTTAGTGACGTTAACTATAAACATTTGGTTAAGGTGACATCTGCCAAATTTCTCTAATAAAGTTACCGTCTTAATTTTTGTAATTAATTTGTAATCTCCAGAGAGATACTTAAAATAGTGCAATATACTGCTCCTCATCAAACTTTCACTTAATAGTTTTAGTATCCATTGATGTTTGCTTGAAATAATTATTATGTGATGGTTAAAAAATCATTTAAGTATCTTTTGAAAAAAACATATTATTAGAAATGAAAAAGAAGAGATTTGGATTTTGTCATTTCTCATTTTTATATCTTTTTATGTATGGAGAGAGAGATAACTGTGCAATTTAATCAAGCATGCAATTTCATTGACTTCATAAGAAATAGAGAAATGTTTCCTTCCCACTCACATTTTCTTTGAGTGAAAAACCTTTCCTCTCATGAGTGTACTTTAATGTGTGCATAAGTTCACGTGCATGCAGCAGTTGTTATTATTTATTGCTTGGTACGAAAGTTATGTGGCATAATATTTGTAATATATTGGTGTGTTTTTCCCAAGACAATTCTTATTTTTTTCATGCAATTGCAGATTTTCCCCCTTGTAAACAAAAGGATTGGAGGATGGTTGTATGAGGGATAGATTCTCTTTTAATATCAGGTGCTCTGGGGGCCCAGAACCAGTGTAGAAACTTGAAAACTGTTCCATAAACTGGAATAATCAGATACACAGGAACTAATCTTGTATCTTGCATAAAATGGATGCTCAATAGACTATATTAAATGGATAATTGACTGAGCTCCATTAAATATATAATGAGTTGTTAAAAATAAAAGATAAGAGAAAGCTGTCTAGCAACATACTCGTATTGAAAGTAACAATGCACTTAATATGTAAAAATCAAAATTGAAAATAATTATCTTATACTTGCAAAATGACATTTTTTTTTACCTACTCTGAAATAATAGAAAAAGGATTAACCCTTTCTTGCATGATTCCTAAATTATGTATTGGCAAGGACAAAAAAGAAACCAAAATACAAAACAGGAGTTTCAATCTAATAGTAGCAGGTCAAGACAACTTCATGCAGCCTTAGTGTTTGGTTGTATTGTTTGCAATTCATCAATGACAATCAGGTGAATTTTCTCATAAAGAGGCATGTAACATCAGATGAGTGGTGATTCTGAGCTCTCAGAACAGGCAGATTCCAACAGGACAAAGAGACAAAGAGGCCTTATTTACTAAATAAACAACATTTTGAAATACTGACAAGCAATCTTGGAAAGAAAATAATTGTCTAACCCAACTGTGAAACACATAACTAAAATTGTTTTGATAGAAGAGTTTATTATTTGTTGTCCTGTGAACCTGATGAATTATACATTGATGCAGAAAGTGCTGAAAACTGCAAACTTGACTAGTATAATGGAAATAGTACTGAACTTGAAGTCAGGGTTTGAGTTTCAGCTTCTTTATTTAATTAGGTGTGCCCCTTGAGCAGGTTACTTAATCTTTCTGAGTTAACTCTGCCCATAAATAATATGGTAGATAGGCTAACGTGCTTGTGAAATATTAACGTAGTAAAGGAGTTTTTATTTTGAAAGTCCATGTAGGAAATTCATGCAAATGCTGTACAGTTTTTTAACAATGTTTATTTCCTTAATTGGCAATTTATGGACATTGGAATAGATTGAATTGATAATGACCCTAAAAATTTAAGTTCACTACATACGCGTATGCCTAGTGTTGTAGGTTGGACTTAGTCTTAAATGACATCTGTCTAGCAGTTCATCATACTGCCACTGCATGAATTCACAGAGTAAGATCAAAAGGCACAACAATAATTTAAGCTCCATTAACGTAGGCATATTTTTTCCTGGATCCCCAGTGCCTAAAAAAGCACCTAGCATGTAGGCGAAATTCCATAAATATTTAATGAAAGAATGAATTTCGTAAATACTTGATGAAAGAATAAAATTTATAAGTCCTAGACAAGGACTAGGAGTGATCCTATTGTTAGAATCTGGAAATAATGTGAACTGATAAGTGGATGGGAAGAACAATTACTGATCTCTGCATAATAAACAACCAAGCGATGCAAATCTTGAAAGAAGAGAAACCTTTGTCCTAATTCCACTGTCTTCCACTGGTTCAATAGCACAAGGTGTTTAGCAACCGGTAATCAAGGCATACAAGGTCAGACAATTAAGTTGGCTAACTCATCCTAGAAAAGATGCTACATACCTCATTGCTGAATATCACTACAGTCACCTTTGAAGTCCTCCTCTAGGGAAGCTCTGCACTGATGCCAGTGCCTAGTCCACCCTTCAAAGCATTTCTGGAATGGGCATTAGAGTTGTCCTTGTATTACCCTTGATGTCCTGCATGTCACCAAAATGTCTTCCTGGGGCAGCCGGTTAGCACAGTTGGTTAGAACGCGGTGCTCTTAACAAGGTTGCCAGTTTGATCCCCACATGAACCACTGTGAGCTGCGCTCTCCACAACTATATTGAAACTACTACTTGACTTGGAGCTGATGGGTCCTGGAAAACCACACTTAAAATAAATAAAAGTAAAAAAAGAGTCTTTCTTTCAATATTTCCTTTATCTTCAGGTAAAGAAAGAAGTCATTGGGGGCCAGATCAGGTGAGTAGGGAGGGTGTTCCAATACAATTATTTGTTTACTGGCTAAAGACTCCCTCACAGACAGTGCCCTGTGAGCTGATGTGTCGTCGTGATGCACAAGCCATGAATTGTTTGTGGAAAGTTCAGGTGGTCCAACTTTGTTACGCAGCCATTTCAGCACTTCCAAATAGAAAACTTGGTTAACTGTTTGTTCAGTTGGTACAAATTCATAATGAATAAGCTCTCTGATATCAAAAAAACATTAGCAACATTGTTACAATAAAATTCGTGAATTTAATTGTTAAACCTTGTACACCTCTCTCCAGCCAGTGCAGAAATCTGAGTACTAGTTGCCCTCATCCTCAGTCAGTCGATCCCTTTCTATAACAAATTAGACTAAAATTCCCAGAAAATATGTAGGCAAGAAATAGGGAGGACAAATGTTTGTAGAACTCAGGGAGATGTAATCCTCATAAATAAAATTATATGTACTTACATAGGTAGAATGAGCCCAAATACTACCGCACATGGAAAATTACAAGTTTTTCCATAATTCTGATGTGTTAGCATCTCAGACAACCAAGCAGTAGATAAAAAATAAGATATCAGCTTAAGTCAAGTAAAGACTCATTCACTATATATCTGACATATACTTAGATTAGCCTAGTAGCTAAACAGTAATTTGTCATCCAACTTTCGATCTAAGAACATATTGACTAAAAGTCGGTGTTGCATTGTTTGTGTCTTACTCTAAAATATCCCATCAGAGATACTGTGTTACATATGTGCAAGTTAGTTTAAGCTTCAGTTCCAGATGAATGGACAGATAGACAGTATTGATAAATCAACAGATAGACAGATGATAGACAGACAGACATAAATATATCTGCATTTTTTTTAAGACATCCTTTCTTTCTAACATTTAAGATTGAAGAACACAAAATGGCCAGCAGCCTTACTTGTAAGGATGCTGCCTTAGGCTAAATCCCTACCTCCTCTGGCTCTAGTCGTATTTGAACCTGAGCCCAGCAAAGAAAAAAAACAGTGTGCCCTTTGACATACTTACCAAAACGTCCTTCCATAGTTTGAACCAAATGGAAAAAGTTAATAAAATTTCTATATTCAAAACCAGAGCCATATAGAAAGCTCTGCATGACTCACCACGTTGTCTAATGGGATCAGATACCATTATTAACCTCCATGAACTGTTATGGCAGGTGGGTAACAATCAGCTACATGGAGATGACTTTTCTTGTGGCACAGTAATGCAGGAACATAAAACAAACAAGCAACAGTTTGTCTTTGTTTAAAATTTTCACATTTTGTTCATGATTCTTGTTTTACATTTATTTTGACTTTTTAAAAAATTAATTCTCTTGATTACTAAGTTTTTTGGTACCTCCTCCTCAAATTTTGCACCAGAAGTTAGTGCCTCACTGGATTTTGAGCATCTGAGGATTTTACAAGGCTGAAGTAGCTTGTCTCTAGAATTTTGGTATTTGTCTCCAGCAAAATTTTCATTCAAGACCGTGCTCAGAGCACCTCAATGGATGGCGAACTGGATATTCCAGAGACTACAAAATGAGCAGTGTAAAATATTCGTTCTGTTTTTATTTGTTTTCCTGTTTTATATGTTATCTTACTAATAATATTTAGTTGATAAATGTCTCTACTTGTGGTGTAATTTAGCTCAAACCTGCTTTCATTTTCACCCGACACCAAAGAATCGGGGGGCTACCATTATCTGCCAAAAAGAAGCCAAGAGTAAATTGAAGTTGACTTAGGTCAGTTCACAATACTCAAGGAGAAATGCATGGGATAAAGGGTAATTATTTATTTACCTACATTTTTGTAGCTTATGTGCCACACATTATTTTACATGCTTTATGAAAATTGACTCACAACAACCTGTGTGAAGCATTATTAGCATCTCTGTTTTACAGATGAGAAAACTGTCTTGTTTCTCTTGGTCAAATGCAAAACTAGCTTTACCTCATTTGAACTGCATGACACAAAAAGTCCACCATAAATATTATACAAAACTAACTCAGCAAAAGGAAAGAAAATACTGAGTCTTCAGACACAGAGGGGGCTATATTTCTAAAATAATTCTTCACTGAAAAAACAAAAAATAAATTTAGGAACCTTGTTAAAATCCTTAATTGAATGCAAAAACAGGAACTCATAACTACAAATGATCAGGAAAAATGAGACAGCAAATCAGTAAGATATATCTACTATATTAATTTTTTGGAGGGAGGAGAAAGTTTAATTATTATTAAGTTAATTGTAAGTCCTCTTAAATCCTTCATGAAAAATGCTTCTGTACCACGCTTGATTCAAATCCACTTAAAACTGAATTGCAGCACTGATTGGCATAAAAATACCTGGTCCAGAAAAATGTCTCCAAAGACTGGTATTTCATTCTGCCTATTCTGAGTTTCTGGTATAAATTCTAAAGGTGAATATAATTTCTGGATTGAGATCCTCTTAGCCTGATAGCCAGTTTTTCCCCAGCTTTATTGAGATATAACTGACATATAACATCACGCAAGTTTAACATGTACATGTTGATTTGATAAACCTGTATATTGCAATACAATTACCACCTTAGCATTAGCTACCACCTCCATCACATCAGCTAATTACCATTTTTGGGGGGTTAGTACAATAATTGTTATATTTTCCATTTATGTGTGTGTGTCCCATTTGCTTCATGTTTCAGTGACCTTTGTACCCCCATACCTAGCACGGGCCTTGCACATAATAGGCATTAAGAAAATGTTTGATGAATAAATGTATGAATGCACTCTTCCCTTTTCCATAAAACAATTGTTGAGCATATGGTAACTTAAATAAACACATTGTGGTGTCTAAAAAAATGAACCCCCAATTTAATAGTCTGTGGCCTATTATTCTCAACTGAAGAAGATGAACAGCATCTTAAATGCACTCTTATTGAAAAGATCCTCATTTGCTTCTGACGCATAAAGATTCCAGATGAAATATTTTCAATCTTTCTAATGTAGCAAACATATCCATTAAAATGTAATAACAAGCAGATGGCATTTTTTAAATTTTGAGTGACTTTTTTCATTTTCAAAGGATTTCAATATCCGTATGTCCTAACATTAATGCTACCAGCCCTTTCCAAAGGATTATAAGAAATCACATATACTTCAGCTAAAGATTACAGCTAGATTTTAGGAGAAAAAGATATTAATGAACTGCCAGGTAAACAGAAACTACCTCAGGCTGCTGCTGTGGTCCTTTGACACCATATGGCAGCAACACACGGCTTCCATAAGACAAATAAACACCAGAGCAAAATGCTCCGTGTAACTCTAGTCATTGTTCCAAGCACAGTTCAGTTGCTGTACGAGTGGTCTGAGAATAAATGCTTTTAAAACACATGCATTAAAAACAAGGATTTTGGAAGTATCTGGCAGGCACCTCAATATTAGTCACTGAAATCATAAAATCTGCCTGATAGACTAATCAGAAAACGGTTTCCTTTCTATATTGTGAGGACCATTGCCATGTTTATATAAATACATGGTTTTAGATAAAACAATCACTTTAGTAAATTTTCATCGTTCTTCCCAAATATTGAAGACTGAAGTGGACATCTTTGTAATATAGTTGTCAGTATTTCTGACACTTTCCTTTTGTGACATGACCATCACAGCCCCCACTAATTAGTTCTCTGGGAATGAAGTCCATTGTAATGAAGGAAATTTTGTTAAATTTATTGTAATTGTTAAATCTGTTTTAATTGTATTTGATGTGGTTTAAAGGCAATCAGTGTTCCCAATGAGCTGTACACACACACACACACACACACACTCACACACACATCACACTAATGTATATGTTAGAATGAGCTCCACAATGTCAAGGATCTTGGTCTGTTTTGGTCACTGCTGTATCTCTAGTACCTAGAACAGTGACTGGAACATTACAGGAACCCCATACATATTTGTGGAGAGAATTGTGCCGTACAAAACACAATGGTTATGGCTATTGGTGTATAAAGTGAAAGTTCCCCAGAGCAACCCTGAAAAGTGTTTTCCTTACCTTCATCCTCATTTTCTGTACCCTTTCATGTCCCTGTCAAATCCACTCTGTTCCCTTTGGACATCTAATAATGTTAAAAATAGTATTCATATTGATAACTTTTACATAACACTTACTACGTTTGCCCAGAAACTGAGTTGCACACTTTACATTTTCACTTAATTCCCACAACAATGTTATAAACCAAGTGATGTTGTAACTCTCATTCAGTAGATGAAGCAAATTGAATGACAGAGAGGTAAGTCAATTCACTGCTCTCGCAATGAGTGGAGGGACTACGACCAGCTCTCAGATGCCTCTAACGGGAAGCCCTGACCTCACCACCCTATTGTGTCACGCCACACTGACTCCTCCTCCCTCGGGCCTCCTCACTACCTCAGGGTGAGACGACACGCCACCCTTCTTATCTGACGTCTCACAATCTCCACATCCCTTTTCAGGAACAAATCCTTCTACTGCTACTTCCAAAATGCATCACAACATAGGCTATTTCTCTCCTCTGCCATCACCTCAGCCTGCCTACAATCCCCTCTCATGGCTATTTCAAGCCCTCCCAGTGTCCCCAGGCTTTCACCATGAATCACTCTCCACAGAAAAGTCAAAATGATCACTTTCAAAACTGAATCTCTATGTCCCTTTACAAAAAGTGAATATGTAATATTTAATATGTAAAAGATGCATAAAGAAAAGTAGAGAAAACATCTGCATAGCTACTGACTATATCAGGATCTAAAATTTTACCAAACACATTTAGATCCCTTATTTCTCTCTCCCCTATTAACTAACTGTCCCATTCAGTACCTTCCAACATTCCGGTATTTGATATTTATCAGCACATATTTTTGGTCTACTACATATATCTCCCAGCAACATATTCTATTTCTGCATTTTTAAAGATTGATAAAAATGGTATTACATTGTATTTATCCCTTGGCAACTTGTTTTTCACTCATTGTTATACTTGTAACATTTATTCATGTTAATTTTCACTTCCATATAATATTCTACATTCTGAATAAACAATATTTCACTTATTCATTCTCCTGTTGATGCATATTTAAGTGGTTTACAGGTTTGCTATTGTTATTACAAACAATGCTGCCAGAGGTATTTCTATACATTATTCTTACTGTATACTTTTGAGAGTTTCCTCTTAGGTGTAGTCCTAACACTACAGTTGCTAAGCAATAGAGAATTTCATCTTCAACTTTATATTTTAGAAATGACCCAATGTAGTATTTGCAGTGATTCAGTTCTTTTGGAAGACATAGCTCCAATAGTTAGAGGAAGGTGAAGATTATAGCCTTCTTCCCTCACAACTTTACCTGATGATATTAACAATGAAAGCAAGTCTCACAGATTTTATTTAGCAAGTAGGTCCAGAAACAGTCATATCACCTATACTGTTGGGCCAATCAAGTTCCATCTTTCTCTTTTTGGCATAAAACTCATTGCGTAAGAGTCACAAAAGGTAGATGTGACAATATTCGAGAGGCAGGATGTAGCTCACCTTCCAAGAGTCTAGAGTAGCGGAATTCTCTCAGGGGTCTGGACACAAGATCAGATGGTGTCCCAGCACTAGGCACCACTAGGAGGCTGCTGAATTCACTAAGCAAGTTCTTCTACTGCATTCATGCAAGATGGTAGACACTTGCTCAGTTTAGCCAAACCATTCATCATGTGTGAGAGTATTAGTGTGATTAATAGAAAAAAATTCACTTGAATGGATGTTTTCTAGTGTACATAAGCAGGTATGTTTTGCCCCTAAATCTCCTGACCCATCTAAATCAGTGGCTCTTATTAAGGACTCTCTCCCATTTCCCTCACTTTTACTCCCCTTTTTCCCTATCAGTGCGTGGCTAAATATTGAATCAAAATTGGTTTCAAACTAATTGAAAAAATAAAAAATAAATTGAATGGCAACTATAATTAAAACAAATATTCACAGGATAAAAGTACAGCATAGAGAATATCGTCAATAATATTGTAATAACTATATATAGTGTCAGATGGGTAATAGACTTATCGGGGTTATCACTTTATGATGTGTATAAATGTCTAATCACTATGTTGTTTTGAACACCTGAAATTAATAAAAATATAAACAAAAATAAAATTTAAAAACTGGTTTCAAAATAGCAATTTATAAAGTCTAAACAAGATATATTTTGAGAATTTGCAAAAACACTATCAATAAAAAGGCAAATCAAGTTTTAGAAGATCCAAGATGGTAGAGTAGATAAACACTGTGCCTGCATACTTCTGTGAACACATTAAAATTACAACTAAATTACAGAACAATCAACCTGGAAAATCATCTGAAGTCCAGCAGAACAGAAGTCCTGTAACTAAATATATAAAGAAGCCACGTTGAGACTGGTGGGAGGGGCAGAGATGTGGAACAGGCCCCAAACCTCTCTGTGGCAGTTGAGAATCAGAAGAGATATCTCGGCCATGGAGGTTCCCCTGGGAGAAGCCAGGAACCCCAGCCCACCACACCAGGCTCCACAGCCCAGAGTAATGGTGCTGGGAAGAGGAGGCCCCACAACATCTGGCTGTGAAAAACAGTGGAGATACCGACCATTTGGGTGGCACTGAAAGATGCCAGAAACCCAGATGTCTTCTTAAACGGCCTGCGCACAGACTCACTTGCTCGCAGGCACTCACCTTGGGCTCCAGCGGAGAGACGGTAACTCAGGGGCCCTCGGAGACATATGGGGCAGCAGACTGCGGTGTGTGCTTCAGGAGGACAGTTGAAGGGCTGGAGGACAGTTGGCATTTTCCCACTAAGGTCCTCCTCCTGTGTAGCCGGCAGGTGGGTGCTATCTTTCCTATGTTGAGCCTGCCCCCACAGGCCAAATCTGAATCTGATTGGTCTGGTGAGGTCTGCTGCTCCACCCTCCTGACTCAGCTGGGACCCCAACCCACCCAACTTGCACACCATCAGAGGCAGTTTCTCCAGGAGCAGCCAGACCCTCTCTAATTGCACTCTTTCTTGAAAAACTATCAGAGTACACAGGCCCCGAGCAGGCGATGACTGGCCTTGGTGTGCTCTGAGACTTTCTCTGAGTTGCTCCAGGCTCAGTACTGGCACCAAACCAGTCTACATTAACCAAGTGACCACAACTCTTCCCACTCTAGTGACTCCCTAAGACCCTGCCTCACCCAACTCATGTTCCACACGAAGCTTTATCAGTGGCTGAAACTTAAGGGAGCCCACAGGTGGCAGTAGGCCTCCAGGTGTCCTGGCTTTTTGTGGAGTTACCACAGCCCCGGTACTGGTGGCAGCTGTCCTCAGTTTGCATCGTGGCCTCTCCCACACACCTCCAGGTTTACACAGACAGCAAGCAAATGTGGATCACTTTGTAGCTCCTACCAGGTAGTACCCGGCCAGTAACAGGAAGGGTGTCTATCAATGGATGAACGGATAAAGAGGAGATAATACATATATAAAATGGAATATTGCTTAACCATGGAAGGGAATGGGTTCTTGCCATCTGAGGCAGCATGGATGCACCTGGAGGGTGTTGTGCTGAGTGGAGTATGTCAGACAGTGAAAGACAGATGCAATGTGATTTCACTTATATGTGGAACCTATTATAAAGAACAAAATTAACAAACAAAAGAGAACCAACTCATAGATACAGAAAACATTTTGATAGCTGCCAGACGGGAGAGGGGTTGAGGGTATAGGGATTAAGAAGTACAGATTGGTTGTCACAAAGTAGTTATGGGGATGTAGGGTATAGCAGAAGAGATATAGTCAATAATATTGTATTAACTACATATGGGGTCAGATGGGGACTAGATTTGTTGGGGATGAGGGTCATCGTGCAAAAGGTTGAAGGGATTAAAAAGTACAAATTGGTAGTTACAAAATAGTCATGGGGTGTAAAGTAAAGCCCATAGGGAATATAGTCAATGATATGGTAATAACTGTGTATAGTGCCAAGTGGGTGCTAGGCTAGTCATTGGGATCACTTCATAAATTATACAAATATCTAACCACTATGCTGTACACCTGAAATTAATGTAAAATAATATTGAATGTCCACTGTAATTGATAAATTTCAAAAGGGGGGGAGGGAAAGGGAATAAGAGATCCAAATTTCCAGGTATAAAACAAATAGGTCATGGGGATGTAATGTACAGTATAGAGAATACAGTCAATAATATTGTGATAGCGTGGTACGGTGTCAGATGGTTGGTGGATTTATCATGGTGATCACTGCTTTAGGTATGAAATGTTGAATAACTATTGTGTACACCTGAAACTAATATAATATTGTAAGTTAGCTATATTTTTAATAAAAACCTTTAAAAAAAGACAAGTTTTACTGTGGACATAATAACATTTATTATATAATTGAACATAATCTGAAATAAATCATAATAAATAATCATAACATGCTCTGATTAGAGAATTGAAAGTTCATTTAACTACTGACAATGTATCTAAATGTTACTCAAACTTTAAGATTATTTAGTTCTATTTTAAGGTAAAAGTAAACTGAATACAAAAAGCATTAAAAATTTTAAACTGTAAAATAATGTGAGAAGGACCATCTATGTTCACTGCCCCAAATTCCCAGAAGATGTAAGAATTTAATCCACAATCATCCTGCAAACTCAAGCTTGTTTAATTCCAGGGCTGGGAATCCCTGTCTAAGTCAGCTCACGCCATCTTTGGTTTTCAACAAATTTCTTTATATTGTACAAAACTGCTTTCTTAAAATTTTTGTCCGTGAAGTATAAAAGTACATAAATACATGATGTAGTGATCTGACAGTATCAACTTTAAATATAATTGAATGTAGGATGATTTCCAAATGATTTGATGATTTTATAAGAATGAATTTTTGCTTTGTTTCAGTATTCTCACATCTCAAACACACTAATTAACCATTTCTTAAATAAAACAAATGTTTATCTAATGCCTATTAATAGTTTCTTAGATATCATATTGTTATTTTGTAATATTCATGTTCTCAGCCCTCTGGAAATCAAGGCGATTTGGTTTCACTATGATGAGCTCTCCTATCTACAAGTCGTTCTTTACATGAAGTCAAACAAGTCACAAGGGTAATGAGTTCCACACTCCTTACTGATTAACCTACAGCTGCTGATTGTAGGCCTTCTCCAGCAAACCAATGTACTGGGGTGTACAACCATCTCTTTCCCTAAATCTCGCAGCCTCCTCTTCTCTTCTACTTTAATTCTCCCACATAGCCTGGAAGCAAACAACAGCTTGGGAAAAGCTGTTGAGAAGCAAACCACCATGGGAGAACTCTGAAAACAACCCCATGAAATGAAAGCTCATTTTTATCCTCTTTCAGAATACTGTGACGAAGAAAATGCCACCACTGCATCCTAGTATACTTCTTAGAGAAATATTCAAACGTTTCAATTAATTTCGACAATCATTTACCAAGTGTCAGACACTGGACTAGGACCTAGGCCTTGCGCTAACACTGCAGTTACAATAAGTACAACTTGTGACATTCTCTTCCTTAAAAGTTAGCAGTACTAAAGAGCACTCCTGTTCCCTCACAGAGTAAAGAGTGAAGCAACACATGTCCCGTGATGTTTCATCGACTTAGACCCCTAATGAGACCTTGGTGTTTTCCCAACAGGAGATGCATGTAAACAGCGTTAACCTCAGTTTACATGTGAGATTTAAACAGCTTCAACCTCAGTTTACATATGAAGTTTTAACAAGAGTCAATTAAAAGACTGAAAATTACCTTATTAAGAATAATCCATCATAATAGGAAGAATCATTTGCTTTATTATAAAAAAGACAAGGTCAACAAGAGTATAAATTAGATATATAATTATATAAACTGGAAGACAGAAAATGTACACCTGAACATCATTCAAGTAATGGGCAGTTTAAATATATTCAATGTAATAAAAATTTATATTAAAACTGTTTACATTTGGGCATAGGAAAGAAAGGAATTCTGTTTGCCCACTCAGTAACTCACAAAGATTTACAATTCCCAGAAACTGATCTCAGAAGAGAGCAATGTTACATTTTCTATGAACACAAGTTGTGAAATACTATAGATTGTGCCTTACGTAATATTGTTTGAGGCAATCTACATAGGACTTATGATCAAGATTCATAATTGCACAAACCTGAAAGGCCTTACATTTTGCATTGCAAATTACACTGCTATCATAACTCACAAAGAAGTAATTATAGTATTTTATAAATTTCTTACTGTCTGGGATTGCAAATTGTTTAGCTAATCCATGCAAACTTTTCGGCTGCAAATCTTCAATGTCATAGGTCTGGGTCAGGATATATTCCGGCTTCCAGTTGGCTTCTCCCTTTAGGTTAGCATCTGTCAGGTTCAAATAATACTGCAACATATCCTATGGTTAAAAACAGTAACAAACCCTGGTTCACGTTTTGGCATATGAAGTACTGCACAGTAAGAAGAGTCCTTATCAGGATTTATGTGACATTCTTAATTTAAAGTTGTGGTAGTTAAAAAAAGTGAGAATTGGATTTAAGCAAAAAAAATCCTGATGGAAAATCTACACTTGTTTTTATTTTAAAAATAATGAAAGAATATAATAGAAAATAATCTAAACTATAGAAGATATACAAAATACAAAGCCTTCAATTCACATACTTCAGAAGTAGCCACTGCCAATAGTTTTGTACACAGCAGTGTATGCTGGAGGCGTCTTGTACCAACACACAAGAGCCGATTGTCAAATTTTTAGGAATCTTATGAGTTGGTTGATATTACATTGGCAGCTTGAAATTGGTCATGATGGGAGTATTTACATCATGGAAATTGGCAAACACTACAAATCAAAGAGCTTTTTTTCCCTCAGTGAACAGGTTTTTAAACATTTAGCAGCACTCTAGTGTACGTGTGTTGGTCCTGCCTTTATGTACAAAACAAATATAAATATTTAGACTATATATACCCATTTACTATCTGTTTGGCTTTTTTTTTAAAAAAATGAAGTCATACTATACAAACTGTTTTGCACTTTTAAAAATTATTTGGTGCTCTATCAGGGACATCATTCTAGTTGGTATATGTATACACACATACATACATGTACATATAGGTGTGTGTGTGTGTGTGTGTGTTTGTGTGTGTGTGTGTTTGTATCTGAGATTCAGATCCAAAAAAAGGCAACTAATAGTTGTAAAAGAATTCCTTTGGATAAGGAATAGATAAGAATTTATCTATTAATTACTTTATTTCCTTATTTAATCTAATATTTATGGATTAAATATTTTCCTAGATCTACCTCCTTTGTAAAAACATGTTCTAGGGAATAACAGAGCTACTTCCTGTTAAAATTCATCTAGGAAAAAAATCTAGTTAGATTAATAGAGACTTTAACTGAGAAATTCTTTTCAAATTATATTTGTCAAAAGGGACACAACCCAGAAGCTAAATGCCCAGCCTTTGATGCTAAATTGATCTAAAGCATAGAGTTATATAGAAACTCCAGAGAACTTTTGTCACAAAGATAAATGTTCAGCTCAACTTATTTTTTTTACAAAATGTTTTGCCAATATTTATTGAGCACTTACTATGAGCCAAGCATTTTTCTAAGTGCTTTGCATATATTTGTTCCTATAATTCTCACAGCAACTTGGTGAAGTCAGTAATACTTTAATGCCTGTTTTACAGAAGAATAGACTGGAACAGAGAAGTTAGGTAATACAGCTCATGAGAGAGTATAGGTTCAGACCTACACTCTTCTTCACAGCTATGTTCTAAAGACGAGTAATTAATAACAAATCTGGCTTAGTGAAAAGTTTCAACCTGCATACTAGTCTGCAGATAAGGCACTATCCAATGAAACCTTCCTCTAAACAGGAAGTCTTTAGAAGACATTTAGAGAAACACCCTCCCAAAGGCTGACATCATAAACTCACACTTAGAAAGTACTGACATTCAAAACATAAAAAAGAAGAAAGACATAAGATTTTTAACATAAAATACAACTCACATAGCTGCACTGAAAAGATTCAATTAAAGTAAGGAAAACTACAAAGACATGCACAAATAAGGGGTCAATTCTAAAATGGTGCCCACTTACCAATAATGTATAATCATGAGGATCATACTGAAATAGTCTGATACCAGGATTGTTGGTCTGTTTTTGCAAAGCATTCTTCACTGGGGTAACAGCAGGAGCCACAAACAAAGAATTTATTGGATTTCCTGGACAAAACATGTGTACATAAACATAATCTTTTAGAATTTGAGTTTAACTACATTAAAATTATGAATAAGTTTCAGATTAAGAGATAAACATAACAGCCAAATGATGTATGATCCTTGATGGATCCTGACTTGAGACAACAGTAAAAAGACACTTTTAAGAAAATAGGGGAATTTTTACTATGGACTGGTATTAGATGATACCAAAGAATTATTGTTGATTTTGTTCAGGTAAGCTAATGGTATTATGATTATTCAAGTTATCTATATATTTTAGCAATGCATACAGAAGCATGTAGAGCTGACACAGATGTTGTTTGAGATTCACTTTCAAATACTTCAGAAAAAATAAGACTAAAAAATGGAGAGGTAAAGTAAATGTGGCAAAGTCTTTTTTTATTGTAATTAAAGTTTATTGGGGTGACAATTGTTAGTATAAGTTATATAGATTTTAGGTGTACAATTCAGTAACACATCATTTACATATCACATTGTGTGTTCACCACTCAGAGTCAGTAATCTGGCAGTCTTGATAGATGTTAAATATAAGTGATGGTACATGGGGGTTTGTTATATCATTCTCTCTGCTTTTATGTATTTGAAAAATTTAATTAAAAAATTCAAGTTTTATAAGTACACTCACACATAAATACAAAACTAATTTGTTCTGTATCTCTACCTGAGACAATGTTCCAATAATTACATAATAAGAATTTTATTAATGTGTCACCATATTTTATGCTATCATAGAACTAAATTTCTTTCTGAGTAAAAAAGCTACCAAATGCTGGAAAATGGTCATTTTTACCAGCCCACTCATTCTAAATGAAAGAGGTAAAGCATTTCAAAACTGTTCCCCAATTACTGAAAAAAAAATACATGTTGTTTTTTCTCTTGGCTGACTACTATAAAATCAGAACTCTCATTTTGTTAACTCTCAGTTTTCTGCCCTCATGCAGACAAAATTTTTAAACATAGATAATCCCTATTTCGTTTGATGCTAGAGTTTAATCTATTTTTTTTTCTTTTAAGGCTGAGAAGATGACAACGTCACTAAGCACTTGAAAGAGCTTAATATATTTTATTTTAAACCAATGGTAAAATAAACCGCACTTTGCTCTTTAAATTCACAGAAGTAAAACAAGTCATATTAAAAGAAACGAGTCTAGCGGGTAAATGTCAAACAGTAATATTTCTCTAAACTTGAGATCTAAAAGCAAATTTGAGTGATCTGAGGGTTTCAAAGGCTTTTGTGTTGACACCAATCAAAGCAGCCCTGTGGAGCTAACAGGAAGAAACCCAACTGTCGGACTATGATATGGCCACTCACCATACAATAATGGAAGGTAATTAAATAAAAGCTGGTGTTGGCAGGTCAACTGCAGGAAACATTTAATTTACTAAATCAGCAAAAATTACTGGAGATCCTTGGCTTTGCTTTAGCATCTTGAATTGGGGAAATACAAACAAGACATCGTATTACCTTTTTTATCTGAAAGAACCATAATGCTGTCTCTGTGAGTGTGTCCATAAAATTGTCCTGCAATGACATTGCTGTATTTTCTAAAAATATCTATCAATTTTTCATTATAGTATTCTCTCATGGCTGTAGTGCTCATTGAATAGGGCAGATACCCCACTGGAATATGAGCTATGATGTACACCTGGCGAAAGAAACACAAGGAGGAGTGATGAAATCTTTTTGCACACTTGTCATCACTAAATGCCATTTAGATACACAAGATTAAAAGTATATTAGTTAAAATTTAGAAAGCAAATATACTCTCTCTCCTATTTATTACCAAAAGAAGATGAAATTAGGAAACTATTAATTTCACGATATCTGCACTTGTCTCATTTAAACTACACTGTTTATAATATAAGGTAACTGTGACATTGGTCATAATTTTCTTTATATTAGCCACGTTTTATATCAGTTGATGTCACTCAATTCCCAAAACATTAAAAGCAAAACAAAATAAAACAAACAATGACAGACATGAATCATAAGGTGTTTCATGTGAAAACATCTTCAAATTTTAACTTCTATTAATACCTGACCTTCCTCAAGTTTAACAAATATACACATTTAGCCCACCTTTTATCCCCTGATGATTTTGATCTATGAAACCTACCTTCTCCTTATTTTGCTGAGAGATATTCAGTGTACTTTCTAGCCATTCAAACTGATTTGCTGGGTCAGTCTCATTCAGGGTGACGACATCTGGGCCGTAGTACAAATTTGTGTTTAGACTGATGATCCTAAGGTTCAGATTAGTTGAAACTTTCTGTGAATAAAAGCCACCTATAAAAACAAATTTAAAACACGTTCTAGAAAAACACACAGATATGCAGTCACTGTGAAAGCAAATTCTTAATTAAGGTTCATAAGGCAGTCAGGATGGTTATATTTATTTTTCATACTTTGGTTTCTACATGCATAGGCTGTCATTAGATAAGAATCCCTTTTAACAGACATTTATTGCAAAACAAAACTATCATGTGTTAGGTCCAATGCTGACACTTCCACATGTAGAAGTAACAATAGTTGTATCCAATATTCAGATGAAAAGATAATTAAATATATTGGCACTAGGCCATGAGGTACTGAATTTTGTAAAATAAAGATTAATATATCAACTCCTACTTTTGTATGACTAGGGAGTTAAGATGAGAATAATTGTGAAATACAAAACCCAAAGAATGGGAACACACAATGGAACTTGCCAGAGATAACTGAAGAAATGGCGGACAAATGAGAGTTGTTACATCTTTGTGGAGATGAGGCTTGAAGGCATAGCCCCATTCACACCAGTGAACCAGTGGTAACAGAACACCCAAGAGTCTACTGTCAGTGTTAGCCACTGAGATCTCGGCCTTGCTTTCTTTGTCCTGGGCCCACTCACCATGCATGCCTTTCCTCAGCTTTCAAACAAGACTTATGTCTCTCCAGAATTGGTACACACAACCAAACATTAAAGATCTAAATCTAAACAACATGGAAAAAAAAATGCAGACACAATGGGGATGAGTAAATCTTTCACTCACCTTTCCTTAAAGTATGAATAGCTTCTTCATCTAACCATGGTTTCCAGAGGTTTGCCACTGCACTGTACACCTTGCTGGTGAATGTAGGCAGTTGATCCTGGCCACAAACAATATCATTCACCATTGAAACTCTAAAGATATGTGGATTAATTAATTTAAACATTACTTGAGTGCTCACTACTATGTTAGGCCTCTGGAAATACAAGGTGGGATACCAGATAGACTTAACCTTCAAGGAATTTATAACTTAGTTGGGGAAACAGGGACAAAATATAAACAATCACCTATAAAACAATGTAATGTGCTAGGCGCTACTGCAGAGGTTCTGAGAGTGTAGAAACAATCAAGTCTGGTCCAGAGAATCAGAGGGAAGAAAGAAGAGAGCATTTGAACCAAGCCTTGAATAGTGATTCATTAATGTTGACAAAAAAAAAGTCATCAGACAGAGAAGGACAAATACTTTATGATTTCACTTACATGTGAAATCTAAAAATCAAAACAAAACAGAAACAGACTCATAGGCATAGAGAACAAACTGATGGTTGCCAGTGGGGAAGGAGATGGGAAAAATGTCAAAAAAGATAAAAAGGAACAAGAGGAACAAATTTCCGGTTATAAAATCAATAAGTCACAGGAATGTAAAGTATAGTATAGGGAATATAGTCAATAATATTGTAATAACCTTATACATGTCAGATGGTTACTAGACTTGTCATCGTGAACACTTTGTTAGGTATATAAGTATCGAATCACTATGTTATATACCTGAAACTAATATTAATATTGTACACTAACCACATTCTTTTTAAAAGTCATCAAAGCAAAAACAATGGCTGATGCAAACACAGTTCCATATACAGAGAAGAGGACGCATTTTAGTGTGGTCAGGGTATAGGATGGATATGAGCATATGCTACTAAAGAGACACTGAAGACAGGTTTGGGCCTGAACAGGCAGGGCCTAGTGTAGCACACAGAAGGAATGGAGAAAATTCCATGGTTTTAGAATTAAACCAAGTCCTCTGAAATGTTAACACCACTATAAAGCTTCTTAACTTCTTGAATAAAGATTTACAACCACAAGCTTTTGATTTGAAGAACTCTATTATGTCAGCCTAAATTATATCAAAAATGTTTTTATTTTTTTAATATTATACTAGATGTATACAACATTAATTTTACTTTCATAAACTATCTTTTATCACCCTACTTTATCATATCACAATAAAGTATCTTTATGGTGACATAAGCTCTAGGGAAGAAAAAAACAAGACTTTAAGGAAATAGATACTGACTAAAAACACAGAAATCATTTGTAAAATTGGGTAATTACTATTTTTTGTTTTAAAAACTTAAATTAAAAAACTGAAGCCATTTTCTTCACTTTCCACATGTTCTTCTCTACATTAGTGACAGAGACCTATTTTTTAAAGGAGTTTTCCTGTCAGCATTAATTAAAATGCTTAGTTATTTTTCAAGATGACACCCTAGTCACGTTAGTTCCTAATCTATATGACTAATACATGATGAAAGTAAATACATTCAGGGTAAGTAATAAACAAATGACTTGTTTAACTATAACTAATTATCCAAAGTATATTTTCAGTTTGTGTCAGAGATCAGAGTCATCTGTCTGAACATTACACAATGTTTTAGGCCAATCTAGATTCTGATTAAAAATTGGTCATCATCATCATCTAAAAACCTGAAGTCTTAGTCATTTGTTTACTTTGGGATGGATGCCAAGATACTGGAACGGCATGAAGAATCTTAAAATCATATAAAAATTACTCTAGACTTTTCTATTTTAAATATGAGAAATATCAACACCAGGCTAGTTAGGTGATTTATCCAGGAACAACGGGTCAATCTCAGAGCTGGGTCTAAATCCCAGGTCCTTGCACCATTACTCTTACATCCAATTATCTATTGCACCATGTTATCATCAGTCCTTTTTGGCTATGACATGTCCACTGTTGAGAATTAAAATCCACAGTGTGATGGGAGGTGACCCACCCAGAAGTTTCATGGTACCGGCCTTACCAGTGTAAGAGTAAATGAGGACCTTGGCCCAGACTGTTTTCTAGGAGGGTAACTGGAAGGAATCACTGTGCTGCCCACACTAGTATTAACTTCTAATGGAATGGGTGGGGACATACATATGTATATGCATGTTTATGTGGCTATGTTTATACAGATGCTGACAGGGTTTTAATGGAAATAACACTTGTCAAATTTATTTGTCATTAACATCCACCAGAATTCAATCTCAGATATCAGTCTCTAGTAAAATTTGTTGTGGGGCTTTCATGTTACATTTGACATTCCTGAAATGTAACATGTGGGGTAAAACAATGGCAGTAGAATAATAGAAAGATTTTTCAGACACAAAGTCATAATCAAGAAAGAGAAAAAAAAAAAACAACTCTTTAAGGTATACAGACTGCCCAATTACCATAGCTGTACATATAATAGGATATAGTTTAGAAGTTGGATGGTATCTATATCTTTGAAATATTATAAGATGTGACTTCACAAAAAGAAGACAAAATAAAAGTAAAATAAAACAAATCCTCAAAGGAGTTAAGAAAAATGTATCGCATGTCACAACTTAATACTATAACCACCACTCCACTCATTGAGGGTTTATTATATGCCAGGTAGGAAGCTATGCGCTTTTTATCTAGTGTCACTAATTCTCACAAAAACGTTGCAAGGCAGGTATTATTGATCCTATTTACAAGTGAGTGTTCTGTGGAATAGGGACATTAAGTGAAGTATCCAAGTTGGTCATGCTATTAGAAACAGGGCAGAACAGGGATTTACGTTCTGGTGAATATGACTCTAAACCCCATGTTTCTATTATACCAGTCTGCCTGTCACCTAAAGCATATAAAAACAATGTGTGTAACCTCTGGCTCTGGAGATTTTCCATCCCCAAACCTCCATACTGTGTGGTCTAACATCTCAACAGTAACAAAAGTCAACCACTGGTTCAGAGGCCAACTCACCAAGACTCACATATTGTTCATCTCAAGACTGGAGGCCAGTGCCAAGAAGTCACTTGAAACTTAAGCTTATCCTAGAGGACAACTTTTCAACATCACTGTATCCAGGTTAGACGAACTAATATATTCAAGACCCTCATGAAGCATCCTTTTGATATAAGATGGAAAAGATACTCTAAGCAAAAAGAAAAATGTAGACAAAGAGAGTCCTGAAAGTAAATATCGTGTTCTGGAGATACTGATTATGTTAGTCTGGCAAGAACAAAGACGTGTGAAAGATGTGGGTCTAACTGAATACAAAAGATCCAGGATATGGGCTCCGCTCTAAGTGATTGTGAGCGCTTGAACAAGCAACTTATCCTTTCTAGGCCTCGGTTTTCTCATCTATAAAATGAAGAGTAGATCTAGACGAGGCTCAGCAAACTTTTTCTATAAAAGGCCAAATAATAATTAGTTTAGGCTTATGAATGATATGGTCTCTGCCTCAACTCTCTACTCTACCATTGCAAAAGCCACAGGCAATACAGAAAGAATAGCCATGGCTGTGTCCTAATAAAACTTTATTTATAAAAATAAGTGACAGGCCAAATTTGGAACACAGACTATAGTTTGCAAAGCCCTGGAGTAAACAACAATCTCTAAGATCTCTTGAATTTGTACAAATCTAAGATTCTACACTACTATAACAAGACCGTATAACCAGGGTTGGTATCCAGCTGTTATGCACAGGCTACTTAACAAATGACTGCTCTGATAAGTTGAAGCCCAGGCTATATAGGTATTACATATTCTGAACAGTGTCTGCTTTGAATCACACCTTAAATAGATAAGCTGCACTTGAACATGGTTCTTTGGTTCTTACAAATAGCTTGCTATGTTTTTAAAGTTTTTAATCACAGACTAGCTTAGATTAGATTAGAGTGTGGAGAGCTTTCTATGTCTCACTGAAATTCTGAAAAATGTAAGCATTTGTCAGCGTTAACCTTCCTTGCTAACCTTATCATGGAAATATAAATGAATGACAAAATTATTCAAAAACAAGAAATTAAGGAAGATTATAAAAGAAAACAAAAATTAGTAGTTCACAAACTAGATAACGTGCTTCTGAAAACTCACTACGGACATAACATTTTAACAATTACTAAGAGTCACTTTAAAATCCCCCTCCAAAACATTCATGTTGCCATCCTTGATGGTTGGCATTAAGAGCACACTGCCTCGATAAGCCCCACTTCCACACCCTACCATCAGCTAGTTATTGTCATAATTTTGACACTACTGATGGGTAAAATCCTTTAAGCACTTCTGGAAGTTGAGGTCAAATTTACCTGTGGCCAATAGTCATGATTACCCAGCGCAGGGAAAACCTGGAGATTTGGAAAGAGACTCTGGATGGTGGTTGTCATATTAGCAATCACACTTATGACTCTATCTGTTGAGAGTTCATGCACTGGAACATGAGGTGGGCTATCCCTGAAAAGGAGAAGAATGATAGAGAATAAAATCAGTTTCTACAAAAAGGCACTAGATTTATGTGTGAAGCCTTGCTCCACCAAAAACCAACAGATAATTAAGAGTTGATAAACTACTCTTCATTTACCTTAATCCTACCAAAAAAAAAGTGAAATTACAAAAGGTAAACTAGAAATATCAGCCAATTTCACTGCCTGACTGAAAATTTATGAAAGGTTAAAAATTTTAGTAATTAAAAGTACATATTCCAGAGCCCAAATGCCTGGATTCAAATCCCAGTTTGCCACTTACTAGCTATGTGCACTTGGGCAGGTTACTTAGATGCTCAGTGCCTTCATTTCCTCATCTGTAAAATGGGAACAATAATTAATAATAATAATATCTATTATAAAGAGTAAATCAGTTACAATGTATAAATTAATTAAAATAGTGCCATGGTCATTATTGCAGGAAGCATAGGCCTCTTCACTCTACAATGATGGATAGAATTAATCAATTATACCACCAGAAGATGATACGAAATTGCTATCACAGACTACCTCCCATTGTTGCCATCTGTCTTCAGTTATTTAACCAAGACATTTATCACATTTATAAATACTTCAAGACACTGATACAAGTGTGCTATTTATGGATTCATGTTCATTAACATTGACATCTTTCTTGTATTCTAAAAAAAGACAAAATTTTTCTTATCTCTAACAATGTCGATTAATTTGACCTAGTATTTTTTAAAACCAAATAATTCTTAAAACATAATTAATCTTATGGAATTCAGCTTTCTAATGACGCTTAGGACACTATAGGTAAATATTAAATAACTGATGGTCTTTATATAATCACTTACCCTGTCCATATCATGAAAGATGCTTCTTGTTCTGAATTTTTAATAAAATCAAATGCTGACAGAATAAGGTGATATGGAGAATCACACATAACATCTCCAAAAGGTCCAGGATCAGAGGCATTTATGCCTTTGGATGAAGCACACACTTTTGTGAGGTCATCTGTGATGTGGTAAGTAGGGTCTAAGTGTAAGTCAGTCACGTGCCAAAACTGTCCTGTTGATTAGAAAAGAAATGGTGCTAAATCTACTTTTTTTTGGTATTCCCATACAAATATTTACAGTAAGTCTAGACACAGTTGCTCCTCCCTGTTACGGAGCAAAGTCTTAGGAACTTAAGTGTTCATATGCCCTGAAGTTAGATACAATCTTTTCCTGTGAGATGAAGATTCTAAGGACAGTAGGAAGAATGTACTAGAATTTACTACTTACATGTGTCAGAACTGAGGAGGATAACAAGACTATATAACAAACACAAACTGCATAATGAAATATACAGAGACATCCTTCAAGGAGGTCAATAATAATATCATATTGTGTCTTAACAGCATGTCTGTTTCATTCCAAAAGGTAAAGTTTTATAATTTATTTACATGCTTCTTGTAGAAAAACTGATATAGAAATATCATGTGGTTTGTTAGGGTGACACAGTGAATAGATTGCAGAACCAGAAACTAAATACTAAGTCTCCTAAATTCTATTTTTTTTTATTAGTTTCAGGTGTACACAACAATGTAATAGATATTTATCACTTACACCCCTCACAAAGTGATAACCCCCCACCCCCATCTACTACCCCTCTGACATCGCATACAGCCATTACATTTCCCCTGTCTCTATTCCTTATGCTGTACTCCACTTACTGTGAATATATATGTATCTATAATATATATAATTATAGTTGATATTCATTATTATTCAGCTTCAGCTTCAGGTGTACAGAGCAGTTATCAGGCATCTACACTGTCCATGAAGTGGTCTCCCTAATGAGACAAGTGTCCATCAGATACCCTACAAAATCTTTATAACATTATTGATTATATTCCCCAAATTAACTTTCGTATCTCCGAAACTTCCTCATTTCCAAAGAATAGTTTAAATTTATCAAGTACTTACTGTAAGTTCAGTACTTTTTTTTTAATGCTTTACATATATTAACTCATAATTATTTCCATTTTGCAAGTAAGGAACTGCAGCACACAGAGATTAAATATGTCATAGGCAACAGAGCCAAGACAGGGATTCAGGAAATCTGACTCCAGAGGCCGCGTTGTTCTTAACCACTGCACACGCTGCATCTCTGTGTGTGCTCACTTTCAAATGTCCTTCTGTCTCACTCACCTCATGTAAAATAGATAATGACAGCACCTACATGATATACTGTGCTGATTAAGGGACATGAGATAATAAATACATTAAATTTTTGTAAACCAAAACTGGAAACACGTTAAGGACACATCCCTCTGATATAATTTAGTATCTAGATTTATATATCCCCAGCATCTAGAATATGCCTGACCTATAGTAGGCCCTCAACAGACATTCTATAATTAGACATAGACAGATTTCAGGATTTCCTCAAGATCACACAGTGACTCAGCAATGAAAGCTAAACTTGAACCAGTCTCTCCAGACTGGCAGTCCTGTGCTCTTTCCACAACACCGCATTGCCAGACAGATAAGTGAGGGAAGGTAATTACTTAGATGCACTGAAGGGTGTCTTTAAATAGACGCCAAGGAAGGAGCTCTAACAGGTTCTTAACCTGGAATTTATGAGTAATGAACCTCTGGAGGCCTCACCTCCCACCTGTAATAAAATCGTATACAAAATGCTGTGTGTGTGTGTGTGTGTGAGTGTGTGTGTGTATGCGCGCACGTGTGTGAGTGTGTGTGTATGCATGCACGTGTGTGTGTGTGTGTGTGTGTGTGTGTGTGTGTGTGTGTGTTTCCAAGACCACAGACCTGGCTTGTGGCAGAGCCCACACTCCCATCCAGCCTCTCTGGTTCACAATCCAAAGTTCTTTCCACTACACCACACTTACTATCTTGTTCTCCAGATAAACTTTAAAAGATGCCCACAAATGTTTGTATGTGTCTATATGTTGTCAACATAGCTAGATAAATGCTCATAATTATACCAAAAAAAAAAAAGAAAAACTTACAACCTATCTTAGAAAGTTTTAATTTATTCTCAAGGACCTAGTAAACCATAATTTAGATGTTTGGACATATGGCTGTTTAAAAACAGGTGTTTTTATTTGTTTATGTCAGGTCCTACCAACTAGTCCAGCAGGTCCTAACCTACTAAGTCTAAAGAATTGTGGCTAAACACACTCAGGGGAAGCTCCTCTGGGTTGTCCTCTGACCACCAGGACTTGACAGGACAGAAAACTGAACAGGGAATTTGCACACACACACACACACACACACACACACACACACACAAATATCAAGTGAGCGGAAGCCAGTTACGGCGAGTGTTGTAAGGAAATCCAAGCATTTTGGGATGGGAGAGGAGGAAAGGGGAAGGTCACATCAAATGAAATAATATATGGGGTGTGAAACTGCTAAGTCAACACATAGCAGCTCTTTGAACCCCGTCACACTTCTCCCTCTTCCCTAGGTGACTCAACTTGTTGCTTCTCTACCAAAACACGGAATTGTGAACTGGAGAGTCACTAGCCCCAGCACCTTGTGGTGCCTTCACCAATTAGATTCTTAAAAGCAAAGGCTGAATTTGCCATTGGTTGGTCTCACGCAACCTGAGACTGAGACATTTTATCTAGAAATCCTAAACAGCCACATACATAATTAAACATAGCTCCAGCTTTAATAAAAGCAGGAACCAGCATACATAAGTATATTTTGAAACAATTTCTTGTTGTGAATGATAGTTGGGAAACCAGATTTATAGTTCTTGCTCTCAACCGCCTGACAGCTGAGTCATGAGGACTTGGCTTTCAGACAAAGAGCGGGCATTTTTCACAGAACATTTCCAAAGTGCTTGAGAGGCAAGAGCAAAAGAGTGGAGAGATTTGGGATTAAGCACTGCACAGTTTCAGAGACAGCTGTGCGGAAAGCACAGGACAGAATTCCACCTAATTTTTCCCCCTCTAAATAACAGAGCAAGTATTTTTTTAAAGGGAGTCTGGAAGGTGTGGGTACCTTGATCTTTGAAGCGGAAGGCTCAAAAATCCCTCATCCAACATTTATCTATTCTGGAACAGGGGTTCTCAATCTCTAGTGTCTATCAGAATTTCCTGGAGCGTTTGTTAAACAAATTGTCGGGCCCCAATTCTCGTAGTTTCGGATTCCGGAGGTTCGGGTTGGGATTGAAAACCTGCATTTTTAACAAGTTTAAGTGGTGCTCGTGCTGCTGGTCCCAGACCGCACTTTGAGACCCATCACTGTCACAGGCACTGTATAAAGTGTTAGGAATGAATGAAATTGGTCTCGCTCGCGGGTATCCTAGCGTCCAGGTAAAGTGAAATGAAGGCCCCACGCACGATTTCTAACGTAGCCTAGGGGTGGGTAGCACCGAGGCTGTGACCGTACTCTGCATGAGGGAGTGGAAAAAAAAGGCCACCAAACTCGGTGAGCGAGACAGAAGATACTGAGTCCCACTGAAATGTACACCCCTCAGGTGAGGCAGAAAGTTTGTAGCTCCCTCTCGGCTCTGGGCAGATTCAGGGCCGCTGGAAGGGCGGGACATCCAGCTCCCAGCTTAGTTTTTCCTGTTAGCACGCAGCTTTTCCTTCCCTCCTCCTGGGAGCAAAACATCCGGAGACACAAAGTGTGAACCACTGCACGGGAGGTGGATCCAGCTGCCGCGTCCGCAGGGAGCACCCTCCCTGGGGCGGGTACTTCTCCCAGTCAAGCCTCTGCCTCCCCGCGATTCGACTTGGCGCTCTGGTCCCTCCGTGGCTCTCGCCCTCCCGCGCCCAGCAGCCGGCGTTGGCGCCCCGCGCATCTGGGGCCCGGATCGCTGGGGTCCGGCTCGGGGCGCCCCGTGGCCCCACGCACTTCTGACTGAGCCGGCGCTCCCGCCCCGGCGCGCTCCGGCCGCTCCGGAGAGGGCAAGGGTTGCGGACGACTCACCCACCGCCGGAGCCGGACTCTGAAAGCCTGAGGGCGCCAGAGGCAGTCCCAGACCGCGTTGGCAGTGCCAGATGGTCAACAGGCAGCAAAAGATCGCGTCCAGCAGCGCCATCGCGGGTCACGGCCACAAGCCTGGGAGACTGGCGCCGTCCTGCGGCTCCACTCGGACCGTCAGGCTCTGGGGGTGGGGAGGAGGCAGAAGACAGATGGAGGTGTAGACGCCCAGCGGTCACGTGCGAGGGCAGAGCCTGCAGCAGCTCGGTTAGCCCGACCAGCAGCTGCCTAATGATTTCTTGCCCTTTTACTTCTTAGCCTCAGTGATTGGCCTCGGAAGGAATGTGTTTCGGCTAGACCCCGGCCTAAATGCCACCTGCCCCGAATCCTACGGGGCTTCTCTTCAGAAGAGGTGCAGAGAACCTTGGAGTATCCTGATTTGGAGGAGGTAGGCAGAAGTTTTGGATCACACACTGGATCTCAAAGTGTGGTCCCTGAACTGGCTGCATCAGCCCTACCTAGGAATTCTAGTTAGAAAGGAAAATTTCCAGGCTCCAGGCCAGGCCAATTGCACTAGAAACTCAAGGGGTGGAGCCCAGTAATTTGTGTTTTTACAAGCCCTCAGGGTGTTGCTAAAGTGGTAGAGCTGTTCCACAACTACTGCTGGAATACAATACAAAAAATTGGAGTTTTGTTTGCTGAAAAACAAAATTTAACCAAATAAACTTGACAATCAAATTGACTTTATTAAAGGGCCCTGGACAGGGTGTACAAAATAGAAGGTTTTTCTAGGAATAAGGGTGGGGCAAGAGAGCTACTAACAAAAGAAAAGAAAGGACAGCAAGACTGGGGTGGGAGGGAGAAGGGCAAGGGTTTCTATCATGCAGATTGCCTCTTCTTTCTACAGGGATAAGGTTGGAGAGGGCCCAAAGGACTGATTACCTCATTGGTGTTTACCAGAAAACTCCAGACTGATTGATTAAGAGTATATTTCTGGGAGAGAACGAAGTGCGATGGGTCAGGTATCAAATCTAGGTTTGGTATCATGAGCTACTTAGCACAAGTGAGGCCATTTGGGGCCTGTAGTTTTCTCTTTAACAGTGTGTTTGTTTTTAACAACTGTGTTAGAACACTATCTCAGAACTAAGATAGGGAGGGTGGAGGCAGGGCCTCCAACAAAACCATTAACCACGTGGTAGGGCCTGCTACAAAACCAATAATGGCCATTGGAGACACGAGACCTGTAAATCAAGATGAGACAGGGAGACCAGCCAGAACTTGCCAAAGCCAAGATGGTGACAAAAGCCACCTCCAAGTAACCTCCAGCCACAGTATATGGTCATTATAATACATCTCATTGCTAAATGACATCCTACAAGTGCTATCATACTTCCAGAGAGGACCATATAAGGACAAAAAGGAGGTGTATCCCCACTATCCAGAAAACCCACCACTTCCCAAAACAAATAGGAATATTCCTTCCCGTATTCCCCTACTAAAATGCTTAACTAATAAAAAACCACAGCCCCAGAGAGGATTGGGGTTGCTCTCTTGCACAGAGACAACTGCTCTGCCTATGGAATAATCTTTAATCAATAAACTACTTTTGCTTTATTTCCTGGCTCACGCTTGAATTCCTGCGCAAAGCCAAGGACCCTCTTTTCCTGTAACAAGAGCCATGCTTTATATATTCCAGAGATGCATGAGAATCATGAATAAAGCCAGTTGATTTTATTCTTTCATGGAATTTTTGAAGATGCTTCTAAAGAGAAAACGATGGGCCCAAAATGGTGTCACTCATGCTAAAAGCCCAGGATACCAAAACTAGATTTACTATCTAATCTAATTGCAGATTCAACCTCTCCCGGAAGCAGAATCTTAATCTACTAATCAGGAATTTTCTGGTGAAGCACTGATAAAGTAATCTATCACTTGGGCCTCTAATCCACACATAGAAAGAAGAGGCAATCTGTAGGAGAAAAACCCTTGCCCTTCCCCACCCCAGAAGTCTTGCTCTAAAAATAAACCTTAATTTTGTTAGTAGTTCCCTTGCCCCTCCCTTATTCCTATAAGAACAGTCCATTCTGTACATACAACCTCTTAGAGCACACTTCTAGTTGTTAGGTGAGATGCTGTCCAGTTTATGAAGCACTTGATAAAGGTAATTAGATCTTCAAATTTACTTGGTCAAATTTTGTTTTTAACAATACTTAGTATAATGAAAGAGCCAAGATTCCCAAACTGCCTTGGGTTCCGTGTTCCTTCCAATACCATTTATTAGGATCCTAACCCCTTTAAGATAGAAAAGAATATAGTTTAAATTTGTAGGGCATGGAATTCCTTTGGAGAAGAAAATACCCTCCCAAATAACAAACCTCATAAAAGATGTTGTAAAGTATATTTGTTTCCCATCAGAGAAAACCTTATTTTGGATCCTGTGTAATAAAATGGGAATGTGTCTCATGAAAGAGGCTTTGAAATGGGAATCAAGGCACCTTCATTTTCTGTTTCATATCCTGCCAGGTCAGCTCAAGTCTTGTCTCAGCTTTAGGATTATTCCAAAGCCTTTGAGAATCAAAGTTCTTCCCAATGGTATACAAAATCGTCCTTGTAGACCTAATCGCAGAACCAGCTCCAACTGGTCCTATCTTGTTTCTAACAAGATACTGAGTTACTTTTCAAAGATCACAGACCAAAACCCCAAGTCATGCCAAAACCAATGCATACACAGAGGAGAGAACTTTGACCTCCAAGTCTTACCCCACCTTTCTACTCCCTGTTTTCTTTGGCTGTCCTTTATATCCACTCTCTAAAAAGCACAATGCTTCAACATCTCTGGGTGTATACCTCAACCCTGAGTGTTTGTAGGTCTCCACATTCTAGGTGTTGTGAGGGTATAGTATATATAAGGGAGAGAGAACTCCTGTGAGAGGCAAGAGCTGCTGCTTACTCATTGTCAAGGTTCCGTGACTGGATTTCACGAGATAGCCTTTAGCATAGTTTCCATATTTGGGATCTTGGAGTTTCAGAAATGTTTTTCCAGGGTCTAATGGTCAAATTGCCTTTGGACTTGCTGATTTTTCCTTTTTTGTTAACTGTGTTAAAAAGGGGGGAGGTGGGAAAAAATTAGTTCATTGACAGGTTATTATGTATAGAGACAGAATACGGCTTGAAGAAAAATGATTTGCAATGGCCCTGTAAACATTTAAGCAAAAATATCTGTTAATTATCTTCCTAGAAAAAAATGCGTTTGGTCCATCATTGCAACTCTTGATCTTTTAGCCCAGTGTAACTGTGTCTCCTATTTAGGCTACCCAGAAACTTTTCTATTCTTCACTCCATAAGACAGTTATTGTGGAAATAAATGCCAGAAGGATATTATTTAGCCTAATGATAATGACCTGAAGCTGAATCCCCATCCTTGGCCTTGTATCTTTAACAATAGACAGGCCAGAATCTATGCTTCTACCAGAGCATAGGCTGAAATCACCAAGAGAAACAGTCCTTCAGGAGAAGCAGAGATGCGGGCTGTCAGAGCAATTGGAGCATATGCCCTCTCAGAGTTCTGCTTCACACTTTTATTTATTTTTTCAATTACAGTTCACATTCAATATTATATTAGTTTCAGGTGTACAGCATAGTGGTTAGATATTGATATAACTTTTGAAGTAATCCCCCCCATAAGCCTAGTGTCCACCTGGTACCATACATCATTATTATATTATTGACTATATTCTCTATGCTGTACTTTATATCCCTGTGACTATTTTGTAACTGCCAATTTTTACTTCTTAATCCCTTCACCTTTTCTATCCATTCCCAACCTCCTCCCATCTGGCAACCAGCAGTTCTCTTAGCTATGAGTCTGTTTGTTTGGTTTGTTCATTTTGTTTTTTTTCAAGATTCCGTATATAAGTGATATTTGTCATTCTCTGTCTGACTTATTTCACTTAGCATAATACCCTCTAGGTCCATCCATGTTGTTGTAAATGGTAAGATTTCATTCTTTTTTTGTATATAGATGTACCACATCTTCTTTATCCAATCATCTACTGATGGACACTTTTGTTGCCTCCATATCTTGGCTATCATAAATAATGCTGCAGTGAACATAAGGATGAATATGCATATATCTTTTCGAATTATTGTTTTGGATTTCCTCAGATAAATATTCAGAAGTGGAATTGCTGGGTCATAGCTTTTAAAGACAAAAGTAGACTGTAGTTTTAGTAATGGTAACCTTAACCAGATAATCTTAAATCTTGACATTGTACATTCAGATGTTAAATCCTATAGCTGCACTTTAGATTTTTCTACTCTTTATTATAGTAATTAAAATAATAAAATAGTCAGGTAATAGTATCATTGTAGTAAATTGTGTAAGTTAAAGGAAGTTTTCTCATACTTATAAGTAAGTAAATTGTACCTTGAATTAACTTACAGAAACTTGCCGGAATCACTAGGTTAATTAAAAATTAACATTGCATATTTGTACTGAAAAATATTTACCCTTTCCCCACCTCCTGCCCACAAAGGCTAACAGAGAAAAGACTTCCTAAGGCATGATCAGGGAATATAAAATCTTATATTTTTGCTTCAGAAAAGAAGTTAGCTGAAATATTAATTTTTGAGAGGAAATAAGGAGGAAAATTTCAAGGTTTCCAATTCTTGGTATTATTTACTAGTCATGAGAACTTGGATATATAAATCTAATCTTCAATTTCTTTATCAGTAAAGTACAGGTAACATTTGCCTTACTTGCTTCACATTGTGGGTTTGAGAGAATGTATAAATAGCATTTTGTAAATAGTGAAATATAAAATAACATTTGTTTGTATTTACAAATGCAAACCCTTGCCAGTTACAAACAGATAGATATTTACTTTCTGTCCTTTGGTCAACTCAGTTCCAACAACTCCCACACAAAGAATGTGAACGCTTGTCTGTTTATTCTACAAACACTCCGTTTTGGCATTGACTTATTGACTTAGTTCAGCTCAATGTACTTTTATGGAGACACATCTTTATCATCCAGGATAACATTCACTCTCTTTTTCTATTTACCTTTCAATAAGAAATTTGAATTATATGACATTTTGATTGTTGTTATTTGGATTATATTTACCTTTTAATAAGACATTTTCATGTGTATCATTTTGCTTCTTTAGGATGCCTGTTTCTAATAGCAAGAGGTCATTTGTGCAACTCACCCCACCATGACAATGCTTCTTTGCATCCTGGCCAAACAAATTTAATCATCACATATTCTCTATGGGAGTTTCAACCAAAACTATAGCATATTCACATTTCCCTAGGCTTCTGCTTATTTTTTTTTAATTAGTATTTTAAACAAAGTGCTAACTTTTCCAGCCTCACTTTATGCCAGAGAAAGGCTATTGTATTTAGAACTCTAATATACAATTCCCAGCTAGATTAGTGAGGTTACAAACAACAACAAAATCTCATGGGTATAAGATTTTTATTTCAATTTGATTTACAGTCCAATGGAAATTATAAAATGTATTCACTTCTTAATTTAAAAAAAAATGCAGCTTAAAATTTTTATGCAAACTATAAAACATGATAAGTTTGCAGATCAAACTTGGGCTAGTTGCTTAAAGTAACAAAAGTAACCATTTTCCACTTCCACACCAAGGATAACCTTCTAAATAGCAATCAGCCATGCTGTAATAGCAGGATAGCACTGAGACTTGAGAAAACAGAAACATTGTAAAGCTTCTCCAGCTCCAGATCAGGAACCTTCCTATGCTTTCTCATAGTGGCGAACAGCAACCACGTCACCAAAAGTAAGAGTCTGAAAGATTCAAAAGATAATCACATCTTTTTACACAGGAACATCCGTAGCTGACATTTTAAAAGATTATCATATGTATGGTTTAAATATTATGCAAAAGAATGATGGCGTTTACAAGCATTGAATGCTGTATTAGCTTCTCATTTCTTAAAACAAAAAGAAACCCTTATATTTATTCAGTGAATAACATATATATATATATATCATATATATATTATATTTATATAATATATATATGATATATATATATATATATATATATATATATATATATATATACATTTCATGTCTCTAAAAGGAAAATGAAACAAAAACTGAGATGAACTATCTAGATTCAGGTCAAAAGAATTCTTTTTGCCTTAAAATCTCAGAGTAATTGGAGCAAATTAGATATCTGCTTTGAAAGTGAATAAAACCTGTAGTAGGTTTTCATCAAGTTTTCAATTCATGACCTAGATAACCACCTAAGAGTTTTTAGAAAATCCAAGCCATTTGGTCAAGTGGTATTTGCAATGACTTGTTACAACATCAGTAGGAAAAGGTAAATGTACATGACTGTCATGCTTTAGCCTGTGTACACCTCGGTGGTTAGGTGGGATATAATGTGAAAGGTGGTTTCTTATGTCAAATCCAACCTGAAGAATTGCTAGAAAACCTCTCTTTACAAAATTTAGGGTTTTTTTGGTGTTCACTCTTTTCATGTATTGATGTGATTTTCAAGAGAATAGTGTGCCCTTATTATCCATTGCTTTATCTTTTTGAATTCAATTTTGCCTGAACACAGTCATATAGCCAAAGCTGAGCTATCCACTTTTCTGTATCAGGGGGAAGAAATGGACGTGAAGCATAAAGGAAAATTCAGATCAAAACTTGTAGAGATGAATCCTTTCTTTTGATAATCACTGCAGAAGAATGTGGGCAAATATTCATGAACTTGGAAGAAAAACTGTCCCTTTGCTCCCCACCTCACTTCCTCCCATGAAAAGATGTATGAATATGGAAATCCTGTGTCTCAATCTAGAGCAACTCTGATTGCAGTAGTTAATGGGAAGGCAGGAAGCAACAGTTTCCTTAAATAACAAAAACAAAACAATCTTTTCTGTTATTATCTTAGAAGGAATATGTAAAGCAATCCCACCCCTCCAAATAACCCAAAATGATACAATGATACATTGACTACTTCAATGTAATCAAAATACCATTACTCAGTTCACACACACACACACACACACACAAACACACACATGTCTGGGAAGCTAGATAAAGGCATAACATTTTTCCCAGTTTATGATGTTACTCCATCATCAGAGAAATTATTTTTAATTATTTTCTCTTTTATAATTTTTACATGACTATTAGTATTGAACAGGTACATGTAAAAGATACGTGTAAAAGGTAACATGCATTAAAAAAATAGACTGGAAGGAGTAATATCAAAATTGTTTTCTTTGAGGAGAAATTAGAGAAGATTTTTATATTTTTGTTACACTTTTGTGTTATTTTCTAAATTATCTGCACTGAACTTACATAACCTTTATAAACTAAAATAAGAAATGTTTAAAGATCTTTTATTTATTACAAGAGCTACAAAGTAATTTTTCTGAGATCCAGCAAGCTTGATATCTTATAGGAATATCAATCATTTTTTATATATTTTCATGATTAATGACTTTATAATTAGATTTCATTTGAGCATCAGCATTCGAAGTAATCCCACAAAAATTCTTCTTTGATACAGTTTTAGCTAAATCAATGGCAACTTTTTTTTAACCTCACTAAGAGTTTTTCTTTTTCTATAGTTAAAGAAGCAGAGCTGAGGAAACAATTAGCTAGGATCTTTTTAATTTTTTTTCTGTTTTACACACGGTTAAGGAAACTTGCTAAGGACTGAAGCTCATTAAAGGGAGGGAGGGAGAAAAAGAGGGAGGGAAAAAGAGGGAAGGGAGTCAGAAGAAGGGGAGGAGGGAGGGAGAGGGGTAAAACTCAAGGAAGGGAGAATTCCATTACTTACCATAACCATTTTGCCATCCTTAATTTCTCTTACAAAATTTGTTTCTTTGCCATCCCATTTCTGTACATGAATGAGTTTGTCTCCATCTAGGCTGACAACAGACTGAGAGCAACAACAAAATGCAGAACAGTAATAGGTACAGATCTGATTTCTGATGTGGAAGTCAAGTGAAGTGAGTTTTGAAAGAGCTGTATCATTGAACAAATTGTGATCAATTAATTATCATGTTAGTACCATATCCTCTGTTGTTTCTAGAGTCCTTATTATGTAAACTCGAATCATTCATAATTTAATTGAAATGTGTACATCTAGATGCAAAAACTTTATATATTAGAAATAAAAATCCTGAACAAGTGTTTTAGGACCAGTCACCATTCTCCTTTAAACAAAGCTTTAGAATGAGGCAAGCTATCTACTTAGTCAATTCAAGGCAATCAGAGAGATAAAATAAAATGCAATTGTTCTTTCTAAAGAATGCTATTAAATACTTTCTGAAAGGTTTGATATATAATATGGAGACGTATGGTAAGAGACAGATTCAAGATTCAAGCTATAAGTAACCCATTGTTTAGAACAAAACTAATGTGTGCTAGAATGCCAAATTAACCCTGACATCCTTCTCTGTGTGTTGAAATACTGAGAACATTTTCCACTTCCCATCATCTAAAAAAAGTAGCATGAGGAATCGCTCTCTTTTATTCCCTCCTCCACATCCCCACCCCAGAGAATAAGTGGCTTCTTACCTTACAGTTTCTGTCATCTGCAGTAGTTTCATCAAACTCTTCTCCCAGGTGGAAGCTAATCTCTGTGTTCTTGAATGTGCTTTGAGTCCTGATCACCACTTTGTCCCCCTCCTGACTGATGATCACTGTTGGTTTAGTCACATTTCCCACCTGTCTAGTGGCAAAACCCACACCTAAAACAGGGAAGCAATACAGTCAGCTGCAACTTCCAAAATAGCTCATAAAGCAGGAAACTGTTTTCCTATTTTGGAATCCAAGTCCTAAAGTGTAAGTTTCACTAGAGCACATTTAGTCCATTAATCACACAATACAGCCACTGAGCTGTAATAATAAGTGCATGCTTATTTGGATGCACGAATAATAAGTGCATGCTGAAGAGAAAACAGCGAAGGCACAGAAGAAGCTTCATTTCTCCACAGACCACCAAGTGCACCAATATTTGGCCCTGGGCAAGAAAGCAGGCAACTGCCACATTGAAAATCCACTCCCTGAGAAAGGCATAGCCTAGGATCCAGTTACCACAATGTGATCTGTCTTTGTGGCTTGCCAATCTAAGGGGTGAAAAAAGGAATCTGCAAGTATATGAAGCTGCAGGGGTCAAGAAGAGAACAGCACATCTTATCTTTACCCACCTAGAGACTTCATGTACTCATCAAAGTTCTGACTGTCCGTCAGCTTCCAGGTAGCACAGAAAGCTTCCACCATCCTTGCCCTTTCCCGTTAGCTTCCAAAACAAATAAAATAGACAGGAGCGATGACCTTCGGATCCTATTGCCACTGCACTTCAGAAGACCCCTTTGCACCTCATAGCAGCTCCTGCCTTCTTATTTGGAAAAGAAGTGGGCGGAAAGCCAAGGATTTAAATTGCAAACACACCCTCCCGAGTCCTTTCCGGAGGCTGTTGCAGGGGGAGGGATGGGAAGGGAGGCTCAAGTGAGGTTCCAATCCCCTTTTGATTGGCTCAGGCCACTGGGTTAGCGGAGTAGGTCGAGTTCCTCCCAGTTCTCACCCAGCAGCCCTTTTGCCTGAGAAAGCTCTGCGAGGGTTCAATGGAGCTGGAGTCAGGGAACGGGAAAATGAGAAAGGGTCTTTCAGGTTCAGCTCGAAAACTTGGCAAAGGAAATTTCAGGCTGTGAGGAAAGAAAAAAGATGCACAATAGGACATTCAGATTGATTTCCGTTCATGGCAAAGCTGGTTACAAATGAGGACCCCCCCCCTTAAAGAAAACCACTGAAATGCCAGACTTTTTAGACAAAAGAGGCTGAATAGTGCCTTTTATTTTCTCTCATATTTACAGGGAGAACAAAATACAAGCTAGAATATGCCAAACTAAGAAAACAGGAGAAAGAGAGGGGTAAATGCCTTCCCCTACACTGTACTGCTAAAGGCTGCTCTATCAATGGGACACTAACTAATTTTGGCCTCTTCCCAACACAAACTGAGTTTAAAGATCCCATTGTTCTTTCTAAGAATGTGAGAACCAGACTGAGATGGAAAAGGGACCTAAAGAAGAGTATGGTTAGAATTCACCAATGAGATACAAAAGAAAAAAAAGTTTGTTGTTTGTTTAACTTCCTTCAACAGATTATATAACCCATGTGGAGAAACTGGACAGAATGCCATTTGGTAAAGATTTAAAATGACCTGCACTATAGAACTTTCTTGATTTTCTGAGGCCACAATTACATAAATGCACTCTACATTTAAGTTAGGGGTTGGCAATGGGGGTGGTCAGAAAGTGGAGGAGCAGTGAGATTCATAAGAGCTTTGACTTCACTTTGTCCTGTCTCGGGGTACCCCATAATTGGCACAATACCTCAAGGGTTCCAAGTATAGTATTTAAAGAAGGTCTCGAACCTCCCCTTTGCTGAGAGGTTTTTCCTGCTTTTCCATTGTAGACCATAAATGAAAAGCAGGTTTCCTCCCTTTTGTGGGGACAGAACAGGGAAATCTGATTTGGAAATCCATGCTTTTCTCTTTTTTCCTATTTAAACCTCAGCTCACTGCCTTTCAACTTCTGTCCACCCCAAACACAAGACAGGCTCAGAACATCTGACTCCAACTGTCAGCTCCAGGAGTCTACTTTGGTGTCTCAAAGGTACCTCAAAAGTGCTCGTTTAACACAAACTCAATCTTTCCCTACATATGGTCTTCCTTTTATTTCACTATTAAAAAAATATTTATAATTGATTCTTTAGAGTCCTTATTGCCATTTGTTAATACATAAAGGCAATAGCTCTGAAAGAGGCGTCAATTTGTCACATCTTTCCTTTTTTAAGTCTGTGGATACATTTGTATTATAAAAACCAAAGCAAAATCATAAATTGCTCCTAGGTTTAGGAAAATTGGGGGAAAATAATTCCTCATAGGGTTGAATCTCCTGGCACCTACTTTATGGCGATGTTTTTCTTCTTACGAAAACAGAGAGTATTGATACATTTTTATCACTGCTCTTGAGCAAACTAATCTAACCAAGACCATGACAGTATTTCTTATAAAATATCCAAGGGTCTGCACCAAGAGAGATTAAATTACATTTCAAAGTACTTGTCTGAGATTCTTTTTGTTACTAGATCGCACAAAATAAAAGGATAATGGAATATTTTGATAGTTGGAAATATGTAATTACACTATGTGATTGCACTCTCTCTCATGATAAGTAATAGATAAGATCAGACAACCCCTTTTACTGAAATAGTGGTACAAAGCTCCCTCGGAGCTCAGCCGTCTGTCACCTACACACTTATCATCATACTCCCCCCCAAAAAAAAACAATCAACCAGCTAAACCAGCTTTAGGTGCTAGGAGAGATGAAGATTCCAACTTTCAAGCCGGGGTTAATGCGATATGAGTAATGGAATTGGATGGGGGAGTGCGTGTGGAAAGAAATCTGTAAATTTTGTCCCTCAGTGTTGTCAATTTTTTTATATTATTGCACTTCTTAAAATGTGGACAAGACCAGAGAGGAGACGTACCTCCAAGTGTGAAATATTCTTGAAAAGAAGCATGGTATTCCTCTACTGGAGAATGACAAGCTAATAAAGACAATCTGATGAGGTACTGACTATTTTTCAAGGTCCTTCTCATTGTTTTCTGTTTTCTGCAGTTTCCCCTCCCTTTACTTCCCATTACCTAAGTATTCCACTCTCCATATTTTCTTGGGCAGAAAATGTAGAGGAAACCTTTTACCCACTTCTATGTCTGACTAAGTGACTTGGGAGAGAATTTTGTTCCACATTTGCTATAAAAGAGTTTGGAACTTTCTCTCCTCAGGACATTTATGTGCCACAACTCTGTCAAGGAAACTCTCCCCTTCAGCCCCCTAGATAATTTATGCTTGTCTTTTAGAGGTTATCTCAAATATTATTTCCTCAAGGAAGATTGAATCAGAACCCCAATTAGTTCACCCCGTCGTTTCATTTGTGTTTTTAAACATACTGTGATTTTAATTAAATAAGTTAGTAATCAGTTGTTTAATATCTTTCTCCCCCATTAGAATGCAAATTCCCTGAAGCATCTATTTTAGCACCTCTGTTCTTTTTTCTCCGTTGTGCTCAAAATTGTCTAGCACAGTATAAAGTCCACAGTGCTCATTCAACAAATGTTAAAGATATGAACATAGAGAGTGAACACAGAGAACGAGAGAACTTCAAAAAGTAAGTATCTGAACTATTTTACATATGGTCTTTTCCAAGTTTCTACCCAAATGTTTTCTCTCTTTGTAACCTATGCATATATAATCACTCAGGAAGGATATCTAAAACTCTTCCTCACTTTTGTCACGTTAATTTTGGCAGAAATTAATGCTCATTGTTTTTAGGGGTTTTTTTTCCTCTGAAGTAAAAGCACATACAACAGTCTGAGAAAACATCCAAATGCATGATGGATTTACTAAATGCAAGAGTAGGAGACTTTTGTGATATGCTTGTGTGAGGAAACCTGGTTGACGCCAATGAGTATGCATGGAAATCGTTCTTTCAGTGGATCCTTTGATTTGCGTATTATGGGTTATTATCATTAATAAACAAAAAATGTAGATTTTCTTTTTTGGGGGGAGAGATGTTTCTTATAATCTTTGAAGACCTCTGTTGTTAACTTTGCATATGAAATGCCAAAGTAAGCTTTGAGTAATGATTACCAGACAGATAGCTATAAAAGGAAGGTATTAATATGGGATCAGTTGAAAATTAAAGAAACCACTCTAGCTATTTTTAACAGAAACAGGGCAAAATATAGGGAATTTGATGCTGATGAAATTCTTAGAAGAATTGAAGGACTAGGTTTTATGCTGAGCTGAGCTTTCAGGAATACTCCCAGAACATAAAACCACATCACAGAAACTGGCCTGTGAAGGAAACTGTTATCTCTACTACAATCACAAAGCTGAGGAATCAAGAAGCTGTTTTTCTACCTGCTGGCGCCAGAAATTTCCTGCTTTAACTGTCATCCAGGAATGAGGGAGGTTCATTCAGAACCACACCACATGGGCCAGATCTCTATGGCAAAATGGGTGTCTTGGGTACATCCTCGCCCACCACTTATCTGAATTTTGAATTCAAGTCTTACACAAGTACCTATGATAAGCATGGCCTAAATCAAGTCTAAGTGTACTGGAGTTTGGGAAATGTTGTTTTACTCTCTGCTGCCTCTGCAAAGCAGAGAGGACAAGAGAAGGCAGTGAGAGGAGAGGTCAGGTGAGTCACTCTACCACACCCCATCCACTACTCAGACCGATTGGATATGTTTTAAGGGCATTTGTTAAGAAGGGAGAATTAAAAAAAAAAAATAGAGATCTTGTATGTCTAGAAATATTCTAGGATAATAGTTCCTAAAACTGAATAATCATTAGAATCACTTGGAGAGATTCATAATAATGCAGATTTCAAGGGTATCCAAGAGATTTTGGTCTGGGGTAACGCTGGACTTTGTAGTGAAAAACAAGATCTTAGGTTGAAATCCTAAGTACGCATATGCTAATGCATTAGTGACTTATGATTTATAAAACAAATAGTATATTCCAGTCTGTCAAAATCTTATTAATAAATTTGCATTCTAATATTTCTTCAAAGCTAAATACAAAATAAGAATAGGAGACCAAAAATACTACTAGTTCATTGACCCTACCGATGATCGCAGAAATTGTATGTGACTCATACCAAGGTGTCGCCACATTAAAAATAATGTGTTATTTCACACTCAGCAAAGAAGAAATATGACCCAACCATCCTAAGGATGAAGTATGTTAAACCAATGCTAACATGTAAAGTTCTGTGTTGCAATGGAGAGTATACTCAATCATATTACAAATTTCCAAGATTTATAAATTTAATCAGCTCTCTGTTCATTTATATTGAGACTTTTCTTAGTCCACAGGAAAGTCTTATCTCAAGAAAGCATATGGTCTATGTGCACCTTCAGATGAATAAAATATATTCATACTCATTTTATAGAAGAAACAGAATCCTTCAATAAATGTTTTCCATCTGAATTAAGTCTTTGCAACACATCATTCTCAAGATAATTTATTGGAGTTGCCCTTGATGTAGTTTGATCAATAACATCATTATAAATTATAAATGAGCCACTGAGATTTGTGGTATTCTTCACTTAATAGATTGGAAAGCATAGTACATATATTATAAGCATATCTTTGAATGCTAGTAATGTAAAATTAAAATAAAATAACATTGAGGTAGCAATTCATATTTTTTCATTTCCAAAGCAACTTTTATAAGCTAGAAAAATCAGTTGACACTATTATTATATTATTTTTGCTGTTGTTTTCAAGCACAGAGAAATAACTTTACAAATGTTAGTACCCATTAATTTGCTGAAGGGTGAGCCTCCATTTAAGTTGTTAAGCAAATACCAGAATTTAATAAATTTTATGGTTTTCATATTAATTTCCTATCCATTTGGAAATATTTAATATCCTGATATTAACATTTGTGACGTAAACAAATGGATTTTACAGAGAAATTGTAGTAAGTTAAGGTGTTTCTGGAACGTAAATACACTCACTAAATGTATTTTATTTTTCTGATATTGTGATATATATAAGAATGTGCTCATTATTGGAGAAAGTGAAATGACTCTGTAAAACATATATAGTAATGCATTTTGTGTGTTTATGTGTTTTTACACAATAGTACTTACAAAGGGATACAATTATGTAAATTATAATTTTTCTTATAAATATAATTTATAAATTATAAATAAGCAGCAATTTTGAAAGACTTTTGAATCTTAGGGAGTATACGCTGCTTTCATCCCTAATCTGTAATATTTAAAATGAAATTGAAAGTGCATAGCTAACATGTTCTGTGGAAGTCCATGTCATCATCAGGTTATGTTTGAATTTCCTGAGGTGAGTTTTCATGGATCGCTTCCAGATTCCTGTCGCTGCCAGCAATGGGAAATTTCAGGGTATGGCCTTGTAATCCTCATATGCTCAAAATGTTTTGTACCCTGTGAGACAGATAGATGTACCATGTTAGACAGAAATCTCTTTCCTTCGTTTCCACAGAGAAACCAACTGATAATTTATTGTCAGGAGACATTTGCAAATTTGGCACATTTTTCTAAACTTTTGGGAAGACAGAGTTTACATTGCAAAAGTAACAAAAAACTTTGTTTGAATGGTATAACATCTTCATTCCTTTTCCCATTTTTTCCTACAACCAAATTCCTATTCATTTCTAGTCCAGAATGCTTTAACCATTTCTTTTATTTCCTTGATACCTGTCAATCCATGGGACCACAGTATTGATTGATTATTAAAGCTTCTTCCTTAAGAGAAAATTCTAATGCATTCTGGGTGTTATCTGGAACACAAAGTTAGTTTAATCATCCTCATTGGTTAATGTCATAATCTTATCGTTTGTCCATACAGGACCAACTTTCATTTACTTGGTTAGTTACATAATTAATTATTTTCATTAATGTACTAAACAAACACCAGTGAACCCTCCACCCAAAACAAAGCCTAGGACTTTGTCAACAACCACAAATTTTTCTGCATCCTTTCCCTGCTCATCCCACCCAAAATACCCATCTTCCTGAATCTTGTGTTCACTTGTGCTTGCTTTATTTTTAGTGTATCTATATAGTTTCCTAAAATATATATTATTGTAGTTTTCCTATCTTTATAAATTGTGTTACACCATTATATTATATCCTAAAAATTAACTTTTACATAGTTTTTTTGGGAGGTACATATCTTGAATTAAAATTTCTGGGTCATAGGTTAACCTTCAATTTTAGAAGATAATGCCAAATTATTTTCCAAACTGAACTCACCAGTTTAGGCCCTCACCAGGGGATTCACATCTCTCCCAAAACTTAGTATTGGCAAGCTTTTTAATGTTGACCAATAAGAAGCATATACATTGATAATTAATTTTGTTTTGATTTACATTTTCCTAATCACTGATGAAAAGAACATCTCTTTATGTGTTCATTGGTTTATAGTCTCTTCCTCTGTAAAATGCCTATTCATCATCTGCCCATTTTCCCTTAGTTTGTGCTTTTCTTATTGAGTATTATTTATCCTGATCATTTTAAAGTGTGGATGTCATGAATATCGTAACCTTCACTTTCTTTAATGTAGCTTTTGATGGCTCAAACACCTTACTTTTAATATTGCTAAATTTATTGTTTTCTTTTATGGTCAATGTGTTTTGTGTCTTGTTCAAGGAAACAGTCTATCCAAGGTCTAAAAGATAATCACCTATATTTTCTACCAAGAGTTTTAAAATTTTAACATTTGAGTCCTTAACTATCTAAACTATTATTAAGTAGTTCTGTTCCCTCTTTCCTGCACTTTCTATTTCCCTCCAGCCCCTTCAGTTTAGAGAATTGGAAGTAGCATATTGCACCTTAATAAATATGGTTTCTGTATACAAGATGCTATCATCTTGAACATATACTTAAAAACCACTTAAAGCAATAAATTATAAATATGGTAGTTTTTCCTGCATATAAAATGTCAAAGTGTCAGAGATTTAGGCAGTGAGGGCAGAAGAATATTCCAATTAATTTCACAGTTGTTTCATAGCTGGTAGCTGATCCTATCAACCCATCTTCTAGCTAAGCTAAACTAAGCTAGCTCTTCTGTCTGAGAGGAGGGTTTTACCAATTGCCGTCTGGGCAGCAAATTTAGTTAAAAAAGAAAAAAGATGACCCAGATGAAAAGGAAATAAAAAGGCTGAGATTCAAAAATAAGCTTGATGTGATCAAAAGATTCAAGGAAATTAATAACTAAACGACGGAATTAGATTAACCAAGGAGACCGAAGTAAATAGAATGATATCGTTTGAAGAGAATTTCCAGAATGAAGAGACATTATGAATAGCAAAAGTGGAAATGTTAAACATGAAGAAAACAGAAATACCTAATAATTAGCCTAATAATTACAAAAACATCAAAACAATTGGAATAAGATATGTAATAAACAAAATTATAATTGAGGAAAACTTGCTGTAGCTGAAAATAGGCATTAGTATATATAGATCACAATGCAGCAGCATTTGATGAAATGAATGAAAAGAGAACCAAACTCTCTAATTCTAGTGATATTTTTGAATCAAATATAATTCAAAGAAACAAATATAAAAAATAAGGAAAAAAATCCAATAAACATTCAGTCAGAGAAAAGATGCATTAGATGTTATAAGAAGTATGGCTGACCATAATCTTTTCCATTGTAGCATTTCGATACCAAATTAATATAAAGCAATGTAACAGAGTTTTTGAAAAAAAAATGTGACAATTTTTTTTTTCATTATATGTGAATGTAGAAGAGATTTTCTCTTTGAAAGTAAATCAAACAGTATTCTCATAATTGGTTTCAAGTGTTGCTTGTCCGCAGGAAGAGAGTGCATTTGGCAGTGGACTTGAGAACCCAATTTACTCTACAATTATATTTATCTTGCAAATTTGGAAATTCTGATTATGTACTTCTGTCTTAACAGCCTAGTTGACTTGTGTCTGCTCTGAGACAAGACCAAGGTTTGCTGACAAATCCATTTCAAAACCTTCAGGATCAAGTCCAGATTCTGAACAATGACAAACACTTTAAAGCACTAATTTCCATCTCATAGGAAAGATACACACCACACACACACACACACACACACACACACACACACACACACACACACACACACACATCCCTTCCCTGAGGGGAAGATCAGAAACCAGGTCAAAATTGCTCTTGTTCTGACATACAATGTCAAGGGAAAGCATATAGATTCTATCAAAGAGGATATAGGGTATAAAAATTGAAGTAATGCCTCAATTTGGGATTTCTTGGGAATTCCTCAGGAAAGGATTATCCTCTGTTTCTTTGAACATCTTCCTTTCTAAACTTTAACAGATCAGAACCTAAATTAAATTTCATAAGTTTTTTTCAGAAAGGATTGAATCATAACATGTAGTCTTTCAATTTAGAGACCATAAGATTTTAGCTCCATTTATTCAAAAGTGTGATACTTCTTTCAGTAACGTGTTTATTTTCTACATATAATTCTGTGTTCTTAATCATTTTACTCTCTTCAAGATAACCTTGGGTTGCAAAAATAATTAAAACGAAAACAAAATAAACCAAAACTTCGCAACCCAGAGATTAGCATTCTTAATCTTAAATCTGTGCAAATCCAGTATTTAAACAAATTAATATAATAATCTTTGATTGCCCTATATTAAAATCCTATTATGAGAAGATTTTCTTGTTTTGACTTTGAAAGATTACTAGTCAGGTTCAAAATACAGGGTTTCTTCCCCTGACTATCTATATGTTTATCAATAGATAATTTATCTTATCTCTTTACCGTTTGAATCATAATCTGGAAATGATGGTTATTACTCTGGTTCCTTCCTTTTCTAATGTCCCAAGATTATTTTATATTTCTATATATGTTGGTCTGTTGTTGGAATAACTTCATAGAAACGCTGCCAGAGAAGTTATTGTCTTGTAGGGGTCTCATACCTAATTCCTCATGAAGTAATTACCCAGATGCATTCAGGATTCTAATTCAGGGCAAACAAAATTTTATTGAATGTTGTCACACAGCAGCCTAACCGTCTGTACCCTCATGCCTATCCCTAAAGAAAGAAGAGTCTGTGAGACTGTTCCTTTCAGGGACTTTGCTACACCTTTGTGCTTATACCTCATGTCTTTCTGTTTGGCCCCCAAAAGATTGTTGGTCAGCCAATGATGCGTAAGATTTCTCACGGAAGGAACAACCCAAGCCACGTGTAACCACGCGGGGACCACCAGATGAATTCACGGGGTCAATAGAGGTGCGCACAGCACCCCACCTTCCCCCAGCTAAGGAGAGCTTCTGCCTATGTGGCTATATTCCTTCCCACAACCTGCTTGGGAAGTGAGTAAATGATGTGATAACATCAGTTCTCCTTCCATTCTTATCAATAAGTTTTAGCATAAAGGATTTGTCTCTGGGGAGGCACATACCATAATTGTTAAGACATTATGGGACTTTCGATTCTGGCTGTTTGCAGGCAGGGGTGATTGATTTGAATTAGTTTTCTGGTATGATGTATGAGACTCACAGAATGTGGAGAAAACAATACTACTTTCTTGTATGTATATCAATAAAAGCCAGAAGGCGGCCTGATTTGCATTAATTATTAAAATAATTTACATTATAAAAATAATTATATTATAAATTATTATAATATAATAATTTATATTATTATATTATTTATATTATAAATAATATTTATTTATATTATTTAAATATAAATAAACCTCATATTTAAAACCTGGGTATTTAAATATAAATACCCAGCCTCCCAGTCCTTTGAGGCTGGGAGACCCTACCCTTGGCCCCCTGTTTCATAACTTTCTTCATTTCTGTTTCTTTCTTAACCCTCGTCTCTCCTTCTGGTTCTCTCACTGCCTGTGTTGCGCTGGACGCGACAATTGAAGTAAAATTTTGAGATAGAAAATACTTTTAATTTTTTCTGAGGATAGAATTGGGAAATGGAGAAGGAACTACATAGCTATTTTTGAGTTTCTTGGGTATATCAAGCTAGATTTAACCTGGAAATCTCACAAATTTTACTTCAATGTGAGTTTGATGAAAAAAATCTGATTATTTACTTAATAAGGAACCGTATACTAATCATTTGCAAAACTGAAAAAATGTTCATTTTAAGTTTTTATAGTGATACATGCTCAATTCACTTTTTTCTTTCAAGTATTTCAAGTACTTGGGCTAACAAATTAGCCCTAGTCAACATCAAAGAAAATGTTCAGCAAAGACTTATTTTATTGTTACATTAATTTTGAAGCAAGAATTATATTTGAGGAAACCACACTTACAGATTCATCTTTCAAAAAAAAATCTGTCTTCTCATTTCTTGCATTTTGTAACTTTCATTATATCCATTTTGGCAACCATAACATAACAATGTTATTTAAAAAAATCACTTTAATATAATGTTATAACAAATTAAGATATTCACTGTTGTTAAAAAAGAGACACTAACAAAAGACTAGTTGTTCAATTGTCCAATTTAATAATTAATGTAAATTACTCCTCAGCCATATTTTTATAGCCAGGAGATGAAATAAAAAGAGGCATAGCTAACAAGCCAAAAGTGGCTATAAAAATGAAATGCTAAAAAAAAATTTCAATTAACCCAAAAGAAAGCAGGAACAGAAGAAAAAGGGAACAAAGAAGAGATGAAATTGGACAAATCGAAAACGAAGAGCAAGATGGCAGAATTAAATATATATATATATATATGTGTGTATATACATATATACACACACACACATATACATATATATCTATATATCCATATCTATATTTCCCAAGTACATGCTGTCTACAAGAAATTTTATTCAAATATAAAGTCACATGTGTTAAAAATAAAATGGTAGAAAAAATACCATGCAAATGCTAACATGAGAAAGCAGAAGTATTGTTTTATTATGAGACAATGCAGACCAGGACAAGGAATCTTACCAGGGCTCTTTTAGAGGGAGATTTTATAATGATAAAAGGGCCAATTACTCAATTACTGTTTCTTGTAAAGGGACATGAGAGAAGTCCATCTTGATTGGTTTGTTCTGTACTTGGATGTGTACATTTGTCGAAAACTATCAAACTGTGCACTTTGAATGGGTATATTTTGTTGTATATGCATTGTATCTTAATAAATTTAAACAAGAAAAAGAAAAATAGCGACATTTGCCAACTGAACCATAAGTGGGCTAGAATATTATTATAGCACAGTGATTCAGACAGAACATATGTTCTTTGGCCAGACGGCCAAGGGCTAAATCCTGCCTCTATGCCTTACCATATATAAAATTAACTAAATTAACTAAATTGGTTAACTTTTCTGTGCTTCAGTTTCTTTTTAAAATGGGTGTTGTCATAGTTAGAAGTCATTGTGAAAATTGCATAAGTTGATACAAATAAAGTATTTGTAATAGGGTTACAGCAAGTGCTCAATAGATGTTAGCTATTATCCTAGTCTGTATCCTCTCCTCTGCTAACTCTGATTTACAGTAGATGCTTCCCACAATCTACGACATTATTTTAATGCAATGAAAGCAAAAAAGTAAGAGGAGGAGTAAGGAAAACGTTTCCTTATTGGAAATTAGTTTTAACTTAGCCATTAACTAGAATTATTTTGCATGTCTAGATTCTTAGCTTGAGCAATGACAAACCTCTTCTTGTAATTTGATTTGCATAGTAGGCACACACCCTGTGGGGAAAGATGGCAGCCAAATACAATTTAGAATTGTTGCCAAGAATTCTTGTTACGAGGTTTGGAAACTCTCAGGAGGAACCTATGGGTTCTGTCCTGTCACACTCCACACAAAAGGGTTTGCCTAATATGCATTTTTGAATAAATTAATGAATGGGAGGATGTGGGAGTGACTCTGAGTATGTGACACTAGAGGCCCTGCTTTATAACTTTATAGAGAAAAACCCAAGAATAGAACAAAATATGACATTGGTCCCAAGGAAGCTTGTTTCTTTAAGATACTTCACCGTACAGCTAATATTTTCCACTATAAGATTTAAAAGCAGCTCTGCTATTCTAATTGTTTCCTTATTGAGTGATTGTCTCATTTTTTTTGCACCCTATCAATAAAATACGTTTGTCCACCTTTTTGTATATAAGTTATGAATATTTATCTATTCATAACTTATATACAAAAATTGCCATATTAACAGTATGACTATTATAACGTGTAAATACAAAATGTAAATTGAAGGCAATGAGATGAAGATAAAATAAATAATATTTTTATGTATTGTCTTGCACATTGCAGCTAGCTCCATATTACTGTTAGCTATTATTCCAAGGCCAAATATAAATACATACTTTGGGTTGAGAAGTATCTTCCATAATAAAGGATGTAAATTCACATTTCAAGTGGTTTTCTTGTAATTGTGAACTTTCTTAGCCAATATTTTTCTGTTAAAATTATTTATATTCTCCTAATTTACATCTTAAAATGAAGATGTTTTCCAATCTTTTTATCTCATTTTATAATGCTGAGTTTAAATAAAAATAGATAACATTATTTATGAATTCACTTAACTGGGTTCACATACAATACAGTAAATCAGCTGAAATGGCATGAAAAATGGGACCGCCACTGCCTATCATGCACTCTTTTCTCAGGATGCTTCATGACAAGTGACTGACATATGCCTGAGTCAATCCATATATAAATCTTAGTAAAGATTAATTTGTATCTTATTTATATAAAAATAAATATGAATGGGAATATTGATATTTTCTTCTGGCACCTCAAAAATCACCTTGCAGACTCACTGGAATTCATGTACCCTCCTTCAGCATACAATCAGAAATGAAGGCCCACAAGCCATATAAGGAGATGAAAAGCCTCAAGGATACTGAGTATGAATTTGCAGTCCAGGCCTACATATAATAATGCATATCTTTGTTCTTCTGTAAGTGAGCTTGATTACTAACTCAACTTTCCATTTTTATCTAATAGCAAAAAAAAAAAAAAATTATATGATCACTTGTTCTGGAAACTCAGTAACATTTGTGATTATTGAGGCATTTCAGTTTTTACTAAGTCAGTTCAAGGATTCCCACTTCCTCCTTTCCCATGAGGTTTCATCTACGATCTAAAGACCTAAAGATGGGATGAGATGAAAGTGCCGGGGGCGAAGGGCCAGAAAGGAACTGGATGTTATGGTGATATCACAAGATCAACTCCTCAGTCACCTTCTTTGGACATTTGCTCTCATCCCCAGTACATGTGATGCTGGTATTTCCTGTCCCACATGAGAGAAAGGGCAGTCTCAAGAAACATGATATTAAGACATTCAGCTGCTAGAGAAACTTACTGAATTGTAATTCCATGTAGTGCATTGAGGAAACAAAGGGAAAAGTTGGTTTAGAGGGGGTAAATCTGCATTTATCTTTCAGAAATGGTAAGTTTCGGATATACATTTAGGAGCCACCAGACAAATATTGATTTTTAAAGCACAAGACTGAGTTAGACCATCTAACTTTTAGGCTCCAAGGACTGAATGTGAACAACACAGATTAGTGATTCATTAATAAATCAAGAAGAGTAGAAGTTCCAGACAAGGAAGCTGTGAAGTGTTGGCCAGTGAGGTGGGAGGAAAACAAGGACAGTGTCATGTGTCAAAAGCTAAGGCAAGAAGCACCTCAAGAAGGAGTGAATGATTCATTGTCAATTGTGGTAGGTACAGGGTAAAAATGGTAGAGTGAAATGATTGTAGATCCCTGGTGCCTCAAAGGATTGTTGGGTCAGCAGTATGAGAAGTAATGAACAGAAGAGAAAATAAATGGTTGTTAGAGAACAAGATCTAGAAGTAGTAAAGTTGTTGGTGATGTCAAATTTGGGATATGACCAGATGAGGAGTTGGTGAATATAGGTAGAGAACAATGTAATTGAAAGGGACACCAAGGGACTGCAAGGCCTGGAGGTTGAAAAGATCTTCTATGTGGATACTGAGGCTACAAAAATTATGAGGAGTTTAAGAGATAGACAATGAGCCAGGTGATTTGATCTTCATGAAATGAAGAGGTGTGATGAAAAGTTCTTAAGCTGAAAAGGGGGGATAGCAGAGAAGATAGTCTTCTAAGGAGACTACACACATACAGAGGGAAAAGGGGGGAAGGAACAGTGATCTGAAAGAATTGGAGAGAACAAGGGAGAAAGTTACCCTGCCTTCAAGTTTAAAGGTCCAGGAGTCATGGGAGGAAAATGTTCCCTACTGTTAACGGAAAGCCAGACTTCTCTTAGAGCAAGGAGGTAAAGGAAAAATTTAGATAAGAGGATGAAGTATATGAGGGTTTTGCTGGTATTGGACTGTGAATTCCTGCATCCTGACACAGTGAATTTTGAGGGGGTTGGAGAGGGGCTATGCTCTAGCCACAATGGATGAGAATATGAGTTATGCCAGATGAGCACGGAGGCTTGGACATCGTAAACGTAAGGCTATTCCTAAGCATTATCAGCTGGGGGAAGTCAATGTTTAGTCTTCATTAAAGTCTTAATGGAGATGGTATCATTGACTATTTGTAGTAAGAAAAGTAAAAGTGGTGGGGAGCAGTGGTGGTCTCAGCAGAGGCACCGAGCACTCTAGAGGTCTGCCTTAGAGCCTACTGAGGGCAAGGTCAAAGCTCAAGGAGACACAATGACATTGAAAATCAAAATACAATAAGATAATACATTTTGTATTGTTTAACCAATGTGTTTTTCGTCTTAGAAATTCTTTTATCCCATTACTCTTCAAACTAGACTTCAAGACACCTACTGCCACCACTGAAGAGAAGGGCTAAGACCCCCCAAAAAAAGTTTTAGAAACTAATGCTTTTGAATTGAAAAAGCCTGACCTTTTGAATTACTTGAAGGTTTCAGGGAAAATTAAGAAGAAGGTATAGTTTCAGCGTACAAGTGCTTGAGGAGGAGGAAGGGTCTGAGAACTATAGACCAGTCCAGGAGTTGCTTTAGGAGTAGTAGGGACATTTCTTTCATGGATAGAGAGGCGCAGGCAGAGTACGTGGCACTGAGGCAGAGAAGCTAGGGATTTGGTGAAGAAAAATGAGGAGATACTTGCCTGATTTTTTAAAATAAAGTATGACACATTCATCAGCTAAAAACAAACCTTAAATGAATTGAGATTTCCTAGAATTGACAGAGATTGTTACTTTGTGGAACTCCTATTTGAACTGCGGACAAAACAGGGGTTCTATGGAAAGTAACCTCACAGGGTGATCTGATCATAAATTTCTAGCTGGGCACGTCACGGCAGGTAGTCACCCAAGCACATAACTTCTTTCGTAAAAGGCTTATCTTTGCCTCAAGCAAACCCTGTCCATTGTTTCTGTGCGTCTACGTTAACACACATTTGAAATACCTCTTTTCAAACCCCTCTTTCTTATATAATCTTAACTCGTCTGTAATCCAATCCCCACCTTTCTGTCTCGCATCTTCATGGACTTTTCCTTGTGTTCCCTCCTTAACTTCAAATGCATAAAATAAACTGCCAACTGTTATTCTCCGAAGCATTTACGATCTCGCTCCCCAGCATATGTCATTCGTTTGGCTCAAATAAACTCTTATAAGCAATTCTCTACAGGTTTGGATGTTTCTTACATCAACAGAAACTAAGTTTGAATTTAGAAAAACAAAGTTACATTTTTTCATACAACTAAGTCTTGTGGAATAGACAGGACCCACTACATGTAGGGTCCTGTCTATAACAAATACGTGTACTACAGAACCAAATTATCTTGAGGTGATAGATGGGAGGGAATTAGGGTGCAGGGATGAGGCAGACTCCAAAGTCAATAGTGATTTATGATAAACCACTGAGTGTGAGCAAAATACTGAATGCTTTAAATTTCCAGCTAGATGCATGGGAGTCTATAAAGGAAAGACACAAGAGTCAACAGAACCTTATAAATTGCTGCTACATATTCAATTCTCTAAATAACTGGAGAGCACCTAGGAAGGTATGGAAGTTATATTTAGAGCCGATTCCTTCGGTTCTGAATTTCTTATCAAAGCGGTCTATGAAAGCACCGCAAGACAGAGAGCCCCAGTTACTTTGCAAAGCTGCCATCAAGCAGTGGCCGGGGATTTGTGCTGGAAGACAGGAGTTTGGACTTGTGGTAAAGCCAGCGAGAACCACTTAGGCTCAGAGAGAGAATTGTTTCAGACAGCTGCTAAGCATTTAGTCTGGAGTAAGCATTTTCCTTTTTTTGCTTTTATGAAAGCAGCATTTTGTTCTTAGTTGAGACTTAAAAAGAAACCACAGCTAAAAACGACAGACCATGCAGGCTTAGGAGGATTCAATAAATTAGAGAGGGGCCACTGACCCTATGTAGCCTAAGCCCAGCCAGTATTTTCTTAAATTGGACAATTGATAGCAAAAAACTAGGCAGTCATTACGTGGAGAGAGTGGATATGGCTAGAACTTTGGGATGGGAAACCAGCTCTTCTGTCTGGAAACTGAGTGCTGCAAAGCTTGGTTTGTAGGGCAGGAGACAGACTATCTCAAATCACACTTATTGTCCTGGCATAATTATTAATAGTGTCCTCTTTCACTGTCAAAACTGTCAGAAGTTTAGACGAAGGGTACAAAGCACCCTATCTATAAGCAAAACTAGTCTTCATCCCTTATGCAATAGGTTTCATCAGAGCTTACTCTTGAAAAACAGCTTCAGCCTGTGTTATGGCCAAGGTCCCCAGAAGAGGGTAAGGAAGGATGGGAGAGGCCTTGGACAACACTTGAAAAGGGAAATCCCCTATAAAATGAGTGGCAGTTCTAGTCCAGGGAGTTGCAGATGGAACCCACTATTTAGGCTTATCTCTGGAGAGGGCGAAGAAATGTCACTCAGAGAACCACAGTCTTCATTGCATAATGAGGAAGTTACTACTCTTGTGAAATACTAGATTCTGAATAGAAAACTGGTTCTCGCCCTTTTGGAGATTCCAGACAGGGACAAACACACTTAAATGAGAAGTAAGTTTTCTTTCTCAGAACACAAAGAGTTATTAAAACAAAATATTTTGAAATATAAATTGTGGATTCTTTCTTTTTGCTTCTTGGCCTTTCTCTAGTAAATCAAATCACTAATCTGCCTGTTAATCAACTAAGTCACCAGGAGAGGAGGTTTGCCCAGAGAGAAAAGCAGGGAGTCGGAGTGAGGGTGGACAGCTGGAGTGGGGCCGTGGATATTCAGTTAGACAAGTCAAATAATTTGGTTTTGGGTCCCTACTGAGGGCCAGCTACTTTTTCCCAGGCTGAGTCCTGAGGTATAGTACAGGACAGAAATCCTGCAGATGTTTGGAAAGATCTGAGACAAAGAGTTTGCGCCTCCATTCTCAGGTGGGGTAAGAGGACGTAGTGAGCTTTGTTGGGTTCCCTTCTTACCCCACAGCACAGCAGAGCATTAGAAGAGAAATGGCCATTTATATTATCTAAGTACATGTGTCTGACACAGGATTTTCCTGAGCTAAATGTGCTCAGAGAGGTGTGGAAATTGCAAAGTGTGAAGTGAAACCAGGAAAGAGACCACATATGGTGGTAACCTAAAAGGAAACTTTAAAGGAATGTGACTGTTCAGCAAAGATGTTGGCATGCATAGATGATGAAAATCAAAGAGTGCTGCACCTGCCCCATATCTTGCTCCCTCTGAAGCCACCATCGTCACCTGGAATGTGGCCCCACAGCAAGGATGAGGGTGGAGGTCATAATAATAACAGCAGACATATAGGGCTTTCTACAGAGCAAACACTGTTCTACGTGATTTAATTCTCACAACAACCCTATGATGTAGGGACCACAAAAAAAAAACAACAAGAAAAACATTTTACAGGAACGTTTAAACAGGCACACAGAGATTTAAAATCCTGAACTAACTTAGATTAAGTAAAATTGACTGATATGTTTTATGATACTTTCTAGACTAGAGTGCTCAAATAAAAAAATTAAGTATACATATATATTTATGGGTATAAATTTATTACACACAAATTACCACACAAATATTTAAACCCACTAAAAAGATGTCTAACAGGAACTTTTAATTATAAGTTTGTTATATGTGCAAGATTAAATAGAGTATCAAAGTAACAGCATATTTGGCACAAAAACAGGAAAAGTCAAAGAGTAACTCAAGCAATCCAAAAGAAGACGAAAAATCCCACAATCTGTCCTTTGCCCTTCAGCATAAACCTAATCTTTCAACTTTTCCTTATTCTCTCACTTATCAGCAACCTCCTGACTTCATTTTCCTTTGTTCAGGGGTCTTGCCATAGAACAAATCATTCCAATGCTCCTTTTATCAACACCTTAAATTATTTCACAACATTCAGTTTTATCTTTTCTTTTTGCCCTGCCTTTAACACTAGTGGATCACAGACTCAGAGTAAAAATGAAGGCATACATTCTGTTAAATACTGTTCTATTTTCCTAACTTGACAAATATACCTTCATTATCTAAAGACATGTAACACTGATTTTGCGAGGCAGAAAATTAGCAAAATCTTGAAGACAAAAGAATTTAGTTATTATTGCACATGTCTGATTGCACTGTTAATAAAATGTCAGTGTGTGGATGAATTATAATAGTGAGCATAATTCATTATTACAACTATTCCAAAAAATATATTTTTTGCCTTCATTTAAGCAAAATAATTGTGTAGTAATAATCAAGATTTTTCACCTATTTTGTGTCCTATTAGCAGCAATCATTCTAAAGGATTAAAAGACAACATGTAATTATATTTATTGTGTACAAAGCTTAAACATAGCTTCATTAAAAAGTAAATTAAAATTAATGTAAAAATCCAAAAATTAAAATTATTTTCTACATGTTTTCAAAGCATATTTAGTCTGAAATATCCACATTATCTATTAAATTTATTACCAAATACAAATGAAAAATTAATGGGTATTAAAGATTAAAATCAAAAAATTTTAAATTTACTTTAATCTTTTATGTCAATAAAATTAAAACTACTCAAAATTCCAGTATTCAATTTTCATCTAGTTTGAACTGGTATCACAATTCATGGCACATATAAAAGTAATATAAATTGCTTAATATTGTAAAATGTTCCTCGACCATCGTGTGAAACTGTTGTAAATGCTGTTATAATTTATGGTTAATACTGGAACCACAAGCTGTAACATGAAAAGAAGCAAGAAACAGTATATTTGGTGTTATGAGAAATGATGTTTCATAATACAAGAATCTACTGCATTCTAACTGCTTATGAGAAAGAATTTGACAAGTTAATTTGTCTTTTATCTTATCGAAATGATTCTCCTGCTCAAATATTTCCTGTACTGGAAGCATTGTTTGTCTGACAGTGGCAAGGAAATAGCCACCAACATTTATGGCAGTTAAACACTGTTACCTTTCATTTCAAGAATATAGGCTATAGGAAATGATGTATATGGAGAAATGAGTCCCTGGAGCCTGTATGATATTAGCCATGAGAGCGATACTTAGGGTTACAACTCATGCTACTCCATCCAGGAGCATCAGATCCCTAGAAACGAAAATAGTAAAGAAACTTCTTTTTCCTAACTAACATGGAAACATTCACCCATACACAGATGTAGAGAGAATATTAGTCATCACTAAGCTTCCAGTGTTATCATCATGGTCATGTGTTCTTTAATAAATGTGTGCAGTATTATACAATATTTTTTAAATTCAGGAAAATAAGGTGTTTGTTTTTGTAGATTTGTTGCTTTGATAAGTGTAGGTATCAAATTCTCCTTCAGTTGAATTCCACTGTGTTCAGAGGGGGTTGACCCTCTCTGTCCCTTGCCACAGTAAGGAGAACAAGGGTCAGTCACTGTTAATCCAAGTGACTTCTTTTTAAAGCTAAAAGGTTCAGTATAGGAGCATGTCTCAAGTCAGAGTGACCAAGGTATTCCAGGAATTATTTGCTGCAAGTGTTGGGGTGCAACAGTCTCCCATGCAGGATGTTTAAGCTGGGAGTTAGAAATCTGGGGTTGATGGTGGCTGTCTTGTCAATCACATGTCTAGTCCTAGTGTGAAAAATCAAGCTGGGCATAGACAAGTAGAACCAAGGGTGATGTAGCTTGAACTCCCGGACACAGCCATGAATAAACCAAACAGAAATGGAGGACTAAGAAATGCAGTCAGAGCCCAACAGCATTATTGAAGGTCCTGGAACCCCTTTTTCAGATGTTATACTTCTGGACTTACTGTTACATGAATCAGTAAGATATTTTTGCTTAAGTTCAGATTAAGCATCTGCATCATGCAATCAAAGCACACTGATGAGTACTTTAAAATAACTAGATTAAGTGATTAAACATGGACTCATATAATAGATACTATCTAGACATGGCAAGCAGAGGATGGAGGAAGGCAGAGCAAGAGTGACTGCTCTCTCATTAGTGGGGATATGAGTGATACAAATGGCACCATTCTAAATAGTGTGCATTGCAGACTTTCTCCCATCTAGTAGTATTGAGTGAGCTGTAAAACAAAGGTTAATTAGTTTACTGTCCTCAAATAACAGATATTTAAGAGTTGGATTAGAGATTTGAAAATAGTGAAAGTACACATGGTGTGAATGACATTGCACAACACAAACAAGAAAGTCACCATTTCAGTATTTCCATCTCTGCTGCCTGGACCTTCTTATTGGTTCACACCTTCCAGGATACTCAAAATCCAGGACTTGTGGGATTTTGCAGTATTCCTGGACTTGTGGGATTTTGCAATATTCCAATTATTTCATTTTGAAAGATAAAAGAATTTTTAAAAATGCAGTAAGAAAACTGAGATGATTAATAATCATTATTAAAAATAAAAGAAAAATGGAATATTTGGGAAAATCCATTTTAATTTACCAATCTCTATTAGCACATAGGTAAGAAATTAAAATGCAGTTAAAAAAGAGCTTTCTCTTCTTTTTTTCAAATGTGCTTTACTACAAACAAAAACTTTAGAATAACAAATCATTAAAATTTAAAATTCTGATAATCTGTTGGCTAAAAGATCATATAATCTCAACAATAAAGTAGAATTAGTCCATTACTGAAAAGCCACAGGAAAACACTCATTTGATTAAATCAAAGTTTTTTGACAGTATATTGGAAATCAAAATTTTAGTCTTTTCACTGATTTAAAGGAATTAAGAATTGCCATAGGAAAAAGGTTTTACATTTGAAAGCATTATGATAGCCAGCTTTTTATAAGTATACTGTCATTCTTACCAAATATATAAAAAGCTTAGGTTTGGTAAAACTTATTTATTGGAAATCTTTTATTCTGAATATATTTTTTAAAAATTTTGTAAGATACTATGAAATATATAGCCATACATAATGTAAATGTATGTATTATTGCATGGTGGTTTTGTGGTATTGTACATAATTCATCAAGTGTGAAAGTGTATTCTTAGTTAAAAAAATATTTTATACCTAATACTTCTATATTTCTTGGAGATTAAGTACTTTATAAGTAGCTATAGAGTTTTTGTAAATGTATTAAGCAAAGTAGAAGAATTTTATATGAAAAATAAACAATGTTGTTAAATCATAGTTATTTGACTAGTGAAAATGTCAGTATTTTTTCAAATAAGTTTATTGAATTTAAGCAAAAAATTGCAAGTAGTTGGGCTTTCAAAACTGCACAGCTAGGAATTTTAGAGATCTGTGGACATTACCAAAAAATTTTTTTAAATTATTTTACCTTTGAAAAACATACCTGAAATACCATAAATAGAATACCATAAATAGAATCTCATGTTCAAATTTTCAAAATAAGATACAGAATTTACTACTCAATTGTAATAAAACATACCCTTTATCTGATATTTAGATTTTTGTTGTTTTTGTTTATATATATTTATATATACGTATGTAGGTGCATATACGTATGTTGTATATGCACATATATGTATATACATGTATATGTATTTATGAGTTAATATATGTGTGTGTGTTTGTGTGTGTTTGTGTGTGTATTCTTCTCATAGAATGAGGTATTGAGTCAAAACAGACTAGAACTTAACAGCCTTTGCTGAGGGGACAATCTCAAAATATTGAAGTAACTGTGGCTCCCAAATTTGGATTTCTAGATTCATTTTCCAGTGTTATTAAAACTAGTTAAAGCACGTTAAGAACTACTTAATATTTCATCAATATATCATCCAAATTGCTTATTAAAATGTCTGTGTCACTGCACATTTTCACTAACATGAGTGCAACAGCAAATTATTAAGATTAAACTCTTAATATATGCTAGGCACTGTGCTAAACACACTAGACTAATATCACTTAAATCATCATTAATCAACCTACGGGTTGTTATTCCCAGTTTACAGTGGGAAAATCGAGACTTGCCCAAAACTTGCAATCTGTGAGAGTTATAACAGCAATTCCCATCGGGTTTGTCTGCCTTAGAGCTCATGTCCTTAACCAGCATACCATACTGCTTTATTTTGGCTAATTCAATAGTCAAAAAATAAATTTATATTTTATTTGCATTCTCTTATTATTTTTTCAGACTTTTCTCGCCCTCCTTTGTGAACTATTTTCTGGTATTGCCCTTTATTTTCCAATTTGAACACTCATGTTTTTCTCATTTGATTTGAGTTCTTTAAATTGTCTAAGTAATTGTAGATATTTTCCCCAATTTTTACCTTTCCTTTGTTTTAATATACAGAATCCTTTCTTAAATAGTGAAACGTACAGGATTTTTTCAGAATAGAATTTTTAGAAGAACATCTAAGCCAATTCCCTCAGGTAATATTTGAGGAGAATCAAGATCATATACTCAAGCTAATTGCTAATCTCCAAGTATAACTTGGGAGTCAGCAAGTAAGACATATACTATATTAACATTACAATACCAAATTTGATTGGAATTTCCAAAATTATTTGTTTTATCATAATTAATATTCATGAATTAGTTTTTTTGCTCTTTTGTAAGATTTATTTAGAATTAAAATGTGTGGCCATTGAGCTCAACTAAAACATAAAAAGACCTAAAAAAAGGAAATATATATATAAAGTATGCCTAAGTGATATAAAATATGCAGAGATTTTATATATATATATATATCCCTTACTTTTTTTCAGTGTTACCTAGATCCAATAAAATAAATAAATACAGTTAGAGCAAAAACCTGCCATGATTTTCTTGCCTTTCTCTGCCCCATTCCTATTTTGGAAAAACATCTTGGCCTTAGTCCAGCAAGCTGGCCAAAGGTTCAGTATTCCATTTGCTTTGCTGTTAGTCCTGCTGTGAACTTCTTAGATTTTACTTTTTGCTATGTTACATGAAAGTAAGGAGGAGTAAATGATGGACAAAATGAATTCCAAGGAGGAAATTCAAACATTTGCCAAAAGCCAAAGACAATTTTTCTGTTTTGTTTTATGCTATGCCTTTCCAATTAGTTGTCTATAAGCATAAATATTTACAATCTAGGATTCATTCTATCCCACAGGATAGAATATGGTTTTCCCTTTTAGAAACCTGTTAACATGAAGGAAAAATAGGGTGACATAACCAAAGTCTATTTGCAAACAACGGTAAATATATTACACTCTCAACTTTTGTTGTTGTTGTTTAGGACAAAGAGATGGTGTGAGAAAAATAAAGGAGTTTGATAGCTTTCATCTCATTACTTCACTACTTATTATGAAAAACAAACTCACTAATCCTGTTGCCCCCTGCCCCCTCCCATACTCTTTCTCTCTCTCTCTCTCTCTACACACACACACACACACACACACAGAATTCAAACCAAGATATACAAGAGGGACAACTTTGTAGAGGTGGGTTTATTTATAGCAATGTAATATTAACATTTTCTGGAAAATACAGTAAAGTATAAGAAAGACATTCAAATGGGAGCAGTCAAGCGTTTTTTAATGCTTTTTGTTCTTTGTAATTCTCTGATTAAAAAGAAAATTAGTGACAATAGAATCCATAGGAGCTGCATGTTAATGGAAGGTAAAAACCTGCTTTGTAATGTAAAATTTCCTGTCTCTATGTTACATGACCTAAGTGTACCAAGCTCTTTATGTGGAAAAATGTTTCTCAACAGCCTATTTGGCAAACTGTAAAGATGATCTCACATTGCCAACTGGACTTTGAGCTGCTTTCTAATTTACTTTTTTCACGGTTCGTTACTCAATGTTACACATATAAATGTGCCATCCTAATCTGACTTTTCAAAAAATGTCGTTATGTCTGTGTTTCAATCTTATTATTCCCCTTCATAATTGTTGAAATCAAGCATTTCTGCTGTTAGGAACAAAGCATAATATAGAAAATATGATGCTCATAACCAGTATGGCTGAAACGTGTTTGTTTTCTAGTAGATACTGGCAGAGCCAACAGACTCTAAATTAGTTTGTCCTTTAATAACTATTATTCTGTGGATAGAGAACCACTCCTAGTCAAGTTTCCTAGGGAAACACGTGGTGAAAAATCTGCAGTTACATATATTTTTCTCTCACATTCTATTTTTCTGGAACTGGCTAATTTGTTCCCCTTATTTTCCAATATCCATTCCTCCTCACATCTCTTTATATATTCTCTTTAGTATTTCTTTTCCTTTTGAATTTCTCTGTTATTCTCTTTTCTTCTATTAATTATCTAATTTATTTCCCTTAGGAAAGAGATCAAAATAAATACTTGTCTTTAAAGTTGGCCTGTCAGCTACCATCTGTTATGTTCCTTTTTAAAAAATCAACAGTAGACCCTTCGTGAATGTGGAAAGTCTGCTTACTTATGCTACCAGAGGATGGTTGTTAAAATCCAGCTTATTAAAATGCAGAAGTCTTAGTGATAGAGACAACAGTGGTTCAGATTCCAATTTTCACATATGCCTACTTCTCTGAAGGCTGAGGACATTTGAAATGCTATTTTTAAAATAACACCAGCAACAGAAAAAAAAAAGGTGAAGAAACTTTGATCTGAGGATAGATCGCTGTTGTTAGCAGATTACCAGCTAGGGTCAGTCGGATACTCAAGAAACACTTCAATGTTCTGGGAGGGGAATATGGACTGCTGAGCAATCACGTGTATGGAGTGGGTTTATTATAACTTCCTGTTCTCTGATTAGGAGCTCTTTTTGACAGAGTCAGCTAGTTTCTGTTAGGTGCCATCCATTTTCCATTTAATGACTAAAAATAACGTATAAAATGTTTTAATTTATACAACTTAAGAAAAATAAAGGCATTTGATAGATTTCATCTCATTGCTTCACAACACAAAATAATTTTTTAAGTGTTCCTATTGCCTATAGGATAAGGTCCAGATGCCTTCCCTGCCTTTCCTAAGTCTCTAGAACCTCTAAATCTCATTTCCAATCGTATTTGCCACATCTCCTACTACTTCTCTCTGCACCTCAATGCCAACCACACCAGCCCATTTCTGCCTGTTTTCAGCCCTTTGATCATGTCTGAAACACCCCCAGTCCCACAAATTGTGTTTTCTGTCACCTGCTCACCTGCGGCTGAGCCTGTATTCAGGGAGGAAGAAGATACTCTACAAGAGCACCCACAAGGACAGCCACTGGTGGTTTCTCTTCCTCTGTTTTCTGACCTCAAATGTTGCCTGAAGATCTCAAATGTGGTAACTTCAGAGCCACTAATGATAGGGACATGATGAGATGAGGAAGAACAGAAAGATTCTTTCGGAGGGTGAAAGTCTTAAAAAGGGACTTCAAGTGGACTTTGTTTTAAAGTCTTGTCTTTTAGACCACCCTCAACCTCCATCATATCTTAACCTTTTAACTGAACTGTGCCTCAGTTTCCTCAGCTGCCACATGGGAACAACAATACCTACATCATAGGGTTGTGAGAATTAAAAGAGTTAATATGCGTAAAATGCTTAGAACAGTATTAGTATCTAGCATATACTAATCACTGTAGAAGCATTTGGTCTCATTTAGGGAGATGATATAGGTTGAAAATTAAAAGCACAGATTCTGGATTCAACCTGTTTTGGTTTGAAACTTGGCTTTGCCACTTATTAGTGTGACCTTGGGCAAGGACTTCTCTGGCCCTGTGTTTTCATGTGTAGGACTTTGTGAGAACTAAATAAATGAACGCATACAGCACTGGGAAAAGTCGTTAGTGCATATTAAGTGTCAGTTGTGAATGCGTATTAAGCATTAGCTGTCCCTTCCCATCCCCATCACCTGTGTTTGTCCCATCACTGTCCAGTGACAGCACTTCAGAGATATCAAGAAGCTGTGCTCAGGCCCTCTTGCCCCCAACAGGTACTTTGCCAAGACGACTTGCCCAGAATACCCTTTGTGTACTCAACTTTCTCACACAGCACACAGCGGGATTTGTGGGAAAAGCTTTCCCTATTTCTCTTCCTGCTCTTGGAAGACCAGGAATAATTACTTAAGTTAACCCCTACTTTGTTGTCATGAGACCCATCTTTCTCCTGAGTGGAGGGGGAAATTGCTAAGTGATAGAAGATATTTTGAATTAAATCAAGAATAAAGCTATACATTTACATACTATTTACTTGGGCTCAAGCTGCTAGGGGCTTTTCAAAATGTCAAAGTCACAATTGAAAATAGTACTTTTAACTTGAAAAACGTCAAAGGTCAGTTCCGAATCTAAGATTGTAGAGAATTCAGAACGCTTTTTAACTTGATTTTAACGAATACAATATCTGTGCACAACTATCTTAAATTTTAAAAAGGAAAGAAATCTGTCGACCCTGCTGCACAGAAAAAAGAACACTTCGTTGCACGGAAGTAAAAATTCTAGCCTTTGTGTTCCTAAGATGTGTATTTTAAAGATGCATTAGAGCGCCCCCTCTTGGTACCCAGGATCATTGAGTATCCTAAGTAATAGCCAAAGATTAGCACACGTTCTATTATAATTTCTTTTCTAAACTGTCTCTCAGAAGCATTGTCTTTGAAATACTGTAGTTTCTATTTGTTGTTGTTTTATTTTGTTTTTGTAATAATCCTGACCAACACACCTAGCAGAATTGGTAAAAAAAAACATATTGGAAACCTGATTAAATTGGACTTTTATGAACTCAGTAAGAAGTGTGATGCTAGCACCACCTAGTGTCGATTTTGAGTAAATCTCACAAACGAAAACTAAAGAGGAAAACAATTTACCCAAAGGCATACAGACTATTTAGGTTAAATTTAGGTCAAAATCCTGGAGCAAAATCAGCGCTTATTGAATGATGGCCTCCTAATCTTTTTCTCCATAATCTCCATAATCTTATAATATCAAATAAAGGAACTATTTAAAAAGCAAATCCCTTCTACTAATAGAAATTCAATTTAGGTGAAAATTTTACTATAGAACAGGAATATTTGAGTGTCTAATATGTCTAAAGCACTGTGAGAGCCTTCCCAGAACTGGCAAAGCCAATTTCTTATACTCTAAGATGGTGCAAGACTTTTTTGTTCTAATTTCTTGCTTTGACAAGAATGGTTCCCTGAGGCGTCTGTAAACCATCCCCACCTAGCACTGGTGCTTCTTTGCTATCAGTACTGCCACGCATTCAACCTCTGAAATACCAGGGGTGCAGAAAAAATGTATACAAGTGGACACTTTGGTCAACGTTGCTTAAGCAGTTCGCCGTAATCAGAAGTGTCTGGACGCTGATGGTAACCACTTTGAGCACCTCTTGTAATTGCAGAAGTCAAACGTGACTTGTATTCATCTTTTGTTATCAGTATATATGGAGTATCACAATTTTAATACCATTTCCCTTTCTTAAAATGTGTATACATTTTTTTGGCACCCTCTGTATATGTACATGGAACAAAGGACATCATTTCATTTGCCTATGTGGCCCTACTTCTAAGATATTGATAGCTATCTTAGAAGTAGGGCCACATAGGCAAATGAAATGATGTCCTTTCATGCCAGATTCATTTTGTGCTTCACACAGAATGCCAGTGTGCCCTCTTCACAGTCAAGGCCAGTCCCAGGACCAATGTGACATGACTCAAGGTGAGGTGTGGTGGCTCTCTTCTTTTCAGAGCAACTTTGATCCCTTTTGCCTCACTCCCAGATACTACCTCCCAGCCAAAAGAACTTCAGGCTCCTAACAACTTTTCCATATCTTTTCCACCCCTTGCAGGTTCCTGCAAGCTAATGGTAAATTGCACTCACTATAGAAAACCTTTCTGGAACAAGGTAAAAATATGGCTGAATGAGGAGTGGATGAATTAATCAATACCAAACAAAATTACCATGCTAAGATATCAATACCTTGTAATGGCGTATGTGCTATCCTGCTTATACAAAATGTTTCCATTTTTCCAGGAATTCTGAGTAAAATCCAGACAAATTTAACAAATTTATTAAAGTCATAGATGTGATGGTTTGGGGCAGGAGGGCATTTTGGTGTGAGAGAGGCAGTGCACATCCTGGCTCTGAGAACGCTATCTCAGAACACTGTTGCCGCTTTTTGACTGGTGTGAATTCTCACAGGCAATCCCTAAATCTGCTTTCTTCATCTGTAAAAGGAGAAACATTAACAACTCTTTTGTATGGTTATTATTATGAAGCTTCTAAAGGATCTACTCTGGTGCTTAGTAATCACCCGTCACTCCACGTATGGCTATAGTAATAATAATAATTATTATTTCTATTTCTATATACTCAATAAGAAATCCATTCCAGGATTTTAACAGGTAGCCACAGTACCTTCCCTAGCTGTTTGTTTGAACCAATGCTTCCATTTCAAATAGCTGCAGATTTTTGTGGTAAGAGCTGTCGTCAATAACTGGGGGAAAAAAAAGGAATCCACTCTGATTAATCAGTTCTAGTTTTAGCTAAGGAGTTGCCACTCATGGAAAGAAAAGAAAGCAAAGGAATAGGAGGAACACCTACTTTGGTGGCAAATAACAGAAAACATTCAACAGATGTAGCACATTTGCCATACAGTCTGTCTCCACCACCGTTTATGCTCAGGAAATTAATAATAATAGCTTTTGCTAAGTATCAGGCACTTTCCTTAGCACTTTATCAGTATTCACTAATTTAATTTCCATAATAATTCACCATTTGGCATGTTAAAGAAGTTGAAGCGAAGAGCAGAGAGTAAAATAACCAAAGTCATGAGAGAAAATTGCAAAACTGTGATTTTGAACTTGAGGTGTCAGTTTCCACAGATAAGGCATCAAGCTAGTGTGCTTTGGTGATTCTTCTGCTTGTTCTCTTTCTCTCCACGATCATCTGACCAAGCTGCCCAGGTCACCTGAGCTAGCAAAACCGAAGCAAATGCACTGTTTCCTTTTGCTGCCCCGGTGGTCACTCACATTCTAAGGAGGTTCAAACCTTTCCAGCCCAGATCACAAAAATATCTCTTGGCACATGACACAGAACAGTTTCTTTTTCTTCTTCTTTCTCCTCCTTTGTACAGAGTCAAGTTTCCAAATAGCAGCTTTATCATCCCCTTTTGTCCATGTTTACCTCATAGTATTAAGACTTTACAGCTATTGACTAAACCAAGAGGCTTGTAAAAGAAAATGGCAAAAATGGGCATGGAGACTTTCTTTAATGAGCCCCAACTAGGTGGCTTTGTTGAGAGTCTCTATCTGCTATGACAAAATACTATAACATATGTTTCCTAAAAATAGCTTGATTTAAAAAAATCGGTAGGTGAATTCAATTTTGTCTTTAACTGTTATTGACCTCTCAATCTCCTTTGTCTGGATTCCTTCTCAGAGAAAAAAAAAATCCCTTTCTGTTGGCAAATATTCAACAAGTTTGATTCCTTGTGCAATACAAAATACTTATAAATATGTATATAATGGGACATTTATGTGTGCGTTGTGATGAATAAGTGATTTAATAGATACATCATTCAGAATATATGTCATCACTAGCAATAATGGGGATGAACATGGCTTCATTTCTGGTCTTCTAAATGAGAGAGAAATACGATATAACACTATGACCCTTGAGCTACGTTGCTTTCTTTCGTTTACAGTTGCATGGAACAAGTCACTCATTTAGGTACTGACTCAAAACTCTGATTTGTTGCAATAATTGTCATAAAACACTAGTGAGGGGACTCATTGTTAAATGGTAATACTTATCACCTATCAGCAGCTGAATAGCATGACTGAATGGGCACTAATGTGGTAATTACCATGAATTGTCAGTTTTCATCTTAGTGTCTTCTCCCAGCGCCAAGAATTGGAGATGTTTGTGAAATTGCAGAGGCAGACAGAAGACAACCAAATGAACAAATCCGGCTGCCCACCACCTTCACTACCAGAGAATAATGGCCAAATCATCTGGAATAAAAATGATGGTGATGATAGCTAATATTTGTTGAATAATTGTTCTTTGTCAGGCATTAGTCAAGTGTTTTACATATATAGTAGATCCTCACTTAACATTGTCAGTAGGTTCCTGGAAACTGCAACTTTAAGCGAAAGGATGTGTAACAAAACTAAAATTCCTAGGCTAATTGATATGAACAAGAGTTAAGTTCCTAAGGCATATTTCTGGTCACAAAAACATCAAACAACTAATTCAAGATCCAGAACACTCCTAATATTAAATAGTGAAATAAATGTGAACTATACATAAAACTTAAGAAAGATGAATAAAAACGAGATAATTATTTTCCAACCCACTTATTCCAGTTCAGGGACGCGAGTGTCCGGGCCTGACCCCAGCGGTTCAGGGCACAAGATGAGACACCACCCTGGACAAGATGCCCTTCCATTTCAGGGTGCCCTCACACACACCCACACTCACTCAGGCTGGGACAATTACATGCCAGTTCCCCTAACGTGCACATCTTTGGGATATGGGAGGAAGCCAGAGTACCTGGAGAAAACCCAGTAGACCCAGGGAGAAACATGACAACTCCACGCAGACAGTCGCCTCAGCCAGGAGTTAATTTTTTTCCCTTCATTATAACAAAATGACATTAAACAAAACAACCTTATTGGAGGACCTGCTATCCTATCTCATTTACTACTTCCACTAGGCCTATGAATAGTAGGTACTATTATTAATACCATTCCAAGACGATAAAACTGAGACTTAGAGATACGCCCACGATTACACAGCTCGGGAGTGACAGAGTTAGGATTCAAACCCCAGTCACCTGAATTCAAAACCCATGTGCTTGGCAGTTTAACTCTACTCTTGGGTTTCTCAACCTCAGCACTACTGACACATGGCCAGATAATTCTTTTCTGTGAGGGTCTACCCTGTAGGACTGCAGGATGCTTAACTGTTTAGCAGCACTCCCAGCCTCTGCCCACTAGATGCCAGCAGTACCTTCTCCCCCTGGTCCTCTCCCCTACTGGTAGGAGCCAAAACTGTTTTCAGACATTGCCAAATATCCTTTAGGAGCAAAATTTCCACGTCCGCCAGGTTGAAAACTACTGCTCTACTCTAACCTTTCTATATACTGATTATACAATATCATGTTATTAAATAATGCAGAAATAACATTTTAATGGCTATAGCGTATTTTATTGAATATTAAATTAGTGCTACACCTAAAATATTACTTTTGATTATTTCATAAAGAAAATTTTATATTTGAGAACTTAAAACAATCAGGTTCTTTGCAATCTACCCCCCCCTTTGGTGTACATTAGATATAAAGGTAAACTTCATTAATTAAATAATAATCAGGAAGTGTTTTATATTGCAAAGACTATTAACTTCCTTCTTTAAAATGTGTTGCCATTTTTCACCTGGTATGCTTTAGAAGATAGAGACTTGTATCAGTAACAGATTTAACAGTGAAAGAGTTTATTTGATTACTGTATACAGAATGGCATCAGTTACAATCAAATCAAATAAAACTGCATGCATATATATCTAAAAATGAAAATAAATTCATTAGTATTTTTTTAAAATTCAGAATTCTATTATTTTCTGAAATACCTACTAAATCAAAATTTACTAAGGCTTTGGTTTTGTTCCTTTTAAAATATATACTTATATATTAAAAGCAAGTATTTTGCTATTCCTAACTACACATCATTCACCAAATATTTAAGTGCCTACTCTTATGTTAGATACTTTAGGAAAGATATAAAAATCAAGGTCTGCATTCCTGAGGAACTTATTTTAGAAACAAGTCATGTATACACAAAAGCCCCAAGAATAAACAACAGTGTAAAGCAACTAGTAAGGTGTTTGCATAATTCACATTAAAGAAAAACGTACCCACACACATACAACACCAAAGTTAAGGAAGATAGTGAAATTCATTCAGTACGCATGTTACATATAAATAATTTGCCACAGATTTTGCATTTTAAACGTCCGCATGAAAAATCACAGTCTGCATAGACTAGAAGCAATGTATATCGGACAAAAACCTCCTAGAGATGTTTAGGTTGTCAAGCTTTTACAATTTTTTTCCAAATCTTTTTAGGGTTGGTGGTGAAACTTTTGATTAAAAACACTCTATCCATATGTCTTTGACTATTCCATTATTCCTTTTCGCCAAGAAATATAATTTCCTACAAATACCATGAAGTTTTAAATTAATGGTGCTTGGTTCTTATTTACCGAGAAATGTTTTACCCATTACCATAAAAATGGAATTAAAAACACACCTGACTAAAGAAATGTAAAAGAGAACAGTGTATTTTGTTTGGTTTATGGACAATGATATGTATTTAAGTGACCATACATTCTTAACCTTTTCCTTGGGTGCAGTTTGAAAGTAATCTGCCTTTTACTAACCTACATTGGATGTCATGGTTGCAATCCAAATGAGTAGCATCACAACAAAAGTATCTAAAACACACATGTTGCTTAGGGCTGCAATGTTACCATAGTTACTACCAGATCAAACAACTCAGGAAAGCAGAGCCACTAGGTCTTTCAACGTGCAGAAATTCAGCAAGTTTCTTCGTTTGGGGGCTTTTCCAATGGGTCTTGTGTTGTTCCTTCATCTTTATTTTTTACATCTAAAAAAATAAACAATTTTCATTCATATATAGAATATACTAAACTATATTTTGTATTATATTGGAATAAAACAGTTGGTTTTTCCTTTATGCACCCCAGTCATTTTCTGCTTGATTAGGACATACTTTGGCATCAGTCCAGACATGGAAACTACACAAAGAAAAGGCAGACCTCAGCTTTGTGTTTTTCTTAGCAACTGGAAACTGTTCATTTTTAAACCCTTAATAGTATTTGTACTTAGCTCATGAACAAAAAGGTAGGCCTTACATCTACTCATTTATAGCTTTGTTAATAAAATATCGTTATGCCATCTAACTTTAATTAGGCCTTTTACATTAACAAGTAACTTCTCTACCTCACTAGTTGAGGATGGTCCTTCAATAGCTACATCATGTTCTGATAACCATACAGTAGCCCCCTTTATCCTTGGTTTCAATTTCAATTTCCGTTAACCACGATCCAAAATTATTAAGTGGAAAATTCCAGATATAAACAATTCATGAGTTATAAACTACACATCGTTCTGAGAAACGTGATGAAATCTCATGCCATCCCGCTCCATTCCACCTGGGACATACTCATCCCTTTGTCCAACATCTCCACACTCTACACGCTCCTGCCTGTTTGTTATGTAGTAGCCCTCTCAGTTATCTGATTGACCCTTGAGGTATCAGAGTGCTTGTGGTCAAGTAACCTTGATTTTACTTAAAATAGCCCCAAAGGCATTCACATAATTTTTATAACAGTATATGGTTGGAATTGTCCTATTATATTAAGTTACTGTTGTTAATATCTGACTGCGTCTAATTTATAAATTAAACTTTACCATAGGTATGTATGTACACAAGAAAACATAGTCCATGTAGGGTTTGGTATTACCTGCGATTTCAGGAATCCACCGGGGGTTTTTGGAACATATTCCCTGCCCATATTGGGGGCTACCATATGACATTTTCAAACTTCAAAGGCCAAAAACATTACACATATTTTTATTTTCTTTTTGTTTCTTCCATCTTTCCTTTCATCATATAATAATCTATGTGTATATTTTTTTTATTTTTACCTGTAGTGTCCCATATGAGAAATGCAATAACCTTTGGAAAAAGGTAAGGTAACCATGAGACTCCAGGATCTGACCACAGTCCCCAGCCTAGCAAGGATATATGTATTTCAGAAGGATCAAACCAGGAATATTTGTAACTTTACCAGGTAACAAATAACCTCCTGAGGCAAAAAACCAAAAGCCCTCTTTCGGTGCTCGCATGAGTGGGGTAAATGTGCAGAAGCTTCTAGCTCTCTCTTGCCTCATCGATACCAGGAATAAATTTCTACACGTACACTGGAGTCCACATATAACATGGGGCACAAGGTTTTTTAGTAATGACTTGGAACTACAATTATCTTTAACCTCTATGAATGTTTTTAAATGAAGAGACTCTTTTAAAACTGTACTGAAATTATCATTATGTTTATTTTCAGAAGACTAAACTCTGGAAGCTATATAAACTTTATGTAAGAAATGGGGGAAAAGACCCAACATTTTCCTTCATTGGTCTGCCAGCTTTCCTTTTTTCTTAATTCAACTTTTCTACTAGTTGAAGAACGATCACCTCTTATACAAATATTCACCTTAAAGATGTCCTCTCTAGTTGATAATAAACTTATTCTTAGAGAAATAGATAGGCTTATAGAATATAGCAGTGAAGCAAAAGCTTGCAAAGTAATTTGTCAATGGGTGGCAGAAGGAAAATTATTTTATTTCTGAGTACTTCTAAATAAACGTTGTAAGCTTATTAAGGGAAGAAACCATATTCATTCACCTTTTACTCCCAATCACTAGCAGTGTGCATGACTATATGTAGCCAATGAATAAATACATGTTTAGTTTCCATGCACACACCATGACATAAAAAGATAAAATTGCCCACTTTCGGAAAGCCTGAAAAATCTACTTAGCCTTAAATAAAAGCGGAGAGGTTTTAAGAAACAGTCAGAAAAAAGAGCACTTCTAACTAGCTAAAAGGGAGAATGTTTCACAGGAAAGGATTGATTAAATAGAAAGAAGGCTGCTGACTTTAAGAGAATTTTTCTGTTACCTTCCTTTATGGAGAGAGCCTCCAGTTTGAGAGGCAACTCTGAGGTTCCGCCCGTCCCTGCTGAACTTTGGATGTCTGGAACGGCATTCCGGCGGCCTGTCCTTGCTGAAGATGCAAAATTGCTGACCACAGGCTCCACATCAGTCATTTTTGATGAATCTGTCCTCATAGCAACATCTACAAGTAGAATGTGCACATGAAGAAGAGGATAAACCTATTCTGAGGTAAATGTTCACAATGGATGCCGAAAGGCAAGGCTTCATCAAAAACACAACAGGTTTGAGAATCTAATCATTGATCATACTCGGCATCTATGTCTACTGTTACTGTCCTGGGACTTCCCTTTACATATTCACACCTTCCTGAATGGAGCAGGGAGTTCTCAGTGTCAGCCAGATTGCTATAAATAATTCCGGAGCCAAAAGAGCCACTTGGACGCTTTAGGGTGCAGTAATCTCTTGCCTTTTGTTCTGCTTTTCTATGGACGACAGATCAGCCAAATGAGACCTTGGAAGGAAATGAAAACTGACTTGTTTGGCCACTTCTGTAGAGATTCTGCCTGCCAGTATTTGCCTGTGGTAGTTGTTCAGGATGAAACCAAGTCACTATAATTTGTGGGGACAAAACAACACACACGCTGGTCCCACTCTTTAGAAATAAGAAATTCAACTTTATCTCAAAGGCTTTTTACTCCAGTGATGGTTGTGTTATTTCTATCTGTTCTCGTCTAGGACCTAATTTTCAATACTGCATGTTCACGTTGGGGAGAGTAGGACCTGTTTTACCTCTTCTTGCCTTGAAGTAGACATGGTAATTACTCGTGCTTTCCTAAGCATCCTTTATCTTCTTAGCAATTGTCTGCCTCTATAAAAGGATTCTCAAGAGATCATTCATTAGACAGGGAGAGAGGTAGCAGATATTGCTATTTTAAAACTAACCCTCTTTCATATGATGTTTTCTAATGTATCTTACCTAAGAAGTCCACATTGAATAGTATCTCAAAAGCAACAGGAGCAAGAGCAAACTTTATTGAGAACCTATTCAGTGTTAGGCTCTCAGCTGAGCATTGAGAGAACCAAGGCATGACATACTTTGTTTTTAGGGGACTTGTACTTTCGAAGGGGAGAAAAAAGGAATACGTGAAGGAGAGATAACATCATATCACTGAATGTGCTGAGTATCAACCAAAGGATGGAGAAAATCATCACTGGTGGTGCTTGAGAGCAGAAATACTGGGGGTGCCAAAAAAAGGTACACATTTTAAGAGACGTTATCTATGTATTATTTTTTGAAGTTGAATTGAATTATGGTAGCAATGTTTAAGTATGACGTTGACTCAAAAAATGGTGTTAATCAAATGAATGCTGGTGTCATTCATTGTATTACAATTTTAATACAATTTTTTCCTTTCTTAAAATGTGTATACATTTTTTTGGCAGCCTCTGTATGTGCACCTTGGCCTACACAAAGCAAACCAAACTTTTCACTGTAGTTGGAAGGGAGCCCTTTAGAATCGATTAACTTCATTTAGGAATACTAAAAATGAAGGGAAATATGGTGCATTTGGTTTTAGAAACGCAACTCTTTTTGTCCATAGCACCCAAGACATGCAGGCTGAGCTTATTGTGGGCCTCAGGAGTCATCTAGGCTACTTGTCCAGAGATTTTCATCTTTCCAGGAATCATGGAAAATTTGAGAACAATGCTAGATTTTCAGACACAATTTTGGAATCAATTAGACTTCTCTTTAGTACTGGCCAACTATCCGGCACTGATAGACAGCATAGAGTAATGTAAAGAGTACTGGACTATCAGTTTAAAAAAAACTCAGTATACACTTCCAAGATGATATTGATCAATCCATTTAATTTCTCTGAGTCACGGTTCCTGCCTTATATATGTATAAAAAATAGTCTGACTGATTCACAGGATTCTTGTGAAGAACTAATGACATAAAAGATATAGAAACTCTCTGCAACTATAAAATCATACGGTTGGTTATTGACATCATTGTTCATGTCTCGTTAAGTTTCATTTACTCTTCCCCGTTCCTCTGTCTCCCCTTTAATCCTAAGAAGAAATATCTTCTCACTGGAAGACCTCTTGAGTTTTCTAAGAGGGAAACCAGCCTTTATTCAATACGACATAAGCATTTTCATATTTATTGTCTCATTTAAACCACCCAATAATCCTACGATGTAGTGAGGAAAAACCCTCACTCTATGGATATGGAAGTTAGGGCCATCGACATGGAAGAAGAAATCCTGGGCTCCAAGTTGAGTTTAAGGTTTCTTTGCTGCTGGCTGCTATTGTGGACGTGTTTGCTTTTGTCTTTATATTACTATTTCAGGCATAGATTTTCTAAAATAGCCCTTTTCCATTGATTGGTGTGAGGAAACAAGCTCATCACAAAACTGAAAGTTTGTCAGTGATACTCATTAACTACCGTTGTAAGATGAAAAACAGAACTGGATATGCGGGAGGCAAAGCAACACACTGCGTTCCTCTGGAGCTTTACTTGGTCATTTCCCAACTCTCACTCATCTTCCTTTCAGAGCCTGCACTGATGCTGAGTGACCAGGATGTCATGCTCCACCACAAGCTGGACAATTCACCCAGCCCAGCCCCCCAGGGCTGTGGGGAGAGGAAGCTTTCTACAGAGAAAAGTCATCCGATCTTCCTGACAGAATGTATCAGTGAATTTAGAGATCGCCGTCAGGAACATTTGAACCCAGCGGGTGATTCTTGACTGGGCTCTTTTAATTCCCTGGCAAGAAGATTCATATATATATATATATATGTGTGTATACACATACATATATATATGTAATGTTATGGAACATTATACAGCTATTATACAGCTGTTGTAAAGAATGTGCCAAATCCAGTTAGATCTACCTATGAAGATGTGCCCGTGACACATTGTGAAATAAAGCAAGCTTAAAAAGTCATATTTACAGTGTTGGGGGAAAGGGGAAAAAAGTAATGAATATAATGTGATTTATAAAAAGAATAAAACTCTTAGTTGGGAATGTGAGAGAACAAGGAGAATATTAACCATTTTTGGAAACTTCTTAAATATTATCGTTTAACTTGTAATAATGAGCATATAGCACTCCTGTAATTTAAAAGAGTTAAAACACATTCACCTGGCAAAATTATGAATACACAGATATTCTAGCCAGAAAGGCTCTAAAAATAACATTTTGACAATTTAACCAAAAATAGAATATCTTTAAGTGAAAGCCCCTCTGTCCTCCAAATAGCCATCTGTTCTTATCCTATGCAACAATGGTTGCCTACGTTTGATATTTTAAAGAGATAATATATATGAGAATTACTTTCTTCAAATGTTTTGTGACATTTAAAAAACTATGTAACCTATAGGAAGTTGAGGGAACACTGCTAAGAAAAACAAAAGAGAGATTAACTTGCAGATTCATTTTCTGGGATTAAAAAGCTAATTTAATTAGGTTTATGTTTGCTAACCAAGGCAGATGACTCACTAGCAACTCTTCCTTGTTTCTTTTACAGAATTAGCAGAAAAATCCGGATGAGTTCTGCTTTGTCAACTGTGGCTGTTTACAGGAGCTGAAACCGTTTGGACATTTGGAGATTTCGCAGAAGTCCTTGCGTACCCAGAGCACGGTAACACGATTTACATTGCCTGGGACACACTTCCATCTCTATTGAAAATACACAATTTTCAGGATGCCTTAACAAAAGACCATTACACAGTCATGTATACACACACATCAGCATCTCTGCAGTCCCTGAAATACTGAAAATGCAACACCAGCACCCTTGAAGAGGACAAAGATGTCCAAGCCAAATGGAGCACCGAAGGAATGTGTATTAAAAACAACAAAAATCACTAGTCAGCTTCCAGTGGGTTCAAACGAGCTTGCTAAGAAAAGTGTATGTTAGTATAAGTATACTTATAATAGACATTTTTGTAACCTCTTTCCCTTCTAACGGAGACAACCCAGTTTCTTAGCTCACACTCATTCTTTTCTGAAGCTTCCTTACTTGAAACCAAGTCTGCAAGGAGGTGGACAGCTTTTCTAATCTATGGATCCAGATCACTCACTCCATCTCCTACAGTGAAACCACTACTTATTCTGCATATAGGACTTGAAATAAACGTCTTACTCGCTAAATCAGTTCTCTGAAGGTTTAGTTCTTATGCTGTCTGAAAAAAAAAAACAACACAAAGAAACAACTAAAAAAGGAAGAGTATGCATTTTGGAAAGTCAGTGTTTTTCCTAGCCAAAAGTCAGAGAGAAAGAGACAGAGACACATACCCTGGTTTCATTGATAACAAATACTTCATCTGTCTCTCTCCAGCTTTCAATGTCTTAGCATAAGAGCTTACACTAGATTTCTTCAGTTCTCTGCCTACAGATCATTATTTTGCATGATTCTCTGTCTGGAGCATAGAAACCTCTTTCAAACAAGGCAGAAGAACTATAACAATTGACACCTAGTGTGGACCAACACAAACAGATAATTATTTATTTATCCAGTCAACATTTATAGAGCTCCTACTAAATTATCAAGTGTCAGGCTTTGTGCTAGGCCCACAGGCTACAAAAAGGAACCCACAGTCTGGTGAGATCAAACACATTCTGATATTTTCATTTACTTTTATTGAACTCAAATCCTATTCTTTGCAAATTAAGTAAGAGTATCCACCTCTAAAATGCAAATCCTTAAACACATTTCCTGTTCACCTTAAGCATCAAGGGCATTTTAGGCTAAACAGAGCTTTCCTGAAATATGTATATATGGATAAAAATTATTTTTTTAAAACTTAAAGACCTTCCTCTTTTTAAAAATCCCCTCACATATGCTGTTTCTGTGCCTCAAGTATAAGCCAAAGAAAATTCTACCTTTTGTCTGTTGACACATAATTTTTTTCATGCTTAGATTCTTACTTGATCATGATTTAAACAGACCCCTCAACATATAATTGGTAGGCATATGGAAGCTATTTTTACCACAGAAAATGTTTGACAGTTTAAAACTATAAAATTCAAATGCAAAGTCAATAGATTTTCCAATAATCTTCCAGGTAAAGTGACGAGCACATCTGAATTACCTCTCCAGCACAATGACACCTGTATACTAAGATGACAAGAATAATAATATGGACTTATAATAATATAGACTGATGTGAATAAAGATAAAAAAAATTAACTGCATTAAACCATGTAACCCACTTGAGTGTGGGGGTCACATCTGACTGGTCATCGTACTCTCTTTAGTTTCCTGCCGGAAAAATCTAACGCCTTCCATACAGGATTGTGGGAAGTTGGCTTGCCACAGGGCTTCCTTCCCCTCACCCCTTGCAGCTTCCCAAAAGAACCATTAAACTTTTGCCATTATTGCAGGATTTCCAATTTGAAAGGACCATACATAGTCCAACCTTCCAGACCCACAAAGCACATCCAGTTTGTGTCAAAATTGTTCCTAAGTTCAGAAAGTACTTTCTGCCATTACTGTGACTTTCCGTGCTCCTCTCCAAAGCACCTTTCCCTATTTATTAGTACATTATCTTGGGTGTATGCGTGAGGTATACTGAGTAGTATCCATGACACAGTGATATTTTCAGTTCTCCTTTAAGTAAGAATAATTCTAAATAGTTTATAACCCACGTCAGAGAGCATCCCTCCGACCTTACATCTTACATAGTTTTGTCTTTTCACCTCCCACCTACCTTTTTAGTTCTATCTTTCTGAGTGATCAGAATTGAGAGGATTTAGCATGAATTGGAAGGAAACGTTCTTATTCTTTTTTTCCCCATTTACCTTAAATCCTGCCTGTACTCTTTCATTCTCATTTATTTCTCACATTAACCTTTCTAATCAGTGACTCAAATATCATTGTGTTCTTATTTGATTGAGCTTCTGGAGCTTAATTAAGGAAGTATTTGGATTCAGATGAAAAACTATCTAACACCAAATCTGTGCAAAATACCATGCTGGTTACTATGGGATTTGCCACAAAAGCAAGCACTTCCACTGCCTCAACCAGAGAGAGCTGGGAAGGATGATGGCCAGGCAGCTCCCACCCTGCACAGAGGAGGGAGTGCTGAATTCCAAAAGAGAAAATGGGGCAGGGCTGCCTAGGGAACATAGCATTTGAGTGGGGTCCCAGAGCATGAGTAAGCAAATTCCAGTGAAAGACTGCTCTCAGACCATCCACTTCTCATCTTTGCCCTTCTCCACTGTTTTGGACACAAAGTGGTCCTGTTTTTCAAAAGGCACACAAAGACTCTCCTCAAGTTCACAAAAGCCCAAGAACTGAATTTGTGCTAGTGAGAAAATGATACAATTTTGAGGTTCATATGGTCTGCTCGGACACTTTCCATCTCACAACGAACACAGCCTGTCTGTGCAGGGAGGTTTAAAGGCAAGGCCTGAAAAGTCAGTTCCTTTTATTCATCAGACCATGGTTTTAAAATGTCAAGTGACTCTTGATGACATCAGTAGGAAGGAGATAAGAGGAAGTTAACTCTGACCAACGTGGTCACAGTAGAAATAACTTTGTATTCCTCTGTCTGGTACAGGGACTGCAACATAGTTGCCTAATAAATTTAATAAATTTTTAACCTGAGGAAAGAGTGAAAATAGGGAATATACAAAATGGAGTCATTTTAACCAAGCTGCTAAAATTAACATTATCAAGGTTGAGGTATAAGGAAAGACTCCATTCTTGTTCTAATTCACCTGGGAACTTAAACTTTTTTGAACTTTCCAGTCCTGCATCAATGCCTGGACGTACTCCTGGACCTCCATGTATCCCTCTAGTTACCTCCTGAAGGACTTACACACATATTCACCTGACATCCATTATCCAGACCACCGAGAGGTAACCAGACTCCGTGCACCCATCTTCCGCATAACTTGGCCTCCGTCATCCTGCCTGCCTGCCTGCCATCTGACTGAAAACCACACTGGGCAACACTAGGGGGAAGAGTGCAGGACTGATGATTCTCAAGAATGTACTTTTTACTCTAAGAACTTTTAACTTTTTTTTTCTTTTTTGGAACACGTCTGGGTTTTTGCAGAGCTATGTTTCCAGTTTGAAAATTCCAAGACCCTGGAATAGATCTTTACATATCATTTATTCCTAGCAAAGCCTCCTGACTTTTTTTGTTTGTTTGACAAAGCAATACCTGATACCTACAAATTATGAGCAGGCAAACATAGTCGGTGAAAGTGCTTTTAACTAGTAATACCTTTAATAAAAACGGAAAGCTTAATTCTTAAATATTAAAATGAATCTTATGTTAACGTTAAAATAGTTCTGGAGGCAGAGCAGTAGTTAATGCAAAAACTCTTCCAGATCCACCCTCACTGGGGCATCTGGATAGTTATACTCTTCAGACACCAGCCCTCTCTGGATCCATAAACATTAAAGTGTGAACAGACTTGGCAACCTGGTCAGTTACATACATTGATCAGCTTTCCCTTATACAATATACAATCCTTTAATACTTTAAATAAACCAGATCCTATAGTTTTAAACTTATTCAAATAATTTTCCTTTACCATTTTCATTCTCAACAAGGGGAAAAATAAAGCTCTTTATCCTCTGAGCTTATTTTCTTTGCCTACAATTATTATTGAGAGTGATACACCTAGGACAAAAAAAGAGTCCTGTAATTACTGTTCCAGTGTAAAGGTAATTCACAGCAATAGCTTATGCATGGCCACTTTATTATTTATTTATTTATTTATTTATTTATTTATTTATTTATTTATTTATTTATTTATTTTTAAGGAGGGCACAGCTCACAGTGGCCCACGTGGGGATCGAATCGGCAGCTTTGGTGTTACCATCACTACGCTCTTACCAACTGAGCTAATCAGCCAACTCCTTAATTACAGCCACTTTGAATTGCATACTTTTATTTTTAAAAAACTTATAATTTATATATGCTTTTCTGTCTTCTAAAGGAGAATGCAGTGTGATGAAAAACAACAGAACTATTTTTACTGACAAAAATTTAAACATGTAAATGTGTTCCCTAACATCAAAGCAATTACTTTAGGAACCTACATATTTATTCCACTTCTCAAAATATTTTTGTGACTCCATCTGTGCAACTAAATTTATATTCATATATAATATAAAGATAGAAAAATACTGTATTTAAAGTATAACATTATATTTTGCAATAAACTGTTTGTAATTAAAAATTGCATGTCCCAACACCGTACATAGTTATTACAGCATATAGTGTCAGGCGTGGTATTAGCTGGGTACTAGATTTATCAGTGTGATCACTCCATTGTACACCTGAAACTAATATAATATTCTATATCAACTCTAATTGAAAAATAAAAATAGTAATTTTTTAAAAACTGCCCCATTTGATTACCCATCTCTTTGTACTAAGAATGCCTTCAGTTTCTTTTGAAAGCCTCCTTAAGTAATTTAGATTTGCATATTTTCAGAAGAAAAGTATTTCAAGTGAAGAGTTCAAAGGAGAGCTTTAAGCAATGGCAATACTGAACTGCGTACATTAACACACCCTTGGGATGACAGCCCTTAAATTAATTCTCATGTCTGTAAAGCAGTCCATATGGAGCAACAGAAAGTTTGGTCGAGTAAAAGTGAGCATTCCTGAAGTGGAAATCTTCATTGCTTTCTAATACACTTCTGACTTCCTACAAGACTTCTTTGTTAATTAAGTTTCCACATTTATCAAAAGTAGGATTAATATTACCTGGTTTATTACCTTACAACCAAGCAAACTAATGGATATATATGTGGTCAGTTAACCACCATACAAATGAAATTTGTTAAGAAATTAGTCATATTAATTTATAGGCACTATACTAGATTATCATCATAAAAATCAATGTTCCTATTAAACTGGTATTGTGGCTCTAGAGACAGCCTCTGATGCTATGAGTCATAAAGACAAAAATATATTAACATAGAGATACTGCTAGAAAGTTGGTGTTCAGGAAAAAAAAAGAGCACTAAGAAAAAAATCATTTACAACCCCTCCCGGCCAACCCCCATCAACCCTCCCCAACACACACACACTGCAAACTCGGTTACCTTTCTGCAACATCGTTCCAGATAAGACACCTGTCACAGAGGACCACATCTCCCTTACACTGTTCATCAAAGTTTCTCCCTAAAGGTGAACCTTTCATATACTTTCAACAATAAATCATGTTTAAGTGTTTCTTTAATAGTTAAAATGGGATTGATATTCTTAGTTTCTTCACGATGCATGAAAAACAATTATTATTATTATTATTATTATTGGGGAATATTGGGGAACAGTGTGTTTTTCCAGGACCCATCAGCTCCAAGTCAAGTTGTTGTTTTCAATCTAGTTGTGGAAGGCGCAGCTCACTGACCCATGTGGGAATCAAACCGGTGACCTTGGTGTTATGAGCACTGCGCTCTAACCAACTGAGACAACCGGACGCCCAAAAAACAATTCTTAATCTGAGTAATAACACAATGACATAATATAGAGAGGAAAGAAGGATCACAAAATATGTGAGAGAACTCTGTTTCCTCAGTCAGGCTTGCCCTGACCACACCATTTAAAACAGCATCTCCTCCCTGTAGATCTGAGGCCCCTTACTTTGTTTCACTTTCCCCAAGGACTTAGTAGCTTTAACACATATTAAAACTTATCATGATTACACTTTTTTAAATGTCTGTTTCCCTCCGCTAGAATGTAAGCTCGACAGAGGCAGAGGTTTCTATAGGCTGTTTCACTGACGTATTCATAACACTTCGTAGGTACTCTATAAATTTGTTTACTGAATGCAACAATTATTATTCCATTTTTCTTTTTCAAAATGAATTCCTTTTTGTTTGCATGTGAAAATAATATATGCTCATTGTTGGAAAAAATGACAATCCTGAAAAGCATAAAGAAGAAAAAAACAATAGCCTTATATCTCATTATCTAGTGATAGCACTATTATAATTCTGGTGCATATCCTTCCAGAATTGTTTTCAGTGATCACATGCACAAGTGTATCACATATATATCTTATATGTATATATTTCAAAGCTAGATTATTTTATGTCATTTTATTATATCTTAAAAATAAAATCTTTTTTTAGGCCAAGATAATTCTAAATTCTTAATGAAAGGTTTGAAAAAAGAAAATTTTCTAGCAAATTAACATTTCAAGGTGTATAACTACTACATAAAAAATGCATAACCAAAGGCCAAAAACAATGGCAAAAGTAAGGGACATGGCTAAGAACTGAAGTCATTCACAAACTTTTTCTTAATTGGATAAATAAAGTTGATATATAGGTAGGATGCTTTTTTAGATGTGTACAACTTTAAAAGTTCCAGTAATCTTTTTTTTCTTCCATTTTATTAATTTAAACAAAAATTCTTTAGGATGTCTCTTAGTCCCCCTTTTTGTTTTTAAAGAGGGCACAGCTCAAAGTGGCCCATGCGGGGATCAAACTGGCAATCTTGGTGTTAGTAGCAATGCACTCTAACCAACTGAGCTAACCAGCTACTGTCTTAGTCCCTTTTTGAATGGACTTAATTTTTGTCTTTTTTTCTTCCAACTTTTACTCTAAGATAAAGGGGCCAATGATTGAGACTTTTCAAACTCTGATTTGTTTTCTAAGTTCTCTTCAGCACTTTATTTTTCTTCTCAGGAGAAGAAATTATTTTAATGTTTCATTAAGCACAAAATTCAATAAAAATCACAGCAGCAAAAATTTTTAAGTTATTTTGCAGATTTTCTGGGTCATACAGGAAGAAATTTTCCAATCAAATAACAAATAACTTCAGAGAGAAAAGTCATAGCACTAAAATATTTTTTTCATCAAATTATGTATATTGGTATTAACCTACAATTAAGTTAATTGAAGTAACATTATTTATATGGATGCATTTAATTTTTACAAATACCTTTTGTAAAAATAAGAAATTATGTTACTATAGTTATTTAATATTATATAAGTTGAATAGAAAAAAGACTTAATTAAAAATGATATCTAAAATATATTCAATAGACATAACAAATGAAAGTTCAAAAACAGAGTATACATATAATTTTAAAAATATATGCACAGAATAACATGGTAAGAAAAATATACCAAAATTTTAACAGTAGTTCTGTCTTGGTAGTATTACAAATTATTTTTATTTTCTTCTCTGACCTTTACATTTATTGTTTTCCAAATTTTCTATAATAAAATTTTTATCTGAAAAATTGCATAAACATGAGTTGAGTACACACTGTTTTAAAACACTTTAATAAGAATTAGCTCATATGATTCTGCACTGTGGGGAAGTCATTACTATATTATTTTAAAGGTGAGGACACTGAAGGTCATAAAAATGAAATGGTTTGGCAAAAGCAACCCAGTTAGCGAGAGAGACGTGACCGGAACCCATTTCATCCAACACCTCATTCATTGCTCCTTCTATCACATCTAACCAAATATCTGTTGAAAAAAAGGCTCAATCTTCACTCAACTGATTGTTTTTAGCATCTACTATATCCTTAACTCAGTGCCAGATTGTAAAGAAATAGTGCCAAAGAAGACTAAATGCTGTAATGAACACAGTGGAGGCACACAAGAAAACAGAACTCCTGGCCTTTACTCTGAAAGAATGTGTAATCTAAGTGTACAGTGAAATACAAGCATATTAAAGGAAATGTAAAACTAGAAGTCAACACGATATATTCAAGTAAGTAGTATAAATCAAAAATGCCATAAAATGTAGAAGGAAAATGGTTATTAAATTTGGGGGCGATTCAAAGAGACTCACAGAAGCTGCAGAAAACGTACTGAGCCTTAATATTTGGAAGAGATTTATACAGGTAGAAAGAAAACAAAAGGCTTAACAAGCCAGAAAAACATCTTGAGCTAAATAATCAAAATGGGAATGTAAAAGGGAAGTTCCTAACAAAGGAAAAGGAAATATCTGGATACAATGGAGTGTTATACCATGTGAAGTTGGAAAAATAAATTGGAAGTCATAATCAGAATCCAAATTGCAAAGAAAATGAATGCTATTTAAAAGGAGATTATATTTCTTACTGTGAGCACTGGGGAACCACGAAAATTTCTACACCACCTTATAAAAGTGTGTATGAGATCCATTGTCTGAAAATGGAGACTGATGTGAAGGAGAATCATTAGAAGGCTATTAAAAGGGAAAATTTGTAAGTTTGAGTATTTGTGTCTTTGATGCTCTGAAATGTCACTTATCTCTTTGGTGCTTTTTGCTTTTTGCTCCTCCTTCTGATAATTTGTTAGGATTCCTGAATTTGAGACTTTCATCGATTCTAGACAATTTTTAGGTATTACTTCTTTAAATATTACTTTTACTCTTTTCTCTATTATTTCCTGGAGAATTCCAATTAGATATATGAGAGAGATACTCTCATCCTGTTGACCATATGTCTTAATCTTTCTTTCATATTTTCCCTCTTTTTTGTTTCTCCGTGCTGCATTTTGCATAATGTCCTTTGATCCATCTTCCTATTCCTAGTTCTTTCTATCTCCATCTGTATCTAATCTACCACATACGCTATACACTAAATTTTAATTTCTAATTATTATATTTTTCATTTCTAGACAATTGTACTCCTTTTCAAGTCTGCTTCATTGTATTATAGCATCTTATCCCTTAGTCATACATAATTAAATGCCCTCATTTATTCTTTTCAAATACATTAAGACTATGTTTTAAAATTCTGTATAAATAATTCCAACATGTGAATTCTTTATAGTCTGATTTTGTTGTTTCTTGTTTCTATAGAATCTTTCTCATGGTAGCTTATTTCCTTGCATGTTTTGGTTGTGAGTTTATGTTTTTTAAAAGTCTTCCTTGAAATTACCTGAGATCTGAGTTAAAGTGTTTTCCTCTACATAAGCTCTGATTTTGCCTATCCTGGGTATCTGGGGGAACTACCAAACTGGTGAGTTTTAAGTTCTTAGCATGGAATTTATAAAACGACACTGTTTCAAACGTGTGAGGTTCTACTTTGGGTAATAAATAATCAGTAGAGACCTTTTCCCTCTTTTCCACCCTGCACAGGATCAAGGCTGACAAGTATCCTTACTGTCTTCCTTTGAAGGTTAGGGTTTTGCCATATTACCCTGTGGCTGAACATGTCACTCTTCAGCAGCAGTCTAAGCCTTCTGCTGGGGACCCAATCTGATTTTCACACCTTGAGTGGGTCTTAAATTTCTTCCCTGCCCCAAGAAAATGGCTCTTTAAAACAGAAGTTGTGAGTCACTAGGGAGCCCAGGGAAGCCTCTCAATTTGTGATTTCTCATTGAGCTTATGAGTATTCTCTTACTTATAGGGCAATATGAACATTCATTTAAAAGGAGTTTTGAAAATACCCTAGCTTTTATTTTAGAGTGTTATGTACTAGGGATTTTTAAAGGACATTTATTTAGTCTTCCACAGTACCAGAAAAGGAAGTTCTGGTTAGGGATCAATAACTTTGTATCCAAGTAATAGTGAGACATCCATTTCACTTAGCCACAAAAAAAAACACAAAAAACAAAAAAAAAAAACCAAAAAAACAAAACAAAACAAAAAAACAAAACAGATGTGCAATAATGTAACTGCATTATGCTTTAACAGAATTCATTTTAACTCACAGATCCCCATTTTTCCTTCATAACACAAAGCAGTCTTGTGATTCAAAGTAAAATCATTCACTTTCACATTAAAATGTATTCTCTCTGCTGTAAAGTTCCAACTAATTTACAGTCATTCTCAGGATTCCTTCCTCCCTGTGGTATAAGGCCTAAAATTAACTCTATCACATGCTGCCCTGACATCTAGTAAGACTGGGAGGACTTCAAAGGGCCTAATCATAACTTTCCCTCCCCACTCTGCTCCCATGGGTTAGATAAGGTGCCCTAGGCAAACAACTCTTCTTATCAAAGGGATCAGGCATGGTTCCTGCTTATTCCTGAGTAGTGGTTTTTGGTTTCAGGCCAGCCTGTGGAATTATTCAAATAAGCCAATCACATCCTCCTGTGGGATCCAGGAGGTACCACCCCCTCTTGTTGCTACAAAGTTTGCCTTCCATATCCCTTGATTATTTACTCTGTCCCTGAGTATAATCCCCATGTGGCTCTGCATGACCTACAGTCTCCTCCCTAGGCAGTGAATATATGTGCCTGATAAACAGCTGTGGATCTCATCTGTCCATTGTCAAGTGTTGTGTGTTCAGCCAGCTCCATATCCCCAGGGCAGGAATCTCTCCCTCACCAACAGGGTGAATAGGAGGTGATTCAAACTATTGATGTCACAAACCACATGACATGTCCAACCATGAATGAGGATACCTGGTCAGCTTTAATTAACTGCTCTTCGCTAACTTAACTGGTTCTGTGATATGGCTAAGGCTACCTGAGATGGAACCCCTGCTAATTGTTGACAGGCTTAAGTTATGTCCTGTGTGGTATTCTGTGGTCTTTTTGGGCCACTGCCATCTCTTTCCATCCTAAAACCCTCTTGTCTCCAAGACAAGAATTATTGTTATTTGATATTCCCTGGATTAACCAAGTGCTGTCAGGTTTATCCTGTGTTTGGCAGGTGGTCTCTGAGGGTCCCATCTGTAATGGCAATGAAAACACAGTGCCTTAACCAGTTAGAACTTCAGTTCTGCTTACCAAGGGTCAGGCCAGGTCACTGCACCTAGCCTGGTGACCATCACTGACTGCTTGGGGAAGCTACACAGACATTGCATGTACTTGTGCACCTCTGGAACAGCCCCAGAGATAGTCAGTCCTCTGTGAGGCTAATGGAAAGGAAAGAGACCACTACCCCACAGAGAATTAAGGTTGTCATCCAGGTGGTTGTTTTTTGTGCAAAGGTAATAACCTTGCTTGTCTCCTGTTTGGCTGCATCCCTTGCTGCTGTTGCTTGCGCTCTCCTGACCCCCAACGGTATTGGGGTGCACATCCATGGTGGCCTGTGGTCCAGGGGCTGATGAAAACAAGAAGGGTTGGGGAAGGAAGGGCATTTGGTGCTCAACTGCTCTCCTAATGCAAAATCCATAGTCAATGTACTTAGGCTTGTTCAGTGCTGCTGCTTACGAGCAAGCCAAACCCCTGATCGTGCAATCATGGGCCTTGGGGCCTCCATCCAAACCACAGACACAATGACTTTACTGAATATGGACCCTGATCCCAGAAAGACTAGCATCCCCTAGAGAAAGAGGAGCCATTTACAAGGAAGGCTACAAAGATCCCAAACCTTCCCTTATAACCACCCAGAAGGTCTGCACCACAGGCGATTGTGCAGACAGAAATTGAAAGCTACAACTTTACATGGCTAGAAACCCAAATTATTCTCGGGGAATTTGTATAGAGAGAGAGAGAAAGAAGAAAGGAAGCACACATGACAGAACTGATGAGGCCACAGCAGAGTATGGTTTTGACCCATTAAATCGGAGTGGTAGGCCCAGCACTGTTCCCCTGCACCGCTCTGCTGCCTACTGTATTTTGCCGTGTATAATATGCACCTTTTTGTCCAACTTTGTGAAAGAATAATAAGGATGCACATTATACACGGGCAGTACTAATTCCGTATCTATATAATGTTTTTAATTCTTTTATTTAGGCTTAGGAGTTAAAAGCATAACTCTAGAAATCAATAACGGTATCCGTATGCAAAATAATACCCTGGAATAAAATAATCTGTTTTGTTGAATTTATGATGAACTTGGAACAATGAAGAGTTCTGGGCGTTCTGTGATGCGTAAATATCATAAATTTGTTACAGGTACATAAAATGTCTTGTACCTTCTATCGGTCCTTGTGTTTTGTAATTATTTGTTACATAAAATTTCTTGCACCACAATATGTTAAAAAATAAATGCTAAAATTCCTACATAATACAAAAAACAAGTACCTAAATGTAAACAAATAAAAATTTGAATTAAAAAAATTAAAATGAAAAAATTTTTTTCCCTGAAAGTTTGGGCCAAAAACTGTGAGTGTGAATTATGCATGGCAAAATGCACTGTATGTCCCCATCGCAACAAAGATCCTAATCTTCAGAATTGTAGGGAAATACCCATGACACCCTTGAATTTCTCATTAAGAGGTAAATTCAAACCCAACGTAAGCCCACGGTCTTTAAACCATATAAATCAATCACTGCTATGAGAGAGACCCCTAACTCTGATAGTACTTATTTAAGACTCTCTGGAGGAAGAAACTTACAAATATGATAGGGATAGAGAGGATCACCTCCCCGTTCCCCCCACCACCTACTCCAAGTATATCCAGTGACAAGAACAACAGCAAGATAAACAAACAAACAAGAATGAAAAGAAAAGAAAAAAAGAAACCCTCTATCCAGGGAGAGAAAGCCAACAAAATACAACTTAAACCAATGCCTATTATATGGCCCATTGGAAATCCAAAATTTACTAAAAGAATTTATACAGCAAACAATGTCTCTGCAACATAGGCACTGAATTAACTTTCATATCTACTGAAATTCACCAACTGGCAAAACTTCATGGCCTTAACCAATACTAAGGCTAAAATTACAGTTTTACCTGGGTATCCCATTATATTTAAACATGGCATACCCCATAATGGGGGGATTTACTTGCAGTAAAATCTGAATAGAGGACAAATAGGTATGCCTCACTTTAACTATCAGAACATTTGTCTTGCTTAAATCACCCATGGTTATAGCTCTCATTACCCTAAAATATCCCATAATGCGCATGGATGCTCTGACCCAATGAAAAATAAATAAAAATTAAGTTTTTGACATTTACAAATAAGCTTGATAAAATGAGAACCTAAGAACTCCTTCCTTATCCTGTTAAAATAGTTAACACGACTATACGTAATTTAAAACAGGGTCTTCAAGAATTAACATTTGTTACATAACAGGTAACGAGTGAAGTGTGATTAACCCTAATCTTTCTCCATTTAGCAGCCCCATCCTGCCTGTTCTTAAACCTGGAACAAATCAATGGTGCCCCACCGTGGACTGCTGCAACTGTCACGCCATGGTCCCATCCCGTTAAGGCCTTACTCCCAACAATTTAATGACTGAAATTGCTGACTCCATTCAATCAGCAACTGGTGAATATTTTGCTACTACAAATCTGACTAATATGTTCTGTGCAATGCCTATTTTCAACAGCATCTTAGCCACAGTTTGCCTTTATCACTGAAGGGACACAATACACCTTTACAACAAGGCTACCCATAGATGCCTTGCCTTTCTACATACTGTGTTCCCCTGAAAATAAGACCGGGTCTTATATTAAGGTTTGCTCCAAAAGACGCATTAGGGTTTATGTTCAGGGGATGTCATCCTGAAAAATCATGCTAGGGCTTGCTTTTCCGGTTAGGTCTTATTTTCGGGGAAACATGGTAATCTTTACAGGCAAGATCTTAACTCTATGAACTTTTCTTCAGGAGCACAGGTATGACTTTATACTGATGACATCCTTCACAGAAGAGATTTGTCTGACATACTCATTGAGGTCATACAAGTACTCAAAAAGGAACTCACAAAAGGGGACTGACGATTGTCCCACACAGTGCAAGGCCTTCCCACCTCCATTAAATTCCTGAAAGGTACTTGGTCAACTAAAGGTCGCTCCATCCCTCCAACACCGCCAAAACTCAGACACTGACTCACAAAGTCTGATACAAGTCCAACATCTTTTAGTCCCTTATGAATTCTGGAGGCAACATATTCCTCATTTACCAATTTTACTTAATGTCATGGATGCTGATACTTACAAAATAGCCCAACAAAAAAGTCTCTGGAAATCTGCCCAAGTTTAAATCTACAAGCACTCCAGTTTGTGCCCTCAGAAACCTCTTTACTGAGGAGGCTTCAGTAACCTTGTCTCACGTTTCCTGGCGTCTCTGGACCGCCTATCATGGCCATAAGTTCCCCAAAGGCTTCTAATGCAAGAAGCTGCCTTCCTTGGCCTTGCACTATACATTATATTTCTGGCCACATACTAGGCTCTTCTGGAAAGATAGGCTCCAACAAACCTTGAGCCTCAGATCCTCTGTACCCAGCTCCCCATTATGCCTTGAGTTATTGAAGCAGCATCTTAATAGCTTGGCATGGTTCCTGACTCCTCCTTTCTGCAGAACGGAGTCAGATTTGGACCCTCTGGCATATTCCACCTGCAGGAGGATGTGGCCTCCCCTTCCTCAGTCCCCTGACACTCACCCCTCTCCTAGAGTCCAAGGCTGTCTGGGGAGCCCCTATGTCAAATGAGCGAGCAGCAATGGAAGTTTACACATATTACCGATGCTATCATCACAATCATACATGATGGAACTCAGTGGACAGCTGCTGCTTTTCATCCCTCAAACAGAATGCCCCCGATAAAGGAGAAAACCCGGGGGTCAGCACAATTGGCACACCTCAGGCTATCAACAATCGGCCCATCTGTACATTTTTTCAAATTCTTAGGCCATTACCTAAGAGTTGCCCTCTTTAGGGTAAAGAACTCTGAGAATCTCCTGCTTCACAGATACCCAAAATATAAATGAGGGTAACAGATTTCTCTATATACACTAAGGCCTCTCCAGGATATTCTGTATCTAGACACTACTGATAGTGACCAAGTCACCCCTCTTACTTCTCAGTATACACAGCGCTGGGCTTTTGAAGAAGGTATTCAATCAGACTTCCACCTCCCCTGGGGGCCCCAGACAGTCAGCTCCAGGCAGCCAGTTTAATTGAGAGGCTTAATGGATTCCTCAAATAATTCCTATTTAAGTCACAAAGTAGAACATTCACAACCATCCCCCGGGGGATACCCACTCTCTACACCAATGCCACACAGATCTCTCAATTGCCTTGACTGGCTTTAAATAAGGACACCTCTAAAGTTCGTGTTTTTGACAACCACCTCACTGTGTGGCCCTCTCCCTCTAGGTCAGGTGCTGATTTTGTTCCTTAAAAGTCTCAGTCATCTCAATTTAAATTGATGTCAACATTTCAAGGGGTCAATTGTGTCATAAGGCCAAACATTAAGGATTGGTATTACGTGGTACCTTGGCATTTGATAAAATATGCCTCGAATAGCATAACCCACTCTGCTCCCATGGATAAGGTCCTTTAGCCAAACAACCCTCCTTATCAAAGGCACCCAGCACAATTCCCACTCATCTCTGAGCAGCACATTTCAGTTCCCTGCCTGCCTACAGAATTACTCAAACAAGCCAATCATATCCTCCCACAGGAACCAAGAGGCACCCCACCCTCTTAGTTCTAAAGCCTGTCTCCCACAGCCCTGGCTGTCACTCTGTTCCCAAGTGCAGCCCCAGCATGGCCCTGCATGGGGTCCACCTCCCCAAGGCTATAAGTATGCATGGCTAATAAATTACTGTCAATCTCATGGGATTGCACCTATCCAGTGTCAGGTGTTGTGTTTGTAGCCACGCCCATGGACTATTTAAACCACTCTTTGACCTTCTTGATGTCATTTCAGTCACTTTCCTGTACTCCTGGGAAGTCCTGAGGTGTCACTCAGGTCCATCTGCTGAGGCACTTCTCTTCACCATTGCTTCTCGCTCTTTCTAGGGTTATACTAGACATGGAGCTTCTTTAAGATGCTCAGTTTTCCTGGAAATGAAGGAAACGTCCTCTCTACACTTGGATTTCCTAAGCCCATTTCAATTTCTAGTGTTTAATCCCCCTCTGGCTCAGCCCAGTGAGGTGGTGTCCTGGGCACCGTCCAGAAACTCAGACAATGCCCAGGGCCTCATCACATCTTGAAGTCTTCCCCCACCAGCTCGTCAAGGATTCAATGCCCTTCCAGAAACATAAAACTCCTACTGTCATCACATACTTTTTTCCCACCCTAAGATTTGTTCTCAGTTCTCCAGTCTGAGGTAGTTCAAAAAATCTTTTCTCTCAAAAAGTCAGCATATTTTCAGAGACAACTTTGACTTTCAAGACTATGGCTCTTTGTTTGCATTTGAAAAACCGATTGGAAAGTTAACTAACTTTAGTTGTAGTTTATGGGCTCCATCCCTCAGTGAAGAGTATCTAGAGAAAGCATTAAAGGAAGTATAAAGGAGTAAAGAGAATCTTAGCTGATACTTAAAATAATTATCAGCTACACACATTTAAGACAACTCCTCTTAAGTGAGCCATTATTTAGCTAGGTAGTACATTGCTTCATATACATTATTTTATTTAATCCTTACCACAAATGTCTGAGCTATGAAGTCGGGGGGATTATTATCTCCATAATTCAAATGAGATGACTAAAATTAAGTCTTCCTGATATTAAGAACTTGCACTAAATTAGGATGTAAGCCCTGTTTTCTGTGATTCCAAAATGTGGGATTTTAATCACTTTATTACATTTCCTCCATTCTAGAGTCATAGGCCCTTATAAATTTGGAAGAGACTAAAATAGCATAGAAATACCTAGGGATAAAGTTAGGGACCCAGATGCCACCTAAATTCACCTACTGTGCTATCTACCATATGCATAAATCACTTCAGCAAGAATATTTTCTTTCTTTGAACCATATACTCTTCACAGTGTTGAGCCAAACTCAAACATTGCTCAAATATTTATCTGATATGAAAACTGTAATTCAATTTTGAATCTTAAAAAGGAAGATCATATGATTGAAATAATATGCACAACTTTGATTAAAAATTGCCTTTGCTCTTTATAATTCTCATTAACTATTATATAATATACATAGTATAATTACATAATATGTGACCATACATATTCAGAAGCCTTAAAATTCTTTCACAGAATAAAATGGAAGCAAAATCCTATTGCTGTTGGTATAATCTTATCTATAATTTAATTATGGTTATCTTCAGGTATGTTAGTTTTACCTTCTAACTTATCTTCTATGTCACAACTAGCAGAATTTATTAAAAATAATGAAATATCAATATGAACTTTTGTTTCAAGATTTTTTTGGTTTAATGTTAGACTTTATTAATTGACTGATTGTTGCACTTTATCTTTGAAGTTTTTGTTAAAATATGAAAATAAGTTTGTAGTTAATGAAAAGGTATTTTCTGATAACAAAGGAAAGAGGTCCCAAAGAATGCAGCAAAAGAAGTCCACTATTAGATTCCCTGGGGATAACTGACAGTTGATGGCACTGTATTTACCAAATTTGTTAGTCACTTTTATACAGTCAGACACATAAATATGAATTTTACTGTAATATTCTGAACTTTCCTCTTGAAAACCACGATTACAATTTGGTGACCTTCTCCAAGCTGCCCTACCTATGAACACCTTGGCCCAACTGTCCTTTTAGCTCAGTAGCTGCTAAATGAGAAGGCACACTGCTTCATCCATCTGCTCTACCAGTGACCTCTTTCAATTTTTTTTTTATATAAGGTTTGGATATTTCCTTTTTATAGCTTTGCGAACATATTACATCCTGACACAAGGCAGTGTAAATTAATTCCTGTTCTGTCTTACGAGCCACTCTACAGAGAAGAACCAGATTTTTCACCCTAACACTTGATTAAATGTGGAAAGGAGAAGACAAAAAAATGAGGTCTCTGAGAAAATTATATCTCACCTATGCCAGCCTGGAGACTAACAGGGTGATTTTAAGCAAATTAGTTCTTCCTATGATTTTTAAAAAATTTAATGTGGAGAAGGAGAGAAATAAAGGAAGAGAGAGAGAGGAAGAGTGGATAAAAAGCCTATTTACCTGAAATTAATTTTATTCCAAACGAACCAGAGCAGTGTTTCCCAAACTTGCTTGATCACAAGGCTCATCTCAGCAGTCTGTAAACAATACATACCCCTACTGCCTTCCCTAGAGCCTCCCATTCAGGGGGTTTGACACCATATATATTGCAAGCACCCTAGGAGATTGTTGTTATGCAAGTTTGAAAATAGCTGAATTGGAGTTAAAGTTAGGTCAGATTCTCTTCCATTTTTCTCTAATTATATGCTGAGAAAAACATAAAGTCATAAATTATGTTGCTTCAGGGTCTAAGGGCATATTATCCCCCCAAAATGGACTATTTACTGGTCGTTTTAGCAAAATATACCAAATGCATGCACACAGCCTTGGAGATCTACTCATCCAATTTCAGACCTTATAAAAAATGTCCTTGTAGTAAATTAAAAATTACGTAAATCACAAAATTAACTTTGTCCAGACCTGCTCTATCAGGACATATACTGATGACTTGGCTACATCAGTCATCCCCTGGTCTTTTTCACCTTTCACTCTGATAATCCACCATGAAGTTCACTACTAAATCAGTTTAATATGTTGTTCGCCAAACATTCTATGTGAGTGACTTGTTTTACCCCCAGGTAAGACCAAACCCCCGGGTTTGAACAAATACGTTTGAACTGTGGACAGTGGAAAGTAGGTGTTCAATGAGTGCTTTCCAAATGAACTTCACATAGATCTGACACAGCAATCCACATCATCTGTAGATCTTGTCTAGATAGGAAGCTTATGTCATTAAACTTGATAAAAGAGCTCTGTTGTCACATTAAGCATTGCCACATTAATTCCCTAGGTCAGCAATATGTCTGAACCCAAACCTTCCAAGTCATCCTGCCACGCTGACCCATATCACATCAGATTTTGCATTGTTATCCTTTGACATTTGATTAAGGGTGCTGAAGAATTTAGTTAGATAAATTCCCCCAAATCCATCATAATTACAACTGAAACAAATACTAAAAAGCTGATCTTGTTTGTAATAATAAAATATTAGCATAATTACAGACATTGTCAAAGATCCTCACTAGCAGGAGTAGGTGAAGAAGAAAGGAATCAAGGAAACATTGAAAATAGCAGAAAGAATTGCTCACCAAAGCTTGTTTACCCTGGAGAGTCAACCTGAGATACCAGAAGATCCCGGATCGTGTTGACTAAGATCTCTATGGGTATCTCAAAGAGATTCTAAAAAAAAATGAACTAAGAAAAAAGCATGATTGAAAATCTCATTTAATTCACCTAATATTTGGAGGGGTGGGAATCATTTATAGACGGTCATTTTTTTCACATTTTATGTATTAATTTTTAAAATAAAAATTGGATACATTTTAGGTATACAACATGATGGTGATATATATATATATATATATATATATATATATATATATATATATATTTACTACAGTCATAGATGCTCATTTTCGAATAAAAAAATCAGAAACAATTTTTCAAAATGCGATCTATCTAGACCAGCTGTTGGTCATAGGACAAATAGTGAGAATGATTATACAAAAGCAGTGAAGTAAAGGAGACAACACTGTCTGATCACTTTAGAACACATTTTAGAGCACAACTTCCTTACAACAATAAGCTCAGCCTTTGGTCAGTTGTGGACTCCCAGCCCTTTGCACCCTTTGCCGTCTTCCTTCATGAATCTCCTCTTGCTCCCCTCCCAGTCCCCCCACCCCTACTTCTGTGGACCTCCCAATGCCCTCTTCCTCTTCATCCTAGCCAAACCAGCTCTTGGAAAACATTCAATTAATTCATTCACAGGAGTATGCTCTATGTGTGGTTCTCTACAAGGAAAACTCCAGACAGTCTTAGACCAAACAAGCAAATCCTTAACAGTGCATTTCCACAAATTAGCTATGGGAAAAGGAGTGCTATTTAGGAAAGATGGGAGATTGACCTGAATTATCAACATTGTATCTTCTGCCTATTTTGAAGATTGGTGGGGGTGTTGGAGTCAAACCTGCGTTCCCAGCATCACCAACTGCACACACTGGGCAGATTTCCTAACCTCTTTGAGCCTCAGTAGCCCTAGTCCCTTTCACGCAATGTTCCCTCAATAACTGAAGTATCCCTTTGTTTTCCATTGGCAGGGTAGACAGGTTTATATAGTTTTCTTTCTATTAATTAAGTAGCTTTTACCTGTCACCTCTTTCGTTCCTCTTACCTTAAACACACAAATCTGCTTCAATCAAACCCACCTAAATTTCCCAAACATTCATCAAAAATAGCCAGGAACTAATGAGGAAAGTAGTGATCAAAGCATATTCTAATTCATTTATAAGTATTTAAAAACCAATTGGATTTACTTTTCAGACTTATAGATTAGGTGTATCCATTGGAATAACCTCAAAACTAAGAATTTTCTGAGCTAGATGGATAAAATTAACATATATATATATATATATATATATATATATATATATATATATATATATATATATATACATATTTACTTGCACTAAAAAGTGTGAGCTGAAAGAAAAACCTAATCAGTATGTATATGACAGCTGATAGCTCTTGTTTCTTTTGAATGAAGAGTGGTCTGGTTCAAGTTACCCTTGGGTCACCAGGCAATTGTCCCTGCATCTTTTAGTCTCAGAGGAGGTGACTCTTAAATTCCAAGCTACAGCCTAGAGTACCGAGGTTTTTCAGGAAACTTCAAAGCCTTGTATTCAGGGATCTGCAGGACAGTGACAATAATCATACATCACATGGTGCAGAAAGAAGAGCTTTCTGGCATTTTCAGAAGCCCCAATTATGGTTGTGAAAACAATGAAAAACAATACATATGTTCTTTTTTGTGGCTTAACCTATTTGTGTGTGTCACTTTCTCCAGCAAATCCTTAATGGAGCATGGAAAGAAAGCAGAGATGCTTATCTTCTGTTAACTTGAATAGTCTTTGTATGTTAAGGTATTGTTAATTGCCAATATTAAAATTCAAAACCTGTTTCCCAGTAAATTCTAAATCAGAAGTCTTTCTGTAGTCTTAAAATGCCATGTTTCTTTAATGTATCTTTAATTTAAGATAAACTAGTCCAGTCATAGCAAAACATTTTCTCTGAATTTTTTTTCTTTTTTCTTTTTTTTTTTTTTGGAAGCATTTGTTCAACTGAGGCCAAACTGAGGCCAAACTGAGTGGCCATTTTGCTGCTGTGTTTAGACATGAGTTAAACTCTTTTGAACCTAAGAATCATCTCTTTATTTTAATCATTTCTATAACTTCCCTCCCAGCTGCATCTGGGAAACATACGTTGACTCATTCTCATCTCTATTTCTCATATACATAGTAGTAATTGTAACTGGAAATAGAATTTTTAGTCTTTTAAAAACTGCAATTTTAAAATATTATCTGCACTCTGGCACACTCTCTCCCTTTAATTTATTTTAGTGGTAACTTCCATTTTTAAAATAAAGGGTAGGGATGGAAACATATGATTCAACTCCTAATTCTAACTTTTCACAACACATTTTTAATGACCTGTGAAGTTCAGTAACTGAGTGAAGATTAATAACTGTGTTTTATGCATTTAAAAATATATAAAAATATTTCAACAGGCTAATTTTTAAGACTGAGATGTAATGTTTTGCACAAGACACTCAAATATCTATCTGACCTTGATAAACCAGCTTCTTTTTCCTATTTTACAATTTAATGGAATTGATGCAAAGTCAAACTAATCAATGCCATTAAAGACAGTCAAAAGAAAAACAAAAAAATTGACAATCCATAGGTAACTTGGAGATACCTGAGACTTTTAGAGGTAGAAGGAACTTTAGGCATTAGCATATTAATAAACAAATAAACAAAGCAAACCTGATTTTAAAGATGAGGAAAAGGAGAACAGATTGTTGGTATGACGGTTATCTCATTAATTTCAGAATTAAGTTCAGATATCAAGTTACTGAACATCTGGACCAGTACTTATTCCACAATAATGGTGGTTCCTAATTTTTTCAAGGATAAATTCACTTTTTAATATCACATCACTTGTGAACATGGTGGATGTAATTTGTAAAGGGAAAAGGCCCAGTCTCTGGGGTAGGAGGGTGAGAGAAAAAGGTAGACCTTCTGCCAGGCCTTCATGTGCTTAGGGGAAGTTTTCTGATTGTAAAGTCTATTAGGGAAAGACATGTCTATATATTATTAACTTGAGCCCTGCTTAGAAGTCAGTCTGTGCTGTGTTCTCCTAAGGTTTTATGAAAAAAAAAAATCATTCACCCCTTTGATCAGCAAAGCTCTCTTACTTAGGAGTAGATTGTTAGAGTGGCGAAGGCTTAGTTAAATGAGAATCCCACTTTGGAATGATGAGATTCAGACAATAATAGTTACTTGCTGTTATAATTTAAAAGTTGTATTAATTGCATAACTGCCAGAATATAACAATCATAGCATGTATTGATTTATTTATATGTAGGGAGAAGGATTTTAGCCTAGATTCCAGGGAGGCAGGTCAAGATTGAAGCCACCTTGCCTGTGGAAGGTGGGTAGACACCTGAAACCTGGTGACAGGCTGGATACTAAGGAGAGAGCCAACCAGTAAGGAGACCTCTGTTAACAGGCATAATTAATGGCCTTTATTAGGAATGACGTTGACTATCCAATTCTAGGGTTCCCTTTTCTGCACTATAATTCTATCATATTATCCTCATATTTTTGGTAATGTTTACTATGCACCACAACCATTTGAGTGATATCGCTGTTTCAGGCAATAAAGGGAAGACTCTGAGGACAATCTTAAGGTAATGTAGACTAGAGAGAGCTGTAGCAGCAGCAAAAAGCTTTAGGAGATAGCCGGATATATTGAGCAAGAGACCAGAGCATCTTACCAGAACAAGTGACATGTAGTACTCAGGAAAGATTCATTCTGAGGATTCTCAGAAACACTAAGTGTAGGAAAAACAAAAAACATTGTGTTCCCTGTCGTATGAGAGCTGTAAGTACGTTTATTGAGGTTTCATGGCAAGATGATCCTGCAAAGTTGAAGAACCTAGACTTTTTTAGACATCTGTTGATTAAAAACCATAAAACAAATAAAAAATTACTATGAAATAAATATTTTAAAGAAATTAATTCTCCTTTGTATAATAATGATCTACATACATTTAAAAACCAGTAGTATATATGGTATGTGACATTATTTATTTAGACACAGATAAATGGCTTTGTGGACACCTTTAAGAATTCTTCAGAATCTAAAGAGACTAGAATCCGCATGTTGGCAAATACTGGACTACATCCTAAATCATGGCCCTAGTGGCCAGCACCCTGCCCCTGTAACAACCATAAATATCAAACATATAAGCCTTCCTCCACCTCTTTCTAATTCCATCCTTCATCCATTTAGAATTATAAACTATTCAAACTAAAAAAAGAAAGAAAAAGAAAAAGAAAAAGAAATTGTTTAGCATTCATCTAATCTAACTCCCTCAGTTGGCTCTCAGATATTGAAAGGTTAGATAACTTTGATAGTCAATGTTCAGTAGATAGTTCCGGGGCGGGGATGCAAGGGTGGTGTCTCAGCAATATATCCGGAAAATAGAATGCAAAAATCTCTCAACTAGATTACATCCCACAGTCCAATCATTTGTTCAGTCCAGCATCTTGAGAGCCAATTTTGAGCACTGACAGCCCACTTCCACTTTAGAGCTTGGGCTGAGACCTTAGTGATATCTTTCCCTAGGCCTTATCCAAGCCTCATTTGTGAGACTATGACAGTCACATGGCAGAGAATCATCCTTGAAAGGAAACAAATGAAATTTCAATCCTGAAAATTCTAAATTATTTTCGGCAAGGCTGGGATCAAAAAGTTTCATTTCATTAGCAATAAAGATGTGACATTTAAAAATAAATTATAACACATTTCCATCCTTCATTGGTACACTGACTGATGACATATTTATCGTTCTTTTATAGTTGCCATTTCCAAGTTTTAATTGCTTTGGTTTAATTGGTTTAATTAAAAAAAATGTCAATTCAGTAATTACCCCTATGCTGTTGAAATTAGCTTCACTTATTGAGCAAAACAAAACTGACTTTAGGAAAGGAAAAATAATTACAATATAATACCAGAGGAAGTACTGTATCATTGAGGTATTAAAAAACAATATTGTATAGGTCTAAAACTCGGTTTATTTTATAGGAATAAAAGAAAATGTTCATTTTTCAGTTTGAAACAGAAATATACCAAATAAATAATCAGATATAAATTAGTTAATCCAGAATCACTTTCATTTATTCATAAATCTATTATTCACTTGGAAAGTATTGAGTTCCAATTACGTGCATGGCAAAACAGTTATATGACTGCTTTTATGGAATCTAATAGGTGAGAAAAAACTTAACCCACATAAATCTATATATAAATACAAACTATGGTAAATCTTAAGTGAAAACTTTTAAGGGGTTATGTGAGTGTACCTGAACTTGAATCATTCACAATAGAAGCTGAGATATGAAAGAGTAAAAGGAGCTAGCTGGTATGAGACAGAAACAAATATTTCATACAGAGGGGAAGAGCACAGGACATTTCAAGAACTGAAGGAAAGCCAGTGTGGCCAGAGCACAGAGAAGTACAAAATGGTGTAAGATGAAGAGGATCAGATAGCAGGGTAAATCATACAGGTGTGCTAAGGATTTGGTCTATCCTAACAGCAATGGGAAGACATTGGAGGTTTTCAATCTATATTGTGGTGATCAAAATTGAACTTTAAAAAGATTCCTTTGGTTGCAGCAAATGGGATATATTTGGAAAAGAAGACGACTAAATTCATGAGATGAGTTTGGAGGCCATGGCGGTATTCCAAGTGAGAGATAATGATAAATTAGAAGGTAGAGTTTATGCCTTCAATTTAACACTCCATAAAGTCTAAAGTTATCTGTGTTCTACAAGTGACCTATTTCCACAGAATTATATGTGTCAGAGCTAAAAGGAAAGCAGAGTGATATAATAGAAGATATGGGTGCAGTAGAATGAAATACACCTGCTTAGAATTCTGGTCTGAACTTTTGGCTCCACTACTTTTCAGCTAAGGGACCTTAGGCAACGCATTAAGCTCTGTGAGCCTGAGCCTCCACACCTTTTGAGGGCAGATAATAATAATACCTCCCGCAGTTGCAAAGATTAAGTATGACAATGTGTGTGATATTCTCAGCATGTGGAAGGCCAGTTAATATTGAAGAACCCCGGGAGAGATCAGCTGGTCTCATCCCCTCGTGTTAGAGATCTTCGTCTTCCTTTTGAAACCTGTTCCTCCTCCTGTGTTTTCTTTCTCAGTGTATAGCATTATAATCCATCCAGTTGCACAAGTCAAACCCAGGAAGCATCCTTCTTCCTCACCCTGCATGATCATCAAGCCATATAAACTCTGTTCTCCAAATAGCTCTTCAATTGGTAGACTGAGTGCTCTGTTCACCCTCGTTCACTACCCCAGTTAAGGTCACCAGCCTCCCCAGGTTAGGTTACCCTCTTCGCTGATTATCCAGCCTCCATCGTGTTGCTCTCTGGTCCACTCTTTACATTGCCAAGCAAATCTCACTATCTCATCACTTCGTTCACTGTCCTTATGCCAGGAAAACGTCACCCAGTTCCTCAGCCTAACAACATCATCTACACTCTGCTGACTTCTCAGGCTGCTTCCCTTTGATGCTCCTTCCTGCTCCTGTGATCCAGCAGTTAAAAGAAACTACTCCCCAGTCAGGACTTGTAACTCTCAGGCACACTTCCCCTCACTTCCAGGTTCAGGCCACCGGATGGATTCAGTACCTCTTTGCTGGAGTACTCTCCTTCCAAAGCTTCTCTTCACCAGGTCAACAATTACTCAAAACTGAGGCCTCAATTCAGACAGCACTTTGTCTGGGACGCACTTTTCCTCCACCTACTATATCCCAGTATACAGGTCAACTTATGACACAAATTTTTTTATTTGAATGAATTGAACAAGTAGTCAAATGAGGCCTAGAGAGTCTGACTGGATTGCCAACAGTCACACAGGTTGGGAGTGATAGCATGAAAAGGGGACCCAGGTCTCCTGCCCCATGTTGCAGTATCTCTTTCTCTCCATCATGCTGACACCTGCCTTATAAACATCTATTGTATCAACTCTTCACTAAGTCTTAGAAACCTTCTCTTTGTGTAGTTTCAAAATGTTACAAATTTATACTGTGGGTTATGGCTTTGGCACCCAAAACAGACCAATGTCACTTCCTCACCAAAGCCTTCTTTGACTCCCCTAAGAAGTCGCTCAAGTGCTCCTGCAGCATTTTCCATACTAGTCCCTTCCCCATGATACTGCGAACTCATCTGAAACTAGGATCAGGCTGGATTCATCTAACATCTCTGGTACCCAGGATTGTTCTTGGGACAGAATAGTACTTAATATTTGTTGAACTTAATGGCACCCAGAAGTGAATAGTGTCCAAATAAGGACAACTAAAATAAGGACAAAAGGGGCACCATGAAAAAAAAAAGATATAAGAATAAGAAGATAGACAAAATGAGGAGTGCTCTGTCATTGAGGATTATGGAGTTTGATAAAAGGCACGGTCAGCTCTGGCTAAGAAAAACAATCAGAAAGGTAATATGGTGCCACTGGTGAAATAGGCTGCCTCTCCTGGTGAGTTCTGTTGGTTCCGTGATCATCCTGCTTCTTTTTATTCATGGCAGAGAACTGGAGTTGGAAAGGAAGAAGCTCTAACTTTCAGACAGCTGAACAGTTAAGTGGGGAAGCTGACTCACAGACCACTCTTTATGGTTCCACCTGCAAGGAAAGCACCAGCCTGCACTAGAGAAGCTGGTTTCACAGGGGTTGCAGGTTCCTAAATGGGCAGAATCAGAGCCAGTTGACTGTAATGGAAATAGAATTGAGCTAGAGGCTCAGATCATGCCCTGTGACCTTGGGAAAATCTCTGAGCCTCTGTTTCCTCTTTTGTGAAGTAACAGGTTTGAAAGACACAGTAGTCTCCAACAGTCCTTTCTTATTCAGAAATTTTGCAATTTATGGATTTACTTAAAGCAAGACATAACCAAGGGTGAGCAGTCTGGTTAATGCATGCAAATGCAGACATCCAAATGCATCCTTTTTACTCCTGTAACTTGAGCTGGACTAGCTGAAGCACATACTCCACCCCCATCCATATATGGCAAGCACAGCCAAAAGCTTCATCAATAAAAAGTTAGAGATACAGCCAGGCTGTAAAGCAGTGCTTTGCAAATATCAAAATCAGCAGGGCGACTTTTTGAAAACACAAGTTCCAAACCCTTGCTTCGTATCTGGCAAATTGGGATCAACCAAGCGGAAGCCCTAGGAATATATATATTTTTTATAAAATCCCCACGTGATGTTGATAATCAACTACTGTCATTTGGGGATGATTTTTAAAGAGAAATTAGTGTTTCTCAAAGTGTAGCCTGCAGATTACTTTCATGTGAATTATCTAAGATGCTTGTTAAAACTATCTGGGAATGTGGCCAAGAATGCACATTTAAACAATCCTTTCAGTGATTTTATAAACACCAACTTCATCCGTAAAATAGCTTATTTATGCTGACAAATGAAATAAATCATTATGTGAACAAAACTTCAAATGCATGCAGCAATATAGCAAAGAGAAAAAATTATGATTGCAGTATAGGTTTATTTCATTATTATTTAGATTGCATTATATCATCATTTTATTTAATCCCCATAGTAAACCTGTTGTTAACAGAGCAACCAAAATGCCTAGTAACATAAGCATTTGCACCCTCATTTTACTGACAAATTGAAGCATTAGAGAGGTCAGGTAACTTGCTCCAAACCACAAGATTCATAAACAGATGCACAGAACTAGAAACCAATGCCACATAATTAAGAAGCAACCTATATTGCTCCAGAGTGTGTAATTAAAAGTTCAGTACACATTCTAATTAAAGAATTTACTGAGATCTTAGCTGATGAAGCAAATTAGAAATATTCACAATTCCTGGTTGGTTTTATTAGCTACTATACAAATGTTAATGTCATTATGATAACCACATGTTAACCAAGACAAAATAACTATTGACTGCTAAGCAACAATGTTTCAGGGATTTCCTGGAATCACAAAATCATCTAAGGTAGTCATCATTTCTAGTCAAACAGCCTTCAAATACAAATATTTATAGTTGAGAAGCCCAGCCAGAACTATGCTGTCCGAGGTTTTATACATCTAGGGAGGAATCCACAGACTCTAGACTTCAGTTATCTAACTCCGCTTTACATCGTAGGCCCTAGATTATGGTATGCTCTTCAGCTCAATATGCTGACTCTTTGCTTTAGTCCTAGAATTGCACTACCTTAGACTTGAAATGTCACTGGTTCTTCTCAATTCATCTAATAAAATGTCTGTTTGTGAAAAGATATGCTAGTCATGATCTCTTGCTAAATTGAAATAGGAAGGGTCTCCCAGATTCCCCATTACTGAGTTGGGATTTAGCACAATAACAGGCATTTCATAAATATGATGAAATGGAATGTACCTTAGTTATTATGAGACCCAGCTTTATTTAAAAAAAATCACTAAAAATGTTAATGGAAAATACAAAGTTGTCCAAAGCCATTTAGCTTTTAATAGAATATAAATTCTTCCCTTTCCTGTGTTCACATCTTACCCTTTTCCTCTTCCTTCCCATGGATGTTACAGACTTTCTAAAATATGTGGAAACACAGATATTTTCATAAAGAGGAATAAATAACGAAAATGACATCAAGAAAAAGAAATTGCCAAAAAATAAATCAAACCTTCACTGGCTAAGTATGGGAAGGTTTTCTGATTGAAGTTTGATTTCTTTGTTTTTTGTTTTTTTTTGAGGGGTGATTTTATGTGTTTTTCTGTCATTCAAATTATGCATGCCAACTGAGATTGTATAGCTTAGCTATATCCTGTGTTTTACTGAAAGAGTCATTTCTTCCACAAAATCAATATCTAATTTCCTAAACAAAGAAGAAAAGTATACTTACAAATCCCTGATTGAAATACGTTGTTATTCCTAAGACAGGTTTAAGAAGAAACTCGGATAAACTTTCTTTCCTGTAAATTAAAAAAAATATATATGTATGAAGAATCAGAAAAGGTAAAAATCTAGTTAGGTTATCAAACTTTAATCATTTTGTCTGTTTTCTTTTGTTTGTTTGTTTGTTTGTTTTTGTTTTTCATTGAGTTAAAACTAGTAAATTCCATGACATCCCTGACTTTCTTGGGAAAAGCAGAATCTCCAATTCTATAATACAATTTTATACTAAAAGTTAAAAGGGGGCCGGGCCCAGTGGCTCAGGTAGTAGGAGTGCCATGTTCCTAACGTTTTGCCTGTTCAATTCCAACATGGGCCGGGGGGCTACACTCTCTTCAGCTAAGATTGTGAACAACAGCTGGAGCTGGGCTGCTGAGAGCAGCCTGAGGTCAGCGTGGGCTACTGTGTGCTGCCAGGAGCGGCGACTGACTGCCTGCGGGGGGGTGGGGGAGCGTAAGGTTCATAATACATAACACCAGCATGTGCCAGGGAGCTGTGTCCTACACAACTAGACTGAGAAACAACGGCCTGAACTGAAAGGGGGTCGGGGGTAGTCAAAAGGGCCTTACTTCAAACAACAGATATTAGTGCCTGGGAATACCAACTACAAAATGCAGTGTATAATTACTTCATTAATGCTTTTAGGGATCAATGCCAAGTTGAGAAAGTCATCCCCTAAAAATGACTGACCATTACAGCAAACATTTGTAGGCACAGAAAAATGACTGTACAGAAATACTTGGCATGACTACACCTTTCAGAGGATGTAGAAACATACCACACTTTTGGAATATGACTATAGAGAACTTTTGCATCTTTTGCAACTTTCTTAAGTGACCTGAGGCATTGTACAAATATTCTCAGCACCCACACACTGTATGATAGGAATCTAACCATCTTGCTCCTACAAACAAATAAACTATATACATATAATTCCTGTTCACAGAACAAGCCCTGTATCTCAGGGCTTAGTACCTGACACAAGAAGGGTGAAAAATACTAGGAGTATGAATAACATCAGTATTCGCATTAGCCACTCAGAGAAATAGGGCACTTTGCAAATTCCCTCTAACACTACCCTGCCAATTATTCTTCATGGACTATTCCAACAACATCCTAAATGCTTTTCTTGTACTCATTCTTGCTTCCTACAAACCCATTCTTTACACAGATTGCAGGTGGATTATTTTGAAGTATATCTACTCATGATCATTCTATGATTAATCCTTCACAGCTTCCCCATCACCTACAGGATCAAGTCAAGCCCCTTCACAGGGTGCATGGTGCTAGTCCAGGAGTCGGCCCCAGTCTACCTCCTCTTCATTTTCACCCCGTCTGACCTGCATTAATCCTAAAGCTCTGCAGGCACAGCCAGCCAGTGGCAACCTTGTGCCTTGTTCATAGTGCCCCTGTGTCTGAGGATTTTTTTGTCCTCATTCCCCTCCCTTCCCATTGGCTAACATCTATTCATCCAGTCAGGGTTAACTTGGGCACCCCTTTCCCAGAAGCCTTTTCTACCCCTACAGGCTAGATATTCTTCCTCCTCTGGGCTCTAAAACACTCCGGTACATCTCTATTATTGAAGTTATCACACATATCATAAATTTCTGATTAGTGCCTGCCTTCTCACCCCTACCTCACATATATTTTTTTTAAGTCTTTTAATGCCATGGACTGTGACTCATTCATCTTGCACAATGTTTTGCACATGGTAGGAGAAATGCAATAAATACCTGTTTTAATGTCAAGGTGTATGAGGTGTTTTTCAGATTCTGAACTGTCTGAATGCACACATTATCATCTTGAAAGAATTTAAAATCAAAAGCAGGCATTTTTTAACTTTGTTCCTATACCCAGCTTCCCATGTGCTTTTTGCTGTTCCTCTCACTCTGTATTTAGAACTGTTTCCCTTCAATTGAATCCTATTTGTTCAGGCCGAATATAAGGAACTGAGAAGAGGAAGAGAAAAATAAATGGAAAAAAAAATGATCAGATGGGAAGTAGTAATAAAAATAAAATTTTATAAACTTCAAAGTTTATGGAATATAATGTAAATATGTACCCCTAAAAAAACAAGCTTAAGAAAATATACTTTTGTAGTCCTAATGTTTTCAAACACCAGGTCTTGTCAATGATCTAGTCAAAACTGAAAAGAGGAGTCCAGTTTAAAGTCAATTAGATAAAACTAAACAGTGTTACTTGTGCCTTTAAAATGCATATTTAAAAAAATTCGTTTAATAATTTCTGCTCAAGATGGTGAAGTAAACACTGTGCTTACCTGCTCTCATGACCACATCAAAACTACAACTAAATTACAGCACAACCATCATTAAGCACTGTCTGAAGTCTAGGTGAACTGAAGTCCTACAATTAATGACATACAGAAGAAACAACCTAGAGACCGGTAGGAGGGGCAAACTGGTAGAAAGAGCTGGTCTGATACCCACATGAGACCATTAAAAATCGGGAGGAATATCTTGGCTGTGGAGGTCCCTCTCCCCACCCCCAAGGAGTGAGGGGTCACAGCCCCACACCAGGCTCCTCAACCCAGGGTTTCAGTGCCAGGAGGAGAAGTCCTCATAACTTCTGGATGCGAAAGCTAGTGGAGATTGTGGCTGAGACAAGGGAGGCTGCAGTCCTAGTCCTCTTGAAGGGCCCACAACACATCGACTCACTCGCTGATGGACTTACTTACTCTAATCTCTAGCACCAAGGCAGCAGCTCAAAAGGACTGGGACACATGGGGAGGAACTGAGTTGTCTGGCTCGAGGGTGAGGACTGGAGGGGCACTTTTCTCCTGGACGGAGGAGCTGGTGGAAGCCATTATTTCTTTGTTGAGCCCTCCCCCTCTTGGTGGGCAGATGCAGGCAGCTGCCATATCTGAGTCTCCATCAGACTGGCTAACACCCTTTGTTTGCCCCACCCAGGTGATTCCCAGAGACCCCGCCCAACCAATTTTCAGGTACACCCAAGCAGCTTCCAGTAGATTTTCAGTACAAATGGCCTGTCTTGGCTCATGCTGCAGACTTTCCTAAAATCTTTCATAAGTTCAAAAATCCCAAACAAGCAACATATGACTTCGGCATGTCCCATACCTCTTGCTGAACAGTCCTAAGCATGGCATTAGCCACAGTCAGTCTCAGTTCGTGGCTGGACATCTTGAGGTACCTCCAAGTCCAGCATGAGTGGTGGTCATCTGGATTGCTTTGTGGCTCAAGACAGCTGGCTCCAAGAAGGGGACAGGTTGTGGCTGAACTTGGCCTGTGGTGGAGTCCCTGCCAGAAAGCCCAAGGAACCAGCACCCCTGGAGCCCAGCTTCAGACTGAGCCAGAGTATCAACCAGCCACCCCAAGGATGACACACTCAAAGGGCAGACTAGGCAGGCACCAGAGCCCTGCTAAAGCAAATACTGCTCCATTGGGTCAGCCCCAGCTCAAGAGCAACTCCACTGTAGTCATAGCCAGTCCTCACAATCAATCAGCCTGAGGGTGAATTCCTCCCATTGATGTGCAAACAGGTTCACTATAACAAGTGAGCACACACAACCCACACAAGGGACACATCTGGAGCACCCGGCTGAGGTAACCAGGGAGACTGTATCACTGGGCCCCACAGCACACCTAGTACATAAGTCTACTCTACTAAGACCAGGAGGCATAGCAGCCCTAACTAATACATAGAAACAAATACAGGGAGGCAGCCAAAATGGGGAGACAAAGAAACATCTCAAATAAAAGAACAGAACAAAGCTCTGGAAAAATAACTAAACAAAATGAAGACAAGCAATCTACCAGACACAGAGTTCCAAACACTGTTTATAAGGATGCTCAGTGATCTCAGGGAGAACTTCAAGAAAGAGACAGGAAACATAAAAACAGACAGAGAACACAGAAAAGAACCAGTCAGAAATAAAGAATACAATAACTGAAATGAAGAATACATTAGAGGGAATCAACAGTAAATTAGATGAAGCAGAGGATTGAATCAAAGATTTAGAAGATATAGTAGCAGAAGACACCCAAACAGAACAGCAAAAAGAAATAACCCTCCAAAAGTGAATATAGTTTAAGGGGCATCTGAGACAACATCAAGCATACCAATATTTGCATCATAGGGGTACCAGAAGGGGAAGAGAGAGAGCAAGGAACTAAAAACTTATTTGAAGAAATAATGATGAAAAAGTTCCCTAACCCGATGAAGGAAATAGACATACAAATCCAGGGAGCACAGAGATTCCCAAACAAGATGAACTCAAAAAGGCCCATGCCAAGACACATAATAATTAAAATGCCAAAGGTTAAAGACAAAGAAAGAATCTTAAAAGCAGCAAGAGAAAAGCAGTTACTAACAAGGGAGCTCCAATAAGGCTGTCAGCTGATTTCTCAACAGAAACTTTGTAGGCCAGAAGTGACTGGCACACAATATTCAAAGTGATGAAAAGTAAGGACCTATAACCAAGATTACGCTACCCAGCAAAGCTATCATTTAGAATTGAAAGACAGATAAAGAGCTTCCCAGACAAGAAAAAGCTAAAGGAGTTCACCACCACCAAACCAGAATTACAAGGAATTTTAGATGGACTTCTTTAAGATGAAAAAAATAAAATAAAATAAAAAATATGAATAATAAAATGATAATAACTACATATCTATCAACAATTACTTTAAATGTAAATGGATTAAATTCTCCAATCAAAAGATAAGGTGGCTGAACGGATAAGAAAACAAGACCCTTACATATACTGCTTATAAGAGGCTTACTTCAAATTGAAAGACTCGGAGACTGAAAGTAAAGGGATGCAAAAAAATACTTCATGAAAATGAAAATAAAAAAAAAAAAGAAAAAAAAAGATGGCATAGCCATACAAAAAAGACAAAATAGACTTTTAAAACAAAGGCTATAAAAAGACACAATAAAGGACCCAGTAATCCCACTTCAAGGCATTTATCCAAAGAAACCCAAAACGCTACTTTGAGGGGATGTGTGCATGTATATGTTCATTGCAGCATTATTTACAACAGCCAAGATGCGGAGGCAGCCGGGGTGACTGTCGATGGATGAATGGATAAAGAGGAGGTAGTACATATATACAATAGAATATTGCTCAGCCATGGAAGGGAATGGGTTCTTGCCATCTGTGGTGGCATGGATGGACCTGGAGGGTGTTGTGCTGAGTGGAGTATTTCAGACAGAGAAAGACAGATGCAATGTGATTTTGCTTATATGTGGAATCTAAAGAACAAAACGAACAAACAAACAAAACAGAAATGAAGCCATAGATACAGAGAATATTTTAATGGCTGCCAGATGGGAGGGAGTTTTGAGGGTGGGTGAAAAAGGATAAAGAAGTACAAATTGGTTGTTACAAAGTAATCATGGGAATGTAGGTTTTGGCATAAGGAATGTAGTCAATAATACTATAATAGCTATGTATGGTGTCAGATGGCTACTAGATTTATTGGGGTGATAGATGAGAGGAGGTTGGGGGGCAGGGTGAAAAAGATGAGGGCATTAAGAAGTGAAAATTGATGGTTTCAAAACACGCATGTAGATATAAAGTAAAGCACAGGGAATATAGTCAATAATATGGTGATAATTATGTATAATGTCAGGTGGGTACTAGAGTAGTCAGAGGAATCACTTCTTAAATTATTTAAATGTCTAACCATTATGCTGTATGCCTGAAATTAATATAAAATAATATTGAATGTCAACGGTAATTGAAAAATTTAAAAAGGGAGGAAAAAAGGTGAAGGGGAACAAGAAGTTCAAATTCCAGGTATAAAATAAATAAGTCATGGGGATGTAATGTACAGCACAGGGAATATAGTGAATAATATTGTGATAGTGTGGTACTGTGTCAGATGGTTGCGGGACTTCTGGTGATGATTTCTTTAGGTATATAAATGTTGAATAATTATGGCATATACCTGAAACTAATATAACATTGTATGTTATGTATATTTTTTAAAAATCTTTAAAAAATAAAAAAATAATAAGTCCCTTTAATTTGTATACCTCTTCCATGATTAAATTTGTGTTCTTATTTTAGGAATTTCTACCTATCTCTGTTCATTGCAATAGAATCAAAAAATAAAAAAGAAATAGAAAAAGAGTAACAGTTATTTTTCCCTCTCCACTTCTTTGAAACTTATGTTACATCCAAATATACTTATGCAATAAACTTTAAAAATAATATTACATACATATTTTTGGTTACTCACACACATCAAAACTCAGATTTACAGGGGATATACTAAACCCCAATACACAAAAGACTAAAAGATAGAGAGTCTATTCATCCTTTAAATTATCAGTTATCAAAAATTTTACTAACAAAAGAGAAGTAATTCCTATAAAGCTTTCAAAAACAGTGGCATGCCCCTAACAACAAAAAAACGTTTTGAGCACATTTCTCCTATTCATGAATATTTATTTTTATAAATTATAAGTATATTAACATGTTAATATACTTATAACTACTTATATTATCAATTATAATATAATTTATATGTTATATCATAATTATCATTAATGTTAAATACATTAACAGAAATGTAAAATAAAATAAATATAGTTAGGTGCTCTACTGTGTTCTTCCTGAACTTTAGCATAGGATGCAAAATTTGAAAGACGTTGCTACTACATGAGGTCTAATTCTCTATCCATTAGCTCTCTTGGAACTGCAATTAAATCTAGAGAAATCCTGGTGATATATATGACAGCTAAGAGATATCAAAGGCAAAAACATCAGTGGTCTCACCATAGGGTGGTGCATGCCTTGCAAGAGAAGCAGATCAAGGTGTGGATAGATCATAAAAAATCCATCCCTTTTAGAAATACATGTACATTCAGAATTATGAATTAACAGAGATCTTGAAAATTTCTAGTCCAGTGATTTTCAAACTATTTTTTTCAGCTGAAGAATTTTTTTTTTCCCAAAATAAACTCTTTAGCAGATGGTCAACACACAAGATGGATATAAGCAGAACTGCTCTGGCTAATGCAGTTTCAGGGTCTGAGGCTCTCCCCATTCTTCTCTTCTTCCTCCACTTCTCCTCCTCAAGGGGTGTAGCTCGAAAACCCATGACCATATTGTCATTTTGGAGGTGAGGGTGACGGAACAGGGGCAAGCCATGTCAAGATCATGTACTAAAGTAGCTAAAATTAGTCATCCTGGGCACTTGTCCATCTTTCCTTTTGATGCCCCCGCCTTGTTTTCATGGACTGGCTTCCTTGTATATCCCGATCTGATCTCAGTTGTAAATGAAAATAATTAAACTATGATCTGATAGGATTTAAGGTAATGTTTGCTTCTAGGTTTTGGTAAATTAATAAATACTTACTTTCTCATTTAATATACATATTTTCTAAAACTTGAAAGCTTTAATGACTCAAGCAGCCAGCCACGTCAATATGTAAATAATATGCATAAAGAAGAAAGATCCAAGGCATCTCAGACACAAAACTTCAGGAAGTTGACGAAACCTCAGAAATCAAGATAAAAATATTTTAACGCAGTGCGTTTTTTCTTTTTTTCGCAAATCAAAATGAGTGCAAAAAATCTACAATGAACACAATATCAAAATTTTAAATAAAGATTTGACCCTGTACTTGTACAACTCAGCCTCTTGCACCTCACTGTAGCGCTGAACCTGGCCCAGTAACTTCTCTGAAAGAATGAAGTGCAAATATAAAAATGATGTCAGGTTAGTTGTATTATGTAAATGTCTGCCTTTGTAATACTTAGGACTGTAGAAGGAGAAGAAAATGTAGCTTGGAGAACAAGGCCCAGTCAAGGTATATGGTGTAATGTGTAGATCTTTACACCTCAATCTGTAGACTGAGGATGAGGTTAAGTTTTTTGGAAACAAATAAGAAACTAGAGAATTAGAACAAATGAGGCAGTATGTAGTCCACGTTTACACTTGAGCTGTTTTACAATTTCAATGTGCTCCTAAATCTAGTTATAGCTGCTTCAGTAAGCATTCTTTTCCATTTTTGTTTTGTTTTTAAAGTCAAATCATAGTTCCAAAATGTACAAGAACCCGAACGTTCAAAATGTCAGGTGTACATCGTCTGACTCCTAAAAGCAAATGAACCACTTCAACAGCAAGTTTTAAAAAGCTGTTCTTACGATGCATTTAACCTCTCAAGCATTACAATGGTGAAAACAACTATCAAAAGATGAGTCATTGTGACAGTAGAGAAAATGGACATCCATGAGAATGTTCTCTAGCCACAGAACCCACAAAATCTATCTTAGGATAACAAATGATTCTATGCCTGACACATAGTAGGTACTCAGAAGATAGTTACTGGATAAGTAAATGAATTAATGAATGAATGAAAATTGAAACAAAGACTGGACACAGGTAGAAAAGGACTAGATTGTAAAGAGCTTTGAAACAGAGACAGTGGGCTACTGAGCAGGGGTTTAACAAGCAAAAAAAAAGTGGCTCTTTGAAGGGAAAAAAAAGGATGAGTTGATAGTAAACAAACAGTAAATCCAACTATAAGTCTCCGGAATTAATCTTGGCATTGGACAACAAACTCCCACCAAAGGGTGAAGACACTAAAACTGGAATAAGGATGGTGTGGCAGAAACTGCCAATTGGCTCCCAAAAGCTCTTCTCCCCTTCTCTAAAAATAGAAATTTTATCTGTATACATAGCTAAGAACCATATTACCAAGTCTCCTATGTTGCTAGATATGGCCACGCAAGTGATTTTTTTTCATTTAAACATGAGCTATAAGCAGAAGTGATGTATTCCACTTCTAGGTTATACCTTAAAGAGAGGGGAGTGTGGTCCCTCCCTCCTCTTTCTGAAAACTGGACTTAAGCGACCAATGCTGGTGAGCAGTCATTCCTTATTTCCCCAGGTGGACAAGGACCGTGCCTTGGGAATGGCAAAGCAACAAGATGGAAGGAGCCTGTATCCCTAACACGGTAAAGCCATTATACCATCTCTGGATCATCTACTTGGGCCATCCATAAGACAAAACTAAACTTATATTATGTTTAATCCACTGTTATTTTTGGACTTTGTTGCAACTGCAAAACCAATGTCTTAACTAATACAAATGAATGCAAAACAAATTTCAAAATGGAAAAATCCATGAAATGTGGTGATAGGCTACAGTGAATGAAGGAGAACAATGAGCTGAAACAATTATAAGGTTTTATGTTTAGGAAACTAGGATAACAAAAATCACTAACAAAAAAATAGATGAGAAGGTGAGCTGGTGGAGATTAGATGATGGCAGTATCAGAGGGATATGTGTGGTAAGTAGTTGGAATTATAGGCCTGGAACTTAGTCAAGAGGAGAAAATTGAAAATGAAAATTAGAGTGCATTTATAGTATTGATAATTGAAAAGATGAGAACTGATAGAATCTCAAACTAGAAGACATAAGAGTGTATTAAAAACTGAATGACAAGATGTCCTCACAGAAGGCAGGAGAAGGAAGCAGTAATCAGAAAAGGAAAAAACAAAAAGAAAACCATTTTCTTAACAAGAGAAGGGTAATGATTGAAAATATGGAATAATAGAACTAACCTTAATCCAAGATGACAAAGAAATTTAAAAGGATGTTAATGTGGTCTAAATTTCTTAAATCTGTTTAATGGTCTCATGAAAAATTAAAGCAATCATTTCTTGAAATAGAAAAGCATTCATCAGAGTTCTGAACAAGCCAGGTCTCAATCATACTTTAGTTTCAATTTAAATTTCCCGAATTCCCAGACAGCAAAGAACAAACTACAGGTAATTACATCATTTTCTCCTTTCTTCTCACAACAGAGGGAGAATGAGGTGGGAGGAATACAGGGACATGGAAGCAGAAGTGTTTTGCTCCTTTCAGAAGGCTGATGTTTATAAGTGGAAATGATAAAATGAAATAAGAGTCTCGTCCCCAGATTTATTAACTTACACTCAAAGGTACAAAGGAATCAAAGGAATCTAAATTTCACATTGAAACTTTGAAGTTAATGGAAGGCTGGCAACATGGAACCCAACTGTCACTTACAAGAAGCAAGAGTTTGGAAATCTATGTCACATGTCAGATGCGTTCCCATGATTGTAAGGTCTCCAGCATTCCAGAACATTCAGGCAACATTGTTGGACCGTGCTGTCCAACAGTTTTTGTTCCCCCCACCTGGCGTTGGCAATCCAACCAGGAGGACATATCTTAGGGAGAAGACAGACCAGAAATTTCTGTTTTTCATTCCACTGTCCACTTCAGATTGATGAAGCTCACCAGGTTAGCTTTTTTGAAGATTATTTTCTCTCTAGGTTTAGCTTGCAGAATGCTCCTTAGAGCTGCCCAAGGGACATCAGGGGAAACCTCAGGGTTCTTTACCACTACATTTTCATTGAAACCAATCATAATAATTCCCTTTGGATGAAAAATTGATATTCCCCTCCTTTCCTTTGAAGAGAAGTTTGTTAGTAATCTCCTTTTCCTCCTCGCATCATTGCATTATCCATGGTCTTTAAACTGCTCCAGGGATAGTTTTTGTCCTTGTTTCTAGTGTTACATTTGAGTTTCATCATCAACCTTTTTTTAAGTTATTAATACTGGCTTGAATTTAGAATCCCACCCTCCACCCTACCCCCGCTTTTAACATAATGACCAGACATCACTGTTCATTCCTCCAAGTAACTCAGGGTGAGAAGGTCTGCCCTAAAATGATCTCTCCTTTACAATGGTTGCAAAATACCTTAGCAAAGGTTGCTGTACACCATCAAACTAGCTTGAGGGGAAAATAAACTTTTTGAGTTTTGAGTTAGTGTAAGTATAAGGGGAGTGTCCGTGTGTCGGGGCTGGGGGCTGGAGGGACTGTGTGTCATGGTACTTAGTATTCAGCATGCAAAACTGTCATATTTCACCCCCATCTGTTCTGCCCATCTTCTTAGGTGTGGCTTGTGTGGTTCTAAAATTCCTGGCATTTAGCACAGAGTCTGAAAGCCACTCTGACCATTCCGGAAAGCCCCTTTCTCTACCCTTTTACCATATGTCATATAAAAACCACAGAACCAAAGCATCAGATGAAAATTTATTATTAACTATGTACTGCTTTTTAATGTTTGCTTGCAAAGCTTCAGTGAAGGAAGTAACTTTTACATCATTCCAACAATATTAAACTTCTTAGCCTGTATTACTTTCTTGCCTATATCATAATCTCAATCAAACACTAGGAAATCAGCTCATAAGCCTTAAATGTGTCCCACGCAACTCACAACACTTAAGTAGGTACATCTGTGGCTAAAGAGAAAACTGAGGCATCACAGCTGATAAAAGAATGTTGAGGTTAATAATAAAACAGTGTTAAAATCTTAAGTACTAGCCTCCATACTGTTATATTCATACTAGCAGATTTAGATCTGGCATTCAAACATTTAGGCTCACAAAAGAAAGCCAATGAAAACTATGTTGTACAGGAAAGAAGCAAAGAGTTGCTGAGTGCTCACGATTTTCCAGATGTCTTAAACATTCTCTCACTGCATACTTACAAAAGCCCTCAGAAGCAAATAGTAATACCATTGGATGCCTGAGGTTATTGTAAAGCCAGACCCAAGCAGTGTCAAGATTTGAACCCAGGTCTGCCTAACACAAAGTCATATTGACTCAGTAATTTCAGGGCTGCTTGACTAAGTCAACCCATAGGAGCAGCAAAGAATAAATATGTGCAAAAGTAGAGTTGAGGAACTCTACTTTAGTGGTCATTTAGGATATGCCACATTTTTTTCAAAGTGGTTTTGATAAGACATCCTACTAGCATTGTATTTTAACACCAGATGCTCCATCTCCACCTCGACAAGATCAGTAACCTGTTCAAAGGAGCCTGATCTGTTTTTTAAAAAGTACAGCAATGTCCTCCAAGGCAGTTCAGGACTAGCATTAAATGTGTTGTCATCTTGCATGTTTTCCAGAAAATGATGCGACATACTCCTAGAAACAGAGGTAGGAGGTGGGAGAGGAGTACAAAAACCAATTTTAAAAATTGTTTTTGAAATAGATATTAATACAGTGTGGTGCCTCTTTGGGTAAGGCAAGACGCTCTTAAGAAATGGACATAATGACCTCTTACAAAACAATAAGCCCTTTGCACTTTAGTTCCCTCTGCACAGATAGTCTAGGGGAGCTGTAAGGGATTTTGCAATCTTAACCTTCTTGAGTCTGGTTAAGATGCAGTGTGTCAATGGTAAGAACACTGGGCAAAGTGAGCCAGACAGTCATTAAAGTTTGGTGAGAGAAAGCTAAAGCTGGGAGAGATTCTAACACCAAAGGCAGTATAACGCTATGCACACGAGCTTTGGAGCCAGACTGGCTCTAGAACGTAACAGCTATAACTCGGGCAACTTCAGCCCAACTTTCCTTAGTCACATGTGGAAATAAAATTTCTGCCTCACAGAGTGTTATGAAGATTAAATGAGACAATATCTGAAAAGTACTTAGTATAATGCCTAACACATAGTGCTTAATAAACAATAGTCATTATTAGGATGTTCTTCATATTAAAGTTCTTTGCACTTTAGAAGATTAAATGACTAGCACGAGATCACAGGCCATTTCTTTATTGGGGGGAAGTGACTATAAACTCAGCTCCATCTAAAACCAAATTTCTTCTAAATAACCAATTACCAACATAGGACCAGAAAAGGTCTGTGAAATTTTCAAATGTACTTTAATTTTTTTTCACTAATAAAATTGACTGTGTAGCCAACTCTTTTTCCTTTTCCTGATCTCCATTTCCTGTCAAAACAAAGTCTGTATGAATGCCTATGCGTTATTTTTTGGGGCTGAAGGTGTCCCTCTTACTCGTAGATCTACTTTGTCGTGATATTCTCAGTCATTGCTATTTCTTTCTCCTGTAATCTAAACACACACACACACACACACACACACACACACACACACACACACACACAAGAAATGTATTAATCGAATCTTATTCAGAGGCATGTATATTTGCTAACTATTTAATATGTTGCAGGTTTAGATGCTTCTGTTAAATAAGATACAGATTCTTAGTTTCAGCTTTTGAATGACATTAAGAAAAAATGAGAAATAGCATTTTGAGATAAATCCATTCTTAAAGGTCTTTAGAAGAGTGACTCTTGGGCACTATCTTTAAGAACAATCTCTGTGAAATAAACTGACTGAGTTAAGATTTCATACTTAGTTCATCAATAAAGACGGCTTACATGGAAATACTCATGTCCTTATTTATCTTTACTAAGGGATGCAGCCTAGCCTTATTTCTTTTTGTCATTATTGTTGTCATCATTGTCATTTTGAGGATAAAAAAACAGGTAAATGGGTCAACTAAAAAAAAAAAAAAAAAAGCTTCACTTTTCTGATTCATGATCCATCTAGACCTAGAGAGGTATTTATACCAGGGTACTGCATTAGGCTGTACAGATTGTGCACTTCATAACTGCCATTTACACTGTGGTCCAAGGAACACACACAGCTGAATTTAAAACTGTTTCCATCAGTGAAGTCCAAATCTAGAATAAAAGAGTCTTAATAACTTTCTACAATGATGTATTTTTCCCTAGACTGTTGTTTACTAGGCACACTAAATTCTTTACATTAAATATATACTTTTTTTTATTTTTAGAGATGAATTAACTTATTTAGATATGCTTTACTTCAAGACATTGTTCTATGCAAGGCAAGATTACAAATAGGACAAAAAAGAGAAAAAATTAAACAAAAATACATTTAATGTCAAAATAATCCCGTTCCTTGAATCTGAGAATGACTACATATCTCACACTTAGGCCTGTGACATTCATTACTAGCTGAATTTACACCTCCTATAACAGCACCTTGTTTATGTCAGGATTTATTTGGCTCAGAGAAAAATGGCAGATGCAGTGGTGATTCACTAAAACTAATTCTCAGTGAAGCAGCTGCTGTGCAAAGCTGTGCGTCACACATCCATCATTTGCTGATTGTCGCAGCTAGTTCAGTCACATCATCTGCTCACTCTATTGATTTTGTGGTTGTTGATATTGGGATTGCAGTATTACTGTTGTCATATCATGCGACACTCATTGAAACAACAGCATCTTGCGGGACTTCAAAAATATGAGAAAAATCCACATAATCATAAAAATCCAACCACTCTGTGAAAGAGGTGGTAAAAAGAGCATTTGTCCTAAATGTTAAGAAACTAACTGATTTTCAGCAGAATGAATCCACCCACCTCTATGTTTCTCTTAGGAGTTGGCCTCAGTCAAGCACAATCCAGCAGCATCACAAATACCAGATTTGGTGTTATGGGTTGAATTGTGTCCCCGAAAAAATACGTTGAAGTCCTAACCCCCAGTACCTGTGAATGTGATCTTATTTGGAAATAAAGTCTTTGCATATATACCAATAATAAAGATGAGGTCATACAGGAGTAGGGCAGATCCTTAATCCAATATGACTGGTATCCTTATAAAATGAGGGAAGACAATATGAAGATAGAAGCACACAGGGAGAACGTCAAATGGAGATGGAGGCAGAAATTGGAATAATGCATCTACAAGCCAAGAAATACCTGTGGCTACCAGAAGCTGGAAGAGACAAGGAAGGCCTCTCCCCTAGAGGCTTCAGAGGGAACAGCCCTGACAACACTTTGCTTTCAGACGTTTAGCCTCCAGGCTGTGAAAGACTACATTTCTGTTGTTTTAAGCAACCCCTTTTGTGGTGCTTTGTTGGCAGCCCTTTGGTGAGGGTGAAGAAATCGCTCTCCAGGGCATGGGTATAGACTGTGTTGACCTAGGGAGCCATAATGGTTGAAGAGACTCCTTTTTCGGGGCATATTTACTCAGATTAGAGAATTTCCTCCAATTAGAGCATCCTTAAGTATATAGATGATTCCTAAGATAAGTCAAGATCAGATGAATAGATCTTTAGTAGTCACACAGCAGCCTAGCCGACTGTCCCCCCGTGTCTTTCCTTGAGGAAAGAAAAGTCTGTGAGACTGTGCCTTTTTAGGACTTTGCTTATCTCTATGTTTTACACCTTATGTGTCTCTGTCTGCTCCCCTAAAGATGGTTTGCAGCCAATGACGAGTAAGATTCCCCATGGGTGGAACAACTCAAGCCAGGCGGAACTGAGTTGGGACCCCCAATGAGCTGCCTTAGAAGATACAAAAGGGAGCCTTGCCTCCCCATCCCCCCTGCCTGGGAAAAGCCATTACTGACTCTGGCTTTCCTCTCTCACCTGATTGTGAGAGAAGTCAGGAGGACAATGAAGATCAGTTCTCTCCACTTATCTCAACGGAACTGTTACAATGAGACGTGTCCCTGAGAGGGTACATACCGTAATTAAGATATCATGGGACCTTGTGCTGCAGCTGTTGACAAAGGGTGATTGGAATAAACATTTTTCTGCTATGATGTATGAGTCTCACAGACCGTGTAAGAAACAATGTTACTTTCTTATATTTGTATGAGTGTCAATAAAATCCACCAGTCGGCCCGATTCGGGGCTCCAGTGTTTCAGAACTGTGAGACCCCTGACCTTCTGAGATTTAACTGCATTAAGTCTCTGTTTGTTTCTTTCTTAAAAACTTAACCCAAAGCTGCTCCTTCTCGCACCCTCACTGCCCGTCGCTGGACGCGACAATCTTTGATTCAAAAATACACAAAAATGGTTTGAGATGAACCATATATCCCGTAACAGCTTGTATTTCTAGTGCTTCCTGGTGCTATCTTATGACCTGCTGCTATATTAACAGACACAGGGCAAAGGAAGTCAGACCGTCGTGAAGTCTGAATCACCACATTTATTCACTCCCAGAAATCCCCACACACTCAAAAGAAGACATGTATTAGAATCACTAGAGTACCTATTTCCATGAAGTTTTTCAAGGCAAAGGAAGTGGAGAAGAAATGGTACAATCAGGATAAGGGAAACAATAGAAATAGGCGTAAGAAACTGAGCTATTACACTAAACCTCCATGATGCTTTCCTTAAGCTTTTCTCTTGGAAAGTAGCAAAACATACAAACTAGACTCAGACATCCTTGAGTCATGCTAGCTCTACCACTGACTGGCTCTGTATCTTTGGGCAAGTTATACACCCTGGTTTAAATTTTGACCCACTCATTAGTAAATGAGACTAATAATTCCACCAATTTTATAAAGAAAACATTTGGTAATTATTATCATTACTAATCTCAATGCCACTTCACTCATGGGAAGAGACATTCCTCCACACCTCTGCTTTTCGTTTTTAAACCAGAAAGAAATAAAGCCAGCTGCAAAATGGGTCAGCTTTAAAAAGAAGCCATAGTGCCATAGCTTCACTTGGACTATATGCAAGTGGATGAAAAAGAGTTAATCCCTTGCAAACATTGCTGATGAGAATTTTTCCAAAATGTTCTAATCCCTTTTTCCTGTTTGGTCAATAGAAAATACAGAACATGACAATATATTTTTAATCATTGAGTCCCCTGCCATTTTTAATGGTCATTATTCTGAATATCGAATATTATTAGGATGATCTTTCTTACAAACACTGTAAACTAATAAATATACCAAAATATCATTTTATAATGTATAAAGCAAGTTCACAGCACTGAATAGATCCCCTTATAATGTCATCTTATTCTTTTGCTTCATTTTGTTTCCTATTCCATATGTGAGATTTCAGACATCTAAAAAGCCATCTATTATGCCCTAAGTCTTTTCTTCTCAAACTAAAATAAATATCAGCAATACATAGTTTGATATTTTCAAAACCTTTTCCAAATTGCTATTCAGCAGTTAAATTTTTGAACCTGAATATAGTTATTTACTTTTAAGGCTGACAAGTTTCACATTGTTGATTTCAGTTCATCATTCGGGTCTGAGATAAATATCAACTCAACAAACACCCATTCCATCTTGTGTCATCAACAAAGTTGGAAATAAAAAGCCTTTTAATATTAAAAAAAGCGATGCCTAGAACAATGCTATGGTGACTATCACTAGAGATTTTCCTCTACCTTGAAATGGGTCCATTCAAGAAAGAAAGGTAAATTTCATAGATAGATTTTGGATCTGAAGACTTAATATGTTTAATTTAGGATGGCAATACTTTCCAAATTGATCCACAAATTCAAACACAAGCCCCATCAAAATCCCAGCTTACTTTTCTGCAGAAATTGATAAACTGATTCTAAAATCCAACAGGAATATACAAAACGTAAAATAGCCAGAACACTCTTACAAAAAATCACAAAGTTGGAGGACTCACATGTCTCAATTTCAAAAGTTACTACAAAGACTTAATATGTTTAATTTAGGATGGCAATACTTTCCAAATTGATCCACAAATTCAAACACAAGCCCCATCAAAATCCCAGCTTACTTTTCTGCAGAAATTGATAAACTGATTCTAAAATCCAACAGGAATATACAAAACGTAAAATAGCCAGAACACTCTTACAAAAAATCACAAAGTTGGAGGACTCACATGTCTCAATTTCAAAAGTTACTACAAAGTTATAATAATGAAGCCAATCCCGTATGTACCCAAATGGCCCACAACTGATGAACACATAAACAAAATGTAATGTATCTTTACAATGTAATGTTATTCGGCACTAAAAAGGAATGAAGTGCTACAACATGGATGAACCTTGAAACCATTACAGCTAAATGAAAGAAAACACATGGATGGCTCCATTTATACAAAATGTCCAAAATATGCAAATTTATAGAGACAGCTTAGGCTTATGGTTTCCTAGGGCTGGTGGGGGTGGTGGCTTGGGGTAATTGGAGAGTCACAGTCAATGGTTTTAGGGTTTCTGTTTGTGGTGATAAAAATGATCTACAGTTGATTGTGATGATGGGACATGAATATACTAGAAAACACTGAATGTATACTTTAAATGGATGACTTTGATTGTGAATTACATGTCAATAAAGATATTTTCTTTTAAGTTAAATAAATTTACTGCAAAACATCCTCAGAGGATATTAAAGTTCAGTGTGGGCATCTGGGAGGAGTTAATGTGCAATATGCCAATCAAGTTATCCGTAGAGCCATTTGTATGTAAAATATTTTGAAAAACACTTTGATTGTAGATCCCAACTTGAGACTTTCTCTTTTTCCTAAACGCAGGATGTAGATTTAGGATGCCAGGATGTTACATTTAACACATTTTGTATATGTTCTACCTTTTGTAGAACATGTTTTCTTCTAAAACAGTAAGAAATGTCTGTATATTCTTCTAAAATAGTAAGAAACATCTCTATGTGTATAAATATTCAAAATATAAATATGAATGCTTTGTATATTGGAAGGGTGAGTTTTTATATTAAACGGGTGAGTTTTTATATGAATGATAATATTGATTGCAGGAAAACGTCAATCACTGACATTTTGTCCTCTATGTATTTACATCTCAGTTCCAAATCTGTTTTATTGAAGAAGCCACACATTTCAATATGAAAACATGCTCTCGTTGGCCACTTAATAATAGACATAATCATCCTTTACACCATAAAATGACATGGAAAGGGGGTTGCCTCATTTTATTCTGATCAAGTATTTGTGCTTAATGAAACAGGAATTTTTTAGCATAAGTAACCATATGCTTATTTAATTCCAAGATATTCATGCCTTTTATGCTTTCCAGTGATTATCATTCTAAACATGCAGTCTAAGCAAGGAGGACATGAGTGGTTTAGTTTATAAGAGAACAGATCAGAACTATAGAATTCTAGAGTTGGAAGGTGCCTTAGAGAAGAATACATTTAAGTCTTTAATCTCAATTCTCTAATTTCAGAATTGAGGCCTCAATTGCTGTAGTCTCTGAATGAGTTGCCAAGATGAAGAGTAGAGGCAGAATTAGAAACCAGGTCTTCTGAGATCCTCCCCAGTGTTCTTTTCTCTACATCATATTGTCTTTCAATACATAAGGCAACATGGGCTTCTTTGCTCTTGACCATGTTGTCAAAAACAATGAATATGCATGAAAGTATGATAAACCCACCATGTTTCCTGGGGCTTTTTCTCATGCATGTCAGCGTCCTCTAGGTTCTGCTGTGTTCAGAAAACACTTGCAGATGATTCAGTGCTTGGTCTTCTCATTCATTCAGAAATTTTTTTGACATTTCTAGTTTATTTGTAAAGAAAAACTAAAGTACAGAATTAATTTTCATGCTCTTTCAGAATATTTTAATATTGTGCTACACAGGATAAATGTTTTCATTTTTTCTTTTTAATTTGTGCAGCTCTTTCTATTGACTGTCATTCTCTGTGTCTTTTTACAGAAAAGTTTCTTGGTTTTAAGTTTTTTTCTTTATTTGTATACTCTAAAGATAGCATAAGGAGAAATCTCTGAGCTAATAGATTAACAAATCTTCACTTCTGGAATTACAAATTCCTCTCCTGCCACTTCACTAAATCAATTCTAGTCACATACATGGACAACATTACCCAAAAAATGTTTCCTAAATTAGAATTTCAGATGCTAGTTAAGAATATATCTCCCTTCAAACAGTGCAATTCTTGCCATAATAATTCTTGCTTAGTGATGACAGAATAATGTTTTCCTTTACTGAGTTAAAGCTTATTCAGTGGTTAGGTAGAAAAGAAATACCAAGTACCTATAGATAAAACATGTAACAGGCAATGGTCGTGCAGGATGATTTCCTACTTAGTTTGATTTATCAATAGATTCATATTTCAAAATGTTTTTTAAAAGCATAGCTAAATTTTGCATAACCTCTGAGGGAAACAGCATGGTAAGGGCTGAATATTCCTGATGCCAATAATTTTGAAAATATGTACTAACTCTCTAGCTATAAATTTAAGAACACATTCAAGTGTATTTTATGTGTGTATATAAAACCTCATTAATTTTGTTACGTAAATTAATGGAGTAAATAAAATTCTAATGTGAGGTAGAGATCTTCAAACTCATCAATAAAAAAGTTATTGTAAAGTATTTAGAAGTATCCATTTCCATGTAAATAATATGCAAATAAAAGCATCTTTATTCATTTGAAAACTCCATCTGACTTCTATGTGGTAATATCAAGCCTTTTGTTCCTCATGAAAAAAATTGCTTTGATTAAAAATATTAAATAATTCAAGCCTACTATTTAATATTATTATAAAATGTTAGTTCCATTAGGCTATGATTCTATTGCATTCAAAACTATGTCTCCAGTATCTAGAAGAGTGCCAGGCAGATGGTAAGTAGATGCTTAATAAAATGTCAAATGAATATTAAATAAATGAAAAACTGTAATTGTTAATATAAATATCTAACATTACCAAGTGCTTCAAATTTTCTAGGAACTATGCCAAACTCTCTATTTTGTTGCTTTTCATCCTCAAATAGCCCTATTGGAGAGGAACCACTGTCATCTCCATTTTATAGATGAAACTCAGTTCAATGAGGCTAAGTAAATACAAAAGGTTGCCCATTCAGAAAGGTTGAGTATTTAACCAAGTTCTCCCTGATTGCAGAGCCTGAGCTTAAACCCTACTCTGCATAATAGTAATACTACTAATAATATTAGCAATGATATAATAATAATAATGATAGTAATAATAATAATAATAATATTGCAGAGCCATCCCTGCATGCTATATATGATTTTAAGCCTCATATATCTTAACTCATCTAATCTTAACAATCTTATAAATCAGATATTACTATCCCCAATTTACAGATGAGCACAAAGTATGCTATTATGGTTTTCCCTCAATTATTTTCAATTATTAGGCTTGTTTTTGTTATGGTCCTTTTTTGAGTAATAAACCAAAGAATAAAGGTATAATTTTGGTCTTCCCCAAATATTTGGTTCCAAGTCCTACTTTTGGTGGGACCCTGATTAACCAATAAACATATAATAAAAATAACTTCTACTGAGCAACTGAAATATGCTAGTCAACTAAAATGAATTATTATCATAGTCCTCTTAACATCCTCAAGATAGATATGATTATCTTCATTTCAATGTGGAGAAAACTGAAGCTGGGTAAGGTTGCCCAAGCCACAAGCTAGTTGGTGTCAGGGTCAAGATTCAAACTCAGGTGTTGAGTCCAATCCAAACACACTAACCAATTATTACTGGTGCTGCTCATTTTCTGGAGATAAAGATTTTCCTAGACCTTTGGCAAAGTAGAATTAACTCATTCCCGAACCTGCTTCCCAAAAGTAGCCTCTTCTCTATGTGCCTTGTCACTGTGGTATCAATGGCACATCAAAGCAATAAAGACAAAAGGGCACACATTACTGGACTTCATTTCAGTAGGACCCAGTGTAGTTCCTGGACAAGAAATCCATTGATAAGTTACCTGATTCATTTTCACTCCATCTTCTCATGGAATATAGTGCCTTATGGTTGTGAAACTGCATTTTTCATGTTTTATCATATCCAAAGTTGACCAAATCCAGTCATAGGAATATCTCATTAATTCCCACAACTTTTCTCAGATAACAATACATTTTGTTTATTTTATGATGACTTGTATAAGAAAAGGCATAATTACAATGAATGCTGAAAACTTATTTCCCTATTGAAGAGACCCATGTTTCCTCCAGGTACCTTGTTTTCAGTGACCTCTGTTTCAGATTGAAGGTTAGAAGATACAGCGGCCAGGAATGGTCCTGAGTCAGCTCTGCTCTTGCCAAAAACATGAGGCTCTCCCCTGGCCTTAATTTATAAAGAGTTCTACACATAGAGAGTCCCTACTACTAAGGAAAAGTAAAGCATGAACTCAACCTTGTTAACTTCCATTGTGACGTGTATATTACATCATGAAAGCAATAATTGCAAGCTTGAAAAAAAGGCAAAATGAATGGAGACAATTAGTGAAAAGTTAAGTCAGGCAATCGGATTTATTGCACCTCAAGGGATAATATTTAAGTTATAATCTTAAAGCTCTCAAAACCTAAGCCAACATATTTCCTACTCCGTTTTAGAGTAATATATAGCCAAAATTTATACGTGCGCGCGCGCGTGCACACACACACACACACACAGTGTCAAAAAATGTACATAAGAAAGGAAAAAAACAATTATAATTGTAATACAATGAATAATGCCAGCATTCATTTGATTAACACCATCTTTTGAGTGAACGTCATACTACGTATTGCTATCCTAGTTCAATTCAACTTCGAAAAGTAATACATAGATAACATCTCTTAAAATGTGTGCTCTTTTTGGCACCATATATATATATATATATACACACACACATATATATATAGACAGAAACATACACACATACACAAACACACACGAGCATGTGCGTGTGTGTGTAATTTATGTGTGTATATCATTACTTTTCTGAATGTGTAAATTGAATCTGACCCATCATTTAGTAAGGATCATTAAATTAGCATAATTATATAGTAACTAAGCCACTGCCCATATGTACAGATGTTGTCAAGGCATAATAATAAATAACGTCATCCAAACCAATTTTGCACATATAATATCTAATATTATATACAGTATTTCCTACTAATTATTCCAGCACTAGCACAAAACCCACTGATTCCAAAAATATTTTAGAGACCTTCAGAAAATTAAAAGCACATATATTTCTAATTATTCTCAATTAGTAAACTAAGGGTCCTGGCAGATTTTTCTTTGAAATTTGCCTGAAAGGCTAATAAATTTAATTTTAATGTATATCTTAATCAACATGACATAAAGAGCTTAACCCAGAGATTCAGGACAGCAGCAGAGAACCAGAATTTGTGACTGTTTCTTTAAGGTTATCATACACACCACCACATAGCTGATATTTGACAAAGCCTTATTTTTAGTCCCTTAATTGCTCAAGCAAAAGCTGCGTGGTTCCTGCATCTGTGAAGCTGTAGTGAGAGAACTTCTTTTGGTTATATCATTACATTGAGATGTGGGTTAAAGCCAATGTTTAAGTTGAATTACTCCCTAATCTTTCAAAGCTTAGAAACACACAGCTGAAAAGAACTCAATAAATATCAATACAGCTTGCTGGAAACATCAGTGTAAGAAAGATCTGACACAGTTCTTCCTTAACTATGATGAAAAAGGAAGCAGCCTGCAGATACCCCCAAAAACAAGAGATAATCCAAATACTTCAGTAATCATTGACTCATAAATTCCCCTCACTACTAATTCTACATATTACCCTGAAAACTAAAGCTAAATTAGCTCCAAAATATCATCTTAACATCCATCATTGATATCAATAAAAAGTAACTAATGACATTAACATAAATCACAATACTAAATTATGATGAATAGCTGCATTTTTGGTATAAACGCAATCACCAAACACCTACTGCAAGCCAATTGAATAATGGCTCTAAAATAATAAAGAACATCTCTAAACATTTTTTTGCAATGTTCATGAGAGCTCAAAGGAATAAGTAGCCCAAAGCAGCAATTTTAAACTCAGGTTTGATAAATGGGAAAGACAAGAGCAACCAACTGAAAGCTTTCATTGTCACTCATTCATTCATTTAACAAATATGTATTGAATAACTAGAAGCTAGTGGGGGTGGGTGGGTAACGTGGTAAACAAGAAAGACAAGATCCTAAAGACTGAGGGAGATTATAGAATATACATAAGTAATCAAATACATAATTTGTAGTTTTACTGAGGGCAATGAAGGAAGGAAATAAGTTGTTAGAGAATGATGAGAACTCAAGGATGATCTAAATTAGATGAAGAAATTAGAGGTGGCCTCGCTAAAGAGGTGAATACAGCTGTACATGACAAATGTATTAAGTGTGCCTTGGAGAAAACATGTGGATCGCCAGTGACCTTATCTTCATTGATAATTTACTTTTACCCACATGCCAGTTCTGCCTCTACGTCCTCAGTACCCTATCTATAATATAGGGATGCCCTTGTTTCTCCTCTCTTCTACTCACAGGAGTCCCAACTTTTCCATCATGTCCTTGCCCCCTCACATCTCCCAGCTGGGCTTGTCATTGGCTGGCTGTATGTCTAAAGCCATAACTCAGTAGTCCTGCTGCGTTACGGGGCCAAGGTCAGAGGAGTGAGAACCAGCCAGCTGACACGTATGGGGACAAATCTCAGCACTGATAAATCAGTTTGGCTAAGAAGCTGTTCATGATATTATAGGAGCAATATCTTACCACAATAGCTAGGCAAATTTATTTTTCTCAAATTCAAATACTATATTTAAAATCTCTTTAGGTGGACAAATTTTATTTAGTTCCCTGTGAACTGGTCCTTTCCAATTATTTAGGAATATGCTTAAAATCTTAGTGTTCAGTTTACCTAAAATAAAAATGAGATGTATGCTATCATTGCTACCCATATTCTTAAAAAGAGGCAACTAACTGTTGGCTAGTTCATCATGGTGTCCCTAGAAAATAAATATATAGGCAATCTAAAAACTTCTTACTTGATGTGTATAAGCATAAGACTATACAGGACTAGTGAACAGCTGTCTATTTTGAATCATCCAAACAGAGTCACAATCTCTCAATCAATTCTTAGTCTTGACCTAGTTTACAAACCCAGATCCTTGAATGTTGGGCAGGCTGGCTTCCCTTGAGAAACTGTTATACTAACAAAAATTCATATTGTTGATCTTTTTCCCAGCCTTCTCCTAAAGAACCTACAACCATTTACCAGGGCAACTGCATACTGGGGAAAGGAAAATAGTCAGGCTCTTCACAGATTCCTGGACACTGACTTTGAAGTGACACTACTATCAAGAGATCCAAAATGTCACTTGGACCACTAGTCAGAGTAGGGGCTTATGGAAGTCAGGTGATCGGTGGAGTTTTAGCTCAGGTTGGTCTCACAGTGGGTCCCTGAACCCAGCCTATGGCTATTTCCCCAGTTCTGGAATGTATGATTGAAATGAACATACTTAGCAACTGGCAGAATCATGTTGGCTCCCTGACCTGTACAATGAGGGTTACTGTGGTAGGAACAGCCAAGTAGAAACCACTAGAACTGCTTCTACTTAGAAAAATAGTAACCAAAAGCAAAACTGAATTCCTGGAGGGACTGCAAAAATTTGTGCCACCATCAAGAACTTAAAGGCCATAGGGATGGTGATTCCCACCACATCCCCATAACTCACCTATTTGTCCTGTGTAGGGACTTCTACCTCAGAGAAATTCCTAGAGGGTCTAGTAGCGTGGAGCATGTAGACATACTCCTTCCAAGGTGAAGGTTAGAGCTGTTGCATCTGGCCTTCCTACAACCAAAAGAGAAGCACAATGCCTAGTGGGCCTTTTGGATTTTGGAAGCCACATATTCTTCACATGGATGAGCTACTTTGGCCCATTTACTGGGTGTCCCAAAAAGCTGCTAGTTTTGAGTAGAGCCAGAGCAAGAGAAAGTTCTGCAACAAGTCCAGGCTGCTGTTTAGATGATCCAGCAGGTCGCATAGTACTTGAATTGCCAGTGGCAGAACAGAGATGCTGCTTGGAGCCTCCGTGAGGCTCCTACAGGTAAATCACAATGCAAACCCTCAGGATTTGGAACAAAGCTCTACCCTCCTCTGCCCACAACTACTCTCCTTTTGCAAAACAGCTTTCAGCTTACTACTGGACCTTAATAGAAAATAAACGCCTAACCATGGGCCACCAAGTTACCATGGGATCTGAGCTGCCCAACATGAACTAGATGTAGGACCCACCAAGCCCCAAAACTGGGCCTGTACAACAGCACTCCAATGAACTAGAAGAGGTAGATATGAGATTGGGCTCAAGCAGGCCCTGAAGGCATAAGTAAATGTCATGAGGAAGTGGTACAAATGCCCATGGCTTCTACTCCTATTACGTTACCTTCTGTCTACCAGCCCACACCTGTTGCCTCATGGGGAGTTCCCAAAAACTAGTTGACTGAGGAAAACTTGAGCTAGGTTTACAGATGGTTCTGTATAATATGCAGGCACTACCCAAAAGTGGACAGCTGGTGCACTCCAGCCCCTTTCTGACACATCTGTGAAGGACAATGTTGAAGGGAAATCCTCCCAGGGGGCAGAACTTTGAACAGTGCTGCTAGTTGTTCATTTGATGGGAAGGAGAAATGGCCAGAGGTATAAAACTGTACTGACTTACAGACTGTGGTCTATGACTTCACTGGATGGTCAGTAATTTGGAAAGAAAATAATTGGAAAATTGGTGACAAGGAAATTTGGGGAAGAGGTATATGGATAGAACCCTCTCAATGGGCAAAGAACATAGAGATATTTGTGTCTTATGTGGATGCTCACCAAAGGGTCACCTCAGCAGAGGGGGATGTTAATAACCCAATGGACAGGATGACCAATTTTGTTCATATTGTGCCTTTGCCATAGCCACTGCTGTGATTGTCCAATGGGTGCATGATTAGCGGCCATGACGGCAGAGGTGAAGATTATACCTGGGCTCAGTAACATGGAATTGTTCTCACCAATGCTGACCTGGCTACAGCTACCACTGAGTGTACTATCTGCCAGCAGAAGATACTGCACTGAGTTTCCAATATGGCACTATTCCCCAGGGTGGTCAGCCAACTATCTGGTGCCAGATTGATTATCCTGAAATTCTGCCAGATGGAAGGGGCAGGGTTTTATTCTTACTGCAATAAACCCTCTGGATATAGATTTGCTTCCCCTTCATGCAATATTTCTGCCAAAACCACCATACATGAATTTAAAGAATGCCTTATTCATTGCCGTGGTATTCCACATAGCAGGCTTCTTTTCAGGGAGCTCACTTCACACCATATGAGGTCTAGCAATGCTCATGCACTAATATTACTATATCCTTCTACTCCCTCCAAAATGCTTCTCTGAGTTTCAGGCCCCAGCCCCAAAGCCAACCCTGGTCTCCCACTATTTGTGATCAGTCTTCTTTGTTTATCTGCCTGGATATCTATTGCCTACTTCCAGACTCTCTGTCACCATGGCCTGCCCACCTGCTGGGACACCATCTGTTACACCTTGCTGGTCTTCCTGGACTCCTTCCTACCCCTTGCCTTTCAGGACTGCCTCCTCCTGCTGCCAGCATCATTCTCCCTAAATAATAAGCCCACTGGCCTGGCTGGACTTTCTCCCATCAGCTGAAATAAGCTCCAATTTCAGTTGCCTCTTTCACACTGGTGGGTGTGTCCTGTCTTTAACAAACAAACTAATCTATCCCTCTACCACCAAGCACTTATTCTGACATTAGACTACTCTATGCCATATAAAATATTTAAACGTAAAAGGTTTCAAGCTTCATTAAAAGAGACTGTGAATTGTTTAACAAAGAGTTATGGGTGTGTGATAAGTCTAAAAAGATAGAAGTCATGTACCAACCTGCACTAAAGAAACCTGATAAACAGTGGAATATTTTCACTGACACCACAAGCTATCATCAAATTGTTTTCCAAGCAGCCTGCCATCTAATAGCACATTTATAAAGACAGAAATTGAAAAATAATAAATGACATTAACCCTTTAGAAGGTGAACAAAATATCTACGCAATGTGAAAAGAAGTTTCAAGACCAATTAATAGGTGCTGTCACAGTCTATATACAACTCTGAAATACTGTATATAGACATTTTGCCTAGATTTTAAAGCAGATCTTTAGTTATGCATATGTGCCTTAATTTAAAACAAATGACAAAAAAAAAAAATCAATGGTTGACCATATAGCCCTAACACTGCATAGAAACTATGTTTTCACCAGAATAAGTTTATAAGTTAAAGGTGTGTTTTAAAAAAGGCAAGAAACAGAAACTTAAAATGACACAATCTTCAAACTGGACTCTTAAAGACATCAAATCCAGTGAAGTCCAATCACGTTAAAATTTTATGAAACAATCAGTCATATAGGCACTATTCTAAGTGCTTTACAAATATCAACCGATTTAATCGTCTTAGTAATTTTTTAAGACAGATACTATTTATAGATGAGAACCTGAGACAGAGAGGTTAACTAATTTGCCTAAGGGCAAACAGCTAATTAATGACACACATGGGACTCAAATTTGGCAATCAATGGCTTGATTCACTGCACTGTACTGTACCTCTGAATAATAGACTTAATAAGACTCATGTAGCTAGACAATGGCAAAGAAAGGTATAGAATAGAGATTAGATTTTCAATATTCAGTGCTCTTTCCACCAAATCTTTTATGATGTTAAAATGTTCACCTAGTGTCAGAAAGACTATGAAATCCCATATGATGTGCTAGTAAATTGCAATAAGCAAAACAGCCAAAGAAATATTATATATACCATTGAAATTACAACTTGATGTGATGTGATTAAGCTATGACACGCATTTAAATACTCAAAATAGATTCCACAAACTAACACATACAATAATTTTAAATGAAGTGGCTCATTTTGTGGTGGCCCGCTTGCAGTCAGCTCACAAAGTTGAGTCACGTTCCACATGATATATGAATCACAAATAACCACAAACTAAACAAAACCAAAGAGGAGCTTCCTTGACAGATAGGCAGTGTGGATATCACTTTGAGGGACATCATCCTTTTAGCCACCCTTCAGCAGCCACGCCCACACATACTGAACTGTTGGACACTGAAGACTTTAATAATAATCAGCAGCTGAAATATTCATGACATCTTCCAGCAATTTTAAAATATATCATCTGACACAAATAACAAAAATCAGCTCATGTGCAGGTTTTGGACAATGATTTCATCTTTTCAAAAGTTACATTCTTGACCTTTTAAGGCTGTATTTAAAAACAACCATAAGCACTTATACTTTCCTACCAATTGTTTTCTTTTTCGTTTTGTTTTTTTATGACTATAGTTACAATTTCTAACCTACAAGGTAGGATAAGAGGTTGACATTAATCAAAAATGTTATATGTTCTCAAGCATCTATAAATTAGGATTTTACAGGTTGAACTTATTTGTAAAATAATCAAATTACATAATTTTATTCAGAAATTAATTTGGTAAAACTTGATATATAACACATACTAAATCTTTACTTTCAATGCATTATTTATCTTATATAGAGCATTTTAGCAATTAAATTATATTTCCAGCAGGTAGTCAAGAATACTTGTTTTATTTATCTTAGAAATGAATAAAACATCTTAGAAAAACAAAAACAAATTTGAAATAAGTAAAATTTAAAAATTATTTGCAAGCCTTTTAGTCCTAGGAGCTGTATTAGAAGTTTAAAATAAAAATGAAATGATGAATTATTTGTCCTAACTCCATGAACTATAAATGACATAATTACAATACCACCCTACTATGAAGGACACCTGAGATTGGGCCAGGTTGAAGGAAATTACAGACCTGAGTTGGAACTGAAAACCCTTGGATAATTAATGACTCAGTTCTCTGTCTCCCATACACTCTTGGCACACCCAAACCTTGCAGAAACAGATATGTCACATTCATTAACTAGCCAGCTGTTAATTGAACTAAGGCAACACTAAGCTGACAAGCAACTGGAAAAGACATGACTTCTGATCCCCAGTGAAACCTGATTTACCCGGCCACTTCCCACTACCTACAGGGACAAATAGGATGGAGTACTTTATCTAGTGGAAAGAGGCAGTAATTAAGTTTATCTGGGAAAGGAGAGAGCAAGCATAAGGAAAATATGATGGATTAAAGCCATTCAGTAACTAGCCATTCTGAAGGCAGGATATCAAGCATTTCCCTGGTGAGGTGGCCCTCAGAATCCATTATCTTACTTCTCTACATCTTTAAACATAAGAAGCAGCATGCAGAAAATAAAAATGGACTGGAAAGCTATATATGTCTTCTATATCTTACCCCATGTAATTGTTTGCTTTTGAGATTTGGGCTGGGTATTTCCAGGACTGCCATTAAATCAGCTGTGTAACCCAGAAAGCCATTTCACTCCCTCAGCCTTGTTTTCTTCATACGCAGGCTGATCCTCCATTGTGATTTGCCTGGGAAAGTCCTAGTTTATTTACATTTTCCTTGACATCCCTTCTGGCTTAGCTTTTGTCATTTTCAAAAAGTCCCAGTGTTGACGATGTATAAAAGTGTAAACTAGAATGATGTTTTCCTCTAACTCTTCCAGAAATAACATCCTGTCATCCATGGGCCCCATTTAGGTGTAAGGAAGGTCACCAGATGTGAACAGCAAATGTCTAGTCAAGGAAAACAAATTTCAACAGGGAGAACAGAACTAGAACTATATATAACTATATGGGTCTCAAAAACATGATGCTGTAAAAAGCAGTGAGATATTATTTTTGTAAATTTTAAAAATACAAACCAGGACTAAATATTGAAATAGCTATAGAACTACATGGATAAAAGTATAAAATAGATTGGAACGATATACAGTAATTTATAGATGCTTCTAAAATGAGACTTAACTAATTGTACCATTTATTTCTTTAAAAAGAAAGACTTTCAGCAAATATTATAAAACAAAATAAGTGTCAATTCTAAGAAGTGGGAGTTGATTTTTATTCTTTTTTGTCTCTGCCCTGTTAAATGTCTCAATATATAAATATACTAATACAAAAACAGAACATGAACTACTGAATCAAAAAGTAGATGGAGCTAACCAAGGATAGCCCTGGAATAGTGGCACAGAAGATTGAAAGTTTTGAGTTGATGTTACAGGCAATCACTGTATATTGCTTTCTAGGCTCCTGTTGGCATAACCTGGCTGTAGCACAACCACCTTAAGTCCTTTTAGCCTTTTTAATGGCTAATTCAAATTATTCAATGGTCAATACCAACAACATGACTAAAACAAAGGAACTGATAGCAACACAGGTACTTGGTTACAACCAAAGCCCCAGCAACTTTCAAATTTCATCCAAGTACATAAGCAGGCTTTCTTTGAACAGGTCATAACACATTGTCCAAGATCCTTTTTGATATAACAAATGGAGGTTGAGAATATACATCTCCCAGCATAATTCAAAGAGCTACAGACTGAGCTTAAAAACAAATCTTTCCAGCAACTAAGGAGAAATAATAAGCAAATGCTAACAAAACGGAACAATTAGCCCAATGTGTTTTATAATGTATATTTACTATTTCTCACCGTATATTTTAGGAAGATGTTATTTCTACAAATTCCAGGATAGTGAGATACTATCTACATTAGTAGGTATCATTTTTACTTTCTGAGTTTTTTAAGTCAGACCAAGTGTTTCCCAAAATGAGACTCTAGGTTACCATAACAGTACCATTTATTGAGTGCCTATTATAGGCTAAGCAGTTTAAGTTAGTTCATTTAATTTAAATGAAATTTGGCCAAGGTCTATAAATTAAGTGCAAAGCTGCTGGGCCTGATTCCAAAGCAGCCATAGAGTCCCCATTGTGTTGTCTGACTTCAGGGGAGCCCTTCACACATCAATGATCTCAATACCACATCCTGAAACTTTTGTCTTCATAGATGAGTTAATTACCAACCCTCCATCCCCAGCCAAACATGTCTCATGAGCCAGCAGGATGGATCTGCCAAAGATATAACTTCATGAGTACCTGAAAGTCCTTATAAGATGGACCCTGATGATGGCTAAGACCTCTAAACTTCCTGAGAAAAAGCCACCTATTAACAGTCCTAGCCCCTGTGTTAGAGAGGGAAGAACCTCTTAGAAGGAAGACTCTCTGTATGTTGATGGATAAAGAGAGTTGGAGAAAAACACCTGATCCAAGGACAATGGTCAGGTTAGGAAGGAGAGGAAAAAATGGCTGAATGCAGAACATTGTGCAAGTTGAGCCTGGAAGAAAAGTGCACCACAGATGAGACAGGTGGCAGGGGATGTGAGCTGAGGGATCGCTAGCGAGGGAGTGACCTCAGGAGGAACAGCAGCGGCCAGGAATCAACACATTGCCCCAGGACATGGAGAAAGACTGGAGGTAACAGAAAGACTAGGAAGTTCATGGGCCTCTTGGTTACTCTTTCTCATGAGCTATTTGGGGCTTGAAGCAATTTTCCTACTAGGGATCAAGACAAAAATATACTGTTTTGTTAGTGCTTATGTAAATTAATTGTCAGGCTGATAGCTCCTGGAATGTTTTAAATAAATTCAAACTGTTTTCCTTTATTTCACTGTTCATTGACCATAATAAATTTCCCTGTTCTATTTGTTTCTGGGGCCCCAGCATTAAAGGAGTAAAACTACTCTGGAAAAAGATGAAGAAAACAATCTTTGCTGTACTATACAATCAAAAGGAAATACTTCTCTCCAAATTTTATCAGTGTGTCACTCCTCTGCAATTATCCACTGCATAATTCAAGATAGGAAATTGGAATTATTTCATTTTTTGTTAGTGATAACATGTTTTAACGCATTATAAAAATTCAGACATTACTCAATGATGTTGTAAATAACTTCTACTGAAATGAGATGTCCTGGCACGTGTAAGAATTATGAAACTGTCTAGTTGAAATCCCTATTCTCTTGGATGTTATAACTCAAATTAGTTGACCTTTTTAGATGAAACAATCCTGATTTCCAAGACATTATTTGGTCTTCTCTAGAACTCCATCTTTATTTTTAACTAGGACATACAATATATTCAGCCCTCGAAAAAGTCTGTGATGCTCTGTGTCTGCAGTGGGTACAATTCCACAAAGTTCTAGCCCAGGATGGGCTCTGCTTTATTAAGCCTTCAAACAGTAGTATATTTGGAATGTTAGTCAGAGCTTACTATTTATTAATTCTATCCCTCCGAACATCAAGAAAAGGATTATCAAACACATTGTTAGGCATACTGCTTGAATCTCTTTTCTGTTTATATTTATAGAAATTTTAATATGTCTATATTCAAGTCTATCAATCTTAAATTATGATTTCTGACTTTGATATCATATTTTACAAGATTATAAAACTATCCACTGATCTATTTTCCTTCAGTTATATCTCATTATTTTTCTTTAATTAATCTCTTATTTGTGTATTATATGAATAAAAGATTCCAACTTTACAATTTTTCCTTGTATTAATTCCAATTTCCAATTCCTTTGGAATTGTGTTCATATAATAGTAGTTTCTTCACCGACATAAAATGCTGCCTTTGTTATACATTACCTTCATATACTTAAATCTGTTTTGAGAATTTTCAAGCTGATTTACTGCCTCTAAGTGTTTATTTTAGTAAAAATTGCCATATTGTCTTTAGTAATTGTAACTTTACAATATTTTTTAAAACTTGGAATTAGAAGTTCCTTCTTCATTATTCTTTTTCAAAATTTTGGTACAGTGTACATTCTTACAGATGTGTTTTAATAATTATTTTGCTAACCTCTCCCTAAAAATCTCTTTATGGTTTTAGTGGAATTGCATTAATTTTATAAATTAATTTGGGGAAGCTAACATCATTACAGTATTTATTATTCCCATTCAGGAACACAATATAAATCTCGATTACTGCTAATCTTATTTTGTGTTTCTCAATAAAATGTTTTATTTTCTTTATTTATGTCGTACATTTCTTATATAGTTTATTCAGAGATATATGCTATTTCATTGCTATGGTAAATGGGATTTTTTCATCATGTTTTTCAATTTGTAGCTATTATAGAAAAGTCAATTAATTTATATATATTTATTTTTTGTATGGCCACTTAACTGAAGTTTCTTATTCTAATAGTTCCTCAATTGATTTTGGGGGGGATTTTTAGTAAAAACAAAAACTACATTATTAAAGAAAAAAGATGTCATCTCTTTTCTAATAATTGTTAAATTTTGAGAGACAGCATACCATACTATTTAAGATTAAAGACTCACGAGTTAAGCCGCTTGAGTTTTAAAGTTCAGCTCTGACACTTACTAGATGTGTGACCTTGGCTAAGTTATTTAGCTTCCCTGGGCCTCAGCTTCCTAATTTGTGAAATGAGAATAATAGTCTCTATCTCCTAGGATTGTTGTGAAGATTAAACCAGTTAATATTTGCAAAGTAGAACAGTTTTTAGCATATATAATAAAACCTTTTAAGATGTTTGTCTTTTAATTTTATTGCATTGAACTACAAGTGATGAAGTTGGGCACATACTATAGTAAGCCTCTAGCATTTTTCTGTTTTCTTGAAATTGATTTTTCAGAATTTAATAACATCTCTATTCCTAAATTACTCTGTTGTATGGATGTATTTTTTCTTAAAAGTAATATGGTTTCATTTTATCAAATGTCATTTGGAAATCATTAGGAAGTAAAAAATAGGAGCTTTAATCTTTAGTCTATGACAATGAAATTATTTTAATAAATTTTCCAATATTGAACCACTTGCACATTCCTAGAATAGACACCATTTGTTATATTATTGTATTTTGTTGATTTCTACATTCCTATATCTAGTATTTCAATGAATTTTTGTGATTTTCTTTTTTTCCCTACTTTTATTAGTGTTTTCTTGTTTTTGTTTTTTTTTCTTAGTATTATGCTTTTTATTAAATGAATTCAAAAAAATGCTTCATCTCTTTTATAGAGCTGATAGAGGCATAATATGTTCCTTAAAAAATGCATATTTTCAACCACTGATTATAAGTATCTGGTGAAAACAAGATACTTCGCTCATCTAAACAGAGTATTATAGCTCCTGCCAAACGTCCCTATCCAAGCTGGTCAAGGACAGAGGCTTAACCATCAGATAAAATTAGGCTCAAATCCTAACCTCACCACCCACTAGCTAAATGTGTGCACTTGGCAAGTTGCACTTGGATCACAGGGAATAACCATACCTTCTTTACATTCCTCACTAAGAGTTTTTATGAGGACTACATGAGATCATGTTTATAAATCACTATGCACTCCACCTGCAATAAAGACTCAATGAATTATTTAATGGGTTAGTTTTAATTTTCCTTAAATACAAAATTAATGTTTACAATTGTACTAACTACTTTTTCTTAGCATGGAGATTTTAGTTGTTTATGTAGAAATAGAAATGTTTTTGAAAAACAGTTCTGCATGAAATTACTTCATAATACAAGGTAGATTTCAATTAAGACAGTTATTCTCTACTGACAAATTTAAAAGTTGGCATGAAAGTAAAAATGCTCTGATAACACATGAAAATGAACCCATTGCCACTGTCTAAATGAAATCACAGAGGGTTAATGAGAAAGTTGTACTGGTTTTTAGAAAACCCGACAATAAGCCTAAACCAGTTTAATGTCTGCCACTCTTGTTCCCTTGGAGCTTTGTTCTCATGGGAATCAGAGAGTGGGAGGAGAAAGTACCTTTACACAGGCTGAGGCTTACTCCCTGTTCTCTGATCTGCCATCCAAACTGCAAGGGGACAGCAAGTCTCGCATTCCAGGTGGCAGCAGGACGGGATTGGAGTGGCCTCAAATATAACCAATATAATAGAAATTTTTGTTAAATATTAAGATTGTATCATAAATGTAGTCTCATTTTTAAAAGACACACAATCTGTATAGGCTGTGGATGCTGAGACAGAAGATACTTCTGAAGAAAGGCTCCTGCTGACTACCTGGGTTCAAATTTCAAAGCAGAGCCTAGTAGCCCTTTCTAAACAGGGGCAAACCGTGCTTCAGGGAGAAGCCTGTACTAAATTGCCTACCTACCACACTGAACTGCCTACCTGAGCTCTGTGCCTGCCGTCTGAGCCAGCCCTTATAAAGGAGTTCCTGGAATGGTATTTCAACTAATAGGACTGAGGTATTCTCCACCTAACTGGAGCTATACAGGTATATCCCCATCAATATCTTCATTGACCAATCAGAGAGGCTCCATTCTGACCAATCAGGGCAGTGCCATTTGGACCAATAAATTGTAAGCGCTTGGAGTCCTCATGTGCACGAGGATGGGCCAATCAGGGACCAGGGGTAGGGACTTCTGTCTATATAAGTCAGCTCTAGCACACTTTCTCTTCCCACCAAAGAGGAAAGTCTGTGTTTCCCTGGCTGGAGCTGAAACGCTGAAGATGAAACACTAAAAATGTCTTGCCAGAGCAGAGCGAAGTGGACTAGACTGGAGACAGGTGAAGCAGACTAGAGCAGAGCAAAGCTGTCTAGCAGGAGAAGGGCCTCGCCCCAGGGCCACCTTGTTCCAGGGCAGCCTTGCAGCCATGCAGTTTTATAATTCAGCTGTAACACTATTGAGCTGTTCCACAGCCATGCTGTTCTCACAGCCATGCTATACCACAATTGAGCTGTTCGCACTGAAAAAAGTTTCCCTCTTCACTGTACCCCAAATTGGGGATTCCTGTTGGCATTGAATTGATGCCAACAACCATCAGTTGAAAAGATGAATATGAATATATACATATATATAGTGTATACAGTATATATGCAATATATATAGTATATATACAGATGAGTATAAACAGAGATCTCTATATATTTATATTCACCTACACAAATGGATGCCATATATATAGATATACACACACACACATATATATACCATTGTCATATATATGCCATTTATATATATGAAATATATATGATACATATGCATATATAGGTGTATATAATCAGCACACAGAAATCTGTTTCTCAAGAAATATTTGAGATTTATGTCCACCAATCAAAGTCATCAAGAATATTGACTTGTGTGTTCTGATTATAAATCTATTACTATAGTCTCTGAGAAGAGTAATATTAGAAGAGTAGTAAGTTTTTAAGACCTGAGAGGTACTATTATGAATTTCTCTTCTTTTCAAAGGCTATAAATTGAAACATTATTGTGGTGGGATGGTCACGTCTGCTGAGAACAATTTAAATAAGCACAGGTAAGCATGTAAATATCAAACCAAGCTTGGTCTCTGTACTAATCACTGGTCCCTGGCAGACACAGGATGGAAATGTATATCTCAGGTTCTCAGCATGCATTACTTGCTATTAATTTGACATTAACAATAGATTCTATTAAGTTTCGATTAAACTGTATTGATCTGATTTCTAAGAAAAGACCCCCCACCCTACCTTTTCGTTGCTGTCCTCTGGCTTTACAGCAAAAAAAAAAAGATATTTTCAGGGACAGCCTCATTAGTAGGATCAGTGGATCAAAAGAGTACCTACCTCTGTCTTTTCTGCTCCCTGTGTGGCTACAGTAACTTGATGACTTCCAGCTTCCCCCAGATTTCTCTTGATCGAGTGCCTATTCAGTGTACCATGACCCCTGAAGGAAACAAAGAGAGAAAAAAGATTTATTAAGATAAACCTCTCATTCCTTGTCTCTTTCAGAAAAGAACAAATAGTTCCTCAGGCAATAACCTCTAATTTAATGACAAAATGCCACGCAATTTTAAAACAAAGTTCATTGTTATTTTTTCATTCCTCACCCTGATTTCCTTTTCTTTTATATTTCTCTAATTTATAGCAGGAGCAGGATGAATTTCCTTGAGTAAGCAGCTCAATACTCCCTTGCAAATGAGAAGTATGTTTCTTTTTATTATTTTGTTCACCATTCAAACGCAACGCTTGTATTCCAAGCAATCTTTCCTGTGTTTTGTTCTAAGAACATGCAACATGAACAGTGAGAGCCATTCTTACTAAATAGTAAAATCAACAATATAGCAAGATACATATTTTTCTTCAGCTTTTCAAATTTCCATTGAACACAGGTTCACTAGGTGAGTGACAGCCTTTCTCAAATGTGTGATTTTAAAAGCAATAAACCCCTGCAGAAGTTCATCTTTGAACTCCGTGCCAAAGAACAAGGACATTACGTTGTTTTCCTCAATTATACAATATGGTAATTGGAATTCTGGAAGAGAAAATGAACCCAATAAAATCCAGCCCACATGTAATGCCTCAGTATCAAGAGGTAACTTGAAAATTTGCTATGAATAGGCATCCAGCCCACTTGCATTGTTGTCCTGTTCATATCTTATTAGGTATTATATATACAAAGCCCCTATTTTAAAACTAATAATACAGAAAATGACGTAGTTATTTTGATTTCCATATATTCTGACAGACCTAGCTACAACTGATCACAGGGTAAACGAGGCCCCCTTTCACTTGGGCAGTTTACATATCTGAGCAGACACATAGTAAATGCTTAGTTGGCCAAGATGAGATAGCCATGTTTCTTTCATGTTATGGAGATCATCTGCTCCTTTTTCTACAAAGTGTGGCACCAGTAATGTCAACATTCCTATACTTATGTGCACTGTTTAACTTTACTAGGGTTATTCAGAGAAGGATAGAGTCCAATGCTGTCTGCTGTTTTCTTCTCTCCCTTCTTCCTTTCTACTAAATCACCAAATTTTGTGTTTTCCGGGCTCATAATGTTCCTCAACTCACTCTTCATTCCAATTCCATTCCCCCAGGCACCATCTAGTTCGACCCTCCTCACCTGCACCTTCCTCCACTCCATCAATTCTTACACAGATAAGACATCTCTCACTAGTCTCCCTGGGGAGAGGAATGCTCGTCCAGTCCATGTTCCACAGACCATACATGTTGGGACAGTAACTGAACTTTAGATTTATATATATATTCCAAGAATTATTTGTGGTGAAAATATTTCAGTATAATTCTCAAATAAAGTATTTTTTCCCCAAATGCTAACAGCACTATGCTCGCCATCTTCAAAGTTAGTTTTCAAATAATTTCATTATTCTTCTCTTCCTTTTGCTTCTCACGTTTCCTCATAGCTTACAAGTAACCCAGTAAGAGAAAGTCCTAAGGGTGTTGTAATATAGAGGCAGAAGCACTGAACTTAATTCTAGCTCTAGCTCAACCATTTATCAACTATTGACTCTGAGGAACTATCTCCTTTCTTGGAGGAAATGACAGAGCTTTGTTTATCAAATGGGGATGAAAATATTTATCCTGCTTATCTCTCCAGGTTGCTTTGGGAATCAAGGAAGATCACATATAACAAAATACAGAATATATGCTGTATTGTTATTACTCTCCCTGAAAAAGTGCAAAAGTAAAAAGGGTACTTCTTGTGTTCAACACTAGGTTCAGATTGGGATCCGAGAAAGGCAGCTGTAAACACACTCCTAAGTCTTGCAACTTCCTTTTGAGATTGTGATGTTCTAAAGCATTTTGTTTTGGCTTCCAAAGGCGGGAAAAAAACAAAAGAATCAGACTATAATATTTGGATTTCCAAGACATGCTGAATCTAAAAAAGAAAGAAAAGAAAAAGGGTCTCATAAAAGTGACCAAACTTATTTGGCTGAAACTGCCATTTAATTAAAATGACCCAACAGTCACTTGTGGCATAAATGTTAATGCAATCTCCAGCTAATGACTCCAGATATTACTGGACACTTTGCAGTAGGAGATATATGCCTATTTTCTACCATTGTATTGCAGGTTTTTAATTGGAGAATGTGGAATGTGTGTAATAGGATGAGCTTGTTTTGCTTCTAAAAAGAAAATTGAAAACAACCCAAATATCATTTCATATATAAGTAGCACTGTAGCCTAAGTTCAAGGCAGTTTTTTTGTTTTTTTATTTTATTTTATTTTTTTTATTTTAGACTAAAGAAACCAAAGGGATACATTTGAACTCATGCATCCAAACAAACCAATGAAAGTATAGAAATTAAGTGTAGAAAAAAGAGCAGAGTGCTAGGAAGAAACACCAAAGCTATATTTTCTTAAAATTTGGTGAGATGAATGTTAATTAGAGTTCACTAGTTTAAATTTTCCTGTGAATTGCAGATGTATCATGAGGTAAAGAAAACAATCTTCAATGAAGTATAATTTTTTATTTGAAAGTTATTGTCCTACATTAAGAAGAATATGTGTGTTCATTCATCCATTCATTTAGATATTCAAAAACCAATACTTACTGACTGTCTCCCGTGCATGAGACTTTGTATAAGATGTGATAAAATGTGCTAGTTTGGACCCCTTGGCCACATAAGGGTAGCAACTAATGTCAAAAAAATTGCACTAACAGGCCACATTAAAAAAAAAAAAGAAAGAAAAAAGAAAAAAGAAAAACAACAACATTCTGCTTCTGCTTAGAACACACATCACCCTTTGCTCTCAGCAGGATAGCCCTGTGGGGCCATCCTTAAAGGTCCAACTCTAGTACTGCTGCTTTTGTAGAGCTCTTTGGAATTGCTCCAGTTTGGTATTCATCATAATCCCTGCCCCTAAATCACTTTGTTCATAACTCTCTGATGTACTTAGCATAGTCGGCTTTGCATTAAGGCTCTATGTGTGACAGTTTTCCCCAGTAGCCTGTGAGTATCTTGAATGGCAATGTTTCACTCATCCATCTGTAAGACTGAGCACGATATATGTAGGCACTTATTTAGTGATTACTGAATGGAAAATTCATACATTTTTGCTTGCATGAGTAAAAGGTATATTATAACTTCAATATGAAGATTTGCAAATGTTTTACACTCACTCTTCCTCCATATAGCTCTAAAAAGTTGTATTTACATCATGAATTTATACCTTTGTGAAAATATGTATTATTTATAAAAGTGTTCACAACAAATGAGCTTGATTCTACTCAAATTCTTTCATTTACTTATTCTTAAGTTTACTTCTCATTGACCCCTTAGCATATTCTCTCCTATTTTTTCCTACTATCTATGCTTGATTTCTACAATTTCAACTATCCTACAAACAGATCCTTAGCTATTGCTACATTTTCAAAAGCTTTAATAGCTACTGTATGTACATAAAATTGCAAATAACCTGTGTGATCCATCCATCCATCCATCCATCCATCCATTCAGCAAATACTATTGTCTACCATGTGGTAGATACCATGGAAGAAATACAAACCCTGTTTCAAAAGACAGAGAGAGTCATTCCTACAGTAGTTGATAAGAAATATACACAAACGATCACAATCAAAATTTTATCTAACTGCCATATCTCTAATTTATCTTAAATTATTAATAAAAAAAATTGTGTGAAGCCTTCGTAGCTAGAGAATGAATTAAGAGGAACTAATGAAAAGGACTACAAGTCAGAAATATATTCATGTTTCAGATTCAGTTAATACAAATAGTTTAACATTCAGTCGAATTGTCTTCTTAGATTCAAGTCAATACAATAAACATCTGTAACAGGCAAAATAAAATCAGATTTTCTCATTAAAAATGTAACTCCTGCATTGTACAATAGCTTTTACCTAGTAATTTGGCAAATTTGACCAAGAGTCTTAAAACTGTCCACAAACTTTGATCCCATCATCCCACTGTGAAACTACCTTGCCCCTTCAGATCCCCAGGATAAGCCTCCTTTTACTTTGTTATTGTTGCTAGGAGGGAGAGGAGATAAAGGGATTTTAACATTATGTAAATATGCCTCCTGTGTCATGCACCTTGCAAGATACTTTGCATTTTATTCCATTTAATCAACACAAGTAATCTACCACAGAGTAGACTTTTTTCAAAGCTTCGAGATGGTGAGGTACCTGCCTAAGGCCACACAACTAATGTCAATGTCATAGAGACAAGATTCAAGTTCAGTCTTTTCTGACTCTAAAGCCTGAGATTGATACTAGTCACCACGGTGCCTCACAATATTCTTGGACTGTTGACCTAAGTTTTATATGTAACTTTTCCCAAGTATTATTTTTCTCTTATGACTAAACAGAAGTTCCTTGACTCTTAATAATTTTGCTTTGTATCTAAAGCTCTAAAAAATATGAATTTTTTGGAGAACTGACTCAAAAACAGTTCACTTATTCATTTTCTCTAATTTTTCTTTTAACTATTTCCTTTCCTCCACATCTCATATGCCAAGGAAAATATACCTCACATGTCATACTAAAAAGAAAATTCAGTGCTAAATGCCTGAATTATTTTTCACATTCGTAGAATGTGAATGGATGTAAAGAAGCTTGATTAAAAGGCTGTGCACTATAAGCCCAAATAATAAAATAAGCAAATTTAGTTATGTAAATTATTTCATACTTTTCACTGTCTTGCATTTTCTCATTATATCATTATAACCCCGAAACAAACTCCAAGCAAATGGTATCCAGAGAAAATCAGGTGTAGCTATACTGATATCAGATGAAACAGACTTCAGGGTGAAAAATGTAACAAGAGACAAAGATGGACATTTCATAATGGTAAAGGGGACTATACAACAAGAAGACATAACAGTCATCAATATTTATGCTCCCAATCAGGGAGCACCGAAATATACCAAACAACTACTGACAGAACTAAAGGGAGAAATTGATCAAAACACAATTATACTAGGGGACATAAATACATCATTGACAGCTACGGATAGATCATCCATACAGAAAATAAATAACAAAATAGCAGCCCTAAATGACACATTAGATGAAATGGACATAATTGACGTTTATACAGCACTTCATCCTAAAACATCAGACTATACATTTTTTTCTAGTGTACATGGAACATTCTCAAGGATAGACCATATATTGGGACATAAAACTAGCCTCAGCAAATTTAAGAAGATTGAAATCATGCCAAGCATATTCTCTGATCACGCGGCTTTGAAATTGGATATCAACTGCAAAAAGAAAGCAGGAAAAACCACAAATACCTGGAGATTAAACAACATACTTTTAAAGAACGACCGGGTCAAAGAAGAAATTATAGGAGAGATCAAGATACATAGAAACAAATGAGAATGAAAATACATCCTACCAAAATTTTTGGTATGCAGCTTAAGTAGTTTTAAGAGGGAAATTTATATCATTACAGGTCTATCTCAAGAAACAAGAAAAATACCAAATAAATAACCTCACGTTACACCTTAAAGAACTAGAAAAAGAAGTACAAATATAACCTCAAAACAAGACTTTCTGTGTTGCCCACATGAAATCATATGGTACTTATAGTGTTATGATTGAGAGCACAGGTTCCAAAGATAGACTTTCTGATTATAAATCTGTTACTGTGTATATTTGGTCTAGATACCAACCTTTCTGGGCTGGACTAGATTTCTCCATATGTAAAATATCCATGCTAATAGTACCTGTCACAAAGAGTTGTTGGGAGATTTAAATGATATACTGAATTTAAGTCATATAAACATTACCTGGCACATACTATGCTTAATATATTTTAGATTTATTAATACTCTTATACAACAAAGATAAATACAATACTTGTGCCAATGATATGTATGATAAAAAACAGTAAAAAGATCACTTCTTTTTTTTAATTTATTGGGGTGACAATTGTTAGTAAAATTACATGGATTTCAGGTGTACAATTCTGTATTACCTCATCTATAAATCCCATTGTGTGTTCTCCACCCAGAGTCAGTTCTCCTTCCATCACCATATATTTGATCCCCCTTACCCTCATCTCCCACTCCCCACCCCCCTTACCCTCTGGTAACCACTAAACTATTGTCTGTGTCTATAAGTTTTTGTTTCTCATTTGTTTGAAAAAGATCACTTTTAAACATTAAGTAGTTTTAAATAAGGCATCTTAGGAAAACATTTAAATTTTCTATTACTACCGATATATTTCAGAAGTACTCTAAGTGAAGGGCTTAGACACATTAGTGGGTGTGCATGTTTGTGAGTAAAACAAAAATCTGTGTGCAATTCTTGAGAGGAATTTTTATTATTTTTATTTTTAAAAATATAGGTTCCCTCAAAGAGGGAGGCCCCTAGTGCCAACAAAGTAGTTTCCCCTGTGTACCCAGAGCAAAGCCGCGCCTCCTAAACCCTTAGGATCAGCGGGCAAACAGTAACCGCCCAAGGCCGGAAGTACTGGATGCAAAGGTAGAGGGAGGGAAGGAGATAAGAAAGGTTATATCACTTCTCTCTAGCTGGCCAATGTTAATTATTTCTCAGCTCTAACAGTTGCATGTTTCTCTACTTCACACTTAAGCCTCAGATGCAACTGTGTGTTATTCCAAGCTATTGAAAGAGCTCAATTTTGGCTGTTACAATATATGCCTAGATCTTCACGAGAAGCCATTGCTCAACACAGGTGACTTGAAGTCCTAAAAATAGAACTCAAGCCTCCTTACAAGAGCTGTTTATTTTCGACATTTTATCAACTCTCCTGAAGAGTCATTTATGGACTGTGTCAAATATTACAAATAAAATAAGATGATATACTGACTTTCTTATACAGAAAGAAAATTCAAAGCAGTATCGCCCGTATTAGTAGAAAGTTCTTGCATCGATATTAAATCAAATACTTTGCCATTTCAGGCCCATTTGACAAGACCAGAATTAACTTGCTGATTTTTCTCAAATGTAAACATTTGTTTTGGCTTAATACTATTAATAGGGAAAGTTACGTATTTAATATGGCATAAAGAAAAATTACTTTCCATTGACCCAGAAAATTTACCTTGCAACTACTCCTGAAGCAGAAAGAACTGAAATGGAAATATTTGATATGAGAACTCTAGCTGCCACAGCTACCTGCCTTGCTCCAAGTTCATGTTTAATTGGATTTACATCAATTATTCCATAAATTGCTTGCATGTTCATAGAACATAAGTTGTTGTCTTTGATTCTAAGGTCAAATACTTACTGCTAGCAACCCTTGTGTCTCTGAGGGAGGCTTGCACTGCCAGACTACTGCTTCTCCCATGGGGGCAGGCCCACAAATACTGTAAAACTCCATCGGGGCTGACGCGCCACCATGAGCCCCTGGTTGCTCAGCAACAACCCCTTATGACGGCTCCTCTGGGACTGCTAGGCAACAGCTCTGAGTCTGCCCCAGCTGCTCCCATAGCACTGCCTCTCAAGGGGGCCAGGTTAACAGGAGGCCAGGGGCCCTAAGTGACTAACTAGTTACATAATTAATACATATTTCACGGAATGCTCCCCAACTGTCTCTAAGTAAAAATCAGAGCAGAGCTACTTCGTACCCTGAAGAATACCCTTGAATGTACCCTTAATTTAAACTCTACCCTTGGATCTTTACAGAAGCTGACAGAAAACTAATGCATTACAGCCAAAATTTGTGGGGCTAGAGGGGTAGGGGAGAAGTCTATTTTAAAAAGCACACACATACACATAAAAGAGGACATTCCTTTTTAAAATCACATTTAAAATATGACTTTCAAAGCTTTCATAATTTGAATGAATTTTGCTAGTTAGATATTTTCTGTTAACAGACCAAAAAATAAATAAATAAATAAACATGGGAAAACATAAGAATTAAACCACATTACCCTTATGGCAAGGTTTTTCCTAAAATATTTTAAACATAACTCCTTTTAAGTATAGCAATTTTTAGGAAAGACCTTCTATTCTTATCTATAGTTAAACCTACATTTACATCTTCAGTCTCAATGTCTCCTTAACTCTAGACCAGGGGTGTCCAAACTGTGGCCCGCGGGCCAACTACGGGCCGCAATCCATTGTTAATTGGCCCGCAGCAAATTCCAAAAATATATTTAGTTTACTTAAATAAACCAGGTGAGGCAATACGTACTTCACCTCGAGTGAGTGGCCCGGATGTTTGTGTATTTTACCACATATGGCCCTTGGTGAAAAACATTGAAAAAAGTTTGGACACCCCTGCTCCAGACCCTTAACTCAAACTCCACACAAATCTAAACTGGTCATATTTTTCCATCCATATACAGCCTACCTGTTTGGAAAAAGGCAACAAGTGCAGTCAACCAATCTAAAAACTTACCCAGACATCAAAACAAGAGTCCAGCCTTTCCTCTATGTCCCCTGCTGTCTCTTACCTCTCCGTTATAGAGGAAGAGGTATGTTCTCCAAGAGACATGGACTTGCCGCCAAATACATCACAGTACAAATAAGATTGTACTACTGCACTAATTCAAAATAGTCAAATCCAAGCTACTTAGCATGATACCACAAGGCACTTCTGAAACTACTTCCTGTCAAACTTCCAACCATGTATGCTGCTATCCACTATGCTGATTGAATTACAGTTCCCTAAACACATCACTTTAAGTCCCTTTCCTCTTCAAAGGACACATTACCCTTTGCCTGGCAAACTACTGCTTCTCTTTCAAGACCTAGCAATAACATTACCTCCTCTGAGAAACCGTCCCTGATGTTCGAATTACTTATCACCACCTCTGAACATCTGCATACTTCATTCATACTGCTATGGTGGTATTAGTCACATTGTTTTACAGTCATTTACCTACTCAATATTTATTCCATGTTCTTCAAGGTCTAGGACCTTGTTCTGTTCAACCTCGTATATTCCTTGGCATTAAGAAGGTATTTTATACTATAGTTTATTAATGGTTAGAGAACTGTACTCTTACGTAAAATTGTAAAGTATATGAGGATTGGGCATTTTTAACCTCTTAATTAACCAAGGAAAGGTAATAAAACAACTCACCAACAACAAAAACTTAATCTCCTGACTGTGGCCTGGTCTTTTTCTCCCTAAATTTATGGTGAATCATGGAGGAAAAACAGCAGATATCCCTATAGTGATCCAATCCATCCAGTAATCGGGCTGAAATAATCAGATGGCCTATGCCCCTTTTATTATAATCATAATAACATGAAACTCAAGGGAACTACTTGGTAACCAAATCACTAAAAGCTGGTCTGCAACTGATCTCAGGGAAAATAATTTCCCACTCAGATTAGCAATTCTTAAAGCAGTTTTTGCAGAAATCTTGGCGCAACTAAAATAGGGAAGCGAATATAAAAGAAACAAACAAAAAATAGGGTTAAATAAAAAACAAAAAAAAAGTTATTCTAATTTTAAAACCTCTTAAATAATACTTCACAAAACATCACTTATTTAACATCTATCTCCCTCAAAACACTAACTAAAAAATAAACGGAAACATGAGCAAACAACACACAAAAAGGCCACAAATGCAGCAGCCAAGTGTAATATTATGAAGCCACTCTTACCTCATCACCTCAGGAACTAAAGATAGTGGTTTCCTTTTTCAAATATAATAATGCTTCTATGCTTTTTCCATAACTTCTTAAATTCATATATATGTTCATACAACTATCCATGCAACACAAATTCTATTCTACAGAAATCGGAATTATTAGCCTGTGTTAAACTGAGAGAGAATTCTTAGTCTATTCCAAGCTTGTGGGTTCTGTATTCTGCAAGCCTGTGCTTCTTCAAGTGGGAAACCTGTACCCTTGGAAATACTTGACTGTATGCTGAAGGTACTCACAACCATATGATGAATTTTGTATATCAAAACAATATTACTTGATTTTATATATATATGCATATTTATGTATTAAAATAAAATAAACACATTATAAAGTAGAGTGCCAAATTTACACAAATTTGTTTTGTAAGATACCATTACTTTTTAATTGCAGCTTAACTTTTGTAACATCTTTTTTTATTTTGTGACAAAAATCATTTTCTCTCCAATATTAGTCCTAAATCTTTCTTTAGATACCTCATGGAGCCAGCCTAAACCCTTATGTACCTAAGACATTCCTTCAAAAAAAAAAAATAATAATAATGGTCACAACTATTGGAGTATGTGTTCCTTCTGTACTGGATGCCAGGAAATGTGTTGGGTACTTGACAATCATTAATCAGAACACATGAGCTGAAAGTAAACAGTACGTCTATGCTATAAAAAAGAAAAAAAGGAAGGAAGGAAGGAAGGAAGGAAGGAAGGAAGGAAGGAAGGAAGGAAGGAAGGAAGGAAGGAAGGAAAGAAGAAAGGAAAGAAGGAAGGAAAGAAAAGGAACTAGGCCCACAAAAGGATAACTAAATATGGATCTAACTCCAAAGCTCCTGTTGTTTCTTTGTCTTTTTTAGATATCATGTTATACTACATTTCCATGCCTTCTTTCCCAAGTGTTCATTTCTCCTAGCTAAATATCTCCATTTTATGACTAGTCCTTCTATCATTCTGCAATAACTCACCCTGCTGATCAATATGTGGTGTGTGTGTGTGTGTGTATTTATTTGTAGGAGTAGAGTATCCAGAATAATTTGATCATGGCAGAGCAGAGTTGGGTCATCACTTTCCTTGTTCTGGATAAGATACTGCTATTAATATAACTTAAAAATATACTACCTTGTTGGACCACAACTTGATATTATCAATTCTTATTGAATAGGCCATAAAACAAAACTCTTTCGTATTTTTTAACAGATTCTATTAATAACCATTTCTTCTCTATCTGGCTTAAAAAATGTATACAACTCTTGTATTTATCCACATATAAACAACCTGTAAAAATAATTTTTGACTCATAAAGCACAGCACAGGTTACATGACTCCCTACTCAAAAACATTTAAAGATGCTAAAAAAGTAGCTACAAATTTAAGTCTAAAGTCTTCATCCTAGCATTTAAGATTCTTCCCTACAGCCCCAGTGTATCTCTCCATCCTTATCTTCTTCTAGTTGCTAAAATTCTACACAGCTAAATCGCATTCTTTTCTGTATTTGTACTTTTGTTCATGTTGTTCTTTCACTTGGGAATGTTTCACCTACTCATTGAAATTTCATCAGTCCTTGAAGGACTGCCCCAATTACTACACCCTCTATAATATCTTTCTGATTAATTTCAAACTTTATCTTTCTCTTCTTTGAAACCCCATAGCATTTGTTAGTTCTTTTGCGGTACATACTACAGTCTACCTCACAGAAATCTTGTGTGTTTTATCTACCCTTACTTCCCCAAACAGATGGAATTATACGCTTCCTATAGAAAGGATGGGGTCTCACTCCTACCTATACTCACTAAGTATATCACTAACACAAGTACCTGAATCCAGGAAGGAGCTTTTTAATAGATATTTGTTTATTTGAATTTCATTAGCTATACATCTCATACACGAATGTACTGAATTCCAAAATTCATGAAAAATTTAAATAAAAGACATCTACAACCATCCACAGAAATGAACCTGAAAATTAATGGGCACACATATGGCATGGAATTATATAAATATAAATATGGAATTCCAATATAAAATATGGAATTATAGATTCTATTCAGAATAATACAAGTACTTTTTTCAGTGTACTGATTTCATGATGAAGAACTGAAATTGTATTATTCATGTTGGTGTAATTATGTTGACAAAAAAACTGAAATATCAAGAGATTAGGTGACTTCTCCAGGGTCACATGACTAATTAAAAGCTGAGTTGGCCTCACAACAAAGCTTTTTAATTTCTAGTTTATTATTTTCCACTACTACCTCCCAAATCATGTGTTGATATATTTTAAAATGTTAGCTGCAAAAATATTTATATAAAGAAGAAAGATTCCCTTCTTTCTTATGTATTATTTTATCTTTAAAATATTATTTGAACTGGCAGAATTTAAAATAAAATCCATTAATGATGTTTAATGAGAGTGATATTAAATAAAGTGTATCAACACAAAGGTTACTAATTTTGCAACTTAAGTACAAAGAATACAATAAGAATCAGGTTATTTAAAAATACTACGGTTCAGTCAAAATAAATGTCACAAAACCTATACACTAACAATGTTCACCTTCTTTTCTCATAAGAGAGTCCTACAGGTTTAATCAGAGCCTGTTTACGCTTGTTTTGTTTTTAACCTGTTTTGTCACCAATTTGGAGAGTCGTAAAAATTTTGCCTGCTCAACATCCCGTCCTCCTTTGAGGAGCCTTCACTCTTATACTCACTCCATGTGATTTAGTTGCCTCCATGAATGAAGTTGAGACCCAGACCTGACACATCAGAACTCTGAATACTCCTTAGCCACAGTGATTAGTTCAGAAGTGATGAGTGACTCAAACCCACCCCCGCAAGCTTATTACATTTTTCCATCCCAGCAAATGATTAAAGAGTGGGTTCATGATGCAAGTTAGTCCATCATAGGACAGGTGCCAAAGCTACTAAGTAAAGACTTTTTTCTCTTTGAATTTCAACTTGGGAAGTTAGATCCGAAGCTATTGATAGCTATTTTGTCACCCAGCAGAGCCTGAGAATAAGCCAAGTTGAAAGAGAGTAGAGCCAAAAAGTAGAAGGGAATTGGGTCCTTACAAAATAATTTGCGTTCTAGATCAAGCTGTGACTGAAGGCTGGGTTACATAAATTGGACAAATTCTCCCTCTCTTCTTAAGCCAATTTGATGCAAATTTTCTGTCATGGGCAACCATAACATTCCTAACTAATGTACTTGATTATCTGAATTTGTTAACCCACACTAGATTAAATGGGTCACATAGAAAGAGAGGAAACAGTAAAAGATATCACATATAGTAAATCCTCACTTTACGTCCATCCATCTATAAGTTCTGAGGCTTTCAACAAAAAAAGTCTATGAAACCAATTTTACCATCTGCTAATTGATATAAATAAGAGTTAAGTTCCTACAGCATCTTATCAACATTATAATGAGATGATATTATTCAAAGACTTGCTATAGTTCAGATAAACTGATAGCTTATAGCTTGAAAGTGAAGAAGAAAACAGGTGATGTGTAAAAAGAAAATAAGGAATTGCAAAAATTTCAAAAATGTGACGTCTTTATATCAAGGACTTTCTCCATATAGCATCCTGCAAAACCCCTCCGTCCCAGGAGAACCAGGACAGTTGGTCATGCTACTTGGGAGTACAAGGATTCTTGCAGTGATTTGCATAAAGAAGAAGATAAGGGGTCATTAGGTCATGGAGGACTCAAGGCAAGTGGCGGTGAGGCTCTGAGGTTGCTGTAGTTGGAAGGGAGAGAGCTGTAAGGGACTAGCCAGAAGCATACAGAATTCTTAGGTTCTACATTGACTGGTACTGACGGAAGTAGAATCCACTGAGAAACATCTTACTCTAAACAATAAGAGCACGGAGCGTGAAAATAGATGGGTCAAAGTATCGGCCATTCCAATGAAGCCAAAGGACAAGTGTAGGAGTGAATCATCAGATTGTTGTAAGAAAAGAATATAGGATGCTATGCCCAGAGAGTTTCTGAATATTAAATTTTAGGAACAATTGCTTACGATAGCAAGCCCAGGGTGTGGGTACAGAAGAGGTTGGGTGAGAAGGAGTAATAGAGAAGATTACTGCTTGAGTCGTGGAGATCAAAAAGTGAGAGGTTGTGGTGTTGGATTAGATAAGAAATTACCCAGATTGAAGACAGGAGATGACGGTACACCAGTTGCTGGAGTATTCAGTGAAGGAAGGGTTTGTTCCTACTCACCAGGTGGTGAGTAGATAACAAGAGTGAGCAATGGTACAAGATAGTGCAGCCAGATGGCTCAAAGGAACAGCAGTGAGTATAAGAGGACGGAGAAATAAGGGTCTAGAGGTGGGATATAGGTATATTAAGGGCATGTGATACACCTTCCCACACTGAAATTCATATCCGATGAAATAGTAAACTTCCTCTAATAGAAAGCCTCAAGGGGAAGTGGGATGCTCAGGGGAGAGCCAAGTTTCAGGGTTCGGGGAAAGAAGTGGAGCTCAAGAGGAGTTTATTGTGACTGAACAGGTGTTCCAGAGGACATGATGGAATGGTTTTGATGGAAGAATGAAAAACAGAGATTAGGCCAGAGAGACAGCACAAAAGCATAACAAAGTTTCAAGGCAAACAGGAAAAATAAGTAAACAAATGATGAAAATAGAGACTTAAAGCACTGGAAAATTATCTGTTTTGCAGGGCTAATACAATTATATGTTCCAAAACTGGTAATGTGGGAATTTAGAAATAGCTAGCTGCTATGATGTGGGACATGGAATTTCTTTTCCTTCTGGGATGAGGTGATGAGTGACAATGTGGATCGAGGCAACTTAGGGAAGCAATGGAAAAGACTGAAGTCACGTGTTGGAATGATGGCCAGGAAAGTAAATGGGTGGAAAACCTATGGGACTTCACCATGGTACAGACAGCTGTGACACCGATGAGCTCCAAAGAGGTTCAGGGATGAGAGGCACGGGATGCTATTTGAAATTAATGGGAAAGGAATCAGTTACAGAACAAATGGATTTGAGATAAGATTAGCCATTAGAAACAATAATAATGATAATAATAATAATAGTAATAAGAAATTGTAGGTTCCCTACTTCACTCCCTACTAAAATAACTTCCAAAGGATTAAAATTTTAAACAAAAAAAATCAAAAATACTATTAAAACGTAAGTGAATAGTTTTACAAATGGAAAAGTCCTTCTCAAACTTAACAAAATCAGAAACTGTGTGTGAAGAAATGGATAGCTTTAACATCCATAAAATTTCAGTATTCTTCCTAGCAATGTTCCCTAAACAGTTAATGGCAAAAAAAGAACCTGTTTCAAAAATTGCAAGTGTTCATATCCTTACGAATAAAAATCTCTTGAAACAAACAAACAAACAAAAAGACTAAAAGTAGGCAAAGAATATAATAAAACAATTCATAAAAAATAAATCCAAAATACCTATTAAAAATATTGGCTAACTGAAAATATTCAGCCTCACTAGCAATCAAAGAAATACAAACATGAGCTATCTTTCCCCATTGATTTTTAAATTTAATTTTTTGAAATAGTGTTAGCATATTAGTAAAAATATTATTTTGAGTAGAAATTGCTATAGGCTTTTTGAAAAAATATTTTGCAGAATGTATCAAAAATCTTTAAAAAACGAATGTCCTCTGTCTTAGCAATTCCATGTATAGAGATTTATTCCAAGGCATTAGTCAAAAAAGTGTGCACAGTGTATAAAGATTATGAACAGAGTTATCTACTATGATACTATTTAGGCAACTAAATTTGAGGAAATTCTGCATATTTACCAATAGAGATTAATAAAAAAATTAATAGAATACTATGAAGCCATTAAAAATATGATTATTGTCTAGGAAAGATATATTAAGATGATTTATTAAGTGGGGAATATGACATATATCTATGTATATATATGTATATATTATATGTATATGTCACTTGTTTTTAAAAAGCTACATATATGCAAACAATTTTATAATTAATGGTAGAAAAATAGATGGACCTTATTTTCTTAATACAATTCTATAATTTTTGACTTTCATTGCAATGTATATTATCTCAAAATCAATACTTCAATATTTTAAAGTTTAAAACTTAATAGTATTTTAAGTGGTAAAGATTATCTGCCCAGAAAATAACATGTGGAATAACTCATTATAATGTAAAAATGGAGAGTTGACAAAAGAATGAGATCGAAAGGAAAAAATCACTTCATTATTTTTTCACATCTGTGATTCTTGTTGAAGAAATCACAACAGCAAGCACATACTATCCTGGGAAATAATGAATTCTACATTTAAACATTATTAATAGTTAAAGCAATGTATTTCAATAGTTTGGGTATATTTTCTTTTGTTTTCTCATCTCTATGTTAAATCAGTGATTACCACAGCATGCAGCAAAATAAGAATGTAGCTTTTCGATAAACTAGAAAATTCTGTTTCATACCCTTAAGATCTGAAACTTTATCTAACCAAAAACTACTTCATAGGCCACTTTACATTATAAGGGAAAATGTTATTTTTTTCAGTTTGCTATTTTGATTCATTTTTATTATGGTAATAATAATTTTAAGAGGAAAAAAGTAAAATACAAACTATGTACCACTATTACATCAATCTAAAAATACATCCTTACAAATGTAGAAAGACTGGAAGATACTCAATATTGAAGGAATTACGACTGAATATTAGAATTGAAATTAGAAATCTTTAAGTGTTCTTAATAATATGATAGTTATATGACAAAAAATATCCAAAAGAAAGAAGTTAAATAAAGTAAACCTTTAATAATTCTTTTGTAAGATAATTTGAGATATCTTTAGCTATAACCTAAACTGTTGCCATTAGACAAAAATCCATATTTCATTAATCCGTATGTCAAGTGGATCCTATTGAGTCAAGACCTATAAAGTGATGAACTGAATCAATTGACTATTGAGACAAATAATATACTTACTGACAGATAATATAAAAAGTTTTCAACAAATTAGGATAAATTAAGATACTTTTAAGAGTTGATAAAAATAAACGTGTATGAGTAGACAAAATGCTTTGTTTTCTACCGTTTTGCAGTTAAAACTGAAAGGTTTACTTGCTTTGAAAGCATTGAAACCTAGAACCTCCCCCCCCCAAAAAAAAAACCACAAGGGTTTTTTAAAGTCGGAACAACCTATGCTGGGTTTTACTGAAGCTTGATATTATTTGGTAAAAGTCCACTAACATCTCAGGAAGTTGATCCAGATCTATCAAATGAGGAAATTCCTTACTTCCCCTGAAAACTTTTTTCCACTGCTCCCTGAGGCAAATAAATAAAAACTTTGCCCCCACCCCCACCCCACCCCCATGTTGTAGACTGGCCTCATTTCCATCCTGTCAAATCCATATGGTATAATTGAATGGAAAACCTAAAATTACCTGGTTTAGACCTACACCTGGTTCAGTTGTATAGGATTTGGACCATGTCAGGATAGAGCAGAGGCACTGCCCAAGTTATAACATTGCTTTTTTGGTAACCATCTTTACAATCGATATGGAGGATGATGAGTACAGGGTGTATCAAGCTCAGCAGTGACTTTTAAGAATGTCCAATTTGAGTAAATGGGCTGAGTATTTTAAGTTAGAACAGTAGAAACACTGTGAATTTAGGCACCAATCACACATGGATTGTAAGCTCAACTCTGTCACTGTTTTCTTTTCTCTTTTTTCTTTTCTTCTCTTTTCTTCTCTTCTTTTCTTTTCTTTTCTGAAGAGATGCTTCTATTTTATAATTGTTTTATTTTCAATTACAGTTGACATTCAATATTATTTTATATTAGTTTCAGGTATACAGCATAGTGGGTAGTCATTCATATAATTTACTAAGTGATCCCCCCAATTAGTCTAGTACCCACCTGGCACTATATATAGTTATTACACTATTATTGACAATATCCCTTATGCTGTACTTTACATCCCCTTGACTATTTCATAACTACCAATTTGTACTTTTAATCCCTTCACCTTTTTCACTCATCCCCCTACACCCTCAATCTGGCAACCATCAGTTTGTTGTCTGTATCTATGAGTCTGTTTCTGCTTTGTTTGTTAATTTATTTTGTCTTTTCTATTCCACATGTAAGTGTGATCATATGGTATTTGTCTTTCTCTGTTTGACTTATTTCTCTTAGCATAATACCTTCAAGTTCCATCCATGTTGTCGCAAATGGTTAAGATTCCATTTTTTATGGCTGAGTAATATTCCATTATATATATGTACCACAATATCACTTCACACCTGTCAGAATGGCCATCACCAATAAATCAACAAACAAGTGTTGGCAAGAATGTGGAGAAAAAGGAACCCTCGTTCACTGTTGGTGGGGTTGCAAATTGGTGTAGCCACTATGGAAAATGGTATGGAGGTTCCTCAAAAAATTAAAAATAAAACCACATTATGACCCAGCAATTCCACTTTTTTATCCGAAAAAATCCCAAACACCATTTTGAAAAGATATATGCACCCCTATGTTCATTGCAGCATTATTTATTAATACAATAGCCAAGATACAGAAGCAACCTTAGTGCCACTTTCTATTAAATGACTTTGGATAGATAATCTCTTCACTCACTTATCTAGAGAACAGAGCCCTAAGGCCAATTCAACAGGTTGGAGAATAAATGAAACATGTAGAAACACCTACATTGAGCCTGGTATGTACCTCAGTAAATAGCAGTTTCCCTTCTCTTTACATATACACCCATTTCCATGGAAAGAAAAATAACCACTGTCCCTTAGAAAATTTTCAAGCTTCTGTTACAATTTGAAAAATATATTACATGTTTAAGGCCTCTACCTTTACCCTGATGCCATATCCTCCTTTGGAAATCAGCTCCATGAATTGTCTTTTCTGGACCTTCAGCCTCTCCCACACTCATCACTCTTTCATGGCATCTAAAGAGAGAACGAAGGCTCTCCTTGAAACATTAACTAAAAATTAATTTGACCCTCTGTCTTGACTCCCACTACCCACCCCCATTTTTCTCCGATTTTCAGCTGTAATCCTAGGATGAGTCCTCAGTACTGGCTGACCCCATTTCCTTACTTTCAATTTCTTACCCCATACTACCTGGCTTCACCTCACAGTCATAAAGCCATTACTCTCACTTTCTACTTGTCAAATAAAAAGCCCTTTGAGCCTTTCTCCTACTGAGCCTTCTGATGACTATGACCTGTTGATCATGGTACACTTTTTAAACCTCTATATACCCTCGTTGCTATAGCAATGCCCTTTCCAGCTTTTCTTCTTGGGCTTCCAGAGAACTCACTTCACAGGCTTCCATTTTCTTATTCTACATGCTTGCCATAGGAGGTCTCATCATAATGTTTACCACCTGGATGCCAATGTCAACTAAATATATGTCTCCTGAGCTCTTTATTAAACAACCTCTTGGATACCTTCACCTCTGGTTCATCTTTTAGTCATCATCTACCCCCATAACCACTCTACTAGTTTTCTATGGCTGCCATAACAAATTGCCCACCAACCAAGTGCTTTAAAATAGCAGGAATTTATCTTACATAGGTGAGCAAGCCAGCAATCTAAAATCAAAGTGTCAGCAGAGTTGCCTCCATCTTAGGGTCTCGGAAGAAGAATCCATTTCATGCCTCTCTCTTAGTTTCTGGTGATAGCTGGTAAATCTTGGAATCCCTTGCAGCTGCCTAACTCCAATCTCTGCCACCACTGTCACAGGTTTGTCTTCCCTCTACCTGTCTCTGTCTTTGTGTGTCCTCTCTTCTTATAAAGACACCAGGCATATTGAGTTAAGGGCCCATTCTACTCCAGTATGACTTTATCTTAACCAATTATAACAGCAATGACCTTATTTGTAAATAAAATCATATTGTGAGGTTTCAGGAAGTACCTGAATTTTGAGGAGACATTATCCAACCCAGTAAACCCACCGAATCCACCCTTATTCTTATATTTCCATCTTAGTAAATCGTGTTAGATCTCAAACTGAAGCCAAACATCTGAGAAGCATTATTCATTCCCACCTCTCCCCAACTTCATATCCCAATTATTATCAAGCTTGATTGTTTTGGCTTCTGACATTTCTAGACTTTGAATACTCTTGTTCATCTCTAATTGTGCATCCCTAATCCCTGACTCACTCTTTAGCATCCCTTGCTTGCCCTACTACAACAGTCTGTCCAATACCCCTTCAATCCAACCTCCTTAGAGCTACTAGAGTACATACAAATAAATACATACAGCTCCTTCACATGTTAGAAAGATGTAGAGTGTGTTTATTTTTTTGTAACTTTTCACTACTGTGAAAAGTTCTGCTTCTTGACAGCAATGCACACAATTATAACAGACATACTTCTTCAAGGATGGGGGAACTGAGAGGCAGAGTGGTTTCTGCGGCAGCCCTGGCCTTTTGTAACATCTTCTTTTGGTTTGATAGATTCTTTACAAATCTTCAGAGTGTGACAAAAACCAGGACATCTATAATCTAGCTTTTTATCAGGTTTCAAAGCCTCTTTGAGAAAGGAAGACAAGAGGGGCTTATGTCAGTGTTTTGAGATTTAAAATTATACCTGGATCCATAGGCTCCATGATAGAAGTACTCATTCTCATCTTTTTTTTTAAAACAATCTTAGTAAACCAGTGTAATTGCATGAGATGTAAGCCATTCTTATTTACACACACACACACACATATACACACACACACACTAATTTTATGAATAGTGTTTTCTTCTGAGACATGTTAGCCCATCCATAAAGATTAGTTTAGAAGTAAATTATTTTATAGTCATTTAAATATAAGCATGTTTGAGAAGATGGCTTAACTCTTCCATTTTCTGTGGTTTTACTCCAGATATTATCATACTGGACCTCAGTTTCCTCCTTTACTTCATGCAAAAAACAAAAACCTACAGTTTACCATGCTGATTTCCATACTCCCAAATGGGGATTCTTTTTTCATCAGCATAGCAGATTTTCAGACTTAGCAGGAAGAAGAGACTGTGGAAAGGGAGAATACGAGAGGTAGAGGAAGGCATTTAGCTCCATGTATATTATCTGTAAATGCTTCATCTGCTGCCAACAAGTGTCCAAGTTGCATTGGCTCCAGACTACATAATCTTGAAGTGTCTCCATTCCCTTGGCCCTCTTTCCAGTCTGAGAAATCCTATTCTAACTGATCCAGATTCTAGGTGAGATTACCTCCTCCTGTTCAGGAATATATACAAATCCAAACTGTTTGATTCTTGTTTAGCTCTGAACTTCTTCTCCAACCAAGCACCTAGCTTTTGGACACCATCACATTTTAAGAATAAGAGTGACTGGAGGACACAAATCCACGACGATTTATAAAGTTCGTAGCACTCATCATACCTGGGCAGATGCATAAAGCTGCTATTTGCCTTTGAAGAAAAAATAATAATAAACAATTTTGTTTGTCTGGGTAAGTTCAAATTCTTAACCTGAAGTTCTTTTTATTAATGTCACTAACTGATAATGATTTATAAAAAGTATGTGGAGCATATTAATATGAAAATTTCTGACACCAACAGGATTCAGAAGAGCATGTACTAATTGTCGAACTTTTAAAACTGGAAGACAGGAGTCCTGGATTTATCACTAATATGTCATATTTGTACATGTAAATTACTCTTGAGCCTTAGATATCTACATCTAATAATAGAATATATTTAATTATTATTTAAAATAATTATGCTTCATCATTGTTAAGGAAGCTTATTTTAATCATAGGATTTATAGGAGGTTGTTTCATATTCAGAAAGGAATGATATTTCCTAAAATCTGTTGAAGGAATAGAAAACCATTGCATTTACTATCAAGCCATTCAGGTCTGAGTCTCATCAACATTTTAAAATACAATTTACAAATTACTTTCTTTCTCATTTGCAATGGACATTGAATGAACTTTAGTCTTGATAAAACCAAATTTACTCTCATTTACCATTAAAAGAAGACATTGGGGGAAGGGATGAATAGGCAGATCACAGAAGATTTTTAGGGCAGTGAAAATACTGTGTATGATATTTTAATGAGGGAGACCTACCATTATACATTTGTCCAAACCCATAGATTGTAAAACAACAAGAGTGAACCCTAAGGTAAACTATGCACTTTGGGTGATTAGCATATGTCAATGTAGGTTCATCCATTGTAACAAATGTACCACTGTGGTGAGTGATGTTGATAGAGGGGCAGCTATACACAAGGAGTGGGGGTAGGGTTATGTGGGAAATCTCTGTACCTTCCTCTCAAGTTTGCTGTGAATCTAAAACTGCTCCCCAAAAAATTATCTTTAAAAATATTTTATTTATGAGAAATATTACTTTTTTTTTTCCAAATTGCTGATTTGAGCTCTAAATTTGAAAGGAAGTAAAGTGTTTCCTCGTCTAACCTTCTCTTTACATATATATCAAATCATATGTGATCCAGTAGGAAACATTTATTTCTCCACAATTTTCTACATTTTGTAAATATGTAACTTCTGCATAAAAATCATCCTATAATGTTCTTAAAAAGTTACATAAGTTTACCATACAACCCAGCAATTCCACTGTTAATACTACCCAAGAGAAATGAAAACATATGTACTCACAAAGACTTGCACATAAATATTCTTAGCATCATGATTCACAGTGGCCTTAAATTAAAAACAACCCAAATTTCCATCCACTGGTGAACGGATAGACAAATGTGGTATATCCATAGAAGGGAAAACTATTCGATAATAAAGAGGAATGAAATACTGATACATACTACAACATGGATGAATCTCAAAAACATGTTAAGTGAAAGAACCCATAAACAAAAGGCAATGTATTGCATAATTCTGTCTACATGAAATGTCCAGAAAAGGCAAATTTATAGAGATTGAAAGTAGATTAGTGGTTGTCTTCACTGGGGTGAGAGTAGAGATTAACTGTAAATGGGCATAATGGATCTTACTGGGTGATGAAAATGTTCTAAAACTGAATTATGATCATGATTTTACAACTTCATAAACTTTATTTAAATTATTAGCAAAGTTATGTGGATTTCAGGTATACAATTTTGTGATAAAAAAATTTCTTTAAAAATCATTGAAAGGGGTAATTTCTAAAAAATCAAAATTTCTAGTTTAAATATTGACCAAAGAAGAGGAAAGAACTTTAACAAAAATGAAATTTGACACATTTTTAAATATCCTGCATTATGTATTCCATTAACCTTCGATATTTTGTTGAAGAAAGTTGTGGTAAAGATAAGACTAAAAGTCAAGTACCGAAAACTTCTTGCAAAAAAATTTTTTTCCGAAGTATATTTTGCTTCCAAGTTGAATGATTTGATTTTCCAAAACACTTTTTTATAATATGAACTCTCTTGAGATAGTGTTAGGAATATTGACCAGCAGATGACGTAGGATCAGAAAACAAAGAGGGTTTTCAAAACGCTTGATCCAGAACCTACCACATTACAGTACTTGCTGTGGCTTATGTCCATCAGATCTCATTTTAATAATCCGAATTCTGAGCTTTCTGAATATTAAATCCCAGAATAATTTGTAACGTGTAGCAGAGTCAATAAGAAAGACTCTTGTGAAGAGATAAAGTGAACAGATGGATTTTGAATCTAGATGCATACAAAAAGAAATGCAAGATTCAAAGTAATTCTAATGAAATACTTTTTCAGTACCCAAATCATTAACATGAATGTTTTAGGGGTTTTTTTGGTTTTGTTTTTGTTTGTTTTTGTTTTCCATAGGTGAATGTTTACGTGGTCATCAGCCTCAAGTCTCCACTTTCCAGTCCTACACAGACTCTGACTAGTAACACCACCTGCAGTTTTTTGGTTTATTTTTCAAATGTTTCCCGTGTGCCTCACTCAGGCCAAGCACTTTTCCAAAGGAACCGAGTTCAGCTGCGCTCCCTCGCATGAGCTCTAAGAAGAGGGGGCAGGCCAGCCTGTCAGCCTCACTCAGCAGGGACCTGCCAGCCCCAGCCTGAGCAGCTGGTTAAGGAAGATTCATCCCCGCTCCACCCCCAGAAGGCGCTTTCAGGAGCTTCCCTAAGGGGTTGCAGCAGTAGCAGTAGCAGCAGTCAGGACCCACGCCTCCCATTCCCTAAGCCCCTGCCACCACGTTACATTCGGGTCTCTCCCTGTCGCCAGCCGGGGTCCTAGGCTCCAGGAAAATCCAATAGTTGCCCTGGGGACCATCCATTCGAATCATCCCCATATTTTATCAAAGAATGGACAGAGGGATAGTGGCTAGGCGAGGTGACCTGGCTAAAGCCACGCAGCTCGACGCTAGCAGAGCCAGTGAGAACTCGGGTCTGTGTTGACTGGGTGGCCGCGAAGGGCTGCCTGGGGCTCTGAACGCGCAGCCCAAGGAAAACGACTGGCATTGTCTGTGTGAGAGGCGAAGGGCTGGGCAATTTACAACAGGAGGTCACCAATATCCACCTTCAGGACACAGTGGCCAAAAAGAAGGTGACCAGACCTCCCTGGCTATGCCTGTAGACCTGAGCGCCCCCTTTCACTAGTGTGCATGAGAATGATGTGGTCGCCTTAGCAAAAGGGGCATCCGCTTTGAATTCCCCCCGTGCTAGTGCAGACAGGGTGGGAAATGGGAAAGTTACAATTTCGCAGGCTCAGTCTCCCTTGACTCCCCAAGTCCTTTCCCTCCATCCTCGCGCCAGCGACACCCACTCCCACTACACCACCAGGTACGTACCAACCGCGTGCAGAGCTGACCGCGTGCCTGGGCCAGGTGTCCCCTTGCGTTCCGGCTCGCCCAGCCTCCCTGCGCCTGGGAGCTGCGCCGCGGGCTCTAGCTGGCGGCAGCCTCTACAACATAGGGAACTGCAGCCCTTTCTGAGCAGTTGGGTTGAGGTTTAGTCAGGCGGTAGCGGCGACTCCGGGGGCGGAGGGAGTGACCGCTGAGACCCGCCCCCCGAGCGCCGAGCGCGGCTCCCGCTGCCGCGTCCCGCTCTTTGTGCAGCCCCGGCCGCTGCGCAGCTCTCGCGGCAAGCGCGACGGTCGCTCTTCGCTGTTGGCGCCCGGCACAAGACTCTTTCCTGCGTGCGCGTTCAGACAACTAATCATCCGTGATCATCCCAGAACCCGCATCCTCCCCACCTGCCACTCTCAGTCCCGCTGGGTGACTGTTCAGCTTCTGTTAAGAATTTAAGTGACTGCGGGAATTTCTCTTCTCTTCCAGCTCCTGGACGCTACAACTTGTCAGTCCGACCCATGTGCGCGCGCCTGCAGGTTGTATACTCCAAGTGCGATAAAGTGGCCCTTTGGTCTAATCCTGGCTGTTTGGAAAAGGTAGGAATGTGCATAGTTGTCTCATCTGCACCCGGCATCTGGATCTTCACGTTTACTAACAGACTGTTTTAACTGATTGGGAAGGAACATGCACTGCTGACAACTTTGGGGCAAAGAAGAAAACAATGTATATCAAGTTTCACTTTCAGGTTCTCACTAAGGAAAATGAAGTCCTTACTGTTAAGTTCTCACTTGGCGTACTTTAAAAGCCATATTTAATGGATGATAATACTGCTGCGAAAATTAAGGCGCTCATCTCTGCTTCCTGAGAAGGTGGTTTGTGCTTCTGGAAGTCAAAGATCGTCTCTGGTTTCCTCAAAGTCATTATTAGTGTTCAAAGTCTTCTTAACACCAGTATGCTCACTGATACTGAGCTTTGGCTTTCCACTCAGGGATACTTAACCACTTCATTGACTCCTTCCAAATGATTTTTTACACAAAAGCTATGTGAGATAAGAAAATATAATCAGGCAAATATTTTATTTAGTATCTACTAATGATGCTTCTATCATGCTCTTTAAGTCATTAAATATTCCTAACCCCACAAGGTAGTAAGAATCATCTCTATTTTCATATAATAAAGTGAGGCTCAGAAAAGTTAGGTAATTTGTACAAGACTGACATAGCCAGGAAGACTCCAAATCGGTTTTTGAACTTAGGTCTTTCTGCCTTTAGGGTTGATGGACCTTACACCATGTTATTAAAAGCTTGTGATTTCTCTAAATGACAGCCAGTACATTTAGTTTTCCAAAAACATCGTTACTTGTATGGTTATACAGATATTATTAATAATTAAAGAAATTGAGACTTATTTGTATTTTTGGTGTAACTTCAAAACTTATTTGGCATTATCAAATGTATTTCTAAGGTGTCATAATTTTATTATATAATAATATGTAATATTATTATTTAAGGTAAATTATTCTAAGGCCTATTGATTTTAGAGAGCCTATGTAGTGGTGCTAAAATGTTTGGATTTATGAGTTACATTGCCATTGGATTTTTATGATTCTGCAATTGTATTCTTATGCTCACCAAATTTGTTTTGTAAAAACCTGTGTTTTTGGGTAAATTTGAAAAAAAATCATTAGCTCTCACTGATACATTTTTAAGTTACATATTTTAAATCATTAGAACCACTAGAATGTATGTTCTGTGAAGGCTTTACCTTCAGTACCTAGAATAGTACCTATACAAAACAGTTGTTTAATAAGCAGTTTTTAAATGAATAAATATAACCTAATTTCCTTCAATTAAAACAAAATAATGACTTAAGAAAATACTATTTATAGAATGCTTTCATCTATTTATAATGGATTGAAGATTTTTGATTGTCTCTCATTTCTACTAGGAAAGTAAGGGAGGTGATACAATCAGGTAAGCAACCTAAAGCTTTGCAGTAGCTGCGGTTGGGAATGGTAGAGAGAACCTGACCATAAGGCCAAAGAAGTACTTTTGAGTGCATTGGTGGTAGCGCTACTACCACACAATCATGTGAATTTGTGTAAAATATATGACTCTAAATGCAGAAAGTTTAACTAACCCAACTTTGGGGTTTTGCCAAGTGATTTGATAGAAAGACAAGGCGAAAGCTTGGCTGCCATTTTTAAGAGAGTGGTTGAAGGACAGGGCTATGAGGTTAATTTAAGATTATGTAGGAAAGTGGTGAAGACATAAAAAGGGAGAAAAAAGATGTGAAAGAACTGCACATCTCGATCAAAACGAGAGAGAGAGAAAAATTAGAAGTAGTGAAGGTGAATAGCTTTCTTGAAAGTTTTAGTAAGAATGATGGCAAGATTTACAGAAGAATTTTGGGTGGGACTGGCTAACAAAGAGCAAAGATCAAGGAATTGGATACTAAGGTACTGAAAAGGCTATTCACATGGATTGAAGCCACCGACAGTGGATGCCATGGGATAGAGAAGAAGTGAATCAGATACCAAAGACTTCCATGAATGTGGTGGAATGATGTGGAACTAAGTAGATGATGGTGCAGTTGGGACAGAATGTACATATCCATGGAAGAGCCTAAAAGGATCAAGTGCTGATATAAGAGGTAGTACACAGCTCAGAAGCAATACTGGGGAGCTACAAGGATGCCAATAATGCTTCCCTTGGTCCTAGGATGTGAGATGATGAGCATTCTACACTGAGGGAGACCTAGAGGAAACTATTCTAAGGAGAAAGTTGATTTTCACCTAAAGCAAGAAAAATGGAGAAAGCATAGGGTGAGTGGGTTATATAGGTAGTGGGATTTTTCAATATTGAACAAGGTTTCTGTAAGTTCAGAGTGGATAAATTTCAAAGGCAAGCCAGCTTCATGGGTGTGCAACCTGTGCAGTAACGTAGGACTCTACTTTTAAGAAGGCCCCATCCCTGTCTTAGTGTTGTGCTGTCCCTGCCTTGAAATTCTTAATAATATTAAAAAAGTGACCCCACAATTTCATCTTGCTTTGAGCCCCACAATTATTTAGCCAGTCCTTTTGGAGGAAGTGGAGAAAGAGGAGCTTGGTTGAAGCAGAAACAGTACAAATCCACTGGGGATTAAAGTATGGGAGGGATTAAATGCAGATTGTATTTTGAGGTGAGACCAAGAATGGTGGGAAAAGGGGTTTGATTGCGAGGCAAGGTTTCAAATGACATCTAGTTTTGCAATCTTCAGGGCGACGATAGCTGAGACTGGCAGGAGAGTCAGGCACCATCACCATGTTTCTGTAGGCTAGTATATTAGTTTTCCTAGGGTTGCGTAAAAATTTACCACAAACTTGGTGACTTGGACCAGTAGAATTTTATTTTCTCACAGTTCTGGAAGCCAGAAGTTCAAAATCAAGGTATTGGCAGGGCATTGCTCTCTCTGAAATCTCTAGCGGAGAGTTCTATTTTGCCTCTTTAGCTTTTGGTGCATATCAGTAATCACTGGTGTTCCTTGACTTGTAGTTGCATAACTCCAATCTCCACCTAAACACTTTCTCTGTGTTTCTTCTGTACTGTCTGTATTCTCCTCTTCTTATAAGGACGCCTACTAGATTTAGGGTCTGGATTAATCCAAGGTGATCTCATCTGGAGCTCCTGATGTTTATTACATCTTCAAAGACCCTTTTTCCAAGTAAGGTCATGTTCAGGGTTAAGACTTGGACATCTCTTTTTGGGGACGAGCATCGGTCCACTACCATGAGATTCGCTGAGGCCACAGGAATAACACGGCTGGATGACCCTGGGAGCTGGTAGCTTTTCAGATCTATTTGGCAAACCAAGATATCTATAATAATATGAAGCTTACTTATTTTTCTAAATCTTTCCAACTGTGAAACAGAATATATTAAATTTGGAAGATTAAAACTGTCTAGAGAGACTTTACATCCATTGGAGTGGCTGTCTGTCCTTGGGAACAGAAGGCCGTAGGTAGGAGAGACGTGTGCCTGAACTGTGCCAAGTCTGGTTACAGAGAACTGAGAAAATGGGGTCCTCCACTGCTCCTTTTCACCTAACCCCCAGGAAACATATGTGGTTCCCTGGTACTAAAGGAGAATCTACAGGATGACAGCATTCCATCCTTCCCTAAAATACGGGATTTGGAAGGGCTGGAAGAGTGACCTTTTGAATCTGTGACAGAAGCTGAGGTAGCTTCCCAAGCCATGACCTAAAGAGGACAATCTTAAAACCTCTTAGAGAGGGGAGAAAGAACTGCTGAGGATGATTCTAACTACGCTATCCCATTCTCTTCCTCCAGTTGATAGGCACTCTGAGAAATGATTGAGTAGCTGCCAGAGTCAAGTGAACTTTCCTTAAAAAGCGTCACACTCTGATCCTACCCCCCTCTTCTGCTCACAATAGAATGGGAGCCATAAATTCCATCCATCACTTTCTGGGTGATGACCGTGAAAGGATCCCAGATTGTGACAATGGGGCAGCAGCATAACTGGGCCGATGTTTACAACAGATTAGAGGAGCATCCATCTTTGGGTGGCCATTCAATAAATATTGAATAATAATATTTACATCAGTATGTAAATAAATTAATCCACACCTTTATATTCAACCATAATTACGTATACATATACACATAAAAAAACACCAACCATTCTCTCTCCTCTATTCAATATGATGACTTTAACACCTGGCAAAAACATCATAAGAATTCAAAGACATCTAAAACTTAACAAAGCTACCTTTGTGATTTATCAGTAGGTAGTAATTTATTAGCCCAAATAAACTTTATTTTTAACATATAGAATAGTTAAAAACGTTTCAATATATTTTTGTATGAATTGCTTCTATGTACAAATTCGTAAAATCAGAGATAAGAGCTTGAAGATTAGATGATCAACATAATTAAAAAATTAACTTGTAACTTCTAACTTGTAACTTCTAACTTCTTGATATCTCTCTTATATTAGAAAATGTACATTTATCAGAACTCCAGTAACATTTCCGTGATTATCTATTATAGTAGATATTATTTATTATGGTCCTGAATTACTCAATAACTGTAGATAAACATAACAAACGCTAAATTGTCTTATAAAATGAGTTGGGCCTTTTTCGTTTTGGGGCAAACTCTAATTTAACATAACTCACTCATCACTGATGGAACTTAGGGTGGGTGGAGTCTTCTAAAATGGAAGCTTCTGAGATGGCACTGGATGTGAAGGCCTTTTAAAAATTTCCTTGGGAACTGAGAATTTAAACTTAACCCAGTTGGGACACTATTTTTTTTAATTCTCCTTACACTGTACAAGAGTTAGAAAAGCTGTAAAAATTAAAATATCTTAATATTTGCAATATAATCGTTAGCATTAACATTTCTCTGGGTTTCCTGGATTAGATGCATCTTATTCATCATTCCCCTTATTAGTTACAGCCCTAGACAAAATTTTAAAATAAGTAAAGCCTGATCCTTTCTGCATCACTTTTGTCTTCTCAATCATTTGAGGTTCTCCTGTGAGCCATGAAGAGGTTTATAATCACATTGACTCTCTCAGTAGCTTCTTGTGCGATGCTCATTGGGGTTAGCAGTGGGGGAGTGCAGCAATTGACATTGCAGATGAGAACTTTAGGGAGATAATAATGTCTTGGAACAATTTCCAAATGTTAGAGTTTAAGTACCACTTTGACACCTAGGAGGGGACATCTTCCTTTACAAATCAGACCTTAGCATTACCAATTATTATGTGTGCATAAGATAATTCTTCCCAACCTTGTATTGATAAAGAAAGGAAGGGAGAGGTGTGGAAGGAAAGAAGGGGTGGGGGGTGGGTTGACTGAAGACTTACCACACAAAGCCCATGCTTTCCTGACTGATTCCAAACTATTTAACGAAGATTCCTTTTTCTAAGTAATAAGGAGGGCTTTAATACATACAGAATTCTAAGTTGACAGATTCTTTCCCCCAATACTTTAAAAAAAGTTGCTATACAAAATATTAATATGTTTTTTATTCTCTGTTTTAAAGATTTTTTTTCTTTACTGATGATTTTAAGTAATTTTATAATGATTTCTTTGGGTAGTTTTCTTCAGGTTTTATGCACTTGAGGTCTATTGCACTTTTTGGGTTGGAAACATTTCTGTTTCCAACACATTTTTCTGCCCACATCCCTTGAGGATTCCAGTTAACACATATGTTTAAGCTGCTTGTTCAGTGAGGCTCTGTTCAGTTTTTGGTCTTTTGCTTCTGCGTTTTGTTTTGAATAGTTCTATTGCTATGTCTTCAAGCTCACTGATTTATTTTACACTGTAGTGTTTAATCTACTTTGAATTCTATAAAGTGTCAGTTTCATCTCAGATATTGTATTTTTCATCTCTAGAAGTTTGATCTGGATCTTTTATGTATCTTTCATGTCTCTCTAATCAATGTGCTCAATCTTTCCTCTACTTTCATAAGCATATGTGACAGAGCTACAATAATTTTTATAATATCATCACCTACTAATTCTATTGTTTGTGTCAATTTTGGACTTCTTTGATTGTTTTTTCTCTTCACTGTAGGTCATATTTTCCTGGTTCTTTACATGCCTGGTAATTTTTAATTGGATGCCAGACATTGTGATTTTGCTTTGTTGGGTGGCTGATGGATATTTTTGTGTTCCTATTAGTATTCTTGAACTTTTTTCTTGGTCATAATTAAGTGACTTGGAAAATATGTCCTTTTGAGACTTTCCATGAAGTTTTATGAGGCAGGAATAGAAAAAAGTCATTAGTCCAGGGCTTATTTTGCTCCACTCCTGAAGTAATAACTTTTTGAGTACTCTAATATATATTGAATTATGTCTAAAATTCCATGTATAGGAACATGAATGACTCTCAGATCTGTATGAGCTTTGGTGACTGGCCGTGGTGTTTCTTCAGGTGGTTCTTGTTTCCTTACATGAATAGACTGATTTTTATCCAACTGAAGACTTGAGAGGATCTTCAGGAGATTTCAGGAGCTCTTTCTCTGTGAAGTTGTCTCTGCACAGGAACTGTGCCTGCAACCTTTAGGTGCTGTGCCTCCCCAGAGGACCAGTTTGATCTCTTCAGCTCTGAGAGGTGGCCAGACTTAGCCTGGGTTCCCCCTCCCTGCCCTATTACCTGGAAACTCTCTTCATAGTGCTTCCCTCATTTGTTTCCTCTTTCTCAGGGACCATTATCCTGTGTTGCTTAATGATCAATATCTGAAAGACATTGTTCCCTACATTTTGTCTACTTTTATAGTTGTTTCATTCAGGCAGGAGGATAATACTGGTTCCTGTTCCCCATCTCAACCAGAAGTACAAGTCCATTTAGTAATTTGTTTTTGCTTTTTACTTTTTGTTTTGTTTTTCATGTAAATCCTTTTCCATAAAACACTTAGTAATAGTTCACTGCATACAGGGGACTTTTTATAAATATTTTGAATTGAATGGAATGAATCTTAAGGAAAAAGGGGAAATTCTGTTTAGTTATATTTTGCTCAGAGAAAAACTTATCTGGAGAATTTACTGAAGGACAAAATTTCTGAGACAACCAGTTCTGTTCTCATCTCTGATCTTAACAACTTCTGTGGCTTTAACCTATATAGCTATGTTTTCATATAAAATAGTAATCGGTGTTAACATTCTTCTCTAAAATTAAGAAAGGTTTTTTTTACATTTGATTCAAACAAGGACAGTCTTAACAAGGATTAAATTGAAGTTCTATCTATATTGCCTTATCTGTTTATAAATTATTCATTATCAGTAAAAGAGCTAATTCAAGTCATGCTCTGGAAATCATGATAAAGTAAAGGCACCATTAATGGCAACATTGAGGCTACAGCTCAAGGAGGGGGACAAATAAAAATTATTTTTCAGTTCAGTGGTGATAATCTAAGCTTTTACAATAAATTAATAAATGTCACTCTTTTCCCCACAAAGCGTTTCTGTGATAGTTCTATATAAAGTTTATGCAAATTTCTGTTGTATTTTAAAAGAAAAAGCATATAAACTTGCTGCATCAAACTCTTCCCACCCAGTCTTCTGGTTCATATCAAGGTATCCGGGGCATCCGAAATAAAGAAAATTAAATAGCACAAATACATGAAAGAATTTTGTCTTTACCCCAAAGCCCATGAGCACAGATCTATAGACACAATTGGCCTGATGTGTTAGAATATTTAATTTCATTCCAGTATACAGATTCTCTCAGTAAAGGGACAATTTATGACTGAAAATATTAGGTTGGCACCACACACTTTTACCATCAATATTTTAGCCTGTGAAAGTTCATGAGAGAAAGTGACCTCCAAACATTATTAGACTTCAAATAAATAATATTAACCTTATCTGGCCCTAAATATAAAAGTTATTTTGTACATTATTGTTATGTGAGATCCCCAGACTAGTAGAATTCGTACCATCAAGGAGATTTTTAGAAATGTAGGACCTCAGGCCCCACCCCTACTGAGTCACAATGTGCATTTAACAAGGTCCTCCAAATTATCCACATATAAGTTACAGTTTAAAAATCACTACTATACATCACCTTGCATCCTTAACTCAATGAATAAACTCGATGTTTTACTCTAAACTGTTCTTCTCTTACTCTAAGAAAGACCACACCACACCTCTCGTTATTGCACAATAATCCTAGTGTTGAAGTGAATTTGATTTCTGTGACGACAAATGCGACTTTTTTCCTAGAGCTCATGATCCTGAAGTATCAAACTGTATATGACCATATAGTATTAAAAATGAAACTCCTTCATGATTCTGTCAATGATTAGAATTTTCCAGAATTTACCTGAGCCCCTTATTTAAAATAAAACCAATTTTCACTGTTCTGATGGAAAAGTTAGATATAGTTGTTTAAAACCCTGGTCGTAGTAATAGGAATGCTAGGCGTTTTTTAGTCCTCCTGTTTTATACCACTTCCTGTTGCCTTTAAAGGGAAGTAATTTTCAATTAAAAAAAAAGTTGCAGAACTCAGTATGTATCCTCTATGTAGCTGATAGCCTGCCATCTTCCAAAAGGAATTTATTATTATTACAAATAACCACTGTATTATCAAACATTAGGATGCGTGCATCATTGGGAATCTCTGGGGTTAAATGTTTTAATGTTAAACCTCAATAGCTGAAGGGAAAAGTAGATACCTGCAAAAATCAGTAATTAGTTAAATTAGATTCTTCAAATGGTTAGCAAGTTCATCTTCAATTTTGTTAAGTGCTTTGTTTTTCTCCTTTGTAGTTCCAGGGATCTTACAGTACTATATTTTCAACATCAAAAGAACAACTTTGTAAGTATAATTAAAACATATAACAAAAAACACACACACAAAAAAAACACAAATAACCACTGTATAAAATAAGACTATTAAATTAGATTTTTAAAATAAATGTATAAAAGGAATGAAATAAATATATCAACCACCTGACCTATGTTTACTGAGTTTATACATTAAATTTGGTTATTTACTTCCTGGCAATTAAGGCAAGAAAGGGAAACAAAACTGACTATGTAGAAAGTTAGCATTTGCAATCCCATGAATAGAATCCACTTAAGGATATTAATAACCACATACTTAATTTTTTTAAGGCCTTCTATACATGATCAATTGTTTGAATCAGACTTGTATCTGAAGGGTTATATTTCTACAGTAAATGAAAGATCCTTAAATTTGGTTTGGTGTCATGCTAACTGTTTAATAAAATCTAATATACAAGAAAAATCCAAATCCCATTGGCTAAATCCCGAGTAAATGGAACTGATAAGACAAAAATATGATTTATTTTTTTTTTAAATAAGAAATTAAAAAACCTTTGACTTCTTAATGTTTGATTAAGTTTTAGCTACCTGGTTAAAACCCTCTGGTGAGGTATCCATGAAGCATCTGGTATTATGGACATAAAATCCTTTTGCCCAGTACAAACATTCACTCCTTCCCCAGATGAAGACACTTTGAGAGTCAATAGTTTTCATGTACACTTGCATTGGCTTATTTTGTGCCAATGTTGATATTAAGACCAAAAACAATACTGAGTTTTTCACTTGGATTTCAACTACCATCTTGGCAACTGACTTTGAGTAAGTTCAAATCTATGGGAAGTTATTTTACAAAGGAGGGTGAATGGACAGTTTTCATTTCTACTAAAGGAAGCAGTGGAAATCAATGCCAATAATAATAATCGTAATAAAAAGTAATAATTTCCAGCAGCCCTTCAGTTATTCAGAGGAAAAGCATGTAGTCATGTAGGCAAACGTGTGTGTACGTGTTGGGGATGAGGGTGTGGTGTGTGTGTTAGGAAACAGGAATCAGCTGAAAGAGAAACCTTCCTAAGTATGGAATTATTTAACACAGAGAAACTGGAGCACAGCTGGGGAGTAGTGTCCCATCGGTAGATACTCTCCACGCTTTTATCTGCTTCGATCTGTTTTCTCCCCTAATCCTTGCCAATAGAAGTCAGTTATCACCTGTGCGCAGAAGACAGCCCTGTGGACAGAACACTGAGCGTGCATCGTCTCCCCGCTATCACCTTAATCTCCAGTCTCTCCCTGGCTGTGTTCCGACTCTCCATTTCTCCTTGTCCCAGCTAAACGAAGAAAACTGTCTGACTGTTCTGCTCTTACCTAAAATCTGAAAAGCTCACGGTGTCAATTAAATAATCATATATATATATATAATAATCATATATATATATGATATATATATATATATATATCATATATATATGATATATATATATGATATATATATATATGATATATATATCATATATATATATATAGTAAGGAGGGCACAATTCACCGTGGTTAATGCAGGGATTGAACCTGCAACCTTGGTGTTATCAGCACCACGTTCTAACCAACTGAGCTAACCTGACACCCCAAAAACAATCATATCTTTTGTGTCTATATTCACCAGATTAACTGAAGGGCTAAATAATCTACACTTTGTTTTGTGGAACACTAATAAAAGGCTATCATTTTACTGTTTGCCTAAGTTTATAAACTTCCACCGGAGGGGAAAAAAAAGTAATTCTTCTCTAACTTACTGAGTGTGATTAAGCAAGTGCTTTTCTTTCATTACCTCATGTTTTACCTCCTTAAAACATTCTGTGAGGTATGCAGTATCATTGTTTTTAACAAATGAGTAAACTGAGGCATAGGCAGGTTAAATAACTTACCTAAGATCTTACAACCTGTAAGTGCTGGAATCAGGTTTCAAAACTCACAGATATGTCTAAGCACTAAACCTGTGATCTTCACCTCCACACTACATAACTTCCATAAATAAACCTCACAAAGTTTCATTGTGAATCATATTCTATGCACATTAGTTATTCATGAAGCTCTTCTTCCTAAATAAGTTTCCACTTTAAGATGATATATTTGCTAGCAGCAGGCTCTGAGCTCAGAAAAATAAACCAGATATCACTCGTCCTTACCAATAATTTAGCATTTTAGTATACTTCCATTATTTCCCCCTAAGTGTACGTCTAAATGTCCCCCCTTTTTTCTGATCCTGATTTTTACTCATTTCTTTTGATTTCCACTGATGTCAAAACATAATGATTAAGCAACAAAAGATAAAATATTTCAGAATAGCCAAAGCCTGAAAATTCTGACCTTTTTCAGAGAATATGATCTAGGGAATATTTGAGGATCACTTATCTGGACTTGAAAAAAAAATTGGCTTCTCATTACTAACTAATTTAACTCTTTGTTGATAAAAACATTAGCAATTTTACTGTCTTCTTCCACTACTGCCTCATATTGTGTACAACTGTCTTTTTTCCTATGATTAAATATCAATAACTTATTTATGTTATCTTCTTTATAGACTACGAGCTGGCCTAGAATGACAACCTTGTCTTGCACATCTGCACATTCTCTCCCAGCCCCTAGTGGAAGGTCACGTCAAAATAGAGGCACATTGAGCTTTTAATGAATAATGTGCTTTTAAGAAATTTATTTTTACATTACACAAATAATTCATGAATACATTCTATTTTTTACAAAATTAAAATGTGGAGATGAAATCGAGCCACCTTTGAAAGCCACCTTCAATTTTCAGTCCTGCCATCCCCAGAGGTAACTATCTCTATTACAAATTTAACATATTTATTTCCCACCTTTTATTAATGCTTTTATATAAACATCATATGGAACGAGAATTACTATATAGTTTTTTACATGTGTATGTGTTTGCATAATGTAGATACTCTGTAACTTTCATTTTTTGTTGTACAATGTCTTAGAATTCTGTTGCTATTACATAGGTACAGCCCATTCTTTTTAACTGTTGCATAGTATTTCATAGAATAAAAATATTAAGATTCATTTAACCCCTCCCCATATAGAAACATTAGGTTCTTGCCAGGGTTTTATTATTATATACACTGCTGAAATAAACATTTGTTTTTTATGAATCCTTATAGACAGGTGTTATTCTAGAGTAGATGACTGAGAAGTAGAATTTCTCGGTTATGGCATAAGTCTTACTCTAAGAGACATTTCTGTGCTAGGAAGTTATATTAGGGTCATAAAGACTCAGGCACTAAAGTAAGAGCCTCCTCAATCCTGGAGTCAAGAGTTATAAAGTCTATCAATTTGGCATCAGTTGTATTTTTCCAATGGAAGAACATATTTTCGTGGAAATCAAAAGAAATGGACACTAACTAAATCCGTTCTGCTGCTGATTAGAAATTATGTAGTCTCTCCAGACTTCCATTTCCTCATTCTATAGTATTAGGGGACAGGACTAGATGATTTATTTCTCACAAATGTTTTAGATCTACATGGCATATTTCTGTTCTTCATTTTTTCATTCATTCAACAAGCATAGACTCAGCATTAGAACGTATAATGTTTCCGTAAGGACTTAAGAAATAATACCAGGAAACAAAGCAATGTAAAAACAGACATCATTTAAACAAATGTATCTAGGCAACAAAATGTGTGCTTTCCAAAAAGAAGAGAGTACAAGAGATAAACAGTTATCATTTATTTAGCTTGCTTTGTTTGTCTGAATCAAGCAGCTGCTTGGTACAGCTTTATGTGCAAACAGTGAAATCTGGAGTGAAGTTATTGCCCTCTCCCACCACCCCACTCAGGTGGAGGCACAGGGAGATTTGTTCTATCAGGTGCTCACATGTTCCTGTGCCCCAAAGCCATAATTGTCCAGAAGAGTTTTGGCCAGCACTGAGACCTGGAGTTCTGGGAGCTATTTCTTATGTTCTCCAGATTCTCCGCTCCCCAAATTCTTGTTCAAGGTCCATCTGCTGGATTTTCCTCCTAAATATAAGTCCTTTCATCTGCTACATCATCAACTGTACATAGTACACACACACACACACACACACACACACACACACACACACAGAATATAGAAGGGGTCAAGAAGGAAGAAGTGCCCAAGAACGACTTCCTCAATAAGAGACTTGTGTATGTAATACTTATTGAAGACTGAAAAGAAAAATGTAAGTAAGCATTTTTATCCAGATTTTAAAGATTTTTCTCCCTTAGCACTGAGTCTAAACATCCCTTCATTTATTTTAGCTTTTTTTTTGAAGTTAAAGTATCTTCAAAAGCAAAAGGACTATGGGAAGACATAAAAAGATGAAACAAAATACAGATAACGTAAGGTAATTCGTAACATTATCAGTCTGCTGAGAAGACCGACAGAAATAAACTATATGAAGTATAGTTATGTTAAAACGAGGGAAACATATGATAGTATCAAGTCCGGATTTAACAATTACAACACAAATAATGAAAAACCTAACCAGGACAGAGACATAGGAAGTTTCTCTTTGGCAATGCCATTCTTGCTTCAATAAATCAGTTTACTTTCAATTTAGACAGTGTCTACCCACACAGAGTAGAAAATTGAAACACTCTCTGAGTAGGTGATTTCAAAGCATGATTTCACTAAGGCTTTGTCAATTATATAAATTTGGTTAAGCTTAATTCAGTTCAGAGAACATTTATTATGCACCAGGTGACAAAATGTGATCTCCACCAAAAAAGAGTTTACCTTTCATTGGAAATATTTCAAAGTCCTCAAATCTCAAAAACAAATTACTTTCAGAGTGTGTCAGCGAGAGACCAAAAAAAAAAGAGAGACAGAAAAACAGGTAAAATATATATTTTGCAAGGACTCAGCATAATTAACATAATAAGAAAGTAATAGTTTTAAAAACATTAGAAATTACTATTCTGGATAATTAAAGGGAAAACATTCTTGCCCAATTTTAACATTTTGTAACAAATTTCTTGGGGGAAGCAGGATAGTAGCATGGAGAGAATATTGGACCGGAAGATGCTAGGTTTTAGCTATTGTTCTTCTATTAACTTGCAGCATATACTGACACAATTTAGTTTCACTTCTATACACCTAACTTTCTTCAGCTATGAGAGAAGGAGCGAATTAAATAACCTATGGCTCCTTTGAGCTTTAACCCACAACTGAGTGAGCTATTAGGCTTTCAGTTGTTTGTGTAGAAAAGTAGCAGATAAAGGTAGCCCACATACGAGTCAGTTCAACAAAAGCCAAGTTGAAGGGTGTTCAATTATTCAGTAGACTATATGCTGCTCTTTGTATATCTTACCTCACTGTATTAGTTAAAAACTCCTGCACTGGTCATAATACTTTGTGAGTAAGGTATTTCATGAATTTAATACTTTGGGACAATAGAAAGTTCATGAGACAGCTCATACTTAGTCTCAACTTCCCATTTTAAAATCCTTTATTAATAAACTGAGGCTACTTTTCTCACCATGAATAAATAATATGATAAATATAATTTAACATCTCTTTGGTTCTATCCACTGTTAAAACTATATTTAAATATCCATGATGTAAAAGTTAGTAATACCTGAGAAGATATTTTTACTTAATATTTTTGAATCTTTCTTCTAAATGTGCAATGTGGAAAAAAATCCACTAGATTTTTAATCAATGTATCACAGGCCTCTAGCTTGCTGCTATGCTATTTATTTATTGAATTAATTTATGTAATAATAAAACACCTGGCAAGACTTCTATTCATGGTTGATTTATTCTAGGACTTATTATAATTTTTAAATGACATTTCACTTCCGTATTGACATATTTAACTTCTGATTTGTAGATGTAAATTTTAATTTAATTTGTATATTTGATGTTCCCTTGAGATAAGAAAAAACGTATAATTATTTGGGGAAATATACAGCATTAAGGTAGGGATACTGTCCTAAAATCTTATACATGTAACCATTCTTATATTCTTCTCATTCTTAATGTATTTCTTTCTGATTGGAAAGTAAATGTTTTCATTAGATCTTTTTGTAAATTTACTGTCAACCTATAAGTTAAATAGCCATTTGCCTCCCTCACAACATTTAATGATATATAATATTTAATAGGTGAGATTCAGTCCATTGAGCCTTAGTTCTGTATGTATATACTTTGTATGCTTAGTGGTTCCACACACACAAGACTTCCAAAGAATTCCACTTAAATCATTCATCTCAATCTCTTTTAAGTTCAGTGCTAGGCCCAGCATTGTGTATTCAAATGTTGTATATTCATGAGCCAAAAGCTCATCTCAGCTGGACAAGTAGTATAGGTAGTTCAAAGCATAAATGTGGTCTAATGTCTGAGAGGGGCAGGAGTGGTGATAGCAGGGCTTCTTAGATCTATTCCAGCAGGACTTCCATCTCTTCTCTCATTTCGCAAACTTTCAAGGGATCCTCTAAGAAAAGACATTCCATAGGCTATGGAAAAGCTAAGGAAGGTTGAAACTTAGCTGGTACCCACCCCATCCAGTGTTAGATCCAATGCATTCATATAATTCAAAAGAGAGGGCTGGATACCATACCACCAGAAAAGTAACGGGTAAAACCTTCCCTCATTCCTCTAAGACTTCCCAAGATAGAATCTTCCGTCCTGCAAAGACACTAAATACTAATCCTCCAGCTCTCCATCTAAGTGAAACATTTAAGTCTCACATCCAAGTGAAAATCTGATAAGCCTAACAGTTGGCCTTTCTGTTCTATTCTCATTGGTCTCAGAGGATCTTAAGAAACTGTTTATCTCTCAAATCAAGAAAAGTAATTTAAGTCTATGAAAATAAACTAATCCAGAATGGATTATTATTATTAATGCCAGCATCATTATGATTAATGGTGTCCATTATAGTTGGTATTTGTCCTTAGAACAAAACTAGACGCACTAGGATTATAACTGCAGAATATATACGTGTGTGAGTATGTATTTATTTTCTTAACTATATGGTAGGAAGGGGTGCTGTGTTAAGGTAGCATCCCAGGGTAGTAACAGCAAATATTTAAAGGAATAACCTTGTAGGCAAAGAAAAATGTTAGACAGGTACTTCAGAAAATAATTTCTGAATACTATTCTGCCAGATGAATTAAGAGTCTCATCTTTACTATGTGTCATATTGGTTTATTACCCATATCACCATTAGAATGAAAATTCTCAAGTCTAGAAATAATTGAATATTACTATGAAGTATGGGTTAGTCCTTCCATAGAAGTGCTTTGGCATGCCAATCTTATCACTTGCTGTCTGCATAACATAGAAGATACTATGACTATTTCTGTTTCAAGGTTGTTAATATGTTGAGATTATTCTGCTAAGAAAAAGTCGAGAGCCATATGATTTCACTGATGTGTGGTACATAAAACTGAAAACAACAAAGCAGCAAGACAAACAAATGAAGAACCAAAACCTCATAGACACAGACAGTAGTTCAGTGGTTACCAGAGGGTAAGGGGGGCAGGGGATGGTAGACGAGGGTAAAAGGGGTTGAATATATGGTGACAGAAGGAGAACTGACTCTGGGTGTTGAACACACAATGTGGTAGATAGATGATATATTACAAAATTGTACACCTGAAACCTATATAACTTTACTAAAAATTGTAACCCCAATAAACTTTAATTTTAAAAAAGAAAATATATTTTCAAATAAAATTATTAATTACTCTATTAATTTGTTCAAAATAATCTTCACCAAAGCATAGTTTGATTTCTACAGTGTATTATGAATGCAATCAATGAAACAGTAACCCAGGTATTCAATCTATTTGAGAGAAATAGCAAAAAGGAAAAAAATAAATAAAACATTCATGATGGAAACGTTTTTCTATCTTGCTTGCTAAAACTATTCTATGTCTTACATCTCTTCACATTAGTATTAATGTGATTGGTATTAATCAATACTTAGTAGATGTTTATGAAGTCAGGAAAACAAAACAGAACTTGCATAGCCAAAGACAACAAAATGCAACAATAACGTGTCCATATCTTTCATTTAAGAACTATTTCCTTCATGGCCACTATGTGTTAAGTACTGTTTTAAGTCTTGGGATACATAAGAGAACAAAACAAAAATCCCTGACCTTGTGGAGCCTATATTCCAATCTCTACTTAAAAATGTTTATAGAAGAGATCCAAGATGACAGAGTAGATAAACACTGTGCCTGCTTCCTCCCATAAACACATTAAAACTAAAACTGAATTATAGAACAGTCAACCTGGAAAACCATCTGAAGTCTGGCTGAACACAGGTTTTATAACTAACCATATGAAGAAGCTATGTCAAGACTGGTAGCAGGGGTGGAGATGAGAAACAAGCTGGCCCCAAACCTCTGGTTGAGATATCGACCATGGAGGTTTCCGCTGGAGGTGCGAGAGACCCCAACCCCACACCGGCCTCTCCAGCCCAGAGTACTGGTGCTGGAAAAAGGAGTCCCCACAACATCTGTGAAAAACAGTGGAGATTCCGACAATCCGGGTGGGACGGAAGGCTGTGGGAAACCCAGACGTCCTCTTAAATGGCTCGTGCACATTCTCTCTCTCGCAGGCACTTACCTTGGGCTCCAGCGGAGGGAAAGTAACTCAGGGGACGTCAGAGGCACTGGGGGTAGACTGAGGTGTGTGGCTTCAAAGCGAGGGCTGGAGAACAATCACCATTTTCCCTGTGTGGGGTCCTTTTCCCAGGCAGCCTGCAGGCAGGCACCATCTTTACTATATTGAGCCCTCCCACACAGGCCAAATCTAAATCTGATTGGCTGGGTGAGCTCTGCTTCCTCCACCCTGCTGACTCAGCTGGGACCTCACCCTACGCAACTCGCCCAACACCAGAGGCACTTTCTTTGAGATCAGCCAGCCTCACCTGTATTGCATTCTTTCTTGGAAAATTATCAGAGTATTCCTGGGCCTTGGAAGGGAATGGGTCTTGCCATCTGCAGCACAGACCTAGAAGGTACTGTGCTGAGTGGAGTGATAGACAGAGAAAGACAGATGCAATGTGATTTTGCTTATATGTGGAATCTGAATGAAATAAACAAAACAGAAACAAACTCATAGATACAGAGAACATATTGATGGTTGCCAGGTGGGAGGGGGGTTGGAGATGAGTGGAAAAAGGGAAGGGATTAAGAAATACAAATTGGTTGTTACACAGTAATCATGGGAAGGTAGAGTATAGCATAAGTAATATAGTCAATAATATTGTAATAACTATGTATGGTGTCAGATGGGTACTAGATTTGTTGGGGGTGATAGATGGGACGGTGTTTGGGGGCAGGATGAAAAAGGTGAAGGGATTAAGAAGTACAAACTGGTAATTACAAAATAGTCATGGGGTTGTAAAGTAATATAGTCAATAATATAAAGTAATATATTATAATTACTATATAAAGTATATATATATATAAAGTAATATATATAATATACAATAATATAAAGTAAAGTGAATATAGTCAATAATATAATAAGTATGCATAGTGCCAGGTGGGTATTAGACTAGTCAGGGGGATCATTTCTTAAATTACATAAATATCTAACTACTATATTGTACACTTGAAATTAGTATAATATTGAATATCAACTGTAATTGAAAATTTTACAAATAGCGGTAAAGGTGAAGGGGAATAAGAGGTCCAACTTTCCAGGTAGAAAACCAATAAGTCATAGGGATATAATATAGAACATCAGGAATATAGTCAGTAATATTGTGATAGCATACTACGGTGTCAGATAGCTGCTGGTGATCACTTCTTTCGGTATATAAATGTTGAATAACTATGATGTATGCCTAAAACTGATACGATATTGTATGGTAGCAATATTTTAATAACAATCTTAAAAAATAAAATAAATTGGAAGAAAAGATGTTTATATATAATAAGTATGTTAATATGGTCATCAGTTCCTTCATCACAGGCAGAACAAAGGAATTGCACCTTCTAGAAATACCATTCATAGACACAAAGAAAACAGCTGTCATCCCAGGAAAATAGGCTGGAGACAGCATGTTATGTATCTGTCTGTCTAGCCCCTCCAGCAGATACCACTCCTAGCTTCCACCTCTCTGAAAGACATATTTACAAACATTCGTAAGAGTGGCTCTTGAGGGGGAAAAAATAAAGACGTTGTACTCAGAATCTATTTGTTGCATAATAACATATTATGGCATAAAACTGTCTTTTGGCATTTGGAATCATTCCCAATCATTCTCATCTGAATGAAAGCTACAAGCCAACAACTGGGTAGGTTGTGAAACAGTAACCACATCTCCTTATTCCTCTCTTACATTCTTTCATCCACTTTTTTTTTTTCATGACAAATAGAAGAAAGTAAAGAGAAGCCCAGTGACATGACTGATAATGTTACCAAACAAGGGTCTGCTGCCCAACATGCATAGATGCTAATACTGTAGGACAGGCTTTTCTTTGCAAGAAGACAGGTGGCAAGGCTCAAGTCTGTCTCCCATCCAGGGTTTGGAGTGGGGTTTCAAGAGGTAGCAGTTAAGAATTCACAAGTGTTACTCCTGAGTGGTGTAACCAAGGTTTAAACATTGGTTTCAGGTCTTATTAGAAACAGGATAGGATCAATTTGAGATGGTTCTGTAGTTGCAATAAGTTCTGCTTGATGAAGTACATCTACTGGATTCTGGCTCAAGGATGACTTGGATGATTGTAGGACTTTTATTATTAGGATGGTAATTTTTATCGTATCAGTTCCATGGAGATGATAGAAAATAAACAACTACAGAGTCCTCACAGCTATCATCAAGAGGCACAAACAGTTTTTGAGCCAACTCCCATGTATGAATCATGAAGCATACATTGAATGATTCATAGTAGTAAAAGACAGTGTCTGCACTCAAAGAAAAAAATAAATATACATATATATTCCACTATGAAAAATGTATGGTTCATGGTTCATACATATGTATGAATGTACGTGAATATACCATGTTTCCCCCAAAATAAGACCTACCCAGACCATCAGCTCTAATGCATCTTTTGAAGCAAAAATTAATATAAGACCCAGTCTTATTTTGCTATAATATAAGGCCAGGTCTTAGAATAGAATAGAAGACTGCGTCTTACATTAATTTTTGCTCCAAAAGACGCATTAGAGCTGATTGTCTAGCTAGGTCTTATTTTGGGGGAAACAGGGTATGTGTATGTATGTATGTTTATATATACACACATGTATGTTCATATACATGTATGGCATATGTAAAATAAGACCATAAACATTTAAAATACATAGAATAATGTCATATTCCACAACTACTCCCACTTCCCAGCCCACATTCAGATCACTCTTGCCCATGGAGATAGAAAGCTAGAACAAAAACGTAATAATTGTTACATATAATAAGATGGCAATCATGAAAACAGATCCTAATGGCTCAATCAACTAATATTTATTCAGTAGTCAGAGACATCTGGCATGATTAAACATTTGCAATGATCCTTATAATCACAAAGGAGATGATAAGAAGAAAAACAGAAAAAATACAATAAATGCAAACGTACATGGATGAAACATGGAATTATAAAAACAAAGCACATTAAAGGAGGATTAAGTTTGTGTAACAAAGAAAACAAATTTCTTTTAAACCTTTAATCTTCATCCTTGATATTTTAAAGATTTGGTCATTGTTTTTCAACATTTATATGGCAAGTTAATTAAATTTAAAGTAGTCTTGCATTTTCCATTCCAAATCTATTTAAGTTCTTTGAGACTCTCTCTGATGAAGTAATTTGCATTACTTCTTTTCTGTTCAGCTTTTCATGCTCAACATTGCCTAGTTTTAATAATAACTAGCAATCGTAGGACAAGATGGAAAGGAAAATCTTACACTCTAAAAATAGTGTGATAATAAAGACAACTCTGAGATAACTGATAGAGTAGAGAAAATTCTCTAAACAGAAATCTGCATTTCCCAGGAGATCTTAAATTTCAACACCAAGAAACTGCTTTAGACCTGAAAAGTCTATTCTATCCTATATAGAGAAAAATTTTGATAGGATTAGAATGGTTCACAGTGTAATATTGTAGTTAATTTTTTATCTCCACAACATGTCTAGGACTATTTGAGGAGTGAGTTAATATCCTGGCTGTGCTATCTCTCCAAAGGTCCTTGGCTCTAGTTGACCTGAGGTACATCTCGAGCCTGTGATTGGTGGGGGATCCTGGGCATTTGACAGGCTAGAGTCTGTAATATAGAATCAGCACCATATACCTAGTGGTAGCCGAGAAATGAGCTGGTGATGATTCTCCATCCCCGCGATTCACATTTTCTAGAGGGAGTAAAAAAGCAAATTTACCATGGGTAGTGTGAGAAAAGACATTGAGTACAATTCAGTAAAAATAAGTAAACCTTACTATTCCATTTATCCATCAATTTTTCATTTTGGAGGCTCACTCAAACATATTCAACCTAAAAGAAGAAAGAAAATAGTGGTATGCCAAGAACCAGAAGCTACCAGACCAAATACTGTTCTCTGCTGCTTGTAGTATATGGTGCATGCAGATATAATACAGGAAAATTCCAGGGCCAATGTTGCAGCAGCATGAAAAGCCTGGAGCTCAGGGAGGCCTAACAGGGTGAAGGTGGACAAATCCTGCCCAGGCAAACAATTTACTTCATTAACAGGCAAAAAAAGAAGAGAATTTTTTTTTTAATTGGGGAAAGGGAACAGGACTTTATTGGGGAACAGTGTGTACTTCCAGGCCTGTTTTCCAAGTCAAGTTGTTGTCCTTTCAGTCTTAGTTGTGGAGGGCACAGCTCAGCTCCAGGTCCAGTTGCCATTGCTAGTTGCAGGGGGCACAGCCCACCATCCCTTGTGGGAGTTGAACCAGCAATCTTGTGGTTAAGAGGATGCACTCCAACCAACTGAACCATCTGGGAGCTCAGCGGCAGCTCAGCTCAAGGTGCTGTATTGAGTCTTAGTTACAGGGGGCACAGCCCACCATCCCTTGAGGGAGTCAAGGAATCAAACTGGCAACCTTGTGGTTGAGAGCCCGTGCTCCATCCAACTGAGCCATCCGGGAGGCAGCTCAGCTCAAGGTGCCGTGTTCAATCTTAGTTGCAGGGGGCGGAGCCCACCGTCCCTTGAGGGAGTCGAGGAATTGAACTGGCGACCTTGTGGTTGAGAGCCCACTGGCCCATGTGGGAATCGAACCGGCAGCCTTCGGAGTTAGGAGTATGGAGCTCTAACCGCCTGAGCCACCGGGCCGGCCCAAGAAGATAATTTTTAAAAAGAGAATGAGGAAAAATGTGATGTACTAGAAATGTATCTCTAATTCACTTAATGAATAACATACTAATGGCAATAGGCTGAATAATTATCTTCATTTAATAAAAGAGATGAAAACAAATAACATCATTACATGCCAAAGTCATTTTCCAGAGCTCCCAATTTCCCATTAAAATCAACCAAATTCTAATTTCTAAAGACTTGTTTTTTATAATTCATAATTTAAGATAGTAGGAGTAGGCTTACCCATGCTTAGACTCACCTGAACCATCTCAGCCTATAGAACAATCTTTAAGTAGAAGATTTTAGTGTTTGAATTTAACTGCATTCACAGTCTATTTTCAAACAAATTTCAAAACCTTTAATACATAGAACTCTTAAAGCTAGTCAAATGTAAATTGTTAAATAATTTCAGTGTAAATTCATTGAAAAATATATTTTATACTTTAAAAATTAAAATATGAAATGTGTGAATTTTACTAAATAGAAAGCACTTTATAAAGAAACAATTTTGAATAATTTCAGAACAAGGCTGATTGCATTATATATCTATACACAATGTCTTTGCACCTGAAACTCTCTAAATGAGAAACACTTAATTGTATTTGTGTAAGAACAATTCAGATTTCCTCCAGCTAAACTATGGAGAGGTTGCTATTTTATTTTCAGTAATAATATTTATCATTTATAACCTGACCTTGATACATGGGGCCCAGAGAAAATACCAAAAGATAACTCTTATTTTGTTATATAGTACTTTTCATTAGGCAACGATACATCTTAGGTTTAAATTTTTGAATGAATGAATGATTAAATGAATCATATTTTTTGTAAATTGTACTTTGCTGGCAATTATTAATACTCATTCAATTCAAAAAATATTTACTGAGTGCCTAATCTAATGTGAAAGAGTCAGAAAGATGACTAATACACAGATCTCTGCTCTGAAAAAGGCTTTTATGGGAAATAAAAATAATTCACATATTCTTGTAAGAGAAGGTAGAGTGAAGGAAGTGGCATAAAAGATAATGGGGAGAATACAAACTAGAAAACGACTCCAGGGAATTTGATGTACCAGGAAGATCTTCACAGATGGATTTGAAGATGGGGCATGTGGGCTTCAGGGGGAAAGGGAGAATATTTCACGCAGAGGGAACACAAATCCAAAGATATGGAGATGCGAAAGCATGGGTTGTGTCAATGCAGTAGTGAAAAGTCCAATTTCATTAGAGTATAAGACGACTATAAGGAAATAATTGGAAATAAACCTGAGAAAGTAGGCTGTAGGTAAATTATGGCAACCTTGAATTCCTGACTGTATTCTGAATTAATGAGGAGTCATGCAAAGGGTTTGAGCAGGTAGAGTGATCAGATCTGGCCATCAGAGAATTATGTCATCAACCATGTACATTGTGGGAAAGAGCTGGCAGGCTCTGAGAGCCCAGGCAAGAAGTAGCAGAGCAAGATTAGGGCAGTGATCTGGAAATGGGAAGGAAGGAATGATAGATTAGACAATGTAAACCTGGACAACTTGGCAAATAATTGAATGTAGGAAATAGAAAATATGAAATAGCAGCTGGTGTTTAGGTGACTAGAAAATTAGTGTTGTAATTAATAGTAATAGGTAAGTCTAGAGGAAAATTAGTTTTTTATGGGAAATTGATGCATTCCATTTCGAACAAACAGAATTCAAGATTCTAGAAATACATCAAGAAAGAGAGGTCAAAAAACTATATCATCTTTTAAAAAAATGTAAATAGCAACCTTACCAATCTTACCATCACCATCCATGATACGAACTCACTTGCCAAATCTTCTGAAAATGTCCTTGGTTGAACCCTGATTTTATTTTTGTCCATAGCTCCCCAGTCTCATTTCACTCACATGTGAAGTAGAATCAGTCTTCCTGGATGTTATTGTTTCTATACACATTTACTTCTAACTCAAATAACATTTGTTAAGTTTGTTATTTTGTTAATCACATTTCTCCACCCTTTTAATACCACCCTAAAATAATTCCTGCCCACTAAGTTTTACCCCTTTATCCTAAATTACACACAAAAAATATCTTTTTTTCTTTAACTATGCTCTTTACTGTTTCTCTCCAGTTAATGCATTTTAAATAAATGTATGTCTTAAAATGAGAAGAACCAGTTCCATTTTTCCTCGGTGCTGGTTTCTGTTTCTTTCTTCTTCTCCTTCTCCTTCTTCTACCCTCCTCGTCCTCCTCCTCCTCCTTTTTTTTTTTTTTTTATTTATATTTGACAGCAAACAGGTACTGTTTTTCTGGGAAGATTTGATGAACTCACAAATCTGAAAATTCTTTATCATTTTTTTCCACAAATCTGTTTGAAATACAATGTAACTATACACTTGTAAAACGACATATAAACAAAATAAGCCCAAATCCAAAGTCCATAGTTAGGATGTTGTCACTTTATCACTTTGTCTCTGACATCTTTGACATGCCTCCCTCATCTCAGGAAAAAAAGTTATTCCATTCTAGATTTCTTTCCTTAAAGAAACATAGGTCAGATTTTAATCTCGTTTTACTAGAATTCCTAATTTGAAATATACTTATGATACTGTTTGGCTAAATAACCTAGTCAAGCCATGAGTGGCTCCTGCCTTTTGCCCCTACAGCACTTTTCACCTATTCCAGTATATGTTATAGTTCAGTCATTGGATGTCTTTTCACCAAATTGTGAGATCCTTGAAGCTAGGGACCATTCCACCTTAATCCTTATGTGCCTCATAACTGCACAGTACCTGATAGATAGCAAATGGTCTAATGTTGGATGAAGAAATTAGTGTGCAAATTGTGGAGAAAATCCTAATAGCCATTCAGGCCATAGTGCTTTAGAAGAACTATGCTTAAAATGTCTATTTCTGTGATTCTCCTGGTAGTTTTCAACTTGTTTAATTACACGTAAAGTTAGAATTTTAAAATGCACGCGATAATATGTCATATGCCTAACAAAATCAATATGTGATATGTTAAATATATCCTTTTAAACAAATAAATGTTTGTATAAGTAACGTTTCTTTACTTATAATTAACTTATATTTACATACAAATTAAATTATACTCTCTTCCACCATATTTCCTTTGTAAATTTTATTCTTTTGTGACTTTTTATGATTATGAAAATAATGATGTTCACGGTAGGAGATTTGGAAAATGTCCAAAAGCATTAAGATGAGAAAAAGTCATTCATAATTCTACAGCCTAGAAATAATATTAATTTTGGGTACATTTTCTGCATATATTTTGATATGGAGTATCATAATTTGTGTACAGCTTTTTATCCTCACTTATTTTTTTCATTTAACATTGTATTGTGAGTATATTCTTTGTCAATAGACATTTTTAGAAAATATATTTAATAGCCAAATACTGTTCCCACTGAAAATACATAGTGCCATATTATTTTTGCCTATCCCTCTACATACTAAGCATGCTGATAACATCTAAAATGTTAAGATTATATACACTGCTGTAAGAAACATTGCTATAATAAAATGGCTATCAGGTAAATAACTCTGAATGTGTAACCCTATGCCAAGTTGTTAATTATATTATTTAATTTAATCTTCATGATTTTCTATAAGTAGATATAATTATCCACATTTTATAGTTGAGGAAATAGGTTCAGTGAGAAGAAAAAAGTAACATACCCTAAGTCACATAATCAGTAAGAAGTAGAAGAGGTATTTGGATCAAAACTTGTCTCATGCCCCAGCTTCTCTCTGATTAGAAAAACTATAGCTCTGATTGGACCTTTACAATTAAGTCCAAGAAGGCAAATTACTGAGGCAAAGGGACCAACTTTATAAAATGCTGTGAGCACACTTAAAAATATGTGTGTCTCCATATCGGCATTAAGAGTAATTAAGTTTTAAATCTTTGCCATTTTTACAGATGAAAACTTTAACTCTTATTTATTATGCTTTTATTTGATTACTAGTGAAATTAACTAAAAATGGTTAACTAGTTTCTTATGTTTTGTAGCCATTTTTATCTCCTGTTGGAGAATTGTATGTTCATAGGCTTTTGCCATTTTTCTGTTAGGGCCTTTGTGTTTTTCTATTGATTTTGTGATCTCTATAAACTAAGAATATCATATTTTTCATATTTGTGGTAATGTTCTAATTTAGACAATTTTGTTTCATTTTTGAGACAAAATGAAACATAAAAATTCACCTCTTTGTGCATTTTGATAAACTTTCTCACAATAAAATTGAGCAGAAGATAGAGATTTTCCATATACCTTCTTCCCCAACACATGTATGGCCTCTCTCACCAACATCCCCATCAAAGAGCTACATTTGTTAAAAGTGATGAGCCTAGGGGCCGGCCCGGTGGCTCAGGTGGTTGGAGCTCCGAGCTCCTAACTCCTAAAGCTGCTGGTTCGAAGCCCACATGGGCCAGTGGGCTCTCAACCACAAGGTCACTGGTTCAACTCCTCGAGTCCCGCAAGGGATGGTGGGCTCTGCCCCCTGCAACTAAGATTGAACACGGCACCTTGAGCTGAGCTGCCTCCTGATGGCTCAGTTGGTTGGAGCATGGGCTCTCAACCACAAGGTTGCCAGTTCGATTCCTCGACACCTGCAAGGGATGGTGGGCTGCGCCCCCTGCAACTAGCAATGGCAACTGGACCTGGAGCTGAGCTGCGCCCTCCACAACTAAGACTGAAAGGACAACAACTTGAAGCTGAATGGCACTCTCCACAAACTAAGATTGAAAGGACAACAACTTGACTTGGAAAAAAGTTCTGGAAGTACACACCTCCCCAATAAAGTCCTGTTCCTCTCCCCCCCCCAAAAAAAAAGTGATCAGCCTACACTGACACATTATCCCAAAGTCCATAGTTTATATTAGGGTTCACTCTTGGTGTTGTATGTTCTATGGGTGGTTTGGATAAATGCAGAATGGCATTTATCCACCATTATAGTATCTTAAAAATTTATACTTTTAGGAGCCAATTCTATCAGACTTTCAATTTCTCTTTTGTACTTGTAAAGTTTTTTAAATTTAAATATTAGATGAATATTTCTTTGCAAATTTTTCTTTATACATTTCTTTTATTTTATATAGTTTAGGTAATTATTTTTATAATATTTCTGACATACAAAGAGCATATGGAACAATATAACTACACAGAGCTCCAATGCAGCTTAAAACTAAATACCAACATAACTGAAGACTCCTATGTAACCCTCCCACTGACGTTCCCCTTCTTTCTCTCTTCATCTTTTTTGACAATTGGTTTGGTGCAAAATGTTGCCCACAGTGACCAGTTGTCAGTCTCAACAACCAGTTTAGTGAAACCATGTCTGAGTCTGTCCCGTAGTGGAAATACTGCTTCCTTGGGAACTAAGAACTCCAAACCAGCAGAGTCAAAAGTTGCAGAAATAAGTAGCAAAAAATGCTGATAAATGGTCACTTCTATTTCTACCTCTTGAATTCTAGCTCTGGGAGAAACAGTACCATGTATTGCTCTCAGATTCAAATGATATACCTAATCCTGGAGGACATGACTTCAGCCCCCAAAGGTGTTGCTGGCATATTAACTGAGTTCTCAAAAGAACACTGAGCTGCTTCAGGGGGATAGGTAACATGCCAAGACCAGTGAACTCTATGAACATGAGCCCATTGCCACACTTCACTTGTTGTAAAATAAGTTCATTGGTCAGAGGTAATGCTGTGTGGAATTCTGTGATGCTGAATAAGACATTCTGTAAGTCCATGGATGATGGTTTTGCCAGAAGTACTATAGATGAAGGCAAATCCATATCCAGAGAAGTATCTATTCCAGTGAAAATAAAGCACCATGATGGAAAAGGAATCATCAATGTAATCCTCACGCCAGCAGGTGTCTGGCAAGACTACCAGGGGAATGGTGTCATATCAGTGTCTCAGATTTTGTCTCTTGGCAGGTTGGACATTCAGCAGTGGCTAGGGCCAGAGCCAACCTTGTGTTGCTGAGCCCGTGCAAAACCTCCATCCTTGCTTCCATGGCCACTTTCTGTGTTCATTTGGCTAGGACGGCAATAGCTGGGGACAGATAATGACTGATATCCACAAAAGAGCAGCTTTTGTGTTCTTAAACTCTTCCTTTGCTGATGTCACTCTTTGGGGAGCATTAACATAGGTCACAAATCTCCTCATACTCTATACAGTCAGAGAGGTCTATCCACATATCTCTTCCCCAGACTGTCTTGTGACCAATTTTCTGATTGTGTTCCTTCCAAGTCTCTGACTGTTCATTCAAATGTTAAGCACGGCATTGGATCAGGGTAGATTCATGTCTCTGGCCATACCTTCTCCTAGGCAAAACTGAACAACCACGTGCACTGCTCTGAGTTCTGCCCACTGGAAGGATTTCCCTCACCACTGTCCTTTATGGCTATCCCTGAGTGGAGCTGTAGTCCTGCAGCTTTCCACTTTAGAGTGGTGCCAGCATATTGGGCAGAATCACCTATAAACCGTACCCCAAGTTCTGTTCTTCCTTAGTCAGTTGGTCATAGGGAGTTCCCATGAGGCTATAGGCACAGGTTGAGATTGAGGGAGCAATTTTGACAGAAATATGGGCCATGAGCATCTGTGACACTTGCTCAAACACCAACTTGAGCTTTTAGGACCTGCTTGAACCTGATCTTGTATATACTAATTCCATTTGATGATATAATGCTACTGTACAATGCCCAACATTTTGGTGTGATTCCAAACACTTGGTTCATGATAGGCAGCTCAGGTGATTTGATAACTTAGTGGCCCATCATCAAGCTTTCAGTTATTTGTGGCTTGTCCAGCAACAAGTCAAAAGCTGCTTTGCAAAAGCAGGAGAGTTTTCTGCAGAGAAGGCAAAAAACGTTGCTCCAAAATTGTTAAACTTCCATTCTGTGATTCACTTGCAGTGATCTGCCAGAGGTTGCATACAGCATGAGGTTGCATGCATGCCAATCTACCCCTGTCACTTCAAGAATGATCAGATCTGCTCAGTCATAGGGTCCAGTTGTTGAGCAGCTTGTATGGAAACCTGGGCCTGATAATAGAGCTTTCACTTCCTCTGGTCCTACTCAAAACTGGCAGCCTTTGGAGATACTTGGTAAATGGGTTGGAATAGCACATCCAAATGATATATGTTGTTTCTAAAAATCCAAAGAGGACCACAGGGTGTTTGCCTCTTTCTTAGTGTTAGATGGGCAAGATGCAGTAACTTGTCCTCCATCTTCAAAGGGATGTGTCAACATGCTCTATACCACTAGACCTCTAAAAATTTCACCAAGGAGGCAATCCGCTGAACTTTTGTGTGGTATTTCTGTATTATATACATCCTTACATTTCCAAGGTGCTGAGTTTTTCTCTTGTGTATTATAACAAGACTAGCCAAAAATATCATCACTAATAAGGAAGAGCTAAATGACAGTGAACAGGAGTGTCAAACAAGTCATGAGTAATGTTCTGAAAGAAAGCAGAACACTAAGATAAGAAATGGAACCAGAAGCTAAAGTCCTAATGGCAATTTGAAAGGAAAAGAAGGCCTGCAGGGTAGGAAACCACAAAATTAATGTATGAAATTATTCCCCACCCCACCACCCATCACAAAGAGATTTCCACATTCAGGAATAATTCTGCTGGTCCTTTATCTTCTTTATATTCCTTCCTCAGTTTTAGCACTTGGTATCTCCTCTACTATCAACCTAAATGCTGAGTTTTATCCATTACCTCTGCCACAATCTATCTAATGACTCCTAGCTGCCTACAAGATAAAAAAACAAACAACTCAGCCAAAAGGCTCTTTCAAATACGACCCGAACTCTCCTTCTAGCCTCAGGTCCCTATGTAACTTATCCTCAAGCCATGCTGAATTCCTCCTCTTTCCTACAATACTTTGAATGTTGTCACAACTTCCAGTTTTGCACACACTGGTCCCTCTCCTAGAAATGGCTTCCCTCCTCTTCTTTTGGATTGCTCAATTCCTCCTCAAGATTCAACTCAAATATCATGTCTTCTCTGATTTCCCTGATTCCCTCAAACAATGGATCAGTCCCATCTCTGGGTTTCCCTCAGCATTTGACTCATACTTGTTAGAGAGCTCACCACAAGAGACTGTTATATTTCTATCTATATATGCCTATCTCAGTGAATAAAACACAGGAGGAGCATAATAAACATTTGCTCAATAAATGAATGTATGTATTTATTACCTTCTGGTTTGCCCATATTCTCCACTATAGACTCCATCTATTTACCTGCAATTTGCTGTTGATTTTTCAAAAAAACTTTAAGAGGGAATTTATTTTTCCAAAACAACTACCTAAGCAATTATCTAAAGTCACTAATACAATGTTCCTTTGAATTGATATGTTTAGTGGTCACTTAGAAAAGCCTGGTATTTAGTGTTTAATTCACCTTTTTTTTATTTTTGGTGGCCCAGCCTTGTATGAATTTCTGTATATGAGATATGAACATATGGATGCACGTGTGCCTTTGAAGTAGTGTTTTCCGTTTATTTGGCTAAATACCCGGAGGTAGATGGAATATATTTACAATATTACTCAGCCATAAAAAAGAAGAATGAAATCTTGCCATCAGCAACAACATGGATGGACCTAGAGGGTATTGTGCTGAGTGGAGTAAATCAGACAGAGAAAAACAAATGACGTATGATTTCACTTATATGTAGAATCTAAAGAACAAAATAAACGAACAAACAAAATAGAAACAAACTCATAGATACAGAGAACATTTTGATGGTTGCCAGATGGGAGGGGTGTTAGGGGAAGGGTGAAAAAGTGGAAGGGATTAAGAAGTACAAATTGGTAGTTACAAAATAGACATAGGGATGTAAAGTATAGCATAGGGAATATAGTCAATAATGTTGTAATAACTGTGTATGGTACTAGATTTATCGAGGTGATCACTTTGTAAGTTATATAAATGTCTAATCACTGTTGTACACCTGAAACTAATATAATAGCATATGGCAACTGAAATTGAAAAATAAAAAATATTTATATTTAAAAGAGAAAAAATAAACTGGTTAATTACAATGTTGATCTACTTTTTATAGTTTACTCTGTTAAAGTTATGTACTTATCCCAAAATAGTGGACAGAGCCCTTGATTAAAGTCCTGTTTTTCAACATACTGAATGTTTGACCTTTGAGAGATAACCCCTCTAGTGCTCAGTTATCTTTCCACTGGCAAATGAAGATAATAATTCCACCTATCTTACAGATTTCTTGAAAAATGTCAGTTTCAGTAAGGACAAACACTAGTCAAATACAAGCATTAGGAGCATTTTGTGTGCCTGACAAACACATCGGTACATATAATGAGGCATTCCAGAGGTGACTCATATACTCTAAGATTTATTTAATCTCACATCTCTACCAACCTCTACAATGTCTGAACAAAATAGATATTTAATTAACATATATTTAAGTATGTGCATTTCAAAGATCAGTGTGACAGTATCTGGAAAATTCAGGAATCTTTCCTTCATAGCTGGAGTTAATTTTTTGTCAATATTGTGGCTATTATCTTACTTTCATCAGAAAGAATCAAGTAACTTGTAGTCATAGTACACAAGTGTAGCAGTCCTCATGTCTACGTAAAATTCCAGCCCAAGTAAATCCCTACTCAGTAGTATAGAATTTTAAACTGGTAAATTTAAGGAATCTATGACATGCTATTTATTGATTTATTTTTTTGAGAACTACAGGATTTCAATTATACCTGTTGACCTATAAATGTAAATAGCCACCAGAATACTGCAATACACTGACAATTTGTTTTATCCAAATTAAAAGTGTCATTTTACTCCAACTAAATTAAAGGCACCTGTGTCACTTTTCCCAATTTTATGGGTTGTGAAGAACTCCGAGCTCAAGCTGGTCTGACAGCTGCTTTTGTGGCGACAGCAGTGTAAATAAGGCTACACATCAAGGGAACATCATCCTACCACTTAACATTTTTCCCTCTCCTAAATCTCACCTTGATTTTGCTTTATATTCACAGTTTAGTTCCCTACGGAAGAAACTGTAAATTACATTCCTGAAAAATTAAACACATTCATTCATTTCACAAAGGTTACTGAGTCCTTAATATGTGACAAAAGGGCAATGTGCTAAGTCTAGTCATAGAAAGATAAAGGTTTCACCGTAAATTCAGGGAGACAGACCGATGAATGGCTTGTGCCCTAAGGAAGCAACAGTTAAAAGCAACTAATTTCAAGAGAGAACGGGATCAGGAAAGGCTCTTCAGCAATGGTGGCATTGAGCAATGCCGAGAGATGCTCAGAGATGGCTAGGCTGATGAGTCAGGCTATTTCTAGAGTGAGGCAACTGCACGCCTTTAAGGCTCAGGAGGATCACATGGCTCTGTGAATCCTAAAAACTGCAAGTAGTTTAGTACACTTGAATAAAAAGAACGAGTATTTAGAGCAGGGGTGTCCAAACTGTGGCCCACGGGCCAGCTGCGGCCCGCGATCTATTGTTAATTGGCCCGCAGCAAATTCCAAAAATATATTCAGTTTACTTAAATAAACCAGGTGAGGCAATACGTATTTCACCTCGCGTGAGTGGCCCGGCTGTTTGTGTATTTTACCGCATATGGCCCTTGGTGAAAACCGTTGAAAAAAGTTTGGACACCCCTGTTTTAGAGATAGGCAGCAGAGTACAAAGCAGTTAGGATAGTATGAGGAATAAGCAGATAGATGGTCAGGGGCAGATTGAGAGGCTCTGCATACGCGGCATGATTCTGTGACGACAGCCTCCTGAGGGCTTGAAGTACAGGCTCAAAGTGACTATAGAAGTCAGGACCAAATCACAGTAATTTGAACAGAGATAATTTAATAGCAAGAATTACTAAGTATAACAGGGGATTGGAATAACCAGGGATTAACTAGTAAAAAGGACTCTAGAGAATATAGGAATAACAGATATAAGGAGCAGCCACTACCATAGGAAGAGAAGAAAGCTAAAATATTCTCAAAACAATAAGAGAAAATATTGCAAGACTTTATTGTGATATAAAGGACTATTTGGGAAAGACAAAAAGAACATGATAAAAAGCCTGATGGCAAAGATGAAAAATTCAACAGTAATGATGAAAGATAATGTCAAGAAAATCATCCAGAAACCAGAGTAAAAAAACAAAAAGATGGGAAATAAGAGAAAATAAGAAGACAGTCCAGGAGGTACAATATTTGAAGCATAGAAGTTTCAAAAAGAGAAATCAGAAAAAATAGTACCCAGGGAATCATCAATAAAATAATTTAAGAAAATTTCCTAGCACTGAAAAACAGGAGTTTCCAGATTAAAAGTGCCCACTAAGTGATAGCAAGAAAAAGAAAAAGAAACTCAACTAAGACCTATTAATGAAATTTCAGGATAACAGTTTAGCAAAAGGTTTAAATGAAATCAACCTAATGAAAAATCAAGGTTATTATTAATGTCAAGAAAAATTAAAGTACAAAAGGAAATGTAGTTTTATTAAATTCCTAAAATGCTCAGCTATAAATGTTATTTACATAGTCATAATAATGTAAACAATTAATTAAATTGAAATACAATTTTAATGTAACTCTATTATGGGAAATGGGGAAGGGAAGCAGAGGAGATGGAGGTTTCAGGGAGCTAAAATCTAAGCATCATATTAGAAAGTCGATAGATAACATTTAAAATTAAATAATCAAAATATAGAAGTATAAGCATAGTATTGAGAAATACGGACACATATGAAGAAGCAATCTCTAAAAAAGTCGGAAGTGATTGACTCTGGGGAAAGGAATTAGAGGGGTATGATGGAAAATTACTGTATTTTGTTATAAACTATGTGTACATACTACCTTTCAAGAATGAAATTAATTTAAAAACTCCTTTTTTTTTACTAAAATATTTTAACTAAAATATTAGTTAAAAATGTTTTCGCAGTCACACTTCACTGCTGCCCTGGTTCAATGCTCTGAACTGGGAATAAAATTGGAATAAGACAGGGTTCCTAACCTCAAAGAGCTCACAAGGTTAGAAATTGACAGAAGAGTTGTGAGAGAAACACGAAACAAATAAATTAGAGGACACTGATATTAAGTGCTAGATGTAGAGTATGAATTGTAGCATGGGGAATTCAATTGTCTCAAATATGAGAAAAAGTTTCTTGAAAATAAATGGTTTTACAGTTTAAAAGAGGTTACCGTATCAGCTCATTAATAATAATAGTAGCAATAGCTGTTTGGTTTTTTTTCTTTTGACCTCATATGTATAAGATACTCCTACCAGGTCTTTTACCTACATTCTTTGATTTAATCCTGTCTCTAATGAGGCAAATCTTATTAGCCTCATTTTAGAGATGAGCTGAATCATAGTAGAGTTAAGAATAAAAAGCTTCACATTTATTATATGATTCAGCCTCTAGGAGGGAATGAACTAGATTCTCTTCTTGGTGTACTTCAAGTACTATTATTTTACAGTGTATGTTTTTCTGTAGGTTGCAGTCAAGAAAGTTGAAAAGTCACTGCTGTAGGTTACCAGAACTTCACAATACTGTTGAAATGGATCTGTGTGCCAGAATCTGGAGAGGTCTTGGTGATGCAAAACATTCCTTTAAAAATTTAGTATTAACTATTGATCACTACAGATATACGAGTATATAATTACAAAGAAAGTATTTTATTTTTTAAGGAAGCCTCTTAAAATTTTCATGTGAATAAACTGAAAGCTCAATCAAAATATGCTTGTGTTCTCATATTTTCTAACTCCTAAAATGTTAATGCTGTTAATTGTACTCTTAATATATTCTGAATAAATTTAACCTCTAGCTACTTAACTCCACTTTTCTGCCAATTTAGTAATTGTGAACCTGCCGTATTTGTCTCATAATAAAGGATGAAAATTGAATACTACAATGAAATGCTTAACTCTGTATTTTGTATTTATTCTGCTGTCCTATTATTGAAACCCTTTGAATAGTGTCTACATGTGACCTGTATAATGTCACAATACTATATTCTAAATTGAAATGAAATGATAGATACTATAAATATTTGATGTCCTTTCTCCTATTATTCTCTATGTTTGCTTTCCATCTTTATGTCACATGACCATTCTGCAAAGAGTAGGATGAGATTTCATATTTGCTAAGAGATTTCTTTTCTAAATATTTCAGAAATGCTCAGGAAGTCAATAGTTCAGCCGTTGAAAGTTTCTAAAGCCATTGCATAAATTATAGAAGCTTTTAAAATCCTTGCCATAAAAGTCTCATAAAAGGTTATTTTCATATTTAAAATTCATTGTGAATTTATATTTTTGAGCAGAAAACTGGTTGAAAGTTGTCTTTAAGCTACTATAATTCCCAGGTGTATTTCCAATTAATTAGTCATGTCAAAATAGGTCTGCTGAAATTAAGTTACCTTTTTTCTCTCTTTACAACACATTTCCAAATCTGGGAGGCAAGAGATTCAATAAAATACCAGCAACACGTTTCCTACTCTCTAAAATATAAATGGTAAATAAAATGTTCTAAAAGTATACACAGATTTATTTTTATAGATTTAGCTTTGTTATTCACTGGTCTAATGCTGACCTGTATGAACAATAATAAAAAATGACGCAAAGCAGTAGTCATAAGGCCTTCTTTCCCTGCATCTGTACAGCACATATTCTGAGCCCTCCCATAATACTTGCTACTTCCTATGATGTTTTGTGTTATGTATGCTAAGTCTCATCTCCCCTACTACAACACAGCTCTTTAAGAAAGGTCCCTTCTCTTATTTATAATAACTTTTGATCTCCACTGTACCTAGCCCTGATTTTGTACATATGTAGCATTCAGTACATTATTAATGCTTAAAAAAAATCTGTCCACTAAAGAATATTTGAAGAACACAGTAAACAAAACAAATGAAATATATTTTCTTCACCTAAATATACCAGAGATAACATTTTAAAATATTACCCCTCCTGTCGTATACCTGAAACTAATATAATATTGCATATCAACTACAATTTAAAAAATTTTAAAAATTAAAAAATAAAAATAAATAAAATATTACCCCTCCTTTACTTTTTTCCTGTTTATGGCCATTTTTATATAGTTATAAGTATAATGTATGCACAATTTGTATATAAAATTAGACATTATAACATGAGACGTCTCCATGTCGTTTTAAAATTATAGTAAATAGTGAAAAGCTAAATGACATTTCACTTAGAGGATATTAAAACATAAAATTATTCATCATTCTTAGTTGTGAGGTGTAAAAGTTGTTGCAAGTTAAGCTGAGCCTCTAAACCCCCAGTGTTTTTGAAATGCTGTGAGTCATTTTGAGGATAGCAGTGTGGTCAGTGAATTCTTGATAAGACCACCTCTCTAAAGGTAGGCTTTACGATGTATTGTACCCAACTAAAAGGATCTTTGTGTTATCCACAGCTCTGACATGTGAGATACTGGGCTTCATCAGATATTATTGGCAGTTTTGTTCCCCAGCTTTTCTACTTTTACCACCCACACAACTGACCTTCTCAAGAAGAGGAAGCAATTTGTAGCTTATAGCAGTTGAAGACCTCCATGCCTCAGTTCATTTCTAGTAGTACACTGGTAACTGGGATGCTTCCAATTAAAGAGAAATGAGCCTTTAAGAGAAGACCCCTGTTCCTGGGACTTCCACACCCATAACAACATATGTATACGACTGTATACGACTACATGGGTACCCAGGGTGATCTCTCCAGTCTCTGCCTCTTATTCACACACTTAATCCCAACAACCACGCTGCTGTTCTGGAGGCTAGTCTCTACTCTGTGCTATATATTTACCTCTCTGCTTGGTCCTTTTGAAGCTAATGGTCCAGTCAGATCATTTTTTATTTGAAGAGGGGTAGGAAATCTCCACCTAAGTTCTGCCATGGACACTGCATCTTCTGGCACGCTCCATTCCAACACTGGGGCCCACATCTCCAAAGTTCCTTCCAGGTTGGAGCCCTAGACCACCTTCCTGTGTAGGGGGAAAGATCAGACACTGACTATTTGGTAGATAACTTTCACATTTTCAAATTGTTATGAGTACCGTTTTTAAATTTTTATTATTTTCTTTAGGGACAAGTCCATGAATTTTTACTAATGTTTCCTTAGACATTTGAAAAGAAAGTAAGATATATGTATTTAGAGTAAAAAAGTTTGTATAAATTTATTAATTTGAATACTTTAATACATAAATTGTTAATGCTCAATCTATTATTACTGCCCTGCTACAATTATATACTTTAAAATGGTTTTGTATTTTAAAGTATTGTTTTTGTCTTACATAGATATCAGTGTATTATTATACTGTCTTCAATATTGATTTGATTAGGGCATTTATAAAACATTCACCACAGTTTTGTCATAGAATAATTCTCTATGAATATTACTGTTATGGTTATTTTAAGAGAAATGAAATAGTGGTTTTAGGAAGTGGAAATGAAATGTCATGTGAAATGATATTCTGCATCTGTTTGGGACTGCTTTCAGAGGCAAGTACCAGATATCTGACTTACAGTGCATTAGCCAAATATGAATTTACTTTTTCCCACATACCAAGTTCGAAGTTGGCAGCACCTAGATAAGAAAAAGAAAAATTCTTCAGCAATCCAGACTTCTGACTATGTCACATGGGATGGAACTGTCACATAGCCCCCTATATGCAAAAGAGGCTAAAATGGAGATCCGTTTAGCAGGCCATTTGGCATCCTAAACAAAAATCAAGATCCTATTTAAAAAAGAAGGGCAGAGAGGATATTGGGTAGGCAACAGATATTATCTTTCATGTCTGCTTTGTTCCTTTAGATGTCTTTTTTCATTTGTGTGATCTTTATTACTGCTTTATTTTTCTCTTATGTTATTTTCATTGTTTGACTACCTTTCCAGGACTTTATTATTGTTACTATTATTAATAACTATTAATTTTAGTCTTTATGTTATTTGGCATATAGTCCAAGTTATGGAAAAGCTCTGTTAAAATCATTTTCTTATAAAGAAAATCCATATGGTCCAAAGTATTTTCAGGGTAGACAGAAATAAAGGATCCTTTAGGAATCAGTACATTCAAACCAAAGAACCTTGCCTATTAAGTTCGGGAATTTATATGCTTATCATACTCATAGATGGTCAAAAACCCAAAAATATGGAAATTTCTTTGAATGTTAGTTTTCTTGGCGTTCTGCAACTCAAACTAGGCCAAATGTATACAGAGGTATACAAAATGTTCAGATGCATTTCTTATAATTCCTATTAATGGGAATATTTTCTAGAACTCATACTAGAGCTGATTACCAATTGTACCTGATAATTAAGTAGACGCATTTCACATATTTTTTCAAATACAGCAATGTCCTAATGACATAATTTTTCTGCTGAATTTTATACACAAATATAATTTTTAAGGCAACATAAAGGAAACTACAGCTCAAAACATTAAGGTATCATGGTCACAAACCTGAAGCCTGTCAATTGACCCAGAGTGCCAAGTACAGAACTAGTGCTTTACAGATATTAGTTCAGTTAAGCCTCAGGTTAAAAACTTGACTGATATCATGGTTCTTCATCTGGAGATGAGGAAATCAAGGCTTAGACTAGTTAAGAAAATTTCTCAAAGTGAAACCATTAATGCGGGGTTATAGCAAGAACTTAGACCTAGACTTGCCTTAATTTCAAAGCCATTGTGCTTAACCTCTTGCCAGTTTGCCTCTCCTATGACCAGACAGTCTAGTTATCTTGAAAAGAACAACAACGTTACCTCCCTGGCTGCTTGAGGGTCAGCCGCCATCATGAATGACACAGTAACCATCCGAACCAGGAAGTTCATGACCAATAGACTATCCAATGGAAACAAATGGTCATCGACGTCCTTCACCCTGGAAAGGCAACAGTACCTAAGACAGAAATTCAGGAAAAACTAGCCAAAATGTACAAGACCATACCAGATGTCATCTTTGTATTTGGATTCAGAACCCATTTAGGTGGAGGCAAGACAACTGGCTTTGGCATGATTTATGATTCCTTGGATTACGCAAAGAAAAATGAACCCAAACATAGACTTGCAAGACATGGCCTTTAAGAGAAGAAAAAGACCTCAAGAAAACAGTGAAAGGAACCCAAGAACAGAATGAAGAAAGTTAGGGGGACTGCAAAGGCCAATGTTGGTGCTGGCAAAAAGTGAGATGAGATTGGACTACAGAAGGAATGAAAATTTGTCAGTGACTTTATCTGTGGTGACTGAGCAGATTTTTCATGAGAGGGCTAATAAACTAAGAACTTGAAAAAAAAAACAAAGAAAAATAGTCAGCAGGTACAAGCAGGACTAAGAGTCTAAAAAGAGGAAGAAAGGATCATTTTACAAGGTTTGTGGACTTTCCAACCACACAAATTGTGGTTGGAATACAGTTTCCACGATCATTCCCTATATGAACAAAACTAAGCAGTGTGAGACAATGGATAGGTGTGTGTGTGTGTGTGTGTGTGTGTGTGTGTGTAAATTTGATAGTTGCCATTTTAATAATTAACTACATAATCAAATCAAATTTTATTAGTAAAAAACAAAGGAAATATTGTTTGAATCAATAGTGATTATATAAAAGAAACTCATAATTGAACGTTTTTTAGGGGGAAAAAAAGGGAGCAGTCAATGATTTATAAAGAAGGTTAAAAAAACTAAATTTTAAATTGGGTACTGGTAGTCAAAACTACTTGAAGAGTTAGTGTCTGATAAGTGAGTCTCCCACCTAGATTATAAAGTCCCTGAAGATAAAAGTTAATTAAAATTTCATTTTACAAAGACCAAATTGTTTCTGCAGACATAGATTAATTATATCTGTAAATCTTCCAAACCATTTATTGAGTAAAAAACAAAAACACAGGTCTAATGGAGCCTTTCAAATTTAGAGGCGAAAAAAGGAACTTGTTGAGAGAATTCTAAAATTATCCCTGAAACTGAAGATGCATCTATTTTCACTAAGAGAAGAGTTAACCATCCTGAATGCACTACAGCAACTATGAAAATTCTGGATGAGGTAATACATGTGTTTTGAAAGGAGAAGATATCGCCTATTTGGAGAAACTATGAATGAATGTTTACTGGAGCTCTTTTGTTGCCATTCCTTTCTATTAATCTCACATATATAAAAATAATAACCATATTTTTAGTTGACAGTTACACTTTTTGAATTTTTTCTCCTCATTTAAAAATGACTACAAAAAATAGCAGGCAGGGTTGCTGTGGGGATTAGCTGTGATATATATATATATATATATATTCCAGAACCTGGGCATAGATTAGGTTACCAGTGATTGTTGTTATTGTTGTTATAAGTAACATAAAGGAAATTATTTGAAAAGAAGAAATCAGATCCCAGGTGAAATTCATATATGATGATTAGATTATCAGTGAATATTATTGTTGTTTTGTTAACAGAAAAGAATTAGAATCTTTAAAAAGAAGAAATCATATCACATGTGAAATATATATTAGCAGTTGGAGGAGAAAGAAGGTGAGTTGCAAAACACAAGATACGACAAGCATAAAAGGAGGATAGAGAAGATAGTTTATGGAGAATACAAGAATTAGGAAGCAAAAAGAAGCTGTGTAGAGGATAAGAGGTAAGTACTAGAAGGTTTGAGGGTCACACATTATGATTGACATGAGATTTTAAGGTGTACCAATGGAAATACAGTAATAGGAAGAGGTATGGACATCCGAGAAAGAAAAAGGAGTCAGACATCTTAACGTGATCAGGATATGTTTCCCGAGTTAGTTTTATGGTTGCAAATTGTTCTTGTTACTGGAGTAATCAAATTCAAAATAAACTCAACTTAAAATACAGTTATTGCTCTCCCAAGGATTTTGAAATACAAGCATAAAAATTCTACAAATAATACAGTACATGAAGTCTCTTATGTTCTGAAATTAAAATGCATTATAATGTGAAAGCATAGAGAAAACCATTTTTGTTTTGTTTTTCCACTTATTTTTATATACTATTTAGATCATAAAACAGTACTGATGGTGGGTATTTAAAAACTAAATAAGAATTTCCACTTCTGACTATAATAGTGAAATTGATACTGGCCTTGACTCCCACAATAAACAAACAGAAAACTGGATAAAATATATAAATGTCTTCAAAATATCAGTTAACAAGTAATACAGGGCTACGATCCCTTTAAGAAAGGAGACGATTGATGTCAGTTCTATAATCACCTGGTTATCTCCCTGGAAGCTTTTTCTAGACCATAGGTTGGGGAGGGGGATCCACATATAGCCTGATGATTTCCCTGTTTGTGAAACAGATATTGGAATTTAGGTTGTCTTAGGCAGATGTGCTGAATTCTCTGTTATGCATGAATAAGGTAAATCTTTATGAGCAAAAAAGAATTGGTCATCTGTAAGCTAAACAATTTCTAGAGTTCACGTGGAGCTGACAGATTTCAAGTTCCTACTATCAGACTAAAGAGACCCCACTGAACACTAAGGTATACGGTGTAGAGCCGGGAAGCATAACATCATATAGCATAGTAGGGCTAAACTAGAACTAGCATAGAGACTACTCAAGACCCACATTACCAATGCTGAAAAACAAGTCTCAAGAGTCTCAAGCTGACTCATAAACAATTTTACCTACCAGATGCAACACCCTCACTGGGGTGGAAAAAGGCCAGATATTAATGAACATAACCTGTGATATCAGCATGAAATCAAAATTATTAAACAAGTGAAGAAGCAACAAAATGTGGCTATACCAAGATAAAAATAAGTAAAAAGAAAGAGATCCAGAAATGATAGAGATGATGAAATTATCAGACAAAGACTTTAAAAAAACCATTATTTAAAGGATATTTGGAAGGAGCTCAGGAAAGTGGGATAACCATAGGATTGACAGGCAATCTTGAGATTTGTGGCTATAAAATAAACACGAGAGTAAGTCCACAGATGTAGTTAAGGAATCAGCAAATATTGGATTTAAACAGAATTGAGGCTTTGCCAATTTCTTTAGTTTACTTTAAGAAGATGAGAAATGCTAATTCAAACTTACAATTCTTTAGGAAACAGAAATGTCTGTCTTAAAATGGATGATTGCATAATTTTCACAAGCCGCATGAGTAAGCGTTTAAAGTTACAGTTTGCGCAACATAATTGATCCTGGTGGGTTGTTAGGATCCAAAGATACATGGGCAGTGCTTTAGAAACCATGAAGTGCCATGACAAGTATGATGATGGCACTGCTAATGAGGACTATTTATGATAATGAAGGGGAAGAAGGGTGTGCTGAGTCAGAAGACCAAAATCACTGTGTCCAGTTCAAAGTGTCACACCTACATTAACATAACAAAACACTAGAATCTATAAACATTAGCAGCAATAACTGTTTGCCAGTTATCTGACCAAATTGTTCTCTCTAAAGTTCATTTTAGCCAGCCATATAGTCCCTGCATAATTAATTTTCCTTTAGAACCATAACTATTATGATATCCACTTTACTGATATGAAAGAGGAGGAGGAAACAATGATAGAGGTTCAGTGCAATCACTATCAAAATCCCAATGACATTTTTGCAGAAATAAAAAGATTTATTCTAAAATTCACATGGAATCTCAAGGGATCCTTTAGAGTCAAAACAATCTTGAAAAAGAAGAGTAAAGTTGGAGGACTCACACTTCCTTATTTCAAAACTTATTACAAAGCTATAGTAATCAAAACATGTAGTACTGGCATAAAGACATACAGATAGACCAGTAAAATGGAATAGAGAGCTGAATAGTAAACTCTCACAGGTATGGTCAAATGATCTTTGACAAGGGTGACAAGACTATTACATGGGGAAAGGATAGTCTTTTCAACCAAGTAATGCTGGAAAAACCGGATACCCACATGAAAAAAAAAATGAAGTTGTAACTTTACCCTATGTCATATACAAAAATTAACTCAAAATGTATCAAAGACCTAAAAGTAATAGCTAAAACCATAAATCTCTTAGAAGAAAATACAGGGGGAAAGCTTCATGATATTGGATTTGACAATGATCTCTTTGATATGACACCAAAAGCATAGCAACAGAAACAAAAATAGACAAATGAGACTACATCAAATTTAAAAACTGCTGAGCAAAGAACACTATCAAGAGTGTGAAAAGGCAACCCATGAAATGGGAGAATATATTTGCAAACTATTTATTTGATAAGGAGTTAACATCCAGAATATATAAAGAACTCCTACACCTCAACAACAGTAAAGAACCAACAACCTGAATAGACACATTCTTCAAAGAAGTACAAAATGGCCTATAAACACATGAAAAGATGCTCACCATCACTAATCATTAGGGAAATTTAAATCAAAACCACAATGAGATATCACTTCACACCCATTAGGATGGCTACTATCAAAAACAGAAAATAAGCGTTGGTGAGGATGTGGAGAAATAGGCATCCTTGTGCACTGTTGGTGGGATTGTAAAATGGCGCAACCACTATGGAAACCAGTATGGGGTTTCCTCAAAAAATTAAAAATAAAACTACAGTATGATCCAGCAATCCCACTTCCAAAATAATTGAAAGCAGGGTCTCAAAGAGATATTTTCATACCCACTTTCAAGTGCAGCGCTATTCACAATAGCTTACCAAAATATGGGTAAATGACCTAAATGTCCATCGATGGATGAATGGATAGAAAAGAAAATGTGATATATACATGTAGTGGATTATTCCACCAAAAAAAAAAAAAAAAAGAAAATCCTGTCATATGGTACAAACATGGATGAACCTTGAGGACACTATGCTAAGTGAAGTAAGCCAGTAACAAAAAGACAAATATTGTGTGATCCCACTTACGAGGAATTACAGTACACAAATTCATAGAAACAGAAAGTAGAATGGTAGTTATCAGGGGCTGGGGGGAGGGGAAAAAGGGAGTTGATTTTTAATGTGTATAAAATTTCAGATTTGCAAGATGAAAAAGTTCTGGAGATCTGATCTACAATGTGAATATACTTAACATTATTCAACTGTTCACTTAAAAATAATTAAGATGATAAATTTTAGGTTATGAATTTTTTGCAACAATAAAAAGTCATTTATTCCTATCCTGAACAGTAATGTGTTTACTTACCTGCAGTGCTTCCTTAAAGGTAGTGGATGATGGGAAGGAAACTTGAGCCCTGTGCTGAAGACAAGGATTCCTCTCATTTAACATTCAAACAAGAAACAGAGAAGAAACTTGTGGTCACACTGTATCAACTTATTAGCAACGAGTTAGCTTTTGAAAAATTTTTGAAAACTGAATATGGAATTCATTGGAAAGAACTCTGATGGAAGAGCTTATATTATTACCCACTTGTAGAACTCCAGTGCAACAACACTGTTAGCACTTAATAAAGAATCTCTAAATATAGATGCATGACAGTGGATATCATAGTCATGGGAAGGGTAGATCCTGTTTGTTTTCTCCTGTGGAAATAAGCACGTTCAGTATTTCAGCAGGAAGATTTTGACAGAGACTTTCTTCATGAACTTGAATCAGTCTGATGAAAAAAGCCAGATCATGCTGAGAAAGCAACAAAGAGGTGGTATATCTAAAGAGTCTATGAAGAAGAAACAATAATTTCTACTAGAAGTCCGGGATCCAGCATCAGTGTAGGAGGATAAACCAGATGGGAAAACCACGTGGTGCACTTAGGTTTGTGCTAATGATCTCAATTTCAAACTGTCTGCAGAATAGGCCTGTGGTGAACGGAGACAACTGATATTCAGGAGGCCTCGTCTAAGGAGACGCATTAATGATTCATGGTGAGATTTCTGTATCAAGTCAGATCATCAGAAAACCACGAAGTCAGCTTGCTTAAATTGGGTTCGTTATTTAATAGGGTTATCCCACTTATAAAGCATCAGTAAACATTTAGTGAGCATTTAACTATTCTAAGTATCAGGGACATGACAATTAATAAAAAGATATAGCTATTTTCCTATAGGAGCTTATAGTCCAGTTAAAGAAACTGACCCATACATCAATCAATTCAATGTAATATTGCAAGTGCCGTGATAAGGTCTGGGTAGAGTGCCAGGAAAGCAGACATTTAGGGAAGAAGTCTTGGAAATGATGTCTGACCTCAGGCACAACGGATGAATATGACACAGCTGGGAATATTAAGATACTTTGGTAATGAATGGCACCGTAGAGAGAATCGTGGAAGGTGGGAAACACATGGTAAGTGGGGGAAATGCAAACAGTTCAGTGCAAGGTGAAGACAGAGAGATTAGAATGTCTACCTGAGCCACGGTGGACTCATCAGCCACACTAATGCAAGGCCTTTGTTCCATCTAGGGTTGGTATAAGACATGGCTCTTCTGCTGTGAAGACACCTCCTGCAGCTCTCCCACAGCCTCTCTTCCTCACCCTTCAGTTCTCAGCTCAAGAGGTTCCTCCCCACAGAGGTCCTGACAACATTCAGCTAAAGCAGGGTCCTGCTCCCTCATTTTCTTCTATGAAATCTCCCTGACATATTTTAGCAGCTAGTCCTTTTCTTTGGCAGGCTGTCAAAGAACTGTGTATATGCCACTCTAAAAGACTTAAAGTACAGTGTTAAAATGAGAGTATCTGTTTATTTTCTTTTATCTCCTAGATTGTGAACTCTTAAAGCAGGGTTGGCAACATAGGCCCGCCATCCAAATTCAGCCCAAAGCTTGTGCTTCTATAGTCAACAAGCTAGGAATGGTTTTTATATTTTTAAATGGTTGGGAAAAAACTCAAAAGAAGGATATTTCATGACATCTGCAAATTATATAGAATTCAAATTTCCATATCCATAAAGTTTTATTGGAACACAACCATGCTTGTTCATTGTGGTTGCTTTTGCAGTAGAGTTGAGTAGCTGTGACCATGATATTCTGCAAAGTCTAAAATATTTACTCTTTAGGCCTTTACAGAAAAAGTTTGCCAACTTCCCTTTTAGAGGGCAAAGATTATATTTTATTCTTTTTAAATCCCCATTGCTTAATGCATAGCAGGTAGCTAGTGAATATTTGTTTAATATTTGTACATTTCCCAGAAGTGTTAGAAAAGAAAACCATTTTTTAAAAGTTCTCTATATACCCAACAAATCTGAAAACATTTTTCCGTAAAGATATATTTGCTCCGATGTTCGTTGCAGTTTTATTTACAGTGGCCAAGACATGGAAACAACCAAAGTGTCCTTCGAAGATGATTGAATAAAGAAGATGTGGTATACATACACAATGGAATACTACTCTGCCATAAGAAACGATGAAATAGTGCTATTTGCAACAATATGGATGGATCTTGAGATTATTATGCTAAGCAAAATAAGTCACACAGAAAAAGTCGAGAACAGTATGATTTCACTAATATGTGGGATATAAAAGTGAAAGCAACAAAGGAACAAGACAAACAAATAAAGAAACAAAAACTAATAGACACAGACAATAGTTTAGTGGTTACCAGAGGGTAAAGGGGGGGGCTAGATGATGATAAATGGTGTCTAATATATGGTGATGGAAGGAGAACTGACTCTGGGTGGTGAACACACAATGTGACATATAGATGATGTAATACAGAATTGTACACTTGAAACCTATGTAATTTTACTAACCATTGTCACCCCAATACATTTTAATTTAAAAAAAGAAAGAAAACATGGAGTTGGTAGCCCTCCCCCCAAAAAAATTTATCTTTAATGGAAGTAAGCGGGGCTTGAATAATGCCTAGAAATGAGGACAAGATAAGCTTCTGGGGTACTGGAAATATTCTATAACTTGATTTGGATGGCCATTAGGATGTGCTCACTTTGTAAAAATTCAAGAGTTGTGCACTTATTAGTGTGCTTTTCGGAATGTATTTATGGTTCAATAAAAAGTCAACCAAAAAAATAAAACCCTTGAGTGATTAGAATACAAGGTCGGACAATTAAGTTTGCGAACTCATCCTAGAAAAAGTGCGACATACCTTATTGCTGAATATTGTTACATTTACCTTTGAAGTACTCCCTTTGGGAAGCTACCAATGCCAGCACCTAGTCCACCCTTCAAAGCAATTTTGGAACTCTTTTTTGGAATAACCATCAGAGCTGTCATTGTAGTATACTTGATGTCCTGAATGTCATCAAAATGTCTTCCTTTCAATATTTCCTTTGTCTTCGCATAAAGAAAGAAGTCATTGGGGGCCAGATCAGATAAGTAGGGAGGGTATTACAATACAGTTACTTGTTTACTGGCTAAAAACTCCCTCATAGAGCCATGTGAGCTTGTGTATTGTCGTGATGCAAAAGCTGTGAATTGTTGCCGAAAAGTTCAGGACGTCTATCTTTTACATGCAGCCTTTTCAGTACTTCCAGATAGTAAACTTGGTTAACTGTTTGTCCAGTTGGTACAAATTCATAATGAATAATCCTTCTGATATCAAAAAAAGGTTAGCAACATCGTTGCAACAAGTTCACGAACTTAATTGTCAGACCTCATATTTCTAAAATCTCTTATTTCTAAAAATTCTGAAATTCTAAGTCAGAATGCACTAAATAAATATTCAGTGATCCATACATGGCCATGGTACCTGCATTATTTGGGCCATAGGTGGGAGTAGCTTCTCAGCACAGAGTAAACTAAAATGAAAACCAGAATCAGGTATCTGCTCACCTCAGCTCTCTATATGGCATATCTTTCAAATGCCCCTGAACTTCAAGTACAGACCAGGAAAGAGTCTCCTCTGCTCCAATATTTAACTCTTCCACTATTCCCTATCTCCCTAATGTCATTCCTTGGCTACTCCCAATCATAATACTTGATCCAGTATTACATTTTGGTGTGGACCAAATGTCTCTGTGGATATTTTGGATAGGACCAAATATCAAGCATCAAATTTTAAGGACCTTTTGGTGTGGACCAAATGTCCTGTGGACATTTTGGAAGGACCAAAAGTCCTGCAAGGTAAAGTACCATCTGGAACCACTAGCCTAATCCCTGTTTTTAGAAAGGGGTAAATAGAAGTCTGGAGAAGTTATGTGGCTCAAGGTCACAAAGCTAGCAAAGTTCAAACCAGCAGGCTAGCTTTTCTTAATTAACGTTCCTAGGATACATGATTTATTTAAAAAATATTATAGCATTCTTTTCAAGTTTTCTGAATTTTTGGTATTTGGATCTAGTGTGAATTAATAAACCAAGTTCAACAAGAAACTCAAGGCCTATGTGGAATTGGATTTAAGTAACTGATTTTTAATTACTAATAGATTATTTTTATTTCATTCTCTATTAACATGAGCATATGCCTCATGACTCTTAAGGACAACTTAAGAAAATAGTTAAAAACTTAAAGTAAGAAATAAAGCAAATAATGAGGATGGAAAAGATCGCTTTTCTTTCCAGTACAGCCATAGTAAATAAATGACTGAAAAAACAGGGTTAGTGGGAACAACCTGCAACCTAGCTATGGATCCAAGAAGAGAAGTCTATATACCTAAAGTAAAGGGTACACAGAGGAAGGCTAGTCAAATCGGCAAATATTGGACTGGCTAAACCGCACCTTAAGTAAAGATGATTAAAGAAATTTAGGGCCTAGAAAAAGATTCTGATGGACAAGAGAAACAAATATGAAAGTCAGAAGAAAAAAATAAGATTTGTGAATATTGTATACTAATAAAGCAGAAAAACATTTCAGAAAACGACTTCGAGTTCTCAATATGATGGAAAAAGACAAAGTAGAACCTCAGGCAAAAGGTTCTATTATGAGGCACTACGTATCAATATCAAAGTTATAGAACATTGAACATTGATGTGCTGAAAAGCTTCGCATCAAAATATGTATAATAATATCTGTTAGAAATGTGCAGAAATTGAGAAAAAACGCCTACAATTTTTCATAGATTTTAATACTTCTCATGTTTGACAGCTCCAGAGGATTTATTTTTTAAAAATTCAGAAAATTTTGGAGAATCTAATTAATGAAGTTGAGTTTAGATAGACAGATAACTTATAATAGGAAATATATCCTTTTCAAGAATGCATGAAACAGAAACTAATCACCTACCAGGACACAAAACTTCAATTATGCCAGAGTAAAATGATAAAATCCATATTCTCTGTCTACAATGTAATAAAAGTAAAATTTAATGGCAATAGCTTAAAAAGGATCATCATTGTGGAAATGAAAAACATGGCCTAAATAATTGTTTGGTTAAAAGAAAACCAAAGCTACTGGTAAAGAATATTGCAAACATTTTTAAAAAAGGAACTCTTTCTATTAAAATGTATAAGATATGGCAAAACTATACGCAGGCTAACTCATAACCTCTTATATTTAAATTATTTAATAGAGAAAAATAAATAAAAGTAACAAGCACTTTAACAAAATAAAATATAAGATGTTAGAGAAATGAAAATAATAAATGTCAAACAGGAAACTGAAAAGAAAGGTAGTTTGATCTGTAAAAGCACAAATTGTTCTTTAGGGATAAAATTTATTTGAAAGAATATCTCTGAAATCCCTTATTTTGGTTAAGGAGTTAGTGGGAAAGAAATATAAATGTATTGCTGAAGTCACTGAGGCTGTCTTTGGTCCGATATTGTTTCCTGGGTACTCAATGGTAATCTGATTTAGAGTCCAGAAGTGGCCCTAGGTCATATATCCAAAAGAAGCACACACTCCAGACAACCTATACCCTGGACTCTATTTGCTTTTCCTCTGTTCAGAGTTTTTGTTCCACAAGCACTACACATGATGAACTGGCGACTCTCCCAATATGCTTATAATTGTTTCTTCTTAAACCCAAGCACCAGAGAAATCTACTTATCTATCTGGATCTCCAAGACCAAGCCAGAATCAGTATCCTCATTGATGTTTTCCTACACCTCTAGCTCACTGCTCTGGTAGCCTGCTGCCCTCTCTTGATTCTAGGCAGTACTCTCTCAGGCACTGGGACAGATGGCTGAAAGTCTCTGAATAAAACCTCCAAGTGTTTCAGAAATACCTGTGTAACCAAAACACACTTGGTGGGTCTTCGCTTTACGTAATGTGATAAATTACAAAGGGTTCTCATTACTCATAATTCTCACATATAACTAAAGGAAATCTACCAACTGTAAAAACAGAATATTTATTTTTACCAAGTAGCTTCGGACATTCACTTTAGTTCACAGCTTTTTAGATTAACTTTGATTTTTCAAGATAAAAACAGTTACGATACAGACATAATGGAATTTCCCAATAGTTCAGTGATTTTTCACATGTCTGAGTCATAATCAGCTTTGAAATCAGATGAAGACTACAGCCCTAGAAAGTGACTATTCAGAGGACATCCACCAGGACACTGAGATGCATTTCCATGATCCATTCTTGAGGAAAGACGTGCCCCAGCTGTGCAGTATTGTCTGCAGACAGTCTTCAGCTGTCAGCCCCTCCAGGAATGCTTGGCTTGCCCAAGATGATCATGCCCCTTCTGGAGGCCTACATCAACAACTGACTGATGCCAGGATCTAGAGGCCTGGCCGTCTTACCCCCACTCAGGCAACTCTAAAGAGTCATTCTTGTTCCAGAGCTTCCCCATGGAGCCTGCTGAGGCTGCAGGTGGGCCTGTGTCACAGCACAATTCCCCGTTCTGCCCATTCCTATTTCCTTCTCCTCCCTGCTACAGGTATTGATCCCAGGGGCACTGAATAAATATCCTCAGCCTAAACTTCATCTCAGAGTCTCCTTCTTAGGGAACTCAAAATGTGATAACTACGAATGTTACTACATAAAGCAGCATTTTCCCCTTCTCATGGGCATCATTCAAAAGCTACAAGAAAAAGCTTTTATAAGTTTGTAAATCATTTTTGGAGAACTTGGAGACCTGTGTAGCTCCCATATTCCTTTTTATACCAAATGCTGCCAAAATCATATGACATTCATTGGGAATACAGAGCAAGCAGTGGGGACAAGAATTCCTAGAAAGAAATCTCAGGAGCAGGGGTCCAGTAAAAGCAGATCTCAAAAAGCACCAGCAAAAATATACTTCCTGAAAATGGCTATATATTCTGACTTCAAAAAAGTACTATTTCTAGTTTAGATCCTTGGTGCAAGGACTAGATAAACTGAGTTGGGACATCTTTCTTACTAAGAAGAGGTACAGCTATAAAAAGAATTATGCAGAAAAGTCATATTTGCAGGAAGCAGCATTACTATGTAACAGAAGAAGAAAAAAGCCTTTGCTCTATAAACACCAGCTGGCCTGAAACCTTACCTTGTCCTCTTTCTCCAAAAGGCACTCCTTACAAATGACCAGACCAAAAGAAATCTAACTCATTTGACAATGTGTAATATTTTAAAAGGAAAGAATTGATTTTTTTAATACCTTTTTTTTTTTTTAAGTCTCTTCTTCTTTCCCCTTCCATTCTTTAATATTTATGGATTCCATTCACTTCCTTTCCCTTGAGGCAGCTAAGGCCAGTGAAACCTTTTGGGGCCCAGGAGACTTTTGGGGCTGTTGAAGTGAACAGAGCATAGAAGGCAACCAGCTGGGTTTGTAGTTTGATAACATACAGGAGGAATGAGCAAATAAGTAAATAAATTTAGAAAAATTAGAACCAGATTTCTCACTATTAGAAAAAGGAGTTCCAAATGTGGAAAAGCCGAAGGCCAGAATCCACCCTGTAGTATTGAACTGTAATTGGAGTTCTCACTGTGAACACATGGTATTTAATATATAAAGATCGATATAGAAATAGATATAAATGTTTGTGTGTGAGTGTGAATGGATGGATTGATGGATGGATGGGTAGATAGATAGATAAATAGGCAGACATATTTCCTCTCCCTTGTGGGAAAGCCTAGAAGCAATTGCATCCCAGGAACAGTGAACAGACCTATTAAGAAAGAGCTGAAATGAAAATGATGGGGAAATATTAAAAGACATAGGATCCAACTTTGGGGGAGTGACGTCCCATTTGCCAATATGTAAGAAACTGAGCATGAAAATAAATAATTATAGCAACGAATTATCAACCCACTAAGTAAATAGCATTCTATAAGTGTGTGTGTGTGTGTGTGTGTGTACATAAATAAAAGAGGGAAGAGAAAGCTATTACTTCCATCAAAATGCAAATAAAATGTAGAAAGAATGGTGATTAGAAAATCATAATTTGGCAATCTTCATAGTAAGAATATATTAAGGAAAGAATGTTTAGTGGATGTTGAAATGAGTGGATAAACAATTACTGAAGAACAGAATATTTATATAACCTCAAAATATCTCCCTTCAATATATTTACTAATTACAAAGAGAAAAGTAGAAACTTTACAATGGAGAAACTTGGCAGACACCACTTTAAACAAGTGATAAAAGTTATTATCACTGGTAAAGGGACAAATCAACATAATTTACTTACTAATATGGTACAATGAGAAGAAAAACACACCATCACTTCTGTAATATCCCTGCCCCAAATGTACAAGCTGAATCTAATCATAAGAAAACATCAGACAAATTCAAACATGAAAGGCATTTTACAGATTAACTAGTCTTCAAATAATAACAAGTCATGAAAGAAAAGGAAAGACTGAGAATGGGTTCCAGATTGCAGAATAACACACATGACAACTAAATGCAACATGTAATCCTTCAACGAATCCTGGACTAGATTTTAAACAATCTATGCATGTATGTATGTATGTATTTTTATGTATCTGTTATAAAAAAATCATTGGGACTATTGGCAAAATTTGAATATGCTCTAGAGAATGGTATTATACCAACTAATTTTCTGATTTGGTGGTTGTATTGTGGTTACGTAGTAAATTATCTTTATATTTTAAGAAATATATATTGATGTAGTTATGTGAAAGGGGGTATCATGTCAGCAACTTATTCTCAGTTGATTCAGAAAAAATAGTAAATCAGTAGGTAGATAGGTAAAGAAGGAAGTAAAAAGGAAGGATGAAGGGAGGGAGGGAGACACAGAGGGAAGGAGAGAAACATACTGCTAACCCATGTAAGTAATGTGTCATCTTCACCATACCCCAAACACTATACTCAACATTTAATTAATGACATCTATGCAGTTTACTGTATTTGCAAAACAAAAACATGCCCTTTACATAGATGTTTTAAATGTTTATCTGTGAGTAGAGGTCCCTTACTATTATGGATGTTAATGATAATAATAATAAATATACGTCTGATACAAATATAGTCATTGAGCACTACTGAATCATTAATAATAGCTAGCAGAGTAAATTAAGATCAAATTCTTGAAATCATAACACAGTGTTTATTAACAGGCAATAGCTATCAGTGGCTACCTAAAAGTTCTGTCATTTACTAGCCTTGGGCAAGTCACTTGATTTCTCTGGGCTTTAGAGTCCTCATCTGTAAAATAAGACTACTAGTCTTTTCCTTATAGAGTTGTGATGAGGATTAAATAAGTTAACACATCTAAATACTTATAATAGTGGCTTGCATACAGTACAGGTTTTGAACTAGTATCATTATTATTAATGATGATGATGATAAGAGTAATGCAGAGGAAATGGAGCTATGTGATTACTTCTCCTGCCCTCCGATAAATGACTGTGCCTCCAAGTTAAATATAAAACCAAGGGACTAACTTAGAAAATGAATAGTCAACTAAAATACTCTTGTTGGTTTTTACTTTTGCAATGGAATATTTAAAAGTAAAAGCCAACAAGAGAATTATAAATGACATTCAGGAGTGTTAGCTCTCTTAATTAGATTGATTGATTGATTGATTGATTGACTGATTTTGTTTGTTTGTTTGTTTGGCTTAAAACAACAGAAATGTATTGTCTCAGAGTTCTGGAGGCTGGAGGTCTGGAATCAAGGTGCCAGCATGGCTGAGCTCCCTCTGAAGGCTCTAGAAAATGAATCTTTCTCATCTCTTCCAGCTTCTGGTGGTGACCAGCCATCCTTGGTTTTGGCTGTATCATTCCAATCTCTTCTTCCATGGTCACATGGCCTGCTTCCCTCGATACTCTTATTTTAAAAGTAAATATATATTGCAAAACTATCAGAGTCATAAATGGACAAAAAATTAGCTCTCATAATTCAAGCATTACTTAGATAGAGTTAAGAAGAAAACAAATCTGGTTATAATTTAAAATCATGCTTCATGTCAAATTGTAAGATTTTGAAAGTGCATCTATCCTAGAGTACTCCATTACCTTGCCTTGGGTAGGACTAAACCTTACTACTACAGAGAGACAATATACACAACCTCTTTTAAACTGCAGGCATTTTGTATCTGCACATATTTCTCCCCTACCCCAGGACATAATCAATAACCTTATAAATTAAGTCAGGAGTCTCAGTCTTAAACATTCTGACCCAAGTTTCAAGCGTTTTAATGTGTAGTTTCAAGATAAAATTTGAACATCTCTATAGAATAAAACCCTTATTTAGAATTGAAATACTAATTCAAATATAAATATATACGGAATCAACAACCGATTTTTAGAAGAGATAGTCAGCTGTTCTACTTTCTCACACAAAACATTGGTTTTATTTATATAAGAGCTACCATATTTATTGGTGGGCATAAATAATGCCTACACAAATCTCTCAAAAATTATAATGCCTGCCTTTCATGAAGCCTACATTCTGGCTTTAAATACAGAAGGAAGGTCAAGCTGTGAAAGTCAAAAGAATTTATGACATTGTTCCACTACCAGGGCCTACAGAAGAGCGTATTATTGAAGACGCACTGAAGAGCTCTTAAAGAATCAAAAATCAATCCGTTTGCAACTCATGTTGGCTGCAGGGTTTTTTGGAAGGAATAAATGCACTTGAAAAATCTTATTTTACTTATAAGTAAATACCAAATTAAAAATCCCCTGGGAGTTTTGGGAACCACAAATGACACATAAGATGTACCTACAACGATGAAATTCTTTGCAATTACACTGTAGGTGAAGTGTTTTATTTTTTACTTACATACATAATACTCACAATCAAGCTTTATCCTTTAGTTGTTTCTTTTTCTGCTTCTCTCCTCAGAGACTGAAAGCATCCCATAGGTTTTGTTGTCAAAAGTCTGTCTTTAAGACTTTCTTCCTTCTCCACATCTCTTTAATCCCAATTTTCTAAATCAAGACTTCTGGAATCGAGGCTGACTTGAATGCTGGGAACCGTAAAATTGGCTTGATAGTTCTAACAGTTAAGAAAAAATGTTTTTAAATTCTTCAAGGCTGCAAGGCATTTCTTTGTGAAAATTCATGACATATCATATTTCTTGCTTTCTAAAAATTACAATTTGTTGCAACTCACATTTCTGGCTTTCAGTTATTCTAGGACAAACAATAGATTCAAGTTTTGTTTTCAGGAAACTTACTTGTCCTACCCACACGTGTATAAAAGAGATCAAATGTTTTTGGTTCCATTCAGTAGACAAGTGAAGTATTCTTGAGATAGTTCATCATACTGTTCCACACTTAGTACTTTTCTATCACTGAGGAAGAACAAAATATAAACTGAAATTTTGATTTGTGAGCTAGAGTTCAGCTTAATATTGCTTTACATTAAAACCCTTCTATTTTACTAGCATTTGGGGGATGTGATAGCATTTGAGGTAGGAAGGAAACTCTAAGACATTCTCTCAATCGATAATGTCATAGATTGCTTTTCTCTAGATTTGTTAATGTTATAAGATTTAACAGTAGCTATTTGTTTAGACTGCCAACATACTTGGTTGCTCCCCCCACCCCAAAGAAAACAATATATCAACCTGGAAAAAGATAAACATTATTTCCAGATTTTGGTATTTTACATTACTTCCAAGAAAATAATTTTGAAAGACACAGAAATGTTTAGACTCCTAAAGAAATAATTTCATCACAGGATCAAGAAAAGGCAAAAAGGGACCCTATGTAAGTGCTCAGTGGCATCCAAATCCTCCTTATTTCCCCCGCCATCACATTCACTCATACATTCAACTCATCTATAAATATTTATCAAATGTGTACTCTGTGCAAAGGCATGCCCAGTACTACCAGAGCATATAAAATAATCTATGACCTAATGAAACTTATACTTTAGTGGGGTCTTCAAGCAGGAATGATTAATGGAAACAGAACTAAAAGGAATCGACAAGTTCATTTCATACTAGCTCCGTAATTCATTAATTAATTTAACAAACATTTATTTTTAAAAACCTACATTTTGCAAATACAGTAAACTGCATAGATATCATGTGATTAAATGTGGGGTATGGTGAAGATGACACATAACTTAAATGTGTCAGTAGTATGCTTCTCCATAGAAGACCTTAAGGAAATAAACCAAAAGTTTAATGAAATTTTTCATGTAAATACTTTGCAAATGTGTTATTTATTAATATAAAACATTTTCTTAGAAAGATTAAGGAATCTTTCTTAGAAGATTAAGTTATTTTCCACAGACTAAAATTATAAAACGATTGACGAGAATAATATACTCAATACCCGAGCACTGACAAACTCTCCAGTTAATGCCAGAACCGCAGAACCTGTGGTAGACTGAATAGTGGCTCCTCCACCGAAGGCCATATCCTAATTTCCAGGATCTGTGGATATGTTCCTTCACAAGGCAAAGTGGACTTTGCAGGTATGATTGAGTTAAGGATCTGGAGATGGGAAATTAGCCTGCATTACCCAAATGGGCCCAATGTAATCACAAGCGTCCTTATACGATAAAGAAGGAGACAGGTGAGTCAGAAAAAGACATAGGACAACACAAGCAGAATGGAAGTGATGAGGGGCTGCAAGCCAAGGCATGTGAGCTACCTCCGGAAGCTAGAAAAGGCCGGGGATGGGTTTTCCCAAAAGGTTCCAGAAAGTACGCGGTCCTGCCAACACCTGGATTTTAGCCCAATGAGACCTACTTTAGACTGCTGGTCTTCAAACTGGTAAGATAAATTTGCACTGTTTTACGTCACTAAGTTTGTGTTCCAGTAGCAATAAGAAAATAACATATCATCTTTTTGAACATTTAGTGTGTGCCGCTGAACATTTTAGATGTGTATATCATTTCATTGTCATAAGAACCCTATAAATACAACAATTAGCCCTGTTTCACAAACTAAGGCAAAACTATTTCAGCAATTTGCTCAAGAGACTGAACTCTTAGGCATCAGTAGATTTCTTCATGACCAAGCTAGGTAATATACACACCTGAAGCAGGCTGCCGACCTAGTAGCAATTTTATTGTAAAGTTCTACCCAAGTGCTCATAGTTTTCTTAAATCTTATTTTGTACCTTGATGAAGATTATATAAGTTTACACTATTATAGATTTGAATGATTGCTTGAATTTCATCATTATATGTAGTTGCTTTTGTTTATTCTTGTTGGCTGTATCCAATTTCTAATTTTTCTAGTTGCTTCACTTCTGGGAATTGGGTGATACACCTGCCACTGTCTCTCCCCCCTTTCAAAATTGTACCAAAACCACGAACTACCACCATACACAAATGATAAACAATTTAAAATTAAGTGGTTTATTTCATGAAAGCTGCTTGAGAAATGGTAGACTGGTATTGTTTAAAAATAACATAGAAGTGTTGGAGCAATTTAATACAGACATCAATTTTATGTCACAGTAGAAGATTTAACTGATTTTTTCAATTGGAAATTCAATCTTTTTCTAGGAGTGAAATATAGAAAAATATTCTCTAGGTCCGGCAATTAAGTCTACAAACTCATCTTAGAAAAAGTGCTATAATTAGGAATAGAGACAGTGGAAACGTAATAGCTGTGTGCAATGTCAGAAGGGTAGTGGATGGGGGTAGTCAGTGTGTGAGGGATATAAATGATAAATGTCTAACTATTACATTGGTTTGTGCACCTGAAACAAATAAAAAAATGTTTTTTTAAAAAAGTGCTACATACCTTATTGCTGAATATCACTATGGTCATCTTCAAAGTATTCTCCTTGGGAAGCTATGCACTGACGCCAGTGCTTAGTCCACCCTTCAAAGCAATTTTGCAACTCAGCCATCATAGCTGTCATTGTATTACCCTTGATGTCCTGAATGTCATCAAAATGTCATCCTTTCAATAGTTCCTTTATCTTTGGGTAAAGAACGAAGTCATTGGGGGCCCATCAGGTGAGTAGGGAGGATGTTCCAATACAGTTATTTGTTTACTGGCTAAAAACTCCCTCATAGACAGTGACTTGTGAGCTGGAGCATTGTCATGATGCCAGAGCCAAGAATTGTTGGCAAAAAGTTCAGGTTGTCTAACTTTTTCACACAGCCTTTTCAGCACTTCCAAATAGTAAACTTGGTTAACTGTCCAATTGGTACAAATTCATAATAAATAACTCCTCTGATATCAAAAAAGGTTAGCAACATTGTTGCAACAAGTTGGCGAACTTAATTGTCAGGCCTAGTATAATTTATATAGAATGACATTTTTAGTATAATATTTATTATTAAAGGACAAGTAACACACCAAATTTTAATAATTTGCTTGAAGAAGAAGTGGCTTCTAAACTTGAAGTGGCCCAGTTAACAGAATAAATTTGAGGAACGATCCAAGGCTGTCCTTCAGGGCCCCATGTGAGAACACTGATGAGGAAGCCTATCTATTCTTTTCTTTCCCAGAGTGTGTTTTAAGCTACAACATATTAACACAATTGTGGCTTTAAGGCAGAAGAAGAGTCTGATGGCTACAGGGTTTGGAGAAGAGCCATGGTTCTTTCTCTCAAAATGTATCATGTTTAAATGCTTATGTCAACCAATCCCAGAAGTGCCCTTCTTACAGGAGAGGTTCTATGTACCTTCATCCTCACGTCCTCCTGAGATGGGGTCTTCAGTTAAAAACAAAAAAAGAGAGAAAGAAAACGGTAGAGTTAGTTGCACTTTAATAAAGTTAATATAAGAAAATGGCTTTTGTCTTGTAGTTGTTTATTTAGAGGGCTTTGAAGCTCCCACCCTACTCCTCATTCAGTTTTATTCAGCAGAAAACTAGATGGACATATTTGACTGAGAGCCAGACACAGGGTTTCAAAGATTTAAAAAAATGTAAGGAGGAGGGAGTGCGTTAGAGAACAAGAAGAAAGTCCCTTCTTTAGTCCTTATTAGTAGCTAATGTTTATTGAGCACTTCCCACAGCACTTACTATTTTATGCACTAATTATTTCATGTAATCCTCACTGCAACATTATGAAGAAGGTACTGTTAATCTCCCCCATTTTAAATTTGAGGAATCAGAAGCACAGAAAACGGAATTTGCTCAAGATTACGCAGCTAATTTGAGATGGAGCTAGCTAGCATTTAAGCACTGGCAGCCTCTCTCCAGATTTAAGCAGTTCTCTAAAACACTTCCGTCTCCTCTCATTTAATCTAAGGTTGTTTATGTATGGAGATCCAATGGGAAAAGTCCGTCTTTTGGACTCCATTTGTATGTGAGAGCTACTCATTAAAGTATAATTCCCACATACTACTATTATGTTAACTGACTGTTTCTATTTTTTCTGTCTTACTAAAGATTACCATTTGGGATTGATGAACTGAGGTACAATGTCCAACCATGCCTGGATCAATGCGTACCATGGAAGTGAACCAAGCAGTGCCCTTTTTATAGCATCTAAACAGCTGCATGAGTATTGCCGGTAAGGAGAAATGTGCACAGCACTTACATTTATGGTGCTGGAAATGCTCTCTGCATGGCAGAGAAACTAGGTAGAGAGAGCTCTGTTCAGCCCTACAGTCCCTGAGAGGATCTTAAAAACTGGATGATTCCCAGAAAGACTGGATTGTACTATACAGTATAAATAAAACAGGCCAACTGAGGCAGGAAATTCCCTTCAGGAGATGTCAACAGAAGATGGCTTGTGGTTGGTTCACATGCTAGCTTCTGCTGACACTAAATCTTTAAAGAAGGTAGGACTGTTTCTGGAGGAAGACAGATCTATGACAATATGGTCGAACTACTGGAAGCCAGGCCAAGCTATATCAGGATTTTGAATGCGAGTTTAGGAAAAAACAATACAACAAATGACACAGCTGGATATTACCAAGCAGCTAAACCTAAGATTTTTGCAGGTGATGTAGGATGGGTTCCATATATAAAGACCTTGATACTAGGAAATAGTAGGTTGCTTTATGAAAAAATTAAAACCTTACCAGTTAGTTATTGGGTTGGGTAAAACTTCATAGGAAAAGTGTGGATGTTCATACTTTTGTTCTAATCATTTTTGAAGTTAAAACAAATCTACAGCAGAATAAAAACTGTGATAAAAAGGGTAACCAAAGATCTTGATCACTCAGCAGAAAGCAAATAAAGAGAGCAGCTTTATGAAAGAATTTGCATAAGTGTTATATGAAGTAATGGAGAACATAGGCAGTGGAATGAAACGTAGAGAGACACAGGTGAGAATCAACAAGCACTGTCTGCAATTACTTGAGATCAGGCTGCTTAAAATGTCAAGGGCCTCTAGGAGCATGCTGTTACAATTAATTTTGAGGGGAGAAAGTTAAGGCCATAGAAACTCAAACGATAAGTTAGTAAAAATAGAATTGTGGAATATTTGGAATATTTGAAAATCAAATCTGGTGAATTCCATACTTTTTTTCAATTTTTCCCCTCAGCATTTAGCTATGCATTGTTCAATATGGAGACTACTGAATTGATCTGAATTGAGACGTACTATAAGTGTATAATACAAATCAGATTGAGAAGACTTATGAAAAATCATATAAAAACATCTCATCAATAATTTTTATATTAATATGTTTAAATGATAATATTTTGGATATATTGGGTTAAATTAAATGTATTGTTAAAATTAATTTCATCTCCTTTTACATTTTATTGTATGTATCTGCTTTTTCTTTTTAATGTGGCTACTAAACATTTTTAAACTACAAGTGTGGCTCATAATATATTTCTATTGGAAAGCACTGATTTAGACATTGCCTTAATAACATATTTAATAAGAACTCAAAAACTTGATGAATAGCAAAATAAAAATAGTTGGCTATTTTCTGTAGCATAATAAATAACATTTTTGGTAAACAAGTGCTTGTTTTTAATAGAAGTTCTTCAATATATTATATTTTATTAACTCCTTTGTGAGATCAATAAATCCTAAACATATTTCAGATAACTACCCTTGTGCTGCAAAATACTTTATAAATACCATTAGCATTTCTCTAAGTAGCCACTCTCAATGATTATAAAATAGATTACACATTAGAAATATTTGAATTCTCTACCCATTTCATTACTTACATGGTATTTATTTTCCCTAAATTTATATATGTTCTGCCTGAAACAAACATTATATTTTTGCAGCAATTCACTTCACTGGTAAAAACATATTTAGTTGTCATGGGAATTACTGGCTTAGATTTGGGCAAAAAAAAGAAAGAAAGAAAATCTGTGTGGAAAAAAAATTGTTCACTTGCTATTTTAATCATTAAGGTAATAGTTTAGGAGCGTGCTTGTACCTTTAACATTATATCTTGCTTTTCTTTATTAAAATATATATACATATATATATATATATATATATATATATCTGTTTTCACTGACTGACAAAAAAGCGTGTCTTTGATCAGTGTATGCTCTTCCAATTCTAAGTTTATACTGACCCCTATAGGTTATTATGTCCTAATTTATTTCCGGTTTATTCTTAGGAAACATTTGGTGAAATATTTAACTATGTTTATATTTAGGATTTAGTTATTTTAGGAGTAAAGCCATAAAATACTTTTCATAAGCCTTTTCTGTCCTTATACAACTTTAACTATGCACAAATTTTAGTCATCCTTTAAGATAATTTATTTTGGGGGCCCAGGATGCTTTAGTCATTAGTTTCAGTGTTGTTCTATGAGGACAGGGGAACTAAGCAGCATAATTTCTAATTTACAGCAAAATATGACCTGATTATTTTCCTCAAAATCTGTTCTATTCTCACAGTGTTTCATAGATATGATCCATTAATAAATTGACTTTCAAGTTTATACACAGATGTGTATAAAGACAGGAAAAACTCGGGACCAAAGTAAGTCTGATTTCAGCTCATCTCGATAGAGTGACACTGATTCTAGGTTAAACTGAGAACTTCTAATGTGATGTGAAAGATTCTAAATGATTTCCTCACTGGTTTAGAGGGTAAAAGGCTACAGATTACTCACTTCTGGGCACAGGCGTCTCCAGCAACAAATAGTAGGGAAGGAACTGTCTGTGGATGGCCACTAGACGATAGAGAAAGGAGCATGGCAGCAGAAACCAGCCAAGATATCAGTGAAAATTGTTCTATAGGTCATCATTGACAATTTGCAACAGGAACTCTATACACACCATATGCTTCCTAAAATTGCTAGCCCTTGCGTGAGATAGGAACTAATTTCTTCTCAGTCTATGCTTTGCAGAGACAGTAAGAAAGGAAAAATCTTAACCTAAGAGTAGAGTTTAAACAGTGGTAATTTTCAGGGAGCAGAAACTGGAGCAGTTCAGAGTTAAGTGTGGGGGTAGCTCCAAAAGGCACAATGCCATAAAGTCCAGAAGGCTGGACTTACTACTTAATCCATATTACCCTATAATTATAAACTCTTTAAAAGAGTAGAGCATTATTACAAGGTGTTTGCAACCAACTTTTAAAAAGGTATGTCATTATTTATACTTGTTCTGGAGGAAAAACATCAGTCATGGATTATGCTATGTGAATTCAAGATGAAGCCCTGCCTACCCTTGTTTTTCTTCAGCTTGTACTTTAATAAAATCTGAGCATTAGAGACAATAGGAATAACTATGTCTATTGTAGCTTGGCAAGCCACAAAAGCTAGTTAATCTTGGTAGGAAAAAAAGGAAACTAGCTTGTATTGATTGCCCACAATATGCTAAATATGGCACTATCATTTATAATACCACATATTATTTAATCCTCACAATTCTTTAGGGTTGATATACTACTAATGAGGATATTGAGGTTCTCAGTCAAGTATTTTACTAAAGGTATTTTCATAATTTATACTGAAAGCAGAATTTAAAATGCAGAATTTGGAAGGAGGCATATATGGAGATGCCATTAACAACCAAAGTGAGAAGGTGAAAATTAAGTCAATAGCTTCCCCCTACCTGATAATTCTTCCAGTGTGAAATTTTTTGGTTCCATTTTAAGGACTTCTGTAACTCGAAAATTTTTATCTTTGGTTATCTTCAACTATAACTGCAATGTAAATTACTTTAAATTGTTAACCTCATAAACCCTTGATTTTCAAGCTTGCATTTTCAAGTGCTGAGGGGTAGCACTTCAGAGATTTCAAGTTCAGTATGTCCAAAGTAAACCCGTTACCGATTATCCAATCCCATCCCTTCGTTTTTGCTACCTATCAGTGAATGGCCACAGTTCTCCTAGATTCCTAGGTGTCACCTCACCTTCATCTATTCAATTTTTGCAGATTCTATTAAGACTCTTATTATTGACAATGACAATTTCAAGTTTAAGGTATTTCTGTTTGCCAAACTCTTCTCCCAGAATATCTTAAGGGAGCAATCACTTTAAAAATAAGAACTATAACTTTAAATGAACACAAGTCCTTGGAGATATCCACAATCACCTAATAAGGGTTCCAAATGTCTCCTCAATAAAATCAATATGTTTAAATTTTCACAATTAGTATGTCTTCTTATCTTGGTAATTTAAATTTTTTGGATGTGCAAAATTCTTGTAACATCTTAATAGGACACGAAATTAAAATGCGTGTCAATAGAAAACAGAAGCCATACAAAGAACTGGAAGCACCCAAATGAATAAAAATATTATTATAAAACGTCCAGGCAGGGGGCTGCAGGAATAAACTAAGAATGTGAAGTGTTGGGGAAAAAAATACAAACATAGAAAAGTGAGAAATAAGTGGAGGTAGGATGGATGAACACCGAGAAAACAATCGCCCAGAAGCAGTTAAGACTGGTTTCTCTGACGGAGGAAGACAAAATGTCAAACACCACCTCAGCTCCATCCTCTATTAATACTCAAATTCAAGCAAAAAGTAAAGATGAGTTTTCTCACATCGGCTCCTTAACTTGGCAAACTACAGTCAGCCTTGAATTAGCCAGAAGCTTTCGACTCGGATTAGAAGGTAACACTTGGAAAGAGATCACCGCGAGCTCCTCGATTGCGCATGCGCAATCCCAGCGCGACCCCCTTCTCTATTTCACTCCACCCAGGCCTCGGAGGAAGTGACGCAAAGATGAGGGGCGGGGTAGGCTCTGCGCCGGAAGTGGCTCGTAGATCGTAAATAAGCCCCGAAAAGGAGAGAGGCGCTGTCTCCATTTTGTTGGCATCTTCGGTTCTTGCGCCGTTTTGGAGATGGGAAGCGTCTTGGGGCTGTGCTCCATGGCGAGCTGGGTAAGGTGGTTTTGGCAGACTTCGGGGTGGTAGCGTGGGAGGCGGAAGAGAAAGGGATTTGAGTGGGGATGGGTGAGGCTGGGCGGGAACGTGGCACCCCACCCAACGGGAAGTGCCTTCCGTCCCCATTTTCTCCCTACCGGTATCTCCCCTGGTCACTCCGACTCAGCTACGGAACTCTGAGTCTTGCTAAGAGCTGACCGGGAGGCCGTGGTGAGCAGTGGTGATGGGAAGATGACCCCTGTGGGAGGAGTGAAGAAGAGAGCTGGTAGGCTCTCGCCCCCACCCGTATTTCGTGAAAGGCGCTTCCCATTCTTCCAGGTCCCCTTTTGTTGTTTTTTCTTGTGTCTGTCTAGGCCATCTCTATTAAACGTCTTAAACACTTTCCTTCTATGGAGTACCGCACATCTCGTCATCCCTCACCAGTAGCCTCAGATTGCCGCACTGTCATCCCTGGAAGCATGTCCGCCTCTTTGTTCTGTCACGCAGACTGCAATTAAGTGCCCGTTATTTGGGACAGCCTGGCAGTGATATTGATGTAATATAGTTTTGAAATAAATAGCCCTGTTTTGCGACTGGGTCCTCGCACTTCATTACTATACTTATCAAGTGATTTATGTATTTGGAAGAGGTGGTCAGTTCTGCGGTATTAAATGTCTTGTGTCTTTTGACAAAGTATGCTTGTGCAATCTGAAATTTCATGTTAAATTATTTGTACGTTGCATTTGGATTATGTACCATTGCCAGTTTTTCATTATAGTGGCAAGGTTTTTTGATTCAGATGGTACAAATAAACTTTAGTTTAAGATAACCACACACCCCCTCCCAAATAAAAATAGATAAAACATTGACATTACAATTAATAAAGACATTTGTAATTTGGGGCAAGATATTTTGATTCAAATTATAGTTCTTTAATCCATGAGTTCTAAATTCCACTTCTACCAATTGCTTGTCTGACTTTCCAAATGACTGACTCTATTACATACATTGACCGGCATTTTGATTATTTTTACATACCTCATCTTTTTTCAAAAAGTTCTTGATACGGCTTGAACTGTAAATGTTAAATTTTAATAAAATGATATGAGGAGGTTGTTATTCCAGCCCAGGTCATTTTCTTGATTATATTTCTTGTAGTTGGACAGGGAAACTTGGTATATTTTTATTTCAAGAAATTAGAGAATCTACTTGAGTCTATTGACTGTTTTACACAAAAGAGGCATATTTAATGAAGTAAAATGTATTACAAAATAATAAATGATTATTACAAGATTTTTTTCATTGTTTTTTGGGGAAGATGTCATGTAATTTGATTTGTAATGTCAGATTTTGTTCAGTTATATGGGCATATTATGTTTTTTGTACATAGTAAAGGTACACGTATCAAAAGGAGGGGTGCATGTTTTCCATTTTGTTCTCATCTTCAGATCATTGATGAGCAGAAGTTTTTTGCCTCAAGGATAATTACAGTTTAAAAAAAAGTGTTAAGGGTTTTTTTTAATATGTGTATGTTTTATCAGGAAGATAATAGCTTTAGTGAAAAATATGGGGAACGTGATATTCCTGTTAATGTTTTTATAACTAGTTCTCCACCTTTATTGACTACAAAACTGATACAATTGATACTGCCTTTTGAGTCACTTAATATCAAGATACATTGGAAAGATAGTAACAAACAGGCAGTTTTCTTACCTTCTGGTAATTAGGTCTCTGGCAGATAGCGGGGCTAGGTGGCCAAGGTTATTCAGGGTTCTAGATAATTGTGGCCAGTCTAGGAATTGATTTTATAGTATGCAATTCAGGTCACCTTTTTCCCTTTCCTTCCTGGTGCCATTTCTTCTACAGTCTTAAGTCAATATGCTCATTAACTTAGAGGTTTTGATAAATGTAAAATTTATTCAAATTTTCAAAAATATTCATTAAAATAGATCAGTTAAGCCAGAATTAAAAAACAAAAAAACGAAAACATAAACCTCATTCTTCCTTTGCTCAAGTTTCTTTAGACTTGATCAATTTTTGTAAAAGTTTTTCTAATTTATAAAGCAACTGTAGAAAATTTCTGAACTCTGGAAAAAGTATAAAAGAGAAAAATAACATGTAGTACCACGGTGTAGAGATTAAAGTGTTAATTTTTATTTCATTTTGATTTTCTTTTTTTGCTGATAAGTGGCCTAGAATTAAATTATTCATAATTCTTGGTTCATACATGACTGTCTCTTTGGTAATTACTTTAAACACTATCAAACATCTTTGGACGTCCTGCCTAATCCTGTAACTACAACATTGCCAACAATTTATTCCTGTTTAGGTGCTTTTCCCCATCTTAGTCTCAACAAAGGTGTTAGTGACTAGAATTGATTTTTTGGGATGACTGGACTTTGCATACAATAACTGTCATTTTTTTGCCCAAGACATTTAATGTAGTTAAGTAGTTAATAAAGAGCTAGTTATTACTGACTGCATATTTTGTGCCAGCCTTCGCTAGATTTTAATTTTTTTAATGTAGTGGCTTGTTTTTGTAGAAATCATTGTTGCTATGAATAGTCAGGCAATGCTGAGTACAAAGTTAAAGTGTCACAAAAAAAATCCCACCACCAATAATATTCCTTCTCTCTCATTATACAAGTGGATGAATGAATAGACAAAAATGTGTTTTTTAGGAATGGTAGCATGCTAAACATATATTTTTAAACAAAGCATTAAATTTAATCTTTCCTGACTTTAACAACAATGAAAGTGAAGGAATTTCTGAATAGTAAGTAAACATTTCTTCATTAGGAGAATTTCTTAAAAGTGTTTCTAAAGCAGTGGTTCTCAACTGGGCTTGGTTTTGTCCCTCAAGGGACATTTGGAAATGACTGCAGTCTTTTTTCATTGTCATAACTGGAGGTAAGAGGTGCTAATAGCACCTAGTAAGTGGTAGAGGACCGAAATACTGCTAAACTTTCTACAGTGCACAGGACAGTCATCCAACGCCAACGAATTATTCGGCCCAAAATACCTATATTGTCGGAGGTGAGAAATCCTGCTTTATCTTCTTCATTTGCCCAGAGCAAAAAATGGAATGAAATCTGGGGTCTTAACTGCTCTTTGAAAAGACATTCAACCAATCCTATTTTCACCTCTACCTTTCAAGCCTCACTTATCTTGTGCCACCAATTCCTTCCTGATCTTTTTGGAGATTCTGCTGTAAATTTTATTGCTTCTTAATTTTTTTCCTTGAATGGCTTATAATTCAACTTTCTTGTTCTATTAAGTCAGTTGTCATACTCCATCTTCCAGATTTAATTGCCTGTTCTTTTGGCCTTTTAATTTTATTCCTTCTTTTAAAAATCCCTTTTGTGTTTTATTACTGTTTTTAAAAGGAGTATGAGTAAATTTATGTATTCAGTCTGCCATCTTTAACCAGAATCCCTTTGTATTGTTTTTCATGTGTGGCCATTGTTTTATAACCATAATTTCCACAGCTGCTTAGTGTTTGAACTAATCATTGTTAAAGTGTGTTTCCTGGACCCAGTAGCATCAGCACACTATGAAATTTAACTGGAAACACTGACAAGGACCCAACATTTTGTTTTAATAAGCCTTCCAGTTAAGTGGATTCAAAACTCAAAGTGTTCCTTTTTACCATGTCTCCCAAATTTTTAAGTCTTAATGTGATCGATCTAATTGACCAAATTTTGTCATCTAATAAATTCTTCAAAAAGGATTCGTGGAAGCTGAAATCCCTGAATTCTTTCACATTTGAAAATGTCCATTACATTCTTGAGAAATATTGTGGACTGGTATAATAGGACGGTTGACCCTCGAACAGGGTGGTGGGGCAGTTAGGGGTGCTGGCCCCTGTGCAGTTGAAAATCCGAGTATAACTTTTGACTCCCCTAAAACACTTAACTACCTACAGGAGTTTGGTTCCAGCATCCCACAGACACCAATGTATGTGGATGCTCAAGTCCCTTATACAAAATGGCGTAGATCAGTGCAGTCAGCCCTTCGCCTTCTCGGACTCTAAGTTCAGATCTAAACAGTATAGGTATTTACTGAAAAAAAAATGCGTATAAGTGGACCTCTGCAAGTCAAACCAGTATTGTTTAAGGGTCAACTCTTACCTGTTTCCTTCAGAACTTCGTAGTTATTTCTATGGATATGTTCTGTCTTACACCCCCCCCCCCATATCCAGTCCTTTCCAACACATCTCATATGTCCAGTTGACTTGTTTCTTCTGCCTGGGTATCTGAAGAGTTTTTTTTACTTATATTTGAAATTAATTAACCAAGTACGTCTGACTTTAAATCTTTTGTCTTTTTTTTTTTTCTGGAAAATAGTGTTCTTATGAAAATATAGATTCATTTCTTCATCTAAGGAAGTTTTTATTGTATTACATCTTTGTCTTTTTTTTCCCCTTGTTTTATTTATAGGATTGTTTATTTTAAGGACACCAGTTACTTTATTCTTTTTGTTTTCCTTCCATGTTATGTTTTTCTGTATTTTTTGTCATTTCTTCGTTGATATAATTTACACAAAATTCATTTCTTCTAGTATACAGTTCTGTGAGTTTTGACAAATCATATAGTTGTGTGACCACTACAAACACTTATCACCTTAATAAATTCTACCATCCCCATCTTTGTCAACCCGTTTTTTCTGTCTTCAGAGTTCTGCCTTTCCAGAATGTCATGTAAATAAGTAGAATCGTACAGCCTATAGCCTTTTGAGTCTGGCTTCTTTTACTTAATGTAATTAGTTTGAGATTCATTCATATTGTACTTTATTTCGTTTTGTTTTTGCATGGTGTTCCATTGCTCGGATGTACCACAGTTTATCCACTCACCAGTTGAAAGGCATTTCTAGATTTTGATGATAAAGTAGTTACAAGAATTCCCATAAAAGTTTCTTGTGTGCCTGTTATTATTTTGCTTAGGTAAATCTCTAGCAGTGCAATTGCTGAGTCATATGGTAAGTGTAAATTTGACTTATAAGAAGCTGCCAAACTGTTTTCCAATAATAATACACTATTTTTCTTTCTCACCAGCAAAGAGAGTTCTAGTTGCTCTTCATTCTTAGTATTACCTTTTTTTTTTTTTAATTTTAGCCATTCTACTATGTATGTAGTGGTAGTGGTATAAATATGGTGTTAGTGTACATTTCCATAATAACTAATGATATTGAGCACTTTTTCATCATCTTATTTGCTGTCCGTATATTTTCTTTTGTAAAGTGTCTGTTTACATATTTTGGCCTTTTTTTTTTTTTTGGTTGTTATTAAGTTTTGAAAATTCCGTATATTTTGGATACAAATGATTTATCGGATACCTGATTTCCAAATAATTTCTTTAAGTCTGTGTCTTTTGTTTTTTCATTTTCTTAACACTTTCACAGAGCAGAAGTTTTTAATATTGATGAGACCCAATTTATCAATTTTCTTTCTTTTGTGGGTTATGCTTTTCATATTGTATCTAAGAATTGTTAATTTTGATACATGGTTTCATTATGACTTAAGGTAATTTTCTTTTTTAAAACATAGATATCCAGATATTTCAGCACTATTTGTTAAAAAGATTCTCCTTTCTATACTGATTTGCTTTGACACTTATCAAAAGTCTCTTTACCATGTTTGTATAAGTCTGTTTTGGAACTGTGTTCTGTTTATTTATATGTCAATACTTTTGCCCAGTGCAACCCTATAAAAATCGCTTTGAAATTAGTCTTCAAATCAGGTAGTATGTATGAATCTTCTAACTTTGTTCTTTTACAAAATTCTTTGGGTTATTCTAGTTTCTTTGCCTTTTTATATAAATTTTAGAAGCAGGTGGTTTTATTTCTACCGAATTCTTGCTGGGGTTGGACTTGAATTAGATCTGTAGATTAGTTTTAAAAGAATTGACATCTTAACAATTTGAGCCCAGTTTATCATGCCATTTATTTATTAGGGCTTTGATTTTTGTTTTTTTTTCTATCAGTGTTTTCTAATTTTCATCAGTTGGGGTCTAGTATGTATTTTGTTAGATTTATACCTAATTATGTATTTTTTATTTGTTTAACTTCAATTTCCAATCGTTTTTTGCTAGTATGTGGGAGTGATTGATATATATATACATTGACTTTGTATCCTGTGACTTTATTAAACTCACTTGTAGCTATGGTAGCATTTGTAAGATCTTTGGGATTTTCCATGTAAACAATTATGTGTGAGTAGAGGAAGTTTTATTTTTTTCTTTTCAATGTGTATATCATTTTTGGGGTTTTTTTGTTTGTTTGTTTTTTCCTTTTTCTTGCCTTGTTATGTTGGCTATGACCTCCAGTGTGAAATAGAACACAAGTGGTGAGAGCACATATCCTTGCCTTATTTTGGATCTTAGGGTAAATCATTCAGATTTTCACCAAGAAGTACGGATGGCAGCTATAGATTTTTTTATAAATGCCCTTCATCAGGACATTGGATATTCTGTTCCTTGTTTGTAGAAACCTTTCTTTTGTTTGTTTTATTTTGATTTTATTATATTGGGGAACAAGGTGTTTCTCCAGGGCTCGTCAGCTCCAAGTCGTTGTCCTTCAATCTAGTTGTGGAGGGAGCAGCTCACTGGCCCATGTGGGAATTGAACAGGCAACCCTGTCATTCGAGCTCACGCTCAAACCAGCTGAGCCACCCAGCCGCCCCATGTTTATTTTATTATGGAAATTGAATTTTGTCAAATGATTTTTCTGCATCCATTGAGATGACCATTTTTTTGTTCAGTCTGTAAATATGGTGAATTGCATCAGTTGATGTTCAAAAAACTTAACAGCCTTGCTTTCCCTACTGAGCCCCACCTGATCACAATGTGTTTCTATATACTTTTTTTTTCACTTTTTATATACTTTTTTAAGGACCTTTTTTAAAGATTAGTTTTAGGTTCACAGAAATATTGAGAGGGAGATATCGAGGTTTCCCATTTATTCCCCCCTCTGCTTCCCGCAGTGCATAGCCTCCCTGATTATCAGCATTTTCCATCAGGGTGCTACATTTGTTACAATTGATGAACCTACATTGACATATCATAATCATCCAAAGTCCATAGTTTACATTAGGGTTAACTTTTGGTATTGGACAGTCTGTGGGTTTGGACAAATGTATAATGACATGTATCCACAACTATAGTACTATACAAAATAGTTTTAACTGCCCTAAAATTCTCCTTGCCTTGCTCATTCATCCTTCCATCCACTCCCAATTCCTGATCTTTTTTAATGTCTCCATGGTTTTGCCTTTTCCAGAATGTCATAAAGTTGGAATCATATAGTATGTAGCCTTTTCAGAATGGCTTCTTTCGTTTAGTAATATCTTTTTAAGCTTCCTCCATGTCTTCATAGCTTAATAGTGCCTGTTTTTTGTTTGTGTGGTTTTTTTTTTTAAGCATTTGTCCATTCACCTACTAAAGGAAATCTCGATTGCTTTCAAGTTTGGGCAATTATGAAGAAAACTGAACATTCGTAGGTATGCGAGGCTGGTTCAACAATCGAAAATCAATTAATGTAAGACTTTACATTAGCAGGCTTTTGAAAAAAGCACAGAAGATCATCAGTAGATGCAGAAAATGCATTTGACACCAACGCTCATTCATGATAAAAACTCGCAGTAAACTAGGAATAGAAGGAACTTCCTGAACTTGATAAGGAATATCAACAAAACACCTACAGCTATAATAACATCATATTTAATGATGAGAAACTAAAAAGCTTTCTCACTCGAATCGGGTACAAAGCAAGAATGTTCCATCTTACCATTCCTTTTCAACATTGTCCTTGAAGTTATAGCTAATGCAATAAGACAGGAAAAGGAAATAAAAGGTATACAGATTGGGAAGGAAGAAACGAAACGGTTTTTGCTTCACTGGTGATATTATCTGAGAAAAAATTCCTAGAGCTACTAAGCAATTATAGGAAGGCTGCAGTATACAAGGTTAATAGACAAAAGTAAATCACTTTTCTATATATTAGCAATTAAAAAGTGGAATTTGAAATGAAAAATACAATACCATTTACATTAGCATCCCCCAAAAATGAAATACTTAGGTATAAATCTAACAAAGTATGTATAAGATCGATAAAAGGAAAACTACAAAACTCTGATGAGCAAAGTCAGAGACTTGAACAAATGGACACATATTCTATGTTCATGGATTGAGACTCAATATTGTCAGGATGTCAGGATCTCAAACATGGTTATCTATAGGTTCAGCACAATCCCAATCAAAATCTCAGCAAGTTACTGTGTGGATATTGACAAACTGATTCTAAAGTTTATATGGAGAGATGAAAGACCCAGAATGGCTAACGCAATATTGAAAAAACAAAGTTGGTAGTTTAACACTATTCAACCACAAGACTTAGCATAAAGCTACAGTAGTAATCAATACAGTGTGGTATTGGCAAAAGAATAGGCAAATAGATCGGTGGACAGAATAGAGAGCCCAGAAGTATAGTCGACCGAAATTTAACAAAGGTGAAAATTTTACCTTGATGGGTGCTGGATATAATTGTATTTTTAAAAAATATTCTTTGGCTTTGTTCTTGGACATAGGTGAGTTACTTGAAAAGAACTTGATCTTTCTGGTGTTTGCTTTTAAGTTTTAATAAAGTGAGACTGGAGTGGCCTTTAGTCTTATGGCTGATTTTTTTTCCCCTCTAGTACTGAATAATAGCTTTATAACTCTGCTCAGTGCAGTGCCTTGTGGATTACAAGGATTTTTCCCTCTGGCTGGTGGGAATACCAGCTCCTCCCCCATCCTGGGTAATTAATTCAAATGTATGCACCGATCAGTGCTCTCCTGCAGACTGAAGTGGAAGCCTCTGCAGATCTCCAGAGCTCACTCTGTGTAGCTTTCTCCTCTCTACGATTCTGCCCAATGAAGTTATCTTCGCTTCCCTGAACTCCCAACTCTGTCTCAACTCAGATAGACTGCTGCTGGCCTCTACTTGGATCCCACTCCCTGTACTGGAAACTCCCCAGGCAGAAAGCTGGGCCAGTCTTAGAGCTCACATTGTTTCCTCTCTTAGAAATTGCTATCGTATATTGCCTATTGTTAATTGTCTGAAAACCATTGTTTCATTAATTTTTCCCCCCCATTGATTAAGGTAGTAGGGTAGGTCTAGTAGCTTACTCCATTTTGGCCTGAATTTATATGGGGTTCCATTGGAGAAAGTTACCTGGCCCCAGTTCACTTATCCTGTTTTGCCCAATTCTAGTAATAGTTTTCACTGTTACCATTACCACCAAGTCAGAAGAGGAAAAAAGGATACCAGTTCACTTCTTCTGGAATATTTGAAAATTCTCAGAATTTTGTGAATTCACCAGTGTGATTTCTGGGTGCTTAAAGGGCAGGAGCTAGAGATGAGCTTATGATCATGAATATTCCACTTCTTTGTTTCAGCTAAACTTTGGGTGCTGCTGGTGATTTGTTTTTCCCCTTCATTGTTTTAACTGATTTTATTGGTTTTGCTTGATACAGAGGCAAGCACTTTTATGTTTGACTTTGCCCCATCTTTACCCAGAAGTTATCTGTTTTATAATTTACAGATAATGTATGTGAACCAAATACCTTTTATCCCTTGATCATTATTTTAATTTCAGTTCTTTTCTTTTGTGAGAGAATTGAATGTAAATTCTCACTGTACCATTTTAAACTATACTGATTTTAATACTTTTTGCAGATACCGTGTTTGTGTGGCAGTGCCCCGTGTTTGGTGTGCCGATGCTGTCCTAGTGGAAACAACTCCACTGTGACAAGGTTGATCTATGCACTTTTCTTGCTTGTTGGAGTGTGCGTAGCTTGTGTAATGTTAATACCAGGAATGGAAGAACAACTGAACAAGGTTAGTCTTTCTTTTCTTTTTAATTGATTAACTGAACCTACAGTGTGTATATGCCTGAAACTGATTTTTGTGTATTGGAAACAGAATAAACGAAGTAAGGTAATATGTAATCCCAATTTTAGTGGCTCATAATCTTTCAGGAAAGACAGACAATATAAGACAGTTTATTAAATTCAGTGACGGTACAGAAAATGTGCTATGGTAATAAGAAATTAAGTAATTCTAAAAAAGTAAATGTCAGAATCTCAGTGCGTCTCATGGAAAAAGGGACATTCTAAGGATGAGTAGAAATTTTGTGTTCAGAGATTTAAAAATAAAAAGCAGAATGAGGATAAAGAGTTTTGTGAGCAGTTATGTATCTTTAAGAAGATAATTAGGATAAAAGTCAAGCAGTTAAGTGTGGAGGCTGTTGGAATGGTGTAATCAAGGAGTATATAGAGGGCCTAAAATAGGTTTTCTGAATGTAGAATTGACTGAATCTGGATTTAAATATTGGCAGTGATAGAATTATACATAATAACAAGGTTCTGGTCTTAGACAACTGGAAGGAAACTTGCTAACCCAGGAAAAATAATAAGAAAAGGTGTTTTATTTAAAAAAATATTTTTCAGGGAGTCAGGCTGTAAAAGGAAATGTGGAAAATACAATTTATTTAGTTTTTAACATATTGACTTAGTACTGCAGTGTGTGTGTGTATGTCTCCAGCAGAAAGTAGAAAACATGGGTGTGTAACTCAAAAAGAAATCAGAGGTGAGATGTTTTGGAGATAGAGATTAAAGTTGAAACCATGGCAGCATGTGCTGAAGCAGTGTGCTGCACCATTAAAAGTGTGCAGAGCAAGAACTTAGACAAAAGCTCTTACTGAAGGGGCTTGGTAAAGAAAAGGGAACCTTTGAAGAAGCAATGAAAAAAGGAGGAGAACCAAGAGAATGTACTATTGTGCAGACCTTAGGAAGAGCATTTGACAACCAGTACATCACTAGCGTCTTGAAAAAGCAGTTTCTTTCGAGTGCTGGGGCTAGAGGGAGTGGAACAGGAATCAGATGAACATGAGGAAATGTATCCAATGGGTATAAACAGCCACTTCCAGGAGTTTTGTAATGAAGATGGTGGTCTTAGCTGGAAGCTGAGTTAGGGAAAGGATTTTTTAGAATGGGGATATTTCATTTGTATTTTGAGAGCCGTCAAAGATGAGAAATCTAATCTGTGGGGGGAGGGTGGGTGGGAGAAGAAGGTGACCAAGAGAAGGGATATAGAAGTTAGCTGTCCTCCAAGGCAAGGTGAATGATAGTAGAATTGAGGTTGAGAGAGAGTATTTATGCCAGAGAACCTCCACAGTTGTCTGCTTGGAGTTGGCTTAGGGTTAAGGTAAAATGGTGAAAGTTTGGGAAATGAGGTTATAATGGTTTTGAAAGTAGCGAGCATTGTCCATGGCATACTTGGCTGCTCAATTAATGTTACTCAAGCCCTGGGTATAAGCAAAAAACATGCCAGGAGATGTTCATGCGGTTTTGTCATGGATCCAGTTGACCATGGTTATGAATAGTTCAGTTGGTGAATGTTACTTCTTATCACCAAGTATTTCTGTTTCTCTGCTTTCTGAAGGTCATCAAAGGTTTGAATTTCCTAGAGTGCTTGTGATAATGTAGGGCCGTGTCCCTAGTACTGGTCAATGAGTTGTGACGGGACGTGATCCACATCAACCTCTACTTGGTGCAAGATCTTTCTTTTCTGTCACAGCCTGTACATCATTGGAGGTAGTGGCTTCTCCAGCAGCCTATATTCTTGAGTCAACTACTCAGGACCAATTATGTAAAAGTACATGATCAAGAAATGTACCTTTGGGGTGGCAGATAGCTCAGTTGGTTAGAGTGTGAGCTCTGAACAACAGGGTTGCTGGTTCGATTCCCACATGGGCCAGTGAGCTGTGCCCTCTACAACTAGATTGAAGACGACGAGCGGCGCCACTGAGCTCCTGGAGGGGCGGTCAGATGGCTCAGTTGCTTAGAGCGTGAGCTTTTGATAACGAGGTTGCTGGTTCAATTCCCACATGGGATAGTGGGTTGCGCCCTTGCAACTAGATTGAAAACAGCAACTGGACTTGAAGCTGAGCTGCTCCCTCCACAATTAAATTGAAGGACAACGATTTGGAGGTGATGGGCCCTGGAAAAACACACTGTTCCCCAGTATTCGCCAATTTAAAAAAAAAAAAGTTCCTTTGCTGTTTTAAGCCACTGATATATTGGGGTTGTTACTGTACCAGCTTAACCTAATATAGATGACTGAATTTACTTAATTATGGTTAATTGGCCAGGTGGTGTGCTGCTGTAAGGGAATTGGATAATTAAGGGTGCTAGCCAGTACATGTTGCAAGTGATTATGGGTAAGTACATATTGCCATAAGGATTAAACTGGGTCGGGAAGGTAGGATTTAAGTGAGACCAAGAAAGGGCTTTTGACTGTGTAGGAACTAGCAAAAGGAAGTAGCGCTTTCATTAGCTTAAATACAATTTTAAGTTCTTGGTTTTGAAGGCACAAATTAACAGTCATATTTTGGCATATTGGTTTGCTTTAATGTTTTCTAGAGGAAATAATTCATTCTCATACATATAAATAGTGTATGTAGCTCTGAGGACCACTCCCATTCATCACTTAAAAGTATATTTTTGTATTCTGATTCCAGTATGATTTTCTGGCATCAGTCTTTTTCAAGGTTCTAAGTTAAAAAATAAAATCCCTGCCATCAATTATTCTGTTGAATTCAAGTCCATTCATTATCACAGATAACACTGTGATTGTAGAATAAGGGGCCAAAACTCAAAATTAATTTAAGCAGCATTGGTTTTGAAAACCCATCATTGTTCTCTTTAGGATTTAAAAACTGAGTTAGTTACTGTATCATTCTTGAAACTTTTATTTGATTGTATTTTTCTCTTAGTATATCACAGTAGAATTCAAGTTTTAAAAAATTTAGCATAAGTCTGCAAATAAAACCAAGCATCCAGTTTAGGATTGGCATTTTGTAGTTTATCATGTGCTCACATAAAGTGAAAAAAGAATTAAACTTCTGTCTGATAAAAATGTTCCAGACTTACATTGACTATATATTCAGCATAAACTTTAGTTTTCTGAACCTTTACTTAAACTATTTGATTACACAGCATTTTCATTTTTAATTGAAAAAAATTCTAGGTCATAAACTCTTGTTTTTTTATTCTAGATTCCTGGGTTTTGTGAGAATGAGAAAGGTGTTGTCCCTTGTAGTATTCTGGTTGGCTACAAAGCTGTGTACCGTTTGTGCTTTGGCTTGGCCATGTTCTATCTTCTCCTTTCTCTATTGATGATCAAAGTGAAGAGCAGCAGTGATCCTAGAGCTGCCGTGCACAATGGGTAAGTTTTTGAATACAGTCATGTACCGCTTAATGATGGGGATACATTCTGAGAAATGTGTCCTTAGATGATGTCGTCATTTTGCCAACATCATAGAGCGCACTTACACAAATCTAGGAGGCATAGCCTTTTGCTCTTAGGCTACAAACCTGTACATCATGTTACTGTACTGAACACTGTAGGCTGTTTAACACAGTGTTAAGTATTTGTGTATCTAAACATAGAAAAGGTACAGTAAGATATAGTATAAAAGGTGGAAAAATGATGCACCTCTGGAGGGCAGTTATCATTAATGGCGCTTGCAGGATCGGGATTGCTCTGGATGAGTCAGTGAGTGAGTAGTGAGTACATGTGAAAGCATAGGTCATTACTGTACACGACTGTGTAGTATAGAATTTACAGACTGTTGTTCACTTAGGCTACACTGAATTTATAAAACAACACAAGATTAAATCACACAATAAGAGAAAATGATGGAATCAAGAAACATGGTAAAAATGAACTGTATGAGGCTACTGCCAACATAACTTTTTTATAGCAAACAAACTTTTTTATTAGTAGAAAACAGTATACTATAAAATAATAAAAAGTGTAGTATACCCTGAAACTAATTAATAACTGTATGTCAACTGTAATTGAAACTTTTTTAAGGTATAGTATAGTAAATGCATTAACCATTAACAGTCATTTATTAGCACTATCAAGTACTGTGCACTATACATATCGTATGTGTTCCACTGTTACACGATTGACAGCACGGGTTGGTTTACACCCGCATCACCACAAATGTGAGTAATGCATTGCACTACGACATTACCACAGCTACAGTGTCACTAGGTGATAAGAATTTTTCAGCTCCATTATAATGTTATGGGACCAGTGTCATTCTTGTCATTGACAAGAATGTTGTTAATGTGAGGCCTAGCTAAACTTCAGTATAAAAGCAGGGTAGCCTCTTCTCAGTAATTTTGAGTCTGTCTAAAGAAACATTAAAGCAAAATAAACTTACATAGTTTTTAGAATTCTGTTATTCATGAATGACAGGGTAAAAAAAATTCTTGTGTCTATCTGAGAATGTCAGACTTCGGAAATATAAATGTTAAATAACCTTGGGTTGTTTATTGATATAACCTCTGATGCATAATATTTTATGTTTTCATCCTAAAAAGGGGATCTACCACATCAGTAATGTTAGCTGATTTCCTCTTTCTCATCTTTAGCTCTTGGTAGCGCATTGTAACTACAAGAAACAAAACTTGGTTCCTTAGACCTCCAATGCACACAGAATGATAAACTTTATCCCTAAGCAGGGTGATTGCTTTTCTAACTGGTTGGTTGTACTGGACAACCTGAAAGGAAACATCAAGGTCTCTTTTATTAATGTCCCTTAATATAGAGCACCATTTTTGGTACTCTATTTGAATGTGTTGAATTTTATTTCTGGTTTTTTTCCCCATAAATTTAAAAAACAAATTTGGTATTTGTTATTGCTCATTTATTAATAAATGCTACCAAAGACAGGAAGCGTGAACAAATGAAATATAAATAGTAATGAAAAGGTGTGCTCTGACAGGTTGATTTTACTTTATGTCCTCTTAGTGATTGGTTTTAGTTTTTAGTGCTCTTATAACCATCTTTATTAAATATATTTTTAAACACTTTTCAAAATGCATTACAGAATGGCAATCACAGCCATTCTGACTCTTCTCAAAGTAGCATGTACATAGCACTCTTACAACCATCTTTGTTACATGTACTGTTTTTAAAAAAATTGAGATATAATTGATACATAGTATTGTATAGGTTTAAACACTTCTCACAAAAACTAACTAAACTGGAGTCCAGGGTGGTTTTCAATCAAATGTCCAGCAGTCAGGATGATGGATGCCAGGTTATGGGGAAGATGGGTGCTAGGATGTCTGGTCATGCTTGGGTCATGTGGATAATGGATGCCAGGTGGATATGTGTGTGAGTCCTTCAGAATGTAATTAGAGAGATATTTAGAAGTCCAGATGTATGTCCAGACATTGACACAGGACTGGAAAGTTCAAAAAAGTTTAAGTTCCTAGGTAAGTTAGAACAAGAATGGAGTCTTTCCTCATACCTCAACCTTGGTAATGTTAATTTTAGCAGCTTTGTTAAAATGACTGCTGAGAAATCCTCTGATTACCTAATTGGGAGTTCCTTTGTATATTACAATCTTCTTTCCTCTGGCTGCTTTTGGTATTCTCTCTTTATCTTTCATTTTTGGCAGTTTTATTATATAATGTGTTTTGGAAAGAGTCTTTGCTTTGAGATAATAATGTGATGTATTAGCTTTGTGAAGTTGGGTGTCTAAGACTCTCTCAGGTTTGGGAATTTCTCAGCTATTATTTCTTTAAATAAACGTTCTGCCCTCTTCTTCCTCTCCTCTCCTCTTGTACCCCAATTATTCTAATATTTGAATTCTATAGATTGTGTAGGCTTTCTTCCCTCTTTTTCTCCGTTCATCCTGATTGTGTTTTTTCAAACTTGTTGCCCTCTAGGTTGCTTATTTCATCTTCCATATGATCGGCCCTGTGGCAGAGGCTTTCTTTTGCATTTTCGTTTATTCCATTGATTACTTCAGCTCCAGAATTTGTTTGATTCTTTTTTATGACTTCTGACTCTTTGCTAGGTTTCTATTTTTGTCCATGTATTTTTTCCTCTGATTTTCATGAATTATCTTTCTGTGTTTTCTTGTAGCTTGTTGAGTTTTCTCAAAACAGCTATTTTGAATTCTTTATCCACTAGATTGCAAGATTCCATGCCTTTGAGTTCAGTTATTAAAGAATTATCTTTTGGTGATGAAATATTTTCTTGATTCTTCATGTTCCTTGTAGTTTTGTATTGCTGTTTTTTTTTCATTTGAAGTAGCAGACACCTTAAATCTTTATTAGTTGCCTTCAAATGAGGTATACTGTTCATTGATCCTGTTATATCTGGGGTTCTCTCTGACCTTGTATTTATATACCTGCTCCATGCTTCTTGCTCTCTTTTGTGGCAGAATTTTTAAGCTTTTACATCTTCTCTGGTTCTTAAAACTCACCTGGCTGATTACTGAAAATCTCTTTCATTTTCCAGAAGGTGGCACTACAGCTCAAGTTTGTGGTTACTAGTTTGCCCACAAATCGTGGCCCGTTTTTCTCAGAGCGCTCCCATTACTGGATCTGTGCACGCAAGAAACTTGCCGCAGAGGCGGGAGGTGTGGATTTAGTACTCAGAGTGTTGGGAGTCCCACGCGGCAGGCGGCAGGCGGCAGGCAGAGGTACTCGGCGCAGTTCTCCCAGAGGCTCATGGTCAGACTTCCTGCTTAAGTCCTGAGTGCAATCAGCAGGAACTGTGTTCCTTTAACACTCTTTGATATCCTTATCTGCCTCTTTCCCCACCTCCTCCCTCCCCTTAGTCATGGAGGTGCTATGTGCTCTGAGTGCTGCTGGAGAGAAGGGGGTTTCGGGGAGCCAGTCACTCACTCCCAGCTCTCCTTTCCCCCCAGGAGAGGGTGCTGCCGGAGAGTCTACGCACTGGCAGTTTCTCTTCCCCTCTCTTTTCCATTGAAACTCGTGTTTTTGTTGGTGTTCTTTTTTTCTCACATGGTGTGCTGGAATCTCCCCCCAGGAAGGCTGGACTTTCACAATTACTCTCTCGTCTGTGGGTATTTGCCCTCAGCAGCACTCTCCAGGTTTTCCCCGACCACAGCCGACAGAGGTTGGGGCAGGTTGCTGGTTCTGCCGCCCACACCAAGGTCTGTCTTTCTGTTCCCAAATGCACAAGTGGGCAAGACTCTTCCCAGGTCGTTTGCCATCTGTTGCTGCTGGATCCCACAAGTTCCATAGAGACACTTTTGTGGATGGATGCCTAACTGATTATTAAAAATTGGGGGACAAAGAGTAGGGACGTCTTACACCACCTTGATGCTGATGTCCTAAAAGCTGGTTGTTTTAAATTATTATGAGAGGTTTTTTTTGTTGTTTTTATTTATTTTTTTTATTATTATTATGAGAATTTTGCATAGAGCATTTACCATGTGTTCTTAAAACCTATTTAGTTGTACAGTGCACCTTACATTTTCACATATTATCGCATTCATTATATAAAATAAACCTGTGAAATGGAACTGATATTCTCATTATAATGAATTAGTGACCAACATATCTTTCTTAAAACTGTCCTAAAACAGTTTACAAAGTAATCTTCACTTCTCATTTTCATTATCAGAAACAATAGAACAGTCACATGAAGTGTACCTATTTAAATGCTTTTAAAAGATTTTATTTTCGAAACTATTTGTTGAATATTTATTAATAAAAAAATCATAACCTTGGTTTTTGTTTTTTTTTAGATTCTGGTTCTTTAAATTTGCTGTAGCAGTTGCAATTATTATTGGGGCTTTCTTCATTCCAGAAGGAACTTTTACAACTGGTAAGAAATCTTTTTTTTAATGTATGAAGTTGATGTTTTATAAAGAAAATGAAAGAATTGCCTGGAATTGTAACTCTACTTATTGTTTCATTTTTTCTTTTTGGGTGGCAAAATCAAAGCATTCATGTAAAATTTAATTTTGCCTTTTGTGTATGAGAATTCTGAAAATGAAATAATAAAAACTGAACCAGCAACTCAGTTTTGTGTGTTTTTTTCCTTTCAGTGTGGTTTTATGTAGGCATGGCAGGTGCCTTTTGCTTCATCCTCATACAACTAGTCTTACTTATTGATTTTGCCCATTCATGGAATGAATCATGGGTTGAAAAAATGGAAGAGGGGAACTCAAAATGTTGGTATGCAGGTAAGTTTTTGTCTTACAGAACATCTTCAAGATAGTGGAATTTTAAAAATAAGAATGGATATGTAGACTATAGAAAATCATGATTTTTATGGAGTTAATTTTCGATGATGTTTTTACTTGAAAGAGTTTGAGTGGTTTCGTCTCACGTTGTATCAGCAAGTTACTTGTTGATTGAGCTTTTGGCGGATTAAATGAGGGACATACCCAAGAACCAGGAAATAATCCAAAAGACCCTGAATTGCTAAAATAGGATGTTCTAAAGCCTATTGCTCATAGTGTGTACATTTTATACTAATTTCCTAGTCTAAAGTAAGTTAAAAGTAAAATACTAAAGGGACTAGGACTGCTAGAAATAGATATACAGTGGTATAATTCATAAACATAAGCAAGTAGAAAAAGTATAAAAAGCAATTCTGGAACATTTTATATAAGTTTATATAACACTAAGGGAGTTCTTATAATGTCATTAATGTTTGTTAATGATGAGCTTGAGTCCTATGATTATACTGTAAAACAGAGGAAATTCAGATGCTTACAGTAGGTAACAAATGTGAGGGCAGAGAACTAGGTTTAAGTCATATTCAATCCTTGTGAAAATAATATGGACTGTGGTGAATTAGCACGAAGGCCCTATGAAGTGCATAGCTACTGTTCATTTCCATCCAGTAGTTGCCTTGTGCAGATATGAACCCAGTGTTGCTTAATTTTTCTGATTTTTTCCCCCAAAAAAGCCATAAATCTAGAATTTTATGCGAAATGATCTGCGTTTTAGCTAAAAAAAAAAAAAAGGATAAATCACAGTGAAAGCTAAATCATGTCTGCTAGCCTGATACTTCTCTCACACAACTGGTTTGTGATATTTGATTACAGTGGTGAAAATAAAGAGGGTTTGGTAGTCAGAGAGAAGCTTTAGCCATTTAGAAAATTCACTTGTGTGGAATACCTCAGTCTTTAATGGAAGAGTTTCTTTTTTGTCCACTGCTATATCCTCAGGGCCAGGAATGTTACAGGCTCAGTAAATATTTATTGGATGGATTCCATCGATGAGGCACATGTACATAAATACATGTATATTGAGCACACATTAGCACAAAAACTAAAACACATTGTGTTTATTGAAATTTACATAAAAGAAGCTTAGGTTGTCTTACTAAATAATAATGACTTACTCTTGCATAACAAAAATGTTTTAAAGATTTGAGTGGAGGAAAAGCATCAATTTTATGGATTTAGCATTAACAATGAAAATAAATTTCTTTCAAATGGCTTTGTTTACAACTGAATGATTATAGTTCTTTAAAAACCTTGGGTAGTATTCCCCTTGTAATTATTTTTCTGTATTTTGAAAATAGTGGGTAACATATGTGAATGTGTTTTGTAAACTCTTAATGTAGATATTAATATTGATAAAAACCATACTAGTATGTCACTAACTTGAAAATATACAATAGTGAGCTGTGCATAAAGACTATAAAATTCTTATGTGTAAAGTTCAGAATTAATATTCTTCCCTGCTTTTATAGCCTACATAATGCTGACAATGTTAGATGCTTGAATATATTTTTAATAAGATTATTTTTAAAACAAGGCCTATGCCTAATTCCTAATATTTGTGATAAAATCTAATTGTCCAATTATATTTCTTTCACAGCTTTGTTATCAGCTACAGCTCTGAATTATCTGCTGTCTTTAGTTGCTATCGTCCTATTCTTTGTTTATTATACTCATCCAGCCAGTTGTTCAGAAAATAAAGCATTCATCAGTGTCAACATGCTCCTCTGCCTTGGTGCTTCTGTAATGTCTATACTGCCAAAAATCCAAGTATGCTCTTTAAATCATTAGTTTTTATGAAGCCTCTATTTTTCTTGTTTTCCTAAATCTTGAATGACGTTAGAATATTTATCCCCATTGCTTAATTTTTTTTTGTAGGAATCACAACCAAGATCTGGTTTGTTACAATCTTCAGTAATTACAGTCTACACAATGTATTTGACATGGTCTGCTATGACCAATGAACCAGGTATGTTTTGTTTGCTTGAGGTTTTTTTTTTCCCTTTCAATCGGTGCTGCAACTGATTTTTTTTCCCCGAAGATGGTAATTTTCTGAAATTAAGCTATTTAAAAAAGACAGATTTATTAAAAAACACAAATATCATATGATTTCACTCGTGTGTAATATAAAAAACAAACAAAAGACAACAAACTCATAAAGGCAGACAACAGATTGGTGGCTACTAGAGAGCAAGGGTGGTAGAGGAAGGGCAAAATGGTAAAAGGGGTCAATTATGTGGTGCCAGGTGGACACTACACTTTTGGTGTGAGCACCATGTATGTGCAAGTGTTGATTACAATGTTGTACACCTGAAACTTGTTATAAACTAATGTGACCTCAATTTTAAAAAGGAAAAAAATTAGGCGTATGGAAATAATACCTTTGTCATCTTTGATGTATTGCTATATTTTTTGTTTTTTTCACTAACAAAATTACAAGAAATTATATGAAAATGATAAGAAATGTACCTAATTTGCATAGTGTGTATGATACATAGAAAGAAAAGCTGTTCAAATGCGTGTTTCAGTTATAAACAGTATTTTTTTTTCACTTGTTATTTTTGCCCGACTACCTTGCAAGTGAATGTAATTGGGCTTTGGAACGAATCTCTTTATAGGCCAGTTACGTTGCATTTCGTGGGAATAGAAGCCGGTATATGTCATTTGAGGTGAAATAAATTAGTTGAGGAATTACTATTTATTTTTTAAAAATAGGAAGAAAATGGTCTTTTTTCCTTAAAAACAAAATACAAAATATGTTATCTGAATCTCATTTTTTAGAGTTACAATTCCATGTTCTTTATCACTATATAAAGGGTTTTTTTGTTTGTTTTTAGTATGTTAGGGAAAGATGATTAATTTTGTCCAGGTAAGTGGTTTGAAAAAAATTATTAGTGATTTGATTTAGAGATTATCCTTATCTAAATGGCTTTAAGATAAGAATCACTTACATTAATAAGATGGTGACTGACACATCCAGCTGTGTGGAAAGAGAAAACATATTTTGGACGCTTCAGTGAAAACTTTACCAACCCTTTAATTCTTTCTTACAAGAGTTAAGAGACTGAATAAGCATTATGTCATTAATAATATCTCAGCTCCTGTACGAGGTTGAAAGTGATATTTAACTTTTTCAAACACTTCTGTAAAATTAGCACTGTAAAATTTAAAAGGTCTCATTATTAATATAAATACAAGTTGTCTTAAAGTATGTTTTTGTTATCTTTGTGCCCTTTTCCAGCAAAAACTTTTTGAATTTTAAGGATATAAAGAGTTAAAAAGAACTACAATTGCATTCTGAAAAATAAATTGTTTTTATACTATTCTAACATTTTAATTTGACCTTAATTTACACTACAGAAACACATTGCAACCCAAGTCTCCTAAGCATAATTGGGTACAATACAACAAGCTCTGTCCCAAAGGAGGGACAGTCCGTCCAGTGGTGGCATGCTCAAGGAATTATAGGACTAATCCTCTTTTTGTTGTGTGTGTTTTATTCGAGGTAAGAAAATTACCCTTTTTTTTTTTTGACAAGTCCAGCTATTCATTTATGAATTTTTTTTTAATGCTCTTTTCTTCTCCCATCTTAAACTATCCTTTATGCAGTATCCGTACTTCGAACAACAGTCAGGTTAATAAACTGACTCTAACAAGTGATGAATCAACATTAATAGAAGATGGTGGAGCCAGAAGTGATGGATCACTGGAGGATGGAGACGATGCCCACCGAGCTGTAGATAATGAAAGAGATGGTGTCACTTACAGTTACTCCTTCTTTCACTTCATGCTTTTCTTGGCTTCCCTTTATATCATGATGACCCTTACCAACTGGTACAGGTACTTACATTTTATGAAACTTTGCATGTGGAAATTCTGATGGCTTTTTCGTAATTCCATTGTAAAACATGATGTGAAGTACTTCTTATCCTCCAGTGTATTTCAAAATTTACAGCTAAATTAATAGTGAGATCAGTGTGAGAAATGCAGACTTCACTTCCTTGCTTTTGCAGTAACAAACATAGAAATATCTCCAAATCTTGAAGAAATTAAAAATAGAAATTTTCATGAAACTGACATTTCTTACAGAACTACATCTTGATAGTTGATCCAACAGTTTATTTTTCCATTTTTTAAAATACTGCAACCAATTCCTGACAGAATACAGTAAAAGATACCTCTTCTGTTTTATTCCAATTTTGTCATTAAAGCTCTGAAGATTTCAAAATTGAAGTATGAATACATAAAGGTGGATCCTTAGAACTCTTCAAAACTTAAGCTTTTTTATCATTTCAAAACTAATCCATAAATCTTTTTCTGAGAGGAGGAAGGTAGCAATTTATATTATTTTATTTTTGAAAATTCTAATTTTGTCCAAATGATGACTGAAAGATTTGAGATTCAAGGTGAACTGTATGGTTTGGGCAGTTCTGTTATTAATAATTTTTAATGCATAATACCCTTAACAACTTGTAAGAAGTCTTTGAATACCGTCAAAAGATCTTTTGCCTCATTTGAGAGCAGCCTTTACTGGGTATTTATTGTTGAAAAATACACATTTTAAACAATTCCTGCACTGCAGCATATAAAGCTATAAGAATCCATATACCGTGTTCCCCCAAAAATAAGACCTAGCCGGACCATCAGCTCTAATGTGTCTTTTGGAGCAAAAATTAATATAAGACCCAGTATTATATGATATTACATTTAATATATTGTATTTATTACATATATAATACCTGGTATTATATCATATATCAGACCCGGTCTTACATTAAAATAAGACCGGGTCTTGTATTAATTTTTGCTCCAAAAGACGCATTAGAGCTGATGGTCCTGTTAGGTCTTATTTTCTGGGAAACATGGTAGTTCTCAATAATCCACAGCTTTGGCTCTCAAGCAATAGTAAATGTTAATACTTTAGATTAAAAATATTTTTGGTATGTTTCATTAACACAAAAATCAGCTAAATTTGGAATGTATTTACTTCCCAGTTTCTTAAATTTGAGGTGGGGTTATATAATCTGCTTTGAACAGATTATATTCTTTATGTAGGGTAGGACTGACATGTTACTTATCCAGAGGTCGCATTCCATTTGTCTGCTAGCTCCTAATTACTAAGCCAGAAATACATAAAGAGCCTCTGAGTATTATATAAAAGAGCTACTTCAGAGGCCTCTGTCCTTTCCTCTTTTAAATTGATTTTTATCTTCACATTAGCTATTAAAGCAGTACAGAAAGCAAGGCAACAGACTAGTCATCAGCTCTATATCCGTTATCAAATTACATACAAAGAACACTGCTGAAGTGATGAAGTTTAGTAGCTTGATGGCTGATAATCCAAATCCTGCCCTTTTTGTTTTCCTTAAATTTTAGGTATGAGCCTTCTCATGAGATGAAAAGTCAGTGGACAGCTGTCTGGGTGAAAATCTCTTCTAGTTGGATTGGCATTGTACTCTATGTTTGGACGCTGGTGGCACCACTTGTTCTTACAAATCGTGATTTTGACTGAACGGGACTTCTGGCATGAAAGTCCCACTTTGATCATTGCTTATTTGAAATTAGCAGTATTTCCAACTTTTGTAAAGTTGTGTATGCGTGTGCTTCCCATGAAACTTCTCAGTATTCTAGCATGAATTAGATTTTACCGCTTGCCATTTTATTCATTATATCCTTGCGCATTGATAATGTGTGTTAGAGTGAATCACAAAGGTTTTATGAGTATGGTGGTGAGTTAGGAAAAGTGGACATTGTTAGGTATATTCACTGCTCTGTACCTGTGAAAACAATAGTGAAAAACAAAACTTTGACGATTTGATTTTTAAATTGTGTTAGAACCTAAGCTGTCTTAGGAAGTATAAAAGGAAGCATATGTCTGTCTGCCTTTTGAAATACTTAATGCCTTGTTCTACAGGAGACTAAAGAACATGGCTATTTTAAAATTGTGTAAACAAGTCACTTAAATGCTAGTTGTTAAAAAATATTTTCAGGTGTTAGGAAACTTACACAGATAGGCAATATTTGATGGACAACAGTGTAGCTTTTGATGAAGATTGAGACAGAGCCTTCAAAGAAACTCAGATTGGTGGTGATGGGTACTAAATTGAATTCTCAGTTAGGTGGTAATCTTCTGGGTAGGGATGGCCTTCCATACCAGCAGTGAGCTTTGGTCACTATTAACATGTGCAGAAGCATGGGTTCAGTGGTGCTGTTAGGAACTTGGAAGGATTTAGACAAAGGTTTTAAAAAGGATAATCATGAAGTAGAAGGAAGTTGTTGAAAATCACTCTGAAAGTTTGTGTTGAAAATCAAAGGTGGTAAACTTGATAGGACAGGAAGAAACTGCAAAATACTTAGACAAAAACTAGTCCAATCACTTTTTAAAAATGAAACAACTGAAGCATAGACTTAAACAGCTCAGATAGCTAATTAGTGGCAAAACTGGGAAATCCCAAGTCTGCCAAAAATAGCTGACATTCTTTCTGATGTTCAAAAATAATTTCTATTCAAAATACATGCATAAGGTTTTATACCCCAGTATCAGTGATTAATTTATGTGATGTGGATTGCTGGTGTCCGGCATGCCTTCTACCTATAAACAGGCCAGGAGAAGGATAGAATGCTATAAGGTGAACTCCTTCTTATAGTACATTATACAGTTGGAAAGATGTTTAAAATGCTTTTGTATTTGCTGCCATCTAAAATATGTAGGTTGTTAAAATCTTTGAACCTAAAAATCAAGCACTACAAGAATTAACTTAGATAGAAACTCTTAGTTGTATGTGTCATTAGTGTCTTAATCTTAAAATCTACATTTGCTTTTGAAATATTTATTAATGTAAATGAAATGTAACAATTCAACTTAATTCCCCAACTTTATTTTGTGTATTGATAATTGTGTTTCATGATTTGAATGACTGTTGTCTCTCTCAATAAATGAATTCAGAAAGTGTATGGTCTATTAATTCTTTATCAACTCAAATTTAGGTAGCCGTAGTATACAAACTACTTTTGTCCTGTGTATAAAAGAACCTGGCACTAGAGGGTTAACTAACCATATTCTGTCCTGAAAAATCGTTTTAAATGTGATTCTTTACCTTTTGGGTCTTTTGTAAGGAACCCCTGAAGTTAGATCTCAAAGGTAATTAAAGTGGCATTCCCCTCCTACAGAACCTTTAGGTGGACCAATTAATTTGGAGATTATTTTTAATTCACTTGATATTTTCCACCTGCTGTGTCCTCCAGGCCTTTTTTTTTTCCTAAGTTGCCAATTGATGCTTCTTTCTCTGACACTTAGGATAGTATGTGGGGGTGGGGGGGATCCCTTATAAAAAAGAACAATAAAATGCTCTATCCCATGTAAGTATCAAGTTTTAGTCATTTTATTCAATAACTTATTCAAAATGGTCTGAGTTTCTCCAATATGATACAGAAGCCAATGTCCATAAAACTCTTGGGCATTTACTCAGAGAAATCGAATGTTCACACAAAAACCTGTACAGAGTGTTCATAGCAGCATTATTTGTAACAACCCAAACTGAAACAAGTCAGATGCCCTTCAAGGGGTGAAGGTTTTAACACACAATGGTACATCATTTCATGGAATACTACTTAATAAAAAGCAAAATACTGGAACCCACAACTGGAATGAATCTCCAGGGGAAGTTTGCTAGGTTAAAAGAGCCAATTCCAAAAGGTCACATAGAGTATCATTCCATTTATGTAATATGCTTGTAATGACAAAATTGTCGAAATGGAGAAAAGATTGGTGGTTCCTTGGAATCAGGGAAGAAGAGACATGGATGGACAGGATCCTTGTGGAGTTGAATAGTTAAGTTTTGTAACAAATTGCAACTTTTCCAGAGTGACTAGCATTTCATTCACACCATCAATGTATGAGTTCTTTACATCTTCACCCTCGTTTGATGTCACTTTTTATTTTAGCCATTCTGATAGAAATGTGTTATCTGTGTTTTGTGTGTGTGTGTTTTAGGTGAGAGGAGGCTTTATTCAAAAGAATTAGCAAAATCAGGGAGCAAGATTTGCAATATTGGGAGAGTGCTCTGACATAAGATCTACAAATCTTAAGGGTCAAGCAGAAAGGAACTTTATTTTAAAGGGAGGTATAAATGAGGCTAAAAAGAACCTGGAATGAGGGAATGGAGTGAGCCAGTGGGATGATCGGCAGTTGAGGAAATTTCTTTCCTTGAGGTCAGCTTCTTCTCAAGAGTAGCTGTTTAGAAAGTGTTGCTCCACAGTCCACTGCTGACCAAAATAAACTTTGGTCAAGTCAAATTCGCAGGTATTTTGTAAAGGTTGGTCAGTGAGTACTAACAGTTCAACTAACTACTTACCAGGCAAAAAATCTGGAGTGTCTGGCCTTGTTGAAAGTAAACATGAGTTTATTGAAGTCCTATGGGAAGGTTGTTCTTTGAAGTGAGTCTTGTCAGAACACAGAATGGGGATTTCTCAACCTTTGTTGTTTCTACTCAGCATAGACCTCAAGTAGTTGAGCACTGTCACAATGGGCACTGGTGGACATCATCATGAGTTTTCTTTCAACAGTTGTATATTTTGATACAAGCAATCATGCTGATATGCAGGACACTTTATAAATGTTATTGATAATGACATGTATCACTATAATTCACTAAAAGTACTAGAAAGCAAAGATCCATTATTAGCTCCATTTATAAACAACACGTAACAAATCATGACTCGCAGAATCAGAGGTGACTAAGTATTTTATGGATGCAGCTCACTTCGAGCATGGCATTCAAACATACCAGGTTGCCTTCCCTTAACAAGGAGATAATGGCCTGAAAACTTTAGTAGGAGTGGCAAATATCTGTGTTTCACTTATTTTGGACATTTGCTTTGAATCTCAGGGATTATATATCACTTCAACTTCTGGAGTAGGTCATTGGAATTATTCATAGCGGATTTTTTTCTCCCATCTCAGATGCCAACTGTCTTTCAACATGACACTGTCTCCTTTCCCTTTTTGTATACTTCTGAAATTCAAAGTCAGGTTTCTCTCTCCATTACACCATTCTCAAGAAGTTGCAATCTGGTCTCCAGTGAAGGGGTGGCAACTCAAGAGGCACCAGAGATATGGGGAAAGACAGTTTTGTGGCTATGGGGCGAGGGCTAGAGAGACAGCAGCCATTGTCCCTGTGTTGAGCCTGCCTCAACGTTCATTGTGGTTTTTAATTTGCCTTTTGCAAGTGGCTAATGATGTTGACTATCTTTTCATGTACATATTTGCCATCTGGTAGTCTTCAGGGAAATGTCTATTCATGTCTTTGGGGCATTTTCTAATTGGATTATTACTATTGAGTTTTGAGTTATTCATGTATTTTAGATACTTGTCTTTTATCAAGTGTATAGTTTGCAAGTATTTTCTTCCAGTCTATCTTTGTCTTTCCATTCTCTTAACAAGATCTTTTGCAGAACAAAAGTGTTTAATTTTGATTAGCTTCAATTTATCAATTTTTTAAAAACCTTAAAAATGTTTCAAATAATTTTCTGTCTTGCTGTCCTATGTCTGATTTGTCAGTCTTTGGCCAGTGTTACACCTTTATTACTGCCCTGTGACAGCTCTGAAAGAATCCCCATTTACTGGGCAAGATATTCCATTCCTTCACTAGGATATAGTATAAAGATTGTTCTAGGATATAGGATAAAGAGTTCATTTTTTAGTGAGTTTATTGGGGCTTTCCAGAGAAACAGAACCAATAGGATATATATAAGATGTTGGCTCACCGAAAAAAGTGGCCGATAAGTCAAAAATAGGTATGGGCTGGCAGACAGGGCTACATAAAAGACTGATGTGTGTAGGTAGTGATGCATGGGATGCCTGGGTTGTTTTTGAGACAGCATAGGAGGTATCGTAGAACCTTTGGGCTCATAAAAATGTTCCTTTTGACGGTTCAATCTACTAAGTCAAGGTTAACAGTGAAGTTAGGTTGACATCATGCCTCTGATGTGGAAAATGGCACTTCACCTCTGTAGTTTTCCTTCCCCCAAACCCATAATCCCCGTGTAATCATGAAAAAAGCATCAGGTAACCCCACACTGAGGGACACTACTAAATACCAGGCCAGTATTCCTCAGAATTGTCAAGGTCTAACTTATCTGTATTGTAGTCTGTTTGATAACAATTCCTGGAAATTTTGTTGATTTGCTTTATAGCCTAATGTGCAACCAATTCTCAAAAAAATATTTCACATATGCTTGAAACAAAGGTCTAGGAGCTAATTCTTAAATGTAACACTGTATATGTTCAGCACAATAAGTGTCACTTGGTCATTTTCCCAGTCTGCAGACCTTTTGTTCTCCCACTTCAGCCTCTAAACTCCTGAGTACACCATCCACATGAAACACACAGAGGAAGTCCTCACTTAACATCACCCACAGGTTCTTGGAAACTGTGATTTTAAGCGAAACAACACAAAACAAAATCAGTTTTACCATGGGTTAATTGATATAAACAAGATTTAAGTTACTACAGCATATTTCTGGTCACAAAAACATCACCAAACTTCTAAATAAAGACCTGAAACACTTCCAATATAAAACATTGAAATAAACGATGTGCTATATATACATTTGACAAAGATTAACAAAAACAAGATACAGTAGTACCTTGGTTTTTGAACGTCTCCAATGACGAACATTTCGGTTTACGAACACCGTAAATTTTATGGATCTATGGTATCATTAGATAGTCAAATTCATGCTAAATTTGCAGTTTTTGGGGTTGATTTTAAAGGTCTGGAATGGATTAATCCATTTTGCATTACTTTCTATGGGGAAACCGTGACTTGGTTTTCGAACGTTTCAGAACTCGAACACTCTTCCAGTACGGATTACGTTAGAAACCGAGGTACCACTGTAACTGTTTTCCAACCCATTTATTCTAGTTCAGAATCGCAGGTGACTAGAGCCCATTCCAGCAGCTCAGAGTGCAAGGCGGGAACACACCCTGGACAGGATGCCCTTCAATCTTAGGGTGACTCACACACCCCCACTCTCACTCAACTGGGACAATTCGGGCACACTGATTCACCTCACGTGCACATCTTTGGGATGTGGGAAGAAACGAGCCCCTGGAGAAAACCAATGCAGGCATGGAGAATGCAAACTCTACAGAGTGGCCTTGCCCAGGAATTAACTGTTTTTCTCATCAACTTTGCAACAAAACATTGAAAGAAATGTTATCTGAGGACCTGCTGTAGTGACACAACCTAAAAGAACATTTAGCTCTAAGTCGTAAGCTATCTCCGATGGCCCCACTTTTATCTCTCAGAGGCAAAAGAAAGTTGGAGGTGGGATGTCTTCATATGGTGGTATTTGTTTTTCATAGTACACACAGACTTCCTCTGGTAAACACAAGCTACATTTCTTTTTACGGGCATCAGTTCCCAGATCTTCCAATTCCATGGTGTACTCTTTCCTAAAGCTGATCTGCCTGAAAAGATGCCTCAGGACCAAGTATCATCCCTCTTATCAATTATTCTTTTCACATTAGACAACAAAGATACACCTCTTTTTCATTCTGAATCTTACCAAGGCACTTTATTTTAAATAGTAGTTATTAAACTATCCTAAATTGCTTGAACTATTTAAACCTAAAATGAAAATCTTAAAATGTCAATTTAAGAAGTACTTGCGGATGTAAAATTTTTCCAAATTATTTTTAGAATACTTCTAGAACTCCAAAATGTCCCCAAGAAGAATTTGATCATATCCCAGTGAGGAAGAAATGGGGGGAAAAAATCTGTAAAGTTATCTCTCCATCTCTAAATGCTTCTCATCTTAAAATCTCTAGGGCTTTCCAGTTTTCCCAGCACTATTTTTTGAAGAGGCTTTCTTTTCTCCATTTGTCACCTTACACAAAAATTGACTGAAAATGGATCAAAGACTTAAATATAAGACCTGAAACAATAAAATACATAATAAGAAAATATAGGTACTAAACTTATGGACCTTTGTCTTAGAGGATTTTATGAATTTGATCTCAAAGGTAAAGGAAGTAAAGTAAAAATAAATGAATGGGACTATATCAAACTAAAAAGCTTTTGCACAGCAGCCATCAACAAAATATGGCAACCAACAGAATGGGAGAAGGTATTTGCAAACAACACCTCTGATAAGGAGCTAATATCCAAATTCTATAAAGAACAATACAACAACAAAGAATCCAATTAAAAAATGAGCGTAGAATCGGAACAGACACTTACCCCAAGAGGATATACAAATGGCCAACAGACTATGAAAAAATGTTCACTAGCTATGAGGGAAATGCAAATTAAAACCAAGAGATACTGCCTCATACCTGTTAGAATGGCTATCATCAACAAAACAATAACAAGTGTTGAAGAGGCTGTGGAGAAAAAGGAACCCTCATACACTGCTGGTGGGAATATAAATTAGACAGACACTCTGGAAAACAATACGGAAATGCCTCAAAAAATTAAGAACAGAGTTCCATATGACCCTGGAATCCCTCTCCTATCTACCTGAAAAATTTGAGAACATTTGTCTGTAAAGATATATGTACCCCTATGTTCATTGCAGCATTATTCACGGTGGCCAAGACTTGGAAACAACGGAAGTGTCCTTCGATAGATGAGTGGTAAAGCGGTGGTACATATATACAATGGAATACTACTCAGCCATAAAATGAAACACTGCCACTTGTGACAGCACGGATGGATCTTGAGATTATCATGCTAAGCAAAGTAAGTCAGATGGAAAAAGTCAAGAACTATATGATTTCACACATATGTGGGATATAAAACTGAAAAGCAACAAGTGAACAAGACAAAAAACAAACAACAAAAATTCATAGCCACAGACGACAGTTTAGTGATTACCAGGGAGAAGGGGGTGGGGAGGAGGTAGAAAAGGGTATAAAGGGTATTAATTATATGGTGACTGAAGACTTGCCTTTGGGTGAACACACGATGATGACGTACTACAGAACTGTACACTTGAAACCCACATAATTCTATTAACCAGTGTCACCTCAATACATTTAATAAAATAAAAAAATAAAAACCTCTAGGAAAGTGACCTCAACAGCTTATGTAGAAAACTGTTCTGAGGTAATTAGTTCACCAAATTTCCACTGTTTGAGCCAAGTAGTTTAGGATCTGCTAAAGAAGGATTTCCTATCCCACTGCAGTAGGATTTAGTTTGAATTTTTACATCATAGTAAGAGAAATTCAAGATATCAAGAGACAGATCACGGCCAATAGAGAAGCCATCTTTGTAATTCCTCATCAAGTAGCCCTATCAAATATTCAGATATTAACTGTACTGCTTCCCGCCCCCGCCTGAAGGTAGAATTCTTCAAGTGATAAAAGAAAGAGGCGGCTTGGCCTCGCATTAAGTCTTTATAATCCTTCTGAGCACCTGTTCCGAAGAGAGGAAGTGATCTGTTTCTCTTCTCTCAGAACAAAAATTGTAGGCCCTTGGTGGCATCCAGTGATAATGTTCTTTCCTCATTTGGGACAATGAAAGACATACTTTTCACAGTTCTTTATTAAAAACATAGAAAGCAAGCCAGTATAATTTTTAAACAAAGAACTGCAAAGCACTTTAAGTTTAGAGACATTATATTCCTCCCTTGTGGCAATACACAGTCTATCTTTTGAGATGAGGCACAAAGATCTTGGTGTAACTCATATTAAAGGTAACAGACAACAGACGCAGTTTACAGTTTAAGTCTGTCTACTTCTTATGAAAAGAAAAAAAATGTTACATGTGGGTGTCAACTCCAAAGAACACACATAACAGACACCAGTATGCAACATTCATTAGATTTATTTCACTAAATATTATGGTTCAAAAAAAACAAACCAAAAAACTTTTACTTAAAACTAGTCCAACGAGGTGGATGGGGCCGGCGCCATCCCATCCCCATTTTCTATGTATATGGAACTGGAACCATATCAGACAGCAAGCACTCAAGGATACTTTGCCTTTCCTGCTGAACATGAATGAACTTCTCTGAACCAAGAGAGACAAATGAAGTTTTACAAGATACAGGCACTTTATGTTCCCAGTTTTAGAAATAAGTGAAAAATACTTAGTAAAAGTAACTGGAACAGAGAAAGCTTTAGGAGTTCTACCATTAGTTTTAGTGACTTACACTCAATGCAAACAAATAGCATCAAACAAGTAAAACAAACAAAAGTTTAACTGGAGTTAATGGGCATATATGTAAAAAATAAATCCAATTTACTACAATTGGAGAAAAATGCCCATCTGAATCCAACTTAAAGATATGCCAATAATGTGCATTAAATCTTGTGTACCTACATAGCTGAGTAACATCTAAAAGCTTTGCAAGAGTGTGTAGTTAGTGAGAAAAGCAAAAGATGCTTTTGATTCCACAGTATCTGATTAAACAACACAAAGCAATTTACAAAAAAAAAGTACCAAATGATACTTTAAAATAAATAGTTCATCATTTTGATGAATATATACATGTAGAGTCCACTTCTTGGAAATTTAGCTATCTAAAAGTGGCATATCACTATCCAGAGGTGCAGGAGCAAGTTCACATAAATAGAACAGTGTGGCTTCACTAGCTTCGGCTTCAGTCAATGGCTCCAGGCGAACGAGCTTACTTTGGGTTGGTTCTGGGTCCAGGCTGCTATCCAGAAGCTCATCAACTTCTATGGGTTTATCTACAGAGGACATAACTTCTGATGAAGCCGTGCTCCCCTGTTCAACAGTAGAAGCAGGGTTCCCATCGAGGAATGCAAGAAGCGGAAAGGCAGTGTACTGGATAAGCTGCTTATCTGTAATAAAGATTAGAAAAATGTTCTTTTATCACCAGCTTACACAGCACTGAAGCTGAAGGTGGAAAAAACAGAAACAGAGATGTGCATATATGCAATCACTAACCTCATATAGCAAAACATATTTTATCAGTAAATTAAAAAATGCTTAAGTCAGAAAAGTTATAGTCTTTTATTTAACAATTAAGAAGTGAGGGTTATTTCAGTTCTAAAGTTAAATAGAAAAAAAAAATGACTTAAATTTTAAGAGCTCACTGATTCAAATTTCTCTTTATGCTGGAATCTTAGTACATCATGCATAGAACTGAGACCAGCACATTCTGTGTTCCATTGTTTACTGCAAGACCTTCCTTGGCTTACATTAGTTTCTACACAGGACTCCTAATCTTAAAAACCTAGAGAAACTAGTACTACATTTATAATTACCTGTTTTGGGTTTCGATTTTCTTCCCTCTTCTGAAACTGGCTGAACTACATTGTTCTTGGTAGTTTCTAATCCTTTATTCTCAGACTAAAAGAGAAAAGAATATAAAAATACTTGTTTCATATTTTTCATGTTCCTGAAAATAGCAAAAAAATAATGAACAGGTACAGTATGTGAATATTGGTACATTATCTGACACATATGGGAAGGGGGAGCATCAGGAAAGATAGACTAGAGAGAGAAAGAGATTTGAGGGCAGGTAACAAGACTGGTTAACTGTTGATGTCATCAGTGGATGAAACAAAGATCCTGAACTAGGATGACAATCAGCACGAAAAGAAAGGTAGCATTTCAACAGTAGAATAGACAGAATGTGTCAAGGATAAAAGACAGGAATGAATCCAAGATGGCTGGTTTCAAACTTCCAATTAAGAGATAATTCTTTAAACAAACCCATTTTAAACAATTTTGATTAAAAATGTATTACACATTTCTCCTTATTCACAAACAGAATATTAGCATAAGTGAACATAGTTTATAGTAGTTCAGGATAACATGGTGACATCCTTAAAACTATTCATCCCTATATTTGGAAGCCTCAAAGTTGAGGAGATGTTTCTTCACACTTCATTTTTGTGGCTCTTTCAGTTCTTTTCTGTCATTTAAATTGCTTCTTTCAACCACTGTCTTCTCTCCTTACATCTGATTGTAAGGGGATTAAATCTTTAATGCTGTTAAATTCTTCAGTGCTCTTTTCAACGGTGTTCAAATTGATGTGCAAAGGTTCACAATTTTTCCTGAATAGCTGTTAAGTCCCAAATATCTGCATGCTGGTTAAGTATATATGGTGTAACAAACATACTAATTCCTATAATTCCTCTGATATTCATGATAAAAATGAAGCAGTACAACTTTCCAGGATTCAGAGATAATAATGACCCCAAGATATAATAAAAATTACTTATACCTTATCAAAAATTTACACAAAAGTATTTCTCATTTAGCATTCACAACAAACATTAAGGCAATAATACCATTTTTATTTGTATACTTCCTAAAATAGGTATTTTTCCAAGGATGCTATTGTCGCTACTCTAAAACATGAGAACGAGGATGACACATGGGTTTCATCTCCCATGCAAATTCTTCTTTATTAGTCGCGGCCACTTAAGATTCCTGTACTGAGGAGTATGAAGTATCCTGATTTATTAGAAAAGAACTTTGTGATCCACGTCATATAATATCTGTCATGAGCGAATAAGTCTGATATGCCAATTATGTAAAAACTTTAATCTAGATTTTAGAACTATAAAGATTCTAGAACTCTCAAACATAATTTTTCTGTAGTATTGTTGAACAATATGTAGTTTGCTGTTTAACTGCTATCTCTGAAAACTGTATTTAAGCTATTGGTTTTTGAAATAAGGAAGATGATCAAAGAATAAAAAATGACTCAATGTCTACCAATAAACAGTACATCACATTCACTAAATGAACGCATCCTATGGGTTCATTCCACTTAAGATCTAACATTCAATAATATCAGACTTACTGAAACACAGTGCTGAATTGATCTATAGTATCTTACAACATAAATCTAGGAAAACTATGGTCCACATGCCAAATTCAGCACTCCCTTTCTGTAAATGAAATGTTATTGGAGCACACCTACACTCATTCTTTTATGTACTATGGCTGCTTTTGCACTAAAATTGCAGTTGAGTAGTTATGACAGAGACACGGCCTGCAAAACCTAAAATAATTTACCAACTAACTGGCCTTTACAGAAAAAGTACGCTAACCCCTGACATAAATCATCCAAAACTGAATGTATAATCAGCTTTCGAGTTGAAAAATTCACAATTTCTTTCAACTCTACGTTACTCAGGTTATAACTTTGAAAAAGTAGAAAATCTGATCAGGCTATCCTCACATGATAATAGCTAGAAGAATGGCACCCCTTCACTACGATCATATTTATTTGATATGTATCCATTTTTAGACTACAATTAAAGTTTTGATTCTACTAATCTAGAATCTGTACAAATTTCAGAAAACTTGAATTACCTTTGTATTGAAAAATAAGGATTACTATACAACTTAGTATAAAAACAAAATAAACGGTGTATACTTATTCAAACCAATAAAAGTTAACAGAATGATTTCTAAATGTCTGCTTTAACAACCTCAGACTGTCCTTCTTACTCATTAAAAACCAGTTCCAAAGAATTTCTTGTCAACACTTACTAATCCCAACTGGTGTTCCTATACATTTATTTAAATAACAAAAACCGTTACTTAAAAAAATCCAAATCCATACTTCACTGTTTCAATTTGCTTTACCTACTATCAGTACAAATCTCTAAGCTTTTATAGTACATGCTAACAAAATAAACTTATTTAAGAATATCAGTACCAGTAAATTCTTAATAAAAAATGCTGAGAAGTCTATAGAAATAAAATGTACAACGAAGCACATAAAACATGTAGAAATTGTATTTTAATAATTGATTTCAGTGATATACCTGAACATGCCAAGTTTAATCAGGTGATCTCCCAGCATTCTGAGGGCTGATTTCTTACTGGCAGTTAACCACACAAGTGCCAGTAGAATTGGGCAATGATTCACCCCATAATCAAAAGCTTATTTTCATCTGGAATTTTACTATCTTGATCACATATATCAGGTAAGAGTATAAAACGCTTTTTGTAACTGGGAGTGACAGTGCTTTCTACTTACTAGGACTTTTTTCAAATTCTTACAGCTATGGGTCCTGAGCAACATGAATTAAAACTTACTTTTGTATTATTGATGTAATCTGTGGGATTCATCTGCACAGAACTAGTGAAAAGCTGAAAGACCAAACAAGAAAGATGATAAGATTAAAAAATATTGAAAAAAATTTAACTGTGTGTTCAAATTTTTTATAAAGCTGTGTTGGATGAAGATGTAGCTCCTGCACTAGGAAGTTTCTATACTTCCTAAAACAAGTTTGGAAGAGAAAAGCAGAGAAGCAGAAAGAATAATAAACAAACAAACAAAAGCAGAAGAAGCTAGCCCATGCATTAGATGTTGTAAGAATTTCTCTATAGAACTACGGCGTAAATCACTTGAGACACAAATGGTGGTTTTCTGCTCCTCCCCTCTCCTTCATTTCCTGTATTTTTTTCCTCCCTAAACAGCTTTGGCCTTAAGTGGCAACCAGGACTGAGTTCCTTGCTCTGACACTAAGCTCTCACTGACTAATTGCTAATTATGTAATAAATTTATAGAATCTGCTCTATGGCAGTGGCTCCTAGATTATACCTCAAGTGGAGCCTCTGACCAAATGACATACCTCCTTGTTGGTTCTTTACACCTCACCTAGCAACGGAGCCATCAATGCCAAGACCACTGCTTACTGCACTCCTCAGTCCAGCCAGTTTACAGACATCACTTTTGTTCAAAGCATAAGCTACAATGTCTTTCATTCCATAGGGATTTATTGAGCATATAAGAAATAATTGACATCATGAAGAATACAAGATGAAGACACTATTCCTGCTCTCCAGGAGCTTACAATCTAAAGGACAAGATAAGAACAACATCAAATAGCAACATATGATCAGATACAATCCAATATTTTAATAATAACGGATGGCGGAGCTCAACAGTACTAAGGAGTTAAGAGAAAGGAGGAAAAGACACAGACAGACGGACACAGACACAGACACACAGACACACACACACACACACACACACAAACACGATGAAACAAAAGATCTGGATGAAACTATGAGACAGATATCAGTCAGTCCCTGGGGACTGGTTAGGACTTGGTAAGGAGAGAAGAGACGGAAGAATACATTTTTATTGCAAGAAGAACAACACAAGAAGGACTAAGTCGACCAACCCAAATAACATAGAAGTTCTGAGCTAAATAGTAAGTTGTATACATAAGGTTCTAAAAGTAAGGAAAGTCTGCTCAGGGGACAAGACCACATGCTGCCAGCAATAAGAGCGGTGAGAATGGCCTAAGCAATTAAGCATAGTGATAGCATTTTAAGAGAATGAGCACACCAATATGGTTCACAGGATAAAATGAAATGAAGAGGCCCCAGGCAGATTCCTCATCCACCCTCTGGACCTTGACTCCTCTAATTTCCACATTCATGGTAGCCCTAAAAATCCTCAGCTCTTCCTTTCCTTTCATTAACTTTCCTGCCTTTCCTATCACCTACTGATCTACGAAAAGGAAGAGACTCAGTTCCTTAAGAGTGGATAGCTACCAGACATGACTGCCAGTCTGACCAGATTTTGTCCTACTGAGAGGGGCATATAAGGAGGGCCAGCAGTGTAAGCTCCTCACTCGTCCTTTGCCCTGTCGCCGCCCCCCCCATGCATTGAGTTAGGGATACCTTCATGTGTTCCCGGATGTATGGTATGAAGTAGAAAAAAGTAGGTAATATGTGAGGAGCTGACAAGGTTATTGAATTCTAAGGCCAGGCCTCCCTGGCTGATTCCACACTGGGTCACTCACTCAGCACCGAACTTTGCAAAGGGAACCCATGAACTCTTCGGCATACTTATTTATGTCCTTACCATCTTTGTCATTCAGAGAACAAGGCAACCTACGAGTGTATTTTTTTATTTATGACAATACAGTATAATTCAAAGAGGAACTAAGGAAGGTCTTGAATAAGAGAGGCAAGAGTGGAAACAGAAAGCAGGGATGTCTTGTGAATGCTATTTTGGAAAACACACAGGACTCCGTGAATGATGAGATAAAAGATAAGGAAACCAAGATGACTCTGTGATTACTATCCTGAGCGAGTGAAAAGAAGTCTGTTACCACTACAGAAAACAAGAAGGCTGAGAAGGTACCTAGTTTAAAGAATAAAGAGAAGTTTGATGTTAAACACAAATATCTAAGACGAGATTTAACTGATGATCCTAACGGCATGGAATTAGAATTCAAGTAAAGTTTACTTCTAAAAATATCAAATGCTGGAGATATATATTTGGGAGCAATCCTAGAAGCCCAAACCCCTCAAAGAAGAATAGAAAAGGAAGAGAGGTAGAGAAAACTAAAGGGAATAAAAGACCAGGTACTTTGAGGAATACCCCCAAGTAGAAGAGAGCAGGAAAAATAAAAGCTCTTAAGAGGACGTAGAGGATAGTTAGGGGAACAGGAAGAGAACAAACAGGTCCCAGTGCTTCTAAAATCAATACTGTTAACTCCTTTATAATCCTCAGAACAGCCCTTCATGTTAGGCATTAGCCACATTTTACAGATGGCAAAACTGAGCAAGAGAGGTTCACTTTCCCAAGTTTAGTCAGTAACATGAGCCAAAAATGGAACCCAAATTTGATTCAAAATAAATCTTCCATTAACCCAGTGATCTAATTAGGAAAAAAACAAAAACAAAAAAACACAATGTATTTCCTATGGATAAACCTAGACAGCACAGGCTTAGAGTAAATAAACAAGGCAATAATAGTTTCAAAAATATAGAGTAAAAAAGAAGTAACAAATATAGCCAATTATTTCTAAATGAGTGAAAGGATTAGAGAAACAGAATGGTAAATGAGCAGAGCAACACGTCGAAGTGTTTTTTAAAGATCTGTACCTATTGAAGGCAGACGGGAAATATAAAAGATAGAGACAGAAAACTAGAGAGGCAGAGAACAGCTGCACAAATTAGCTTTGATGATGAACTACGTACTTCCTCTAAGAAGAACGGATATGAGATTCCACACCTTATGAGAGAACAAGACTACCCTCTGTGAATAGGGAACGACAAACAGTTGGCTGGATGAGGTCTTAAGGACAAACAAGTGTGATAAATGTCCCTAAATTGAATTAAAATAGCTTAGTTGAAGACTGCAAGGATTTGTAGAGGGTCAGAATTACGGGATTTTATTTCTTCCTTAGTTATCTAAGGGACAGATATTCTATAAGGTCCCTGGATTAGAGTGGGGACAAAAACTGATAGAATCAAGGAGCCAAGTTACTGTTAACAAGTTGCAGTAGGTAATTAACATGGATGTTGAATTCACTTAAGATAGTAACATAGGTCAGCATGGAAAGGAAATCATCAAGGAAGGTGAAATCCATCCTGTGGGAGGCACTCATGATTTGGAAAACATGAAAGTCATGCGACACAAAGACTTCAGAGAAGCAGAAGGATAAGGTGGTAAATTAAGATTGAAGAGTAAGAACTAATTCCTTTTAGCCTCATTGAGAAGCTCTTAAAAGGACAAGACTGTAGAAGCTTGATATGATAAAAGCTGCATTTTAGGAAAGAAACACAAAAAAAGGAACAACAAAACTTTCAGGATAAAGGAAAAAACATGTTCACAACAGGAAATGAAAATGAGGAGAAACAGATTCACCTGGATGGGAACAGGCCATGCAGGAAGCTTTAAGTAAGGGAAAGAGGGGGGACAGGAACAGGAAGGAAGAGAACAAGAAAGGTGGTTAGTGCCAGAAATGGTATATAGAGCTTCACACACCAGACAACACTGGAGGCAAAATCATAAAGGTGGGGACTGGAACGGGAACCTCAGGACACAGGACATGAACATTTTAAAAACACAGCAAATATAACACATTTGAGTGGGAAACATAAATTTCCAAAGTTAAGAATCTCCATGCTGTTTCCTGGCTAAGTATCTCTATTACTAATTTCCATCAATTTCTATTCAATGACAATTTAGTCTAGAGCAAAACATAACACCGCGACAAGTCCAGACAAGACCTGGATTTAGCAGTACTGTTGAACAGAGTTTGATATGTTGTTACAGGGGGATTAACTGAACTGCTGCTCAGAGACCGGTAGTGATTACCCTCCTTCATTGTCCTGAACCCATCTGTTCACTCTTTCTGATAAACAAAACCATTCATTTAAAAAAAAGAAAATGCAAAAACAGTGCAGAATACAAGAAAATGACGTACTGATTTATAAATAATATACACAAATACACAAACTGCCAGTACAGCAAAGATTATTCAAAGTACCTACATCAACCAGGAGATCTGGGTCTATGCTAAACTGTCTTCCTGACAGCATGGCTTGGAAGTCCTCTAAACTGCAATCAATACTGTCAAGATAATCCAACAGCTCAACCCTAAGGAAAGAAGATTTTTAAAAAATCAAATATTAGGTTTCCTTGTTTTTATGTTTAAAATCACATTGAAATCTAGCTAAGCAAAATATTCCTAGCAACTACTGAATATTTACCAATTCTTAACCTTAAGAGATCCTATTCAACATTTGGGATTCCTGAAAATCTGGTTGAAATCTCACAGCCTTTACACAAAATTTTAGTACTTACAGAAAAAAGGTTCTGCAACAATACAGTTTGATTCATCTATTTCCTCTATACTATAAATTATAAAATGTTTAACTTATTACTTATTACTGGTTATTGCTACTAACTTCTTGTTTTTTTAATGCTATAAGTCCCTTAATAAAGATACATACTATAGTCCTGATAAAAATACAAGTACAATCACACATACTTTATGTACATTCAAAACAAGTATTTCACCAAAGAAATCTGAGGAACTACCAAGAAAATCTCTAGATTGCTCTTGGGATGATTAAATCCTTCTCAAAATAGCATTTGTGGTGCTCAGCCCTGACCAAAAAGAGAAAAATGGACTGCACGGGTTCACACTCTGAAAGGAAGATCACTCAAAAAGAAACAGAATATGTGAAGTAAACAAAGAAAACAAATAAATTTAGACAACATCTAGACGAACACTCACTTCCCCAAAAGATTGATGTTATCATTTAAAATGGAATCCATCATGGTCACGGGATCTTCTGTGGTCAGACTAGATGAACCATTTAGCTGGACAGCACTAGACATGAGAGGGCTGGTGGCATCACTGCCTGAACTTAGGGATTCATTGCTTGATTCATTCTGATCTCCACTCTGAATGACAGGCGCATACTCATCTTCATTGTCATCTTCCACAATGACAATATCAGGGTACTGGCTACAGCTGGATCAGCAATATGAGAAAGAACCAATTACATTTCCAGACCAATTCAATAAATTAATTCTATCCATTTATTCTTGTTGGAAACTCTTTCCCCAAACCACATATCAAAAAAATTTAAATTTCTTGAGAAAGCAGTTTAATCACAAATACTGATAGTTTATATAGTACAACACCATAAAGAATCAACTAAGGGCATTTACAAAATTTATAAAATCAAAATTAATTCTTGTTACTTTTTTTGTTGGGATTCTTTTTGCTGGGGGGGTATTTGGTTGAATAATTTGGCTTAATTTTTTAGTTTAATAATCCAAATGTAAGTTAGGTATTAGGCTATCCAAGAATAAAGTGGTTCTGAATTTTCATAAATCTTATTTCACAATCTCCTTACTTGGAGGTATCAGATATAACATCCTCATTAGTTTCTGGAATAACTGGGATATTTTCTTCATCTGCGTTATCATCAGTAACATCATAAATAATGATGTCATCTGAAATCCGCTCCCTTGGTTTTAAACCTTCAGTCCTGCTGTGTGGAACCTAAAAAAATCAGAGAGAAAAATATATCAAAAATATGAAATCATATTGAAGACCAAACATTATTTGAAAAGTGCCAACTGGGAACCTACTTTCTAGTAAGCAAAATAGGTATGTTCTCTGTCCTTTTGGGACTTACATGCTAATTAGAAGTAGTACCAATTCAGAGGTATGAGGTATATATTCTCTGCATTCCACTTACTATTTTTGTTTTTTTTTAACTGTATGGGACCTTGAAGGTGATATGCCTCAAAAGATTTTATGGAAAGATCTTCAAATTTTGAAGTATTTTTTTATACTTAAAGGGTAACCAGAAAATTCAAGCATCACCATCTGGTCACTGTGCCGAGGGGGACTATTTCATCTCAAGCTACTCTGACACCTATTTTATTCTCATTCATTAAGTAGTTCCAATAATAGGACAAAAAAACAAAACAAAAAAAACCAACCAAACAAACAAAAAACACTTCAATGATTCCACAGTTAAATGTCAGACTGGCTTTTTAGGAACGATTTTTTTTTTTGTTTGATTTTTTTTAATCTATATCAGACCAAACGCATTTAATTCTCTAAAGCACACTGAGGTCATTAGTATAATGTACAAATCTATAAATTTCAACACTAGATAATAAAGAAGCAAATGGTGTAACGTAAATCCAGTTAAAAAATCTTCATTCTCTTATGTGAATCTTCAATCCTAAAAACAAAATAGTTAGATATGCTTGATTAGAAACAGTGGTGGGAAGAAGAACCAGATGTTAGGTTAACTCTGCTTTTCCTAAGAACAAGAATCTCGATACTTTAATAATAAATCTCCAACAGTATTTAGAAATCTAAGATTTGAAAGTAACAATGATAATAAGATAGAAAAAGAAGTCTGGACTCTGGACTGAACTAATTTGTCACCAGATGGAAGTTTGACAAATTATCCAGAGAGCCTGTGACAAAAATGAAGGCAAATAAAAATATTTTTTCAAATTGCTATAGTTAATAATAGTCTTGTCTGTGCACATTTATAATAAAAGTTGAAAACTTAAAATAACCAATAGATGAAAGCATTAAGTACATTATCATAATATTCAAATATCATACAGTAGTTGAGATGAACTAATTCTCTATGTTTAATAAATCTCAAAAGCAAGACCAAGGAAAAAAAGCCACAATACAAAAATATGTACAAAACGGTATCATTTATATGAAGTTTAGATATAAGCAGAATAATACCAAATATTGTTCATGGATTCACACATATAAAATGACCATGGGAATAATCAATACTAATTCAAGATAGTGATTATCTCAAGGTGACAGGGGAGACTGGAGATGGGAAGAAAAACAAACCTGGGAACAGGCAATTGAGACAACTACATATGTTTGTAATGGTTTTGTTTATTTCTTAAAATAATCTAAAGCAAATAATGAAAACGTCATGATTTAATAAAGCTGGGGCATGAGCTTAGAGTATTACTCACTAAACTTCTCTGCATGAAATACTGTTAATAAAACTTAGTTTGAGATAATAAATATAAAATAGAAGGTAACTGAAAAATTACTTTATGATGGTGATTATCGGCTGGTTCTTTGACTATGTGCTGAAACAGATTCTTCTTTTGGGCTCCATTAGTGTTTAGAAGTAGAGGCCTGAAAAATCAGAAGACATTCATGAAGTTCAATGAAGCAAACATACAAGGAATTTAAACTGCTTCTAATAATTTACCCACACATAAACACACTCATTTTAATGAAAAAAAAATTTTAGAAAGGATACATAAGGAACTCTTAAAAATGATTATACTGGTATCTTAGAAACAGAAACTGGGGGATGAGTGTGTCTAGGATTTTTATTTCTCCATTCATCTGTATTACATTTGTTACAATAAATGTAATGAATTACTCTTTCTAGATGTACTTCATTGCTGACTGAACTATATAACTCTTTATGAGTTGTACTTACATAGTGAAAAACAAACAGAAAATATCATACGAATTAGTTAGTGGAAGTAGAGTTAATTAAGGACACAGCATAAGCTGTGAGCATAACCAAGCTTTGCCAGAATCTTAGCCTTACAAGATAATCTTTTTCTCCTTCCAACTATTCCTTTGTCTATTGTTCTTCTTATGTATTACTTCTGACAATGGTAGTTACTGACATTTACAGGTATCATAACCCATGGTTGACACACAGGCTTTTAAAGACAGTTATGACTGGATTAAACATAAGAGGAATCAAATAAGATATGGCCTCTTTTAATGAACTTCTCTCAGGCCTTCTAATGCAAAATTAAACTGCTAATGTGAATGAAAAATGGATCCTTTATCAACTGTATGTGTGTCTGTAAAGTGACCATTTAGGCTAACCTCATCTCTCAAAAGGAACAGCAGGATGACAGCACTAGGAAATAACACACTACTGAAATGTTTTAAGTATAATTTAACAAGGGAGGAATGTTCATCTAGGACAACAGGCATACATTCAGCTAATGTGGGCCATTCATGATTAAACAGTTAAATTTGTACTTCTCCATGTAGAGGTCAAAATGTTGTATCATAAAAACTTACCTTTTACGTTTTAAACTCACAAGTTGGTTATTCTGAACCAATGTAACAATAAACTGGACAATCTAAAAGAAAAATATAAATAAAAAATTTCCCATCAGACTCCTTAATTCTTAATCCACATTACAAGTCTTACAAAATTAATTCAAATACTGTATGTCCTCTAAGTCACATAACTTCTCATTTATTAATACATTTGAAATTTAGATGCATCTTTTACAATTGGTATCTAAAGAAACATACTACCGTGTTTCCCCAAAAATAAGACCTAGCTGGACAATCAGCTCTAATACGTCTTTTGGAGCAAAAATTAATGTAAGACCCAGTCTTATACAAGACGGGGTATAATATAATACAATATAACACCGGGTATAATATAGTATAATATAATACTGGGTCTTCTATTAATTTTTGCTCCAAAAGACGCATTAGAGATGACTGCCCTGCTAGGTCTTATTTTCGGGAAACACGGTAGCTTTCAGGCAAAAGAATAACCTGCAATAAAGTTGCTACTACCTAGGATATAGAGATGCCTAAGACTGATCCATTCGTCCGTCCATCCATCCATCCATCCATCCTTCCACCCACTCCCCCACCCATCCATTTATCTATCCAATAATCAGTTCAGTTATTTGTTTCGGTGATAAGTAGTAGCAAGCATGCGTGGATACAGATCCCAACTTTTCACTTAAAATTCTTTCAAGAAGATTCTGATGCAAAAAAGAAAATGGGTGTTTGAGAGGCTAAAGAAATTGCCAATTTTCTTAGAAGAGATCATAAAATTTTCAAGTTAGAATAAGTTTACTGGTTAATTCTAGAAAAATTATTGTTGACGTATTAACCATCTGTCAAAGCTTCCTGCTGACAATCATGAGAAGCTGGTTTAATTTCAAAGTGTGACTCAAGTTAGAGGAAAAACTATTACAGATTAAGACATGCCAACAGTCCTTCATATTTTACGACAGTATTTCTTAAAGTGTGGTCCATGGACCAGCAGCATTGGCCTAGAAACTTAACGATATGCAAATCCTTAGACACACCCCAGAATTGCTGAATCGGAAATTCTAAGGATGGGGCCCAGCAATATGTGTGTTTAGCAAGCCCTCAAGGTGGACTGATATGAGAACCACTGGCTCAGGGTATGCCATGAAATTATAGTCAACTTCCTGAAGGAGCTAAAAAAGTGAGGATCACATGGGGAACTATGAACAACAGTCATCACTGCGAGGCTGTGAATAAAGGCCAAACATGATTGGGGGATAATATAGAGCCTGCGCAAAAGTTCTCTGTGAGCTCTGTAAAATGTAATTACATGATTAAATGAAAAATACATACTGTATAGCTTTAATATTGTGTTCTCCCCTAAAAGAGGCTACTAAACAGTATGCCTTACAATCAATATGAACTTTCCAATAGGAAAAATACAGACATTTTAATTGAAAAGTTAAACAACATTAGAGTATAAGAAAAGGTTAGCTACTAAATTGCTTATTCAAAAAAAAATGCTGAGAGCTGACAAAAAGACATTTAAGTTTAAAGAGTATCTATGAAATCAACTTCTATTACTTTTGTTAATTTATAAAAAAAGTTTTATGGGAAAACTCTAAAAACATTAGTAGTTGGGTTTATAAGAACTCGAATCACTGGCTAAATTTCTCCTGAAATTTGTTCTACATCTCAGTTCTTTTTACACTTCTGCATCACACTGTACAGACTTTATTACCTGAAGAAGAGAGGCACCTAACATTTACAGCATCTAACTTCTGTACCTGACAAGTCCTAGAAGAGGTGCCTCACATACATTATTTCCAGTTAATCCAAGGCTAAAGAGTACACGGCAGAGTTAGAAACCAATTCCAGGAATAGGGAAAAATTATCGGCTGTCTTCATGCATTATGTAAGCTCCCTTAACCCCCATCAAAACACATAGATTCAAACTCAAACCTGAGCAAATAGAATGCTAGCTTTCATGAAAAACTGAAATGTTATATAAGTATTTTACCAACTAGCTTTGCCTTTAGGAAAAAAAAAAACCCAACAAATTACGGAGTACTGTAACTTAATATTTAACAAAAACATTGTTTTCTGAACAGGAAAAACAGATTTTTAAAATAAAGTATAGGTTCAGGTACATTTTTCATTTTAAATCAGGTATTCTTAACAGGGCTGCACATTGGAATTAGCTACGGAAGTTTTGAAAATGTATGTACTTGGATTAAACACTTAAAATTGAATCTGACATTCAACCTTTACTTACAAACTGATTTAAAAAAAAACAAAAAAAAACAGTATTATCTACTTGACTATAGGCCAAAGGCTGCAACTACCATTCATCTCTGTTCTAAGCCTGCTCCACTAGATACAAGTCCTGTCAGTCATAACCCTATTTTTAGCTAAAGGCCTCTGAGCATGAACAATCTGAAGCTCTCTCACTCTCCCTTCCCCCGAAAAAACCTGTTGCTTAAACTTAATAGTCCAGTTTACTCATGAGCAAAAAATAGCTACCTTAATTACTTCTGTTTCACCTCTTATTAACATATGAAAGCTGACATGAACAGATTAAATTACTAAGATACAATGCAACAGAGAGCTTCTCGGTTCCCCCAGTAATTTTCAGCTCAGATACTAATATCCAGGATTTACTTTACAACACTGTATTAACTTCTTTTCTGCACATACTAACAATGACATACATTGATAACTCATTTTTTTCCAACTCATAATTTGGTCAACTCATTTGAAAATATTAGTAATTTATCTTCTGAAACTGCCTTTTAGAGTAAAAAATAATAAACACACACACACCCACACAGTAAGGTTGTGTTTTACAGTAAAAATTACGTAAGAAGTTAGTAGTGTAATATCAGGCAAAAGGTCATTTATTAAAAGCTAATGACACATTAGCTGGGAATATGGAATGACCATATTTAGCTAATAAGTTTTTTATTAAAAAAAATATGTAACACTTGGCTAAACACATGTTTGATTTCATAGATTTACTTCTATCTGTGCACCCAATATATAAGATCAATCACTGACTATTCAATAGAGACTTCTTTTTGTCACAAATGGTACTCTGAACAAATGCAGATTATGCTCATGGGATAAAAAGCTTACCTTTCGAATAACTTGTTGCTGTTGTGCATGTTTTGCTCGTAATTCTGACACCTCCTTCCAAAGGGACTCATTCTCACTATGTTATCATTTATTAAAAAACAAAACAAACAAGAAAATTCAGGCAGGAAGTCAGGCCTCAATATCTTTAATTAAGCATACCAAAGAACACCACAGATATAGAGAACAGGCTGATGATTGCCAAAGGGCGAGGGGGGGAGTCAATGGGAATAAAAAATTTTTTTAAATTAAAAAAATAATAAAGATCATTTTTTAAAAAAACAACACCAGTAAGGATTTAACTAGCTTTTACTATACATTTTATGAGACTAGAAAATCTCTGGTTCAATTACATACAATAGCAATTATTTTGACTTGAATCTAGAACCATTCTTTCATAACTGTAGTATCTTTTACTCATAGCAAATATAGACATAAAACTTTAAGACTCATGACCACATCCAATAAATTGAGGCAATTTATTCCTGACAATCTGGTTCATTACTTCTTGTTTACGCTAACCTTTCAACTATGGCTACCAACTGAATTCAGAACCTGTCTTTATGAAACAATTCTTAAAAGGAAGTGACACTTACATAGCTAGCAATTGCTATGCTCCAGGCACTGTGCTAAGCATTTTATGTGTATTAATTATTTAAACTTCTTTAAAATCTATCAAGAAAGGAATTATTGACTCTATTTTATGGATGAGGACACTGAGACTCAAAACTTGCCCAAGATCACACAGGTAATTTGCTAAGTATTGAAGTCAAACTAAAGTCTGTCAGACTCTAAAACTGTCTATCTTAAGATCTGCCTCAAACACAAGCACATGAAAACACTAAAAAAATATTTGTCTTTTCAAAGCATATGTAGATATATAACAAACCAATAACTTGCTGAGTACTAAACATCGTGTTTCCCCGAAAATAAGACCTAGCCGGACAATCAGCTTTAATGTGTCTTTTGGAGCAAAAATTAATGTAAGACCCAGTATTTTACATTATATTATATATCATACATTATATTACATTATATTACATTACATTACATTATATTATATATTACATTACATTATATAAGACCCCTTTTGGAGCAAAAATTAATATAAGACCCAGTATTTTATATCATATTATATATTATATATTATACATTATATTACATTATATTATATTCCATTACATTACATTATATAAGACCCGGTCTTGTATTATAGTAAAATTAAGACCGGGTCTTATATTAATTTTTGCTCCAAAAGACGCATTAGAGCTGACTGTTCGGCTAGGTCTTATTTTCGGGGAAACATGGTAGTTTTTTTCCTTCATTCACCATTTTTAATTGAAACTGCATTGAATTATTAATGTCAGCAGCAATGATAATGCTGAGAGGATATGAAAGATAATCCACCTATTAAATGTTTAATCTTCACTCTTTTGTTAATTCCACAAAAGCTATCTTCCTCAATCCAAGATATTACAAAAAGCACTGGATTTACATATGGAGGGTACTGAAAATGAGACTTTCTTTAATACCAACCGAATAAATACTGTGCTATTTTTGACTCAGAAATGTATGATACTGTCATCTGTCTACTAAAAGTAAGTAGGAGAATGGTTACCTCTAAGACTTAAAGGATGAATTTGGGATCCTATTCCTTAAGGACTAATCCTGAGATTCAAGGAACTGGGTCAAACAGCACCTCAACAGATTCAAGATACACACAGCAAACCAGCATAAGTGGTTAAATAAAATATGCAAAATGGGAAAGCTTAAAACTAAGGCTTGGGGAGGACGAGCGGCTCAGTCGGTTAGAATGCAAGCTCTGGGCAACAGGGCTGCCGGTTTGATTCCCACATGGGCCAGTGAGCTGCACCCTCTGCAGCTAGAATGAAGACAAGGAGCTTCAGCTGAGCTGTCGCCGAGCTTCCGGGCGCCTGGATGGCTCAGTTGGTTGGAGCGCATGCTCTCAACCACAAGGTTGCCGGTTCGACTCCTGCAAGGGATGGCGGGCTGCATCCCCTGCAACTAAGATTGAACAACAGCGACTGGACTTGGAGCTGATCTGTACCCTCCATAACTAAGATTGAAAGGATAACAACTTGACTTGGAGCTGATGGGTCCTGGGGAAAAAACACTGTTCCCCAATAAAGTCCCGGAAATACACATTGTTCCCCAATAAAGTCCTGCTTCCCTTCCTCAATAAAAATCTTTAAAAAAAAAAATAATAAAAGTTTAAGGATTACTCAAAAAGGAAATCAAAGTCCAAGGTTACTTTTTTGAATGAAGTTACTTTTTTTAATGAAGATACTTAAGAATAGTTAAAATAATGTCCCACATGAGTCTTGATGGGAGGGAGAATAAGTAAAACAACTACTCTCAAGACCTTGGCACCTATTAGGATTAGAGAAAATCTCAGCTACTTTTACTAAAAAAGCTGCACATACCTACTCTATACATGAGCTGTTACTGTGGCAACTTACAATAATAATACCAAGAACTGTAGTGAAACAAAATAAATCGTCTTTCTGTAGATAAAAGGTTTGAAGAACACTTTCCCCAGTCTCTATAAAATAAATATCAAGTAGAGCAAGTCTCCTGTGTACTTTTCCCCGTTTTTTGTGTCTTACTTTTTCCTAAGATAGGTCATATACAAAAGTCTTTAAAAAACATCACAAAAGAAAGAATGGATAACATATGTAGTACTTCTTATGGCTTATGTGCCCTAACGTGTATGAACATCATATAAAAGCTAACCTACGTAGAATCATATTTCATACGCCAATTTAAAAATCTATTGTTTCATGAATTAGGCTTGTGCATCACAGTTTTGAATGTCCACATTTATATATTCTTTCGATCAACATTATGAAAATACAATATTGGGGCAAAGTCTACCCCAGATCAAAAATAAAGGGAACCAATACTTACAGAAAAATGACCTTTGATCTTGGCGTCAACAACATGATCTAAAAGTACTTAAAAAACCAACCTTTAATGCCCAACACACACACCAACCCCCATATTACAATTATATGTGGAAATAACAGTTTACCTTTTTAATTCAGAAAGCCTGGACTCAATAGTTTCTTGTTTTATTTGAACCTTTTGAGCACTGCTTATAATTTTTGTTAAATCTTCCTGACGAATTTTATTTTCTTCCGGTTTTGAAGATGAAACCTTTCAAAAAGCAAATTTAGGAAATAAATATTAAATACCATGATTGCAATTCAAAGCTTTCCTATATTAAGAGGTTTTTGTAGCCTGTGCAGGAAGTGAGATCTAGTTCCAAAAAAACCAGAATAGGATTCTAGGGAAAGAATAAACTTCACATCTCAAAGAGACAAGATAAGAAATAATTAGTCTATTTAAAAAAAAAGTGGAGAAGTTTCTACAAGCAGGAACACCTTAGGGGCATTTTTTTTTTTTTCACTTCCAAACTCCCTGTAATTTCCCCAAGTCTCTTTATGATCACATTCCACATTTAATTAAATTTATGCAATAACAGCTTCATGCTTGGGCATTTTCTTTCATGGTTCACTACCTTTTAATACTCCCCATCCCCTTTTGTGGATTTGGTAAAAAATATCTTATTTCAGCAAAAGATTCATTCAACAACTGTATTATTAAATGCCTGCTATATGCAAGGGACTTATTCTAGGCATTGGATATTCAGCAGTGAACTATAAAAATAGCCCGCCAGGGAGCTTTACATTCTAGCAGGAGCTTACATTTTTAACGCTAAAGTAAAAGGAGTAAGCTACCCCAATATGAATAACTCCTCACCCTCATTCAGAGTGCAAACATTTTCCTTTCCTTTAGAAGGTGTCTGAGACCTCGGTGTAGTTCAGGACCAGGAAAAATAAAGTAGCGGAAGTAATTAAAACTTTATTAATCTAAGTCAGCCCAACAAGAAACACCAGTGTATTTCTGTACATTCTTAATTTCAACAACTGAAACATAAGTTTTGGCCAAGTACACTACACAGCAATGCCCTAATTAAATAATGGTAACAATAGCCCACCTTCCTTTTAATGTTCTCCAACAAGTCATCCTGGCCTTGTTTGAAGTAAGGATGCTGAAATTCAACAGGACCATCCCGTTCCTGCTTTACAATTCCAGAGTCAATATGTACTACTTTACGGAAACCATCTGAAAAAGATGCAAAATTCAGATGACTAAAACAGAAAAGAGTAAAAAAATAATGGTGCTCCTATGGAGTATATTTTCCTCTTTATCATCCTCATGGGAAAACAAAAATGGTTTAATCAGTGGCTGATGACAGTAGTCCAAACAAACTGCTGTTCATACTCACACATATTCAGTTGCCTCACAAAGCTTGCCATGTTATTGTGCTTGAAGTATTTGGGAAGAATTTCTTTTGCAAATCTTTGTTCATCCAAAACCAGAAAACTTTGGCCATTCTGAAAAAAAATTAAAAAGTCAATTAGTTAAGATCCTCTGACACTAGATGATACATATGAACTCTCAAGCTGGGTTATCCTTTCACAATATCTACAGACAAATATTTTATCCCTGTTCATGGCAACATAAACTCCAATTAAGTGCCAAACTGCAATTAAATGTCAACCTGCAATTAAGCTTTTTGATGTCAACTTCAAAAGCTTAGGAGGTGTGTCTCATATCAAAAGCTGCATCATACACTATGGGGAAATATTAGAAGAATTTCCATTAAATCAGAAATAAGAAAAATACTATATGTAGCCAGCATAATTAATAGTTCTAAAGCCAGTGCAATTAGACAGAAATAAGATAAAATTTGGCAGGAAGAAGTATTTTAGCATTATTTGCAACAGACATAATTATATCTCTGTACAATCAATTGAAAAACTGTTAAGAGAATTCAGTAAGACATTTGGTTATTAATTAAGTCACTAATTGCTCCTCCATACAAAAACTAATTTGAAACTTACTACAAAAATACAGTAATCAAAACAGCATGGTACTTGCATAAAGACAGACCAATAGAACAGAATAGAGAGCCCAGAAATAAACTCGCACATATACAGTCCAAGGAATTTTTATAAGAGTGCCAAGACCATAAATGAGGAAGACAGTCTTTTCCACAAATGATGCTTGAAATTGAATACTAACATACAAAAGGACAATGTTGAACCCTTACCTTACACAATATACAAAAATTAATTCAAAATGGATCAAAGAGCTCAAATTATTAAAAATTTAGAAGAAAACATAAGGGGGAAAAGCTTCAAGATACTGGATTTGGCAATGATTTCTTAGATAACAACCAAAGCACAAGCAACAAAAGCAAAAACAGACAAAGGGGCTACTTCAAACTTAAAAACAACTTTTGTGGGGCCAGCCCAGTGGCTCAGGTGGCTGGAGCGCGGTGTCCCTAACACCGAGGTCACCGGCTCGATTCCCACATGGGCCAGTCAGCTGTTCCCTCTAAGCTAAGATTGTGAACAACAGCTCTCCCTGGAGCTGGGCTGCCGTGCGCAGCCAGAGGTTGATGTGAGCTTCCATGAGCTGCCGCCAGCTGCTATGTGCTGCTGTGGGCTACCGTGTGCGACCAATGACCCCCTGCCTCAGCCGGGGGGGGTCAGGGGGGGCAAGGCTCATAATACCAGCATGGGCCAGGGAGCTGTGTCCTACACAACTAGACTGAGAAACAACAGCTTGAACTGGAGTGGGGGGAGGGGAGGTGGAAGAAGGGGGGAAAAACAAAAATTTGTGCAAAGAACACTAACAATACAATGAAAAGACAAATCATGGAATCAGAGAAAATATGCTCAAATTGTATTCATCTAACAAGGAGTTACTATCCATAATATATAAAGAATCCCTACAATTCAACAACAAAAAACAAACAACCTAATTAGAAATGGGCAAAGGACGTGAATGCACATTTTTCCAAAGGAGATACACAAATGGCCAACAAACATATGAAAAGATGCCTAACATCACTATTTATTAGGGAAATGAAAACCAACACCAAGAGATAACCATTTCACAGGATGGTCATTAACACACACACACACAGTGAGAGAAAGAAAAAACACAAAACAAAACAAATGTTGACAACGATGCAGAGAAACTGGAACCCCTGTGCACTGCTGGTTGAAATGCATAGTAGTGCAGCTGCAGGGGAAAACAGTATGGTAGTTCCTCATAAAATTAAACACAGAATTACCATGTAATCCTGTAATTCATTTTTATGTATATACACAAAACATTATGACAAAAGGTTAACTGCATTAATAAAAAAATTCTAACAAATGGAAAACTCAATGTGAATTTTAGGGATACCCAGTCTCAATCATTATTGAACATACAGCGAAACAAATAATGAGTTTTACTTATTACATTGGTGAAATGTAAAGAGTTTGATAGTAACTAGTGTTGGTTATTAGGTAATAACTTAAAATTAAAAATGCATAGTTTTTATTACCTTAAAAAGGCTTTTCCCTCTACTCTCTTATCTTCCCACCCCATTTATCTTCTCCTTCACTGAAAAATTTGACAAATATATTAAAACCCCCTTCTCCAATTTAGGACCATCTGCTAACTTTCACTAAAAGTTGGTTTGTTTCCCTCACACTACTAAAACCAGTAGTGTCAAATTCCAAATTAATGTCCTCTTTTCAGTCCTGATCTTCCTATATCTCTCAGTGTCATTTCATTTGGCATTACTTGACAATCCCTTTTTTAAATGCTCTACTCTTGGTTTTGAAACCACACTCTATTGGCTCTCGATCTCTCATATTTCCTTTTAATTGCCTTCTACCTACTACCAAGAGGTGGTGTTTTTTTAGGTTTCTATCCTTGATCATGGCACTTTTTACACTCTTTCCTTGGGCAATCTGATCCACACTAGTGTGTACAATTATTGACTATTATGTATGATGATTGTCACATCTACACCTCTGCCCATCTCAAATTTCACACCTGAGTTTCCAATTGTCAACATATTTACACAATGTTCTTTAACTCACTATGTTCTCAACCTATTGTCTATTTCAAACCTATCTTCCCACTCCCCCAAAGTCAACTTTTTCCTGTATTCTCCATCTGGCATGCCTCTCTCCCCTGTAAGTTACCCAATTAAGTTTGACATTAACAACAAAACGTAAATTAAAAACTCTCAATTTTAACAGCTATGAACTAAAGGGGGAAATATTAAAAACGTTCCCTTTAAAAATAAGGAAAAGGAATCCCATGATCACTGTTTCTATCTGACCCTCCTACTGAGGTCTTATGCACTGCAAAAAAATAAAACAAATTAAAGGTAAAAGGTTCTGAAAAAAAAAACAGAAGTGTCATTTACAGATGCTATGGATGTACCCTTAAGAGAACCCAAATCAGTAAAATGAGCTCACTGATTTATGATTGATATACAAATGTTACCTGTATTTCTAATTACCAGCAATAACTGTTGATTATTACCAGCAATAAATGTATTTTAACTAAAGGACACCACTTACATCTATAACTTACCTAGGAAGAAATCTAACAAAGGTGTGCAAGACCTAATTGCAAAAAATTATAAAACTTTATTAAATAAAAATGAATTTAGAAACATGCCTTGTTCATGGGAATACTCAGTATTGTAAAGATATCCATTTTCCGTAATCTTATTTATAGTTTCAATGCAATTCCAATAAAAATCCCAATAGTTTCCCACCCCTGCAATGGAACTTGATTTTGAAACATGTATGGAAGAGCAAAGACCAATAGTCAAAGTACTCCTGAAAAATAAGTTGCCCTCCAAAAAGCAAGATTTTTTTATATAAAGCTACAGTAATTGAGACATGTGATTTGTAATTGTCCAATGAAAAGAACAGAGAACACAGAAACAAAACCGCAATATCTACATAAAATTTTGCTATAAAACAGTGGTAGCAACACATATCACTGGGGAAAGAAGGAACTATTCAATAAGGAGCTAGGACAACCAAATATATTAAAAATAATGAAACTGGATCCCTCATACCACACAAAAATCGATTTCAATGAATTAAAGACTTAAGATGTGAAATGCAAACCTCTAAACCTTTCAGAAGACGAGAAATGGAAAAGTATTTTTCTCGTCTTGAGGTAGGTAAAGGAAAATATCCTGAAGAAAAAGCATGAACCACAAAAAAAGACTGATATATTAAATTATACTAAAATTAAGAACTACTTGTTAAAAGTAAAAAGGCACAAACTGAGAGAAGGTATAGGCAGCACATATATCCAAAAATGAATATACAGAATATACAAGGACTTCCTATACATACTAAAAGATAAGTCAAACATTTCATAGAATAGGAAACACAAATGGCCAATACAAAAAGACAAAGAAACATAAACTCAGACACAGACAACAATTTGGTGGTTACCAGAAGGTAAAGGGAGGGGGAGATGGTAGAAAAGGGTAAAGGGAGCCAAATATATGGTGATGGAAGGAGAACTGATTCTGGGGTGGTGAGCACACAACGTGATATACAGATAATGTATTATAGAAATGCACGCTTGAAACCTACATAATTTTACTAACCATTCTCACTCCAATAAAGTCAATTTTTTTAAAAAAGTTTTGAACTTATCAGTACTTGGGGAATTATAAATTAAGACCTCATTGAGGTAACACTTTACATCCATTAGATTGGCAAAAATTAGGAAGCATAGTATCAAGTTTTGAAGATGTGGCTTAATGGAAAATCTCATGCATGGCTAAAAGGAGTATTAACTGGTTTGATCTCTTTGGAAAATAATTTGAACTACCTTGAGGTTGAACATTTCATACTCTATTTTCCAGCCAATTCTACTCTTCAATGTAGGCATATATACCTTAGAAAAAATTTTGCTTACATACACCAGGAAAGATATATAACAACATTCATAACTGCATTTGACAGTTAATCATCTTTCTTGAACCATTTTCTTCTAGTAACTTCTATGACCTCAGTTCCTATTTTTCCTCCTCTTTCACTATTCCTTCTCAATCTCTTTTGCTGGATTTTTCTCATCCTTATGCCCTCTAAACATTGGAATACCCTATCTTTCAGTTCCTTCTATCTTCATTTGTCTTCTTGGATGATATCACCTAGTCCCACGGCTTTAATACTCACAAGCTCAAAACTTCACTGTGAACGTCAGTCTCATATCCAAACATCCTATTCAACATTTCCATTTGAATATCTTGGACTGTAGAAGTCATTCAGGCTGTTCAGAAATATTCTTCTTCCTAGCACTGCACTTCCCCACCTCTTTTGAAATTAGGTGTGGCCATATGACTAAGTGTGATCAATTAAAATGGAAGCAAAATGAACTACTACTAGTAGTGATCCATTTGTAATCTCAAAATTAGTATGGCCAAACAGAATCCCCACCTGCATTTCTCAAAATATTCCCGTCTTAGCAAATGGTATCCTTCATCCTGTTGCTCAGGCCAAATCTGAGTCGATCTTAATGCTTCTCTGTCTCTCCTCCATCTCCAGCCAATTTATCAGTAAGTTCTGCAGCTTTGCCATCAAAGTATCAAATCCAACCATTCCTCACCACTTCCATTGCTACTACCCTAGTCTCAGCCACAGTATTTTCAGTATCAGCGGGAAACTGGTAAGTCTTCTAACTAGTTCTTTCATTCTCAATCTCCTTATCACAGCCCTAAGGCCCTATACCATCTGCTCCTGTCTACCTCTCTGACCTCACTCTCACCTTTTCTCAGGATACTCTAACCACATGGGCCTTCTCCAATCACATGAATGTGCCATGTTCAAGGCCTTTATATTTGCCATTCCCCTTTGGTCTATCTGAGAAGTTCAAAACGATACCAGAACATTGGGAAGTCAAAGGGTCTACGGCATAAATTCATCCCAAACAGTTAGAGAACACTGGACAATTTCTGTTTTTGCTCTCTTTCCCTCCTATTTCCTGATTCGTCTGCTGATTTGAGAGGGATAGAGAAGTAGAGAATGCCACAAGGCACAAAAATGTGGATATGAGGCCTTTATGCAAATTACTTTGTCTTCTCAAGAAATCTGAAGAACAGAGACAAAGGTACAGTGTTTTCCCCGAAAACAAGACTGGGTCTTATAGTAATATTTGCTCCAAAAGACGCATTAGGGCTTATGTTCAAGGGATGTCATCCTGAAAATCATGCGAGGGCTTATTTTTCGGTTAGGTCTTATTTTCAGGGAAACACTGTAGTAATACTGGCCAAACAATGACCTCCCAGTTTTCTCCTTATTTTACACTGCTTCACTTCAACATACATAAGTATCAAATATCAGTAACAGTAAAGGCTGTTCCTCACTATCAATGGCAAGAACTTCCATTTAACTTCCATAACCTCGTCCCTGAATATCAAGTTTCCCAGTTGCTTCCAAGCTAAACCTGTCTTCTGTTTCGGACTCTGTGACAATTGAAACAGCTTTAGGTTGTCCAACAGTACTATCTCTGTCCTTGATTTGGCAATAGATTGCCTACCAGAACCAAAATAGTTACATAAAATTTTGAAGTTACAGGAAATGTAAAACAAAAAAAAAGAAAAGTAAAAAGAAACTTCCCTGGGGAGAATAGGGGGGAAAAAATGTACAATATGTTTTAGAGATACTCTGGCTCTAAGGTCATTTCTATTATTTGAAACAATAACACACTCAGTACAATTTTGATCACTTGGAATATATTTCTATATTTGATGATGACAAAGGGGGTTTTATTTCACTTTTCATTTTTGTCATATAACAAGTTTCAAAGAAAACTAAAGTTATTTACGTCTTTAGGAATATTAAGCCAAGCTTTTCAAACTGCAGTTGGTAAGAGTTTTCTCCCCTTGCCTTACACTCAAGCTAGGGGAGTAAATTATTTTTCAAGTAAAAAAGTATACATATATTGCATACAGTATTGCCTGGTTTCCAAAACATCTGCCGCTTCTAAAAGGTCTTAATATGATTTTCACTTAGAAAGTATAAGTGCTAAATTACCTCAACAAAATTTCAGCAAGACCAGTTTGAAGGAAACCAGAAACCGCCACAAATAGCAAACTTTAAAGGATCAGCGTAACTTATTTTGTTTTTTTCCATCTAACATCGTTTAACTAAAGTTTTACCTTTCATTGTTAACACTGCTTCTGGAAAAATCTCTGGGTAAGAGAGACAGCTTCCCTAAGCCACTAAACAGCCCTAGACAACATTAATCCAGAACTGTCCACTGACTTGTGGAGGGGTAACATTTTGGTAACTAAATATTGTGCCAACCTATATTAAGTGTAGTGATGTTGGTGGACAACTGATCTAGGTCAGAAATCTGTTAGGTTTCCATCTCCAATAATGGCTAGCTTTGTAATTATTAAAACTCATCTGGCCTGTCTAAGCCTCAAATTCTCACCTATATAACGATGAAGCTAAACTAAGATGATCTGTAAGACTCTTTTCAAACATAAGTCTATCTTTATTATGCCTACCACTCTTCCATTACATATTTCAAGGATTTTACTGATTCATCAAACATTTATTAAGTACCTACTGTGTCCCTGGCATAGATACTGTTCCTGTTCTCACTTATATTTTAAATGTCCCGTTATGTATTAGAAAATGTGTAGTTAAGCTTCAACTTAATGGGATAAATAAAGAAAGACTTTTTAAGTGGTTTATTTGGCTTAGAATTCATTACGTATTTATGTATTAGTTTGAAACTCTCCATGTTTGATACTGCCCATAAGAATGTTATTAAAATATTTTGACTAATGAGAATTCATCAGACCTGACACCAACATAATACCCTTTAGTTAAAACCAATTACCAATATACTTAGTTACCATTTCTAGGCAATAAAAACAAAAAGGCCCATGCAAGCCAAAATGGTATAAAAGTCAGCTTGGGTGGGGGGGTACTCTCAGTACGATCTCCAACAGGAATACAAGACTGAGTAACAGCAGTCTGTGCTGATCCACCCTTGTCAACTTTTAATCCTTCTGACTGATGAGAAGCATGAGACATCTGTTTATTTTTAAGCATATGCGGATGGCTGCCTTCCCTATTTTCACCTTTGTAAAACTGTACAGAATTCATCAAATGCTTAATGTACACCATCCAGCTGATACCAACCTTCAAGAAAATTAAGTCCTAGAAGATAAAAAATGAACAAATGACAGTAATGTAAGACATAATATGGTGTTATAGTAGTCAAAACTTCATATACTCAATATAGTGCTCCCTGTTAAGACAAAAGTAAATAATAAAACTGAGAGTTCTTGTAACAGGAAAGGAACAGAAAAGAAATGGAGAAAGAAGGAAGATAACATTTACTCAAGATTTAACAGGTGCCAGACACTGTGCAGGTAGGTTTTTCTTATTCTTTTCCAAACCTTTTAACAAGAAAATATCCCAAACAGATCAGATGATGGTCTACCACAGGAGAAATCCACTCCCCTTCACAAAATGATTCCAAAAGCCTAAGAGTGCATTCTAACACAAATGCACTGTTTATGCAACAACAATCATTCCGCTCAGAATTTTAATATTTCGAAGTAGATGGGGTCTTAGATCATCTAGGCAACCCAATCATCTCATGGGTGATGAAACTTAGGCCAGACAAGAGAAGAGCTTATCCTGGTTTAGTGGCAGTGGGGATCAAACTAATAATCATGGCATCCATATACCTCTGCGGGCAACTGTTCCTGTGAAATTTAGTGATTCATTTTAGCTCCTCGCTAAGTTACTGAACACCTGTCTATTAACAGTTTTATTAAATTAATCTTAAAAATCCATTTATACAAATGGCTCAGAATCTCCAAAGAATAATGTACCATTTTCTACAATTTTAAAACCTACTGATAAGCAGTAACCTGCATTTGAACGTTTGCCTACTTCTCTGCTTGCCTCAGAAAGATCTCAGATGCAAAGAGGTGTGGGTGGGTGAGTGTGTGTGTGTGAGTGAGTGTGTGTTTAGTGACGATAATCGGGTCGTTGAGGGAGATTTCCTCTGTTAAACCCCGGCTTTGAAGATCCCGGCCCAGGGCTGCCTGTGCCCTCAGCAATTCGTAAACCGCGAGTCGGGCAGGAGGACGAAGGATGAGTGTGCAGTAACGTGGCTCCCGCGCCCTCGGCTCGACCGTCGCCCTCGCTCCGCCCGGCGGGTTCCGAACGCCGAACGAGCCGGACCGTTACGGGGCCTCCCGGACCGCGGCGCTCCGGGCGGGCCGCCCCTCCCCCACCGCGGCCTGGGCGAGCGGCGCCGGCCGGGACCCCCGCGGCTCCTCGCAGTTCCCTGCGTGAACAATACAAGGGGTTCTCCGCGACTCCGAATGCCGAGGACCGCGCCGCACCGCCACCCCATGGGCCTCGCACAGGGTGTCGAGCCACAGGCCGCAAGACACAACGCTACAGGAGAAAGCAAGAGACGCGGCGACAAGCCAGGGGGTTCGGAGGCCGCCGTACCCTGACCCGTACCTGGCTCCAGGTGATGAACTCGTTGGTGTGGGTTTCCTCCACAAGCGTCCAGAGCTTGCTGAGGAAAGCTGGCACGTTCGAACTCTGCTTCATTGTTAACGAGGCGCAGGGATTCCAAATTCTATAGCCGAACGCGGCGGTAGCGGCGGCGGCTGCAGCTGCTCCGGGAGAACGCCCACAACGCAGGCGCAGCGGTTCCCGGGCCCGCCCCCCAACCTCGCCAGGCGCTCCGCGAGGCGGGGAAGCCCCGAGGCCGCGCGTGATAGACAAGTCTCCGCGTTCGCCTGTGCTCACTGGTCCCGCGCGGGTCTCGTTCCCGGCCAATCCCGGGCGCCGACCCAGGACAGAGATAAGCGATTGGATGCTGCGGACGTGAAGGGGGTGGGAGCAGAACGGGGCGCTGCCTTCTCATTCGCCTTTTATACAAGAGCCTTCACTGTAGCGGACTTTTGGCCTAGGTTACTGTGTTTGGTTGTTTCACGTGGAAACAGTTTTGGGTTCCTGGGCTGTGGCTGAGAGTCTACAAAAAGTCCTCACAGGCCTGAGTCATATGTGTGGCGGGCAATGTGTGGTTTGCGCCAGTCAGCAGGAGGGAGTATAGTAATTCAGATGGGGGTGTGGGCTGGGTTTCAAGCATGATGTGCTAGGCCTCACATTGAAACTATCTTAGATATTAGGAAGCTTGACCTTAAATTTTAATTAGAAAATGGGCCCTTTAAAATACGTTTACCAAAAAGAGGAATTTAAATAACTCACTCTTTACTAAGCACGTACTGCTGTGAACCTGGATCTATAATAGGAGCCTTACATGGTGTTTTTAATTCAACAGACATTGAATGCCCATTATATGCTCAGCATAAAAAGAAATAGTCTTACTTACACTATTTTAATCAAGTAAAATAATTGTTCCCATATGAGCTTTACAGAGATATTGTTTGTGGAGACAGTTTGGTTATGGTGGAAAAAAATATTGGACAAGTAGCATATCTTTTAGACCCAGCTTTGAGGACACTTTAGTGGATATTAAATTTAACTGCTAACATGTAATTTAGAGCAATTCCTTAATCTGTCAGTGCCAGTCTTTTCCATTTCCTCATTGGGAATAGGAGTATCTCTCTTTTCACCCATGTAAGGTAATACTAACATAACAGGTGTGCAAATGCTTTGAAACTATAAAGAATTATAACAAGTCAGTGATGATAAAACTATACAAAACTTAACAAAAGATTGGCTTACTGGGAACATGTGAAATAATACATTAAAAAAATAAAATACCATTTCCAATGAGCAATGATTATTGAGTACTGACTTTTATGTTCAGCACTGGTCTGTTTGCTGAAGCAAAATCAGATGTATGGTGGCATACATCTGATAAAGAAACTAATATTTGATGAGCCCTTATATGTGCCCAGGATTTTATATGTATTATCTCATTTAATCCTCACAACAACCCTAGGAAGTAGGACTATTATCACATTTTTCCAATGAAGATTCTAAGGCTCAAAGTGAATTAATTTACCTACATCACAATTAGTAAATGAGAGAGGATACTTTACATCCAGGACTCTAAATGCTGTGCTCTTTCCATTGTATGATGATGGTACCATCTTGAAGCTTAATTTATATTCTAATTCAAGAAACAACATGAACACAATGATCAGCAATCATTAATATTTAAAAACTAAGAACTAAATTTATGGTATAAAACAAGTACTTGAAAAGTTTACAAAAACTTTAAGTGAGTTAAGGTGACTTTTAAGTGAGTTAAGTGAGTTTAAGTGAGTTAAGTGAATTAAGATGGTAAGGGAGGACTTCATGGAGGCTGGGACCTTAAGTTGGGTCTGGAGTACAAATACATTTGGATAGCTTAAAGGAAGACAACAGTGAGCAAAGATGGAGAGATTAACGAGCGTGGTCTGTCTATGAACAGCAGAGTTAAGGAGATAAGATTGGTAGTATATGAGGGAGAAATGTGGCCTCTTTTCATGACATTGTATTATTTCCATCTGAAAAAAGAAAAGGTGTGATTAGATACAAGCAGAAACTCCTCTTTGGACATTCAATCTGTACAGTTATAGGCCTGTGCTTAGTAGAACCCTTTACTTGGTTTAATGCTCTGCTCTCACCATCTCGAAATTCTTAATTTTTGAACAAGAGATCCTGCATTTTCATTTTGCACTGGCCCCTTAGATTATGTAACTGGTGTGCTTCCAGTGTATTAGATCTCATAGACCAATAGTTCTCAAAATTAAGCATGTATCCAAATCACTTGGAGGGGAAAGACTGTCAATATAACAAATGAACAAAAATCACTTATCAGGCAGTATTTGTAAAACTCATAAGGACAACTAAGGAGCTAAGTTATTAACCAGATATCTGGTGTTGGCCCAGCAAATAGATGATGTGTCTAAAATCACATGGCTGAAGTTGGAATTGAAACCATTTTGTCTTTTCTAGTCTGAAACATACGCTTTTTTTCCCTTTACGCCAGCGTGCCTCAAGCTTTAGCCTACACCAGAATCTCCTGGAGGGCTTCTGAAAAAACAGATTGCTGCTTCTCCCCCAACCCCACTCACAGGGTTCAGGCTAAGACTTTGTATTTTTAACAAGTTGCCAGGTGATACAGATGCTGCTGGTCCTGGGCCAACACTTTGAGAACTACTGTTATAGAGAAAAAGTTAGTAAACTAACCTTTCCTTGCAAACGTATACAGACTTTTTGTTACCCTTCGTCTCCTGACAAAATCCAGCCATTTCAGGAATAATTTACACTACTGTATTTTCTTTTTCTATGAACTTAATTCTTAATATTTATTGTAATTAATAAACTGTTTGAAAACTTTATTGACTAGAGACATTCTGAGGGAAGAGAAAATCAACGTTGGCTCATTTGCACTTATTTATAAAACCGAGCAGCAAACAAAACCAAGCTTTTTAATTCACAATTATTTGCCACCCACAATATCCCACAAATGTCAGAAGAAACAAATTTGAGCTAGTGTCAACAATTTTGAAATGTTTACAATATTAAAGGATACAAATGTCACTTTCTTAAAGTGAGTGGCCTCCTTCTGACTCCAAATAAAAATGTTGGAATATTTCCATGGCTCATTTGTAGCCTGCAGTGTAAGATTTAGAAAATTTAGAATAACATTAGAAAATATGAGTGACCCAGGCTTTGCCTAGGGAATAGAAAAGCATATTGTGGAGCACTTTGATGATTCAAAGCATCTGATTCAGACTGTACAAATTCTGTCTAACCAATTATGCAAAATTAGTTTGAATCAGCAGTAGAAACAGAACTTTTAAAGATTATTTTCAAGGATAACATTACTCAACTGTACTGAGGTTTCCACGTACATTCCTATCTGGACAAAGTGTTATTTTGTTCAATTTTGGAATGACCTAGGAAACGTGAGGCAAATCACTTGACACCTCCAAAGTAGGATCCCTCTGTATAAATGAAGTGAAAATACCTGCTATACTCACTTCACAGAGTGGTTTTGAGGTTCAGATGAATTGCTTCTTCCTCCAGTCCATCCTCACAATCTTTACAGGTATCTTTTAAAACACAAATCTGAAAAGGTCACTTCCTGACTTAAAACCATTTAGTGATTTCCCATAATTTTCAGGATAAATCCAAACCCCTTGAGGTTGCATAAAAGACCTTCTATGATCTGATGCTACCTACCATTCCAGTCACTGACCACAACGCTTCACAAACACAGTACCCTTAGCCAAACCTAATTGCATGTAGTTACCTTACTGGCCATGTTCTTTCATACTTCTAAATATTTCTGCAAGCTGTTGCCTCTGCCTGGAGAGCATTTCTTCCCCATTATCCTGTGAGTTCCTCCTTAACCTTCAAGGTCAAGTACAATTCCATATATATAAGTCGTCTTTTTTGTGACACTTTCACTGGAGACATTTATTACAGCCCTTATTGCATCATTTGTAATTATTGACTTTCATGTGTTTTTTTTTTCATATTAGACTATGAAACTCTACATAAGACTATGTCATATTTACATTTATTCTGACCTACAATGGCTATCACAGTGCCTGGTACACATTAGCCTCTCAATAAATATTTGTTGAATTAATCAACGAATACACGATCTTGAGGGCTAACCATCCATTTAGTCTTCCATGAGCATCAAATGTGGATTAGTTGTTTCTCCCATATGCTCCCATAGCATGTGGAATTTGACCTTCATGGTATTTGCCACACTGCTATTGCTCATTTACTTCTCGGAATCCCTCATTAGCCTGACAGATTGTGCTTGCAGCATTCACTCTTGTATCCTTAGCAGTAAACACAATGCTAATAAATAATACAGGAATGGCTTAATAAGTATATGTTGAACGAATAGTTTTAGTTTTTGAAGCCCTTTGGGTAAAATGTCCTCTATCTAGTAAGGAAACTCCTTACAATTTATTAAGTCTCAGTTCATATATACTTTTTAGGTAATAAGAGAAGAAAATGAAGACAAGGAGAGCTTAAGCATAGCTTAACTGAGAGGCAAGTGATTGAGGAGCTATCAGTGGAGCAAATGTAAGAATCCTGGAAATGCCAGACATTAATGGAATGTCATATAGTTCCAGGCTTGAGGTCCTTTGAAACAAACAACTCTTAGGTGACAGTGGCCAAATGCTTAAAGACCCCCTAGTTAGGCGTTTGAATAAATAGAGTGCTAGAAGACTGTGAAAGTTAATTTCTTAAAATTTTCAAGAAGGTCAAAGAAGAACTTACTTTTTTCTAGGGCTACAACTTGGGTGCAAAAGGCACTCACTGGAGGAGCTTTTAAATTAGAAAATGTGTTAGCACTACTTGTACCAGACTTGCTCTGGGACTGCTTTACATGACTCTTCCACTGTGTGACCAATTTGCTACAATCCAGCAAGTCACCAAACAAGAATGGCAAAGTAGTCCAGGTTTGCACAACACTTGCCTGTTTTAGTACTGAAAGTCTTCTGACCCAGGTACTACCTCAGCCCGGGCAAGCCAGAATGACGGGTCACCCTCACTCCAGCCTCTTCCAGTTATTTATATTGGACAGGACGCAGGGAATCATCAAGCTAAGCCAGGTAACCCTATGGCAGCTAGTACACATGAGGGATCTAAAACTTGAACGCAGCTCTTAGTTTTTCTGGAAGCAGGGCGGAAATACTCTTTCATAGGTACTCCAACAGCCAGCTGATAAATAGAAGGAATCTGTGTACCCCACAAATCAAGATTTTGGTAGAGGACCAGACCCATGCAGAGAGACGTTGATGAGAAAGAAAACTCGAGGCTAGAAAACTTAAAAAGCTTGGATGCATTAGACAAATGTAGTAGATTGGTGATTTGGCCTGTGATATACTTGTAAGCTTTCCACTATTTCCACTAAAATGGCATCACGTTAGGGCTCCAGTTTTCATTCTCCTGAGATTGGTCTTGTTCGAAATGGAGGTGGTAGCCAAGATAGATGGTGTTTGGACCTCTTCTTTTTATATAGTGAGGTAAAATGATTTATTTTATTCAAATAATTTGATGGTGAAGATCTGAGCCTCCTCAAAGAGTAAATGAACTGGGTCATATAGTTTGAGTATTGAAGTCTACCCATACCTTAAATATAAAATTAAATGGTAGAAGTCCACTTCACTGAGGAGGCAGCCACTGTCAGGTGTGTGCCATGTTCTGAGAGGTATGTAGGGAGAGGTGGCAATGATTAGAACCCTTACGACCTCTTTAAACTTTAGCCAAGTACTGTGAGCAGCATTCAGGGACCAGCTGAAAAGGGAGATGTCCTTTCTAGCTTGAGCACACAGTGCCTCTCGATACAGCAGAGATCAAATAGAGGCTTCTTATGATAGAATTGAATGACTTCTACCTTTCAGAGAAAAGTCTGGCATTGTTTGAATCAAGGATTTGCGAGAACACATGAAAGAACTGCTAATTCTTGATTTAGAAAGCCCTTGTATATGGTGATTGTAGCATTTACTATAATCTACTTTTAAATGCTGCTATCTAAACAATGGTATGTAGTGTGATAGTTCATTGTAATTTACGCCCTACAGGCAGTTAGTTAACATTTGAAATACCTGATTAGGAACGCGGTCTCCAGCAGTGGTTACTTAGCAGTTGAAAGACTAATCAAAAGCCTACTCTATGAAGGCTTTATCTTAATTTTTTTTTTTTTAACAATCCTAGAGGTTTTGTTATTAGCATAATGGAAGTGGAAATGATTTTTCCTTACTGAAATGAATGAAGTTAAGCGTATGTGTATTGTGTAGACACTTGTTGGCTTTCCCCACTCTTCACTATACTGGGCAGCAAGATATCTTGACACAGTAGCCTATGCCCTTCTGTAGGTGCCTAACCTTAGAATTCTTAGGTCTTTTATTCGAAACACTTTCCAGGGAGTCGGAAGATTTGGGTAACTTAGGTCAAAAGTAAAAATGGAGGCCCACATACCTATTCTAAAGATCACAAATAAGGTTGCCAAGCTGTTAAACAGAATATGCTGTATTTTCCTACTTTGACAAATGCATCTTCATAATAACAAATTTGAAAGACATGTTAAAAGCTGTAGTTTTTATAAGACACACTAAGTTGGCAAAATATCCAAGAAGGTCAAATTTAATTATTGTCTGATGTTGTGTTGATTGGGAAGTGGTGTTGTAGATGACTAATAAAGACATATATAATTCAGAAATCATGTTTATTCTATAACATTTTTCCTTTCTTTTATTTCAGCAAATCATTAGATTGTCATCAAGATTTTCACATAATCTGTGTCCTATCGATGATAATAATCAAAGTATTAAAAATGTAATTGTATTTAAAGCACAATTGTATTTAAAATCTAAATTAAATACATTTTATAAAACATTTAAAATAAATGTAGAAACTTGAAAAAGTACAGTTATATGCATATGTTTAAGTTATAAATTATTCAGAATCATGTAATAAAATTTAAAATTAAACATACATTATAATTAACTTTAAATGCTTCCAGCTTTTGGCTACTATGAATAATGCTGCTATGAACATTGTTGTATACACTACATAATTGTACGCATTTTGCTTTCCTCAATTGACAATGCATAGTGGAAATTCTCTCAAGTCAACTGGCATAACTATAATTTCCGCATTTTAATGACTCCATGATCTGTGTGCAGCACAATATATTTAGCCATTCTGCTACAGGTGGGCATCCGCTTTGTATCAAGGCTTTTATTTATTTTTTCACGCTAAAAGATGTTGCAAAAAAAAAAATCTTTAAACATAAGTCTTTAATTACAGGTGCTTTTATTTCTCCAGATTAGAGAATTAAGATTTTCATATGTAATTTGCATGGTAAATTTATACTTTGTACTGGTATATAAAAAGAAACTCCTGCCAATTAAAAAGCCCCACATCTGAGCTAACAGAACACTATTGTATATGTACCCAATACTGTGATGCTCCCAGCAACCAGGAATGTCAACATTATACTTCTATGGCAATAGCGAGTGTGGAAGCTTGATAGAGAAGAATTTAATACTTGGTGCTCAGGGGAGTTTTAACTATAAGAAATCCAAAGAGATCTTTTATTCTTTTATATTTTCATAACACATTAATGCAAAGCCAAGAAACTGTAGATTTTATCATATGTGACATTGAGGGTCTGGGTGGCTGAAGATATATTCCATGTTGCTTCTGGCTCCATTTAGTTTTGGTGTGCTTTTCACTGGATTAAATTTATAATTGTCAGTAATTATGTCCTCTAGTCCTATTCAGCTGTGTGAAAAGAGCAGAGAAAAGGAACTAGCGTTAGAGAGAGATTAATTGAAATTGAGGCATTTTCATTCTCAGGAAGTTTGATTACATTCTCATAGATGTACAGCCAGTATGATATATATTTAGTGTTTTGGTTTGGAACTTTTTCACTTTAAAACCCATGTCTTCCCACCACTTTCTTTAGGATTTGCTCTCCGAGGACCCTAAAGGAACCTGAACTATACCTGGCATCCCAAGTCTTATAGCTGATGTATCTGGAGTGAGCACATGGCATTCCCAATCCACAGTGGTAGCCTTTTCTTTTGACTCTCTTTTCTCCTGTGAACCTATAACTGGGATTCAGTTACAGTTTTCTGATTTGCACTCCAATTTCCATGCTAATTCCAATTCCCACTCCAATGCCCTGCCTCAAATACCCACTTGGTTGGGCTGCTCCCTTAGCCCTTCGTCAGAGTTGGCCACAGGCTGGCCAAGAACTTTAGAGGCCAATTAATAAGATTCTATTACAATAAGTATAAGAAAATGCAGTAAAGTTGTGCTTTTTCCATGATGACTTCTTTGATTCTTTTTGAAGATATGAAAATCTGCCATAAACAACAACAACAAAACAAAGAAATATAAACAAAAACATGTTTTGGGTCTCCTGCTTTGCCTAGTTCTTAAATAGGTAATTAAGTGCTCCAGTCCCGCGTCTTGCTTCAACATTCAGATATTGATGTTAGGTGTTATGGGCTGGATTGTGTACCCCCGAACCATCCCACATTCATATGTTGAAAATCTAACCCATAGGACCTCTCAGCATATGACTGTTTGGACATAGGAACCTTAAAGAGGTAATGAGATCAGATGGGTGGGCCCTAATCCAATATGACTGGTGTCCTTACAAGAAGTGGTTAGGGCCCAGACAATGCACAGACTGAGGAGTAAGCATGTGAGGACACAGCAAGAAGACAGCAATTTGCAATCCAAAGAGAGAGGCAGCAGAAGAAACCAAACCTGCTGACACATCGATCTTCAACTTCTGGCCTCCAGAATGGTGAGAAAATAAATTTCTCTTGTTTAAAACACCTCACCTGTAATATTTTGTTATGGCAGCCTTGCAAAACTAATATCCTAGGTGAGCATTGCAGCAAACCAACTATTCCTTTACTTCCCTTTGGGGGTATCAGTACTGACCCAGGTAGGGAAGAAGTTTACTGTACCCATCAAATACTGTGATAGGTTCTGCTGGTTATCTACTCTCCTCTGGCCTATAGCCAGGCTCCTGCTCCTACCATGGTTCTACCTATTCACTCTTCCCACCTTGTACACTAGCATTGCTGGAAGCCCTGCAGCTGAGTCTGCTAAAGTACTCTCTGCAAGAGATCAGTGACCTTCTGCTACACCGAAACCTCAGGTCATCCAAAAAGTCCAACCCCTCTGGATTTGGACTTTAATCAAAATATTAACTAAAGTAACTTTAATCAAAATATTAACTAACCTAGTTAATTTATAATGACTGGATAAACTGACAAGCACATTTTAAATGGCTATTCATATTTTAATAATAAAAATTGATGAGATCTTAAGGCATTACTCTAAGCTTAAGTGAATAGGTATGATATCTCTACACTAAAATTAAAGTTTACTATGTGATATCTGTCATTAACTAGAAAAGGTTTAACGAATATGCAATACTTGATGCCTAAGAAAAAGAAAAAAATACCATCAATATTTTGGACACAGTTAAACAATTTTTTCCCTTTGCTAGCCTCCTGCTTTTAAATTATCCTTTAACAAGTCACTATTTATTTATTTTTAACCGCAAGTATACATGAAAATTTGCAAAGCTCCCATCTCCCTCCAACTAAAAGCCAAGAACTGCTTATCTCTGAGCTCATCTATTAACTATTCTCATTTCCTTCCAGATGTATTGGACTCCTTATTGTTCCTCAAACTTGTCAGGGACACTTTGCCTAAGTGCCTTTGCACTGACAGTTGCCTCTGCCTGGAATGCTTTTTTCCCTAGATATCCTCAGAGCTAACTCCAGCCTCTCTTCTAAAAGTCTTTCCTCAAATGCCATCTTTTCCACGAGGCCCATGCTGACCAGCCTATTTAAAATTGCAACTATTCTCACCATCACCCCTCCATGTACCCCAATCCCTTTTTATTTTTTCTGCAAGGGTAGGTACTAGTAGAGGCCTGGAACATTACAGGTGCTGCATAAATATTTGTTGAAAGACGAATGCGGAGCAGAGTTTTAGATAACATTCTATCAACTAAGTTTATAGCCAGATCTGGTTAAAGGACTTGTCATAAAGGCAGGCTCCATTTAATGATGTATTAATCCTACTCCAAGTTAACAAAGAAATGGCCCACTCATGCAGTCAAGAGAATTTAGGCTGATCTTGAAAATCATGAAATAAAAATCAAAGTACTTTGTTGTTATTATGAACTTTGTTCTCTCAGTAAATCCTTGTCCAAGAATTTCCATACCACCTGTGAAAAAAAAGGTTTCACCATTGAAAATTTTCTTTTTTTATGATGAGTTTTTAAAAGATTTTTATTAAAGTATTGCTCACATACAATATTATATTAGCTTCAGGTGTACATCATAGTTATTGAACAGTATTCACCTGGCACTACACAGAGTTATTACCCCATTATTTATATTCTCTATGTTAAAAAGAAGTGATTACCATGATAAGTCCAGCAACCATCTGACACTGTACCACGCTATCACAATATTATTGACTATATTTCTTATGCTTACATCCCTAAGACTTATTTTTTTATACATGAAACTTTGAACCTCTTATTCTTCTTTATCTTCCCCCTTTTTTAAAAAATTTTCAGTTAGAGTTGACATTCAATATTATTTCATATTATTGTCAGGTGTACAGCGTAGTGTTTAGACATTTATATAATTTAGGAATTGATCCCCTGACTAGTACCCACCTGGCACTATACACAGTTATTATGATATTATTGATTATATTCCTTATACTTTATATCCCCATGACTATTTTGTAACTACCAATTTGTACTTCTTAATCCCTTCACCTTTTTCATCCTGCCCTCATTCCCCCTCCCATCTATTACCCCAATAGACTTAGCACCTGTATGACCCCATACATAGTTATTACAATATTATTGACTATATTGCTTATGCTATGCCCTACATCCTCATGACTACTGGGTGACAACCAATTTGTACTTTTTAACCCCTTCCCCCTTTTCACCCACTCCCAACCCACCTCCCATCTGGCAACCATTAAAATGTTCTCTGTATCTATGAGTCTGTTTCCGTTTAATTTGTTTATTTTGTACTTTAGATTCCACTTATAAGTGAAATCATATGACATTTGTCTTTCACTTTCTGACTTACTCCAGTCAGCACAATACCCTCTAGATCCATCCATGTTGTCACAGAGGGCAAGATTTCATTTTTGTTTATGGCTGAGTAATATTCCATTGAATATATGTCTTTTTTATCCATTCACCCATTCAGGGACACCCACGTTGCCTACATATCTTGACTTTTGTAAATAACACCACAATGAACATATGGATGAGCACATCCTATCCAAGTAGCATTTTAGGTTTCTTTGGATAAATACCCAGAAGTGGGATACAGGGTCCTTCTTTGTCTCATATTACAGTCTTTGTTTTAAAGTCTATTTTGTCTGGTATAAGTACTGCTACTCAAGCTTTTTTTTGTTGTTTGTTTGTTTCCATTTTCATGAAATATCTTTTTCTATCCCTTTACTTTCAATCTGTGTGTGTCTTTAGATCTGAAGTGAGTCTCTTGTAGACACCATATGTAACAGTCTTGTTTTCTTATCCATTCAGCTCCTCTATCTTTTTATTGGAGCATTTAATCCATTTACTTTGAAAGTAATTGTTTTTTTTCTTTTTAAAGATTTTTTTATTGGGGAAGGGGAATGGGATTTTATTGGGGAACAGTGTGTACTTCCAGGACTTTTTTTTCCACCTCAAGTTGTCAAGTTGTTGTCCTTTCAATCTTAGTTGTGGAGGGTGCAGCTCTGCTCCAGGTCCAGTTGCCGTTGCTAGTTGCAGGGGGCGCAACCCACCATCCCTTGCGGGAGTCGAACTGGCAACCTTGTGGTTGAGAGGACACACTCCAACCAACTGAGCCATCGGGGAGCTCAGTGGTGCCATGTTCAATCTTATTTGCAGGGGTCAGAGCCCACCATCCCTTGCAGGACTCGAGGGATCAAACTGGCAACCTTGTGGTTGAGAGCTCACTGGCCCATGTGGGAATTGAAACGGCAGCCCTCAGAGTCAGGAACATGGAGCCCCAACAGCCTGAGCCATTGGGCCAGCCCCTGAAAGTAATTGTTGATAGGTATATAGTTATTGTCATTTAATTATTCATATTTTTGAATTTTTTTTCATCTTAAAACAGTCCCTCTAAGATTCCTTGTAATACTGGTTTGAGGGTGATGAACGCCTTTAGATTTTTCTTGTCTGGGAAGCTCTTTATCTCTCCTTTTATTTTACCCAGCTTTGCTGGGTAGAGTGATCTTAGTTGTAGGTCTTTACTTTTCATCACTTTGAATATTTCCTGCCAGTCCCTTCTGGCCTACAGAGTTTCTGTAGAGAAATCAGCAGATAGTCTTATTGGAGCTGCCTTGTAGGTAACTAAATGCTTTCTCTTGCCAATTTTAAGATTCTTTCTTTGTCTTTAACCTTTGGCATTTTAATTATGATCGTCTTGGTATTGGACTCTTCTGGTTCATCTTGTTTGGGACTCTCTGTACTTTCTGTGCTTGTATATCTATTTTCTTCACCAGGTTAGGGAAATTTTCCATCGTTTTTTCTTGAAATACATTTTCAATTCCTTGCGCTCTCTCTTCCTCTTCTGATTCCCCTATGGTGCGAATGTTGTTATGCTTGATGTTGTCCCAGAAGTCTCTTAAACTATCCTTATTGTTTTGAATTCTTTTATTTTATTCTTTTAAATTTTTGCTGTTCTGATTGGGTATTTTTTGCTACCTTATCTTCTAAATTGCTGATTCGATCCTCTGCTTCATCTAATCTGTTGATTCCTTCTAATGTATTCTTCATTTTAGTTATTGTATTGTTTACTTCTGACTGGATCTTTTTTATGTTCTTTATCTCCATTTTTATGTTTCCTATCTCTTTGTTGGAGTTCTCCCTGAGATCACTGACATCCTTATTACTGGAGTTTGGAACTCTGCATCTGGTAGATTACTTATCTCTGTTTTGTTAGTTATTTTTCTGGAGCTTTGTTCTGTTCTTTTATTTGAGACATGTTTGGTTGCCTCCTTGTGTTTTTTTCTATGTATTAGGTAGGGCTGCTATGTCTTCTGGTCTTAGTAGGGTGGTTTTATGTAGAAAGTGTGCTGTAGGGTCCAGTGTTGCGGTCTTCCTCGTCACCTGAGCTATGCAATCCAGGTGTTTCCCTTGTGTGAGTTGTGCGTGCCCTCCACTTATTGTTGAGCCTTGGTTGCTGTTTGCATGTCAGTGGCAGAAGGGTTTGACCATCGGGCTCACTGGTTATGAGGACTGGCTGTGACTACAGTGGAGGAGCTGTGGTGCAGGGTCTGAACCTACAGAGCAGGATCTGCCTCAGTAGTGCTCTGGTGCCTGCCCAATCCACCCCTTGTGTGTGTTGTCCTTGGAGGCAGCTGGTTGATACTCCACCTCCTTTTAAAGTTGACCACTGGGGGTACAAGCACAAGGGCCACCTGGGAGGGTACCTACTGTAGGTCAAGTTTGGTGTGGGGACAGAGCCCCAGAGAGCAGTTTCCAGGCTCTCGGCCTCATGTGGAAAGGGCCTCATGTGGAAAGGTGCTGGCTCGGGTAGTAGATGGCCGTCAGCTGTGGCTGGTTGGCCGTCAGCTATAACCATTGAGCCATTGGCCACTAATATAACTGCCGTGGCTACGGAGGGAAGTCGAGGAGAGTGGAGGGAAGTCAAGGAGAGTAGAGGAGAGTCAGTCAGTTGGCAGCAAAGCGGACAGCAGGTCACACGTTGTGTGAACCCAGCCTCCAGTGAGACCATAGTGGTATGACTCCCCTACCTATGGCTCGGTGGGTGTTCCTTTTTGGCCTAGCCATATCCTGCATTCTTGTGTGGGGAGCTGGAGCTGAGACCCTGCATGACACCCCGCACGACATTTGGCCATAGCCTGTGTCCCACTCGGGGCCACCGGCAGGGGCCACAAAGCAGTCTGCAGATGGCCTCCGCCCATGCCATGCTTGGAGGTGTCTTGAGAGGCCAAGCCACAAACCAAGGCCGGCTGCCACTAGTGCTGGCTTAGGGCTGCTCAGCCAGAGCTCCAGAACATGATCAAGCCAGATGCTGCTTGTCTGGGTTCTGTGCACCTTTGAGAGGCCCTAGGAAGGTCTGTAGCATGAGCCAAGGAAGGTGGCTTGTATGTAAAAGCCAGTGGAAGCGGCTTGGGTGTGCCCTAAAGTTGGGCAGGGTGGGGTCTCAAATCACCAGGGCATAGCAAGTGAATGGGGTTAGCCAGCTTGATGGAGACACAGCTATGGTGGCCACCGGCGTCTGCACGCCAGGAAGGGGGAGGGCTCAATGAAGAAAAATGGCCTCCTCAATCTCCTCTGTCTGGGAGAAAGCTGCACCTCCAGCCTTTGTCCTGAAGTCAGACAACTCAGTTCACCCCTATATGTCCCTGCTGCCTCTCCAGCTGCTTCCCCAGTGGTGGAACTCAGAGCTAGTGATTCCGTCGGTGAGTAAGTCCCTGCACAGACTATTTAAGAGAGAGCCTGGGACTCCACCCACCCTCCATCTTACTCAGTCACAATCTCTGTTGGTTTTCACAACCAGAAATTATGGGGACTTCTCTCCCCAGCACTGGAACCCTGGGTTGGAGAGGGGCTAGGACCCCTTACTTCTCTGGGATCCTCCACAACTGAGATATCTCTTTCAGCTTTTAATGGTCACAGATGGGTATGGGACCAACCCACCCTGCACTTCTAACCCTCCTACCAGTCTTGAGGTGGACTCTTCTGCATGTCCTTAGTTGTAGGGCTTCAGTTCAGCAAAATTTCAGGTGATTCGCAATGATGGTTGTTTTGTAGTTTAGTTGTAATTTTGATGTGGTCATGAGAAAAAGTAAGCACAGTGTTTACCTACTGTGCCATCTTGAACAGAGGGATTTCTCATAATTTTTCAATATTAATATTTGTTGACCTTATAATTAATTTGCAGAATTCCAAGTTTAGCTAAATAATTTTTGTCTCATTTGATAGTTCTTGCTAGATTTCTGTCATGCGGGGTGTCAGGCGGGGTCTCTGGTCCCACTCCCCACATAAGAACGCAGGAGATGGTGAGGCCAAAAAGGAACACCCACGGAGCCATAGGTAGGGGAGTCATACCACTATACTCTCACTGGCGGCTGGGTTGGAGACACAGGAACCAGGAGCAACACAATTCTCAACCCTCATTGTGCCGCTTGCAGACTCAGCCACCATCTTCTTGGTAGCTCCCCCACCTTTTCTTTGCTAGCCTAGCCACGGCAGTTATATTATAGCCCAATGGCTCACTGGTTACAGCTGACGGCCAACTAGCCACAGCTGATGACCATTCAATCACAGTTGATGGCCATTCACTACCTGAGCCAGCACCTTTCTATGTGAGGCCGAGAGCCTGGAAACTGCTTTTTGGGGCTCTGTCCCCACAATTTCCTTGGATATCTGAAAATTTGCATTTTGATTTTTATTCTCACTTTATTTGTGCTTTCATAAGTGTTCTGCCTATGTAATATACCCAGAGTGAGCTCAAAAAAAAAAGTAATTTACTTTTCCAATTTATCTTACTTATATTAGTGGAAGATGTTATAGAAGAAAGAACACATACTCTTGGAGTTTGGTAGACATGGATTTGAACCCTAACTCTGTCATTATAAATGACAATGTGACTGTGGACTTCTCTGAGCCTCACTCATTTACAAAATCTCATAAGGTTGTTGTGAAATTTTAATTAAATAATGAATTCACTGTGGATCAATAGATGTGCAAGAATGGATGTCCAATAAATGTTCCCTGATAGTGTCAAATAATCATGAAACAGAAAAACACTGTTTATATGAGTTCTTCTCAGATATCTTCTAAGTTTATTTACAATTTTGCTTTCCACTAATGAATGTGCAGGCTTACGTTTCATACTAGTTACTTATTCACTTCTAAAATATAGACTATATTGATTAGCTAATGTTTTTTGAATGCCTATTAGCTGTCCTCATTCATATTATTTCCGTGGACAAATCAAGTATGTATACAATACTTTGTGGTCCCTGCAAAAGGAATTTATGATCTAATAAAGACATAATATGAAAATATACAAAATAGAATAATTAAATATTAACCAGGCAACACTGCCTAGGAGTGCAATGAAATAAAAGATTAGGGTGGGTTGTAGAGACTAGAAAAAGCTTCATGGAAGCAATGTAGAGCATTTGAATTGGCCTCAACCATTAATATAACAACACCAACAAGCACAAACACTTTAAAGTACTTAATATGTTCCAGGAACAGTTGTAAGTACTTTACATTTTTTAACTTATTTAATTCTCATCAAACCTCTATGAATTAGGTATTATTTTTACCCCATTTTACAAAGGAGGAAAGAGGCAAATAAAAGATAAGTATTAATAGTTGTTATATTCAGTCTTTCGCATCAAGTCTACAGAAGGTGGAAGAGATTTACTGGAAGGCAGAGTCTGTTATGAATACTGCAGAGGAACAATCCTTATTGTCTGCCAAATAATATAAAAAATTCCCAGTTATTCTTCCACACACCCCCCATGCTTTAACAGGATTAAACTACCCCTCTTTCACCTCATGTTTATTATTCATCTTGTTCTCTCCATGTAAATGGAGACCCTTACAAAGGCTGTCTCCTTATAAAGAGTTTGCACATTTAATCCGATATCCCTAGAGAAAAATATTATATTTTTCTGATGGTACTGATATTATACTGCCTTGATAGTTATTTGTATCTATTTCCTATTATATTATGAGCAGTGGAGGAAATGAATCATGTCTTTTTCATTTTATCTTTCTTATTCATCTCTTATTGCTACCCCTCAACTCGGTGCCTGGTACGTGTCTTATATACTAGGTATGTATTAACATTTATTTAAATAAGTAAATTAGTGAATATAGCTCCAGATATTGTTCTTTCCACTTCGTAAAAATTGAAAAGAGGTAGTGTTTTCAGTAAATGTGAAAAGAGAAAGTTTTGAGACAATGTCTGAGATTGTAGGAAAAGGAAAACTTACGAATAGAAGAAAAAAGATGAATGAGAAAAAGGGAAAAATTATTAAAAAGGAATTAAAGAGCATTAGAAAATGGGTTGAAATACCATGTGATTGGGACATATAATAAAATAAAATAAGAAAGAACAAATAGGAAACATTTGGAGAAAAGGAGTTGTGGAAATAAAAGAAAAAAAATAAAATACAAAAGAAAGAAAATATATGAAAAAAATGAGAAAACATGAGACAATAGAGTAGTGAATAGGAATTTAAAACTGCCCCTTTTGTGGTAATAAGTGTGTAACTGGGCTACTCTAAAAAAATCTTTAGTAGAAGTCATGAGTGAGATGATTTATTTTGGCCTATCCCCCTCCCCCAAGGTGGAAAATCTTTATATAAGGAGCACAGACTCTTGGCACTGATTGGTGCAAAGGTATTTGCAACAGGAGTCATAGAGGTGCTGAATTAAAAATGATGTTTCTAAAATATTTTAAAAATAAATAGACAATAGGATCTTTTCCTAATTGTATTTACCCAAGAATTAATATTTGGTGAGAATGGGCTCCATTAAGGATAGTTTGGCATTTTTATATTACTTTTGAGAATACAGAAATCTTCCAATTATTTCAATCAATATGCTTCGCACACGGTCACGGTGTGGAAATTTGCATGTGCATGCCTGGGACGAATTCAGGCCTCCTTTGGCGGTATTGAAATAACTATCCTCACTGACATTCACCTTCTGGCCTGTGTCTTTTGCTCCCTCTGCTGTCCATGCTGCATTACTGCTGCGGCCTGTAAATGCTTGCATTATTTTGGGCCTTTGAGTTAAAAATAAGTACAGCAGAAAAAGACCATTATAAGAAAAATGTCTATTAAAGATACCTGAATCTTATTTTCAGAGACACAAAAATGGTGTTTAAATGGATTAATTTCCTAAGTTCCACTCTCGCAGCACTAAAATTTCTCATTCTTAGCAAAACTTATCAGTGCATGTATTTCAAAGAGTTGTATTCCCTAGGGTCAGATTTTCTCCCCTTGGTTAATAGCAGTTTTCTTTTTATTAATGATAAGAGATGAATCTACAGTCAGTTATTCTACTGGCAGGCATGGTCTAGGTGATGTTAAACGCACATGATTTATCTGAGTTCTTTCAATGATTCATTAGGACAGTAGAACTTTGGAATACTCTTAAAATATGGTTCAGATTTGTTTAATTTTTTAAAAAGTTATTTTCTTAAATTTAAAAAGTGTGGTCATTTCTGAGATCTTAGGAAATCAGCCCAGCATTAGAATATACTTATTTAATATACTTAAATAAATTACATTTATAATATGTATTACAATGACTATGTTATTGAGATGAATAAATTTTAATTTCTGAATATTTATCTCTATGGTCACCAATCCATTGGGTATTAAACACCCCAAAGGGATATTGGGGTAAGCAGTATAAGACAGGCAGTGAACATACTAAAGCTTAGGCAGGACAACCAGTATACAAGGGACACAAGACAATGAAGAGAAAAAGGGACAGGAGGATAATGACAAAAAGTGAAGGAGAGAAAGAAAGGAAAGATCAATATACATAGCAAAGAGGAGTAGAGTGTCCAAATAATTCTGCCTGAAAGATCATAGAAGGATAAGAACTTGGCTTAGTTGCATTCATATTAATCCTTAATTCAATTTGGCTTTAAAAAGATTTTCACCAGTTTTATAGTAGAGCTTAAACATTTGTCGTGTAATTTTATATTTGGCATCTCTAGACTTTGGAATTGACCTTATTCAATGGTAAAACATGATTTTAAAAGTTATTTAAAACATTTTAAAATCAAACCAATACTTATCATTATTAAAAGAAATAATGAGATTAAATAATCAAAATTAAGAGCCCCATGGCTCACTTCCCTATCTCCACCAATATTACTCATCAAGAGGCATCAAATATATACTTATTTGTATGCGTCACTCAAGGTATCAGGCAGTATTATAAGAGATTTACATATAATAACTCATTTACTTCTCACAATAAACATCACGAAGTATGTATTATTATTGTTATTCTCATTGAGGAAAGAGGCACAGTGGGATTAATTTAATTTAGCTGTCATACAGTTAGTAAATCTCTAAGATATCTTTAAAATGTGCTTATATATTTCTAGATTTATCAGTTTCAGGTTATATTATTATTTTTTACAATATTGACTTGCTATGATTGATAGCTCATTATTACCAAGCTTTCCAATGTCTCCCTGCTTTCCAATATATTTTTATCAAACATTTTATCTTCTATGCTATAGCTTTAGTTTTGTTTAGGTAATATAAAATTTTTACTACCTTGATTTCTTGTTTCTCCAACTATAGAGAGCGTCTTTTGACTCCACTCTGTAAAACATGGGTGAGAGCCCTGCTCTCTTCAGTTCTCCTACTTTCCCTTCCATCTGTCACCTTTTGTCACTGTACTTTTACTTTTATTGAGGTTCACACCACTTACATTCTACTCTATAACCACAATATTTTTTACCCTTTGTCCATAACTTGATTCTAAGATATGAAATTCGATAGACGCTGTTAATGGTTATTATGATCATGTAAATATTATTTTCTGCAGAGTCAAGGGGTGTATTATTATATAGATTGATTTCTTTTTTTCCTTGCATCACTTGCCTTTCTTACATTTTAAATCTTGTTCAAACTTTCTATCATGTAGTCTATGATATCATTGACCTTTTATCTGCCAAGTTCTCTTGCCTGGAGCCCTCCTTCCTCCTGGTCTACCCAGTTGACTGTCTGCTTGGGTGCCCCACTGCCATCCTGTGACTCACCTTCACTGCTCTTCTGAGTAGAATCCCCTGTTTCCTGGAATTTGCCTTTTCATTGGATTATTCTTTCTTTTTTGTTGGAGTATACCCTAAAGGAATTTCATCAGAAAGCACCGTAGTAGCTAAACTTTCTGATTGCTTACATATCTGAAAATATTAATTTTTTTCTGCCTCACATTTGATGGAGGGTTTTGCTGTATACAGACTTCTAGGTGGAAAATCATTTTCTCTCAGAATTTAGAAAAAAATCTTCCACTGTTTTCTGTCATGTAGTACTGCCAATAATTCTGATGATAGGATGTGATTTATTTCTTTTTAAGGAATTTGTTTTTTTTCCACACTGGAAAATTTAAATATATTCTCTTTATTTATTGTTTTGAGACTTTTCCAATGTTACGGCTCAGTGTATCTGTCTTTTATTCATTGAGCCAGACATACCACTGTCTCTTTCAATCTGCAGACTTTCATGGAAAGACTTCAACTATAGATTTCTTCTATTATTATCATTATCACCTCCCTTTTATTATCTCTGTTCTCCCTTTCTAATATTGAATATCTTGGTGAAAATATCTATGTCTACTTTTCTCTTATATTTTCTATTTCGTATTTCTATACTGGAAGATTATTATTCATATTTTAATTTGATATATTATAATCTCACACATTTGCTTTCTGGTTTTTAATTTTTAATAGCATCCTTCCTTCTTGTTTGTTTTATACATGCAATATATATAGTATCTTCTTTAATATTTTTGAAAATGCTATAAAAAGCTTTTTTTTGGATCCCTTTTGTGGATAAATTACCTCTGTTTTTCCTGGAATCATTTTTTGCATGTTTTGGTCTTTCTCATTCATGTTTCAGGTTTTTTTTCCCCTCAGATTTTTGATGGTTTTGCTCGTCCATTTATATTCAAGAAAGAGATAATAGAAAAGCTTTGTGAATTTCTGTCAAGGGCCTTTACTGCACTGGCAAGCTTTGTTTCAAGGTGCGTGGGTGGGGAGCCAAACATTATAATTTGGGACTTTTAAATGTCAGAGTTCCAACTCCCACGCAAGCTGCCCTACTTCCCAAGCAGCGTATTCAATTTTTATTGAGCAGAATGTCTGCTTTTCTTTCCTTCCTTCCTTCCTTTCTCCCTCCCTCCCTCCTGTCCTTCCTTTCCTTTCCTTTCTCTCTCCTTTCTTCCCTCCCTCCCTCCCTCCCTCCCTTCCAGGGTTGAGATGAGGGTCAATGTTAGGCAGTGGGATCTAATGAGAAAAATGCTGGGTGAGAGAGGTGGGTGTGGGGGCAGATACCTTGTTTACTCTGAAACCTTTCAATGAGTCTCTTTAGTTTTAGCCAATATCTCACTTCTACTCTCCACTGTACAGTAGTTGGCACTTCAAGGTTTTCAGTCCTCTGGATCCATTGGGCAGATTAGTGGTCTGCCCTTCCTGTGAGTATGCTTTATAGCATCTTCCTTTGCCTTTATCAGACACCAGTTCATCACCTGCATTCAATCTTCTGAAAATTTTGTTGAAATCATTTGTTGATTGTTCTGCTTTCTGTTCTTTTTATCTCCTTGTTCATTTATACCATTTTGGTGTATAGCTCTACTATCATTTCCACTGAGTCTGGGGAAAGAGAGGAATTAAACATAGGTACTTTTTCTTCCCTCTTGATTATTTTCTTTGAATGAAGACAAAAGTGATCATTGTAATTCATGTTATTTGTTCATTCAGGAAATGTTTATTAAGTTCTTCCTAAGTCTATGCCATGCACTGAAAATATAGTGATGAGCAAAAACAGAGACTATCTCTGTGCTAATGGAGACACCAAAGGGGACAGATGGGAGAGAATAGGCTGGCGTAATCTCAGAGGGCAGCTTCCCAGATCTTTCTCATTCATATTTCAGGTTTTGTTTTTCCTCTCAGGGTTTTGTTGGTTCTTACTTGTGTCCATTTATGTTTAAGAAAGAGATAACAGAAAACCTGAGTGAGTTTGAATTGAGAAAGTGAATTTGAATTGAGATCTAAGAGATAACTGGAAATGAGGTATTTATATTAACATGCAGTGGGAGGAAGACTGTTCAGGAAAAAGCAACAGTATTTCCAATGACCCAGACTTGGAAAAAAGAATGGTGCTTAGAGGAACTGAAAAAATTCTAGGCTACAGCATGGAGGACGAAGGGAAGAGCAATGTGATATGAGACAGGTGAAGCAGGTACTGGCCAAATGAGATTGGTGAAACAGGCCTTCTTAGGTAGATTCAGAACTGGAGTCTTGATCTGTAAGGGCACTGGGAAGCCACTGAAAGATTATTAGAGGTTTTAGGGGGTGGGGGCAATGTGAAGAGACTGGTCTGGCTGCTGTGTTGTGAACTGAGCATTGGCATTAGCGATGAGGGGAGATGATTTTGGCAGTTAAGACAATTGCTCAGGTCAGAGGTGTTGGTCGTTTGAAGTAGGGTAGCAGAAGTGGAGATAGACAAAAGTGGATAAATTTTAAAGTTTTTTCGAGGCCAAATCAGTGGTCTGGACAATGGATTAGATTTGGAAATAGAGGCAGAGGCAGTTTTCAAGGACCATTTTCAAGTTTCATGGTGTCTTACACTAAACAAAGGAGATCTGCAAGAAAAGCACATTTTGGGAGAATAATGACTCTGAAAGTATTGAGGTGAAATGTCCATGAGATATACTAGAGATGCTGAGTTGGCTTTTGAATATGTAGATATAAGATTTGCATTACAGATATGAATTTAGAATCAATGACACATAAGTATTAACTGAGAATTTATTTTTGAAAGAGACTAATTAGGAAGACAGAATACAATGAGAAGAGATGGAGGCATAGAGTTTCAGTCCTGATTAAGTACTTTTAGTACAGTACGGTAAGAGGAAGGAGCCTCTATCACATTTTTTAAATAATTGTGTTTATAAGTAACAGCAATAATTATTTTTAGAAAATAAGTTGGATATCTGCCATAGAGTTACATATTAAATATGTTTACTCATAGAAGGTAGTGTCATAGAAGGTAGTGTTACTATTAATTTAACTTAGTTTGCTATATAAAGTTATGAGGCCCAGAAAGATATTTGGTAAAAATGTTTGATGATGGAGTTCAATTCTTTTCTCTCTGTCTCTCTCTGGTAATAAAACAGATTTGGAAGTTTTTTTAAATGTATATTTCAGTTTTACTGTCAGTAATACGGATTTTTTTTTGGTATAAACTATTTGTTGGTAACACAAGTGCTACTTTTAATTTTAAATAAACAGACTTTGGTTTAATGTTAGAAGAAATTCTAACTGTAGGCTCTCCAACTTACTAAGGTAAATAAGAGTTCAATCTGTTGCAGAAAAAATTTTAAGTAATTGCAACTGTAAGTATTCCTGCTAGATTCCAGTTGGCATCTGGGTTCATATAGATAAGATAGAAAGTCATATTCTAACAGGACTAGCTAGGTGAAAATAGTTTCTGTTTTATAACTTTCATGATGAAATTGTTCAGTCTGTTTCTATAACCGATACAAGTGTTTATGTTCAATATAAATTTTATATATTTCCTCTAGGTGGTGCACAAGGCACATTTATATTGGAAAATAAATAGGAAATCCCTAAAGCCTCTCTCTATTTTATTCTGAATAAAACCAAATCTATCTATTATAATTTAAAAATTGAGATAACATTATGGTATATTTTTGAGATACTGGTATGTATATAATGATTGATTGAAGTATAGTAAAATTAAGGTATATATTTTTTCTTGGTATTATTATAAAATTAATTTTTAGTCCTCAATAAAGACAATTTTGATATATCGTATCCATTTCTTCCAGTTATTTCAAGTGAATGATAAATATCCAAATATCAAGACTATCATCAGCTATACAACTATCAATGTAGAATGGAAAATAGGTCTACATTCAAGTTTAGCTTTTGAAGGTATATACTGCTGCCATGCCTTCACATACATTAAACAATTACTGTCTATTCCCTAACATCAATGAAGGGTACAGGAAGTCGTAATGTAGTGGCATATACAGTTTGGATCATCTTTCCTCTATGTTTGTTGCATAGGACAGGAGCCACCACAAGAGTGCAGGGCAAGCTTTTTGCAGAAAATGGTATGGCAGTAGACTGATGAACACTGGATTGGCATGGCTGGACAGAATCACTTTTTAGGTATTAATATGAGTTTTATAATTTTTAAAACTTAAGCTGCTTTTCTAAAAGAAGTAGCTATGTTCAAATAACCCTGAAGTCTTCCTTTCTTCAATCTTCATAACTCTTTAAGGTTGCGTTTTTTTTTCTTTCTTCTGAATGATTTATTGACCTAGAAGTTTAAAACTACAGTATTTAATTAAAGTTTGTATTTCTCAAATTAGCATCTTTTTTATTCTTCTCTTTGTAATGTAGATAATGTGGTACAGATATTTTGTGAACAATCTAGCAAATATGAGGTACTAGTATTATCATGATGAACATTGCTTGAGAACCCTGCTATTCCAGGGTCTAGTATTTCAAAGAAAACTTTTCTAAATCACAAATACATAGTATAGACAATAAGTAAAATACCTCTGGAGTTCAGAGTTCTTTTGAGACCTCATGTAGGAAAGAAATTCTCAAAATGGGCCTTGAAGAAATGGGATGAGTAAAAGCTCAGAGGCAGAAATTTCTTCTTTCCCATTCTCTTCCCTCTGTGTTTTTTCTCTTCATTATCTTCCCAATAAATTTTAAATTGTAAAAGAACTCCAAGCCAATACAAATGAAAGTTAAACAACATGGAAATTTATAATGTGGAAAATAAAATTTCCCCTTTGTCCCTAACGCATTCCCTAGAGGTAGCTATTATTAAGAGTTAGATGTGGATCCCTGATATTTTAATACATAAATATTTACATACTTTATACCAATGTGATATAACCATATGTCTACTCTGCAACTTGTACTTATTTTTGCTGTTTACAAAAAGATTCAGCATGTTTTAACAAGTGTATCCTTCTTTATGCAACATCTGTAACCCTTTTAATGTGCTAATAATATTCAGCCTTCTAGTAAGAGTTGGACAATCTTTACACTCACTGTTATATTGTATTTTCTGTGAATGCAGAGAGAATGCTTATATATATACTTTAAATCTCTTAATTTTGAAATAATTATATATTCACAGGAAGTGGAAAAGATATGTATAGGGAGGTCCCATGCACCCTTCACCTACCCTTCCCTAATGTTAACACCTGTAATACAGTATTAAAACTAGGAAATAATTTATAGAGCTTATACTTTACTAGTTATATATGCACCCACGTGTGTGTGTATTTGTGTGTGTGTATACTTCAATGCAATCTTATCATATACAGTAGTTTCTCCTTATCTACAGTTTCTCTTACTGTAGTTTCTGTAGTTTCAGTTACCTGTGGTCAACCACGGTCCAAAAATATTAAATGGAAAATTTCAGAAATAAACACTTAATAAGTTTTAAATTTCATATCATCTGAGTAGCATGATGAATGGTGCGCCGACCTGCTCTTTCCTGTGAATCATCCCTTTGTCCAGGGTCTCCACGCTGTTATGCCACCTCCCTGTTAGTCATGTTGTAGCCGCCATCTTTCTTATCGATGGATTCTGGTGGTATCACAATGCTTGTGTTCAAAGAACCTTTACTTTACTTCATAATGGCTCCAAAGCTCGAGAATAGTAATGTTGGCAACTCGGATATGCCAAAGAGAAGTTGTACTGTCTTCCGTTAAATGCAAAGGTAAAAGTTCTCGACTTAATAAGGAAAGAAAAAAAATCATATGCTGAGATTGCTAAGATCTACAGTAAAAATGAGTCTTCTATCTGTAAAATTATGAAGAAGGAAAAAGAAATTTGTGCTAGTTTTACTGCCACACCTCAAACTGCAAGGTTACAGCCACAGTGCATGAGAAGTGCTTAGTTATGGAAAGGCATTAAATTTGTGGGTAGAAGTTATGACAGAAGACATGTTCTGATTGATAACAACGTGCTGCGCCAGAAAGCATTGAGCCTATTTGAATATTTCAGCAAAGGATTCCCTGAAATGAGTGATACCAAGCCATTTACTGCAAGTAAGGGATGGCTACACAGATTAAGGATAGGTTTGGAATTGTATCATCTCACATATCACAAGAAAAAGGGTGAGTACAGTACAGGATATATTGAGAGAGAGAGAGTCCACATTCATATAACTTTTATTACATTATATTATCTTAATTGTTCTATTTTATTATTAGTTATTGTTGATAATCTCTTACTGTGACTAATTTATAAATTAAAGTTTATCATAGGTATGTGTGTATAAGAAAAAAATATAGTATATATAGGGCTTAGTACAATCCATGGTTTCAGGCATCCACTGGGGGGTGTTGGAACATACTTTCTGTGGATAAGGCGGTCTACTGTGTGTAGCTTCCTGTAGTAACAACCACAACTGTTCCATCATTACAAGTCTCCCTCGTGCTAATCCTTTACAGCTACACTTTCAATCTCTTACTTCCAGCATTAACTAACCTGTTTACCTCTATAATTTGATTTCATGAATGTTCTATAAATGGAATTATATAGTTTGTAACCTTTTGAAATTGCCTTTTTTTTAAAACTCAGCTTAATTCCCTTGAGATTCATTGATGTTATTGCAGTCCCTTGTTTTGGCACTTAACATATCATAAATATATGTGTGTATGTATAAATATATATATTTAAATATATATATATATATTTTGTATAAATTGTATATATATTATATATTTATACACACAAATACAAGTGCAGTATGCCATTGTATAGATGCATCGTAATTTATTTAAGTGGTTATTTCTTATTTGACATTTGGGTTGTTTCCTAAGTAGTATTTTTTATTTATTTTTCCAACGGCTTACAAAATTAAAGGGCTTGATTCTTTTTATTTAATTTGTTTTTCAATTAAAAAAAATTTAAACATTTTTTAGTGCAAAATACCAAGATATAACTACTTAGAACATCACTGTATATAAAAGCATGTATAGAGTGTCAGCACATTGTCAGCACTCAAGTAATATTTGCTCATTTGATTTACAACGTCTAAAACAAAATCATATACCTTGATCCAGTCTTAGCCTTCCAAGCCAGTTTCTCCAAACTGTCTTTCTTCCATAAATCATATTATTTCCCACCCTCACCCCCCACCCAGGTCATGACACCAATCTAGAGTTCACTCTGTGGGGACAAAGTCCTAGAGAGCAGTTTCCAGGCTCCCGGCCTCATGTGGAAAGGTGCTGGCTGGGTTATTAGATGGCCTTCAGCTGTAATCAGATGGCCATCAGCTGTGACGAGCTGGCCATCAGCTGTTACTGGTTAGCCATTAGCTACTAATATAACTGCCATGGCTATGCTAACGGGTTGGTTGGTGCTTTGGCAGAGAAGTGGACGATGGGTTGCACGTCGTGTGGAGCCTGCTTCCTGTATCTCCAACCCAGCGGCCAGCGAGAATATAATGGTATGAACCCCCTATCCATGGCTCCATTGGTGTTCCTTTTTGGCCTCACCATATCCTGTGTTCTGGTTCGGGGAGTGGGACCAGAGTCCCCGCGTGACACACTCTTTTTAACAGAATCTGTTTAGTCAGTATCTTCTGTTGATTCTTTTTTAAGAATGCCCCTCTCATCAATCTTTTCAGGACTATTATCATGCCTGGCCTAGGCCCTTGTGGGGACAGAGCCAGGAGTGCAGTTTCCAGGCTCTTAGCCTCACGTGGAAAGGTGCTGGCTCAGTTAGTAAATGGACTCAACTGTGATTGGATGGCCATCAGCTGTGGCTAGTTGGCCGTCAGCTATAACCAGTGAGCCACTGGCCACTAATATAGCTGCCGTGGCTGAGCTAGCAGAAAATGGGGGCTAGCAAGGATATGGTGGCTAAGCTAGCAAGCGCGGATTGCAGTTAGCACGGTGGATTGCAGCTAGCAAGTGAGGTTGGTTAGCAGAAAGAAGTGGACAGCAGGTTGCGGATAGTGTGGCTCCTGCTTCCTGTGTCTCCAACCCAGCGGCCAGCGAGAATATAGTGGTATGACTCCCCTATCTATGGCTCCATAGGTGTTCCCTTTTGGCCTCACCATGTCCTGCGTTCTTATGTGGGGAGCGGGACGGGAGACCCCGCATGATACCCCGCGTGACAGCCCTTATCATTTCAGACCTTGAAACTTCACAATGGCACTTTAAGTGCATTCTTGTTTTTAGTTTTCCAGTTATAATAGATATAATGTACTACATAATAACTGCACACAAACCTTTCTATGGCTCACCCTTGTTTTTAGACTAAATTACACATTTTTTTGGTCACACAATCTGGCCCCTATATCTCTAATCTATTATTCTACTCATCCCTAGATCAGAGTCAGTTGCAGACAAACTGCTTTGCTCATTGTGCCCTAAATATGTTTTCATTTCTTTCTCCTAACTGAAATACAAACAACCAACAATATATAAAATGACTTATTCTCACTAACAATTAAATATACATTAATTAAAACAAAATAAAAATTTAATCCATCAGATAGGCAAAGACAAAATTAAAAGGTTGATAACATCCAATGTTGATAAGGGGGTGGGAAAATAGGCACACTAATTCACTGACAAAAAAAAAAATTACTTCAGTGTTTGGAGTGCTATTTTCATCAGAAATTTAAAAGGTATCCCTTGTAACTCTATGAATTTGTGCTATAGATACTTTAGTTCATTCTTTGTATGTCTACCCTATTCCCCAGACTATGTGTAGATGCCATTGTGGGATAATGGGATTCTGGGGTTGCTGAAACCTTTGCTTGTCAAATATATCCTGTCTAATTTATACATTTTGAGTTTGATAATCCCACCCAGTAAATATTCTCCCGTCAAACCAACATCTGACTCAGACTGCATCTGCTTTTGTGATGCCCATCTCATATTTCCCTCTTTGCTTTGCTTAGAGTCCTAATTTCACCCATATTTCTGGCAGATATCTTCAGGGCACTGTATCACTCTGAAACTCACCTAATAATTCTTGGGATATTTTACTATGATGTGCCTGATGTTGTGCCTCAAACCTATGTAGATTTTTATTTTCTTAACAACTTAGTACTGCTGTCCTAAATTTAAAGGGTTGTTCCTCAACTACATTTACAATGGATTCTATATTTGCAGCTGAAGAAGCCACCTTTTAATATTTTCCAGGATCCTAGTTTCCTTCTGAGAAATCATTCCTGTTTTCTGTGATTTTACTTTCAAATGTTGTTGGGCCCTAGTAACTGTTAGATAGCTCTTCCTTTTCTAACGCTTTCAATAGCAAACCATCCTGGATACATCTCTTTTTCCTTTTTATGTTTCTAGTCCAGACTTAAGAATCTCATTTTCTCCATTTTATTTGTCTGTCCTGTCTTCTATATTTCAATTTTATAAAGATGTCTCTCTTCCTCGAGCTTCGTCTCTTATTTGTGTCCAATTTTTCATCTGGAAAATGAGTTTGTAAAGGCAAATTTGAATCATATTTTAGAGGGCCTTGAATGCAAACTCTATCCTATAGATTTCTCTAATGTGGCTGCATATTAAAATTACCTGGGGAGCTTTTAAAAAGCCAGTGCCCAGGGCTCACTTCCAGAGATTCTGATGCACACTGGACATTAGTGTTTTTAAATATCTCCCCAGGTGATTCTAACTCTTAAGAACAATGAAGGGTCTGCAATTTTACTTTATTTGCTGGCTAAAAAGTTATTCTACCATAGTTTCAAGGATGCTGGTATAAAATACGAAATTCTTTAGTCAGAGAGGAAGGACAGTTTATCATGCATAGAAATTTCAGTAGCCAGAATATCATCATTTTTTGTGTACGCTTGTTCTCATAGGGTGATATAAAGGAAGCCCGTTGACACCTATACACATAGTAGGTTTTATTATAGGAGAGGATCTATGACTTTAGGGGACCTGAATATTTTGTACTGGAAAGTATCATGTCTACTCTTGGCTCCAGAGGGAGAGATCCCATCTCAATTTTCTATATAGACATTGTTGAAAAGATAATCTGAAACAAAAGGCGGTCAATGATTTGCTTCACATGATGAGAAAAATATGATTAACCTGTGGAAAATTGACTTTCAAAAGAGTTGAGAGCACTTCTGCAGAAAAAGGAATCCTAAAATAATTTTAAGCTGGTGAATAAAAGAAGTGCTTTAAATGCTATAAGATATCAGAAAAGATGAAAGGTAGAGTAATAGCTTAGAAACTATGACTGTAGTAATTCAGGCAAAAGTTGAAAAAAGGTTTTGGCCATGTCGTGGTAGAAGACAGGGATTGACACAATGGGAAATTTTAAAGAAAAATTGATAAGCATGGTCTGTTGATTAAATATTAGCAGCAGAAGATAGTGAGAATGGAATCCAGTTTTCTTTGTGGGAAAGTTAATTTTGATTTCTTTAATAGATAAAGGGCTATTCAGGTTATCAATTCCTTTTTGAGGTGAGCTTAGGTAGTTTAGTTTACATTTTTTCAATGAATTTATTCATTTCATTTAACTTATTGCATTTACAAGCATAAAGTTGTCCATTAGCCAGACAAGGATGGGATATATAATTTCCCATTGGTTTTAAACAGTTGACAATATAGATTTTGTTCTGACTAAGAAAATATTAGGTTGGTGTGAAAGTAATTGCGGCTTTTGCAGTTATTTTCAACCTTTTAAACTGCAATTAGTTTTGCACCAACCTAATAATACTCTTTTTTTCCCCTTCCTCCTTCCGTCCCTTCCTTTTTTCCTCCCTCCCTCCCTTCCTTTCTTTTCTTTTTTAACTTTTCTTCACACATCTCTGAAGAAACAGTGTGGCACAGGGAAAAGTGCCTTCAACTTTGAAATTGTTCAGGCCATTTGTCAACAATTATTTATTGAATATTTACTGTGTGCCTGGAACTGTTTTAGGAGCTGAAAGTACGTTAGTGAATTATACTAAGTCTGCCCTGATGGAGATCACATTCAAGTGAACGAAGACATCATTTGATCTCTGATCTCCAATTTTCTCATCTCTAAAATAGAATTTTCCTAAATAGGAGTATTGTGATGTATGAGGTAATGAATGCTAAGTTCCTAGCACATAATATGTATTCATGAAATGGTACCTGTTGTTATCACTATATTCTTTATGGTCTATAACTAAACTTTTTAAATTTTTTTTGAAATTTACTAAATTCCTGGTAGAGTGGGCAGAAGTCTGAGGTTCCTTGGCAACATGTACAGTTATACACTGCTCATTAGGTGCTCTCTTGAGCTACCCAAGCAGGTAACTCAAAATTACCTGTTGAAAATCGGTGATTAGCTTTCTCTAAAAGTTCTTTGATGTTGACATTTTTTTTTCAATGTATGACAAACAGCTTTCCCTCCCTTTATCTCCCTGCACAGCCTTTTTGTCTCACTTGTCACAGAGGTGACTTTGACAATGTTCCTGGTGCCTATAGATAATCTACTTGGTGGAGTAGCCAGAAACCAGGTTGTAAGCTACAGAATTTCTGGTTTAAGCTAGAGAATTTTATACGTGGTTTCTATCCTACGGCACATTTCCAACTACAGGCTGTTGTGAAAATGAGGTAAAGGCGCAGGAAGTGTATAACATGTAGCAGGCTTTCCTTTACTAGTCTATATTAATTCCATTTTGTAATAGCAATAAGAAAGCCTAACAAAATAATTTCTAGTTGATTTATGCAGTTCTTGTGAATCACTTTGCTTTTGGCCTGTGAACTTACAACAGCCACTATGATAACCACTCAGAAATGTGCCCCAGCGGGCTGCCAGGCTTAAATAATCTACTTTTGTTATTTCACTCAGCAGCAATGTGGCTTTGAGGGAGAGGAAACTAATGCCAATCACTCCTTAAAGTAAAGCAAAGTTCAGAATCTTAAAGGAGTGGATATCTAATTTTATGTAAAAGAGCTTCTGATCATTGGATATTATGTGGATTATTGCCATCTCGGCATGATAAAGGAGCAGCCAAGACTTTCATTCTCTTGTTATAAATCAGAAAGTGATTCTGGATTGAAAGTGTATTTGAAAGCTTTTTCTGATGTTGTCATGTGTGACTGAGGTTTTTGGTAACTGAATATATGTGACTATATTTAGAACTAATACATATAGCTAACTCTTAGATTTTTAGAGGGGTTATCAAGAGTTCATAGATTATTCAAGCCGGTTCATTCACTTGATGACAGATTGATTTCATTGAGGTCAATATGACTTAGCTGTCTCTATGCGCTAGTTAGTGTCACACAGAAGCACCGTTCCTTGGCCACATATTGTATTCAAGTCTCTGGTTAGCTATTCCTTATATACTGTTCAAAATTGAAGGTTGGAGCAAACACATCTATTAATAGAAATCAAATTGAAGTTGCATCTTGTGACAGTTCTTTGAAATCTCATCTGTGAAATCATTTTGTCATTAATTATCCCTTCTAGTAGGGAAATGTAGGGAGAAATAAGAGATTAAATACACATTCAGAAACATGATGCACCAAATAGTTTGGGAATTTTTCTAAGTTGCTCAGAAGTGTTTATTTGTTATATGTACATCAGTGATATTTAATAAAAAAATAAAGTGTTTTCACAGGATAGTCTGTTAAAATAATTATTATAAATATTTTCTCTTCAGCTATCAGTGAATTCAATTAAATTAGCTTATAGGATGTTTTTAGCAAATGCAATAAATCATTGTTAAATTCACATATTTGGTGGATCACCTGTAGTTACTAGTGGCAGCACATTCACCTATTTGCTCACTATCTGAACCATAACAGTCTCTTTACTAACACCAGGTCAATAATATTTATACTTGCTAAAGTTGCTACAAATATTGTATTTAATGCTCCCAGCATCAAAACAGAAACACATCAGAACACTAGTTGTTCAATGAATTGGGTTACTTTTCCTCCTGAAATTCGCAGAAGTGTAGCAAGTGTGATTGACCTATATCCAGGCCTTTTTCCATTACCATGAATATTTGCAAGATTAAAACTGTAAGAAAAGAATGTTATCCATACCACTGTAACTTATTGATGGAGAAAACATCCAACAGAGACACAGTAATTTTTAATGTTGGATATAAATGTGAAATATCTTATTTTTCATTATCCCAGAAGTCTATCTACTTTCCTCAAAGCAAATGTCTTCTAATTAATATTCATTTTGTTAATTTTCTAAGAGCATTTTACAAGAAAACTTGTTATTTTAATCTTTATTTTATTTAGAGAAGCACACATAAAAGGGTTTTAAGCAGAAAGGAGGACCTACTCAGTGTAGCTGAGAGACCAAGCAAGTCTCAGTTTTTATCTCTCCTTTTTATTGATATTTTTCTGTTGAAGGATTGGGAGGTTAAATATTCAGATTTTTATTCTTCCTGTCTCATTATTTATACCTAGTCTTCTCATCTGGGACTTGCTATGGATAATAAAAATGGGAGAGGAAAAGAATACACTGACCTGGGTTTTGGATCCTTATTCTTTCGTGCAAAACATTTTTTTTTCACCATCTCTTGATTTATTTTCATGTCAAGCATCCAATAAGTGCTTTGCATAAAAACCATGCTAGCTTTGAAGCACTTAAATTGGAGTTTTGGTTTTCAGTGGGGAAGGACAAAATTCATGTGGGTTGTTGTTAGAACAGGATGTGTATTTGAGATGCTGGAATTCTATGATTTTTATTTTTATTTATTATTATTTCCTTGCTTTTTTGTAACATCTCTCAGGTTTGGGATATTGTATTGTTTATTTAATTTATTTTTAAGATGAATTGAAGTCTGTCCATAAAATAAGTTTTCAGCTTGTTACAGCATCAATATTGGCGTTGTAGAATGTGAAACTATTCTTTTGAAATAGCACTGAATCAGTACTTTGCAATCTAATTAGTTCTGTGCTCCTGGGAAATCTTAAAGTTCTAACTTCGTATAAAAATCCCATGAAACTTCTCCTTGAAGGCAGTAGTTGTTCAAGAACATTAGTGAGGTGATAATGTATTTGAGCTGTATCACCTTTTTCATTTTGATAGTTACTCAGCATCATTTAGACTCCCCATGTCCTTTCAAATTGGTAATGTGTTACTTCTCTGTTGCTTAAATTTATTTTTAGTGAACTGCTTCAGTAGCTATTATATTTCATTCTAGGAGCATCTCAATTTTACAGGTGAAAGTGAATTACCTTTGTCTTTTAAATGAAACTTAGGAAGAAGGTGGGAAGCTCAGTATGAGGATGCAAGTTAGGGTGATGTCTATGCTAAAGACCAAAATACAATTATTGCTAAATTTGTTCGCAGCTCTGGGACCACAGCTAAGAAATAAAGAATATTTTATGCTAAACAAAGCCTCAAACTAGATTACATAATGTTTGGCTTCTAGTCTTAAATCTGCCACAAATTTGCTATAAAAATCTGTCTAATTAATCTTTCTGGGCTCAGTTTTCCAATCTATTAACATAAAATTACTGTGTTTTCCAGGAGATTCCCACCCCCACTTTAACATTATGATTTGAGTTAGACACAACTATCATCAAACTACCTGGCGGTAAGAAGTCCAGAAGCATCCCTGAGTACAAATTACTCAGTTTGAAATGCTATTAGAAACTAGGATAGAAAACGATTTGGGGCCGGGGGTGGGGATTGTGGGGCTCCTTCAATATGGAAATTAGATACCCTTGTAGGACTGGAGCGGGGGGGGGGGGCGGACATATGATCAAGAGCAAGGCAGGCCAGAGAGTTCAAAATCTGAGCAGTTTCTGGACTGATGAGACTATCAAGAGCCGTAAGCATAGGGCAAGTGAATAGAAAGATAGGTTTAAAGTACTAGCTGTAAGAAATTTTTAGAATTGAGGTAACTGACACTCTGCTTCCCCCAGTCTCTTATACATTTCCTGTCCAGGCATAACAAATCTCGGTTATGTCTGGCTTAGGAGGTGAAAGTAGAGAAAGTAAAGCAGGAATAGATTGCTGATGTAAACTGAATTTAGGTAAAGAAGAGGGCAAATTTTTATATATGTAAATCAAATCAGTTTTCTCTTCATATACGATTTTTAATGAAAATTGCTCTCTTATATGTCAATGAATTTGGGCATGGCTTGATATCTAAGGTCACATTGCGTGAACCATAACTCAAATTGATTATTCTCCTGGTGATGATGACTTAGTTTTTAAAAAGCACTGTCAAGTTAATCATAAGTGTTTCGAACCTCCATGTCTCGTAAACAGGGAATATAAACTAGAAATTTGACATCTTCACAAAAATTAGTTTTCTTTTCTCTGGATCTAAAGTCATGTGAGACATAACAGACAATACAGATATGACTTTTATAAATGAAAAGTGAAAGGGAAGGATCCCTTTCTTAGGCAAAATGATGAATTGAAATACCTGTTGGATATGTCCACTTGAAGATCATGTTATCAACTCATTTTTGGAATTCCCTTCTCTCTTACTCTACAATCCTTGTAGTTTTTAATTCTTAGGCATCCAAAACTTAAAACTCAAAAATTACCCTTTATCTTCCCCTCTCTCTGGTCTTTTGTAGCCAGGTAGGTTGTACGCCCTGTTGATTCTCCATCTAAAATATATTAGGTTGGTACAAAAGTAATTGCAGTTTAAAATGTTAAAAATAATTGCAAAAACAGCAATTACTTTTGCACCAATATAATACCTAACATCTAACTTATATTTTCATGCCTGTTGCCAACATAATCAGCTCTCTACTCATACTACACAAGCTGCCAATGCCTTCTTAACTTATTCTCAATATACTCTAATCCAGTGGTCACTTTCACACATCCCTTTATTAATTTTTCTCATTAAGAACTTTATGTTTTGAAACGCTCTAACAATAAAATAAATTGCATGTATAAGCAGTCGTGGTACTTAGTTAATTTATCTGTATTTTGTAAATCTAAGAGATATAGTATGTAATTACAATAAAAGTTTGATCCACATGTAATAACCAGCATAACCACACCAAAAAAATATGCTCTTTTTGGCATCCTGTATAGTCCTCCATTTGTGGACAAAGCATCTTGGGGCTACAGACTGCCTATCACTGTTCTAATCCATTTGAAATTAAATACTAATTCCATTATGTCTAGGGAGATTATATTAATTTATTGTTCAAAATGGATCACTTTGAACAGTGAAAGGGAATATATAAATAATTATTATAATTATGTCTGGACAGTGGTGTAAGCTAGAACTGTCCCTGGCGAAATGGGAAGTAGGATCATCTAGTCATGTCACTCCCTTCTACAACTCAGCGCCTTCCACCATCTATGAATAGAAATAAGAATTATTTAGCTTAGCATTCAGGAACTTCATATTAACATTTTTTTTATTTTCAGGTGTACAAAACAATGTAATAGTTAGACATTTATCATTTATACCCCTCGCAAAGTGATAGCCCCCCTCCCCCAATCTACTACCCCTCTGACATCGCATACAGCTGTTGCATCTCCACTGTCTCTATTCCTAATGCTGTACTCCACTACTTGTGACTACTTGTGACACACACACACACACACACACACACACACATATATATTAAATTGTAGTTGACATTCATTATTGTTCAGCTTCAGTTTCAGGTGTACAGCACAGTGATCAGGCATCTACACCATCCCTGAAGTGGTCTCGCTAATAAGACAAGTGTCCATCGGATAGCCTACAAAGTCTTTACAACATCATTGATTATATTCCCCAAAATGACTTTTGTATCCCTGTGGCCATCTTGTGGTTACTGATTATGCTTTCTAATCCCCTCTCCTTCTCCCTCATCCTCACCCACCCCCAATTAACAACCCTCAGTTTTTCCTCTATATCTCTGAGACTGTTTCTGATTAGTTCATTCATTCATTCTGTTCTTTAGATTCCACATATAATTGAGATCATATGGTATTTGTCTTTCTCTGTCTGATTTATTTCACTTAGTGTAATATTCTCTAGGTCCATCCATATTGTTACAAATTGTTAGATTTCATTCTTCTTTATGGCTGCATAATACTCCATTGTATAAATGTACCACAGTTTCTTAATCCAGTCATCTACCGATGGGCATTAACTTTTTGGGTCTCTGTGATGGGTGTACTTACTGATCCCTTCACACCCTTTGCTTAAACTTTACTACCTTTGCACCTTTGCTTACATTATTCTCTCTTCCTGGAATGTCATTCCACACCACTTCACCTATCATATTTGTATACAACTTTTAAAGTAGAGTTCATCCCTTCTATTTCCCATAAATCATCTCAGTTTAGTCTACTCTGATTAATTACTGTTCTCTTTGAGTTACTAAGTCCTGGTTGATCACTTGGCCCATACATGTAATCTTGCCCTGATGACAGATTTTTAGCTTTAATTGTCTGATATCTGTCAAATGGATTTCAGGTTTCCCAAAGGCACTGTTCCTTTCCTATACTTCCTTTTGGTATTTCAGAGTTTTCTTTTACCTTTTCTTCCCATTCTTATTACTTAGACACTGGTTACCCTAAAATGAGCTCTGGGGGGTGATGTTAAAATGAAGGAAGGGATTCCAGAGGCCAGAGACTAGAAGAGATGAAAAACACAGAGGCTGGAGAAATGGACAAAGCTAGAAACTTCATGAATGCACCAATAGTTAGTAGAAGGGGAGTTGGGGTATGGTGTCATGAAAAGTGGATCATGGAGAAGACAATAAGTAGGTTGGAAACAAATCATGGGAGAAATTGGGAAGAATGGCAGCAGTAGATTTCTAAACATTGTCTAGCCCTGAAGATTTGTTCCACAGTCTACAGTCCAGCAGCATTGGCATTGCCTGGGAGCTTCTTAGATGTGCAGATGTTCATGCCCCACTCTGGACCTACTGAGTTAGACTCTTCCTATTAACCACATCCCTAGTTTATTCCTTTGGGAAGCACTGGTCTAGAACATCCATTTGTCTTTGCACACAGGTTTCATGGTATAGCTGGATTCTGATTCATGAGTGGATCTCTCTGAGTTCAATATTCAGGGGTGACATTTAGAATATCCAGTAATAAAAGTGGGTTGATTAAATACTGGGTTGCAATTTAGTTTTATTTCCCCATTGGTTCCTTAGTGTTTCAAATGCTAGCTTAGCTCTTGTATAGACTTTCAAAAAGGTGGGGTGGAGGAGATTTGAGCTCTATGAATGCTAGAATAATATTTTTTCAGATAGCAAACTGAGATTTAGTAAGAGTTGGGTGGAGAATAATTGAAATAATCTAATTATGGATGAACCAGAGTTTTCAAGTGTCTGTTCATGTCATTAGGATCTGTAAGGTTTTTGACCTCAGCCATATTCTTGCCAGTTTTAAGTGCTTCAAGACAGGAAAACAGTTGGCCATCTGGTTTTACTAAACACTTTCTCACGTACAAGGACAAGATGTATTACTTGGAGCAGCTGGGAAGTGCACTGTTGGAAGAATTTAGGACATTTCTCTATACAAACTATTTCTCAAGGATGAAGAGCTTGGCCTGTATCAAAAATTAAAGGAATTTCTGTTGGGAGTACTTCTGATTCTTTCTTCATATGCTTCAGTTTTCTGTAGATCATTTATAAATAAGCATTATTTAAGAAGGTATCTCACTGTTGGAGCTACACATAGTCACTCACATACCCTTCCCTTAATGGAATAGAAAACTTGGCTATCTAAATTTTTGTTAAGTGAATTCTGCTATATTTTTCTTGTTATTTTTTTATTATTGAATTAGAGAGGACTCTTGGCTACTTAAAACTGTTACTTAACAAGAAAAAATGAAATCACATATTAAAAAAACTAATGATAAATTTCTGATGAAACATTAACTGTATTGTTCTGTAGAAGAAGGGAACATAAAATAATAGAAAATAACAAAATTTAGGGCATTCTACTAAACATATTTATTTTATCATAGATGTAACAAACTCAGGAACAGTAAAAACTTTCCACATTACTAATTTTACACACAAATAAGTGTCCTTTTCCCCCCATGATTTGATCTAACTAGTCTCCAACAGGCATTATTTTTTCCAATGATCCCTGTATAATTTGTCATTGGATGCTTTGATCACTGTTAATAGCAGCACAAAAATATAAGGTCAAACTACCAATTTATATCTAGGATGGATTTAAACAAATGTCAGCTGGCGTATATATTTTTCCAGCCACAGGAAAGATTATTCAGCAAATATTTGGTGGATTGTGTTTCTTGATTTTTATATTTGATCTAATTGTTTGTTTAACTAATAATTTGCTCTTGAGACAGCATCATGCAGGCGGTTGTCAAAATATTGACCATTGTAGGATATTAGCCAGTTTCTAAATTTTAAATATAATGTAACAGGAGAACGAGGATATTTAAACTGAGATCAAGAAAACTGGTGAAAAATGGTGACATGACGTCCTTAAATTCACTATGATTGGAGTAGACAGAGTTATAGAGAATTTGTGACTTCAGGGACTCCTTATACTTATAATTCTTTTCAGAAAACTTATTTTAAACCAGGGATAATGAAATAGAGAGGGAACAAAAAGTGAAACATTTACAAAACCAAACATCTTGTTGTTGTATATAACACTTGTGTAGAGTGGGATTACAGGCATTCTTTAGCCTGTATATCTCCCGACCCCCACTGCTGGCACCCAGAGTGGCCACCCCAACTCTTCTGCAGGCTCCTTGTCACATCTCAGACAGTTCTCAAGGAGCCATGTGAGATAGGGATGCACATTCTTTGTGGAAACGGGGCCGTTCTTGCTTCACCCATGGATCCCTTGCCTCAAGATCATGAGGCAGTGTGTGGAAGGCGGGAGTGTGGTCAACAGGGTTGTAAGATGTGTTGTTCAGTGTTTATGCTGTAAACTTCTGAATAGTAAATTTAGCATGACCAGTAACTTAATTGTAGTTCACATTTGCTGCATCATCTGGATAAGACTTCATTTGTGGTCATCATCATCATTCTCGGAGAAGAAAATTTGCAACTTTTTAGAGAATCATTGGAAGCCAATATTCACAGGCAGCATGAGGGGTAATTCAGCTTCATGAGTAATGATGTAACCAGCATTAAGTAAATGATACTACAGAACTGCACAGGCAAGAAGATACTGGTTGCTTCCATTAAAATGGCATTTAACTAACTAGGGCATTGTGATAATAACAGTTTCAGAGTGAGAGATATAAAATCAGCACATATGACAATAAAGAACACAAAGAGATGGTTTCTAGACCTGAACAGGAGGAGATGGCATTTGGACGTTATGAACAATCTTCACAAGAACTGATTGGACAATAAAATAAGTACCTCTTTTCTACCCATTATTCGAAATCTTCCTCAATAAGTTATTAATCTTCACAAGGGCCCATGAATTTTGTAATGCATTTCAAAATTAGATTGATTACATAGTTAGAGGCTCTGAAAAAACATGTTGCCCAGAGCTTCACACTCCCTAGAGCAGCCCCCCCATTGCATAAATACTTTCAATTGTAGTTTCAGATTTTGTTCCTGAAGTTTTGATTATTATAACTGCTGAAGTTTTGTTCATTATAACACCAAAGAGGGTAATGAAGAGAACAAAAATGGGAAAGGTAGACTTTGCTGAACTTCTTCTACAGCATGTTTTAATCAAAGTTATGCTTTGGAATTAAAATTTGGAACTTGAAATGAAGACGTCAGTAGGGTGGAACCTTAGCTCTGCTATTTTTGTGTGACCCTTGGCAAGTCTCTTACTGAAGCAAGTCTCAGTTAATTCATCTCTAAAATGGAAAGACCACATCACCTCCCTTCATAAGGTTAGCTATAAAGATGGAATAGAATGATTTTGTAAGTCATTAGCATAGTGTTTGGCACATCATAAGAGTTCAATTCTGGCCAGATATTATCATATATTATTATTTAGTAGAGAGGACCAGTGCGAAAGATTGAATGCTTAAGACAGTGTTATAATTAACCAATAATATATTTTTATTACTTCTTACCAGAAAGCTAGATATTTAATTTTAATTTGTGCCTGAAAAGCAATGTATAAATTGATACTAATCTTCAATAAGTCCACAGTTAATATTTAATCTTTTATACAGACTCTTTCCTGCGGTTGACTCATTGGTATAATTTCCTAAGGTATCAACTGATGTTCTTCAGCTGCAGGTAGTTGCTCAGAGGTTGTCAGTGGGAAATAGAAAGAGTGTATTTTGCTATTGTAAAAGATTTCAGGCTTATTTGAATGAAATCAACATTAATTGAATTCCACTCTCCCTTTAATTAAATTCAGGTTGCTTGTAATGGATTTTTTTTGTTTTTTTGGAGGGGCTGGAGAGCTGAACAACATTTGCAATTCCTTCTTATTTATTTATTTATTTATTTATTTATTTATTTATTTATTTGGAATTCTTCTATGTAATTAGTCTTGGAGAAAGGCATAGCCTGTCTTGAAAAGCAGAGGCTGACAATGATTTGCTATTTGCTTTCCAGGGTTCTTTTCATCTAGGATATGAGTACATGACTTATGTTTCACTACTCAAACACATCCTCCTCCACCTTTAAATAAGTTATTGATTCAGAAGAGCAAGCACTGGAGAAAATCCACTTTGGTGATGATGGCTGGTGGTAGAAGCAGTGGCTGTAAAACCAAGTTTCTAGGGCCAGCAATGGCTTTTAATGTCTGGTGTCAGAAGCAGTGACAAAGCAACCCATACCATTTGGCATTTGGTGGTGGTGGCAGCAGTGACGTCTCTGACTTGGTTTTGTGAAATGTCTTGACCATGGTTCCTTGCCCTCATTTCCACCTGTTTTCCAACTCAGAGAACTGTGAGCAACCTTTTTACTTTTCAATAAATTTCCTTTTTGCTAAAATCAGGGTCAGTTTCTATTGTTTGGAATTATGAGCCCTAATCAATGAATGCCCCATGGCCCTCTCTCTACTGTATTTCTATACAATAGAAATACAATATGGAACTTCCCCTGATTTTCTTTCCCTTTAAGGCCTCCCTTGATGCCCTTCTCATCCTGATCTCTCCTTGTTCTCTGCTCTCCTGATCTCTACTCCTCGTGGTGGATGGGAACAGACAGTGTGGTAAACTTTGTTGTCAGACATCTTTTATTGAGAACTAGCCTTGCTGTCACCTGGGAGTGACACTTACTCTCATGTAGGTCATTGAAGGATGCATAAAGCAGAAGCTACTATTTCTGAATAGACAAAGCTCATCCACAAGTTTGTAATGTTGTTTCATTTATATTCGATAGCAATTTCATTACTTACTATGGGGGGATTTTGCCAAGCAAATGGTGTGTATCTATTCTTAGGTCATTTCCGTTCTTGAACTATTGCATGGTGCAGCTTCAATTGTTTAGAGATGTGCAATCCCAGAATGGGTTAATTTTATTGATGAAAGAGGAATGCCCCCCCCCCAGTCTTTGGTTTAAAGGAATAATGAATATAATATACAGTATGAGGAACCAGAATTAAAAATTGTTATTCTTAAAGAGAATGTTGTGATTAAAGTCACAGTGAACTTCATCAGTGTTGGAGGTAAATTTCTCTACATATCCGTAGACAGAGGTGGTAATCCACTTGTAAAAATACAAATGAAAAATGCTGGGTGTTAACTGATCATATGCTTTCCATGTGTTAATAGTATAGTACAGCTATATGTGGGCAGGGACTAAACCTTACTGGGTATTGAATCCCCAAGGCCTAGCCTAATACATAGCACTTAATAGGTACTTGGTAAATGTTTGCTGAATGAATAATTATTGAATTATGCAAAAGCTAGTTTTTTGTCTGGTTGGAGTAATGGAAGTCTAGAGTCTTTAGTGTAAGATGATTTACACCCAAAATATTACATCTGCTTCTGGGTACCATGCTTTTATTGTTGCATTGACAAAATGCTATGCAGGAGGAAAAACTGAAAACTCTATTGAAGAAAAATTGAAAACTGTGTCCTGTGGGGAATGTTATAGTAAAACAAAGAAGAAAAAGGAGACAGTTTAAGTAGGAATTATTTAAAAATCCTTATGTAAACACGAGGATGGCCTTGTTATAATATGCTGGTCAGGAGAAAAATAGGGAAGCTACAAAGTAATAAATTGTAGTTTAACATAAGACTTTTCTAACCAATATGTCTGTCCACTGATGGAATAGCTCTTCCTTGCCTCCCTTGATGATGAAACATTTCCTCTCACTGGAGATAACATGACTGTTGGTCAGGGATATTGGGTAAAGGAGTCTTGACATGGAAGGATTTCTTAAAAAGAGTTCTCATTTTCAACCTTTGGTCATGGGCTACAGTTTTTTGCTTTTAATCTACTGTACTGTTCAGGAAATATTTATTGAACTTGGCATTTGTTAACTTTTAAGGCATTAATATCTTTTTAGTTTGCTTTTGTACATTTGAATGTACCAAAGTGAGAAAAGATGAGGAGACTGGGGCATAAGGAATTGGAAGGCACTTTCCAAGTCATTCAGGAGATTCAGAAATTTCTAGTTAACCTCTAATTGCTAAATTTCTGTGCAGTCCTCTTATTGATTTCTCTCCCACAGTGAATAAAGAATTTAGAGATAATGATGAAGCAGAATTTTCTCTGGGTTTCCTTTAATTCCTAGTAATTACAATAGATTTGTATTTCTGGGAAACTGTTTGTTCATTTACTCATATACCTTACTTTATGGAGTAGAAATATTTTAAGCCATATCTCCCAAAACATGGAGACACAAAAAGTTACTCTTATAATAAAATATTTTAAATTCATAGATATAAGGATTGTTGCTATCAGAGGTGTGTTATTCAAGAACATGTTTTACTTTGATGTGACATAATAGTGCAAATATTACCTCTGGTATAGAATGATTTCCTAAGGGACACACATGGACTCAGAAAGAGAGACTGCCAATCATGATGGTAGTATGTTAGAATACGCGAGGAGAGAGGAAATAGTGAGAAAATCTTTTGAAAGGAGATAGCAAATATCGGGTTCAAGGATTTTCAGGTTCATTGCAATCTCTAAGGACCTTCATATTAAGTCAAAGAGTAAAGGTTTTGTACTACAATTAGACCACGTACAATTCTGGAAAAATTCTGTGACAAAATTGCTGCAAAAATACATAGAAAAAATAAACAAAAACACTTCAGTTGATGTTTGTCATAACTTTTCTCCTCTTACTTGTCCCTAGTAGATTTGAGAACAAAGCCAGTGTTCTGGTTAAACAAAGAGATTGTTCTAGGCATGACAACATGAAATAAAATATTTTCTGTCTAATTCTTCCCATATGTTGGACGAACTAAGTTTATTGTTCACAGCACACTGATGGAGAAAAAGAGTTAATGAAGTAAAAACAAGTAATGAATCCAGGAAGTTCATTATAATCCTGAATCTCCCACTGCCTTACGTAGCTATTAAATGTTATTGCATTGCCATTTCTCTACGGTGAGACCTACAAGATATGTTCATAGAAAAGCTATACCCAGTTGTTGTTTTTTTTCCGCTAGGTTGCCATTTTCTAAACATTTTCCCTTTATCATCAGTTAAAAAATTTGTTACTTGCTACATAACAAGAATATACATAACATTTAGGCAAATTCTAAAGTATGATTATATAATGCACACCAAGAAACCTGTCATTGAATTTAAAAAGTTTACCAATGTTTTACATCTATCCTGGGTTCTTGCTTTCTCTCTTATCCTTTTGACTCCTCCCTCTACCTTGAGAATCAACACAGAGATTTACCATTCTCTTGCCTGAAATTAAAACAAAACAAAATACATGTGTATGCACGCCTAAACAATATAGTATTATTTTTGCTTGTTTTCAGCTATAAGATTTGTCATACTGTATATAGCCTTCTGATTCTTGCTTTTTTTACTTAACTACATAAAAGGCATCCATTTTATTGTAAGTTGTAGTTTACTCATCTATAGTGTTTCATTAATCCATATGTGAACACACTACAATTTATTTATCTTTTGCTTTAAATTGCCATTGGGATTTTCTAATTATATTTTATTATCACAAACATTGTTACTATGAGCCTTTTGGAGCACACATGCAAGATTTTCTCCAATGTATGTAAGAATTTCTCTAGGAGTGGAAATTTTAAGTTATGGGATATGCACATGTTCTGCTTTACAAAGTAATGCGAAACTGTTTTCCAAAGTCTGTTGTTCTATTTTACCCTTTTCCTCATATTGTATGTATTACATTTCACCCTTATCCTTTCCAACACTTGATATTGTCAGACTTCCTGATTTTTGCCATTCAAGTTGTCATAAATAAATATTTTATTATAAATGTGAACATTCATAGACTTTTTAAACAAAAAATAGTAATAAAATGGCAATCAAGGAAAAACTGATTTTCATTCATTCAACAACTATTTATTGAATGGCTACTGGGTGCCTATCACTATGAAAAATGTGAGTACATAAAGAAAAATGTAAAAAAATCCTCACTCACAGAGATTACAATATACATAAAACTGATTACAGTATACGTAAAAAACAAATAATAGAACAAGATAGTATTAGGATCATTTTTTAGTGTTCCGTTTTTCAGTGTACCTTTATTTTTTTTGTCTCTATAACTTAGACCTTCCCAAGAAAGAAACATAACTGTTTTCTACCTTCACAATGACCTTTGAGTGTCTGTTCTATTTTATTCTTGCCATTTATTCCATCAGCTTATACTTGCTTGGACTGCTGCCACAGTTTCCATGGAAGGATGGCCCAGATCTGAATGTGAGCAGAATGGAGAGTTAAATTAGTGAGGATTTTTTACATGACTAAAAAGACAGTAGGAAAGTAGGTGAAAGCAAGGTGCAGGACTTTAAATGGCAGAATAACAGAATTTGGACTCTATCTTGCAGACAACAGGGAGCAGCTAAATTAAAAACTTAGTTCCCGATTTACTCAGAGGGATTATATTTAGAAGGGAGCTGCTCACGCTGAATGTACAAAGGAAAAAACAACGTACGTTTAAATCCAAGGAATGTATTTTTCATGGAGAAAATAAGAGTAAAGTAGCATGTGGTACCACAAAAACAGTATCTAAGACAATCTCTAAACTAGTATTTTCAATAAACACAGTAAATTAACCAGACCACATTATCCTGGGGGAGAAAGAATAAAATCAACATTCTTTACTTCTCACCTGGCATAAATTATTCTGGATAAATTTAATGCCTACCATAAAGCAGTATTCTGTTTCTAAATAGTTTATTGCTCTATTTTTAAACTTTTGTATTATTTTAATGTCAAACATGATTAGCGACTTTCCTAATTTGTATATAACACAAATTCCTACTAAACGCTGTAGCTAGATATTCACTGATTTGGACTCTTGGTTTACATAGTCAAATATTTTTTTGGAAAGACTACGAAGATTAGTACGAAAACTCAGAGTCCAAATGAAGTGTGGAATGAATGAGAATCAGGCAGTGGACTGAATGACATTCAAAATACCTATTTCTCTCAGTACTTTATAGCATAGTTTTTATGAGACTGTTTTTTCATGAGAATCTTTTCTAGTGAGCTGGATGGCTTAGAGAGGAAAAAGTGTTATTAATACAGATAAAAGAATTGTAACTTCTGGCCACATTTATGATATATTTTTTTTTTTTTGGTCTGATGAATTTGAAACAATTTCCAAGGGTGTTTTAGTGATAATATGTTTATCCTGCCATCAAATGAGTAACTCTAAATTTGTGATTTCCAAACAAAACTGTTAGAAAGAGCCTTTTGTAACTTGCAAGATGCACATTATTGATTCTTCTGTAAGTAGGGACGATTCATGACATACTTATACCTAGGAAGAAAGGAATAAAAGAGGCAAATGTTTCTTTTAGAATAAAATGATGCTTTTAAATTTTTTTGGTTCTACTCTATCTTTATAGATGAAATTAACCTGCAGTATTCTGAAATAATTCCCATACATAGGTATATCTTTCAAGTTTAACTGGAATGCCAATTATTTGCACATTTAGAGTTGGTAGAACTTTAAAATTCTCTGATAAATCTCTCTCAAAATAACAGTATTTTAGACTAGTTTTTCTGATGTTCTTCTGAGGTCCCTCTACAGCATACTGAGGTCCATAAGTAAATCCACTGTGGTTCAAAATTAACAGTAGTGGTAAGGATACAAAAAACTTCGTGTCAGAAACCAGTCTGGAAACTCTTTTATACTATAAATGGAGTATGGCGTTGTATTTTGAGTCATTATGTAAAGTTTAAAAACTTAATTTTAAAAAGATATTTACCTTTCAAAAGTAAACAATAAAACCTAAACATGCACACAATACGCAATCTTTTTTTTTTTTTTTCCGGAGAGTTCAGCTTTTTATTAAACATGTTGCAAAAGAGGTTTAGTCAAAAAGCCTAAAGCCCTTGTCATCATCAAACTGCTCAAATTCTTCTTTCTTTGCTTCCACTTTCTTCTCCTCAGCTGGGGCAGCAGTGGTGGAGTGGGCAGGACCTCCCCCGGTGCAGCGTCAGATGCTAGGGCAGGTCCACCAGCCCCCACATTGCAGATGCGGCTCCCGATGTTGACATTGGCCAGAGCCTTGGCAAGCAAGCCTGGCCAAAAAGGTTCAACATTTACACTGGCTGCTTTAATGAGGGCATTACTCTTATCCTCTGTGACTATCACCTCATCCTCGTTCAGAATGAGGGCCGAGTAGATGCAGGCGAGTGTTGGGCGAGCACTGCTCTGCGCGATGCTAGTTGCGGGATGAAGTGAGGGCCTCACCCGACCGAGGCCTTAGCTTCCTGGGAAGGACCGAGAACCTTGGCGGCAGCTGAGGAAAGCACACAATCTTAAAATTATAATTTAGTTTGCTTCAATCAAGCCTGGGATATATTAGTGAGTGAAGGGAGTTGTTTTATGCCTTTATTAGAAAAGTTTATTTTTGTATTTTATTCATTACCTTTTATCTCTATCCCCTTCTCCCATCCCCACATATTGATATGTTATCTTTTCTATTGAGTAACAATATGTATGTTTGAAATATTTTATACAACTTTCACTATTTTTTTTGTTTTTGTGTGTGTGTGCATTTTCTTCTTTATTAGTTTCAGGTATACAAAGCGAGGTAAAAATTAGACATTTTACACCCCTCACAGAGTGATAACCCTCCCAATCTACTACCCCTCTGACATCCTGTATAGCTGGTACAATACCATTGATTCTCTTCCCTATGCCGACTTTGCATCCCGTGTCTATATAGTATATATTTTACTATATATATATGTATATATATTTAATATACATATTTAATTACAGTTGACATTCAATATTATTCTACTTCAGCTTCAGGTATATAGCATATTGGTCAGGCATCAACACAGTCTATGAAGTGATCCCCCTGATAAGTCCAGTGCCCATCTGGCATCTTATATAATCTACGTTATTGATTATATTCCCCATACTTAGACAACTTTCAATTATTGATTATATTCCCCATATTTAGACAACTTTCACTATTAAAGCAGATTTCTAAAACTAAACTAACCTAAAATTTGTATCTTACATATTTTTTATCAATTATATTATTTTTGATTCTCTAAAAATGCTAGCAATTATTTTTATTTGGTGTCCGGCCATGTTCTGTCTTTTTTTTTTTTAAAGAAAAAGATGGAAAGTACTAATTAGGATAACGAATTAAAAAAATAAATCCTACATATTCCACTGCCAACAGTTGGCCAGTTAACATTATTAGCTTACTTCATTTTAACTTTAAAAAAGAGTTATTTAAAAATAGAGTTGAGGTCTTGTTTTACAAGTAGTTTTGTGATTTTTTCTTCATATCCATTATAACATAAGCATTTTTTTGCTTTAAACATAATTTTATTGGCTATATAATATTCCATTTAGAGAAATATTATTTAATCATTCTTTAATCTTAGACTTTAAGTTGTTTTCAACTTTTGTTATTATAAATAATATTGTATTGAACGTTTTATACATAACTATTGGTCTTACATTTTACTTATTCCTTATGATAAATTATTAGTCATGAAAATACATTGCCAAGTTATTTTCAGAATGCCTCTACCAATTGTCGTTCTTACTAGCAGTATATGTGAGTACACATATTATTAAATTCTTGTAAATACTGAGTGTAATCCTTTTTTTTCTTATTTGGTGGGTTAAAATAAAGTAACATTACATTTTTACTTATTTTGCGTTTTTCTTTATTAATGCAGTTGAACTTTACTTTTGAAATTCTCACTGTTTGCAATTCTTTATGAATTGTCCACCCATACCTTTGTTCATTTGAAGGTTTAGTATTTGTCTTATGTATAACTATGAGCTTTTTGCTGTATTTGCAAAGTATTTTAAAAATTTTCAGATTTTTTTCAATTTTTGCATTTTTATTTCCTGTTTAATGTTCAGTTTTAAATTTTGGGTTATTCAAAATTTGGAAACTTCAAAAATTATTTTTGTTACTTTTATTTTAGAAAATTCTTTCTCTTCCAGCTTATATGTGGATACTTATTTACTAAATATAACTGTAATCCATGTGTAATTTGTACTTAATGAATAGCTGCATTGTATATTTTCCTACACTCAAGTATTTCCTATCTCCTCTTTGCTTATGTTTCATGATGTCTCCTCTGTTCTACCTAAGATTTGTTTTGGGTTCTATTGTTGCTTCCAGCCCACCCCTCTCTTTTCTTCCTATACTATTTAATTACATTTTTGTGGTATATATCAACTACATTGCATATATCTGTTGGAACTTGCCCTGGAATCTTGGATTTTGAGAAACTTTCCCTGATAGTTTGTCCTCAGTTTGGGATGGTTTGGCCCCAGGACAATTTTTCACTGCATCTTCCTCAGCATATGGGTGCACCTTCATTGTGTTTCATCCAAGGGTGATGGAATAATAATACTGTGGACAAACCTTAAGAACTAGAGAGGATTCTTGACTATTAAAATAAGGAAAGACATCAACAAAATGGCTACTAGTCATTATACCACAAAAAGAAGAGTAGGCAAAAATTACCTGTTGCCTCTGAGCCCTCTGTGAGGAAGTAATGGGGTGGGGGAAGAACTCTTAGAACCACACATGGCCTATGACCCAACTTAGGAAGGGAAAGGACAATGGGGAAACCTTCAGAGAGTTCTGTGAGTGTGAAACTGTTATGAAAATTTGAGAGAACTAATATAGTTGTCTCCACTAATAAAGAAGGCTTCAGATAAGCTGGGGTACTCTAACATTTTAATATAGTGTAAACTCTATCAGAGTTGTTTAGTAAGTTATATAATTATTGTAGTCAATTAGAGTGAGATGAAGAGAAAGATAATTTTAATTCCAGGTAGAGTAGCATTTTGGGTAGTAGTCTGGAACATGACTTGCATAAATGATTATTGTGGTATACTCTTTCATACATTATGCTTGTGACAAGGAGGTAAGGAAAAAGAGGGCTCAATATGTTACTGTCCCTACATGCACAGGCAAGGAGGAATGGAAGTTTAAATTAGCATGAAAAATGTCTAACGGCAGAAACTCCTTTGGAGGGTGTAATACTGATTACTGTTGATTGTCTAATGTTGGGGCTTTAACTTGAGGATCAGGACGGTGATATTCCCAAAGGAGGGCTAAGGGAACCCCATGTTGTCATTGAGTAATTCTTGCATATACCTAGGCTGCTGCTTACCCAGAGGTCATCATCCAAAATACAAAGCCTCCTTTATTTCTTTTTTATCATACTCTGTTTTTGTCCTAAAACAGGAAAGAGGCAGTGGAAGGATTATACATACACACCCCAGCGACCCAACCCTCACAAAACCCAGCCTGCAAGATACTGAGTGAATAAACAGCTGAGATTTTTGAGAATTCATTTGCTTGATTTTCTAGTATTTCTAATTATTTAGAAAAAAATTTACTTTTATCTTGACAATCCGCTTAGTACTCTCTATTTCTCATAAGGCAGGACATTAAAGAGAGACAGTGACAGCTCCCTGATGCCACAGAGTCAGCACCCTCATGTTCTTCGCCAATAAGAGACTTATACGCATATTTTAAAATTTTACCTTTTATAGCCATCAGTTCCCTCACTACTTTAAGCCAAAGGCTCTAGATGACTAGCCATGATTTTCCTTATGCACTTCATTAATTATGTCATTAGTATATGGTTGCTTCAAATAATGGCCATAGTAAAGCTCCTCAACAATCATATTATCACACTACCAAAGGGGTGGTCTGCACTACCGCAGAATGCTGGAAGTCAGGTCTAAGTCACCATTTTTATTAACTAGAACAGGACATCTTGGGCAAGAGATTTTTTAAATTCTGAGACTTACATTATATTTAATCATGGACAGTCTGAAGATATTCCATCCATCTTCCAACAACTCTCCCAGAAACAGAGGCCATTGTGCAAAGCATTACTATGGTGTGTGCCAAATGATGGTGGCTTTCACTAAGTTGGCACAATGCTAGGATTAGGAGTGCCCAATTTTGATGTAAAAATACTAATTCTCCTAATGTTTCCATTGAACTTGATTTGAAAGAGCCAAAGCCACTGTATCAATAGCAACATACTTTTCTTCTGGCAGGCTCAGTGGGTTTCAGTTGATCAAATACTTATTATCAATTAGCCAGATACTGTGCTTGGTGATAGAGACACAGAAAGCAACACATAAAATGTGGGCAATTCAGTTCAGTGGTTCTCAAATTTTAGTGTGCCTAGAATCATTTTGGGGCTTGTTAAAAATATATTTCTTGTCCTTCTCCTCAGAGATATTAATTCAAAAGGACTGAGCTGTGTCTAGGTGTCTGTATTTTTATCAGGTAGTCCAGGTAATTCCAGTGCAAATAGTTCTCAGGCATCACTTGATAATTGCTCAACGCAAGACAGAGACTTTGGATCAGATTGACCTGGTACTGGCTCCCTGTGTGATTCCATGTAAGTTCTTAGTTCTTGAAGTCACTGAATCTTTGTTTCCTTATTAGTAAAATCATTACCTCATACAATTATTGGGAAGATTAGATGAGAAGATGTGTGGAAATTACTTATCAAAGGGTCTCATCTGGGGTACAAACTCACTGAGTGTTTTTGTTAGTCTGAACAAGCAAATCTGGACCAACTTTACTACTTTTGTGCAGTCCAATTGGGAAATGTTCAAAGCAGGAGTCTGGGGATAATTGAGGAGTCTAGAAGAAATTGACTTATGATGAAAGGCAGGAATAATTCAGCATTTACTACTGTATAAAGTTAAAAGCTTTAGAGTGGTTATGGGAAGAGACATAGCTGAAGGGCACACAGAAGGCATTGCTGACCAAAATGCAAAATCAGATGATTAGATTACTTGATGCAACTAGAAAAAGGAAAGGGAAATTGCAATAGTTTTGCTAATAAATGGTGGGGGTGGGGATTACTGACTATCCTGACATGTTGGAGGGAACACTAATTAAAAAAAATTACTAAAATACCATTTTAACAAGAGAAAAATAGATGTTCCCTTGTCCTTTGTTGATTAAATTAAAAAAATAAAGGAAAAAAAAGAAAAAGGAAGAAAACCTCCCAGGAACTTTGTCTCTAAAGAACAAGGAAAACAAACAATTAAGAACTTTGTAAAGAATAGAGACCATCAGATTAGAGAATTCAGATACTGAAATTATTATTATTTTTCAAAAGCCATGGATTTGGACTGAAAATGATAAACTATATCTGTATTTCATAACATTTTAGTGGCCTTCTTACTTTATAATATAATTAAGCCAACAGTTATTTCATTATACTAGTTTATTTTTAAGATTTATATAAAAAGATAGCTAATATACAGTACTATATTAGTTTCGGGGTACACTGTAGTTATTCAAAATTTATACCTAAAGATGTGATCACTACGATAAGTCCAGCAACCACCTGACACCATACTATGCTATGACAATATTATTGACCATATTCCCTATGTTGTATATTACATCCCCACGACTTATTTCTTTTATACATGGAAATTAGGACCTCTATGCCCTTTTACCTTTTCCTCCCATTTTTCAATTACAGTTGACATTCAATATTATTTTATATTAATTTCAGGTATACAGCATAGTGGTTAGACATTTATATAATTTAAGAAGTGATTCCCCCTGACTAGTCTAGTATCCATATGACACAATACACAGTTATTACCATATCATTGACTATTCCATATGCTTTACTTTATATCTCCATGACTATTTTGTAACTACCAGTTTGCACTTCTTAATCTCTTTACCTTTTTCACTCTGCTCCCCAACATATCTAGGACCCATCTGGCACTATACATAGTTATTACAATATTATTGACTATAATCTTTATGCTATACCCTACATCCCCATTTAACTACTTTGTAACAACCAATTTGCACTTCTTAATCCCTTCCCCTTTTTTTCACTCACACCCTAACCTCCATCCCATCTGGCAACCATCAAAATGTTCTCTGTGTCTCTGAGTTTGTTTCTGTTTGTTTGTTTGTTTGTTTGTTTTGTTCTTTACATTCTTCATATAGCTGAAATCACATTACTTCTCTCTTTCTCTGTCTGGCACTCTACTCAGCACAATACCCTCCAGGTCCATCTATGCTGCTACAGATGGCAAGAATCCATTCCCTTCCATGGCCGAACAATTTTCCATTGTACTCATATACATGTACAACCTCCTCTTTATTCATTGACAGACCCAGGCTGCCTCCACATCTTGACCATTGTAAACAATGCTGCAATGAAAATATGAATACACACGTACCCTTGAAGTAGTATTTTGGGTTTTTTTGAATAAGTACCCAGAAGTGGGATTACTGGGTCCTCCTTTGTTTCTTATTATAGCCTTTGTTTTAAAGTCTATTTTGTCTGGTATAAGTATTACTACCCCAGCTTTTTTTGTTTTTCTCAATTCCATTTTCATGAAATATCTTTTGCAATTCCTTTACTTTCTCTGTGTGTGTGTTTTTCAAACTCAAGTGAGTCTCTTATAGGCAGCATATGTAAGGATTTTGTTTTCTTATCCATTCAGCTCTCCTATGTCTTTTGATTGGAACATTTAATTCAATTACATTGAAAGTAATTTTTGATAGATATGTAGCTATGGCCATCTTATTATTCATAAAGAAGTCACTCTAAAATTCCTTGTAATACTGTTTTGTTGGTGATGAACTCCTTTAGCTTTTCCTTGTCTGGGAAGCTCTTTATCTGTCCTTTGATTTTAAATGACAGCCTTGCTGGGTAGAGTAGTCTTGGTTATAGGTCCTTGCTTTTCATCATATTGAATATTTTGTGCCAATCCCTTCTAGCCTGCAAAGTTTCTATTGAGAAATTCTGGCAATCTTATGGGAGCTCCCTTATAAGTTACTAGTTGCTTTTCTCTTGCTGTTTTTAGGATTCTCTTTGTCTTTAGCCTTTGCCACTTTAATTATAATGTATCTTGGTATGGACCTGTTTGGGTTCATCTCGTTTGGAACTCTGTGTGCTAATGGACTTATATGTCTATTTCCTTTGTCAGGTTAAGAAAGATTTCAGTCATTATTTCTTCCAATAAGTTCTCAACCCCTTGATTTCTGTCTTCTCCGTCTGGTACCCCTATGGTACAAATTTTGGTATGCTTGATGTTGTTCCAGAGGTCTCTTAACCTATCTTCAAATTTTTGGATTCTTTTTCTCTTTTGCTCTTCCAATTGGGTGTTTTTTGCTACTTTGACTTCCAAATCACTGATTCAATCCTGTACTTCATCTAGTCTGCTAGTGATACTTTCTAGTGCATTCTTCATTTTAGTTATTTTATTCTTCAGTTCTTACTGTTTATTTTTATGGTTTCTATTGGCTTTTTTATACTTGTTATCTTTTTGTTGAAGTTCTAAGTTCCTTGTAACCATTGTTTTGAACTCTGTCTCTGGTAGGTTGCTTACATCCATTTTGTTTAGCTCTTTTTCTGGAATTTTCTCCTGTTCTTTCATTTGGGACACAATTACTTGTTTCCTTCTTTTGGCTGCCTCTCTGTGTTTGTTTCTATGTATTAGGTAGGGCACTATGTCTCCCAGTCTTGGCCCGGCAGCCTTATGTCATAGGTGTCCTGTGGGGCCCTGGCACAGTCTCCCTGGTCACCTGCTCTGGGTGCTCTATGAGTGTCCCTTGTGTGGGTTGTGTGTGCACTCCTGTTATAGTTGGGCCTTGATTGCTATTGGCACATCAGTGGGTGTGGTTGATGCTTAGGCTGATTGGCTGTGGGGTTTGGTCATGTCCACAGTTTATAGGCTGCAGTCTGGAGGGCTTACTCTACTGAGTGGTTTTCACCCCAGTGGGCTCTGGTGCCTGTTGAGACTGCCCTTTGGGCGTGTTGCTTGTGGGGATAATTAGACAGTGCACTGCTGTGGTCTGAAGGTAACCTCTAAGGATGTTGGTTCTGGGGCCTCTTGGGAGGGGCTGTGGTGCAGGCCTAGGTCACTCATTGCCTATGACTGGCCAGCGACTACCTGGTAGGAGCTACAAAGTGATCCATATTTGTTTGCTGCCTATGCTAAATCTGGAGGCATGTGGGAGAGGCCACACTGCAAATTGAGGATGTCTGTCACCAGTACCAGGCCTGGGTTATCTCTGCAAAAAGCTGGGACCCCCTGAGGACTGCTGCCACCTGCTGGCTCCCTTCAGGTTCAGCCAATGATAAGCTTCATGTGGTATGCAAGTTGGGTGAAGCAGGGTCTCAGGGAGTCACTAGAGTGAGAAGAATTGTGGTCACCAAATTAATATTGATTAACTTAGTGCTGAGCCTGGAGCTACTCAGCAGTCTCAGAACACACTGAGGCCAGTTTCTGCCTGACTGGAGCCCTTGGACCCTGATAGCTTTCCAAGAAAGAAGGCAATACAGGTGAGCCTGGCTGCTTACCAAGAAAGTGCATCTGGCATTCGGTAGGGCGGGGTCCCAGGGACTCAGCAGGGAGGAGCAGAGGCGCTCACCAGACCAATTCAGATTCAGATTTGGCCTGTGAGTGTGGGCTCAACACAGGAAAGATGGCACCTGCCTGCTGGCTGCATGGGCGGAAGATGTCACACAGGGAAATTGCAACTGTCTTCCAGCCTTTGCCTCAAAGCCACACCCCTCAGTCTGCTCCTCATATGCCTCTGACATCCTCTGAGTCACAGTCCCTCCTCTGGAGCTCAGGGTGAGTGCCTGCAAGTGATTGGCTTTGTAAGAGTGTTGTTTAAGGGGATGTCTAGCTTTCCTGCAGCTTTCTGTTCCACCTGGATGGTTGGAATCTCCACTGGTTTTCAAAGTCAGATGTGGGGGCTCCTCTTCCCGCCATCAGTACTCTGGGCTGGAGAGCCTGGTATGGGGCTGGGATCCCTCACTCCTCTGAAGGGAGCCTCCACAGCTGAGATATCCCTTCTGATTCTCAACCAGAACACAGAGGTTTGGGCCAGGCAATTTCACCTCTCTGCCCTTCCTTGATGTGACTTCTTTCTATCTTTAGTTATAAAACTTCTGTTCAGCTAGACTTCAGATGGTTATCCAGGTTGATTGTTCTATAATTTAGTTGTAATTTTAATGTGTTCATGGAAGGAAGCAGGCACAGATTTATCTTGTCCATCATCTTGGATCTCTTTCATTATACTAGTTTTAATGGCATATTATATACAACATTTCTATAAAGTGCTTGAATAAGGACTTTCTGAGCAATGGAAAGTCACTATTTTTGTAAACCTTATGTAAGTGGGGTGTATGAGGCAATAGAGTTAACTGAAAAAATAATTTATTTTTATATATTTTTAAATTTAAAACTTTAACCTTGAAGCAGAGGACCAGAAATTATTTTAGTTGAAACAGGAAAACTCATATGAACCTAATCAGCCTGAAAAGCTTTATGATATGTGCCAGGAGATAGTAAACCAATCTAAGGCTGCCAAAAGCCAATCACAAAGTCTCCTCATTCTACTCCCCAAATCCTACTATAACAGAAAATTAACAGTGTGAAATACAACACTAAGTCAAGACTTTCTTAAGACTTCTTCCTTTCACTCTATGAAGTCTATTCTCTTTTCAAACCCATTCCTGCCTACCAGAACTAATGACAATAGTTGACATTTTACTAGACTCAACTTGGAATAACCATCATTTGATTAATTCTGTATGTGGTTTTCATCCTTTTGACAATTTGAATAAGGGTTAATTTTCAGTCTTACTTATTCATGGCCATATTGTAATCACCTATGTCATACATGTATATAGTCACATCACAAAACATGTACACAGATTGTTTCAGCAAGCAGCTTCACCCAGGAGAAGCAGAATATAAAATCCTTTAATGTTGTAGTAAACAAGATTTCTAGAGAAAGCATCTTTTTGTTGGGAGTTTTGGTTCATTTTGGGTGGTTGTGTCATAACTTCCTGAATCCTAAGTTGTTTTCCACTTCACTGTTATTAGCTTACTTCTTGCCAGCCTCTTCCCAGCGGAGATGGACCCTATCCTCATACCTTTATTGCCTGTCTGTTTCAAGGAAGGGGGGAAGGACTAAGAGAAGGGACAGGAGTACATCTTAGCTGTGAGAATGGAAAAGGTATACTAGTTAAATACAGAGTAAAACAAAAGTCAAATAATGATTTGTAATTAAATATGTTAATTTGTAATTTAATATGTTAATTAAATATGTGCCTGAAACATTGTAATGCTTTGTAAATATATTAAAATAAATAAATTGTTCATTAATAAGAACAACATAGATCCTTTATACTCAAATTAAGCTAATTTCCCAGTGATAACATGAAGCAGGTAGGGGTTCGGGTGGAGGGTTCTTGCAGAGGCAATCTTACCTATGAGTGAGTCGGATAGTTAACGCAGTGTGGTACATTCCTAAAATTCTGCTCTCCCAGAAATTCACCCACATTCCATGGCCATTTTGACTAAAACTTTAACAATGAAAGAATTGACTTTTAGAGTATCCTGGTAAATGGATTGTATCTATTTTAGGGGGCCACTTAATGTGAATATGTTACGTGGAAAGTATGACATTGTATGCTAGCACCCATTACTCTTTAATATTGATTTTTTTATAGGATTAAGTGTTTTTTAAAAATTTTACTTGTTTTCATTTTATTATTTTCTATAATGCATATGTTCTATTTCTGTAATAATAGGTTATTTTAAAAGACTTTTTAAAAATTATTAAAACTAACACACAAAGTGGAGAGAATGGAAAAGCACAATTGTTTAATTCTCAATTTTGCTGAAATCTGGCTCAATCTAAAAAAATATCTATGAAGAATAGCTGAATTGTTCTCACTCTCGCTTTCATCTCAGGAACAATTGTGGAAGCTGCTGGAAGGGGCTGCTTTAAATATTTTCTGTGACTGTCATGCAGTTGTAATCAATCTGGCCACTTCCACCTAGGAAAGGATTAAGAGTTCTAAAGGACATGATTCTGAGGAAATGGGAGTAATTACTCAAAAAGGAACAAGAGTCATAAAACAGATGTAGGTGAGGGTGAAATGTAAAATTCACTCACATCAAAATTTTGGATAATGTTACCAAAACCATTTCTCTATGTTGTTAATTATATGCAGTTTTTCCTTCTTAAAAAAATATTTGGAATCTCTTCTTTTAATTTCTCTATCTTCCCTCCTTTCCTCCCTCCCTTCGTTTCTTGCTTCTTTCCTTCCCTCCTTTCTTTTCTGTTTCCTTTCACATTTATTTAGGGTAGAACCTTACAATTAAAAATCTTGTTAAGAGGTAAAATTGAAAGCCTGTTGGCATGATTTAGCATTTGTCAATCTCATAGATCAAAATAATTTTAAGAACTTTGGCAGACCTCACTGGGGAGAACGTAAGATGGGGTAATTGCCAGATCACCTCTGGAGAAAAGGTTTAGCGTAAACATGACCTGAGATAATGAGCATGTTTCATCTAGATCACAGCAGGCCTGACTACAGTCTGGTTACATGGCAAATCCACTTGTCTGGGACGTAGGGAATAACCCGTTAAATGAGGTCAGGGCAGTTGTGAAGAGAAGAAAGCTTGCAAAGGAAAATACCTTGTTTTGAGCATAGTGGAATAGGTGTTGTGAATCAAAGTAATGTAAGGGGAACCCTGGAAATGTATTTATGAACAACACTTAATACTTATTAAGCACTTGCTATGTTTCAGGTACTGTTTGTTCCAAGAATTTATATGTCCTAACTCATTTATTCCTTACAGCAATCCTATGAGATAATTATTAATTTTATCCCTATCTTATTGATGAGAAACTGATTGATATTAACAATGCAGTGACCTTCCTTGTGCATGTCTCCTGGTGGTCTGTGTGCGAGTTTCTCCAGGGTGTATACTTAGAAGTGGAATTGCTGGGTCACAAGGAATGCACATCTTCACCTCCCTAGATAAAACCAATTGTTCTGCAGAGTGATTGCACCATTTTACCCTCCTAGCATTATGTGAAATCTTCCATTACTCCTGTGTTATCAGGCTTTTAAACTCTTATCAATTCAAGGGCTGTGAAATTGTATCTTATTCACTTTGTATATCTCTGTTTACTAATGCTTTATCATATTTTTGTGTTTATTGGCCACTCTGTTTTCCTTTTCTAGGAATCTATTCTTTTTATTCTTTGCTCGTTTTTTATTGAGTAGATAGGATGATACGCTTTGGCTTCTAATTTTTTGCTGGTTATATGTGATGCAAATATTCTTTCCTTTCTTCCTCCTGTTTTCCTCACTTCCTCCCTCTCACTCTTTCTTTAATAGTGTCTTTAATGTACATTAGTTTTAAATTTTAATATAGTCAATTTATCAGTCTTTTCCTTTAATGGTTTATTCTCCCTATTGTGAAGATTGGAAGATATTTTCCTGTGTATAATAATCTCATCTCCATCATACCCAAATTCTTATATGTGCATGACTTGTTTCTGTGCTTTCTTTCTGATCTATTTTTCTTCCTCTTTTTTTCCTTAAACCCCTGTGCCAACACCATATTATTATCTCAATTGCTTTTTATAGTTAGCCAAGCTATCAGTAGATTGATTCTCCATACCTTATTATATTTCTTCAGTATTGTATTTTATTTATCTTGAATCTTACTATTTTTCTTCAATATTATATTTAATATTCTTGGGTCTTTGTTCATTCTTATACATTTGATAATCAGTTTTGTTAACTTCAGTGAACTGACCTGTGAGTTTGAATGTAACCGCCTGACTTAATGCATTGAGTTTGGGGTGCAGATTTTCATTTATTTAGGTCATCTTCAATGTTTTACAATAATATTTTATCATTTCTTCATGACATCTTTTACTAGATTTATCTCTGCTATCTTATTATTGCTACTATAAACGTAAACTTAAAAAATGTCCTTTTCTTAGTGGTTTGTTGTTAGTGCATGGGAATGCAATTGATTCCCATAGCAAGATAATTTATGATGCTATTTTAAATGTAAAATTGACCATGCATCTGACAACATTGGTAAAGTCTCTGATTAATTGTAGTTATTTGGCTATCAGTTCTCTTGGGAAAATAGAATATTTTAAAAAAGGAATATATATGTATATAATATGTTTTTAATTTTCAAACATCATTATTCAGAAACTACAAAAATAACGTAAGGCACAGTGGAAATATTCTTGGAGTGGGAGTCAAAATACTTGAGAGCAGACTCTTAATAACCATCTTTCTATTTATGGAATGTAGGCATATAATATAACTTCTCTGGATTCCGCTATCCTTACTAGTTAAAATAAGTAGGTGGGACCAGGTGAAATTCACTGAATAGTTTTTCACTAGGGTTTCTAAAATAACTTATTTTCTTATTGTATGTGTTCTCTTCAAGAAGGTCAATCTCCTTGAACACAAAAACTATGTAGGAAGTAGGTGGCAAAGAGAAAAGAGTCTATTCTTATAATCAAAGTTAAAATATTTTTTGGAACAACTGGCATAAGCCTGTAATGCCTTCACTAAGCATACAAGTTTTTCCATTGACTGACTTCTGCCTCTCTTTCCAATGTGATGTTTTCTTATGCAGAACTAACATACCTATAACTTTCTCAAATAAACCTCACTCTTTCATGTCCTGAAGACTATACAAACTATTCTCTTTACTCTCTTTTACCTCATTTGTCTTGTGAGTCATAGTATTTAATTTAACAGCTCATATCTTCTCAGTCTCCTTTATGGGCAATGTTTGCTTGTTTCATTTGTACCATAGTGTTGCCTAGTATATGCTTCTATCATGTACTTTATCGTGGACTTATTTGTTGAAAAGAAGAACACAGATAAAACCTTAGTACAATAGCTGGCGCATAGGTTGTATTCAATAAATGCTGGTCATTATTATTAGGATTATTATTCATCTGTCTTCTGAGCTTCTTGAGGATAGCGACTCTGGCCTAATTTTACATTTCTAACAACACGTAAGAGTCTGATACATGGTAGGTGTTCAAAAAACATTTTTAAAATTAATTAGAAACCACTAGGAATCAAAGTCTCTCCTTTATATCATTAATCTTAGTCATGCTTTTGAATTCTTAGTTTTATATTTAAAATTTCAATTTTAAAAGGAACTAATTAAAATTCATTTTTCTCTTTTGAATTCACTTATAAATGATTTAGGCAGGCTTTAATAAGAAAAAAATAAATCTATTGCTTACTTGAAATGAACAGTAGTCTCATAGCAAGATAATTTATGATGCTATTTTAAAAGAGGACTATGTCTTTGCAAAGGCTTTTTGTTTTTTTCAACATGATGTTAGTTTTCTCTTGCTGTATAATAATTTATCACATACTTAATGGCTTAAAACAACAGTTATTTATTATTTCACAATTATGTAAGTAAAAAATCCAGAGACTGGGTACTCTAGTCTCACAAAGCAGAAATTTAGGGGCAACTAGGTTAGGCTTTTATCTGGAGGCTTTCAGGGGTGGGAGACGGAAGGGAGGCAATCTCCTTCAGGTGCATTCAGGTTGTTAACAGAATTCAGTTCCTTGTATTTGTAGGACTGAGATCCCTGTTCCCTTGCTGGCTGCCAGCTAGAGATTGTTTTAAGACTCTACATGTTATCTGCATTCCTTGGCTTATGTTTCCTCCATCTTTGAAGTCAACAATGGCATATTCAATCCTCCTGCCACTAGCTAGAAAAGTTCTCTAGATTAGATTAGATTAGATTAGGGCTTGTGTGATTTCCCTATCTGAAGGTAACTGTACCATACAGTGTTATGTAATCATGGGATTGACCTATATTTACCAAATTCATAAATTCTGGGGATTAGGACAGGACATCTTTGGATGTTCTATTTACCTTGGAATATATTAAGAATTTTGAAGGAAATATTCATTACAAGCAAAATGGGAAATGTTTTAAAGTTAAATTTTAGGTAAGAACTATTTGAACTGTCTTGTAATGTGATTTTTCACGGATGACTATGAGAAAAGAGAATTGCTATTTTTATTTTTGTACTGAGTAGCACAATTTTTAAACTGGAAAAATTCAGTAGAAAATTTTTCTCCCTGGGTGTTTTATTTCCAGTTACTAACATTGATAACAGGGGCCTAAAATTAAAAATGGGCAGATTTATAAGAGAGTTCCTAACTTCTATAAATTACTTTGTTTCCTGATTGGGAGAAATTTTGTTATACCTTTAGTAGATAAAAATATGTACTTGGATACCACTCATTATTAATTGATAATTTGATTTTTAGAAAAAGTTTCCGTGGCACCTACTGTATGCCAGATACTTTGTTAGGGGCTGAGACTATAGCAATGAACAACTAGATCTGTTGTTTTGCTGCCCAAAATTAATGTTTTCCAGGGAAGATAGACACCAAAAGAATAATTATAATGAAGTATGAGCACTCTTAGGATGGGGAAGTGTGAAGGTGACAGCGAAACCTATCCCACCCCAGAAATTGTAAAATTCTGTTAAGACAGGTAAAAGATCAGAGAATGTTTTGTTTAAATCTGGTGGAATCATGATCTGTGCCTCCAAAGGGAGTCTCTTTGTTTTGAAATTAAAAACTGTTATCAAGGTTCTGGAATTTCCCTGTTTAGCAGATTTTTATATTGTACGTTCTAAGCTAAAACACTGACTTTTGAAATTTAAAATACTTACATCTAGTATTCATGAAATAGATTAAATACCATGTTATAATGAAAAAAATAATGTAATTAGAGAGAATGTATATCTATGTTTCGTTAATTTCTCTTTCTTCCTTAAGCTATTTCTTTTATAAAAAAGAAAAGCCAAGCAACAAAACAAGAGAAAATGCCAAACAAAACCAACCCACTTTTTACTAAAATGATTTATTACGATGTTTTTCCTTGCTGTGGAACATTGTAATGTAAATACTTTTAAATTTCAGAGGGCTTAGTATGTCACTCTATAAAAATTATTGTCAATTTAATAAATTACAATGATATACAAAATAAAGTATTTTTTCTATTTTAAAATATCCCTTTAAGGCAAAATACTCTTTATCAGTACCGTTTTCCTCACATATTACTCCTGTGATTAGTATCAGTTTGTGCTTCGTGGTGTATTCGATATCTTAAGCTTTAGCCAGGTGAATTGTGAAATGGCTAATTTCCAAAGATGGAGATTTTAAGCATAATCTCAGGCATATAAATTATTAACTTGCAGAGAAACATTTCTTCAGAATTCTTCAAACAACACTGGAAGGGATGGGAGAGGATGGAGGAAGAAGAAAGAAGGGAAAGGAAAAGACATGTGGTGAAAGAATAATCTTTATTCATCAGTACTGATTACGGAGTTTTAGTAAATGTCCCAAATGGTGTAAAAATGATCTAGGCCAGTGTTTCTCAAAATTTGGTGTTTGTGCAGTTCACGAGGGACCTTTTTAAGATGCAGATTCTGATTCTGTAGTACAGAGGTGGGGCCTGAAATGGTATATTTCTAACAAACTTCCAGAAGCTGCTGGTCTATAGAGTAGCCAGTGTTTCGAGCTGTGGTTCTGCACATTGGCTCACATTAGAAACACCGGGGAAAACAGAAAGATCTTGATACATAGTTCACACCCCTGAAAAATTAAGTTAGAATTTTTGATGCTGAGACCGAGGCTTCAGTATTTTTAAAACCTTTCCCAGGATATACCAATGTGCAGCTAGGCTTGAGAAACCAGTTGTCAGAAGATTATTATCCCTCATCATTGGCAAGGTCTGGTGGATTCACTCCAGTGGTACTTTAGGATCACTCGTTACACTGAAAGTCAAATTACTCCATTACAATAGACTGCAGCTGAGAAAACAAAATGTGTACCACATTATTTAAATAAAAACCCAGAGCACATACGATATGTTTGGCTTCATAGATCTTAAGAAATGTTATTGTTTCTGTCCTTGCATAATTTTGCTATTGAGTTCCTGTGCATACGTACATCTTGGGAATAGTGGTTGAAACAAGAAAAATAGGCCATTAAGTTTCTCCCTGCATGAGCCTGGAGTGATTGGAAGGCTGATTTCTTCACATTGACTTGTCTGATCTTCTCAGGGATGTCAGGATTTGGGGGAACAGAGCCTTGAGTGTTGGTTCTAACGTATCCTGGTCCATTCCCTACAACGTGAGTTTCTTCTCAGTATAGTCTTTCTGATAGTAGGATTACTCCTACTTCCTAAAATTGAAAAGTATCAATTTTAATTTTTAATGCATCAGCGATCCTTAGAATTGGTTTCCTTTGCTCAAACTAACTGCATCAGTTAATGTTTTTAACTTCAAGCAGCTGAAAAGGAATCTGGGTTGATTAAACAGAAGAGGAGTTTTATTTAAAAGGATAACAGGAAGCTCACAAGACCACTGGAGATCCAAAGAACTAAATGTCTAGGAATAATCCCCAAACCACACAGTAGAATTGTTTGAAGAGAAACTGCTGCTACTAGATATTAGAATTTTTCCTGCTGCCATTTTGCACCAGTTGCTTGTGGCTGAAAACTGGACACAGTCCCACCTTCATCCTCACTGGAAAATGGATTCTGTGTGCTTCCCCACATTGCTCACTCGATCTCCCACCAGAATATCTGACTTTCAGGATTGCTCCTAACTGCAGGAGTATTTTCTATGTTGGCAGAGCAGGACCTAAGTGGTGGGAAATTCCTCAAGGGAAGGGAATTAAAGATATGCTGGGGCAAAGGGAAAATAAGTCAACTACTATCCTTCTTAAAGTCCTCTTTTTGTTAGTATAATCAAGTTAGTATAAGCAGCATCAATTTTATTCCACTTCAGTGAGCATTTATTCAGGGTCTACTGCATACTCAAGGTGTAACCAAGATGAAGAAAAATTTGTGTCGAAGTACTTACAGTTTTTCAGGAAAACTGTCACATTGATTATTTCAACATAGTGTTGCAAAATGTAATTATATATATACATATATACATATATATACATATATACATATGTATATATGTATATATTTGTATACATATATATGTATACATGTATATATGTATATTTTATTTTTTTTTGTATACATGTATAGAAACATGTACCCCAGGTGTTTGTACATTATTATTTTGTATACATGTATATATGTATATTTTATTATTTTAATATAGTTTTGCAAAATGTAATTATATATACATATGTACATGTGTATATATGTACATATATACATATATGTATACATATATATGTGTGTGTATATATATATACAGAAAAGAAACTATATTATTTTAATATAGTTTTGCAAAATGTAATTATATATACATATGTACATGTGTATATATGTACATATATACATATATGTATACATATATATGTGTGTGTATATACATATACAGAAAAGAAAGCCTTAGGGCCACAAATTGTGCAGAATGCAAAGTGGGAGAAAATAATTTACCATTTTAAAGCTTATTTGCCTTGACTTAAATCAGATATAGGGAAATAACTAATATGTATATTGTATTATATTTGTGTTTTTCTGTAACTACCTCACCAAACATTATATAAGCTCTTCAAGGGCAAGTACCTACTTTTAAAATTTTAAATTTTGTTATTATTCAGAGAATCTAGCACATAACTAGACACATAGTAAGTGTCCAAGTATTTGTTGTTGAATTATTTTAGGAATTGTATAGTCAGAGTCTCTAAAACATACCCGTGTTATTATTTAAATAATATTATAGAAGAAAATGCTATTTTTAAATCAACTTGCACTTTGACCGTCACAATGATAATTAATAGTTGGACTGGCAATTGGAAGATTAAAGATTGTTACAGTTTTTAGGAGATTAAGCCTTTCTAACTCAAGCTATAGCTGAGTCAAGATTCATGTGGAAATAAATTTAAAAAATTGTCATTGGTGACATCAGAAGCATGGCAGTGTGAGAGATCCCCTGGATCCTTCCCCTTGAAGTTACAAGTTGAACAGCTATAATTCAACAAAGGATTTCTTGCTCAACACACAAAAATGTCTGAGAGATCTGTGCATTGAAACATCTGAAGTTAGGCAAATGGGAGAGAACAGGGAAGGAAGGAAGGAAGGAAGGAAGAAGAGCAGAGATGTCTGCCATAGATGCAGCCCAGAGCACACTGTGGGTCTCAGGAGAGGGGAGGAATAAGGTTGCACTCTGCACTCTCTACAGCCTTGAGGAGCAGAGAGGTAGAGTAAGCATTCCTGCCTGAATGGTTAGCACATAGTGAGGCTGAACCCAGTGACTGGGGCAGAGACTGAACACAGAAGTGCTGCAGCTGTGGTCTAGTAGATGCCATTGCCAGGCAGAAAACAAAGCAATGGAGCCTGGCTACCTCCCCTCACAAAGCTAGCTGCAGGCCCCAGAATGAGCTGTCACAGTGAGTGTCGGGTTACAGAGCACATTATCTGTAACCCTGAGAACTGGAAAGACAGAAGCGTTCCTCTTTGAGTGGCAGACAAATGCTGTGGCTAAATCCAGTGACGGGGTGGAGATACAGAGATGAGGCAGCTGAGGTTTGGAAGTTGCCATTACTGGGAGGAGAACAAAGCCACAAATGCACCAAACAGCCTCTCTCAGCCCAGCTCACCTCCATCCATTTGGCTGATCCCAGTGGGGGGCACTTGGGACACCTTGGGCAGTACAGTACTGCTGGCAGCATCTGGTTGTAGGGAGCAGCACTGGGATTTCAAAGGCTTGGAACCCCTTTCCCACCACATTCCCTCATGGGGTGGTGCCCTGAGATCAAGGAAATCTGGTCACAGGAGATACCCACCTCCCCAGGGAATACAGGGTATTTTCCACTAGCCTACAGAGGCCCAAGAAGCTGGAGGAATCCAAGAGAACATTAAAAAAAAACAAAACAACAACTTTCCCTTTGGAACCATCTACTGAAATGCAAAAGAAAGGCTTTTTGTGTCAACCTGATAAATAGAGGTCTCACTCTTTTTTTAAAAAAAAAAAGCATATTTCATTCCCATAAATCCCTAGGCAGAGAAATAATCAATGAAATACCGTAACAACCAAGGTAACAGCCGCTAAGAAAGAAAATCAGAAATCTCCAAAAAAGAGCAAAAACCAAAAAACTTAAAGACATACCCATATGTGATTTAAATGACAGAAAATTCAAGATTGCAGTTCTGAAAAAACTCAACAAGATGCAAGAAAACATGGATAGGCAGTTTAATGAACTCAGAAATAAAATCATTGAACAAAACGAGTATTTTACCAGATAGACTGAAACTTTAAAAAAGAACCAAACCGAAATTCTGGAGCTGAAGAACTCAATAAAAAAAATAAAGAATGAACTAGTGAACTTAGGAAACAGAGCTGACCAGTTGGAGGAACGAATCAGTGATATCAAAGCTAGCAATCTAGAAATGAAGCAGATAGAAGAACAGAGAGACTTGAGAATTAAAAAAAAAAAAAAAAGTGAAAGAATTCTATGAGAACTAGCTGACTCCATAAGAAAGAACAATATAGGAATAATGGGTATACCAGAAAGATAAAAGAGGCAAAAGGGAACAAATATCCTATTCAAACAAATAGTAAGAACTTCCTAAAACTATGGAAAGAATTGGATCCTTGAATCCAAAAAGCAAACAGGACACCTAATTATCTCAATCCAAAAAGGTTTTCTCTAAGGTACATTACATTAAAACTGTCAAAAATTAATGGCAAAGAAAGAATTCTGAAGGCAGCCAGGGAAAAGAAGACAGTAAACTACAAAGGAAATCCCATTAGATTAGTATTGGATTTTTAAGCAGAAACTCAAAAAATTACAAGACAGTGTAATTAAATATTCAAGCTATTGAAATTACCAGTAAGAATAATATTTACAGGAAAGACACTTCTCTCAAAAAGACATACAAATGGCCAACAGATATTTGAAAAGATGCTCAACTTCCCTAGGTGTTAGGGAAATACAAATTAAAACCACAATGACATAACACCGCATACCGGTTAGGATGGAAATTATCAACAAGACAAGTAATAACAAGTGTTGGAGAGGCTGTGGAGTAAAAGGAACCCTCATACACTGCTGGTGGGAATGTAAATTGGTATAGCCGCCATGGAAAACAGTATGGAGATTTCTCAAAAAAATTAAGAATAGAGTTGCTATTTGACCCAGCAATCCCTTTTCTGGGTATCTATCTGAAAACATTCACCATAGTTTTTTTTAATCACACCTCATATGTTCTCACTATTGCTATGTAAATTAGTACTTCCCTGTGGTGTTATCAAAATTACAGATTATAAAATTTTTATAATATTTCTTATTGTCTTAATGTCTTCAGGATCTGTAATGATGTCGTTTATGATACTGGTAATTTACATTTTGTCCTCTAGTTCTGTTGATTGTTTTATTTCTTGACAATGTGTTTTCTTTTTCTTTTACTAAAAAGAAAATTGTGATTCTTAATAACATCACGGTACTCAGATATACAGTCAAATATTATTCAGAATGTTTCTCTCTGGGTGTTTTCGGATGAGTTTAACATTTAAATTGGTGGATTTTGAGTAAAGCAGATTGCTCTACATAATATGGGTGGGCCTCATCCAATCAGTTGAAGGCTTCAACAGAACAAAAAGCAGACCTTCCTTGAGCAAGAGGGAATTCTGCTAGTAGACAGCCTTCAGACTTGAACTGCAATATCGGCTCATCCCTAAACCTACAACCTGATGGCCTTTGGACTTAAACTGCAGCATCAGTTCTATTCTGGTCTCTAGCCTACCAGCCCACCTTTAGATTTTGTGTGTGCCAGACTTTATAACTGCATGAGCCAATTCCTTAAAACAAATCTCTTTCTGTAAATATATACACGCATACTATTTCTCTGGTGAACACTGACAGACAAGTCTTATAATTTTTGACTTAATGCCAGCCATTGTGTGGAGAAGAGCAGTTGATGCTGAGAGAAACAATGTTGATGCTTTGTAATGCACATGCATTTTTTTTCCTCTCAGTTCGTTATTGTGAGAGTTTAGTCAATATAACTAGTGTTTCTGCTGGGATTAAGTTTTGTTTTTATTATTATCCTTATTATATTCAAATTCCTCTAGGGGTGGTCTGTCATTACCATGTGCTTACTGTGGATGCTGGAGTAGCAGATAGTTTATTCCAGGGTCCTGCTTCAACCCTGAGATTTCAGCAGTTATTGGACTGGTCTTCTTGTCCAGCCTCAGTTTTAGGTACAGCATGCATGCCTGGATCTTGGGTATGGGGACTTCTCAGCATTCCTGGTCCTCTTTCCAGTGGCAGGCAAACTATGTATTATATCTTTTGGGGAGAGGAGTGTCTTGGGAAGGATAGAGTTTTTTTTTTTTTCCCTCTTTCTGAGTAGAAACCAGGCTCAGGAGGTTTAACTTTTTTTTTCCCCCCAAGAAGCAGTCAATTTTTGCTTAATTCTCTGGGGTGGGAGATAAGGATTCACTGCTTAGAAGCAGTGATATGTGACTGGGCTGTGGTGGCACGAGTGTTTGCTACCTCATACCCAGTATCTTAAGAGTTTCGCCTCATGCAGGAGAATGGAAGCATCAGTGCCTGTTTGGTGCCTGTACCCCAGTGGCGGCTGATCACCACCCATATGAGGTTCTCACTGAGGGGGGTGGCTCTCCCTGGTCTCTTGTTATGAGTCCCTAGTAGAGGCCTATGGAAAAGAATTTGTGAGTAAGTATGAACTGCCCTTCTGTCTGAGGCTCAAAATTATTCTAAACTGTTATATGCCCACACTTAGCCTACAGGAATTTATTAAAATTTTAGCTGATTTACTCTTGCCTACTTTTTTGGCAGCCACCTCTTCATTCTGTGTTCTGCCAGAGTAGAAAGAGTTCATGTCTGTGTCTCTTTTCAGAAGAACTTGTCACATTTTTAAATGCTTGGCTTGCTACCTGAGGTCTCTGATGGGTTCAAGAAAAATTTTTATTTTTTTATTTTTTTATTTTTTATTACCTGACCTTTTCTTGTTCTTGGGATAGGAGTGATATTTTCTTTCATCTTTCTGTACTCTGAGCAGAATATTTTTTTTTATTTAAACAGTGAATTGTTGAAAGATATTAAGAAGAGAAAAATTTTATTTTATATTTACCATTTTCATTCAGTGCTTGTCATTTATTCCTGTTTGAATTTCCATCAGGTTTCATTTCTCTTTAGTCAGAGGAACTTATTTTAACATTTCTTAGATATACTGGCAATACATTTAGTCAATTTTTATGTATCTTTAAATAAACAACTTTGTTTATTCTTTGAAAAATATTTCACAAGATACAGGGTTTCATTCTCACAGTTTTTTCTTTTCGTCCCCAAACAATTTAAGATGTTATTCTGTTGTTTTCTGGCTTTAATGATTATTACTTTTTTTTTTTTTTTTTTTTTACTAGACGTCATCTGTTACTCTCATCACTATTTCTCTGTATGTAATATGTCTTTTTCTTTAGTTTTTTTAAAAGAGTATTTTCTTTACTATTGGTTTTTAGCAGTTTAACTAACATGTAAGTACTTGTTTCTGTTCTCTTATCAAGTAAGAAGTGCTGTTGTTGTTTTTTAACATTGCTTGAGGTTTACTGCCTTTATTAAATCTGTGAGTTCCCCTTTTTTAAAGTTGGGAAAACTTGGCCTTTATTTCTTCAAACATTTTTCTGTCCCATTTTCCTTCTCATCTCCCTCTAGGACTCCAATTGTATGTAATATAGCTTAATATTGTCCTAGAGTTCATTGATTCAGTGTTTATTTTTACATTTTTTCTCTATTATTTACCTGTCTTCATATTCACTGTGCTTTTCTTTGCAGAACTCAATCTGCTATAAATCCAAAACATTTCTGAACAAATATATATTGCTTTTCAGTTTTAGAATTTCCATTTTCTTTGTTAGAGATTAAAAATTCCTTTTGAAATTCCTCAATCACTTTAGTCATTCCACTCATCTTCTCCTACAATTTCCTTAACATATTTCTATTGTATAGTTCTTGTATACTAATTCTGACACCTGGGTATTTTGTAGCTCTACTTCTGTTATTTTGATTATGGGTCAACTTTACTTGCTTCTCTGCATGCCTAATACTAAACATTATTGACGATGTGTTGTAGAAAATTGATTCTGTTCTCTTGCTTTGAAGAGTGTTGAATTTTGTTCTACAAGTAGTTAAATTACTGGCAAATCATCTTTATCCTGTGGAGGTTTTTGTTTAGGCTTTATTGGGGTGGTGTGTTTTCATTTTACCTGTAATTGAAAGGTGTATCTCTAGTCTTGAGATAAGGTCATTATTTGCAAGGCTGACACGTTTTTTGAAAAATTAGTTTCAGGAGTACAAAGCAATGTAATAGTTAGACATTTACGCCCCTCACAAAGTAAGTGATAACCCTCCCCCAATCTGCTACCCCTCTGACATCCTATATAGCTGTTACAGTACCATTGACTGTATTCCCTATTCTGTACTTTAATTTGCATCCTCTGATCATACATATATTTAATTATAGTTGACATTCAATATTATTCTACTTCAGCTTCAGGTGTATAGCACAGTAGTCAGACATCTACACAGTCTATGAAGTGATTACCCTGATAAGTCCAGTATCCATCTGGCACCCTACAGTCTTTACAACATTGTTAATTATATTCCCCATACTGTATTTTATATCCCCATGACTATATTGTGAGTATTAATTTGTACTTTCTAATCCCTTCACCTTCTTCCCTATCCCCATTCCCTCCCATCTAGCAACCATCAGTTTTTTTTCCCTATATTTCTGAGTCTATCTCTGTTTTGTTTGCTTGTTTATTCTGTTCTTTAGATTCCGCATATAAGTGAGATCATATGGTATTTGTCTTTCTCCATCTGATTTATCACATTTAGCCTAATGTTCTCTAGGTTCATCCATGCCATTGCAAATGATAAGATTTCATTCTTTTTGTGGCCAAGTAATACTCCATTGTATAAATGTACCACAGTTTATTTATCCAAACATCTCTCAGTAGGCATTTCAGTTGTTTCCATATCTTGGCTATTGTGAATAGTGCTGTAATAAACAGAGGGATGTATATATTTTTTTGAATTAGTGTTTTGGATTTCTTTGGATAGATGCCCAGAAGTGGAATTGCTGGGTCATAAGGTAGTTCCATTTTCAATTTTTTGAGGAACCTCCATACTGTTTTCCATAGTGACTGTACCAGTCTGCAATCCCACCAACAGTGCACAAGGGTTTCCTTTTATCCACATCCTCACCAATACTTGTTGTTTGTTGATTTATGATAGCCACTCTAACCAGGATGAGGCGGTATCTCATTGTGGTTTTATGTGCACTCCTCTAATGATTAGTGATGTTGAGCATTGTTTCTTATATCTGTTGGCCATCTGTGTCCTCTTTAGAGAAATGCCTCTTCATGTCCTCTGCCCATTTTTTAATTGGGTTGTTTGTTTTTTTGGTGTTGAGTTGTGTGAGTATTTTTTAAATACATTTTGAGTATTAACCCCTTACCAGATAAGTCATTGGCAAATATCTTCTCCTATTTAGTAGGATATCTTTTTGTTTAATTGATGATTTTCTTTTTTGTGAAAATACTTTTTAGTTTGTTGTAGTCCACATGTTTACCTTTTCTTTTGCTTCACTTGCCTGACGGGATGTATCAGTAAAAATATTACTAAGGGTAATATCTGCAAATTTACTCCCTATGTTTTCTTCTAGTTTTAAGGTTTTGGGTCTTACATTTAAGTCTTTAATCTTTGACCATATTCTTGTATATGGCATAAGAAAATGGTCCAGTTTCATTTTTCTGTGTTTATCCAGTTTTCCCAGCACCATTTATTAAATAGACTGTCTTTACCCCAATGTAAATTCTTGCTTCCGTTTTCATAGGTTAAATGACCACATAGGCATGGATTTATTATTATTATTCTGTTATATTATTCTGTTCCATTGATCTGTGTGTCTGTTTTTATGCCAATACCATGCTGTTTTGATTGCCATAGCCTTGTAGTATGATTTGATGTCAGATAATGTGATACCTCCCACTTTGTTCTTAATCCTCAAGATTGCCATGGTTATTTGGGATCTTTTATGGTTCCATATAAATTTTAGGATTATATTTTTTGTGCTGTCAAAAATGTCATTGGTAATGTGATAGTGATTGCATTGAATCTATATGTTGTCTTAGGTAGTATGGACATTTTAACTACATTAATTCTTCCTATCCATAGCATGTTATAGGTTTCCATTTATTTGTAACTTCTTTAATTTCTCTCTTCAATGTCTTATAATTTTCTGAGTACAGATCTTTTACTTCCTTCGTTAAATTTATTCCTAAATATTTTATTGTTTTTGAAGCAATTGTAAATGAGATTGTTTTCTTAATTTCTCCTTCTGATAGTTTGTTATTGGTGTATACAAATGCAACTGATTTCTGAATATTAATTTTGTATACTGCTACTTTATTACATTCATTTATCAGTTCTAATAATTTTTGGATAGACACTTTGGGGTTCTCTCTCTCTATTGTATCATGTCATCTGAAAATAATGAGAATTTTACTTCTTCCTTTCCAGTTTGGATGCATTTTATTTCTTTTTCTTGTCTGATTGCTGTGGCTAGAACTTCCAGTTCTATGCTGAATAAAAGTGGTGAAGGTGAGCATCCTTGTCTTGTTCCTGATCTTAAAGGGAATGCTTTTAGCTTTTTCTCATTAAGTATGTTATGTTGTTAGCTATGGGTTTATCATATATGGCCTTTATTATGTTGAGATATGATCCTGTTATTCACACTTTGCTCAGGTGCTAGATTTTGTCACATTCTTTTTCTGCATCTATTGATATGACCATATAATTTTTATTTTTCATTTTGTTAATGTGGTATATCATATTAATTGATTTGTGGATATTGAACCAAACTTGCATACCAGGAATGAATCCCACTTGATCGTGGTTTATGATCTTTTTAAGGTATTGCTGAATTTGATTTGCTAATATTTTGTTGAGGATTTTTTTCATCTATGTTCATTAGGAATATCGGCCTATAGTTACCTTTTTTGTAATGTATTTGTCTGGTTATGGGATCACAGTAATAGTGGCCTCTTAAAATGAGCTTGGGAGTCTTTCCTCCTTCTGGATTTTTTAGAATCCAGAAAAGAATATGCGATAATTCTCTTTTGAATGTTTGGTAAAATTCACCTGTGAAACCATCTGGTCCAGGACTTGCTTGTTTGCAGCTTGTTGATTACTGATTCAATTTTGTTGGTAGAAATTGGTCTGTTCAGATTTTCTGTTTCTTCTTGATTTAGACTTGGAAGATTGTATGCTTCTAGGAATTTATCTATTTCTTCCAGAATGCCTAATTTGTTGGCGTATTGTTGCTTGTAGTATTTTCTTAATTTTTTTTTGTATTTCTGTGGTGTCTGTTGTCACTTCTCCCTTTAATTTCTGATTTTATTAATTTGTGTCCTCTCTCTCTTTTGCATGATGAGTCTGGCTAAAGTTTGTCAATTTTATTTATGTTTCAAAAAACAACTCTTGGTTTCATTGATATAGCTATATCTATATCTATCTATATCTATATCTATCTATGTAGATATAGATATAGATAGATAGATAGATAGATTTTGTTTATTTCTGCTCTGATCTTTATTATTTTCTTCCTTGAACTCACTTTGGGCTTATTTTGCTCTTCTTTTTCCAGTTCCCTTAGGTGTCAAGATAGACTGTTGATTTTCGATTTTTCTTGTTTCTTTAGATAGGCCTGCATTGGTATGAATTTCTCTGTTAGGACTGCTTTCACTGCATCCCATAGATTTAGGGTTATTTTATTTATTTATTTATTTATTTATTTATTTATTTATTTATTTATTTAGGGTCATTTTCTTTTGTCTCCAAGTATCTTTTTATTTCTTCCTTGATCTCCTTGTTGATACATTCATTATTTAGTAGCATGTTATTCAGCCTCTATGTGTTTGTATATTTTCCAGTTTTCTTCTTGTAATTGATTTCCAGTTTCATAGCACTGTGGTCATAGAAGATGCTTGATATGATTTCATTCTTAAATTTATTGAGACTTGTTTTGTGGCCTAACATGTGGTCTGTCGTGGAAAATGTTCCATATGCACTTGAGAAGAATGTATATTCTGCTGCTTTGGGGTGAAATGCTCTAAAAATATCTATTAAATCAACTGGTCTCATGTGTCATTTAAGGCCACTGTTTCCATATTAATTTTTCTGTCTGGAGGATCTGTCCATTGGTGTCAGTGGGGTGTTGAAGTTTCCTACTATGATTGTTTTACTGTTGATCTCTGTCTATATTTTGGTCAGTATCTATTTTATATATTTAGATGCTCCTATGTTGGGTGCATAGATGTTTACTAGGGTTATGTCCTCTTGTTGAATTGATCCCTTTATTATTATGTAGTACCCTTCTTTTTTTTTTTATTGTAGTCTTCATTTTAAAGTCTATTTTGTCTAATACAAGTATTGCTACTCCAGGTTTTTTCTCATTTCCATTTGTGTGAAATATCTTATTCCATCCCTTTTCTTTCAGTCTGTGTGTCTTTTGATCTGAGGTGGGTCTCTTGTAAACAGCATATGAATTGGTCTTTTTCTCTTATCCACTCAGCTACCCTATGTCTTTTGATTGGAGCATTTAATCCATTTACATTTAAAGTAATTATTGATAGGTACATAGTGATTGCCATTTTATTATTCGTATATCTGGTCTTCATTAGTTAGTTTGTTTTCACCTTTCTTCTGTTTAAAGAAGCTCTTTTAACATTTCCTGTAATACTGGCTTAGTGGGAATGCATTCCTTTAGCTTATTCTTTTCTGGGAAGCTGTTTATCTCTTCTTCAATTTTAAATGATAGGCTTGCTGGCTAGAGCAATCTTGTTTGTAGGCCTTTGTTTTTCATAACTTTGAAAATTTTCTGCCACTCCCTTCTGGCCTACAAAGTTTCTGTAGAAAAGTCAGCTGATAATCTTATGGGACCTTCCTTGTAAGTAACTTGCTGTCTTTCTCTTGTTGTGTTTAGGATTCTCTCTCTGTCTTTAACCCTTGCCATTTTAACTATGATGTGTCTTGGTGTGTGTCTCTTTGGTTCTTGTTGGGATTCTCTGCACTTCTTTGGCTTCTATGTCATTTTCCTTCACTAGGTTAGGGAAGTTTTCTTTTATTATTTCTTCTAATATGTTCTTGATCCCTTGCTCCCTGTCTTCTCCTTCTGGTATTCCTATGATGTGAATGTTGTTGTGCTTGATGTTGTCCCATAGGTCTCTTAAATTATTTTTATTGTTTTTAATTCTTTTTTCCTTTTTGTTGTTCCAATTGGCTGAATTCTGCTATGTTGTCTTCTAAATCACTAATTCGATCCTCTGCTTCATCTAACCTGCTGGTGATTCTTTCTAGTGTATTTTTCACTTCAGTTATTGTATTCTTTATTTCTGACTGATTATTTTTTCATGGCTTCTATATCCTTTATGCTTGCTATCTCTGTTGAAATTCTCACTAAGTTCCTTAAGCATTCTTATAATCACTGTTTTAAATTCTGTCTCTGGTAAGTTGGTTGCCTTTGTTTCATTTAGTTCCATTTCTAGAGGTTTCTTTGGTTCTTTTCTTTGGGACATGTTTCTTTGTTTCCTCATTCTGGCTGACGCTCTGTGTTTGCTTCTATGTATTAGGTATATCACCTATGTCTCTCTCAGTCTTTGCTGGGTGACCTTACGTAGCATTTGTCCTTTGTAGTCTCCCTAATCTTCTGTGTGTGTGTTCCAGAAGTGTCCCTTGTGTTGTGTGTGCTCTCCTGTTATAGTTGAGCCTTGATTGCTTTTGGCTTGTCAGTGGGTGGAATTGACTCCCAGCCTGACTAGCTATGAGAATTGGCTATGCCCACAGTGTATGAGCTGCTGTGTGAGACCTGACCCCTCAGAGGAGGGCTCACCCCTCCAGGCTCTTGTGCCTGTTGAGCACCCCCTTTGCATGTGTCGCTTGTGGGGCTAACCAGGTAGTGCTCTGGTGTGGTCCGAAGCCATCCTCTGAGTGTGTTGTTTCTGGTGTCTCTTGGGTGGGGTTCTTATGCATGGCAATTTCAGCCCTGCCTGTTACCAGCCCGTGGCTACCTGGTAGGTGCCTCAAAGCTGTCTGAGGCTGGCTGCTGCCTGTGCTGGACCTGAAGGCATGTGGGGGTTGGCCTTGCTGTGAACTGATGCTGGCTGCCTCCAATTTTGGGCCTGAGGCAGCTTAGCAAAAGGCACAGGGCCCCCTATGCTGGTTGCCACCTGTCAGTTGTCCATAAGGCCCAACTGTTGGAAGAGGTTTCTTAGGAGCCTGTGTCTGACTGGTTGACTTGGTGCAGAGGGTGCCCTTGGTGATGCAGCACTAGCAGGGTGGGGTAGAGTTCAAGTGAGTCACAAGATGTGACCAGTGGTTTTTACAATGTTAATTCAGATTCAGATCTTACACCTGTACCTGGCCTGTAATCACCTTGTACAGTGCCCCGAGGACACTGCAGCCAGCCTCCATCTCAGACCCGCAAATTCCCGAAAGCTGCTCCTGAATGGTTACACTGCAGTTTTTGGGTTCCTGTTCCCCACCAAAATCTCCCCAGGCTGTTTCAGATTGATGGCTGCTGTAACAAACCTCCTCAAATGTTTGTGGGGTGGCGTTGGTCACCAAGGCTCCCAGAGTGCCCCTGGCAATGCAGCTGTAGGTGGGCAGGCAGGGATATAGGTGGCTAAATTGTGTGGTCAGTGGTTTCTACAAATTCAGTGTAGTCTTGGCTCCTAGAACAGTGCTGGACCTGCAACCACCCTGCAAAACAAACAAACAAAGCAAAACAACTCCAAAACAGCAAAAAACAAATGCTCACATGCAAAAACTATAAACCAATAATAAAAACCAACAAAAATACAAAAAACAACAAAACAAATTGCAAAAAACTAAAAAAAAAAATAAAAAACAACAAAACAAACAAAATAACAAAGACCAAAAAAATAAAGAAAAAGAAAGAAAAAAGGAAGAAAGAAAGAAAGAAAGAAGGAAAAAAAAAAGAAAGAAAAAGGAAGAGAAAGAGAAAAAGAAAGAGAAAGGAAAACAGCCACAGCTCATCTGTGCTGCAGTACATGTCTGCTGTTGTAAAAAACTCCTCCGTGGCTTGTGGAGGCAGGACAGGCCACCAGGTACCCAGAGTGCCCCTGGCAATGAAGTTCCAGGTGGGTGGGGCAGGCTTCCCGGGTTCTATGGGGTGTGGTCAGTGGTTTTTACAAAGTCCATGCAGTTTCTGCTCTGGTCCACAAAAATGTGCCACAGACACCACGGCCAGCCACTGGAATGTGGGCTTCTTCTCTGTGAGCAAGTCGCCTGTGTCTCAGGACACTACTTCCATGGGGGGATGTGGAGGGTGATAGAGTTCTGAGTTTCTGAAATCCCAATGCTGTCCCTGCAGCCCACTGCTGAGCCTGTGTGTCTCAGCGTCCCAAGTTGTCCCATAGGGATCCTCCCAGAAATGTTGAGGCGGGGTGGGTTGTGCACGCAGCTGGTGCATTTGTGGGTCTGACCAGCCCATAGTTGTCTTGCCCCCCACAGCCCTTTCTCTATCGCCCCATTGTGTGGGACCATCAGTGCAGTTCTCAGGGGTGTAGATATTTTGTTCTTTAATCTGCCACTGCTACTATTTCTTCTGGAACATGCTTCTAACACTGGGAGGATGGGGATGGGGCAAGCTCTGGGAGGGTTGGAAGGAAACGGCAAGGCTCTGTGTTTTTGTTTTCTGTTTTCTGCCTAGCAGCGAGGCCTTAAACCACAGTTCTCACCCAAGGTCTCTGCCTTGAGCACTGACTTCAGCTGTTTTATATGCTGATTCCCTCAGGCAGGACTGTAGGCCGTAGGGCATGAGCCTGCAGCCTGGTTTCTTCCCTCTCCAGAGGCTGCAGTTAGCTCCGGTCTGCATCCTGGGGCTCTGTGGCCTGTGTATCTGCACTTCCCCCATCCCTCCTCTCCCCGCTTGCCTGATTTGCCCACCTTCAGGTGATTCAATATGTGGGCCTCTCAGACGTTCCTATGTACTGAGCAGGGAATCCTTTATTGAATCGTAGCTGTTCAATTTGTTCTAACTTCCAGGGGAGATTTCAAGAAGTAATCCTCATGCTGTCATTTCTGTGAGGTCACTCTCCAAGGCTGACACTTCTTGAGTTTTGGTGAAAAGCCAATCCCTTTTAATTGATTGAACTTGAACTCCAAACCTTGTCTTCCCAGAAATAGGTAACTACTAAAGTCACTGCTAATCAATTTTAGTCTTCTAGCTGGATCCTTGAAATCTGAACCTCCATTCTAAAATTTAGATTTGGTCCAAATATTTAACAGGTATTTATATGCAGAGTTTAGGATTGACATGTTTGTAGATTCCTATTGTCTAGGATTTCTCTTTTCATTTTGCATCTGCTTGATCAACTCTGAACTTTGACCTATCACTCTTCAGCAAAGCGGGACTGTCACTTTCTGCTTGAGCCCTGTCATCCATGCACAGTACAAACTGAGGAATGTCTCTAAAGGGAATCCAATCAAATGTGGATCTCTGTTATTTTGCTTCTCTTCTTTAAAGGACCATCATGTCTCTAATTTTGTAGAATTGACATTTTAAAAGCCAATTTTGAGCCAACAGAACAGTATTTCTGTAATTGTAAAGCACAACAATTTCTTACTGAATATGTAAAATAAGAACACATTGCAAAAAAATTTTCTCTTATACTTAGCATGCTATCAAACTAATTTCTTATGGCTTTTACCTCAGAGCCTCTATAGCTAAGCCTGAACTTTCAAAGCTTACAGTGATCTTCCTTTACTTGATTTTTGACACCATGCATAGTATACATTATACTATTCATGGCTACTTGCTTTTTTGTGTTAGCTCTATACCAGGTAATATGATGAGTACTTTATTATTCCCTTTAAATTTCCTTTAAATATCATAACTAATGAATTAAGTACTATTATTCCCATTTTACTTATGAGGAACTGAGGTCTAATGAGAACCAACACATTGTCCAGGGTCATAAAAAATGTTTTAGAACCAGGATGCAAAGCCAGCTCCATATGATTCCAAAGCCCATGTTCGTAGCAATTCAGTATGTTTGATAAATTGAATTTTGCTTATGATTTTATTATACAATTTCTTTTAGTATGAAGACATTTTTTTCCTACCTCAGAAGATAATATTTACCTTGGAATATACAAAATTATGGAAAATAATATTAATCATAATGGAATATGATATTTTATTGGGTTAGGCAGAACACCTCATCTTATTTATGGTTTGATTGCATAATTTTTACTTAAAAAACATTTCTTTTTGTTTCAGTGTCAAAATTTGAGAGGTAAAGCTAATGGCATTAAATGTAGAGTAGTTCTGGAAGAGGAGTATTATTATTTGTATAACATATATCTAGATAATGACTGCTCAGCTGGAAGCAATTCAAATTACATATGTCTTCAGCTTTTAATAGCTACCATTACCTCACTAAATGATAGTAAGGAGCCACAGTTTACTTGCCTTACTAAATGATATGTTGCAACAAAATTATTTGTAATAAGCAGCAAAATTTTTAGTCGAGGAAAGCAGTTTGAGGTTTCAACATAGCTTCCAGAAGCAACATTTACTGAGAAGTGCAAAAGATACTTTCAGGAGACAATGCTTATGAAATAGTCATGTTTCTCAATGTTTTTGTGTTATTAACCTGAATGACTGCTACAACTAGCTACATGTTTTAATTTTTCTTCACCGTTCATCAAAATAAAGGACAATGTAAGTCTCCTTACTGATAAAATTTATTAAATACCAAGGGCCCATTCTCAGTTCAATAGTAATTTTGTTTATGCCTCAAGAACTCATGATGCTTGCTCACTAGAATGCCTATTGCTTCGTTCCACCAATAGGTAATATTAAGTTGATAGTCAAGATGCTTCAGAGTTGATCAAAATACAAAGCATGTCTTGAGAATAAAATAACATTTTTAGGTAGTTAACAAATGTTAAAATTTTTGTTTTTCTTGTTCAGCCATGAAACAATTGTGACATAAGTCATGTAGATATTAAAGATAAGGCAAAATCAACATGAATTTAAATAGCATCAGGAAGTAAACTTTTAAAATTTAATAATGGTTTCAACTGTCAAAAGGGCCTGGTTATATTGTTTCGTTGGAAATTTTGCTAAAGAAAGTAGACACAATCAGATCTATATGAGAATTTCTGATTTACTATCAAGTATTTAATCTGTCTACAACTGACTTGGCTACTAAGTGTTGGCTGATACTTTATCATATATTTTATTAAATTTCTCTAAGTAGTCTTATTAATTTGAGAGCTTTATAACCATCTGTCATCTGTAATAAGTATGCACTGTTAGCATATTAAAACTACACTAAAAAAACATTTTAACAATAAAATTCATTCATAATTTCTAGAAGTTCTCATGCTTTATCTTTGTTTTCCCCTTCTTATTATGACTTACATGTATAAAATTATTTTTTAAAGAATTATAGACAACTATAGTAGTTATGGATCTGTTTACAAACACATATTTTAAGAAATTTTTCACTGAAACAATTCAATTTGCGTTTTGAATTTTCTTCCATCTCGGCTGTTGCAGTGTGTTGGAGCTGGAAGTTAGGCCATCTTCATCCCTCCTGGTCTCTCCTCCAACTCTCTCCAGCTGGTGCCAAATTGCCAGGGTCTTACCCAGGTGCACATGTGTGTGTGGCAGCAGTGACTTTATCATTGTTCTAGCAGGGACATCCTGTGTTCCCAGATGTATGGTTCTTTCAGTTGCCTCTTTGTTGCCATGATTGGAGCACGGGGATCATGTAAAAGACCATGTCCCTGCTTAGATATACCATAAAGTCATTTATTTCTTGAGTCTTGTTTTCTCTGGTGCTGTTATAAAGCAGAAAACAATCTTTCTCTTCTCTCCGGAACCCCAAACTGCTATTTCTTACTTTTCCTTCCTTTTGTTGGCTGAGAAAATGGAAGGGGGTGAATACCTTGTTTCCAAAATCAGTATTGGTTGAAAGACTTAGTGTAGCAGTGGGTAACTGAGTGTTGAGTGGTGGCTGAGAATGTCCTTCATTTTCTTCTTTTGAATCACCTACATTATAACTAGTTCCTACTGTGGTAGATCACACCTTAGACCAGCCCTGTGGTTAAAGGAGATGGACACGTTGGAGGTGGGATGCTGCTCCTCAACAGCAACTGAAAAAAAAGAGAAAGAAAAAGAGATGGAAGAGGAAAGAAAGTTTCCAATTAATGGAATGGTGAGGAAAAATGAGAACTTGCGGAAGCAGAGTTTTTAGAGTTCAGTCTGCCAGGGTATGGTTCAATGGTTTCCTGTGTATTCAAACATGTAAAAACATACACACTTAATAGAAACATATTAGAGCATGAATTTCAATGTGCTGCAAATCCTCTTTGAAGTGCATCTACAAAAAATAAAACCTGCAAAATGGTGGCTGAGAGAGTAAGACCTCACCAAATATCTATGTGTTTCCTTTGCAGTTAGATGGAGGCCATGTATCTAATTCTGTCCAGTAGATGGTGGGCCGAAATGATGCATGCAAATTATGGGTCTGACCATAAATTGTCCTTTATGAACTTTTAGCTATGTTTTCTACTGCCACAGTCATTCTGGAAGTCATGAGTTGAGATGGAGTGAATCTGAATCCCTGAGTCACCACGTGAAAGAGAAATACTTTTAGTGCTCCCTTACTAATATCAGGAAGTGATAAACTTTGATGCATTAAGCCACTGATACTTGGGGACTTATTTGCTATTGTAACATATGCTATCCAGTTATAGCTAATACAGTTTGGAAAGCAAAATGAGTGTTCTTTGAACTGCCATTCTGTTACGAGAGTGTTTGTGTCATAAAATATTCACTGCAAAGCCCCTTTTCTTAAAAAAAAGTATCTAATGTTTCTTCTGTTTTAAAATTATAAATCATTTAGTATACAACAGATTTTTGACAGAGAAACTAAAAGCCAAATTATTAGGTATTTCTGCCAATTGAAGAATGATTTGGGATAGAGATAAAGCATGTTGGAAACTACGTTAGTGGAGAAATATGATTCTATTAGAAAAAAGATTTATGAACAACGTTTGATGGCATGTCTGTTCCATAAAATGAGGTTTTCTCAAGATCTGGAGGTCATTCAGATAGAGGCAGTTCCTTTTATTATAAATTGATGTAAATGTTCTCTATTATCTCAGTGAAGTTTAACGTTTACTATAGAGAAGTCTTATGTGAAAGCCCCATATTTCATCATTATTTGATGTAGTTATTGCCCCAAACCTAAAATATTTAAGTTTAGGAAATCTCAATGTTTTGGGATATAGTTCCTTTAATCAGTTTATAAGTAACAATAATTCAGTTTAGAAAGTTAGTATTTTTCTCTGAATAAGAATTTAGATTCTCTGGTTTTCTCTCTTCCTCTTTCCATCTCTCTCTTCCTTCCTCCCTCCATCTCTCCTTTCTTCCTCCTGCCTTCCTATCTTTTTCTTTCTTTCTTCTTTATAACCCTTTGATTCTAGAAGAGTTTGTTGTCTATTTTTTCCCCCAAGAGATAAAACATTTGTTTATTTCAGTGCACAGCTACAGTATTCATATACCCTAGTCTGGGTTTATTGTCTACCTTTAATTATCGTTTGAAATTAAGGTCCTGTAAAATGAAAGTATTTGATATAATCTTTATAAATCCACTTAATTTTTTCTATCTCCTCTGAAATCCTTTAAGAACATCAAAACATTAGAAGTATTTTCTGGCCTCATCCATCTTGTTACACTGTTATTTCTGTGATTTTTTTTCTTTCATTCACAAAAAATTTATTTACTTCTTTATAACTTTCTCAATCAATTGACTTATGTTTTCTTACATTAGTAAAGTAATATTATTTTCCCACACTTTATATATAATAAACCTAATTTCAACTTATAGAGATATTTAGAACAGACTGGAAAACACAACCTTAAGGTTTATTCTTTAATAGGCATTGTAGCTGCATTTTTATAAATTCTATAATTAGAATTTGGGGGCTCCACAGTAAATAGTGAGTGGGAATTTAAGAAGGAATGAGGTTACTCTATGACATCTGTGAAAAAAGAAATAAGCCAACTGCTGGTGACAAAGTACAGAAAGGGGTGAGGGAGGTAGAAAAGTGTAAAGGGAGTCAAATATATGGTGACAGAAGGAGATTTGATTTTGGGTGGTGAACACAGAATGTGATATACAGATGATGTATTGTAGAATTGTACACTTGAAACCTATGTAATTTTATTAACCAATGTCACCCCAATAAGCTTAATAAATTTTTGGAAGAAAAAACATGCATACCATTAAGGAATATTTCTGGCAAGAGAGCCCGTTTAGACACAACAAATACATTAATACCTGTACATTAAAATGTATGATGAGAATCCTTTATAAGCTTCATTTCACATATAACATAACTAAGCAAAAAACATGTATGATGTGTTTCTGCTTTCCTGATTGTCATGGTATCCTGCTATTAACCCAACAGAATTTTTTCAAAAGGGTATATCTCGAAATCAGTTTTAATATACTTTTCTCTTCAAAATATAATTTGCCTCAACTTCTGGAAATCTCAAGGGATGTTTTCCTAGTCTTAAGACATGCACTGAATATTAATTTGCTATCAAATATTTAGGTCACATTTATTGACTTCTTTGGTTTAGGGACTGTCTTAGTGTTTCAGTACCTCCACTAAGATTTTTCTCATTATATTAAATCATCAAGAGAATAAAAAAATAGAAAAAGTCATATGTGCATTTCCTTTACAAAACTCTGCTTGTTAGTAGCTATTAGCATTTTGCCACTGGGGACTTGAGTTCCTAGTCCTCCTACAAACTGAGGATGAGTATAAGAAGGCCCTTTACTTCCCAGGAAAGGCGGGGACAGTTTTCTTGACCATTTTACTCTTGAGATTGATTCTCCTTCAATTTTGACAATATTGTGAAGAAAATGAAGGGCAAAGCTTCTGTTTTTCTTCACTGAGTTGAGATGCTATTTCCTAGTCATCCACCCCCCCCCTTTATATTCCCAACGACATATTCTTTAAAATACTTAATTTTGAGCAAAACTCATAACAATAATCCACATTTTTTTGTTTTTTATTTGACTCCTTTTACATGCTTCTTCTCCTCTATCCATCTATTGTCAAACTTTTTCAAGGTATAGCTTTAGTCCCTTACCTGTTTTCACTCTTTTGCTCTGACCCTAGTCAGTATCGTACCTGCCTATGCCTTCATCTTTGCCTCAAAGGCATTTCATTTCAACATATTCAAAATCAAATTTATGATTTTCTCTTAACATCCCCATCAAAGCTAAGTAAGTAACTAACTAACTAGCTATTTAGCTTCCTACTTAACTGACACAGATACCTAACCATTTTTCAGGGCTCTCTGTCTCAGAGAATTATAGTACCATTTGTCCAGTTGTACAAGCCAGAAATCCGAGCTTTCTTAATGCTGCCATTTCTTCCACTACCATTTCCATTCCTCCTAAATTGTATCTCTTGAAGCTGTCATCTTTGCTTTATGCCTACCTTCATCACTGCCTACCTCATCCCTTGCCTGGATTTTTAAGTCAACTCATTCCTACGATTGAGGTGTTTCTCACATCTCTCTAAGAGATCTCCAAGGCATAACCCCCCATAAAGAGTGCAGCCCCAGCTAATGGCTAATCACAGAAGGGTTGGCGAGGCTTGGTCTCTTATGACCAGTGTGAAATTCCTCTATGAACTATCTTTGCACTGGGGCTCTTTATTGGGCTGACTGAGAATGTGTCAAAGCCATATAACAGTCTGAGACCTTCCTACCCATTCCTTCTTCCTGACATTTCTCTTCTACAGATTCCATTCTTGTCTTGCAGTCTGAAATCTTTCCTTGGGTATTCAAGATCCTTCTCTTTATTTTTCACATAGACTATCTTCAATAAATCTCTTGCACTTCTAACTCCATCTTGGCATCTGCCTCTTGGAGAACCTGAACTGACACACTTCCATACTGCTCTTCTGTTATTCACTCTTGCTCCCCTCCAAACTTCATAATACAGCCAGAATATTTTTATGTTACCCTGTCATTCCTTGGTTAAAATCTTTCATTGTCTTCCCAATGTTCTTAAAACAGTGACCAAAATTATTACTATGATGTATAAACCTCTGTCAGCTCTAACTTGGCCTTCCACTCCAACCTCATCTTGCCCCAAGAAAACATTGGTTTTCTTTTAGTTTCCTTGAATGCTCTCTTCTTTTCCCATACAGTTCCATCTGCCTGCACACTTTTTTCCTGTCTGGTAACTTCCTTTAATCTTTCAGAACACAGCTTGAACATTTTTTTCTCAGCGAGTTCTATCTTATGTTACAGACTATATTATGTCCTCCTATTCTGTACTATGATCTGTATCTTTCCATCATGAAACCTATCATAGCTGTGATTTGACATGTATTGATGTGGCTTTGATGAAAAATCAACTCCTGTCTTCAAATGGAAGAAGGGGAAAGGTTACTCTTTGGGGTCTCTTTTATAAGGGCACTTAATCTCATTCATGAAGACTCTGCCATCATAATCTCTAATCACCTCCCAAACGTCTCACTTCCTAATACCATCACATTCAGGAATAGGTTTTAGTATATGAATTTTGGGGAACACACATATTCAGTCTATAGTAATAACAAAGCTTTGATTACAACTCTGGAATTAGCTGCATTCCAATACCTCTTTCACTGGGCCTAGACTTGAGTTCTACTAATCTAGTAGTGAGGACTAAATTTACAGCTCATTTGGCATATGCTACATAGTTTCGTGGTATAGTTTTAATGAAAGATTTTTTATACTCCTAAATGTATCCCAAAAGTCAATAACATATTCACAATCAAGTTTTGCTGTCCTTTCCTGAACTGACTGCTCATCTAGAAATCAAATCTGGAATTAGTGGTAGTTACTCATGCCCAACTATATATATTACACTTGAAGGCAATAATAAGCTTTAGAAAAAGGACTGAAGTTTCTGGGTAGTCTTTAAACAAAACTACAATCTATTCTTTTGGGAAGTCTCATTCAAAGATCAAAAAACATATAATTAGGATACAGGCTTCAATTTCTGGAAATACTCTTTAGTAACTGTTTGAAGAATGTATATTTGAAGAATATATAATAATTTAAAATTATAATTTGCTTAATATTGGCTCCTTTGAACAAGTAGCAGATTACCAGTTTAGATTCTAAATCCTATACAGCTGTCCCCTCACATGCTTTTTAGGATTTGAGCCCGTGAACCCCACTGTTAACTTCTTGAAAGTTTTGATGTGTTTGTGGATGTCTGTGTACATAAGATATGCAGCTCAAATTTACATTTTCCATTAAAAAATGTCATAAAATTTTGGTAAAAGAATAGGTCATTATATAAAGTATGTTTCCCAGTAAAAATAAAAAAAATATTATGACTGCTTGGATATAACATAAACGGATATGTAATAGGCAATCTTAGTACCTTTGCTATCCTCCAAAATTGCTAAAGTATTGTTTACTATTCCTGCATGAGAGTCAGAATATATAATGTTTAAGATCTGGGGTTGTAGAATTAGGCCAACCTTGGTTAAAATCTCAACTCATTACTTTCTATTTATGTGACCTTTAGCAATTTAATTAATACCATTAAGACTCACCTTTCTTATCTGTAAATGGGGATATATAAAATCGTCCTCACAGAAATACAGTAGAGCTTAAATGTATGCAAAAATCTTAGCCTAGTGCCTGGAACATAATATGCTTGTAATTAAGATTATTAATAATTTTATTACTCTTCAAAAAAGAGATTTCCAATCTTTTCCCAGAGTAATGATTAGATTTATCAGTGTGAAGACTTAGGGCTCCTCTATTTTTGCTCTATATTCCTTTTTTTCCTCATCTATTTCATAAAATTATTTATAGGCATGGTATCAATATATAGAGGATGGATCAAGTGGCTTAGACAACACAGAAATTGATTCTCATGTAACGTCCATAAGTAGATGGATGGTCCAAGGCAGTGGTACACCCTGTTCCATGAGGTTATCTGGGATTCTGATTTCCTTTGTTTTGTTGTCCACTATCTCCTAGGACAACATCTTCTCTTACATGGCTGAAGATGATTTACTAGCACTTTCCTCCTAGATCTAGGATGGGGGAAGGAGAAAGTAGAGATCAAGTATCTTTTTTTTAAAGGATTGACCCAGAAGTGGCGTATTTTAATTCTATCCATATCCCACTAATCAGAATATAGTCACATGGGGATGTCTATCTAATAATGCAGCATGTGAAAGGTAATCTGTTGTGTGACCTTTTGCCAGAAGAAAATGCAGGAATTCTATTACTAAAGTGAAGAGGACATTTAGCTGTCTCTGCCACAAATACTATGATATAGTGCAAAAGCTCTATTGAATCAGAGACCAACACAATTGAGAATATGACTTAAATCAGTTGAAAGTAATCATATGACCTTGAGATCACTGAGCTTCTTTGCATCTCACTGCCTCACATCTTCACTGCCTAAGGTATTCCTTAATCCTTCACCATATGACATAATAATAATTAACGTTTATTGAGCCCTTCCTATATAGTTGGACACTAATTCAAATATTTTGCATGTGCCACCTCATTGAATATTCTCAACAACCTGTGAGGTAGGCACTATTATTATCCCACTTTATAGACTAGAGAACAAAGCATGGAAATGTTAAGTAACTTGTGCTGTTGGGATTTGATTTCATATTTCTTAACTTCAGAGCTCAAGCGTTTATGTGAAAAATAGCAACTGGTTAACCCCTTAACTGAAATGCATTAGATTCTTATTTCTGCTGTAGCAATTTACTGCAAACTTAGTGGCTTAAAACAACATATACTTATTATTTTACAGTTCTTCAGATCCGAAGTATGAAATGGGTTATATGGGGCTAAAATCAAAATGTTGTCAGGGTTGGTTCCTTCTGGAGGCTCTAGAGCAGAATAGATTTACTTGCCTTTCCAGTTTCTAGAAGCCAGTTGCATTCCTTTGCTCATTCCCAGTCAGCAATTGCATCAGTCCAAACTATTTCTATCATCACGTCTCCTTCCCTCACTCTCCTGCCTCTCTCTTTCACTTGCAAGGTACTTGTAATTATATTGACAACCTAGCCAGTTAATCCAGGATAATTTCCCCTTCTCCTAATCCTTAATCACTTATGCACAGTCTCTTTTGCCATGTAACATATTCATAGGTTACAGGGATTTAGATGTGGACATCTTTGGGGAGCCATTATTCTTCCTACCACAAAATCATTATTAAAGAATGTCAGTAATTTATTGACAAATCGAATAGACTTCCTTAGGCTTTACCACCTTTGACTTCCTTGTAATATTTGATATTGTCTACCACAGACACTATCAAAACTCTTCCCACCCATAATTCTCTAATTACAACTTTTCTGAATTTCACTCTCCTTGATGACTACTTTTCTCTTTTCAATTCCTTCTCTTGTCCTCGTCAGTGTAGATGTTTTCCAAGGACCTACTTTAATTCTTTACTCTTCTCATGCTATACTATTTGCCTTGGTAGACTTCATCATCCAGTTTTATAACAGAACTAATATAACACATATTTGTGTCCCCAACCCTGGTTTTGCTCCTGAATTGCAGTTCAATACTTAAAAAATATCTGCTATATGTCTTCTCCTGACTGTTCTGACCTATTAAATTCAGCATTTCAAACTGAAATTATGGTGTGCCTCCCGGTATATGCTATTCTCTTGAGCTTACTATTTTTGTTGTGGCCCTTATTTTGACAGTCATCCTGTTTCATGAACTCAGTGTCCTCTTAGACTCATCTATCTCACTTGTTTCTCAAAATATATGGATCCTACTTGCATAATATGTTATTCTCATTTCTCCTATTGACTCCATTTTCACTGCCATTCTTATAGTTCTCTGGTCTGGTGTATCTCATCAGCAACCAATTTATTTTATACACTGCTCTCAGATTTACTTGTCTAAAACTGAGTTCTAGTCTTATACCCATCCACCACCTCAAATACCCTTGTTTATAGAATTCTGTAACTTTCTAGAATCTGCTTCATCTACTTTCAACATTATTTCTTCCTATGTGCATTTACATACTTTTTGTTTCTAGAAGATTGGACTCTTTGTTTTCTAATTCATCATGTATTTTCCTATCTCTGCCCTCTTGCTCATAACTTCCTATTCTTCAAACATTTTTCTCAACCATGTAAGTTTATCTAAGCCCAACCCATTCTTTAGTATTCTATTTATTACCACTTCTATCAGGAAGCCTTCAGGTAATCTTTTGCACTTTGAATTATCAGATACTTTCCCATATTTTATTAAATTGAATACCTTTTACTCATTTGCATAGCTATTTTTGAAAATACCATTGAGGAAATTACTGTATTTGGTTCATCATCCACTATTCGGAGTTTAATAAATATTCCTAAAACATGAATCTGTAAAATGGGAAAGTTGGACAAAAGCATTGATTTTCAATCTGGAGAATAGGGAGGAGTGTCAGAATTTTTCTGTATGTAATTGTTTCAAAATGCATATTGAATATTATAAAATATTTGGAAAAATTAAAAACCTATTTTTAAAGTTAAAATATTGACAGCAGGCACATTTTTGGTTATTATTGCCACACCTCATAGAAAATGCTAGTCTGGACTTTGAAGCCAGCCCCTCAGGTTTGAATCCTGGCCAAGTCAGGCAGTAGTTGGCAAGTTACACAACCTCTCTGTTCCTCATATTCCTCCTCTTGGAAGCTGAGAAATGATAAAAACTACCTTGTAATGCACACAGAACATGATAAGTTGGTGCATGTTAAGTCTCCAATACATTTATCCAATTATTAGCTATTATTATTATTTCTCAAAAATCATCATATCTTTGAAAGAATGAGAAGTACTGGAATAGATGGCACTTACTATAACTGTATCTCTAAAATTCCATCATTCTAATAGTAGTATAACTGTCTAATCTCTATCATCATGTAGATTTATATACAAAGAGACAGTTAAAATGGTAGCTGCTTCATCTTTATTATGGACTTAGGCATTATGATGCTTTTGAGACTTACTCATTTTGAGTCAGTTCTTATTGATTTCAGCTTTTTATTAAGTTTATAAATAATAGAAGCAGGTTTTTTTTTTAACTTTAGGAAAATTCTTCTTCTATTGCTCTTTCTTCTAGTTTATTATAAACCTGTCCTGTAGTACTTATAACTCACGTGTGTGTGTGTGTGTGCATGTATGTATGTGTGTGTGTGTTTAGTGCATTAAATTCACACAAAATGTAAATAATTGTGCCATGATTTACCCTACAGGTTCCTTATATTCGAGAAGCCTACTTTCTTCCCTAGGCTGTTTAATTTGCCACTTTGAGTGAAATAGTTTCATTTTTGTAATTTTAATGTCTCAATTATATGTTAACTAGACTACATAGACTATATGAGGATGGATACTCTGGGAAGAAGTAGAAAAGCATCTGTTTACACTGTAAAACACCAATATTTGTTAGGGGAGCATTGCTTGACAAATAGAAAATTATTTGCTAAAAATTTTTATTTTAAGATGAAGGTTGCTAATGAAAGATACTGATTTGGTGCTGTTTGCATATTTATACTGTAATTGAGAGCATCATTTTAGCCATGCTAAACTTGTTAGAAGTTGCTTAGATATGTAAGTAAGATACATAAAAGCTTTACATCCTGAGTAATTATTATAGTATGAGGCAGTGAATAAAGAAACTTGTCTGTAACATAAACCTGCATGTGTTTTTAAAAATTAATAAACATTTACATTAATTCTTTGTTACTTAATCAAGAGAGGACAGTCTCTGTAAATATTTCTTGTGATTTAAAAATTCAAAATATACTTATAGAAATGTAAAATGTTAACCTCTTTGGACTAAAGTGACTTCTTCCTTTTTACTTTTCTTGTCTCGTTTGTTATCATATTACAACTATGGAATTATTTTTTAGTCCTCACTCAAATTTGGTTAGGGTAACTTTCTGGAGAATTAGACTTACAGAAACCTCACACTTCTTTAAACCACAAACATGCTACAATGCCTCAACCGAATAAATGACTCGGTATTCTTTAATGATAGAATCCTCACTGTTGGTATAGCTGATAGGTAAAAGTAAATATGATTTTTCTTTTCCCTAATCCAGTGGCAATGTCTGCTGACAACTATAAAAGTGGTTTATTTTAAAAATGAATGTTTGCAACATACACATAATTGAAAGGGAATATACAGGGGATGGTAAAATTGGCTCTATGGATGATGAATATCATAACACAATTTCAACTCCTGTGCATAGTTGAAAGAATTCATCTATATTTTTTGTTATGTGATATAATAAAATGTACCTAATATATTACACTGGTTCTCAACTTTGGCCACACGTTAGAATCACTTGGGGAACTTTGAAAAAAATTGTCTATTAACATCAGAATCTCTAGGAGTGAAGTTGGGGCAGCCAGAATTTTTAAGCACTCCCAAGGAGGTTCTAATGCTCAACCAGTTTTGACAGCCACCGGGATAAATACTGTGGCTTTACCTATTATGTTGATATATGGGAATATACAAAATACCTGAATATGTACATATGTGTATACTCACATATACATCCATGTATAATTCACAAATTTACATATACACAGAGAGAGGATAAGATAATAAAATGCCATGCCTTACTTTTCATATGTGACTTTTACAATAATAATAATAATAATAATGATATTTATTTTAAGGTGAACACTCAATGAACTAAATGTCAGTTACTGTTTTTAGTGCCCTTAATGCATTTTTTATTTAAACCTCACAATACTCTTATCTAGTGTATATTCTGTCCACTTTAATGGTGAAGTCTGAGCACAGAGATGCCAAGTTACTTATCCAGTGTCATACCACTGATAAGTCATAGAGCCAGAATTTGAAGGTGAGCTCTGTGAATTCACAGTCTGAGCAGTTAATCTTTTTACCATGTTGCATTTAATATTAATTTATAAGTTACAAATTAAGTGGTGATAAGAGGGAAATAATTAATTAGATGATGATTAAAAGACTGCTGTGAAAATATAGATAAGTTCCTGGAGATATTTATTGCTGTATATATGTTACTTAATACAAGAAAGGTAATTTACTAAAAGTATTCTAGGTTCTAATTTCTTTTTATTAAATGTATCCAGTTTTAAAACATAAAGTCCAACTAATTTGAATAAATCTCAGAGATAATCTGGAAGCTTCTGATAAACAGGGAGCTTTCTTACATATTCTTTATTGGGAATACAGGCTGATACACCATATGTGTTTACCATACAGGTTCTTTGTCTTTTGATTTCAGAAAAATTTAAAAAAATATTTAGGATAAAGTTCCATAAAGCCTGTAGATGGCAGCAACTTTCTGTTATTGGGTATTTTCTCTTCATAAGCCCTTTTGGCTGGAGAGCTGACTGAAATTAGATGTAGGACTGCAATCTGTGATGGCTATGTACTAAGGTACTCAAGTGGCGATGTATTCTCTATTTGGCTTTCCAAAAGCAATTTTCTGTTATTGCTTTTGAAAAGCTATCCCATATCGTTTATTTGAATAAGGATTGAATCACAGTTGTCTGGATCTGAAAGGAAAAGCTGAACCAAAGGCAGAGCGTTCTAAACAAAAGTAATATCAGAGAGCATTCTGTTATCATTCTCTGACATTGCATTTAGACAGTTACTCACTTTTTCTAAATACAGTGACCTGCATGTTTTATGTGGAATTCCAAAAGCAATGATCCAGTAAATTTACTAACAGTTCCAGTAAATTTGCTTCACGAATCCCACATCTGATGATTGCCTTCTGCTCTTGGCATTTTCTGCCTAATATACCATGTAATATGGTTTAAATCGAGAGTTTTATTTTGTCAAATCAGTCACTGGAGAGGCTAGTGAAGCCTTTTATTGTGTATTAAACAAATCGAAGCCACTGATGGTTTGGGTGCAGTGCTTTTGAAGGCTTTATTAGAGTTGTCAAGATAAAAAAGTCATCCACACTCCTGCTCTCCTTCAAACAATTTTATTTAAATATCTTGTATGCTCCTTATTTTTGCTAAATTACATAGAAATATTAAGATTGCTATAATTGAGATAACTCTTTGTGAACACAATTTGTCTTTTGCTTGATTTATTGATAATGATGAGAAAGGAAGGTCCCATTAATATGGTTTAATAGAATTGGAACATTAGTTCTTCCAGCTCCCCATTCTGAACTTTCTCAACACAGAGTTTAAAGAAACAGAGAAACATTTTGTGGATCTTACCTTTCATGGGTTGCTTTCTGGCTGACAGATAAATTTTGTCATAATTATTTTACCTAGACTGGTTTCTGACATCTGTGGTTTTTTTTTTTGGTCAGTGGGCCAGAATCCAAATTAATATTTTTGGAAGCAGGACATCTTATTGAAAAGTTAAATATTCATGTTTACCAAGTAAATAGTCATGTTTACTAAGACCAAATGAGAGATGAGATTAGTCAAAAAAGACTTATTTAAGGGAAATCATTTTCTTTATGTAATTAGTTCTAAAGGGAAGATGAATGAAAGCTAGTGAGACCTGGGGATTTACCCCAGAATTAGATTTACACTGTCGTGAATACAATGAAGATAAAATGATTTACGATTTATACGGTATACTGCAGTTACAATTCTGACCTGTAAGGGCAAGAGAAACATCTGCTTTCTGTTGATTTAGTAAAGAAGTTTCTTTATATAACCATCTCTAGGGATATGGTTAGCACCACAAAATTATAGTAAGATGCTTAATGGAATAACTTTATTATAGAACTGTCACCCAACAATTTTTTAATTGTTTAAAATAAAAGAGACTATCAGGATAGTCAGTTCCTGTCATTTATAAAAGTGTTTAATAACTGGGGAAAAGCATCCTTACTTTCTCTATCCTTACTGGCATAATGTTCAATAACACAGCTGAACAGTGTAAGTGGTATAAAGGAATTTGGTTTCAGTGCCATGAATCAAATCTTCTAAAGGTCATTCCTCAGAACCGTGGGAGATTATTCTCAATTTTCATTAGATATCAGAAACTTGAAATTCATGAACTAATTCTTTTGTTCAGTAAATATTTGAGTGCCTACTTGGTGCATCGATGTACTAGTGAATAAGACAGACATGGTCCCTATTCCCATGGAATTTAGATTCTTCCAGGAGAATGGGAGATTAAAGAACTAATTTCACAAAGTAATTTTTAAAATTATAACTGTGATTTTTATGTTAAAGGAGAAGCACAGTGTATCAAAAATATTCAAAGAAAGGTCTAACACAATCTGGAATGTCAAAGAAGACTCCCTTAGAGTGTATTTTTAATTCTTTGTCTAAAAATAGGATTTTGACGTGTGCATAATTTACCACTTTCCACTGGTGAATGGACCTCTACTTTACATAGTATAGTTTTAGGACAGTTCAAAGAGCAAAATATGTAGGAATTAGGAAAAATTTTGTTAGCAAAAATATGGATATGTTGGTGCCATGTATTCTTAATAACAAATCTCTTACACATATGAGATGGACATACATTTATTTAAATGGAAGATGTTTGTTTTTTTAGAAATGAATTTACCTTCTATTTAAAGAAATTTGATTTTGTGATTTTATATGTTCCACAGCAGATTCATGCAAGTGAATTAAATTTTCCTGGAAATGAACAGGCTGAAAATTAAGAGACTTATTTCTTAAAATAAGGCATGTTGGATTTGGGTGAATATAAATCTGTAGAAAAACAAGTCAAGAAAGTATATGATGTTCAGTCCCATGTATAGGTTTGTTCAATTCTTGCGAAAATAGATCAGATTCAAAATTGCAACTCCTTACCCTAGAGCACAGGGAAGACAAAAAGCTGTTTATGCTTTTAGGTTGAATTCTTATAATTTCCAAAATATAAGAGACTGGTGAACAGTGATAGAATTTGATTTCAGTAATGGACATTTTATTAAAGCTCAAAAGTTGTTGGAAATGTTGAGAGAGACAGAGAGAGAGAGAGACAGAGACAGAAAGAGAGAGAGAGGCTGTCAACAGCAAATCTAGGGGGGGAAAGATAAAAACAGACAAGAGAAGAGAAACACAAAATTACAAACAACCAAAATGACAAATTGAAATTCTGAAGACACAAATGAATGAACTGTCCTTTTGATGCCAGAAATCTTTCTTCTACTCTTAAAATATATGCAAAAATGCCCTAACAGTCCATGTTTTAGACATGCTATGTTTCAGTAAAAATTTGTTTTTATCTACTGAGTCCTGTCAGCTAATACATGTCTACTTTTCTCATCAATCTTATCAAACATTCTTTGATGATGCATGTTATTTTCTTATCTGGGGTTTTGTTTTGTTTTTATAAAATGTATATCTCTGTCATTTGTTCTGAAGTTTATGTTAGCCTAGTAAATTAATCTGAAACTATTCAGATCCCTTGTAAGTTGAACATGTCATTAAAATTTGGCAAAATTGATCCCAGTCATTTTTATTTTTTTGCAGAAGTTAGTCTACTTGAATTTTCTTAATTTTATTTTGTATTTAGTTCCTAGATAACTCTTCTCCAAAGAGACATTCAAAGAAATCACTTGCTATTCTGCTGATGTGTGATGTAGACAGATGCCTGCTCAAAAATAGCCAAATTTGAGGACATTTTGTACACATTAATGATGATGGATATGTTTTCCTTGATATTTAACATTTGTCTGTTGTATTCAAACATAGTGCTTCTGATGGTGTTTAATGAACTAGAAATTATTTGTCGAGGTGAAGAAAATAACCAAGGAAAGATTTACTAACTCTTTGAACCTACAAAACAGTTTATTATTATTATCACACAAAGGATAGTGACCATCTGTTCTCTGTTGCCATTGAAGCTAGAACACGAAGAAATAAACTTAAATTGCAAGTATGAGGTAGTTAGGTTAGAATACTTGAAGAATTTCCTGACAGAGTTGTTAACATTGACGTGAATCAGGAAGAAAGGCTGTGAAACCTTAAATTCTTTTCTTCCCCTTCTTATTATGCTAGTTTGGCTTGTAAGCTGATAAATTTCTCAATATTTAGTTGTTTCTACCTATGATTTCACAAATGTGTATTTTTTTCAAGTGTTAACTAAAAAAGAGAAGACCATGAAAAACTAACAATAAACAAGTAATATCCAAGATTTGTTGGGCTTTTATTATATAGTAAGTGCTGTGAGAAGAACTTTGCAAGTACTTCCCATTTGAACAAGTAATGAATTAATTCAGTCTACATAGATTCCATGACCAGCTTTTTAAATTGATGATGGCTACCACAAACCCACAAACTCATTGCTGGCAGCAGATTTGCATATCTCTTAAATTTACTATCAGGATTGATGTCGTCCCTTCTGTAATACCAGTAATATCCTTATTTTGAGAGGGACAGAATCATAGCATGAGAGAGGATTTGCTCAATTTACTTTGGATATATTTATATGACATACAGAATCTGACTATCAGTTTCAGCAAGCTGTATCAGGGACCTTCTTCTTTTTTTTTAAAATTAGTTTCAGGTGTACAGAACAACATAGTGATCAGATATATATTTACATAACTCATAAAGTGATAACCCCAACAAGAGGGAACTTGTTATTTCTAACGCTCCATGTTGTTTCTGATGATAACATGTTTTGAACTCTCCTGGTTTCAGAGTGTGCTGTGAATGATTCAGTGAGCTGAAGATCATTGTGCTTTCCTTCCAAAGGGCAGAATGCACTTCTACAAAAAAATGAACCCAACTGGCTGTCAATAGTCGTAATATAGAAAAAAAACAACATTTTTGATGGTTCCAGACGTTTGAAAACCAAATACCAATATCCATCTCATTGCCATCTCTTCCTTTTCTGAAACAAATTCTTCACTTTAGGTTTTGTATTGGGTGAGTCTCAGGTCTTACCTGAGTTTGCTAGTCCTATATGATGAAGCTTATTTTTGTGTTTCTTTTTTGTATTGTCTTGATTGTAAACTTCAGCAACAATGCGTGCTGATTTCAAAACCTTGTAAGCATGCCCAGCGGTTTCACTGATGGGACATGCAGTAAATCCAACTGAAAGAAATAATTATGGTGAAAACATGTAAATTGGCAGAGAGTGTGCTAGAATCCCAAGTTGATGAAAGAGCGTTTTCCTCTTTTGATAAGGCTTCCCAAATACACTCATTTTCTTTAGCTTTGCTTGCAGTATTGTTAACTATTTCCACAAGTTTTAGTCTAAGTTTGGTGAATATTAAAAGAAAGTTCCAAAACTCTGAGTTCTAATTGGGTCTTGCCATTTGAGTCAGCAAAATTAAATTGACATAGGCCTCAAAATTAAAACAGATTTTCTTTGTGGCCATTGGGTTGTTTTATACAACTTTTAATTTTTTATTTTTTAGAGAATCAGCAATAAAAAACAGCACAGAAGTATCTATAAGGCTAAATAGTTCTATGGCTTAGGTAATTCACAGAATGTAAATTAAGTATTTTTTTAAAAGAATGAGTGAATAATTTACTATATTTTGCCATTTCCTTCTTGCCTTTGTTTAAATTTTTCTTTTTCTTTTTTCTTTTTTAAAATTGCTGCTAGAACTCTGTCATTCCCATCCATGTGGGCAAGTGGCTTTGAGAGTTTTTGGTTTACAAGAGGGCCGTATAATACAGGAAATGCTTGTTTGGGCTCTGCAGTTAGATACTCCTGACTATTAGAGTGTGAGTTTGGGCAAGATCATTACTTCCTTTTGCTTGAGGGTAAAAGCAGTGATAATAATGATACTTAACTCAGAGAATTGTGAGCATTTGATGAGATAATTCAGATAAGATCATTAACATAGTCCTGTCCTACAGACTGTACTTCATGAATGTCATTTTTAATCTTCCTCCTCTGCCTGCTCCTGCTCTTTCTCTTTCTCCCAAGCCTTTTCTGAGTCCTAGAAACCTTTGAGAAGCTAATGAGAGCTTTGACTCCAGAAAATGAACTTATCTACATAATTGGACAGAAGGAATTATTCGAATTATTGACTCAAAATGTAAATGATATAGTAGAAGATTTTACACTCTATATACTTAAAGTTTCTTTTAAAAATAAAGGTAAAATGAAGACTATAACTATTTAGATGCATTTCATTTTGTTAATTCATAAATCCATTTTATGGTTTATTTTTATATTTCTAATTACTTTTTTACTAAACTTTTCACTTTGGAATAACTTTAATTTACAGAAAAGTCAAATATAGTACAGAGAGTTCCCATCATTTCATTATATGGTTTCCCCTATTGTTACTATTTTATACAACCATGACTAAGAAATCAACATTGGTACATTGCTATTAACCAAACTTCAGAGTTTACTCACATTTAACTAGTTTTCTCACTAATGTTTTTTTTTTCCCTCCAATTCCAGGATTTAATCTTGAAACAAAAATTTCTTATAGTCATGTTTCCATAGTTTTCTCTAGTTTGTAAAATCTTTCCTTGCTTTTCATGACTTTCACATTTTTGAAAAATACTGGTCAGAGACTTTGTAGAATGTTCCTCAATTTAGGTTTGTGTGATATTTTGTCATAATTAGACTAGGATTATGGGTTTTGGGGAAGAATACTAGAGTTGAAGTACCATTCTCATCACATCAGGGAATACCTGCTATCAACATGACATTACTATAGATGTTGACATTGATCACATGACAAAGGCAGTGTTTACCACTTTTCTCCATGGCAAATTTACTTTCCCCCTTATCATATTCTTTGGAATCAGTAAGGCCAGCCTAGCTACAAGGGGGAGGGTGTGTGATTCTGTTTTGAGGTTATTCATTCAGCTGATTAGCAGGACCAAAGGCATAAGAAATAGTGAGTCACTTAGGAAAAAGGTAAAAATAATGTTAAATGAAACTGTGGATCACTCGAACTTCATTGAGTCACTGTCTTATGTTGCAGTTTGACATTTAGAGCAGGAATAAGTTATTATTTTCCTGGACATCAGTGGGGTGAATGGGAGCAAAGCTGATATAGGCCAATTTCACACTGATATGATATAGTGACTTTATCCAAATCCTCATGATGGCATTAAGTCAGATCTAAGATAGTGATTCAATATGTCCCACTATCATTCTGCCCATACTCAGACCTGTAGCACTATTTAATGGTCAGTTTATGCTAATCTTGGAAGAGATAGCAATGGTTTGTCCAATGGATACAACCTTTTACTTGGACCAAACAGGTAATTTTTCTTCACTATTATTGAGCTCCTATTATGTACCAAGAGCTTTTCAGGCATTTTTAATGCTGTATCTTGCTGATAAAATAACTTTATAACATAGGTGTTAATATTCCTATTTGATAAGGAAATTGACACAAAGAGTTCAAGTAACTTGACCATACCAGTAGGAAACTCTTGGATCTGTAACTTAAAATAAGTTATCTTCATCCCAAAGTACATGATTTTCCCACTATAAATTACATATATATATATATATATATATATATATATATATATATATAATAATTTAAAAAATTGTCATAAGAGCAAAAAGATGTGTGTGTTTGTGTGTGTGTTTGAATAGTTATTTTAATAATCTCATTAGTATTTTTTCTATAATAATTTAAGATTAGTAGCTGTTTCATTTGGATACAGCAATGCAAAAGTGATTTGGTGGTCACAATATTCCCAGATCCAAGTATATTCTGAATATTATTATATTGCCTAAATTCTCACAGTGGATAAAAATTCATTACATTAAGAAGCATTTGGCTGAATGTGCTGCTGGAAGCAAACTTACTTCATTTTCCCCAGAATGCATACTTGCTGTTAACTTTGTTTTCATACTGAAAGTCAGCATCAGAAAATGTTTTGCCGTCAAGGTACAAGGGAAACTCACATCAAAGCATCTATACTGATATTGTTTGAGAGAACTTAATCTTTAGGAATCCAGTTCCCAATTCTTAAAGATACTTAAAAATATTATTAAAAGTCATTGAGTATGGAAAAGTCCGTAAATTCCTATAAAACCTTATAAAATTATTTTCTTGGTAGCTGAATAAAGAGCTAAATTATAGCCAAACATGCAGGTGAAAAGTCCATTCCATGTACCTGTTTAGATAACCCTTACTAGTTGAACATGAACCAGAATTAATGGTCATTTCTCTATTTCTGTGTTTCTTTTGGAAGTAGTTTTATATAGTGTGACATTATTTAAATTTACTATGAGCTCACAATAAAGTTTACTATTCAGAAGACAAATGATTTGAGGAACAAGGTAAAAGTGATTACTTCATACATTTGATGGGAAATTACGACGAAAGGAACACATATCAAAATAACTCAGGAAGCATGGAAATGACATCTGGAGAAATCTTTAAAAGCAGAATAGCTTCTCATTGGTTTAGCATGGTCTAGATTTTCAGTATTCTTTCCTAACTCTGTCCATCTGGTATTCTATTAAAGAGAGAGCACGCCAGGCAAAAATTTAAAGTAGGTGACACTTTTTTCCATCCTTTCTTACTACCTTTGTTATAGTTTTTCCTTTGCTCAAGTCACTGTTTTTTATTACTTAGGTCCCTCTTGCCAAGTGTAAAAGATGGTCTTTAAAACCTTGCTGTGAGTTAGAGTCTGTATTTTTTAAAGAGAAACCTTTAGTAAGAACCAGGATTAAAGATAGGTTTTCATGTACAGTGACATCTACATAGGAAACATATTTTGGGCAACTAGACCATTAAATCATTAAAAGTCTATCCATTTCTGATGTCTGCCTGTGATTTATATTTTAAAAACTATATACTTTAGCTACAAGAAAAATATATTTAATTTATTCAATAATATTTATTGGACACTTACTATGAGTCAGGCATTGACCTACAGCGATGAAAACCAGACAGAGGTCCCTGCTGTCATGGAGTTTATATTCTAGAAGAAAGATGCAATAATAAAAATAATATACACACATAAGTAAAGATTTGTCAAATGGAAATAAGTGGAAAGAGTTCAAAATAGAAAAACAAATTGTGCATGAAAAAAAGGGATGGAATTGGCAGCAGGGTGAAGGCAGTGATGACAACATAAACTATTTTTAAGACATATTTTAGAGCAATTTTTAGGTTCATAGCAAAATTGAGTGGAAACTCCAGAGAGTTCCCATAAACTTCCTGCCACCACAGATGCACAGTCTCCCCCAATAGAGGTACATTTGTTACAATTGATGAACCTATATTGAGACATCATTATCACTTAAAATCCATAGTTTACATTAGGGTTCACCTGTTGGGTTCTTTGCTCTATGGATTTTGACATGTATATAATGATACGTATCCACCATTAGTATCATACAGATTAGTTTCCCTGCCTTAAAATCCTTTGTGCTTTACTATTCATTTCTCCCTCCCCCCTAACTCCTGGCAACCACTGATCTTTTTGCTGTCTCCATAGTTTTGCCTTTTCCAAAATGTAATATAACTGGGATCATACAGTATACAGCCTTTCTAGATTGGTTTCTTTCACTTAGTAATATGCATTTAAGTTTCCTCCATGTCCTTTCATGACTTGATAGCTGTTTCTTTTTAGCACTGAGTAAGATTCCATTATCTGGATGTACCAGTTTATCCATTCCCCTACTGAAGAACACTTGGTTGCTTCCAAGATTTGGGCATTATAAATAAAGCTACTGTAAATATCGGTGTGCAGGTTTTTGTGTGGGTATAGGTTTTCAACTCTTGTGGGTTAATACCAAGGATTATGACTGCTAGATTGTATGGCAAAAGCGTGTTTAGTTTTGCAGCAACTGCCAAACTGTCTCCTAAAGTTGCTGTATCGCTTTGCATTCCCACCTGCTGTGAATGAGAGTTCCTGTTGCTCCACATCCTACCCAGCATTTCCTGTTGTCGGTGTTTTGCATTTTGACCATTCTAATAGAAGTGTGGTAGTATCTCATTGTTTTAATTTTCAGTTCCCTAATGACACATTAGATTGAGTATCTTTTCATATGCTTATTTGCCATCTGTATATCTTCTTTGGTGAGGTTCATGTATTTTGCTCATTTTTTAAATGGGTAGTTTGTTTTCTCATTATTGAGTTTTAAGATTTCTTTGTCTATTTTGGATTAAGAGTTGTTTCTCCCAGTCCATGGCTTGTCTTCTCATTCTTTTGACAATGTAAACTTCTTACATGTGGTAATTAGAAAACATGTAATAAAAATACTTCTACATTATGGGTGTTTTTAGTAGATCGAGGGAAAAGTATTATAAATAAAGTAGATTAATCCATGATATGTCCCATTTTTAAAATTAGTTTCAGGTGTACAAAACAATGTAATAGTTAGACATTTATACCCCTCACAAAGTGATAACTCTTCCTCCAATCTACTACCCCTCTGACATCGTATATAGCTGTTACAATTCCATTGACTCTATTCCCTATGCTGTACTCTACATCCCATCACTATATATAAATATATATATATAATATATATATATTATATTATATATTATATATTATTATATATTATATATAATATATTATATATAATATTAATATATATTATATAACATATATATTATATATAATATAATATATAATATAATATATATACATTATATATAATATATAATATATATATTATATAATATAATATATAATATATTATATTATATATTATATATATATTTAATTATAGTTGACATTCAATATTATTCAGCTTCAGCTTCAGGTGTACAGAGCAGTTATCAGGCATCTACACTGTCCATGAAGTGGTCTCCCTAATAAGACAAGGGCCCGCTTTGCATCTCATTTAAATCTCCTGTATCTTAAAAATACTGCCCTTTATAAGCTGGGCAATATACAAGCACATTATATAGGTTATTTTATTTAATCCTCACAATAACCCTGTAATATAGGTAGGATTACCCCCACCTGCATTTTATAGATAAGGAAACAGATTCAAACACTTTAGGTAGTTTGAGATTACACAATTTGTACGTTGCAAAGACAGAATTACGACCCAAGACTCGGACTCCATAGCCCCTTCTTGCTTTTTAATTTCTGCTGCATTGCAGTCTGTAAGCACCTAACTTCTTTAATGTCCTGACTTCTGACCATGATGGCTTAATTAAGAATAATCAGGCTCACCTCAGTTTTTAAATTAATATTAAAATAGGTAGAATCAAAATATAAACAATAACAGCTACTTGAGTGTGTACAAATAAATAACTTGGAAAACTTAAAGTACAGTACAAATACTGTAAATTATATTGGAATATTTGGACATCTTTTTGGCAAATATGTATTCTTGTTTAGGTATATTTCATTTAAAAAAATTACAAGGATAGAAGGATAAGCTAAATGTCACCACAACAAATGAGCAAGTCCAGTTTTTAGGACATTCTGTGGAAAAACAGACCTGATTTCTGTAAGTCAAAGGCATGAATAAAAAACTGGAGGAAGAACCATTTGGAATAATAGAGGTTTAACAGACATGACAACCAAATGTAATGTATGAGGTATGATTGGATCCTGATTCAAACAAATCAACTTTAAAGAAACAATATCAAGGAGTGACTACTCTTTTATTTGTTGTGACAATGGCATTATGATTATGGCAGAAAAAGTCCATATTTTTTTTTTTGGAAAGAATACTGAGTTATATAAAATAGAAATGATACAATGGGAATAAAAGGCAAAAAAAGATGAAACAAATGTGGCAAAACTGTGGTAATTATTGAATATGGTTGATAGTTATACAGGAGTTCATTGAATTATCTTTACTTTTGTTTATGAGGTAATGTTTTTGTAATAAAAATTAAAACTCAGAACAAATGAAAATATGCTGTTGTGTGTATTTCTCACTTGTGCACTGCATAGAAGAAAAAATATTTTAAAAATTGGGTATGTTTTGGAAGCTTCTGGTTCATCAACATTGTTTATTTCTCTACTCATCTCTTTCATGTTCTATCCATTATCTTTAAAGAGAGTCTGCTGTTGGTTTATAAAGTAAAGTCTCTGAAGAACATATTGTTCAGGGATCAGCTCTGGAAAAATTGAAATTTGATTGTACCTGTCACTAAATAAACAAGTGATTTCTGCTAGGATTCTGTAAGGTAGATGGAAAAATCCACAAAAGGATGAAAAAAAAAACAAACAGGAGAATGTCCCCAAACAAATTTGATAAGTTAACAATATGACACACATACTTTTAATCTATAGTTATTTTAAACACACACACACACATACACACACACACACACCCCTCTACTTTTCCCCCATTTAAACTCTTTTCCCTAAGTAATACACATGGAACACACATTATAAAAGTGAAAGTATTTAGTATGTGCATAAATATTCACATGTATTTAGATGATTTTTTTCTCGTGTGCCATAACTGACTTCAAATCTTATTTTGATTCTGCATTCCATTTATGTTCAAAATGGCACATTGAGTTCTGCAAATTCAATACAATTTAAAGTCTGTTTCTGGAAACAGTGAAAAGTATGTGGGCACTTATCCTAGAATTTGGCAGATTTTCCTTCGAGACTTGTTAGTAGAGCAGAAATCAAAAAGTCCTATTGTTTTTATTATTTATTGTGCTGCCTTTATGTGCTAAACATTGGGTATACCCATTGTCAGGAATGGTGAAAACAGAGTTTCTCATGTCACAGAAATTATGACCTAGTAGGAAATATAGACAATGAATCATCAAAACTATTATGAATATCAAGAAAAGTGAAGTATAAGTGCAATGAGAATGCATCGTATATGACATGGAAACGAAGTGGTCACTGAAAGACTCCCTGGGGGAAGTGGAGTTAAAGTTGAGACCTCAGGAGTGAAAGTGAGCCAATAAAGTGTTGGAGGGGTGCTAGAAGACGGGGGAGGTTAGATAATGAGAGTAGGCAGAGATCAGTATTTGAAAGTTCTAGAGGCAAGAGAGACCATGGTGAGTATAGTGAGCGGAAATATTGGGAAAGCAGGAAAAATTGATGATGGAAACATAGGCAGTCCTAATTCTCTTATGCTTGTGGTACATGTTAAGATTGTTAACCTTATCCTAAGGAAAGGGGAAGTTAAGCAAATGTCTGGCTTCTTGGGGGGCAGGGGGGAGGGGTCAGAAATATGCCAATTTTTTTTTCCCATTCATTTGTAGAGAGAAAAGTGGATGGAATTAGATGTAATTGGGAGAAAGGGGATCAGCTATGAGGATACTGCAATAATATGGGTCAGAGATCCTGTTAGCTTGGACAAGGACGGTGGCAGTGGTGAAAATAGAGGAATAAGAAACAGAGTAAAAAGAGAAGAAGGAGGCAGAATTGACAAGATTCAGTGATAGTTTTGATGTCTGTTATGCTCATCTCTCATTGGCGTTGGTCTCTGGGAAAGAGGTTAAGAATAGAAAGCATTTCTGGGGTATTAAAGAAGGAAACTGTTAGGGAACATGCATGTGAGCACCTTAGGGCAAGTAGGCAAAAACTGTAACAGCTATTGTCACAATTCATATACGTATTTAGAGTGGCTCCAAATGAGCTCAGACAACATTATAGGCGTTATCAAATTTGTATCAGAACATCATTTTGAATGACGTGCCAAAAATATTGTTTGATGCCTGTCTAAAGACAATATATTTTCCTGATTTTTGAGAGGAAATGCTAAACATTGGACCCATCTGATATCATAGGAATTAAGAAAGTCTTACAGGCTCAGGAAGACAGCTGCTTCCTAACCCCCAGTCCACTAGAGTGAATGTGTTAGAAGGCATACACTTGGATTTTTGTGTTGTGGGTTTTTGAAACATGTCTTGACTTAGAAAAGTGTCAAACTGTACAGAACAAATTAAAGAGTTTCTAAACAACAGTGTCATGCCTCTTGTGACGTATGAAATCAGATTTTCTGGCACTCTTTGCCACCTTTTGCTAAAAATTTGATTTCAACATCAGCTTTCTGATGGATGGCACTTGTCTATTTTACTGAAAGGATCTGACAGCTTCCCTTCTGGGTAGTGCTGTACCCATTTCCATAGAAATGGCTTGCAGAATAGTGAATATGCGAAATCACATTCTCATGAAAATAAGCTCTAGCACAAATGGGCAGAGATGCAAAACTCATTAAAAAGCCAGCAAAAATCAGTCTATTGGCCAAAATATGACAGGCATGGCAATAAAATAAATGGAATAATTTTTGCTTTTCTTTGTTTGCCTGGGGATCTGTACTTTTATAGCCATAAGGTATGGTCTCTTGGCTTAGTGATTTGAGAAGCAGTGACAGAAGTGGAGATATTGCCTCTGAAACATAAAAATGTTTTTGAAATACAAGGACAGAACACTAAAAATATTATGGTCTGAATAAAATTTTTGCAAAGCAGGTAAAATCCAAAAAAGATTTGCAACATTATTCTGTAGCATAGAACTTGAGATTTTACTGACCCTTCATTCCAAATGTTTAATCTTACAGACTTTCTTCACTTAGCCCTACTTACTTTGTCACAAAGTCAACAAACCTGTAAAGCAATACACCGTTGTTTATCTTCCCCAGATACGTGGGTCATTGAGATGAGGGCAGATAGATGAGCTCTTTGGTTAGGCCAATGCAAACATATTGCTATTCTTTGCAGGGAATACACTTAAGTGATTTTCATACATATAGTTAAAGACGGATGGACAGTAACTAGATCTGAGTATGGTGTACTGAGAGGCTTATGTAGTAGTTTTTACTACATAGATGTCAAAATGTAGTTGACGCAGAATGCTGCCCTTCTGCTGATTCCCATGTCTGCAGCCCCACTGACATATATCTATTTATACTATTTATAGTGCCCCCTAAATACCAGTTCATAACATCTATTTTAAATGATTAGAATATTATTTTTCCTGAGATATTACACATTAAATATCAACCCATTAGCAATGACTAATTCATCTGATTACCCATTATCACCCATTGTTACAAATCACAGGGTAGCTCATGACAAAAAATGTTGATTTGGTTTGGTATAGAAGATTAAAAATATTAGAAAATAGAGCTGGTGTGGTCTTCTGATGAGCATGATAAGTGTTGAACCGGGCAGTGAGAGAACAGCAGGACAGCACTCAAGGGTTGAGTTCTAACAAAATGTGAACTGGGGAAAACTGATGGACTAAGGCAGGGGTGTTATTGTAGCATAGCTAGTTAAGAGCAATGTCTCTGGAATCCAGCAAATCCGGGATAGCATCCTACCTCTGTCATTTAGTCAGTGTGTGTCTTTGGGAAGTCACAACTTCTGTAAGCTTTCATCTTCTCATCTACATAATAATTATGACTGCCTTCATCACAGCATTGCTGAAAGGTGTTAAATGCTATTAGTTTTTACTTGTTAGTATCATTGTTATTTGGAAGTTTAGAGTGTTTGCATTTAATGTCAGGGACTGGCAAAAACCACAGATTATCAAAGAGGTCTTTCTGATGTGAAAAATCCACCGATGCAATGGATTAGCATAGAGAAAACCAGGCACAGTCCATTTAGGTAATTTCAGGGCAGAATCTAAAGCTATTACTAGGTATTAAAGGTAGGTTATAGATAGTTGAGGACATATTTCTTTCATAAGCATCATTTACTTTTTATATGCCCTGGAAATATTACAAAGAACTAGTACATTAACTATACTAAGGAAAATCAGAGTGATCTATAAAATATTGTAATTTTGGCAGCCCTTGGTAAAATTGAAATATGTCATATATCTATTACCTTTCCAAACATCACTCATTCTAAGAGACCAGTCCACTTCATGTGCCCAGTTTGCTAATTTTATCCCTATGTATTAATTCAGGTTGGTTCAATTGCAAGTAATATAAATCCTAATTAAGCAGTACATGAAATTGACTCATTCACATAACTAAAAAGCCAAAGACAGGTGAAGAATGATCCAGTAGATTAATGATGCCACCGAGGACCCAATTTTTTTTCATCTCCCTGCCGTGCATTCTGTGGTATTTTGTCTATTTTTAAGATCCCTAAGTGGATGCCAGTGTCTCCCAGGACTATATATGTTCCTGTTCATGCCTAGCACAAAAATGAATTTATATCTCTGTAGTCTAACTATAAATATAGGGACTTCCAGGTTTTGTCACTTGTCCATCTTTGGGCAAGTCTTTATGGCCACAGGAAAGAATGCTCAAAATTATCTGATCTTAGGTCACATCCCCGTTCTTGGAGCAGAAGTTGTCAGTTTCATCAGGACCATATGAATCTACAAATTTAAAGTGGAAATTGTTCAGATAGGTGAAGGAAGAATAAACAATGGATGGCAACCCCCAAATGTCCACCACACACTAGCTGAACAGAGCCAGAGGGAATGACTCTCTCAGAAAAGAATTTCTGGCATTAATGATAGGTATTATGGGGGTGTTGTTGGGTACAGGTGAGTCTTTCCCGATGTTATAATATCATTCAAGATGATACCTTAAGTATTTGTAAGATATGAATATAGCTGGTTGTACAGACCTTTGGAAGAAGTGTCAATTTTAGGTTTGAATTCTGGCTCTGCCCTTTACACACCGTGTAACCTTGGGTAAGTTGTTTATCCTCTGTAAGTGTCAATTTTCCCTTCTATAAAGTGGAGGTAGTAGTAATAATAACTACATGGTTGTGTTGAGGACTAAATGACATAATCTAAATAAAGTGTTTAGTATAATAATTCCAGGCACATTTATAAGTAAGGCATTGATAACAGTTAACTCTTATTAGAATCATTTTCATGCACTTTCTACGGAGCTCCTTAAATATGCTCTAATCCTAATATCTAGGATTTAAGTGACAGTTTATGAGGATGTTTAGCTATGATATTCAGATCCTGTCTTTTTCCATCATTAATTTGTCTCCCAGAGATAGAATCATGACCATTTGGGGAGTAAAGGCCTTATGCTGTCTTCCATTCTTGAGAACTACTGAATGAAATCCATCATATTTAGGGTGATCATATATAGTCATTCATATGACCATTTGTCATTCAAATCAGGATACCTTTGAAAGTAAGAGGAGGCACTTAAAACAACTAACATGTAATAATTGATCTAGAAGAGGTATAATTGGAACTTCCCACTTAAACTGTTTCAGTCTAATGATACTGAATGTTTGCACATAAGACAGAAATCTTCAGAGCAAAATTGCCTAGGGACCTAAGAGAGGCAAAGGATTCTTAAAACAATGTTTTCCTTTCTGTTTCTTTCTGCACTGTCAGTGAAAACTATGTCAGCATTAAGCATTTTTGATTTGTTATTTTATTCGATGTAAAATATTGTTATAGTGATTCATATATCCACACAAATATTATAGCAGATGTATTTTTCTCTTAATTTGCGTTTATCTGTAATAAAACATCGAGCCAACCAAAACACATTGGTATGGTTATATTGAGCTATATCTACACTTTTAAATAATAAAGCTGATTAACTCTTTCATTCTATTGATGAACAACTGACATATTAATCTGGACTTGGAGTCAGTAATAGCATATTAATATCAGGTTTTTTTATTTTTGAACCATTAGACTTATTTGCTTTCTCATGTCTTTATTACCTTATAAGTTAAATAGATTTTATACCATTGACAGTCTGTAATGATCCTTTGATTATTGTTTTCTTAGAGTTAAGATGATAATATAATTATCGTCATTAGATTCTAATACCTGTATTACTTTAGGTGTCTTAAGTGGGTAAATAAAAATACCAATGTCTGCATATTTTGCTAATTAATTCATAATTTGTGTTGTTCCACAAATTATTTAAGAAATAGTATAGGAATATCTACATTTAAAAAGATGTATGATTTAAAATAATTTAAAAGAAGCAAAAGAAAAATGAGTTTTGAAAAAAGATGACCTCTAGAATGATGTTAGAACATAAAAAAAAATTGGTCATCAATATATATCTGCTTGCTGAAAGGGTACATAAATATGTCCTTAAGCTATAGCAAGTAAAAGAAGAGAGGAAAACATAGTCAGGTCTAATGTAAGTCCACAAACTAAAGACACAGCCATTGGTCACAAAGAGCACAATTCTTCGTATAATAATAGTACAGAAAATTTCTTCCCTGAGAAATATGCATTTCTTTCCATTTCTACAAGATTAGTAATGTTATCATCTAGTAATATCAGATAACATTATTTTTCCTTCCTTAAGTTAGTGATTCCAACACTAAAAACCCAACAATTTTCCTAGTTTTTTGTTAACCTATTCATGTTTAATGTTTTAATCATATTTTTCTTATATCTTATATAAAAATGTGTATACAGATTGCAATGTAAAGTTCATATTTAGGAACTTTCATCAGATTGTTTAACATAAATGCACATGTTATGGTACAGTGTTTTAAAACTCAGGCTTTAGTTCTCATCTACGTATCTTTCTTTCTTTATATTCCATTCTTTCCAAAGTAGACACTATTTTTCTTGTCAATAGCCATAAGATTAAGATAGCTGGTTCACGGAGCTGTGTTCCTTTGTACGTGATATTCTGAGGGGCCCAAACAGGTGTGAATCTGAGCCTGTAGATTTTGTATCTGTGAGAGTGACGTAGATTTGTCCTATTTGAGCATCAAGTTGCCTTTGCTTAAGCAAACCCACCTGGTTGACTACACATTGGCGTAAAATGTGCTTTTAATATGCATGCTAAAATCAAGACTAGGCAGTTTTTGAAAAAAATTATACATAACACAAATTGAGTCGGAGAGGGGGCAGTTATCTGGCAAATTAGAAATGAAAATAAATGCTGGGATTTAGAAGCTCCATCAAATATCTTTCCTGTCCTCCTTCACGTTTGCAACTAATGAAAATATAGACTTTGATATTAAAAATATGAATTTGAGAATGCTCTTTGACCTGTGGTCACAATCAGGGGTCCAAAAATGTAACACCATGAATTAAGCTATAATCTCTCCCTGGTCTTGGTAAGCTTGCTGTAGAGGTAGTAGCATGTGTTCTGAGAAGAGAGTGATTCAAAAAGAAGGATCTAAATTGAAGTTAGATTTGGTTCCATATAACAAAAAACTAAAAATAAAAAAGACTCAAATAAATAGAAATTAATTTTGTTCTCACATAAAATAAGTCTGGAGGTAGGCTGAACAGGGGCCAGTATTGTGGTACAGGGGTCATTAAGTAGTGGGGCTCCTTTGCTTATGAGCTGTGTGATCCTGGAAAATTACTTCTTGTTATTAGTCTCAGTTTCCTTATATGAGTAGGTGCAGTGGTGTCTGCATCATAGAGATATTAAAATTAAACAGGATATAAGGCAATAATCAGTATAGGTGCTGTATATAGTACATAACTTTCAGAATTATAGACAAAAGTAAGAAAGGAAGAAGGCTTAAAATTAATATATATATATATATATATATACTATATATATATACACATACACACATATACACACACACACATATATATACACTATATATATATACACACACATACACATACACACAAAGAAGCAAAGGTGAAACTACAATGACAGAAGACAGAGCAATAGTTGCTAGAAATAGGGATGGTGTGTAGCTGACTATAAAGGGATGTGGGGGATTTTTTTGCGTGACGGAGCAGTTACACTTGTATATCTTGATTTTGGTGGTGATTATGTAACTCCATATGTTTGTCAAAACTCACAGAGCTGTACACTTAAAAGGGTGAATTTATTGTATATAAATAAGAGTTTATTTTTAAAAATGGGAAAGAAACAAATGGAAATAGAGACTTTGATATTATAGACTTTGATATAAATATAGAATTTGATACAAAGTAGAACCATAAAATGTAAAGCTTGAAGATTCCTTGATTTGTAGTCATATGCTAATGCACGCATACATAAATTGTGCCCAGAGATATACAGTGAATAGTTATATATTTTTTGATCTGGAGATAAATAGAATTCTCCTGGTTCTTTCTATATTGTGACTCTGCTCTTTCCTAAGATTGTTGTTCATTGACTGGTGGACACTGGCTCACGACCAAGCTGGCTTTCTAGCTGTGATATGTGGGAAAGAGAAGTCGAAGGCAAATGACTTTTTCTTTTAAAGAGGGATTGCTAAAGTTGCACATATTACTCCTGCTTAAATATCATTAGCAGGAAGCCAATCACATGGGAACACATGCTGTGAGGAATGCTGGGGAATGTGTCTCTAGTCAAGTGACCACATCTTGAGAAGTTGAGTGTTCCTAAAACAAAGGAAGAAAGGGAAACAATGGGATACTTACATGTGTCTGCCACTGCATGTAAACCCCTTAATGTAATGAAGTTTCATTTTGCAACACAGGATATTCTTTTATGATAGTTCAGTGGAATAAATGAGGGGCCTTTGGCTGAGGGAAAATGAAAGAGACATTTGTAAAAAGGACATATTATTGTTTACTTCCCTTGTAGTAGTATTGTTATAAATGGGAGCATTGGAGTCGTGATGCTGATATCATGTTGGTGCAAAGCCCTTTTGAATCATGTTCAGGATGCAGGATCCACTTCAACTAGAATTTTCTGGTAGTTCAGTCCTTGTAGAATTTGACAAGTTCTTCTATTAACACCTGTCCTCCTCAAACTTTTCCAAAAAAATTGAAGAAGAGACAATACACCCTAATTCATTTTATGAGGCCAAAATTACCCTGATACCAAAACCTGGTAAGGACAACACAAAAATAAAAAAAATTATAGACCAATATCTCTGATGAATACAGATGCAAAAATCCTAAACAAAATTCTAGCAAGTTGAATACAACAATGCATTAAAAAGATCATATATCACGATCAAGTGGGGTTCATCCCAGGGCACAAGCATGGTTCAACATATGCAAATCAATCAATGTGATACACCACAGAAACACAATAAAAGGCAAAAATCATATGATTATATCAATCGATGCAGAAAAACCATTTGACAAGCTACAACATCCATTTATGATTAGAACGCTGAATAAAAATGGGCATAGAAGGACAATACCTTAACATAATAAAGGCCATATATGACAAACTCTCAGCTATTATTATAATTAACGGTTAAAAACTAAAGTCCTTCACTCTACATTTAGGAACAGGACAGGGTTTTTGCCTATCACCACTGATATTCAACATAGCATTGGAAGTTCTAACCAGAGCAATCAGGCAAGAGAAAGAAATAAAAGGAATCCGAACTGGGAATGAAGAAGTTAAATTTTTGCAGATGACACAATGATATTTATATATAGAAAACCCTAAAGACTCCACCAAAAATCTATTATTAATAGAAACAATAAACGAATACAATAAAGTTGCTGGCTACAAAATCAACATACAAAAATCCATCATATTCCTATATACTAACAATGAAATCTCAGAAAAAAAACAGGAAAAAAAAAACAATTCCTTTTCACAGTTGCAACAAAAAGAATAAAATACCTAGGAATAAACTTAACCAAGATGTAAAGGACCTATACATTGAAAACTATGACATTTTTAAAAGATGTTGAAGAAGACACAAAGAAATAGAAAGACACTCTTGTTCAAGGATTGGAAAAATCAACATAGTTAAAATGGCCATATTACCAAAGCAATATACAGATTTAATGTAATCCTCATCAAAATCCCAATCGCATTTTTTAAAGAAATAGAACAAAAAATCCTCAGATTTGTATGGAATCACAAAAGACCCTGAATAGCCAAAGCAATCCTAAGAAAAAACAATAATGCCGGAGGTATCACATTCCCTGACATCAGCTTGTACTACAGAGCAACAATAATCAAAACAGCATGGTGTTAACAGAAAAACAGACACACAGACCAGTAGAATAGAATTGAAAACCCAGAAATAAACTTACATAAATATGGACAGATAATTTTCAACAAAGGAACCAAAAATATAAAATGGAGAAAAGAAAGCCCCTTCAATAAATGGTGCTGAGAGAATTGGAAAGCCACATGCAAAATATCTGTTACTATGTACCAAAATTAATTCAAAATGGATCAAAGACCTAAACATAAGACCTGAAACAATGAACTCCGTAGAAGAAAACATAGGTACTAAACTTATGGACCTTGGGTTCAAAGAGGATTTTATGAATTTGACCTCAAAGGGAAGAGAAGTAAAAGCTAAAATAAATGAATTGGGATTATATCAAACTAAAAAGCTTCTGCACAGCAAAAGAAACCATCGACAAAGCAAAGAGGCAACCAACTGAATGGGAGAAGATATTTGCAAACAATGCCTCCGATAATGGGCTAATATCCAAAATATATAAGGAACTCACAACTCAACAACTAAAAGACAAACAATCAGATGAAAAAATGGGCAGAGGACCTAAATAGACATTTCTCCAAAGAGGACATATGGATGGCCAATAGACATATGAAAAGATGCTCAACATCACTAATCATCAGAAAAAATGCAAATAAAAACCACAATGAGATATCACCTCACCCCAGTCAGAATGGCTATCATCAACAAGACAAATAGTAACAAGTGTTGGAGAGGCTGTGGAGAAAAAGGAACCCTCATACACTGTTGGTTGGAATGCAGACTGGTACAGCCGCTATGGAAGGCAGTGTGGAGGTTCCTCAAAAAATTACGAATAGAATTACCATATGACCCAGCAATCCCTCTCCTGGGTATCTACCCAAAAAATCTGAAAACACTTATCCATAAAGACACATGTGTTCCGTAAATAAAGCTACAATGAACATAGGAGCAAATATATCTTTACGGATAAATGTTTATTACCTATATGAAATTATCATATGAGATGCTGTGTTATGTTATACTGGAAATTGCATATGGAATTTCTTAGCTTAAGATCCAAGGTCTGTAAATGAAAGTTAGAAAGACTAATTATTAATACCTAAACATCATATATTCATAGAAATATTTCAAGTAATTGAATAAAAATATAACCACAAAAACCCAAATTAACAGTACTTTCCCTGCAATTGAATGGTTTTCAAAATATTCTCCAAAATTTGATCCCATTGTATAGGCTGACTCTACAAATTTATGTCCTTATTTAGATATTTTTTTCATATAGCAACTGATTGGATGTTATTTAGAAAGCATACTGAAAATTGACTAAATTTATCCTGTTTTACTGTTTGGCATCATGGGAATTATTTTACATTTAAGTTTTGTAAAAAAAATTAGACATCCATTACTTTAGGTCAATATATGATGGCTGAGATTGTCTAGAATAAAATAATAATTAAGTACTCAGCTTTTGGAGTTAGATTTAGCATCACCATTTGTTACCTGTGTGACTTTGGGCAAATTATTTAACCATATACTAAGCTTCAGTTTCCTCATCTCTGTGCACTGCAGACAATGATGGTAAGTAGCTTATAAGGTTATGGTAAAATTTAAATTAAAATGCAAACTCTTAAGCACAGCTCCTGCTGCATAGTTGTGTTCTTGATTAGTGATTGTTATTATAGATTCATGAATTCCTAGGACTGCTGCTAATCAAGCTGTCTCATACATTTGAAGTGTAACCCATACTCTGTACTTGAAATCCAGGTAAAAGTAAAAGCAGAATTTATTATGCAGATTGCTTTGGCTAGCTTTAGTTTAGTGTGTATTAAATTAGTATATCTTTATAAAACAATACCAGGTGCGTACCCTTAATTTGATCTTCAAGTGGCAAATGTCTAGGCAAAAACAAGCATTTTTCCAAATGATAACATCGCTTTTTCAGTTAAACAAGATCTTTTTCTCTAAATATCTTTTCAAAACTTCACCAACACACACACACACACACACACACACACACACACACACACACACACACTACAGAATACAAAAAAGTATTCATCCCTAGAAACGACAACTAAAATGGTTCCTACTGGGACTTCCAAGGCTGTTGACTTGGGAGGATGAACTATTACAATGCTTAGAACTATTTACACAATTTCTATTCAGTGGTCAGTATTGAATGATTAAAAGAGTAATTTATAAATATTTTTCTCAAAAGAGACTTTATAATACTAGTACCTAATTGAGTCATAGCTCTAAATTACTATTTTGATTTGTACATTCTCTACCAGCAGGAAGTTGGCAGTCATGAATAGGGAAATAGAACTCATCTCCCAGGAACCAGAGAACAAGTTTGGTGACATGAAAAATATAAAGCTGTCAGATTTTAGAAGAATGTTTAATCTGCTCTGTGTTTTTTAAGACAACATTTCAATCCTTTCAAAGAATTTATTCACCTTACTTTTGTTTTTGCTATTTCTTATGCACTGAAATTTGACATTTCCATAGAGTTAAATTTATTGCTTTTTTATGATTTCTCCTGCTGATTTAAACATAGAGTGTCCTTCCTGTTCAGAGGTTTGAAAAAAGTCATTATTTCTTCTATTATTTTACTTTTATATAATTTTTATTACTGGAAATCTATTTTTTTATGTGATATGAGTACATGATCTGAAATGATTTTTCCCCAAAATAGCTAATTGTCTCAGAGCCATTCTTTTTCCTTGTTGATTTGATATCTTTATATTATGTACTTATTATTAAAATTAATATTAAGTATTTGCAGTTTCTGTTCTGTTTTATTGATTCTGTCTGTTCTTAAATCAACACGAAACTCTTTTAATTACAGTAGCTTTATAGTATGGTTTAATAGAAAGTAGGGCTACTTCCATCTCATTGTTCTTTAAAGAGAAAATTTATACAAAACTTGTGCAGATACATGTCAATACAAAAATGTTAGTGAGAAATTTTTTTCAGAGTCAGCATGTTAACATGTCCTCTCTTCCAGGCCCTCAGCCATGGCCACACTGTGAAGGGTCACTCTTACTGTACCCCATTGCTGTAGGAGATCTCAGAAAGTTCTGCATCTGAACTGATCACTGAGTCTTGCCTGTCCTTTATTTCACATGTTTACTTTTTAAAAATAAAAACCCAGTTCTTAGTCCCTGAGCCTTTTTTTGGGACCTGGCAATTTAAGCTTCAAATTTGCTGAGACAATAGTAGCTCACTCTTCATCCTGAAGACACAGGCAGATTCCATGTACTCTCCTGATCTGGAAATGTGGTGAAATAGGCCAGAAGAGAGTATGGATTAGGAGTAACAAGTGCTACTACATAAAGTACACATTGATGTTATTATTTACCGGATTTGTCAATTACGGTCCAGCATTTAAATTCTTCTATTTTATGATACTATCTATTAGGTTGGTGCAAAAGTAATTGCGAGTTTTGCAATTATTTTTAACCTTTTAAACTGCAATTATTTTTGCACCAACCTAATAGATAGTCTTTCCATGCTTATGGTGTCTTGAACTATGCAAGGTAAAACACAAAGCAGTACCATTCCTAGTTGCTCCTCCCTGCTGTTTCACCTCCAAATTGTACTGTTTAGCACCTAAATATGAAAATAAATAAGCACCATCCTATACCTGTATTGCTGCCATTATTGTTTTTAAGGTTCTAAAAATAAAAGCCTTTAATATTGGTTTCTAAATTTTTACTAAGGAGATAAAATTTAATTGTGTGTTCGCCTATGCTAAACTTTCTTTTACGTACCAAATCATATTCTCCTCTAAGGAGAAGACATAGTATCTATTTAAGTTAGTATTCTGAATATGTAGTCTAAAAAAGAGGCATAGTTAACATAAACTTTGAAAATATTTTCTGTAATTTAAATCTAATGAAACATTTTTTGCAATCTTAGTATGCAAAATGCAACTGCTAACAAATAAACTATTAATATTAACACACAAGACTAATAATCACAAATTATATGAAATAAAACTATCCCTTTCACATAATCTTTAAAAACATCAAATGCTAAGTAATTAAATTTAAAAAACAAAACTAGTTTTGATTCATTTTGGCACAATGGGTATATGTATCTTCACTTTTCAGATTTGAAATATTGTAAAAATAAGGCACATGGTAAGGCAAAAATAAGGCAAATTTTGTGACTTTTAAGATTTGAAATCTTGGTTTAAAGAAGTGCTTTTCCTGTCAAAAATGTGTATCGGAGGACATTATCTATAAATATTTTTAAAGTTTCTTTAAAGTCCAGCCTTAGTTCTTAATGATAACAATGATTTTCATGGGGGAAAAAGAAGAGAAAAAGTGTATTGAGGGTTAATGCCTCAAATTTTTAAATTTAAATTATGCCAAGTCAATATATAGCATTATGACATGATCTTTAAAAAATTTCCAGATTTATGGCATAGGCCTGAGCACAGAACCTTTTCAATTACTTTCTTCAATGATGGACTAATGTTTTGTTTTGTTCACACAAATTATAGAGAGAGAAAATGAAAAATCTTTCATAGCAAATCCCACATGTAGATAATTGCTTTAGCTCTTAAAATGAAACATTCTTATTTGTTATAATGCAATCTTAGTGTTTCATGATTAAGGAATTCAAAGCAAATGTTTATTCCTTTAACATAGTTGTCTGATTTCATATTGCTTGTTGAGGGTGGAAATGAGCGTTCTACCAAGCCGATCAGTCATGATGACAACAGAGCAGCCGTAGCTTAACCTTTGATTCACTTCCAGGTAGTTAGTGTTATTCAGGAATAGGATGTATTACAAATGACCACATCTTCCCACATATGTTATAATCATTTAGAAAATTATATGGACTTTGAATCACTTTGTAAAAACAGAATGAAGAGCATGTAGTTGAGTGAATGTGTAGAAACGGACTTGGATTTCTGAAGTTACATAATTAAACAGGTACACAATAGATGGATAGATTATTAAAGCATTGCCTTGAGTCTTTGTAGGCTATTATTGTCTTCTTTGAGTTAGAGACTGTTTTAGTTCTTTTATGGAGTTACCTGTTAACTTACACTGACACTAAATTTTTAATACTCTTTCCTTAATACTTTTAAAGGCAAAATATAAAATAGCATTTCAATGAAAAGGACAAATACTGACAGATCGATGTAGCTTTCAGGTTTAGGAAATTAAATAGGTCCAAGACTTTCAAGTGCCTCATTAGGGAGAATTGAGGATTAATATCACCTAATTGGTCATGAAGGACTTCTGGATTTTGTCATCTAATTGTCAATGGCCTTTGTTAAAGCTTGATTAGCTGCTCCATCATAAAAAATCATTTTGATTCTGAAATGTTCTTCTGGTACAAATTCAGAAGCATTGAGGCAGAGTAAGAGAAACTACTGCGTACTTATTGATCATTTGGTATTATATGAATGTGTTTCTTCAATTGAAGACAGCTGAATTTTAGAAAGTACCAAAAGCATTTTATTTCATTGTCATTTTACTAATGATAATGTTTGAGCATGTTTTACATGTTTGAATTACTGTGCTTATCATTTTGACAATATTTAACTTCCCATGATTTGACCAAGAGCCTCTCAGAAACATTTTGAATCTGTATAATACCCCAAAATGGCCTCTCTTTAAAGTTCCTGGATTTTGAGCTTCCTGCCAGAGTGTGTCCCTTGAGACACTCAACATTGTAATCTAATTTCATGTCTTCCTAGTGCTCACTGGGCTAAGTCCCCAGAATTCTATTACCAGAAAGATATCAGATGCAGTGGGTCACTCATATTTAGAAACAATACATGGATAATAGCCAAGACATGGAAACAACCGAAATGCCCATCGGTAGATGACTGGATTAAGAAACTGTGGTACATTTGTACAATGGAGTATTACGTAGCCATAAAGAAGAAAGAAATCTTACCATTTGCAACAACATGGATGGACCTAGAGAACATTATGCTAAGTGAACTAAGTCAGACAGAGAAAGACAAATACCATATGATCTCACTTATATGTGGAATCTAAAGAAGAGAATAAGTGAATGAGCTAATCAGAAACAGTTTCGGAGACACAGAGGAAAAACTGAGGATTGCTAGATGGGAGGGGAGGTGGGGATAAGGGAGAACATGAGGGGATTAGAAAGCAGTCAGTAACCACAAGATTGCCATGGGGTTACGAAAGTGAATTTGGGGAATGTAGTCAATGGTGTTGTAAAGATTTTATAGGGTATCCGATGGACACTTGTCTCATTAGGGAGACCACCTCAGGGATGATGTAGATGCCTGATCACTGTACTGTACACCTGAAGCTGAAGCTGAACAATAATGGATGTCAGATACAAGTTTATATATATATATATATGTATATATATATACATATATGTATATATATGTATATATATATGTATATGTATATATATATATATATATATATAGAGAGAGAGAGAGAGAGAGAGAAGCGGAGTACAGCATTAGGAATAGAGACAGTGGAAACATAATGGCTGTGTGCGATGTCAGAGGGATAGTGGATGGGGGAGGGGGGTTGACACAGTATGAGGGATATAAATGATAAACGTCTAGGTATTACTTTGTTTTCTGCACCTGAAACTAATAAAAAATAAAAATAAAAACAATACATGGATATCAGTCAGGGCAGGTGCTGCTGCTTTGAACTCCATGAGAAGAATGAGAGAGTAGCAATCTGGAAAATCCTCAGTTCCTCCATTTTCAGACCATTTTGCCTCTGTCCTCAGAATCATTCTACAATTCCTCTGCAGTCACATTTAATTTTGCATTCTGCAAAATGAAGTACTAGGTTCTGATAGTTTGTGAAACATTTTTTTTTTTTTACTTAAAAATCCAATCTTGAACAGTGGCTGCTATTAGTATTTTGAATGTCTCAAGGTCTTTTTCAAAACATGAAACTTCAATGCTTATATTGATTTTCTGCTGATAATTTTATTTTGATCTTTATTTCCTAAGTTGAATTTCAGATATTTTGTTGAGCCTTTTGGTTTGACAAATATTCTTCTAGAACAGATTTTATCTTGTTTTTTTTTTTTACTTAGACATGTCCAACATGCTTTTACTTTATTTGATAGGTCTTGGTTTAGGATATTTAAAAAGTATATCTTTATAATATATACTACTTAATATTATGAAACCATGTTATGGTTTCTCTTAGATGTAAGGTTAAAAGGCAAAGGCAAATGGAGGTTCATTTTGTTCATATTTAAAATTTTCTCTCTGACAAAGAAGATTGATAATGCATGGAGGAGAATTATAGTGGATTGTTTGGCCAGAACCAACATTTCTGTAAGAAGTAGTACTTCAAGTTAATGAATACAAGGCTAAAAGAAGTCCCACTGAGAAAACTCAGGCTTGATGGTATGACACAAATGTGCCAAGCCAGTAAAATAACATAGCTATCCACATAAAGCCTGAATGTTGAAACAGGCATTATCAGTCGGTAAAACTGCCATAGCTAAAATGATTAGAAGGGATTATGGGCAGTCCAGAGAAATAAAATTAAAATGAAAGGACTATAAACATTAGACTTTAATGATGTGGTTCCAAGTATAAGCCAAAATAGTAGTCAGGCAAAATTGTGGGACTATTATGGGGAAAAATAATTTTTCTAAAATGTGTTTTTCTTAGTACAAGTCCCAGAATAATAGATATTTTCCTTTTCATGGAAACAGGCCTACCAATGGAGAATTGTTGACTTAAAAAGATACATACTGTATAACATATGAACACAATAGAGAGTGCATAATTATGGACTTTTGTAATTAACACTAGAAAAACATGTGTTTTTTCAGGTAATGGGAAAGATTTTTATAATTGGTATTTCAATGGTACAGAGATAGGCAAAGAAGTAGAAGACTGACTCACCTAATTTTAAATTTAGTTAAGTTTGAAAAGAGTCTGTTAAATATTAAGAAACTAGATTTATGATTCCTTAAAACATATTTTACTTATACATAGAAATAGCTGTGATGTCAAGAGTATTATATTTCTGATTTTTGTTGAGTATTTTTATTCTAACAGGATTCATAAAACCTGTGACCTAATAGCTAAGAGTTTCATTTGGAGTTATTTCCCTCATTATATCTTCATGCTTTCGTATATATGAAACATATTTCAAAGTTAAAAGACAATTTGTTGTACAATAGAAAGCTTGGTGAGAATGAACTCTGCTAGGATTTTAGTGACTCGGGTTCCAATCAGATATCTGTCACTAACTGTGCAATCTTGAGAAGTCTTTGGCCTTCTACACCTCCAATTATTCATTTAAAAGTGTTTTATTGGATCTCTCAGGTCTCTTTTTGTTTGAAACTTCTATTTAAATTTCTCATTATTTAGAATTGCTGACAGTTCAGCATAAATATAAAAGTCTGAGTATTGCATAAGAAAAATATTTTTAATTATTTAGAAGGTAGTAAGAGAAATTCTGAATATTTGTTTGGGCTTGTCTTGCAAGTTAGACAGAGAGTTTTCAATAATGCTTCATTACTTTGCCTGCTTTTAGCTCTGTGCTCCTAATTGGGTTTAACAGAAGGAAAGAATCATTTATAAATTGGTCCATCTTCATTTTTTTCTTTAAGAAAGATAATAAGAACATTAAACAATGCATGACTTATGAGTGAGAAAAACAGGTGTCTCTCTCAAAAAGATCAGGATTATTAAACTTTCTATCACTTGTAATCTCCAGACATATGAGGTTGGACAATTAAGTTCGTGAACTTGTTGAAATGATGTTGCTAACCTTTTTTGATATCAGAGGGATTATTCTTTATGAATTTGTACCAATTGGACAAATAGTTAACCAGGTTTACTACTTGGAAGTGCTGAAAAGGCAGAGTGAAAAAGTTAGATGACCTGAACTTTTCACCAACAGTTCCTGGCTCTTGCATCACGGCAACAATGCACCAGCTCACACAGCACTGTCTGTGAGGGAGTTTTTAGCCAATAAGCAAATAACTGTATTGGAACACACTTCCTACTCACCTGATCTGGCCACCAATGACTTCTTTCTATACCCGAAGATAAAGGAAATATTGAGAGGAAGACATTTTGATGACATTCAGTACATCAAAGGGTAATATGACAGCTCTGATGGCCATTCCAGAGAAAGAGTTCAAATTGCTTTGAAGGGTGAACTAGGCGCTGGCATCAGTGCATAGCTTCCCAAGGGGAGTACTTCGAAGGTGACCATAGTGATATTCAGCAATGAGGTACGTAGCTCTAGGATCAGTTTGCAAATTTAATTGTCAGATCTCATATATCATAAGGAATTCTAGATAAACAGTGTCAAAAGAGTTTAGGGTTAGACATGAAAATTGAAGAAAGTGTTAAGTTCTGATGGATCAGAAACTTAAATTCCAGTGCAAAATATGGGCACAAGTGTTCCCTTTTGCTTGGGTGGAAAAAAGGCTTCTTTATCTTCATTAAATATTAGGTGTAATAAGTTTGGAGGACTTAAAAAGACTATAATTTTGTTTTAAATTGGGTCAAGGAATGAGGTAAGGAATTTTGAAAATCTGAGTTTGACTTCTATGGGAAACAGGCCTGGTTCTGAGAGCCAAATTGGACTCAGCAAGAAAAATTAAAGTATACATTTTCCTCCTGATTTATAGATTACTAAAACGTAAAAGTACTAAGCCAGTTGCTAGAAATAAAACACTAAGCAAGAAAAGATTTCAAGTTTCATAAATTTTGAAACTGATATTCCAATGGATCAAATTTCTCAATATATAAATGAGGCTATTTAGAATGAAAACTGAGTGAATTTTTACAAAATAATAGGTAAAGCATGTCTAAAAATGTGAGTGCGATTGAGACTAAAGAAAAAGACAAAAGCACATTAGAATGTGAAACCTCAAAAGAAGTCAAGCCACATTAGAAAGAAAAAATTTTTCCAAGCCATAATAAGATATTCAAGAGGAAAGTTTCAGAAGTGATGAATCAAAAAATGACTGGTAGATTTTTCTGCAGTTTTTATTTTCAGTTAAGTATAAAGACAATGACCCATGTGGCTGCTAGAATATTCTTATAAGCACATTTTCCAGTGTTCTAAAACTGCCACCTTTACTTGCAGCTAATAAAATTGTGATTTAGAGAAAGGACCAATTCTTAATAGTAAGAATTAGCAAATACTTTGAAATAACGCAGTCTTGACACCTCCAATATTGATGGCTTTGTTTTTAGTGTAACTCGTTGGTTTTTTTCTTGATATTTTGAAAAATGGCTGCACTTTTCAAAAGTAATCTTTTTCTGAAAAGATTAATACAAATACCTCTGGGAACATAAGTCATGTGTTTTGTGCACTGTATACCATACTTGTATGTACTTCCTCAAGTGATATGAGCCAGGACAGAAGGCAGTAAAGTTGAGAGATTTGTGAGAAAAGTACATGAATGAAATGAGAAATCTTTCTACCTTCATCACATTACTCTGTTTGTCAGAATACTTAATAAACACTGTCTAATCCATCTTAAAATTTCAAAGTGCAATAAAGAATAAAAAAAGTTTGAATTGACAAAAGTGGAGATATTTGTCAGACTTTCCCCCCTATTTCTCTATATTCAGGAGACACTATGTATTTTCATATGGATGAATATTAATCTGTATAATTGAATATTGATCACATTTAAATCTGTACATTCCTTGGGTGATGATACTAGATTTATTGAGTGGCACTATTGACACCAACCTAAACATAGACACATTTGAATCTGTATTACTTGATAACTTCCTCTTTAAAAGGACATTAATTTATGGCTCATGAGAACAGTTATACAACATACCAAAAACTTATGGGATGCTGCTAAGACAGTGCTTAGAGGGAAATATATAGCTGCAATTGCCTATATCAAGAAAGAATGATCTAAAATCAATAACCTAAGCTTCAAAATAAACTAGAAAAAGAAGAGCAAGCTAAACCCCAATAAAGCAGAAGGAGGGAGATAATAAAGATTAGAGCATAAATAAATAAACTGGAGAATAGAAAAACAAGAAAAAATCAACAAAAACCAAAAGTTTGTTCTTCGAAAAGATCAATAAAATTGATAAACGTTTAGTGAGACTGACCAAGAAATGAAGAGAAATATTGCAATTGAGGTTAAAGAAATAGAAAGGATTCTACACGAATGCCAACAAATGAGATAATCTAGATGAAATGGACAAATTCCAAAAAAGACATACACTACTAAATCAAATGCAAGAAGAAATAGAAAAGCTGAATAGGCCTATAGTAAGTAATGTGTTTGAATTAGTGAAAAAAAATTATCACAGGAAAAGCACAGGCCTAAATAATTTCATTGGTGAATTCCACCAAATACTGTAAAAGAAATTAACACCAAACTTCACAAAGATTTCCAAAAAAATAGAAGAGGAGGTAAGTCTGAACAACTCATTCTATGAGATGAGTATTACCCACGTACCAAAACCAGACAGTGAGATCACAAGGCAGAAAAAGTACACACAAATGTCCATTATGAATATTTATATGCAAAAATCCTCAAGAAAATACTAACAAATTGAATCCAGTAACATGAGAAAATGATTTTACATAATGACTAAGTGGGATTAAACCCGAGAATGGGAGGTTGGTTTAATTTACAAAAATCAATTAATGTAGTACATTGTGTTCATAAAATACAGGACACACACTGCATGAGAAAAATATGCAGAGGAAGAATTTAACAAAATCTAACAACATTTTATGATATAAAACACTCAACAAATTAGAAGTTTCTGATAAAGGCTATCTATGAAGACCTCAAAGCTAACATCACACTTAGTTATAAAAGATTGAAAGCTTTCCCATAAGTTCAAGAATGAGACAAGGACTTCCACTCCCACCACTTATGTTAAACATTGTACTGGAGGTTCTAGACAGAGTAATTAGGCAAGAAAATAAGTCAAAGGCATCTGAAATGGAAAGATAGAAATAAAATTCTATTTGAAAATGACATGATCTTGTGTATAGAAAATGCTAAGGAATACACACACACACACACACAATTTTTAGTGGTAATAAATTAGTACAGCGAGGTTTCAGGATACAAGATCAATATACAAAAACCAATTGTATTTCTATATACTATCACGGAAGAATCCAAAAATAAAATTTAAAACATTTCATTTATGATAGCATCAAAAAAGAATAAAAGGTTTAGGAATAAATTTAATAAAAGAAGGTGAAGACTTCTATGTAAACTGAAAATTACAAAATATCACTGAAAGAAGTTAAAGAAGGCTTAAATAAATGAAAACAAAAGCAAAAAAACAAACCCATGTTCATGAATCAGAAGACTTCATATTGTTAAAATAACAATATGTCCAAATTAATCTAAAGATTCAATATACTCCCTATTAATATCTCAGCTTCCTTTATTGCAAAAATTGACAGGCTGATCCTAAAACTCATATGGAAATTCAAGGGATCCAGAATAGCCAAAACAGTCTTGAAAAAAAACGAAGTTGTGGACTCACACTTCCAATTTCAATATCTACTATAAAGTGTACAGTAATTAAAACAGTGTGGTACTGGCATAAGTATATACTAATGAAATAGAATGAAGAGTCCAGAAATAAACACTTACATTTATAGCCAATTGCTTTTGACAAAGGTAATGAGACAACTCAGTAGGAAAAGAATAGTTTTCTTCAAAAAGTGTGCAGGGACAACTGGATAGCCATTTGCAAAATAATGAATTTTGACTTCTATGTTAGACCACATGTAAAAACTCACTCAATATGCTTCATAGACCTAAATGTAAGAGTTAAATGATAAAACTCTTAGAAGAAAACAGAGGCATACATATTTATGACTTTGGATTAGGCATCAGTTTTGGGTTTTTTTTAGATATGACACTAAAAGCACAGCAACAACAACAAAATAGGTAAGTTTTATCGTTTTAAGACTAGTATCCAGGATTTATAAAGAAATTTTAAAGCTCCCAATACAAAGAAATACAATTCAATTAAAAAATGGGAAAAGTGTTTTCACAGAAAGAAGATACAAAAAGTACCCTCATAAAAAGTTGCTCAAAATCATTAGTCATTATTTAAATGCAAACTGAACCACAATAAGATACCACTGCACATTCATTCAGATGGCTATAATTTAAAAAATGTGGAGAATAACAGGTGTTGATGGGGATGTGGAGAAATTGGAATCCACATGCATTGTTGGTGAAGATGTAAAACAGTAAAGCACATTTAGTAACAGTTTGGTAGTTACTCAAAAACTCAGTTTATCTATTTTTACGCAAGCACCCCCTCCCTTTCTTCCTACATTCCTTGACTCCCTCTCTCCCTATCTCCCTTTTTCCTTTCTTCTCTCATTTCTTTCCTTTTGGATTATGTTTAATTAAATTTTATAATTAATGTTTGCTAGCTTAGTAAAATAGAATAGAGAATTTTTCTTTTTCTATAGTTCAGAGTAGTTTAATAAATATGAAGTATTTGTTCTTTAGAGATGGTATAAAATGCAGCCATAAAAATGATCTGAACTAGTAAAAGCTTTTATAGTAGGCCTTTATATTTCTAATATCTTCTATGATTGTTGTTTTGGCCAGATTTTTTACTTTTTCTTAGGTCTATTAGCTTTGTTTGATTTTTGCTTCTTCTTTTTCTCTTTCAATAATTTCAACTTTCCTTGTATTAATGCCATTACCTTTCTTATTTTGATTTATCATGTTATATTTACTTTTTCCTCAAAGTAAATATTATTAAGTTGTTTTTACTTGATAGTAAATGCATTTTAGCTAGAAATTGTCACCTCGGTCCTATTTTAGCTATGTACCATATGATTTAGTATGATGTTCTTAACTACTGTTTGAACATTTTGTAATTTCTGTTTTTCTCTTTGTGCCATGGGAAATTTATAAATTTTTTTATCCTTTAATATAAATTTTTATTGGATTATGTTTAAGAATGAGATCTATGAAATATCTCCTTTTGGAGAATTTTAGAATTTTCCAAATGTAATATGTTATATAATTTACATATATTTTTAAGTCCTATGAACATAAGAATGCACATTTTCTATTTTTAGTGCATAGTTTTATATATCCATATATTCAATTAGTTAACTTGATTAATTGAATAATCTACATCCTTAACGTTTTGACTACTGTGTATAATCCTGAAAAATATGTAATAACATTTTCCTATAACTATATTTTAATCAAGTTAATCTCTTTATCTTGAGGTCTTAATTAAAAAAAAATTCATGTTGCTTGTTATTTAAAAGTTTATTACTGTTATATCTTCTTTATGGATTATGATCATTTGCCAATATGTTATATTGTCTTCCTTTTTCTATTTCCATGACAATAGCTTTAAATTTCACTTTAGCTAATATTAATTATATAATTATTAATATTTAATATTAAATACCTAATCTTACTTTCATTTTGTTTGCATTTACCCATTATTTTATTTTCAATTTTCATTGTCACTATCTTGAATGTAGTTTATGAAAACAACAAACAGTTGCTGAAAAAAACACAGTTTGATCATCTGTCTTTTGGTTGGAGGAAGCAACCTTTTATAGTTATTGAAATAGCTGAAATACTTGCTTACATTTCTTCTATGGAATTTTATTTTTGCCATTATTTTTTGTTTCTCTATTTAAAAATGTTCTGGTTTCATTGTTTTGTTTTGTTTTTTCCTTTGTACATATTTATAAGTTTCATGGTCTCAGTTTTGTTGGTGGTTAATAACGCATTCATTCATTGCCAAATTGAAAGCCAATTATTTTCCAACCATTGAGGATACATGGTGATTCTTATATTCTAATGGATGCAGATAGAAATCAACCAATTCACAAATAAGTAACAATTAAGTAAACAAGTGGATATTGGATATGTGCTGTGCAGAGATTTCAAGTAGAAAAGTATAATATTAGGTCGGTGCAAAAATAATTGAGGTTTAACATTGAAAAAACCGCAATTACTAATGACTAATAGTAGCTACTGACTGGGAGGCTACTTAGAGTGTCATCTGGATTTTCTCATCTTCCATGCCCTGGCAGGTGCCCTTGAGGAAGAAGAAGGCAGTGACATGGTCACCATATTCTCAAAATTCCAAATGCTTTTTCCTTTGCTTTTCTAGATATGTTTACACACACACACACACACACACACACACACACACACACAACACGCACACACACGCACACACAGATTCTCTTTATGTTCTCATTTTAACATAATGTGCATGGAACTTGCATTGGGAAAAAGGAAATGTGAGTTTCAGTAAGACTAGTTTTTTTTTTTTTTCAGAAAAACTAAATATTTTTCCATTTTGACATTTCATTAATTTTATTTCAAGGAAAAAATAAATTGATTAAAAGTGGGAAAAAATGACAGTAGTAGAATTTTGTGGTGATATTGTATTTCATGTCAAATGAAATCAGTAAAATATGTTACTGTAGTGTAATACTTTCATCATTTTGCTGAGATTTTTGAAGATCTTTTTAAAGAAAGTTGGCCAAAAAACTGATTTATACCTTAGTTGCAGAAAGCTGATTGATATTACGAGTATTATGACAAAAATAGTTATAATTTTAGAATGAAATACATTAAGATCAAAGTAGTATTAATTTATTTTAGGTTCAAAATTTGTCTAGCACTACAAACCATAAGACAATTAAACCTAGACAATTAAGGCTTTCATTTTATCATTAGTAAATCTTAATTTTTTACAGTGTGTTTGCAATAGATTGCTAAACAATAATTGCGGAGTCTTTAATAAACTAATTTTCCAGATAGTTATCATCAATAATTTAGTTTTTATGGAATGTTAGTTTTCTTAACCCCTTTTAAAAAAATCACTGTAATGGCTTTAAAGAGTGAAATAACATAGGAGCAATTAAAATTATTACTTAGCTAGAGTTATTTCAGACTAATGTGTGTGTGTGTGTGTGTGTGTGTGTGTGTTTGTGTAGATCTGAGACAAAATCCAGGTTTGGCTTTACTCATTATATTACACGATAGTTTATTTGATATTATTTAAAACTATCTGAGATACTAAGTGCTTAGTGGGGTTTTGATTAGTAACTGGCAAACTTGAAAAGGCCTGAATATTTGGTTTGGATGAAACTTGATTAGTTTGAATGGCTGTTTAGATTTCCCCCTCAAATCTCTTAGGGCCTCTATCCAGGTCTTCCTTGTCTGCATATTTCATTATTCATCCATCACCCAAGGAAACAAGTTTCATGTTTTTAGGACTACAGTTCCTACCCACGTATTCTTAAAGCCTATCTTTTCAAAGATCATCAGGTCATATGACCAATTATTTTTTAGGACCTTTCAATACATCATCTTTACTTATACAGATAATTTTCTTTTCCTATTGTCAGAATCATGGGCCTTTTGAACTCTATATGGAAAGCCATGAGATCATCTAGGCAATCCTAGTTATACATATTAGGAAAATGAGTTCTCTAAGCTTATCTACGTATATAAACTCAGTTGTTAAGTGGAGATAGAAGTACTAGTTACAACAGAACTATATACAGTAGGGGATAAATCAAACATACTAAAAATGCATTTTAGGCTATACACATGCACATATCTCTTACTTTTCTTTCTTGTTTTCCCACAGAATGAGTTAATGGATAAACGTGAATTGTATCCTCTTTTAACTACAACTCCTAAAATCCTCTTCCCTATCTCTCCCTTAATCTAGAACCATTTCCTTCTTTTCCCCCTTTTCTTTCCTTGATATTTCTTTTTCTCTTGGCCTGTTCAATATTTGCTTTCCAGTTATATGGATTTTTCACCTATATTTGCTTTCTGGGATTAAAAGCCAGAATTTCAAGAATGCCATTAATATTATATCCACATTCCTCAATAAGCCATCAGAAAGAGAGAGTACAATGGATGCAAATTATGCGCTATGTGATTTTTTACATTCAAAGATGTTCTGTATAGGAATTATGTATGTTATAGAGATCTCTGATAAGCAAATACTTTCCTTTTGATTAGTTACTGATTGTAGACTTTTTTCTATGTGTTAGGGACTTTGTTAAGCCCTTTGTACCATCATTTCCTTCAATCGTCATAGATATATAATGAAATGCATAATCCCTCTACTTGGAATATTTTGTCTCCTGATCTTCACACAGGAGGCTTCTCCTTCTTTTTCACCTCAAATATCTTCCTCTTTGGAGAGGCTTTCCATAATATCTCATCTAAAGAAGGCCCCAGACTCTTTGTATTCACTTTTATTTCTTACTATGTATCATATCAATGTATAAAATTATTTTTCTTATTTGCCTACTTGTTATTGTTTTCCCCTCCCCAATAACTCTAAGCCCCATGATATCATGGATCTTGTCTGTCTTTTTCATTGCTGAATTTCTGGCACCTACAATGGTGCCTAGTACAGATGGATGTTCAATAATTATCATAGGAGTTTATGTATATCCACTGAACCAAATCTCATAAGGTTGATTAACGTACCCCAAATTGCAGGCCTAGTGAAGGCATAATTGGCAGGCAACAAATGTTTCCTCCATTTCAACATTGACGTTCCTCACCACAACTTTTGATGGTTCTCAGACTATTTTTGGATTCTACCTAAAAAAGAAAAAGAAACAAAAGCCATAGCATTCTTGTTGCTGCCAATTCTTAGTCAAACATTTTAGAAAAAAAATCTCTAAGACAGCCATGCATATTTTTCAGATTCTCAGATTTATTATAGATATCTTGTAACAATTTAATTAGTCATTAATGAGAAATTCATTTCTTCCCTTAGTTATTAGGAACCTCCAAGGAGTTCCTTTGGACTCTTTCATATTGTGATATGAGAGAGTGGCCAGTTGTGGAAATCTTCTTTTGTTTATTAATTTAGTACTCTGTAGCCTACAAAATAAGTTATAGTAATTCACTTGTCCATACATTTTTGAACTTACATGTTTATGACATATACTATCAGGTCTGACTATGGCATTTGAATAATTTGTGAAGTATCCATACTTTCAGTTCTTGTAAAATAATTTGTGCTTTATTATTATCAAAATATGGGAGCTGGAATTTATTGATACTATGTTTTCAACATTACTAGTGCAACCATTCTATTACCTCCAAAATTAAGATTTCAGTCCTTGAAAGAGAATGATGCTGACCTTTCTTTCTCTACAATTTATTCATGAATGAGCATAAAACATTTATCATGAGAAAGAAAAAATTAGAAGTGTTGATAATTTCATTATTAACTGAAAAACAGAAAGATATGTTTAATTTTTAAAGGAATTTTAAATAAATACATTTGTTTTACATTTTGCTAAGTTGTTTCTTAAAAATGGAAATTATATCATGGAAGCAATTTTATTCTGAGAGTCAATTTGATAGGTAAACTAGAGAAGTCTATTAATGTTTGATACAGATATATAAAGAAGTTAGTCACACCAATTAAGGCAGTTTTAATCTATTCACAATAATAGGGTGAAAGAAACACAGAAAACATGTAATTCCAGCTGCTCAACTACATAAATATTTTCAATTAGATAGGTAGAAAAAATTTTTAAATATCATCTAAAAACAAAGATTGTAAACAAATAATTTTTATATATATTTCTGAACACTGGTTGGTCTTAAAAGTTGCATAAGGAAATATTTTGGTAAATGCTATTAGGTCACTGTTTTTACTTAATTTGTGGTTACTATAAGTAACGTCTGTTTAGGAAGATACAGGACGAGGGCTGCCTAGAGGAAATAGAAGGCCAAGAAGTTGAAAGAGCTTCTATTCTATCAAGACACTCATAATTCTGGAACTATAGGGCACTTGGAAAGACTTAAACGTTACATTCAACCCTAATTGATATTGTGATTGCTCAAAATGTTATTCAAAAAAAATCTATATACATTTAACTTTGTTAGATGAAGCTAATGACATTTTTGAAAACATAAATGAAAAGCATTTAGAGTATAACTTTATGATGGAGCATATTAAAACATTGTAGGTATATGAGGGTTTCCAAAATAATTTAAAATTCATTAAACCTAATTTTGCTATGGAATCTTATTTACTTGAGTCTGTATTCTTTGATTTCCTAAAAAGGATTTGAGAGGTTAGTGTTACTATTTAGTGCTTGTAATTATATTTCAACGTGGTAAGTTTGCCTTATTGTGAGGTCAACACTAATATTTTGAGTATTACTCATGAAAATGTTATTTGATTATATTTCATTTGTTTTGTAAACTAGTAGCTTTTCCTGGTAGTCTGTGAGGGAGATTTTAGCCAGTAAACAAATAACTGTGTCGGAACATCTTCCCTACTCACCTGATCTGGCCCCCAATGACTGCTTTCTTTACCCAAAGATAAAGGAAATATTGAAAAGAAGACATTTTGATGACATTCAGGACATCAAGGATAATACAATGAGAGCTCTGATGGCCATTCCAGAGAAAGAGTTCCAAAATTGCTTTGAAGTGTGGACTCGGAGCTGGCATCAGTGCATAGCTTCCCAAGGGGAGTACTTCGAAGGTGACCATAGTGATATTCAGCAATGAGGTGTATGTAGCACTTTTTCTAGGATGAGTTTGCGAACTTAATTGCCCGACCTCGTGTGTGTTGGTGTGTGTCTGTGTACCAGAGATGTCAAAAAAATGTATACACATGACTTGTATTCATATCTTGTTATCAGTGTATATTGAGTATTACAATTTTAGTTCCGTTTTTTCCTTTCTTAAAATGTGTATGCATTTTTTTGGCACCCTTGATATATGTACATATATATATGTATGTGTGTGTGTGTGTGTGTGTATATATATATATATATATATATATATATATGTAATTACAAGAGGTTTTAATTCTGCAATTACAAGAGGTGCTCAGAGTGGTTACCATCAGCATCCTGATACTTCTGATTATGGTGAACTACTGCTTAAGCAACTTTGACTAAAGTGTTAACATCTCTTAAAATGTGTATACATTTTTTTTGGCACTCCTGTATGTAGTGAAGATTAATGACATAATGTCATTTTGTGTGTGTGCGTGTGTGTATATATACACATACATATATACTACATAATCTTCACTACACATACACATATATATGTATATATATATGTGTGTATATATTGATATTATATATATGTATATATATATATATATAATGAAATACTACTCAGCCATAAAAAAAAACATGAATCATTGCCTCTTGTAACACCATGGTTGGATCTTGAGAGTATTATGCTAAGTGAAATAAGTCAGTGTTACTTATGTATTTCTTAGAATTGCAAGACACACTTAAATGAAATAGAACAATATTGATATTAACTTATGATTCTCCAGTGTTATTATGACTTGAGTTTGTATACAATATATGGGAAAAGTGAATATTTGAGCTGAAAATAAAAATGGTTAAGATAAAACTTTGGTATTCAGGAAACTGCTACTTACAGCAGTGATTCTTAATAGGAAGGGGAAACATCAGAATCGTTTATGAAAAATTGCAATGTACATCTTCTCTATATACTAAAAAGACTTTCCTGGGAGCCATAAATGAAAACATACACTTTGGAGAGAAACAGACCTGGCTTTGATTTTCAACCTTGTGCCTTCCTAATAATATAATCTTGGAGCATTTACTCAAAACCAGATCACAAACCTAAATTCCTATAGTGACCCAGCAAAACTGAAATGAGTGATGTTGGCAGGGTGGCGGTTTGGTGATCTGGAGTGTCTGCCTCATCCAAACTGGCGGTCACTTGTTTCCATGCTCAGTGTTGTTAGATGTTTTGATTTCTCAGAGAAGGTGGATATATGTATTTCTGCGTTCGGTACTCTGGTTTTAAAATTTGGCAAATAATTAAAATATTCTAAAAAATGATTCTTCGACTGGATTAAGTCCATTATCACCAGATTGTGATGTCTACTTTTGTATTAAACAAATAGCTTTTGTTGCCTCTTGAGGAAGATGATTTTTGTGAGGGTTAATGACATAATGTCAAAGTTCTCTTGATATATTTCAGGTCTTTAATACGAAGTCGGTGCAAAATTAATAGCGGTTTAAAAAGTTAAAAATAATTGCAAAAACCACAGTTACTTTTGCACCAGCCTAACAATTGGTTCCAACTGACATTTCCTACTCAATTTTTAGCTTCCTTTTCCTAATCAGTAGAAACAGGCAATAAAGGCTGAATCTACTGTGCAGCTTTTTGTGTTAGTGTTCATTACAAAATATGGATTAGCTTTTGTATTTAATACATTCTTTAATAGTTTAAAACATTCAAGAGAGCATGATTGCTTTACGAACTTTGAAAAAATATTTCACAACCTGTCTACATGGACAGGTTGATATAATTAATTAAGCTACTTTAAAGATCCATTAAGTATTCCTTAGTAGATACATCCAGTCCATGTGAGTAATCAAACAAGAAAACCTTTGTCACTCATATATTACACACGTAAGTCTGTAGAACTTTATCATTAGCCTACAGTAAAAGTTTCTAAGGTAGCTGATGATATATAGACGTATTGTACATGGAATAGTGGAAATATGAGGTTTTGTGTCAGATGGATCTGGGTTTGAATATTTATTTTGTCATAGTCTTAGTTGTGAGACTTTGGTCAAATAACTTATTTTCTTTGTTTACTTGTCTGTAAAACGGGGATAATATTATTTATTTGGGAAGGTAGTATTGAGGGTTAGGTGAAATAATCTGTGTAAAAGAGCCCAATAGCTGTCATCATTTCTTTTCTTTATCATTTCTACCTTTAATAGAATACAGATTTTCATTTATTAAACATTAATTACTTCTTGGGTAATCTATTCTTTGATGTGTAAATATTAGCTCTAGTCATTTAGCCAAATTTTTGAAGTTAGATAAATCTTTGATTTTGGACACTTTCTCAATGCTTTTAGATTTTTGTGTTACTTATTATCTTTTGAGGTTATTTTACGTATAATGAAATTTTCTATGTTTTGATTTTTAAAGTAGGCATTAAATATTTTTTGAATGAGTAAAATATATTGCTAAAATATAGCACTTTGAAAACATCTTGAGCATGTGAACACATAAACCAATAGACCATGAGCCAATAAATTCAGTTCTACAAAATATGTTATTATCTTATTCATTCACTGAGAGATTCCTTTACTTTTCTCCATTCTTGTATCACTAACTCTCACCTGATTTGTAGCATAAAACCATTACCAAGAATCCCTAAACGATTACAGGTATTAAATATTTAACAGGAAATGACTTTCAGAGGCTGCTGTCGTACCAGTCACATGAATGGATGTGAAAGAAGTCACACTAAGATTGTAACAATATTTTTTAAGGGTAACAGATTGAGGTATACATTATACTGCATCAAATATAGTGAACCCTACTTTGTACATGTTATTGTAGAAAGAGTCATAAAATAACAACATTAAGTCATTAATAAAGATAATTGAAAAAAATTAAAGAAATGCAAGAAAAGATAGACACCATGACATTAATAATGGTTCTTCTGGGATGATGGGATTCTTTTACTTTCTTTATATTTGTGTGTGTCTTTTGAAAGTTTTATGCTGAGTAAATATAATTTATATAATTGCATTAAATAATAAAGCTACTTTAATTAAGATAGAAAATATGAATTAAAATAATTTTAGAAAGACAGGTTGTAATTTAAAAAAATGTAACATAAAAGTATTTAATTCACTTTCACTTAAATTAAGCAACAGTAAAAAGAACTGAAGTGAAGCTTAGGAAATCAGAGTAGGATAAATATATTTTTGTTCAAGTGATCTTGATTCCAAAAAGATGCATTTTAAAGTAAAAAATTAAAAAAGTATATTATTCCTCTGTTTTTAAAAATAACAAAATAAGGACATATTCAGAGGAACAAGTGGACAATAACTATGTTGTAATAGTGAATCATTATGTCTGATAAATATAACAATGACTTAACTCCACGGATCAAATATGTGACATTCTATCAAGTAGTCCTCTCTTCTGAAATTTTTCTCATGAATATTATCCACAATATAATTTTTAGATCCAATAACATACATTGTTACTGTATCCTCTTTGGTTTCTCTCTTGCATTTATCTTTATCGATCACTCATGTCTTGGTACTCCTATCTTTAACTTTCATCACATAATAAATTCCTAAGCCTTTTTTCTTTTTTAAATTATTTCATCTGTTCTGTTCAGGCTGACTTCTTGACTGTCCTGCAAACCTACATGAGTTAATTTTTATGTCAAGTCAGAGTTTTACTGTTTTTGACTATGGGCTATGCTAAGATTTGCAAAACAACAACGAAAAAGAAAACCAAGAGTGTTAACTTTTAAATTAATTGTAAAAATTGAAAGAAAACATTTCATGCCAGATGAGTTAACATTTTAAAAATTATGTACTACTGGCTACATTGGTACTTAATAAATTGTTAATGAAAGTTAACATTTCTTGAATAGATGAAAAGAAGTTATACAAAAAATGCCATAAAAGGAAGGATGTTGCCTTTTCTTACATTGTTTTAGAGTAAATACGATATATTTCCATCAAGAGCACCTTAGTATAGTGTCAGTCTTAATCATTTCAAATGTCCCTTACTTTGGAAGGAATGGGAGGTAATGCAGAATGTTTCTCTGGTCTACCTGGTTTTTAGGGTTTGTCTTTGATAACATTAGATACATATAAAAAACAAGTGATTCTAAAGCTGATTGGAACTGAGGAAAAGTAAAATTGATCATAGTGTTCTGGTTCCATAGATTTAAATTATCTTATACCGTCCTAAAACTCTTTAGTGCTGAATATATGTTCAACATTTAGTATATACTTATTGAATTTTTCTTACGTTGATAGACTAGATGAAAAGAAATGTTCAGTAATGGAAAAGTTGGTCAGGACACATCTTCAACTAGAGTCAAGCGTATGAGAAGAAAAACAAAGCTGTGCTTCTTTAAAAGAGAGGTAATGTGTAATTTAAGAGGCGGATTTGATTGAATCAACAATGACAGCAAAATCTTAATCATTTAAAATTCAGTATTATTTACAAATACACTTCTAAATTCAAATTCTTCTCTGATTTCTGTATTCCATTTTGGTCTTTCCTCAGTTAATTTAATCATTATGCTTCTTTGTTGCTTCTTTCAGGATAGGCTTATGAATGATCTGGTTCTGATTTTCAGTGCACACTGTACTTTTTAGGAAGGATGGATTAATGTCTTCTTATATTTTTTCTCTTTGCATCTCCTGAAGCTTATTATTTAAAAAATTTTTGCAGCTAGAGAATCCAATAAAAAATTACCTTCTTTATAAGCAAAGTAAACAAATGTTGGCTGGTAATAATAACCCATTTGTTATTAGTGATAAAAAGTAGAGTGCATATACCTGTATCATGGGTGCTCACTCTTGAGAATGATATAAACCTGAGAGTCTTATAACTATGTTTATTAATGTGTTAAGTAACAAGAATCCCAGAATGGAGAACGTATTACTTCATTCCATAATAAAGACAAGTTGAAACACACAATTTTGTATGGTTGAAAATGTCTGTAATTAATAGAGGTTATAATAATTTTTAACCACTAATATTAGTCTATTACTTTGAATTAAAAAGAGGTTCTAGAAATTAATTAAAATGCCAAGAAGGAGATTTGCATGGCCAGAAAAATTATGTTAATCAGTATTTAGTAAAAAAATCTTTCATTTTTAAGTACCAAAATATTTGAACCAAGATTCAGTAATTTTTAGTCAAGATTAGATTATTATAAGAAATATGAAATCATAATTTGTTTATTAATGTAGCTTTTGTGTTTTTTATAAACTAGAACAAAGTAGTTCCATAGATAAACTTTGAGCATATTTGAGCAAATAAAATGAGCATATTTTAAGACAACTAATTTAAAATTTACAAATAACCATAAATTGTAATTTGGTATTTTAATTGGGTCTTATACTTAGAGCCAAATGGACTCATACTTCATAGATTTTATAATTTATTAAATAACTGATTTAAAATTGGATAGCTTTTTGCTTGTCTTTGGAAGAATCCAGATCTCAAAGTAACCTATGCATGAGATAAAATGGAATATTTGTAACATTATGAAGGATTTATGTTGATTTTCTAAAAGGAAGTAATAAATTTTAACCTTGTATATCTAGTTGGCAAGTCAATATTTAAGATGAATTTTCATCCGCATAAAAATATATTATATTAGAAAGTCCAACTCATAAAAGTTCTGTCAATTCTATTTTGCCTATCAATGTTTTGATTGCTGATCATTTTAAAGAAAACCTATGTTTGAGAATAAAGTAAATAATTTGAACGAAATTCCATATTCTATTACCACTGATAACTTATAAATATATCTTGGGTTGTTTTATTATTTCCTTTTGCTTCTTTTGTGTTTACTTTGGTCTACCATTTTAGTTTCTTTGGGTGAAAGCTAAAAATACTGATTTGAGATCTTGTTCTTTTTTAAAAAAGTTATTAAAATATAGCTAACATACAATATTATATTAGTTTCAGGTGTACATCATAGTTATTGAACAGAACCCACCTGGCACTATACATAGCTGTTACCATATTATTCATTATATTCCTTATACTTTACAGTCCCATGACTATTTTATAACTACCAATTTGTATTTCTTAATCCCTTTACCTTTTTCACCCTGCCTCCAATCCCCCTTTGGTCTATTACCCCTATATACCTAGTACCCATCTGACCCCATACATAGTTATTACATTATTGACTATATTACTTATGCTATACCCTGCATCCCCGTGACTACTGTGTAACAACCAATTTGTACTTCTTAATCCCTTCTGTTTTTTTCACCCACTCCCAACCCATCCCCATCTGGCAACCATTAAAACGTTCTCTGCATCTATCTATGAGTTTGTTTCTGTTTAATTTATTTTGTACTTTAGATTCCACTTATAAGTGAAATCATATGACATTTGTCTTTCACTTTCTAACTTACTCCAATCAGCACAATACCCTCTAGGTCCATCCATGTTGTCACAGATGGCAAGATTTCATTCTTTTTTATGGCCGAGTAATATTCCATTAAATATATGTCTTCTTTATCCATTCAGGGACACCCAACTTGCCTACATATCTTGACTTTTGTAAATAATACTGCAATAAACATATGGATGAACACATCCCATCGAAGTAGCATTTTGGGTTTCTTTGGATAAATACCCAGAAGTGGGATTACAGGGTCCTTCTTTGTCCCATATTATCATTTTTGTTTTAAAGTCTATTTTGTCTGGTATAGGTATTGCTACCCAAGCTTTTTGTTTATTTGTTTTCATTTTAATGAAATATATTTTTCCATCTCTTTCTGCTTTTAAGCTTCTCTCTTTGTCTTTAACCTTTGGTGTTTTAATTATGTGTCTTGGTGCTGGCCTCTTTGAGTTCATCTTGTTTGGAACTTTATGAGCTTCTTGGGCTTGTACATATATTTCCTTCACCAGGTTAGGGAAGTTTTCTGTCATTATTTCTTCAAATAGGTTTTTAATTCCTTGCTCGCTCTCTTCTTCTAGTACCCCTATAATGTGAATGTTGGTACTCTTGATGTTGTTTCAGAGACCCCTTAAACTCTCCTCATTTTTTGGATTATTTTTTTCTTTTTGCTGTTCTGATTGGGTGTTTTTTGTTACCTTAACTTCTAATTCACTGATTCAGTCCTCTGCTTTATCTAATCTACTGTTGATTCCCTGTAATGTATTCTTCATTTCAGTTATTGTCGTCTTTATTTCTGACTGTTTGTTTTTAATTTTTTTTAATCTCCATTTTTATCTTTCCCATTTCTTTGTTGAGAGCACTGAGTATCCTTATAGCCAGTGTTTAGATCTCTATATCTGGTAGATTATTTGTCTCCATTTTGTTTAGACTTTTTCTGGAACTTTGTTGTCTTTTTTTCATTTGGGACATATTTCCTTGTCTCCTCATTTTGGCTGCCTCCTTGTGTTTGTTTCTATGTATTAAGTAGGGCTGCTATGTTTCCTGTTCATAGTAGAGTGGCATTATATAGTCGGTATGCTGTGGGGTTCAGTGGCACAGTCTTTCTGGTCACCTGAGCCATGCCCTCCAGGTGTGTCCTTTGTGTGGGTTGTGAGTGCTCTCCTCTTGTAATTGAGCCTTGGTTGTTATTTACAGGTCAATAGGAGGGATTGACCGTTTGTAGGAAAAAGCCACTGGAAGTAGCTTGGGTGTGCCCGAAAGTTAGGTATGGTGTGGTCTCAGAATCACCAGGCTATGGTAAATGAACGGCGTTAGCCAGCTAGATGGAGACTCAGATGTGATGGCCACCTATGTCTGCATGCTGGGAATTGGGGGGGGGGGCGTCAAAAAAAGAAACAATGGCCTCTGCCAACTTCTCCATCTGGGAGAAAGCTGCCCCTCCAGCCATATCTCGAAGCCAGATGACTCAGTGTCTCTATCCCCCCCAGATGTCCCTATTGCCTCTCCAGTTGCTGCCTCACTGCTGTAACTCAGAGTCAGTGAGTGATTCTATCGGTAAGTCCATGCATGGTCCCTTTAAGAGGAGCTCCTGGAACTCCAGCTGCCTTCTGTCTCATACAGTCACAATACATGCTGGTTTTCACAACCAGAAATTATGGGGACTTCTCTCCCTGGCTGGAAACCTGAGCTGGGCAGGGGCTGGGACCCCTCACTCCTCTGGGAGGGACCTCCACAGCCATTATATCCCTCCTGATTTTTAATGGTCGCATGCAGGTGTGGAACCAGTCTGTTCCACATCTCTACTTCTCCTACCAGTCTCAAGATCATTTCTTCTGCATGTCCTTAGTTGTAGGGCTTTGGTTCAGCAAGATATTAGGTGATTTTCAATGATGGATGTTTTGAAGTTTAGTTGTAATTTTGATGTGATCATGAGAGAAGGTAAGTAAGCACAGCATTTATATACTACGCCATCTTGACTGTAACCCCTTTTTTTTTTTTTGCTGGCTTTACATTTTTTATGGCAGTGGACTGCTATCTTGTGCTAGCAGTGGAGCCTGGACAGCTACAGGTTTTTTCTTAGTGTTCCTGTGTGTTCCTGTTACACCTTCAACTTTCAGCAGTTTCTCCATGCTCCATACTGAAGGGATCTCTCTCCATGCTCTTACCTCCACCCCAGAAATAAGATATTTATCAAAATAGCTATTGATTGCTGCTCATGTTGCAGGAAGAAGGTACTCTGTTATCCTGGTCTAGCTCCATTTTTAGGTAATTTATCTTCTCCTGCCTTTTGGGGTTGGAGTTTTATACACCTGTCCCTCTTTCTCCTGTCAGTCAAACACTTGCTTGTATATTTTAAGAGTCTTGGGTGGGAGAATATTTCCTGCTCCTTTCCCACCCATAGCAGACCTCTGCTCTGTGTCAGTATAAGATCTTAATCCAAGAGGTTTTACTGCCCCTCTTTCAGGGGCAGAAAGATTTTGCTCTTTCCCTTTCTACTCATCTCTCAGAAACAGTGGGTGTGTCTGTATCTGGAGACAGGAGCGATTCCTACTTGTTCTCCAGAAGCAGAAGGGTTATGCCTCTAACTCTTCTCCAGAACCATAGGAGTTTTGCCTGGCTCCTTGAAACAGTAGCAATCCCTTTCTCTACTCCAGCAACTATATGTTTAATGAGAGAAGGATCTGGGAAAGTACATAGAAGTTTTGTATCTGTTCCTCAGGGGTAACTAATCACCTGCATACCTGTGTTACTGAGGGAGGCTCTCTTCAGTTTCCTGTCCTGACCTTAAATTTTCCTGGAATTGGCTCATGGAAAAATGCTTGAGAGTGAGTACAAAATATACTTCATTCTAGGATTTCAGTTTTTCCAAATTTATATGCTAGTCAATTCTTAGCCTTTAAGAATTTTTAAAAGTTAATGTGATTTATTCTTACCCACTTCTATGGTGATCACCTCATTCCCTCAAGCCTCGCCAAAGGTGAAAATTTGTATGTACTGTTTCTTCTCAGAGAACATGTCACTCTTTGGAATTCAGTGCATTTGCTTGCCATGCAACCTCAGCTCTTATATGGGCTCAAGAAAATGTATGATTTTGTAAATTATTTAACTTTTTCTTATTGTTGGATGGGAGCAACACTTTCTGTGGTTTTCTGAATCCTAAGCAGCTACAGACCCTCACTGAGTCTATAGTTGCTCTAAAGCAGCCAGTTGACAGAACAAATGTATTAACTTAGTAGAATTAATCTTAACAGAAAAACAATACAACATGGTTCACTGAATTTGAGACTTAAAGAGTGGTAAACATGACTTTAAAAGAATGATAATATTGAAACATGATCAATAAAACTATAGAGAAGCTGTGCAAGTGGCAACTGAATATTGGTACCTGAAATTATGAGTTCAAATAATTCATTATATGGCATTTCATAAACATCTATGATTATATTCATAACAAAAATATTAGTTTTATCTTATGTTGATCAGATAAGTTTTTAGGAGGAAGTAGCATGTAAGTTTTGTCTTAAAGGATATGTGACTTGAATTAGCCCAGGAAGAAGTCAGACAGTCTAGGTAACAAAAACAGCAAATTCAAAGGCATGAAAACAGAAAATTAGTGAGACTGTGGTTTATTGGAAAACTGTAAAGATACTAGCCGTGTTTTGTTTATCTATATCAGAGGTTGGCAAACATAACCGTGAGTCTTATCTAAGCTGTGGCCTATTTTTGTCTGATCAGTAAGAATGATTTTACTTTTTTTTTTTTTAATTTTTATTGAGGAATATTGGGGAACAGTGTATTTTTCCAGGGCCCATCAGCTCCATGTCAAGTTGCTGTTTTCAATCTAGTTGTGTGGGATGCAGCTCAGCTCCAGGTTAAGTTGTTTTCAATGTGGTTGTGAAAGGCGCAGCTCACTGGCCCATGTGGGAATCGAACTGGTGACCTTGGTGCTATGAGCATTGAGCTCTAACCACTGAGCAAACCAGCTGTCTGGTTTTACAATTTTTAAGAGTTGTTAAAAATGAAAAACAAGACAAAGGAAGAGAAGGAGAAGTAGAAAGAGCAGGAGGACAAAGGGGAGGAAGAGAAAGCAGGAGATAAAAGGAGGCAGGAAAGGAGGAATCTGAGACTGTGGGGCATGCAAAGTCTAAAATATTTAACTATTTGAACCTTCACAGAAAAATTTGCCAACCCCTGATCTATATAGTTTTCTTATTGTTTGTTATTCCATTACAGAGAAATGGAAATCCTCCCAAAGTTTTCAAACTTTGTACTACAATAAATGTGTCATATTATCTCATTCCTCTTTCAATTTATTTATCACATTAAACTGTTTGTAATTATACTTTGAATTATGCAATTCAAATTACACAATTTTTGCACAATCTACTATGTTTTTTTCAGTTCTGATTCATTAAATATGGCTTTATACTTTAATAAATCACACATATTGCCACCTAGTTTTGACATTGCCCTTTCCTTTGTTTATTGATGAACCAGATACAATCATAACTTTATTTTTCAAATTGTCTTACATCCATGACACACTTAAGGGAACTGTGAGGAGTTTGAGCATTTTGGAGCTGATCAAGGAAATGCAGCACCACGAGGTACCAGTGATATATAATAAACTTGGACAGGGATGCACGAGAGGTGAAGCAAGACTTTTCAGAGACAGTAGCGCAAGGCTACCCTCCAGGAGGGAAAGAGGGCAAATGAACTCCTGGGGGCAAGGGGGCCCATGTGTTTAGGTGAGGATGGTGTTTGGGTGATGTTCCTCCATAGCGTGCACAGTGGGATGCCCCTGGGTCAGAAAACTCAGAAGGGCAACAGTGAATTGTAGTCTTTGTAGCCACAGGAGTTGTCTTATCTATGGCTGTCAGGTGTTGAATGCTGTGTTGTGGGGTAGGCAAAACAGTCAGGCTCTGAATGGCTAAAAATATACTTATTTGGAGTATGTTTAAAGCAGATGGATGTGAAAGAATTTGAGTTTGGGATTGGTGAGCTTGGGCTAATGGTCTTGACGTGCTGTGAAGAAATAAACATCAAACGGACTAATACATAGGAACCATCTTTAACCCATTTATATACTAGAAACAAAATAAAAACAACTAGAGATCTCATGGAGAAATACATAACCCATCAATGGTGCAACAAGAGATTGACACTGGATTTTTTTTCCATGAAAATAGTTTGACTTTCTGATTTCTTCCATGTCTTTCCATGACAAATACTATTCCTATTTGTCATGTTCTATCAGATGGCTGAGATAGCCATATCAGTTAGACAGGGCTAATCATCTCAGCCCTTTTTCTTCCCTCTCTCTTTCTGTCTAACAGTGACAGTGCTTCTTAGTGTACCCTCAGAAGATGTGTGGTTGCCAACAAACGAACAAACAAACAACAGAAAACTAAATCTGATATTTTCCGGAAACTGTTTTTTAAAAATAGGTTAAAACAATCGAGAGAAAGCTATGCGGATGGCTAATTGTGGAATTTGAATAAAGCATTTCATACTGGTTCTCCATTTTTATGGACAATCAATAATAGTATTTAAAAATAAATTATGTTTTCATAATATTGCTTAAAATTTAACTTTTATCTGGTCAGATCCTCAATAAAATGTGTTCTTAAGTAGTAAAATATTTGCTATCCTACAATGTGCTTTTAAGTTTTTCATCCGCATCTTCAAATATACCACAGAAATCATTTCTTCATGGAGAACTTTAGTTTGTTATACGAATTTGTTCAGGGCTTGGCATGCAGAAGAAAGAAAGGCCAGATGCATTACTTTCTGACATCTGTTGCTCTCAGCAAGTAGATACCAAACCACAACAGGAAAATACATGCTCTTTGTTTCACATATTTTGGAAAAGAGTTTATAAATCCTAAAAGTCAAATCTGCTGTTCAGTCCTGGATGTAAGGATCAAGAAGAATGTAAAGGTCAAAGTAAGAATAAGGGAGAAAAAGGAACATGACTTTGTTTTTATTGGTCTCGTTTTATTAGTGAATTTGACAAAAGAATTTCATAACATGCTTTCTGCCAGTGCATTGCTTGACTCTGTGGCTTTGATGATTGCTGGCTCCTCCATAAGCCCAACGGACTTCATAGTGAGGAAAACTGACTCCTGTTGTTAAGATAAAATATCAAAATAAACTCAGTAGGGTTTTTGTTAAGACATAGAGATTTAAACCTTGGATTAAAAACATAGCAGAGGAAAAGAAAACATATTCTGACATTCAGATGTGAAGCCCTCATAATTATACTAGCAATGACCTGTTAACTAATGATCATGGTCTCAAACATTTGGGAACACATCCTCAGGCTTTGAAAATTGCTAACATTTGCTTTGCAACTTTGGGGTCAATAGCAAGACTGCACAATTCCAACATTCATTATTTTCAATTGAAACACTAATGGTTTGTTTATTTTTTACTTCAATCAAGAAGAATTAGTAGAAAATAGTCTTGTCCAATCCTGAATATAATTTCTAAGAAACTTAATTGATTGATTAATGTGATCAACTAAATTGTCCCTTACCCCCCAAAAAAACTGTATGTTGAGCCTTAACTCCCAGGGGGACTTATCTAGAGATAGAGTCTTTAGGAGATAATTAAGGTTGAATGAGTTAATTAAGGTTAAATAAAGATGGGGACCTAATCCGATAGGACTGTGGCTTTATAAGAAGAGAAAAATCTCTGTCTCTGAAGAGAGCTCTCACCAGAAGCTGAATCCCACAGGACTTTGATTCTGGTCTTTCCAGCCTCTAGAGCTGTGAGAAAATAAATTTCAGTTGTTTAAACCACTCCGTCTATGGTATTTTGTTATGGCAGCCTGAATTGACTAAAACAATTAATATTCGTTATGTAGATAATCTTAATTTTATGCAGGATATATGAGAATAACTACCTTCTTGAAATACTGTAAAATTCTGCCCCCAAAGGAAAACCGAAAAAGCAGCAAACAAGATAATAGCCCAGAGATGTTAACAATGGATCCTTTAGTTAAATCACCTTTAAGAACCTATTCATACCAAAAATTGTGATTGCCTTTTATGTGTATAACATGGCTTTCCTCCCTCCAACAAACCAAAACTTCTTATAAAACATGTTTCACTATTCAAAGGTGAAGGCTCTTTTTCAAACTGGGTACTTCAGATATTTAATTAGATAAAGACTCAGTATTATGTCTTGTAAGTCAAAGATTATGTTAAGATATAAGTTCATAACTACCTGAACTTTTCTTTCTTCTTTCTCACTGCCTTTCACCCATGCAATGCCTTTCTTTGCTTCAAAAATATTTCCAGTACTTTAACTGATTTTTATTCTATTTGTATGATTTCTGTCTATGATAATAAGCTTGACTTTCTATTCATATTTTGTCTTTTTTTATTTTATTTTTTTGACTCTGAAAAAACCTTACTAAATTACCAATGAAATAATAGTTACTCTTTGGTCACGGATTTATTCACATGCAGGGAAAAAATCGTTAGAAGAGATAGAATTTAAGGACATGAAAGAAAAATAGCATTCTGCTGCTTTAAGCATATCAGACCTTCCTCTAACTCAGTTTGAGTTTGTAAGGATATCTGCATATGGTCAAATAATTTTTAGTTTTTAATGATTAATTATGGAATTAGTGAGATGGTATATATTTTATGTTTAAAGTATATGCTAGAAACTACCAAATGGAACTTGTTTGTACAAAAGGAACATATGGAAGCTTCAGGCTGCAGCAGAGTCAACTTGAGAGCAAATATATCTGGTACTGTTTAATCACTTTATCCTGGAAGGTGAAAGGAGGGATTCTCCCATACAAGTGCTTATCACACATGATCACGTTTATGTGCCAGAATGGAACAACCGTGTGTGTGGGGTGATCTGCCTCCCCTTTTGTTTGTTTGCTCAGTTAGAGTTCATTGAACTTTGACTAATTCAAATATGTTTGATTACTGAGAAGTTGGTGGCTAGGAAGTCAAACACTCATAAGAAAATAATTCCTTTCCTTTGCCTCCAAATATCAACAGAATGGAGGAGTTCTTTTTCAAGAAAATTGCTGGCAAAAATGCATTCTATCTCAGTACTGGACTCACTCCTAACTGGGACACATACTGAAATGTTTATGTATCTGTAATGGTACACTAATTTTTCCTGCCTCTATTACATGATCCTTTATTGGGTTTTTCTCCCTGCATTGGGTCCTGGGGTTGAATCACAAATCTGTAAACTGGGAAGGGGTGTAAGAGGGAGATTCTGGCAAAAAACAAACAAAAAAACAAACAAAAAAACAACCAAAAAACATAGGGAAATAAAAGTCTACTTCTTTAGGCTCTAGTAGCTTAAGGGGAAGGGGGGAAAGAACGAGCAGGGAGATTAGATGCCAGTGTTCCTTTGCTGTTTTCCTCTCCCAATTAAAATCTTTCACCCACCAGCTCCACACTAAGGGTAGAGGAGAAGACTGTAGAAACATCCAGATTAATATAGTGGGTGTCTCAGAAGATCAGGGAGAGTGAAGCCTTTCTCAGGGGAGCTGCAGTCCCATAGGAGAATCCCCCAAAGTCAGTTCACAGTCACCTGTGTGGGGAGCAGACCAGAGTAGCCTCACCTCACAGAAACCAGGCAGGAGTCCACATTTCTTCTTGTCCACATCAATACCCACCCGAGAACATCGTGGGGTATGTACTCATCACCACACCCAGACAGATGTCATCTGAAGAGGGCAGGATGAAGGGCCCAAACCCTCAAACACTGAGAATTTCCTTAGTAAGAGTGAGTTCATTCAAAAGAACTCACCAAACAGACCAAATACAGACCAAAAAACAGACCAAGTATTTGAATTGAAGACTGTCTAAGTAGAAGAGACTGATACTTGTTAATCAGCAACTCTAAGTTTCCTTCTTACCCAGAGGAGTTAGGAAGATACTATTAGCTCTAGAAATTGAGGCAGTATTTTCCTCTGCATATCTGAGTAGAATGTGAGGAAATTGCAATTCTGATATACATGAGTAGAATTATACCTACATAGAATTATGAATATTGCATGGCTGTGGCATAGGCCACTTTTCTAGTCATGTTTCATTTATCTTTGTTAAACACATGGTTGACCTAGATTTATGCATATATTGTTCTTTGAAACTATCTAAAGTAAAGAAATCTTTACATTGACTGAATATTCTTTTTCATATTTTCTTAATCCAAAATTTTAATGTGCTTATATATTTGAGGTGATTCTGAAAATGCCTTTATTTTGTTAGACATTAAGGAGTAATGTGGTAGAGAGAACAGTGGACAAACAAGTCAAAATATATGTCTTCTACCCTTGACTTTGTTATAGCAGTGAAGCTAAGAACAAGTGGTTTAACCTCTCTGGTCATCATGCTTTATCTATACGACAGAAACAATAGTCTTGCATATTCTATTTGTGAGATGGCTATAAGAGCAAGATAGACAATGTGTGTAAATGTATTTTGAAAACTGAAAATGATTTTATGAAATATGAAAGTATTATTTAATGAAAAAAATGATTCAAATTTATCTATTCAGTCTTTTAAAAAACATTTCATTTCGAATTAATTGCAGACCTACAGAAAAATTGCAAGCAAAGGACAAAGAAATCCTAAAAGCCTTTGCTTAAATTTACCAATTTTTAATATTTTGCCACATTTGGTTTCTTCTTTCTCCCATATATATATTGTTTTTTTCTGAAAAAATATTCTAAATAACTTGAAAGTAGATTTTATTATGCCCCTTTATCTTTTAACAATTTAAAGACAATTTCTGAAGAATAGAGATACTGTCTTGTATGACCACAGTCTGGTCATAAAATTCAGGAAATTTAAGGTTAATACATTAGCTTAATCTATAGTCCATACTCTAATTTTGTCAGTCATTCCAAAATGTCCTTGATAGTACTATTTTCCAGTCTAGAACCATCTATTGCCTTTAGTTATCATGTCTCTTTAGTACAGGTCCTTGGCCTTTTTTTTTTTTTTATCTTCTAGGGCATTGACAGATTATAAGAATATAGGCCAATTATGTTGTAGCATTTTTCTCAGTTTGGATTTGTCTTTTGTGTCCTCGTTCCCTGATTTAGGTTACAAATTCTTGGCTGAAATACCACAGAAGTGATTACATCTCATGCTCAGGGTACTATGTCCTAAGGCAGGGCTGTCCAAACTGCGGCCCGCGGGCCAACTGCAGCCCGCGATCCATTGTTAATTGGCCTGCAGCAAATTCCAAAAATATATTTAGTTGACTTAAATAAACCAGGTGAGGCAATACGTATTTCACCTCGCGTGAGTGGCCCGGCTGTTTGTGTATTTTACCGCATATGGCCCTCGTTGGAAAATGTTGAAAAAAGTTTGGACACCCCTGTCCTAAGGCATGTGAATGAATCTGTTTGCTCACTGCAGGGGATGCTAATTTTGATCACTTAACTAAAGTGTTTCCATTTTCTCCACTGTGTGCTTACTATTTTTCATTTTTTAATTAATAAGTGAATGTGGGGAGGTACTTTGAGACTATGTACATATCCTGTTCCTTATGAAATTCATTCCCTTCCCCCCAATATAGTTGTTTAGTATTAATTGATGATTTTAGCCTGAACAAATATTTACTCTGGTGGTTGCAAATGGTGACTTTCTAATACTATTGTTCCTTCTATATTTACCAGCTGATATTTTATCTGAGAAAGAGCTTTCCCTTCTCCTTTATCTGTTTATACATCTATGGAGTTGTTATCAATGTAAGTTTGTGATTGTTATTTTATTCAGTGAATTATAATTCATTATTATCCTTATTTGTTAATGCTCAAATATCTATATGATATTTTAAAATTTAAGAGAGCGAGATGTTTTCATTAGCTGTGCACATTTAAATTATTTTTTGTTTATCAATTATGGAGGCCTTAAAAAGTGTATTCCTGTCTATATGTTTGTGTGGTATTATCTAAAAATTTTATGGAAATTGATACTTAAAACTTTTTATCCATGTTCTAAACCAACTGAAACATAAAAACATCAGGTAGAGAGAGAATAAAATAATAGCTTTCTCCTTCAAAGCTGTAGAAGTTTATGATAAGTTTGACAGCACAGAGGGCTTTCTCAAATTGCATCCCTTAATCCCCTTATTTCAATTATTAATTCATAGGTTAGCTGGACAATGAGAGGCTTTTCCCATGAGGGCCTGTCCCTTTAAATTTATGGCATGAAAGAGTAGATGGATGTTTGATTTCAGCAAGCAGGCAGATTCCCAAGAGAGAGAAGAATTAGGTGGATTTGAGCATGCCCAGTTCCTTCTAAATTCACCAATCAGACAATCTCTCTTCTTGCTTCGGAGAGTATTGTAAGGCTATAAAAAGAGGCAAGGAGTGCTACTCTAATAGAGGTTTCTCCACAAAGAAGCATGTGGATTAGGGAGGAAGGGTTTTCCTGAATGGTTGGATAAAGACTGTACTTCTCCATGCCTCACTGTTTGCCTCTGTAAAAAAAAATAATTTCCCCACCCCATTTAATAGTAGAAATTTATTTTTATAAAAGACAAACTAATCGCCTTTATGGATGTAAAGAAGAAGAGGACTAAGATATTGTCTTAACTCCAGCATTGTAAGCACACGCCAAAAAGAAAGACTCATCCAAAAAGGCACTCATCCTGAAGGGCACTCATCCTGAAGGGCAGAGTGCAGGGAGGTGGGAGGAAAACCAAGACCATACAGTGACACAAAGGCTACAACACAAGCGTTTCAAGAAGGAGTGGTGAACTGTTTTGGCTTTTATTGCTGAAAGCTCAATGATGAAAAGCATGATGGTAACTGAAAAGTAACTCTCGGTTTAGCAACATGGAGTATGCGGATTACTTAGTGAACATTTAATAGCAGGGAGAACTTGGGAACAGAACCAGACTGGAGAAAGGTAAGAAAGAGGTGAGGAAAAGGAAGTCATGGATATAAAGCCACACCCACGGGAAATTTTTCCCTAAAGGGAAATAGGACAGTAGCTGGAGAGGAACTGAGGGAAGGTTTTAGAGAACTGAACTGTTTAGAATACCGCTGGAAAATGGGGCAAGTGGAGAATACAATTAAGTAATGAAGAAGCAGGTTCCTGGTAAAGCAGCAGAGATTGAGCTCTAGCAAACAGGGTGGGTGTTGGCCGTCGGTAAGAGGACAGGCACCTTCCTTATTTTATCAGTAGGCCAGGAGGAAGGGATGGGCACAGAGACAAGCAGGTGTGTAGATTCCCTGTGGGGAGATGGGATCGGTGTCTCATGGCATGTATTTCCTTTGCTAGGTAGGAGGTGTAATCACTTGCTAATAACAAAATGGGAGATCTGGCGTAGGTTATGGGAGAAACTGGAGATTTGATTAAAGTAGAGGAAATTAAAAAAATGATTATGAATAATTAGCTGACTAGAAAAAACACCTTGGCAGGCCAGGATAAAGGGCTAGTTAAGGCTGTTGGTTCATGCTTTATGTACTTCTGTCTTCCTTACCAGAATGTTGAGGTTTTGGAAGTTAAATGGCATTGATTTACACACTTGTCTTGTTCAGGCACCAAATAAACATTTTATAGTTAGCAATCTTCCCCTTAGATAATAAAGTATAACATCTTACTTATCAAGACCACTGGTAAGCATTTCCAGCCTTGTATTTTAAAGTATTGAAACTTTATATCCTGTCTTACACTTCATAGTACAACATTTTACTATGTTACTAAAACTGAGCTCTTAACTTTAAGGTGATGGAATAGTTTAAAAACTATCTTTAGAATCTTTAAAACTAAATAAGGAACAAACCAGCTTGCCAAAAATATATTTTAATATTTTAAGCAAATGAAACGATGCAAATTCTTCATTGTTTTTAAGATCGTACCTTATTTTACATAAATGTGTTAGTTCCTTATAAAATTTGTTAAAATAATTAGAACTTGAAACTTGAATTTCTCTTTGAAAAATGAGAAAGTAATGCAATTTTCCATACCTAGATTGGGGGTTAGCTTAATTAGTGGGATGATTTTTTATGTTACTGGGTGTTTGTATATGTAGGCTAAACACTAATGATTTTAATTTTTCCTATAATAACAGAGAATACTTAAGGATAATTAGGGTGGAAACTATTTTTAGGATTCGGTATTTTTTCACTTATTTCAGATGAAGCTTTCTATGTTTTATTGTCCCAGAAGAAGGAGTAGGTTTCTCTTTTTCTTGCTTGTAACAGATTTTTAAAGAGATTTGCAGATGTCTTTTTAGTGGCTTTTGGTTTGGCCAGCTGATCCCTTTCTGTTCTATTTCAATTTTACATTAAAGAAATTCATGTCCACCGCTTATGTAACTAATTTATTATAAAATCATCATCATCATCATCATCCTTCTTTCTCTCTCTCTCTCTCTCTCTCTCTCTCTCTCTCTCTCTCTCTGTCTCTCTCCCTCTCTCTTTCCCTCTCCCTCTCTCCTTGTTTTTAACCAGTTTCTAGTATCCTTAAATCATCATACCCTTAGACTCCTGTTATATTATCATTGGGCAAGATTTTTCAGAGTGAACTAAAATATTACAATGACTAGGCTGCTAAAATTCATGTTTAATTTTTTTTTTAAAGATTTATGTCACTTGGTAGAAATCAATCAGTTCAAAAACTGGACCTTAATTTTAATCATCTTTTTTTCCCCCCTCTTTATTTTAGTCTCCTTTGACTTGATTTCCAAGAACCATCTGAAGGAATTTAATAATTGTGGCTCTTTTAAGAGATGTTCCTTGGTTTCTAGCTTCGCTGATTTTTGCTTTGATTTGAAGTTTCAAAGTGTTTTTTAAAGAATTTGGGGTTCCCTCAAACCCCAAATATGGCTTGCATGTATCTTTTGTTTTAATAAAGATGCTTATAATATGAGAGAAATTGGATCTCTTGGTATGTTTATACTCAAATAATTTAATACGAACACATTTTGGCTTTCTTTAATGATTTACATTTTCAAAATCCTTCATGTGTTTTAGTCCACAAAGCACACAGACTTATCAAAGTATGCTATTTGCAGTGGGGGGCAAAAGATGACTATTTTGGGGACCAGACAGCTAATTATCTCTTTTTCTCTATCAGTCAGTGGTTTTAGACTTGTTTCCATTTTAGAGTAATTATGCATAGCTATTGATGTTGTTTTTAATAAGTCAGTTTCTATTAAGCACAGAAAATAAGTCTCTCTCTCTCTTGCTCTCTCTCTCTCTCTCTCTCGCTCTCGCTCTCGCTCTTGCTCTCTCTGCATGTGTGAATGTGACAACAGTCTCCCAATCACTGTCACATATCACAGGCTTTACTGTCTGGGGTTGCATTCTTCAACACCTGCTCAGATATTAGTGCTCCATCTTATTCTAAGGTCTTATATTTCTTTGAAAACTGGAGAAATTAGTTCGTTTATTTCCCTCACTTCTTTACTTAAAGAAACATTAACATGTACTATTCTCTAAATTCTCTATTTGGAATGAGCTGATTTTCATGTTTGTTTAAATTTTGTATTCTTCCTAAAATGACTTGAGGATCCATGAATTGAAGTTTAAAGAAACTTGAGAAACAGAGTTTTGATAGCAAGATGCAGAATATAATTTACTGCACGAAATAGCTCTCTTACAGTAATAAAAGATTTATTTGAATAGTTTTTTTTTCCTTTTTCAGTCTGAATTGAAAGAGGTCAATAAAAATTCAACATGCCTGAAGTCATTCAGTGGTATTTATACACTGATGAAGAAATATAACACTAACTACAGAAGTTAGGGCAAATAATGATTGAAAGACACTCCCCATCATCATATAGATTGAAGGTTCAGATAGATTCATTGCATAGTAGAAAAGGTCTCCTTAATTAAATAGACCTTGTCACTAAGAGACATAATCAGTTCATCATAATAAGAGCAAAACATAGAATGGCTTTTCCAATCTAGAAAGTAATAATACCTTTCTAAAATCAATGGGAAAATTTATGCGACATTTGATTTTTATCCTAAATGAAAATTAACTTAAGTCCTACTAACTTAATTTACTACTTTGCTATATTATCTTTTATTATTCTCTGCTTCAAATCTATTAGTCACCTCAACTGTTTGTTTAGGTCTCTGGAGGCAGGAACCCGATTGCATGCATCTTTGTATTTCCTAGAATATTTGAGAGAAACTAGATAATAATCCACATTCAAAAAACGAATTAGTTTATTTAAGGAGCAAAATAACTTGAGGAGAATTACTTCTTACTGTTATTTGTTTTTCTCTCCCTAAGGCAAAATTTTGCCAGTGATGCGGTGTGTGCACTGCAGAACTTAGAACCCTGTGTTTTGAGATGCATGAAAATGTAAGATGTCAACTGGTTAAGCAAAAACTGTGCTTTGAGGCCATGGAGGACCTCAGATGAATGCAAGCAGTGTCAGTTACCATGAGGAAATTGAGCTTTTCCATCTGAAAAGTGTTTCCTTACTTCTCTTCAAAATGCTCCCCAGCAGATACTCTTAATAAATAGCAGTCTTTTTTCTTTTATACTTACTGAAAATGACTTGACATACTTACTCTTAGCTTGTGAACTGATAGGGAGGAAATAGGAATACATAATTTACCAGTCTTCTTATTTCCTGTCATAAGAAAAGCCATTTAGGTATAAAAAGTAAAACTCATTGAAGTTTTGCATTGTTTTTTTTATCATTGTGTTTCATATTCTTGTATGTCTAGTATGTACATATTTGCAGCGTATCACGCCTATTTGTGTATAACAAACATAAAGCACAGGAGAAGGTTATGTAATGAACAATAACACTTCAAAATGTCAACTTATAAGTTAAGATAAAATGTTGAGAAATTTAGTTACATATGTTTTTTTATCATGTTGTATCACTGTCAGTACACTGAAGTACAATACATTTCAAAACATTTTATAACCATTGACATGCTTATTTTATACCGTTCCCTCCCTTAGAATATATAGAGAAGTAATAAAACTTGAACTTAAATGAGACCATCAAAGTTTCTTAGGTAGGAGTCATTCTTCATTCATGATTTCCATTCTCCTACTACCTGCACCCTTCCTTAAGACCTCATTCCAATGTTAATGTTTTGTGACCCTGTTGTATTGGTGGGGCCACCTTGCTTAGCAGCAGTTTATAGATTGACACCGGAAGACTTACCACTGGTCAGGAACACTTAAATACCATTATCTTGATGTAACTGTGTGTTTGTAATTTCAAAGGAAATAAACTGTAAGTTGAGAGAGGATATGTTAGTGGTGGAAAACTAGAAATTATCTTAGAAGCTAGTTCTTTAGACTAAAGAAAATGTTTTTAAGAAGCAACATTGGAATATATTACCACCTACTATTCCCCGTATAAAGTTATAGAGGTCCATAAGATCCTTCCCAGTCAAAGCCAGACAAAATATCCCTTTATGTTGATAAGCATTTTGTAGAAATTAATGAAACATTTTCACTTTCAATAATGTGTCTTTTCTGAATTTTCAACATGTCACGCATTTCTAGAGTAAAAATGTGAAAAAGAAAGCAATTGTTGAAATGTGGTTGATAGAGTTTGTGAAAATTTTAATTACTGAGCTTTGAAATTTTTAATGGAGAACAGCTGATGTTTAGAATATTAATTTTATCAGGAATTACTAAGACCATTATATATTGGGATGGAATATTACTCAGTTCTAGAACAATGAACGAATGTAATATGGATGAGGACAAGATATTTCACTCAGTGCTTCTGAGGCTGAAATTTTCAGGAGAAATGCCATCATGAAGATCAAAATATTTTCATTGATTCTGCGTATTATTTCTAGTTTATGGTGTATAGAATGACTAGTAGTGAACTATCCATTACAAATATGGTTTCAGTAAGCAACAGATACTTTCTTTTTAAATTAAAGTTTATTGAGTGACAATTGTTAGTAAAGTTACATAGATTTCAGGTGTACAATTCTGTAATACATCATCTATATATAACACATCGTGTGTTCACCACCGAGAGTCAGTTCTCTTTGCATCACCATATATTTGATCCCCTTTACCCTCTGGTAACCACTAAACTATTGTCTGTGTCTATTAGTTTTTGTTTCTTCATTTGTCTTGTTTCTTTGTTGTTTTCAGTTTTATATACCACATATCAGTGAAATCATACGGTTCTCATCTTTTTCTGTCTGACTTATTTTGCTTAGCATTATAATCTTGAGATCCATCCATGTTGCAACATATACTTTTGCAATTTTTATAAAGTTTCAAGCCAATAGGAGCTCATTAAGTATCTTGAAATTGAAAACATGCTACTAAACAGTGAATTGATTAACAATGAGATCAAGGAGTAGATCAAAAGACACCTTGAAACTAATGAAAATGAAACACAATGACCCTAAGTTTATGGGATATAGCCAAAGCAGTTCCAAGAGGGAGATTCATATCATTGCAGGTCTTCCTTAAGAAACAAGAAAAATATCAAATAAACACTCTAACTTTACACATAAAGGAACTGAAAAAATAAAAACAATGCCAAAATTGAATAGAAGGAAGGAAATAATAAAGATCAGAGTGGAAATAAATAAAATAGAGACTATAGAACAATAGAAAATATTAATGAAACCAAGAGCTGGTTCTTTGAAAAGATAAACAAAATTGATAAACCGTTAGCCAGATTCATCAAGAAAAAAGAAAAAGTGCCCAAATAAATAAGATAAGAAATGAAAAAGGAGAAGTGACAACTGATAACACAGAAATACAAAGGATTATAATACTAGGCATAATTATGTTTCAACAAATGGGACACCTGGAAGAAATGGGTAAATTCCTAGAAACATACAATCTTTCAAGCCTGAATCAGGAAGAAACCAAAAATTTGAACAGACTGATAACTACTAATGAAATTGAATCAGCAATCAAAAAAACTCCCTCAAAACAGAAGTCCTTGCTTCACAGGTGAACTTTCTAATGGTTCTTTCTTTGCTTCAGGTAGTTTCTTAGAATGTATTTGCTGGTCAGTACTTAGTTTTTCTCTAGGTAGCCTTTACAGGACTCTCAAATTCTTCCTCAGCACAGCTCTACTCTCCTGAACATCCCCCTGTGCATTCTAGTTGCCTAAGCTTCCCTCAATTCTCAGTTCCATCTCCTCAACTTAGAGAACTTGCTGAAATTGAAGTGGATCATTTTCATGTACCATGGAGGGAAATTTCTTTGGACAGTTAGCTGGGTTTTCAGAAGGTGCACTTCATTTGTTTACTGTGTCTCAGGAATCGCTACCTTCACTGTTTGAGTCCAATGTCTTGATAATGATTCTTTCATAAATTTTATCCATTTTGGTGAATGTTATTCCATTTGGGATAAGTGGAAGTCCAATCCTTTAATCTATCTGAGTCTATTTATTTGAAGTTTATTTGTTATGAATAGTGTGTGTAGTTAGGTCTTTTTTTTTTTTAATCCAGTATGATTACTTGTGCCTTTTAATCAGAATGTTTATACCCTTGCTGTCAAATACTAGATTTATATGCTACATGTGGCTGTTGAGAAACTGAAATGCGGCTGGTCATACTTGATGGATGCTGTCTGTATAAAATACAAACCAGATCTTGATTTCTTAGTACAAAAAAAAAAAGTATCTTAATAATGTATCTTATTAATAAATTTAATTATTAATTTATTATTTATTATTTATCTTATTAATAAATTTAATAATGTATCTTATTAATAAAATTAATAATGTATCTTATTAATAAATTTTCTGTTTATTGCACATTAAGATATTTTTTTAAAAATTTGTTACATAAATATATTTTTAAAATTATTTTCACCACTATTTTGCTTTTGACAATGTGACTATTAGAACATTTAAAAGTATATATGTGAGTTGTATTATATTTAATTTAGATAGCACTGTATTAGATTCTCCAACCTCTTGAGTAGGTTTAAAGCACTGTCTTCTGTTTCCTCACCCAGAAGACCTGTCAAAATTTATGCATAAGCTTATTTAGAAGTTTATTTAGATCTCAAATGTCCTCAAAGCAAGAGTAGTTCTCTTGCCCTGGTTTCACGCCTTCATGACTTCCATTATACTTTGGCCTTTGGCCTAGTATTTCCTTACCTTGTCAGTTCTTTGATGCTTTTAAAGAGGTCACAAATATTTTACCCAGAATTATTAGTTGGTTGTTTTATTAGGAAAGGTTTTTTTCTGAATAACATAGCCTCTATTTATTGGAGATTGAAGGCTATAACTAAGTGCCACTACAACAACGGAGATTTTCTCATCATTCTGGAGGCAGGAAACCTGACATGTAAGTGTCAGCAGGGCCATGCTCCTTTTGAAGGTGCTAGGGAAGGATCCGTTCCAGACCTCTCCTAGCTTCTGGTTGCCTCAGGTGTTTCGTGGCTGGTAGATGACTGTCTTCTTCTTGTGTCTCTTCGTGTAATGTTCTCCTGTGTCTGTGTCTATCTCTGCATTCAAATTTTGCACTTTCTATAACGACACCAGTCAGGCTGAATTACAGTCCACGCTTATAACCTCACTTGAATATGATTACTTCTGTAAAGAACTTATCTCCAAATAAGGTCATATTCTAAGGTACTGGGTATTAGGAAACTAACATATCCTCTTGGGGGGATCAGCGGGACACAGTTCAAACCATAACACTTACCAACCCTGTTTCCTCTTCATGGGCATACTGAATCAAGATTTTTTGATTCTCCTTAGAGTTCGGTCAGGTCATCTGCTTGGTTCTAGCCAAATGAATGTGGAAGAGAAAGAAATATTAAGCCTAGTCATAAAGCATCCTGTGTCATACTCTTCACTTTTGATCATTGTTTATTTACTGGCCAGATGTAGAAGATACTAATGGAGAAGCCCTGAAAGATGTCAGCAACAAAAGGAGAACCAGATCCCAAATTAGCAGGGAAGGCCAGCTGGCAAAACCCATTTGTACTTTGATGTGAGTGAAAAACATATTCTTGTTGAATGAATTATCAATGCTATGTTTCACTCTTACTTATAGCAGCTTCTGTTGTACCTCCTCCTGATTTTTTCCACTTTGATTGCAGGGCCCAAATATTCCATTTGAAAAACCTTCCTTTCCCCCAATATCCTGTGTTGTCAAGTTATAGCATAGCAAGTTTTCATAGCAAATAAAGGGCTTTAGTAAAAAAAAAAAAAATTCTCCCTCTGCATTTTCCTAACAGTTAATATTGTCAAAATAGTTTCACAGTAAATGTAGTTCCATTTACCTTATATAAAGCATAAAGGCAGTATTGTGGTGTGATCAATTTAAAAGATATTATACCTTATCAAATTTATTATAAGCACCCTGCCTTGGAAATATAACAACTATAATTTTCCTAAATTTTAGATAAAAAGAAGTACACACACACACACATACACCCCCCCATACCCCCCTGTCTGTATTTCTGGATTTTGTCCCAGTGTAAAATATATCAAATTCAAAATTTACATTTGTATAGCATACTAAGTCAATTGTAGATCACAGAAGATCATTGAGGCTAGTGCCAAATTACAGAAAATGAATGAAAAACAAAAACAAAGGAAAATATAAAAATGTGATAGCTTATAAAATTCTTGAGAATCTGTTCTTTTAAAAAATATTCCCAAGTAATTTAAATTTCCCTCCATGTCATACAACCCCTAAACAAGTTGCCATTTTTTTAAACCTCTGATTTAATTTTGAAGACACTTTTGCTTCATCTTTTGTATCTTTAGGGAGGAAGTGATTTCTACTGGGTATGGTAATGTGTTATTATTCCTTTTTGAATAGCTAAAGTCATCTCATTACTCATATATGTAAAATATCAGTTTAGGTAGCTATCCTGTTGTGGAGGGTATGTATTTTTATTTCAAGATATAAAGTTTATTATAGCATAATAGAAAAAATTCAACAAATAAAACTTTCACTGTGAGAAAGAATTTACACAGGTGTTTTAAGGATTGTACTTGGCATTGAAGATTGGAGGAGAATGAATCTTTCAAGAAGTATAGTAGAAACATATTTCTTGGTAATATTTAAAAACCAACTGAGGCAGAACATTATACAACTAGTGTTAGAAGATAATCAGGTAACCTCAGGGATGTGGAACGTAAAACCCAAGATACCTATTTCAGCCTTCACCAAGTTTTACTGCTTATTATGCTTGTAGGAAAGAAGATGAGGAAGAGCTATGTCTCAAAATATTTTTTATTATGTGAGTTTGCTTCTTACAGTGGACCTAGAGCATCTATAGAACTTATTTCTCATTGTATGGGAGTGTGTTTCTGATAATCATTAATGGCATATGTTTATACAACACATTTGCTGGAATAGATACACCATTTTAGACTATCATTTAAAAATATCTATTACATGGCAAATCTTTTTAACGATCTGTTCTCGTTAAACCTACGATGATCTGCTATGCCACGATACTTAACGTTTTTTGAGTCAAATTAAGGTAGATTAAACTGATTAGGAGGTCAATCAAGCAGTAATGTCAAATCTATTGCTTCAGAGACTTTAGTGATCAGGACAGAATATTTAGCTGAGCAGCTGCTCTGGTCTTGGCAGTTGCAGCTAACTAGAACACATTTTGTGCATTAATTTGTTGGTAAATTGAAGTTGATATTAGAAAGATGAACTATCTCAAAGAGCTTGTTTGGATGCAACATCTTGTGATGTGGGTTTAAAAATGATTATTTGTAATGTGATACTTGTAATCTTAAATTACTAGTTTTTACCAGAAGATACAAACTCCATCAGCCAAGTCTAGCAATAAAAATCATTGTTTGTGGTCCAGACTGTTCAAGTTCTGCAATGATAATTGATCCAGCCAAACAGCACGATTGTATTTCCTTCTCTTTGGAATTTGTAGCCACAGAATGGGATGTAAAATACTGGCATAAAAGTCAGTATATTTTACAGAATTTCAGAAGCAGATGAAGAACTATCCACCTTTAATAAACTTCTGAAATAACAAAAAATCAGAAAAAAATTCATAGTTTGAAACATCAATACTCCAGGTAACAAACGTTCATTATAACAAAGCTTTTAGCTTATGACAACTGAAATGATTTTTTATGAAGCCCTAAGAGTGACACTAGAATTAGTTAAGGTAAGCAAATAAGCCTGTTTCTAGATATTTGCAAAAGCCTGAAAACGATTCAATAGTTGCTTAAGAATTTAAGAAACTCTGCTTTCCAGTGAAACCTTATTGAATTCCTCCATCTGCAAAAATCTTAAAGTCAGAAATCTGACTCTCTCTTTAATGCCTGCAATCGTCCCATTTTCCTCATGTTGTTTCTTCTTCTTAACCTGACATGTGTCCTCATGGCCACAACCTATCCCCTCTCTCTTCGTTTGACAGCTTCTTACTGGCTCTGCCTTTTGAATCCGTATCTTGTGCTTCCACCATTCTCACCTAACCAGTTAGTTCCCTACCACAGTTCATAGCTGTCACTCTCTGATTCTAATTCAGGTTCAAAAGTTGGCATGTGTTAGTGTGGAACATTACTTACCTATGCAGGTTGGTGCTATACGGTTTTGATTTTCATTCTAGGTTGTAACCTCAACACTTCTCAGTGTTACTTCTACTTGCCCTTTGTGGTCCCGTTTTCCATTGTTTTTCGAGGCAGTGCAATGCAGTGGAAGAGCATGGGCCTTGGTGATAGACCTCCGTTCGTATCCCGGCCTCAGCACTTATGACCTGGGTGATCTTGAGCAAGTTATTAACTTCTTCGATCCTCAGTATCCATCTACGCAAAATGGGAATAGTCTTATCTTGTAGAATTTTCTGTAAGGATCTAAGATAATGTGGGGAAGGTGATTTGGTGAATAAGTTGATAATTAATGGTCAGAATTGTTTTTAAGCTGCCTGGTCTGGTGTCTCTAAGAATTTACTATGGTCCTTAAACTTTCTATCCTGGCCAAACACCTAATCATCAACAGGTGTTATTACTTCCTGCGTTATAGAGAAAACACAAGTTATCAAGTGAGTACTTGTCTCTCCCTCACAACTATACATGTACATATCTATGATGTTACCCATAAGCTCCTGCTCTCCTATTTTAGAAGAATCTGTATTTTGTGTTCTTTCCAGAGACCACAGAGGCAGTGGAGCACAGTGGTCAGGAGAGCAGTTTTTGTTTCCCAGCTGCCTGCATTCTAATTTTCCCTCTACAACTGGGGCCAGTTGTTTAACCTCTGTGCTGTACTTCAGTTTCTCCATCTCTAAAATGGATGCAATGCAGACATGTACCTCATAAGGTTCTGAAACAGATTGCACTAGATAGAACAAGAAAAACATGCAGGACGCTCTCTGGTTCATGGTATGAACTTCTGTGAGCCATTACTATTACTATGAATTATTATCACTTCCTGCCTCGAGGTCTCAGTTCACAAATTCTTTCCTCTGTTCTAGACTTTTGTCGCTTTTCCACTGGCTTCGTCTTTCTATCCTACTTATGCGTAAGCATTCACAACCCTTTGAAAACTGTCCTTCAACCTGCCCTGTTACACTTTTACCATCTTTTCTTTGATTGCTTAACTTTATGAATTGTAGTCTCATTTCAGTCCCTGATTTGACTTTTGTAACTCTTCTATATTTTTCAATCTAATATAATCTGGTTTCTATTCCCACTGCTATACTAAAACTGCTTTCACTCTGGTCTACCCTAACCTCCCTATTGTTGGACCTCATGGCACATTTTCAGGCATCATCCATATAATTCATCTATGGTATTTGACATTCAATAGACCACGTAGAACTTCTTTAGATGTTCTTCTTTTTCAGTGTGTATAATATTGCTCTCTCCTATTCATGCAATCTGGACATTACTCTTAAGTCTTCTCTGTGTTTCCTTTTGTACACACCATAAATCAGGATGATCTCCAGCATTGGATTATGTGAATTTCTCCCATATCAAATGCTGTCAAAATGTATTTCCAAGTGTCTAATATATATATATATATATATATATATATATATATATATATATATATATATATCTGCTTCTCTACATCCTAGCTGGACTTGCCTTAATTTAGGTCATATAATTTTTCAATAAGCTTCATTCTAACTTCTTTTACAGAAGCCATCTAATTATTGGCCTTTCATCCTCATGTCCCTTAAATTCATCCTCCATTCTATTTCCAAAATTTTTCACTCTAAAATCTCGATCTATCTCTTCTATGTGAAATGCCAGATTCCACCATATATTATAGCAGGTAAAGCCCAAATGTCTTGTATCAGTTGGGTTCCATCTTAATTGTTTGACAAACATTTACTCATGCCTGAGACTCAGCCTCAATTTTATACAGAGGGTGCCAAAAAAATGTACATACATTTTAAGAAAGGAAATAACTATTAAAATTGTAGTACTCAATATATACTGATAACAAAAGATGGATACAAATCATATGTATACATTTTTTTGGCACTCCTCCCCACCGCCCATATTAACATCTTCTACAAACATCTCCTTAATTCCCTCCTTAATAGATGCTAGTTATTTGTTGTCATAAAAATGTTTACTCTTCTTTTATAGCCTGTTACACACAAGTAATTTATCCATTTCGATGTCTGTCTCTTGCCTAAATGATGCATCATCCTTTTAGGATCCCTGGAAATCTAACATCTATAGTATATGACATAAACCTAAATATACTCATATTTGTTGAATAACTAACTTCCATAAAAGTTGGTGGTACTTTGGGATGTGGGGGATTTTAATTTTATTCTGTTTATGTATGTGTATATATGTATGTATACATAAATATATATATCTTATTTAAATTTTATTACTATTGAAAAGTTTTATTCCTATAGTATCTAATGAGCACCATTTTTAAGACCTAATGGTAATGTATAGACAATAAAATTTTCATAAATGATAAAACCTTAAGCTTTTATATAACATAATAAAATTAAAGTGTTTAACCATAAGAATGCTATTGAATTATCATCAAATAAACCATAAGGTTCTTAAAATATGATGAAGAAATTTATTTTACACAGTTGGTAAGATAGAAGTGCAGACAAAATCAATTCACGACTCTTGGTAAATTCTGAACAACTCCAAACTCCCTATATTTGTCTCAAAATGGTGAGCCAAAAGCATGCAGGACATTTTTGATATAGGCAAGAAGGGGCTGATTTCAGAAATGTAAGATCCGAAGACATTATTTTCCATTATTAAGATTCGCCTGTGAATGTTTTCATCTATTCCAATGTTGCCAAGATAGATATATACTCATTCATTAAATATTACATTCCGTTTGAAGTTAAGAGCTGCATGCCTATTGAAAGGTCTTCCTCACTGAGTAAAATTTATATTTCTGAGTTATTATTCCAATAAGAATATTGGAGTTTCCATTAATATTTTAAATGCGAGGATTTTAAAACACTTTAATGCTGCTATCAGGGGATTACCCTACCATATTAACATGTAATAATAATATTTGGTTGCATATTATAATAGAGAATCAGAAAGAGATAATTGTTATTTATAATGTCTACCTAATCACTTTTGCATTACAAATGTTATTTTAAATGGAGACCTACATCAGCCAATATTAGTGTAGTTACTGCACTAGTGTTGATACAACAAGAGATGGAATTTTACTTTCTAGTCCACAAAGGTGCTGTTGCTGGATTTTGACACCTAGTTAACAGTTTATATAACTGACAGCATTACTTGTGAAAAAACTGATTTTTAGGAGTCAAAACTAACCACAAATATTATATACTATAGAATTAAAAGTTATAATAGTGTTTTTTTTAAAATGAAAAACATCTCTTTCAAATTAATGAGACCATCCAATATAGCTTGAACCCAAAATCCCTGAATAAGCTCATTAGAGATGAGCAATGGAGTTCAATATTTGAGGTACAAATGGAAGGGAGAAATGAATACTCTGCACTGCATTTTAAAATCCTATTTAATGCAGAAAGCATACAGTTCTCTTCCTAGTTTGTAAACAAATAAAGTGTTATTGAAGCAAATAGAAAGAGCTCAGGAATTAGACCTTCACTAAAGTTGATGTTCTCTTGCTGGTATCTGGTGCAGAGCATGTATTCTTGTTCTTAGAACATTGACTGGCAAATATAATATACTCCATAAAAATAACATTTATTAATAAAAATTCAAACAACTAATTGTTGGATACCCAACTTATTTTTACATTATAATTTAAAAAGTAAAAACAGTTAATAACTGAGTGCTTTTTTCATAACAATAAATTAAAACTATAAGATAAATAGCCAAAAAGCAATGTTCAGTGGCACATAGAATATTCCAATGACAGTTTCTAACAATGATAAAATGTTTGTTAGATACACATGAGCGCGTGCGCACACACGAAAGGGAAACACCACAGTTAAGGTGTTTAGCTTGAGAGTAAAACAGAGAAAATAATTAAGGCTGTATAGTAAAGTAAAAACAAACAAACAAAATGGGTCAGCCATTTGGCAAAATGGATTCCAGGTCTAACTTTTTTATGGACTAGCTGTTTCAACTCAAACCACTTGGTATGTCTATGCTTATTTTTTCTGTTCTCTAATAAAAGGAGTAAACTAGATAAAGGGACCTTAATATTTTGGTGGAAGAGTTATTTTTTTATTTTCTTAGAGCCTGAAGCTTGAGTTTATGATAGTCATTGTGAATACTCGGAGGGGACAGAGAATTCTATGGAAAGTAGAAATCCATTTCTCTGGGAGCCAATATTGGGTTTTGTCCAGTGCAATCTCTTTATCTTGGAAATGGAGATAGATGTGTGAGAAATCCTGTGGATAAGAATAGTGGGGGAAATTTCTGCTGTAAGATCAAGAGTCTAACACCATCAGGTAAAATGAATCTCATTGAAAATTTGAAACTCACCAAAATAATTAACATCTAAATTTATGTTGTTTTAAAATGCCTTTGAATACTATAATTACATTGTAAAATTGAGCATGGAACTCTTCATGGAAAGTATATCTAAAAACAATTTTATTTAGATTATCATATTTTATAATTAAAAACTGATGAGGAAAATGTTCTGTAATTTTCTTAATTATCTTTTAATTAGTATCAAATGGAACTATTTAGTGAAAAATAATTTTTGAGTTAAGTTAAAATTATTAAAATAACTGTGGTCAATTAGAGCAATTATAATTTTTCGTATATTGGAACACTTCTTATTTATTGATGGTAAGTATGAAGCACTGCAAAAGTGATATTTTTCTGTTTTAGTTTTGCTTAAATTTTCTTATTTTCTTTCAAGTTTATAAAAACAATGTTGTGTGCTAAGTGCCATTATATCCATTTTGGAATGAGGAAATTGGGGCTCAGAAAAATTACTTGTCTAAGGTAAATACTTAATTAGTAAGATGCCAAGACTCATATCCAAATCTCCCTGACTCTGAAATCTGTGCTCTTAACTGTGCTCATGAACTCTACACCTTACTTATATGATTATTTCACAAACATTTGTTTAGTGCCTACAGTGTTTGAAACAACTGTCTAGCCACCAGATCTTTAGCAGTGAATGAAACACAAAAGCCCGGCCCTCTTTCAACTTGTAAGATGTAGGGTGGGAGATTGAAATGAAACTAACTAAATAAGTAAATTATGCAGTATGTTAAATTATGATGACGTTAAATAGAAATAACCCAATGGAAGGGAATGGAGGGTGTTCAGGGGGATGACTGCAATTTTAAGTAGGATGCTCAGAGAAGAATACTCTGCAAAGGTAATATATGAGTCAAAACCTGAGAGAGCTGGAGGAAACTTGCCCTGAGATTACTTTAAGGAGATGATGATTCCAGGACAGGAAATAACAATTGTGAAGGTCCTGAAGTAGGAGAATGAGTAGCAAGTTCAAGGCACTTTAAGGAGGTCAGTGTAACTACAACAGAATAAATAGTATAATTGTAGAAGATAAGATCACAAAGGCATTCAGAGAGAGTCAGACTTCACAGGACCTTGTAGCCATTGCGATTACTTGGACTTTTCTCTGGGTAAAATAAGGGGTTACTGGCGGACTTTGAGAATAGTGCCATCATCTGACTTATATTTTATCAATGTTGAGAAAAGCCTAAAGGGAGAAAGGGTAGAAGCAGGGAAACCATTGACAAAACTATTGGCAACAATTCAGGGGCTTTGAAATAGCAATTAATGGAGGGGATGGTAGGAAGTGTTTGGGTTCGAGGTATATTTGGAAAGTTTAGCTAATGGTATTTGCTGTGGATTCAATGGGAGTTGTTTGAGCAAACTTTGGGAAGGGTTTTCTCTGAACAACTGTAAATGTGAAATTGTCCTTAATTAACATGGGAAGAAAAGGTTTGGAAGGAGGATAAAGATGACAAGTGCAGTTTGGGGAATAAGTTGAAATGTCTATTAGATATCCAAGTGGAGATACGTGTGTAATTTGGTCTGGGGTTTAGGGGAAAAATTCAGACTATATTGGGAGATATCAGCTGTAGCAGAGACTGGACGGAAGGGAGTTAGTGAGGACATAAAAGATATACAAGGATTGAACCTGAGGGTATTTCAAATTTCAGAGGTTGTTGGAGAGATGAAGAGGAAACGTCAAATAAAAATGAAAAGTATGGCCAATAAAGAAGGAGGATAACTGGGACTGTAGTAAGCTGGAAGCAAGGAAAATATTTACAGGTAGAGGGCATGACCAGTTGTGTCAAAGCTGTGAGGGATCAAGTAATGTAAGAACTGAAAAGCAGCCATCGGGTTTACCAACATGAAGATCATCAGTAACCTCAACAAGAACAATTACAGTGATATGATTGGGAGAAAAATCTTTTTTTTAAAATGATAAATATTTTTATTATTTATTTTTCAATTATAGTTGACATACAGCGTTATATTAGTTTCAGGCATACAACATAGTGATTAGACATTTATATACCTAACAAAGCGATAACCTATGTGAAAAATAATTTTTGCATATATATAAAAATAATATATATGTATACGTATGGGGGTGTGTGTGTGTGTGTGTGTGTGTGTGTGTGTATGATGGGAGAATAACATTTCTATATGTTGATGGAATAATTCAGAAGAGGTAGAAAAATTGATGTTGTAGGAGCAGAGAAGTAAGAATTGATTAAGCAAGGTTTCTGTGTTGGGGAGAATAGATGAGATTAGAATGCAAGTAGAAAGGCTGGGCTTTGCTGAGGGCACAGGATGAACAGAGAGTTCATCCAGTTTAACCAAATGGAAGACAGAGCAGGGAGCACAGATCCAAGCATGTGAGGGATGTAGTGGTCACGGCTTACGGATGTTTACTTTTGAAGTTCTCAATCATTGGCTTACAGTGAGATGTTAATATATAAGATTACATTAAATCGTATAATATCCAAATTAGGTAAGTAAATCTCAGGTATCCTAAACTGTAGACTTATTCAATTTAAAATTTAAAATTAAGGGCTAGAATGTGACATAAACTGAGAATAAAAACTTTTGAAAATTATAGCTGATTTACATCATGGCTGTTAGATAGCTGCTTTTTTATTGCTATAATAAAAATGTATGCTTATTCAAGGAAAGAGATATTGTTCTCCTTTAGGTCTTCAGAAACAAGGCGATGGTAATTTCACTATCAATTTTATCTTTGAAGACCAAGGATAGCAATAAATGTAATATTCTTTGTATGAGGGTTAAAATCATCATGGGATGAATGAGTAATTCTGTTTTATGATAGAATAAGTGACTTTTTCAGTGATGTGAGTCTGTGGGAGAAAAAATAAAATGCACATTTGTGCATTAAAATTCTGGATTCCAACCATCTGATAACATTTCTTGTCAAACCATTGTAACAGCTCTTACTGCTTTTGGAAATATTTAAATAAAATCTTAACAGAAATAAGAAAAGGTTTTCCTTTTCTCTATACTTCATGCCAAAAAGACAAAGTCTATATTTTTACCTTTCTATTAGCAGGTACTGAAAGAACATATAAATTTGGGATCTATCCAAAAGGAATAGTCCCAAAGTTTTCTTTAAAAAAATGTAATTTAAAAATAGTGTACATTTAAACTACATTTAGAATGTTCTGCAAGCTTAAAAGGATGTTTGGAGTTAGGTTTTGAAAACAGTGGGATTTAGTGTAATAGGTTTGGCAACAAAATCAGTGCAGTTCATACAACTGACGAATTGAGGCAGACCCAGCTGACTAACACATACCATGTGTTTGCTTTGGCAGACAATTTGGAAAAATAATTTGGAGAAAAATTATATTATTCAACAGATTTTACTTTTGTTGTTGTTTCGTGGGATTAAAAAAAATTCTAATCAGACTTGCAAAGGTAGAGTTCACAAAGATCTTCTCAATGATTGGAACCATATTTGGATTTTTCATAGAAAAAAGCAAGATGGAAGAGGATAATTTTTCTTACTCTATGTTTCTCTTAATTACTCACTGCTCAGAAATAGATTTATGACTAGTGGTTTCTCAATTGATACCATGTTTTCGAGTTTATTCCCTCTAAAAACAATACTATAAACTGCTCCTTATCAACATTTCTAATATAATCACGGCATATAGATCTTTTATTTAAACTTTAATGGCCAAGAATAGCACTCTGTTTTGCGCTAATGATTAAGTATGCTATTCTAAGGCTGTTGTTAGTTCATAGATTTGCTTTTTGTTGTTGTTCAGACGTAAGATTAAAGCTTGTTACTTGTGTAAAGTATTTTATTTAAATATTGCTTCAAGATTCCAAGAGTTTGTTGACCTATTAAAGTCTTGGAATTCTCACTGTTTACTAAAATCCAGACATAGTAATGATGTGATAAAACCACGGTTGGAAAGAACTCTGAGTCCATTTTATGGGGTTAAAGTTTGCTTCGTAGGCTATTCTGATCATTGTAAGATAGATATATTGAACATATTCCTATATTGGCTTCAGGAGCTAGACACACAATTTCACACTAGGGATTAGATTGACTTTCTGTGCCATGTTGCTAAATCATGAAATTCAGAAGATAATGGGATATTTTCCTTAATGATGTATGAAAATTCTTCAAACTGGAGGCTGTTCAGTACAGCATATGTAAATATATAATACTATTACATAGGAAAGAGTTGCAGACTGATGAAATACAAACTGATTTTCTAAACTAAGCTCAAAAATTATTTGAGGATAACGCCACCTCTATTTTTTTTTTAGTGTCATTGGACAAGTTGTTAATCACTGTGAGACTCAGTTGGTTTTGTATAAAAATGGGGATACCAATAGTATTTGATTTCCAAGGCTGTTATAAAGATGAAATAAACTATGTAATATGTACACTTGGTACATGGAATCTTTCCTTTCCTTCCAATAGACTGTAACCTTGAGAGTAGGATTTTGAAAATTTTTCCAATAACTGATCCATATTATCTCTTTAATAATAAATGTTCGTTAGACTGAACTCCCCATTCTCCTTACTATTAATATAATGCACACTAATTTGGTCTTCTACTGAGTGCCAGAAAGAGCTATGAAGTGAAACTCCCCAGTGTTCTTTATATTTATTATTTGGATTTTAGGAAAAACACTAGGTGTTAATAGTCCCTAAGATAGAGAAAAGAAGTCAGAAATAGCTAGTGAGTGCCTAGAAATGAAGGGAGTTAAGTGTGAATTGAAGATGATGATACAATAACCATCAGTAATGAAGAAGTTGGTCAAGTATGGATGGAGAGGTTAAGTGCAATTGTCAGCATATTTTCATGAGTGTTGAGAGAACATTCAAGAGAGGAGAACCTACAATAGCCAGACCATGGGATAGTTTCATTTTACTGAATCTACACACTTTCTGATATTTGATTTATTATCTCTATTTTATTAATAAGAAAAGAGAGGATTACAGAGTTAAGCCCAAGACCATATAGCCACTCGTATACCAGGATGATCTCCTTTGAAAGGCATGATCTCCTTTGAAAGGCATGACGTTTTTCTAGAGCTTTCTCCTAGTAGTGGAAGGGGAGAACTAACATTTTTTGAAAGTAATACATATATGCCATATAGTCTCATGAGGCATTGTCTCTTTTAATTTTCAGGACAACATTATGAGAAAGGCATTATCTTTCCTATTTTACATGGGAAGAAACTCAGACCCAGATGTTGAGTAACATTTTTAAGGCCACACAGCTACTAATTTAATAAGCAGTGATTCAGATCCAATTCTGCCCAGTTCCAAACTCATACTTTTTCTAACGCAACATGCTGCCTAAGCTACAGCATCAACAAAAGTGAGAGGGCAGTACTTGGGGATAAAGATTTGGGGAATGTGATTGGAAAGTATGTTGAGGAAAGGAGGGTAGGAGCAGAGATGAGAATCCCAGGATTGAGCTTTCAGTGTGTGTGGGGGTAAGAAACTCGGCTTATACTTCATCTTCTCCCAAACCTATAGACTTCTACTGCACTGCAGAACTATTTCATATTCCCGGAACTTTCCAAGCTATTTCATGATTCTTTACGTAGGAGCATGTATATTTTCTTCAGTCTAGAATATTCATTCACTTTTGTTTTTCTGGGAAACATCTCTTTAACCTTGAAAACGCAGTTTAAAATGTATTTGTTTTGTAAATCTTTTGCTAATTCAACCAATGAAATCTTTTGCTGATTCAACCAATGTTGAATTGGATGTTCTTCTTTTGGGATTCTTTAGTCCAATATTGCCTCAGATACTTATCTCAGATGCATCATTTCTATGACTCTGGAAGTATGAAATAGAGGTGATGAGAACTGATAGTCCTGGAGGTTTTCCAGTCTTATATCTTAAGTGTGGATTTGATAATCTTGAAATATTATTTTAAAAGTATAAAGTCCTTAGATATCAGGACAAGAGAGAATTGAAAACTTTATAAGTGTGTGTGTGTGTGTGTGTGTGTGTGTGTGTGTGTCTGTGCTCACACGCACATTTGTTAGCTTGAAAACATTTTTAAAACTTTTAGGGAATCATTCAAACCCTCCTCTCTTTCACACACACACACACACACACACACACACACACACACAGATACATACCCCTACAGGCACTGTTACCAATGGGAACCTGCTTAGGGTTCACAGATATCCCCACCACTGCCCCATACCGTACCATCTCTACCCTCAATACGCCTACTTGATATCTCTCACCATCCTTTGCATATGATAAGCATCATAACAAACAATTGAAGTTCAGAGAAAATTGCACAATTATGTAAATTAAGGCAAAATATGATCAAGATTAGAATGACATATGCTTTTGTGGTATTTGGGCTTTTGTTGGGAAACAGCAATTCTGTCACATTGATTTTCGAGTACAACATCCTCTTTCCAATGCATATCTATCAACACCCATATTGTTATATATTTTTTAAAGCATTACTATTGTGTCACAAATGTTTCCTTTTGGCTGTAAAATTTTGATTCAGCAGTAAAGTTAGATTTACTGACTAGGAGAGCAAGGACTGTGTTTTGTGTGTGTTTCTTGCCAAGTTTCTACTGTGTGGTAGAGTAGGGCAGTAGATATTTATTGTTTTTCAAATACCCTTTGTTTTTCCAGTCACACATTCATTCGGAGTCACAAATTTTACAAGTAGATTTACCACTAGTACAAAATATAGCAATAAATTCATTAACAAGTAGTTTTGTCTCCTCCATTCATTGAATTTCCCCTATGTACAATCAGGGTCTATTAAATAAAAAAAGATGAAAGACTTATTAGGGTCAGCAAAGCAAAACATGAAATGCAGAGTTAGCAATTAACTGGGAAATCCAGCATATTTCAGGCAAAAAAATAAAAGGCTTGTTTGGTTATGTTTATTTTTCAGACTCTCACATATTTGTTGGTCCCTTGCTTTACTTCGGGCTATATTGATCAAGGATAAAAGTGAAGCAGAGATCTTTGGTTTGATTTGATCACTGAAAATAATAATGTTTGTCTTTGAAATATAACTTGGGTCATGGTCTCATAGTTTTGTGGACTGGTGCTAATGCTGAAAATTCAAGACTTTTGTTTTTGTAATTCTTGGTCAACGGTCAATGGTTGGCTTGGGCACTGAAGTCCTAAAAAGTGGGCTCATTAAGTAACAAATACTTCTAAGTTGGATGAACAGAACAGTTTCAAATTGTGTATTTGGTCTGGCATTTCTGCATTATTTGTTAAACCCACAAAGTGTAGTTTTTATCTCTAACTTCTGTTCATTCACTTGTGGCTACTTTAGGAAGTAGTTTTTCTTTTCTTTACTTCCACAGTATGAATTGCAAGATCACTGCTTAACAGAAACAGCTTGTTTATATTACTTCCTGTATTTTTTTTTTTAAGACCAGCATTTATTATCCCTTAAGAAGTCCTTAACAGCTTTCTTTCTTAGGGATTTTTTTTTCTTTTTCTGGAGGAATAAGTCATAGACTCAATTAGGATAATAATTTCTTACCCAGAAGGCCATAATGAATTTATTCTCCACTCAATAGCCATTGGAGAAAATTATTCAGTACTAACAGGGGGGAAAAAATCAGGATATAAAATTTTTTCTCTGGGAGGCTACACTTCTCAAATTCTTGCCTTAAAAAATTTATTTGGATACTTTTAAATAATCTATGTAATAAATTAAGGCTTTACTTGAATCTGCCTACTCTTTTAAGAATGCAAGGTACTGAAACTTCTATTTTTGGCTGAGTAAAGAAATGTTTAAGACCTGTCTAGTAGTTGAATTTAAGCCTACTAGCTAGCAGCCATGTTGCCAAAACAAATGAAAATTTATTGCCTGTTATTGGAACCAATTTAGTTAGGTAACACTTCATTTTTGGGGAATCATCAGGGGAAGGAGTTATTTCACGTAAGTGAATTTTCCACATAAATGCTTCAGAGTTGTCTTTTTAAAACAAAAATCAGGTCATGTTGGTTTCTTGCTGAAAACCTTCAGTGAATTTCTCATTGTCTAAAGAATAATGCATTGCTTTACAGTCAGTCTACCATTACCATTTCATGTCCCTTCAATTCCCCTGCAATCTATGATCCACTTTAATTTGTTCACCATTCTCTAGACCTATCATGATCTTTTCATTCTTTGATTCCTAGATGCTGTTCCACGTGGCCACAACTCCATATCAGTTTACTAGATCTCTTCTCTGTCTCCATAACTCCAATTCACATTTCCAATTTAGAAATCATCCAGTATATTTTTATGGAGATACTGGTTTTTTGGGTGACAGAACATGGGCGAGTGGTTAGAAGAGGATAGGAAGGGACTTGATAGGCAGGAAGGGTCTTTGTCCTTTTCAGTGGTAAAAGAGATGTTGTCATCAAGGGTATGAGAAACTGAAACGAAAGGAAATAGTGGTTGAAGAAGAGTTGTTTGATTGAAAGAAACCAAACATGGAACAATTTCCTGTGGTGACAAGGATGTGCTTTAAGAGGGGATGACTGAAGCAGAGAGTAGGTTTGAAGGCTGCTAAAGCTAAGAAGATTCAGAAATTATAATGCTGCCATGTGGGATAGCTCATCTGTCTAGATGTTGAAATAACCCAGTATGATAAAAGTATTGGGGTGGAGACAAGACCATGAGGTAAATTCAATCTCCAAAGAATTGAAGGAGTTATTCAGAGGTCAGCAGATGATAGCAGCCAAGAGGAAAGAGACTCAAAGAACAATGAATGAATTGTTACATAGTGGAAGAAAACTGAATGGCTAGGAGAGAAGCCATGCTCTCTCCAGGCTCCGAGGTGGCTGATGGGTGGAGAAGAAACACCCTGTCCTACAGGCAGTGGCATTGTGGGAGAGGAAGTTTTGTTTATGACAGTACAGAAAGCACTTTCGAAAGGGGGTTATGAGTGTTTGCAATGGAACAGAGACTCCAGAAGTTCCTGTGGCATGAATTTGGGTTATAAGAGTAGAGCAGTAGGGACAGAGGCAATTAATTATTTAGAAATTGTGAAGAAAGCATAAGTTAGTTGAGAGAAAAAAAAATGTCTATGTCCAGGAAAGGCAGTGACAAAGAATTAAAGGAAGTAAGATGTGTGGACTGAATTGATGGCCTAAAATAGTCCAACTTTGAAGTTAGTGGTTTTGGACTGGTTTAAGCAGAATAAATGAAAATTATTGCAAGGTGGTGAAGGACCTGGCCTCAGCTTGGTGTGGATGGTGATTTGACACAGCAGTCATTTCTTACAGCTCTCAAGGGTAAAAAGTGTTTTCTTACTGTGAATTTGTTCACCTTTACATCTACTGCTTTGAATCTATTTTGAGACTAGAATTGGACAATTATTTTTTCTAAATTCATAGACCTTCTGTTCAGTAAAATTATTTTAAAAGTCATCCTCCCATAGTTCTGTTTTTCTACCTACAATTTTAGAATATTGAGTAGATAGAATGTTTTCATATCAAGATTTTAAAAGGTAAAAATCTAGTTTCCTTTGTAACATGCTGCATAATTTTTCCTTCTATATTAAAATTGTCTTTATTAAATTCGCAGATGAAATTTTATAGTAATTGTCTAATATTTTTTAATGTTAAAAATTATTGGTTACCTATTCAAGGCACAGTTCTTTGTGAGAGTGTGTAGTGAGTCAAACACTCATTAGTTTTATAGCTAAGATATAATTATTTATCCATGTTTTATTAACAATATAACCTTGAGTTTGAGGTATTGCTTTTTTATTTGCTACTTTATAATTCTTTCTGCTGGGAAAAGTCAAGCCCAAGAATCATGTATCTGTGACTCAGGCTGTTCTCTTTTAGTACTTGTGCTGCCGAAGAGAGCACGTGGCTGTTCTAATGTTCTAACTCAGAGACTCACAAGCACTTGTCTCCCCTTAACATGTGTATATTCTCACAATTTGGAAGAACAGTACTAAATTCTAAGTTCAACATTTCCAGCACTTAGATGTGATAGTTTAGAATATTTAGTTTAGACTTAAGGATCTATCCACACTTACAGAGAAATTCTCTTCTTCATAGATCATTAAAGACATTTTCTTTTGACCTGAGTTAATTTTCCCAGATAATCTCATTAACTTTTTGGCACCATAAAGTCATAACTTAAATTGTGCTAAACTGAAAGCTGTGGCATATTATACTTTCAGTAGACTACTTACTTTTTTCTCTCATATCCCTTACATTGATGTTATCTCTACAGTTATGTTAAGAATAATGTAATACAGAGATTATAAAATACTTTTTAAACATGTCGAGATTTTTCAAGAAACAGTCTTGAAAGCAAAGATCACATTTTTTATGAATTATAGATCCCCACAATTTTATTTAGGAATAATTGACAAATATAATTGTGTGTATTTAAAGTGTGAAATGTGATAATTTATTTACATATATATTGTGGAATGATGACTGCGATCAAGATAATTAGCGTATCTATCATCTCACATAGTTAACTATATATTTTTTGTGTGGTGAGAATGCTTAAAGTCTACTCTCAGAAACTTTCAAGTATACAGTATTATCTATAATGTGATAGATAATATATTATCTATTAACTATAATATTAACTATAATCACCATGCTTTACAGTAGATCCTCAGAACTTATAACTGATACAAGTTACAAACTTTTGTCCCACACCTTCCCATTTCCCCCTTCCCCCAATGCCCGGCAAACATATTGTATTCCCCGTTTCTATGAAATCAGCATTTTTTTTTTTTAGATTTTACATTTAAATGAAACCATACAGTATTTATTCTTCTATGTCTGATTTAATTCACTTAGCATAATGCCCTCCAGGTTTATCGCTGGTGTCACAAAAGCAGGATTTCCTTCTTTTATGCATGAATAATATTCTCTGTGTATATATGTATGTATATGTGTATGTGTATATGTATATATCACATTTTCTTTATCCATTCATCCATCAAAGAACATTTACTTTGTTTCCTTATCTTGACTACTGTGAATAATAGTACAATGCACACGGGAGTGCAACCGTGTTTCCCCGAAAATAAGACCTAGCTGGACAATCAGCGTTAATACATCTTTTGGAGCAAAAATTAATATAAGACCCGGTCTTATTTTACTACACTATAAGAGTGGGTCTTATATGATATGATATGATATGATATGATATGATATGATGTAATATAATATAATATAATATAATATAATATAATATAATATAATACAGAGTCTTGTATTAATTTTTGCTCCAAAAGACACATTAGAGCTGATTGTCTGGCTACGACTTATTTTTGGTGAAACACGGAAATATCTCTGAGATACTGATTTTATTGCCTTCAGATATATACCCAGGAGTAAGGTTGCTGAAATTTATGATAGTTCTATTTTTAATTTTTTGAGAAACTACCATAATGTTGCTGTTTTCTACAATGGCTGCATCAATTTACATTCTCATCAACTATATATAAGGGTTCCATATTCTTCACATCCTTGCCAACATTTATTCTCATTGAATATATATTCATTGAAGTGATTTTAAATAAGTCATTAAAACCTGTCTTTCTTTGAAGTTGTAGATTTAGGAGAAATAAAGGAAATTCTGACAATAGCCCTTGAAATATGTTACAAAAATAGTTTTCCATATATGATCACTTTTAAAATGAAGTGTTTATGTTTGTAAACTTTAAAACAGGCTAGTATAGGAAATCTTTTTAATTCCAAAAAATTGTGGAAAATAAATTTGTTTGTTTTAGATTCCTTTCCTACTATATTAATGCATTTAATTAAAAATAATTTCAATATTTTTAGGCAACAAATTATAGCTGAGAAAATCAACCAGATTTCTCATCATTTTTACATTCTTTTATAGATTTTTTTCTATGCAATCAGCTATTAAATATGAAGAAGTTAACATTACTTAAATCAATCGCTTCTCGGCCTTTTGGCTAAGATCAAGTGTAAAAATGATCTTTTTTCATTATCTTTATCAATTTCATAAAGTTAAAATGAGAATTATTCATGATTCCACATAAAGTTTGAAGATAAGACATTATTGCTCTTGCTCTCTTAGACCTGGGAAAAGGTTGTTATGGTCAAAACTTTAAAGAAAGAGGACACAGTGACTCATAAGTAGATAAAAATAATGTCTCGTAGCTTATTCTAAGAGTTATTCTTAAAAATTTATTGAAATTGTATAATTACATTATATATATATATGTATATATACACTTTTCTTTTAATTAGTGATGTTATCAGCATTTACTATAACTTTTATTATGGAAATGACTGCAATACAATAGGTCAGATGATATTACCTTTCTGCAAGAAACAGTTACAGGATTTGAATATAACAGACTCTAAGATGATTCACCAGAATGGAAATTATGCAAAAAAAAAAAAAGGCATTCTCCCAAATAATACAGTGCCTTAAAGCAGCATTCTTAAGACCTTGCCAGTGTTTAGTTCTTTAGTGACCAGGGATTTAACAAGAAAAAGTAATATTTTGGATTTTAAACTGCTTTAGGTTGAATTTAACTGAGCTGTTAATGTTTTCTTTAAAATAACTGGGAGGAAACCTTTTCTCTTCAAATTCTAATTTTTTGTCTCTACTGTCAGATAGACTTTGCTATTGAGCCGGCTTGACATTTCACTTCTTCTTCTTTTTTTAATTTATGTAGTACTTCAATATCTTTTTATTTAATTAAAGTTTAATGGGGTGACAATGGTTAGTAAAGTTACATAAGTTTCAAGTGTATAATTCTGTATACATCATCTATATATTACATTGTGTGTTCACTGCCCAGAGTCAGTTCTCCTTCCATCACCATATATTTGACCCCATTTACCCTCATCTCCCATCCCCCACCCCCCTTACCCTCTGGTGACCACTAAACTATTGTCTCTGTCTATGAGTGTTTGTTTCTTCATTTGTTTGTCATGTTCCTTTGTTGTTTTCAGTTTTATATACCACATATCAGTGAAATCATGTGGTTCTCGACTTTTTCTCTGACTTACTAATATTTCACTTAACATAATAATCTCACTTTTCACTTCTAATTCCAGACAAAGATTGCAACAGTTTAGCTTGTGCAGAAAGGCACATGTTTTGTTTTGCTGTTGACATTTCACTTGGTCATTTTCTACTTGTTTGAAAAAAGTGACTTCTCGATTGTGCTTTATCTTTTCTCTCTGCCCATTTCTGCCACCCTCAGTCTTTATTCCCTGGAAGTGCTTTCCTCAAGAAGCATAGCTCTGCCCAGCAAGTTAACTCTAATCCGAGCAAGAAGCATATTAAATCTTCTCAATCCACCAAGTCTGGAATTATTCTTGGTATTATGGTCTGAGTATCTGATGCTGCAAGCTAAACTACACAAACCTTGCCCCAGAGGGAAACATTATCTTTATTATTCTGGCAAGGAAACAAATTTGCCCTTGCCCCCAGAGTGAGACAATCACTTCCTGAGTCCTCACTAAACTGAAAGGAGCTTGTCTTTACAGATGGACTTAATTCATACAATTGATTTTCTGCTTAGATTTTCCTGTGTGTAGGATTAATTTCTGCCCCACGCGTAGTTTCCTTAACTGGAGTCTTTATATTTTACCGACTTCTGCTTTCTCAAGTCTTTCCCTTGCTCCCAATCACCTCTGTCCCGTTTCTATTTGTGAATGGGCTGATGAAATAGACCCTAGACTGCAAGCACCTGAATTTGAATCAGATTTAAATATCAGTGTATGTAAACATGCACCAAGCATAACTTTATCACACCTCTTTGGGCCTTTGTCAGACTCGAATAGATCTCACAACCTACTTCATTTAGATTTTTCCTCAGATACTGTTTTTGGGGGGCAATTCTTCATGGCATTTCAATAATGGCGGTGACAGCTTTTGTCCCAGGTATCTTTTAAAGGATGTTTGTATACCACAGAGTCTTGAGAGCTAGAGACAGGGTCTTTATAAAAGTAGGAGGCAGATTTGTTTCTTTACCAGGATAGTAAAAATATTATCTCCCATTTGGACAAAGGATGACAATGTTAGCTAGCACTGTACTTTGTAATATTGAAGGATTTCCTAATTTCAGATTTCATAAAGTGTGACCAAGCCCACCGTGTGGCCAGCATATACCTGGACCTCTCCACATTGGCCCCGTGAGTCTTGGGGGTAAGCGGTGAACTGACTTAAACAAGAAACTCAAACTGCCTGAATGTTGCTATGAGTAATGAAGCCCTTTGTCAATGACCCAGGAGTCTCATGTCTTCTACTAGCGTGTATGAAATTGTGACTAAAATCTCAGCCCCCTTGCAGGTCTTGCAACTATTGTACGGTGTCTTTATAAAATGGAAATAATAAAGGCTGTAGAGTAACCTGTACCAGAATTTTAAAGCAGTCACTTACCTTCTTTGTGATCTCATACAAGTTAATAACCAGTGTCAGTCTCCTCATTCATAATGTGGGCTAAGGTGGTTGAGGATTAGAAAATGCATGTATATAAACTGGCTTTGCATATTTCCTGAGTCATAGCAACAAGGATTGCTAGGACATCTTGGTCCTCAAAGCCATGTTCTTTTCACTGTGCTACATGGATCTTATAGGAAATGCTACTTGATGTATTGATTAACCCTCTCTTCTTTCTCCTGTTTCACTAATTTCAGGCATAACTATTATAAGTAAACTTTCAGTGTCTCTGGTTATTTTCTCATTAGATATTTTTAGAGAAAAAGAGGTATTTATATTAATTTGGAACTATTAGTTGAATTGAGGATCTTGCCTCCTGAAAAATATAACATTTTTCATACATTACACATTTCCCCTCAAAATTTAAAGAGCTATGTTCCTTTAAGAATGTTATCTTTTCCTCTTTCTTGCATTATAGGAGACATCCAAATAGATTTTTCATTTAACTGCCACAGGCTGAAATTCTCGGAGTATTGTTTGGCTCCTGCTAAAATATTCCTACTCTGCAATCATCCACTTAGCCCCAAAACCCTCCTCAAATCTACTGAGAAAGCTGCCCAGATACACTGTGAGACTAACTGAGCCTCTTAAGACATAATGTTTATAGAGAAATCTGTTTTGCACATTCAGGAAGCCATGCGTTCTGTACAGTTGTATATTATTGATTAGTGTAATGCCATTTTAGAGACATGTGAAAAAATTTATTGCATTGCTCATTCTACATTAAGGCACACCATGTCTACAATTAAGATCAAATTGTAAAATGTTCATATCATCTATTTTATTTAACTTAGATTTCCTTTAGAGTCAGGTTCAGTTAGTATCCTCCCTGCCTCTTGAGTCCTCTCTCTTAACGAAAGTTATGCAGGCAATACTTGTCTTATTAAACGTTTCTTTATTCAAGGAATTTTTGAAATCTTATGTCCTTGCCTGGCTATGATTTGGGAAAGTAAGTATATTTCCTTATATTTGCCCCTGACTAAGTATGCAATTTTCATGACTTCTGTTACTATTCTACCATATTGTTAATATGTAAATAAATAAATACATTTGTCTATCAGTTTATATAATGATTCTACGTCAATAGTTTACATAGCACTTATCTCTGTTATATCACTACTCTGTTGTATTTAATTATTTCTAAGTGGCTAAAATACTGTTCATTCAATTTTATCTTTTCATTTATTATTTTACAAACTGCCTGTTCCAAAAGAAAATTAATGTTGTTTATAATTATGCCCTATAATTAAATATAAAGTAAATAATAAATGAGGAAAGAGCTACATAATTTGCCTATAAGATTTCAAGCAAACAAAGCAAACTGACCATGAGGATTCATATTCAGTTTAATGACAATGAGATAAAATATGTATACACACACACACACACACACACACACACACACACACACACACACATATATTTTATCTGACTTACTACTGACCATGAAAGAAATCCAGCCACTGGCACACCACTCAAGGCTCCATGACCTATTTCTAATCCTCCTTTCTGGCTTTCCTTTTTCTTCATGAAGCCTGTGTCCTGGCCAAACTGAACTTCTTGCTGTTGGATGACTAGGTATTCATTCTTTACCTCTGTGCTCATGCTGTTTGTTAGCTTTGCTTCCACCAGTAACTCTGCCTCTCCATCTCTAATTGTCAAATTATATCTAGGGACATGCTCCTTATTTTCTACCAACTTAATGAAATTGGCTTTATTTCTCCAAATTTCCCTTGAACACATCTTTTCTATAAACTCCCAAGTTACTTTTGGCTTTTTATGACACTAATTACCTTACAAGAAAAGATTATTCATATAAATGAACTTTTTTCTCACTTTAAACTCACAGTTCCTTAAGACCAATCTTTTTCTACTCACTTTGTGTCTTTCACGATGCCTGGCATAGATACAGCAGATGTTTCAGTTACCTATTGCTGCGTAACAAAGCACCCAAACCTTAGTGATTTAACACAACAACCATTTTCTTATTTCTCGGGGACTTAGGCAGTTTTTCTGCTCCATATCCTATTGACTGGGACTGAGAGTGCCAGAGGATTCAGTGGGCTGGGACAGACAAGGCAGCTCACTCAACACCTGGTCACGGGTCCTGGCTATTGGGTGGAAGCTCAGCTGAGCTGGTCTTTCAGAATAGGCTAGGCTCCTGACAGCATGGTGGCTGGGTTGCAAGAGGAAGCATGCCAGGAACAAGAATTCTCAGAGTTAGGAAGTACAAACTGCCAGTTCTCTTAAAGGCTAGGCCTGGCACATTTCTATCCCATTGTCCCAGCCCATTTCTATCACATTCTATTGATTAAGGTGGTCAGAGAATCAGTAAAATATATAGTACGTTAGAAGATGATAGATGTTATCAGTGAGGCGACCATGTCACAGTGTTCCCATTGACTATTTATCCCAGTGTAAATAGTAATAGCATCCCTTTTCACTACCCAAAGTGTCTTGGTTTGACAAAAATGTATTGGGCCATTGTAACTATGGTGAAAAATGAAGCAAGAGAGGCAAGGGAGTGTAGGGAATTGGGGGCTATGTATATAAATAAGATGATCAGTAAAAATATCTATCACTGAGAAAGTGACACATGAGAAAGATCTAAAAGAAATAGGGAAGCAAGGTGTATGGACATATTTATGAACTTAAGCACAGTGAATTTTTGAAATTTATATATGCAAATGATGAAAAAATTACTTTTCAGATAAAATTCACAGGCTTCTGCTTCTAAATTAGTATGCTCTGCACTAATTTGATTAATCCAAGATACCCAAGTCCCCCCTATATTTTATTTGTTTCTGGAAGTAGATTTTGCATGTCAAATAAAACTTGCTTTGGTGTTGGAACAGCTTCTGTGATGAATTCAATTTGGGCATATGCTTGCTTCAAAAAAAAAAAAAAAGATCAGAGAAGCTACTTCTAAATGCCACTTGTGGATTTTTGGAGCATATCACCTATGTTATTTTGGAGAAAGTTGTGAAATAATATAAATGTTATTCACCAGAGGGTGCTATAGCCATCTGAAATGAAATACAGCAGCATTGCCCAAACTTCAGCTGCTCTCAAGAGCTTAGACTTCGGCTTTGGGAAACATGATTTTTAAAATGTTCTCCTTTTCCTGTTTTTCTCTTCTTCTTTTCATTCTCTTCATATTACCTCCCACAACTCCACCAAGTGTATCACTTTAATGATGCTTTTTGTCAACTAATATTAAAATCAGTTGAGATCTTGAGCCATAACTACTGATAGCCACCACGGATCATGAACATGTGGGTAATTCACAAAATGATGCTGGTATACGTAAGCAAGGTAAATAAGCTGAAATACATTTCTTGCCTGAAAGTTACCTTCATGTTTTTATCATATAAAACACTAACATGGTTATACACAATGTCCTCTGAATGAATAAATATACGATTATATAAGTAATAAAACAGAATTATGAAAATGGTAATATGCCTTTTGTTCATGGGATTCAAGGTTTATATTCAAATGGGAGAATAAACAGATCTTGGCACCATAAGTTATGATAAAGTATGAAGCAATAAACTACTTTTCCCCATAAATCAGGATGACCTAGTTTTACTGCTTGTAAATATAAATAATAATAGTACCTATCTCAAGAAGTTGTGTGGATTATATAGGTAATTCATATGAAACCCTTACCACAGTGCCTGGAACATAGTAAACCCTTATTGCTGTGTTTGGGGACCTAGAGTTGAACTATCTGGGTTAAAATCCTGGCTATGCCAGTTGGTATCTGAGTAACGTTGGCTAGGTTATTTAATTGCTCTGTGCCTCGGTTTTCTCATATTTAAAATGGTGATAACCATAGCATTCATTTATCTCACAGATTTATTGAGATATTTAAATAAATCAGTGCACATAGAGCATTTATCACAGGGATTTTCTCAGTATACACTCTACTATTATTATCAAGTGGCTGCACAATTTGATCAACTACAGCATCTTCTAGCTTTCCAAGATTTTCCTCTGTTCCTTTAAAAAGCACCATGTTCTGTTTGATTTCTCTGATGTTCACTTTTCTTTCCTGGGGTCAACAGTGTCTGTTCTTTGCTGATCCACTTTTGAGCTCCCTTTCCAACCAAATGATATGCTGTTCGCAGCTTGATCTGCAGGCATGGACAGCTCATGTCCTCGGACAGCTTCTGAATGTTGCTTTTTATGTATATACTGAAATGTCATTTCATCGCTTTACTGCTATTTTTCCTAATTATTAAAGTAACCATTTCCATTAAAGAATGATTTGGAAAGTCCACAAACGGGCAACTGAGTAGAAAAAAAGGCAACCATTATATTAAGAGTTGTGCTTTGCTCTGCCACCAGCTTAATATGGGGCCTTGGATACATGAATTTTTGGGAGCCTGAGGCCTTTTCCAAGACTCTTGGCCACAGGAGGATCCAGCTAACTGCTGCGAGCAAATTCTCATTTGAAGTTCTTTGTATCTATTCAAGCATTGACCCAGAGGTGAAATTAGTATGTCTTTGAGCTTCTCCCAAGTACCCTTCTCTGACAAGGGCCCAGATTATAAGAGACTCTAAGTAAAGGTCTTAGCAGGCCAACCAGTTTACATGCAATTCTAAAATCGAATATTAGGACTTCTTATTCTTTAAAGTTCCTGGATGATTTCCTCATGTTATTTGGCCATCTCAGCTACCTTCTTTCCTCCTCTCTTATCTCAATCCCATTTTTCCCAGGAGAGGAAAAAAACAACAACAAAAAAACAAATTCCCCCACTTTCTCTGGCAGAATAACTCAACTCTCATCAAACATATTGATTATTTTATTTCACGTTGCTTTTCCTGATTGACTTTATCTTATGGGTATTTTTCCAAATAAAAACTTTAAGAACAAAATTTTTATGTCTACAAATTATTGTATTATATTGGAATTACATTATTTTCTTACTCAATAATGTTTGGACATTAAAATATTTCTTGGTTTTTCTTACTATGATAAGTTTGATCTGAAGTCAATGCTTCTTTGTAAATACACTTTTGCTCAATTTCAGATTATTTCAAGAATACTTAGTTTAGTGTTTACTCAATAAAAGCTTGATAAAAATAAAGCTTTTGTTGAAGAAAAATTCTTTAGTCATATAAATTAAAATCATCATAAACTTGGAAAATTTTTGGAGTATTGATTTTTTCCCCTTCCATTTCAAAATCAGTTCCCACCTCTGTAGTTTTTCCTGAAAATGCAGTTCAAGTTATAACTCACCTGTAGAAGTCTGCACTACTTGTGATCATAAACCAGCGGGTACTGTTAACATATACAAAACACTGTAATTACATTATTTTCCTCCCCCTTTCGTATATTATTATCCTTCCTCTTTTGGGATAAAGCACGTTTCAACCACAACCCTTTTGTAGTCACTTCTCAAGCATTCCCCATCCCTCAACTCTGTATCCAGGCAGAATAAAACCTTTCTCAATATCCTCTACCAACAGCTGTAGCAGCTGTTGTGCACTTACCAGACAGGGTACTTCTCTATCCTTTTGCACGGGAGCAGTAAGGAAGGGCATCTATACCCAGCATGAATAGTAGCTCATCATTGCTTGGCTGGGGCAGGCTGTGAGTGGAGGACATGCGATGGGCCTCCTACCTGCATTCCTGTTAATACTCAAGGGGACTGAGGACAGTGGCAGAATTCTACTTCAAGTGACTGGAAACTTACTTATACTAGCATGCAAGAGTTAGTAGGGTTGAACAATTATCTACTTTTTTTGAGGAATGATTTCTCCTGGCTACAGCTTGATTCCTAGAAGATGATTCTTTTCAACTGTGACATTGTAGGATAAAAATGGCACTGCAATGGCAAAAACTAAATTATACTAATAATTAAGGTATGATGCAAGTGATGTTATTTCTATCTCTTGGCAAATCACTTGCTTCACGTCCATTGTCCTTTCTTTCTGCTGTGTGCACTGCACGCAACTAAATAAATAAGAAGGCAATAGAAAATAATTGAAATTTCCAATTCAAATGTAGTGCCACAAAAGGGATGATGTGAATAAATGTTTTCTTGCATTCTTCTTTAGGAACACAGTGAGTGAAGAGTCATTCTTTATTGTATCTTTTTTGGTATAGGTGGTACATAGAATGTTAAAAAGAACCAGGGATTCAGGTCCCTCAAGATCTCCTACATTAAATTAAAAGTCTACAATGAAATGGCTATGTGAGAAGAACAACAGAATATTTCAGACCTTTCACAGGGTATGTGTAAATAGATGGTGTTAAATTTAGTAGGCAATACTGCTAACTTCTCAGTAACTCCCCTAACATTCTCTGTGTTAGCCTTTGCAATCTATCAGAATCAATGTGTTGCTAGAAGAACTTTGGTTCATTTAGTGTATACTGGCCACTTATTATACTGGCAATGGAGATTCTGGCTAGAAAGTTTATTAAATTTAGAGACTGATGATTGTTGAGAGCTGGAGTCTGAGTTTTATGAATGCCTTGTAGGTCTGAGCTTTAATGACTACCAAGGGAAGTGATTTTTAGGCCCCTGCTACTAGATGACACAAGCATCAAAAAGTGACTCCTAATTAAAATGAACTAAAACCATTTTGCTCTGTGTTCTGGGGATTGGTTCAGCTTGGGAATGAGAACACTTTTTGCTTGAATCAAATCCAATAATTTTGTTTGGATTTGGAAAAGCTCTCCATATTTCTCTTCCAATACTTAGTGGGCATGTTAGAAACATTATTAACATTATTAGGGGAGCCTTTCCCATTAGTTTGAATGTGTGCTAGTTTGGAAGCCAACATTTAGCTAACCACAGGTGCTTTCTTGTAAAGATCAGTGGTTTCCTCCCCATCTAGTAGTGGGTGGCATTGTTATCTGCTAAATCAGAATCGTATCTCCAACATTTGTCTGAGGCTTCCTAAAATCTACTGCATTTACAAGAATAAAAATAAGAATAATGAGTATCTAGAATAATGAGTATCTATTCTGTGATAGACAATGCTCAGTTTTTTACATGCATAATCTTACTTAATTTTCAAGACATTCTACACAGTAACTAATAATATTATTGTTATTTTCTTTTTAGAGGAAGAAACAAAGATTTAAAGAAGTTTAAAAATTTATCCCAAGTTACTTAATAAGAAGCAGAGTGAGGATTCCATATTGTCCTTCATTTCAAAGCCTGTGCTTTAGCTCTTCTGTTGTATTATAATACTTACGTTTACCTAAATTGGTTGTATGATGAACTATAGTACAATTTGAAAAATTGATATTCCTAAAAATTCCATTAGTTCCAGATTCAGTGTTAGCCTCCAAGTGAATTTTCAAAACCTCTAAAACAGGGGTGTCCAAAGTGCGGGTGCGGGCCAACTGCAGCCCGCGATCCATTGTTAATTGGCCGAGAGCAAATTCCAAAAATATATTTAGTTTACTTAAATAAACTAAACAGGTGAGGCAATATGTACTTTACCTCGAGTGAGTGGCCCGGCTGTTTGTGTATTTTACTGCATATGGCCCTTGGTGAAAAACGTTGAAAAAAGTTTGGACACCCCTGCTCTAAAACATTTGCCCAAGTGTCAGCCTCTCTTATTTCCACATGTTGTAGGGGCCCAAATCTGAGCTGAGGGACAGCAGAAGGCCAGTTTGTGTTCAAACTAAATAACACTGCTGCATTCACCTATGGCTGTAGACTTAAGAGAATTAGAGCATTGATATTTTTTGTTTTATAATGAGTGTAATTATATTTTCAATAACGTACAACTGACCAAAATATATTTCCTAGAGCTGATAGCATCATTTAAAAATAGTCCGTTTTTTAATTATAAAATAATATCTGTTGCTTTCATATATTTTTTTCCTTATTATACTTAGTGCTTTTATGGTCTCAGAAGGTTCATTACTATAGTGTCTTTTGAGGACAGACAAGGTAAGAAGGGTTTGGATTTTGCACTGATGTCATTTCACTAAGTCATTCTGAATATCCATCCTATAAATTTGAAAATATAAACTGGAAAGTGTATAGCGTAATGTGAAAATGTAGTGTGGAAGTACAAATAACTTTTTTTTTTGCATTTGTCTGTGATATACATAATTTACAAAGTAAGAGAATCTTAGTCCTGGTAGGCTTCTGAGAGTGCCATTTAATTTCACTTTTAAATATTTAACAAAAATGTAGGGAAAAGATGATCTAAACGAAATGATGCGTTCTTGTTGGAGTGCGTTATGGCATTACTTGTCTCTTGCTGTCAATGCCATTTTAACATTTAGATCCCTTCACTCCTTGGGTATAGATATTTTATTATTAATCTTAGCTAGCAAGCTATTAGAAATTTCAACTTAAGAGTCATTTCCTAGGATGTGAAACAGGAATATCTTTATTACCCTCTTTTTCTTCTACATTTTTGTTCTAACTATTTAGGGGTTGCCACGTACACTAATTTATAAGGAACTGACCTCGCCAAATGTTGTCCTTCTTATAGCAAAGTCAACAAAATCAAGATGGAGCATTGACCTCTGCCAGGCATTGAATTAGGTATAATATCCTTGTTGTCTCCTGTCTCTAAACTTTGTATCACTGTCTCCTGTCTCTAAACCTTCTATCACTTTTCTATAGTTTCAATCTCACCTCAGATTTATGTGTTGAAACAGAGAGAAATTAAGAGTCCTGAATTCTTTGTTTTCTCTGAATCTAGTACTGGATATGTGTGTACCTGTCCCACGCTCAGTTTCCAAACCTTGAGCTTTGTTCCCACGAGTTCTTTGTTATCTATGGGTGTTGCCCATTGCTGGAGTCTCGCCCACTGTCAGCCTCATACGTAACACACATCACCAGACTTGTGTGGGTCCTAGAGAAAGCATCTTATGTTCCTCCTCTCCTTCCTGCTCTGAACTTACCTCTTGGTTATTGGATGTACTTTCTTGGCTCTTACTCTGCAAAAAATGTCCATATTTGGAACTGGGTCTTTAGCCAGTAACATGGAATACCTGAACTCCCAAGTTTAGTTGTCCAAAGTCTAAATTATGTCTCCTAAACTCTTGCTGCTTTTCTATACATTTATAAAGATTTCTAGTTTAAAAACTTCTGTACAAAACAGCGTAATTTATCCTACTGTTTCATTTTAAATGTTTTTGGTGGGCTTCATTTTTTTAGTTAATTTTGTGCCATTTTTTTGTGAAAGTTAAATAAAATACTGACTGTAAGCTATGGATTTATGTGTAATCATGATAAAATTCTTTGGTTTTGGTTATAATTATTTTAAAGTACTCTCCCTTAACATGAGACAAAATGAGGATTCTGTATTTCTAATTATGACTTCTGGAGAATTCTGTGCAAGAACCTAGGAATTATTTTGAATCTTAGCCTTTCTGCTTTCTAATCATCTTTCTCTTAATCATACTGTTGCTTCTATGTTATTTTCCTATCGCTTTGAATTTCCTGGAAAAACAAAAATCACTTCTGTGAAAGGGTAACTGTTTAGGAGTAAAGGAAAGTTTGCTCAAAGGATTCAATTTGGGTGGCGTTGATTGCTTATATCTTAGTGATTCAGAGGAAATGACCTCTGCTTTACTGGAAATGCTGATGGCAAGGCAACTGTTCAAGGGTGACAGATTATCTTACAGCAATGGAGACATAAAAGTTAATGAAAAAAATTTAAAATGGCACATTAAGTATGTAGGAGATGAAAAGTTTTTCTCTACCCTCTTTGGGTTTCTGGCTATGCCTAAGAATTAAACTGACATAAAAGAGATTAACAGGGGAAAAGCATGCACATTTTATTGAATTTTTAAACGTATACAGGAGCCTTCATAAGAAAATGGAAGTCTGAAGAAGTAAACAGAGCAGGGAGCTTTTATACCTTTTAGACAAAGAAACAAATACATTTGTAAAGAATAGACAAGACAAAGTGGTTTGGGCTAAGGGTAGTAAGGGTTAGCTTAATGAAGATTGTTTATACAGCCTTCATAACCTTTAATTTTCTGTCTCTGCTGATAAAGATGTCTTCTACACTCCTGGTGCAGGGAGGGCACCTTTCACCTGGGAGATTTATTTCCTGCTTTCAGGAGGACAAAGGAGGGACAGAGTGTTCTTAAATACCTTTAATTCACAATAATCGGTATGCCAAAGTGATATATTTTGGGGTGACATATTCTGAACCTTTTCAAGTATATTCTGTGCTCCGAAAAATCTAGTATTACATTAGGTGGAAAGGGGCTCTCTTTCAGAATAAAGATGAATGTGTTCCACACCCTGACCTCTGATCCACAAGTATGGCAATAGTCAGTCCTTATCCTTTGTTAGATTGTATTGAAATGATATACCTAAAAGTGGTCATGCCAATTAGCACATGCTGTAGGACAGAGATTTGCCTGCTGCATGAGGACAATGAAGCATACGTGCTGAGCTCTGTGGACTCTCAATCTCTTAGGCAGCGGGACCCAGTTCAGTGATACAAGTGTGCTGAATAACTGCTACTGTACAACTGAACGTCCTGCTCTGCACTTCCTGCATCATTTGTCATCACTCAAAGCAAGTCATGAGGCCAAGCATGATTCCATAAGGCAGGAAAATAATATACTCCGTTCAATGGCAAGCACTACAAGTCACATGGCCTCCCTTCGTTTCAGAGAGAGAAGTCAGTTCTTGACAACTAATATTTCACGACTGGATATTTCATAGAGTTTACTTCCACTGTCTTTGAAAGGTTATTATACAATACAAAAGAAAGAATACATCTATGTATTTAATGTGCTCTTTCCATTATAAAACATATATATATAGATAATATATATATACATATATATAAATATATATATATGCCTATATATATACACACACAGACAACATATATTAGTTTTACGTGTTCCTAAACTTCATAAAAATGGTTTAATATTTAATCACCAAATGTACTTCTCTGTGGCTTAATGCCATATTTGGCTCAATATTATGTTATGAAGAATGTAATTTTGGTTTGTTCTGGGTTCTTTGTAATGGCTACATGAATAGGTATATCAATTTCTCCTCCAATACAATCCTGTTTTAACTACTAATATATTATAATGATTCTTAATTTTTCTAGGACAAGTCCCCCTACCTTATTCTTCATAAGTATCTTTGTTAATCCTTAGGCTTTGCTTGTCCATATAAATTTTATAATCAGCTTATATATTTCTATGAAAAACTTTCTTGGGGTTCTGAAAGGAATTGTATTGAATCCATGAATCTCTTTTTGGAAACTTGACTTTTTTTTTTTTTTTTTGAGTATTGACACTTCCTCTTCATTAGCAAGTGATTAATAAATAAATAAATAGGGAACTTTTTGTTTATCTTCATTAATTTTTGACAGTGCTCTACATAGAGTTATTATATAGATTCTTAGATATATTCTGAGGTACTTTATATTTTGTATGTGTATATATATGTGTGTGTGTATGTTAGATAAAAAATATGTAGTGTATGTTTTATATTAGGTATAAATATATAAATATAGATTTATATCTATAATATATAAAAATATATTTTTATGTTACATATAAGCTATTTAAATTATGTCCCCCATTATGTAATGTAATTAATATTTATATATTGATTTTATATCTGACCAATTTGCCAAGTGTTTATATTATTTCAAATAATTTTCTGACAGATTGTCAGGTTTTCTTTGCAGATAAAAGAATCAAATCATGTTTGAATAATGAAAATCGTCTGTCTTACTCTTCAATCTTTATATATCCTATCTTTCATCTTTTCTTAATAATCTTGCTAGGACCTCAAGTCTAATGTTTAGTGTTTTGTTCTTGATTTTGATCAAGGTTATGTTACTAATTACCATTAAAATATTTTTTTGGGTTCTTTAAAAAAACACTTTACATATCATAAAAGTCACACGTTATAAGTGTACAATTCCGTGATTTTTAGATTTTAAAGTCTGCAAACATCTTCACAATCTAGTTTTAGAATGTTTCTAATAACCCAAACAGTTCCCTTGTTTACATCTGCAGTCAGTCGCCACTCCCCCTTTCAGTAGTATGTGATCATTGATCTGCTTTTTGTTTTCATAAATTGTCTTTTCTGAGCATTTTACATAAATGGAATTACACAGTATGTAGTTATTTTGTATCTGGCTTTTTTCACTTAATGTTTTTGAGGTTTATATATGTGGTAGCATGTTTTGTTGCTGAATAGCATTTTATTGTGTGAGTATACCACCTTTGGTTTATCTATTCTCCAGTTTATGAATAATTAGATTATTTCTCAGTTTTTGCTATAATAAATAATGTTTTTAAGGATATTTATGTATGTGTCTTTTTTGTTTAAATTTTATTTATTTAAGTGTGTCTTTCCAGGACCCATCAGCTCCAAGTCAAATAGTGGTTTCAATCTAGTTGTGTAGGGTGCAGCTCACAGTGGCCCATGTGTGGATAGAACTGGCAACCTTGTTGTTAAGAGTACTGTACTCTAACCAACTGAGCTAACTGGCTTCCCCTGTGTATACGTCTTTTTATACGCATAGTTTTTCATTTCTGTTGGGTAGATTCCTAGAAGTGGAGTTCTAGGTTGTGTTAGTTTATGTTTAACATTTTAAGAAACTGCCAATATATTTTCCAAAATGGTTATACCATTTTACATTCACAAGCAATTATAAGGTTTTCAGTTTCTCCATATACTTACCAATATTTAAGTAGATTTGATGTTATAAAAATTAAAAATTTTTGAGCTTCAAAGGACACTAATCCTTATAATGATAAAAAGATAAATAACCCAATTAAAAATGAGCAAAGGGTTTGAATAGATATTTCACCAAAGGAAATATACAAATGGCCAACAAGCACATGGAAAGATGGTCAGCATCATTAGCCATTAGGGAAATGCAAATCAAAATGAGATACTTTTTCAGATCCACTAGGATAACTACAATCAAAAAAGACATGTAGTAACAAGTGTTGGTGGGAATTTGGGAAAATTAGAATCCTCATCCTTTGCTAGTTGCAATGTATAATGATGTAGCCACTTTGAAAAACAGTTTGGCAGTTCCTCAAAAATTTAAGTATAGAGTCACCTTAACACCCAGCAATTCAACTCCTAAGTATATAATGAAAAGAAAAGAAAACTTATATCTACACAAAAACATGCACACAAATATTGATCTAATTACTCATAACAACCCCAAATGGAAATGATCCAAATGACCATCAAAAGAATGGATAAAATGTGGCATATTCACACAATGGCATATTTTCAGCAATAAAAAGGAATGAAGTACTGATACATGCTACAGCATGGATGAATCCTGAAAATATGCAAAGTGAGAGATGCCAGTCACAAAGGCTACATAGCGTATCATTTCGTTTATATGAAATGCTCAGAAAAGGTAAATCTATAGAGATCGATGGTAAATTAGTGGTTGTTGTGGCTGGAAGAGTTGGGGAATAGGTAGTGATTTTTAATAAGCTGGGGTTTCTTCTAGGGCTGTTTAATATGTTCTAAAATTAGATAATGCTGATGATTGTATAACTCTGTGACTATACAAAAAATCAGGAAAAAACACTTTAAAAGGATAAATTGAGTGCTATGTGAATTATGTCTCAATAAAGCTGTTGTAAAAATTCATTATTATAAATCTAAGGATTTATTTCTGGACTGGCAATTCTGATCCATCGATATGCCTGTCCTTGTGCCAACCATATTTCTGCAAGTATTGTGCCTTTATCGTTAGTTTTATGTTCGTAGTAAGTTTGGAAGCAAATAGTCTTCCAACTTTGTTCTTCTTTTCCAGAATTGTTTTGAATATTCTATATCATTTGCATTTACATACAAGTTCTGGGATCAGATGTCAATCTCTACCAGAAAGCCAACTATAATCGATAGTGGGTTCATTGAAGTTATAGATCAGTTAGCAATTACCTTGTTGACAATATTGAGTCTTTCACTGCTTGAACATGGAATATCCCTCCATTTATTTATATCTTTAATTTACCTCAGCAATGTTATATATTTTTCATCGTACAAGTCATACACTTTTTTTGGTTAAATTTATTTCTGAGTATTTTATTCTATTTGATGATATTGTGAATGGTAATGCTTCCTTAATTCATTTTCAGATTTTTTTTATTGCTAGTGTACTGAAATAAAATTGACTTTTATTTATTGATCTTACAACCTGTAATGTTCTTTAATTTACTTAGTAGATTTTGTGTGTGTGGACTTTTGAGATTTTCTACATACAAGATGATGTCATCTGTGAATTAGACAGTTTTATACTTTTCTTTACCAGTCTAGTTGCCTTTAATTTATCATCACTATTATCATCATGATCGTCTAGGTTTAGAACCTGCAGGGCAAAGTTGAATAAAGTCATCAAGATAAGATATTATTGCCCTGCCCCCAATCTTAGGAGGAAAACATTCAGTCTTTCACCATTAAGGATAAAATTAGCTATACAATTTTTGTATATGCCCTTTATCAGCTGGGGAAGTTTTTCTTCTATACCCAATTTGTTGGGGGTTAGATTTTTCAAATATTTTTTTTTTTTATTGAGATCATGTGGTTTTTGTTTCTTATTTTAATAGATTTGGGATATTAAAGCATCAGTACACTAGTAGGATAAATCCTTTTCAGTTGTGGTGTCTGTGTTTAATATTGCTGCATATGTTTTGCCAACATTTCATTATGGAGTATTGCATCTTTCTTTGTGAGTGGTATTGGTCTGTAATTTTCTCTCTTTGTGGTATCTTTGTCCTCAACTTTAGTTTCATAATAACTAATGTAAAGGTACCAATGACTATTGGTGGGTCTTCTCTTGGCCTGTGTTTTCTGAGAAAAAATATTGGTATTATTTATTCTTCAAATATTTGATAAGATTTACCTGTGAAGTGGTCAGGAGGTTAAGCAGCAGTGCAGTGGCTAATAGGGCTATAAATCTTAGTGTTACTGCTGTTAGGTTGACTTTTCACACATATTTCCATAGATTAGTCACATAAGATGACAAGTCCAAATGAATTCAAGTTATTACTTACACAGACAGCAAAAATATGGTCAGCACAGTCTCAGCTCCCCACATCCATAGTCCCACAGATGACACTGAACCCGAGTCCAGATGGCACACAACACAAGCAGTGGGTCACTGTCATGGAGAAGTGACCTCTAAACTATAGCCAATTAGTTTTATAAACTTCGGTAGAAATCTTCAGCTGTATCCTAAGGAAGGGATGCTAGGACCAGTTGGAAAATTTCTTTACTCAACTGAAACCAGGGAGATGGATAAAAATTGCCTCGTGGCATTCTTCCACAAGATAGGAATGAGAAATTGCATTACAGCAACTCCCCAACAGACTTATCTCTTCTTGCTCCAGGAAGAATCACAACATATTCCACCAAAACTTAGACCGTAGTCAAGCCTTGCCTATGAGACTTCCTACATGGCCTATGTGAAGATGTGCGAGGTCACCAGGCTGTGCTGGGAGAGCCTTTCTCTTGCAAAATCCATCTGGGCCTGGGCTTTTTGTTTGCAGAAATACTTTTATAAGTCTATTCAGATTTCCTATTTCTTCTTCAGTTAGAAAACATTTTTTTGTGTGTGAATTTTGGTAGTTTATGTCTTTCTAGGAATTTGTCCATTTCATCTAAGCTATCCAATGTGTTGATGTAGCATTAGCTTACAATCTTCTGCACTTCTGGAAGGTTAGTAGTAATGCCCACCTTTCATTTTGATACTGGTCATTAATATTTTCTCTCTTATTTTTTTCCTACTTCAGTGTAGCAAGAAGTTTGTTAATTTTGTTGATTTTTTCAAAGAATCAACTTTTTTTCATTGAATATTTTCCCATTTCTTAGTTTTGTGTTTCAGTGATTTTTTCCCCCCTCTAATCGTTATTCTTTTATACTTACTTCTTACTTCTTTGGGTTTATTTTGTTGCTTTTGGGTTTATTTTGCTTTTTTCTTTGTAGTTTGAAGCTTACATTATTGATTTGAAATCTTTTTTCTTACCGAGTAAAAAACATTTAATGCTCTAATCACTATTTTAGCTGCATTCCATACATTTTGATATGTTGTATTTTTATTTTCATTGAATATTGATTATTTTCTCCAATGAGTGGGGTTTGATATTGGTATTTATTTTCAGGGCCAGGCTAAAGGCATCTGAAAATACATTTTTCTCATAGGGTTTGGAGTAATTGGATCAAATATTTGGGAGTGGCAAGGTTTTTCATACTTCCAATTTGATTTTTACTCTTTATCCTGTGTTCAGCCAGAGCTCACAGACTGGAATGTTTCTAAGTGCCAAGAACAGAATAGTACAGGGTTTCTGCATGACTTTGGAAAAGATAAACTAGTTGACAAAAAATTTTTCTCATTTCAGCAATCGGATGGGATTCATGGGCACTTCAGTGAACCTGTTCTGAGAAGCCACTTTACTTTTCCATTTTCTCTTCCTGCTCCCACATCTAATGAGCACATAGTGTTTCTAAGGCAACACATAACCATGTGGGATGGTATCACAATTAATTGTGAGTTCTAAAGACCCTGCTTTTGCTAGTGAGATGATATCATAAAGGAGAATGATGCATATGCATTAAATGAAATGTAATCATGTTTGTTTTTGTCAATTTTTCTTTTAATTTTTTGCATAAGTAGACTTGGGAATGATGTTATAATACATAATACTTTAATCACAATGTAGGCCTCTGAGTGTTTGGGATCTGGCATACTACTACTTTTGCCTCAGTGAAGGAGAGCTTAGGTAATAAAGCTACTTTGCTGGGACTAAGCAGGGAAAGAGAGAAATCAGGAAAGAGAAAATTTTGAACATTAAAAAAAATGTAATTGCACTATGAAAATAAGAGAGGATAGATTTTAATTTATTGAAGATTGGCTTTCAGTTGATATTGGGGAGATTCATGGCAGAAAACTATAGGTGTTTTATATTACTGATGTTGTCAGTGCGATAAGGTGATGAATTAGGTCACAGTGTGGTCCTACAGTAAGATTAAAATGAAAAAATTAAAAATGAAAAGAACCACAGTATTTGTCGAACTCTCAGTATGCCTCAGGACACTTCTAAGTAGTGCTTTCATCTAGTCTCTTTGCTGACCTCCCTCAATGCATGTGGTTTGTACTTCTGTATCAGCCCTTTTCACACTGAAACTCGTATTTTAGTTATTTCTATGTGTAGCACTCTCCACCTCCATGTTAAATCTGCAAGGGTAAGGGCTGTATTGTATTTATCTTTAGTCTCTCACAGTATCTAGGACAATGGTTTGTACATAACAAGTACTTAGGACATTCCTGTTAAATTGAATTGAAATGAACAAGAGACTGTAAGTTTTAGTGACACATTTCATAAAGATATAAACAGCAAATTATTAAAATGATATAGCAGAATTTCCAAGCAGTGTATAGAGGTTTAAAATATGCAATACTGAAACAAATGAACAAACGGTGCCTGAAAATGTATTCCAGAAACAAGGATAGCTTTAAAAAGATGACATTCTTCTAGGTGTAAAATATTGTTTCAGCTAATGCTATTTGTACTGTCACCATAGTGTATGATGCACATTGAACTTGTATACCCAAATCCCTTGCTTTGTAAAATAAGTCATATTGTTTTAGAAATTAAAGCTTCCTAAAAGATTAGTTGAACTCCTAGTGTTTTTGATAAGAAATTTCTACCTCTTAACCGAGGGAACTTATAATTGTAGTTATTTTACCCCATGGATTTTATCATGGGGCTTTCTATCAGTTTCCTAGTTAGGAGCCTTGTAAATATAGTAGAATTAAGTACGTTAATTTTTTTACTGTGAAATAATTCAGATTTTTTTACCTACTTTTTTTTTTATACAGAAATTGGATTTATAAGAATTTAAAGGAAGTACTGTGTTTTCTTCATATTTTTTGGCAGAGTTTGAGAAGGATAGGCAATACTTTCTAATTCATTTTATGAAGCCAACATTACCCTGATATCAAAACCTGGCATGGACAACACACAAAAAAGAAAATTACAGCCAACATCTCTGATGAACATAGATGCAAACATCCTAAACAAAATACTAGAAATTGTATACAACAATTTTAAAAAGATCATACATCACGATCAAGTGGGGTTCATTCCAGAGGGGCAAGGATGGTTCTATACATGCAAATCAATAAATATGATAGACCAAATTAACAAAACAAAGGATAAAAATCATATGATCATTTACATAGATGCAGAAAAAGCATTTGACAAGATACAACATTTACTTATGATTAAAACATTCAATAAAATGGGTATAGAAGTAAAGTGCCTCAATATAATAAAAGCCAAATATGACAAACCCTCAGTTAATATCATACTCAATGGGGAAAAACTGAAAGCTTTTCCTCTAAGATCAGAAACAAGACATGGATATCCACTCTCACCACTGTTATTCAACATATTACTGGAAGGCCTAGCCACAGCAATCAGATAAAAGGAAGAAATAAAAGGCATTCACACTGACAATGAAGAAGTAAAACTGTCACTTTTTCCAGATGACATGATTTAAAAAAAATGTATTTATTGGGTGGCATTGTTTAATTAGTTTATATATGATTCAAGTGCACAGTTCCTTCCATCACCATTCTTTATATAGCAAACCCTAAGGACTTCACTGAAAAGCTATTAGAAACAATAAAAAAAAGTTGCAGTAAAAAAAAAAAAATGTACAAAAATCCTTATGTTTCTATAGTCTAACTGAAATTTCAGAAAAAGAAATTTAAAAAATTCCATTTGCAATCACAACAAAAACAATAAAATACATAGGAATAAACTTAACAAAGGATGTGAAGGACCTATACACTGAAAGCTACAAGACATTTTTAAAAGAAATTGAAGAAGACACAAAGAAATGTAAAGGTATCTGTGTTCATGGATTGGAAGAATCAACGTAGTTAAAATGGCCATATTACTCAATGCAACACAAAAATTTGATGCAATCCCCATAAGAATTTAAAGATAAACTTTGTTCAACTATTTTATATAAAGATGACCTAATTTGGCATCCCCCTCCCCCCTTTTTTAAGAAAACAAGACTTAAGGGTTGTGTGGTTATAGAAAGAGCAAAGGCCTTAGGGAAGATGTGAGTTTGAACTAAAGTTAAATGGTTTGTGGCAAATCATATGCCTCTTCAGCTCCAGGATTTCAGTTTTCTCAACTGTAAAACAAGAGGGCTTGAGCTAGAGACTCTTCTAGTTTAATTTCTTATATTTCTAAGTAGGTGTTTGAACTCGTAATATACTTCTGCACAGGAGAACCCTGTGAGGAAGACATATATTTAGGTTGAAATATAAATGTATTAGTCTAGCAATGATGTAAAAAATGGAATATCCTATAGATTTTAAATTGTGAGCTTTTTCTTAAATCACTAATTTTCTTGTCCCACACTTAATATCCTCAACATTAGAAAATAATGAACAATCATCCATAAGCTTAGAAGCAGACATGATTTTTGTAACTTTCTCCTTTTCAGTAATAAAACACAAGATTGTACTTAGTATCTTCAGGGTATTCTATGGGAAATAATTAAATACTCTGTGAAGAGCACTTTATAGGTGAAAAGCACTATGTAAATGCAAAATTTTATTATTATTCTTTGACAGTCATCAATGCTTTTCTGAAGTGCTTTTCTGGAGTCAAAACATATTTATCGCACTACTGTTGTCCAGTTCCCTCTCCGGAAACCCATTATTTTTAGCTGGCTAACAGCTTTTTATTCTTTAGGATACAATTATTTAGTTCTAAAAAAGACACAGCCAAGGAAATTGAAATAGCTAAACATTTCCGAGGGTGTGACTTGTCACTTACTTGGCTCTTAATTCTTCCCAGCTTTTAGGAAAAATGATTCCATTGTTGGTATAATAATGGAATCATGCAAATTTTAACCAAAATATAAAACAACAAAGAAAACACAATATCACACCGAATTTTATAATGTTGAAATAACCATCATTAGCTTTAGGTAAATATTATTTCAAACGATTCTCTACACTTCTATACTAATAAAAAGATATATACTTACCAACACACATACACAAAGTAATAACTTTTATAAAATGATCATAACATACAATAATTTTAATGTAGCAGTATTAGCTAATGTTTTAACACAAAGAAAAACTAAATAAATGGATTGTTGTAGATTGGATAAATATTCTTTATCACAAGAGTTCATAAAAATCCCACTAAAGTTAAAAAAAAGATTATAAAAACATCAATATGGGGCCAAAATTCTAAGTTTAAGTTTTATGTCTTAATAGTATTACGTGACTTCTTACTTAAGTGAAAATAAGAAAGTGAGTCCTTTTATTGCCCTCCACCTCCTTACTTGACTTCCAGTGTTTTCATTATTTATGTTATTCCTTTTACTTTGGCAAATATTCTAAAGCATTCTTTTTCTATAACATAAATCTCGCTGATGTTTAATTTTCTTTTTCCCCCATGTAGGTGGATTCAATACTCATTAGACACCAGGATCCTCTTTAACAACGAATGCTTCCGTTGAGATCTATCTTTTGATTTATCTTTTGTTTGGTTGGACTTTTTACTTTCTGGAGAGGCTCATAGGTGTTATATTCCAGGGCTTCTTAAATGTTTTAATCTGCTATGTTAGCTCTTTTCATTACTTTAGGAAATGTTTATATTATTTCTTCGGGCATATTTTCTGTGCCATTTGTTGTGTGTGCCACACCACACATACTGATTTCCTTGACCTGGATCATCTTTCCCTTCCATGCTTCTCATGTTCTCTCTACTTGGTTAAACTCTTAGTCCACGTCCTTTACATGCACTTGATAATGATAATCTCCTCCCTTTTTGTGTATCTGTGGTTTGATGTTTATAATTTATTTATTGATTTGCAAATGGTGTTTGGGCTTTCTGTTTCTCTGATCTGGAGTTTCTCCTTTTATTTCATTTGGTTGTTTACCTTAGCTTTGTGCTCTTATATTATTGAATTTATGTTCTTATTAAGTTCTTTTATAGCATGATGTATTTATAGGGAATCATCTTTTCATTGGGTTTATTTGATTGTTTCTTCTCAAAATCAGTCCTTCATCTGGCTTTTGCATGCCATGATTTCCCTTGACTTTTTTTTTTAATTAATTTTTCTTTTGGTGTAGTGTGTGTGTGTGTGTGTGTGTGTATTTTTCATTTAGTTTATGATAAATAGGAGCAGCTCTGAACAGACCTACTATTGGAACTGATTCAGAGAGTGGGTGGTTACAATTTGCCTTTAACTACCGTATCTGAGAACTATTCCTCCCTGTGATTTGAGTTTTACAGCTGTGTTATTGGAGTTCTAGCCATTTTTACAGAGCCTGCTGGTGAGATGTGCCAGGAAAGAGATGATCTTGTTAAGGCCTGAATGCAGCCTACATTGGATGACCTGACCTCTGCTTTCTGTTCTTTGATTTTTTTTTTTTTTTTCTGTATCTGGTTGGAATTGTGCTCTCAGTCCTGTGGCAGTATTATCTGGGGTTTCAGATCATTTTTGCAATTCAGAGTGAAACCCTGTAAAATGGAGATCTCTGAAGTTTCTTCTGCATTTGCTGAAATCCCAAGGCCTATTCTGTAATAACTGAGCCACCTATTCTTGAGGGTTTTAATACCACTTTTTCTGGTTTCTTGCCTCTACAGATTATGTGGTATTGGTGAGATTAATTTTCCTTTTTCTCTCAGTACAGCTTCTGAGGCCCTGGTTAGGAGTCCTGCTCTGCTAGTCAGAATCCTGTTTCTTTCCTTGGTCATCACTTTTCAAAGTTCATGAAACGAAGTTGTATTTCTTCCTTTGTATGGTTGCTACCAGTGAATTTCAAAGCTTTTTCCTCCACCCCATTTTTGTGCATTTCATCAACTTCTGGCAGACGTCTGCAATCTGACTTCATCTTCCATCTATACCTCAGAGTCTCCATTTTTTAAAAATATTTCAATCATCGATTAATTTCTGAATAATTTGAGCAAATCAATTACATTTTTGCCTATTTCTAGACACAAAAGTTGGCTGTAGACCTTTACCCAAACCTCCAAGGAATTGGCTAATTTTACCTTTACCTTCCCTAATAGAGCTTTTGTTCTCTGGGTCTGCTGTTTCTTTCTTTTTGGATTCTGAAGACTAGTCTTCTAATTTGGAAACAATGACATCAACTATCACAGATGTATGCACATTGCCTTTTCATGATCACCTATCTGATTATCTGATTAACTTGGTTAATACATTAAACAATTTCAATAGTCTAGGACTTTATGGGGCCAAATCCTTAAATATTTATATATCTGTTGCAAAAGAAAGTTGTTTCTATGGTTGGCATGGATGTCACTTTATTGAATTCAGAATTAAAATTGAGATGTGATTTGGAAGTATGTAATGAAACTATCATAACCTGCATGCAGTGAGTGGAAAGAGTAAGCTTAGGACCAAGACCAGGATTTAATTGTCAGAGTAGTTGAACTCCAATAGGGTTAAAATTCCAAATATCAACATTGCTATCAATATTGAAGTGCTAGTTGGAAGTAATGGGATATTGATGTATAGGAGATCTGAGTCGATGTTGTTATAAATCTGGAAAGGCATGATTCCCTAACCTCTGGTCCTGTATAAGTGGCCTCCCTATTAGAAGCTAGAACTCTCTCCTTGCTTGAAAATGAAGCAGAATCCCCTCTCCCCTGCAAGATAACATGTGTCTGCCTTAGGATCTGCTCTTTCCTCCCCTTCTAACTGCTACACCAATAACTAGAGTTAAGTTACAACATGAAACAGTCAAGGATATGCAGGACCTGATAGCAGAGGGAGGGACTACATCCCCAAAGAATTAAAGGACCTAACCAATGTACACTAGCAAAGATGGGTGATTACACATGGGACTAGATTGTGCTTGGTCAAGGTGGCTGGAAAGTCAAGTAGAATAAGAGAGAGTTTATCAATTTGGGAATACCCTCTGAGGATCCAGAATTGAACACTCTGGCAAATATCACTCTACTAGGATGGCTTCTCGACACGTGGGAGAGGCAATGGCCAACATCAGGAGAGAGGAAACTTTTGCTGCTAGGGAGAGACAGTAAATATTTTAGGATTTGCTGTCCAGATGGTCTTTGTTGCAACTATTCAACTCTGTTGTTGTAGTGGAAAAGCAGCCAGAAAACAGTACATAAATGAACAAGAGTGGCTATGTGTGTGTTCCAATAAAACTTGATTTATAAACACAGGTAACAGGTTCGATTTGGTCGACTGTTTGTTCACCTGCAGTGTATGTTAAGTGAGGTTGAAATGCCAGAAGTTCCATGGCAGACTATGGAAATGGCATTGTAAAAAATTCAGAGAAGGGCTCCTAACAGAGTAAATATATTATGGAAGCCTAAAAGACCCGTCAGAGGAATATGTTCCATGGGAAATCCCAGAGGACACACTATTTACCAAGGCCATTGGGTGCTGGCGAGAGGGTTACCTGCATCACTTAGTAATTCGGTAGTGGCCTGATGCTACAGGCCAGGGTCGATGATAGGAATGTCGCTGCAGGACTGACAGCGACAGTCCGTGGATGAGAAGCATACTGAAGCAATGAAGCCCAATTGTAGCCTTTATGAATCAAGAGTCAGGTATATATATTTATCATAACGAGTGGCAAGGTTGGAGAGGCAGCCTGAGGGCCTGAGCTACAGAGCATTATGGAGATGATTAACAGAACATGGTATCTCTAGCAGTAAAATACATAGATAACCAATGATTAGCTCCTTGATCTGTACGAGGAATTCAGGGGTCGGTCATCAGAAGGCTGAGAGCAGTTGCCTCAGTTAAAAATCATGATCCCTGACCTTCGAGCAGTTTCACACCTGGATTCCACTGACTGAAAGAGAGACCAAATCCCCTAGAGGAAGGACCCTGGAACACCCATGGCAATGTACATGTAATGTGTCCCCAATTCTTTCCCCAAAGGGACATCTGGACATTTATTCAGGCAACTATAAAATTTGGAAAGGGGAAGGTCAAACATTTTGGGAACGGTTAGATATACAGGGTGCAGGTTGCCACCATGTCTAGTCTAACATGCCACCCTGTTAGACTGGGGACATATGGAATCCAGGAAATAAAATGCAGCAGACTCAGGCCTGGCTCCACAGATCTACTCAGTAGTCATTACCCCAGTTTCTGATTGTGTAATTGGAATAGACGCGCTTGATATTTGGGGCATTCCCCATCCTGACTCCTTGGACTTTGGCATCAGAACTACTACGGTAGGAAAGGTCAAGTAAATCATCTAACTATGCCTGCCATCCCCTGACCAAAGAGTAGATAAATCACAATATTTCATCTGAGGAAGAATGGCAGTGATTAGTGTCACCCTTAAAGGAATAAAAAAAATCCAATATAGTGGTTTTCATTATATTCCTATCTACTTTATCAGTCTGGCCCCTGCAAAAGCCTGGTGGACCCTGGAGGATGTTATATTACCACAGACTCAACCAAGTAGTAGCCCCAATTTTAGCTTCTGTGCCAGATGTGATATCGTTATTAGATTAACACATCTTTGGATATACATTTGTGGTTATTAATCTGGGAAATGCATTTTTTCCAGCTTGCCCAGAAGAGAGTATCAGAATGTTTGCATTCACATAGAGCAGATTACAGAATGGTTTTACATTTCTCCCAAGCTATGTAAACTCTCCTACCCTCTAGCAAATGTAAACTTTATTACTCTCTGCAAACCACACTCAGCACTTCTCCATGACCATTATCAGCCTCTTCAGTCTATTCTCAACCTCTTGGCACCTTAACTTTTATTACTTATTAGTACTGTTACCTTCTGTGTGATAGATGTATAACTTCTCTAGGCTTCATTTATAAATGAGAATAATAATTATGTCTCAGCATTAGTGTGAAGATTAAATACGTTTTGTGTTAAAAGGTGAACGTGGAGAAGACTGACTCAGACTTTGTGCAATGTAATCAGGGTCTGTCTTAGCTTTGCCTGCTATAACAAAATGTCACAAACTGAGTGGCTTATCAACACCAGAAATGTAGTATTTTTCACAGACCCAGAGGCCAAAGTCTAAGATCAGGATGACAACATGGTTGCTTTCTGGTGAAAGCCCTCTTCAGGTTTGCAGATTGTTGACTTCTTGTTGTATCCTCATATGATGGAAAAAAGCAAGCCAGCTCTCTGACCTCTTCTTATAAGGGTGCTAATCCCATTTCTGTGTGTTCTACTCTCATCATCTGATTGCCTCCCAAAGACCTACTTCCAAATACGATCACATCGAGAACAGAGTTTTAACACATGAATTTTGGGGGGACACAAACATTTAGTCCATAGCAGGATCTAATCAGAAGCACAGAATGTATTCCAAGTAGCTAGAGCAGAGGAAATGTAATGCAGGGAGCTAGTTACCTAGGTGGTCATAAAGATGAGAACCAAGCAAAGAACATTGAAGATCTAGAAATTGACAACAGCAAAAGTGTTCATCACCGCTAGGTTTGAAAGACAAAGGAATGACATAAACTGTTATTAGAGCCCAGGGGTTAGGTTGACATGATGGAAACTGGAACCACGGTGGGCTTGTCTGGTGGGAGCTCAAGCCAAAGAGGAAATGCAGCCTTTTTCAAAAGAGCTGACAAAAGCAAAGGCTGAAGAGAGAAATACTAGGGTTGTTTCATTCCTCCTACCCTCTAATACCTTGCCTCATGGCCAGAAGTCACTTGACATTAAACTAGGGAAACAGCACCTGCAGAGGTCAGCCCAGAGCACGGGAAGGATGTGAAGCCAATAGTGTTTTTATCAATAGAAGGTCATAACATCAAACCACATCCTTGTGGGTTGGGGTGGGGTTTCCTATAGTTGGGCTACTATTCTCACTGTTATCTCTTCTGGAATTAGGTTAATCCTGATTTAGGAAGTGCGGAACTGGAAAGGCAAACTAATGGGATACTAATCAGCAAAAGGGAATGAACTATTGATACTTGCATAAACATGGCTGAATCTCAAATGCATTATGTTAAGTGAAAGATGCTTAAATATATACTGTATGATTCCATTTAGATAGCATTTTAGAAAAAGCAAAACAATGGTGATAGAAGGCAGATCAGTGGTTTCCAGAGACTAGGGTATGAGGGGAGAGAGTTAACTACTAAGAGATATAAGGAAAAATTTTTAGGGTAATGGAAACATTCTATATCATGATTGTGGTGGTGGTTACATAACTGCATATTTTTCTTAAAACTTATCTAATAGCACACTTAAATTGATGAATTACATTTTATGTAAGTTATAACTCAATGCTAACTGAAACAAAATCAAATAGTTATACACATACAAACTTATGTATATATTCTTATGCATGTATTGTTAGAGGGTGTTAAATGATGACTTAAACATGAAAACCCCTCCACATTTATTATCATTTACTATGATTTTCTGTTCTTACAAACTCAGCAAATGGATTGCCTTCATGTGGGAAACTAATTCTCTAACCCGTCATTTGATTATGTTGCAGAAATTAAAGCCCAATTTCTCTAAAATTACACCTAAAACTTGGGTTCTAAAAATAGACACTCATTTCAATGATTGAGTATATTTTCCACTTTTCATCCAGCTTTTCATCATGGAAGTACAGAGTATATGGTTTATATGAGCCACATATTTAGCCAGGTGCATTAAATGATTAATTTTCTACAACATCTAAACAAAACAAGTTAGAGAGAAAATGACTCTGTCAAGAACTCTGGATTCCACATGAAAGGTTTGTTTTGGAAAATTATTTCCAGAATCAAGAAACTATATAACTCCATGACCTCCCTGGAGGGAAGACTTGAAGTACTCTTGCCTAAAATAGCAAAGTTGGACTTCTAAATTATGGAAAATGACAAACATATTGAAAATCTGGAAGAAACTTCTTGGGAGATTAAAACAAACATCACAAAGCACAGTGCATAGAAGAGAGATGATTAAACTCAATATCGATATGAAAAAGGTGGGTGGTACAATGAGAAAACTTAATAATGTCATGGACTGACTGGAATTTTGGAAACACAACTCAATGGAATTTTGGCAAGACTGATGGAGGAGTTGATTACAATTTAATGTCATATGGAACTTAATTTCCAAATACCAGTACAATAGATAAGATCCGTAATGTGGAATTAAAGAAATTCTATGACTAGAGAAAATCATTGTAAGAAGAGATTTGAAGTGCTGATGTGGGAGAGGCTCTCTTGTCAGAAAGAAATCCTTGTCTTCTTGGAGCTAAGCTGGTACAGACTAGGAGGGCAAGCTCTCTGAAATACCAGAGAGGACATAGTTATTGTTTCCGGTCTAATTGTCAGTAACACAGCAAGATCAACGTATCTCCTTTGACATATTGAAGGCACACAAAGACTGCTGGGGAGGAGGCCTGTTGATATCACACAGATTCTAATCTTACCTCTAAAATAAATTTAAAGGAACTTTTCTGTTTCTACAACTGGAGAATTGGTATGAAGTGTATGCTAACCTTACTTTATCTGTTTGGAATTGTTATCACTTTCAGGGAGTCTTCATGCTTTTTATAGCTTACCTCAGTCACAATGGGCAGAATTAGAAGTTTGTATGGTAGATTTTTAGCCATTTAAAATATATCACTAAAAACTATAATAAACACGAAGAGTGAGCTTTATGCATTAATAACGCTCAATGATATGTATCTTAATTGCACCTGAGTTTCGAACATTATGAAAATATTTTCCAATGTCACTTTGGGGTCTTAAAGCTATACTTAATCAGGAGAGCTGGACTTTTGCCAACGGCGTTTATAGAATTTTGTTATAGAATTGTAGTGGTAATACAATGGAGAAGTAAAATGTCATTTCACAAGCTGCAATACAGAAACTTGATAGGCATGACATTTTATCATCCTGAAATATGTCTTTGGTTAATCAGACTAACTTTAATCTAAATACCCCAATGACAGAATTTTAAATCAGCAAATTATCCATCACTCACAATAGGTCTTGATTAGGGAAAGCATGTAAGATATCTTACTCGTTGCATTCTTATTACAAAGCCTTTCTGTCATTGGATTGTGATTTTAAGTGCATTGTGTTGTGTGTTGTCATATTCTACAGAGATCTGTTTTCTTTGAATGTGTAGATGTTGTAGATGAGGCTGTCAGACTACAAGATGAATCTTGGGAGGTCTTGGGGGGAAACCTGTGCTGGGAAGCTGAACAGATGTATGGAATGTGTTTTAATCCCTTAAGCCTCTTCATATGTCAATTGGCTTATGTTTCTGGACACTATCTGTCAGATCACATTGAGTTATCTGCTTTATAATCCTGAAGATTGATTTCATTAATGAAGACCATGCCAGAACCTGAGGTTATCTGAAGTGAAAGATGACTTCTTCAGGCCTTGTGAGCTGAAGAAGGACTGGATGACCATTTCTTCTCAAATGGGAGAAATTAAAGCTGAGGGTGATGGTGTGAAGGCTCTTAACAGCAAGCTGAGAAAACAACTGGATATACTTCAGAACTTGCTGGCAAGTGTTTATAATCAACTGGAACCATTTCAGGGCACATTAGGAAAAGGAGGAGGCCTGGACTGCTGCTGTGAGAACTTCGTGCACAGAGATCTCATCTTACAGCAAGTAAATGCCAAAAATCTCCCCTCTATAGGGAGAAGGATGTTGGGTTGAGTGAATGCTTGGAGGAAAAAAACTATGCATTACAGAAATAAAAAAATAGGAGCTATGACTGGGAGGTAATGATATATTCTGATCTGGCTTGTGGACTTTATGTTCAAATCTCTTACTGCTTCATGGGCTAAAGGCAGTCAGACTTTAAATCCAGCTTTTAGATGAGAATTTATAATAATTTCCAAGTTATCACTCAAAAACTAGTGGCTCATGCAGATTCAAAATGGGAATCATCACTCACTTAAATAAATTTAATATGTTGTCTGATGTCTAACTTTATCTGAATCACAACAGTTTAACCCTGTTAACTATTTCTCAGTGTTTTTTTCTTTTTTTTCAATTATCACATTTTGTATTTCAGAGAAAAGGCATTAAGGATTCATGCCATGAGTTTATCTACAAACATTTCTATTATGTTGAGTTCAATAGTTTGATCCATTTTCCAAAGTGACTGTACCTCTTCAAATGCTCCTCTTCATATCTGTTTCATGGAGTAAGTAAAACATCCTTATTTCTTTAAGCAGTTGGTGTCCTACTATAAAGAAAGGTATGGCAAATCCAGATCCAAAGTACAGAGTCATCACAACTAGCAACCACCACTTGTTTTCCACTGAAAATGGCAAATCCTTCCCTGAGCCCTCCTCATAGTGGCTCCTACGGACCACAAAGGTTGTGAACCTCTGGATGCTCTGTCCCAACATAGCGCTGTTGGGAGGCCAGCAAAAGGCACCGAGACCAAAACGGAAGAAATGGTGGTTCCACACCAAGTCTTCCTTTTCTCAGTGTTTCTTAATGCTTCAGTATTGAGGCAGGCTTTTTGTTGCAGCAAACAACTTGGGTTAAATGATCTGTGGCCATGTATGCTGTGAGAGAAACCTACAGACTCCAGGAAAACTGAAAATCACAAGAATGAAGTTTTGAAACACTTTTCTATAAACTATAAATTATTACTCTGATAAGAGCCATTATTTTGATATTCCTATTAAAGGAGCAATGGTATTTCCTTGAATCTAGAATAAGATGTAAGCAATTATTTGGCATTGCCGTGGGGGAAAAATTCATTTTAAAATACGCTTTTCTATTTGCTTTTTGTTTGTTTGTTTGTTTTCTTCTATTTTGTTTTCTCATGCAACTGAAGAACAGTATGTCTATCTGCCATGTACTCATAAGTCCTATTAAAGCTAGTTTCCTATTTTTTCTAAAGCTGACATTTTTATATAAATTGGACTTTTGACACGTTTTTATTCCGAAATATTTTAGAACAAAACGTGCTTTCCAAAAGAAGTCTAGATTCCAATTCTGTTGAGTAGTTTTCAGTTTACTTGCATTTTCATTTACAGATTGAATTTTGTTTATTCTGGAAACAAGCTATTCCCATTTTATAGCTTATCTTTGCTTCAAACTAAAACAAAGCTTCCAAAACTTCAGATATGTCTTCTATTTATATGTGGTCAGACAATTAAGCTTTCAAACACATCCTGGAAAACGTGCTATATACCTCACTGCTGAATATCACTACGGTCACCTTCGAAGTACTCCCCTTGGGAAGCTACACACTGACGCCAGTGCCTAGTCCACCTTGCAAAGCAATTTGGGAACTCTTTTTCTGGAATGGCCATCAGAGCTGTCATCGTATTACACTTGATGTCCCGAATGTCATCAAAATGTCTTCCTTTCAGTATTTGCTGTATCTTTGGGTAAAGAAAGAAGTCACTGGGGCCAGATCAGGTGAGTAGGGACAGTGTTCCAATGCAGTTATTTGTTTACTGGCTAAAAACTCCCTCACAGACAGTGCCCTGTGAACTGGTACATTGTCATGATGCAAGAGCCATGAATTGTTGGCGAAAAGTTCAGGTCGTCTAACTTTTTCATGCAGCCTTTTCAGAACTTCCAAATGGTAAACTTGGTTAACTGTTTGTCCAGTTGGTACAAATTCATAATGAATAATCCCTCTGATATCAAAAAGGTTTAGTAACATTGTTGCAACAAGTTCGTGAGCTTAAATGTCAGACCTGGTATATATAAAAATCAAAACAACTTTCATAAGTATCAAATATTTTACAAATACTTTACATACTTGAGGCCTTATGTATAAGTTTATTGAACACTCTGAACTATGGGAAATTACCATGTGCCTTTCATATGCTTACTAATCACTGCCTTCAACCATGTGCTGTTTACTAGCCTGTCCTCTCACTTAATGAAATCTTGGGCAGATTCTTTATCTTTAAGGTCACTCGCAAGTATAAAAAGCTGTCTTCGTCATGCTCATCTTTTTTCTTTTTTCACTCATCTCTTACAGCTTGGTCCCAAGGGACCTTAAATTGGAGAAGAAATGTCTGTTTTTTACTCCTTCTCTTGTGTGCGTGTGTGAGTGTGTGTGTGCGCATGTGCTTCCTTCTTTAAAAAAACGAGGAGGAAGATGGAGAGGGCTGAATGCCTCTAATGGAACTTACATCGTCTCTCCTTTTGCCTTTTGATGCTCTCTGGTTAATTTCCGTTTTGATGCTGATTCTATTTCAGGGTGCATGTGTGAATTCCTTGGGGTGCCTTGTGAGTGTGTGGTGTGGGGGGGAGGGTGGAATCTTACGATTTCAAAGTTCCCTGATGTGAGGGACCAAGTCCAGTTTGATTTGTTCCTTCTCAGAGTGTGTTCCTGAATATTCATGACAAAGCCTCTTATTGCTGTCATACCTACGTGGCCGTCTTGGGCTTGGAATGGGTTAGAGGACTCATTACTTCCATGGGACCCACTTGACGTTCCTCATGTTGGCAGTTCAGACTTCCCACAGCTGCTCCCTCTTTCTGACCTGTCCTCTTTCCCCTCCCCCACTCTCTTTTTTCCTTGTTGGAGACAGTACTGTGGAAGATCAACAAGTCCACTTCATAAGCTACTGTCCAACTAGGAATGAAATACGTACCACTTTTCTTTTATCTTTTTTTTTTTTTTTTTGGAAGACACCTCTCAGTGAATACTTGTCTTAAATCCCTCCACACCCCAACTGGCATTGGGGAGGGAAAAACAATAATCCTTCCCACAACTCCAACAATGTTATTCCAATTCCCTCTTCTCTCTACATCCTTGCTTTCGTAGCGAGGGGGAGAGGCTTGTGGTGATTACTAAGGAGAGCACTGGGTCCAGCCACCACATAAAAACCCCTCGAGGAGGGATTGCAATTGTTTAAAGTTCACTTTAGGTTGGTTAGCATAGGATATATCTTTGTATCTCAGACTTGGATCTTAGTCACCAATTCAGGGAAACAAAAACATCACAGTCATCATGTGGGTACACTTATAGCCCCTCAAATTTTATAATATAGCTCTATATATGTGTACGGCATTATAAGTATATCTGTGAGTGGTTGTACATATGTTCACTGCAATCCTATATTGTTATTGAAAAAAAAAGATTGTAAACTTTTAAAGTATATTCAGGGATGTGATTTATTTATTTATTTATTTATTTATTTATTTATTTATTTATTTTTATTTTTTATCATCTCTGACTTTTTTCTCCATCAGTCCACAGTCCCCACATCTGATACTGGTGGCTGTTAACCGCATTCTCCTTGAAATTCCTGCTTTCATTTTTCTGAGCATCCAGATGTACTACTTTCCAAACTGTCTTTAAATTGTTCTTGTTTACCTCTCCTTACCAAAAGATAGGTAGCCCTTCTTCCTCATTGCCATTGCTTACCATTCTAGGCTGATCCCTGTAAACTTAATTTGCTACAACATCCTGACTCCAGTCTGACTCAAATACACATTACCTGTATTAGCTGGACTAATCTGGCTAATCTAATTTCAATGGAACTTTTACAAGAGTGTTTTCCTACTTTAGAACACTGTATTCTTTCAAAATTTACCTCAAGAACAAACTCTGCAACAACGCTTTTAAGGAAGGCCTCAGTGGTGCTGTACTACCCTATCTATCCAAACTTACTTTTTCTGATGTGCTCTCTGATACACAAGCTTTGCTTCAGGCACACCTATAGTGTATTCTCTTGTTCTCAACATCTCAGGAACACATACCTGTTCCTGTCTCTACGTTTTAGCAAATGATCTCCCCTCTCTAATCAGAAAGCCTCCTGACTTCTCTCCCCTGCCAAAATAATGAGTTCTAAATATTGCACTTTGCCATGAAATATTTCTGGAATATTCCTGCTCATATAGCTCCTTCCTTAATTTCTGTATATAGTAAGTAGACTTCATTTTGTGTATCTTTTCTTTCAATATGTCCCCAGCTATATTTGTTCTTCCTTGGATTCAGGTGTTTTGACTCACTAATACATTAGTACTCACTAAGAGTGGTGACCGTATCTTAGATTTCTTATACGACTAAAAGAGTTAGCATAATGTTTGGCAAGTAGATGATATTTTCAAAAAGTGTGGTTTATTGATAAACATACAATATTTACCAAGTGCAGCAGAATGAGCTCTGAGCCAGCCATAAGAATAGCAATGGGGCATTGGGAAATATCGTTTAACCTCTTAAACTTCAATTCTCTTGTCTGTAAAGTAGGAAAGTAATAACTTTTTTGTCTACTTCGAAAGATTGTTAGGAGTTGCAAAAAGGATGTGAAGAGTTTTTAATCTGAAACAATGCTTTAGCTATTATTTCAGATACATTTAGGAAAGTTCATTTACTCTCACTTTAAGTTCAACATAAAGAAAAAAAAGTACAGGAGGTAGACAGAAAGCAGATTTTTGGTTTTCCATAGTTGGAAGGAATGTTGCTTATACCTTTCCAATGAAAAAATTTTTCATATTTTTTTCGAGAAGTAAATTTATTAGACAAGGGTGTTGAAGTACATGGAAAATGTTTGTGTCTGATATAAGACCAATGGCAGAACTAGAAGTATAATACAAATCTTCTAATTTGGGAGGTCTGAATATCTACTTAAATATTATATATCACTGTAAAATAGACAAAGCAAGTAAAGTTTGAAGAAAAATTAGTTTTGAAATGTGGGGTTTTATACTTCATTAAATATAAAATATGTAATTTTTCTAAATTTAAAAATAAATAATGTCCTCTATAGTTTTACTTACCATGATTTCAAAGAGGGAGTTGATGACTAGTAAAAGAAGAATACAGAATAGTCTGCCGTGATATTTCCTTATGGATTCTTACTTGCCTGGCATTATTCAAGCGTATTCCAAAGTTTATACTTAGGGAGATCAATTTCCAATGTGTCTTCCAGGTTTGTGACTTTATGAAAATTCACTGAAACATTTGAAGGGAATTAGGTATACTTCCTCCTCCTGTGACTAATAATTCAACTTAAAATGTAGAGAGTAGTGGACACGCAGAACTGTAACTACATGAATTAAGTCAAGTTGAATTTTTATTTCCACAACATTCCACCTTGTTTTATTGAGGCTTGTGATGCAATTTTCAGCAGAGAAACAAATACCACCATATCCATTCAGTGTCATATCAAACTGGGAAGGAATGTGCATTGTTTCACACGTTCTCTACTATGGTAAAGCAAGACTGGGACCAGGGTAAGGAAATGCTGACTCAGCAGTTCATCATCCTAGAACTTGAACAGCAATGCCATAGAACTCCCTACACTGTTACCAAGGAAAATTACATGTATCTGGCGTAAATAATTTAAGTACATCTTATTACTCAATTAATATTCACTTCTAGATTCTTGCACATGTTTACCACAAACACATGGCTCCTTCCAGTTTAAATAATGTATTGCTTAGGGACTAATTCTGTGGCTTTTACTTAGGAAATATAGTTCCAGGAATCAATTCTAGACTATAGATTTACTTTAATCCCATCATTTCCCCCCAAATTCTTGTGCTTTTCTCAGACCATGTTAATAGTAAAGATTTGTTGGAAGGGTACTAGAGGAGATTATTGTTTTATTTTTGAAACTCTATTATTTAGAATTTAGTTTGTTAGCACAATTTCTGGATTCGTTCCCTAAATATGTTCTTCTCAATACCTTTTTAAATGGAATTATTTTATAATAATAATAGTAATAATAATTACTATTATTATTATTACATAAACTGACTTAATTTTTTAAATATATATATATTAAGGAAAGAAACTGGTGGGTAACTTTCTGCATAAATTACATATTTCCCTTGCTTTGATCCGCGTACTTTAAAAATAAAAACCATTAAAATTTGTTAAATTTCTACTTTGAAAAAATCAAAACTTCATCAAGACTGCAAGTGCACAGATAATCTTTATATTTTGTATTTCATTTTCCCCTGTCTGTATCCAAGAAATTTCCATGTGTTGTAGCTTATTGTTTTTACTAATGTTGCTTTTTTTTTAAATTTAATTCATTTTTTAATTTTTTTATATTAGTTTCAGGTGTATAAAACAACATACTGATTAGACATTTACACTCCTCACAAAGTGATAACCACCCCAAGTCTACTACCCCTCTGATATCGTACACATATAACTTTTGACTCCCCAAACACTTTACTAATAGCCTACTGTTGCTTTTATTCCCTTTATTCTTTGTCTCCCCTCAGCCACCCCCCTGACTCAGGTCCTCATTATCTCCTTCATATTTATTTCAATCAGTTGCTAGACTGATCTTTTCTCTAGTCTCATTTCCTTTCACAACATTATTGATAAATCTTTGTGCTCTTCAGCAATGTTTTCAGTTCTCTTCTCTCTAGCACATGGTAAAGGTGCACTGTTCTGTCCCTGTGTAAAATGTGAGATGTGACATGTGTCACTTGGTGGGAATGTATTGGAGCAAGGGCTCAAGGCACCACGTCCCCTACCCCTCCATTATTGCTGGTGATGGTCATGTGTGAAGGCTCTACCAACCAACGCCCTTGAATGGGGATGAAATGGAATAGCAACCCCTGACACGCTAAACCCAAGACAAACCAAGTCTGATATCCAAGGCCCTTTATGAACTGGTCTCTAACTATTAGACCAGTTCAAGAGTGTAATCCAAGAGTGTAATACTATGACAAATTTTTAAAACATGAAAGTATATAAATTTCCTATGTATAATATATTATAACATAATATAATATAATATAACATAACATAACATAACATAACATAATATAATATAATATAATATAATATACTTTTCAGGTATATCAACAACTTTTCCCCTTCCTCACTATACTCCATAGCTATGCTATTTATAGGATATTTAAATCATGCCAGTTTCTAGGTCTTTGGCAAATTTAACTCAATATAGATTTTCCCTTAACAGTTGGCTGTTTATATTCAGTCTGTATAATCTGTTTTAATTCAGCCAGCTAACATTTATTGAGATGCAATGATAGGCTCCTAAAACTCTGGTGTTCATAACAATCAGGGGGATAAACATTTACTGTGACAAATGGAAGGAGCTGTGTTTGGGGGTCACCAAAAGCTAGGTGGGGAATTCTGCAGGGGGCAGTTACTAGTTGCATTACCTGAGACATGATTTCCAAGCATTCTGAATCTTAAATCTTTCATTTATAGAGTAAGGATGACAATCTCTACCACAGACAGCTGTGAGGTTTAAATTAAATCATATGTTTACAATGCTTGGCATAGAGATAGAGCTCAGTCATTACTGGTTCCCATCAGTCTATTCAAGATGAAAAAAACAAAGGCTCCAAGTTGAACCCCAAGTGGGTTTCTATACTCTCCCACGTTTTAGCCTTTCAGGCTTCATACATTCCAGGCTGATTTAAATTACCGTTTCCCTTTCAGATTATTATTTTCTTTGATTCCTTTTTTTTAATCTTCAGTATCAATGGATGAGAGTGACACTACTGTGTTTGGGGGAGGCTAGGCTGCCAAGAGGCAGATACATATGAGAGCTCTCAAAACTTTCTCTGGGTTATATGGAATCCTAAGGTGATGACTTGGAAAGTACTGCTAGAAGCATCCCTGGTCTTTTCTAACAGATTCGTATCCTTCTGTCTATTCCATACAACTACTTTAAGAAAGGAGTATCTTGTGACTACAGATAAAAAACCCAAACCACCACCACCACCACCAACAACAACAACAAAAACCTCTGCAAATTCAGTCTCATAAATGTGTGGTCTTGTAATGGTCTCAAGGCAATATATCAGGGCAACTTGGTAGTACTTCAGAAAAATGAAGAACCCAGCTACTTCTTAATGTTCCTGTCATATTGTCAGTTGTCTTTTCTTAACACCAGATATTTTGAAGAGATAAGAATTAGAGTGTCAGGGTGGCCAGTTAGCTCAGTTGGTTAGAGCTCGGTGCTAATAACCCCAAGGTTGCCAGTTCGCTCCCCGCATGGGTCACTGTGAGCTATGCCCTACTTAAAATAAATAAATAAATAAATAAATAAATAAATAAATAAATAAATAAATAAATAAATAAAAGAATTAGAGTGTCTGTTAATGTCGTATAGTTTTTGGAATGTAGGGTGTATCCTTGTTGCTTGGAGAATCATCTCGTCCTCTTGAACAAAGAAATGTCAGCATTTTTAGTGGTGGGACTCACATATTTCAATCAAGTCCTTACCATTTATGAACTATTATGTAATAGTACAAATTATATTTAACAAAGCAATGTAAAAGCATAGGAAAATGCTAATTATATACAATAGGTAGAGAAAACATGCTGAAATTGTATGGTTGCTGGACTTATCATGGTGATCAGTTCTTTAGGTATATAAATGTGGAATAGCTACGGTGTACACGAAAAACTAATGTCATATTATGTGTTAGCTATGTTTAAATAAAAATATTTTTAAAATATAGGCAATGTCAGCATGACTTGTCAGAAAAAAAGTCAATCTGTAGATATTTACATGGAAACACAGCAAGGTGTTAATGTGGACAACTCTGAAGAGTGATGTTAGGTGATCTTTATTTTCTATTTCTTAATTTGTAGTATTTTCTAAAGTTTCTATAATAAGCCACAGATTTTTATTGCTATTATAAATGTAATTATTTATATATGTGTGTATGTATATGAAATTTATCTACTTTGCCTATTTCTGAAATTGGTCATCTTATTGAACTCCTATTAGTTCTTATTCATGCTAATAATTTCTCAGCTGACTTATTATTTAGCAGCCCAGCAGCTTGTTAAATAATAGTCAATAATAGCTTGTTAGTTCTGATTTTAAAAAGAAATTCACTAATATTACACTATAAGTATATTAGCTCTCTTTTGTATATAAATGTAATTTATTAAGTCATAGAAACCATTAACCATTTTTAGACTTATACATCAATTGCCTACTTGGCTTACTACTGGAGTATCTTGCCAGAAACTCTTAATTATTGTGCTGGAGTCTATTCATTTTTCCCTGCTATGCTTTCTCCTCTACTTCTTTTTAATAATAGAACCCCCTGAGTTGCACCTGAACACCTGGCTCTCCAGCTAGAGGCCATGTTAAGTATAACTTCTTTCCAGTCTGATGGGAGCAGAAGTGATGTCTTCAACTTCTGGATCGTGTTATTATAAGAAAGCAGTTTGCTTTGTACTCCCTTTTCCCTTTCTGCTGACTAGAATTGGGAAACAACAGCCTCTGCTGCTACAAATTCATGATGGAAGCTACTTTGGAGGATGTGGAAACAAGTACTACTACTACAAAGTGTCTAATCTATGTGTCCAAAGCAGCATACTTCATACCTTCATCTTTAATGCCTCTTTCCTCACATCCTCTCTTCCCTGGAACTCCCCGCTGTTATGAAGTAGACTTAATTTACAACACTTAATCCATTCAGGAAAATCTGTCCCCATGTTTTCACAATATATCTCCAATCCAACCACTTCTTAAGATTTCACTCCTTGGACCAAACTAATCTTATCTTTTCCTAACTGCTCTCCTATTTCTATTCTGTGGTTTATAACGTGTTCTCCACACAGCAGAGTGCCTTTTGAAAAACGGAAATTAGATTACATCACTTCGGCTTAAAACCCTCTAATTGCCGTCCTTTAACACTAAAAAAAAAATCCTGGCAAGCAAGTTCCTGAGAGATCTGGCCTCTCTCTTATTCTCTGGCTACGTCTCCTATCCTTTTCTCCCTACCCCATTCCTGTCTACGAATATTGGCTTTCCTACTGTCCCCAGTACACACCATCCTCATTCTTACTTTGGAAACTTTATACAATGTTTCTTGCCTGCAAAATTCTTCTTTCATATATTCTTTTAGCAAATTCCTCTACATCATTCAAAGTTTTCTGAGTTTTCATTCATTTGCCTTTTAAAATAGCTCGTTCTTTCTTTGACACTTTTCACTCACCCTGTTATAATTTTGATCATAACACTTAATATTACCTGAAATAAGAGTGTTTATTCTTTTATTTTAATTTTTTTTAAGTTTAGTATCTTTCTCTCCTAGTATAATGTAAATTCCATTGTGACATGGATGTTATATTGCTTATTCTGTATCCCCAGAACTTAAACAGTGCCTGATACACTGTGAGTGCTCCAAAATTATTTGTTTAATAAGTCAATATTTAATATTACATAAAATTACCAAACAGTTTCATATTTGATCTGTCAATGTAATTAATTTATTAATATATTTTCAATTATCCTTTTATTCTTAGAATAAACCTTCTGGTCATTTAATTTGATGTTAGATAAAATTTTCTAGTATTTTTATTGATACTCATAGGAGGCTAATTGATAGATTATTATGTTATATTTAAAAGCATCATAAAATGAACTGCAGCCTTCCACCTTTTCTTATGCCTTAGCATCTTCTGTAACAGAAATATTATCTGTCCCTTGTAAATGTGAATGAAATAACCCATGAAATTGTTGAAAACAGCATAGTTATTTGAATAATTCTTTTATGACTTTTAAAATCTTTCCATGATTAACAGTGTAGACAGAAATCTGGTTTCTTCTTTTTCAATATTTTCTAGAAAATATTAGTTTTACTGGAAGCTTCAAGTTTAATAGCAATTATATTTTACATAATTTTAGGATAATTTTAATACCTATCTTCTGTAGCCTTACCCACTTCTTATTCCCTGTTGTGTGTGTGTGTGTGTATGTGTGTGTATGTGTGTGAGTGTGACAAATTAGTCAAAAATTACTTCTGCCTGGTAAAACCATGGTTTTTCGTAAATCACCTCTATTCTCCTTATTCACTGAATGCTTCCTACTTATTCTTTATATCTCAGTTTAAATAGCACTTTCTTAGGAAAGTCACTTTGATTGCCTCAGTTCAATGAGGTTCCAACTGTAATCTACCATATCTCACTGTATAGTTAACTTTGGTTAACTGTAAACAATTATTGAAACAAAATAAGCAAGATAAAACATAGTACTTATATACATAAGTGGTTTGGAAGGGACATATATGGGGTTTTTGGGAGGCTGGCACTTTTCTATTAATTTGGTGATGTTAAATGAATTTTCACTTAGTGAAAATTTATTGAACTGTACAATTATTTTATGCATACTGAAAAATTTTGATGCTATATCTCACAATAAAGATTTGTTTAAAACTCAATATACTATTCTGATTTTTTTTCACTTCTTTGATGAGGACTTCTTCACAGACTTGGCCACTAAAGACAGATATTTGGGTACTATTGTCTGTCTGAGGTTACAGAAAAATATTAACTAAGAAAGTAATAAAATTTAAGAAGGGTGAATGTAGAAGTAGGGATACCAATTGTGAAGCTATTACAATAGTTTCCTTGAATCTTTGCTTCTGGAAAAGATGGAGTTATAGAGACTAGATTTACCTTCATGCCTGATTCAACCAAATCATGAATAAAATATATGAGTAAATTGTTTTTAAGGCATAGTACATCAGATAATAAAGGACAGTGATTCCTGAGAGACTAGAAACAAATGAGGTAAGGCTTACAATTACCCAATTGAATTCCTCAATAGTGAGTCCTTGCCCTTCTATAGGAAGGAAGAACCCATGCAGATCCCAGCAGACTCTTAAGTTGACAAGGTGAAGTTGACCATTGGGAGAAATCAAGGTAATGAGATTTCATGGGACAAAGTTCTGGATAGAAGAGAGATACACAGAGAGAAAACTTCTGAGATATACAGAGAGTCACCTTCTAGTATTCAGCTGAGTGCTGGATCATCTCATGCATATAAGGAAACTATCTGAACAATCCAAAAGGATTAGAGAGAACAGTGCCTAATATTCATACAGGACCCGAAACAATACCTGTTACTACCAGCCAGACTGCAAAATTTTATGATACTTTCAATACTTGACTTACCATAAGGTGCTGCTCAGCATGTGCAAAGAAACTGGTAATCAAACAGAGAGAAACTCAACAACATTTCAGAAACATATATTTTCTTGAGGGATGAAAGAAGTATATGCAATAAAAATGACATAATTTAAAGGAGAAAAGTTGGGAAAACTGAGGTAGTTTTTCCTGGAAAAGAACGTTATAATGATTGTCCTTCAATATTGAAAGGATTGCTGCACAGGAGAAATAATAAGTTAATTTTGATATATTTAAATAGCAAAGCTAAGACTAATGGACAGAAATATTAAGAAAAATTTTAAAAGATTGTGTAAGAAAGATCTTTACAGCAATTAGGCTCTTCAGAAAATGAATGACCCACTTTTTTAGGTAATGAATTCCCTCCTATTGGTAGTGTCAGACAACTATAGATGGGACATATGCCAGGGATGCTTTCAGTAACATTTCTGATTTGGAGGGGGTTTGTAAAAAAGAGATTTCTAAGTTTGTTTCTTCTTTTTTTCCTTTCAAAGAGCCCAACTGAAATAGGTCATTGAAAATATTTTTAGAAAGGGGGAAACACTACCTTGGTGACAGAAAACTTTAAATTTCTCAGACTAAAGAGGCACAAGGACTTTATATACAAACAAGCATTTTGAAAAATTTCAGCCCTTTCCATGAAGTAAATTTCCATAGAACCCCATTTAACTAGAATATCAGGATCAGGCTATTTTGTTTCTCTGAGAATAATGGAGATGTACTGTCTCTTCTTGTTCCTTCGTAGTATTCCAGAATGTTTGTCCAAAGAATAGCTGTTTACAAAAATTAGCATATTGCTTTTCTGTCCCTTGTAAATTGGCATCCCCAAGTGGCTAAAAGATTTTTCTAGTTTCCAAGGGCCTCTATAGCTTTCATCGGAGTAACTCAAGCTGAATACATTTTTTTGCTTACACAAATTTGTTGCTAAGTAGAAAATTTGGTACATCTAATTATGTAAAGCTACTTATCCTTCTCCCTGAGAAACGCCCCAATTTTCACAATGTTAGAGAGCCCTAAATTCAGCCAAAGCATGCTTTCTGCTTCTTTCTGGACACTAGGCAACAGGGGAGTCTACGGGATGAAAAAAAAAGATTCATTACTTCTATCATTAGAACCTAAATAAAAGTCCTCTAAAAATAAGCAATGTCTATCATGAAATGTTTAATGGTACCAGTTTTAAATAAGTCTTGATTTTGAAGGGCAGAAATTATATTTTTCTCTAATTTTCAGTGATGATAAAACTTATAGTCAAGAATTTTGGATACTTAGAAATGGCATCTCAAAGGATTCTTAAACTGCTATTATATAAACTTTGCTACAAACATATGTGCCTCAAATTTTGTGACAAGCTTCTGTAAATATGCATTTCTGGTCTGCTTAGCCAATCCTGTTTGATCTTGGGTCTAGAAATAAAAGCTCCAGGTGGAGTTACTTCACACCTGAGAAGCTACAGTTCGTCACCTAGGCTTCCATGGCCTAGCTTGCCCTTGCCTTCTTTCAGCAGAGTAATGATGGGATTACAGACATCCTTTATTTCTTTCTATTGGTGTTCTCGTCTTCCTGCCCAGCAGTCTGATTATTGGCCAGTTAATATTTTTTTGTCTTTATTATTGATCATAACTTAGTAGTTTCTCATCTCTAATATGGAGTTATTGTGGAAGGATCTATGTGAATTTCTTAGAAGGCATCTTGAACTCCCTGGTTTTTGTTTCTCAGCCTCTTGAATCATGTGTTTAATATCTTCCTTTTTTATAGATTATTTTAGTATTGTCATTTTGCCTATACTTTATCAACAGCATACATTTTCAGAATGATATTAGCAGTAATGTTAAACAAATTAATTTGCATGTCTGTGGACTCAAGTTTGTCAACAAGTTCTTGTTCGTGGTTATCGCCTTCTTACATTGATAAATTTGAACAAAGACATTAGGTTGATTAAGTGAAAAAGTAGTGCATATTTGTGTGTGTTGGGGGTGAGAAGCGAGTGTATTTTATGCCTGATTATAGCAGTTATTACTTTGCCATCAGCTCCAGTGTCAGAGAACATTAAATATGTGTGACATCCAAGAGGATCAAATCCTGGATATTTTCAGAATTGTGACCATACAAGCCAGAAAAGAGCCTGTATACCATGACAAAAAGCCTGAAAATAACTTTGTTCTAGCTTGACTTCTTGTTATTAAAAACTTCTGTAGAAGTTTTGGAAATCAGAGGATAAAGGTAGTACTACCAACAGGTTAATGTCAGACTTGTGTCTTTTTGCATTTGACATCTCCAAAGACCTTCCAGTGATTCCAGGATGGACAGATGTATACAAGTTAATCCCTTCATGCAACAAGTCAATTTATAGCATTGACTGTTGGGAAAAAACTAACTTGCATTCAGAAAGTACAAACTTTGTGGAGGTAAAACTAGTCTTGTTCTTCCTGATGTTCTTCAAGTGCTTGAACTTTAACTTGGCAATGATATGTTCAGTCTTGGATTTGTCAAATTCTTTTCCACCAAAGTGGGACTCTTCATGTCTTGACTTGACATCGAAAATTCCATCTCCAATAGGGAAGTTGGTGACATAAAACAAACAATTTCTTCCAAGGACCAAATCATTACTTGACTCCTTATAGCTCCTTATATTCGTTGTCCAAGTAAGGAGAAATAGCAGAGGCTCTTTCCTGATTCAAGATCTTATTAAATAAAAGATCACTTTCTTTTCTCCAGAAAGAAAAAAGAATAATTTCAGTATAAATCATAAATAGCAAGAAAGCATGACTTGATATTTAAAATAGAATGAATAATATAAAATTTTAAATTGTGAAGAATTAGGATTGATTCTTTTTCATGATCTATTTTTTTACCCTCCCAGTCTTTAGTCATCATATAATTAAACACTTTTTGTTTTTTCAGGCTTTCCCTTCTTTATCCACATTTGGATTAATGTGAATGATCCAAATCAATATCTCCTTTTGGATACTGATCTACGTCTTTATTTTCTAGTTCTGAATTTTCCTATATACAAATCCAGTGCCTTAGTAATAAGAAATTAAAAATAAGTGGAAACTCAATTGAAGGTCATTTTGTCTTGTTTCATTATAGGAGAACCACAAAATGCCACACTTGTTAAGATTTGACTTTCTGTATAATTTTCTACCCAGTGATATAATTTCTTTATAATTTCCTTATTTTGTGAGCCACTTTCCTTATTAGCAAAATGTCTATTTGGCAGTAATACATTTGTCTTTTTAAAAAATGTGGAAAAGACCCACCTGCATTTCAATTATCAGCAGATTTAGTATAAAACTCATGGCTCATGAGTCTGCAGTTTTGGTCTTTGTTTGACTCACTTACTATTTGTCCAACTAAGATATCTTGCAGCTGTGGGGAAATGTAGTAGGTGTTGAAGGACATGCAGATAGAAAAAGGGAAACACATCAAAATCAAGAACAATAGGTGGCAATCACCTATATTCCTCATGGAATACTACCTCTGGAAATGCTGGGCTTTTAATTTTTTTCCTTTCTTTGTGGAAATTAGAAGAGAGAAGGGTATCGAAACTGAGAAAAAATAATGAGACAAACTCATTTAATTTTCTGTATGAAATAGCAAAGGAAGATGAGTCTTCTCATCTTGTCTAAATGTCATCTTCCATTATTTCCTTTGGAATTTTTTTCCAAGGAAATCTAGACTTCTTTGTGTTGGAATTCTTTGTAGCTATGACTAATATAGTTAAAATTTTCAATATTTATTGGGAATTATCAACATCAACAAGATTTGAGGACCAGAAATTATAGTCAATAAACAATGGATTGATATGAGAAAATATTTGAAAATTTAATTTTTTGCACAACTGTAAATTATTACATCTTCTTTCTATTATTAATATTATGAAATACCTTTTGCCATTTACTTAAATGTTACGATTTATGTTTATTACTTTCATGTTTTTAAAGCTTTAAGAAATTTTAAGGGAATTTCTAAGCTCTTCAATTTTGTTTACATTTTACTGAAAAATAAAATTACATTTCTTGGGGATGCAATTTTATTTATTCCTTAGTTCATGCAGAACTTGAACCTGAAATATATTCACCCAGATACAAGTAAGGGGAAATGGGGATTAGGAGTATTTATTCCTCGTGCTTAACTGGTTTTTGTACTTTCTTGAAATGTGCATACTACTCTACTGGCATTTAATCATTACTACATAACTTGATAAACATTTTTTACTGAAATCTGGCTTATTTCGTTTCAAAGAAGATTATATTTTTGAAATATTACAAACATTTGAATCCTTGTGATTAGGTTAAATGTGAATAGAAGTAATAACAGTGAAAAAATACAGACGAGCAATGGCACAGTTAGACAAAATTTACAGTTGGTTTTAGATTATGTTTTGTGCTTAGAGTTGAGAAACATCATAATTGATATTCTATGAACTAAAGTACTTCCAACAAAATAATAAGAGAGACAGAGAAGACTGACATCTCAAGCTATATTAGAAAGCAGCTTAATTCCCAATTCAATATCTTATTATTTATTATTTTATGGAAAATGCTTAAATTGGTTGCCGTTGTCACCTTAAAATAATAATAATAATAATAATAATAGTAATAATAAAACATCTCAGGCTATATTAGAAAGCAGCTTAATTCCCAATTCAATATCTTATTATTTATTATTTTATGGAAAATGCTTAAATTGGTTGCCGTTGTCACCTTAAAATAATAATAATAATAATAATAATAATAATAAAACATTTGGCTAGTTAATCCTTCTCATCTTACTATCATATCATATCAGTGAATGTCACATCATATCATATATCATATTGTATTTTTCTGGGACTGGGAAAATAAATGAAAAGTGAGATACTTATCATTTTAAAACTATGTAATTCAGCAACTGAACTGCCGGCTAAGTGTACAACAAGGAAATCGAGATGAGGAGAATATCAGTAAGAATCATTGCAAAGAGAAGAGATGATCACCCAGTAGGGAAAACTTAGAATATGTAATTAAGAGGCCTGGCTTTACCCATAGATCTAAAACTAATTCTCTATTTTGTTTTCTTTTTTCTAGTTAGCCTCTCTGAGTCTTAGTCTTAGTTGTTTTTGTTTGTTTATTTGTTTTTCATCTGCAAATTATGGTTTAGAATTTCTATTACTTCAAATGTTTGCAAAAGGTGGTGGGGCGTACACTGCAATGCAACAGCCACGGTAACAAGGTCACCTGTTCTATAGGTAGCTCTCTGGGTTGCCGTATGAATCAAGTTCAGTAAAATAGAGCTTTACAAACTGTAAAGCACTAAACAAATACTGTTTTTAACAAAGAGATAACCAGAGAATGCTGAGAGAGAGCATTGGATTGTGGGTTTGGACTATAAACTCAGGTGAAGAGAATTGGGACTAAAGTTTGTTGAGGTACAAGGAGGAGGGTCTGGTGAGAAAATAAGGGACCTCTTTAAATAACACAGAGTGAGGTACAATTGGATACCATATTGTAGGTTTAGTCTTTGATTTAGACCAGCATAATTATGTACCTTAAAAATTGCAAACTGTTTGCATAAATATGATTTAATTTTATTTGTTTTATCTTTGCAAGGTGAATATGTTATAATTCAAATGACAGATGAAGAGATTGAGAAAGCTAGTGGTTAAATGCCTTAGCTAAGTCCGCAAAGCTAAGGAATGTCAGTGCTGGTATCAGAACCTTGGATCCTTAACTTCTAAGTTAGTGTGGTTTCTGCCACATGTCAGTGATAGTTTGGGTATGGAAAGATAAAGTAATAAATATGGATGCAACTTTAAAATGCCTGGACCAAATATCTATTTTTTTGAATCCATATTTTTCTACCAGGAGAGTGCTGAAGTCAGGAAACTGCTCCACCAGTGGGAATTAGAGGACAAAGTTATTTGAATCACATCATAAACATTCAGACCAATCAAAGCAACCTTCAAGAAATGACAAGAAACCACTGTTTTGAGAGTCCATGCAAGTAAGCCAGTAAATAATAATATTTATTAAATATCCCATTAGAATGGCATTGAGATCTAGTCCTTTACCTACATAACTCCAAAGCTGCAAAATTTAAAGATGGTAAAGATGGTAACAACTAACAAAATACCCAGAACTTCTAGGAAAGACAGAGGAACGGGGTGAACCATTCCTTCACTGAATGAGTTGTGCTATATTTATGAAGTTAAATCCTATTAGGAAAAAATTACAAAGAAAATACTTGGATGAAAGATTTCAAGATATACTATTTTAGGAAATATTTAATGCTATTAAATCAAGGCTTAACAGAATAATTTGGGTACCTTTAGAGAGTGTATGTGATTTGATCTGCATATTAAAATACTTGTAGTCAAAGGGGTTAGGTTTATTTTATACTTTTTGTGTTTTCCCTTCCTCATGTTTTTCCATGTGTAAATCATTTCAACGTTTATTGACCATGTTTTAGTAACTATGAGTACATTAGTTTATCACAACGAAATTTATATTTGATAATTATTTATATAAAATAATAAAACACTTATCTAGTGTAGAAAATCACTGATTTCACTTAAATGAATTTTTAAAATAAATGATGGCTTTTAGAAGACGATCCAGGCCCATAGGCTCTTCTTATGCTAGTATTTGGTAAATAATAGAATCTCAATAAATGTTACTTGAATGATTCAAAAAAATAGATGAGGATTATCTCTGAGCCTTAGTTTCCTTAAAATGAAGATTAAAATACCTATGGTAACATTTTGCTTTTTTTGTTTTTTAATGAGAAAATTTATACGTAATTCTGATTGTAGTGCTGGGGACACAACAGCTGCTTAAAAATAGTAGGTGTTAAATAAACATCAATTTCCTCTCTCACTTCCTGCTGTTTTTTTATTTTTATTTATTTTAAATCGAAATCATTCTAAAGTGCTGCCCATACTTTTCTTAAATGTAAAGTATCTATACTGAATATTCTAAATAGACTGATACTATTGTGCTTTCAGAGTTCAGGCTATACTCTTAAATTTTTTGGTGTTATACCTACTGACTGGCTCCTTACATCTTTTTTCCCTTCATAATCTAGGGGAGAGTGGTTTCTTTTCACTGTACTTCTAGTATATAGGTTGATTAATCATATAACCACATTTTTAAGAATTTGGGTAAAACAAAAGTAAATATGTCTGAGGAATTCTTCCCTTACTAAAATATATGAAATTTAGAGCCTGGGCTTCTTATTAGCAAACTTATTAATCCAACAAACACTTATTAAGTGTTGGGCATTAGGTGGCGTATAAAAATGAGAAAGATGTGTCCTTTAGTTTACAGACCTACAATCAAATCATACAAGGTACAATATTATAATTCAAGATGGATTATGTGTTTAAATTAGGGAATACTCATTTTTGAGTTGGAGAGGAGACAATATAAAAATTGTGAGGCACATTTGGAACCGAATAAATTGTTGGTAAATATTTTCTGAATTGAATTGAAGAGTTAGCATTTTTCCAAGATCTTAAAGGTCTTAAAGAATACAAAGAGCAAATAATAAAGGGTACCAAATATACAGGCAAAAATTAAGCAGTGGGAAAGCCAATATTCTCAATAAATGTCTTCTGAATAAGTATATTTTAACTCAATACTTCAGTTAGGAATGTAGAACTGAAATGAGTTGTTTTGATCTGTAACCTTCCCCTAACCCCTTACCTGATCCATTTCATGCTGTGCTAAAATTGAGTAGTGCTATTTCTGTAGAATTTACTAGTGTGTCAGATTGTATTTTCCAAAGATGCCTGCCGCAATATTTCCCACAACACGTGCTCTTCAGCAAGGCAACAATAGAACCCATTTTTGGACAGTAGGAAGCAGATGGAAGTGAAAGGATGAGTGAACACAGCCAAAGAAACTGTGGTCCAGAGCACTCTATGTCAGGGCTGCAGGGAGGAAGGAGCCAATCTCCTAGTGAAACCCCAGGGGTGAGGAACAGACTTGAAATCAGAACGATTGAAGGCACCTCCATGGAACCACTCTTCTGGTCCTACCCTTCCCACCTGCCCAATGCCTATGCATTAAGTTGGTACAAAAGTAATTACGATTTTTGCAATTTTTTTTAACCTTTTAAACCGCAATTACTTTTGCACCAATCTAATACTAAATGACAGACAGCAGGGAATTACCCATATGAAAAAACAAACGAACCAATCAACCAACCAACAAACAAAAAAGCGAAAGGCTTTCTCAAGAGCAATTGAACACATTTTCTGAGGAACAGCTGAGGTTGGCTGAGGTGGATTGGGGTGTCTAAATTAAAACCCTGTTGATGTTGACATCTGGGGACCCAAACCTCCAGGCAGACTTCTCATCTGCACTTTCCAACTTCAAACTTACCCTTTGACAAGCTCTGCCCAATGACTCAGAGCTAAGTCATCCTTCCCTTTCAAAAATAGATGTATAAATTCCACAGCAGAGGAAACCACCCAGCTACCTTGAATCAACAGCCTATTCATTTGTTGTTAAAAATAAAAGCACATTTAGGGATCATTAGGCGTGTGAGTAAAACCAGCAGCGCAAAAAAGATCAAAATTCACAAAACAACAAAACCCAGAGCAAGCAGAGATAATTCAGGGAACAGAAGAGAATATTTAAAAATGTAGTTTATATTTAGGGAAATTAAAAAGTTATTATATTCATGTAACAGAAAAAAATAATAATGATAGAAGAATGGTTAAAGAAAAGAGAAGGGGTTCTTGGAAATTTAGAGAAGTATTGCCAAAATATAGTTTAATGAAAGAGCTAGAATATGAAATTAATGAAGTCTTTCAATACATAGAAAGAAAACAGGTAGAAAACCTGAAAAAAAAAATAAGAGAAATAGAGAATTACTTCAAAAGGACCAGTATCTGAACGTCTCACTAGATAGGAGTCCCAGAAGAGAGAATACAAATGTGAAAGGCAGCAAATGATCAAAGAAATAATAAAATGAAAATTTCCAGAGCTGAAGACAGGAAATGTCTTCGGACCAGAAATGCTTACCATAGCCTGGCCAGGGTACATGAAAATTACATCATTGTGAACTTTCCACACACATGTAATAAAGACAAGATTCCAAAATTTACTGGAAAGTTAATGAAGAGAGGGATAAGAGGAGAAAAGAGAGAGAAGAAGGAGAAATCCTACTTTCAATCAGTGGGTGTGGGAGGATGGGGGCTAGTGAGAAAACCCTGGAGGGATGCTTCTCAAGTTCTGAAGGGAAAATAGTATTGAGTTTATGATTCTATACTCAGCCCAAATTGTCAACTGAATGTGAAATCCAAATAGAAATATTTTTCAGACATGCAAGAATTGAAAAGTCATACTATCCATACATTTTTTTTTCTTGAGAAATTGTTATTATAGTAAGGTGTGAGAGAAAACCATGGAAGTTAAAGATCTGATATCCAAGAAAGAATTTAACTCAGAAAGCAGGGAAAGAAAATATTTGCATGTAACCTATTCAGACAGCCTAGAACACAGCTAGTACAGGTTGGAGGAGGGGTCTGGCGGGCTCAGGGGTGGTATATCTAGAGAAACAAAAAAGAGAGGTTCCAAGATTAAGGGATTGGAAAACTGTAGCATATTGTGCAGACAGATTCTTCTTTCACCCAAAGGGAAAATAGCTGAATTCTAGGAGAAAACGAAAAAAGATGTTTAAGTCTATCATGGTTAAAATATGAACCAAACTAGAACATGCGTAGAATATTAGAAAAGAACATACAATTGATTTTGATGCTAGCAACCAACATTCCTCATTGAGTGGCACAGGGGTTAGGACACTGGAAGTGTGAAGAGGAAATATGATCTTAGCACACTGTTTGGTTTTGAAATACAAACAATTTTATAGGCATAATAACAAAGCACTGTATATAGATGTTCAGCTAATAGAAATAACCAATAGACAAATATGTGAATCATTTTTCACTCATCTAGACACTACCAGTGTCCAGCACAGTGATGTATCACATGACAGAAATTCAATATATATTTATTGAGCTGATTCTGAGTCATAGCATTATTTCCAAAATTAAAAAAAAATCAAATTTATCAGAAAAGGCATTTTGGTTTAAACAACTTTTAGTTGAATCTACATAGAGAAAATCTTAAAGTGATTTACAATACAAAAATAATAGCATAACTCAGAATGTAAACATTTCAGTGATTTCTGGTTGTACTTAAAACAAATTCTAAAACTTTTACATGTGACCCTGTATGTCTGGCTTCTTTTCAATTTTTACATATAATATAAGGATTAATGGCACATTCTCAGCATCTGTACCTAAAGGAGTTTCCATACCATTATCATCCATTTCAAGCACTCTCCAATATCATTTTCTATTTCCGCTGAATCTTTGTTATATCATATGTTCTACTCACCACAGGTGCCATGATTCTTTCCTTTTAACCTAGTGTTTATTTTTCATTTTCTGCTAGAATGTAAGTTCAAGGAGCAAGAATGATGTCTGTCTTGTTCATTCCTATATCCTATTTTTTTCAGTGACTGGCACTTGCAAATTTGTTGATTTGCTGAATAAATAACCTGGTCTCTCTGAGTCCTTGTCTGATTTGGGAAGATAGGATGACATATTTGGGTAAAAGGACTGAATGGGACTCACCCAGCTATTGATCATTTAATTTTTCTAGTAGGTTAAAGACCCAAGACAGATAGACATTTATATGTGAGACTGAAACATACTGCAAGTTTTAATACATATGAAACCTATATTCTCAGTGACATCTTAAGTGTCTTAACAATGTCTAAAACAATGCCATTGCTAAAAATCATGGTGTTTGAAGGGACATTGCTTTCTTTAGAAAAAAATCACAAATTTGGGCTGTCATGTAGGCACAGGTTTAATATTTCAGCTTAGACAAGCTCGGGTCCGTTTAAAAGTGGCTGGGTTGCAACACAGCATTGAATGAATCAGGTTTCTCATATTTAAAAAGCTAAAACGGATGTTAAATCATGTTATTACGGATGATTTAGAAAATTAATAAGGAAGGATGCTGTGGAATTCTTATAGTAGAATTCTAGCAAATCTAGTTTTAATGAATATGAAAATGAACATGATGATACTGACAGTATATCTCCTTTTGTTGCTCCCCAAATTGCTGAGTAAAAGAGTTTTAAAGAGGATAAAGGCAATAATTGCAAGTACAATGCCAAAGTGCATTATTAATAAAACAATAAAACCTGTCATTGTGTGAGATGCCAGGCACCGTGCTGAGCCATCAACATATATGACTTCATTTAGTTTTCCTAAAGAACCTTTGATGTCATCCCCATTGTACAGGTCATACCTATGTTAAATAATTTAACAAAAGTCACCAATTTAGCAAGTGGCATAAACAGGCTTCTAATCTCCAATGTGATATTTTTAAGGTGAAAATCATAAGGTAATGGAAAATCAAGGCAATTTAAATGAGGGAGGAGATAATCTTTCCTCAAATATTTATTCTGTCTCATCAAAATAATCTAAATTTACAGTTAAAAATTACAGTATTTTTTATGTTTCCAAGAGTATATTAGTAAATAATACACTAAAGTCATAAAAAAAACAAAGTGACAGAGAATTCAATGGTTTGATAATGTTTTATAATAAGAAGATCCAAGAGTTTTAATAAATCTTTCCCCATAATAGAACAAATTTTTTTTGTCAAACAAGAAGGCATTTGCTGAATAGGATTTTTGTTATGAGAATAGTGTTTAATGTCATTAAATGCTTTGGGAAAACCTGTGAAGAAATATTTGTGTGTGAGGTCCTAAAATTCAAATGCTAATTAAAGCAATTATTTTTTTAGTAGTTAAATACTATCTTTAATGCTTACTTCATAGTAAAAACAAAAGAGTGTTCTAAGTTTCATTTTGTTATTTTTGCAATTTAAAATAATTTGGATTATTTATTTATTTATTTATTTATTTATTTATTTATTTATTTATTTTTTCTTGGGGAATATTGGAGAAGAGTGTGTTTTTCCAGGACCCGTCAGCTCCAAGTCAAGTCGTTTTTTTTTTGCGCAGCTCACTGGCCCACATAGTAATTGAACCGTTGACCTGTGTGTTATGAGCACTGCACTCTAACCAACTGAGCCAACCGGCTGCCCCATAGTTTGGATTGTTATGCGAAGAGTAAAGTCAGCTTCCCAAGACTAACTTATTTCTGGCTGTATAGTATATACATGGAAATAGCATTAAACTTCTCGTAACTTTTTGCCATGTTCCCCAGTCATGCTTCTAGGTCTCTACACTGACTATTTAATGTGACTGATCCCATAACAACTAGCTCTTTTGATTTTTCAACATATTGTGAGTTTTTGTGTTGCAAAATCTATAATATGATAATATGTTACCTATGGGAAATTTTAAGGGGAGCACAAATATATTATTTTCAAATATTTTCTGCAAAACATACATACATACCCACACACTCCCATCTCACACATCAGTCACACAGTCTCAAAATCAGACATTAAAGATTTGTTTCTTTTTCCCCAAATCAGATTCTTCTCAAGTAATATGAACTATGACTTGAAATAACAATGTCAGCAATGCCTGGGTTTTCTGAGATCAAAAAAGATAATATTTCTTAATAAAATCTTTGGACCAAAAAATGTAAGGAGTTATTACTATTTACATTTCTGCAGTAGAATTAGTTTAGCAAATACTTTCTTCTATTACTTCTAAGAGCTCAGCATTGATAGGATAAACTCTGCCTTTGCAATTTTTACAGTTAGGTGTCGTAATTTGAGATGGAACCTGGATGGGTTCAGAAGCATTGGGATATACAGTATATAGATGCAAAGACTGAGAGGAGAAATAATAGCTAATTTCAAATGACACAATTCTGAAGGAGGAGAAGATGACTTGCTACATGCTACTCTAAATTACAAAATTAGTGTCACAAGGTTAATATTGAAGGGAAAAGAAGAGTTCAACATGAGGAGATGTATCCTATGAATCAGAACTGGCCAACAGTAGTTGCAATGCATTGACAGCGCGTAAGTTTTATCATGACAGATGTTCAAGAAGAGGATGACTAATAATTTCTCAAAAATGTTCTAGAAGGAATCTCTTACCTGCAGAGATTTGTTTGGATCAGCGACTGTTAATCACCTCACTGTTGTCCAAGAAGGACCAGGATACAAGGACATGGTGGAAGGAAAGCGTGGGTACACTCAGCCTATTTTTTAGGAAATTACTTCCTGATAGGGAGCAATTTTATGAAAAGATCTCTATAGATAACAGGAAAGCTAACACCTGACTTATAATGCATTCTATGTATTTATTAACTCATTCATCCCTTCATCAATACAACAGTATTTTTGGAGTGCCCGTTGTGTGAAAACCCTGTGATGACAGCAAGCTTGGAAGGCTTACAGATGTAGCTTGAGTACTTACGGTATGTAGAGGGAGACCCAAGTGATAAGTAATAGAACGGAGAACAATATTATGTTGGGTGAGGTGTGGGTGAGGATGGGGAGGGGTGATTTCGGAGGGATTGGATAAGAAAGAAATGTCAAAAACAAAAAAAACAAAACCCAAAACATTAACAATTCTTTCCTCCCTCCCTTCTTTCTTCCTTTCCCTCCCTCTTCCCCCCACCCTCTCATTGGGGTAATAACAGTTTTCATCAGTCTTTTCTTATGTACTAGATGGCATGGACTGTCCATTTTCCATGAACCCCATCGGAGGGTAGCCTGCCCATTCATCTATAATAGCACCTCTTTACCATCTTATTAAAAACATTTATACTAATGTAGCTTTGATAGAATTTGGGTAAAATTCTTTGCTTTATTACTGAAAAAAACCCACATAGTAGTGGGTTAACACAAAATAGATATTCAATATTTGTTGAATATATTAATGAATAAAGGATACCAAATTTTACTATATGTTTTATATAATATTTTCTGCTTTAATATATAGTGTTTCATCTAATGTTCTAAGTAACCCTATGAATTATTATTTATATTTAATCTTTGTAAATTCAATTTACTATTTAAAATAGAATTTTGGTCAAAAGTAACATTTTTGGTCAATACATCTACGTGTATATGAGCTAAATATGTGCACAGTCGTGAACTGAGAATAATTCAGTTCAAGACTTAAACCCAACTTTGAAGGACTTTGCAGCAGGTCAGGAAGTATAAATACATTTTATCATTGACCAAAGTGGAACTTAGGCAGAATTTACTCCATATCAAGTAGTCTTAACAGGAATTCAACTCTTCTAACCACAAAATCACTTGTTTTTTCCTAATAAACTATCTTAATGTCTATCTTTTTGTTGAGAGTTTTGCTAATTGGGATACCTCAAGAAGATGGGATATGAAGGATAGATGTATATCTCTCCTTTCTGAAGAATCAAATAGCGCATACCTCACTGGCTTCCAAGTATTAAACAGAGCTGGGAGTCTTCAATTTTCAGTCAAACTTTGGTAGCTCAGATATTTTGTAAGCTTGACAGAAACAAAATAATAATAATGAAAGTTCTTAAAGTAAAACTGAAGGTTGTATTGAGTGTTATTGAAATGCTGTTTTTAAATACATATTACTTAGCTTTTCTGGGCTCAGTTTCCCTGTTTGTAAAGAGGACACAATCGGATTATGTGGTATCTAAAGTCCTCCCAAGAGTAGGATTATTTTCAGTATTATGAAGAAATTTCTCATATTTTTTCCCCAGCTATTGGTAACTTGTTTCTTTCTTCTTATCAGTCTAATTGTAGACAATCTTCCCAGCATGTACATTAATTTATGGTGGCCGATGAAGATGGTTTCCAAAAATACTTATAAGATTATACATCTTCCTGTCTAATGACACTAATTTTGTTAACTACTGTTAGAAAGTTGGGAGGAGGGAATTATAAAACCACGTGCCATTAGCTACTCTACAGTCTGATTCATATTGGTGTGTCATTTTTAGGTGTTCACACTTATCTCTTTGTGAAGTGGGTAGAAATTATATTCTCTTATTTGTATCTCCAAAACATATCACCTCACAGTGAAAGACGTGTTGGTAGTATCTTGCTGACAGGAAGAATGGTCTGTGTCAGCGATAACGACCATGTTTCTGTCCTCTGACCCTCCCATTTTATCTCCTGGGTGCCACCTCTCTTACCTTCTATAGGCTTGCTGGCCAAATTTTTAAATGACCATTCTGTCAAGCTTTTTCATGTGGTGAGGACATCCAGACTGCCACACTTACCAAATACAGAAAATGACATTTGCAATCGCCCAGAAGTCACCTCTGTTCTGACTCAGTGGTGGCCAACGACACAGACTAAAACACGTGAGAGAACTGTTGTTTGTCCTGGGAAGAGACATGTTTTCTAAAGAAAGAAAACTATTTTGGAACTTCTGGATGTGATGACCTTTCTTGTTCACACTCAGTAAACACATTAGCTGTGTTTGTCTGATTGTCAACTAGCCATGCTTTTGCCGGGAATACTGGCATCGATGCTGTTTTTAGCTTTGAAAAATTCTGTGGGAGAAATGAGGACTTTAGCACATTGTAGATGTTATGATTCCTGAGTGTCTAACAGAATTCTCAGAACCATTATAATTAATTAACTTTTTAATCAGGAAGATTCAGTATTTTGCTGTTACAATTCAAGAGGAGGTCCTTTGAAAAACAGTAAAATAATAAAGGCTTGGATTGAATCTTCTTTCTGAGGCTAGTCACATCTCACATTATTGAGTGCTTGGACTGGAACTTATAGGAGAAATGAGGCCAAGTTCAGGAGGCTTCAGACTCCATGGGCCAAGTTAAAAGAAATGATTCTGTCCCTCAGTTACAGTGTGTGTCCCTGGCCCTGACTTGCTTTCTCACCAAGAGATGGTGTTTGTTCCTGACATAAGAGAGGCCAGGAAAGAGATCACAAATGACAATGAAAATCATTAGGATAATGACTAAAGCAGAAAACTAGACTGAGTATGCATTTGGAGCTTCCCCTTTGTATTAAGCTGAGCCACACAAAATTGAAAATTGACGTTCTTATTAGTCAAAAAAGGTAAAATAACAGCAATTTCATATGGTTCAAACTTACATTTTTTTTCTGACTATAATGGAGGAAGAAGGATTTAGAGAATTCTATTATTAGGTCAGCTAGTCTGCTTCCTTTTTGTGCAAAGACAACTTGCACAAGTTAAGTGATCAGATCTACAATATTTTAAATACAGGGCAATCTAAAACAAAATTTTAGTAGAAACAGGATGATTAAATCTACTAAATAAACCATTTCTCTTATAAAAACCCAGTAAATTACTGGGGCAATATCATGAGATTATTACTAACTTCTGAATCCAGGATACAAGAGTTCAAATTATAGCTCTGATACATATTACCTTCACATTGAGCAAGTCACTTACTCCATCTGTGACACAGTTTCCTTACATTTAAAATGGGAATGATAATATTAGGTTGGTGCAAAAGTAATTGTGGTTTAAAAGGTTAAAAATAATTGCAAAAACTGCAATTACTTTTGCACCAACATAATAGTACCCATCTAATAAAGTTGCTGCAAGGATTAAATGAGTTAATCCACATAAAACATGTAGGATGGCACTCAACAAATGTTAGCTATTGTAAATATTGTTACTTATAATTACCAATGAACAAATAATGCTGTGGAAGAAAACTGATTAGATGTACAGATGCCTGTCTTTTAAGATAGATTTTCAGACTAGAGCAACTGGTCTTACAGCCCCATATTATATTTTAGTACTGGCTAGAGTGTTAAGCAAAGTTCATGTGCACATTGGATGATAACAATGTCAAAGATGACTGAAACATTTCACATGATGAGTTTCAGAGGAGCCAAGAACTCCAGCGAGCTCTAAAGATAGATCCGCACCCTGCATACAATTAATCTCTTGCTGGTTTACCGATCAGAAGTGTGATGACCCCACAGTGGGCCTTTTACAGGATAAGTGAGATTGGATGATGACAATGCTATTAACTTTGTTGGTCATGATTTTTTAGCTTGTATCAAATTTTTGGTGTCTGAAATTTTGTTACACTGATCTCTATCACCAGAAAAAGGGGGCTGGCTCTCTCTTGAACAGGGATTGTGTGAGGCTCCAGACATATATAACAAACAAGTTTTCATTTGAGCAGAGTGACAGATAAGTTCTCAATATCCCACTAGGGGATGAAGTACCTGAGATAGCAGTTCCTGGTCAGATGACTGCTGAAAATACAGGAAGGCAGAAGCCAAAGCCAGGCAGAAGTTTCAGGGCAGCAAGCCACTACCATTCCCATCTTCCACTGAAAGTGGTGGAGGTCATGGACAAACAGACACAGCCTCTAGAAAAATTAGTTCCTTTCATATAGTATTTAGCAGTGGATTTAAAATAAAAGTTCCCTGGTAATTGTTTTACTCTGATGATAGGGAGAGGAGATGGTTATGCAAACACTCTTAACCTTCCTGCTTCTTTCTCTGTCAAATTTGTTTGTTCTAACAATTCTACAACTCCAGTTACCCTTACTTAAGTCAAAGTAATTGAACATAGCTGGAAAAGAAACAACGAACTGGTTTCACTTTAAATTCACAATATTTTTCAAATGTGCACTCAATACTGGATGACAATCCTAAGAAGTTTCCTTGGAGTGTTCACTTGCCCCCTTTCCAACACCAGTGTTTCATGCTTTTTTCCGTTCTCCTCTTTTCTCGTCATCTGCTGACTTTCCTCTGCTCATTCTTTTTTCCTTCTCAAGGGCTTAGCTCATACCATGTAGTCCTGTTTCTCCTACGTTACCAATGTGTCCCTCTCTGTTGGAGTTTTCCCACTGGAAGTATAATCTTTAAAAACAAATTTCTTGACCCCCCACATCTCCAGTCTACCAATAAATGTCATCCCTTTCTTTTACAGCAAAACCTATTGAAGGAGTAGTCTATGTTCTCTATCCTTACTTATTCTCCTCAACCCATTCCAATAAGCCCTCCCCTAAAATGCTCTTCTCAAGGTCAACAATGACTTTAGTGTAAATAAATTCAAAGGCACCTGCACTATCCATTGCATTTGATACAGAAGACCACTGTTTTCATCTCCGTGCATTCTTTTTGTTTTCCTACTAACTCAGTGCCCACACCATCTCAGTTTCTTTGGACAGCTTCACTTTCTCCGTTTTACCTTTCAATGCTGGTATACTCTAGTGGCTCCCTCTTTCCTCCATGTACACTCAGTCTATAGGTAATCTTAATCATGGCTTTATATGCTGATAAATTCCACACTTAAAGCTCTTGCCCTGAACTACACGATAGGTCTCTGGACTCATATATCCAATCATAGAGTTGGCATATATACTTAGCATAACAAACTTCCAATATCCCAAACCGTGCTATTAATGTATGTTTTCTCTCTTCCCACACATTTGTTCCTTTCCTATTCCAGTAGAGACCAGTTTACCTGTAGTTTTCCTGGTTTGTACAAGACAAAACTGTATGTCAAACTGATTCCTTTCATTTTCTCATTCCTCTTATACAACCCATCTGCAAATACTGTCAAGTGTTCCCTCCTTCTCCATCCTATGAAGGAATGTGTACAAGATTAGTAATATTTACTCCTTAAATGTTTGATAGATTTTACCAGTGAAACCAACAGGCTGGATTTTTCTTTGTGGGAAGTTTTTTGTTTTGTTTTGTTTTGTTTTTATAACAGTTTCAATTTATTTAAAAGAAAGCTATTCAGGTTTTTAGTTCCACCTCTTATCAAGGAGATTTCAAAAAAATTGTCTATTTTAAGTCGTCAAATTTGTAAGTATAAAGTTGTCCATTATATTTATTATAATTTTAGGGTCCATAAAACCTGTTGTGGTGAATCCCCTTTGCTCTTGATTTTGGTAATTTATGTTCTCTTTCCCCTTTTTTGTTGAGCAGTCTAGCTGGGGGTAATCAATTTAGTTGACGTTTTCAAAGATCCATCTTTGGCTTTATTAGATTTCTCTTATCTGTATTATACCCTTTTGTCAACTTATTTGGGGTTCACCTTGCTCTTTTTTTCTGACTTCTTAAGGTGAAATCTCAGGTCATTAATTTTTAGAGGTTCCCAAATCTTTGGTCTCAGGACTTATTTAGACTTAAAAAACTATGGAGTTTTTATTTTCTGGATTATATCTATGACTATGGTTATACATCATATACAAACTAAAACAGAAATGTTATAAATATGTACTTATTAAAAATTACAATAATAAATCCATTACATGTTAACAAAATAACATATTTATAAAAAGTAACTATATTTTGAAAAACATAAATATTAATGGGAAGTGACCTTGCTTTAAATTTCTGCATATTTCTTTATTATCTGGCTTTATAGAAGATAGATGGATTCTCATTTCTGCTATTTTATTGAATCTATTAAAATATGTTGTTTGGGTTGGAGCTTATGAAGAAAATTCAGCTTCATGCAAATATGTAGTTGAAAGAGGGGAGGTTTATTTTAATAGCTTCTGATAATTGTGGATATTCTCCTTTAATGCTACACCAAAATTCAACTAGGTTTTCAAAGGTTAGTTTCAGTGTGGAATCTGAAACCATGTCTTTGAACTTTTCTTACACTTTTATATTAAAATATTCGATCTACCTTGAACTTTGAGTGGATCTTTGGATCTTTTATCCATTTTTTTTAAAATTTATTTTTGTAGTAACATCATGCATTGGTCATCAAAAGACTATCAATTCACAGTTATGCAAATCTTCCACAGATTGACACATTTCATTGCACAACATGAAAAAAGCCTGTTTGTTAATATCACCGCTGATCTCCTCAGATAAGTTTTTAACATGTGATATTTGGAATTCATTAAGCTCATGAATTTGGGGAGATACCAGTCTCCCCAAATTCTAAATTTCCTATGAAAGTTCAAATTTTTATTGTTGACAAAAATTATTAGTTGTTTTCCTTGAAGTGACAAACTCAGTTTATAGTTGACAAAATGTCTTATAAACACCAAAGTCTGATTAACCACTCCTTGTCTGTCAGGCATTATTTCAAGTAAAACCAATACCATGAAAAATGTGGCTAAGTTATCTCATAAATCAAATCATCCCACAGGTAGTTTTCCTCAATATACCATACTTTGCTATGCAGCTGAAGTTCTTTCTGTGTAATCTCATTTTGTCACACAGAAAAGTAAAACGTTGTGTATACCAGAGTTTAGATCTAATAAAATTAATATTTTTATTGCTTTATCTATGATATTTTTAAATGAAACTGGTGTTTTTCCCTTATTGCAAGTGATGGTGGAGGAAACAATGATTATTACTACAGTTTGGTGCCATTGGCTTGACTTGTGCTAAGGCAACAGCCTTTCTACCTACTATTGCTTTTGCACCATCAGTGCAAATGTCAACAGTTAGAATAATAGCATTGTGATAAAAATAGTTTTCTCAAAGTGCCTTGGGTGATTCCAGGTTTCTGTGGACCCCACTTGACAACCTCTGGCCTAGAACAAAAAGAACAGGTACATATATACACATTTGATAATTTTTTTCCTACTAAAAATTTATTCTTTTATATACAGTATATTATTTTATTTATCGGATATTAACTTGGGAGATGTAATATGAGCAAGATAATTAAGACAATACAAATATCTAGAGAGAAATTAAGAAACTTTTTTAATGAACCTTAATGATTTAATCACTGTGTAACCTAACTGACTGATTATTTGCATGTGTGCTTTTGGACAACAGATCCCCAAAGGTAAGCTTGTTATTACCTATTTGCACGTATTATATAATAGTAGATGCCCTATGTTGAGCTCTTTAGTGTATGCCTGGTACTCTGCTAAATACTTTATATTCACTAATCCATTGGATCCTCATAATAATGTTTTGATGTGTGAATTATTATCTCTATCAAATAGATGAATGCCTGATAACTATGCAGCAAAAATGTGCTGAATTCATGAAGCCACTTGTCTAATGTTTCTCCTTCCTGTAATCACCTCCCTTACCACCACTCAGTAAGTGGTGGAACTAAAACGCAAACCTGGCTATCTATGAAGCTAACCTTGTTTCTTACTGAGTGCTGTTAGGTATACTGATAGAGCAAGTGCATAACATTTGGCACCTTAACTCAGCTAATTAGTGTTGGAGTTTAATTTTTGGAATTTTTTGAGGCAGTAACTGAGTAATTGTCATCTGAAAAACCCCTTCCTCTGCAAGGATCCAAAACCAATGTTGACCAATAACTGTATTGATGACATCATAACCCCAGACAGGAAGAAACTTCCCTTTAGTAACTTTACCAGCTCACCTTCCAGCTTACTTTTCTAATCATCATGACTGATTATGTAGCTTAATAATATTTGTTTAATAAAATTATTAAGGAATTTTAAAGATGTATAGTTGTAGATGCAAGTTCCTTTCAAATTTTTTAATTAATGTTCCCTTCTGTCAGCTTATCCCTACTCTGCACTGCATTGAAACATGCAGAGAACACAACTGAAGGACTTTTAAAACAATTTAGGAAACATCTTCTTCAGAGCCCTAAACACACTTGCCAGTGTAGGGAGAAAAATTCCATTAAAATTACTTTGCTTTTAAAGTGCTTACGGGTTCATGGGAAGAAGTACTCAAAGCATGCAAATAAAAATAGGGTTTTATTCTAAAATACCTGAAAACACTTTAGTAATATATTATTACATTTATTTTCTCTTTTACCTTTCCATATGGAAAAAAACAAAAACAAAAAACCCTCATCATGATAAATACTTTATCTTTTCTTCTTTTCTCTGATCAAGGTCCAAGACAGTTACAAAGAAATACTCCCTAAGTAAAAGAAGAGAAAATTCTCAAAGAAGAGAACGTAAAACTTGATATCCTTATATCTCGCAGTAGACTGAAATTTGTTTGGAATATAGTATGATAAAGTGACTGACAATTCAACCTCCTAAAGCTTGTGACACACCAGTATCCCTGAATGTCTAACTTTAGCATTTGGCTGGTGCCTGTGAACTCATCATTTCAATAAAAACAAACTAGTTCAATTTCCTTGTCTGAGGCTTCATAAAAACTTAAAGTTTAAGTGTATTTCCTGCACATCTTTACTATGATATTTAACAAGCTAAAAATGTGGTTCATTGTTGGGAAGTACTGTAGGAAAAAGTCACATAAAAGCTGTTTCAAGTCTGAAAAATGGGGTACTTTTGAACCCATCAGAGGAAAAGTGACATTTTTTTACTGTTTCATGAAAATTTCTGATAGCTTAAATCTGCTTCTCTTTATTCCCCTCTCCCCCATTATTTTTAAGTCATTTTCTTTACTCTTCTTTCCCCTCTGAAATCAGATTACTACAGACATTACCTGTGTTAGAAATAGTCTTGTGATTCTTGTGCCAGGGCTGATGAGCTCCTGAATTTAATGGCATAGCTTACTCTAAATCTTCTTCACCAAGGAGGCATTTGATCTTCAGCACTTTGAATATAAAGCATTGTGTTTCCTTCCTTCCTTGTGATTGATCACATTCCTGTTTGTCATTGAAAAGGTATATTGTTTTGACGTGTCAGCAAAAAAAAAAAAAAAAAAAAAAAAGAAAGAAAGAAAAAAAGAAAATAATATCCTAGATGTATATGAGATTATAGTTGTCATCCTGTTGGAAAATTTAAAGCCTGTAAGTAAAATTAATGCAACATAAATCAAACCCGGGATTTTCAATAGTTATGTTTTTTTCAGGAATATTTGCTTTTTAAAATGGTATTGGTTTAATGGTAAATTAAAACAACTCAAATTTATAGATTTTCAATCAGTTTGTCAAAATCACTCAGCCTGATCCTGTACTCCGTACAGGTCACATTTAATTTCTTCTAAGGTCATCAGTGGCCCTTTGTGGGTGAGGCTTTCTTTGAACAAAAAACCCCTTTATCTTGGCTGTTTACATTTCTACCGGGACTGTTTTTACAAAAGATTTGAAATATTTGACATACACACTTACTAGAATTTTATAACTGTGTGAAGATGTTTTTTTCCCCATACACTTCAATATTTTTTGTTTTTTTTGTATCAGAAGGTTAAAATACCTGATCAGAATTTAAAAATTTATAACTATTTGAATGACCCTATCCTATTCAAATTTTCCTGTACCGTGTAAATAAACCAAACACTCCCAATTCTGTGTTTCACTTTGATAATTAGGCATTGGGGGTGGGGGAGGGTGGGTCAATGATGGTTAGTCAGTGAAAGCAAATATTTTTAAAATAGATGATAAAAACAAAGTTGACTTAGCCTGGAGACTATTTGGTTAGTATTAACATTCACAGAGACAAGTAAGTGCCGCTAAATTTAAATGCAACCAAAGTTATTTTAATAGCCTCTTTTTGTCTGAAGGTAAACAATCATCAGAATACAGATAATCCTTTGATCTCTCCAAAGATTTTAGTTAATGAATCAAAGTATTTAAGGTACAGAGCTTTCACTTGCCTTAGAGAATGCATCAAAAATGTGTCTCACAAGACAGGAAGAACTCTGGAGTTTCACCAAAAATATAGTATGAACTGCCATTCCAAACAGAAATCAAATTAACCCAAAATGGAAAAAATAATAATTTTATTTTTTTAAAGTTACATGAGGACTAAAAAGATAAATAGGAAAAGAAAAGCGTTATTAGCTGTATCTAGAGTTCTACGCTTAACTTACTATCTCCAGCAAAATTATTTTAAAAACAAGGTTAATGGGTGTCTGAGATTATATAAATGAAATTAGTTATGCATTAGTTACAGATTAAACTGATGTAACAAATATACCTAAAATGCAGGGGCTCAGACAAAAAGGTTTATTTCTCCCTCACATACCAGTTCAGAGGCAGAAGGGTGCTTCAGGGTAGTAGGTGGCTCTGCCCCAGGAGGTCCTCAGGAACCCAGCTTTCCTTTATCTTGTGCTGTGTCATTTTCTAGGATGTTGACCTTAGCCGTGTGGTAGAAACTGGCTTATGGCAAGGTGCATTCTAGACAGAGTATGTGGTCGAAGAGAATACTTAGAGGTGAGAATGGAACAGTGAAAGACTGGGCCAATATGATATAGCGATGTATTGATATTAAAGGGTATATGGATAGAATGAGGTATGTGGATAGGAAGAGAAAAAAGAAGTGAGAGATTCTAAACCATTTCAGGAAAACGTTTTAGAGGAAAACTGAAAATAGGGTGATCTTATTTAATAATTGACAAGGAAGACACGGTCAATTATTTTGAAGATTGATTCAAGATGAGATAATATGGAAGATGAGACATGTAGAGAGGAAAATAGTGCCAAATACATGGTAAGTTTGAACATCAGGAATTAGTAACTCAGTATCAAGATGTACAATGGTGTTAGAATGATAGCCACTTTCTAACCAGCAGGGTGCCATGTAGATCCCACCGAGAAGGAAAGAGCAGGGTGGCTGTGGCTATACTTATGTCTCTTATTGTTGAATTTCTGAGAAGCGTGTTATCTCCCAGGAATCCTCAAGAAGAAAGAGACGGGGAAGGAAGTACTCAGGCCCTCATTATTGGTAACATTGAGTAGACAAGGACCCTATAAATCAGGGGTCACTGAACTTTTTCTGTGAAGGGCCAGATAGTATATATTTCAGGATTTGTGTGTCACACAGTCTCTGTCACAACTATTCAATTCTGCCATTGTAGGGCAAAAATAGCCATAGGCAATATATGAAGACCCAATCATAGCTGTGTTGCAATAAAACTTTATTTATAAATAAAAGGTAGAGGACTGGATTAGGCCCCCAGGCTGTACTTTATTGACCTCTGTTCTAAAGCAATGAAATGGGAGTAATTAGGTAAATTAGGCAAAGTTCTTTTGAATGATAAGTTTATAAAAGTTTATAAATAAGTTGCACTCTACTAGATATAAACAATTTAGAGAGATGAAGGAGAACAACATAGGAATAGGATAAACAATATTCTTTAGGAGGTAATGGAGAAGATGTTGATGCCCTCAGAAGTGTAGATGCTTTGGAATAGGAAGAAATATATGCAATTTTTATTACATATAAAGATTATTTCTTCTCTAAATGTATGGATTCCAAAATAAAACTCATAAACCAGCATAAAGTGTAGCAGAAAACTACAACACATTAAAAGTATATTTAAGATGATTTAAACCAAACGTGAACAAATGAATACTTATTAAATACTTAATTCTAGGAGTTCCTTTCTTTTCCTTCCTTCCTCCCTCCTTCCCTCTCCCCCCTCCTCTCTTTTTCTTCCTTTCTTTCCATTGATTTAGTCTTTCAGAGCTTCCAAAAAGAACTATCTGGTATAGATAAACAGATTCTAAATCTCATTTCAGACTTTCAAAATACAATCATAATATAAAAAGTTATATCAGGACAAGGTATACAATATTAATTGAATGTTATTATTCCCTCCAAAAGATTCTAAACATTAACCATTTTTATTGTTTATACAACACTATAGAGGTTATAAAGAATATAAAATAAATACTTTAAAAAATATTACATTAGAAAATTTTTCTTACGTAGCAATGCTCGAGACCAAACAATATTTTTTATAAGATATGCCATCGCACATTTTTTTTCTCAGGAAGTAAAGGTCATCAGAAATAATGGCCTTAACTACTCTGCAAAGCGATGGTCAGGTGAGTAATATCAATGATCTTGACACCCACTCTAGGCTGAAAAGGGTAAACCTGTTCTCAGTTTACAAAAGGATCTGCTTGCCTCAACATCCTGCCCTTGGTGTGTTAGTCATTCTGATTTTGAAACTCCTGGGCAGGAAAGCACTTTGGATCAAATTTGCTTCTCCTGACCAATGGCTTCATGCTAAGCATTTCTCTGTACTAGTGCTATTATTTCTCACTGGTCCAGAATCCAACTTGGAGACCTTCAAAAAAGTTGAGTGTTACTCTGTGATAATGATGGTCTCTATTCGAGGTGCTTTATATTTTGTAAAATGTTTTCATCTAAATGATTGAATTTCAGGCTTCTGACCAGCCATAAAGGTAAGGAGACATGCAAAGAATGCAGTTCTTATTTTCTAAAGGAGAAAATAAACTCTAAGAGGTGAAGCAAACTCCAGTCCACAGCTATTAAGAAAGAGCTGAAACAAACACAAGATCTCTTTTTCTGAGACTACCTCTCTAGTCCACATCTCCGTGTCAAGCCTGTCCATTTTTCCACACCAGTATTTCTAAATTCATGCCCTCTTTCTACTTGCCACTGAGAACCTTGAGATAAACTTTTTAATAGTAACCAGGGAAAGAATATCACAACTAAACATATCAACAAGTGAAACAGCAACTATACAAAGGCTCCCATTACAAACACCTGACTATCAGCCAAGAAAGTGGAGTTATAGGCCCTCTTATTCTGCATGTTAACTGTGTGCCCTTGGACAAATCAAACAACCTGTCTGGCATTCAGCTTTCTTATCTATTAGAGGAAAGCATGGTATAAGATCCCTCCTACACATAAAATTCTAAAATATTACTAAAGGAATCCATATTTTTTAAAACAAAATCTTGCTGTGTTACTCCCTTTTAGAATTGCTGGAATGAAGTGCAGAAGGCAAAATTACAACTGCCAATTCTTTAGCAATTTGGACTGTGTAGCACTAACTTAAACCCACCTGTGGGAATAGAGTTGGAGGCAACACACGATCTCAGCTTGCTCTGTTTGCATTTTCAAAACCACTAAGGGAAGTTGGGCTGAAACTGGTTTTGGACAAATACAGAAACTTTATATCAAACTTGACACGAAAGATAATGCTATGCCATATTAATGACTTTTAATTGTATCAGTAATTTCCTATTGTATTGTTTTGGATTCAGTTATGCTGGCACAAAATAAAAAACAAAAAAACAGTATGGTTACAATTTAATTTAATCTATTAAAACTCTCCAACATGTGGTACAGGTGCATGCTACTTGAATGTATTTAACTAGTATGGTTTAAAATTTATGTAACTGATAAATCGCAGGCTTGATTAGACTGACCAGTCTGCATTTTCTGAATCTCTCCTGGGAGCCATTTTGCTTCTTTTATCTTCATTTATCACCAGGCCCCAATCTTAGCTTGAAGAATTTCCAAAGATAAAATGGTCAGTCTCACAATGAACATCAACTCCATGCCTTTTATTCCCACTCTCGTCTTCTCCTATTTTCTGACCCTTAGAAAAGATGATTATAAAGAAGAACACATACTTCTTAACAGTATCCAGAACAGCTGCCCACAAACATATCTTTGGATCCAGCAGACTGGCCTGTGGTCAGTTCCTTTTTTGCTGTTCCTTTATAAGGTAAGGTCACCCAGTTCAGTTCACAGGCTAGATGCTGAACTGCTACTTGTCTAATTCCAGAAAGTAGCTTGCCATCCAAACACATAATTAAAGAGGGCAGCAGCCTGTGTTCCAGAATGGTGATGCAATATTTCGGGGAAGAGTCTGTTGGTAAAATCAGTAGCACACCCACCTAGCCACTACCATATTTGGCTAACAGAAGGCTATTTTGCTTACTCTAGGAACATTTAAGGTCAGGTCTACTAATTGTTTCTATAATTATAGTTTGAACCCGAGATTTGCCCATATCAAAATTAATGATACATAATCTAATGAATACAAAACTATGGAAAATGCCAGAGACATCATGTGTCAGTTTCCATGGTGTGAAAAATTTGCCAATGACCTTTATCGAGTTATTAAATCTCTCTTTACTTCATAATTCTGGACTGTAATCTGTAAAATATAATGCAAACCTCCTACTTACTTGACAGGGAATCATAATTATTTTTTTAATGACTCTTAAGCCTATTAGGAAAAATTTCTCTATAAATACACGGTATCTTTCCACTAATTTATCCCCTACAATTTGTCAACTCTAGCAGTTAATTTCCCCCTTATGTTTACATTAAATCTTTAGAAATGTAAGTTTCTAAAGTTCTTTGTTAAAGAAATGTCTTAATAACCCCCGCTGCCAACCACTTTTCTTCTTAAAGCATATCTGTTGAATTTACAGAATAGAGATTGTCAACCAGAAACTGGCAAGAATTTTTTCGCTTTCTTTGTCTTAACAGGAAGTGTGTTTTAATACCTAATGATAATTTTATTTATTGTGGAAACAAAAAGCAATTTTTTACTGAAGAACTTTCACAACCAATTACTGATGCCCAGATGAAGCATTGTCCATCCTCCCATTGCCTCCACCTCCAAAAGCCATGTCTTTTTCTTAGAAAGTACAACATAAATAGGGAAAATGGAAATGTAGCTCCTTGCATGCACTTACTAATTCCAGGGTTATATTAGTACTTATTACTAAGAAATTCTGTTTGTTTTCAAGTATGATTCCAAAGAAAAGCAACCCCAGGAGCAGATGAGTGCCAACCGTTCATTCAGGTCTAATTGGAAACTTTCGTGTATGTTACTTTTATCGTACATTTCTGTATTAATCCTTCTGGACGAGGAGACCGGAGCAAGGAAGGCAACAATATGATGCCCCCCCCCCCCCCCCCCGCCCATCAAGAATGTGACTCTGGCAAGAGTACTTTGCATCATACCACCTCCCTCCCTGTCTGCAGTACTTCAAGAAATTACTTAAAAAACAAACAAACAAAAAACTTTTGGAGAATTGAGACCATCTAAACTCATTTGTTTTTTTAGACTTTTCTAAACATCTACCAGGGTAAACTTTCAGCAGACTAGTCTTTTCTGAAAAGAATAGAACTTGTCATCTGCTGACAGAAGTTGAAGACAGGCTTTCACACCCTTTCTCTGTCTGATTCTAGATAGGGAAACTAGTGGCGACTTAATAAAATTCCCATGATTTTGTTGAAGTCTCTTTGGAAACTGTAAAAATGCATTTGGGGCATTTCTGCTTGAAAGTCACCTTTGCCACCATCACTGAAATGACACACATGATCAGAAAGGAAAAAGGGTAGTGAGGGTAGAGTGGGGGAGGAAGGAATTGCATGGCTGAGATGCCATCAGAGACCAGGTTCCCCAGAGAGTAGCTTAACTTTCTACTTTATTTTGCCTATGTAAATACAGCCTCAGCAAGATTTTCTTCTCCTTTCTCCTCCTTTTTACCTCTGGAAAGAAATTTTCATTTTGCTGATAGCTGCATTTATGAATGTAGCCACTTGAAAATTCATCTTATATTCAATTTATTCAGCTTATTACTTAGGTTCTATTTATTTGAATTTTCATTTTGGTAAATGTGAAGTAAACCATATTAAGATTCAAGGACAGGTATAATGGAGGGGCAACATTTAACAATCTTCAAAAAGAGAACTCCATAAAAGCATTCCTTTCCTTGCCTTCATCTGGCATGTTTCTTTTTGTTAGGATCAAAGATTTGACAGAGATGAAAGACCCCCCAACTTTACACAGAAATATATATCAACTGAAGAACTTCTTAAGTGGAAACATTCCTACAATAGCTCTCTTTATTTACATCTCTTTATCTAATATATTTTCTCAGGCACCTTAAAAATGAAATGGAAGAAAGGAAGTTTTCTTTGTAGGCAGTTCATATTATGACTGCATTCAATAAGCAGATTTAAAAATACAGTCAACCCAGCTGTTTTTAAAAACCTGCAAGTTTGTATCATATAGACCAAGACTCAGATGATGAGAAATAGTCCATTTTTATTAAGATATCAGGCACTATGTTGAAATATCATCAGCATGTAACTTATTATTCAGACAACTAAGTAGAAAGGTAAAATTGAAAGCCGCTTTAGTTTCCTTTCAAGGTCCCAATGACTTTTCCGTACCACTGAGAAAAAGCCATGCACACATTTTCAACTCTAATGTAAACAGAAACCTCATCTTTCATTTCTTTCACACATACGGATAATTCTGTGTCATATAGAGTAAAATATTGCATATCCTTTTGCACGGAACACTTGAAAACTCATATTTGTTTTGTCTTTCTTTTCATTACAAAAAATTATTTTTAATGTAGAAAACAGTATATACAGACATAAAAAGGAAGAAATTAAAGATTAGTTATAAGCCCATCCTTCACCACCCAGAAATATGCACCTGCTGCTGCTCTGGAGTGGTGGCAGAAGCAAAGATGTCACTTGTTTTGGAAGGACTCTCCCATGGTACAATTAGTGTCAAAAATGTCTGATAATAGGAAAACAACCTGAAAGATAATATAAAAACGTATGTTTAAAATGAGTAAGCACAAGAATAAGGAACCAAGACATAAAGAGAACAATAGAGCAAACTATGAAAAAAAAAAAGGCATATCTGAAAAAGAACCAAACAGAAATTCTAGAAAATGTTTCCTTCAATGCCCAGAGAGCTCCTAATATTAGAGACCCTCAAAAGCTTAGCTTAGTTTTCTTCTCTACCCACCCTCATGCTCTTAAAGATCTCTTTCCCCTAAATCTCATACTCCTTCAATACCTTCACCTGACTAGCTAATAGACGTCTCAAATTTAATATGTCCACAACGGAAGCAGATCTTCCACCCACATCTGCTTCACTCAGAGTCATCCTCATCTCAGGTAATGAATCCACTCTTCCTCTCTTTTTTTGTCACATCTGCATAATCTGTGGTTAAATCCAGTTGACTGTACTGTCAGGGAAGATCTAGTTGTGCCACTTCTCACTACGTTTACCCTCTCGTCCTGTTCTGAGCCCCCATAATTGTGCTTCTAGATTACTGGTCTTCTGGCTCCCATCCTGGAACCCTACAGACTGGACTCAACATAGTAGTCAGACGTAAATCATCAGATCGTGTCATTTTTTGTTCTGAATCTTCCTGCGCCTGCACATCACACGCAGAGTAAAAGCCAAAATTCTTAAGTGCCTACAAGGTTTTACTAGCTCTGGCTCCCGTTTCTTTCTAAGCTCTTCTCACCCTAATTTCTGGTTACTCCCTTTGTTGTCGGCACACTGGCAATCTTCTCTGTCCCTTAAAATTCTGTGTCTTTGTATTACTGATCCTCTCATTTGGAATCTTCTCCCTCAGATATCCTCGTGGCTTTCTCTCTCACCTTTTAAAACCCTACTGTGAGCCCTTTCTTGACCACTCACTTTAAAATTGCTTGTACTGACCAATACTCAGTATCATCTCTCCTTTGTTTTTCTTTCAGAAGTTATTCCTTCTAACATACTATACTTTGTTTATTATATCCCCAGATAGAATACAAGCTCCATGTGAGTGGAATTTTGTCTGCTTTGTTCATTGCTAATAGGATTTCTTTAAAATCCTCAATAGGCTTGCTCCGATCAGTCTTAATGATGTGGTTCTCTGGTATCTATGAGAAAAATACGCAGTATTTTAAATAAAGAATGTTTCTTATGCAGAGTTTCACTGGGAAAAATATTTTCAAAAAAATAATATTGGGTTAGAAAGAGGATAACGGAAAGAAAGAAAAAGAAACGAAAGATGGTTTAATATTTTAGGTTAGAGAGCTGGAGAAAGGGGTTTGTTGATGAAGCTGGAAATATTGGGGATAGTTGTCATTTTGAGTTAGAAGATGGCAACTATTTTCTTTATTTTGAACAAGTTGTCTTTTAGATGTTTAACACAAAATGTTTTGTAAACAATTTGGTCTTACAGGTACAGTTTGGTATAAGATTGAAACTTCTTTCTTGGCTATTTTCAGATTTGTTATAAAAAATTCTCAAGTTTAAAGGTAGAAATTAAAAATAAAATTATATATTTCATAATAACATTTGGACACTACAGTCCTTAGGAAAATTCCTTCAAAACTAAATTTTAAATACTTTCAATTCAGCTTTCTCCAAGTCTGTTGTGAAATGCTTTTTATCACAGGATAAAGCAATAAAAGTCTGATAGATTTTTAGTGGAAGTAACACTTATTTTCAATTATAAAAAAAAGTTAAACAAAGAAGTTTAATTTGAGGGATGTTTAAGGGATGGGCATTTAAAATTTAAAGCCTTGATTGTTCTTCTGTTAAATCTTTTTCATTGCAAAATATGGCCTTTGATTTTGTTCCAAAAGACTTCTAGTTTTGTTTTACTAAGAAGTAGCCTAATGGATGATGATATTGTCCATACTCTGGCTAGTGATACATCTTGGCATTGTCCTGGTGAATTTTATACAAATAATTTTACAAAGGTTTATTATGTTTCTTACCACCCCCCCATGGGAACTTGGGTTTGGCAGCCCTCTATTAGTGATTATAATATTCAGCTTGAGTTGAATCAGGACACAGGCTGTGATGTGTTCTATTTAAAAATCCATTTTGGAGCATTAGCAGAAGGTTTATGAGAGGATTGTCATAACTGAGGTGTCAGTTTCTTGATTCTTTAACTGTGTGAATAAATAGAATTTGATAACAACTCAAGAAGTAGTTTAAGGTTCACCATTTTCTTATGTATTTGACAAGGCAAACACTATTTTAGTATTAGAAAAACTCAGGCGTTAACTTTTGAAAACATGTTAGAGGTATATTGTTCTTTTTAATAGATATAATTTTTATAATTTTCCTATATGGATAGCCTAGCACCAACTTTTTGTAGTTTATCTTTTCCATACTCTCTGTTATATAGCAATATCCCATATGTTAAAAAAAAAAAAATTATGGCTGAGACTGAATTGATTTATTTGCTATCCATTTGCCAATACCATATTATTATAATTCTATAACATCATAATATAACTTTTCCCTTCATTTCCAATTCTTATACATTTTATTTTAGTCTTGTCTTTTTGCATTGGCTGGAACTGCAATACATTATTGAAAAGAAGTGGTGACAGCGGGTCTCAAGGATGTTCCTGACTCCTTGTTCTTGATTTTAATGGGAATAACTTTTAAAGTTTTTCGTTGTGTGATGTTTGCTATTAGTTTCCCTCCCCCCATAAATATCTTTTTAATGAAATATATTTAACAAATAACATCATATTAGTTTCAGGTATACAATATAATGATTCGATATCTGTATATATTGTGAAATGACCAAGACAGTAAGTCTAGTTAATATCTATTACTATATATAATTACAATTTATTTTTTGTGATCATAATTTTGAAGATCTACCCTCTTAGCAACTTTCAAAAATAGATGTATATTCTCATGGGTTATATATACATGAAGCAGAAATTTATACCTAAATGGATCAGAGTTCTTTCTACATCTTTTTTTGTGGACTTGCCCCTATGCTACTGTCTTCCAAATATCAGAATGCCTCAGGGTCAGTCCTTTGCATTCTTTTACCTATCTATACTCATTACCTTTCTCTCCCATCCAGTCCCAAGCCATTAGATACCATCAATGTACATACTGATGACACAAAATTTTTTATCTCCAGTCCAGAACTCTCTTCTGAACTCAGAAATCTATGCCCAAAAATCTATATGCAAAAACTTCTTAAGATATCTCATAGGCCTATTAAACTTAATACCTATATCCAAAACTCAGTTCCTGATATCCAACACTCCCCACCCCCAATCCATCTCCTCCTACAGTCTATCCAAATCATTATCTGGTGTCCAGATACCCCAGTTTTGCATGTTTCCTCAGCATAATTATTAATAACATCCTGTTTAACTTTCAAAAATACCTTCTTTAAGTTTCAAAAATCATAACATATTATATGCTCACATTAGTTAATAATAATTTAATTTCCTAGTTGCTTAGGCCCCCAAATAGTATCGATTCTGTCTCCCTTTCTTCCCTATTTCACTTTCATTTTCTCAGCAAATCCTGTGGGTCTTACTGTGCAAATATATACAGAATTTAACCAGATTTCACATGTCCATTGTGACCATGCAGATTCAAGCCAGTATCTCTTACCTGGGTGATTGCAATAGCTACCTAACTGGCCTTACTGGCATCCAGGGTTTCCTATTAAATATATATTAGATGTTCCAGAACTTTCTGTTCCAGAACCTCTGTCTTTTGATAGACTTCCCTAATATCAAAATTTTACAGCCTGCTTGTACTTAAGAGATCTATCCTCTTGACTCAATTAAATTCCCATCATCATATTCTTCTTACTTGTTGCAACGACTACAACCTCTATCTTGCTCACTTGCCGAGATTGAAACCTGTTATTTGATTCCTGGTCACCAGGCTACCAGATTGGACTTGGTTCTTCTACTTCGCATCTGCAGCTGTGTCTACCCTCTTCTTTTGCTCTTGCTTGTCCCAGCCATGTTGGACAGAAGTTAAATGACCCTAGTAATTTTCAGTATGCCCCACCTTGCTTTAAGTAACCAGGCCAGTTCCATTTGTTTGCTTAATTAAGACTGCCACATCTTGAAGTAAAGGAGAAAGCCAAGGTCATTAGAGGAGAGGACTAGTTTGAATACTAATAGTAGGAGTGTTCATGTTTTTCTCAAATGTATCTACTGCCAAATTACTTGTCCTTTGAGTTGATTTGAAGGCAATATCTAGACTTGCATATAAAATTTACACTATAATTTGATTGTTTTCCAACACTAGATCTCTCTTTTAGGTCACTATTTCTTGGGATGGTGAGTTTCCACAAAGATTTAAACATATTTAAAGAGGGAGCTTGGGAAAAAATATACCTATTTCATCAGAATATCAGTTCAAGAGAATTCTACTCCTTTAAAAATGATAGTAGGTAGTTCATTAGGACCTAAAATTTTCATGCCGGCCCCCTTAAAAAAACATTTATGATGGCATTTTCAAGAGATGATGTGACAAAATTTCTTTCCAACCAGTCAAATTCCTGTTTTAATATTTAAAATGAAACAACAAATGAAAAAGTTTGATGTGCCTTTGATTTCTAAGCAATTACTGGAAAACACATGCCTCAGTCCTTGAGATTTTTGTTTTGTGTCTTGCAAAATTCTTTAAATCAATAGCATATAATCCATTTAAACTCTCTCTTGATAGATTATCTACACATTATGTTTCTAAACATGAATCATTGGACAGATCTGACTAAACTTAGATTTCTTAAAAATCACAGTGTGGGGTTATTTACTCTCCTTTGGGGCATACTAAAGTTCATATTTAGTAGTGTCCTATAAATTAACATACATGGAAACACAAAGTTAAAATGGATGGCTTCAAATTTAACTCAAACAATCATCTTAATGCTTCGGTAAAATAAGCAATTTGTAAAGGCTGAAAAATATACCTAGAAAAATTTATAATAAACAATGGGGACTAATTTTACTCAGGTTCTGGGAACATTTACAATAGAATTAACAGATGAAGGAGCTATCTTTGATCCATAATGATGAAATGATGATTTAACTGCTTGCATGTTTTGATGCAGCAAATAAAACTTGAGTCCTAAAATCTTAACTAAATCTTCTTACTTCATCATTAAAAATGTTGTATTTATGGTATCAGAAATGATCTCTCTCTCATGCACAGCACCCTGATATTACAACTGTGTGGTAGGAATTTTAGATCAATCTTCCTGTCAGAAACCTGCTTTTTATTATTTTATTATTTTATTTTTAAATTTTTTTCTTAGAAGCCCTGCTTTTCAGATCATCCCTCTACACACACACACACAGACAGACAGACACACACACACACACACACACACACACACACACAGAACCCACTGCTCATATTCAATTCTTTGAAATGTTATCATTAAAAGTTCCTTTTTTGTTCCTTTTACAAAGTGGCTAAGGCCTCTAATGATTAGGAAACCTACTTTCTATAAACCAAAGGAGTTGGAATAGGCATCTTAGAATGTTATTGTTATATTTTCTTTTTCTCCTAGAAATTAACACCTGAAACTTCAGTATCAAATGTTGTAAATCACTAATCCTGATTATCATTAATTTTCCTTTATTTCTTCAGGAAGTTGATGTGAAGATGTCCCAGCATTATGAGATCTGGAAGAATTTGCGGTAAGTGTTTGTGATTGACTGGTACCTTCAGACATTCCGAGGGTTAGATAATGTCCTGGTCTGTGCTTCCTTCTCACCTCCATACCCGTTCCCTGGCTGGAGACTGGAGAGTGAGGGAGAGAGAGAGAGACAGGGAGAGATTCATCTTTCTTTCCTCTCCCACCCTCTTTGGCACCACATCTTTGGCTGGAACTCATCCCTCAGTGAGCTCTTCTACAAGAATCAAGCTCTCGGTGGCTCTGCATTCCTTCTCTTGCCCCTTCAGTCCTAGAGGTGAATAACTGATTCTTTGTTGTTACCAGCTTCTAGATGCCTCAAAAACATTTGTATATTCTCTTAACTCTGCCTTTACCTTTGTAAATAGTCCCTTAATTAAATTCTCTTTATTTGAACCATGAGTTTATTCTGATATTGAATGATATAAATAAATCTCAAACATACTGAAATATTTATTTTTTATATATTTAATGACATCCAAGCCAGGGAATTTTTTTTCTTTTTTTAATGAAAGTTTATTGGGGTGACAATTGTTAGTAAAGTTACACAGGTTTCAGGTGTACAATTCTGTATTACATCATATATATATATATATATATATATATATATATATATATATATCATGTTGTGGGTTCACCACCCAGAGTCAGTTCTCCTTCCATCACCATATATTTGATCCCTTTCATCCTCATCTACAAACCTCCTCCCCCCCACCCTCTGGTAACCACTTAACTATTGTCTGCGTCTATGAGTTTTTGTTTCTTCATTTGTTTGTCTTCTTCTGTATGATTTCACTGATATGTTGTATATAAAACTGAAAACAACAAAGGAACAAGACAAGCAAGGGAATTTTTCAGCCACATTTAGTGACAGGCCATAGTTTATTGAGTTTATTTCAATCTTCAGATTTTCTTTAATCTATAAGGATTCTGACCAGTGATCACTCTTACAGTTGTGTGTTAACTTGCACACAAAGCTGCTGACTTGTAAAATTAACAAGTGAGACTTCTATTCCTCCTGTTCTATCTTTGAGTTCTTAAACACAATACTAAACATTACTACAGAAATATAACTTGAGGAACACCAGTTGTAAATCACTTTGCCTGAGCGTAGACAATGCTAAATACTTTCTGTATAAGATCATTGATATGACAACAATAAAATTGTCAAACAGGAAAATCCCAGTGGAGCCACAAGTGGTCATATTTACCTCAACTGCTTCTACAAGGTGAAGCAGGAGAAGGGAATAGGCAGAAATCTGATAATTCAAAACAGAAAACAACCACAGAGCAAAGGTCTCACTGATAATGGCAGGACATTTTTATAGGTTCCATGGAGCCTAGAAATTGTAAATAGACTGAGGCCCAGAGATTTTTCACATTTTGGTTCCATCAACAACTAATATACAAGCTGGGCATGTACCTTTGCCTCCTGAAGTCTTGCTTGATGTCTTTAATTTTATTTAAGGATAAAAACATCTACCTTAGAGAGGTAGTATAAGAATTAGATGAGATAAAGTATAATATTTATATAGTGTAACTAGTCTGGCACCAAGTAAGTATTCAGTAATGATTTTGTTTTACTTTCCTTTTTCTCTCTGTTCTGGTAACCAAAGATGTTTTACAAAACCTATCCTAGTGCTAAGGAACACAGAATGTGGCATTTTGAAAAGGTACTAGGCATCATATACAATGAATACAGTAATGCTATGTTATACTTCTATAATTACAACCATTTATTCAGTAGTACAAACACAAATAACTCCTGATATAGACAAATACACACACACATACAAGATTTACAGAGACAGGTATTTCTTATACAGTATGGAAACAATCTAGCATGGAGGGTGAGAAACCATGGGACAAGAGAAGGATCAACTGGTAACTAAATGAGCAAAAACAAGAAACAGCCAATTGGAACCACACCAGGGAATATTTCCTAATGACTCCTTAGATTTACTCTAATGAAGAAAAATTGGTAGTTTACTCCAGAACTGCGCTAAAATTATGCTTAAATATAATCTGTAGCTGACTATTCATTGTGAGGGTGTAGACTTATAGTTCCTGGATCTTGATAAGTGGCAGATACTGGTAAAGGAGAGATATTTTCTTTTCTTTATTTTAATTTTGAATGCTTTTGTGAGTTCTTCTCTCTCTGTGAAGAGGGCCTACCCTTTTTGGTGTGCCACTGGTTATATAATTGTTCAAGAGTTGTGTTTATTAAAAACTATGCCATACAGCAATGAGTCAAAATTACTGGAAATGTCAAAGAAGACTATAGCTGAAGCTCACCCCTGAGCAGTATCAATCTGTCGTAAAAAACTGTTTATATTTACTGCCTGAAGTTATTGTTCCAAAACAAAGCTGAAAGGTGCATTTCTCTGGATAGTTTAATATAATAGCTAGTCTTTGACTCAAATCTCTTTCAAATTTAATAAAATAATTTTGAACGTTCCTGATAGAGAGTTACATGGCAAATCAAGATGCCCCACCCAGCTGTCGCCCTTGTAGTTGGCAGGGGCTGATGAGCAGGCAATTAGATAAGTGTTTCCACCAATACCAGGAGTGCAATCATGTTTTTCATCTTTTCCATTATCGTACACTTAACTAAGAAGCATGCACTCATTTGGCATTCTAAGCACTTTTGATTGATTTACAATGTCAGTAAAATTTACAGATTATGAATTGCAAAAGATAAGAGGAAATTAATGTCTTAGGAAAAGTTTTTAGCATAGCTCCTCTTGCCAACATTAATTTTATTAGAATTAGTGTGTCTAACTGTACAGAAGCAAGTAAACATGGATAAATGTAATCCAAATTAAATTGCTGAGACTATTATTTTCCATTTGGTTTGCTCTGGATTTAAAAGTAACAGTTCTTGATGTATACTTTGAAGTATGTTCTGGCTTTTATTAGAAATGTCAAAATAATGTTCAAAATGCTACATCACATGTTGTCAGATATTCTCTTTGGACATGCTGATTTTGTTTTTAAGCAACACATAGATTTAAACCAAATGAAAATCAATAAAAACGATGAGAGAAGTTAGAACAACAGAGTACCTCTTGGTGTTTTGGATATTTTACATTATCTAATAAGAAATAACCTGAGATTTTCAATAATCTATTTTAGCTTTACTTACAAATTTTATGTACCTTACAATAAAGGCTATTAAAACAATTAAGAAAGTGTATCTACAAAATTTAGCTGATTGAGTTTTGACAGTTGTATAAAATGCCTCTTACTTTTACTTAAATCATAAGATGGGCATAACAGCAGAGAAAATAGATAATATTTATAGTGGTTACATATATTGAAAGCCAAAATCAATATTTTCAAGTTTGGATTCAACTAAGCTCCATAGGATTTTGCTTTACAAAATAATTAAATTGAACTTTTAGATCATTCTTTCATTCATGATTTATAAAAGGTAAATTTGCTATTTTAGAGATTAGGGGAGATTTTAAAATAAATATTAGGAGTCTCAAAAAGACATTTTTAGCTGTCAGGGTAGAAATCAGATTTTTTTATAAACAAAAGAATCTACTTATAATCAAGGCCTGACTAGTTTTTTATTCAGGTTGTATTTTGAATAAATGCAGACAGGTTTGCTTTGTGGAAATTCAGCCTGAAGTATAGGTGTGTGTTTGATATAGAGACATGTAACTTGGCTCCTGAAAAAAAAAAATGCATATCCACATGGGATGAGAACACTGACATTCCTACCTAAGAAGTCAATGAGCAGAGATCGTTATGTGGCACACTGTGATTATGCCATTTTGGGGGATGTAGCTGGCTATTTATTTGACTCTTGAGAAGTCCCGTGTACTGGATGAGAAGAGGATATGTTGGTTTTATTTGTTGCTTTCATTTTGACTCATTTTAAGTCATCATTTTGAGTTCATTTCCCATCATATCTTGAGACTTCTTTTTGGGTTATCATGTGGCCTTTGGTTTTAGAAATCTCAAGATTTAATTATTCATATTTTTCTTTCCTAAAAGTCCAAGGATAAAAGCAATTAAAACATTGGCTAATTAAGAAGGCATAAGATTTTTATTTGCAAGGACTTGTTCAGGTATATTATAGGACTAGGCATGTGTTTAAGTGTTCTGTGTTTAAGTTAAGTGTTCTGATTCATGGAGCTTCTCCAAAGACCCTTGTGGAGGAGGGATGCTTGGGTTAAGAGGTAGAGACAGAATGAGCAATCATGGTGTAGATGCCCTGCTTCAATTAGAACAATTCCACCTTTATCTCTTATACTGTGTTTCCCCGAAAATAAGACCTAGCTGGACAATCCGCTCTAATGAATTTTTTGGAGCAAAAATTAATATAAGACCTGGTATTATGTTATGTTATGCTATGTTGTATTATATTACATATATTATATTATATAAGACCCAGTCTTATAGTAAAATAAGACTATGTCTTATGCTAATTTTTGCTCCAAAAGACACATTACAGCTGATTGTCCAACTAGGTCTTATTTTGGGGGATACACGGTATATTTACCTTCTATGCAGGCTTTCATTTAAAGAAGTTGAAATGAAATTTAAATACTATTGATTGAAAGCTCAAATTTGCATGCTTTTAATAAAAGATATTATCTAGAATTTAATTCAATGCAATTCATCAACAAATCTATCAATTTATTGTCTCCTATGTGCCTAGGATTTTTCTTTGTATTTTTAGTTATTCAAAGAAACACAAAACCAAACAGAAACTTTTATGGTTTAATATCTTTATTGAGATATAAATTGACATATAATATTATTAGTTTCAAGTATACAACATAATGATTCAATATTTATATATATAGCAGAGCGATTACCATAATAATTCTGGTTAACATACATAACTATACAGAGTTACAAATTTTTTTGTGTGTAATGAGAACTTTTAAGATCTATTGTCTTAGCAATCTCCAAATAGACAATACAGTATTATTAACTATAGCCACTATGCTGGACATTTCATTCCCATGACTTATTTATCTTATAACTGGAAGTTTGTACTGTCTGAACACCTTAACCCATTTTGCCTACCACCACCCCTGCTTCTGGCAACCACCACCAATTAATTTTCTGTATCTATGAGTTTGGTTTTTTGTTTTATTTTTAGATTTCACTTAACTTATATAAGTGAGATCAGATGGTATTTATGTTTTTCTGTCTGACTTATTTCACTTAGCATAATGCTCTCAAGAACCATCTGTTCTATTGGACATGGCGATATTTCCTTCTTTTTTACAACTGAATAATTTTCCATTGTGTGTGTGTTTATATGTGTGTGCGTGTGTGTGTATATATATGTAGGTATATACATGCATATATTTGTATGTGTGTGTATATATATATACATATATATATATATATGTCAATCACATTTTTTTTTTTACCCATTCATCCGTCAATGGAGGCTTAGATTGCTTCCATGTTTTAGCTATTATAATAATGCTGCAATAAAAACGGAGGTACATACATCTTTTTGAGTCAGTGTTTTACTCCCCCTTGAATAAATAGCCAGAAGCAGAATTACAGAATCGGATGGCAGTTCTATTTTTAATTTTTTAACAACCTCCATATTGTTTTCCATAGTGGATGCACCGATTTACGAGGTGTGATCAAACAGTATAGTGAATGTTTAAATTAAAATATATATATATATATATATATATATATATACACATATATATATATATATATATATAAAAACAGTAAAAAACACATTACCATGAATCCCCTCAAAATACTCCCCCTTGCTTCAAACACAGTTATCCATCCCATCATTCTTGCCACGTTCTAAAGCAGTTCTGGAAGTCCTCTTTTGTGAGTGTCTTTAGTTGTGTTGTCATGGCTGCCTCAATGTTCTGAATCATTTTGACTTTGGGGAAAAGCCAGAAGTCGCACAGTGCCAGATCGAGTGAATAAGATGGATGAGGACACACCGTAATGTTTTTATTTGACAGAAATTGCCATATACCAGAAGTGATATGTGACACAGAGCATTGTCATGATGGAGGATGATTTATGGCACACTTTAAAACATACCTTCTATCAACCATAGCTCACACTCAATTGACTGCACTGAACAAGCTGAAACTTGTCACACACTGTTACTAAGATTCAATGTGCCGCTTCCTGTGTTGAAGATCCCTGCCTTTCTGTTGGATGGCACTTGGCAGCAGCATTCTCCGTATTTTGTGAACACAACGGAAAGGCATCGTTTTACGCGTCACTTCTGGTGAGGTAATTTCTGTCAAATAAAAACATTACAGTGTGTCCTCATCTACCTTATTCACCGGATCGGGCACCGTGTGACTTCTGGCTCTTCCCCAAAGGCAAAATAACCATGAAAGGTAAATGTTTAGAGTCTATTCAGGAAATCAAAGCAACCACAACAGCACAACTGAAAACATTCACAAAAGAGGACTTCCAGAACTGCTTCAGAAAGTGACAAGAATGATGGGATAAGTGTGTTTTGAGGGGGAATTAATGGCAATGTGTCTTTTACTGTAATATATATATTTTTAAATTTAAATATCTATGGTAGATTTTGATCACACCTCGGACATTCCCACCAATAGTGCACAGGGTTCCCTTTTCTCCAACACTTATTCCTTACCAATGCTTATTTCTTGTCTTTCGGATAATAGACATTCTAACAAGTGAGAGGTGATATCTTATTGTGGTTTTGATTTGCATTTCCATGATAATTAGTGATGTTGAACACCCTTTCATGTACCTGTTGGCCATCTGTATGTCTTCTTTGGAAAAATGTCTAATCAGATCCTCTGCCCATTATTTAACTAGATTGTTTGTTTTTATTTGGCTATTGAGTTATAGGAGTTTTTTAAATGTATGTATATAATTTGGATATTAACGGCTTATCAGATAAACAATTTGCAAATATTTTCTCCCATTCAATAGGTTGTCTTTTGATTGTTGATGATTTTCTTTGCTATGTAGAAATTTTATAATTTGAAGTGGTCTCACTTGTTCATTTTTGTTTTTGTTGCCTTTGCTTTTGGTGTCAAATCCAAAAAATTATCACTAAGACCTATGTCAAGGAGCTTATCACCTATATTTTCTTCTAGGAGTTTTATGATTTCTGGTTTTATGTTCAAGTCTTTAATTTATTTTGAGTTATATTTTTGTGTATGGTGTCAGATAGTGGTTCAGTTTCATTCTTTTGCATGTGGCTCTTTAGTTTTTCCAACACCATTTATTGAAAAGACTCACCTTTTCCAATTGTATAGCCTTGGCTCTTTTGTTAGAGATTAATTAACCACCTACAAATGGGTTTATTTCTGGGCTCTCTACTGTTTCATTGATCTCTATGTCTACTTTTATGTCAATAACATACTGTTTTGATTACTATAGCTTTGTAATATACTAGGGTGACAAAAAATATTATACAGGTGGACAAAACTTTTGTCAATGTTGCTCAAGCAGTAGTTCATCATAATCAGAAGTGTCTGGACATTGATGGTACCCACTTTGGGTATCTCTTGTAATTGCAAAAGTCACACATGACTTTTTTTCATCTTTTGTATATATTGAGTATTACAATTTTAATAGTTTTTTTCCTTTCTTAAAGTGTATATACATGGGGTTTTTTTTTGGAACCCTCTGTAGTTTGAAATAAAAAATTGTGATGTCTTCAGTTTTCTTTTTCTTTCTAAAGATTTCTTGTCTATGCAGGGTCTTTAGTAAGTTTTTCTAAATGGAACAAAAAAAAAAATGTAACTCTGAGTTGTCCACTGATTCTTCTCAAGTAGATAAATAACTTTGGAAATGAACTCAAAAGGACATGTATAAATAATATGAGGCCCTTGTTTATTTGCTTGTCTTAATTGATATAGGTCAAATAAAAAACTAAACTAACCTAAGAAATAAATAAGGATTTAGAGTTAGCTAAGTAGTTAGAGTAGAGGTAAGAAAATTACTCAAGGTTATAATCCACAAAAGAAAATAGAAATTTAAGAGAAAAAAGATGAGACAAATAAGAAAAAGTGGTGAGCAAGGGACTAGTAGAATGTGTAACGTTAAAATAAGTAATGATATATAATAAATAAATTACTATCTGAATTCAAAGAAACAGTTAATACAATATTTGAGTCGCAGAGTAAGTGGTAGGGAGACAATTTTGGAGAAATAGTTCTCCTTTTGGAAAAAGACAAAATCTTAGATTGGTTAAATTTTATTTCAAATAAAGATAGACTAAGTGAAAAAGCAAAAACAAAATAAAACAAAACAGAAAGTTATTTTATAGTACATTTAAGAAGGTTGATTCATTATATATTATGTATGTAAATATATACAACAAATACACATTTTTTCAAAGGTACATGGTATAGTCTTTGAAAGTATTAGGTTAAAATAGTTTCAAGAAGTTATAAGGAGAAAAGGAAAGATTTTATACAGATCACATTCTCTGATTAAAGAAAAACCATAAAAAGATAATAAAAACTAAAAGTTCAAACCTATTCCCATCAATTTAAAAATTAAAAACACTTATTCACAAATTATTTAAAAATAAATAATCCTGTGGCCAGAAACAATTCTCAGTTGAAACTTTATAATACTAAATACTCAAAAACAAAGAAGTAATTGGGAAAAAAAAGAACAATTAAATATATGTAAAGGTAAATTAAGAGTAAAATAGTCATTAATATATTAATAACTATTTATTCATAAATTAGAAAATCAAATTAGAATTGCTTGGTAATACCAAAATGTGTGTTTTCAATAAAAATCAATGAAATAAAAAGAAGGAATACGTTTTGTAAGTCTAATCAAATAAAGGAGAGCTTGCAAATTAATATTATAAATGAGAATATCATAGTAACAAGAGGAATATTGAGTATCATCTTATTTCTTGCTGCATATAATAAAATGCTAGAAAAAAATAAGCAACATACTATTTAATATAAAGCTGCCAAATCTTGTAAGTTAAAAAATAAATAAATGAAAACTTTTTGTTAGCCTCTTCGGATAGCAAATGATTCTAAAATTAAGAAACAGTTTTTGGACAAAGATCAAATTCAGAACACTTAAAAGAAAACGTGGTCTAAAGACGAAATCCTTGTTAAGACTCAAAAAAGATTTGAGGTATTATCTCAGAGATCCTTTCAATCAGGCAAAAGGTCCACTAAAGGTCTTACGGACATACTTAAGGACATACTCCTGAGAATGTCAGAGGTATTATTCTTCCTGCAGGCTCACAAAGACGCCAAGAAAGAGGGATTTTTCTCAAAGAAATTTGTGGGTGGATTACAATGGAGTCCATTACAAACTGACACACAAAAGCCTCTGAAGGTTTTTAAAAGTGTATCAGCTTGGATCGAAAGAAACGGGGAATGCACAAAAGAAAAATAGGACTTTTGACTCCTAAACTTTTATGGACATGAAGCAGACTTAAAACACTATTCTACTGCATATATGGGCTAAATTTTATTGAAAAGGAAAGGTGGACCCTAGAGCCTTGATGGCAGACCCAAGAGCCACAGAGAATAACTCTCAGTCTGTAGAACTGAGCTCTAGTTAGGGAGCTGGAAATATGTGCAGGTTGGGTTTTAGAATTTCCATGGAACATTGAGTCATGTGGGTCTCCCACTTTCATTCTTTTTTGAGTGGGAGTGAGCATAGTGGCTCTTTGCACCTATCCCACCATTGTATGTTGGATATTAGGGTAGAGTAAATCATTTGACTCTTTATTTCAAAGATCTTTGCAATTGATTTGAATGGAACAGTATTTAATGAGCTGTACCTGAGGAACTATACCTGAACCATGTCCACACTTCAACATGATTTAGTTAACAAGATCCTGGATTTTGAGCTGATTGTAATTAGATGATATTTGGGGGTCTTGAGAGAAGGGATGAGTATTTTTTCCATGTGGGAGTGATGTAAATTGTGCCGACAGTAAACTGGCAAACTGTATTTTCCCCAAATGGCCAAATGTTATGTTACATTATGTTACTTTCATATATCTTATATTACAGCTCTCTGTCTCTCTCTCGATCTCTCTCTCTGTCTCTCTCTCTGTCTCTCTCTCTCTGTTTCTCTTTCTCTCTCTCTCTCTCTCTCTCTCTCTCTCTCTCTCTCTCTCTCTTTCGCTGTTTTTCTCTCTCTCGGGAAATATACTATAATATCCTTTTCATCTGGTACTTTATTGTGGCTATGTATATGTTCCATAATTTAACCTAAATATTTGTAGATGACCTTTTGACTTGGCCTTCAATATTCTGGAAATATTTTACTAGTTTGTTAGGGTTTTTTTTTTTTTTTTCCGAGTTTATAGGACTTTTTGACATACACATGTTTTGTACTACGTTTTTCTTAGCATTTTCTTTAAGGGATGTGTAAAATTATGAATTTTTGGTTGTCACTACTTCCAGACATGGTATTACTCTATCATTCCACCATTTGTATTCTGCCATTATGAGATCTCCTTTGGGAAAAAAAATATGGTCAATTACTCCTAAAGACATTTGAATTGCAAGGGACACAACTTTGCAGCCGTGCTTATCCAGTTATGTGAGCTCACATATGACGATAGGGGAGCCAGAAAATATTCATGAGCAAGCTTTGATCTCTCCTCGCCTTGCTCTTCATCAATGGTGGTGAACAGTGCTATGAAAATTGTCAAAGTTTAAGCTTGTAAGGTAGCTGTGTTATAATTTGTATGTGTGTACACAAACCAATTTTTCTTATAATAAATATCTGTGCATCAACTTAATAATATTCCTGATTATCTCCTTTGGATGGATTACAGGCATAGTTCATTTTATTGTGCTTTGTTTTATTGTGCTTCACAGATGTTGCATTTTTTATAAATTGAAGACAGGACCCTCCACCAGCAAAAAAAAATCTGACTTGCTTATTGTGATACTCATTTTATTGCAGTGGTCTGGAATCTCTGAGGTCTGCCTGTATAAGACCTATGTCAAAGGCTGCAAATGTAAAGGGTTTTGTATGCGGTGGACACCTATTATTTGGACTGTGCAGCATCTCCAAGTGCTTATTTAACTGCTCCAGCAGCCACAGTTCATTGGCTACAGCCAACAATTCACCCAATATACATCAGTGAATATCTCCCCAGCATTTGTGGACAAGGAGCTAAAATGGATTATCTTTCCAGGAGCTGACGTTACTAAATGTAAAACACCAAAGCTACTGGAGGGCCCCACTTCCATGATGCAAAGCAAGTCAATGTGTAACAAAGGGGAAAATGAAGTTCATTTAAGGAGGCACATATAGTGTCTTCATTGCAGTAGAGGTCCCAGTTTCAGCTGAATCAGGCCCAGCTACATCCTTGACCTTTTTGTGACTGATTCTTTAACTCTCCCTTGGATTTCACTAGTCTTCTCCAACATCTTTCTTTTTGTATTAAGACAGCTTGAAATGCAGTCATAAGAGCTTGCTCTTCTCCAGAAGTCTGTAACAGTTAACTCTCTCCCACTAGAGCAAATGAAGGCACCCTGATGGCAGTGAGCTTTTTATTTCTCAAATTGACAGCTTGTTATTGCTTTAATGTGCATTTATTTAATTACCAATGATGTTACATTTTTAAATGCTCATTAGACATTTGTATTTCTCTTCTATGTTTATTTGTGCTTATATATATTTATTACTAATCCACATCTTTAATTTGTATAGACTTTATCACATTTTTATATAGAATTTCTAATTATAAAATGAATTTATAGTTATTATAGATCATTTTGGAAAATTTTAAAACCTGCAAAAGTATGAAGAATGAATATTAACATTTTGGTGTATGGCCTTCCAAATGTTTGCTGTTCTAAGCTACTTCAGTAGGTATCACCAAATTGAGTTCACACTGTACTTACTGTGTTGTGACCTGCTTTGCCATTTATATGCACTTAGCCATTTTTTACAGTGTTAAGCCTTACTCTAAAGCATAATGTGTAAACTTTGCTTGAATAAGCCTTTATTAATAGCCATTCAGGTAATTTTTTATTTCCAATTATAAGTAATGCTCTATAACCTTACACATACATACTTGTAGATGGCTTTTTTTATTGTGGTAAAATGGGCAACACATTTACCATCCTTAGTGTATGTATAACTTGGTGAATTTTTATATGTATACACCCCTGTGACCACCTGGCAGATCAACGTATATATAAAACACTTCCATCACCCCAGAAAATACCCTTGCAGTTAATACCCCCTCTGGAGATAGCACTGTTTTTCGTTTGTTTGTTTGTTTGTTTAGTTTTGTTTAGTTTTATTAAGATATAATTGATATACAGAAAATTATACACATTTAATAAATATACATCTTGATGTATTTGAATATATGCATACACCCATGATACCATCACCACCACCAAGACATAAAGCATATCTATCAACAAAAATGTCCTGTATTGTTTTGTGAGTTATGTTTTAGGTTTTGTTTTGTTTTGATAAGAACATTTAACATTAGATCTGTCCTCTTACCATATTTTAAAATGCACAATATTGTACTGTTAGCCATAGGTACTATGTCGTACAGCAGATTTCTAGAACTTATGTATCTTACAAAATAGAAACTTTATACCCATTAAAAAAACAATTCCTCATTTCTCCCTCCCCCCAGCCTCTGGAAACCACCATTCTATTGTCTGCTTCTATGAATTTTACTGTTTTAGGTACCTCATATTAATGGAATTGTGCAGTATTTGTCCTCTAGTTTCATCTGTATTGTCACAAAAGGCAGAATTTTCTTTTTTTCTAAAGCTGACTAATATTCTATTGTATATATATACCACTAACACAGATTTTTTGGGATTTTTATAGGTCTTGAATTTAATTTGTAGGTCACTTTGGGTAGTATGGACATCATAACAATACTGTCTTCCAATTCATAAACATGGATGTCTTCTTATTTATTTATATATTTTTAAGTTTCTTTCATCAGTGTTTGTAGTTTTCATTGTATAAGTCTTTCATCTCCTTGGTTAAGTTAATTAAAAAGTATTTTATTCTTGATGTTATTATAAATATAATTATTTTCTTCATTTTTTCCCATTAGTTTATTGTTATTATATAGAAATGCAACTTGTTTTTGTGTGTTGACCTTGTATCCTTCTACTTTGCTGAATTTGTTTATTCATTTTAACAGCTTTTTGTGTAACCCTTCAAGTGTTCTACATATAAGATCATATCTGTGAATACAGATAATTTTACCTCCTTCTTTCCAATATAGGTGCCTTCTATTATTTTTTCTTGCCTCATTGTTCTGGCTTAGACGATCAGTACTATGTTGAATAGAACTGTTGAAAGTGGGACTCCGTGTCTTGTTCTTCATCTTAGAAAAAAGCTTTTAGTCTTTTATCATTGGGAATAATGTTTACTATGTGTTTTTTAATATATAACTTTTATTATGTTGAGGTAGCTTTCCTCTGTATTAGTCTGCTTGGGTTGCAATAGAAAAGCCATAGACTTAAAAACCTGAAACGTGTTTTCTCAGTTCTGGAGCCTTGCAGCATGGTCACCTTCTAGTGAAGGCTTTCTTCCAGGCTTATATATAGCACCTTCCTGCTGTGTCTACACATGGCAGAGATAAAGAGAGCGAGCTATCTGTTGTGTCTTCTTATAAGGGCAATAATCCCTTCCTGAGAGCCAACCCTCATGATCTCATCTAAGCCTATTTATTGCCCAAAGACACCATCACATTGAGGGGTAAGTTTTCATCAAGTGAATTTTAGGGGTATGTAATTCAGGCCATAGTACCTCCTATTCCTAGTTTATTGAGTATTTATCATGAAAGGTTGTTGAATTTTGTCAAATGCTTTTTTGCATAAATTGAGATGATCAGTTCTGTCAATATGGTGTATTACGGTGATCAGTTTTCATATGTCAAGCCATCATTGCATTCCAGAATGCATCCCACTTGATCATGGTGTATAGTCTTTTTAATGTACAGCTGCATTTTGTTTGTTAAAAATTTTTTGAAGATTTTTACATCAATGTTTATCAGGCATATTAGTCTGTAGTTTTCTTTTAATATCTTTGTTTGGCTTTGGTATCAGAACAAAGCTGTCATCGTAGAATAAGTTAGGAAATGTTTCCTCCTCTACAATTTTTTGGAAAAGTTTGAGAAGGATTCATATTAGTTCATCATTAAATGTTTGGTAGAATTTACCAGTGAAGCCTTCAGGCTTCACTCCCTCCCTCCCCCCAGGAGATTTTTCATTGCTGATTCAGTCTTATTAGTTATAAGTCTATCCAGGTGTTCTCTTTCTTCATGTTACAATCCTGGTAGTTTTGGTGTTTCTAAAAATGTATCCATTTTATATATCAACATATTGATAGACAGTTGTTCATAGTACTCTGTTATAAACATTTTTAATTTCGTAGAATGGTAGTAATGTCCCCACTTTCATTTCTGATTTTTCTAATTCAAGTATTTTCCCACTCCCCCCTTAGTTCACCTATCTAAAGATTTGTGAATTTTGTTGATCTTTTAAAAGAACTAACATTTGATTTAATTGGTTTTCTCTATTTTCTATTCTCTATTTTATTTCTCTTTTGATATAATTTTTATTATTTCCTTCCTTCTGTTAGCTTTGGGCTTAGTTTGGTCTTTTTCTAGTTCTTTATGTTGAAAAGTTAGGTTGTTGATTTTAAATCTTTCTTTTTTAAAATGCAATGGTTTATAGTTATAAATTTCCCCATAGTACTGCTTTCTCTATACCCCATAAGTTTTGGTATGTTGTGGTTTGTTTTCATTCACCTCTAAATACTTTCTAATTTCCCTTGTGCTTTCTTCTTTGATTCATTGGTTGTATAAGTGTGTGTGTGGTATAATTTCCACAAAACTGTGAATTTTACATGGGGAATTGAGATCTCAACTGATTTTTTCCAAGTAATTAACAAATTGTTGAATGATGCTCCTCCGATTTATAATATTGTCACACACACACACACACACACACCCATACACACACACACACACCACATGTACACACAAAACCCCTTTCAGTATTCTTAATGTAATGGTCTTGTATATTCTTATTTGATAACACTTCTTATTTCTATTCTTAGAGTGAACACATTTTGGATTAGAAGTTTTAAATTATACCACAAGTTTGAGAAACTTAATGAATATAAGCACTACATATATTTTGTATTGATAATTGACTTTCTAATTGCCCATTAATTTTTTTTTTTTTTTGCTCTTTATCTCATTAGACCTTCTGACCACTCCCTATTTCTTAAATGCTGTTATCCTGTCTTCTGTGATATCAGCTTCACCTCAGGATTTCACTTCTCTTACATTTTTCCTCAGTCTCCTCTTTATTTATCCCATATATGGTTCTTAGGATTCTAACATCAGACTTCTGTTTCCCAATATATATTTTTCCCAAATGACCTTTCTGATTAATTATCTAATGATCAGTTAAACCCACATGCATTTCTTTTCAACCATATCTTATTGATTCACTATGATCAAAAGCCATATATTTCATTTCCTACAATTAACACCACTTGGACGTGCCATTGATATGTGAAAATAAATTGTTCAAAAGTCATCTCTTATTGCTTTTTCCACAAAGCTGTTCTTCCTTCTGTATTCTATATTGTCTTTGACAATCAAATAAGAAACCTAGGAATAACATTGGATTCCTTCTTTTCCCATTATCTTCCTATCACATTTGCCAAAACTTTATCTTCATTTCTACTTCCACTGCTTCTGTTCAGACCTTCATTATTTGTTACCTGAATTTCTTCAATAGATTTGTCTACTACCCTACCTTTAGTGTCTCTTTTCTGTAATCCTTATACTATAGAGTAGCATCAGGATAAATCAGCTTAATATGCTTTCTTCCCCATCCTCTGACATACTTTCCTAATTATAACATTTTCCTGCTGTGTCCTAAGACAAACATTGAAAATGGAAGGGCACGATCTGCCAACGTAGTGCTAGTGCATTATCTCACTGGACAAAACATCATAATTGCTACTTCAAACTTGAAAAACAATTTGTGATGATTAAAATTTTTAAGTGCAAAAGGGTATAATAAAAAATAATGTCTAATAATTTGTTCCACAAATATGATTAGAACACATTTCAATATTTGGGGGTAAGGAATATAGTAACTTGGAATGTTCACTATGATTCCCTCCCTCTTTACATTGCCACGGAAAAATCCTACTTGCTTTTAGAATAATCTTTTGAAAATGCAAATCTAATAATGCCACGTATCTGCTTTAACGTCCTTCAGTGGCATCCCATTGTCCTCATGACAAAACTCTCAACTGCGTACAACAACGCAGAAGGCCCTTCAGGCTGAGGCTCTCGCCTCTCTACTGTCTCATCTCCCATTCCACCATGTTCAATGAACATGAATACTTTTATACCTTTTTTGCAAGCCTTTAAATAGCATATATTTTAAAATTTATTTTTAATTATAGTTTACATACAATATAATATTAGTTTCAGGTGTACAACATAGTGATTAGACACATATGACTTATGAAGTGATCACCTCGGTAAGTCTAGCACCCATTTGCCACCCTTCATAGTTATTACAACATTATTGACTATATTTTTTATGCTGTACTTTACAGCCCCATGACTAATATTATAACTGGCAATTTGTAATTCTCAATACCTTTCACCTTTTCAATCCATCTCCCCAACACCCCTCCCATGTGGTGACCATCAATTTTTTTCTCTGTATCTATGAGTTTGTTTCTGTTTTCTTTGTTCATTTATTGTGCGTTTTTCTGTTGTTATTTTAAGATTCCACACACAATTTTATTTTCAGATTTCATAACAGTTTGACATTAATTGTTGATTACTTTGTAACATACACTGGGCTAAATATTTCAAACTCTCTTCTGCCTTGTCACTGTTCTGGATGTTCTCAATTTACTGGTCCATTAACCTTAGTCAAAGAGTCTCTTCTCCTAGAAGCATCCCTTGAGTTCTTCATAGGCTAGAATTGGTGCAGCAGATGAGCACAGTCAGTTGGGGGAGTGAAGAGCATCTCTACTATTAATATGAGATCTTCGTTTTCTAATGTATGAAATTCGCACCTAATTGTCCAGTGTAAGTCACCAGAACCCTAGGCAAAGAAACATGCTTGGCAAATACTAGGTACAATAGCCATCAAAGGTTTTCTGTGTATTTGGAGATTTCTGAGTAGTCTTTTGGCATTTAATTTACTTTTTCCTTTAAAGTTTGTGAAAAACCCCGTCAACCCCAGGAAAGCCTTAACATCATGCTGAAGGAAACAAACCCTCTTTGCTTATATGGAAATTATCTCCTTCTGGCCTCTTTATTTACTGAAATGTAATGGGGCTATATTACATCTAGTGCAGCTCTTTGTAAACTTGCTGATTTTAATCCATTTGGCTACAGAGTACAACCTAAAGTGTTTTTATAGCTCACATTGAAAATGTTTTTATAGAATTCTTGTACAAAATGAGTTCATCGAGAGGTTGCTGCTGCCTTCATGTCATTTATTTTTTTTCTTTTTGATGTACATTGTGGGTGAGTTTTATACATGAACTTTAATTCCTTACCTGTAGATACTTAAGAAAAATAATGCTTACAGTGATGGAGTTTGGACTCTAAATTCACACTACAAAGGTTCAAAATTCCGCTCTGCCACTTATTATCTTTTTGACCTTATACAAATCCCATTTATTTCTAAGAATCTATTTCCCCATATATAAAATAGGGATAATAGCAGGACAGTTGAGGGGGTTACACAATATGGTTTATATTAAATACATGGCCCAGGACATGTTACAGAGTGATCAAGAATTAATATTAAACTCTAGTTTTATTAATGAATATGAAAATGAATTTTCCTCACTTAACTTACCTTTAAATTCTTTGCTAATGTACAACATTAAAAGGGAGAATTCAATGGCAAGCTACTTATCTCCATTTCTTTTAAAGGTCCAGACATCACCATCTAAATAGAGGTTATTTTGACTATTATTGTTAAGTCATTAGTACTTTCAAGCTTCAAAACTATTCAGTTTGACTTAGATATACATTTCATTTTCATTTTCCTTTAATTCCAGATTCAAGTGTACATATTTCATTTAGGGAGAACAACTAGACAGGATTACTTTTGGTAGAATTTTAAAAGAATTTCTCATGAAGAAAAAGCAATAGAAAGTCTGGACATCTGGTGAAATTTTAAACCTACAAACACATAATTTAAACATTTTTTTTCCCCTACAGGGAACTATAAAATTGCCACACACCCTAAATGTTCCCATTTCTCATCCATAGTGTATCAGTAACTTTCTTAAAATCTATTGCATTAAGGACAGAATAAGTTAACAATAGCATGTAATGTACTTAAACAAAAATCTAGGCTTTTCTTTTTCCTTAGAAATCCCCAATCCAAACAGGTTCACTCTTTTATACTTCTAGAAAATCACAAAGACATGGAATAAGATTTTGGGATCATGAATCCTTGGCTTTGTTTGGACAAGAAAACAAGCAGGAATTGTGGGTGAGGAATATATAAACTGTAAAGAAGTACTTCTACTAGAAGTAGAGGGACCCCAGTTATTATAAACTGTAAGTTCCTGGTTTGTGGATTGCATTGGGTAGGGAAATTCTAAATAAAATCAATATAAAGCATTCTTTGAGAATTTTATTATTTCGAGTAACTTGTTTTTATCATTTGTTTATATTAATTACTGAAGTTCCATTTTCAAACTCAGTTCACTGTGAGCGGTGATGTTGCAGATGGGTGTGGCATAAGGATGGCAGAAGCAGTTTGCCTCTTTATTGAAAAATAGATACCAGCTGTGACTTGGCATCAGGGATCCAGACCCAATAACCAAAGTTTACTTTTCCTGTTTTGTCCTCCTTACCTATTTTCCATTCCTGTCTTCCAGCTCTGCCCTAATGCATCATTTGCAAACACCTCTAGGACATACATATCATTTGCCTTCACTTTTCCCTCTGCAATATTGATTCTCTATCTTAGGTGCCGGTATCTCTTGCTAAGTCTGTAAATGTACTAGCATTTCTCACATTCCTTCACTCTGCCTTCCGCTCAACCATCTCCATCATTTTCTTCCATTTTGATTTAGATTTCTTGATGATGTAGCCCATATACTTTGTGCCCACTTTCTTCCCATTTATTCTTCACTGCATCAGAATCCAGTATCTCTTCTCAACTTCTTACTGAAATTGTTCTCTCAGAGATCAGTAAAATATTTTAAGTACAATAACTAATTAACTTATTATAATACATTAGTGGGAACATTAATTTATATGGCCAAATTGTGAGTTACTTGAGACCAAGAACTATGTTTTATTTATTTTTTTCAACCCAGGCACCTAAAGCAGTATCTGGCACATGATAAACACTCAATAAGTGTATATTGAATTAGATATTCAAACTTGATAAATAAAAATTTCTGACTCTCTAGTGGAGAATAAAAACAAAACTGGAATTACTTTTACATTCTCAACTGATCCTGTAGAATAAGTATTAGTATCTGTTTGAATTGAAGAAACTTAAGACTAAGTTAGTATCTCTTGAATGCATTTTTGCAGGTACGACATTATTGGATTTATCCACATTGTCTCATTTATACTCTCCACAATCCGTTGTATTCGGAATTATGACTTTCATTTTTTTCACTTAGAAATCTGAGACACAGAGCTTAAGTAATGTGCTTAAGATCACACAAGTTGTAAGCAGTGCCAGTAGGATTACAGCCCACATCTGATTGATTCTAAAGTTGGTGTTCTTTCCACTCTCCTATTCAAACGTGTTTAGTATCATATGTCAGTAGCCCTCCAACTTGGGCATGAGTACTCCTAGGGTATCTGAAGACTTTCCAAGAAGTTCATTGGCATGGCGAGTTTTAGGGACTCAACTTCTGGTCAGGGTTTTCATTTGGGTTTTATTTTCCACCTCTCCTTTCACATCTACCATACTTCTGCTTTAACAAAAAAGGCATCCTGCTCCCTAATCATGCCATGGAATATTGTCCCAGAGAGAGAAAAAACAAAACAAAACAGCTTCATGATGACAAAGAAAACAACAGTTTAAAATATCAGTGTCTGGAAAGTTCTTTATAAAGATGCCGTCTGTGTTTCAGTCATATATTTTTCATGGAAGAGGAATTTAAATTCAAACTTAAACTTGAATCGAAAGTTTCAAATTTAATTCTGATGAATCAGTGTTAAACCTGCAAACATAAGAAAAATAAAATTAAATTAATGATTTGTGATAAAAGTTAAAGTGTATAATGTAAAATAATATTCTACATTTTCTTCAACATTTTTCCTACTTGTAGGTGAAACTATTTCTTTAGCATTTGTTCTTTTCATGGGCAAAAGTGTTCTACCCACTTCCACTCCTCACCACTTTTCTCCTCATTTATTAATTTATATTCAATTTTGATTAATTTAACATGATATGTGCTATATAAGACTTAACAGCAATGACCAGACTAGTACAACTTTAGTAAGCCACATCCTGAAGTGGACAAGTACTTTCTCTTCTTTTTGCTATTTTTACTAAGTCCTGATACATTCTAGCAACAAGTAATATTTATTTATGAAAGCATCAACCAGTTAGGAAAAAACCTCTACCCATGTAATTAAACAATGTATTCCTCATAAATTTTACTTTTATTGTAATAACTATCAACATTTACATTATAGTTACAGTGTTTTGATCAATTGTACGCCCATAATATTTGAAAAAATAAATCTGAAGAAACCATTTGAACACTTAGGGCCTGAAGTGATAGAAAGTTAAATAAAAAACATTCAAATGTATTTATCTTTTTGTTACAGCAAACTATGTTAGGGTGATTTTAAGAATAAAACTATATTATGATAACATAAAATTATGTGGGGGAAAGTTGAATGGATATGAGTTCAAAAAGAGACAGGGAAGAGGTAAAAATAGTAACTTAAAAATTTTGCTCTTGTATTTTAAAAATGAACAATGATTGGTGTTAAAGCACTACAATATATGTCACATTGGATAAATTAAAGTCATGAGTTTTATTTTAAAATGTCTATATTTAAACTTCGTGAAAAATTATTACATTTATAACTAAGCTTTGGAAAAATACAGATGTTAACTTACAAATGTGCCAGGAAGTCGAAATGTTGTAAAAATTCTTTTAATAACTGTGCTAGCCAAAATTGGGAAGACCACTTTGTAAAAGTGATAGTATAGTGGGGAGTGCCCTGAATATACACAGAAAACAAGTTTCTGGCAGCTTCTACATTCCCTGAGGACTCACTAATCCTGTGAATTTGGGCAGGTTACTTAACTTCTCTGGGTCTTGTTGTCCTCATCTGCAAAGTGGGGATAACCACACCGATCTCACAGTTTGTTGGAAGGCGTTTATTAAATGCAATTAGCACAGTCTTGGCTCACAGAAACATTCCAATAAATAACCACTGCTAGTACTTTTATTGATATTAGTGTTATGTTTTAATGACCAAGCTCTGGTAGCCCTAATGTAAATTTGCAGTGAATTTGCCAGCACTTAAGAAACACAGATCTGTGTCAGTTTTCCATATCTACATTTCCTTCACTTAGCAGGGGCACAAATGTTCACATTTTGCTTGCTGGTGAATCTGTTTCTTGTTTAAAATCTGCCTGGCCTTTCCTGTAACTGCCTTTCCAGTGCTCTTACTTCCCATCTCCAAACATTGGCCCTAGGCCCACTCAAAGTTTTCTCTCTTCACTTTTATCTGAAACTGCTCATTTCAGCATGAACTCCTCCATGTTCTGTTTTCTTCACCTCTCCTGATGCCCAGTCCTGCTCCCTTCCAACACAATTTAGCCTGTTTCCAATTTTTTCCCCTGGGGCCAGTAGAAACCCCCATTTCATCTTGAGCAAACTCTTTATTCTTATGGAGAAACACTATGCAAAATTGTTTTGAAATTAAACGTTATGTATCATATTATTTTAACTTGTTAACATTTTAAAATTGTCAGAAGGAAATGCTGATAAACAGGCTGAGTTATAAAGCAGTTTGTCAGCAAAAATGCGTTGTGTCAATAAAACAGCAGGAAACCAGACAAGGCTATTGTGCACTGAATTAACTTTTGGTAACTTTGGTTGCAACCTAGATCTTACACTCTGTCATGGAGTAGAGCAGTACTGTCCAGAAGTATGCTAAGGAATTGGTAAAAAAAAAAAAAAAAAAAAGGAGTCTTGAATTTCTGAGATGAAGCAAATTGCAGAAAACCTAACACCCTTTTTTACAGTTTTACTAATAATCTATTTGAAAAAAAATATATACCATTTTATGAAGTCTACCAGGACAGTTGCAAGATGTTAACAGAGAAATAGAGGAGACAACTGTACCAGAAACGTGGAATAAGATTTTTTTCCATTAAACACAAATTTAGGCATCTCCTCTCCACTTGGTAATTTGACAAGCTAATCTTTCCTCTCCAGCCCTTGTCCACTTAAAATAATTATTTAATGTCTGATACATACAAGTAAATATACATGCCATATATGTAAGTTATGAATAATAATAATAATAATAATAATAATAATAATAATAATACACTTGTGAATCCACCAAACTGTAAATGATGGTACTAGTTAGTGTTAGCTCCTGGTGCCCCACCCAACTTTTCCTCCTATACCTCTGGCCACTCTCCAGGCACTTGAATCACCCATGATTTGTGTAGGCTTGTCCAAATACTCCTAATTTTGTCTCCTTCACATTTTCAAATTGATCGCATTCATCAAGCTCAATGTGAAATCCTAGCTCCTCCTTTACAACTTCTCATGCCACCCTTGCTCAGAGCAGGAGTGCTTCTGTTCAGCAAATGTAGCAGACATCTGTACCATTTACCTTCTGCTTTCCTTCCTAAAATAATAACTCATCTCAGCTACTTGTTGCGTGATTTCTGTTCCTTCATTCAACAACATAGTGAGCACCTTCCAGGTGTCGGTTCTTGTCTGCCCGGTGAGGCAAGAACCGTGCGGTGCTCCTACAGGCATCATGTCACTCACTCCTCACGCTCGTCTTGTGTGCCAACGCTGGTATTATCCCCAGTTTACAAGTAGGACATTGCCACTTGGAGAGGCTAAACGACTTGCTAAGGTCACACAGTGAGTAAAAAAGAAGCTGAGATTGGCTTCAGAGCTCGAGTCCTCCAGATGCTGCTGTCACCCTGCCAGACACTTCACTGCCACGGTGACCCCACTGGTTGGATAGAGACTCACGCGCTTAGTACACATAGCTGTCCCTTGGTCTGAAGATATTTCCCAAGTTTGCTAAGCACAGTCTGTTCTTGCTCAGATTTGTTTTGAATCCTTCCTTTCTCTTTCCAGGCAACACTTATCTTCTCATTTTGTTAGGCCCTGTCTTTTGTTGAATGACACTGCTTCAAAACTCTCATTTTTATTTATTTATTTTTGATACCTGTGGTCGAAGAGGCTGCATTTTATAGACTCAGAGGCATTTAGTGTCTGTTAAGGAAAAAAGAGAATAACCTCCAAATTCCTATTGCCTCACTCCAAATTTTTACAGATTTAAGTTATCTACTGAAATGGAGGACTTTCATTTATATACGAATAAAGGAAGTTATGTGGCATTTACTCAACATTTTGTTTTTTTCTTGGTTCCTTTTTACTTCCCAGCTGTTCGGTGTCCTTTTTCTTTTTATGTCAAGACTATTCCAGCCTCACCAGTCTTGGCAGAGGAGGGGTATCTATCCCAAAAGGAAAATTGAACTCTCCTGTTATTTGCTTCAAATTCACCTACCCTAAGCTTTGTTTCTAAGGATACTGGCCTTTCCATGCTGAAATGATGGCGGGTGCTACAGGGTTCATGCATTTTCTCTTCGAGATACATCTTTACATTAAAAATATGGAATGTTTATAGGTTATTCTGATTATAAGAATAATGCATACACATTAGCTAAAACAAGTTTGAAAAATTTGGGAAGTACAGTTTTCTTCCTTCTTATCTTTGTGTTTATTTTATTTTTACAAATGTTTATACAGTGTTAACTTGAACATTTTCTACTTAATATTTTTAGTAATAATGTTAAAAGAAAAGAAAGGGAGAATCCTGTAAGAAAATATTCATAAATTTGGCCATGTGAAATTAAAGTTTCTTGAATAGAAAAAAATGTTATGAATACGTAAAATGACAAGTAAACATTAGAAAATATCTGAAATTTATGAAAGATAAAAAAACTGTAAGCCAAGTATATCAGTGTAAAGAGCTCCCACAAACACATAACAAATAAAGGAGATTAAAAACCTGATTTAAAATTCAAAGAATGTAAGCAATCAATTAGAATAGAACCACATTCTAACAACATTGCTTATTTCCAATCTTTTAAATTATTATCAGTCAGGGTTAAAAAAATGTACATTACTATTTAATTTGTAACTCTATAATCATTAGTATTGGGTCACCTTTTAATATAACCTTCACAAAAAGATGCAGCAATGATTAGAATTTCAGAATAAATGCAGAAGAAAATATTTGTTGGTGATAACTTTCAATTATACCATGTGGATAGCTAACTTCTGCCTTCTAGTCTATAAGTTGCGTGATGTCAGGGACCATTACCTTTTGGCTTCAGCATCTGGTTCAGAGTATGGGGGTAATGTACGTCCAGTACATATTTTTGAAAGAAAATGCAGAAAACTGATGTCATTGAGGCTTTTGGAATCTATCCTTCCAGCAGCATTATATAAACTAAAATGTGCACATTCTCACATTGATTTGTAATTGTATCACCATGGAAACAATTGAACTTGAGTACGTGACCCATAGGGGTGTGATCAACAATCAACGTGATGTTGCTTAAGGTTTATCTAATCAGATTTTTCACTAATTCATTATAAGTGACCTATAAAAGGAGACTTGGGAATAAGACAATTATGAAATAAGACAGAGTAAGAAAAGAATAGTGGAATGAGAATGACCAGGAATTAATTTAATAGTAGGATAAATTTTAGCAAACTAAGCAAAAGGAAAGAACTAAAGATAAGGAAGTTTAACTACTGAGTTGTACAATTTTGGTATCTAATTTGCTTTGTAAACTCATTCAACACTCATGTCTCTTTGGGCCCAGATCCTGGGGTCACAGCTGTTCTTAGAAGCCATGTGGGTGGGAGCTGGGAGCGTACCCAAATATGACAACACTGGCTGACATGTTGTTACCTCTGTGTCAAAGGTGATGGCTAGTGCTGAGGTACTACCACTATGTTGCTGCAGGTTTCCTAGGAAATTTGTGATTAATTTTAGGGTGATTTTGAAAACAAATCATAAATCTTCATTTCTTTATGTAAGGGCTACCCAGACTTCCTTTCAAAACAGTATGTAAAGGTAGAAAAAGAGTAACTTTATTGTGGAGAAATTTGAAAAACTCTACCTTAGCTATATAATCAAGGTTAGCATCAAACATAGTAAGTCATGTTGACATTATGTACCCTTGATAGGGGGTGATGAAAACTGAAATATACCTCTTGTTCTTCCTTCCAATTCCAATCTAACCATGGAAAAAATATCAGACAAATTGCCATTTAGGGACTTTCTAAAAAATACCTGCCCAGTATACTCCTCAAAATGGTCAAGGTCATCAAAAACAAGGAAACAGATAGTAGGGTTTCCCACCGCTGGGGATTGGGAGTCTTGCTGCTGAAAAAGAGGGCTAATTGGGACACTGTCTTAAAAATAAAATTTTAAAAAATGTGAACAAAATAAAATTTTAAAATAAAAATCAAACTTGAAGTCATTCTTATAAAAAAGGAATTGGTAGCAATTTCACAGTTGTGTTTACCTGTTTTATTATCTAAAATTATCTGAAACAAATTTTTGTCAGTAAAAGATGTCTTTAAAAATCACAAGTGTTGTCAGTAACGCTTGCTTTTATAACAAAGTCATATTTTTTGGTATTATACAATTCTGGAAGATAACAGGAATTTTACTTAAACTGGCAATTTTTTTTCTTTATAAATAAAGCACAAGAAGCCTAATTTTCTCAGAGTAAGTTTTCTGTGAATAAACATTAAACCAAGCATACTCAAGAAATTTTTAAAAGAAAGAAACTTCTCATACAAGTTCTTCCTCGCACTGTGCCTCTGGGTGTACTAAAACACTCCCTAATGAAAACTTGCAAAGTTTTCTTTTTCATTCTGCAATGTTATGTGGAGGAGCCATTAATCAGGACACTGTTGATTTAGTTGCATGCACTGGTCACAGTATAATTTATCACTACAAGCCTATGCTGTAGTCCCTTTTCCTGTTGTTTCCTGAGTGTTTCCTTGCCTGTGACAGCATAGTGATTGATGTTTTACTTTAGTGCAAAAGTGGTAGGCCCATGTTTTCATTGCTGAGGTTTTAGTAGTTTATGGACAATGTTGAGAACGAACATAAAGCTAACAAAAACTTGAAAAAAACATTGTTATATTAAAAATGTTAAGAAATCTGAATAATACTTTGTGATATGAACTATTACTATGTTTCATCATTGTACTTGAAATTACACTCTTCCTTTAGAAAGCCAAATCATCATTTCTAGATTTCTGTTGCTATATATAAATATTTAACACAGAAGGAACATAGGATAATACAGATTTATCATAGAGGTTGTATTAACAGATAATCCAAAATCACATATACTTGTGGTTAATAATTTTTATATTATGGGGTTTATGTTTTGAAGTAAAGATTTTAGAGCTCATTTTAAAATTGGGACTAAAAGCAAAATTCATGAAAAAAATTATTTGATCAAACATATGAGTAATGAATTAAAACAATGTGACAAAAGCAGAAAAACTCCTTAATATGATGTTGTAATAAAAAATAATAATTAGGTTTAAAAGTACATAGTTGTATGTTTTGGACAATAGAAAGAACATATATGAAGCTGGAAAAATACAGGAGCAATTTTGCTCACCATGGTAGTTAATCAGCATACGGCTATGCCATGAAGACATAGACTTCCAAGATCTCTAGGATTGGAAAGAAACCCCAAGGTCAACCACTACCTCAGCTCATTCAGGCTTGAGACATGTTCATTCAGTCTTTTCTTGAACTCATCCACTGGAAAGGTTGGTCACTTGTTTACCAGTAGTTCTTTCATTTTGACCTATATCATGGACAGGAATTCATTATGGTAAATCAAAATCTGTCTCCTTTCAATTTCCATCAGTTTTTTTTGTTTTTTGATTTTTTTGTTAGGGGAGAGGGGAGATTCTGCCTCAAATGGCTAAATCCCATATCCACAACACAGTGAGGATTATATGAACTAATGTGTAAATTGCTGGGTATTTGTTTCTCTCTTCTTTCTTGAAACACAGCTTTGATTATATCATTGCCCAGTACAAACATTTTCAATGGCTGCCCCATTGCCAACAAAATAAAGTCCAACTTCTTCGATTTCTACAATTGTTAGTGATTAATATTTATCCCACACATTTGCATTATTTTTTATTGCTATCTACTCTAAGGGTTTTATCCCTTTCTTCCTTGTTTGTTATTTACATATACATCTTTTTCCTCTTATCCCACTGTGACATCCTTGAGAGTAAGATCTCTGCTTTATATAATTTTGTATTCCTACAATCTCAATCTTAATGACACATTGTAGCTACTCAATAAAAAAATAATAAATCATTGCCTCAGAAATATAGACATGCTCCAGATGGCTTTGATCAGAACAGAACGCAATAGAACCTTCCCTTCTCTTGTCCTTGACACTCGATTTCCATTCATGCAACCTAAAGCCGTCTTTACTATTTTAGTGACTAAATCATGCTGCAAGCTCATTCTGACCTTGCAGTCAACTCTAACTGCCAAATCCTTTCACATGAATTGCTGCTAATCCTGTATATGTGAAGTTCATGTTTTTAACAGAAATGTAGAACTTTATGTTTCTAGCTCTTAAATTTCTCCTTGTTTTTTCTGGCGCATGTTGTCAGTCTGTTGAGAATATTTTGAGCTCTGATTTCAACATCTCTCCTATTAACTCTCTCTTCTAGTCTTATATCATCTAAAACATTGATAGTCCTGTCTTCTCTTTCTTCATCCAAGTGTTAACCAAATGTTGAACACTTGCCTGGCCAAGGGTGGAGGCATGGGCATGACAGCAGGGAGACATCCTTCCAGATGGCAGCAGTCCACTCATCAATGCTTGTTTGGTACATTCAATCAGATATGACTAGATATAATTACTATCACCAGGTTCAGGGATTTTTCACTCTTTCACCAAATATCGGGAGAGATTTTATTAAATGTCTTGCAGAAGTCACAATACACTACATAATTAATCTCAGTTTTTTTGAATAACAGTTTATCAAAGTCCTTGAAAGTATTATATTTATTAAACACCTATTGAGTTTGAGGTACTCTACTAGACACGGTACAAAATTTACCTTTTTGAATACTATCAGTTCTAGACATTCTTACCCTGACTTTAGAGATGAGACAATAGAGTCTCAGAATGGTAACTACTTAGCAGAGTTTTCACATCTAGCAAGTGTCAGGACCAGGTTTCCAACCTAAGGTCCAGCTAATGCAATACCAGTTCTATCCTTAACTCTTCTCTTTGCCTCAGTCCTCATACTAAACTATCAGCAGCAAATCATGCCAGCCCCATCACCAAAATCTATATCCCAATTTCAATCTCTCCTTTTACCTCCATAACAATATTGTGGTGCCCTGGATACTGCAATAATTTCCCATCTGGTCTCTCTGTTTACGTTAGTGATCTGCTATAGTCAATTCTCTGCAGACCAACCAAAACAATCTTTTAATCCTAAATAAGATTATGTCATTCCTCCACTTAACCACACTCCAGTAGCTTCCCATTGCACTAGCAAAGTTTCTAAACAATTTTTAAGTACTATATGTCCGTTTAAAAAAATTGGCCTCTGATTATCCCTTGACTCATTGCTACAATGCTTTTCATTTCTCACATTGTAGCCACACTGGGTCTTCTTGACATTCCTTATATATCATCAAACTTACTTCTTCCTAGAAAATTCTTCTAGTATATTCTCGTGCAGCTGGTTCTTTCTTATATGAAGGGCTCAGCTCAAATAACCCTTCTTCAGAGATGACTTCTCTTATCTCCCTATCGGTCTTCTCCCAGTTGTTCTTTGTTATTTTATTTACTTCTCGTGCATTTAGTTAAAATTATTATATTTATTTATATTTTTTTATAACAACATTTGTTTCCTCTTAAAAATGAGCCCTATGAGGGTGGAAAATTCTATTATAGTTTTCACTAACATATCCCCCAAAATGAGCTGATAGCAGACTCTTGGGAAATACTGGTTAAATCAATAAAATAATTTTCTGATTTCATAATGAACAAACTAAAATAAGAAAACTTTTTTCTAAAACTGAATTCAAGCATTTCTCTATCCATATATGCAGTAACTTACATTAAAAGAAGGGGGAGAATGAATAGGGTAGAATTTAAAAGGAAAGAGCACAAATGACTCAGGAGGACAAATGAAAATAAAACCACATTAAGAAGGAATTTACTCATATTTTATACATTCTGATGGTATTTTTCAATTTCAGGATGTATGATTTCTGGCACACAAATTAGAGAAAATAAATGCAAGTCACAGTGATGGGTAAAAGTTGAAAGGCAAATGGGGCAGGGAATATTGATTTATGTTTTATAATCCGACATTCAAAATATTTCTTCGATAAACTATGCAAATTGATCTATACAACTAAAGTTGTATAATTACTTAACAGGCATTAATATCAGTGACAATGGCTTGCAAGTGATTTTCTTTTTTTTTTTAATTAAGTGTTTTTTCTATTTAAACTAATTTAAAAAATAACTCTACACTTAAAAATTATATTCTATAACTCTGCAATTAAGGAGAAAATTATTTTTATTATAAACCCAAAAGGCTTATATATATATATATATATATATATACACACACACATCTTAGGCATAATTTCATAATAAATTATTTGTTAAGCTTTTACATATTACTCAATATATTATTTTCATATAAGAATTTATGTTGGTAAAATAACTTTATTTTCATTAGAACAATTTTAGGGAAAAAATTGAACACTTTTTCCCTAATATTTACTTCATTGTTCAAAATCTAGCATAAATATGTTTACCTCGCAATATTTGCTCAGGCTACTATTTTTTTTTCCGGAATGTTCTTCCCATTTTGGCAAAACTATATAAATACCCCAAGATCCAGCTAAGTTGTTACCTCCTCTAAGATTTGTCGGATCTGCTCCCAAAATATATACAATGTCATAATCAGTTGTTCACTCTCTGGTATTTCCAAAGTCCTTTTCTATATCTCTATTGTAGCACTTGTACTTCATTTCCATTCTCAAAGGATTTGTAAGGAATCCTTTGATTCTCAAAGGAATAATCCACCGACCAACAGCAGAAAATACATTTATTTTCAAGTGCATGAGGACATTTACCATGGTAAACCATGTTCTGAGTTATCAAACAAGTCTTTATAGACCTTAAAGATGCACGTCATGTAAACTATGTTCTCTAACCACCATTGCATTAAATTAGCTATCAATAACAAAGATATCCAGAAAATCCCCAAATATTTGTAAATTAAGCAACACATTTCTAAATAGCTCATGAATCAGAAGAGACATTACAAAGGAAATTAGAAAACATTCTGAATTAAATGAAAAATTAAACAATTGTGAGATGCAGCTAAAAATGAAGAATGAAATGAAGAATGAATTGAAGACTGATTAAAATAACAAACTCAGCTTCTTCTTAAAGCAACTGTAAAAAACAAACAAAAATTCAACCCAAATTGAGAAGAAAGGAAGAAATAATACAGATAACGCAGGGATCAATAAAAGAAAACATAAAATAATCAAGAAAAATTAAGAAGACCAAAATGAGGTTCTCTGAGAAGATTAATAAAACTGATCAAACTCAAGCAAAACTTAGGGGAGAGAGAGAGCGAGAGAGAGAGAGAGAGAGAGAGAGAGAGAGAGAGAGAGAGAGAGAGAGAGAGAGAGAGAGAGAGAAAACCAATATCAGGAATCAGAGAATGAACGTCATTTCAGATCTCACAGACATTAAAATGTTAATAAGAGAATATTACTACCAAGTTTATGACCGAAGATTAAACAAATTATATGAAATAAGAAATTCTCCCAGAAGATAAAAACTACCAAAGTTCACTCAGATGCATTCTTTTTTGCTTTTGGCCTTATTTTTTCTTATTACAGAATGACTTCCTTCACAGGGTGGTGGTGTCCAGTATTTGTTTCTCTTTTCTGTCTTTTTTGAAATATAGCTTTTTTGTATAGTCATACAAAAAAACAAAAAATCCAGAGAAAATTATTAATTAACTTTTCTTGGATCAGGTACCTAACTTTTGGCAATTGTTTCCAGGTCACATATTCACCCTTCTGCCCAGTAGACTGTGATTGGCAGATTCTCAGAACCTCAGAACTTAGTGGAGGGCATTCCCCAAAGAAAGGGACTAGTATCAAAGGAAGAAGGGAAGATATGTTGGGGTGGTAAAACCAACACATGTTCCAGGGAGATCTGTAATTAAGGAACTTCTATGAGAAAGTTTAGAAGACACTATAAAGACCAAGTCTGAGCACTATCAGTTTGAAATTGAATGGTTTGATACCGAAATTGAGAGTCAGATACCTAAGAAAGTATCTTGTTTCTCTTGTGAATACTTAAACTAAAAAAAGGAAGTTTACTTCTCTTGTCCCATAATGGGTAAATGAAGGCAAACCTTAATAAAATAGAAACCTTTGCTTTATTCATCATAATAAATAATTTGGGACAAAAAAATCCTACATGCTCCTTGCAAGAAATAAATGGTTATAAAAGCACTATTGTGATTATAATATACATAAGTAGAATTATATTCATTAAACCACTGTCCCTCATCATTTCTGTCTTTAGTAATGCCTGGATCAGTTGTCACATTTCTAGTGACTTTCAGTTTCTGATTCACTGCTACTCTCTCCAATACGATTACTATTTTAAATCTTGGCCATTTCCATACACATGATAGTAGCCTCTTCATTCCTCACCTCTTGGATATGGGAGCCAGGATTTGGTGGATGCCAACTGCAACATCCACTGAATCTGTTTTCTCAATGTCACTTTAAAAAGCTCTCCTGCATCCAGATAGAGAGTAAGATGTTCTGCTTCACCTCATTTTGAAAGCATCGTTTCAATACCCATGAGATGGCTTTCTTTGTTTCTGAGGTCTTAAAAGTAGCGCTTTTTTTAAAGACGTTGAGGAATTTCTAATGTAATTAGTAGCCCATAATTCCCAGGAAAAGAAAAACACACACATTTATGTAGCATGAATAGGTTACAAGGAGTTTTTCACAAGTAATTAAATGGAAGCTCAGAGATGGTAAGTTACTTTGTCTAGATCAGCTTCCTCAACCTCAGTACTACTGACGTTTGGGGCCAGGTAATATTTTGTTGTGGGGGGATTTCCTGTACATTGTAAGATATTTAGTGGACCCTCTGGCCTCTACCCACTAATTGCACAACACTCTACCACTTGTGACAAGCAAAAATCTGTTGGTCATTGCTAAATTGCCCAAAAGTCTGATAGAGTAGTGATCAAAATGATCTTTTAGCTATTTATTAGTGGTAACTGAAATGTATCTTTAAAAAAAATTGTAGACTGAACAAGAAATCAATGTGATACCCTTAAACATAACAGATCAGAGACTACGTGTTTCTTAGAAACACTCCACTGATGTAGGTTTCTGAAAATACTGGCATGATACTATAGCCCCAAGGGTGAGGCTCCGTAACTTTGCTGAAGTCCTGGATCCAAACGTGTATGTGTGTGTGTTGACTAAATGCGCAATACAATAGTATCTTTAAACAAATTATTTAAAGCTTTGTATATTCAATCCAATGACAAGTTAGAGTCTCTTCCAAAATTAAAAATGTATTTCCTGTCTGTAGTGAAGTAGAATATGAAAGAATCACCAGAGAAAATACAAATGACCAGACCATTCGGCCCAGCCCAAATAAACACTTTTATTTCCTCGCCTGTTCTAAAACAATCACAATTCAACCATAAATTTATCTTTTCTTCATTTGGAATTCTATTGTGCTGCTCACATCACATAGAAAAAGTGAAGTTAGTGAGCGAGCATGTCTTAGTAGGGGAACATAAGGCATTTATTACAAACGAATTCCAAATAATTAGTGGAGGAGATCATGAAATGTTCAGAGGGGGAAAAAAAGGGCTGAATTTCAAACAGGAGGGGGTCTGAGTCATTAATGGGTAATCTGTATGACTTTTGTTAATCCCTGGGGGCTTCTGTTACAGGTGGTTCATATTTCTAAGCAGTGAAGTATGTGAGATGAATGGAAAATTTCTCCTTAACATTTTCCACTACCCACCCTTAGCATGAAAAACCCTGCAGCAGATCGGGCAGCTGGTTTATTATAACTTCTAATTCAGAGATGTATCACCGCTCAGTAGTCCCACCCCTTGCTACTCACCAGAGATTTTCCTTTCTACATTTCCCTGGTGGAGAATTACTTTTAGAGAAAGTTTGCAGTTAATTTTTAATATAGACTAGAAGTGTTATTTAAAAGTGTTACTAGAAGTGTTATTTAAAAGACTGGAGCTCTTGAGTCAATGTTCATATTTATTAGGTCTGAGAAGGAGATTTCATATTTTAAAAGAAAAAAATTATGTGCGTTTATTTTACATATGAAATGGCTCTAACCTCTGCCAAATGTTTCAGTAGACATGAACTGGAAAAATATGGATTACTTTTCTTATAACTATCATCTGAGTTTAAAAGGTGAATTTATCATCTGAGTTAAAAGGTGGACTGGAAAAGGGTGTAGTGAAATGAGTTTTTAATTTTATTCAAAAAATTGTAGAAAAAATAATTTAGATGAAGTGGATTGACAAATGTGCAAATACACAGAGAACAAAAAGACGAAACAAATCAAAACACAAGTGGTGTTTTGCCTGCCCCTGAACTAGCAAAATAAAATATTACATTGGCACTTTTATCTTTTACATTTAAATTACACTCATATTTATTCCCGTGAGCCCCAACACACTCTCTGATTCTGGTAAAGTTGGTCTTTTCGTTTCATTAAAATTCCACGTTTCTTTCTCTCCCTGCACCTTCTTACTTCTGATTCCTCCTTTCCTGAAGATATTCCATTCCCCCTTCAGCACAACGTATCCTATACAATTTTCCTGTTATTAATCAAAAGAATTTCTGTCAGTTTCTAAATATATTTAGATCTATAGCTTTGCTCAGTTCTCCGGAGATTTAAATGAGATACAGCCTTGGCCATAGGCCTGGAATCATTAGAGAAAACCTCAAGGAAGTCAGATGCAAATAAAGCTTTAAAGATGTGTTTTATAGGAAAGGGAGAATATAGGTGCCATTGATTGTCAGTTTCTTATGTTGTTTGCCACCCCACTTTTGGTGACAATATTAAATTTTTCAACTTTTCATTAAAAACTTGGAAAATGCAGCCAGGGCCACCTTAGTGCTGTTAATGTATGACTGTGGTAGCAATTTGTGAACAATTATCTCCACCTCCAATCTCTTTCCCTAATGCCACTAAATCTCTTTTCCCAATTGCCACTAAAATTTTTCTGCTGATATGCAGGTAGTATTATATCCCTCCTCTGCCTTAAAGATTTCATTGGCTCCCCTTTGCCTACAGAATAAGCCCAAATCCCTTAGCATGACATGTAATTAAACTTGTTCATGGCTTGACACCTACTCACTCTTCTACAGCCTCATTTCCTGCACCTCCCCAGCTCTTTCTCTGCACACAAGAGCTCTAAGAGTGCAATTCCTCAAATAAATCCTGAGATATCACATATCTATGTAATAATAATTAATGCTGTTCTAAGTACTTTATATAGATTAAATCATTTAATCCCCAAGCAACTGTTTGAAATCAGTATTATTATCCCCATTTTGTAGAAATGAAGGAACTGATGCACAGAGTAACTGAGTAATTTGTAAAGAAGGTCATTCATTCAGATAGTATGTGTCAAGGTAGAGTTATTGTTTCAATCCAAGCAATCTGGTCCCAGAGTTAGTGCTTTCTCCTCTTCCTTCTACCTGTCTGCCTGATGGTCCAATCCATTCTTCAAGATCTAGCTTCAGTTTCATTTTTTTCCTTAGATTCTACTTGGACCACCCCCCACCTGTCCCCAGACTGACTTATTGTCCTCTGTAATATTCTCTAATTATTATGATTATAACACTATAGTACATATATTATAATCAATTATTGACATGATTCCTAATTCAGATCAGGTTCCAAATCTTATCTGTTCTTTTTTTTTTTTTTTAACTCAGCCTGTGTTTTACTTGATAAATAAACAGCTAAAGAACACCTCTTAATTTACTTAATTGTAGGTACACAGCCCTTTGCTAAATTCCAGAATAGCTGGGTGGTAAGAATGATGGGTAACTTTAGTTCTTTTTGGTTTTTTTTTTTTGGCTTGTCTGCATGCAACTGTACTTTTCTCTTAAGAAAAAAATAAAACATGGACTATTTAGATTTTCTTTGAATTTGGAGGAATCTAAAATAATAATAATAATATTAATAATAATAATAATATCTTTGTGCATGTAAAACATTATCCAGCATTTTAATAAAATGTTTTCTTTTTTAAAAAATTACATACCTTAATGGAGAGGTATAGGATATTAAAAATCAACTTAAATATACAAAAGTGTTTCACTTTATTTATTTTAGAATACATGAAATACAGTGTTATAGAAGAGTTATACCTGTATTTTCTACATTAGACCATCCAGTCAAGTGCAGCTCAATTTCTCAGGTGACAGCAAGTTGGTGGACTTGATTGAGAACGGTATTAACTTTAAATTATGATGAGAGCAGCTTCAGCAATGGTTCCCTGTTTCATCTTGCCCACTGTGGGTGATTTTAGGATAAATACTTTCTGACTTAAAATGTATACAGTTTCATAGATCAAAGGCAACCCTTTGAACTGCATCCAGAAATACCCTGGTAGCCAGTGCAAGCTGTAGTGCACAGACCTTAATATGATCCATCTGGCTGAGCAAGCAAGCTGCTGCTGCTGCATTTTGCAGAAGCTGAAATGATCTAGTGGTTCTCATGACAAAACCTGGTATATGGCACTGTTGTAACAGGCTGGAGAATACAAAAATTATGGGTGAGGCAATTCTGAATAAAAAGGGATGTTGTATTGTCTATGGAAACTGGAGAAAAAAGAGATATTCTGGGTTTTCGTTATTATATTGGTTTACAGGTTTTGCAGGATTTAACATTAAATAGTTGTGATGCATGTTAGCTATATGTCTATGCGCACAGAAGGAATCACACTCTAAGAAAAAAATGCATTTTTTTTTCTTGAGCTCAATTTTTGACATTTGGTATTATACACCAATGATATATTCCAAAGGTAGTTGATATTCACCACAAAAATTTAGCTGTAGAGTTTAAATATGTCATTTCTAAGCTAATAAAAAATAAATTATTATTCTTTTAGTAGATATTGCCAACAAACTACATGGGTGTTCAGAATCAATAAAAAGTAAAATGCAAACTCTTAGAATTCCAGTTCCTCAGCCCCTGAAAAAAAATTTATGTGGGATTTCATAATATATTGTTTTCATCAAAAAAAAAAAATGTGTCAAGATTTCTAATTTAAAGCAGGATAATTTTTTTTAATTGGAAAGGCAATATATAAGTAGGTAAAGGTACTTTTAATACATATATTCATTATCTTTTGTAGAATTTTCTCAGAATTTACCAACTTCTTTCCCTTTTTTTTTCCTATGTCACTAAAGGGTTTTAGTAAACCTGTGTGGTGGAGAAGAATTTAATACTGTTCTATGAACTTTTAAATAAGTAAATGCTCAAAAACAAAAACAGAAATAAGAAAAAGGCAATATATTTTTACTAAGTTTGCAAAAAGGCAGAAAAGAAAATGATGTCTTTTTAAAATTTTTAAGCTTTTTCTAAGTTGCTGTATTTAAAATGACCATTAAAGAAAAAAGAAGGACCTTAGAGCAAGGGTGGTCCTCAGTTAGTTGAGGTTGGTGGGTAGAATCCATCAGAACTGTCAAACTCTATTAGAATTTGCTCAGACTCTCCATGCCTTCACTTTGCTCACCACTCATCCCCCGTCCCCTGAAATGATGTAAGCAACTCAGGTCTCCTGGGAAACTAGACAAAAGGAAAGGGTCTTCATCACCCATGGACAAGAGGCAGAGTGTGAAAGGAGAGTTTTTCACATTGTGTGTTCTGAGAACCTAAGCAATAGTATCTTCTCTGGCTTTCATTCTAATGCATCTTTTTATTTTTTAGTTTTTCAGTTATATTGACATTCGATACTATTTTATACTGGTTTCACGTGTACAGTGTCATAGTTAGACATTTATATAATTTATGAAGTGATCCCCTTGTTGGCTAGTACCCACCTAGCACTATACATAGTTATTAAAATATTATTGACTGTATTCCCTATATTGTATTTCACATCTCCATGACTATTTTATAACTACCAATTTGTATATATTAATCCCTTCACCTTTTCTACTCAGCCCTCCTACCCCCTTCCCATCTGGTAATCATCAGTTTGTTCTCTATCTATGAGTCTATTTCTCTTGTTTTGTTTGTTTGTTTTGTTTTTTTAGAGTCCACATATAAGTTAGATCATGTGGTACTCATCTCTGACTTATTTCACTTATAATACCCTCTAGGTCCATTCATGTTGTCACAAATGGTAAGATTTCATTTTTTATGGCTGAGTAATATTCCATTGTATATATGTACCACATCTTCTTTATCCAATTGTCTATTGATGGGCTTTATGGTTGCTTCTATATCTTGGTTACTGTAAATAGTGCTGCAGTGAACATAGGGTTGCACATATCTTTTCAAATTAGTAGCTTGGATTTCTTTGGATAAATACTCAGAAGTGGAATTGCTGGATCATAAGGTAGTTCTATTTTTAAATTCTTAAAGAAACTCCAAACTGTTTTTCATTTTGACTGAACCACTCTGCAATCCCACCAAGAGTGCACAAGAGTGCCCTTTTCTCCACATCCTTGCCAACACTTGTTTTTTGATTTATTGATGATAGCCATTCTGACAGGTGTGAGGTAGTATCTCACTGTGGTTTTAATTTGCATATCTCTGATGATTAGTGCTGTTGAGAAACTTTTCATATACCTATTGGCCATCTGTATTTCCTCTTTGGAGAAATATCTATTCAGGTCCTCTGCCCATTTCTTAATTGGATTGTTTGTTTTCTTGGTGGTGAGTTGTATGAGTTCTTTATAAATTTTGGATATTAGCCCCTTATCAGATATATCATTGGCAAATATCTTCTTCTGTTCAGTAGGGTGTCTTATTGTTTTGTAGATGGTTTCCTTTGCTGTGCAAAACCTTTTTAGTTTGACGTAGTCCCATTTGTTTATTTTTTCTTTTATTTTTCTTGCCCAAAGAGATATATGAGAAAAAAAAAATATTACTAAGGGCAATGTCGGAGAGTTTATTTCCTACAATTTCTTCTAGTTTTATGGTTTGGGGTCTTACATTTAAGTCTTTAATCCATTTTGAGTTTATTCTTATATATAAAGTATGAAGGTGGTCCAGCTTCATTTTTTTTGTGTGTATATGTCCAGTTTTTCTAGCACTGTTTATTAAATAGACTATCTTTACCCCATTGCATAATCTTTCTTCCATTGTCATAGATTAAATGACCATATAGACCTGGATTTATTTTGGGCTCTCTATTCTGTACCACTGACATGTGTCTATTTTTATGCCAATACCATGCTGTCTTGATTACTATTGCTTTGTAATATAGTTTGATAACAGGTAGTGTGATATGTCCAAGCTAATTCTTCTTTAGGCTGAATCTTTCACATTATCCCAGCTGAAGTTCAAGTTCCAGTACTAGAGTAGGGTGAAATAAAATCCAAATCCATAACACTGTGCAAATAAAGTTTTTAGAGGGGTAGGTGTTTCTTATTCAGTTAGATAATGTTTACTGGAGAACAGCCTTTCTCTCCTGCTATTGCTTCTTTCCTTTTTCTTTCTCCTAGTAAATTTCTGTTTATTCTTTAAAGCCTGAGATAAATGTACCTCCATTCTGAAACCTTTGCTTATGTTGCAAGGCCTAGTTAACTATTTCCTCCATTTAATTTGTATGCACAGTCTGGAAACTCTAATACTCAGACACCCATTCTCCTAAAGTTATATAGATGTCTGCGCATTCTCCTAAGGTGAAAGCAACTTGAAACAGGGTTGCTTCTTTTTCATGTATCTTTAGCACCTGTCTAGGTCAGAGTAGAAGCTCACTTGATAACTTAGGTTATATTCAACTTAGGTTATATTTACTTATATGGAATAAATGTGCTGTCCCACTATGCTCATCCATATTTATGTATAATTCTGATGGAGTTTTCACTGTTTTTCACAGTTGGAAAATGTTGAGGAAGAATGAGCATGTATTTGTATCATTAGCAGTATGGTTCCACTGTGGTGTTCAATTGACACACTTGACCTTTAATACTATGCTTTTTTTTTTTTTTTTGCATGCACATTTCACGGCATATATGGTTCACATAGAGTGTACATGGCATTGTTCTAAATGTTAAGAACAATTGTGATAAAAATGTTCCAAAGCAATACCTTAACAGTACGGCACAAGTAAGGTTGAGTGACATTAGAACCAGTAAACCCTAGAAACAGGTAGTTGGAATCTTGCTTTTCATCCTGTCCTTAGTCTAAGAACTCTAGCAACTTTGACCAAAGTATCAGATACCACTTCAGCTCCACCTGAGGTTTCACTGTCTTTGGGGCCCTTGGACGCCTGTTCCTTCCCAACGGATGTTAGAGTGACCAGCTCTCTGTGGGCTCCAATCAACTTCCTGTTTCCCTTGTGGCTGTCAGGGATGAAGTGATGCGAACATCCTCAGAGCCTGGGCACATGCAACATGGAAATGCAGGAGAGTTAATGGCCCATGAGACCATTAACACTTGGTCAATGAGAGATGGGAGATACTGAAACAAAAATAATCTTTCTTCTCCCTGGATGGACTGTCCCGTGATACAGTTGTTCGTATGGTCTCTCTGAAGACAATTCTGTAAGATCAAACAACTAGTGCTGTTTGACATCAAGCAGTAGCCAACTAGGTTATGCATGCTTTATATTTGTTCTCTCTCCTTCCATGCCTCACTCCTCTTTTCCTTCATCCCTGCTTCACTGGGAAAGCACTCCCTCTCCCATAAACTATTAACAGATAATATTTTGCACTGGGCTATTTTTTCTAGGGAATCCATGCTAAGATAGTAGATGGATATTTATGAAACACTTATTAGGAACATGGCAGTATGCTAATTGCTTTACGGGGTATACCATGAATAAGGCACAATCTCTCCTCTTAAGGTAAAGATAATCTGGTGGTGAAGTAGCACAGCTTGACATAAGTACTCACAAAATCATAATATAAGACTTTTATAATAGCCTATGGGGTTCCAAGGAGGAAGAATATATTAAAAGAAATCCAACTGGCTATTCAGGGACATCTGGGTCCTAATATAGGACCCCTAAATCTTCATTTCTTGTCCTCCTTTCCTTACAGCAGTGCATTTTAAGCCAGCTACCTAAGGGTAGAAGGGCCTTTTCCTGTCCCAAACAACAAAAAAGGAAATTTCCAGAAAAACAGGGAACAAGAAAACCTGTCTGCCTGCCTTAGAGTTTTAATGGTTTCCCAGAAAGAACACCTGTATGAATGACAATCTGCTCATTTTTTTAATTGATTGTGATGAGAGTCGTTGGCCTGTAAATCACATTAGCATTCTAGTTCACCTTGCCAAATACTGACTGACCACCAAGCCATCCCTGCAGAGCCATGGAAGCCTTGGGATTTCACCTAGGGCAACACGTGTACTTGCTATTTCAGTCCCAGTTGGATGACTGTCTCAGTTTTTCACTTGCACTGGGATTAGTGAATGGAGCCATATTATCAACTGGAGAAAAACCAAAAAATCTAATAAAGAAACAAACAAAAATATTATTGCATATTTTTCTTAGGTAAGGAGAAATGTAAGCACAGAGGGAAATTAAAAGTCTTGGTCCTACTTTCAAAAGGCTTTTAGTTTACTTTCCAGACAAAACCCAGCACTCGTACACAGAAATTCATTCCTGTATTGTTGTTGTTGTTGTAGTTCTTTTGCTGTAGACTGCTTTCCTACCTTGAATCTAAGCTGTTCTTTTGGAGCAATGTGTTTTGCAATGTGCTTTCACCTCCCTTTGTCACTGAAAAATGCACAGGGCTTTCAGCTCAGCGTATGCAGTGATAATGCAGGGAAATGTTTCCCAGAAGAATCCTGTATTAGGTTAATACTATCACCCTTAAAAAGTAAAATCATTAGACAGGCTCAGAGCTTGAGGGGGAGAGTTGTAGGCAGGGGCTATACGATGGTTTTATTCAGCCTATCCCGGATTTCACATGAATGACACTTAAGGGAACAGTGAAATCAGAAAGAATCTAAATGTAAGGCTTTATTTATCAAAAGTGAAAGAGACAAAATATTCTGTTTAAAGACAAAGGGCTTTGGCTGATAGTTAATATATCATCCGCCTAAAATACAAAAAAAAAACACAAGGAAAAAAACACCCTTTTGGTTCCTTGTGGCTGTCTTGATGTAGTAGTTCCTCACCTTGCTGCCAACACACTCCATTGGCTGTTGCACCTCGGGGATGTTAGAAGGTCAAGGACAAAGGTGGAAGAGACAGCTCATCTGTCTGGGCCATCATGTGGTTAATGAAATGTTGCCTGACAGCCCATAACACATCTATTTTGGGAGTTGAACTTATTATTAAATATTTGAACATTTTTATTTAGAGCATAGAACATTTTATAAATGGAAATGATTAATAACAACACCTAGGCTCCTGCATCTATACCTAGAAGAACCGAAACCAGCTTTCTTAATAGTCATTGATCAAACACCCTTTCTGTGTCTCCTCAGTGCACGTTGCAAACACTATGTCCCAGGTCCCATGCAGAGCTCAGAAGGAGTTCTCATAGCTGGTCCTGCCAGAAGGAGTAATTGACATGATTCACACTGGGCTATGTGAGCAAGAGGGATCCTTCATCTCAATGATGTCCTTGTAGCTCTAAGGAATTTGTCCTTAACTAGCAGCTAAGCTTTTCCATTTAAGTTTGGTCTAAGAAAACAAGGAGGAGGATGATGCAGAGGAGAAAAGGGTGAGGGGGAGAAAGAGGAGAAGGGGAAAGACAAGGAAAGGGGAAAGAGAAGAGGGAAGAAAAGGAAGAAGATTCTGGAAATCAGTGTTATGTCACTGGGTCAGCTCTGTGCTTCTCAGAGTGACTTGTCCTCTGCATCCTGGTGACTGTCGAGTTAAGCATCTTAGAGTATGCTTCTGTTAGAAGGCAAGAAGGTAAAGTACAAAGGCCCAACGTTGTATTGTCTCCAAATCCCGTGCCATCACCTCTTGGCTAGTTGATTAAAGCAAGTCCCTTTCTGTTCCTGAACCTCAGTTTTTTGATCCACAAAATGGATAACTTCATAAAATTGTCGAGATGATCAAATGCTACAGTACTTATAAAAATGATAGATAATCCAAAAAGCATTAACTACATGTAATTATATAATAATAGCATATTAAGAAGGATTCACATTGATGACTTTAATGCATTTGGCAAAAGAACTTTAAGGATATTTTTCAATTACCCAGAAAAAGTGCAAGCTCATTGCCTTTCTGTGATTGTGACCTAAGAGATGTGGGGACATTGCATAAGGTAAAGAATAATTCTCCTTCACTAATTGGGCCCCTAGGGTAGACCTGTAGAGGTACTGCTCCTAAATTGTGGCTGATAAGAACTAGGCAGAGAAATTAACCCCATTTGAGATTTGTAGTCCCATAATAACAATATTATAACTGAAGTACCGTAAGTTTTGAATGTAAAATGTTTATGCTTTTGAAACGCTTAATGATTATTTCCTGCATAAAATGGAAAGGATATCAGTGCAGAGAAAAATAACAAAATGTCCAGAAAGGAATGTGTGAAATATCTTTTGCAGGTGCATGGTCATTCATCCAAATGTTTTTTTCACTGAGAGATACTGAAGGATAATAAATGACAGTGTGATTCAGTCGCAGCTTCCTCACTTTGCCCTGGATTGGAAGGAAATTGAGTGCTTATTATTTAAAGATTAAGAAAATAGGATAGGTTTTTTTAAAAGGTAAAACTGACTCTCCTTTCTAGCAGGACATCTTCAACAGACCAGACCAAACTCTCAGAAATATTCATGCAGTCCCAAATTCTTATCATTTTTTTATTCAATTGATTTAAAAATATTATCAATAATCTAATTTGCTGTAGCTTAAACTTTTCTGAAGAAGTCCTGTGAACATCACCTAAATTCCTTTCCTGAATGTTTTCTCTTGCTCTGGAAAAATCAGTCTGGCCCATTGCAGGTCTCACCGCTCACCCCCTTTATGGTTAGATAGATGGGGGAGCACATGCACATGAGGAGCTCTTCTGTCAGTGGGGACTCAGCTGCCAGGGCAAACTAGCCTCACTTGTCATTGGACTTTCCCTTCTCCCACACTTCTGAGACCCAGTGGCTGTGTTACATTAGCTGTCCACACACTCCTGCCCCCTTGTCATTGTCTCCCCTCTCCCCTGTTACCTGGGCTCTGACTTACATTCTGACTTGCTAACTGTTACCTAGACTGCCTTCCCCACTTGCGTTCTCCCCCACTGGGTAAACTGAAAAGTCAATAATTAATTTTTAGCAATTATTTTTAAAAAGTTATTGGACAATTTTTTTTTTTATAATTAGACAAGGGAAATGTTACGGGGAAACTCAGTATGGAGGAATAAACCTTGCTTGGAAGAATGGCAGGAAGCTTGACTGAGAGGCAAGGGAGGTGTTAATTTGAGTCCTTGAAATGACGTTGCTTACCCAAGGAAGGCAAAAGGACCGCTAGAGCAGGGGGTGGTGCATGTTGGTTGTTGGATTGTGCATGTTCTGGCTGTCATGCTCTGGCCAATTTTAAAGAAAACTCTCCCTGGTGTGGGGAAGTCTAAAACTCAAGAAAGAAAAATAGGTTTCATTGCAATTGTAACTTCCTACTCATAGTCCAAGCTTACACATGATGTGAGAAGTAGTGGCTGACACAAAGACCTCCTATACATGCTCAGAAACCAACCCTCCAGAGCACTGGGAATATGGGCAATTTTCAAAAATGGTCCTTAAAGTGGTGGTAGCATGGGCATCACCTGAGGACTTGAGACAGATGCAATTCTTGGACCTTACCTCAGACTTCCTGAATCAAAAATTCTGGAGAAGGGGCTCACCAATCTCTGTTTTGATAAGACCTCCAGGTTAGTCTTCTACGTGCTAAAGTTTGGGAATTGCTAATGGAGAAGTAAAGCCCTGTACTTTGCATAGAAGATATGATACAAATCACAATTGTACCACAATTTATACTCCAATATGTTTCAAAAAGATTTTTAAGGTGGCTATCTTCACTTTCAACTACCTGTATAACCTTAGGCACCTCTTATAAACAATGTGAATCTCTTTATTTAGCTATAAAGTAGAATTAATGATATCTAATTCAGAGTTGTGAGAAAATATGCAGTAGTATACCTGAAAAGTAAAGGAAATATGAGGTAATATACATGAAAAGCATATTTGAAACTATAAAGCAATATGAAAATATTGGATAAATATTGCCTTTCTTTTCTCTTTCTTATCCCTTCCTTCCCTCTCTCTCTCCATTCCTCTCACTCTTTTCTCCCTCCCCCTTCCTTTCTCCATCTTTTCACTCCATCATTACTTCCTCCCTTTCTTTCTTATTTTTGTGTTTTTGCCTTACATGTGTGTTACCCATAGTTCCTATATTTTAAATTAACCTTAAATACTCAAAGTATTGAACTAATTTACACTCCATTAATCATTGTATTTATGAAAAAAATGCTTTGTTCAGTCCTCAGAAATATTTTTATTTGCCATAGCCTTTACCAAAGAAGTAGTTTTTGATGAACCTCAGTATAAATGAATCCAAAATATTTGGATTAAATTTCCTTATTATCTTTTAAAAAAAATGTGTTTTTTTTAATTATGGGAAAATTCCTTGGAAACATTATTTTCAAATTTGGGAAGAAATGTTGGATGTTCCAATCCCAAACACTGATGAGTATATATTCCTGTTGATGTGAAACAGTGTTTTATCAATTTCAGGATATAAATGATATGAATGAATATCCATAAAATGCTTTCTTTTGTTTATTAAATAGGCAATTCCTGTTTGAGACCTTAAAATTCACTGTTATGTCATCCTAAAAGGAATAGATAAAACACAAATGATAAATGAATTTGAGAAATAATTTATATCTGTATTTACATAAATAAAACACTACAATTTGACAATGTCTTAGCTGACATGTCCTTCTTTTCTTTCAGAAAGACACTGAAATATAATGGAAAGAATATGAGGTTTAGAATATAATAGGCCTACATTTGAATAGCATCCATGCTGGTGGGCAACGAGCTTGTGGACAAATTATTTTACATTCATGATGACGAGTTTTCTCATAAATAATAAGAATGATAATATGACTCTATAAAACTGTAGTAAAGGTTAAAATTTTAAAAATCTGAATTATTGTGGCAGCCACATATTAATTTATGGTTTCCTTTTATATTTGTTAGAGTTCACTCCTTTTAGTGAGTAATTGGAATAGACATTGGTTCAGATACAATCCCAACACATTTCAGAGCAGGCGTGTCACACATGTGAAATATTATTCATATGAAGTGTTATTAAGTATTTATAGATTAGTTCTGACTCCTAGATAATACCAAAAATGCTGATAGAAAAATGAAAAAAAAACAAGAACAACTGGGATGAGAAATGCTGATGAGAAAACTGGGATTTTTGGTCTATAAAATGCCAAGAAATTTACCCTTCTGAATAAACATATTATTTGGTATAGACACTGCTCATGTGCATTTCATGAAGGAAAGAGTAATGGTCCATTGGAATATTGCTTGCCCAGGTAGGTTATACTTTAAATTATTGCATATATAGAAAAGAAAAGGCTGAGTTTTAAAAATATATAAAGCAATAAAATCAGTTCTAAGTAATGTTGTCACATTACATTGATGTTGAATGCACCATTGAACTGAGTTAAGGAGTTGTATCAAGTCACATGAAAGAGATTTTCATTTTTAATTGTTAATTGAGTGGTTCTTACCATGGCAGAGCAATCTTGATTCTCACCATGGGTTTAATGGGCTCAAATCTTGCTTAAGAAATGAAAGTACAAGTTACTAATTCTATTCCTTATCACTAGCCTGCCATTAAATTCTTCCCCCAACTCTTCCTGGTTTCCTGCCTCTTGACTTCTCCTGCACTATTTCCACCCCTTTAAATCCTCTGTATACTTTAAAGACTTTTCCAAGAAACCTTTTTCTATCATTGCCTCACCCCCATAAATTGGGTAGAATCTCTCTGACCTTTGAATCCCCATGAACTTCATAAATTATGCTTTACTCTATTTTGTTTTGTAACTACTTATACCTGTTACCCTGTGCACCCTCTGGAATCATTCCTTGGCGTTACCTTCAGTGCCTTGAACAGAGCCAAACATAGTACCTGCCACATATAAATGTAGAGTTAAATTCTTCTAGTCGAGTTGGAAGGTGTTGTGGGCAGTATGACAGGGGTTAGGATAATTTCTAGAGCAAGAGCCAGATTCAGCTCACATGTTTGACTGAGTAAGCCATTTTGGCTATAACGATAAAACCACACATGCAAACAATTTGCTTCATCACAGAAATGTTTCGTTTGTCTCATGTATATTTATGCAAAACCTACGCACTTCCTCCCCTATTTTATTTTATTTTTTTTTAAGTTAGAGCCAAATAGACATTGGCTTGAGAAATATATCTTTCATGTGATTTTTTTTTTCTGGTATGTACATACTGACACTGATACATTACCCCAAAAAAGCAATTGATAAGATACAAACCATGAAACATGGCGATTTTAAAACACTGAAAGAAAGCAATACCAGTTTTAAAATATATAAAATATGTATCATTATCATTATTTTAGGCTTCTTTATTCCTATATTTATTATACAGTCCTAGAATGCAATGCTTAATTCTTATAATAATTTAATATTCACAATATATGCATAGCTGTTATTTCATTATGAATTAGTTTGATGAATAATGGTATTCACAGAACATACTGTTGATTTGAATAAATTCCAATTTACTGTTTGAATAACTAACTTTTAGTTGCTTTTAACTATGAAAGAATAAAATTTTTAGCTAATGGCTACAAATTCCTCAAAAACATCATAAGAAAAATTCTTAAATTGGAGCAAGTATGTAGTTCAGTAACTGATGCAACCAAAGAGTAAAGAAAAAAAATCTTTCCAAAGGTGTTCTTGTTGTCGTCCTAATCACATTTGATTTCCTATATCTATTTGACTTAAAATAATGAGACTAATTAAAGTAGACACACATTAAACATGATTCTTGAACTATGTTCCTCCCCCAGATGTGTATCATTTGCTCTATTGACCCTGCTGCCAGTGTTTCTGGGGACAGTTGTGGTGAGAATGAGTGAGTTTTTTTCATGAGAGTCTCAGTTTAGAGAAAGATAAATGGGCAGAGATGTCCAAAGGACAAAAAAACAAAAGAAAGTAATAGAAACCATGTTCATTATTTGTATAACATAGTTTACAGAATTTTTTGTTTTCGTTTTCCCCAAAATTATCAGGAAATTTTGTGATAATCTTTGAATGTATTTAATCATTTCTGCAATAAAAAACAGAGTCATGACAGAAAAAGAAGTGAAAAAAAATAGCTGATTTTTCATACAGTCTCAAAAAAAAAATCAAAAGAAGAATGAATTGAATTTACCAAGTAAAATTATCTTTAAGAATATCTTTTTTCTTTTAATTTTTCTTCAATTTTCTACCTTTGCTTATCCTGAAAACTAAAGCATTATGATAATTCCAAGAAGATATTGTGGGGTTTTCGATAGATGCTTTTTAAAAAAGATCTACCATAGAGAAAATTCTCTGAGCAGTGAAGGGGAAGGTTGTGACCCTGATTTTTTATGTTACTAAGACATGGTTTGTTGCTGAGAGATTTATGAGAGCGGACAAGAGATCAAAGATTCCTTCTAAATGTTTGAGGTTCAGTAAACACCAAATTATTACTTTCCAAACAAATTTCTATTTTTAAGAAAAGCCCTTAAGATTAGAAAGTGAAATTTAATCTATGTTTAGATTATTGTCATTTGTGTCAGCAAAACATTATTTTTCAAAGCTAGTTCATATTCTTGCAGCAATTAGAGTTGCAGTATGGGGAAACAAGAAAGGATGGGAAGAGAGGCTTAACACTCAAATTTTTAAAAAATGTGTAATCTCAGTTTAACAAGTGAAGGCAAAAAATAGTAATTTGGTACTAGTCTTAATTTAATGCCTTTATTAAATAAATATAAATAATGTTAACTAGATTTTACACTTTATTTCACAAAGTTTAAATGTACTAATTAGGTAAAAAGCTTTTAAAGTATGTTCTGTTTTTGTAAATTGATGATAAAATGCTAAATATTTAGAATAATCGTGAATCAGTTTTTCTATGTTCCTTGATTTCCATTTTGAGTCATTGATGGAAACATATTGACACGGAATAGGAAACTTCAATTTTTGGTATATCTGAGATACACTGATTACTATTTTTTTCACTCATCTTTATTTATCAGGTGAACAGCAATGTCTGCACATGTAACAATTGCAGAGATATGATATTGGAATATGAACGTATGTAGTTATGTTTTCATACTAGTACAAAATCAAGAACATCATTTTCACCAGCCAATTTTTCTTAAACTTTACTGAAACTACACAAGACACTGCAGTTAAAAGTACTCCAGGTATTCAATGAATCTGTGCTTCAGGAAATTAGGACAACTTCATATGACGTGCTATGCATTAAAACTATTCATGTTGCATCCTGTAAGCCACATACATTCTGCCTCTCTATTCCTGTACACATCCAGAGTAGAATTTTTTCTCAATGAGCAAAGATTTGTCTTTTCTTTAATTGACAGAAAGACTGGACCGTTCTTTCAGACTAGCTGCTCTTCCCAGATGCCACTGCCTTTTTGGAAATAGGATGCCAAAAATAAACAATCACAGACAAAATTCATTTGTTTGTGATCTTCATATTTTTACATCTTATTTCTCAGAATGTCACCCACACTGCTACCTAATTTTACTCACTCTTATGTATAGATCTTAGAATTCTTAATTTTTAAGAACCTCCATGAGAGCAACTGTAGAGCTGGGATTAGAACTATGGCTCTCCTTGGCTCCAAGTCTATTCTCAGACCACATTATCTTTCAAATAAATTAACGACAACAAAAGAGACCAGTTTCATAAAAGATCAGACTGAAACCAATAAAAGCAAGGAAATGCCAATTACATCAGTGGGTAATGTAGTGCATGTGTCACATAATATATAATGTTTCCAGCAGACACTTTTCACAGGATGAGCTTCAGGCTTCACTTATATAAAATCTCAGACTTTGTCTAAAACCATGTTCTGAATATAAGGCTTTCAACTTAATACTTAAACATTAGGAATTCAAAGAGATATTTCAATGTCCCAAGTTACGATAAGTAGCATCTAAATTATAATAAATAATATTGTGTTGCGCTAATTAAATATTTACATGCTAGAAAAATAGCAGCATCTCACAGCAAGGAAGAAATAAGCAAATCCTGGCAAGATGGACATTTCCTCTATCCATCTATCCAAGCTTGTTAATACTGATGCTTCCGTAGTAGTAATACCAATTACAATTTATTGAGCAGCTACCATGTTGCAGACTCTGTGTTACATTCATTTTATTTTTGATAACCCTAACAAAAGCATAGTGAAGTAGTCACTATTATGCCCATTTTGTAGCTGAGTAAACTTGAGGACTAAATGTGTTAAATTATTTGCCCACCGCCAACACTTATTAACACTTGAATCCACATGCTTCTAGGCCAAAAGATGCTTTTACCACTATATACTTTAAGAACTCAAATTTTGGAGTTAGATTTGGCCTCCTTGAGTATTTATTGAGTTAGTCTTTGTGACATGTTTTCCTTTTGACAAACGGGGTATTGATGACACCTACTTGGCTGATTATCAACTCTCTTGACACTTGGAATCAAAGGGAAGGTTTTGAACCAAAGTAATGATTCGGCCCCATCCTTTATCAATTAAATAAGAATTATAAGGCTTATAATAAGAATTAAAAGGCTCCTTGGGTACAGTTTTACAAAGGATTGGCAACATCTGACATTGCTTCACTGGCTTGTTAAGACTATTAAACAAGATTTATATATTCAAAGCAGTTATTGTTTTGCCTAGCTCATAGTAGCTGCTCATTAGGAGTTTGTTATTGATTTCTCTGTTACGTTTGTTGAGAATGCCTGTCTGTGTTCTCTCAATGAGAACTAAAACTTCCAGCTTATGGCCTGCAATAAGGCAAAAATTACTAAACAAATATGTAGAACTCGGGCAAGCATTGATTCTTGGAGCTCTGACCCCGCCGAACCATGGCAATACACTCAGTGATAAGGGCCTAAACATTGAACTGAGGGAACTGACACTTTACATCTATAAATAAATCTAATTAGGAAGACAGAATATTTGCAGGTTGGTTAGAGTGAGCTTGAATTAATTATGGATTTGTGGTAATGAAGGCAACTACTCATGTTGTTTTACTAGTTTTTTTAACCTCTTTAGATAATTCTTTTAAGATTTTTTAAACTTATTTTTGATTGTGCTAATAGTACATTCCCATTAAAAGTCAGATAATATCAAAAAGCAATTGTATTTGTATCCCAGTGGAGCTGCCTCATTCTTTTTAACTTCTGCAAATTTTCACTTTTTTTTTACTATGGCCATTCCAGTCTCCTCCCCAGATGCAAATCCTTCCAGGTCCATATATACATACACACATATGTTTATATTTATATATATAATTTATATATAATTATATATAATTTTACATATATATTATTTTACATATATATTATTTTGCATACATATATTACATATATATAATTTTGCTTTTGTTTACTTTTTATATAAATTATATAAGAGAGTATATGTTCTGTAACTTGCTTTTTTTGCTCAGCAAAAAATTTTCATTTCTTGACAACACAGATGGAGCTCCCTTATTCTTTTCAACTTCTGTATAGTATTCCATATGCACATAAATCATAGTTCATTTAATCACTGCCTTATTGATGAACATTTATATTGGTCCCATGCATTATAATATTATCATTCTTATGAAGAGGTAGCAATAAGGAGGGTCAAAGTGTTAATATATTTTGCATGTAAAAAACAGGAACAAAGGAAAAACTTAAATGAAAACATCAAATTAGGTTAAACAATTTCTCTTACACTAATATAAAGTAAATCTTCTAAGAAAATTGTATGAGTCCATTATTTTAACTGGCACAAAGCTAATAAAAACAGAACTTTTAAAAGTTCTGGGTCAGGGTGGAGTGACTGATGACACTTGAATTTACTAGTGGCTTTCAATAAGGACCTTGCAAATGTGTCCCATGTGTTATCTGCCTTTGAGGAGAAATGAAGATGGGCCCCTTTTCAATTAACTCTGTAGTAATGGAAAAAATCTTTACAGAATGACCTAGTCTTTATTTTTGCCATTAACTCAGTTTAAGTATTGTTTGGGATTGTAAAACATAGAAAAGGGGGAAAATAGGCACAGACTACATAATTAAACAGTGTTACCAGAATAAGTTTCAAGAAAATTTTCCATGACACAAAGCCATTTCAATGTTTTCTTTCAAAGAAAAATAGATATATCATTTGCTATGTTCTCGGTTTCAAATAGTTGTGTGCCAAGAATTTGCAGTAGTGCCTTGTGTTGCAAACCCAACATCTTTTAAAATTCCTGACATTTTTAATTTTTCATTTTTTTCTCTCTTTCTTCTTCCCTATCCCCCTCCTTCTAAACTTCCTTTTTCTGCTGCACTTCTTTTGTTATCATGATAGAAAACATGAACACTGTCAGCTCCCAAATTATAATGGACCCATCTGGTTTTGATATTCTCAGCATCCCTTCTTTGAGTGTATGGGGTCTGACAATTAAGTTTGTGAACTAGTTGCAACAATGTTGCTAACCTTTTTTTTATAGCAGAAGGATTATTATTTATGAATTTGTACTAACTAGACAAACAGTTAACCAAATTAACTATTTGGAAGTACTGAAAAGACTGCATGAAAAAGTTAGATAACCTGAACTTTTTGTCAACAATTCATGACTCCTGAATCACGACAGTACACCGGCTCACACGGCACTATCTGTGAGGGAGTTTTTAGCTGGTAAACAAATTACTATATTGGAACACCCTCCCTACTCACCTGATCTCACCCCTAAAGATAAAGGAAATATTGAAAGGAAGACATTTTGATGACATTCAGGACATCAAAGGTAATACGACGACAGCTCTGATGGCCATTCCAGAAAAAGAGTTCCAAAATTGCTTTGAAGGGTGGACTAGGCACTGTCATCAGTGCATAGCTTCCCAAGGGGAGTACTTCATGGTGACCATAGTGATATTCAGCAATGAGGCATGTAGCTCTTTTTCTAGGATGAGTTCGTGAACTTAATTTTCCTATTTCTTAACACTCTTCCTATTGTCATTTGTCTAACTCTCTTCCAATCCACATGCTTTTGCTGGAATGGCAATCATAGGACCTCCCTTCATTCCCCATCCTTCATCCTACCCTATAGCAGTTGATTTGTTTTTCAAGCTGGGCCAATCACACTCTCAACATGGAAGTTTGCATCCTGAGGGCAGACAAATGAAGAAGGAAAGTGACCGGATCTGAGTCTTCTAATTGCAGCTCTCTAAAGAGATGATCCCGGAGATCTTGAGACTAGATTCAGGTCCCTATGTTTCTCAAAGATTTTCATCTGTTCCTATGATTGTGTTATGTCCTCAGTATCTTTCTAATAAATTTTGTTCTTTATTTAATAGAACCATTTCAGTCATTTGCAAAGAATTCTTCATGGTACCTGAATTTTACATTTTATAGACCAGTCACTAAAAGAAGATTCTTGTTTATTTCTTCTCCAAACCCATCCAAAACTTTTATTACAAGAACTCAGCTCATCTCAGAGTTGTTGAAAATGACTGGACTTATCAGCAGGGCTAAGGAGTAGAGTTACATTGCAACCATGCTGAGAAGGAAAAAATATAGAGATGCAGTACATACACATAGATTAAGGATAGCTTTTATCCACACTAAGGCTTTTTGCCTCTGCAAGATCACCAATAACCTTTCACCATATACCCAGCCCTGCCACAGACACACTGTTTCTCCTCAGCAAAAACTATTTGGTGCGTACAGCATTCTCCTGTTTCTCCTTCTGATTGGCATTTCCATTTTCTCTTCATCTATCAAATTCACTTTATGCATATCTATGTGCCCTACACTGCAATAAAGTTCTCAACTCTCCAGGCCATATCACTCTTTCATTTCTTTGTACTAACCTGTGAGCATCTTATCTAACATGGAAACCCAGAGGCAAGAAAAGATTTAGAAATCAGAGGCAAGCTCAAATTAAAAAAAAAAAAAAAAAAAAAAATAGAGGCACACAAGGAAAGCAAGAGAAATAGAAATTTAGGATTTCTGAGACCCCATTGCACTGTTGTCTTGGTTACCTGAGCTTTTAATTTTATCTGAGTGCCTTGTGAATCTCTTTTGGCCCCAGTCATTCATTTCTTATCTGTGGGTGAATGGAATGTCGTTCTAATCCCTATATTCATCTTCCTCCTAGGAGAGCAAAAGTAAGATGTTAAATGTGTTAAATGTCAGCAGTTAGAAGGCTACTGGCAGGGCAGCTGCTGAAGACTTTATTGCCCTTACACGGATCTTGACATTCACCAGCTCATATTAGGGCCCTTGAGGGTGTATCAGACTGTGCTTACTCTGTCCTCAAAGAAAGATAAATTTTCTGTCCCTCCTTTTATGAAAGGAGATGAGGAAGAAATAGTCTTCCAGTGCACCGTTTTCCTACTTTCAGGAATTGGTTACTTTCATTGGTTGATAAGAAATTATTCGCTAGTTCTTAATTCAGTGCAATCCCATGGAATAGTGCCACTCATTTTGTATTGCTTTCCTTATTTCTATTCCTTAAATGAGAGTTATTCTGAACTTCCACTGGCATTGGTGTAAAGTTTAATGCTTCATGCAAAGTATAAGAAGGAGTTGCCATTACTGCCAGAACCGTCCTTCTGGGGGCCATCAGGGCAAATTGAAAATGTAGTGGTGAACTCAGATGGTAGAGAAGACACTCCAGCTGAGGTTGGCTCATGTGTGTTCTTGTTGGGCTGCTGTAAGTGTTGGAAACTAGGTATTTGACTGCAATTCAGTGGATTAGCTTCCTCTAGGCTCTGAGGATACCTGATCCTATCCTGTCTTCTGTCTTTCCTGGTCTTGGTTGATACAAATTGAAGATTACAACTTTGATCTTGTTTGCCTGTCTCCTTTGTGATGCATAATGGCTTACATATGTTAAAGTAGAATATTTATGATAAAACCACCTGGTTTCTCAAAGAATATTAGGAGGAATGACTCATTTTCCCCTCTGATTAGTACCTAACATGGACTTTTTTGTTTTCATTTTGTCTAGCAGTAATTCTGTTCTTGTGACAAATTTTATAGGGTATTATGCATCAGGCTAGATGTCACATCCATCTGAAATAACCAATACTAAGAATATGAAGGAAAAGTAATTAAAATTAAAAACTCTCAAAAGAACAGAAGTCCTCCAAGGAAAGGGAAATGAAATGTAAAATGTTAATTCTGTAAGCAGATGCATCTAAATGCCACTTTCAGGAAAGTGGAAAACAGAGCAAACATCTGGGAGACTTCAGCTGTGAAGTAAAATTAAAATCATTGGTTACAGAGGCTTTTCTTTCCCCTTGCTTATAAACAGCCAAATAAGTCCACGGTACAACATATAAATAGGAGGAATCATCAAAACCCAAACTAAGTATCCCCTGTCAGGATAAAAGAGTAACTTTGGGGCAGAAATTCAGGAAACTACTGAAGCAAAATCTAACTTTCCGAAACTTGAACTTTAGAATACAACTCATAAATTAGCCCCCGCCTACCTCTCTGATCTCATATTTGCTGTTCCTTCTGCATGGTATGCTATTTGTCCAGACGTAAACATGATTTTCTCCCTTACTTCCTTCAAATGTCAGGTAAAATATCACTTCCTCATCTTAACCTGAAGTGTTTTTTTTTTATAATACTTCATAATTTCCTGAATTATTATGATGAGTTTTTGTTTATTGTTTTTCTTCCCTTTCTATATTAACTTCTTAAGAACAAGCACTCTGTTTTGTTCATGGAGATTGTGACTGGCACATGGAAAACACACATTAATATTTGTTGAGTGAATGAGTGAAACAGGTAAAAGAAAGAATGAGAAATGCAGAATGTGTTGTGGACGTGAAGATGTACCACCCAGATCCCCCTTGCGGGAAGGAAGGCTTGTCGCTCATAGCCTGGAGCTGTGGTCCCTTCCAGAATCATCTCAGGTGCAGACAAGAAAGCTCTTTGCCAAGATCATGCCCTTTTGTGGGTAATCCAAAGACAGTGACTGATTGACACAGAAATTTTTTTAAAAAGCACTGCCATTTGGCCATTTTGGTACATGGGGAACACTCTGATGAACCATTTCAGTTCCAGAGTTCCCTGAGGTGCTGGTTGAGGCTGCTGGCCCACATCATAGCGAGGTTTCTGCCCTGGTCGATCCTATGTTTTCCCCTCCCCCTCCACAGGTATTGACCCCAAGGACACTCTCTGATAAGCATCCCAAATACAAAATAGGCTTCCCAGAAAACCCAAAGTGCAACAAGATGGAAAGGTGGGAATTATCTCCTCTTTGCAATTCACTGCTTCATGTCACAAAACTACATTTTCATCCAGAAATAAATTCCTTCCATTGACAGAAATTGGCAGGAAACTACCTTGTTCCTGACACTGCTCTGTGATGACACTGTTCTGTGATATAGAAAATAAAATGCAAACAAGTTTTGTGAGTTCCATGAACCTCTTATTGTAGTGGGGAGAATAAAAAATAGTAAATAAGTAAACAAATAAAGGAAAAGATAATTTCCAGTCCTGGTAAGAGACGTGAGGAAAATAAAGTAGATGCTCCACGTGGAGAATGATCAGGATGATGAGCTGCTTTCACCTGGGTGGTCCCCGAAAGGGTATCTGAGGCTAGGACTTGAAGCTAAGATTGGATAGTGACAGGAACCAGGCATTCCTGTCTTGGAGAGGGTTGTTCCACACGTATTGATCCAGTGTGGTCTCCACATCAGGCACTTGTGTAGATACAGATTGCAAAGACTGATATGGCACAATCCCTGCTTCTCATTAAGGTTAATTTTCTAATTTATAGTCATAAATATTTGTAATGTTTTAATGTAAAGAAATTTGGAGATTTATTGCCCATTTGATTTAACTAATTATGTAAAAATATTAACTGATAACACCTTTATTGAGCACTTACTACAAGCCAAGTCTGTTAAACAATTTTTACATAAAGAACCCCTAATAGGCTGGCATGTTGTTGTTATTGTTGTCAATTAGTTAATCAAACCAAGGAACAGAAAAATAAGTTCCAAAAATCACTGTCAGCAGACAGGAGGCAGAAATTAAACCCTGGTATCTGATTCAGATCTAGTCCTCTTGACCTGTGATATTACACTGAAACTGCTCTCTACTGTGTTAGTAGATATTCCTTTCTTTACAGAGTTCAGAAAGTGCATATGTAAAAAAAAAGAGTTGATCTTTTCATTTTGAAGAATTAAATATTATTCTATGGCAATATTCAGCTCAACTGTTTTGCAAAATGGAAAATAATATATTACTTGTTAAAATAATGTATAACTCAGTGGTATCATTGTGTGTTTGTTACACATTGTTTGTGTTAGTAATCTCAGAAACTTGAAAGCAGTATACCTGAGGATACAATGGAGATGTCCCTAGATTTTCTTCTGACACTAAAACCTGGAAATGAAGAAAAAAAAAAATTAACCAGCACTTGCCGAACTAAAAGCAAAGCAGAACAAAATAGAAAATGAACCTTTAAAATGTAAAAGTAGATCAGAGTACACAACAAATAGTGAAATATTATATGTACAAATATTTACTTAATCCACAGAGAATTGAAATGTTTTCATGGCCCTGGTTCATGGTTCTCCAATGTCAGTGACTGGTATAATTTTCCATTGGATGAGATGCTGTATCATTTGCAACTTAAGGAGTGTTTTTATAGATTTTCATCCTCACTCATCACTGATGGAATCACAGCAACTGGACACAACAGTCTCATCAGCAGACATTTGTGCTCACTTCCTTATGTTTGCCTGAAATCTATTGCCAGAGGAAAGATGTTTCAAGCTATGACTGTCTGTTTTTAAAAGCAGGAGTAATAAAAACAGCAAATTTGGTGCTTATCATGTGCCAAGGGCATTTCTGTTTGTTTTACAATGACTTTATAAAGTACATATTTTTACAGATGATGAGACTAAGGTTTAGAGAAGTAAAGTACATTGTCTTGGGTCAATCCCTAGCTGCTTTAAATTTCCTATGTCACACTTATAAACACCACCTTACATTAAGGAAAAACTAAGTTCGTATGTGAATACTATTAGCAGCCATTATATTTTCAACTCTTATTTCTGCCTTTTGGCTTAATGGACAGGAATAAATTTAGTAGAGTTTTCCCAGTTATGATAATCCATCAGAGCTCTGGCAATTTATCTTTATATCACTACTAAACTTGGATTTTAAATTCCAAGAACTTGGGTCATTCTTTCTTTGTGTGTGTCTTTTAGAAATCACCCCTTACTGAGTTATATGTTTCATGATTTAACTAGTAATTGGCTTAAGTGCCTATGTACTTCTATTTTAATTGTGTCTTTTTTTTTTGGTGCCCATCTTTTATTCTTCAAGATACAATATTCTAGCTATCTTTTTAAAAAACAGCTTTATTGAAATATAATTCACATACCATAAAATTTAAAGTGTGTAATTCACGGGCTTTAGTATATTTAGAGTATATTTAGAAAGCCATGCATCTATCACCATGATCAATTTTAGAGTATTTTCATTACCCCTGAAATTAACTTGTGCTCCTTAACTGTCATTTCTTAACCTCCCCACATCCCCAGTCCAAGGCATCCACAAATCTACTTTCTGTTTCTATAGATTTGTCTATTCTGTACATTTCATATAAATGGAATCATACAATATGTAATGTTTTTTGGTCACTGGCTACTTACACTTAGCACAGTGTTTTCTAGATGCATCCATGTTGTAGCATATATTAGTACTTCATTTCTTTTATTGTAAAATAACATTCGACTGCATGTACATACCACATTTTATTTATCTATTCATTAGTTGATGGACATTTGGGTTGTTTCTACTTCTTGGCTCTTAGGAATGAATGTTATTGTGAATCTTCATGTATATAATACGTTTTTGTGTGTTCATATGGTTTCATTTCTCTTGGTTGTATACCTAGTAGTGGAATGGCTAGATCATATGGTAACTCTATGTTTAACTTTTTGAGGAACTACCAGGCTATTTTCAAAGCAGCCACACCACTTTGTTTTCCTACCAGCAGTGTATGAGGGTTCTAGTTTCTCCATTGACATCCTTGTCAATACTTGTTATTATTTGTCTTTGTGACTATAGCTATCTTAACGGGTAGAAAGTGATATGTCACTGTGGTTTTGAATTTCTTCTTCTTTTCTAAACATAACTTTCTAAAAGTAGCAAAAGTACTTAATTGAAAGAAGTTCAAAATATCTGCAAAGGATATGGGACAATTAACATTAGAAACTGAAGAAAAAATATACAATGGAAAATGCAATCATGTTTTCAAAACCTACCTTTCAAAATATAGAATGGAAAATATTGTAGAGTAGACAATTTATATTTGAAGTACATTCAAGGCAAAAGAAGAAAACTCCACATGTTAAATTGTGAGTGATAATGATGATTCTCTAAATGAACAATATGCTAATAATTCATTAATTTGCATAAAACATTTGTTAGAAAGAATACAAGGGACACTGTAAATGAATTGTGATAAGTAATTCTGGGCAAACTTTAGGTAACATATTTTTGAAGACTTTGGTCAATGTTTTGAAGATCCATATTACTTTGGCAAATCAGCAATATTACGTGATTTTTTTTATTCATTCCTACTATTCCTTCCTACTGTGTGTAAGACAGTGTACGTATAATATACTTGTGGTAAATGTAAGCTAGATTAATTGCAAAGCTGACAGCTGGATAAAACAGATGATCCCTTTGCCAAGGAGCAATTGAAGTGAAAGACAAGAAAAGAATCGTAAAAGAATGGACTTTGAGTAATGGGAAGGTATCCACCAAGCAGCACTGGTCTTTTCACATTTTTTCTTAAAACTCCAAAGGCTTATAATGGGGTATCCATATACCTTGATTTGCTTTTGTAGTCCTGGATTATGCCTATTTTCCTGGTATCATCATTAATATCCCCTTTCACTCTCAAAAGTCATCTGGAAAAATATTAAATTATGTTTTGTACTACTTATAAAAGACCTCCTATGGCAGTGGGAAACATGTAAAGGAGATAACAGCCACTGAAGAAGGCGGATGTCAGGAATTAGGCAGGTCTTCAAACCAGGGCTCTGTATTAGATGGAAAGACTAAAGAACTAGGGAGAGAAAAACCTGGTGCCTCCTCCTGAATAGTGTCAGATTTACCCTGAATGGTCTTCCCTTGTCTGCCTCTGACTCTATCCCAAGTGTGCTTGGAAAGGTTGTGTGAAGGTGGTGCATTGGAGCACAGCCATCCTGACTGGGCCACTGGATTCTGTAAATTGAAATGTGAGTCCAAGCTCTATTTGACAGAATTGAGAAGGTTGTTAATACTTACTTAACTCTGTCAAGATCTGCTCAAAACTGTGGGTGGATATATATATATATGCGCGCATACATATGTGTATATATATGTATATACCTATGTATATATACGCATATACATAGATATATACATATATATACAGGGTAGTTCAGTGGATTAGGCTCTAAAGAACTAAGGTGGCTGAATCAACAGCTGACCCTGTTCTGTCCTCCTCAGGCCACTTTAGAAAGACAATTAATTAGGAGGAGATGCAGGTGGGCAGAACATGTACTTTTCTTCTCCCAAATCAGTAGGGATTAGAACTAATCCAAGATTCATAGAACTAGTTTTTGATTTGGTTAGTGGCAGGTTCTTTGTTATAATTTTTAATAACTTTCAAGATTTACTCTAGAAAGTGGTTGTTGAGGGAGGGACATGAATCAAATAGAGAATCTATGTTTTAGAGCTTTGCTGTTTGCTGCTTAGATAATTGGCTAGATCTTACGTATGTCATACATTTAGTCACCTGGTACGTACGCTGGAAATAACTGTTGTACATACTTTAACTTCACTTTGAATTACCTTCATGAGTTGCATTTGCTAATTTGAAGCATGACCCTGGACAAATACAGAGAATTTTTCTAGTAAAGAAGTTATTCCATAAGGAAAAACAAGCACATTAAGAATCACAACTCTCACTCTCAGAATTTTCACAGAGTCCCCTTTGGATTCAGTAACAATGACCTTTGAAGAGTAATAAGAATGAAATAGGGAGGAAATTACTTCTCTTTCTCAGTCAATATAATTTTAAAATCATGAGCAATTATGACCTGCATGAAATAGACAGTTGATAGTGCTACTCTCTCTGGAATGTTACAGTCATGGTCTTTGATGAGATTTCTCATGAAAGGGCCAGAATATTTCAAATATATACTAAGCTTTCACCTGTTATTAAAAACAAACAAAAAACCACATTAGAGCTTAATGGCAGCAAAACTCTTCTGCCTGTATATTAGGAAGACATTGTCTGAATTTGAAAATGGACTTCTATCATCATGGTGCCATGTCCTGGAAAATGGCAAATACTCTGCTTTTATAGAAAAATTTACGGTACATTCTAAATTTTAAAATTCCCTTACAACATATTTGTGCTTTAAAAAAAATGAGTTAATAGATGAAGCATCTTACCTTCTCAGAGTGAATATTGTGCTTTGGTTATTACTATTGTCTTATAAATGTGTCTCTTTTTCTTTTACTCTCTTTTATACACACACACACACACACACACACACACACACACACACACACACACCCTCTTCCTTAAATTTAGAATTGATTAAATCCCAAATCAATTTATTAACTGCCAAATTTAGATGAAGCAATTTGTAACTAGCCCGTGAATATTGGTTAATCAGGTTGGACATGTCATTTACTTTTGGATGCCTGAGTATTGGAGAGTTTCACCATGATGGAGAGGTAGCAAGGAAGGGGAACATATTCATAGTGGTTCATAATGTCTTATTTTGATTTCATTTGTCACCTGCAAATGAGTATCATTTAAATGGGTCTAAAACTTCTGTCATTATGAAGTAGAAATGGGTACAGAAGATAAATGCAACAGCATAGGTGGCAAGGAGAGCATAAAACTTAATTCTGAGATGAGTAGGTAAATGAAGTAGAAAGAGTCACATACTTCAAATCTTCCAATCAAATAATGGAAAGAGAAGGGGTCATCAAATAAGATTCTGGAAATAGAAGATGCTGAGTGTGAACTATTTTGAAATCTTATCCAAACCCCAATATAAATGTACAGAGAACAAATATCTGTGTGTTCTGTTGAATAGTTGTGTGGTTTTGAAATTTGCTCCAGTTGCTGCAGTCAGCACTTCTGGGTTCTACCTTGATCCTGTGCCAAAATGACATCTTTGTGAAGACTTGCTGTATGCCCTTAGCACAGGTCCCTGTTTTCAGTTCCCAAATCACCTTCAATGCCATGTACATCCTTCGGGGCAGTGTGACCCTTATGAAAGCACTTTTATCCAGTGCTTTAGTTGTCTTATTACCATTGGCATCTTAGTTCTGGTGGATTCTCATTCCTTAGAAGACTCTAGTTTGACTCATGGAAAAGTGTTGGGGGTATGGGTAGCAGAGAAAGAAAGCCACTTTCTGAAACCCAATATACTCACATAGTTTCAAATTAAAGTCAAACCTGGGTTTTCAGTGCTTTTAGTTTCTGCTAAGTTTAAAAGATGAAAGATACCAGGATAAAATGTGAGTATTCTTATTGAAAATATTTTCTAATATAATTTTGCTTTTGGTTAACATTAAGTTCTTTAATGTGGTGTGTATTTTCTAATATTTTCATATGTTTTATATAAACTTATATGAGCCTAAAAGAAAAAAATAACAATACCTGGGTCTACTATAATAATCAGTCTGATATCTTACTACCTTAAATGAGAAGATAGAATATCCTTCCACCAGTATTCCATTCCATAAATATTTAATTCCCTTGCATGAATAAGACACTGCACTGAAATGCTGCAAAGGATATAACTATCAGCCTATTTGAATGTAATATTTAGATAGGACCTAATAGAGAAATAACTTATGTCTTGGGCACAAATATAAACGAAACATGGCTTAACTCTTAATAATGACAAAATGGTTTCATTGAGTTGACTCTCTTTTGCTCTGCCTAATTGTGATAAATCCAAAGATTATATATAATATGGCTATATTTATTTTAGTTCTCGAGCTATAAGTTGGTATCAATGGGTTACATCTTAAAGTAAAATAGAGTAAAATTATATATATCATATTTATGTGAGACAAATCAAGCTCAATAACAATCATCAAAATTACAACACTCTGTTAAAAAGAGAACAAAATAGCCTTAAGTATTTCCTTTCATTTTTTAACCTAAGCCTTCATGTGAGCATTTCCTTCTCCCAAAAGTTTACATCATCAGTTTCCCCACTTACCTTGCTATATTGATTTCATACTTTTGTCATTAATCATATCTGTCAGACTTTTCCCCTAATGGATGGACAAGTTTGCAGATTGATTTCCATCTCCAAAGTGTTAAATTTCCTTCTATTCCCAGGGTTCATTCAATTCACAGTGTTGCTCATTTTAAAATACTGTGTCAAAATGTGGGGCAAATTGATTGATCTTTTTGGATCTCAGTCTTCTCATCTGTAAAAAAATACCAAGAAGATCAAGACAATGACATCTACATTTCCTGCATCTTTAAGTAAATATATAACACGGACTCATGTAAACATATATAACAAATATCATAGTAGGATTTATAGTCCCGTGAATATTTCCTACTTCTGAGAGGTAGTTAATATAATTTAGTCAGTAGATGGCACTGTTTATTATGGTATTAACATTAAAAAAGCAGCCACAGAATGCCAGTTACCTTACCTGATCAGGGTAAGGGTAGGAGAGGAGGAGGTGCTGCTCTTACAGGGAAGATACCGTTAACATAGAGATTAGAGTGACTTTGAAAAGGAATCCAGTCCATCTTCCCGGCTCATTAGACCTTTAAAAGGAAAAATTCCATTTCAGATATTTTTTCAAAGAGGTGGTTATTTTTACCACACTTTATCCCTTTCAAATGTGACACTCAAGAAATCTTCTATCCAAATAGCATTCTTTAATTTCATGCCTTCATATTCAGTCCTGAGTAGAATTAGGAACAATTCTTCCCATTCTCTCCCTGTAAAAATATCTCCAGGTGTATAGGGAACACTATTACTTTATGCATGTACTTTTCCTTTCTTGGGGTTTTCCGTCTCAGAAACATATCACATTTATGGGAAATGACATTAGAATCCGCAATCTAATGTTGAATGCTAATGTTAGAATACTGTCTCACTTTCTAATATGCCATTATATTAGCCTACATATGTAATCTAGTATCAGTACAGAACTTAGTTATTAAATAGTTGAAATATGTAAATATTTACAGTGCACAACAGATATACACAGCATTTCCATTAGCCAGAACCAATCAAATGTTTTGAAGAAATTGAAAGAGCAAAAATAAACAGATCATATAATTCATAATTATTAGATGCAGAATGCTGCTTTCAACTATCATCTCTTTTCATCTTTCTCTCAATTTTCTTTTTTCCCCCATGAATTTAAAACAGTTTCCAAATGAAAATAAATTAGAAATCAAAGCACCATTCAAGTGAACACAATCAAATAAATATTCAGAATAGTTTTGTTATAAATTCGGAGAGTTACCGTTCTGGACCATAGATATCATTATTTTTCTTTAAAATTTTCAAATAAATGTTAGTGCATTTGATCTTTTTACAATTCAGTTTCTTTCTACTATATTTTAAGTTTCTTAAAATCAGGGAATATGTTTTATTTGTCCATGAATCCCGAGAGTCTTGCACTGTACTTGCTTAATAAAGATATATAGTGGGTCATTAGTAAATATTGATTGAATGAATAATTTCACCCAAGTTAATTCAATTATTCAGGAAAATTGTTAACTGCTTTCAAAATATAGTTTCAATAGCTATCATGATTTCCCTGTGATAAGTTTGCTTATTGCATTGTGTGTCAAGACATTTCAGTAGCTTTCATTTTGTTGTTAATAAAAAGTTTGTTAAAAAAAGATAAATGTACTTGAACAGTTAATCTTATGTAGAAATATAATTAGATTAAATAATCTTTTCTCACCTTCTGATTGTTATAAGTATATTCATTGTATCATATTATTCTATACAAATGCTTTTTTCAGACAAAACATTACAAGTCTTTACTTTGTATTCTCTTACAATTGTAAGTGTACTTACTTATTATTTAAAACTTTTTAGAACACATAAAGGATTTAAATTTTTTACTTGTTTTATTTTGTTTGAGGATTTTATATTATTTGTACTTTTTTACTGTTTTGAAAGCTTTCTTTTTTTTTTTTATTAAAGTTTATTGGGTGATGTATTGTGCAATTTTACACCTGAAACCTATGTAGCTTTACTAATTTTTTTGAAAGTGTGTCTTAAACTCACTAATGGTTATTAATTATAGAATGGTATATGTAATTTTCTATACAATTCCTGGGGTTGTGTCACAAAGGACCCTTAGCAGGAAAATTAACATATTCAATTAATATGTACACATAATACTTGAAGAAATCACTTGGTACCCTGTGATATCAATTGATATCCTATAAATATAATTAAAATAAATAGATATAGTCTCTTTGAAGAGATATACAGGTGACAATAAATGCATGAAAAATTGTTTAAAATCATTAGCATTAGGGAAATATAATTTCAGACCATGATGAGATATCACCACACTATTAGAACAGCTAAAGGATAATAGCAAATATGGGCAGAGATGCAGAGACACTGGAGCTCTCACACATTGCTGGAGAGAATTTAAATGGTACAGGCACTTTGAAAAAGGGTTTAGTTTTCTGAAAAACTAAACATACAGTTCTCATTCCACCCAAGGTTGGTAGTACTGAACATTTATTCCAATAAAAAGGAACTCCAATGCATTTATTCCAATAAAAAGGAACTCCAATGCAAAAACCTGGGTGAACCTCAAAGACATCACGCTGAGTGAAAAAATAAAAAAAAATAAAAACAATCTCTAAAAAAAAAAATCACATACTATATGATTCCATTTATATAACATTATTGACATGACAAAATTATAGAGATGGAGAACAAATTAGTGGTTGCTGGAGATTATGGATGGTGGCAGGAAGATGCTATAAAAGGGTAGCAAGAGGGAAGAGACCTTTGTGCAGTTCTATAAGATGTAACCATTAGAGGAAAGGCATGAAAGACACGTGATACTTCTCTCTACTGTCTTTGTACCTTCCTGTGAATCCATAATTTAAAAAAAAGAAAAAGAAAAGTTTTAAAACAGTCGTTTGTCATCTTAAATTCCAAAACACAGAACATACTTCCTTTCTTGTCTCAACACCTGTGTAAATTATTTTATACTTTACCATTGTTCTCTTCTGGTGGGTTTATTTCAACAGTTGCTAGATTGAGCTATCTCAGAATTTTTTTTCTGCTTTTGAAATAGTGGTAAATATAAGGACATGTAGAAGAAATTTTGCAATGTCCCTACTTAACAGTAAGGATGGTTAATACATAGAGTAGTATACCAAGGTTCATTGGGAAAGAAAGATGCTCATGTTAGAATGCTTATTTTATTTTATTTTTTGGAATGCTTATTTTTAAAATAAAAATTAAAAATATTTTATCTACTAGATGAACAAAGTGATGACTGTCCTTTATTTTCTTTTTTGCAATATGGATCATTGCTTTTGGCAACTGTCATCAAGACACTTAGTAGAATTTCCTTTCCATTCCTTGTTATTTATTTAAATGTGAAGAGGGAAAAAAAGCTATTAGAAACAAATCCTCCATTTATTCTTCAATCAATGATATACTCTACAGTAAAATACTTTGTATTTTCATCTGGTGCACTGATCTGTCTGGAAGGAAACTGACTTGAAATTCGGGGTGTCTAGCTGTAAATTAATGTCTGCCTCTTGGTGTGATACAGAGAAGATGAATTTTAACTACTGATTCTACTGCTAAAGGATCCTTGAAATCTCTATTCTGAAGGACTTTTTAAGTGAGATACCTATCTGTAACTCACAGATACAATGTTTAGATCACAAGGTTTGAAAATGGTCAATTATATGCCATAAAATCTATAATAATTTGTTATCATTCCTTCCTATCATCCCTTAAATTGTCAAAGTTATTAACTTAACTCCCTGCAGTCATTCACAAAAGCTAAAGTAACATCAACATCTTCAGCCTAAAGTCTAATATAATACTTGATTTATTAAACATTTTGTCCATAACATTTGGTCTAAAATTATTTTTACATTTTTCTATAAATATGTGTAAATGATTTTCGGAGGTAAGATGTAAGAAAAAAAAAAGTGTCTTACGAGCCTTTTGCAAAACCTATTGTATTTCCACTTTTATCTTCTTCACTTATTGCTTACACATAAGTCCAGAAATATGTATGTATTTCAATAAATATTTCTTCTTCCAGCTTCAGGTCTGTATACTTTGCATGGGGCCAAAGGTACTACACAGTACTTGTACCTGTTTGTTTCCATCATGTTCTATGTACTTTAATGAGCTCCATGAGTACAAAACTCAGGAGTGCTGCCTATAGCCCTGAGTATGAAGTGCCTGGATTGGTGGGTACTCCAGATGAATTTAATAGTTACAATTCTGCACTAAAAGCATTGTAATAACTATGTGTAGTGCCAGGTGGGTACTAGCCTAGTCAGGGGGATCACTTGGTAAATTATACAAATGTCTAACCACTATGCTGTACACTTGAAACTAATATAAAATAATATTGAATGTCAACTGTAATTTTAAAAAGCGTAAGTTAATTAAAGTTATGATTAACCATAGGTCTATATGGTTATATATGTATAACCATGGTATATGTGTGTATATATATGTATATATGTAGATATATACATATATATACACACACACACATACATATATATGTGTGTGTGTGTGTGTGTGTGTGTGTGTATATATATATATATACACACATATATATATATATAAATTCCTTTAGAAGTATTTTTCCAGTACATGAAAAAGAAGCAGTGCGATAGCAAGCAACAATATTCTACTGGTGATGAAGATGACTTAAGAAGCATGGCCAAGAGACCACTATGGTTCCGCCTTCCTCACTGTAACTCTCAGCTGCCAGCTCCATACACTGCAACAGTCTGTGCTCCACCTTGATCTACACTTGTAGACTGGAAAATCACTGCATTTAGCCCTATGCCTATATCAAACAGGAAATATGTTTCTCAACTTTTTCTTATGTCCCCTTTTAATAGGTATTAAAAAAAATTTCATCCTTTCCTTTGAAATGGAATAATTTAATTGAATAAGTTAATTGAAATAGCCTTACAAATGATGATCTCACACAAACTCTAAAGTCATTTAATTACTGAATACGATGTTTCAAACTTGTTCACTACCATCACTCTTTGTTCTCATATACACCCATTGATGGAAAAGACTCTTAGCTCACATCTCCACAATACGACCCTTCGGCGGCATCAGACACTGGGAGTAAGCATTGGAATGGCTGTTGATTTGAAGTCCTGTTGCTTTGGTGTTTTCTAGAATATCTTAAAAATACCAACGATGAATGCACATTCAAATATTTTTATTTGGCAAATTCCCCCAGTCTCCAGAGAAGAGACAAAATGAGTCAAGAAACTTTGACTTGCGAGTGTGAAAGTGAAATACCGGTAGAACCTGGTTGGTTCTCGAGTCCCGTCCATCAAAAAGAGGTCTAACTAGTTTTGCAGGTAGTCAACTTTCTCATTGCCTTTTCGTAGACTATGCCATGAAGCCCACAGGGTTTGCCAACACCCATGGACCAAAGAATTCAATAAAATACTCCTTGAGCTTGTTGGGAGGAACTTCTCTAGGGTGCTCCTCTCTTTCTCCCATGGCACACCTTTCTCCCCACTGGCACTTTGAGATTCCACACCCTCTTTGCTTTGATGTTTCTTACTTGTATTATACTTTCTGCAATTAAGAGCTTAATTATGGTCTGTATTCTTATGAGTGACTTAGAAGTTTCCAGCATGACCTCTAATCAGGTAAGCCAGAAGGCATCTCCGCCCTGAATCCCACCTAGGCCCCTAGAACAACAGCTGAAACCCTTCCTCTTGCTCAACCTGGAAAAGGAAAATGTAATGTCATTTCTCAACAATTACCTTACTGAATTCTCTGCAGAGTTGCCCTAGTCTTTTTAGCTTAGTTATTAGGCTACATAAATGAAATTATAAACTCTCAAGAGGTAAAAGAAACCATACCATACCAGGCTGAAAAGGAAGTTGGTCAGCAGGTGAGAAAGTGACTAAAGTAAGCTGTTATTTTTAGTACTTATGTTACAATTAATAGATTAGTACGTTTGGGATTGGATAGTAGAGGAATTGACATAGGAGGTTATTGAAATTATTTTCCAATTTGAAGATACACACATAAGCACATGCATACATGCACATATACATATATATGCAAACATGTACATACCCTTCACTAGGACAGTCATATGGTGTATGATGTATTAGTTAGTGTTTAAAACTCTAGTTGAAAGTCATTATGAAGGTGTGTTACTGGTGGCTGGAGATAGTGTTTGTGTGGTAAATATCAATTACTTAGGTTAAAAAAAAGCAGAGTGCTTACAAGATTAAAAAAATATATGTGTGTTCATAAGGAGGAAATTTGAGAAGTAGGGAAAGATAATGATACATAGGTGTAAACTAATTTTAAAATGCTTCTCTGAAACTACAGTTACTTTGCAATTCTGAAAATCACTTGTCTTTAAAATGATCTCTGAAGGGAATTTAAAAAAGAAAGAAAATGTTGGATGCAATTCTTGAAATATAGGCACCATCCATATAGCATCACTCCTGTCTTTTTATTTTTTGTGGACTCTTTGATTAACTGTTGATGTGTTTGGTCAGTTTGATAGATTTTTGTCTCTGTGCCTATCCTAAATATTAATAAAAGTTTCTCAAACAGAGAAACAAATAGCAAAGCTTCAGTACTCTGCTCACTTCTGTTTAGTCTAGTATTTCTTACACCGAGCATGTCATCCTTATTTCTTCCCTGAAACTCAAGTAAGAAAGGTGTTGTTATAGGCATGAAAGAGAGCTCTCTCTACTTCTATTATTTCATGTCCTCTCCATTTCCATGGATTCCTAAGATTTGTGATAAATTGTCTTAAATGCTATTTCCTCTATACTTTAAAAAGTATGGAGAGGTTATTTTAAGGTACATACCTCATATAAAGGTTTAGTAAAAAAAAATACAAAATTCAGGATCCATGAAACTCTAATGAAAGAAAGTTTTTAGAGACAAGGAAACTGAAAGTAGAATTGTTTTGTTTTGTTTGCAATACACAAATTTGTGTAAGAATGCCAGGAGTGTGGAATCTTTTATGACCATCTTGATGTTTTCTACATTAAACCCTTTGTCTTGATATATATCTTGAGTTTATATTAATCCACATAATTTTCCAAGTATATAACATGTTCATCAAGAATGCATGAGGTTGCTGTTCCCAAAAGCTCTTAAACTCTGAAATATAAGAAGAGTACTTCCCAGCATTAAAACCAAAAGGCCATCTAGACACAATGCGGTGAGCAGACATATAATAATCTTTTCTGACAAATCTGAAATATGGTTTTCCAAACCATATTAAGTCTGTTGGAAGAAGATTTTAAGTACTCTGGCAACTTAAAACAAAATGTATGCTTTAGTATTATGCTATTTCTCTTAGGAGTAAGCCATGCCACACTGCAGGAAGGTAAATTTTAGTGCTGTATTTCTAATTTTACTCCTCCCCCAAAAGTTATTTAATACATATTATGTAAGAGTCTAAATTCAAAAGAAAAAAAAATAATTCAACTTAAGAAGGCTAGATATTACATTTCTATACACTAATAATGAATGATTAGATAGAAAAATTCAGAAAACAATCCCATTTACAATTGTATCAAAAGAATAAAATACTTGGGAATAAATTTAACCAAGAAGGTGAAAGACCTTTAACTCTGAAAACTATAAGACATCGAAGGAAGAATTTGAACAAGATACAAATAATTGGAAAGATATACCATTCTCATGGATTGAAAAAATTAATATCATTAAAATGACAAAACTACCCAAAGCAATCTACAGATTCAATGTACTCTCTATCAAAATACCAATATCATTTTTTTTCAGAACTAGAACAAATAATCCTAAAACTTACATGGAATCACAAAAGACCCCAAATAGCCAAAGCAATCTTGAGAAAGAGGAACAAAGTTGTAGGTATCACACTCCCTGACAAACTATACTACAAAGCTATAATACTCAAAACAGTATGTTACTGGCACAAAAACAAACATAGATCAATGAAACAAAATAAAGAACCCAGAAATAAACCCTCACTTATATGGAATATAAGTATATTTGACAAAGTAGGCAAGACTTTACAATAGAGTAATGACAGTGTCTTCAACAAGTGGTGTTGGGAAAACTGGACAGGTATATGCAAATGAAAAAAGAAAAAAGAAAAAAAGAAACTGGATCACTCTCCTACACCATATACAAAAATAAACTCAAAATGGATTAAAGATGCAAATGTAAAACCTGAAATCATAAGACTCTTAGAAGAAAATAGGTAATAAACTATTTGACATCGGTTTGAGTAATATTTTTTGGGTATATCCTCTTGAGCAAGAGAAACAAAAGCAAAAATAAACAAATGGGACTTTATCAAACTAAAAATAAAATGCTGCAAAGAGAAAGAAACCATCAACAAAATGAAAGATAACAAACCAAATGGGAGAATATGTTCACAAATGATATATCTGATATGGGGTTAATATCCAAAATGCATAAGAAACTTATACAACTCAATAATCACAAAGTAAACAATCAGATCAAAAAAATGAGCAGATGACATGAAAAGACATTTCTCTAAGGAAGACATACAGATAGCCAACAAACATATGAAAAGATGCTCGGCATCACTAATCATCAGTGAACTGTACATCAAAACCACAGTGAGATATGACCTCACACCATTCAGAATGACTGTTATTAAAAAGAAAACAAATAACAATTGTTAGTGAGGATGTGGCAAAAAGGGAACCACTAAGTTTGTGGGACTGCAAATTAGTGTAGTCACTATGGGAAAAAAGTATTGAGACTCTTCAAAACACTAAAAATAGATCTCCCATACAATCCCACTTCTAGTATTTATCCAAAGAAAATGAAAACACTAATTTGAAAAGATGTATGTACCTATGTTCATTGCAGTATTATTTACAATAGCCAAGATGTGAAATCAATCTATGTGTCCATTGATAGATGAATTGATAAAGAAAAATTATATATACACATATATATAAATATATATATATATATATATTTGTGTGTGTGTGTATATATATATATGGGGATATATATATATATATATATATTTGTGTGTGTATATATATCCATTTATGAATATATAGATGAATATATATGTATATATATGTATTCATCAATAAAAAAATGAAATCTTGCCATTTCTGACAACATGGATGGACATAGAAAGTATTATACTAAGTGAAATAAATCGGACAGAGAAAGACAAATAACATGTGGTTTCACTTATATGTGTACCCTAAGAAACCAAAACAAATGAACAAATAAAAGAAAACAAAAACAAACTCATAGAAACAGAGATCAAACTGATGGTTGTCAGAGGAGAGAGGTATAGGGGGATGGGTAAAAAAAGGTGAAGGGTAATATCGTCAAAAAATATTGTGTTAAGTTTGCACAGTGACAGACAACTACTAGACTTAGTGAGGCGATTACATTGTAAGGTATATAAATAATAAGTCACTATATTGTACACCTATTCTTCATTGACCCATTGGTTGGTCAGTAGTATGTTGTTTATTAATCTCCACGTTTGTGATTTTTCCAGTTTTCTTCTTGTAATTGATTTCTAGTTTCATACCATTGTGGTCAGAAAAGATGTTTGATATTACATAATTTCAATATTCTTAAATTTATTGAGACTTGTTTTGTTGTCTAATATGTGATCTACTTTGGAACCGTTCCATATGCACCTGAGGAGGCTTATTCAGCTGCTTTTGGATGGAATGTTTTATATACACCGTTTAAGTACATCTGGTCTAATTGGTCATTTAAGGCTGATGTTTCCTTATTGTTTTTCTATCTGTGTGATCCCCCTTTGTTGTAAGTAGAGTGTTAAGGCTCCCTACTATTGTATTGCTATAAATGTTTTTTTTTTTCTTTTTTTCCCGGTAGGTCTGTTAATATTTAGGTGCTCCTAAGTTGGGTACATAAATACGTGCAAATGGTATATGTTCTTGTTTGATTGACCTCTTTATTATTATGTAATGCTCTGAGTTTTTTTTTTATTACAATCTTTGTTTTAAAAGCTGTTTTGTGTGATGTAAGTATAGCTACCCCAGCTTTCTTTTGATTTCTTTTGTATGAAACATCTTTTTCTAAACCTTCACTTTCAGTCTCTCTGTCTTTACATCTGAAGTAAGTCTTTTGTAGTCAGCATATAGATTGGTTTTGTTGTTTTATCCATTCAGCCACTCTATGACTCTTAATTGGAGAATGTATTCTACTTACATTTAAAGTAATTATTGATAGGTATGTACTTAATGCCATTTTGTTGTTTTCTGCCTATTTTGTAGTTTCACTTTGTTCTTTTCTTTTTCTCTTGCTCTTTTCCTTTGCAGTTTGATGACTGTCTTTACTGTTATGGTTAGATTCCTATCTCATTATCTTTATGATTCCTGTCATTATCTGTATCTACTGAGGGTTTTTTCTTTGTGGTAACCATGAGGATTACATATAATGGCCTGTATATATATATATACATGTGTATATATACAGGCCATTATATGTGATATATATATATATATATATATATATATATATATATATATATGTGTGTGTGTATATATATATATATATATATATACACATATATATATGTCTATTTTCTGTTGTTCGTGATTTAAGTTTAAAGATATTCTAAAACTCTACATAATCCACTTCTGATGTTTTATGTTTTTGATGTCACATTTTACATCATGTGTATGTGTGTATCCCTTAGTTATTGTAGTTATAGTTATTTTTACTACTTTTGTCTTTTAACCTTCATACTAGCTTGATAAGTGATTAATCCACTACCTTTATTATATGTTTACCTTTGCCAGTAAAATTTATATTTTTATATGTTTTCTTGTTACTGATTAGTGTTCTTTTTTTTTTAGCTTAAATAACTCCCTTTAACATTTTTCATAAGTTTGGCTTAGTGGTGATGAATTCCTTCACTTTCCACTGTCTGGAAAACTTATTATCTCTCTTTCGATTCTGAATGCTAACCTTGCCAGGTAGAGTGATTTTGGGTTGGAAGTTTTGTTTGTTTGTTTGTTTGTTTGTTTTGTTTTTTCCTTTCAGTACTTTGAACATAGTGTGCAACTCCCTCTGACCTATAAAGTTTCTGCTTAAAAATCTGCTGATAGTCTTACGGGGCTTTCCTTTTATGTAACAAGTTGTTTTTCTCTTGCTGCTTTTAAGATTATCTCTTTATCTTTAAATTTCGACATTTTAATTAGAATGTGTTTTGGTGTAAATTTATTTGGGTTTGAACTCTGTATCTGGTAGGCTGCTTGTCTCCATTTCATTTAATTCTTTTTCTAGAGTTTTCCCTGTTCTTTCATTTGGATCATGTTTCTTTATTCCTCATTTTGGCTGCCTCTCTGAGTTTGTTTCTACGTATTAGGTAGATCTGCTATGACTTCCAGTCTTGGATGGGTGGCCTTTGAGGCTCAGTGGTGCTGTCTCCCTGGTCACTTTGATTGACACTTAATTGGCATGTCAGTGGGTGGGACTGACCCTCAGGGTTACTGGCTGTGAGGATTGTCTATGACATGTGAGTTGCTATGTGGGGGCTGACTCTATGGAGAAGGATTTGCCCCAGTGGGCTCTGGTACCTGCCAATACCTCCCTTTGGGTGTGCCACTTGTGGGGCTAATCAGGTGGAACTCTGTTGTGGTCTGAAACCAGCCACCTGGTGTGTTGTTCTGGGACCACTTGGGAAGGGCTCCCAATATAGACCAAAATCAGCTGCTGCTTGTGAGCAGCCCAGGGCTACCTGGTGGAAGCTACAAAGTGATCTGCAATTTGTTGCTACCTATTTTGGACCTGGAGGCATGTGGGAGAGGCCCCGCTGTGAACTGAGGCTGGCTGCCTCTAGTACCGGGCCTGAAGCAGCTCAATAACAGACCCAAGGCACGGTGATATCTTACAGGCACCTGCTGGCTGCCTATAAGGCTCAGCATCTGAAAAAGCCTCCTGAAGTACACAAGTTGAGTGAGGTAGAATCTCAGGGATTGACCTGGGGGGTTGAGTGATATTCACCAGGTTAGTGCAGATTCAGATTTGGTGCCAGTGCTAAGCCTGGGGCCATTCTGCAAAAGACACAAATCAAACTGAAGCCAGTCACTGCCTGCTGGGGCCCTCAGACCCCCAAGAGTTGTCGAAGGAAGACTGCATCATGGGTCAACACTGGTTGCCCACCAGCTGCTGAAAAAGCCTCTGGCAGTACATGAATTAGATGGGGTGGGGATCCCAGGACGTCACCAGGGTAGAGCAAGAGGAGTTCACTAGGCCAATGCAGATTCAGATTTGGCTGTGTGGGAGGAGGGTTCTACACAGGAAAGCTGGCTACACAGAAGAAGGGCTCAACAAAGGAACAATGATGGCTATCTTTTCAGCCCTCGCCCTTAGCCATACAACTCAGTTTTTCTCTGTATATATCTGGTGCCTCCTGAATCACTGTCACTCAACCAGAGTCCAGGGTAAATGTCTTGGAGTGAGAAAGTCTGTGCATGGGCCCTTTAAGAGGACATTTGAGTTTCCAGCAGCCTTCCATCTTACCTGGAGTGAAGGAATCCCTGCTGATTTTCATAGCCAAATGTGGGGCCTCCTCTTCCCAGCACTAGCACTCCAGGCTGGGAAGCCTGGTGTGGGGCTGTGGTTCCCTGCTCCTCAAGAGGGAACTGAACTGCAGCTTAGCTATCCCTCTCCAATTTTCAACCACCACCACATGTGGGTGTGTGGGGCCACCCCGTTTCATGACTCTGCCCCCTCACCAGAGTTGATGTGACTTCTTCTTTATATCCTTAGTTATAGGACTTCTCTTCAGCTAGACTTCAGGTGATTCTTGATTATGGTTGTTCTGTAGTTTAGTTGTAATTTTAATGGGGTCATGGGAGGAGGCAATCAGTGTTTACCTACTCTGCCCTCTTGACCAGAATTTGAAATTGCATTTCTGATAATGTTTTAGTCCTCTGGGCATGGCACATTCTGACCACAGCTAGTTGTCATTTTATATTTCTACCTATGAGATATAACTTCCTGATTTCTGAAAAACTGACAATCAAAATAAAATAAAATAAATTCCTCTTCTTTTACTATTTCTGGAATATTCCTGGGAATTATGAAGAAATGAAACATGAAATACAGGACAAAGCTCTTTCTCTCAAAGGGCTTTATTTTAGAGGAGTGACCCAAAAAGGGGAGATATGTCCCTACATTCATCAGACATATATTACTATTTACAAGGTGCAGGGCATTGTGGTGGAGGCTGTGAGCAACAAATAGTTGTGTTACATATTCTGCTGTCTAACCCTAAGAATCAAATATGATCACTCTTTTGGTTTCCTGGGCCCAATTTTCGATGTGTGTGGTGGTGGTGGTGGGGTTGCTTCCCCATATATCTAATCAGTGATCTGACACTAGCTGAGTGTCCTACAATTCAACTCAATTCTGACACTATCTACCAGGCCACAGACTAAGGCACCCATCCCACAAGACTGCACTGTCCTCCCAAGACAACCACATCAGATGTCAGTCCAAGCCCAGATTGTGCTTCTGACCACCTGACTATAAATCAGGGGTTCCATAACCACCTCCTTCTCTTCAAAATAACTTGCCCACAGAGCAGTTCACGGAACTCAGGGAACCCCTTTGCTCATTAGATTATCAGTTTATCACAAAAGGATATAATTTCGGAATAGCCAGATGGAAGAGATGCATAGGAAAAGTATGGGGAAAGTGTTCAGAGAATTGCTTCTGAGAATTCCACTCTGTCACAATCTCCATGTGTTTACCAACCCAGAAGCTCTCTGAAACCCATAAAATCCCAGTCATTTTAGGATTTTATGGAGAATTCATTACATAAACATGATTGATTAAATCATTGGCAATTGGTGCAACCTCCAGCTACTTTTGCCTCCCTGGAGGTCTTTAGGTGGGGTGAAAAGTTCCAACCCTCTAATCACATGGTTGATTCTCCTGGCAACCAGCCCACATTCTCAGATGGGGTCCAAAAGTCACCTCATTAACATAACAAGAGACAGTTTTGTTGCTCTCATCACTTAGGTAATTCCAAGAATTTTAGGAGCTCTGTGCCAAAAATAAGGACAAAGACCAAATATATATTTCTTATTATAAGTCAAAATATCAGTCACTCACTGGAGAAGATGGTACATATGAAGGGAATGGCAGGATAAGAAAAACAAGGTAGAAGTAGAGAGCTCTTAGTAATGTAGCTTTGTTAAAACACAGAGTAAGAATTAAATTCATGAAAGATAAGTCTATAAATATAAGCCAATAAATACTACAAAAGGTGTTGAGTTTATATTTAGGAGAGATTTTAAGTGGTTTTTTTTTGTTTTTTGTTTTTTTTTTTTAAAGAATTGTCCTTGAGGTGGCCAGTTAGCTCAGTTGGTTAGAGCATGGTGCTAATAACACCAAGATTGCAGATTCGATCCCTACATGGGCCACTGTGAGCTGCGCCCTCCTTAAAGAAAAAAAACAACAAAAAAAACCAAAAACGAAAACAAAAAACAATTGACCTTATCAAAGAAATGGTGCAGACACATTTATAGGAACATTAATGTAGTATTAATGACAACAAATTATTGGAAACAGATTTAGAATATGTTGTTCAATGTATGATAAGTCACCCAGGTTTGAATGCTTACAGTCTCGAACTAGTAAAATGAAATTGATGATTTAAAAGAGGACATGAGTGTCATAGACACTGTAAAGGTAAATCCTCCAAAACCTAGTCACTTTTACAGGTAAAAACAAAGAATGATGATCACCTCTGATATTCAGTGATTGATCAAAATAAATTACCAATATCATACAATGTTGGGAGACTTACACAGAAGTTGAGGGTAGTGGTATGAGGGTAGTGGACAAGGGCAGAGAAAGGAAGAATTGAGGTTGAACAGCTGGTCATTTAGTAGGCATGTACTAACAGAAGGGTAAATCTAAGGGGAGAAGTCAATAGAAGACAAAAATATAAACATCATCTATGTGGAAGTGATTACTGAATCATAAGCACTGATGACATCATAGGGAAAAGAATGACATAAGAGAACAAAAGGAATTTACATTTCTTTTTATCACTTTTTATGTATCAGACACTGAGTTTGGTGTTTCATATATGACATCTCATTTATCTAGTGTAAAATACTTGGAGAATGTCCAAGAAGAGGAATGGAAGATAGAAGAAGAGGCATTGATGGAGAATGAAGAGTGGTAAAAGAAATGGATAAAGGGAGAAAAAAAATCAATGCTTTGTCATAGTATCTAAAGGAAAAGGAACAGATTGAGACAGATGTGGATCTCCATTGTCAAATACCAAGTAAGAGGAAGAGGAAGGGAACATTGAAAATGAAACCTGAGAATGGGTTGACTTTTAATGATTTTTGAGATTTTAACATAAAGTGTGGAAGACAAAAACATGATTTCAAGGCATTAAGAATGAGTTTGTAAAAATCTTCAAGGTAGCACTTAACAAAGACTAGTGTTTTTTTTCTTTATATTCCCTTAGCACTACAGAAAACAATACAATTTTCCCTATACTTTATCTTTTGCATCTTCTTCCTGGTGGTCTTTAGTTTTCTTCCACTCTTTTCTCTGTGAAAAAGATGGCTCTAGGTAGACACTTTATTAAACATATATTCATAGGACTCATTTATAAATCTGATACCAAAAATACACCAGTGAATTATTTTTTGTCCTAATGATTTTGAGCATTTTCCCTGTTGGGTACAGTGGTTTTGTGTGTACTATCAACTTTATTTTCAAAATGACCTTATTGCATAATTGTTATTTTATTTGTCAATGAGGCAAACAGAGCACAAATAGATTAAATAACTTTCATAAGAGAAGAAACTCTCCAAATAGAAACTGAAGACAGTTTTGTATGCATGAATTATCTCTTTTGTATGTGTGATTTAGATGGATAAGTAGTATGGTTCTAGACTTATAATCTTAATTCCCATTATTCTTATTTCTATTTGTTTCCCAATGAATACATTTAATGCATGCCCCACATGGAAAAAATATGATGGCCTTCTTTTTATTTTATTTTATTTTAGTTTAGTTTAGTTTAGTTTCAGGTGTACAAAACAATGCAATAGTTAGACATTTCACCCTTCACAAAGTGGTAACCCCTCTCCCCCAATCTATTGCCCCTCTGACATCCATTACAATTCCGTCGACTCTATTCCCTATGCAGTACTCCATATCCCATGATTATGTGTGTGTTTGTGTATATATATACACACAACTATATAAATTATAGTTGACATACATTATTATTCAGCTTCAGCTTCAAGTGTATAGTGGAGTGGTCAAGCATCTACACTATCCATGAAGTGGTCTCCCTAATAAGACATGTGCCCATCTAACACCCTACAAAATATTTACAACATTATTGGTTATATTCCCCAAACTGTCTTTCATATCCCCATGGCAATATTGTAGTTACCAATTTATGCTGTCTAATCCCTTTCCCTTCTCCCTCATCCCCACCCCCGCTTCCTTCTAGCAACCATCAGTTTTTCCTCTATATCTGTGAGACTACTTCTGTTTACTTGGCTCATTTATTCAGTCTTTAGATTTCACATATAAGTGAGACCAGATGGTATTTGTCTCTCTCTGACTGAGTTATTATACTTAGCATAATGTTCTCTAGGTCCATCCATATTGTTGCAAATGGTATGATTTCATTTTTCTTTATAGCCAAGTAATACTCCATTGTATAAATGTACCACAGTTTCTTAATCCAGTCATCTACCAATGGGCATTTTGGTTATTTCCAAGTTTTGGCTATTGTAAATAGTGCTGCAATAAACATAGGGGTGCATATATTTTTTTCTAATTAGCGACTTGGATTTCTATGGATAGATACCTAAGAGTGGAATTGCTGGGTCATAAGGTAGTTCCATTTCCAGTTTTTTGAGATGCCTCCATACTGATTTCCATAGTGGTTGCACCACTCTGAAATTCCACCAACAGTGCACAAGCGTTCCCTTTTCTCCACAAGCTCGCTAGCACTTTTGTTTGTTGATTTATTGATGATAGCCATTCTGACCGGAGTGAGGTGGTATCTTATTGTGGTTTTTATTTGCATTTCTCTAATGATTAGTGAGGTTGAGTATTTTTTTCATATGTCTTTTGGCCATCTGTATGTCTTCTTTAGAGAAATGTCTATTCATGTCCTCTGCTCAGTTTTTAATTAGGTTGCTTGTTTTTTGGAAGTTGAGCTGAATGAGTGTTTTGTAAATTTTGGATATTAACTCCTTATCAGATGTATCCTTGTTACGCGGGGTGTCATTCAGGGTCTCAACTCCCACTCCCCACATAAGAACGCAGCACATGGTGAGGCCAAAAAGGAACACCCACGGAGCCATAGATAGGGGAATCATACCACTATATTCTCACTGGTGGCTGGGTTGGAGACACAGGCAGCAGGAGCCACACTATCCACAGCCTGCTGTCCACTACTGGCAATCCACAACCCGCATTCCTCCGTGCTAACTGCAATCCGCGCTTGCCAGCCACCATCTTCTTGCTAGTCATTTTTCTGCTAGCGTAGCCACAACAGTTATATTAGTGGTCAACGGCTCACTGGTTACATCTGACGGCCAACTAGCCACAGCTGATGGCCATCCAATCACAGTTGATGGCCATTTGCTACCTGAGCCAGCATCTTTCCATGTGAGGCCAAGAGTCTGGAAACTGCACTCCTGGCTCTGTCCCCATAATCCTTGACAAATGTCTTCTCCCATTCAGTAGGATCCCTTTTTGTTTTATTGATGGTTTCCTTTGCTGTGAAAAAACTTTTAAGTTTGATGGAATCCCATGTTGTTTATTTTTTCTTTTACTTCCCTCACCCGAGGGTATATATCAGTAAAAATATTATTTAGGGAATGTCTGTGAATTTACTCCCTATATTTTCTTCTAGGAGTTTTATGGTTTCGGGTCTTACATTTAAGTCTTTAATCCATTTTGAATTTGTTCTCATATATGGCATAAGGAGTGGTCCAGTTTCATTTGTTTGCTTTTGTCAGTCCAGTTTTCTCAGCACCAATTGTTGAATAGACTGCCTTTACTGCAATGTAAATTTTTGCTTCCATTGTCATAGATTAAATGACCATATATGAATGGATTTATTTCTGGGTTCTCTATTGTGTTCTATTAATCTATGTGTCTGTTTTTATGCAAGTACCATACTCTTTTGATTACTATAGCCTTGTATTTGATGTCAGATAGCATGATACCTCCACTTTGTTTTTATTTCTCAAGATTGCCGTGGCTATTTGGGTATTTTATGGTTGCACATAAATTTTAGGATTATATGTTCTATTTCTGAGAAAAATGTCATTGGTAGTTTGATAGGGATTGTATTAAATCTATATATTGCCTTAGGTAGCATTGACATTTTAACTATATTAATTCTTCCTATCCATGAACACGGTATATGTTTCCATTTATTTGTATCTTCTTTGATTTCTCTCTTCAGTGTCTTACAATTTTCTGAGTACAGGTCTTTTACTTCTTTGGTTAAATTTATTCTTAGGTATTTCATTGTTTTTGAAGCAATTGTAAGTGGAACTGATTTCTTGAATTGATTTCTTGATTTCTCCTTTTGACACTTTATTATTGGTGTATAAAGATGCAACTGATTTCTGAATATTAATTTTGTATGCTTCAACTTTAGTAAATTCGTTGATCAGTTCTAATAGTTTTTTGGAGGAGTCTTTGGGGTTCTCTATATATCAGGTCATCTGCATATAAAGACAATTTTACTTCTTCCTTTCCAATTTGGATGCCTTTTATTTCTTTTTCTTGTCTGATTGCTGTGGCTAGAAATTCTATAACTATGTTCAAAAAGTGGTGAAAGTGTGAAACCTTGTCTTGTTCTTGTTCTTAAGGGGAAAGATTTTAGCCTTTCCCTGTTGAGTAAGATGTTAGCTGTGGGTTTATCATATGTGGCCTTTATTATGTTGAGATATTATACTTCTATTCCCACTTTGCTAAGAGTTTTCATCATAATAGGCCACTGGGTTTTCTTAAATGCTTTTTCTGCATCTATCGATATGATCATATGATTTTTATTTTTCATTATGTTAATGTGGTGTATCACATTAATTGATTTGCAGATATTGAACCAAACTTGCATACTAGGAATAAATCCACTTGATCGTGGTATATGATCTTTTTAATGCGTTGCTGAATCTGGTTTGCTAGTATTTTGTTGAGGATTTTTGCATCTATGTTCATTAGGGGTATCGGCCTGTAGTTTTCTTTTTTTGTAATGTCTGTCTGATTTTGGGATCAGAGTAATAGTGGCCTCAAAAATGTGCTTGTGAGCCTTCCCTCTTTCTGGATTTTTTGGAATAGTTTGAGGAGAATAGGTGTTATTTCTGTTTTGAATAATTTATGAAATTCACCTTTGAAGCCATCTGGTCCAGGACTTTTGCTTTTTGGGAGCTTGATGATTACTGATTCAATTTCTTTGGTAGTAATTGGTCTGTTCAGAGTTTCTGTTTCTTCTTGATTCAGTCTTGGAAGATTGTATGCTTCTAGAAATTTATCCATTTCTTCCAGATTGTCTAATTTGTTGGCATAGAATTTCTCACAGTATTTTCTTAAAATGTCTGTATTTCTGTGGTATATGTTGTTACATCATCTCTTTCATTTCTGATTTTATTAATTTGGGTCCTCTCTCTCTTTTTCTTGGTGAGTCTGGCTAAGGGTTTATTGATTTCGTTTATCTTTTCAAAAAACCAGCTCTTGGTGTCATTGATCTTTTTTTTTTTTCTTTTGGTCTCTGTTTCATTTATTTCTGCTCTGATCTTTATTATTTCCTTCCTTTTACTTTCTTTGGGTTTGTTTTGCTGTTCATTTTCCAGTTCCCTTAGGTATAAAGATAGCCTGTTAATGTTAGATTTTTCTTATTTCTTTAGATAGGTTTGTGTTACTATGAATTTCCCTCTTAGTACAACTTTCGCTGCATCCCACAGATTGTGGGTAGTTGTGTTTTCATTTTTGTTTATCTCGAGGTATCTTTTGATTTATCCCTTGATCTCATTATTGACCCACTCGCTATTTAGTAATATGTTATTCAGCCTCCATGTATTTGTGTGTTTTCCAGATTTCATCTTATAATTGATTTCTAGTTTCATAGCATTGTAGTCAGAGAAAACACTTGGTATAATTTATTGAGACTTGTTTTGTGTCCTAGCATGTGGTCTATCTTGGAAAATGTTCCATGTACATTTGAGAAGAATGTATACTCTGCTTCTTTGGGGTGAAATGCTTGGAAAATATTGGTTAAATCCAACTGATCTAAAGTGTCATTTAAGGTCACTGTTTCTGTGTTGATTTTCTGTCTGGAGGATCTCTCCATTGGTGACAATGGGGTGTTGAAGTCCCCTATTACAACAGCACTACTGTTGATCTTTGACTTTATGTCAGTCATACACTGTTTTATATATTTAGGAGCTCCTATGTTGGCTGCATAGATGTTTACTAGGGTTACATCCTCTTGTTGGATAGATCCCTTTATAATTATTCAGTGCCCTTGTTTTTCTTTTATTGTAGTTCTCATTTTAAGGTCTATTTTGTCCAAAATAAGATTGCTACTCCAGCTTTTTTCTCATTTCCATTTGCATGAAATATCTTATTTCATCCCTTTACTTTCAGTCTGTGTGTGTCTTTTGATCTGAGATGTGTCTCTTGTAAACAGCATATGCATAGGTCCTGTTTTCCTATCCACTCAGCCACTCTATGTCTTTTGATTGGAACATTTAGCCCATTCACATTTATAGTGATTATTGATAGATACATATTTGTTGCCATTTTGTTATTCATATATCTGGCCTTCCTTTGTTAGTTTGTTTTCCCCTTTCTTCTGTTTAGAAAAGCACTTTTAACATTTCCTGCAGTGCTGGTTTGGTGGTAATGAATTCCTTTAGCTTATTCTTTTCTGAGAAGCTCTTTATCTCTCCTTCAATTTTAAGTGATAGCCTTGCTGGGTAGAGAAATCTTGAGTGTAGGTCTTTGTTTTTCATCACTTTGAATATTTCCTGCCACTCCCTTCAGGCTTGCAGAGTTTCTGTAGAAAGCTCAGCTGATAGTCTTATAGGAGTTCCCTTGTATGTAACTCGCTGTCTTTCTCTTGCTGCTTTTAGGATTCTCTCTTTGTCTTTAACTTTGCCATTTTAACTATAATGTGTCTTGTTGTGGGCCTATTTGGGTTCATCTTTTTTGGAACTCTCTGCACTTCCTAGGCTTGTATGTCAATATTCTTCACTAGGGTGTGGAAGTTTTCAGTCATTATTTCTTCAAATATGTTCTAGATCCCTTGCTCCTTCTCTTCTCCTTCTGGTATTCCTATGATACAAATATTATTGCTCTTGAAGTTGTCCCGCAGGTCTCTTAAATTATTTTCATTGTTTTTTATTCCTTTTCCTTTTTGCTCTTCCGATTGGGTGATTTCTGCTATGTTGTTTTCTAAATCACTGATCCGATCCTCTGCTTCATCTAATCTACTGATGATTCCTTCAAGTGTGTTCTTCATTTCATTTATTGTATTCTTTAGTTCTAACTGATTGTTTTTTATGATGGCCTTCTTTGTACTGGGAGTGAATGCCTTCAAAAGTAAATAAAGATAAAAACAGGTAAATGAAAAAATTTACAAAATTAGTAATTTGAGAAAACAAAATATAAATTATTTTAATTCAGTATGAGAAAGATTAAATTTAAGATTATCACTAATTCTTATATTGTGAGCTTTTTGTTGGTGTATATTATTGCAGTGATTGAGGTGTCATTGTTGGGTTTCACATGAGATGCCCTTTCAAAGGTATATTCAGTTTCTCTTTCCTTTTGTGCATTTATTTCATGGTCTTTATCATGTAACATTTTTCTTATATGTGTGTATTTTATATTTGTGTATTAAATTGTTCTGAGGTTTTTTCCTTTTTAATTATAATAGTGTAGTAGGTTTTAGGCTTTTATACCTTCCCTTTATTGCTTCTATTACAAAACTTTTTTTAAAAGCTAGCTAAATAAAATAATGTTGTAATAAGGGTGGAGTGAATCTATTGTTTTTATAAAAATCTTTCTAACTTGTTCTCTTCACTTTTGTTTTAATATTCAGCCACAGAAATTAAATAAACATAAACCCTCTAGGGATAATAGGAATGTAAAACGTGTGTGTTTTACATACACACACACTATATTTATCTCCTTGTGAGACACATTTAGAATATTAGGCAAGTGGAGAAAGGTTTAAAGACAAATATTGATTTTCCCATTTTTGTTTTAGAGAGTCAGGCAGAGATATCTTTTGGCTTGTTTTTCAGGATGCCCAAGTGTTTCATCAGTTCAGTCACATATTTAATCAATCATCCAAATGTTTGGTAAATTGTCCAGATGTTTTTATGTGAAATAACTGAATGGCTCAAAGTTATTTGAGTGGTTATCTTCATGGATGGCGGTGTTAGACTGAAGAAAGTACTAAATGGAGCCTATCCCCATGACCTTAATGAAAAAATAGAAACTGGTACTCAAGTATTTCCATTAAATTCTGTGGTCATGCACATTCACTTTGGTAAATTGAATAAAATTTATCAAGGTCTGCCCCCAAGGATCTAAAGACCTAATCTGGAAGGATACCACTGAATATTTCTTCAGTTGCATAAAATTTGAAATAAAAGAAATCTAAATTGGTATCTACGTTTTATAGTTGTCTTACTTTAGATCAAGTTCAGAGCTGAAAATGTCACTTTAAATTCATTTAATTATTTATTAAATAGATACTTATTATTTATTTCCTTAAAATAAATTGCTTTCAAAGTTAAATTAATAATATTTCTTAGATTATTGAGTATTGCATACTGGTGCATAGAATGGTGATGTAAATAAAGGGAAAGCTTTGGGAAAAAACACAAACTGGTTTTGAGTCCCAGCTCTAATATTATAAATAACTTGACCTTGATTAAGTTACTTGATTTCCCTAATCTTCCATTTACTTATCTGTAAATTTTAATATTATTGTGAAGATTAACTATAGTGAATATAAAATGTCTGGCACTTTATAACTTGTAGCTATTATGACTTTCTTAATTTCTCAGAATAGGTACTACATTTTAAGATGGAATGTGTTACATCTATATGGAATTTTAACTTTGTATTAGTGCTTGTGATCCTTATAAACTCAACCTTAAATGTGCAACTATTTGGGGTTAGTATTCATTCATTCATTCAACAAATATTCTTTTAACACTTGTTTCCTGGTACTGTCTGGACAATGTGAACTCAATGAGGAACAAATATGTATAGTCTCTGTCCAATTAGGATTTGAAATTAATTCAGAAAAAGGATTATATACATATCTAATCAGATATAAAAATATGATTTTAGTGTTCTTTACTTAAAAAAAAAAGCTACTACAAACAAGTAGAACTGAATGGATTGATTTATATTAGATTGTCTAAGAAGGATGTGAGTAAGTGTTATTTAACCTGATTTCTAAAGGGTAAATAGGGTTAGTAGGTAAATGATAGGGAAAATGGCAATTCCAGGCTGGGAAAATTGATGTGTGAAAATCCTGTGTGGAGAAAGACTTTTCTGCATTGAGAAACTGAAACAAGATTGGTGGCGTTGGAAAGCTGGGACAAGGCGTGGCAGGATCAGAGAGGAGGCTGGGGTAACGGAAGAGAAAGGCCATCAAACTCATTTTTAAAGTAACTCTTAAGCTTACTCTTGAAAGGACTATAGTAAGCACATGCTTTATGTAGCCTCTTCTCTCACCTCTTCCACCAAATCTAAATAGAAGTTAGAAAATAACATTTTATATACTGAATTCTCAAAAACAAAAAAGAGCATTCTCAGAAGACTAGAGCATGTAAAGGAAACCCAAAAGCAGAAGGTCAAATGGAAAAGAGAACAAAGAATGCAAAATATTCAAGAGAAAGATCTGTTGCAGCAGGTGAGAGATAGAAAGTCAGCTTCATGGCCTCAGTGGTGGACACTAGGGGCCATAGAGCCCAGGGCAACCAACAAGACAGTTAGCTGGAATAGCACAAAGGGGAATATATAAAGCAAACATTTATAGTCCCACCAAGTAAATGGGCAAATTCGTAACCACAGTGAGATGCTAAGCATCCCTTTCTTGGAAATGAACCAAGAAACCACCTACTAATATGGATGGATATGGACAAGTTGTGTAATGTACTTAACAAGCCTGCCTCGGTAGCTATACAAAGACACCTATACTATACACACAAAACTATGTATCATTTTAAAGCACACAGACTGTAGCCCCCCCAAATTGACCATGCACTAGACCACAATGGAAATGTCAGCAAATTCCATAAAGGTGATATTATACAGGCTACATTTACTTATTCATCAACAATTACAAGAAATTCCACTACTCAAAAATATCCCATATACAAGGAAATGAAATACACACACACACACACACACACACACACACACACACACACACACACACACAATTCCAAATAATTATTAGGTTAAAGCAAAAATCAACATGGAACTTATAAACTGTTTGGAGCTGAATCAACAATTGAAAAGTTCTGTGTAACAAACCTAGTGGAATATGACTGAAGCAAGGCTGAGGAACAAAAATGTACGAACTTAAATGTATCTATTTGAAAAGAAGACTGAAAATAAATGATCAATGCTTTTTTTCTTAATTAAAATTTATTGGGGTGATAATGGTCAATCCTTTTAAGACAAGAATCTAGGGGAAAAAATTAGGAGAAAGAGATTAATATAAATGAAAGCCTAAACAAACTAACTAGAATATAATAAAAATAAAAAAATTTATGAATAAAAACAAAAACTAGTACTTCTTAAATTATTTCTTTTTTTCAATTACATTGACATTCAATATTATGTTATATTAGTTTCAGGTGTACAGCATAGTGGTTAGACATTTATATAATTATGCAGTGATCCCCCACCTCATTAGTCATAGTATCCACCTGGCACTATTATTGACTATATTCCCTATTGCAACATTATTGACTATATTCTCTATGCTATACTTTACATCCCCATGACTATTTTGTAACTACAAATTTGTATTTCTTAATGCCTTTACCTTTTTCACCCAGCTTCCCAATTCCCCTTCTCTCTGGTAACCATCAGTTTGTTCTCTGTATCTATGAGTCTGCTTCTGTTTGTTTAAAAAAAGACAAACAAAAACAAACAGTACTTTGAAATGATTGATAAGATGCTTTACTAAGTATGACCAAGGAAGAAAAGGTACAAATAACTGTCAGAAAAGAAAAGGAAAACAACAATACAGAGGACACTGAAAATTATAAGAAAATAAATTTCAGAGCAGTATATTTGTAAATCCAGTTTAAATTGATAATTTCAATAAATAAAATTCAAATGTACGTACTTTTCTGAATTATATTATGGTTCAAAAAAGGTTTAAAATTAATAATACTTAAAAATATACTCTCCAGGAGAAAGAGAGAGAGAGAGAGAGAGAGAGAGAGAGGAATCTAGCTAAGATGTTCCAGGTAAGTAAAAGTAATGGAATGGAAAAGGCATTTCCTTTAGGGCATGTTTAGAACTAGTATTCCGTGCCATGCAAATTTTCAGGGAGAGATGGTAGGAATTAGGATGCCTGCCAGAGAAGAGACAAGAGAAGCAATAGTTGTTCCTAGAGAGAAGGGTTACTTAAAACAGATAGAAATAAGTAATTTAATATTATTTATTAATAATATTTGTTATGACTGAAACCTCTAATTCTCAAAAAGTCGTTCTATACTTTCCATACAGGCCTGAATCTAGGCTATGAAGAATGTTTAGTTTGCAGCACTTAGAGGCTCTATCAGACTTCCAAGAGTTAAAAAAAAGAATAAATTCTAATGGTTCCCTCTCCCCCCAGTAAGTGCTCAGAATCAAAAATGATGCTAATAATAATTTATACAATTTTTGAGGCTATATACACTTTCTTAAAATATTTATTTTTCCTGGCCCAGACCACTCTTATTGTTGATATTAATGTTTTAGAAAAGTATATACAGCCTCAAAAATTGTATGAGTTATCATTTAGAATTAAGAGCTGGAAAACAAAGAGATACCATCTGATCTGTTTTCCTAATTCTTAAACAATTGTTCTGTTACGATGATGTAAATATTATCTATTTGCTATTTAAATTTTTTAAAGGACAAATAAGTTATTGTTTCTATCATCAGGGCTGGGAATGTTTATCTAGGGGTGGCTGCATCACAAGTGACTCTAAGCGTACTTCCTGTGTGACTAGGTCAAGGTCACTTATTGTTGGTGGCTCAGGTAGTGCCATTGTGGGGCTTGCTTTTCCCCCTTCAGTTTTCATTTTTAGATATCATATTCTTGTTTACAAAGAATTACCTAACAATACAAGACATAAATAAAATGGAAGTAAATATGATGAAAAAGCACGTGAAATCAGTGCACAATTTGTGGCGGATTAGTTTGCTAGGACTGCCATAACAAACTACCACAGATCGGATGGCTAAACCATAAACATTCTTTTCCTCACAGTTTTGAAGTCTGGGAGTCCGAGATCAAGATGTTGGCAGGGTTGGTTTCCTTCTGAGGCCTCTCTCCTTGGCTTATAGGTTGCCATCTTTTCCTAGGGTCTCCATATGGTCTTCCCTCTGTCTATCTGTATCCAAATTTTCTCTTTCATAAGAACACCAGTTGTATTGGATCACAGTCCATTCTATTGACCTCATTTTAATTTAATTACCTTAATTAAACCCTGTGTCTCATTAAATTACAATCATAGGTACTGGGGATTAGCACTATCATATGAATTTTGGGGGTGGGGAACACTATTCAACCTGTAACAGTGCATTTGTGCAAACTCTAATATTAAAGGAGGCAAATAAAAAATATGGCATAAAAGTAGCTGATAAGATTATTGTATGAGGCAATGAAAGCAAAATAAATTGAGAAACATTTAAAATGCTCATAAACTGGCCTAATATTGACTTGTCAAGCAGTTGAAAATAATCCCCAACAACACCATAACTCCATGGTACTTTGTTGTTTATGAAAAACTTTGAGAAAATACCTTGCATACAATAAGGATTTAGTATTAGCTGACTTCATGGTATTCCTTGTTCGCTTGCTTTTCTAGCACTCGCCACACACACTCTGCCTTTAACGCAATGGGGCACGCATGTGTCTATCTCCCTAACAATCAGGAGTTCCTGAGAAGCTTAGACTTACCTCCTTTTCTTTGTCAGATACCCTGTAACCACACAGTGCTTGACACCTAGAATATGCTACAGCCATATTAAACTTAACAGGAAAAATAAAAACAAAAGCAGGGATTCACCAGTTCTTATTTTTCTTTTTCTTTTAAAAGCTTGGCTTGTATAAATGCTCTACTACGTACTGAATGAAATACAGATAATAATTGCTTAGATATGGAAACTATTTTTTTTTTTTTTGGAAATAAAAGAAAAACCACTTATCTAGGTATTTTTGGAGGCTCATGAGAAAAATACAAAGGAGCTAATTTTAAACCACTAAATTCCAATTTGGTAGCATTTGTAAAGTGCCTTGAAGATTCAGAGTGATACACGTGCATTGTTTTAACTTGGCAAAAAAGAAAAAGACACTGAATACATAAAATCAGAAGTGTGAAAAATGTGAAAACTAAATCACTAAAAATACATATTCTTTAAAATAATTGATATTTTTGGTTTCTTCTAGAATAACCAAATCTTCAACCTTAATGAGAGAAAAATATAATTTTTAAAATGTCCAACTTATTTTATTTTTGTCCAACTTATTTGGACAAAAACTTAATGTCCAACTTATTTTTATTTTGAAGACATTTAATTTAAAAAGATATTAATAGTTTTATCATTAAACCTTCTCCTAGAAAGTGAAAAAGAGGTATCTCTGTAAACGGGCAGAGCAGAAAAACTCTGCTTGGCCTGAGCACCTAATACTTTTGAGTGTGTTCGATTTGTATTTTGGTCTGGGCTACAGGTACTCTAAGTAGCTTCTTCATCATATATTGTTTCTGTTAGTGGTGGTCTGTTTTGTTTTCCTGTTCCACAGAACCCTATTACAAATCACCTACTTATATGGGTGCAATTTAACATTGTTTTTGTATATTGCTGGTCCATCATTTTACATTCTTAAAGCAATTTTCTGAAGTAATTGAAAGTGTATATTTTTAAGGAGCTGCCATGGTTTGTAGAGCTCTGGATCAGGATCTGGCTGGCATTAACGTTTTACTTGGCTAAATATTAGATGTAGGACAATGGACAAGTCATTTAATTTTTTTAATCCTCTACTTTCTTATTTGAAAGGTGAGGAAAATAATATCTATTCTTGCATCTAATGTAGTCATAATGAGGACCATATAAAAATGGTATATAAAAATGCTTCTTAAATGAAATGTGATTAATTTTATATATATATATATATATATATATATATTTATTATTTATTTATTTACTATTTTTCAAGTATAGTTGACATACAATATTAGTTTCAAGTGTACATCAAAGTTTATTAATCTTATTATATGTTTAATAATTTACATCATAATTGATATAATTTAACTCATAATTGATTTTCCTCAGATCTCCAGCTCCCACACTTCAGATTCATCAATTACAAGAGATGCCTCTTCTCTACACATATTGCTCAGAGAAACTGTAGCAAGCAGCTTCTATTCTTGGTAACTTAGGTTGTATGATAGAAGTTGGAGTATGATAAGACATAATCAAAATTTAGAGTTAGAAAAACACTCAAGGATATCTAATTTGGTTTCCATGTGAATTTGTAAATAAGGAGACTGAAGCCCACTGATATTTAATAATTTTCTTAAGATCATTGTGCTCTGATATTTAATTTAGTGCTTACTATGGCTCATGCATGATATTATTAGAAATAATTGCTGGATTATATTTGCCTGGAGTACAAGGCCTTGTCTCCGTCTTTTAGACCAGGGATCAGCAAATTACAGCTCGTGGGCCAAATCTGAGCCACCACCTGTTTTCTTATTTAGATATTGTTTATGGCTGCTTTCACACTACAGTGGCGGAGTTGAGTAGTTCCAACAGAGACCATATTGGCCCACAAAGTCTAAAATATTTACTATTTGGCCTTTTCTACAGAGAAAGTTTGTTGACCTCTGTTTTAGAATATCATGATTATTTTTTATAAAAGCTCTTTAGAATATTTTAAAGAAAGTGATAAACACTTGTTGGAGAAAAGTTCAAATATTTTAGAAGTTTATAAAGTAAAACATAAAAGAGAAAACTTTTCATTCATCTTAGGCTCTTTTTTTGTCATCTTTGGAACCTAGCACAATTGCCAGGCACGGAGTAAGTGTCTTCAATAAATGTCTGTCAAGGAAAGGAAGGAGGGACGGAGGGAAGGAAGGAAGAAAGAAAAGAAGGAAGGAAGGAAGGGAAGAAGGAAGGAAGGAAAGAAGGAAAGAAGGAAGGAAGGAAAGAAGGAAAGAGGTTAGGAATGAGAATCAGGAACAGGAAGTGTAGGTAACAGGCAGAAAGGTCAAATTGGTTGAATTCAAGGTCTTAAAGTCATGATTTAAAAAAAAAAAAGGTTTATTTTAGACCTTCACCCTGTTCTAAAACTTGACATTCATTTCTGCCACATTCTGTGAGTATTCTGAACAAAATACAGTAGTACCTGGATTTTCTAACGTCTCCGTTGACGAACATTTCGGTTTATGAATGTCGTAAACCTGGAAGTAAATGCTTCAGTTTTCGAACGTGCCTCGGAAGTCGAACATGTCACGTGGCTTCCGCTGAGTGCAAGATCCTGAGGCTTAGCTGTTGGCTGTTTTCGAACATTTCAGAACTCAAACAGTCTTCCGGAATGGATTAGGTTCGAAAACGTACCACTGTACAGGTACCACTGTCATTTTATCTTTGAACACTAACTTTTTTTCTTTCATTCTAATATTGGAGATATGCTACATAAGAAGAGAATTTGGTGAGAAATGAGGTCTGGGCTACTACTTATACATAAGAAAATAAATACCATAAATGCTAACTTCCTTGGCAAAAGTAAAAGATTTTGTTTCCCTCCTTGTAGAGCAAGAAAATGTGAACTCACAGTTTGCCTGTAGAACGAGGCTTCTGAGACAAAGAACAAAAACTCACATTAAACAATAAATTTTCCCACAATAAATAAGAGAAAGCAATGGATACTTCTGGAATACTCTCCGTCCTTGCTTCCTAGAGGATCATAGACCAGGGGTTGCCTTGGCAGGGACTTAACTACACTTATGTATTGAAAGATTGCTCTCAGACTCAGGTCACTAAACATGAATTACACATGCTTCCATCATGCTCTTTTTAAAGCAGGTTATTGAAAGACAGTACCAGACTACGAATTCTCAAGAGAAGCATGTCATGAGAAAGTATAGGAAGTTTACCTATTTCCTTATTGTATTCCTGTTTCTTCTCGATTTTGCCCGGTGAGGTAATGCAATACAGAATGTTGGGCTTATTGCTTTAAGCAGAGTTCATCTAGTTCACTTTGGGTTCCTGGGTGGTGAAGTGCTCCAAGACCTCCCATGGGTAGCAAACTTTTGCATTGTAATCTCATTGCACAATGGTGAAGGCCTGTGAAATGAGAGTTTTTTTTCCCTCACTGCAGTTTGTCTCTCTCACGTAACAATGTGATACAGAATGAAGCTGGCATAAGTCTCTGTATGTGATATTAACTTGGAACTGCTTTTTGACTGTCATCATTGACCATGTCACCACTTTGTCACCTGCCTCCTAGATTTTGTCAACTGTAGCTGGGTGTCTGAGATCACTTTCATCCCTGTGGAATGTGCCTGCAGTGTTTGCATGAGGGCCAGTCCACTCACACCCCACACAAGGCTATCGCTGCCAATGGAGTTGTTTTACTTGCATTCCCTGGATCTGTGAGATGAATATATGCCCTCCAGTAGGGGAAGTGATGAGGAGGGCTTCGAGAATGTCAAAGGAGGCAGCACCCCTCTAGCTATTTGATTGTGAGACTGATTTTATGAAATGAAATCTGTAGTGGCCCCTTTACTCACAGCTTTTTATCTCCCCCAATATTGTGGCTGAGCTTTCCGCCTCCTGGTTTTCGTTCATTCGAAAAAGAAAAACAAGTTTATCAAACCCCAGAACTCCATCTCCCAGCATCTGTTTACCCTTCATAACCTGACTGAATATGTGTGAAAAGAAAATGGCAGAAACCAGGAGGACAAGTCAGGAATGGCCCCATTCCTAAACTCTTTTGAGGATATTTGGTTTCTTTCCTCCTTCACTCCCCTCCTCCTCAGTTTTCCCCCAAATAGCTTCACTCTTTGTGCACAGAAGTTTGCCATTTGGCGCTCAGGGTTAATTTTAATACTTAAATGTTTCAGCTCTTAGTTCTTGCATAGACTCCACGATCTCTTTTGGTGACTGTGTAATAGATGCAGCACGAACAATAGTAATCGCTTTCATACACTCAAAATCACAGATTTTTATATTCCCGTTAAAGTAGTAGCTCTCAAAAATGGAAACTTTTAAAACATTTTCCTTACTTGGTTCAAACCATTGGGTCATATCAGAAAACATGACTGAACAAAGAAATATGGAGAAGAGGTACAGGGGAGGAAAGGATTCAGAGTTCTAATGGAGGGTCAAGAAAGGAAATAAAAAGAATCATTTCAATAACTTATACATTTTTCTTTTCTATGTAAAAGAAAATCTCAACAAGCAGGCTAGCCTATAATATCATTCTGCCAGGCTTCTTGCTCTGTTCCTATTTAACTACATTAAAACGTGTCTGTAAGACCCCCACTGGGAGAGGGAAAACATTCTCTTTGCTGGCAGGTGGTCTTTTTGCAAGCACTTTCCAATTGAAAACATATGTTCCCGGGTGTGAGGAGGCTTCTGGTAAGTGGGGGAAGCTCATGCTAGGAACGATTGAATTATATAGGCGAGCTCAAGGTGAATGTAGAAGTTCTCTATCCTGCTCATCTTCACCTCCCAGTGGAAAATCTTCCTTAACTGTCCTAAAGTAAACAACATAATTTAGCGTTTAAATTCTATTTCTTATTAGTGTTTACCTAAGTTCCTCTTCTTTCTCCCTTTCCCAGGTCTTTGCAACCAAGACCAATTAGGCGACCAATAACATAGAATTGATTTTCTTAGGGTTAAGATCCCTTCCTCAGACTTCAGGTTTCTTCATAGTTAATTGAAGAGAGGAGAGTTGCAATGAAGAAACAAAAGAAGATCCTTTTCCTATTTAAAGAGGGGGAAGGTCTTTTGGCAAAGATCTCTTAAAAATGACAAATCAATGCAGGAAAAGCAATATATAAATGACCACTAGAATAGAAGTGCATGAGAAAAGTTCAAGAAAATAATCATAGTGCCATATCTTAATAATATGCATACATCATTTACTAAACTTTAGACAACTGCCATATACTTTTCCTTGTTGAATACATTTTAATAAAAGCTGATCATGGCTACTACTCTGACAGCTTTCTATTACATTTGCCTGGAATGAAGAAAGAATGAATTTGCCTCATGAAAATTAGAATTTAATTAAATGTTGTGAAGTACAAAATTCATAAATACATTTCCCCCAATATCCCAATCACTAAAAACAATTGAGGATTGCACAGAGGCTGTGAGTAACTATATAACATAGAGAAATGCTCTTTACTCCAACCTGAAAGCACTTTATAAATGGTACTGTATCTCATAGTGAAAAAAAAGAGGTGCGGTTGATGCTGTTTTAAGCAATGGGATATTTACTTAAGATTTGCTGCATCAATACCCAAGTGCTCCCCCAAATGCCAAGGCTCTGTAATATAATTTCTATTGCATGTAAGTTCAAAGTTTTCTTCATGACTCAGAGAAAGTGGTATCACATTTTTGCTCTTCCCCAATAACTGATTTTTTGAACATTTACTATAGAAAGTGAATCTAACCATAGTAAAGCGGTAAATCACATTCCTTAGCTTGGAAAATATTGAAAAGGAGGCAACTTCCTCTCATTTTCTTTATGGAAAAAATATCTTGTGCTGTTCTTGTAAACCAATGATTTATGTGTGACCTAGAGTTCAATACATGCAGTGATATATGTGCACATTCGCATTCCTAGGGGCTGTGTGAGTTACCCAGAAAAAGGGGTCAAGACAATATAGGACTTTCTCCAGTGATTACAAACTAGTTGGAAACTGGAAAACAAGCTAATTCCAATTAAAAAAAAAAAAAGACACTTGGTTTTTATATAGTGCTTTTAAGACATGATTTCATTATTTATTAGAACATTCTTCTGAGTGTAGGTAGCAAGTGCTTTCTTCAGTTTACAGAGGCATAAACTTGGGTATAAAAAGATTAATTGATTTCTGCTGGGCAGAGGAAATCTATACTGAAGGGAAAGAGAGACCAACTTTCTACAAAAAAACTCCAGAGCATGTTATTTCTCCAGTAAGTAGAAATCACACTCATTAACCTTGTAACAAGTTCTTAGGGTCTTTGCCACAACACCAATATTCATCACCTTCGTGGCATTGAGTGAAAAAGGTTTGGGGGCTTTGTTTATTGCTTTATGCTAACACATTACACTCACATAGAATATAGTCATTGGCTGAACAGCAAGTGTTGCTGTGATAATAAAGATAAAAATCGGTGATGACACTCAAATCACATTCCAAGAATGCAAAGTTTCCCACTGGGAATTGTCATTACATATTCTCAGCATGTACTATGTAAGGCTAGAAAAATCACATAATTAGAGGAACTTTAGAAGCCCATTATTTCAAGAAAAATTCCAAACATAATAATAATACACTTATAATAAAATACTTCTTAGAAATTGCTTTACTTATGTAGTTTTCCCAATCTGGATGTACTTTCTCCAGTGTCTCTAGTCTCTATTTAATTTATCCATTCATTCATATGCATCCAGTGCCTATATTTTGCCTGGAAACTTTACTTGCTATTAGGAATCTGGAGGTAAATAAGACAAGCATGATCTTTAATCCCAAAGAATTTATAAACTATAATCACAGCAGATAATTCATTCCTATTGTGACAACAGATCTCACAAAGGAGGAAACCAGTTCTATCAGAGAGAAAACAGAAAGTAGAGATCACAGAAACCACACCCCTAGTGCAAAAGTAGCTATGAATTTTTCTTCAGGAAGAGCTCAAGTCTGCTCTTTTTGCTTATTATGAAATTGTATGCAATTATAGCAAAAAAAGTTTTAAGTACGTCTACAGTTCTGTGTTCTCTCAGACACTATAGGACTTAATAGCAGAGTCTCTGGTCTCTAATACCTATTTTGCCACTTCTGGGATATGAGATCTTGCATAAATTATTTTACTTCTCTGCATTTTAGTTTCCTCAACTATGGAACAACATGAAAGTAGCACCTACCTCATCAAGTTTTGTTAGCATTGAATGAGTTAATTTGTGTATCAAGCTTAGAGCAGAGCCTGGTACATAGTAATAACTTAATTAATGTTTATTATTATATAGTCTTGTGGGAAAGATGTAATTAAACAACTACAGTAAAGTGTCATAAGGGGAGATAGAGAGAGCTGTGGAAATGTTAAAAAATACCTGGGTAAGTGTCAAAATAGAATTAGGGAAAATTGCAATAATTCAGGTGAGAAATAATGGAAGTTGTGCTGTGTTGGTTAATTCCCGCAGGCCTGGCATTAGCTTGAGCTAGTTTACTTAAATAAGAGATGTATCTGAATGGTACTAACGTCTAGTCAAGGCATGACATATATTGAAAATAATGTTGTAACCATGAATCCAAGACAAGTTTCAGGATGATTTTGACCAGTTTGTTGGCATTGTTTATTTATTGACAGCAGTGAGATTGGTGATTTGTACCTGGTCTCAGTGAGACCCTCCCTCCCAAAGGACTCTGACACTGGCATTGGTTACAGAGCAAAAAATATGCCTGCATGACCAGCAAGATATAAAAAAATCCCAGTCAAAAATCCATATGGGCTTCCTGCTTCCAGGGTATTCCATGCACATCTGTGGTCCCTGATCTTTGAGAGAAAATAAAAGTCCTGCAGAGAGAGGACAATTGGAGATTATGCTCAAACTCTTTAGATCTCTTGCTATGAGACAGCCTTTGGCTAGAAGCCATCCTCACTTGAATGCTGTTGCTTTAGCATATGCTTTTCCAACAATAAACCTTAGATTTATAAGCATTTTCATTTTGAGTCCTGAGAGTCTTCTTTAACAACTAAACCCTGTCTACCAGCTATCATTAGTGCAGGGACTTAGACTAGGGTGGTAGCAGTAGAAGTGGTAAGTCAGTCAGTTGATTCCTTGATGACATTTAAAGGTAGAATTGACATGATATGCTGATGGATTAGACGTGGGGTGTGAGACAGAGCAGACTCATGAATGACTCCCAATATTTTCAACCTGGGCAACTGGTAGGACAGAGTTTAGGAATGATAATTGAGACGAAGCCAAATTAGCATTTGTTTAATAGAAAAATGAAGGAAAGAAATTAAAGGCATGGAATACAGACAACTCTTCTGGGGAGATCTGATATAAACAGAAGCAGAGAATAGGGGACTTTGTTGAAAGAAAAACAGAATTGCAAAGATTTAAGAGAGCTGTTGATAAAGACATAAAAGGAAAATTATTTTGTTTTTAAATGTTTTGAAAACTTCTTTGGAGATGTGGTGTCCTTTCTCCACACTATTTAAATTTTATCTAACACAAAAAATACGGGAGTGAATATCAGTGTAGCATTTAATTCCATTATGGGACATGTCCTATAAACTATACCATTCTATCGCTAAGATAATTTCATTCCAAAATAATATTTCACTTAACAACTAAAATAAAACCATAAGAAAATCAGAAGTTGAAATCCATGGAAACTGTAGAAGATTGACTCAGTTCCCTATTTGGAATATTATATTTAAGCAAAACATTTTTCCTTGTGATTCTGGACCCAGTATTAACCCTAGAATTATGTGGACTTTATATGAGCCCAAGAAAAGATCATCATTGGTAAGGTAAAGTGAGCTGAACATGCCATTAATGTTGCTATTGGCCTTTAATATTTATTCTGTTCTGTATTTACATTTCATCTGGAAATCTTTTGCAGGAAATCTGGAATGACTTACTTGGTTACAAAGTGAGAAACTTTAGAAACATCCATAACCTCTATGTAGTAGATGCTGAATAAATGTTTGTTAAGTGGATGAATACATACATTAATAAATATATGAGTGAATGAAGAGTCGCATGAATGGTTTATGAAAGAATATATGAATTCACAGTGGCATATATAATGCAAAAAAAAAAACACACATCATGTAAACAGAGAGGAAGTCATGAGTCCTTTGTGACACCCATTATTTGTTAATAGGAACAACATTGAGGGATACTTGCAGAGTCAGGGCACTGAAGAAAGCATCATTGTTGACAACTCTAGAGCAAACTGGGGGATGGAATCCAAGGGCAGAGTGAGGGGCAAGATTCACACTGACCCAAGTGACTTCAATAAACAATGACTATATGTTTAGGTGGCATCCTATGAACTGACAATGGAGATTGAAGTTAGAGCAAAAAAGAGGCTGCTCAAGAGAGAATATATAACACCAGGGTAGACTTGTCTCATGGGAAAAAGGGTGGAGGTTTTTTTTTCTTTCCCTTTTCTGAGTCATGAATTCTTTACCTTCCTCCCTTCCCTACACATACACGCACGCACGGGCACACATTTGCACAGACACTTCCCAAGGCATCCATGAATTGAAAGATTTATATGACTTCTCACAAAGGATGTAACTGTTCTCGTGCGTGTTTTCAGACAAGCAGTTTTTTTCACCTACTCATTTCCCAAGGTGTTTCCTTAACCAGGTAGCAAATTGAGATGTGGGATTGAGACAAATACTAACAAAGGTATTTTAGAGAGGTCAACCTCAGAATAACATTGGAAAAAAAATTCCAAATTCCTATATCCTTATATGTATGCATGTATAGATGGATAGGTAGATGATAGATATAGATAGATAGATAGATAGATAGATAGATAGATAGATAGATAGATAGATAGATAGACAGAACTTTCCACTTTAGAAAAGCCTTCCAAAACTATTTTATTTTTAGGATATTTTAAAAAAATTCTACTTCCTCTTTTCCAACTGAATAAATATGTACCAATTCTCACAGGATTTTATTTAAACAAAACACAAACACGCACACACACACACACACACACAACAGACAAAGTGTATGTAATAGAACAATTTGGTAGAAATTAATCAAAGAAACCAGTTCTTCTAAAGCCAAGCTGCCATACTTACCACTAAGCAATAAAAACAAGTGAGGATTTCCATGCAAATAATTACAAACTATTCTTTGACACTTCAGAGTCTCTATTGATGGTAGGCTTGTCTCTTCAGTCAAATTGACAACCCTGCCTTTTCTAATGAAAAGAAAATTAAATTACATTTTAAAAGAAGGCAGTTTGTTGTCTACTTTTAGAAAATAGATACCAGGAGAGAAATGAAATGAATGAAAAAAGAAAAGATGTAGATCAGGATTTCCCAAGTTTTTCCCACAGATCTCTAGTCAACCAGATGGTCTCAGCAAACTGTGTTCCATGGAGGAACACATTTCTGCAGTTCTCCATATGCTGTCCTCTCTAGGGGATGAGCAATGTTCATTAAATTAGTAAAGGCTCCCAAATCCTAAAGTAAAGAAATCAATTTAACTTCCTTTAACCCAGTGTTTCCAAAATTTATGAGTCCACAAAGGCTTCTTAAATATAACCCACATAAAGATCCTGCAGAGCTAGTGATGCAGAATAGGCTTGGTGCAGGACTTTACAAACAATGCAAGCATATTCGTGTACACATAGAGCCAGTCCCCAGGGAAATGAAATCACTTAGAGGTAATCAATGCCTTTGTACAAAAACATAACCTGTTGATGCTCAGAGCCCAGAAAAAAACAAAAACAAAAACAAAAATTTATAGACTGGGAGCCATGCATCACACAACTTAGTAATAGTTGGAATTAAAAAAGAATTAAAAAGGAGCCAAGAAATTGGGAACAAAAGCCTAACAATTAAATCCACTAGACCATATTTTTAATTAATCCTTCTGGTGGTACTAAACAAAATATTCTAGGGTGAGGAATATAAAGAGCACAATATTTTTTCACTAAACCAGTGCCTTCTACACTTTGAAATCCATTTGCCTTTGGAAAACCTCACTTCCCAGGGGTTCTAATGGGTCTTGGAGGAGGAGAGTAGAGGTTTTCAAATGCTCATAAAAAGGCTCACAAGGCTTCTTGGACATCAAATTCCTCTTACAAAACAATAATTTGTCGAATGACGTGCCAATGAAACAGATGGATTACATTTTCCTCACAATGAGCACAAATTAAAAAATTAAAGAGAAAAAGTAGTTGGTAAAACCAGTTTTGTATTTTGGTGGACCCAAAACATTTAGAAAAATAGTTTGAGATGTTTGGCTAAAGCCCAGTGCCACCAGGCTTGCCTGGCTCTAGATGCCAGCCTCATTGACTGAAATATTCTATTAAGTAAACAGATGGGTGAGTGGTTTGTTACTGATTTCTCCACAAAAGCACATGCAATATTCTTGAAACAATATAATACTTGTACTTCATACTTTTATAAAGATGGGTTGAAATCCATCTCCAGGAGATTTCAGAAATAATATAAGCTGAGGGAATTAATTTCTAAAAAAAGGTTAATTGTATCAGTATAAGATATTGAGAAAGGAAGAAAGAAGTACCTAAAGAAAATAAGTAAACTAGAAAAATTGGGAATATGTTTTGTGAATAGCTTGAATTTCTGTCACTATGAATATAATTGTTGTGATGCTTTTTAGAATAACACGTAATTTTGTAAAACGTAATTTTGTGTATTTTTTAATTAATAAAATTTATTTTTTTAGAGCAGTTTTAGGTCCACAGTAAAATTAACTGGAAATTACAGACAGTTCTCGCATACACTCTGTTCCCCACCCACTCACAAAGCAACATCCCCCACTCTCAACATCTCACACCAGAGTGGTACACTTGTTACAATCAATGAACCTACATTGAAAAATCATTATTACCCAAAGTCCATATTTTACATTAGGGTTCACTCTATGTGTGCTTTTAGTCAGAGGTTATCTTGATATTACAGATTAATTTACTTGTCAAATAATTGACATTGCTGCTTAAATATATTATTAGTATGTATTTGAGGATAAAGGACTCTGGACCTAAGGTTTTTACTTGTTTTGAAAGAAATAACTTATAATCACATATTACTTAATTTCAAGAAGAAATAAATTAAAGATGAATGTAGGTTTTACATTCTAAGAAGCAGACAACTTTCATAAATTATCAAATACCATTTCTAATTTGCAATTTAAGATAACATATTTTACTTGGTGTGACCCATTCTTTCTTAAGACAGCTACCTTTGGAAAGACACATTACAGAAAATCAGCTTTATAGTAATGTTTTACATAGCAAATAATTGTAACAACAAAACAAAACTCATAAATATTTCTAATAAACCTATTTTGTAAGGGCTTCCTTTTAAAATCTGGAGTGCACCAAACAGGTGTTTCCTCTTTTACTGGGACTCTGAGATACATTCATGGGATGAATTCTGATGCTGAGCTTCTGACTCCAAAGATTGAATTTCTGTTTCTTGAACTAAGTTGTACCTCTTGATTCATTCACTGAACAGATTAAAATGCCACAGGGAGAGTTTAGGTACCCCAAGATTAATTTGGAATCTGGAAGTGTTCTTGCCTAAGGCCTGATGTACATATTTCTGGCATTAATTCTGGCCAGATATATTCCTGAAGAGGGTAACTAGTGTGTGCCCTTGCCTCCAACCCAGAAAATCACTGTGGCACTCCACTGTGACAGTGCCTGGATGTGCACGACTTTTCATGAGTTGATTGCGCTAGGAATTTACTAACATGGAGCACTTATCTGGAGTCCAGGCTTTCTGTATATGATCACACTTTGGGTCTCATTACTCATTTAATTCTCTGTCATCTTTGTGTTTCACAGTAAGGATAACTGCCAATATCTTAGTTTATTTTTTTTTTTTACATCAAAGAATGTAGATTAAAAAGAACAAAAAGTTCAACTGCAGTTCCCAACTACCCAAAGAAAACTTATTTGTTTTCTCGTTCCTTGTTTCTTCTCTCTCTCTCTTTCTCTCTCTCTCTCTCTCTCTCTCTCTCTCTCTCTCTCTCTCTCTCTCTCTCATTCATGCCTTCCAAAATTATTATCCCTTATCCTTGAAGTGGCCTTCATTCTCCAATTTTGACTCGGATATCTACATTACCCTTCCTTACTTTGGCCTGGGTTCCTAGGGTTAGAGCCTTTGGTCCAGATTTGACCAATCAAAAACCTTAAAGTTCCCTCCACCTGTCCATCCCCCCACTCCCATCCCCATCCATCCATAGTGATAAGCTGGGATTTGCCCTGTGACCAAACTTTGTTCAAACTGGATTTTCAGTTGCACAAGCCAATATATTTTGTTCTGCTTAAGTTAATTTAACTTGTGTTTGTTTTTTTTTTCTTATTTGAAAAACAAAAATATTCTCGGTACACCATTTTAGACATTTTATTGATGCTACTCACACATATAGCTTTAGAATATTTATTAACATATATATTAATGAACTATTTCTATGAAGTAAGTTTTCCAATAACTAAGTAAGAGTACTTTTGTTTGGTGATTTTAATTGTGTATTACAAATCAGACTAAGAATGAAAATTAATTAGCACTGTATTAAGAACCCAGGAATAACTTGATAGCTTTCTTAGATTAATTGATTTTTCTAGAGTACTTTAAAGTTTGGAGTACTTTCAATAGATTTTCTGCTTTGATGTACAACATTGCAAGGCAGAGAAGATCCTTTGCCTTTTTTAATCCTGATTTTTCTGCATCCTCTTAATAGCTTCTCATATTTGAGTGGCATTTATTTAGAACATAACTCATCAATCCTTAGCCTCAATTTCTCTCTAAAATGATCTTTGCTTAGTTAGTAGGACAAGTGCACATAAATTGCAAAAAAAAATGCCCATCCTGTTTTAAAAGGCTTTTGTCTGTAAATTCACAATTTCTTCTTGATTCTGTATGAGAACCATAGCCTACTTTCTGCTTCAGTTGGTGAGGTAAGCAACAATTTCTAATCAAGCTATTGTTGGTGTGGGCTAGGATAATATTTAGAAAGTAGCTTTCTAGAGATTAAAGTTTAAATAAACATCAACTTGAGGAATTTGCAAGCTCACCCCTTTCTCACCTCCTTTAACCCACCTCACCCAGGCTAGAGTGACAGGATTAATAGCAGAATGTGAAAAAAGGAGTGAGATATCATTTTCTGACCTTTCTGTTATTGTCATGTTACTATACTGAATACTTGTTTGACAATATTTAATCTTTAATGGGGACAGAACCAGTTCTTGTACACTCTTAGAAAATAGAAATTACTTAATCAAGAGAATTCACCTGGACATTATGAAAGGAAGCTTAGCAAAATTAGGGTGTTCTATAAAAAGAATTTTATCTTGACTGAAATGTTTTCAAAGGCTATTATTTTATCTATATTTTTTTTATTAGTTTCAGGTGTATAAAACAATGTAATACTTATACATTTATCATTTATACCTCTCACAAAGTGATAACCCACCTCTTCCAATCTAATACCCCTCTGACATCACATACATCACATACATTTCCACTGTCTCTATTCCTTATGCTGTACCCCACTTTTTGTGACTGTGTGTGTGTGTGTGTGTGTGTGTGTGTATATATATATATATATATATACTTTAATTATAGTTGACATTCATTTTTATTCAGCTTCAGCTTCAGGTGTACAGCACAGTGATCAAGCATCTACATCATCCCTGAAGTGGTCTTCCTAATAAGACAAATGTCCATCGGATACCCTACACAATCTTTACAACATTATTGATTATATTCCCCAAATGCTTTCGTATCCTCGTGGCAATCTTGTGGTTACCGATTGTGCTTTCTAATCCCCTCACCTTCCCCCTTATCCCCACCCCACCTCCCATCTAGCAACCCTCAGTTTTTCCTCTATATCTCTAATACTGTTTCTGATTAGTTCGTTCATTTATTATATTCTTTAGATTCCACATATAAGTGAGATCATATGGTATTTGTCTTTCTCTGTCTGACTTATTTCACTTAGTGTAATGTTCTCCAGGTCTGTCCATATCATTGTGAATGGTAAGATTTCATTCTTCTTTATGGCTAAGTAATACTCTATTGTATAAATATACCACAGTTTCTTAATCCAGTCGTCTATCAATGGGCATTTCAGTTGTTTTCATGTCTTGGCTATTGTGAATAATGCTACACTAAACATAAGGGTGCATACATTTTTTTGAATTAGGGTTTTGGATTTCTCTGGATGGATATCTAGAAGTGGAATTGCTGGGTCGTGAGGTGGTTCCATTTCCAGTTTTTTGAGATACCTCCATACTTTTTTCTTTAGTGGCTGCACCAATCTGCAATTCCAACAGTGCACCAGGGTTCCCTTTTCTCCACAGCCTCGCCAGCACTTGTTCGTTGAGTTATTGATGATAGCCATTTTGACTGGGGTGACATGGTATCTCATTGTGGTTTTTATTTGCATTTCTCTAATGATTGGTGAGGTTGATCTTTTTTCATATGTCTATTTGCCATCTATCTGTATGTCCTCTTTAGAAAAATGTCTCTTCATGTCCTCTGCCCATTTTTTAATTGTGTTGTTTGTTTTTTTGGTGTTGAGTTGAATGAGTTTTTATAAATTTTGGATATTAAGTCCTTATCAGATATACCATTGACAAAAATCTTCTCCCATTCAGTAGGATCTCTTTTTGTTTTATTGATGGTTTTCTTAGCTGTGAAAAAGCTTTTTAGTTTGATGTAATCCCATATGTTTATTTTTTTCTTACTTCCCTTGCCTGAGGGGACATATCAGTAAAAATCTTACTCCAGGTAACGTCTGTAAACTTTCTTCCTATATTTTCTTCTAGGAGTTTTATGGATTGAGATCTTACATTTAAATCTTAAATCTGTTTTGAATTTGTTCTTGTATGGGGTGTAAGGAGGTGGTCCAGCTTCATTTTTTTGCATGTGTCTGTCCAGGTTTCCCAACACCATTTATTGAATAGACTGTCTTTACCCCAGCGTAAATTCTTGCTTCCATTGTCGTAGATTAAGTGACCATATAGGCATGGATTTATTCTTGGGCTCTCTATTCTGTTCCATTGATCTATGTGTCTGTTTTTATGCCATTACGATGCTGTTTTGATTGCTATAGACTTGTAGTATAATGTGCTGTCAGGTTCCTGATACCTCCAAATGTTATTATTTTAATTTTTACTTAACAATAAAAGCCACATTGATTACAATATGTATAAATGTTTAGTTGTATGTGAGTAGGTCAAAAAATTAGTAACAAAATACGTTCTCATTTTACATCAGTTTTAATATATCTTCTAGAGAGAGAAAAAAAAAATAAGTGCCTTCACCATTTAGCATTCGCAAGTAGTAGTTACAACACAATAGGTAAGCTTGTTTTTAGTCGACCCTAGGGCTACACAGAAGGCTGGTGGACTGGACAAAACATTCTAGAAGACAGAATAAAATTTCTCAAAATCTGTTCGCAATTGGAAAACAAAGTCTCACTAAAAAGAAGATTTTGCATGGTCAGCCTACCTTATAAAACTTTTCCCAGAATTTGAAACTTGCATGGAGTAGAAGTCTAAACAGCTAAGCTCAAAACCTCTAATAAAATTAATTCAATTTCCCTTAGTCTTAGAAGGCTCAGTAAACAGAGACTGGACATGGATCTCAATTAACATCTTTGTAGGATTATTCCTAAGGAGCACTGACAAATCCAGAATAGATCAAGTCTTACTAAAACTACAATACAGCCTGGTCTGAAGTTTAAATTAATCAAACTCTCACTTTATCTATCTAATAGTGCAAAGGAGGAGATGTAGTTGGTGGGAAATACCATTTGGAGACTAAAGTTTTTTTTACACACACACACAGTCACAAATTTCTAGGCATACAAAGAGACAAAAAAAAAAAGCGATTGATAATAAAAAGAAAAACAGAAAAAGTGGACCAACTGATAATCCAGACATTGTAGGGAGCAGACAGAGTTTAAAATAAGTGCAATTAGTGTATTCAGATAGAGGAAAAAAGGATGAAGTCAAGGAGAATTTCAACAAAGAAATGGGATCAATATATATAAAAACAATGGATATCCTAGAAATCAAGTTTTCAATATCAGACATTGATATTTCATTAGATGAGCTGAATGGGAGATGAGTCATAGTAGGAAGCAGGGTTAGTGAATTTGAAGAGAGGGTAATAGAATCACAGGGGGGAAAAAGAATGGAAAAAATCAACAGTGTAAAAGAATTTATGGGGCATAGTTAAATGGTCTAATAGACGTGTCATTTTTGTCTCAGAAGGAGAAGAGAGAAAGAATAGAACCAAAGCAGTTTTTGAAGAAATTCTGTCCATGTATTATCTAAAACTAATGAAAGATACCAATTACTAGGTTTATGAAGTTCAGCAGATCCCAAGCAGGATAGATACAAAGAAAGCATTAGATAGTTACATCAGCAAGATAGTGGTATAGGAGTTTCCAGCACTTGTCCTCTGGCAGAAATGTCAATTTGAACAACTATCTGTGCATGAAAATACATTCACAAGAGCTAAAGATTTCAGATAAGAGATTGCAGCAAAATTAAATGAACCAAAAATAAATGAGAGTTAAAAGAGAAAGAGCATGTATAAGAGCTAGATGCTCTGACAATGTAAATATAGTAAGTACCACTATTTAAAAAATAGAGATGTCTGGGGAGAGCATATGGAAAACAATTACCTATTCTCAGTAATCATATGGAGTATTGTTATTCTGAGGATGTCATGTGTATAATGTAAAATAAACAACTTAGCTATATGAGATATCCTAATTCTATCATCCCCTGTGTCCTTGAAAACAAGGACATTGTTGTAGGAAAATGAAGAAATGGGTATACTTCAGAACAGGTTAAATAAAAACTCAGTAGTACTAAATATGAATTGAAAGAATCAGTGTGAAACTATGGGATATTTTATATACATACATTTAAACATGTGTGTGAACACGTGCACATATATTTTCCTGTTCTGTGCACTTAAAAGGCCTAGAAAAGAAATCACAAGCTCTTGGCACCCAGATTGTTCTTTTGAAAATCTTTCATACTTAAAAAAAACAAGGTTTCAAAGAGAAATGGACAATTCCAGGTCTGAAAGAGGAAATGTAGTTTATAAATCTGCAACTATCAAAGACAACTAAGATGATGTCAAAAAGATTAAGAATCACTGGATCAAGCCTCGATAGAACAACTTGAGCTTCAAAAATGATTATACTTGGAATTCATGATTTTGAAAACTGATATATAAAAGAAAAACAATCAATCTTTATTTTTATAAACTATGCCACTGAGTGAACAAATAGTATATAAGGGAAACCATAACTTTATAAAAGTATTTCAGCTAATATATAAAAATGAAATTATAGAATTTGACTAACTACCATTTTGCAATGTCTTGTGAACTAAAGGATCTAGGCATTGAGCATCAATGGCTGACAGCATCCAGAAGAAGAGACAATGAGGAACTGATGAATAAAACCCAACACTGACCATAGTCTTGCTAAAAGGATAAATATTCTGAGGAGGAGTCTTGATCCAGCTGCCAATTTTCAGGAAACACACAGGACAGGGAAAACTCTACTGACTCCACCATGTGTACAGTCAATGAAATTCAGACTGTGGGAAGTTTCCAGGATGAATTACTTGGATTCTTCAACAGGAAGGAAGAGGAAAGAATAGAGGAGGGAACTGGAAGGTTAATAGAGGCTGAAAAGATATATTACTTTAAAAAATGGATACAATGCAATTATAGGGTCTAGTGATGGACACTTGGGTGATAAAACTATAAAGAAAACTAAGCAAATGGTCACTATAAAAATTAGAGTAGTGGTTACGTTTGGGAGACCACAAGAGGTTATGACGGTTGGAGCACATAAAGGATCTTCTGGGATATCAGGTAAAGTTCTATTTCTTGATCTAGGTTGTATTTACAAGTGTGTTCCCTTTATAATAATCCATCATTATATACTAATTTGTGAGCTTTTCTTTATTTGTGCTTTATTTTAGAATAAAAATACTGAGAGAGAATGGTAAAGCATCAAAGACATTTGCTTTCCATCTGAAGACACATATACATACCTTGAATAAGAGGGATTCACATTTTATGGTACTTTATGGCTTATAAATCACTTGCATATACTTATCTCATGTGATTTTTATAACATCCAAGGGACATTTAGTAAGAAATTGTTATTACCATCTTTTAAATATGAGGAAACCACTATGAAGAGTCTAGATCGGAGAACAAGTGAGTGTCAGGACTGAGTCCTGAATCCTAGCTAGGACTTCTGAATCCCAGCAATTCACCTCTTACTAGGGTATACCCACATCTCCACTCATACACCTCTCTCTCTCTCTCTCTCTCTCTCTCTCTCTCTCTCTCTCTCTCTCTCTCTCACAAAATAGTATACATAGGCAGATAGAAGATTCAGTAACCACATCTACCCCACCACCTATCCCAGAGGTTGTATTGATAGTAAAGGAAATAACATCTGCCTTTTTCCTATCTTATAGACATTACAAGTTATCCTACATTATTGAGAGAGATACTGTTTTTAAAGGATGTTTTCATGGGATTCTTTCATGACACAAGTTATGTACTTTTTCATTGTTGTTCTAGTCCTTGTTGCTTAGCTTTTTATAAGTCAGCCTCACTTTAAATAGTCTGAGGTAAAAATATAAGAAAGCTATGATCAATTTAGCCTCTGTTCTTAGCCCTGTTTTATACATAAGGCAACTGTGGCTAAGATTGTTCAAGAAAGTTGTCCTCATAGCCAAAATGTTTCAGAAATAAAATTTTAACCTGGGATTCATGATCAGAAATGTCTACTTTCATCTTGCAGACTCCCCTAGGACCTTTAATACTATACTTTGCAAACAGTAAAGAAAAGGTAGTGCTGTGAATGCTAAGAATGTAAGAATACCGTTGCCATCTTTTTATGATACAAATATCAGTATGATGACAGAGTGTCCTAGGAAGAAAGAAGCATCCAAGGAATTAATGTGAATTATTTTCCAGGAACTCCAAATTTAGATATTATATGGACATTGAAAACAAAATTCGTTTTGCAGCTATGAGCTGTCAGAAGAGACACAAAACTCTCAGGAATTCTGCAATAGTCCTTGACTAGCCGGTTTCAGCAAACTCACCTTATATAACACATCTCCAAGAGCATTGCTAAATCAAGCAGTGAAGAAAAGCTTTACTTATAAGCCTAAACCACAACACAAAATATGAGAAGGAGTAGGGCCATTGCAACAGCTGTTTCGTAATTCATCGCATGAAAACAGACATAAGAATCAAGCAAAGATTTACTGCAATATGTATAATGTCATACCATTGAAAACTTTTTCTAGATAAGTCAATGAGTTACAACATTATTGACAACAATCTCTTTAGGATGCGACTTATGATATTAAGGATTTTTTTTTTCTTCTACATGACTATTTCTACCACAATTCTTTGAAAGAAAATGTTATATTGAAAGCAAACACTACATTGCTGATTTATTTTAAAAAGAATTTTAATTTAACAACTTGAATGATCATCTCATATTTAATGACATTTATTAAACCCTTAAAATTCTGCATATAAACAAATTAAAACGACAATACCAGGATTTTTCCAAGACCACAAGATATTATTGTTGGACAGGCAAATCATAGATACTCTCACCGAGACTACATTTACATGAGGCAAGTGTTTTTCAACCACACTGTATTATTTGGCCCCAAATATCTTTTCTACACCTCATTGAGACTTGTCTTGGCAAACAAGAAAGTAAAAGTAGGAGACCAAATGGTACATCAAGATACCCTCAAAAGTAAAAAAATACCAGGAATTGTAAAGGACAGTGCCTATGATATTTGGTACTGCATTTTGACCCCAGTAAATCCAAAAGACAACCCTTATTTTTTATTATTGACCGAGTTTTTCAACTGCAAATTAAGTCTTTTTAGTTGAAAAATTAATTAAAAAAATCAGTTTTTTTAAAAAGTTAGATGATTGTATACAAATAGGCCTAAATGCACATACAATCACACATAAAATCACAAATATTTACAAAAGAAAATAAACCAATTTTTTTCTGATGAAGAAATTCCTGATGTGCAAATTTTCTTTAATGCCTACATATATTAAAAACTATAAGTCAAGTGTTAGTAGTAGCTTTAATTCATGACTTATATGCAAAAACTTAAATAGAATTAAAATTACTAAAAGATCATTAAGTCACTAAAAGAAAAAACCAAGACGGTTTTAAGTAGATTTAACAATACTAAATTTGTTTTGAAATAAATAAAGGATTCTGTATCACATAATCTCACTCCCTTTGATTCCTAGCCTGTAATTTTACCTTAGAATTTTGATGAAAATTATAGAGAAACAAATAAATGGATTTTGATGTCCAAATTCAGATTTGGGTAGGCCAACAAAGAGAATATACTATTATTCAATATATCTGAGAAACATTCTTTTCAAATGATGGTTTTGAAAATTCTCATAATGAATTCAAAAAAGCTAAATGTCCCTTTTCTTTTTACCATTTTGACATTCTACTAAAATGTAACTGCATATATATTTAACATATTACTTGCGATAATTTAAAAAGAAAACAGAAAATCTTAAACTATTAAAGAAAGCAATAAAATTACACTTACTAGTATTATCTACAGCACTATAAATATTCTCAGGAAGTTAAGGTAAAGACATTGGGGAATGTGAATGCTCCTTTTTAGTCAAAAATTAGAGACAAGAATGAGCTGTAAAAGCGAAGAAATAGTGACGCTATATAGACTTCTCAGGATGCCAGGCAAGACTTAGACAAAACCCATGTCATCTGAGACACAAGAAATAAAGTCTGTTTCCACTCAGCTACCCACACTGATTTCTGCAACTGATGCTGGATATCAGAAGTGATGTTCCTTAACCTGTTAACTGGAAAAATTATATTTTTTTATTGAGAGCAGGAAATTATATTTCTAGAACTTGTGATTGACAAGTTCTAGATTTATCAAGAAAAAGAGAGAGCCCAAATTAATAAAATCAGAAATGAAAGGGAGAAGTGAGAACAGACACCACAGAAATATAATAATAATAATAATAATAATAATAATAATAATAATAATAATAAAATGCCATGAACAATTTTACAGCAACATATTAGACAATATGGATTAAATGGATAAATTCCTAGAAGCATACCATCTTCCAAAGCTGAATCAAGAAGAAACAGAAAATCTGAATGGAACAATTATTACCAATGCAACTGAATCAGTAATCAACAAGCTCTAAACAAACAAAAAATCCTGGACCAGATGGCTTCACAGAGAATTTTACCAAACATTCAAAAAAGAGATACCTATTCTCCTCAAACTATTCCAAAAAATCCAGAAGGGGGAAGTCTCCCAAGCACATTTTATGAAGCCAGTATCACCCTGATCCCAAAACCGGACAGAGACATTACAAAAAAAGAAAACTATGGGCCAACATCCCTAATGAACATAGAAGCAAAAATCCTCAACAAAATATTAGCAAACCAAATTCTGCAATACATTAAAAAGATCATACACCCTGACCAAGTAGGATTCATTCCTGCTATGCAAGGTTGGTTCAATATTCACAAATCAATTAACGTGATACATCATATTAACAAAATGAAAAATAAAAATCATATGGTTATGGTCATATCAATAGATGTAGAAAAAGCATTTGACAAAGTCCAGCATCCATGTATGATAAAAACTCTCAGCAAAGTGGGAATAGAGGGATCATTCCTCAACATAATAAAGGCCATGTGTTATAAATCCACAGCTAATGTCATACTCAATGAGGAATAGCTAAAAGCATTCCCCTTAAGATCAGGAACAAGACAAGGTTGCCCACTTTCACCACTTTATTTCCACATAGTACTGGATATTCTAGCCACAGCAATCAAACAAGAAAAAGAAATAAAGGTCTTCCAAATTGGAAAGGAGGAAGTAAAATTGTCATTGTATGCAAATGACATGATACTATATATAGAGGACCCTAAAGATTCCACCAAAAAACTATTAGAACTGATAAATTAATTTAGTAAAGTAGCAGGATACAAAATTAATATTCAGAAATTAGTTGTATGTATACACCAATAAACTATCAGAAGGAGAAGTTAAGAAAACAATCCCATTTACAGTTGCTTCAAAAACAATAAAATACTTAGGAATAAATTTAACCAAAAAGACCTGTACTCAGAAAATTATAAGACATTGAAGAGAGAAATTAAAGTAGATACAAATAACTGGAAATATATACCATGCTCATGGATAGGAAGAATTAATATAGTTAAAATGTCCACACTACTTAAGGCAATATATAGATTCGATGCAACCTCTATCAAACTATCAATGACATTTTTCATAGAATTAGATCAAATAATCCTAAAATTTATATGAAACCATAAAAGACCCCCAATAGCCACAGCAATCTTGAGAAATAAGAACAAAGTGGAGGTATCATGCTATCTGACATCAAATACAAGGCTATAGTAATCAAAAGAGTATGGTACTGGCATAAAAACAGACACATAGATTAATAGAACAGAATAGAGAGCCCAGAAATAAATCCATTCATATATGATCATTTAATCTATAACAATGGAAGCAAAAATTTACATTGGGGTGAAAACTGTTTTTAATAAATGGTGCTGGGCAAACTGGACAGATACATGTGACAAAAATGAAACTGGAACACCCTCTTACGCCATATACAAAAAAAAAATTCAAACTGGATTAAAGACTTAAATGTAAGATCCGAGACCATAAAACTCCTAGAAGAAAATATAGGAAGTAAATTTGCAGACATTACCCTTAGTAGTATTTTTACTGATATATCCTCTTGGGCAAGGGAAGCAAAAGAAAAAAATAAATATGTGGGATTACATCAAACGAAAAAGGTTTTTTTTACAACAAAGGAAACCATCAATAAAACAAAAAGGCAGCCTACTGAATGGGAGAAGATATTTGTCAATGATACATCTGATAAGGTATTACTATCCAAAATTAAAAACTCATACAACTGAATACCAAAAAAAAAAAAAACCAATTTAATTTAAAAATGGGCAGAGGACATAAAGAGGCATTTCTCTAAAGAGGACATACAGACGGCCAACAGACATAAGGAAAAAATGCTCAACGTCACTAATCATTAGAGAAATGAACATACAAACCACGATGAGATAAAACCTCACCCAAGTCAGAATGGCTATCATCAATAAACCAACAAGCAAGTGTTGGCGAGGATGTGGAGAAAAGGGAACCCTGTTGCACTGTTGGTGGAACTGCAGAGTGGTGCAGCCACTATGGAAAACAGAATGGAAGTACCGTAAAAAATTGAAAATGGAACTACCTTATGACCCAGCAATTCCACTCATAGGTCTCTATCTGGAGAAATCCAAAACACTAATTCGAAAAAATATATGCACCCCTATGTTTATTGCAGTGCTTTTCACAATAGCCAAGATATGGAAACAACCAAAATGCCCATCAATAGACAATTGGATAAAGAAACTGTGGAGCATTTATACAATGGAGTTATTACTCAGCTATAAAGAAGTATGAAATCTTACCATTTGCAACAAAATGGATAGGTCTAGAGAACATTATGCTAAGTGAAATAAGTGAAGCTGAGAAAGACAAATACCATATGATCTCATTTATATGTGGAATCTAAAGAACAGAATAAGTGAGCAAACAGAAATAGACTCAGAGGTACAGAGAAAAAACTCATTGTTGCTAGATGGCAGGGAGGTAGAGATGAGGGAGAAAGTGAATGGATTAGAAAGTGCAAATTAATAGTCATAATATAGTCACAGGGACATACAGTATGGGGAATATAATCAATAATGTTGTAAAGATTATGTATCGTGCCAGATTGGCACTGGACTTATCAGGGGGATCACTTTATAGACCGTGTAGATAGATACATGAACACACTTCATCAGTGGCCGATATCTTAGCAAAAGCTAAAGTTCAGCAATTAGCCCTCAGAGGAAAAATAATTTTCAGGATGACATGTATGGTTTAACATATCCTAATCATTTCTAGAGGTGTACTCTTATAATTTATACAAAGAAAAGTCTGTAAATATGTTATCTGTTGCTTTTTTTAATTCTAATAAGCTATAACTCCATATGCCAAATAGATGAATTGAGATTAGTCCTAAACCAAAATTCAGTTATTTCAGATATCTAGATAGTACATAGTTTCTGTACAGTTGTTTCAACTCAACTATAAATTGGCAATAAGAGGACTCTCAAATCTTTTCCCATAGACATTTGGAGAAAACTAAACCAGCTTATCTGAGAGGAAGGTTTTTTTTAAATTTGTTTGTTTGTTTGTTCACTGACATTTTCCTGCATGATTTGTTGTGATTATGGTGATTAGGCTAAATGTCAAGTGTACCGCATTAACTCTCTTCAGAGTCTGAGGTGAATGGGAATATTCAGATTTTGACATTTTTACTCATATTTTACAATGGACTGACTAAATGAAGGAGAGATCCAGCACTTGAGAAAATTCACAGAGACTGTGCAAAAGGAATGTGCTAGCTAATGACTAGCTAATATTTGTTTCACTTAAACAAATGTTTAAATGGTTCTTCTTAGACTAGCAATAATGGCACAGCAACAAAATATAAATTAAAAGAAAGAAATTCTTTATTACTGGTTCCATGGTAGGAAATAGGTAGTAGAATATTAAAATATTGTCCAACTTCTCTGGGTTCCACCATTTTGAATACCAACAAAAACCACTCCAGCTTTTTAAGGCTGTACATGGTGCTTATATGCTATCAATAAAAAACAAGCAATCCTTCCAAAAGAGATCACTGATTATTTTTATAGTAGATATTGCTTTGGGTATTGTTCCTTTCTGGAAACTCTAGAAGAGAATTGGTTTTCCTTAACTTTTCCTTTCTAGGGGCCACCAGCATTCCCTGGCTCATGGTCCCCTTCCTGTGTCTTCAAAGACAGCACTGGTGGGCTCACACAGATAATCCAGGATAATCTCCCATCTGACGGTCTTATTTACATCAGTAATGTCCCTTTTGCTATGTGAGGTAATATATTTACAGGTTTCAGGGATTGGGGTGTAGGCATTTGAGGGTGGGCTTTTTATCTGACTATCACACTTTTTATATAAAATTTCTAATAAAAGCAAAGCTATAAGGACAGAAACTATGCCAGTGGTTGCCTGAGACTAAAAATGGAAGCAGGTTTCACTGAAAACAGATGTGGAAGATCTTTTAAGAGTGAGGGAAATTATCTAAAACTGTATTAAGATGGTACTTGCACAAGTCTAAATTTTACTAAAAATCATTATCCTGCATACTTTCAATGGGTGGATTTTATGGTATATAAACTGTAATTCTATAAAGCTATTAAATGTTTTTAAGTTAATAGAAAAAACAAAGAAAAATAATTTATTAAAATAGTTAATATTAAAATCATCACTAATTAATATGGAAGTCTTATTTGGGATTTTGAGTCCTGATGAATTTCTGTTTTCTCCCAGTCACTTGAATGGGCATTATGGCTTCCCTCAATAACGTATTGCATTTACATTGAATGTCTTACCTGCAGATCCTAAACACATTCTTATGATTATATCACCTAATAGGAGTGAAAAATATTATTATGCACAGTGTGAGACTTCTGAATTCAAAAGAAAGGGCAAAACAAAAGGCTTTCTTTGAATACTTCCATTGGATGAATTATGAACATGTTGACAGAAATGCCAAGGTCAAGTCTGACTGCTTCATCCCACCATACTCATAAAAAAAAAAAAAAACAAACAAACAAACAAACAAAAAAAAAACTATGATCATTATTATTAAGAGTCATAACAAAGTCTGTCAGTTAATTTTTTTCTTCATAAATATATGGTAAATAATTTCTTTACAGTTGCCCTTACCTGGCACATAGTAACCCAGAGCTCTGAAAATTTCATGTCTTCTCTAAGTACATAAATTATCAAAGATAGTCTTAGTAATTCAACAGACTCTCTAGTTGATATACATTCACTTCAGAAGTACTCAAGAGGGTTATTTTACCCCAGTGAGGAATAAAGAGACATACTCTGCTCATTTATTAGTAGTGACTCATTAATTTATTCTGATTAGCCTTAAGGTTTTGAATGAGTCAGCTGGCTGAATTGTGTGAAATGATGGGTGGTGCAGTAGGAATTCTGATGCTGACATATTTAACTGTAGATGTTAATGCCTCACTATGGCTATTCCCATGATCCCATCCATTCTGCTTTTACTTTGTGCCTCAAGGTCTCCTAGAACTGGAGGTGTAATGTTTATATATTGTTTAGAGATGAAAAGTATATCCAAAGAGAAGGTATTACTAAACTACAGAAGCGTTCATCTAAAGCTTGCCAAACAAGGTAGACCAGGTGAGGGCTCTAAATGGCCATGCCAACATTATCTCACCTTGAAGTATGAGAACGGAAGAATCAACACCTGATCTCCTAAAGGCTTCTTTCAATAAATTAAGAAAGCTTGACAGTTTAGCTGATTTCTTTTCTTTTTTTATTTTTTTTACTTCAGTTTTTCCTATCCCATTTTCACTATTTTGCATGTTACAAAATCCCTTAACATTGTTGGTCATTCTTTGTCTTTTTATTTTAAAAACGCCAACTTAGTTGACAAAAATATTCAGAAGATAGATATATTTCCCTGAGAAATGCAATTTTAGAAACATATAACAATGTCTATATCTCACTAATTCTTCATTAAGTAAGGTTAGAGTCAGAGTAATTTTTGTCACTCTATCTATAACCATAAAATATTAAGAATATATTAATTTTGAATTAAGTTGGACTAATGCTTGAATCCTGAATAAAGATGCATAGTCTTCATTTTATTAGACTTTGTTGATCTGACTCATTAATAGACTTTTTTAATGTTAAAGTTCTTACCAAAGCAATTTTTATCCCTTTAAAAAAGGATGCCGAGTTTAATAACAGGCTAGAACAGTTTCTATTAACAAAATGATTTTGGAGATATACATAATTAGAATCAGACAAAACATATGTTTTATAACCAATTTCAGGGGTACTATTAAAATACACCATGCCAAAGTCAGGATTTTACTTTGAACATGTTTCTCAGAGAATTTTTCTATCCACAGTCCAGTATTTGAAACAATCCCACAAGAGGTCTCCGGTCTTTAGGAAAGGCCAGTCTAAGTGGAGAAGAAATTTTTTCTTGAGAATTGACTGGATCAAGAGAGCCTGAGAAGACCCTTGTTTTTTTTTTCTTTCATTGTCTCAGTTTGTCAGGGATTATAGCTCCTCACTAAAATACACCGGGTGTGGGGTGTGGGGGAGGAGGACTCCAATGTTTTATTTTGCTGGTTATTAGCAGAAATATTTATTTAAAAGAAAAAAACTCAGGTGTTACTATATATATATATATATATATATATATATATATATATATATATATATATAATATTGCATCTTAAAAGCCACAATAAGATGTGGCAGAAAGAACACTGATAGGAGCCTGGAAACCTGGGTTGCAATTTGATTTCCACTGAAACAAATTGTGTGATTCAGTAAAAATACGCATGTCCTTTGCATAAATTAGTGGAATTGACTACATGAACTCAAAGAAACTAAGCTCCAAAACCTTATTCCAGAACTAAAAGGTTAATAATAAATTAAAAAGCAAATAGGCTGAAAAGTCACCTGTGAATTTTTAGAAACTGGATTTCAAATTCCAGGGCTGTTCTTGAAATTACAGGTATATAAGAAAGGATAAAATAAGGAGGGAGCAAAGACTAGGATGTGAAAATTTCTCAAGGGTAAAACCTGTCAGGAATGTGTATAATTCCTGTATTTTCCACATCTAAACTTTTTGTCAGTTAGAAAGACTATGGACAAAAAGGACAAGTAGTTTTGATGCTGGCATCATTTAATTAAAAGAAGAAATGGGAAAAAATGAATTCTAAAAATGGAGTAAAAACTTTAATAAATTTTCTCTTGCTACCCCACCTCCAATAAAGCCACACCAAGCATTGTTTTACCAATTACAAGTAAGTAGCTGTAGGTATTTCAGTTTAAGCAAATGTCACTGAAAAGGATTGGATGGTACTAATTCAGTAGATGAAAACCTAAAGGCCCTTGGTTGCATTTCAGCCTGGTGAGTCTTAATGTTCTGTTAACCTAATGCTTCATTTGCCTTAATTCAAAAGTCAAACAACTAATGGGCGAAACCATAAGGAATTACGTGCAATGGTCATTGAATACAAACTACAGGAGCCATTTTAGACTGACAGCTTTGAAATGCGTATTTGCTCCTATTAGGGGCTATCTTGGTAGTTATTGCCAGATCCTGTGCAGAGCCCAGTCCATGGAAGGAACCAGTAAATGTTGGATTGATGAATATACCTACCTAAACAGACTTTACTTGGGTCAATTCTATCCTTGCTCTCTGGGCATGGAGTGATCCTTATAAGTGGCAGAGAGGGTTTATGGGAATAGTTTGTTTAATCTGTTGTGCTCTCTCTCTCTCTCCTACCTCTCAGTCAGCTCTGATGAAAATGTTGCCCTTTGAAACTTCCCGGACCATACATTCCTGGAATCTCTACCTGACTAATATTACTCAGAAGATAAAGCATCTGAAATAGTAAGTCTGCAGATCAAAATGCCTCTTATCTGATCCACAACTTGAGCTAAATAAACAAATCTCAAAGTACATGGAATTTTAAAATTTGTGGTTCCTGGGGCTAAATATTTTGTGATTTTTGTCCTTTCTTGAACTTTAAAAAAGTCTGTGTAATGGTACAAATATTCCATAGATACTTGTTGGATAAATGACTTTGTGTGTATGCTGTCATCTGTTTGAGGAAAGATTTTATAATGAAATATAGTTGATTCCTACAAAGCCTAAATGTTTTGTAGTTCATTCAAATATATCGATGTTCTCAAATTGACACTGTCTTCATGCCATATCAGATAACATTTCACCAGTTTATCTCTATAAGGAAGAGTTTCTTGTCAAACACGATAGGGAACAGAGCAAAAAAGGTGGAGTTTCCTCACTGAAATCAGCTGCCGACAGGCTGTAGCCATTGTGAACCCTCATGTTCAATTAAGCTGGAATGCTAGGGTACTGCAGCCGAGTTTTACTGAAGATCAAAGCAAAACAAGCTGCTTTAACAGACTGTGTTCTGTTTTTTCATTTCCTGTAGGTGGTGAACTCTTGAATTGTACTAATTACCGAAGTCTCTGATTAAAGGCAATTGGTTTCCTTCCTGGCACTGAAAATGTCAAAAAGCAATCTGTTTCTGGATGGCCCCAACTCTATACGTAGCTCCTTTGTGATGATTCCAGTTACTTCTAAGGTGGTAAGAATTAGAATATATTTTATTTGAGAGATTCTTGGAAATCCTTGCTAGAACTTATTTTCAAATATCCTCAGTAGTTTGTGTTATATTCATAGCAAATTGATTCAATCACTCCAAATCCTAACGTATGGATTTTTAATTAATTATAGTTAGTAATTACAATTAATTATATATATATATATATATATATATATATATATATATATATATATATACCTAATCCAGTCATATTTTTATGGAAAACTTCATTGACATAGTTCTATGATTCCTAATTAAATTAAAATTTTAAATTGGGCATAAAACTATTGACGAAGTTTAAAAAGAAAAAGCATATGTAAAGAAAATATTTACACTCTAGTTTTCATTTTCAGATAATCATCTATATATGATTTTTATCCTATGCAACTCAAAAGATAAAATTCTTAGGATTGACAGGGAGTTGGGAAGAAATTTTTAATAGTGGATAAGACTTATGATTGTTTGAGATTTAACTAAGTCACATTTTCAGCAGATGTCCTAAATAAGTAATAGTAGTTAATATTATTATTAGCATGCAAGATAGTTCCTGAATAGAGGGAATAAACATTAGATAGGCTTTGAAGAAAGCTCAGCATCACAGAACTTTAGAGTAGAAAGGTACCTACAAAAACCTTTCAGTTCACCTGCTGAGTTTTACACATGAAAAAATTCTGTTTCAGATAAATAAACTGTCTCAGGGTAAGCCATCAGTTAGTGGCTTAGTTGAAGCAATAATCCATGTCTTCTACGTCTTATTCACTACCTTTACTCTCAGTTTTTTTCTAGGTTACTAACTGAAAAACAAAAATGACTGTGCATTGAACTATCCATATAAGTATTAATTTAAACAGTACCAGGTTAAATCTTGATATACAGAATTCTACTTAAACATATTTTGTATAGTGTGTTTTGTAAGTTATATTCAATTGTGTGTTGCTTACTCAGTATTTATTTCTGTTGTACAAAAAGAATTATGGCAGTATAGAAAACAGAAAAAGAAAGGAAAATCATTCACAATTTCTATCATAATACATAATTTGCAGTTTTTACTTCTAGTATGTATTAATGCTTACATATTTCCTGAAGTTGTAATAATGAGTTAATATGCTCTTCATTATGTTTTATTCAATTAACATTATATCATGCTGTTTTCATGTTATTACATAATGTTTTTTATAATGAGTCCTTTAGTAACTACATATTTTATTGACTTACTTTGATATTTATTCAGCCATTTCCCCATTGTTAAGCAATTAGATTATCTCCAATATTACTATAAACAATACCTCAATGATATTTTATGCATATTGCTATTGTATATTGTTTTCCTTTGAATTATTTTACATAAATTTTCAGTTACTGAATTTTAACTGGATATGAATATTTAGATATCAATAGGGCTCAGAGCACATTTTGCTAAATTCTTTTTCGAAGAAGTTACATCCCAGAACTCAATAATGAAGTTGGATAGGTGTCTTGTGATTAAATAGTACAGCCCCACATTTACCTGACATGGACCATGAAACAACACAGAAGCCACAGGAAGGACTGGCTTTGTGTGCAGAAGGGTATCCAGAAATCTACAAGGACTTTTAGATCATGAACCTCCTCACCCATAATCTTTCCTGAAATTTCTAACAATGAAAATTTTCAGTTAGTGCCTTCTTAAGGAGCTAAGTTTTTAATAAAATTAAAACATTTCCACACCCAAGAAGGGTAAAGCACTAGGTAACACATGTGTAGAGTGTAGTTTACATGATTAGCTCCCATTACCAATCATATACTCTTAGAGAACATAGGACTCAATGCTTCAAATAAGCATTAAGAAGGAAGAGGTTGAGCACAAGAGTCTTTTGCCTGTTGAGTAAAAGAAAATAGAGAACTAGACTTAAATCTCTCATACATCAGTAACGTGTTTCCTACACACACACACACACACACACACACACACACACACAAATTAGTCAGTGGAAATGCTATGCTTTTTTTCATTTCACCAGTTCTTTAGGACTGAAACCCAGGACTCACAGGGTTTTGGTGATTTACTTGCTCATTATTGCCCAGAATTTCTTTTCCTGGTATAGATTGGTATACAGCTATCATTTATTGAAAAGCTGCTCTGTCCCAGCCACTTTCTTAGCTTTTTTTCAAGATCTCATTTAATTCTCACAACTCTATTTAGTACCACTTATTTTTCTCTTTTATATATGTGGAAACTAATGCCCAGGATGTTTATTAGGTGGCAGAAACAAGGTTCACTCTTCTCTGATTTATGCTACTCTCTGTGGAGTACCTCTTAGCGTACGGCAGTCAGAGCAATGGGGGATTTCTACCTTAATATGTTAATAATGTTTCTGGGATATCTTGATTCTCTTGGGAGTTTTCCATTCATAAAACTTTAAAAACCTTTTACCGTGTTTTCCCGAAAATAAAGCCTAGCCGGACCATCAGCTCTAATGCATCTTTTGGAGCAAAAATTAATATAAGACCTAGACACATTTTCAAGGAAACACAGTAGTTAATTCTTTTCCTCAGTATGTCAGTCATATGGACATCTACTCTACTCTTAAATGCATATCCAGAAAAATACAAATAGGAACCAGAATAGTGACCCAAAATGAGTTCTTTAACATTTTATGAAATGTTATAATATTTAGCACTCAATCTTTATGACTAAAATGTAATAAAGTCACAACATGTAATCCAAATTAGCAGTTGTGTTGCCAGTGGAATCTCAACAATATTACTTCAGATTTTAACAACCATTCTGATTTATCTCTTCAGATTCAGGTCCCATAAAAACTAAGGATGAAGTCTCATGACTGTTTCTAAATATAATTCCTAAAATGCAATTAAATTTGATAAACTGTTTGTGTCTAAGAAATTTCAGAGAAGAAAAAGAATATAACAAGAATGTACCTGTGTCATAGCCCAATCATCTCAGATGTAATTATTCTTTTCCTCAAGTTATTAAGCTTATCTCTTGGCAAATTATTTAAAATTACTCACAAGAATTTAAGTATATACTATTAGTTGGAATGATCTTGGTACAGAGTTGAGAAAAAAAAAAAATTTCTTTCACTGCTTTGAAAACTTCACCCAAGGAAGGATTAGATTAATTCTAAGTTTTTAAAATTTGAAGAAAAATTTTACAACAAATTTAAACTTAAGAGGAAAACAGTTTAAATGTATCATTAATGCAATATTTGTGAATATTTAGGATTAAAAAGTCTTAGACTTAGAAACCCAAAAGAAACAACTTTGTGTCTATGATAAGTTGAAAGATACTGGCCATAAATATATCTTGAACTTTTAACAGTGAAGAAGGAAATTTTTCTAGGTATTCAGCTTGCCCTTACATAGATAGTTAAACTCTATATAATTCCATGACAAGTTAGGTCCTGTGAAGGGAGAAAAAAAAAAAAAAAAAGATTCCGTATAGGTACACACTCAAAATATGCTTGTAAATGGTTTAGCTTTTAAATATAATTTTTCACACGCAAAAAAAAAAAAAGTCAAATTATATCCTCTCCCCACCTGAATCTTACTGAATGTATAATTAAGTTGAACTGTGGTTATTATATTTGAGACAAAGCTCTGAGTTCAGAGAGGAAGGAGGCAGAGAACACACATTTATTTCTTTCCTGACTATAGGGCTGGCTAAGGATACAATTTTGGCATAGGCAATATATGTTGGGAATTTTTGACTTCTTTATACGTATTAATCTCTCACTTGAATGTTGCCTGCTGCTCGGTTTCTTTTTTAGGTATATTCAGCAACACTCATTTTCAGTTTTAAACTATGCTTCTTGGCACACTACCCAGCACCAACCTACCTCTCAAAGTACTCTGTGCCTCAAAATGATCTCTCTCCCATTTTGTTCTACTACCGTGCCTTACACGTAGAAGGCACGCAGTAATTATTCATTGAAAGAATGAATAAATAAAAAAACAGGAGGTTAAAAAAAAAGATATGGCTTTAACTAATCCCTTATTTTATAGCCTCTTCACTTTCCCTACATTTATATTCTCAGCTATTTTCTAAGTTTCATATGGTTCTTGTTTTGCACAATGGCTCCTTTGGAGATGAGAGCTTGAATTCCAAGTATGGTAAAGTTAAGGTGGGAGGGCAACAGTACAGACATTTTATGCAAATTTTTATATTCAGTGTTGATGGAAGGCTCATTTTATTTTTAAATGATGAGGCTATTTTAAATAGCGAGACTGCATATCTCCAAAGACTATTATAAATCAGAATGAAACAGGTAAGCACACAGTCATCACGTGATATAGCAATTCCAGACGTGCTTCATATGTGGCAGGATCTTACCGCAGTCATATCTTTGTCCTAGCCAACATGCACATGGGCACCATAAAACAATGCAGCCATCGTCCTCCAGCTCTGCTACTGCAGTGTCCAGCCAACGACGCTCAGAGCTGAGTGTGCTTCGAGGTGCCTCCCTCGGCCTTGCCTGTGCTACATACCTATCTCATTGCTAAGCCGCTTTTGGTTAGAAACCCCGTGTACATGCTCTTGTATGGTCATAAGGAGACTTCCTCTGAGCAGAACTCACTCAATGCCGGACATGGGCACATGGCAGGCTGCTAGCCAAAATGTGCCCATAAGCCCCTAACAAATGAATCATGAATCTGGGTGACTAGAGAGACAAATGTTTACCGTGGAATGGTAACAAAAATGTCTGGGCTTTTTGCCATTTAGGAAAGGAAAAAAAAAAAAAAACATATAAATTTCGTATCCTTTCCTGGATAGAGCTTTAAGAAGTTACCGTGCACTCAATTCAATCTTTGAACAAGTATATTGACAAAAAAAGTGAGACCTTTTTACAGGTTCACAATGAAATATAGACATAGATATATAGATATGTTGATATATATATATATATATATCTATGTATATATATGTATATATATGTATATAAGTGGTTTTCTCCCTTGCGATGGCTGATTTGTTTCACCATAAAAGAGAGTAGGATGATGTTTTATAATTTAGCTCCTTCCTATCACATCTCTTTATTCTTTATGGCTATGGACCTAGCAGCCTGTATTATTACTCCTGAGCACCAAGAATTAAGTCTGAGTAAAATAATGTTTATAAGCATGGGCCTTTGTAGTTAGACAGAGTGGATTTTCACTTACAGCTCTCCCACTATCAGGCTGTGTGACTTTTATCAGATGACTGAACATCTTCCTCTCTGTTATGGTCATTACAATTAGATACTATATGTTATGCACTCACAACAGTAAAGTGAACAGATTAAATGCTGAATATATGTTACTTGAAGATTATTTGTTTACTGACACTATTCCTAAAATTACTCTTAGGATAAATTTCCACCAAAATCATTATGGCCAGAGAATCAAAAATATATACCAATAGCTTTGTGGGCTGTTAGACTAGGTTTGTTCTTTCATCTAAGGAAAGTTATTTGAGGAGAAGTATTTTAAATTAACCATTTGTCTATTGTTGACCTTTTCTTGAATTAAGATTTTATTCCATTCTGTATCTGTCAGCTGTTATCACTGTGCCTTGTGAAAAAAAATAAGTTACTTCATTAAAATGGAGTAAAGAGAAAGAAGAGCTCCAAGATAATGGAATATATACTGTGGTAACACTCTCTTCCAGAGGGAGAAAATTAAGAAAAAAAGTTTTAGAATAATTATGAATAACTTTTATTTATATTCTATGATATGTGTATACATACACACAGATATAGCTGAGCCCAGTCTTTGGGACTGGACTGTGTAACCCAAATGTGCTCATCTTTCCTTTTGGCCAGCAGAATAATTTTCTCTCAACTGCAGTTTGCTTCTGTTTAGCCCTCTGGCAAGCTGACAAACTGTGTGGTGATTCCATGTTCAGCACATAGAGACTTTGCACGTTCTCTAATATCTTCATTCAAATATTCAGGGAGAAGCTAAGAACATCAAACTATTTTCACTTATGTTGGAAATGCACCAAGAAGTTTCCCACTGTGTAGCAGAGTGGAAGTGATTTATTAAATGAGAAAATGAACCATTGGTCAATGGAAAGTTGATAGCTAATAAAAAAAAATGCAGTTGGGACTCATCTCTCTACCCAAAAGATATTTGTAAAAGAGGCCAGGGGAATTAAGATGATTTGGACTACTTATGACACAAAGTTCTGACACTCATTCAATAAGACTATTAGTATGAAATATAGATTTCCAACTTCAAGGCTTAGTGATGAAGGAGAGAAAAGACATGAAATTTTAGAAACTTACTTCACAGGAGACTCATTTTAGATACTCTAAAAATATCAGTAGGCCCTCAAGTAAAATTTCCTTGTAAGGTCTCCTTCCTTCAGAACTTTTCTTTGCAATCCAAATCTCAAATTCAACCACAGTGTGAGCTGGAGAAGAGAGATGTAGGAAAGGAACGCTGGGAGTTGGCGCTATCAAAAACCCCTTTTACTAACATACGTGCATGTTCTAATAACTGCTTGACATTTAGAAATATTTTTTATTATTATTTATAAAATTAATCATGCTTTGAATGGGATGTCAGAAAAATGGCAGAATAGGCACCTGAAACCCTCCTTCTCACATGGAGTACTGATTCAACAATAATACACAGACCAATTCCTCTGTGAGAAACCCAAACACTATTTAAGAAGTTCCTTAACCCCAGACAAGCCTAAAACAAGCCACATAAAAGCTGATAGAAAAAATCATGGTACTCCCTAACTAGAGTTTCTCCCCCAATATAGTACAGTGTGATTGGGAAGATATTCCCAACTCCTAGCTTCCCTTGGAGAGAGAAAGAGAAGAGTAGAACATATACCTAACATGCAGGCTTTGAGGATGGCAGAGTACCAGAGGGACTGGTTTTGTCTTGTGTGAATCTAAATACTGACAGGAAAAAAGTGCCAGTTTGGTGGCCACTAAGAACAAAGATGAAGGTTTGAACTAGCACACACTCACTTGTGATTGCCCCTCCCTCCTGGCCCAACATGGACTGAGTGAGAGAAAACCTCCAACTCCGTTTCTCTCTGCAGAGGGGAAAAGTTGGATCATGTATCCACAATTTGGATATTTTTTGAAGGGGGAACTGTCTGTGGGACTGGCTGCTCTCTCATTTGACTTGGAGTGCTGATATAACCTCAGATATTCACGATGATTGGTGGTCTTTGAGAACAAAAAGATCTGGGCAGCTTATGGAAGTCCAGAGAACTTGCACTACCACGGACAGACAGCAGAGGGAAAAAGAGATTATGAATGCTTGAAAAAAGAACCTGCAAACCCTTTCTAATTGGCAATTTAAATGCACAACTCCAGAGAATACACATCCACAGAAAAAGTTTGACAGGCTCTCAGAATCTCTAGCCAGGCTAATTGGTGAAGGTCTTTCCTGTATGAAGCAAGTTCAAAACGAGTGGACTTATTTTTTTTTTTTTAGATGTGCAAATCAGAGCACAAAGTAACACGTCATATGAAGGAACAAGGGACCATGGCCCAAGCAAAGGAACAAAATGAATCTCTAGAGACTGACTCTAATGAAATGGAGGTATATGAATTACCTGACAAAGAATTAAAATAACCATCATAAAGACGCAAAACAATCTCAGGAAAATGATGCATGAACAAAATGGTAATAACCACAGAGAGATAGAAACAGAAAATTTCAAAGTGAAGAATACAATAATTGAATTGAAAAACTTATTAGAGGGATGCAAAAGCAGACTTGAAGAAGAAGGAATCAGTAAACATTGAGATAGAGCATTTGATATTATCTAGTCAGAGAAGTATAAAGAAAAAAAGATGAAGAGTGAAAAAAGCCTAAGGGATTTATGACACCACCAAACAGACCAATTTGTGTGTTATGTGGGTTCCAAAAGAGTAGAAATAAATAAAGGGGAAGAAGGTATTACTGAAGATACAGTGGCTGAAAATTTCCCAAATCTGAGGGGAAAATGTTTGCTCAGATTCCAGAATCCCAGCATATGCCAACTACGATGAACTTAAAGATCACATTGAGATACATTATAATCAAATTGTCAAAAGGCAAAAACAAAGAGAGAATTTGAAAACAGCAAGGGAAAGATGATTTTTCATGTACAAGGGAGCCCTCATGAGTATAATATAAGAGTATTTCTCAGCAGAAACCTAGTAAGCCAGAAGGAAATGGGGTGATATATTCAAGTACTGAAAGAAAGAAACTGCTAATCATGAATACTATATCTGGCAAAACTGTCCTTGAAAATGAAGGATAGAAAGACTTACCCAGACAAACAAAAGCTCAGGGAATTCATCACTACTAGACCTGCTTTACAAGAAATACTGAAAAAGATTCCTTCAAGTTGAAATTAAAGAACCCTATATAACAACATGAAAGCATATGAAAGTACTAATCTTACTGGTAAAGGTAAATATATAGACAAAACAGAATAGTGTAACAATGCTGCATAAATCACTTTAAATTCTAATACAGAATTTTAAAAAATTAAAGTATAGAAAACAACTAAGACTCTGAAAATATGCTAATGGGTACATAATACAAAAATGTAATTTGTGACATCAATAACAAAGTATGTAGCTGGAAGAAGTAAAAGAGTAGAGTTTTTGTATGCAATTGAAGTTGTTATTAGCTTAAATAGATTATTATAAATATAAAATGTTTATGTAAGCCCCATGGTAATCACAAAAAGAGTACCTATAGGTGATACAGAAAAGAAAATGAGAAAGCAGCCAAAGCATGTCGCTAAATTAATAATAATAATTAATAATAATAATAATAACACACAAATGAAGACAGCAAAAGATAAAAATAGGGACAAAAAGCTAGAAGACAAATAGAAAACAATACAATAATAATAGTAAAACATTATTCCTATCGGTAATCACTTTAAATATAATTAAACTACCCAATCAAAAGACAAAAAGTGGCTGAATGGATTTCAAAAAAGGTAAGATCCAATTATCTGCTCTCTACAAGATACTCACATTAGATTTGAGCACACATAAAGGTTAAAAGTGAAAGGATGGAAAAAGATATTCCATTCAAATAGTATCCAAAAGTTCAGGTTATATAACTGAAAAATATACTGTAATTCAAAAACTCTCATGAGAGCTTCTGGTCAAAATGGCAGAGTAGCTAAATGCTGTGCTTACCTCTTCCCAACACCACATCAAAATTAAAACTAAACTACAGAACAACCATCATTGAGAATTGCCTGAAGTCTAGTTGAACCAAAGACCTACAACTAAGGATATACAGAAGAAGCCATGTTGAGACTAGTAGGAGAGGCGGAGATGTGGAATGGACTGGCTTCCACATCCACCCATAATAGTTAAAAATTGGGAGGGATATCTAGGCTGCAGAGGTCCCCTCTGAGGAACACGGGGTCCCAGGCCCACACCAGCCCAGGGTTCCAGTGTCAGGAAGAGAAGTCACCATCACTTCTGGCTGTGAAATCCAGCAGAGATTGTGGCTGAGTGAGAGGGAGGGCTGCTGGAGTCCCAGGTGCTCCTCTGAAATGGCCAGCTCATGGACTTACTCTGACAGACTCTCTTCCTATGAGCTCTAGTACTGGGGCAGTAGCTCAAGAGGTGCAGGGGACATAAGAGGAGGAACTTGATTTATATGGCTTCAGAGAGACAGCTGGAGGGGCAGTTTTCTCCCATACAGAAGTGCTGGCAGAAGTCATTGTTCCTTGGCTGAGCCTGCCCCTCACCCAGCCTGCAGGCACCATATCTGAGTCTCCATTATCTTGGCTAACACTGTCCACCTCACGTCGGTGATTCCCTGAGAACTTGTTCCACCCAACATGTGCTTCCAGATGCTTTTCAATATAAATGTTCTATCTTGGCTTGTGCTAGTGACTTTCCTAATACTCTTAAAGGTTGACAAACCCCCAAACAAGATGCATGTGGCCTTGGTAGACCTATAACTCTTGCTAAGCAGCTTCAAGGCTGGCACTAGTGGCAGACTGCCTCGGTTCACAACTTAGCCTCTCCCAGGCACCTCCAAGCTCAGCACAAGAGGCAACCATCTGCAGATCACTTTGTAGCTCATAGCAGGGCACAGGCAGTGACTGACCTTTACCTGCACCAAAGCCCCTGCCAAGAGGTCCCAGAACACACCTGATAGCCAGCTTTAGACCACACCAGAACATCACCCAACCACTTGCACAAATAACGCACCCAAAGGGCAGACTCAGCAGTCACCAGAGACTCACTAAAGTGAATCTTGCTCCATAGGGTGAGCCGCTGCACAACAACTCCTCCACTCTATTTACGGCCAGTCTTCACAACCAATCAACCTGAGGGTCAATCCTTCCCATTGACATGCCAACAGTAATCAAGCTCAACTACAACAATAAGGCACACACAACCCACACAAGAGACACACCTGGAGCAGCCAGTTCAGGTGACCAGGGATATTATGCCACTAGGCCCCATGGGAAACCTATTACATCAGGCCACTCTACTAAGACTGGGAGACATAGCAGCTCTACCTAATACATAGAAACAAACAGAGGGAGTGAGCCAAAATGAGGAGACAAAGAAATGTGTCCCAAATGAAAGCTCAGAACAAAGCTCCAGAAAAATAACTGAACAAAATGGAAATAAGCAATCTACCAGATGCAGAATTCCAAACATTGGTTATAAGGATGTTTAATAATCTCAGTGAGAACTTCAACAAAGAGATAGTAAACATAAAATCGGAGAGAGGAAACATAAAAAAGACCAGTCAGAAATGAAGAATACAACAACTGAAATGAAGAAAACATTAGAAGAAATCAATAGTAGATTAGATGAAGCATTATGTACTGTACATAATTGTATGTGCTATACTTTTATACATCTGGCAGTGCAATAGGTTTGTTTATGCCAGCATCATCACAAACATATCAGCAATATGTTGTGCTATGACATTATGATGGCTATGACATCACTAAGCAAAAATAAATTTTCAGCTCTATTATAATCTTATGGAACCACTGTCACATACACAGTTTTTCATTGACCAAAATGTTGTTATGCTGAGCATGACTATAACAGTAGTAGATTTTAACACTCCACTTTCAGTAATAAATAAAGCAACCAAACAAACATTAATATGGAAACAACAGACTAAAATAACAGTGTAGATAAAATGGACTTTACAGACATATACAAAGCATTTCACCCAAAAGTAACAGAATACTCATTCCTATCCAAGAACATTATCCAGATTAAATCATATTTTTGGTCACTAAAAATGTCTTAACAAATTTAATAAGATTGAAATCATACCAAACATATATTTTTTAACCACAAGGAAATGAAACTAGAAATCAATAGCAGAAGGAAAACTGGAAAATTTATAAATATGTGAAAATTAAATATCACAGTCATGAACAATCAATGGGTTAGGGGCAAATGAAAAAGGAAATTAGAAAATATCTTGATACAAACAAAAACAAAAAGGTAACATACTTAAAACATACAGCAAAATAGTACTAAGAAGGAGGTTTATAGTGATAAATACCTGTATTATAAAAGAAGAAATATCCCAAATGAATAAACTAATTTCACACCTCAAATAACTAGGAAAAGAAAAACAAATAAAGCCCAATGTTAGCAGAAGAAAGGAAATAATGAATATTAGGTAATAAACAAATGAAATAAAGACTAGAAAAACAATTGAAAAAAATCACCTCAACTAAGAGTTAGTTTTTTGTAAAGATTAACAAAATTGATAAACTCTTCGTTGAACTAAGAGAAAAAGAGATAAGACTAAAATAAATAAAATTAGAAATGAAGGAGATAATACAATTGATGCAACTGAAATAAAAAAGAATATAAAACTACAATGAATAATTATACACCAACAAATTGGATAACCTAGAAGAAATGGATAAATTCCTAGAAACATATAACTTACAAAGACTGAATCATGAAGAAATAGAAAATATGATCAGAATTCTACTGACTAATTAAAGAATTAATGTTAATCCTTCTCAAAACCTCCCAGATAACTGAAGAGGAGGTAAACTTCCAACCTCAGTTTTACAAGGTCAGTGTTACTCTGATATCAAAGCTAAACAAAGACACTACGAGAGAAGAAAACTACAGACCAATATCACTGACGAACATAGATACAAAAATCTTCAACAAAATGCTAGCAAATTCAACAGCACATGAAAAGGACTATACACCATGACCAAGTGATATTTTCCCCTGGGATGCCAGCATGATTCAATACACAAAAATCACTCAATGTGATACACCATATTAACAGAATGAAGAATAAAATATCACATAATCATTTTAATAGATGCAAAAAAAAGCATTTGACAAAATTTAACACCCTTTTATGATAAAAACACTTAACAAAGTAGGAATAGAAGAAAATTATCTCAACATAATAAAGACTGTATGTAAAAACATCACAGCAAATATTGTGGGTAATGGTGACAAACTAAAAGCTTTTGTGCTAAGATTAGGAACAAGGCAACTGTGAAAAAACAACAACAGAAAAACAAACAAACAAAACCAAAAAACTACCATAATGTGTAGTTGTATTTCAAAATTTTGACATCAGAACATACTCATATCATTTACAATCAATATTCACTAGAGTTTTATTTGACTTTGATCCAAAGTCACAGCTGCAGTTAAAAACACAGTAATAGCTATTTTAGACTAAGCAATAATTTTGAGGAATATTTTTTGTAAAGTTGTAAAGTAATAATAATGGCCACATTCCAGGCATTTTGAATCTAATACATTTATACTTGCAAAGGAAGTTATTTTATCCCCACTTTAGAGATGAAAAGATTGAAACCTAAAGAGGTTAGGTTGTCTGTCTAGTAAATTGCAGGGCTGGAATGGAAAGTTATTTCTGTTTATAGGAAGAGATTGCCAGTTCAAAACTCTACAAAACTCAAGATAATAACATTAATCTGTGAATCTAGTAGATGTAATGCAATGGGAAGTATTAAGTTGTGTGGATTAATGTCACCTGCATGGTTATTCCCATGTGATCGTCTCATTTGTATTCCTGGTTTAGACTTTTTAAATGAATAAGTGAAAGAATAAATGATAATCACAGTGACTTCCAGTTAAAGATGACATATTGAACATATAAAATTTTCTTCACTCAGCTTAAAAACTCACTAACATAAGAAAATAAAGTTTACTAAATGAAATCTACAAGGAGAAATAGAAATGATATGTGAGTACAAAAATTTGGAAAGTTTAACAGCAGAATAAATGGTAATCAACACTGTAAGACAGAGAAAATAGATTTTTAAGACAATAGCTGGGAAAATGGGCAACAATCCAGTTTATACCATAATGCCTCAAACAGCTCAGTAAAGTGGTATTGGTACCTGTGGAAGTGAGTTGAGGGTGGGGCTGAAAAGAGATTTGTTTGAAGGTTTGTTTAAGAAATTGAATAAATATCCTAAAAGAAACAGAATAAAAGCAGCTTAGATATCCAGAATCTATACAGTGGGGAAAAAAAAACAAAAAGAAAAGAGAGAATCATTGCTGTCATCAAAGATATGAGAGTGTATAGCATCTATGAAATAAGGATAGGGTGCTATCAAATGGAAAATAAATAGAAATTTTCTATCCTAAAATAATCCAAAAAACAGAATAAAAAAGGAACAAAAAAGAATTTTCTGAATCTAAAAGATATGATTGTAGAAATTTAAAATCCAACAGAAAGAATAAAAGTAAAAGATGGGACTGGGGGAACAGGAAGTAGAAAAGCAAAAAAATAAATAAAATAAAGGAAAAAAAATAAAAGATAATTAGAATATTGATCCAGAAGTTTCAACATTTAAAAAGTAACACTTAAGGAAAGAAAGAACAGAAACCATCAAATTAAAGAAGTCATAAGGCAAAAAATTCAAGATAATTTTACAAAATTAAAATGGATCAATAAGTACCCAGCACAGGGTTGGTAATGGACTCTACCAACGCATACTATTATGAAATTCAGAATATTAAAGACAAAAAGATCAGATAAGCATCTGGAAAGAAAACAAAATAGATTACATAAAAAGGATCTAGAATCAGAATGGCTTTAGATTTCTTAACTGCAAATACCAGAAACTAAATAACAATAAAGCAACACATTTCAAATTTGAGGAACAATAATAATTAACCTGGAATTCTGTGGCCAAAAAAATTACCAATTTATCAGATGTGACAATATGGATATGTTTTCAAACTTGCAAGATCTTAAAAATGTCACTCATGTATACCTTCTCAGGAAGTTGTCAAGAGGATGTCTCCACCAAAATGAGGGAATAAATCCATAAAGAGGAAGAGATGAAATCTGGAGAACAGCAGATCCACTCAAAAGCGAAATACATGGATAATGGTGAAGAGAGAGATGGTGATCACAGCTGTGGATGGGGAAACAAGCTCAGATTAGAGAAGATCAGAAAGCATTAGGATAATTGTATCCACGAAAAAAATAAATTGATAAAACACTCGATTGGTTTGAGCATTTAGGAAGAAGACATAGATAACTGGAAGAGAGTTCAAGAGTGAATTAGTGATAAGTACATAGAAAATTAAACAAAAAGTGAGAAAAATGGAAACTTTAGGGGAAACAAAAAGTTATGCAAGTATTGAAGAGTAATCCTATGATCTTGTATAGTTTACCTATAAATAGCACTATAATACTATAAATAGTATTATGCCTAGTCATAATAACATGAATACTTATTTATTTAGCCAAAATTATGATGTAACTATATTGAGAGGCTGGGGAAACAAACAGGAAGTGAATGAGGCTGGGGAAACAAACAGGAGTGACACAAGCCACATTTTCATTTTCCATTGTAGAAAGTCACTACATAATGCCTAAAATTGAAAAACCAAAACTAACACAAAATATGTTATGTAAAGGAACAGAGGTAAGCAACAAAGGAAATAGCTAAAAGACTACAAAGAAGTTGCTTCTGGGAAAGGAAAATGGGTTGGGATGAGGTAGACGGTGTGCCGCCATTCAATACAAATAATATAGAACTGCACTGTTGAACTATGTGCCTGTGTTATTTTGATTTAGAAAAAAAATAAATAAATAAATAAAAATTATGATAAAAATAACAGGCACTCATATTATTGAAAGAAGAATTGGATTAATAGATATTTTCTATCCTAAGATAATAAAACCTTTGTGTACAGCAGTGTCAAGCTTTGGCCCAGTTGAGAGGAAATAAGTAAGACATGAACTTCCTGAAAAAGTAAATAAAGATAAATGTTTCTTCATCTGCTGCTAGACAAAGATGCTGGTTTGCTTGGATCTTTTTTTTTTTGTTAACAGCACAGCTTTACTGGCCCAGTACTGCCTTTTCTGTAGAAGGAAAAGTTATTCCAAATTGAGTGCTAAAGTCAAAAGCTGCAGCCCCACGCCTGCTGTTTTCAATTAGCATGCCAGTCCCAATGGCATGTCCGGCAGACGGTGTTTTATTAGGGGTTGGCCATGTCCTCCTCCGAGCCACGTGAACAGCCTGCGGTTCTACATGCTTCCTTTGACCTTCCTGTCCCTTGAGTTGTGTGACCGCTGGAGGCCGAAACCACAGCTGTCTGCCACTTGACTCCCAAAGCTCAACCTTTTCTGCTCTTTCCCTTTGGGACAGAAGAAAAACAAGATGATGAAAAGAAAGTCTCTTCCGTGAAACGAAATAGTGCCTCTTCCCTGAGCGTGTTTGAGAACTCGAATGAATGAGCAAGCAGTTGCCTGGAAGAGATGTGGAAGGTGGTCTTGTGAGTGCTCACTTGGGGTCAAGTGGGAAATTCTGCTCCTCTCAGCCAACAGTCCAGTTCTGGGTTTGAGGAGAGTGACTGTATGGGTTCAGAGGAGGGCAAGGATGCTGAAAGGCTTGGGACATGTGACTCTGAAGAAAAGTGTGCAGACTTGGAATTTAGCCTAAAGAAGGGAAGGGTGAGGGTGATATAAAAAGGAACTCTGGAGCAGGAAATGTCATTATATTACGAATGAGCACCAGATGTTCTCAATCTCATCAGAGCACAGAGCAGGGAGAAAAAAATGACCTTATAGAATAAGGCAGAATTTCATGACAGTTGTTAAACACTGGAATGGGGTGTCCGTGGAGGCTGTGGAATTCTCCATAAAAATAATACCTTTGTCTAATATGAGCATTTGTGTGTAGCTTTGCCTAAAGCAGAAGGGATTAAGGAAATAGCGTCTGGGAAGTCTGTCCATGAGCTTTTTGTATTGGAGCCTTTCAGGGAAACAAGGTAAAATGACTTCTTGGAGGCCCCATTGATAGTCATCCCTGGACCCCACCGCTATAAGCACCTGAAGAAACAATACAAAGTGAAACTTCTGTTTTCTGTTCCTTTTTTTAGTTCCCCATATACGCTTATAAACATATTGATTACAGTGATAACAAGAGATCAACCATCCCTCAATTTCACCCTTTCACTCATGAATTTGTGTAATTTTTGTGTTCAACAGAAGAGTTTATTAACTAAGATAAATGTCACTTGATACCTTAGTCCTTGAGATGGGCTGAAAATCTGTTTCGGCACTTTTAAAATATTCAACAAGATAGCAGCTGATAAAGAGTAATTTACAGGTTTGAATGAAAACTTTAAAATTTTTTTCCAGCATTATTGAGATATAATTGACAAAATAGTAAGATATATCAAGTGTACATTGTGGTGACTTGATATAGTATACATTGTTATAATTATCACCATCTAGTATTAATAGTTACTTAACACATCCATCACCTCACATTTTTATCTGTTTTTTTGTTTGATGACAACTTTTTTTCCTACTCCCTTACCAAATTTCAATTATACTATACAGTGTTATCAACTACAGTCACCATGTTTTACATTAGATTCTCAGACCTTAGATCCTCAGACCTTATTCGTCTAAGTTGAACATTTGCGTCTTTTTACCAACCTCTCCCTAGTTCACCACCTCCCTCCCCCACACTCCCAGCAACCATTTTTCTACTCTCTGTTTCTGTGAGTTTATTTATTTATTTAAATTCCACATATAAATGATATCTCGCAGTATTTGTCTTTCTTTGCCTGGCTTAATGTCCTCCTGTTGTCACAAGTGGCAGGATTTCCTTTTCCAGTGGCTGAAATATATATATCTCACATCTTTTTTATACATTCATCCATTGATGGGCACTGGTTATTCTGATATTGTGGCTAATGTGAATAATGATGCAATGAATATGGGAGTGTAGATATCTCTTCGGTATCCTGTTTTCATTTTTTTAAAGATTTTTATTAGAAATATAGTTAACATACAATATTATATAAGTTTCAAGGGTACAACATAGTTATTCAACATTTATATACCTAAAGAAGTCCATGATAAGTCCAGCAACCATCTGACAACATACCATGTTATCACAATATTATTGACTATTTTCTCCATGCTGTACATTACATCCCCATGACTTGTTTTATACCTAAAAATTTGAACCACTTCTTCCCCTTCACCTTTTTCCCACTTTTTTAATTTTTCAAACACAGTTGGCGTTCAATATTATTTTATATTAATTTCAGGTGTACAGCTTAATGGTTAGGCATTTATATAAATGAAGAAGTAATCCCCCTAACTACTCTAGTACCCATCTGGCACTATTCCTATTTATTATCATATTATTGACTATATTCCCTATGCTTTATGTTACATCCCCAGGACTGTTTTGTAACTACCAATCTGTACTTCTTGATCCCTTCCCCTTTTCCACCCGGCCTCCCAATACCCCTCCCATCCTTAATTCCAACAAATCTGGTACCCATCTGACACCATACATAGTTATTACAATATTATTGAGTATATTCCTTATGCTGTACTCTACATCCCCATAACTACTTTGTAACACCCAGTTTGTATTTCTTAATTCCTCCCCCTTTTCTCACCCAAACCCCCAACACCCCTCCCATCTGGCAACCATCAAAAACGTTTTCAGTATCTATGAGTTTGTTTCTGTTTTTTATTTTATTTTATTTTATTCTTTATATTCCACATATAAGAAAAATCACATTGCATCTGTCTTTCTCTGTCTGACACTCCACTCATCACAATACCCTCCAGCTTCACGCCCCCTCCCCCCCTCCCCCGCACAGATGGCACATATGGTAAGAACCCATTCTTTCCATGGCCGAGCAATATTCCATTGCATATATTACCACCTTCTCTTTATCCATCTTTCCATTTACAGACACTGAGGCTGCCTCCACATCTTGGTCATTGTAAACGATGCTGCAATGAACATATGAACGCACACATCCCCTTGAAGTAGCGTTTTTGGTTTCTTTGGATAAATACCCAGAAGTGGAATTACTGGTTCCTTCTTTGTTTCTTGTTATAGCTTTTGTTTTAAAGTCTATATTGTCCTATAAGCACTGTTACCCCAGACTTTCTTGTTTTGTTTTTGTTTTTGTTTTTTCTTCTTCAGCAAACATCCCCTTCCATCCTTTTACCTTCCATCTGTGTGTCTTTCAATCTGAAATGAGGCTCTTGTAACCAGCATATGTAAGGGTCTTGTTTTCTTATCCAGTCAGCCCTCCTATGTCTTTTAATTGGAGCATTGAATCCATTTACATTGAAAGTAATTGTTGATAGATAAGGAACTATTACTATTTTATTATTCATAATTTTGATTCCCCCCCATTTTAAACAAGTCCCTCTAACATTCCTTGTAATGCTGGTTTGGGGGTGATGAACAACTTTAGCTTTTTCTTGTTTGAGAAGCTCTTTATCTGTCCTTCAATTTTAAATGACAGCCATGCTGAGTAGTCTTGGTTACAGGTCCTTGATTTTCATCACATTGAGTATTTTGTGCCAATCTCTTTTGGCCTGCAAAGTTTCTGTTGAGAAATCAGCTGACAAACATTGGAGCTCCCTTATAAGTTACTAGTTGCCTTTCTCTTGCTGCCTTTAGGATTCTCTCTTTGTTTTTAACCTTTGCCATTTTAATTATAATGTACCTTGTGTGGCCTGTTTGGGTTCATCTTGTTTGGGACTCTGCACTTCCTGGACTTGTATGTCTATTTCCTTCACCAGGTTAGGGAAATTTTCAGTCATTATTTCTTCAAATAGGTTCTCAATCGCTTGCTTTCTCTCTTTTCCTTCTGCTGTCTCTATGATGTGAATGTTGTTATGCTTGATATTGTTCCAATTTTCTCTTAAACTATCCTCATTTCATTTTTCTTTTTGCTGTTCCGATTGAATGTTTTATGCTACCTTGTCTTAAAAATTGCTGATTTGATCCTTTGTTTCATCTAGTTTGCTGGTGATTCCTTCTAGTGCATTCTTCACTTGAGTTATTATATTCTTCCTTCTGACTGGTTCTTTTTTATGGTTTTGATATCCTTTTTAATGTTTGCTATCCATTTGCTGAAGTTCTCACTAAGTTTCTTGATCATCCTTGTAACCATTGTTTTGAACTCTGTATCTGGTAGGTTGCTTGACTCCATTTCGTTTAGGTTTTTTTTTTTTCCCCCTGGATTTTCTCTTGTCCTTTCATTTGGAATATATTTCTTTGTTTCTTCATTTTGGCTGCCTCTCTGTGTATGTTTCTATGCATTAGGTAGATAGGCTATGTCTCCCAGTCTTGGCTGTGTGGACTTACGTACTAGGTGCTCTGTGGGGCCCAGGGGCACAGTCTCCTTGGTCACCTGCTCCAGGTGCTCCAGAATGTCCCTTGTGTGGGTTTTGTGTGCTCTCCTGTTTTATTGCTATTGGCATATCAGTGGGTGGGATTGACCCTCGGGTGATTGGCTGTGGGGTTTGGTCATGTCCACAGCTTACAGGCTGCTGTATGGGGGGCTTACCCCACTGAGTGTGATACACTCCAGTGGTCTTTAGTGCCTGTTAAGACAGCCTTTTGTGTATGCTGCTTGTGGGGCTCATTGGGTGGTGCTCTGCTGTGGTCTGAAGCCAACATCCAGGTATATTGGTTCTGGGCCTCTTAGCAGGGCCTCCAGTTCAGGCCCAGGTTATTCACTGCCTGTGTACTGCCAGGGACTAGCAAGATAGGTAGGAGCTACAAAGAGATCTGTGGCTGTTTGCTGCCTGTGCTAAACCTGGAGGTGTGTGGGAGAGGCTGTGCTGTGAACCAAGGATGGCTGCCACCAGTACCGGCCCCACGGTAGCTCTGCAAAAAGCCAGGACACACTGAGGCCTGCTGCCACCTGCTGGCTCTCTTAAGGTAAAAGCCTAGTGCAGTATGCAAGTTGGGTGAGGCAGGTTCTCAGGTAATTACCATACTACAGTGAGAAAATCGGTACTCATCAGGTTAATGCAGATTGTGGTTTGGTTCCAGTGCTAAGCCTGGAGCTACTCAGCAAACGTCTCAGAGCATACTGAGGCCAGTGACCACCCACCGGGGCCCTCAGACTCCAGTAGTTTTCCAAAAAATAGTGCAATGTGGTTGGGACTGGCTGCTTGCGGAGAAAATGTCTCCAGCATTGGGGGAATTAGGTAGGGCAGGATCCCAGTGAGTCAGCAGGGTGGAGCAATGGAGCTCACCTGACCAATCCAGATTCAGATTTGGCCTGTGGGGGAGGGCTTAGCACAGTAAAAATTGTGCCCACCTGCTGGCTGCACAGAAGGAAGAACCCATATAGGAAAAATGGCGACTGTCCTCCAGCCCCTGGCCGAAAGCCACACACCTCATTCTGCTCCCCGTATGCCTCTGACACCTCCCCCAGTCACCACTCACCACTGGAGCCCAAGGTGAGTGTCTGCGAGCCAATGAGTCTGCGTGGGGCCCTTTAAGAGAATGTCTCGGTTTCTTGTAGTGTTTCTTGCAAGGCAAGAATTGTCAGAATTCTCACTGCTTTTCACAGTCAAATGTTGTGGAGGCTCCTCCTCCTGGCACCAATACTCTGGGCTGGGGAACCTGGTGTGGGGCGGGGGGCACTTGCTTCTGCTGGGGAAACCTCTGTGACCAAGATTTTCCTCCTGATTCTCAATTGCCGCACAGAGATTTGTGGCCAGCCCGTTTCGCATCTCTACCCCTTCTAACCGTCTTGACATGGCTTCTTCTTTATAACCTTAGTTATAACACTGTTCGGCTAAACTTTAGATGGTTCTTCAGTTTGATTGTTCTGTAATTTTAATGTGCTCATGGAAGGAAGCAGGCACAATATTTATCTACTCCACCATCTTGGATCTCTCTCAGTATACTGTTTTCATTTCCTTTGGACATATACCCAGAAATGTGATTGCTGGATCATATGGTACTTCTATTTTTCTTTTCTGAGGAACCTCCATATTGTTTTCCACAACTGCACCACTTAACATTCCTGCCCACAACGCACAAGCACTCCCTGTTTTTCCCATCCTCGAGAACATTTGTTACCTCTTGTCTCTTTGATGATAGGCATTCTAACAGGTGTGAGTTTGTATTTCATTGTGAGATAAGTGGTTTTTATTTGCATTTTCCTGATGATTAGTGATGTTGAGCACCTTTTCATGTACCTGTTGGCCATTCATATGTCTTCTTTGAAACAAATGTCTATTTAGATCCTCTGCCCATTTTTTAATCAGACTTTCTTTTTGCTATTGAATTCCATAAATTCTTTACATAGTTTGAATATTAACTTGTTGATATATAATTTGCAAATATTTTTTCCCATTCTGTATGTTGCCTTTCATTTTGTTGTTGGTTTTCTTTGCTGTACAGTAGCTTTTTCCTTTTATTTTTTTAAATGAGGTCACAGTAAGATCTAAATATAATTTTAATTCTTCCATTTGTTCTAACACTAAATCAATAAGTAATTTTACATGCAGGTACTATATAATACATTCATTCACCTTTAAAATGGAAATACCCACAGGACCTGTATGTCATCTAACAGAAATTTTAGCAAGCAAAGCAATAATGGATTGGTCACTGGAATCTGTAGTTAGAATAAGTAGTTTTCAATTTATATTTCCTATACTCCAAATTAAAGCTAACATTTTAATTGATAAATGACTGAAAAAGAGCCTGATGGCTAATTGATTATTCCACTGGTAGCTGATTAATGAGTTAAGTTAGTAAGATAGCTATGCATTTTGGTCACTTAAACTCATCTATGTACTCATATCTTTTAATCAACTAAATTATACAGGTATCTTCAATAATCTCGCAAAATTTTAGTGAACTTTTTATATTATTTGACAAAGAAATGTTATTCAAAGGAAAGTAAAGTCTACAATTGTATAAACTAAACTGATATGTGTAAGTTGTTTACAATGTTCTTCGTATTATGGCTAAGGCTAACCTTCGTAATGGCTAAGGTTTCTTACCGTGGTGACTTTTTTTTTGGTACAAATCTTTTACAAATACAGAATCACTACACTTATCAAATCATTTTTAAAGATATATAAATAGGTAAGCAACATTTCTAGAAATGGAAGGGTCTTGAAATCTACCTGTTTTATCCATCTTCTACTTCTGACAAGATTGAATTGAAAGCTATCTCATAAGATGGCTTACTCTCCTGTTGGCTAGCAGGTAGTAAAAGGAATGAGGAGGTGATGTTAGAACAGGGACTATGAACAAATAATTCACATAATTTGTGTCATAGGACCACCAGGATTAAAGAATCATGGATACCAATAACTTGTTACAGGATCAGAAGCTGTGCTGCTCCCAAATTATATAATCAGTCCCAGAATCCAGGATAAGAAATATGGCACCTTGAGACTCCTTTAAGTCAAAACCAGTTAATGTTGTAGGATGGGTTCAAATACCTTGGGTACTTTAATTAATAATTCTATACTCATAAGTTTTATCATAGAATATTATAACATTCTGTTTTCATCAGCCTGACGTTAATCCATAGGTGGAATGATTATTTTGGCACCAAATACATATATCTACCTTCAAACTTTGTCAAGGTAAAGAGTAATGAAACCAAGCTTGTAATAATTCAGTTTCTATTCAAATTGACCTCTAATTCTAGTGGAGTTAATATTTATACTCTAAAACAACTGTTTCTTTTTGCATCCCATTGTAGAATATATGGCATATCAGAGCACTACGTCAAAGGAAAATACTTTATTTGATGATTAATTAGATGTAGTGAGAAAGACAGATGGAGGGGTTATAAAGGAGGAAAGATAGAGGAAACAAAATGACTCCAAAGTTCCTGGCTTGAGAAACTGAGACAGACAGAGTACCTCTGAATACAGCCCAGAGTTGGAGTGGACAGTCAGTGCAAGAGAGAGGCAATGAGTTCTGTTTATAACCGTTGAGTTTCAGATGATGACATAGCTTCTTTTCCAAAAATATTCTATTGAGAAATACAAAAGTAGGATTGAACCACAGATTATAGGAAAACATCCAGGTTAGAAATTTAGGAATTACTGAAGACACACTGGGTGTAAAATCACTAGATTGAAGTCGAGTTATCATACACGTTGGAAGGTTGAGAAAATAGTCATAAGTAGACTGTTGGGAAAACAAAAGGCAGAGGTGAGAGAAATGGAAAACGCAAGGAAGTATAAAATGTAGAAGATTTATTTCTGTAATGTTCTATGTATTTTTGCACTTATGTGACTCTCCATTAAAACTTTTCCTTGAAATTATATTGTAAAAGAAGATTAGACAAAAATATATGTGATATGATAATATACTACTGCAAATTGATAAGAGCAAATAAATGTTTTTAATAGGTTATATTCCTTCTGTGAAAACATCATGGGAAAAACAATGCAAGGATAAGGTTGTCTAAACTATTCAGAAATATCTGTTTGTGATTGACCCATATGAAATCAGAACTCATAGTTGGGCTATGAAAGTGCCTAAATTATTTTGTATATTTCTTTCATAAGAAATATAGCTAAAAATAGAAACCGAATTACTCATAATTTTTTTAAATTAAATCTGTGATTTTTATTAGCAGTTTCCACTCACTTAGATTTAAGACGAAAACAATTCTCTGACAAACTTAATTCTCTAAATACAGTACTTAGACTTGATTATTTAAATTATTTCTCTTCCTCTTCTAAACCATTCCTATATACTTTCTAAATTTTCCACATAGATAAGCATAACTTTGCAGTCCTTTCGTTTTATTTTAGTAATTGCATTTGACTTTTTAATCATTTGGCACTATTTAAATAAGTATTAGCTATTTTTAGATAAATAGAATCAGAAAACAATCCATTATAAAGAGTGAAATATGGTGAAACATTTTCTCAAATATAATTTAATAATTTTGACCCATATTCTCAGTGGCTTTTAAACCATTTGACAATTTGGGGTGAATTTTTGGCTGACCAGACTCAGTTATGCTCTGATGGGAACCACATGCTGCTCAGTAGTTTCTAAGACTTTTGACCCTAAAATCAGTTAAATTGGGATTTTTGTGAGGTTCTATTTTTCTTGGAACTGAAATAGAAATCCATATTTGCATGTTTTGAAGATTTTCCTGGGTGTATTTTATACAATTCTATACAGCATCAACCAAAGGATTTCTTATTGCCTAACATGTTTCACAAATCTCCAGATAGCTTCAAAATATTTTCATTTGACGTTTGGATTTTTCCCATGATTCATAAATAATTCCATCAGTGGCCTCATTCAATGACACCTCCATTGAGGGACAACAATGTACTTGAGATTTATCTCTGAACTTAAAGGGCAGTTTGGGAAATTAAATTCTTGCTTCTTTGGGGATTGGTTAATGTTAATTTGTGGAGGCAAACACTGAGTCAACACATTTGTGAACTTTTATCATTTCTACAAATCATTCAAAAGTCTACATTTTGGAAGGCATTTGCTGTCTCCAACTAAAAGTAGCCAAGAGACACTATTATGTAACAACAGTGCCTCAGCCTCTCATCTATCAGCTCTGTGACAGTGCTCACTGTTGGAAGGTAGTAGGGTGATTCTTCTGCGTTCCTAATGTCACCTTCCATGTAAGGAATCCCTCTAATGTGATACTCTTAGCCTCTCTCCACCCCTCCTTTTTTCCTTCAAGGAGACAAAAGATTCAATTTAATGGGTGAGCCTAGAAGAAACTAGATATGTATAAACTAGACTCTTACTCTTCCCATTCTCTTTTTGGGGAGAAGGTGTCTGGTGGTCCAGCACTACTTTTGCCTATGTAGATAAGTTTATCTAATTCTGAGGATCAGTATTAGGACATCCACTTGCCCACACATTTAAGCCATGTACTTCTTTATCAGCTTTGTAATGAATTATTTTGTTCTCCATCTGTCCTACTTGTTGTCCTATTTTTCAGCTGGTTCACGAACCAAGCAGTGTAGAGAGGTGTTGCTCATTGAGCTCCTCAAATGACAACGCTCCACTCCTGGCCAATTGATGGTGACAGGGTAGGCTTAGTCCCTGCTCTTATGGGCTTACATCTAACCTCTGAGTGAATTACAGGGTTAGCACCCAACCGAGGCAAAGGCTACCCTATTGGCTGTGAAGCTGGAGAAATTAGGTAAGGAAGGGAGGGAACCTGGACTCTAAGTCTGCTTAACTCAGCTCCTATTCCAATAAATGACAAAGAATAGATGTGTTAAAATGTACACAGTTCAGTTCAGACTATTTATTATAACAATAAACCTTTTGGACATTATTGATGAAAGAATTTATTTGGAGTATAGTGTCTTTGAAATAAACTTGTATTATTTTTACACTTTCATATGATGTATACAGTATAAAACATTTACTCCCAAATGTTGGATAGGCCCAAAATATTTTTTCACATTAAATCCGTGTGACTTCTTTTGCTTTAATTGTAATTTGGCCTATCTGTAAGCTCTTTCTTCTTTTCCCTTGTCCCCATTATTCCAATGATGGGAGCTGACCGTTCTATGTTTCTTTTTTAGTCTACTCACTACATAGTTAATAACTGACCACATTATGAATCCATCCGTCATTTACAACTCCATCTCCAAAATGTTTTTTCTTCTTCTTTTGGATATTCTTGAACAGCCTTACAGAATTCAGGGGAGAAAAATGAAGGGATAATGGATGGATCCTGGAATTTGCCTCATAGTAGGCCTAGAACTGCATAAAAGTATGTCTCTGGAGAACCTTTTAATTCAGCTGGGGAAAAGGAATGGAGACATTTCCAAAACCCACCCAGTATTCCTTCCACCTGGAACCCACATCATCATTTCGACTGAGACCCAGCGTGTTCCAAATTCCTCTTTCATTCTTAATCTACTGCCAGGCCACGGTCTACTCAGGCCTAAGTCTGTCACCCCTAATAAGCTGAATAACGTCAGTGTACTGGGATGGATTTTTGCTTTCTCAAAGATACTCTGTTCCAAGAAATATAATGCCTTTTTATTAATTTTTGAACAGTAAATGTATGTACTGTTCATAGAACATGCCAAAATAGTTTAAAAATGACATTATGGAAAATCATTAGCCAAGTCCTTTGCAACTTTTAAAGATAGAATTTAAATGCAGTTTCAGGCACTCTCATAAAAACAATCTTTATCTGTTTCTGACTGTGACTGATTTTGACTCTGCTAGGAAAGTCTCAGGGTGGAAATTTCCTGAGCTGACAGCAGGTCATGCTAAATTAGAGCCACCACTCTTGGGAGGTGACAGGAGTTAAAGAATGTAACTGGATTTATTTCTCATTAGTTATATATCCATAAAAGCATTGGAGAGTAACTTTCTAGTTTCCCAGTTTTAAAAATAGTAGATCAGTTTTTCCATTCAGCTTCTCATAGCAGGATGAGAGTAAAAGATACCTAAAACAAAGCTTCAACATACTTGCGGCATGTTCCAGAATATTGTCCCCCATGAGAAGAAAGTTGTCTTTTTCTTTTAGTTTTATCCAAGTCCATATTATCTTTCTCACGACACGTGATTGAGATATCAAAAGCGGATATATCGTACTCTATAAATGAACCTCTAGCATTTAAACCTAATTGAAATGCACACAGAATTTCACTGGAAAGTATGATTTATGTAGACTAAACCACTGACCATCTGTGCCTATCCTCCATCCCCCAATTTATCCTTTTTTAATAAAACTAAACTCTTCCTTTTCTTTTAGATATCTTTTATTTACTAATCACATTGGTAAATAGCATAAAAATAAAATTTTAATATGGTAAGATGACAATTCATTTAACCCAGTATTTGACAAGAGGCCAGGAATTAAAGGCAAAGGGGACTTTGGTTCTTTTTAATGACTTCCATTTCTTTCTCAACTTTTAAAAAGGGAAACTCTCTCTTGTGCTCCTTTCCACAATTTGTCTTTTATCTTATCTCTTCTTTTTGTATCAATCCCCCCAAATCCAATGTAACTATATAAATCATCTATACCTACTGTAATGCTGCATAACAAACCACTCAAAAGCTTACCATCTTGTAATCACAAGTGTTTATTTTCCCTCTCACAGGTCTGTGGTTTGTCTAGAGTAGCTCTGCTGCAAGGTATAGGTTGACTGTGTTTAGTTACAGGCTTCAGGTTGGTTGCAAATATGCTCTGTATGTCTTCACACACTGCTAGGACCGTGAGTTACCCAAGCCATAGTCTCCTCACGGTTGCTCTCATGAGTAAAGAAGGCAAGGAGAAACGTGTGATCCTTGTCAAGATTTGGACTCAGAATTCCATATCCATTGGCCAAAAACTTCACATGGTCAACCTAACATCAATGGAGTGGGAAAATATACTCTACTCATGCACATGACTGCCAGGCACATGGCAAGAGGGAGAACTGAAAAAAATAATCAACTACTACAGTAACCAATAGCAAGGGATATAGTTGGGTAAAATCTCCCATTGCTTTCTTGACTCCATCTCAGGCTTTGCATTCTTAACCTGATGTAACTTGCCACTGATGTTATATACTACAATGGATACCTTTAAAAAATACTAATGCTTTATTTAAGAAAATTATGTGTATACATTTTATCAATCCCACCTTATGATGACAATCACAGATACACACAGAGGATTTTACAGCCCACACAGAGGGGCAAATGTTTTTATGAACATTTGTCATTCGCTCACATGCATTGAAACAATTATGCTTATCAAATTCCAGTGTATCCTTATATATTGCAATGACTTCCCTTTATTCTATCTACCTTACTAAGTTTTAAACAAAGCATAGAGTTAGACAAGTTGTGCAAAAAGACAGCTTAAAAGTTAGGAAATGAGAAAAGGAAGCACATATAAGAAAATGTGGGTGCTAACTAGTTACAGAGGGTGAATCAGCTCTGGTGATGCCCACAGTGAATCTGTGCCGACTAAATAGACTGGTATCTGAGGCTAGTATCTGATGAGCCCTAAAAAATATCACAAGGAAATGGATTCCCACCATCTTCCGAAACCTGGAATTTTAAATGTATAGGCAATGCTGGTAATAATAAAGTCCCACTGACTAATCAGAAGCCAACTCTAGTGAATGAAACAATAATTTGACAATATGTATCCTATGCCTGGAACATAAATAAGTGCTCATAAGTATTCTCTGTCTTTGTGTTGTTGTAGTTGGTGGTGGTGGTGTATACCAGATACTGTGCCAAGTGTTACAAATAGGTTATGAGTAAAACAGAAATCGTTGTGCCTATAAAAGTTGTCCAGTAAACTAAAAATTTGTTTTTTAAAATATCAGCCGGACCTACACACAATTAATTTAACTTAGGAGCTGCTGCTGTAAAAAGTACTCAATTATTTTGGTTCCCTGGGTGTTCAGTTTGAATCAACAACATGTTATGGCTACAAAAAAAAAATAGTTTTTACTTATAGGTTAATTAGTAGAGATAGATTTCCCAAAATAAGGGAGGCAGTTGTTTTACTTCGCTCTTCACTGATCAGTCAACATATGGAATACTATATTACATAAATGTATTCAAGTTTTAACATTTTAAGATAACTATTGAAAAATTGTACTGTGCACAGAAGACATCTCACAAAAGGGTAACATAGCTATAACAGAAATTAGTTTATACTAGAAAAGCTGAAGGAACCAGTGGTTTTTATCTTAAATAAGAGAAACGATGATTATAAAATGTTTCTTAGTGAGTATTTAAAAGGTTGTATGGTCAAGATAGTATCTTTATTATCATAGAAGTTGAAATTTGGAATAAAAGCAATTGATTGCCTTTAGTGTAGGTATACCTATAATTACTTACATTTTTAAACAAAGGAATAGATACCTATACAGTTTGATATCTCTTTCCAAGAAATATTCAGGAAAGGTTAAATGGGATTCAGAATTATTTGAAAATTTAATATTTAGAGATACAATTCTATGCTCCTAATTTTCTAAAGGAGTAAGCTTAAAGCCTGACCCAGTCATTTATTAATTCATTTACTATTTCATTCAACAAATATTTTTTTGTGAATCTACTAAATATTGTGTACTGATCTTGGCACCAGGAATACAGCAATAAACAAAATCTTTCCCCTTATGAGCCTTGCATTCTAGTAAGTGAAACAGATAACAGATGTATAAATAAGTAATCTCAGATTGTGATAAGTTCTCTTAAGAAAACAAATGTCTTTGAAATTACTTGTTTCAAGAATGTTGAGTTGCATGTTTTGTTTCTGCCTTTTTCCATTCCAATTTCATCCCTTTCAGTCTCCTTTCATTTTCATGCTCATACATAAATGTTTCAGTCATAATACGATGTATAAGATGGAGGAATATAAATATACACTCGATAGACATGGGTTCATCATTGACTTGACCATTTACTAGTTATATTATCTTAAACAATTTATTAATACTTACCCACTTTGACCCTCACTTTCCCTATTTGTAAATTATGGGAAAATGAAGATAGTATTAGTAAAAGGATAAAATGAGATGACATGTAAGATGGTGACCTTTGTTGCTAGGTCTCCATTTGCATCTCTCCTCCACCCCACCCACATGTACCCCTTCACAGTTCCATGTCTCCCTTCCCCTGCCTACCTGTGTTGCTTGGAGGTTGACCTCCAAGGACTACATCTTCTGGTTTCCCTTGCTGATTGGCTTCCAGTTAAATTAAGCCAGTGGAACACTGGAGAACTGGAGGGTATGAGGAGAGAGAAGTTAGAGGATTTCTTCCCTGATGCTTCCATGCCTTGGCAGGTATACTTAGCATAACTGCATCCCTCCAAGTCCAAAGCTATAGCCATACGTCCCCTTTTTCATAAGTCTAGCCCTCTCTGGACTTGAGGAACTTCATTTTCTCCTTGACCTTTTGGTACTAGGAGTTGTATTGTTTTCCTGCTACTGTTTGTCTATGTGTGCCTCACTATCCCGTCACCCTAGACATCCATCCGTAAGTAGCGCTTTGTTAAAATCTCTTCATTTGAACCATCTGTGTAGAATTCTGTTTCTTATAGGGATTTTGACTGATACAGTACTGGACACCAAGAGTAACAAAGTAGATCCTCAATACGGTATTCTAGAACTGGTTTGTTAATGTAGTTGATGAACAGGAAGAAAATGAGAGACTGGTAATGGCGTCATGTCAGTGCTGATGTGAGATGAAGAGCCAGATACCAACTGGCTGTTGCATTTAGTTTCTATGACAATCATGATAATTACAAAGAGTATGGGTAGACTAGCTGTTTCTGACTGTGCGAGGAGCTTATAAAAACTGAACAATAAGTACAGGGATTAAAATTTAACCCAAAGAACTAGTGGAAAACTAAATAAAAAGCTTCTGTGGTGATTTTGAAAGAATTCCTTCTCTCTAGTAACTACAGGGCAGACATGCCTGAGAATTTGGCCCAAAATATAATTGTTTCAGTTGCAGAATTGCTACATTATATAAATGTATAGCATCACTAAGGCTCTTATGACAATGTTAGAGTATTGTAGAGAAGCTGAACTCTGAGACTTGGGATGAGGATATTTGGAGAGACACATTCAAAGGTATGAATTTTGATTTCCCAAATCATCCCAAGAAGCCTGTATGAAGAGGCTCTTTTTCTCTGTGTGAGAAAAATAATCTTTCCATGCGTAAAGACCATCTGATGACCTCATCTGGGGTACTGCCTTGCAAAAGAATGTCAGTTCTTAATACCTAGTCCCACCATCTCTCATTACCTCTATACCCATAACTAGAGCTAGACCCTAGGATCCCTCAGGTGAATTGCTAAGTCTATTTCCAGAAGAGGCAGAGTATGCATTATAAGACTTAGAAGATCTTTTAAGATTCTATCAGCAGGAGCCTAATGAGCTGTGTGATGATGTTTTCTAAGAGTGTTATGCTGAAGCAGACAAAATATTAGGGTTAATTGGACCAACTTATCAATAGAGGTATACTTATCTAGTATTTTGAATATACTGTGCCAGCTAAAGCAGCTTTAAGTATCTCTAGTAATATTCTTTGTTGACTACTGGAGTCTGGATTCAATGAAAACTAACATTTCATGATGTCATGATGCTAGAACTTCCTTGCCCTACTGTAGAAGAAGGAATGTAGAGGTTTGGAGAATTGAGACTCTTGAGGTATATTTATTATATACAACCTGCACAGCTTCCTTCCACATCCATCAGGAGGTCCCAGAGAACACTCTTTCCAATAAGACAATAAGAAATTTAAAAAATTCACCAAAAAGAGAACAGCATCCTTGAAAAGTTCTGTGGTGGCTGTCTTTGGCAAACTGAAAATAAAGGTGAAGGATGCTGCCATTGTATGAGCATCTCTCATTTCTTGGGATCTCTCATTTCAATGGGGATACCACAATCCTGAAGTGGTGGAGACCATGTGGTAGTGCTTAACCCTCAGAGACAAGGTGGTTGCAATTACCATAATCGGCCTCGGAGACTGAATGGGAACCAGTGTTTTGACCTGCAGAAATCTGTGGCTGCAGCTAATTGATGACAATGTTTCCTGACATAAAGTGGATGGGCAGCTGACAAGGTATTACTTGATCTATATAATTGACAAAAGTGTATGTCTGGTAAACAAAAATCTGACTTGAGTTGCCAAAGGGGGAGTTCATTTCTTTTTACAGTCTCCCACTCAGTTTCCAGACCAAGGAAGTTCTTGCATCAGCTTCTGGGAAGATGGTTTTGGAGAATGATTGGATTATCAAAAACTTGATCTTATTTTATTTGTTATTCCACACGTGTTATCTTTATTGGAGAAAATTAACACAGTCCCAACTTCCTAGGATAGCAACTATTCACCTGGAAAATGTTTTTTGTTTGTTTGTTTGTTTGTTTTTTCTCAGTCCTACAGACATTATTTGAAGCCTCTGTCACTGAGAGAGCAGACCCATAAAATTTGGGGACAAAGCAACTATTTCTCCGTTTGGGAAGCAGCTCTCAGGAAAATAGCTAAAATCTATTATTTTTGTTTTTGAACACATACATATCTAGCTAGAGACCATACATCTCAGCCTCCCTTGTAGCTACATATGGCTAGCTGAGTACACTCTAGCCATTGGGATGTGAGAATTTATGATGTGTGCATGTCTACTGCATTTACATAAAAGAAGTTGCTTGCCCTAAAATTTTCTTTTGTTCTTCTTTTCATAAGCTGAAATGCAGATATTCACAACCCTGCTTCCACCATGCAGATGAAGATGATATACTAGGTGTCGCAAATGTTATGAACCTGAGTCCCTGAATGACCACATGATCAGAGCTGCCCTACTAGCCTCAGCCAGCCAGAAATTTTCATGAGGAAGAAAGAGAAAAATGCTTACATAGTATTTAAACCACTGTCTTTTGGAGTTTCCACGTCACCAACTAAGCCTTAACCTCAATTAATATACTTTGATAACTAAATGTGTTGCCCCTATTTCCCTCTTCCCCTCACTGTTACTAGGATGAATTCTTCACTGTTCTTTCAATTTAACTAACAATTAAATAATTATAAATTTAAAAAACATAAGATGTAATTTTTCACCTATTAGTTTGGCAAAGAATAAATATATTTTTTATAGTATTCAGTATGAGAGAGGATGTGGAAAACAGAACTGTCAAATTTTTGGTGGAAGAATAAATTGGTATAAGCTTCTTTGGAAGACAAGTGGCACTATCAGTCAAACAGTTAAAAGCATTATAGTCTTTGATCTAGCAATGCTGCCTCTAGAAATTTAGACTGTATGTGCACAAAGTTGTGTTTGTAAGAGTGTTTATTGCAGCACTGTTTGCAATAGCAAAAATCTGGTACCAACTTAGAGATATCATGGGAAAGGTGTTAAATTAGTGTATGTCTATATTTTGAAATTCAATACCGCTATTGAAATGAATGAGATAGGTCTACACATCTAATGTAGAATAAATGCAGAAAAATTTCCACAATATTGAAATTGAAAATATAAAACAATAAGGTATTTAATTTGTGTAAAGCAAATTACAGTATATAATGTATATTCCAATTTTTGTAAAGGAAAGCATTTATACACATATATGTATATGTAATTCACACACACAGATATAAATAGATTGATAGAAAACATAAAAATTCTACAAGGAAGAACATCAAACACCAATAGGGGTTGTGAAAATTTCATTTTTACCTGTATACATGTCAGCATTTTATTAATTTTATATAGTTATATAGTAACTTAATAATTAAAAACTTTTAAAGTAGCCTATCAAACTTAAAATAACTTTAAATAGCTTTTCCAGCTCCTGGTTCCTGCTTTGGAAAAAGTTATTCTAAATCTAGTAATGCATTGTCCTTTTTAAAGAATAAATTTATAATATATCCCCCAAAATCTGTTATGCTTTTTAGGACAATCTACTCATTCTTATTGGCTAACTTCACCTACTATTTCCAAATGTATATCATGTTCTCTCAAGATAAGGTGTTAATTCAAAAAAAAAAAAAAAATCTAAGTTTTTCAAATCTAAGAGGAAATTTTTGAGCCAGATAATGTCTAATTGATGTAGTGAATCACACTACATAAATGTCTGGTCCATTTTTAATTCAATTAACATTAGGAATAGAAAGAAATAAAACCATCCAGAAGCTTATTGATGTTCATCTTACGTATTCTAAAAGTCATATTAGGAGTAGTAATAACTTCCAGGCTCACTGATTCCCCCAAATCCTCCCCTGGATAAATCTTGCCACAAAAACTTAACATTATTCCTAAAGGCATTGTTTCAATCCAAAGGACCACACACACAGACTCCAAATAAAGGAATTATCACTATTAACAAAATTTCTATGTTTGCTTCCCCTTGATCATTGCTTTAACACTTGAGTCCTTCTAACATTTGAGGCAGATAAGATCACAGAATTCTCCTTCTTTTCTTGTATCACATAAAGTTTTATGTTAAACCTGGAGTACTTCATCGCAACAGTCTTACCAAGGAAATGGTTATAAAATATTTTAATATGGGTGCATATTAAATAGTTTGTTTCTCCTTTTATAGTTCACAAGATTGATCTTTATCAAATATTACTTTTAAGAGCAGTGCTTACACATCTTATAAATCAATGTGTCTCTTGCTTCACAGGGTAAGATTTTTTCACACTTCTGTTTTCAGCTTGGATGTAGGGCATTTTTCAGAGAGTGCCCTTGGCTTCGCAGTTGCCTTTCCAATCCTATTTCCTTTTTGTTCTGGGAGGATTGAGAGCACCTGCTTTTCCAGTTTAACTTATCCAAATAAGAAAAATATTTCCTTTGTATCTGAACTTTTTCATCACTTGGCTCTGGCATGAGTTTGTTTTGGTTTTGGTTTTCTTGTATGTGAACGACTGCATAAAACAACAGTTTTGAAGTGTGGTCCTTGACCGACAGCATCTCTGTTGCTTAGCAATTTGTTACAAATTTTCAGCCCTATCTCAGACTTACTGAATCAGAAAGTCTGGGTATTGGGCCCAGCAATCTGTGTTTAACGAGCTCTCTGGTGATTCTAGTGCCTGCTCAAGTTTGAGAACCCGTAGCATAAGATAATGTGAAAAGTGACTTAGCATCTGAGCACCTTGCAGGTCAAACACAGCAATTTATACCTGAAAGATGAAATGTTGTGTTGAGCTGGATTCTGAGACACAGGATGGGATCATCAGAAAAAGTGCTCTGACTCTGAATGCTTTTGGTTCTGGGTAGGGAGGGGCAGGAATGGGGACAGTAGTGCTCAGTTCATTACTCTCTTGTTTAAAACACTGCTTTAGCAGGAAGTACTTGAGCTTTGATACTACAAGTGTGAGCTGAAGACCAGTGTGGGAGTTTGCTGGAAATTCACTCAAGAATCTGCCTCTTAAGGAAACCACCTGGTGATTCATATTCACATTGAAATGAAAGTACCTGGTGGCCCTTAGCTCAGGGTCAAGATGCTTCTTCCTGTACTTTGGTTTTGATTCAGACTTTCCTGATGACTAGTAGACTGCTTTGCCAGGTTCCCAACCTATTGCATTTACTGACTTTTCTTATCTGAGATTTATAAATGTGAAATTGTTGGGTTGAAGACTGCCTTTTAAACTTTCATAGATGCTACAGAGTTGTCCTCTATAGAATTTAACTCTTTACTTTATCACCAACTGTTCATGAGACTTCCATTTTTATTCCCAATCCTCTGCCATACTGGATTTTTAAAATATATGTTTATTTTTTTTCCAGAACCAACGTTGAAAAATAATTTCTCATTTTCATTTTAATTTTTATTATTTGAATATTATATGTTGGGAAACTGTATGCTCCCTTTCTGCTATTCATATTTAACTTAGTGCTGTCATTGATTGTTATGTGCCCATCACCTTTTTAAGTATTCTAAATATATAATAGTTAATGCTTACTATAATCCTACAAGGTAAGTTTTATAGTTCACAATTTAGACCTGATGCTATTGAGGCTCAGAGCAATTAACTTATCTGTCTCCTAAGTCACACATAGGTAGTGAATGACATATACACAAATTAAAACTCAAGTTCAACTCAAATAGCCATGTGTTTTCTAACTTGTGCTAGCTCTCTGTTCAGATAATAAGAATAAGAAAAGTAAGGAATTAAATAAATGACTCAAGAGGTATGACAAAAAGTGAAGAGCTGAAACTATCGTGGGTAAAAAATGTCTGTAAAGTATTGAGTTAAAAGCACTAGCTGTGTCATGTGAGAAACTAAAATAAAAATAAAGGGGATATTCAGGTTATGAGCTTTACATTATCATAACTGGTTGAATGTGAAATAAACAAACAAAAATAATGAACTGATAGTTTCCCTTGAATGATATCAAAATATTTTTATATAATTAAATTCAAAACATGTTTTTCACTCAATAACATAATATTTGCTGCTTTGGTGTAATAATACTATTAACGATAATGATATTTATCAAGTTTCTACTTTATGCCAATGCATGACTGAGGTCCTTTAGGTATATGAGTATTAACTAATTTAATCCTCAGATCAGTCCCATGAGGGAGGTCCTATTATATCCCTGTTTTACAGATGAGGAAATTGAATCTCAGGGAGGTTAATTAATGTGCTCAAGATCACATTTGAAACTAGGATTCAAATCCAGGTAGTATGGATCCAGACTCCACCTCTTCTTAAACACCATACCATAATACTGCTTCTGGGAAGATAATTTTAAATAAGATTCTTAAGTGGTCCTTGTAAAGAACAATAACAACAACAACAACAGAATAATCAAAATGGTTAATTTGGAAAGTGAAGGTGCTTAATCAAGATCTGAAAATTTAGTACCGTATACAGCATATAATCAATAATGTTGCAACAACTAAGTATAGTGCGAGGTGGGTACTAGTCTCATCGGTGGGGAATCGCTGCATAAATTATGTAAATGTCTAAACACTGTTCTGTACACCTGAAAATAATGTAAAATAATATTGAATATAAAAAACATTTTACATTCTTTCAAAAATTAAAAAAAAAAAATCTGAAAATTTATTTTCCCTTATTCGTTCACCAAGTGGTAGAATTCAAGAAAAGAGAAATGGTTCTCCTGTCACCTTGTATTCGATTTGTTACTTCCAGGAAATTATTCTTTATATGAAACACACATTTGCAATTTATGTCACTCTTTAATCTTGTTGCTTTCATCTATCAGGCTTCTGGTAGATGAAATACATAAAAATTTGGACTGTCCACAAGGTGAATGGGAAAGACTGCCAACAGATACAGTATTGTCTAGCTGTGTTGTGGATCCAACTGAGGGTATAGTCAGTGACATGAAGATAAGTAGGCCAATTTGAGTTTCAATAATTAGAACGTGGTTTAATTGTCACTGGAATAGTTAGATTAATGAAATAAGTACATTCAGAAAAATTCCCAAAAATATTTATTGCAAATTAATTTTGAATAACAATTAAAATTTCCAAGAATAAGAATATTATCTATTTCATTGTTTGAAGTGGAGAAAATGGTGTATAATGCTTTATAAACTGCTAGACATTTAAAAATTCTGTTTCATGCTATGTTAATTGTAGAAAATTTAATTACATAAGTGTAAAACTGAAAGAACATACTATGAAAATAAATAGGAGAATCTTTTTTAAATCTTGGAGCAGGAAAAACTAAGCCAATTTCAAAGGCTAAAATAATGTTTTAAATGTCTACAAATATATTTTAAAATGTGGAAAAAACTACTACATATCATTTTGTAATATATTTATAAAGTGGGAAAATATCTTTAATGTTAATAAATAAGAAAATTTCTTAATATACAGATATCTCTTATTTTTCTTTCTAAACTATAAATTACTTGAAAACAGGGAACTATGCTATTTGACATTAAATAAAATTGCCAACATTATTTGAGTGCATAAATTAATATGTCGGAAAAACAATATAAAATCAATATAGGCAAATATTGAAACATTCTGTAACATTTCTCTAATTGAAGAGTTTTACTTGAGACTACAAACTATTGGCAAATACAGTTATTTTACATGAGATTGGGTACATGATTATTCAGTGACAGACGCATGAAATAATTTTTTAGATTATGCAAATAACGTGTAACAGTATACAAAGAATGATTGTGGGATTGGGCCTTGATGGCTTCTTATTTTACAATTTTCTAAGATAGATTTCTTATAATTATATAGTTGCATTTAACCCAGTGTCATGAGTGGGCATGTCATTTTAGGAAGGCAAGTACTTTTCATAAGCTGAATGTTCTAAATGTTTTCTTACATTTCATTATGCTGAGCTTCGGGATCAAGTATAAGAAGTAAGTCATAAAAACAGTGCTACTCATGCTATTTAAGTGGTGGGTCATCTTCTCATCTGTGCCACTGATTGTCCTTATTTTTTTACTGGGTTTGAAGCTGAGTCTCTTATCCTGGCAAAGGCAAACCCCCCTATTGACCTAATCATAAATTGTACATGTGATGGCACGACACCAATTTGCCATGTAACTTTGAACAAGACACTCAATCCCTTGGCATGTCATGTTTTGCCACTCATAAAGTGCATTTTTAACATATGTATTCCATACTTCATTGCGAGTGTTGATCTAGTCACAGGGTCTTAGAGTTAATCCAACAACGTAGAAAGAGACCAGCAGAGAATTCTTTATATCATAGGCTTTTGTCCCCCAGAAGATTTATTTCTACTCACCAAAAGGAAATATTTACAATTGGTTCAACTATCTTTATTATCAACTCAAAGGTATAAAAACTGGTTACCCAAAGAGCATTTAAGGTGCCGGGATTTTGAACATAGACCCTGCTCTCTGATGTTAAGAAATGGGGAAGAAGCTATATATGTTCTGACTTCCTACAGTCTTACCAATCCCCTTTCTTCCCACAGCCTTGGTTAAATGTTCTTTGTAAAAAGGTCCCCTTCTCCAGTTTACCATTGTCTCAGGATGCCCCAGCAGCACTCCATTTGATAGAACGTTAATCAGCCCTTTTATGTTGGACATAGTACCTGCTCTCTACCTGTTCCTACACACAAAAATTTCAGAGTTCTTGCTTTCTGCAGCTGCTGAGCCTAAGACATAAATTCTGATTTCCTTTGTTCCACACCTGCATTTATGAGCCAACCTCATACTCTCTTATACCTGGCTTCAACTCTGTGACTCGAACACTGAGATGAGCCCCTGCTCATGTTCAAACACACACACACACCACACACACACACTTACACGTACATGACCATAGTGACAAATAGCAGTATTTCTCGCTAATTATCTCCTTACCTCCCTATTGGGGAAGCCATGTAGTGAATGGGTGAAATGTATTGATTCCACTGAAGGAAAGGACATTTCTTAGCTATAGTCACAAGGTGAGTAACAAGAAGGTGAATATATCCAAAAGGTGCTTGAAGGAGGATACCAAGTCAAGCAAGAGGGTGTGTCATTATGTAAAATGAATTATCAAACAGAAAGTGCTGAAAGCAAATACTAAGAGATACGAGAGACAGACTCGTTTCTTTTCTCTCTGTTTCTAGTCTTATTCCTTCTAATCCAAACTCTGCACTCTAGCCTGAGTTAGCTATTTAAAATACAAACCTGAATGACTAGTTCCCCAATTAAAAACCCTTTAATAATGCCTTCTTCTTGTCTTGGAATAGATCCCACAATCACTAAAAAGACCTAGCAAGACCCTGCAGGATTTGACCTTCTAAATGGTCTCACTACTTTCATTCTCTTGTACTAAGCAAATTTAGATTGTGTCACAACCCTGTTTAAAAATATAAATAAATAAAAATCTTCGATGATTCCCTGTTGTCTGTAGAATTTGAAGTCCATCTTCCCTGCTTTACCTTAAGTCAAATTTATTCCCCCTTATTTTCCTTTATATCTTTTGCTTTAGTGGCTCACATTTCCCTCGCCTACTTGTTCTCTCTCTCTCTCTCTCTCTCTCTCTCTCTCTCTCTCTCTCTCTCTCTCTCTCTCTCTCTCCATCTTTTCATTTCTGCCACTTCCCAACCTCTACACATCTAAACCCTTTCTAGTAGAACTTCAATCCCATTTCACCCATGTGTCTTCTCTTAATTCCTTCAGTCAAGAAATAATCTCTTGACTGTGTTGTAATGTTTTACCACAGCGCGCTTTACCCCTTGCTTCTTTGCGTTGTAGGTAGCTATGTCCCTGTCTCATCCCCTCTCCTTGCCTGAACACTCCTTCACACATAAACAAGGAACTGCATCTGATTCATCACTTGTTTCAAAACATCCGGCAGTGTCAGGAATCTTAGTTGGCACTCACTCAATAAATATTTGTGTAATGCATGACTATCTTCAAACATCAGAAATCAATCTGTCTGAGAACCTACAAAAACCAAACTACTACTGACTTCTTTTGTCTCCTGCTGCCTAAGGAGGAGTGCCAAACAGTCCTAAAATAAACGAATTATGTTCCAAAAGATGAAGAAGCACAAAGCAAAGAGAAGAAGAGGGAGAGGATCACACCATGAGCAGATTGTTTTGCCCAGAAGGCTTCAAGGCCTTTAATTAAACAGTTTAACCATGGGAGGCAGAAGATGGAATGTGTTCCTAATTAATGCTTTAAACTCATTACGCTCCCAGGCCAGGAAATATAATAACAGCATAAGAATTTGCAAATGATTTCCGCAGAGATTGTGGCAGGCTTTTTGATACATCTCAGTCACAGTTTTTCAAAGAAGCCTATTCAGTTAGCTTTGGTTCAGATATCATGAACCAAAATGAGACAAGACTTGGAGATGGCAGTTTGATTTACATACGTTTAGGTGAAAAACATCACCACACTCAAATCTCTGTTTGCACCCCCACCTCTCCACCCCTGTCATAAAATTTCATAAAAATATGCATAGTATGGTTGTTCTATATTCAGTGATCAAATTCTAAAGATGTTTATGGGGGAAGGATTGCATATGTCAAAATTAACCTTGAAAGCCCTTTAAATTGTACATGAAGTAGAGTAAACATGGTTTGGGTATCATTCTATCTCTTATTCACTTCAGTAAATCATTACAGTAGGATTAAATTATTGTTTCTTTGAGCATCAGAGGAAGTAATTTACTTATAGCTGAGGGCCTTGTTTTGTGAAAAAACACTTCTTATTCCCTTAATTTATAAAGTTGAAATTGCAAATTTAAGTGTACATACAATGGAATATGACCATATGTGTCCAACTTCATCCATATTCACTTGCTCTCAGGAATTTTAGCATACTTCCAGAAAAATTCAGTTGAACTCTGTAACAATCAAGGGATTAATAGAAATCATTTTCCCTAGTTAAATTATTAATTCTATGATTCATTTTAAAAAGTGACTTTACATATTAAAATTTTTGATTTAAAAGAAAATCTTTGATTTTATTGATTGTTTTATAATTAAGTTACTTGAATGAATTAGACTGTTTTTGTCCTTTTTTTTCCTTTCTCCTTACTTCACTCCTAAAAAATTCATATGGGTGGAGTGCTTGAAATTTGATCACAAATTCCACAAATCTTATTCTTTTGGTTCTATAATGTTCAGAGGATTTTGATAAAGCAGAAAATATTAACTAATCAAAATTAGCCAGTTATATCTCTTATTGTCAGTGTTTACAAGGCTCGTGTCCCACTTCTGATTTATTGCTTAGATTTCTTCTCTTTATTAGATAATAAAAGGTACATTAAGAAATATTTTCTATTTTTATAGACCTACTCATCACATTTCATATGGAAATCTTGCTCTCTACACCATATGTAATATTTTTCAAGAAATTGTAATTCAATACAGAAATATTTTTGCGTAGATAGTATATGAAAGACATTAGAATGAATTCTGCAGAGAACACAAAGACAATCAACATATTATTTCAGAGCTCAAGTTTTCACAGTTTTTATGAGAGCTGTGGTAGCCAGGTATTAAGATAGCATTCAATGATTCTCATCTTCTGGTATTTCCAGGTTTGTATAATCCCACATCCAATTAGGGCTTGCCAATCGGGTTTTGTGGAAATGAGCTTTCTCACCTAGGTCAAAAACTCATCTCAGCTTCCTCCATTTTGACCTCTTTGCTCATTCACTCTGTGGGGAGCCAGCTGCCTGTCAATAACTGTGAAAAATCTGAGATTTGACCCTACTTGCAAGCTAGTAAGTTATCCTGACACAGTTTCATGGATGGTAGTAGAAGATACAAGACTCTAGGGTCACATCCAAAGGACAGTTTATTACTCCAAACAACAGAAGTAACTAAAGTATCAGCATTGTGCCAGTTCCTTGAGCTGCAATTCCCACAGACTGAAGCAAAGTGGCCCAAATGATGCCTAATTATGCAGTAGATTGCGTTAAAGGAGATGAAACCCATGTTTAGGGAATCCATTTTTCATAACAGGCAACAGACCTTATTTATCCTTCCCTTAAGGAGATATTGCCTTTTTATATATGGGGAAAGAAAACTAATTTGCCCTCTGCTCTGGAGGGAAGAAGGTCTCTATCTACCAAGACTGTTTGCTACATAAATAACTTTGAAAAGATAATGCAGAGCAGGGGAAGTTTTGAGTTCCTCTGCTCACTAGATGTGAGAGACCCTTGGAGAATTGTCTCCCACTATTGCAAAGCCAGAAACACTCACGCAGCCCTAACAAGAGATCCATGTGGTGATAAACTGAAGCTTCTCCCAGCAACCAGCACCCCCACTAGCCCAGTGACTAAGCTACCTTGGAAGAGGATCCTCCAGCCCCAGTGAAACCTACAGGTGCCTGCTCTTCTAGCTGAAATATAGGAGATACATTTTTATACACGACCTCAAACCAGAACCGTCCAGAGACTTGCTCAAAAACTCTTGATCCAAAGAAATGATAAAGAATAACAACATTGTTGTCTTAGTTTTGAGGTGATTAGTTACACAGTAATACATAACCAATGCAAATTTTCGTGCTTGAAGTGGTGTACTATCACCACAAATGTCTTAAAATATAACAGTGGCTTTTGGGATGAGGTAGTAAGAAGAATCTGGAGGCACATAAGGAGAGTGTTAGGGAAAACATAAGGGGCCTTGAATTGACTTTCAGCAAATCCTGACCATCTTTGAAGAGGATGCTAGAAAGGCTTAAAGAAAAGTGAGGAAATGTTGTTCGATACTGGAGAAAAGGGATCTTTGTTTTGTAGTGGCAGAAAGTTAGCAACACTTTTGCCTATAGTAACACAAAAAGTGGGTAATGTACCTAAGGATCTGGGTGATCTGGCTAAGGAGACTTCCAGGCAGTGTTGAAGGTCCCATCTGGCTTCTTCTTGCTGTTTCAAGTAAAATGAGATACCCTTATTGGTGATCCTTGAAGGATATGTAATGTGTTCTATTATAGGCAACATACATTTTATAAATAATTTGCCATCTGTGCAAGTTGAATTTTTAGAAGGCAAATCATTGTTTTCTGTATGAAGCATAGTTCCCTCTTTTGACATTATGGATAAACAGTGTCTAAGAAAAATTAAACTAGTTAGATAGGAAGGTAATGTAAGAACTATTATTTTAGCTAACTTTTATTAGGTGACTTTAAAGATAAGCTTAAAAGAAAACTGTGATTAGAAATAATACTTTTAGTGTTAGTTTCCTGGAGGGTTAAAATTACCCTATATTATAGTGCTGGAAGTCAACTATTATGAGCCTACGTAAGATGGTGGAAGTTTCCAGGAAGATGAATTTAGTTGCATATTCATCAGGCTACAAGAGAAATATGAAGTATCATGAGAACACTATTCTTAGAGGAACAGTGTTAAAAATTTATTTTCATGGGCAAGTACTTTCCTATATTCAATAATTGTACTTTCTTACTTTGCAAAATTCTAAACAACAACAAAACACTTGGTTAAAAAGATTCAATAAGCTCTCAAGATGCCAAATTTAAATTGGCAGTGATACTAAGCTGGTCTGTGAAAGCTGAACACATTGTACTGATTCAAACGACGAATAATTTGGAGGCCCATGCAGAAGAGTTTCTGAACTCTTTCTTAATCACCTGCTGCTATAGTCAACAATTACAGACATTTCAAAGTCTGTTGAACATGCTCTGCTTTAAATCTAGTGATTTTATTTTTAACAAATAAAATCAAACACAACAGTCATAGAATGAATCCAGTTTAGAACATAAAAATTACATTTGGAGTATTTGATTTAATATACACTTCTAAAATTGTCCTTTATTCATGGTCCAAATACTTAAAAATAGGTTAACATAGTTTGTATGCACACATACACACATACACACACAAACAAAATTGAAAAAGAGGTCACTAAAAAATCTATAATAGCAGTTCTCTTATTTCAGTTTTGCAGGAATATTTGCTTTTAATTTTGTTTTTTTCTTAGGCATCGAGCTTCTGGTTCTTTTCGAATGAGAGTAGAATATTTCTTTCATTCCACACTTAAAGTGAGCCATTGGGTATTTCTGGGCTCAGGAGAGACACTGCCACTCTTAGCTAATGAAACTTAGTTTGACATTCACTCTAGTCTCCACAGCTTCAGTCTAAAGTTGTGGAGAATGCTAAATGCCAGAGACACTGATATGAAATTGAGACAAGTATACCACCCCAGAAACTACATGGAATGTTCTGTAGTATAATGTAAATAGGGCGAGGGGTCAGGAAAACTGAGTCTTGATCATGCTTTTCTTATTACTTGCTGTGTAGTCACTTAATATCATTAACCTAAGCTATGTCGTCTTAATCATATTGAGTGATCTAACTTTCCTCTATTAGTCTAGGATTCTGAAAGTTCCTACCTTTCAGATGGCTATAATCAATATTAAATTATGAAGTCTGGCTTTACTGAGCAGTATCATTTGTAGGCAATTATTTTCCTCATGATAATTTTCCCATGAAGCTAATGTCCAGTTATTTTGAAAGTTACACAGTTTAAAATGCACAGTTACTATAATGTAATGACATTTCCTCAGTAGTGAAAACCCCATGATCTTGATACTGTTGGAAAGGTCTTGGTTGTGAGTTATTTCACATGTTTGACTTCCTTGTCACTAGAATATATGTATGTACAACTTTTCATGAAGGTATTCTTTATGGAAGTTGGTCTGTGTTACTGAACATATGTTCTTTCACCAGATATCTGCCTTTGATTAATTGCTTCAATCATAAGTCATGATAGGATTGGTGTGGCAAAGGATATCTGTTCTGTATTTAGAGAATAATTTCTTTGAATGAAAATATAAATTGTATTTTGTCAGATACTGTTCTGCTCCAGAGGAAGATAGCAAGAAATAAGACAGCCGTGAGGCTGTCTTCTGGCTTTTTACTAAGACCAAACACTCTCAGTCAGTGGATAACTTCACAGCACAGTGAGACAAATGAAAGCTTTTAAATTCCCTAGAATAAAGTGAGATTTTAACTTCAAACATTTTAAGTGCATTCAGCATACTGTTGAGGGGAGGGAGCTGGTGTGCCTGAAGAAAAGTGTTTTGCTATTGAAAAAAATCTTGTGTGTGTTTTCTTAAAAAGATATGCTTTCTTTTGAAAGTATCAGATTAGCAATCTCCAAAAGCCAGAACTGTACAGATACTTTTGTTGATTTTCTGGCATTTTAAATAACCTTTTTTTTTTTTTTTTTTTGTTTCCCCAAAAGGAAACAAAAGGGAGCAAGTTTTCTGAAGTGGAACATTTGTCCACCCATGGTCCTTATAGTCTTCTCCTTTTTACCCTTCACTTAAAAAGAGTCATACTTTTAAAAACAACAACAGAAAAAAAAACTACCAAATGAAACAGGTTGACTAAGAAATCTAAAACATCTGAACAGGAGCCAGACATGTAGGTAAAATTCATCTTAAACCATTCAATTCACACATGTTCTTTCTCTGACAAGACAAGACAAGCCAAACAGCATCCAACAGCATTCCTCCGTTTTCCCTTTTGTTGTTTGCCAGTTAATTTTTATTCACTGGAAATGCCAATTTTCCTCATGCTATTCAATGTGGTGTGCTTGTTTGAAAAGGAGCAAAGAAAAAGAACTAAAGATGCTGAGGACTTAACTCATTCCTTCCTTCTTTTCCCATCTCCTACCCAACAAGTCCTCTTTCTTCTGGACTTAGTGAGAAACAAGAGCAGACTCATTCAACTTCAAAACTTGAACCCATGCCAGGTGAAATATTTTAGTGAGGCATATCCTCCACCCGCTCATACCATATAGGTGGGCCTCGTTAAGTGGTTTTTGTTGGCCGCTCCGTTTATTATGACTTTACAGTCACACCCTTTGTGCCAAAGTGCAGCTCAGCAAAGTGTGTGTGTGTGGGTGGAGGTATGTGTTTGCTTCATTACAGAATTATGGCTAAAGAAATATGTAGTTTTAAAAACTGAGGAAACTCATTATTTCAGAACACCTTTAATCTACAATAAACCCTTCCTAAAGTTTGATATTTTCCATATATACCTGAGAGTCAGAAGCTTTTACACACCCTTATTTTTTTCCTACATAGATAAACTAGGCTCAATCACTTGTTTCAGTACAGGTTAGAAAGTCAGGATGAAAAACAGGAGTACAAAAAAAACTTTCATCTTGAATCCTTTTCCCTGCATCAGCAGACAAGTCTCTGCCTGGGGAAACAAGGCAAAGTAACGCAAATACTATAATCCAAAAATTTTTGCAGGGGGGTGCAACATCTCTCCAGAGTGACTTATAGGGAAGGATCCCTTTATTCATACTTGACATGGAGTAGGAGCAGTTATCCAAACACATTAAACAAACACAGTTCAGCACATTTGCTAATGAAAAGAGCCTTAATAAAACTGTGGAATCCAAGCCTTCTTGTTGGTTGTAGATGATTAGTAGCAGATGAAATCCAAATATATTGGGATATAAACATGTTCCATAGATCTAATGGTGTTATGTGAATAGAATAACTGAAGTTTGGTCACTGCCATCATACACTCTGTAGCATTTTAGAATTGGGATAGGTTTTCAAGATCAGCTGGTTTAACTCCATTTTACAGATGAAGAAACTGAGGTCCAGCAGGATTAAGTGATTCATCAAATATCACATGAATAGTTAACAGCAAGTGTGGGTTATAATGTGATTCTCCTGACTGTCAGTTCAACTCACTAAACTTTGGAGTTCACCTTTTATATGAAAATAACTTTACTTACTGATGCAAAAGATGAGAAAATACATGGTCACAGTCTCTGTCTCTTCATAGACAGAATAATGAAGGAATAAGACTAATATAAAGCTAACTGTAATGCAAAGCAAATAAAGATGTAAACTTCTATGGGGCTCAAAAGATGAGGAGAAGAAATGTTCTATAATTTCTTGCTATTCTACACAGCAATGACTTCTTTCTCACAGCTACAATAGGTTAGTGACCTGAAAAGGACCTCAGAAAATCTACTGAATTCATCAGGTGACTTTTAAATTAAAGGTGACCAACTTAAACATTAGGACATACAACTCTTCAGAGTGTGAGGTATACTACTTGAAGCAAGAGGGGTAAAATTGATACTACAGTGAAATAGTACTTAATTTTAAAGTAATATATATTTTGTTAAAAATCCCAAATAAGAACAATGTAAAGAAAATCTCTACTTTCAGAACAACCAATAATAGTTTTTCCTCGGCAATAAAAAAATATTGTATGATATAGCTCTTCATTAATTCTATATTATTTATTATATCCAACAAAATCTTATGACTTATAATCTTAAAAATGTATTACATACTCAAATATAATAAACTCCATTAGCTTGTTATAGGGTCATTTTTGCAAAGTATTGAAGTCAATTTATATCAACTTGTTTTGGGTGCTCCTGTGAATTTAGAATTCTCTGCAAATTTCATCAGCAAATTTCAAATCCTATAATTGAAGTCATCAACAGAAATGGTGAATGGAAATCATTTTTATAAAAAAGTATCCTTTCCTATGAAGAAAATCATTAGTGGATTCCACATAATTTAATACTAGATAGTTCATCTTTAGATAAAACACTTGGTTTAATCATTTACAGAAATAAAAGGACTATGGTGAAGAGCACTTTTTCTAACTTCGTTTTAAAAGCATATCTTACTTATCATTTATATATTCAATCTCATTGAAGATCTAGCCCTCCAAGCGCTAGAAGGAATATAGAATAATTGAGAGGAAAACACGGATGTTACCCTTAAGAAATTTATCATCTTATTGAGAAGATAATAAAATTAATGTATAATCAATAGGAGTCCCGTGTAAGAGTTGACCCAACATTGTTAGAAATTAGACAATACTTGGAAGGAGGTTAACCAATCCTATCCATATGCAGATCAACATTAAGAATCAACGAGAGCCAAGGGAAACAAGTTTCAAAGGGAAGGAAAAAAAATCTCTTATTTCACAAATGTGAAATGAACTTTAGTAAGCGTTGATATAGACATTCATAAAATTAATTAGTTGGTAGAGGTATATCCTACAGAATATTGTATGTTAAATAATGCTCAAAAGTGGCTTCATCTTTTTGTGCTAAATATTCTTTTTCTTGAAGTGTCGAGGTCCAGTGAACAACCAAAACTCCCAACAAAAAAGTGACTTCTCACAAAAGGAGCTTTAAATACATCAGTCACCACTGAGGTGAGGGCAAGCAAATCACCCCAGAGGGAATGCGGCTGCTGAAGGGAGTGTATGGGGTGGACATAGAAGCATTGTGCAAAGCACATTAGAGGGAAGCAAACTCTTCAAGAATTCAAATGACAAAGATGTCACTCTCAAAAGACTAGATGCTGGAAAAATATCTAGGAAAAAAGTAAGAATTCAGTAATCAATGCCAGCAGCACAATTTAAACATTTCAGCATGAACTAGTCAATACAGAATAACGTATAATCTACATTGATAGGATCGACTCTGGTCTGTGGCACTGTTCTTGGTCATCCGACATTGGTGAACAGTCCTCACCAATTCCTTAGGAAAGGGGAACAGGCATTGAAATTCTTGTATCTACCACGTACGATTAACCAACATAATGAAATTCTAGTTGGTTTATAGTGTATGACCCTTTTCCCCAACAGTATCATTTGACCATGGTGACTTATTCCGGTGGAAAGAAGTAAAGTATTTCCTTCAGATAACATTAGTGGGCTTTTTAGTAAAATGTAGTGTTAAAAAAGATCATAGCTCCATTAATTGTGAAATGATTGAGTTTTGAGAATTTGACATATGTGCCTCATGGCAATATTTCCTATTTCCAGAAGTTGCTTGGTTTAAAAGTGGGCATGTGACCTAAAGAGTTCCAGTCTGGGTGAATCTCAGAACTCTTGCTTCAAATGCTGGGATAGAAGCCTCTTCTGTCCCTTTGGACCTCTTGGTATATACATGGGAGTCCAAGGAAGTGGCATACAAAGGTGCGACAATTAAGTTCGCGAACTTGTTACAAAACATGTTGCTAACCTTTTTTGGATGTCAGAGGGATTATTCATTATGAAATTGTACCAGATGGAAAAGAGTTAACCAAGTTCACTATTTGGAAGTGCTGAAAAGGCTGTGTGAAAAAGATAGATGAACTGAACTTTTCACCAACAATTCATGGCTTTTGCATCACGATAGTGCACTAGCTCACAGGGCACTGTCTGTGAGGGAGTTTTTAGCCAGTAAACAAATAACTGTGTTGGAACACCCTCTCTACTCACCTGCTCTGGGCCCCAATGACTTCTTTCTTTACTCAAAGATAAAGGAAATATTGAAAGGAAGATATTTTGATGACATTCAGGACATCAGGGTAAGCTCTGATGACAGCTCTGATGGCCATTCCAGAAAAAGAGTTCCAAAATTTATTTGAAGGGTGGACTAGGTACTAGCGTCAGTGCATAGCTTGCCAACGGGAGTACTTCAAGGGTGACTGCAGTGATTGATATTCAGCAATAAGGGATGTAGCATTTTTTCTAGGATGAGTTCACAAACTTAATTGTCTGACTTTGTATTTTGCCTGTGTGGGTCATTATCATAGCCTGATATTGGACCCAGTGTCACCTGAGGTTGGAAAACCAACCTCAGGAAATCATAGGGAGCTTCTGGATTTAGCTAACTCTGAAGCCAACTCTACCATAGACTTACAGAAGCCAATACATTTCCTTATTTTTAAGTTACCATAAGATGTTCTGATTCTTGCATACAATGGCATTCTAAATGATATAGCCCTGTAACTTTCTGCATAAAGGATAAACTTTCTAACCTTGCTCCAGACTTTGCAATCTTTTTTCTGACAACTTCTCTTGATTTGTGATGTTTTACTTTCCTATTCTGACCTTTTTCTTCAGCTCTAAGTACCACTAGCAGTGCCCTGAACACATCATACTATTTTGGATCATTGCACCTTTGTATGTGTTTGTCTCTCTGTTAGGAAAGTCCTTGTTATTTTTCTTAGCCTAATTCTACTTACTCTCCAAAGCTTTTCTCCTATATGATGTCCCTAGGAAGATTTTCTGGACTACCTCCTACCTGCTTAGACTCCCCTCCTATGTGTGTTGCTGGCTTACCTTTACCATGGTACTTATAATTGCTTCCTCCCAACTGACTAGAAACTCCCCCAAAGGAGGATTAATGTATTATTTTTACTTTTTTTTTTCTCATCACCAGTTCCTAAACTAACACTTGCAATGTTCAAATGTTGGCTGAATTAATGAATCAGATAACAAAAGGAAAACAGCAAACTTAATTTTAACTTAGCACAATGTTTTTCTTTATTTTTGTTTGGTTTGGTTTAGGTTTGAAGATAAAAGCCAGCAAACCTAATGAGTTTTAATTACTTGAAATATATTTCTTTGATACAGTTTATTAAGCCATTAGTAGATAGGTAACCAGATAGGACACCTAATTGCTTATGAGTTACCTGCTCTGAGTTCTCCCCATTAGTCACCAGAGAGAAATAAGCAAGAGAGATAAAATGGATCAGTGAAAATCCGCCATCATTACTGGAAAATTCTCAAAGCACATGATTTACATGATGATATGCCTTTTTCAGACTTAACAAGTGTAAATGAAAAGATGAGGAATTTGAAAAATAATCATGGTAAATAGTTTTGTATTGTTGGTATGGTGAGTGGTTTTCTATTAGTATACCTTTTCAAGAAGAGATTAACCTCACTAAATGCTTCCAAAGTATTACTCTAGATGCCAGTCATTCCATGACTTGGACATTTAGTGGCCCTCATGAAAAACAGAAGTATCATTTCAGAAATGGTTGGAGTTCAAAACCTGTATTCTCTTAGATGTCTCAGTAATGTCTTTTTCAGAAAAGACACACAATAGAGGAAAATTCTTAGTGAATTATTTTTTCTTTTACAGTGAAGCTTGCCAAATTTCCCTCTGCATATTCTAAAGTTGGTTTTGGCATGTTTGCTATCAGTCATCTAAATGTCAGTCAGGGTCCTTCCTCACAGGAAACAGATGGCCCACATTCTCACATCAGAGTAATTTAAGAAAGGTTTGTTTGCAAAGGAACTAATGACCAAGGTGTGAATGGAGTTCAGGAAATAACTGGATCATGCAGGGACCCAGGACCAATCACAAAAGTGCTCTTATTCCCCGCTTCTCCCCATGTCCAGAGAGGTGAGAGGAAGACTCACCAGGGAAGAGGTGAGAACAGAAGGCCACCTGGGGAAGGGCAGAGATTTCCCACTGAGGGCATAACCGGCCCTTGGTAATTTCACCAGGAGGGATCCAAGGGGATAAGTTTCCTGACATCACTCTCTTCCATACTTTCTACCTTCTGTGAGGCTCCCCTTTGACCTCAAGTCAAAGGGTATTGGAAGTTTTGGGTTATAGTACAAGATGAGTCATCCCTTCTTGCCCCTTAGCACCCAACATTATCTTCGTCTGGGTGGAAAGCCTGGGTCTGCAATCAGAGAGAACAGTATCATCAGCTATCATATTATCATGGGGTAGTATCAATTCAGTAATATTCCTTCCCGAAGTCTCAATGTTAGCTACTACTGCTATTCTTCATGTAAGGAAGTGATGGAAGGTAAGGAATAAAAAATAAGTACCATAAAACACAGCTAAATTCTTCTCTGGTCAGCTGCTAGTGTAAATTGATTATCATACCTGCCTACTTCTACCATGCAATTCCATATTCCCTTAGCCCTTAGAAGCACTTCTGGATGAGGGCTTTTTTAACTGGTGGGTTGACTTGAGACTTTATTCCTCTTTTCATAAATAGGCTTTGTACCCTCAGTCCAGGCTGTGCAGAGTTTTAGCTCTCATTATGGGACAACTGGTAGGTGAAGATCTGAAGAAAGCAAGTATTTGTTTGTGAGGCAAGAGAGGTTCAAGGGAATTTGGAGATCCATAGTTCTTGACTTCATCTATGGTATACCATAGTAAACATTGGTATACCAATATACCATCCAGTGAGGTAGGGTTCCATTGCCTTTCCCTTAGTGTAAGGGATCTGGCAGGCCCAGTTCATAATTAATGCTATGACTCTGCAACCTGTACAGTCATACGATGAGCTTCATTGTCAGCAATATCTTCTAGGTGATGATAGGAGAAAGAGGTTCCTTCAGTGCTACTCAGGAAAATGTGTGACTCTGCACATTTGTGATTACATGTTCATAGTTTTAATTCTCTTTTTCCTTATCTGTATTCTCTAGGACTGTAATAAGAAGCTAAGTGACTCTAAAATCTTCATTGCCAGAGTAGCTAGGTGCCACTGTCACTTGATCTTTGCCAGCTGATCACCCCATAGCTGATCACAACCATAATGATAACCTGAATATTTATGGTGATACAATATGCCAAGAATTACCCCTATCTGATCCTTCATACCTCCAACAAAGAGGTTATCCTTGCCCTCCTCACATATATGATATACCAATCCCCAAAACTTATTTCAAGGGGAGTCTGTTTCCTGAGGCTATCTCTGGTACCAACTAATATTTGAGCCAAGATTCCTGAGGAAGAGCAATCATTAGATAAGTATGTATTTAGAAAGCAACATATAAAAGTTTTGGTGGAGTGGAAGCAAATCACCTCAGATAGAATGGATGCAGCAACAGTGAGGTGTTACTGCTCTTAATCCCAAAGAGCTGAGGAAAAGAAATTAGCAGAACCTGGATGAAATAAAGTCCCAAACTCACCCACAAGCTAGAGTCCACCAAGGCTCTGCTGATGTAGTCAATACAGGCCCATTTTTGAGGCAGAGGGCAGACAGAAAAGGAGGGAGTGTGACTTGGGATGGTCACACCGAGGTATGTGACACGGTGTTGCTTTGCTTCCTGTCTGCTAAATTACTTCCTATCCTCCTTCTAAACTATGTAACCTCACCTTCTCCTTGAACTATCTGGCAAAATTCATCTGTTGTGTCCAGTTTTCCATTTATGTGCATATTTCTGTGACAGTGTATTAAAATGCACCCTTATGCTTGTGTTTCCTAAAATGTTCTGATATTTACATATCCATTCTCATACTCTTACACATGTACACACAAAGGTACACATTCGCTTATTTCTCCCACTTGGTTATAACCAGTAACCATGTCTTATATGTCATTGGATCATACCGTAGACATGTGCATGATGATATTGTGCACATATTAATGACTTCTTAAGTTTAAAAGGTAAGAATTAGTAAGTGTATTTGGAATTAAGTATAGTTCTAAAGATTACATCTTTTCCTTCCCTCTCCCCTAGCACAAACATTCTGTCTTTGATTTAAAACATTCAGTTTTCAATTTATTTCATCATCTGAGAAAAGTGCTGGCTTTGAGAATGCAATTAAGGAAAGCATAGCTTTCAAAAAGTGGCAAAATATATATTTAAGTCTTATGAGGAGCATGCGAGTTTTTTTATTATCTTGTTTCAGTATCGAATTCTGATTTTCTTAACAGGAATTAGAATTGTTTTATTTAAAAAAAAAATCCCTTTTAATTACCTCAAATTTTATTTAAAAAGAGTGGCTTTATCTAAATAATTCTCCAAAGAGAGATCATAATAGACCATAACCAAGTTAGTTGAAAAACCAGGAATATGTATTGACTGTCTTGATGTCTAGTTCCAGATAATTTCACCTCTGAGCATTTAAAGTGTAATAATAATATACTGGAGGGAAAACACCCTGAAAACCCATTTTATAGAGATCATTTTATTTTTATAAAATGTTACCAATCTACAGGCATAAGGAATAAATTCAGAGGAATGGTGTTCTAAGTCCATTCTCAGTTATAACTGAAAACTCAAATGGCAATGATATTGTGGTGTCCAGACTCATAAATCATGATCTGGCATTTCCACCATTGCTTAATGTTTGTTTTCCATGGATCTCAAACTGACCCATAGATAGACCATTATTATTCGGGACATAGAGTATCTATATCATTTTACAACAGGAAAAGAAAAATAAAAACACATTATTGAAGTTGAGACCATTTACCTCAAGTCATATCCTATGTCTATGAGAAAAAAAGAAATAGAAACTTAGAAATTGTGATTTGATTGATTCCCTACTGTGGCTATTTAGGCTCCCATATTTCTACCTAATTCTTCAGTGGGACAGTGTACTGACTCAGTCCTCTTTATTGGCTCAGCAGTTATAGCAGACTTGCCCTTTTTGTACTAGTTAGGTTTTGTGAAGCATTCTTTAAATAATGCTGGTTCCAAATCTACATATTCGTGTGTATGTAGGATTATAGGTTTCTTCCAATCTCTAGAAGCCAACATAAAAAATCAAAGAATCTGTGAAAACTTAAGTTCATTCCTCTTTCCAGTTTTGAGAGAGTGAGAGCAGGGGGATAGATTGATTTTATTTTCCCTAATAAGTAAAAGAAGGAAAGAAAAATCTTACTGTTAGCATGTCTAAATAATCAATATGGGACCCACCAGTAGCTTTAGAAACAATATTTTCTTTCTGGCCAAAAATGTGATTGACATATACCTCAGTACATATGAAGATGCTTTTCAAACTCTGTACATAAAGCTTGCCTTAAGATCATTTGAAATAGTAAGGACATATCTGATGTTAAAATAGCATTACATTAAATATGAGTTGGAATTTGTTAATGACAAAGAGCATTTTAATGATGGATCTGAACAGGAAATGGTCATTTAAAATGTAATCATATGCTTCTAATTGTGATGTAGTAACACACTCTATGCTGAAAGACAACATGACTAACTAAAGGAGATTGAGCAATAAGGGAATGGAAAAAGAATTAATAGCAGACAGGACAGTTTGGAGCATTTTGAAAACTTTTAGGACAAAACATCTTTTAACCTGTTTTTGTACTCCTATCCTGTAGGAACACTGATAGAAATTCGATGAAATAAAAACGTGGCAGAAATGGTTTCAGTAGTGGTGAGAAAGCACCAGGGTATAAGACAATGGCTTTTCCTGCCACGCTGGTCCAAAGGTAGGTCCAGAAAAGAGGCCTCACATTCCAAAGGTCCTCCGTTGACTCCCAGACTCACACTTTTTCCACTGAACCATGCATGTCCAGTAAGTGTTGCCTAAGAAAACATTGGCTAAAAGACCAGTTTGGATTAGAAATGGGTTTGTCTGAAGCTAGAGTTCACAGTTTTTACCACATCGTTCTCCTGCTCAAAAATCCTTCAGTGGCCTTCCCTTTAAATGTGCTGTGTTAACAAAGCGTATCATTCTCTTGGCATTCTTTTCAGCTAACTCAGTCTTGCCAGTTTTGTCTCCCACTGCTTGCCTACAAAGAAGGCACTGCTGCCTCCAAATCAGGCCATTGCTCAGTCTTTGTGCACTTCTACCCCTGAACATGTTTGCTCAGGCTGTTCCTCCAACTGGAACCCCTTCCCCCACCTTTCTGTCCTCTGTGTATCGCAATCCTACCCAAAATCCAATGCTTGATCAAAAACTCACCTTTTGTAGATGTTTCCTGAAGCACCCAGCCAGACCCTAGTTCTTGATTTCTACACCCGCAGTACAGACTCTCAAGACCAGTTATTTGGCCTGTATCAGATTCTACTTAGAGCCATGTGCTCTCTTTTCTGGAAAGCCTCTACAATGTTGCAAAACCCCAGATCATACCACAGTGCCTCCATCATGAGAGGTTAAATAAAGAAGCTCTCATACAACGTCATGTACAACATTTGCACTACACATTTTTAGGAGGCTTTCACTTCTTTTACCTCTCACCAGGAAGTATTAAATAAACAAGCCTCATACTCTAAGACTATAGAATTTAGAGAGGGCTTTCACATATAATATCTTATTTCACAATACCCTTGAAGGAAGGCCTGACAGATATTATTTTTCATTTTTTTTAAATTAAAGTTTATTGGGGTGACAATTGTTAGTAAAGTGACATAGATTTCAGGTGTACAATTTTGTATTACATCATCTATAAATCACATTGTGTGTTCACCACCCAGAGTCAGTTCTCCTTCCATCACCATATATTTGATCCCCCTTTACCCTTATCTACCACCCCCCACCCCCCTTACCCTCTGATAACCACTAAACTATTGTCTGTGTCTATGAGTTTTTGTTTCTCATTTGTTTGTCTTGTTCTTTTGTTGTTTTTTGGTTTATATACCACATATCAGTGAAATCATATGTGGTTCTCTGCTTTTTCTGTCTGACTTATTTCACTTAGCATTATAATCTCAAGATCCATCCATGTTGTCACAAATGTTCCTATATCATCTTTTCTTACTGCCGAATAGTATTCCATTGTGTATATATACCACAACTTCTTTATCCATTCATCTATCAAAGGACATTTTGGTTGTTTCCATGTTTTGGTCATCGTAAATAAAGCTGCAGTGAACATTGGAGCACATGTGTCTTTATGGCTAAATGTTTTCAGATTTTTTGGGTAGATACCCAGGAGAGGGATTGCTGGGTCGTATGGTAATTCTATTCGTAATTTTTTGAGGGACCTCCACACTGCCTACACCAGTCTGCATTCCCACCAACAGTGTGTGAGGGTTCCTTTTTCTCCACAGTCTCTCCAACACTTGTTACTATTTGTCTTGTTGATGATAGCCATTCTGACTGGGATAAGGTGATGATATCTCATTGTGGTTTTTATTTGCATTTCTCTGATGATTAGTGATGTTGAGCATTTTTTCATATATCTATTTGCCATTTGTATGGCCCGACAGATATTATGATCATCATTTTACAAATGAGGAAGGCAAACCAGGGAATCATGGGTGGTTGTTCAAGGTGGCACTCACTGAAGGGCAGCACAGGGATTAGAGCCATCTTTTCTGATTTGCTAAAGCTCATTGGTTTTAATTGTTTGTTGTGTTTCTGTACCTGATCATTTCAGTTTTGTAATTTTAAACATTGCGATGTGGATTTTGGATAAATCATTAAAATGGTAGAGAAAACAATGACTTGATACTAGGAGATCACAGAGATACAAAGCTAATAAACATTATAAAGGTATACGATTAGTACTTTACATGACATGACAATTAGTGTAAAACAGGATAGAGAGCATGAGAAAGCTCTTAATGTTGAATTGAATCCTGAAGACTAAGCAAGTATGGCATAAAGAACAATGAGATAAATGTCTAGGAACAATGGTTTTGAAACGTCTAGGAACAATGGTTTTGAGTTAAGCATGTTTGAAGTATTTTCTGGAATTTTAAATCCTGTGTTGCAAGATGAAAATATATAAAATCCATGAAAAATCCATGAAAATCCAAGAGAATATATTCACAAGTTATGGATTCTGTTGACAAATTGTTCTGATGTAGAATTGCTAATAATTGTTAAACACATACTATGAGTCAGGCATAGTCCTGAGTACTTTATGTGGATTGTCCACTGTCCCTTACAACAGCACTCAGAGGTATTATTATCCCAACTTCTCAGAGGAATTGAGGCAAAGAACAGGTGCTGATACAGGTGAGATTTTCAACATATACTACCTAACTCCTAAGCCCAAGCTAAACTGTATCTAATCACCCGTGTCATCAGGAAAATCTGAATCCAATGATTACAGTCCATGTTAAGGTTAAAGTAAATATATTTTGTCTGCATCATGTTGCTTAATAACTGTCCATTTGATTAAAAAATTATTAAAACCTCTTGTACTCTTGCTAGAACGGCATACAACTTCAATGACTTAATATTTCCCTAGAGAACTTAAATGTCAAATGTAGAACAAAATCGTCTCCAGCACAAGCTCCTTTGTGCTTTGCGGTATCTGCACATCTGTTTGCTACCCCACATGTAAGAAATGAATACATGTGGCTGAGTTAGGATTGCCAAATGTTTCTGAGTGTGAAAGGTGACATTTGCTTTAGGAGGACGTCTAAGTCTCAGTGGTTCCAGCCTTGTTAAATTGAACCGTAATTCATAGATTAACAATTTTCAAGCACTGCAACCTAATTTTCCCTCTTAAAACAGTGGTTGTTACCCTAGTGGATAATGTATCTTTGAGCATGTTTCTATTTGTGGCCTCCCTTGCAATTGGCAATAAACAGTAAGAGCTAACAAATAGCCATTGGAATCAGACAGATCTTGGTGTGACTCTCAATTCTTCCTTTACTGACTGGTGTATGGGTTTTTTACTGAACTTCTCTGGACTTTAGTTTCCTCACCTGTGAAATACAGTACCTAATTAATAGGATTTTGGTAAGGATAAAACAAAGTAATAAGTAGAAAATCCAGGGATAATGGCTAACATGGGCTCTATAAATATTAGCTTAAAAAGTAACTACACAAAAAACATAGAGCACATATATACATTTAGAAAATGGATTTTTCTAGACTGACAAATACAAATATATCAATATAGTTGTTAGAGAATATAAGAATATGAATGCTTCCTTTTTCCTTTTTCATTCTAATGTTCTATATCTTGTAAAATTTTCATGAAAAAAACAAAATAGGATTTTGCCACAGTCAGTGACTAAAGAATGACACCATGTTACTGGCAGCAGCAAGAAATCTCAGCCCACGTAGGTCGATACTGGTATCCATCTCAGTTCCCTTATAAGAAGGCAGACATAGTCTCTTGAAGTTTTATATTAAATATGTGTTAGCAACCAATTTTATTTTCTCTAACTTGTTCTGTGAATACATGTCCAAAGGTCCAGACAATCACGATAGCCTAGACTCATTTTGTTAGGTGTAAAGGTATTGAGTACTTCAGTGAAAAGGAATAGCTAAATATAAAGAACTTGAGAAATTAAGTTAGTGCATAGAAAACACTGAACTTGGAAAAGATGCCTCTAGCACACTCCAGGGGAACTCTGAGGCTATAATTTGAAACAGACAGTCCAAGCCTTTTGGTAAGCAGTGGTCGAGGATGAACACCCATGTGCAAGGATTGTCAGTCTAGCTGGCAACACTTGCTTTCCTTGTAATTGGTAACCCCCTTTTAGAGGATCTGGTATTTCAGCAGGAAATCCACTAGCAGCACCTGCTGTAGCACCCTGTGAATACCAGTCATTCTTGGCACAGATTTTACTGTAATATGATTAAAATAATCCTTACATAGATGTTTTTTTTCTGAATCGAGGTACTAACATGAGATAGTGAGTCTAAAAACAGACACAAAAAAGGTATGGTTCCCAGCCAGGTGAGTCCCCTCAGGGGAAAAAAACAAAAATGTTAAATGGGACACTCTGAACTATGGTTAGGCATTCCCTTTTGCAATTAGTCTAGTGTAATTTATTGAACATGAGTAGGTGCTTAAAAATTCTTCAGTGACTCTGGTATAACTCAGGCTTATGTGAATTGAGCCCACGTGAGTTAGTTCTCTCCCTAAACCCTAAGGAGATGACAATTGAAGTTACAGATGTTTAAAACTAAAGGCTCAAAGAGATAAGAGGTTTAGCAAATGTGTGAACTTTGCAGTGAATCCACAAAAAATGCACACTAGATTGCACTAAATTGAATCATAAACCACAAGTCACCTACTTTTTTATACTTTTCCCCTTGCCCCTTCAACTCTAAGTTTGCTGTTCATAAACTTTGTGACCCAGCAGAGAGCTGGGAACTGAACTTTTGTATTGATGCTTTCAATGGCAATTCCAGTTGGCAAAAGATGCAACTCAAGGAGTCCTCTCATACTTCCCTCTACTCTCGGTAGTTGTTAGGGTTACCAGTGGTTCCTTTCCAAGCAGCAGCTGCTGTGACAGTCAGATCCCTGTGGAGCTCTCTATACATCTGATGCCCTCTAAAATTCTCAGTGTGGCCCCAGGTCCCTTTGAGACTGGAATACTCAGTGTGACTATTTCTATGGAGCAATTAATAACAGTTATTATATTATCTAATTATTCATTGAACGCCTACAGTATTGTAAGCACTATGCATAAGTGGTAAATACTGTGGATGGGATCGCTGTGCCAGGAAGCATACAGTGGGATGAAGAGAGACACTTCCCTTGTGAAGTTCTCCAACCAACCAACCATGTTCGGCTCTCTCCCTACTGGACATGCATGGTTCAGTGGGAAAAGTGTGAGTCTAGGAGTCAAGGGAGGAGGTTTGGAATGTGAGGCCTCTTTTCTGGACCTACTTTTGGACCAGTGTGGCAGGAAAAGCCATTGTCTTATACCCTGGCTTATACCATGTTCTCTTTGGAGTCCAGAAACAGATTACACTGTCCTGGATTCCACTTTCCCTCAGAGTGGGCCCCCATGACTGCTAATGATGGCGGCATGCTCAAGTCCCAGGATGTTCCAAGTGGAGTCATTCACTCTCTCCTAAGCAGGTCCAAAATCAGGTCACCAGAGGAGGTCGTGATTCTTCTTCGTTTGCCTCAGGATACATGGTGCACACAAAAAAGAAATGCTGATGTATCATGGTTTTCCTTTAGTTTCTCCAGATAGTTATGCAAAAAAAAACATGAATGATTCTAGAGTGTATTAAAAATGATGAGCACTTAACCTGTGTTTTAATCTTTTCCGTGAATCCTACCCAATGCAACCAAAAATAAAGAATTGTTGAAAAAGGTAATTCACTAATTTTTCTTTCTGCTGCTTGGCAGTTTACACTTTGAACAGAGAAAAGCAAACAGAAATGGGGAGGGAATGTTACTTCATTCCCTTTGATTAATTCCATTTCATCAGGTTTACTGTAGATGCTATTGCTTAAACTTGGATTACTTGGGTCAAAGTAGTGCTATGGTAAATTGTCTCCATATAAACAAAATTAATATAGGTCTAATTGTGTTGTCATATTCCTTGCCTTCTTCTGAACCATTTATAATTTATAAAAGTAATTTGTATATTCAGGAGCAAGTACGTACATCAAAATATGTTATACATAGTAACAATTCTCTATGGAGTACAGAAATAATTCCCTTCCTATTATATTGTACATCACTGCTTAGCACTCTAGTATTATTCATTTGCAATATATAGCTCTATTGTTTTACATACATTGCTTATTTTACAGAAGGAGATAGATAGATGGTAGGAAGGTAGATAGATAGATAGATAGATAGATAGATAGATAGATAGATAGATAGATAGATAGAACTATTGGCACACACCTCAGGCTACATTCTGCAGGACATTTTTATGTATCACTTTCTAAAGTAATATTTCCAGGAAAGATATCCAGACTAAGTATGAGAGCCTACATTATGCTAACATCAAAAAGCAATAAAATAAAACTTTCCAAAGCTTTTAGCTTTGGAACTCTGAATGTGGTTAACTAAAAATGATTTCCTGTTTCCAAAAAAATTTTTTTTCAATAAGAAAATCCTCTCTCTGGAAGTATCAGATGTCTTCATAGTTATTTGATATTACTGCCCAGAAGAATCTGGGGAGAAAAAGAGAAGAAAGAAAGTGGGAAAGGCCAACAGAACACAGGAAAACCCTCTTGGAATTTTAAAAGCAGTGAAATGTGAAATAAGTTAGCTATGCCAAGACATTTTTCTATAGAAAGCCTGAAGAACTGAAAAAAGAAAAAAAAAAAGTCATATAAAGAGCCATATAGCCATTATACATGCAGCTCCATGTTGTATAAATTAAACTGAAAAAAGAGAAGAAATAACAATTAAAACCTCTTATAGGAGACATTTAGGAAATATTTAATACAAATAAATGAATGAATAATTAGAATGACAGGGAACTATGGAGTAGCCACTCAAAGGTGTTTATAAAATGCTACAGCTGTTGCTGTTGCTGCCTTTTTTAATTTTTTTTTTTTTTTTTTTACCAAAGGTAGTTGTGTTAGGGTTTTCTAGAACACCAGAGCCAATAGGATATATATATTTATAATATATTTATATTATAATTTATTATAATTTACATTATAATAAATATATTATATATATATCCTTTTATATATAAGTATATATATATATACTTATACATATATTTAATAGTAGTTTTATTATGAGGAATTGGCTTCCATCATTATGGAGGCTGACAAATCCCTTAAGCTAAAGACCCAGGAAAGCCGTGATATAATTCAGTATAAATCTAAAGGCCTGAAATCTAGAGAAACAAATGGAGTAAAAATCCCAGTCAGAGGGCAAGAAAGATGAGATGAGATATTCCGGATCAATAAGTAAGGCAGAAAGGGGCGGGGGTGGGGGGAGGGAGAGAGAGAGAGAGAGAATTTCTCCTTCCTCCACCTTTTATTCTATTCAGGCCCTCAAAGCATTGGATAATGCCCACACATAATGGGTACGAAAATCTATTTTACTGAGTCCACTGATTCAAATGCTATTCTCATCCAGAAACATTCTCCCAGCCACTCAGAAATAACATTAATCTGGGCACCCCATAGACCGTCAAGTTGACATAGAAATTAACCAGCATAGTAATTAATTGTTCTTTGTTAACATTTATCATCTTTTATATAAAAAAGATAGAAGATAATTTTAGGAAACAAAATATTTTATGACATTGCCAGTTTGTGCTGCCTCTTGTCATTCTTCATTGCTGTTACAAAAGAGTGGTAAAGGAAACATCCAAGGAAAGTATCTACAGAATAATAACTTTCTTGTAGCCCAAAATAAAGCAGAGAAAATGATTGTGCTACCTAGTTTTTGGCCAACAATGAATGTTTTAGCACACTTGATAGCAATCTTGCTAAAAATGAAAATATATTAGAACTCTGTTCTTTTTAAGAAAGTGGCTAGTGATTTGAAAACAAAGAATTCCAAATATAGGTAAATTTTAAATAGAAACATTGGTAATTTTTGGCAATCTCGTATTCCACCTAAGATTGAAACATGAGTTGAGACATTGTCTAAGAAAGAAGATTTAACCAAAACTAACATATACAGCCTTACGCCATTGTAAAGCCTTTTGTAAGGTAGGTGGCACATTGCAGTTATTCAATATGGGTTTGAGGGTTTTATAGACTGATTTTCAACTCTGTCTAAAGACTAATCAGTACTGTAATGTATATTTGGAAGCTGCTAAGACAGTGAATCTTAAAAGGTCTCATAACAGATAAAAAAATATGTAACTATGAAAGGTTATGAATATTAAATAAACTTATTGTGGTAATCATTTCACAATGCATGCATATATTAAATCATTATGTTGCATACCTAAAACTTATACAATATGTCAATTATATCTCTATAAATCTGGAAAAAACTTAAATCCTGTGGAATGGGAAAAAAAAGACTATTGAATGCTTTGCTATCAGTTTATACATAATTCATAGATTTACTTGCTATTTTTTAACATATTTCCATTCCTTGCAGAATTTTATTTTGAAAAAGAAATATGAAAAAGAATAGTGAGGGTCTCCTTGCTGTACTATATATTGATATATATAGTTTTAATAATTTAAAAATTCCATAACTGGTACTAGAATAGAGGGAAATTAATGTAATATATTATGTCTAAAAACAACCAAGTATGTATAAAAATCTAATATATGATAGAGGTGTAATTTCAAATGATTAAAAAAAGAAAGTTTAGTAAATAAGTGAGCCAACCACTTGAGGAGAAAAGAGAAATCCCTACCTCAGGCCATGTAGCAAGACAAATTAAACATATACTAAAATTTAAACATAAAAAATTAAAAGTCTAAAATACCAGAGGAAAGTTTGATAACAATATAATTTTGAGGTAACAGGTAGTACTTTAAATCAGTAATATACTTGTGAAAATTAGCCATACTTTCCAAAACAAACAGAAATTTAGTGAGAAGAGTAGCATTGTTTTGTATTTTCACAAAACTCTTTCATATCTGGCTTAATAGAAAACATCTGGCTTCTCATATCTGCTTCTGCATTCATCTGTGGTGATATCATATGTCATGAAGCTTCTGGAAAACTCCACTGTAAACTTGTAAAGGAATAAAAGTGAAAAAGGCAGATATATCTTAACATTATTATGAAAATAGTTTTGACCTTTTAGGCTCCCAGAAATCATGCTTTGAATCATACTCCCTGAATCATAGTCCCTGAATCATACTTTGAAAACCATTGTTCTTGGGTAATGTTAATCTCTAAATTGATTATATATCTAGGGGACAATTTCATTTGCATTGCTATGAAAAAGATTCCTCTGCATTACCTCTGAGTTATCAGTTTGCTACCTCTATGGAGTTGCAAAATAGCCTAGGCAATCAAAGATGTACACTCTTAAAGAACTGGATAATTCCCTACAAGGTTTCAAAAGACACCTATAACACTATCATCTCTTCTGTCCATTTCTCAGTCTGTCCTCCCCCCTGACCACCTTGTATCACTAGCTTCCTCTCTATTAAACACGTTAATATGCAAAACCATGACGGGAAAATTTCTGTGTGGTAATAAAATCCAAACGAAAATTGCAACTCCTTCCAATATAGTTAATGCAGTTACTCCTTTATAATTTCACACTTAGATCTTCACAAAATGTCTTCCTTCCCGGTCCTTTACAGTTTTTTAGAGTCGCATTACCTTAAAGAAATCCTTCTTCATCTTCCCATTTCAGTTATTTACCCCTTGTTTGGGAAATGTTACCACTTTCCTCAGCACATAGAAATTTCTTTTTGGTCTATTTTATGTTCAGCAACTTAAATGGCACCTCTGACTTTGGTCAAATGCTTATGAGAATCTCTTGTTTAGAAGTGGTGATGCATTCTTATTACATAATTAAAAATAAATATGATTGTTTCAATTCAGGTTCAGTATGTACTTGAGAGGAAAGCATGGCTCCTTTTCACATTAGATCACCTAGCAGATAATGCTCAGCAAGGTGGGCACTAAGATTACAAAACCAAATCTCAATACCAAAATCCAGGCATGCACATATACGTACGTGTGTGTGTGTGTGTGTGTGTGTGTGTGTGTGTGTGTGTGTGAGAGAGAGAGAGAGAGAGAGAGAGAGAGAGAGAGAGAGAGAGAGAGAGAACGGAAAGGCTCTTTTTAAATCTTTTGTCTATACTTTGACCTGTTCTTTTTAGAACAATAGACTCTGATATTATTCTGAGGCATCTGATGCTTTCATGCCCCAACTGACTGTGGCATCATTACAAAAGACATCATACTAAGGACATGCCGCTTAGGCGTAGTTTCCCTTCCTGAGAAGTAGTAGCTCCAATTAAATTCTTTATGATGGCCCTTTCTAAAAATAGGTGGGAGAGTTCCACTTTATATATGATACATGCACAAAAACTTACACCAACAATGTAGACATGAGTAAGATTGAGCAGCACAGACACTTGAAAATGCACCAATCATTTTCTGCCTCATTTTGTGGTTTTTATTAAGGTATGGAGGACAAATCAGTGTGTAAGCTCACTACCAACAATCCTAGGAAATTATTAATCCTAGTCTGATTTGGGGACTATAGGAGCTAGTTCTTCCTTCATATTCTCAGTACAAAGCAAAAGACATAAAGACATCCAAGTGTGACACTAGAGATGGGAAATGAGCTAACTTTAACCACAAGGAGCAGACTTTAGTGAGTCAAACCATAAAATCTCTCCCTCCTCTCTTCTTCTTCTTCTTCTTCTTCTTCTTCTTCTTCTTCTTCTTCTTCTTCTTCTTCTTCTTCTTCTTCCTCTTCCTCTTCCTCTTCCTCTTCCTCTTTCTCTTCCTTTCCTCCTCCTCTTCCTCCTCCCTCTCCTCCCCCTCCTTCTCCTTCTCCCTCTCCTTCTTCTCCGCCCCCACTTTCCTCCTTCTCCTCCACCTCTGCCCCCCTCCTCCTCTTTTTTCCTGAATATAGACAGAAATAGCAGCAGCATGAAGCTCTTAGTCTAAAAAATTGGCAAACTCTGACCCATGGATCAAGTCTGACCTTCTGCCTGTTTTTGTACAGTCTTTGAGCTAAGAATATTTTTTAATATTTTTAAATGGTTGAGATTAACCCAGAAGAATAATAATGCTTCATGATACATTAAAATTACATGAAATTCAATTTCAGTATTTATAACTAAAGTAATATTGGAACACAACCATGCTCATTTGTTTATGTATTATATACATCATTGCTTTTGGACTATCCTGGCAACATGAAGTAGTTGCAACGGAAACCATATGTGACACTCTCATCACTTCAACTCCTGCTCAGGGAACTACAAGTCACAGTGATGCAATTATAACTCAACAGCATTTCAAATGCCATGCATGTTGCAGTACCACAACATGATTTTTATAAATCACCACTGTGTATCTATCATGTCAACACAAGGAAAGAAGAGAAAATTGGACTTTGAAAATTGTGCTTTTAAGACAAGCAGAATGTGGGTTGGGTTATTTTATTATTGAATTAAATGGTAAAGGATGGTGTTTATTATGCAGTGACTCTACAGCTATGCTAAAAGAATATGATATAAACTATAAAATATTTATACTAGACAATATTTCCAACCAAAGAAAAGCAACAATCTCAAAAATTAGAAAATTTAATGTGGAGTATTTTAATCACAGCAGAATTTCTTCACAAAAGTAAAAATAAATGAAAATCATTCTTCAACCAAAGTGAGTATCCAAATTGCTCATTTGTTATCCAAGCAAGAAAACCCATTTACAAATTTTAAATTAATTAGATCGTACTTGTTTGCCTCAGTTGAGGAAATATAGCGAGAAAAAATAAAACTTTTTAAGTATTTCAGCCTTGAAACACTTACAGCCTTTTAAGGTATTAGCTATAAGCTTTTTAGTGAGCATATTTATTCAGAGAGTTAAGGATATAGGGAGTAACTTCGATTGAAAAATAAAAGAAATTATTTTTAGTGATTTGCCTTGGTTCTTGATGAATTAACAGATATTACCAATATTGCTCAGTTGTTATTCATTTGAGGAATCAATGTCAAGTTTGATGTGACTGAAGAATTAGGGTCTATGAACAGCCTGTGTGGGATAATTACAGAAGAGAACATTTTCCCCCAAAATTGAGAAAGCACTAACTCAGTACAATCTGCAGTGGGATCTTCTAAGGTGTGTTATAACTAATAATAGGAATAAATATATGTAGAGCAAAAAATGGCTTAGTTGGACAAATTTACTAAGCTTGTAAAATTTTCTTGAACAAGTTTGCTGACCTTTAAGCTAAATGAAGTAAATTTGAATTCTGGTTTCACCAGCAGAATGCAGAGGGAACTTATGGCAGGAAAAGGATGCTAGCGGCCACAAACCACTGGAGTTGGAATGTCCGCTGTCTTAAGGACAGCAGGGAAAGAAATGGGCTGCAAAGGTCATATGTAAGATTTTCTTCTCCCCAAAGAGAGCAGAGGCTACAATAAGGATTCATTTTTCCTATCACCAGAATTAGCTGGGAATTTTCAAGACTCTTTGGCCAAAAGACCCTAAGGGAAATCTTGGACCAAAATTAAGTTATTTAAATTAAACAAATAAAGAAATGTAACATTATTTCAATTCCCAAAGTTGTGAAAAATAGATGCTGATTATGCACACATGAAAAAAATTCTGAAGGTGGCCACCAACATGTTAATATTGTTCTCTTTGTGTCATGGAGTTATAGGTTATTTTACTTTTTTTTCTTTTCTCTAATTTTTTTTCAGTGATTATTTGTTAGTTTACTTTTTCACTTGTCTCTTTTTCCCCAGATATCTCAACAGTGACTATATTTTATTTATTTTTAAATTCATGCTTTAAAAAATTACTCGATTTTAAAAAGCATTTTATTATTTATGAATGTTCCAAAATCATTCTAGGAAAGGACAAATATTTACTAGTTACTATCAGATTACTTGTAAAGAAAAAAGGTCGTAGTTGAGAAGAAAGGAGGATCACTAGACTAGCTATCTTATTTTTTCCTGCAAACATTTTCTTTCATTTTATTTCTTCAAGAAAACAAGAGTTTAAGTAATGAAAGGAATGCTCACTTAGAGACTAGGAAATAATATTCTCAGGTAACTGAATATACTCATATCACCAACAAACATAGAAGGCACGATTGTTGCAAAAAAATACGAGATTATTTTTTTCTTAATAAACAAAGTATATTTAAGATAGTCTGGAGGACAATATTTAACAGGCTTCTTGTCATGACATTAGAAAAAAAACTTTTATAGAATATAGAAAGCAATTTTATAAAATTTTGTGTACATCCATAAAAAACTGTATACTTCAAAAATCTAGCTCGTGCACGTTATTTCACCTTGTTCACAGATCTGAGAGTTAAGAATGCCTCTTAGATTATGATTTCGAGATGTGCCAAACATTTTTCACATTCTAAGACCATCATATGTACAGAACTATGAGCCTGTGAAAGACTCAGGTTGTGAAAGAAGTCAGTGGTCCTACGCATCTAGCAGCAGGACTGGGGTGATCATGCTCTCGCACCCCAGGATGCTGACGGGATGGGACACTATCATTTTTCCTTCCAAACATTTTCTGTTTGTTTTCACAAAATTGTAAATCTACAAGGAAACTATATGTTTGCTCTAAACAGATATTTGTGTTTGTTTACTCTGTTAACATAGGGAACGCTTAGAAAATTGGGATGACTTTAGTGTTCAAGTGACGTCGACAAATACGGGCATCATTCAGAAACACTGAAGGTGCCTAATAAATGGCATGTATAAAAATCACAAGGTTACTTTTTCTGAAACTAAGGTGAACTCTTCCTGTCTTCTTATTAGCTTCCAATATTTTCAGGAAGAAATAAAGACCGAGAGAAAATCAGAACTGGGGCTTTTAAAATAGTGTTCACTTCATTTCCTAACATCTTAGAAAAAAGGCTTAGACTTTGAGGAGACCGGTATGAAAACTTTATGTCTTATCTGAACATAACAAGGCCAGGAAAATACCACTTTCCATTTGGTACTTGTTTGCAAGTTCATAATCATAAAGGTGATCTTTACCCACTTTTAAGTTGTTCAAAGATATGGCAGACAAAGACGTATAATAATCTCTTCAGAATAGACTTTTATGTGAAGGGAGCACAGAATCACCAGTGTTTTCTTCTTGTCAGCATATTTCTGGAGGTACATTAGGATTAAGTCTACTCTAATCACCAATTGTTAGCGGACAAAGGTAGGCTTTAAACTGAGTTCAAACATGGAGTTTGCTCATGTATGAAAAAAAAATAAGATCAAGTCGAAGCTAGTCTTTATCGCTTGTCTGGCAACCAGTCGCATGCCTTCCATGAAAAGCCGTCTGTTTGACATACAAGTATTTGCTTTAATATACTTTATTTTAGAAATACAAGATGTGCATTGAAAACAGCCTGTCTCCCTTCATTTTCCTGGCTTCATAACTTTCAAGAAGTAAGTTACTTTTTTTAAAGTATAATTTCTTTATTGCATTTTATTATTCTACAAACTACGCCTTTCCTTTCTGTTATAAGGTGCAATAATAAAATTACATAATAGTCACAGAAGAAGGCTTTCTTGGGGATGAGAAATACATACCAAATTCCATTTGCTTATTAAATATTTTGCTATGCTTCATAAAATACATAAAGACATTTAGCTTATCCAATTATTTCTTTTAAGGGTAGCTTTTAGAATATGAAGTTTAAGTAGTCATTTACACTAATAGTAAAAAGAAGGTTATATACCTTAAGTAGCTTTAACTTCCAATTTAAAATCGTCTTTTGTAAAGAACTTTACTGTCAAGTTTGCCATAATGGGAGAAGCCTCCCCAGGTAGCCTGAAAGACAAGGCTGTAACAGAAGTGAGTGGGGAGGAGAGAGAATAGTCGCCCCAATATGGAGGAACCCTTTCCTAGGGCACGTTTTTTTCAGTGGAGGCAAGGGGAAGAGGAATACAGAGTTGATCATCTGTATCCCAGGAGCAGGAATTTGCTTGGCAAAGTTTTTATTAAAACCAGAATTGGAAAAAAAACCTTCCCCTTTATTTCTCTCTCTACCCAATTAGTTATTAAATCCTAGAAGTTCTATCTTAAAATTTTCTCTTAGACACATTGGCTAAATATATAAATGTATGAATACACAGATGATTGGATGAACAAATAAATGAATGAATGAGGCACAGCAGTGACAATTCTTTTGACTGACTATCTCTCAGGTGAGATGCTGCATTCTGATTTCTGGGAGATCTCTCCAAACACAACAATGGGCCCATCAGTGGGTAGACCCAATAATCAGCACACAGTCCTGGAAAAGGGAGATAGTTTGAATCAGTCTCAGTACCAAGGCTTCCATTCTAACGAACAGGAAGGTATTTGGGAAAGTTAGGACAGAAGCAAATGTTGAAATTCACAAACTAATGTGTAAATACTGCTTATCCCTGACACACAAGTCTTGTCTTTCTGGTGATTTGACTTCATTTTAAATGCCACCCACTGGTGGGCTGAGCTTCCTGAAAAACTTCTTACGTTACCGTGATCATTTGTATAAGCCTGTATGTTACCACTAAGGGATAGAGTGGCAGGAGGGTGAAGACTGAAAAGCCAGGAGAAATAAGGCAGAAAACAACCAAATGAATCTAACTTTAGCCACTCTTTTCACTTTTATAGTATCTTAGGTCATATTTTAAATTATTATGCCATTATTAGTATTATTATATTTATGATTTGTTAAGCTTCTATGGAATTGATGTGAGCATATAAAAGTCTTTTTATTTTCTCTTGACATGCAACTAATTTGTTGACCGTTTCATCACACAAAACCTGCCAAATAGCTTTCTTTATTTAAAGCTCTTGAAATATCTTCTCCTCAGTTGAAAGCAAGAAAAAATAAAGACTCTTCTGAAATCTTCACAATTCATTTATATGAGTTGGAAACTCAAGAGGTTTTGATCATTCAGATATATGTCCTACCATATAGGTGTACGTATCAAATTTAAGCCTTTTTCAGTTTTTCCTTTCAGTTTTTATGGCAGGGCCTGGATATCTTTCATATTTCTATCAGTTGAAAATAGGAAATAGAAGCATTTTTGAAAGCCAAGTATATAGGAATATTTTCCTTAATAATGTCTGTCTTATATAGGCAGTGACCTCAAGAAAGGTAAAGACAGTTTTGTCAGGGGAAAGGGAATACGGGACACCTAGTACGACACGCATGATAATGTTCTTTCTGCTTTGTTTCACAATGCTGGACTTTGCTATAACAATGTTTACCTTGATTTGGACTTTCTCGTCTTCTTCTTCCTGGTTTGGCTTTAGCTTTTAAACTAAAACTAAAAATAAATGAAAGCAGAGAACAATTTTTACAAGCCAGTGTCTTACAAGAAATAGCTGTAGTCTCATAAAGTTTTATCTTTTTTGATTTGTTGCAATTTGAAATGTAATAAAAATGTAGACAAATTTTAACATCATGTCTTTTAATCGAAATACAGTAAGTTCCTACCTACCTTCATCCATGGAATATACACATTTTAAAATTTTAGTACACTAATATTTTTAAAATTTTAGTCATTTTCGTGTCTGCTAGGATTCTCCTTACAAGATTTTCAGAGGGACAGAGACAGACGTAGGAAACTTGGCATCACATCTAAGGTTACCAAATTAGATAACGTGTCACAGGATGTCTAATTTTTTAACGAATACCATTCAACAAATATCAGTTTTGAAGAGAATCCCACTGAAATCTGAAGTACAATGTTTCATATCAGATAAAAGATTGTATATAAAGTTTGGATCTTTGAAAATATATAACATTTTAGCTTCAAATACATTTTATAGGCTAAGATTTAAACATACTTTGGGTACTTAATATCAAGTTATGGAAAACAGTATGCTGAGTTTTAATTTTCCCAAGTAAATGTGTACTCTGAGAACACTGAACTAACAAGAACATATTCTGTTTCCTTGATACGTATTCTGTTTTTAAGTCAAAGACATTATTTTAAATGGTACTCTACTCCTCATGGTGGGGGGCAAATTTATAGTCTCTCTTATGTGGGCAATATTAAGATAATAATACTAGAAATCTGTTAACATGTCAAGCTAATGTTCATTAGTTTTCTGAAAGTTCTGTGAAGTGTCTACTTTACAAACATTGTTATAAATAGACTAATTTTTAAATTGAATAAGTCTTGCTTGTATACTAGGAAGTTTAATGGTCTATGAAACTTGTCAGGCCTTTTGAAACTCGCAGTTTCTTGACTAAAAGAACAATATGCCACTGGAGGCCATTCCTTCCAACTGAGTCACGAGCTCAGGGGCAGAGCATAGTATTTAAATGCCAAGGGTGACACAGCCCTCTGACAGTGATCCTTTTTATGATAGTCTCATGTTTTGGATACTCCCGATGTAATAAAATTCAAATCGTGTACTTATCACAATCTGGGAGCTCCTTATGTGCAAAGGCTTTATCTAATTCATGCTTGTACCTCCCCTAGGATCTCCATACAGCAGGGGCCAATGCAATGTATATTGAGTTGAATTCATCCAGGTGAGCTTTCTTCTCTCCTAGGAATTTCACATTGCGACTTCCACATAGTTTCTTTGTTGTTTTGTCACAGCATTATACCACCGCTTACTGATTTTTGTACTACTTAGCAGGAACAGGAGAATGCTACAGTTGCCTACTTGATTCTGAGCCTGAAGTGAATAAAAATATTTTAGAAAGCTCCAGGAAGGGGTAGGAGGCAGAAGGAATGTGCTGTCAGGAATTTTTTGTATACTTGGGAGATTCAGTGCAGTTCAAGAGAGAACAGGTTTAGAAGTTAAATGGGCTTGTTTTGAAACTCCTGTCACTAACAGAAGTGACAACTTTTCACTGAGCTTTGGGTTGTCATCTGTAAAATGGGAAGAACAAGGTTCACCCTTTGGGATGTTGGGAAAATAAAATTAGATGTTACGTGTAAAGCATTCAGGATAATGCCAAACACTCAAATGGTGGCTATTAAAATTTGAAACAGAAAGATTATGGTCCTCCAAAATAAGGCATTTTTTTCCTAAAGTCACATTCCTAGCTAGAAGTGACTCCCCCTGTCAAAAAATATTTAGTGTCCCCTTGCACTTCAGTGATATGTGAAGAAGGTTGCCGCATCCGAGAATCCACTGCCAAAGAGAAAACAGCTGAAGGCTTCACCACTGCATACAGCTACTCTCTGTCCCTCCCTGGCTTGATGAGCTATGTCAAAGGCTGTATTTCTGATAAACACATTAGAAGAAAGTAGCATCCCTTAGAATCAATCAATAAAGATAAATTCCTTAAATCTTTCTGATAAAAGACAAAGAATCACAAACTGGCTTGTAAAATAAGATCCAACCATAACAGCAGTATACTGAAAATAAAATAATACAGGATCAACAAAAATACAAAATAATGGACAGGCGAAAATTCAGGTGTTGAATAGAAAAATAAGGGAAATCTCAAAGTGTGATTAAGAGTGAAAAACATACACCTTTTCAAGATGGGGGAAGGGAGTAGACCGGACTCTTTCTCTCCACTCCCTTCCCCCAGCTTGAATGTCTACTGCTCTTAATGGTTACTTCCAAATAATAGACTATGGAAAGGTGGGAGGTGGGGGAATGACTTTACAGTGGAGAAAGCTGGCAAAAACTGTTTTGACCAGGTAATGAAGGTTAACATCACTAATGATAACTCGTGTGGATAGCACATACCCCTGATATAATGTAATGAAGAAGGGCATTTCACCTCTGTGATATCCTTCCCTCAAATCCAAAACTCCACTTTACCCGTGAGAAAAATACCAGACATACCCAATTTGAGGGGCATTCTATAAAATACCTAATCGGTGTTTCTTAAAACTGTTAAGATTATGAAAACCATCGAAAGACTGAGAAACTGTCACAAACTAGGGGAAACAAAAGAAGCACAACAAAACATAATGTCTTATGTTGAGTGAGCTCCTGGAAGAGAAAAAGGACATTAGGGAAAAAAAATTTGTGAAATCTGACTAAAGTCTGAAGTTAAGTTAGTAGTGATGTACCAATTTTGGCTTCTAAGTGTGACAAATGTATCATGGTATTATAAAATGTTAATAATAGGGAACCTGGGTGGGGGTATTATTTTGATACATTTCTATATATCTAAAACTGTTCTAAAATAAAAAGATTATTTTAAATGACAGAAAAATATTTATCAATAAGGAGTTTTTCCATGTTGAACATATATAATCCACAATAAGGATGTAATAGTCATGACAAACATGGGCATCAAAGGAGAAGCCAAAACTTATAAATACAAGTCAGGGAAAATACAGGGAAAATAATTCAGTGAAGGAATTTAGCATTTTTTTTCCTCAGCCTTTGATCTCAAATAGGCAAAATTAAAAATGAAGACAATTACAATAAAACATGTATCACAGTTGCATTAGGGTACCGTATTTATATTAAAGTTTGCACAATAGTTCATGATATCTGAGGACATAAAGAAGCTATATATGCCCAGAAGTTGAGAGTAAGCTGGGAGCGCAGCTGGGGCTGTTGGCCAGAGCACTTCCATATTGATCTTACTAATTGGCTAAGGTTCCTCATAACATGGCAGCTGTAGTGCAGTCAGACTTCTTACAATATGAGAGAAAGAGCTCCAAAAAGAATCTTCTAGCAAACAAGGTGAAACTTCATCACCTTTCTTCCACCTTCCTTTGGTTACAAGAAAATCACAAGTCCATCCAACTTCAAGGGGAAGAAACAGATACACCTTGTAATGGCACAAGTGTCAAATAATGTTCAGCCCCACATTATTTACATTTTTCCCACGTGGAAAATGCATCCATTCCCTTCCAAGACCCTTGCCAAGTCTTTTCTCATTATGGCATCAAGGTTAGTCTCCAAGACTAAATGCTCTAAATCAGGCCTAGATGTAGATGAGGGTCCTCGAGTGTACTTCCTTGGGTACAACTCTTTGAATACAGTTCTTCTCAATTGAAGATCTACAAAGTAATGACACAAGTTATATACCCCCTGTGTGAGTCAGGATTCTCCAGAGAAATACAACCAATAGGATGTACACATATGTATATGTATGTATACGTTCAGGAGTTCCAAGGGTCTCTCTTAGTTTTGTACTGTCTTTATCTCTTTAGTTCAATCTGATACAATGTCTTCTATAGGCTTTATGGGGTTTCTTCTTATCAATTTATTGTCCATTCTGTTAGATAATACCATACCAAGATATATCTTCAAGATAGTCCCTCTCTGTCTCAGGCTCCCTGGGCTAGAGATATAAGTTTGTAAGTCACCAATGGAAAAGACAGTAATTGAAGCCATGTGTGTGGATGGAACTGCTTAAAGTAGCAGAATAAATAGAAATTAGTAGAGTGCTTATTAATCAAATCTATGTTGTCAATAAATAAATAAATAACAAATTTAAAAGGCAAAACCAAACTGGGTCATTTATATTTACAACAAATATGATCGGCCAAGATCTGCCAGTCTTAACACATAAAGTGTTCTTAAAAATAAAATCATTAACATATCAAAAGAAAAATGATTAAAGGACTATATCAATTGATCAATAAATTGATGATAATTTCCAGGCAATAAAATACAAATGTCCCATGGCAAGCTATCAATCACCTGCAAATGGGAAAAAAAAAAAAAACTATTTAAAAAATCCAATCAAATTCAAAAAGACTCAAAGAACTGAACTCAAAGTCAGGAAGGGTGTGATTAGATTGTCACTCATATATACTACTGGTGGGATGTATTTTTTTTTAATTAAATTTATTGGGGTGACATTGGTCAGTAAAATTATATAAGTTTCAAGCATCCAATTCTATAATACATCATCTATATATCACATTGTGTGCTCACCAACCTAAGTCAATTCTCCTTCTGTCACCATATATGTATTTGACCCACTTTACCCTCTTCTATCCCCTTACCCTCTGGTAACCACTAAACTGTTGTTTGTGTTTGTTGTTACTTGTTGTTACAAGTTTTTGTTTGTTGGTTTGTCTTATTCATTTGTTGCTTTCAGTTTTATATCCTACATATAAAAGTAGAAGAAAAACCATTAGAGGAAAGCTTTTCCTCTAAGATCAGGAACAAGAAGACAAGGATGCCCTCTCTCCCCCATCACTGTTATTCAACATAGTATTGGAAATCCTCGCCAGAGTAATCAGGCAAGAGAAAGAAATAAAAGGCATACAAATTGGGAATGAAGAAGTCAAATTGTCACTTTTTGCAAGGGCTGTATTTCGATACAAGAAAGCAATGTTTGAGCAATATATATCATAGGAATTTAGACAGTTTATTTATTTAGTAATTCCATTCCTAGAAAATAAATTTAGAGTAGTTAAATATTTAAGTGCGAGGATGTTCACTGAAGCACTATTTTTGTACAAGAATGATAGTTGAAGAATCTTTTTTAATAAAGGAAAATCAATAATGGTCAACATATTCAATAACAGGAAAATGGTTAAGTAAATTATGAAACATACATAGGATTAAGAATTAAAAAGGTAATAACAATTGTGCCTTAATAAAATAGAAACATGATCACAACATGATGCTAATTGAAGAAAGCGAGACATAAAACCACAAAAAATATGATTCCAATTTAATTTGTAATATATACATATGAAAATTCAAAAGAAAATATATCAAAATTTTAACACTATTTACATCCGTGATGCAATTATGGATTTTTATTTTCCCCTTTATTCTATCTAGTTTTCCCACAGTAGGCATGAATTTCTTTAATAAACAGAAAACAAAAATAATAACAATGAGCTTCAAAGATGTGGTACTCAAAGGCTTTTCTTTGAGAAATTGTACAACAAAGACTAAGTGCTTTGTAGTAAAGGCCCTAAGGAAAAGGGGACATCCCAGCACAGATGGCAGGATAAAAATGCAATGTGGGGAACAGAGAAAAAGATTCAGACTGATTCAAAACAGAGACAATTCCCTTAGGTGGGTGGTTTTCTAAAAATTTGGCACAGTCACTTATCCATACTAGATCTTGCCCAGAAGCATTAAAAGAAAAACAAACAGAGCTGCTCTGGCTGAAGACAGAGACAGAACCTGGAACTCTGTTGCCTGCTATTCTTGATCCCCACCCTCCATCTTCCCTGCCCCAGGGGTCTCTGCAGCAGGCTCTGCAGAAGCATGAGGTCTAAGAAACACAGTTTGAAAATCGAGAAAAACTTTTTATGTTAAGGTTTATCATCAAGCACTCTTTAATAAAGATGAATTGGAAATTATGAAAATCTGCCGTATAATCCTCATGACTGACTACATATTACAATGTAAGGAAACATGCCGTTGTCATGGCAGTCTTGGTTGGTTCACTGATTCATCACAAGTTCATTGGCCCTCTCCATTAAAAACCTTCATTAAAAATATCATTCTAAGTATTAACATCTATAAGTACTTGGCCTGGAAGGATTCTACCTGACCTTCAGGGTTAACCAGAGTAAGAAAAAAAGAGAAAAGAAAAAAAAAAAAGTGAGTGCTTCTAAAAACGGCTGGGCCCCTGAGATGCTGGGTTAGTTTGGGTTTGATCACCCTTGGCAATGCTTAATGTCAAAAGGAAAAGAATCCTCCCCTGTGCCTGGGCCACACTGCAGCTTAGACAGGGGCATAAATAATGATAGCGGCAACAAGAACAGCAGCAGCCAGCTATGCTGTGTGAAAGCCGAGCTGAACCGAGCGCCTGTAGCTATGGTAGCAGGACCCAGGGACAGCTGGAGCATGGGGACACGTCCTACTTGTTGAATCTCCTTAAAACTTCTCAGAGGTTTCAACAGGTTGCCTTTTCCCACTAGGGTGGCTGTGGCTTCAGTGAAGGTGAATGGGGACATCTCTTCTGACAGTAAACTATAGCACAAAAACACATTCTAGAACTATACTGCCCATGTGTAATCATCAGCCACATGTGGCTTTAAGCTCTCAAAATGTGGCTAATCTGAACTGAGATGTACTATAAGTGTGAAGTACACACCAGATTTCAAAGACTTAGTACAGAAAAAGCACGTAAAATATCCCATCTATAAATTTTCATATCGATTACGTGTTGAAATGATATATTTGGGGTATTTTAAGTTCAATAAAATATATTACTAAAATCACTTTCACCTGTTTTTCTTACCTTTTTTAAATATGACTGCTAGAAAATTTAAAAGTACTCATGTGGCTCGCATTTAGGGCTGGCATTACATTTCCACTGGACAGTGCTGTTATAGAACAAACAGAATCCGGACTAAAGTTCTTAATCCCTCTGGTGTTAGTTGGGATGTTTTTGTGAGCAGAGGAGAGGATTGCTTGTTCTATGGATGAAAAGAGAGAAAACAGCCCATCCTTTTGAGTCCTTGATGTATCAATTGGGGTTTGAATTTCTTTGTGGAAGCAGGAAATACCAGTTAGATTCCATAATAAGGGAGGAAAATGTGGACTAACCCAAAAATGCATCCAGAATGAGTCTTCTGTTGGCTTGTGCAATGGTTAGGAACTGTGTTGAGTCCTTCGGTTGATCTGATTCTGTTGTGTTGCCAACATGAAAGGGAGAAAATTATCTGTACAGATTTTTTAAAAGGAATGTGGGTATTGACCATCAAAATGAGCTTAGGAAAGCTCCATATAACGAGAGCTGGTCTTAACTTTTATTCAGGGATAAACCTTTATGCAGAATACTTTTCTCTGAAGTTGAACATCAATCTTCTGAAGCCCAAGAATTCTAAGATTACATTAGGTTATGCATTTCTCCAACGGCAACTTCATTCATCATTTAAATATATTTTGAAAGTCTGAGTAACATAATAGTAGATTCTAAGATGGAGTTTACATTACACGGTGCCATACTTTCAAGGGTCTTAGTATTTTCATTCTTTTATTCAACAGATATTTATTGAGCATTTACTACATGCCAGGCCCTCTTCCAGGCATTAAGGGTGCAATAAAAATTTAAAAAATAGGATACATTCACTGACCTCCTACAAATTACAGCCCAGTGTGGGAGGTGGACATTTATCAACTAATCACATGTGAGAGTTCTGAGGAGCAGGATGCAGGGAGAATTCAAAGCTCAAGTGAAAGGATATGTTGTAGACAGAAGGAAGTACAGCTCCTCTAAATATAACAGAAGCAATGATACCCTGAATCCAAAGAGCTACAACACAAAATATGTGATATAAAATATGTGAGGAGAGCAAAATTATCTGGGGTGATTAATATAGCTCAGGTACATTACCCAGACATAATCACTCATCATCTAGATATGGACAATTACTCAAAGCAAGACTTAATTTCAGAGAATGGGCAGGGTTTAGAAATAAACCCATTAGGGCTGAATTGCAGGTTGGTGGTGGGAAGATCCAGCCAATAATAATAGAAGGCGATATTTAGCAGTATAGACAGGCATGTCATCACCATCTAGGAAATCTGTGTATAAAGGAATCTCAGTACAAAGGAATCTCTAGGAATCTAGGAATCTCAGTACAAAACCTACGCTTTCATTCTGGCAAGGACCCTTTGGTAGGATACCATTGCAAAAACTTGATACGTAGGTCAAGACAGACGTCTGGTGAATGGGCATGCAGAATATGGGGAAATGGGACATGGAAGATGAGGGATAATGAGATTTAAGATAAAAACCTAGACATAGAAGCTTCGCTATCAGGAATAATCATGGACAACTTTGATTTGGAGATCATTGTGGAAGCCCAGTGACTAGTACTAGCCATAATGTGAGTTAGATTAGTAAGTGTGATCAATGCTAGAGCACCATGACCAAGGTTAGTCTGTTCAGAAACAGGGCTTAGTACCAAGTTCCCGGTTTGGAAGAGGACGTAGTGACAGAGAGTCCCTAGTTTTGTCTGCTTTACATTTGTATTGCCCTCAAGTGATTTTGATACACTTTAATAAGCACTAATTTAGATTCAAATTATTTCTGAGACTTATTTTTTTTTTGTATATGTAATTGGGTGAGGGGCAGGGGTAGGAATACATACTTCAGAGGAGGCTCTTCCTGGTGGTTCTGAGGCACACCCACCCTTAGAAAAGTACAGCTGCTGTAGGAACTGAGGGACAGAGTGATTAGTGATCTTACCACCATAAAAACTGGAGATGGCAACAAAAGACAGAAGAGATACATATCATGATCACGACCAAGTTGGTAAGGAAATGGTACTTTAAATAGGCTTTGAAAGAGAATCACAATTTGGAGAGTTGGAGGTGACAAGAATGGTCAATGCCATGTGTAATAATGTATAGTCATTTAAATACATACAAATGTGTAAGATCTAATATATGCATATATTTATAACATAAAATGTATAACAGTTTATACTTTTAGTATATAAATCAAGACTAAAAATATATTCCTTTTATTCTCTAAATATATATTCTCTAAACCTTACGTATCTTGCTTACCAAGTTTTCAAATTTCTAGTAAAAATCATTCATCAGGTCATTCCAAAGATTTTAAAATCATCGGTGTACTTTTTGGTTGACAGAGCTATCCCTAGCTAACTGATACTCTCTTCTTCACTGAGATTTTATAGTTAAAATTCTTCCAAAGACGTCTTTGTCAAAGTGAAGGTGATTAGGTGACTGGGGATGCTATGAAGAACCTAAGAGTGGGGATTCATCCTGCTACTCTGTCTTAATTTCAACTCTCATTTCTCTCCACCCACTGACTAACAGTCAAGGGCACTGGCCCATTGTCCTGAACCTCTTGACAGGCTTTTGGAAGCCAGAGGGCAAAAGAAAGAGGATGAAAGTGAACAGGTATATTAGTCATGTTTCTAGTGTCTGTAAATCTTTAACTTCTGTCCTACGTGCATATGCCAGACTTACCTTGTTCCGTGACCCAGTAATATGGCTGAGTCACCTAGCCTTGGCCTCCTGTTTTCCCGTTCCCTTCAGGAGGAATCCTCCTCCTAGGTCCACCGTTTTCAACTAACAACCAACCAACAGAGTCTACCAGCCCTGACCAGCACCCTTACCGGTCCTTCATATTCGGGGCCACTATACACCTCCTCTAATCCCCGCAGGGACAGCCAGAGACGAGACCACTAGGGAAAGCCTCTATGCTCTAATCCCACTGAAATTATTCATCCTTGCGAATCCAGAACCTGAGTACCCTGCCTCATCTGTTCCTTCCCATGACACAGGCTCTTGCCCACAGTGCTATTTCTCTCTGCCTCGTGACTGACCTTGGTGCGTCCCTGTGCCCCGCCCACGGTGTGCCATATGCTCCCTCTTTGGGGACCTGTGCTATAATAAATTGCCTTTTCAATGGCAATTGTGTCCTGATCGGTTGGCCTTACTATACCTAAATACCAATAAATTCTATTAAAGCAAAGGTGAGTCAAGAGAGGGCACAAGGAGGGTGATTTTTGGTCAATTCTAGTTATCTGAGTTAAGAATCTCCATGTTGTGTCTGCTTTTTCTTCCACTAAGAAGCATGAGATGGTTGCCTCCCCTCAAAATCTAGTCAAGAAACAACTTGTTCTTGTTTGGAGACAACTAGTGGAAGCCCATTTAATAAGCATGACAAATGCAGAAGGGGAAAGAGGAGGAAGATAGAAATGAATGGCAATTCGTTTGGCAAGCTCACTAAGTACTGGTGCTTGCAGTACCCGTGCTTGCAACAGTTGCAGAGGCAGTTAGGAGTGGGGGCGGGGAGGAGCAGGATAGGTTGAGATCTCTCCACTGGGAAAACTGGCCCCCGGAGGTGGGGAGGAGTCAGAGAGGAGGCACTCACTGTCTTGTCTTGCAGTACACATTCTTTAGACCTTTGAAAGGGATTGAGCAAGGTCCTCTTCCCATAAACCTCCTCACCTTGTGCAGGGATGGTGACTACCTTCCAGCAGGTTTTCCAATAAAACAAAATTTGCCAATCATACGTACCAAGTGATTACTGTCACAACCTGAAAGTTAAGCCTCACTTATACTGTCTGTGCACCAGGTTTCTCCCAAGCTCTTCAACCATTACCAAATTCTTCCTCACTGTGGTTGTGTGGGCCTCTCTTCTCACAGCCAAGGACACTTGAACTTGCCCCAGATTCCTCAGCACCTGAAACAAATAACAGGCTGTCTTCAGCAGACCTCCTAACTCTGTGCTCTGGTGCCCCAAAAAAAAAAACAAAACAAAAAAAAAAAAAACTTGGCATCACAGCGGTGTGTGGTTTCGGAGAAAAAAACACATGTGCTAGAATTTATTAATTAATTTTAGTGCTTATTTCATTTACTGTTATACCATTTCCCAACCAGTGGAAAAAATATTTCATTATTCAATAAGCAGTGTGGTTGCATTGATGTGTGTCTCGAGTATAAGCCCTGGTTTATTCTATTTAAGAGAAACAGACTCAGCACTCCAAAGAAGAATAAACTTTCATAAACCCAACCAAAGAGATTTTAAATGAAAGATTCATACATACATACATATATACATAGACATACAAGCAAATTGTGTGTGCGTGTGCGCACGCGCACACACACACACACACACACACACACACAATTAAACTGACACTCTTTTAAATGTAACTAGTATTTCTGAATATAGAAATCTCTTTCTTTTCACAGATTTGCAGTTTAGCAGTCCCAGGGGTGGAGGTTCTCCCCATCAGCAGGAATACTCTCACTTGCAGCATGAAAGGCTCTTTGTTATTGTGTTCTTGTGCTACTTTTCCATTCAGTATGTTGCAGAATACCACAGTTATTCTCCACACTCTGTTACAAATAAAAGCAAATGGTGTTTCCTCCAATTGGGAGAATTGGGAGAAAGGGAGAGAAGAACTTTTAATAATCTGTACAATATACTATTATGGATTATCTTATTTATAGAAAAGTCAAGTCAAGTCTTCCTAAATAACGAGGTCTCTGTGAATGTTAACAATGCACTTTAAGGTCTTCTACCTACAATTAACTACAGTCTCACAATTTCGTGGGGCCCTCCAGACCCTTCTAGAAAAGGCTCCAGAGTTCGTGAATATCAGGGCGTACGGCAGGGTAGGAGACGTCTGTTCCTCACTCACCCATGACCCTCTGTTTGGTAGCAGTACTCAACTGTGCCTTTGAGGAACCGATCCACTCTTGTTCTCAGTTCACAAAGTTTAGGTGTGGTTAACTTTGCACCCTAGCTCTGGAAATGAGGCCATGACTCCAAGCCAAATGGATAATATTTAATCTCAGGACATTAACTGGAGCTTTTGTAACAGAAAATCGCCAAGCTGGTAAAATGTAAGTGTAAAGCTCTGAGAGAACACCTTTGCCGTAACTTTGGAAAAGCTTCAGAATAAAGCCAGCACATAGGAAAGAAAGCAGAGTCAAAGGTAGTGAAGCAGACATAGAGATGTGACACTTAGATTTCTCTTCAAGGAAGGACTGGTTGTCCAGGCAAGGGGAGTGTGGTCAGCAGATGGCCTCCAGCTGTCAGTGTCTTCAAAGTCTGCCTTAGCTCTGAGAGCTAGCTCACCTGAGCTGGTGCCCTTCTATTAGTGGAAGTCCACATTAGTAAATGAGCAAGGTCGGGTATAAAGCCTGATCATTTGGCCCATCTTGGGAAAGAACTAATGGTCAATACTTAATACAGTGTCCCACTGGGTTGGCCGAGGTTTTGCAGGGGCTGCATCTTTGTTTCACTTCTCCCTCTGCCTTTCTGTTGGCAGATATTTATCCCTAATAAACAGCTTGCACCCTGAGCTCCATCTCAGCATCTGGTTCTGCAAAACTCTACCTACAAAAGGTGGGAAAAACAAATGACTGATAAATTATTTGAAAATCCAGCTATGGCTGAAATAAATTCCCTCTCTGGACTTCAGCAGATGGAGTCAATACAGTTTCTAGCAATGGAAAGGTTTATGATAAAAACAGGCTCTATACATCATAGCACAAAGTTTCATGGAAAATTCTGATATACCGAGGGTGCCATAAAAATGTATATACATGATTGTATTCATGTTTTGTTATCAGTATCTGTTGAGTATTACAATTTTAATACAGGTTTTTCTTTTCCAAAAATGTGCATACATTTTTCTGGCACCAAGTGTATATCCAGTTGCACCTGGATATCTCCTATTTTTGCTTTTCTAACTACCAACTCTCACTCTCCTCAAACTAATCTGATATAATCTGTTTTAATCTTCTCAGGTTTACGAGAAATGAGATCTTGCCACCCAAATTACTGGAGACTGCATAAATCATTAATGATAGAAAGATTTGATCTGAGAAATGTCTTATTCCAAAGCCTATTGTGCGCAGCAAAGCAAAGACTTATTTAAGAAAGGGAACTAAGCCTGTGCCATGGGGAGCCAGGGAAGGCAGCAGTGGAGGAAATGAGATTATGAACTAACATAACATTCACCCCTAATATATATTTACTTCCAGTCTTTGCTTTTATTTACGCTTTTCACTCTCTTCTTATGTGAAACAGATTCAATACTCCAAACATTTTCTCACCTCTTGCTCTTTAAAAATCTGCTTATGTAATGATAACACAGTGTTATCCTCTGCCATTTCCTATATGGTCCTCACCTCAATACCTCCCTTAAATCTTGATGGAAGGAGCCCTGACTCTGAGCAGTAACCATTAGAGAACTGCACTGGGCTCTCTTTCAGCTACCGTTCTCTTAATGGGGGATGTGGTGTCTATAGGGTCTAGAGAAGTGCTCACGCTTTCTCTCCTAGAACACACTCCAGATTCCAGGAGCCACAGAATTTAATGTTCCCTGCACAGGCCATTTCCTCTGTCCATATTCCAAAGTGCGTGACAGAGTGTGCAAAACAATGGTTATAATAATATGTAACTATGAATGATTGATGGTTAATTAAACATAATTTATAATAACTGAATTTGGAGGAGGTAGGTGGGAAGAGCTGGTGGGGGGAATACTAGGTCTTGGATGGTTTCAAAGCAAAAGTGGCAGTGTTTAAAATAACATGTTGTGTTTAAGGAATACCAAGTAGCTCTATTTTTTCTGAATCTTCAATTTTAAGGGGTTGAGAAAGGCATGATAAAAAAACAGCCACAAGTCATAAAAGACCTTAGGTGCTCATGTATAATAAGGCATTGGGACTCTATAGATTGAGAGAAGGACTTAAAAAGTTTTATACAGGAGAGGAACATGATCATATTTAAATTTTAGAAAGATCACTTGAGGACAGAGGTGAATTCAAGGCAAAATTGATTCAAGGTAGGGTGGACAATAATTGTTGCCAAACTGGTACACTTTGCGACTGAAAACAGAGCACTATGATCATCCCACTCCAAAAATAGACATAAACTAGGACTGTCCCTACAAAACTAGGATGCGTGTTCACCATAATTTGAGGGGATTTAAGGGCACAGAAACCATTCATAAAGTATTTGAAATGATCTCAGTTGGTGACAAAGAAGCCTGAAGGAGAACCATGGCAGTGAGGATAAAAAGGAGGGATGCATTTAAGTGCATAGAAGATAAAGCCAGGAATCTTTGATTTATTGGTTTGGAAGGATGAAGTGGAGAGGACTTCTGTTTTCAGCTCTAACAGGTTTAAAATTAAGAGTCTGTCCTTACACCAAGGAAAAACCTGAACAAACTAAAAATCAATAACTTTTCTTGGACCCATCAAAGAACTGAAGTCACAAGGCAAACCACTACCTCCAAATCTGATGAAACAGGAGAATACAGAGAGTCACAGCTAAGATATGTTTACCTGGGGAGGAAGCCTCTGGAACCATAAGCTAGTAGAAACACTTAAATAATTTTGGTGGCAGAGTGTGGTCTAGCATGACAGTGAGAAACTCCTTAGGGGCACAGTCTTATGGGACACCACACATACTTTCAAGGACTCTATCCAGAAGTCCTACCATGTTCCTTTTGTGAAAAGCCTAAAAAAAATCCTTATAGTTCTGGTAGGTGGAGGGGAAAACCATCCATTTGAAATAGGTGCAGAGCTCCAGAGTGTTCTCCATAATAGAAGCTTACTTCTAGAGAAAAAGACCTTATCAAAGCCTTGTTCAACCTGTGGGAAGGACATCCCTCCAACCCTGACTACTGCCCCCTCTAACTTTTCTATCTCATGTAACAAGAGGACATAGCATAGATATTAGAATTGTCAGACAGAGAATTTAAAATAAGTATGATTAATATATTAAAAAGCTCTAATGGTAAAAGGTAGCATGCAAGAACTGTTTGATGATGTAAACAGAGAGAAGGAAGCTCTAAGGAAGAAATCAAAAGAAAATTCTAAAAATGAAAACCACTGTAACAGAACTGACGAATGTTTTTGATGGACCCATTGAAATGACTGGATATGGTTGAGGAAATAAACAGTGAGCCTTAATGATAAGTAAATAGAAATTCCCAAACTAAAATGCAAAGAGAAAAGGAATTTTTTTAAAAAATCACAACAGAACATCAAAGAACAGTGTGACAATTTCAAAAGACACAACATAATTCTAACACCAGAGGAGAAGTTAAGAGAGCAGAAGAAATATTTGAAGTAATAATGGCTGAGAATTTTCCAAAATTAATGACAGACACCAAGCTACAGATCCAAGAATCTCAAAGAACACCAAGTAGGTTAAATACAAAATTAAACAAACAAACAAACAAACAAAATTATACTTAGGCATATCATGTTCAACAGTTTGAAAACTAAAGACAAAGAGAAAAATCTTTAAAAAGAAGGCAGAGTGAAGGATTAAGAATAACTCTCAGGCATCTGGTATGGGTAGTACCTAGGCCTAGAGAAAACAGATTAGAAAATCTTCCATCTTAAATTCTGCCCTGAATTATTTCTTTTATTTCTCTAACCTACCTCCACAGCACCCAGCCAAGACCTCTTCACTCTAGACCTGGATTCTTACACCAATGTTTTAGGTATCAACTTGGAATTTATTTTCTCCCTTCCCTTCTCTTATAAAGCTTAAGTACTGCCCCATATCATTTTTTAAAAAATAACGTTATTCCTAAATTCTACTTTTTTTCCACTGTCACTGATTTTCTAACCCTCTTGAATACTAACCATATTAAAATGACAAGGTCATGGCAGAACACTAAGAAAGTTGAAAACAATATAAGGGAAAACAAAAATCCATCCATAATCCTATAGTCCAGAGTTAACAGCTATTATACAATTATGTAGTTTCCCAGTATTTTTCTTTACCTAAACAGTCATACCTCTCCTGTCTCTGAGTCTTTACAAATGCTGCTCTTTATGCCTGGGAATACTCTTTACCCCACTTACTCATGTGTGCTTTCAAGAACAGTAGCTGAGTATAGCAAACAGAAAAGAGGTGTAACCTTGGCACATAATGGAGGGCATCTCTATGGCCTAATATGTGCATATATCAGCAAGAACACCCAGCAACAGAACACACGCACTGTCCATCACGCTGCACAGGCTGAGTCCTCAGCATCAACATTGTGTGCCAAGGAGAAGCAATGGCAGAAGGAGTCAAGTCAGGCACAGTGCTCTTTCTGAGTAGTGTTGGAATCAGGACAAATCCTCACACTCATTAATTTAGGTTGTGTAAGTTCCTAGAGTTTTTGGATGATTTTATTTGGCGCAGGGGGGAAGAAGAGCTTAAAGAGAGATCCTGTTGTTGTTTCTAAAAAGAAGTGTAGGGGAATACGTGATAGATTGGGGGAGGAAGAGAGGAGGATGATTACATTATAACCATACCTGTGTCTGGAATTTTGAAACAGGTCACACTAGTACCTAGTCTGTGCATGCACCTCATTCTATTAAAGCCCCAGTGGAGCAGGAACTGCATGTTCCTCCATAAAAGACATGTGACTACTCCATCAAAACTAAAGCTAAGTGCATTATTGTCCTGTTCTACCTTTAAAAACGAAACAAGATTTTCACTACTTCCTAGTGTAAGTACTGGCTTATAAACTAATTGAAAATTGGGACATGTCCTCTTTTTCTTCAAATGCTTGTTCATTCATTCATCCACAGTAGGTTTTTTGTGACTTTTGGAATCAGAAAAGAAAATACATAGTCCTTCTTTAAACAGACTCAGCGAATAGCACTTCAATTAAGAACAAAACCAATAACAGGGCAAACAAGTCCTGATACCGTGTTTCTCTGAAAATAAGACCAAGCCGGACCATCAGCTCTAATGAGTCTTTTGGAGCAAAAATTAATATAAGACCCAGTCTTAATATTATAGTAAAATAAGACTGGGTATTATATTATATTATATTATATTACATTACATCATATATTATATAAGACCTGGTCTTATATTAGAATAAAATAAGACCCGGTCTGATATTAATTTTGCTCCAAAAGACGCATTAGAGTTGATTGTCTGGCTGTGTCTTATTTTCCAGGAAACACGGTACACAATGCTGTCCAAAGAACTCCAATAGGCACAATTATATAAAAGATCTCTTTCATGACACTGGTTGGTAACTGTTAAAAGGTATTTATCTGCCTTACAAATGGACAGTTTTCTATTCAAATGCTACAGAGAGTAAATACAAGTTTTAAAAATCTTGTAACTGTCAATGTTGGGAAGAGAAAAAAAAAACAACAAAAAAACCACAGGACCTTAAAACCCTTCAATGGAGCCTATTGTTCTTTATTGAATTTTCACAACTATGTTGCCTTTTTCTGTAAGCTGTTAACAATATAACTTCTGTCACCCCTGAAGGTATCACAATATCACAACATTTTCTTTCTCATGAAAATGCTCCAAACAGCTAAGATTTTTATGGTGCATCCAGTTGTACATTAAAAAAGGAAAATCATGTTCTTAATTATTTACAATTCTGTACAAGAAAAGCAACTAGTGTGATGACTCGGGAAACAGAAAAGACTCTCCATGACACTTCAAAATAGCAGCATTGCATAAGATTAAAAAAAAGAAAACATCTATTTTATTTTGGAGCAAGTGTCAAAAGAGCTTGCCTGATGGGATTATATAGAATCCAATTTGGACTGAGAGTTACTTAAACTGGAAGTGCCACTTGCAAGGGAGGGAATGGAAAGAAGGCAGTCCTTTTACGAGATTGCAGGGCAAGGCTCTGAGCCTCAGAGGCTGCATTCAGCTTCTTGGCTGGGACAAAGGCTGGGCCAGATCCACACTCTTCAGTGGATGCAGAATGAATAAAGAAAATGCTGGTATTCAAGAGCCACCTCTCAACCTCAGGATTGCCCTTTTTGGTTTTCAATGGTGGAGGAATGTTTGACAAAATATGTATATTTCTGCTGTGAATGGAAAGTGGCTGAGTCTTTCTTTGCTTATTTGGTCTCCAATCTCTAATCTCTCTAATTGGAAGAGGGAAAAAGCAAATAACGAGACAAAGAGATCACCATAAGGAAAGTTTTCTTTCTCTCTCTCTCTCTTTTTTAAATTTGGATAGTAATAGAGGTCAGAACTGAGCTTGGACCTCGAAAGTATTGGGACAGCAGAAATAGTCTCTGTTGAAGGAAAAAAAGAAAGTAATAGATGTATTTCTGATTTTGTTTACACAGTTGTCCACACCTCTGATTCAAAGTCCATCTCTGCCATGAGAATTTCCCAGCGAGCTTTAGCCTAAAGTGATCTAGATTCATAGCACTCACCACTGATACTGCTCATTTGGTCCTAAATACTTCTGACTATGAATTATAATTTGGATATGTTGAACTTGAAGTGACTTTAAAATGTTCTAGTAAAGAGTTTCAACAGAAAAATGAAAGCATGAATTTGTCACTCAAAGAAAAGTCCTGTCTAGAGATATACAAAGGTGGAAATCATCAGAAAATAGGTGGTGATTAAAACCAGAGAATGAATGGGAGTACATAAATAAAGGAATGCAAAGTGAGAAAAGAACGTTTGAAGAGAATTCTGAAGAATACCATACTTAAGAAGTATATAGTAGAAAACTGAGTGAAAGAATTTTAAGATGTCAGAAAGGCAGAAATAACGTTGCTTTTTTTGTGCTTTTAGTTTCCCCAGAGGGAAGATTGTTATTGGTGATTTCAGTATTTTCCAGAACATCTATTACAATTCTTTGCATATAGTATGACCTAAATATTATTTAGTGCAAAAGAGATGAGAAAGAAATTCACATAAATTTCCTCTTATTTTCCTTTTTATTATTTTCTTAGCACTACCCCCAGTGCCATTCCTGTTCCAGCATATTTATCCCATCTCTCAACAGTGAGACTGTTAGCATCAGAGTCTCACCCCTAGGGGGTGCTCAAGGAGAGGCGCACTGAATAAAGGTCAAGTATAAAATCTTACTGGGTCATGGTAGTAGTGGACTGAGTTTCGGTGAATAATGAAGGGATTAGAGGGAATTAACCTCCACAGTGCTAACTCTTCAGTTTTGTTTTTTTTGAAATCACACCTTTTTAAAAATTTCACATGACAGGAAGCAGATCCTGGCTTCACTCTCACTTGGAAAAATTGTCTAAGTCGGAAAAACTAAACAAAACACCAGGGTAAAATTCATGGGTTAAAAATAATGACCAAAAGGCTACCTATAGACACTAGTGTGTGTGTGTGTGTGTGTGTGTGTGTGTGTGTGTGTGTGTGTGTATGTGTGATACTTTAAACACCTTTGACACAGGCACAAACGTATGACTCCCCGACAGTCTCTACCACTCCTTTTATCTAATATTTGTCCCACTTTACAGATTTCTGTTATCATTTTGGTTGCTATCGCCATTTGAGTTTGCAAATATTGTTTAAATTTGTAAAAGTACATTTTTTTTTATAGTTTAAACTCTCAAAGCCTTCCTGGTAAAGACTTAAGTGTTTAATATCTCATAAATTCCTGCATTTCTCATCAAGAACAAAAATGTTTTAGTTCCTTTTTCTGAAGATGTGTTTTGCTCCAGGTAGGGGAGCTCAGCAGAGTAGGCAGAAGATCCTGAGCACAGACCACAGAACTTGCTGTAGTCTGTCCTAACTGTCTTGTTTTTGGATCAGTGTCTCCACTTATTGTGTCCACCTCAGCTAAACTGAAATATTGGGAGCATCCTTCTTAAAGGGAACAAGTGTGAATCCGCTTATGGATTGTGAGTTATTGTTTTATTATGATCACCAGAAAATTCAATACAAAAGACAAATAAGATCTGAAAACAAAGTATTCAGGCCTACATGATAGTCAAACCTTGTTTTCCTTACACTTGAAAAGAAAATAAAGGGAACTGAGATTAAAGCACTTCTTTACAGTTCTATGATCACAGTTAAAGCAGGGACTTCACATCCCAACACAAATGAACATTCCAAAATTAGAGGGATTACACAACCTCCAGAAAGGAGGCACACTGCCATTGGGCTGCATTTTCCAGTGTAAAAATCTCTTAAATATCTCACCATAAATAACCAGGAATATAGGGTAGAAAAAAAGTCTCCCAAATGGTAAACTACCTGTTTGCTTTATGCATATTTTGCAAGCTCGGTAAACAAATCTGATATTTAATTCATCCATCCAATTAAACAAACATTCATAAAGTGTCTACCATATGTGGAGCTCTGCACCTGCAGAGAAGTATAAGACAAGGCCCCTGCTGTAAAAAGGTAATAGTCTTGCACTGCTGGCAAATAGCTTTGGATTTCCTGTTTCCACCTTGGTCCACACCAATATTTTGTTTTGAATCCATTTACTTGAGAGAATTGTGGACTCATTGATCATAATCTCTGTAGTAAGAAAAAAAATACTTAATATTAGTTCCCAGGTATGAGGCATTACAGACATATTTTTAAATGACAATTTTTAGGGTCCCATGGCAAAGATTTTAAATGGATTTGATCAAAAGTCAAAAGGAGCTGTTTCACATGCTCTTGCTGAGAAACCTTGGCATTGGAACTGTACCTAATTGAGAGACTTTGTTGGCTCAAGTGTGTTGGCTTCAAGCCCAATCACAGGACCCCTTGGAACAATGAGTAAGGCCATTAGTTTGCATGCCTAATCCCAAGTGACCTTGTATGAGTCTCCCTCTTTCTTTGGATTTGCAGGTCCCATGGCTTAGTAGCATGAGAGAGTGACACGTTAATCCTGCTCTTTTCTTTCTCTCATCCTTGTGGATTGCTACAGGCCATAGACTGTCCTATAAATGCAGACTGAGTCATTTTTTTTTTTTAACAACTTGACAGTAAAGCTTACATCAGAGTACGTTAAAGTTATAGGTGTTATTAAGTTTGAACATCAATCTGATTATAAATTTTTTCTTTTAGCTTTGTTAATAACTGCCCTCCTTTTTTTTTTTAAAGACAGCTTTCTCAAAATATTCCCCAACTGTGGCTGGTTTAAATACTATCAATTAGTTTTACATTTTTCCTTAATAGTTATTCCTTCTTCTCAGAGTCTTATTATACATTAGATATGTCCTTTTTTTTTTTTAGTATCTACAGAGTGACTAAGCAAATTCAGCAACTAGCTATCTTAAGTACTCCTAGAATATTACTTAATCCCTTAGAGATTCCTTCTGTATTTTTGTCTTTTTAAAAACCAAAAGCAAAACAAACCAACAAAAAGAAATGCCTGTGTTCATTGCAGCATTATTCATGGTGGCCAAGACACAGAAATGACCCAAGTGTCTTTCAATAGATGAATGGATAAAGATGTGGTGTAAATACACAATGGAATATTACTCTGCCATATGAAAAGATGAAATACTGCCATTTGGGACAACATGGATGGATCTCGAGATTATCATGCTAAGTGAAATAAGTCAAGAACCATGATTCACTCATATAACGGATATAAAACTGAAAGCAACAAACAAGACAAACAAACAAACAAAAACTCATAGACACAGATAACAGTTCAGTGGTTACCAGAGGGTAAGGGGGGAAGGAGAGTGGTAGAAGAGGGAGAGTAAAGGGAGTCAAATATGTGGTGCTGAAAGGAAAACTGGGTGAACATACAGTGCAATATATAAATAATGTATTATAGAATTATGCATTTCCAACCTATATAATTTTACTAACCGATGTCACCTGAATAAATGTAATAAAGTTTTAAACAGTAAAATAATAAATCCACCAAAACTTTAGAAGGTTTTTTTTTTTTCCTTCAAGTGAAAGTAAAACCTGGGTAAATGTAAATTATCTGAACTTCAGTCCTTCGTTATCATAGACTGACTTTGACAATTCCCTCTTGCCAAATTCTTTATTCCTTGTTGTATAGAAGATATTTCTAGAAAATTAACCTGGAAAAAGCATAGTAAACAGTTCTCTAAATAAAACAAATGTATACCATTGTATAAGATCATTGGCAGTAGGGTTATAATAAATTTGTAGGTTCAAAGTGATAGCAGCAGACTTTTAAAAGGGGGTTCCCTTTCTGATGAGGGTTTTCTTGATGAGAAAGTCCCCTCTCCCTATAGCCTAACTGACGTTGGAGACCTTTGACTATCGGGCACTCTTCCTTCTAAAGACTGATTCCCAGAGAGTTGAATGAAGCCATTCGAGAGTGACCAGTGACTTTGAGACCCACCACCAAAATCTTTAAGATCTTGCTGTGAACTGACATGAAATAGACCTGTTTAAAACTTGGGAAGATGAGGCCCCAATTTAGGATTAAGGGGGTGGCATGGGTTTGTCCAAGAAGGAAACAAAGTGAACATTATCTTGAGATTTTTCAAGTAGAATTGACATTACTAGTTTCAATGAACAATTATATATATATTTTTTAAGTTTATTTAAAATTGTATTTATCCTGAAACAAATACAGAAAATAGCAAGGACTTTCTTTTTCTGCAATAGACCAGTTTTGCCTGTGGTATTCAAAGCCCATCATTTGTGTAAGAGCTATAGGCTTACTTCAGTCATGCACCCAGCAACCCCTTCCCCCATAAATCACAGCTCAACTTGTTCCCCTACTCCCTGTCTCACCCTCCCCCACTGGCAGAGGGTTAAACTTGGACCAAATGTAGGTCACAAAGACATGTACATCATTAGAGAGACTTTGTATAACTAAGTTCAAAACGTAGCTCTGTAGCCAAGTTTCTGTGGCCTGTATGAATCAATCTTTTGCCATTTGTGATTAAAAATGAAGTTTTGCTCTGTTTTTTAGTGCTAAATTTTAAAAGATGTACAGTTTGGTACCAAAAAACGATCAAAGTCAGTAAAGGAAAGTTAGCTTCTTTATCCAAAGGTACATCAAAGAAACTCATTAAATACTTATTGAATGTCAAAACCAAAAAGCTGAATAATGGTATAAAAATTTTATGCTGGTAGGTAATTAGGAAACATAAGCAGGAAGAACTGAGTAAGAAAAGACTATATAGAAGAGGAACATTTGCTGATGTTGCATATTAAATCATCAGATGCTTGAAGATGTGGTGACATTGTTCAAATTAAGTCAATTGATTTAATATGCAGAAGCATAAGTTACTTTTAGTGTAAACTTTTGCATTTCTTTCTTTTCTTTCTACTCATAGGAATTTAGAAACTACTCTTCCAAGAGTCAAAATGTTCCACCAGAAAGAAAGAAATACAATCGTAAGACTAGTGTATTACATATTTACGAATAGAGAATCTAATTATAAGAAATTCCTTTATGAAGATTGTGTCTTGAGCTTTTTCCCAGAAAGTCTACCATGTCTTTAGTCACAGATGTATGCCCTATAGATACAAACCAGGCAAACACTTTCTGAGCACTTTTTATCAGTTCTGACACATCATTGCTGCTGTTTCTTCAGAAGTACCAGAGGATGTAAATGAATAGCACCCCACCTCACTATAATTAGTGTCTTTATCTAATAAAGGTGCCTGGGTTCCGCTTTACGCTCTATCTGAGTTAACAGTCTATTTATTGGAAGGAAGGGAGAGGTACTGTCATCAAGTCCTGCTTTGTGATTGCTGCCACTCGGTACTATTTTAGAGATTGTGACTCACTCATCATTCAAAGTAACAAAAATGGAAACCACTACTGTGGATTTTGAGCTATGACAAATTAAAACTGCTATTAAATATAAAATATAAAACTGCTATTAAATATAAAACAATAAGAACCTCTGAAATGGTAAATTTTTTCCACTGACACCATGAAAAGTGAACCAGAAAATAACTTAGCCTTTGGCAAAGTCTAAATCCATAAACTTTTTGATAACCTATCTGAAGTAGCTATATTTTGTTTTCTTCTACCATAGTAACACAATTTTCCATTTTGAACTTCCTATTTCTGTCACTCTTCACCATAGCATTGTTTTCTAACTTTTACTCTCATTAATATTTTCAACTTCTCTGATTCATCTTAAGTCCCATCCACAGGAAGTGAAACATAGTATTCCTATATCCTTCAGACTTCTGAATTCATGCTGTTTTGCCCCAATGATCACAACAGTGTTTTTCCCTCCTTCCTCTCTGTAGATGTTAGATCTTTGTTGTCCACTATAGTCACCGCTAACCACATGTAGACTACTGAGCCCTTGAAATGTGCCTTAAGTGTAAAATGCACACTGGATTCAAAGTAATTAATATGAAAAAATGTAAAATACTCAATCATTTTAATATTGATTACATATTGAAGTGAAAATATGTTGGATACATTGGCTTAAATGGATTACCTTAGCAAAATTATTTTTGCCTCTGTCTTTTCACTTTTTTAAATATAGAAACAAGAATGTTTAAAATTATCTATGTGGTTCATATTATATTTCTGTTGGATAGCATGGGTTAGAATATGAAGCTCTGAATACTATATCCCTATGATTTCAATGATTTCAAATGTTCCTTCCTTATTCTGAATTACTTTGATACAGTTCCTTTTTCACTTGAATTCCTCATCTTTAGTCTGCTATTTCACATGTCCACACTGTAAGTTCTGGGAGCTCTTAAACTTATATTCTTGTACTCCATAGCATGTATTAAATGACTATTTGGTGCCAGGTATTCTTCCAGGAACTATAGGCAAATTTGGGGCTGGAGTATGTTCTGGAAACTGCAGGTACATCCTATGACTAGAGATGAGAGCACAAGGCAAAAATGATGCAGCACAGGGCACCCAAAGCAGAGGAATTCCATCATGAAATGCCTTATGTGCCATAGGATGGAGTTCAGCTTTTATATGGAAGGTGATGGGTGGTCATTGAGGAGTTTTAAATAATGGAGTGACAATAATCAGGTTTACTTTTTAGAAATTAGGTTGTAGCGGGATAAAAAAAGAATTAAATGGTTTCCATAACAATAAAACTATTTTGAAAATTTGAACTGAAGCAGTGGCAACAAGGATAGTTGAATTCAGATTTGATAGTCATACAATATGTAGAATCCATAAGACATAGGTTACTATTTAGATATGGAGAGCAAGAGAATGAGATAGATCAAGGATGAGAACTTGCCTAAAATTTCTGGTTTGGTAAATAATGGTGCCATTTACCAAAACTGAGAATGTGGAAATTGTAGAAAATGATACATTTGAAATCTCATCCATTGAATCTGGGCTTCTTAGAAGATACCCAAATCAGGTTATGTGGTAGCAAAGGATGGAAGAGATGGTACACAGGATTAAAATCTGGATTAGGGATATAAGTGGTATAAAAAAAAATGGAAGTTGAAAAAAATCACAGTATAATTAAATGGAAATTAATACGTCTCTGGGAAATATTATTTTGCAAAAAACTGAAAATAAAATATTTAAGTTTCTACATCTAAACATAGAAATACACTATTTAAGGTTCTACATCTAAATAGTTACACAAGGAAAAGTCTGTAATAGTGGTTATCTCTGAGACAAGGGGTTATGGATATGTTTTCTTCTTTTTTTGTTTTTTTTTGTTTGTTTTTTTTTTTTTGGCTTGGCATCGTTTTCTAAATTGTCTCTAATGGATATGTATTACTTATTATGCTTTCCAGGAGTTTTGTTTTAATGACAAAATAAATAAGATTAGTATATTCTAGTCTGGCATCTTCAAACAATACTTTAATGAGAGAACATTTCCATGGTTTCAGTTACCCATGGTCAACTGTAGTGCAAAAATATTACGTGGAAAATTCCAGAAATAAACCATTCATAAGTTTTAAATTGCTATCAGATTGGTTATTAGACAGAGCAAGAGAGACCACATCCACAAAACTTTCATTACAGTATATTGTTATCATTGTTCTATTTTATTATTAGTTATTGTTGTAAATCTCTTCTGTGGCTAATTTATAAATTAAACTTTACCATAGGTGTGTATGTATGTGAAAAACATGGTATATATAGTGTTTAATACTATCCACAGCTTCAGGTATCTACTGGGGGGTCTTGGAATGTATCCCCCATAGATTAGAGGGAAAGTAATTGCTTAATTTAATCTTTGCAACAACACTGTAAGGTAAATACTTTTATTACTCTGTTGTATGGTAGGAGAAACTGAGGCAGAGAGAGGCAATGTTATTCGTGCAAAATTACTAGATTGTAAATGTCAGAGCCAGGAATTGTACCCAGGCAATCTTCTCCGTAACCAGTGTCTTAGGCCACCATCCTATGCTGATTTGTTAGTGTTCTGGCTGGTCCAGTGAACTATGGTTGGTTCAGTCTCATCCTTGTGCTTTCTGCTGGAGTCTGCTGCTGACATCTATACCTAATGAAATTATGGTTGAGTCTGCTTGGCTTGGCCAGGGACTGTGCTGTCAACTCAGTATTCACATTTTATAGGACCTGGGGGCGGGGGTGTTCAGAAAGGAAATCAAAACTCTGTCTTGGCCTGTTGTTGCCATTCTACCCACTTACCCAGTGTGGGCCATTCCACATTTTTGTGTACCCATTCTGTTCAGTAGGCTTTTCCTAGAGACCTAAGAGGGAGTGGGGCCAGAGCCCTTATGCTCTCCTTCGTTAAAAGCCCATGTTTGACTGTCTCATTCCCCTATGTCTATCTCATCTTTTCTTTCTCTTGTTTAAGCTACTGGGCCAGAGGGATGGGCGGGCTGCCTATTTTGTAACATAGATTTTTCACTACCACATATCTTCCTTTTTTCTGAAGTAGTATTTGTCACCACCCCTTTTCCATGGACTACACGAACAAAATTGCTGTGATGGAACATGGTGTATAGGGCAAAGGGATACAAACATACTGGTTTAATATTTGTCAAATATTATCCATAGTGCTCTTGTATGTCTTCCATGGTAGAACCAGGCTAATGACAGCATAAGTTTTGGCTGCCCTTATCTGTGGACCAGTTTGCTGACTTCTAAAACTCAGCCATTTACTTCCTTAAACATGGACTATGTATCATAAATATGACCCTAATAAGGTCCTGTCCAATTCTTAGAAAAATAAAATACATTGTAAAACCTTTCATCCATCAAGTGTCTGTCATACTGCCAGGCCAGGTGGAGTAATAATTGTGCTTGCATGTATCAGCAAAGAACAGTGCTAATAGATGAAACTGTTTCAAGTAATTAACTTATGCATAGCTTTTTTTTTTTACAGAGTCTAGAAAGCCTACAGTCATGAAGAGCAGGAAAGAATGAGGCACGTAGAAAAGGTAGCAACAACATCACGCTCTTTGTTTAAATACTGAAAAGACAAAGTCAGCATGACTGTATACACGTGTTTACACAAGCATGAGCACACACACGCACACACACACACACACACACACACACACACACACACACAGTCAAATCACCAGAAAAGAACTATAGCTACTGGGTGAATAAAGGAATGAGGGAATGAGTAACCCTCCTATATACACTAATGTAAAAAAAGACAATTCAATGTATTTTATAATTATAACTTGCCCATTGTATTAATTTTCTGTGCTATTATAAATATTACCACAACTTTGGTGACTTAAAACAACAGAAATTTGTTCTCTCAGAGTGCTAGATGCCAGAAGTCCAAAATCAAGGTGTAAGCAGGACCATGCTCCCTCCAGAGTTCTGGGGAGAATCCATTTCTTGAATCTTCTAGCTTCTGGTGGCTGCCAGCATTCCTTGGCATTCTTTGGCTTATGGCTATATACCTCCAATCTCAGCCTCTGTCTTCACATCATCTCTGTGTGTCAAATCTCTCTCTCTCTCTCTCTCTCTCTCTCTCTCGCTCGCTCTCGCTCTCGCTCTCTTTCGCTCTCTCTCTCTCATAAGGATACATGTAATGGCATTTAAAGCCCATCCAGATAATCTAAAATAATCTCCCAGGCCAAGAAAAAAGAGGATACACAGGAGAAGAGAAATATCTAATTTTCTGGCAATATATTCACCAGGCTCAAAAACAATGGCCTTTAGAACTTTCTAAATTTCCATGGCCAGGAAAATCCTGGCCTTCAATGTTCCAGCTCTCTTACAAATATGCTTACTTATTATTACCCTTTCCTTAGATTTCTCAAATTAACTTCACATTTCATCACTTTTATGCTCATTTGAAATTAATCTCTTGGTAACTTTGACCATTACAAAATAATATTTACCAAAATATGCAGTGATATAAATACCTATTTTCTCAACGTAATTGAGGCATAATAAATACATATCCAAAGAGAGAAGAGCAGAAACAGATAATTTATTTTCATCTGTCTTCCAATTGTGCCTCACTTCCAGCTGACATCCCACCCAACCCCCCAAGTAAAATGAGGATGAGTGAATGGAAAAATAACTATGCATGTATGAGTTTGGTATTGCAGATTCTAGGGAAAATTTGGAACTACTTTTCAAAAAGTTAGAATCATAAAAGCTCTACAAATGAACACACAGTTTAATGATAAAGTTGAATTAATGATGTTGGATTATCTGGATGTTATTTGTAAACTTTCTTTTTTGTTTAGTTTATATTAATTTTCATATCAGTTTGGTCCTGGGATCAAAAGAGACCCCAAATGAATCACTTGGCTTTCATGATAGCTCCACCAACGTCAAGAACAAAGGCTCCTTCTATTTTATTACTCTAACCTTCATGACATGTGGATTCCATCTTGTGTTCAATTGATAGCCTAACCCCCTCCTTCCCATAACTAGAAAAGGCAAAGGGAGTAAGGAGAGGGCATTCTTTTAAGGGAAAATCCTGGAAACACACACTATTTCTCTTGTAAAAGCCAGAATCGAATCACATAACCACAAACAGCTGCAAGGAAAGCTAGACAATGTACTCTTCACTTTGAATGGCCTTGTAAGAGTTAGAATTTCATTAGCATGGATGAGCAGAGCACATACTGGGAATCAATTAACCATCTCTCCCACAGGCCACCCTTTTGCTTACCCAAATATCTGTGGTACTCATCTCATATATAGATAGAGCACATGCCAGCCCTCTCCAAGTCTCATTCAGCATCTGACAACCTATAAAATAGAAGTCAAGTTATGCGCCCCACACACACATACCAGATTTATAGTTGTGGAATACAACAACTTGGATGACTGTCATAAAGTCTATAATTTTAAACAGGGAAAATGGGAAACACTGAACAGTTATCAGTCCATAGAGATTGTCAAAGGCTACTGGGTAAGAACTGCAAAGATTCCCTGCCTTAAAATAAGTTCTTCATATAGCCAGTCTGACGATCCCTGATTCTTCTCTTGTGAGGAGCCCATGGTTTTGCCCTTTGGGTAGTTCCTTTCTAGTTGTGTGCTCTATTGCCATCTCTGAAGTATATTTTAGGGCTGCTCATCTTTTGCAGACTGAGTTCTTCTGGTACAGAATGATCTGATTTAGAGCCTGAACAATAAAAGTCTTTGTAAGCTTAGCTTGTAGATTCTTTGACAACACAACGTCTTCAAAAACATAACTGGTTTCCAATATTTTTGCTCCTACTCCATTCCATTTGGGAGTAACTACAGCCAAAGTTTTGGACATAATTTTAAAACCTGAAATGACTGTTTTTTAATTTATTACTTTCTGTGTTCTAGTCTTCCACCCCCACCTTCTCAACATAATGAATACTACCTAGAGGCTGATTGAAATGCTTGCCTTGGATAAGAAAGCAGTGAACTTAATCTGACCTTTGCTACCTGGCTGGCTTCCAATATCTAGCAGATATAATGAATCCCTAAATCACTGGCTTAATTATTACTCATCCAGGAAGGTAGAGATCTTGAAGGGTAGTCAGGAAGGCCTTGTAAAGAAAGTGATACCTTGAAAGGTGAGCAGAAGGAAAATGAAGATGTGAGGGAAGGATGATTCAGTTAGAGGAAACAGAAAGAACAAGGGTGTGAAGGAAGGCAAGAGAAATGTGGTGAATGAAAAGAAACATTGGCAAGCAAACTGAGACTGGGAATAGTACTGAAAATGTAGCAGATTCTAGATGATGGAAAATTTATACACTAAGTCAAGTAGGGCCATTTTATGGGTTGATTAGGATGGGAGTAAAATAGAATTTTGATATTCCATTCTGATAAGTGTGAAGAATGGATTTAAGGAACAAAGTGTTTGAGACAGGGAGACCCACTAGAAGGTTATTATGATAATCCAGGCAAGACATGATGAGAGAGTGATAATAGGGTCAAGAAATATGTAATAAATGAAGTATGTGGGATTTGGGGTAGTTTGGTTGTAATGGTGTAAGTGCAAGAAAGGAAAATGCAAAGTTGAGGGATAATATGAGGCGCAGAGTAAAGAGACTAATTGTATTTGGAAGGCATTAGGATAAAAAGGCCTGTATGAATTCCAGGTAGAAATGTTCAGAGGAGGTAAAATAAGATACTTTTTCTCAGTGGGAGATTACTCTATACTATACTGGAAAAATTCATGCGGGAACCTTTAGTGAACGGGCAATTGTTAAAACCTTGAAACAAAATAATGTATCTCCAGTAAAGTATATACTGTAAGAAGAAAACTTAAAGATCATCAAACTTTTAGAGGAAAGTGGAAAAAAGAAGCTGCTGATGAAACCAAGAAGGAAAATCAGAGAAGTTAGGTGAGAATTGAGGTAATGGTGAAAGAAAACAGCTCTCAGGGAAAGAGGCCAGACTGCAGTGGGTTGAAGAATGAGTCAATACTGCTATGTTTGCTGGGGAAGGAAAAAAGAAAGTCAGGGGAATAACTACAGGAGAAAACAGGGTCAAGATGGGACTTTAAGGATAGGAGAGATTTGTCTGTAGTATAAGTCAAAGGCAAAGGTGAAAAGAAGGGCTTCCATTCCTACAAGAGAGGAAATCATGAGTGTAGTAGAGAGATTCATCTTGACCATGAGGAAGGTCTCATCTCCTGAGACTTGAAGGTTTGCATGCAAGGCAATGTATCAGAATTGGGAAAAAGAGTATTAGGGGGCTTAACACGTATGAACTCCAACTTGCAGCTGAGTGTGAAGAAGTTGTGAGTGAGCATGATTTGGGATCTGCTGCTTTCTTAACATTGTCTGCACTTACACAATATTTAGGTCAAGGCCAAAGAAAGGGGTATGATATGTCTTGTGAGAAGGCAGTGATGCCCAGAGTGAGCAAGATAAAATCTCAGAAGTTGACCCAAGCAGGCCCTGCTGTGGTGGTTGAATGTTGTCATTTACATCTGTAGGAGGTGCTACCTGGAGAAAGCAGAGCCTGAGACTGCTCACTTTCTCTCCCATGGCATGTGCCATGACCTCCTGCTCTTACAGAATGAAGGTCCTTGAGTTCACATTCAATCCATAATTAGTCCAGAATACTTAGTAGGGACAACCTGGACACAACTATTTACGAAAACTGGGCTTTAAAAATCAATAGAATTTGACCAAATTTGTGCTAACTTTTAAATAACACTTCTTTGATAGTTGATCAAGCACCCAGCACATATGAACCAGCATTCTTATCATTCTGTGATTGTCGTGTTTAAGCCACTTTCTCATACTAGGTTTATCTGAACTTGATCAACTATATAAGCCAGTGGTAATGTCATTTTTGAAAACCAGAAATACAAGGAAAAGAGAGAGAGAGAGAGAGAGAGAGAGAGAGAGAGAGAGAGAGAGAGAGAGAGAGAGAAGGAATGTTATGAAAATTAAAATTAACATATGAGCCAACCTTGCAGAGTCAAAAATATTTCACCTGGGAAAGTTTCTCTCTGAGTAGCTATTCATAATTACTTGTGTGGGCAGGCATTTCAGAGTTTATGCCAAGTGTTTTTGAAACCTATACCTAAATTTTCTCTTCTTCCACATCTTCTTTTAAAACTATGTCATAATTTGAGTCTTTTGAGAGCTATAATGAGAGAGGGAACAAATCAAAGAGCTTTAGGTGATTCTGGCACACACGGAGTTTGTAGAAATGAGTGCTAAGACACTACAGAACTTCATTTTCTATTAGAAACACCTCCAGCTATTTCTGTACCTTGGAGATTCTGACTAAGACTACAGTGCTGAGCTGCTCTCCCACAGTTACCTAAAGAAAGCATAGCATCTTTATGGTAAAGCACAAAGAGTACTTTCTTGAATTTAGTGCTTTGTCTGATTAATCCATAGCCCATTTAAATCATGTTCATTCTTAATCTTAGTCCTCCCCTTGAGAAAATTTCTCAAAATATTGTCAATAAATACAGTGCTTAGAAAATTTGTATACAGTTGATTATGTCATTGTTCTCTTTTGCCATCCTCTTTAATCTTTTCTAACCCTGATCACCAATACATGAGTTCACACTTCAGATCAACACAGAGAAACACAATTTCATCATTCTCACATTTTGTCTCTTCTCTCTTTCCTAAGGAATAACTTCTGCTCTTTATAAAGGCAGGATGAGTACATAACCACATATATAAGCAGCCCCCCCACACACACATGTGCACAGACACCCCCACACACAAATACTCCCTCCCTACATACACAAACATAAACACCAGACTGCTACAGAAGGAAGAGAAACCTTGAGACAAACGAATTTCTGTGACAAATACCCCAAATCGGGCCAAAAACAGCCCTTTTATACAAAACCTACCAATTCCATGCAAAAAAAAACCTTACCATCTGGATACTGTCAGGCCTGCAAGTGCATAAAAGAAGACCCTGTTTTTATACTTTGATTTCTTTTTCTTTCACCAAATATGCTGGGTTTCTTCCCCACTGTGTGTGTTGTGTCTAGAGAAGACATATTTGGGCCTTCTTGTCCATATAATCTTAGCAGAACCATGTTGAAGCACTGTTAGTTCGCAGTTGTCACCCCCAACTGTGGTAAGCTACATTCACTATTTTAAATGATAGTCTCAAATTCTGACAAAGTGTAGTTGTGAAATAGCCTTTCTTACTGTTTTATGAAAATTAAGGCCGTACAACTTTACCCAGTTTTAGCACACATTCCCACACAGAACTTTGATACCAGAAAAACTTAATGAACTACTTCAGAAAGGAGTGAAACCCTAAATAATGCCAAGCAATCAACCTTGTTTGAAGATGTTCATGATGCAAATCCTGGTCTACACTGCCAGGTTTTCCATCTCCCAGAGTGCGAAGGCCTCACCGAGAGCTTTCCTCGCACACAAGCCCAGCACAGCTGCTTTTATTTCCCTAATAATGAAAATAGCAGAAACATCTGTTCTCATGCTTTGTTGTTGACAGTTCACCAAAAAATGTGCATACAATAGTTTTATCCAAATAGACAGAAACATGTTGGGTCCAAAAAACAGAGAGAGGTTATACTATGTTTTGGTTGTAAGTTTGTGCAAGAAACTCAAGTTTTATATTTTATGTCACACCTAAAATAAATCCTGCTCAAATTCTGACAATATTCTTAGTGAGGTTCCATACTGTTTCTTGGAGTGTCACTGCAGTGGGTTGAAGCTCATTTCTACTTTTTATAAAAGTATATTTTTAGATAGCTATCTAAGTACAAGTGCATGTATGATACACATATGACGTAACAGAATGATGTAAGCAAAGAGATAATTGCTAATTTACTATTATTCAGAATATCTGTATTTGATCTTCCCTTAGATTACCCACCAAACCCCATCTTGAAAAAAAATTTTATTTCTCTTTGATAAAACCTGTGTATGAAAATGTTTAGTTTAGCAGATGAACATATTTCACAGTCTTGGATAACAAAACACGCAGTGTGACTTTAGCACTCGTGAAGCACAGAGAGAGAAGGCATAAAATGTACAGCATGTGAAATTTTTTATCCCTCAAAAAGACATTTTCAAACTTGTCTTTTCTGGAAGCCAGTGTAATTGAGTTTCAGGTGAGTAGGTATGATTAACAAAGAAGATTTTGGGAGAAGAACAAAGAAATGGAAGTTTGTTGGCTTCCACCTTAGAGTTGGTTTCAACCACATCAAATAGACATTTAAAATATATAATCATATACTAGTTAATAATGATAATTATGTCATTATCATTAACATTTTAGATTATTAGAATCAAAATATTTTACACACACACCTAACTTTTCTACCTATGCTATTAAAATTCAGTGTCAGAACTATATCTTCAGAGAAATCTCTTCTTTTGTTACTATTCATTTGAGATTCTCCCATCTAATAATAAATAGTTAATTGCTTCTCAAGATGAAGAAGGAATATAGTTTTTTGTTTCAGGTAGAGAAACGAAAGAACTTAAAGGGAATCTCATAATTATCTATACATGTCCCAAAAATTTATATTGCAAAAGAACCTATGTCTAGCTAAGTAAACTATCAAGAAGAGTCAAGTTAAGTTTCTAATATATGAACAAATAATGCATTTTCAAGGCATTGGATCACTTTGAAGTAAGGATCTCACACCTTCACTGCCAGAGGGATAAATTGATGCACAAATACGTGATGCTTTTATAGCTAAAGTACGTAGCATTATTTAATGGAGTTTCAAGTTAATGTTTTTTTAAGATTTATCTCAAGAGAAGTAGATGAAGTTTCATTGTTGGTACATGATTCAAGTCTGCCACAACTTCTGATTAAAGTGAGTTTCCAAACACACATGACCTTCTACTTTTTTTTTTTTTTCAAAATTACCGACGTCTTTATTTGATGCTGAATTATGTGGAAAACAGCACAAGAACACACGTGCTTTGGAAGTTGAAAGTTCATCAGTTTTGAGAGCACAACTGCATAAGTTACCAAGTGGTTTGGGAGAATGTTTTTCTCCATAAATCTTCAAGTAAAAATAATACCTGCAACGATGAGTTTTGAAAATCGAAATGAGTAAATATTGCAAGTAACTTCTTAAAAATGTTTGCTCTTTGAAAGCAAAGTTGTGACACGTGAACTTCTTGAATATGTTGTGCCTGAAGTTCAGATATGATGCCTATATTCTTTAGAAAGGCATTTATTAGCTAATGAACCAATAATAAGTAGTCAATGTCTTTTTTGTAATTAAAAAAGTAAACAAACAAACAGCTAAATCACCTTGTGAAGATTTGCCATAGTCACACAATGTACTGTACCCTCTCCAGGATGCATGGCTGATACTGTCCCTGCTCTCCAGAGGCTTAAGATCTAAACTTTTTTACAAAATAAATAAATAAAAATAGATAAATAAATCCAAAGTCAATCTATAAAATTAAAATAGAAAGAAGTATAATAATAATAATAATAATAATAATAATAATAACAATAAATCTAAGGACCAATTTCCTCAGTTATAAAGTAGGTGTGAGTGACAGACCAACTGTTTATTTTTTTTTCTTCTTGATCTTAAGAAATTGGCATTTTCCAGGAAAGAAAAGACTAGAAATGGGAGAAGAAAGTCTTAAGCTGTTTTTCCATTTCAGTTTTTGAATTTTTCAGCTTGCTTCTTCCTCACCATTTTGCCTTTTAAGCACTCCTTACCCTGCAGAATGCTGTTTTCTGTAGCTTATCTCCATAGTTTTACTCACACTAAGAATCCAAAATTTTGTTCTGATGAACATTGTTCTCTGTGATAATTCATCATTTACAGAGAAGAAGGGTTCTATTAGAAAGGATTCTGCACTAAGAAATGAGGGACCTGAATTCTAATCCTAATTCCTCCATCAATTGGGAATTCATATTGGCCAAGTCCACTAAACTGCTCCACGACTCATTTTAACTCATTGATAAAATAAGTATGATAATGTTTCTTTTGTCTTACAAAGATACTGAAAATTGACAATTTTTTTGAGAAAATTGAGGAAAAGTTTTAAAATTGCATGTGTTCTATATTATTTTGTTAGTAAACTTGCCAACAATGAATTCTAAATTTGAAACTAAAAGCCACAAATTAATTTTTCATTTACTCAGTCATATGAAGTCTTGAAGCACAGTTAAAAGATCTCTAAGTGGTCCTAGGAAATAAGTGGTCAAACAGACGAGTTTGCCAAATACTGGGACTCATAAAAACTTCAGTCTTTTTTGAAAACTTAAATCAGATTCCTCATATACCTACTGAAAGTTCTCCAATGGTTTCCCAACACTTACGAGATCCAAACTCCTAAACATAGTTTGCAAGACCTGCCCACTTCTCCCTCCTCACTATGCCCAGCCATACTTCTGTGGGCCCTTCTTCCTGTTCCCCCCAGGGCTTTCCCTTGTTGCCTGTGTTTGAACATATGTTCCTCTGAGCTTTACATGCCTGCTTTGTTCTCATCATTCAAGTCGTATCTCAAATACCACCTGTTTAGACCTGCCCTTCTTGACCATCCTCTACTCTCTGTCACTTCCCATCACATCTTTGTGTGTTATTTCCTCCAAAGTACCGATCGCTATCTGAAATAATCCTATTATTTTATTTGCTCACTTGTAAGTTTTCCTCTCTCCCACTAATATGTTACACCTTTGAGAGCAGGGACATTCTTTGTCTTATTCATTGTGATTTCTTCAATATTTAGAGTAGGATCTCTCAAAATAGTAGATGCTTAATTCAAATATTAGCAAAAGAAATTAATAAGTGGTTCATTGCCCGTCTTCCTCACAAAAATGTAACGTCTTTGAGGGAAGGAACTTGCCTGTCACGTACACTACTGTATTTCCATCCAGCCCAGTGTTTGATTAGTATTTGTTAGTTATATTTTAGATGCTAGTTGAATACAAGATATATAAATGAGTCTGAAGAAGATAATAGATGCAAGTATTTCTAGGCTGCAAATCAAAACTTATTTGTAATGGAAACTGTGGTAGCAAAAGTTAGAAATTCTTTGTAATACCTTTTGGCAGCCTCTACAAAGGGCAGGTAGCCGAAAATTTCCTTTAAAAGATGTGATTGGGTCAGTAAGAATAGATTCTCATTCCAGACCAAAGTACTCAATTTCTTAGCTGCTGGGATCCTTGCCTACTGATGACTCACCGCTGAGTCCCTCCCCCCAGGAGTCGCCCCACCACCCAAGAGAGCTCCCTCACCCAAGAGGATGTTGCGCATATCCAGTAAATGTCAGATACAGGGGTATAAAGGCACAAACCCCTTTGCCTCAACTAGAAAGTGTCTGAAAGCCTCTGTAGGAACTGCATCACATATGGAGTATCCCTCTTGCCAGTTTTGCTTTCCTCTTTCCTTTAGAGCTGTGGTTCTTGCACTTAAAATCTCTCTCAGAGCCTATTCCCTGGGAAACTCATCTGAGAGAGTTGACTCTAGTAATCAGTTCCAAACTGGGATTTGGGAGTTGGATCCACCTCCATCCAGTAGCAATGAGGACCTATCCCTGCTATTAGCTGGAGTTCAGATAGCCTCTGGCATGCTGCCACAGTGAAATTGAGATGGGATACAAGAGGAAGAAAATATGCTGCTGATGGGAATACTCAGGTATTTGAGAGGTTCAGGAAAAGTAATAATTATAAGGATTATGGAATCAGATGGTTGTTGCCAGAAGCTAGGGAGACATTGGGGAAAAAATAAAATAAAAATGATGAGGGTGATTCATTACCAATACAAGTGAAATGTGAAAGCTAGAAGGCCTTGGCAGCATGTAAGGAGACTCATTCCTGGAGCCGAAGCCCAGGCCTTATCCAAGGGTATTGCACAGAAGGACATTTTCAACCATCTCCTGCAGGGAACTGACTGGAAAGGAGTAGGACCCTGAAAATTGCGATGGAGACACGAGGGTCAACGGACTTGAAAATCTGTTATCCCCGTGTTCCCTTTAACTGCGTGGGGCTGCAGAGGAAACATACGACTACCTGTTGAAGGTGAGTGCTTAAAAATGATGTTGAGAACTCAGGACAGGAAAAAAAGAGCCATTCCAAGACTCTGTAAACTTATTTACAAAGCGAAGTGGATCTAAGCAGTGCAGGAGTGCTCTGCGGTGAGTGTCTTGGTGCACAGCCCATGCCCCATTGGGGTCCAAGACTCTCATTTCCACAGCGGCTGATAGTGTGGTAGCGGTCTGCTGATGGCTTTTAGCTGAGTCCTCTCAGGGATTGCTCTCAGCTAAAACGAACTGGCTCCCCAAGCTTATGCCTCCTTCTAAGGAAAGCCTACATCCCATGACTAGTTGATGCGGGCTTACAAAGGCCTAGACCTCCTGCCTCAATTTGGAACATCTCTGAAGTGCAATCCTGCTTTCAGCGCTCTCTGTAGGATTGATTGAGACCTCTGGCAAAGGTATGGCAGATCTTCAGCTTCTCTCCGTGCTCAATCCTACTTCTCATCTTTCAAAGTGCTGTTACAAAGAGAACTCACCAATAGACCACATGTGAGCCAGTTTTCCTCTAAGAATCTGTTTCCAAGAGACCTTAGCCTATGCAATTATTAAACTAATGTTAATTTGTGTCTTTGAGTTATTGATGATCCTGACCCCAATTCCAATGTGTGGTTGTTTTCCCATACCACCAAGCAATTCTTCAACCCAAGCGGGCAGCCAGCCCCATCCTTAGGCATGGTTCAAAAGTCACTCTATTACCATAACAAAAGACACCTTAGTTGATCTCATCACTTAGAAAATTTTAGTTGCTCTGTGCTGGAAGTGGGAACCCCCAAATATGTATTTATTATAAATCACAACATCACACTTATCATGATTGTCATTACTTTTTATATGAGAACACCATAAGTTAAGCACCGGACGGCATACAAGAATTAGGAAAACATAGAGGGACCATTTTTAAGGAGCTCACCCTCTTCCACTTTAGGGAAGAAATAAAGTGGTACAATATTGCTATAGCATATGGCTGGGTATGCATAGGATACATAAAACAATAGACCTTAAAACAGACAACATAAGCTCTAAATGTATTCATATACAGTATCATATTGCTTGGTATTTCACAAAAGGAGTGTTCTCATATGGACGAGAACCTGAATATAAGCAATGATGTCTCTAAGAAAATACACAGAATCTCATGAAATCCAAGCATTAAAGTCATAAACTGTATTTGAAGAAAAAACTCTCAAGACTCAATCAAAAATTTTTTCTTAGTTGAATTCTAACAGCCTTGATTTTTTTGTTTGGCAGTTAATAGCATTTGCATCGGCATGGTATTGTTAGATAGGAGATGGGTGAGGCAGAAATATTGCAGTAGGAGACAGAGCCATAGAAGTGGTGGGCAGATGAGTGGTCAGTAAGATGGGCTCTGAATAGTGTAACCTAAGCTACACATAGAGCCTATAAGGTAGCCTAGCCTAGGTTAACTTTTCTTTAGAGTTCATAACTTTACCTCGATTATCCTGTAACCCCACTTAGATTACCCTAAAATGTATAAGGTTTGTGTAACGCTATATCTTGCAATTTGCTGAAAGTTTCACAGAAAGACCAAAACTTAGATGTTTATCCATACCTATGCAAGCCCCGACATTGATGATTGCCAGAACTGTTTTTCAAGATCAAGCCTAGAATGTTTGTCAGGACTAGGGAGTAAAGAAGCTGAAACTGCATGTGACCTGCTGGAGCAGCCTGAAGGACCCTCCAGTGACCTCTTGAACTTTCCTCATTTTACCCTCATTATAACACTAAAATCTCCACCCATGGGCAGAGAATTTCCCACCATTATTGAACATATAATGGATGTATAGCCATGTTTTCTGACTCCATGAGCACTGGAATGTCCCCACGTATACATGCAATGACAAAGTCTACCTCGATGTTTATACATGCTTTTCCCTAATAGAGACGGATTAGATGCTTTGTTTGGGGTTGCACTGATCTAGAAATTATTCCTGGCATTGCCTGGCTTGCTGGCTAAGGTTCCTCTTCATAAAATCATCTTGGAGTTGTCTTTTATTTGGCAACTACTGAGCATTTGAACTTGGTTTGGTCTAGTAACAATAGCAAAATCTGGGTTCAAGTTTGGATCTTCTACCTTCTTGTTTGTGGAAATTTTTTCACTTGGTTTCCATATTAAAAAAAAGAAAAAACCAAACAAAACAAAAAACAAAAAAAAAACAACCTGGCTAGTTGTAGTTGACAGAATAACGAACCCCAAACGTATCCACATCATAATGCGGTTATTGTAAAGATCACAACAGATAATGCTTGGAAAATACTTAATACAATTTCTGGGACATAGAATGTTAATTATACTTCAGTACGTATGGGAGCAAAACTACACTGTTCACTTCGATAGTACTCAAAGTTACGGTATCTGGGTTTTATAAGCATGACTTATTAGTCAGATAGTAGTTAAAGTTTGCATGTCATTCTTCTCTTAAGAGAACAAAGAAATGTGAATTTTTTTTCTCTAATATCCTTAATTAAAAAAACAACAGATTTTATTTGCCTGTGAACTGCTCTTAGGAAGAACATGTCGTGTCTCCAAATGTCAGGTAGATTATTTATATAGCTGTACATGGGGAATGTGTCATGGCATTCCCAAGGTCAAACGCAACATTGACAGAAGAGAATCTCAGCAGCCCTTCTTAAATGTATTCCCTGCACTTCATTCATTCTGATAATGCCCTAATAAAGAAGGGCTCACAGAGTATAGAGCTAATAACATCTCACAAAGATGTACACAAGTACACAGGGAAGGAAGAGAAATGATGTAGGTTTATCTATAGAAACATAAATATGCTCTTATACAGGAATGTAGGTAAAACAAAAAGTGTCTGTTTTGGAAAATGGGTTGTAAATAGATGAAAACAAAAAATAAAACAAGGAAGGGAACGAAAATTTTGCCACCCTGAAGTTGCCTTCTGAGGTATGAATTCTAAGTTTTTATTGAGAAACAAGACCCTGAAAGAACATTTGGCCCTAGCTCCTTCTCTGCGCAAAAGAATTAGATAGACAAACCTGCTTTAGGAAGGAAGCCTTGGCTTACTCACTTGTAGAATCTTCACCCCAGCATTAGTCAGGAAGACTCCAAGCCTATTGATTAGCTACCCCGTGTCCCATTGTTCCTGACTTGCCCAGCAAGAATGTTCCTGTTATGTATGTTTCCCTCTTCCTCAACTACCTGTAAATTGCCCATTCTGACTTCCAAAATCTAAGACCCCAACACCCGCCTTCTCCTTTGTCCCAAAATGTCACATGTACCCAATGTTGCCTCAGTCTGGTATTTTCATGCTTATGTGAATTCCCCATGAGCATGTATTAAGATTTTGATTTTCTGTTGTTAATCGGTCTCTGTTAATTTGATTATTAGCCCAACTAGGAGAACTTAGAAGGCGGGAGGAAAAGTATTTATTTTTTTAGCTTCCATACCAACAATGAAGTGATAAGTTAATGATGTGATACTAGAGTTATAAGCCCCAATTTAGCATTTTGGGCCCTGAGTGAGAGGGAGAGTGAATCTTGGAGATTATTTTCACTATTTATTCCAAAACACTGTTGGCGGGCAGATGTTGGGCTTTTATGATGTTTTTATAAATCTATAGATAAAGGAGAGAAATGAAGACAATTTAGTCACTTTTTTCTTTAACCTAGGTTTATTCCTTCTAAAAGGCTGATCTTTTTTTGAGATTATGTTGCACCCATTTCTTGGTATTCAAATCCTTCTTCAATAAAATATTGACAGTAGAGGGTTGAAGTTTGTAGTTTTAAAATGCTCTTCTTTAGCAAAAAGAAAAAAAAAGTCAGTAGCTCACTGTCAACTTCTTTTGTTTTTTATTTTACTGAACCATGAGTTCCACAGGTCTGCTGCTACAGTACCATTTCTCCATTTTCCAGGCCCAGAGTTGAAATATCTCCCATAAGATCTGCTAACTAATCCGCGGCAGCACCAAGTCAAGACTAGAAACACAACAATTTTCAGTCTTTTATCAACAGTCATTAATATGTTTTTGAAGAATAGAAATGCCCCATTTCCATCCAGAATTTTGAACATTTTTTCTAAAACAGATTATTAAATAAGTTGCAATATTTGTTGTCTTATCAAAACTGTATCACGCATATCTAAATTTATACATATTTGAGCAGAGAATATAACAAAAATATTGCCTTTCCACTTGTGTTTACTTTAAGATTGATTCATCTTTTCAGGAATACCTAACACATCAGGCAACTCTGTCCTCATAAATAATAAAGCTCTGTGACAACACATCAGCCCAGCAGGTGAAAAACTTTCACACCCAGGAGGGCAAGTGCTTAGAGTTCTCAGTTAATGGTTTGGAAGTGGTTTGGAAATGTTAGCAGTTCTCTTTCTAGTGTCTTTTGGCAGCCTATTGGAAGGGCAGGTAGCCAAGAATTTTACTTTGAAAGAGGTAATTGGGTCAGTAACTATGGGTGACTTTCCTTGTTAATGTTGTTCATTGTAAAGATAAGCAACATTTCTTTGGAAGTAGTGCAAACAGCTCTGCCCTGAGATAAGCAATTTGTATATCAAGAGAGATGACAAAAGGCAGCTCCCCAGAGACCTGACACTGGCTTTTCCAGGCCTTGAGAAGTGACAGAGTTGTTTCCTTAGCTTCTAAGAAGCATTATGTTAGGTAGGTTCTAAAATAGAACCCAAGGATGTAATCTGAATCCCCAGGCGTGCTGACTTTAAGATTGCTTGACTCCTGTTGTCTGAAAATGAAAGTTTTTATAATTGTGTACATAATGTCTTTGAACTCTGAACATCTGTCTGAAACAGCTGTTTTTGATTAAAATTAAACCGAAGCTTTTCACAAGTCGAGAATCTGTAGCAGATAAAAAAAAAAAAAATTGTGGTTGTTATGGGTACTGTGCAAGTTTCAACTTATTTTTTTCACTCCAAATTATGTGCCAGAGGCCCCTGCTCTTCTATTTCGAGAAATAGTAGGATTTTAATGTTATCAATTGGAAATCTTAGAAGACACAGGACCTCTTTTCAGGTGTCGACATAAGAAATATCTAGTTGTGTAGGGAATATTTATAGGTTTATTTGAGCCAAACTGACCACATATGCTGGGAAGCAAGATCTCAAATGCTCCAGAGAAACAGCTTTGTAATCAGTTGAAATCAAGGAGAGAATTCACATGGAGGTGGGAGAAAGCAAGGCAGGGATTGGATTGCAGGACAGTTAACAAGATTACTGCTCTCTTGAGGGTTATACCCCTTGGAGGTGTATTACTTCTGATATTTCAAAGTTGTGTTAACCTGGATGCACAAGAACAATGGGCAGGGCTGCCTTAAAACCTTTCACTGAAGAAGTTATATGCCTGGGGTGTGATTACCCAACATGACCTGCCCAATTAGACATTTACGATCAGATCACCGGGTGAGGTTACCTTCCATAGAAACCCTTTTTTCAACCACACAGGTATTCTGCTAAGACCCAAACCAGTTTATTAATATTTCAATTCTTCAACAACAACAAAAATCAATGTGTAGTTCACTTCTTTGAATTGTCAATATAAGAACATCCAAACCTGTGAAGGATTTTATAAGAGTTTATTTCAGCCAAACTAATGACATATTCTGGGGAGCAAAATCTCAAATGCTCCAGAGAACAACAGTTTGCACTTTCATTTATACATTTGAAACTAAGGAGGAAACATAAGGAAGATTATGTGAAGGTGAAAGATAGCCAGGTGGGGATTGGATTACAGAATAGTTGAGATTATTTGGTGTCTTAAAAGGAGGAGTCTGAAAGGGTGGTTCACTCATGAGAAAGAGGAGTCTGAAAAGAGGTATAGCCAAGGTGTGTTAACAAGATGCACAGAAACAACGGACAGGGCTTGCTTAGGGCAAAGCCTTTTACTAAAAAGTTATATGCCTTGGGCTCGACTACCCACGGTGACCTTCACAGTTAGAAATTTATGATTTATTACAGCACCCCTTTTTCACCCATAGGAAGTTTTTAGATTTATTTATGATAATCTTGTTTGGGGAATTTATAATTCCTCCTATTAATTGGAACTGTATAGCTAATTCTAAATTTATACTTTCTATTATGGCTGATTTTATGTGACTACTTGACTAAGCTACAGTTTCCAGTTATTCAATCAAACACTAATCTAGATATGGCTGTGAAGGTATTGTGTAGATGTGGTTAGCATTTATAGTCAGCCTGCTTTAAGTAAAGGAGATTATTCTCCATAAAGTGGGTGGGTCTGTCCAACCATTGGAAAGGCCTTTAAAAGCAAACACTGAGGTTCTCTCAGAAGGAAGAAACTCTACCCAAAGACTCCTAAAGACTGCAGCATTGATGTAGGAATATTTCTGTGAGTCCCCAAATGATGTAGGGGATTTTTTTCTGTGAGTGAGTGCCGGGATCACGTCTCATGAGACTGAAGAATGGAAACATGGACCAAGGAGAGGCAAGGAGTTGTAAAAGAGGATAGTTTATTAAAAGCAAAGGGTCAGAGGTCCTCAGCGAGAGGATGTACCGAATGGGGGTGTCCAGTGACTGAGGCAAAAACTCTTACTTTTATACCTTCCCTTGCCTGTTTTGGGAAGGGGAGCTCTACCTAACAACATGCTAACTAAACTGTCTCAGCATCAACTCCTTATGTTTCTAGCTTGCAGGATTGTTTTACAGATTTTGAACTTGCTAGTCTCCACAATAGCATGAGCAAATTCTATAGATAGATAGACATAGATTTAGATATAGATAGATATTGATGTAGATATATAAATATATCTTCTACTTGTTCCATTTGTTTTGGAGAACACTGATTGAGATACTTTCTAAATAATAAAACCTTTTTACATGGATGAAAATATTATTTGCAAAACAATTATCATTATTCATCATAAACCAGCAATTGATGTAAATTAAAAACCTCTAATTCACTTATTGTCCCATCAGCATGATTTTTATTTCCACACCTCAATTCTTCATTGGTTACCATGCCCTCACATATATTTTTGATTGAATAGTAATGAGAAGTGAAATACCAAAAACTGAGGCAATTCTCTTAAATTTTTCTTTCAAAAGAAGATATCATTTCTACCTTAAATTGGAAAAAAGGCATATATATTAAACTCTTAAAACTATTACTTATAAAAAAATAAAAATTTTCAGGAAAACCTTCCTCCACTCCACCCTCTGCTAGTTATTTGAAAAAAGGTGAGGGGAAGAGAGGGAAAGGAGAAAAGAGAGAGACAGAGACAGAGAGACAGGGAGATTAAAAATAACTTTACACAGTTTACTAAAACTGCAATAGCCTATTACCTAATGTGTGGACGTGGGACAAAGAAAAAAATGAACATTTTGCTAGGTACCAGGAAGTAGTCCACCATTAAGAATTTTTCATAGGTAAAAAGCCTTTAGATTATGGTACCAGCTCATCAAGTTCAGATTCCTTAATATCAATGTAAGTAAACTGTTGTTCTTATCATCAATGAGTTTGCAGAGAAAAATACTATATACACCAAATCACAGCGGCAAGGTAAACATTTCTCTACCACATTTATCTTTAACCTTGTATATCTATTCTGATAGTTCTCCTATGTTTGAAGGGTTGTGCAAAAAGGAAATAAATGGCAAATTTTATGACTTTAGGTTAAATGTTAGAACACAATTGATCATTATATTACTTATTGTGCATAACACATTGCTGCAAAACTTAGTATCTTAAAACAATGTACATTTATTATCTTACCGTTGCTGTAGGATATAAGAGCAGCTTAACTGGGTGGTTCTAGGTAAGGATCTCTCATAAGTTGCAGTCAAGAGTCATCTGAAGGCTTGACTGGGGCTGGAAGATTCCCTTCCAAGATGGGTTTCTCTCATAAATGGGGGTGGGAAACTTTAGTTCCTCACTATGTGAACCTCTCCATAGGGCTGCTTGAGTGTTGTCACAACATGTCAGGTGTTTTCCTACAGAGTGTGTAATTCAAGAGAGCAAGGGGGAAGTTTCAATGTCTTTTATGGCTTAGCCTCGAAGTCACTATCCATCACTTCCATATCCATGGTTATCCAATTTAGCCCTGCTCATTGCAGAAGGGTACAGTTAAGGTCGTGAATATCAGGAGGGGGCAATGTTTGGGTCCAACTTGGGGGCTCGCTACCACAATCATTAAATAACAAGGACAAAAAGCATATTTTAAATCAACAAATGCAATTTTATAGAGTTTAAAATGAACATATCAGTTCTGAACTGATAACAGTAGCATAAACAGAATCAGATAGAACTCATCATACAGGATTTTCCGAAGGAGGTAAGGAGTTTTTAGATGGATTTTGAAAACGGTGAAAGACTGATTTTTGATGGACAGATGAACACTTAATGTGAGTAGACATCCTAAGTAAGTGTGCCCACCTATTTTAGTAGGCTACTGAAGGGTAAGGATTATCCCCTAAGAGAGTCTGATCACCTAGCATTAAATCAGAGTTTACAAAAACATTCTAACAGTGGCTAAAACAGATGTCAAAGTAATCTTCTACTGTTAAGGTAGATATCTGAAGTATTACCACCACGAATATTCAAATGGTTTTTGGGTTTTTTTAAATATATGTTTACTTTACATGGATGCAAAGAATCAAAAGCCGTTGCAATGAGTAACAAATTTAAGGAAATGCAGTCATTTTTCTTTTGTAGATGTAAAAGTGTATGTTAACTATTAATATCAAACAAACAATACAAAATACATTCTTTTAAAGTTTCTCTGTTCCTTAGCCTGTCATTATGTCACGTAAATGACATAAAAAATGACCTTTTTTTATAAATCAGTTTCTAGTAAGTTTATTGTGTGTCAGTTCATAAGACTTAATTCATCATCTCAATGTATATTGACAAAAAGTTCTAAGGATCTAGAAAGCTGGAGAACTAATCTCTGAAATGTAATGCCCATTTGAAAGCTTCTTTCTTGGCCGAAGCTCTGAGTAACCAGTTGGCCTCTTAGGATAAAATGGTAACAGGAGTCCTACTTATTTTTTCCCTATAGTTTGAATACATCAAAACTGTATTCCTGGTGAAGACTGAAATTTCAGAAGGAGGAAGACAGAAACTTCTGTTAGGGAGGTGAGAGAATGAAAAATCCTTTTCCCCTGAAAAGACCCTATGTTTTATTTTTTTGAAGATCATTAATATATCTGAATTTTCACATTTTATATGGCAGATCAGGAAGAATAAGAGTGGACTCAAACCCTTGCTCTGACACTGTTTATCATGCGGCATTAGAAGAACAACACCTTAATTTTTTTAATGTTTTTAGTGTCTTTAACTCCAAAACTGGTGCTTTGATTCGATTATCCCTAAAATGCCTTTTGGTGAGAAACTCCTTTTGTTTTTCTACAGACCACTAACTGCAAATCCTTCAGGAAAGTAGGATGGTCTGAATAAATCCAGTAGAAGAGAAAAAGAGCAAAAACAACAGAAATAAAATACTGTTTTCCAAAGAAAAAAAAGGAAAAATTTCAGCTACTACTGAAAACATAATTAGTGTGCTTTTAAAGCATTCCATAATTATTATTAATTACCCAATTTATTTAATTCACATGGGGATTACAGAGAAAAATATTACAAAATTGAGGCCAGAATGCCTGTATCTGAGATGTTATAGGCCAAGAGTCTAAAATGTTCCTAGATTGTAAGAGCACACAGACAGTGAAATTGGCCAGTTGTCCTTATTGTTAAATAAGTACACCTTGCCCATTTCTGGTAACAGATTCAAAACTCCAAAATGTGTCCCAGACATTTGTACAGGAAAAAAAAAAAAGTCTCTTGCAAAATCAGGGTCACCCTAACCCTTTAGGAAAAAACGGTACTATGTGCTTCTTCCTTATCTGAGAAATCTTAGCTATGCTTTCAAGATCACTTTCTGGTAGGTTTAATAAGAAAATGCCTCCCTTCAAATCACTGCCTACTGCATGATCCTAACTATGTGATAAGCATCAAGCATTTTGAAAGTCTCTGACATGTTTATAAACAAACTTGTCTGGCCTCAGACCCAGATAACAATGTGTGTTTTTCATTTGTGAATAATCACTAAATGACTTTAAAAATTGAAAAAATTGCAGAGAAATATGCAGGAAAATTTTTCCTAGTTTTAAATATTCCTCTTTTAGGGAAAAATCATCTTTCTGCTGTGTAATTCCTTTGATTTTAGTAATTAAAATTCTATTTTTCTTTCACAAATATTTTTATCCTCTTGCAATAGAGCTTAAATTGCTGTGTTTTATGGAAAACACATGATTTCTGATTTTTCCTTGAATAGAAGTATTTCTCAAGTTATCTCAAATATATGTTATTTCCTCAAAAGTCTTCTTGGGGGACAGATGGAAAGAACAAAGCCCTTTATAATCATTCAAAATATTGCCTTCCTGTGTCAGGTTCTTATCAGCATTTCTATCAAAGAACTGAACTTCTATGCCTTTTATTTTTATTGTTTTGATGGAGACTTTTATAAATGTATGTTTTGCATAGAATGGTAAGAGAACTGTGTATAAGAACGTGTAGGGTAAAAACCAAAATGAGACATTTTCTACTAACGGTAATATAATGACATAATGCAGATTGACTTTTTCAATGGCAGCCAGTAAAAGAAACAGGAAAACATTATTATGTAAATTCTAGTGAAAAGAGCTTTGAGCTCAGGTTTGGGCTCCCATGGTTTCATTGCTGGCTTGTCTTGAAAAAAAAAAAAAAAAAAAAAAAAAACCTTTCTTCCCCAGGCTATAAAATGAACAAGTAAAATCAGATTTCCCTTCAGGCTTAAAAAGCTAAGACTATATTTTTCATTCATCATGTGTATTATGAGCTGAATTATGATTGCCCAAAATTCATATGTTGAAGTTCTAACCCCTAGTACCCTAGTGACTGTATTTGGAGATAACAAATGGGTGTGGTTGTGTTCTAAAAAAACTTTATTTGTAGACACTGAAATTTGAATTTCATATAATTTTCACATGTTAGGAACATTTTTCCTCTTGTGCAATTTTTTCAAATATTAGAAACTGCAAAAATCTGTTTTAGCTAGCTGGTTATAGCCATAGTTTGTCAAACCTGAAATAGTATAACGAAATTAATGTGACCACCTTCTGTTTTTTCTTCTTTACATCACTGTGGTCATTGTTTATTTAATCTATGTCTAAATACAAAAATATATAGTACCACAGGGGTTTGAAACTGAAACTAGGCAGAAGCAAACTCAAATGATTTCTTACTGTTAAGAATTTACTCTAGATATTGAACCATATAGTTGAGTCCACATGTGTCAGTGCCTCTGTGGGAGTCCTCTGAATTAATTTACATATAGAAGACAATGTTTACTAAAATATAAGTAATAAACATATGATAATTTTAAGCTTACACATATTAAGACTCGATAATAAACACAATTATTTAGAGTTTAGACCACAAACTATAACCTGCAGGCCAAATCCTGCCTGTTGCCTATTTTTGTAAATAAAGTTTTATTGAAACACAGCTATTCCCTTTCATTTATGTACTGTCTCTGTATTGTCTATGACTGCTTTCTCTCTACAGTGGCAAGGCTGAGTAATTGTGACAGAGACCTTATATACCCAAAGCCTCAAATGGTTACTATCTGGACCTTTACAGAAAAAGTTTGCTGATTCTTAATATAGACCCACAAGGTTTTTTGTTTGGGAAGAATACTTTAACACTGATATTGTTTAGAATTGCTGGTGTTTGGTGATAATAAAGAGCAAAATAACCATAGATAATGTACACACTTATTGCATGCTCCCAGGGTAGATTCCTACTGCCCTGTCCTTGGTATGTCACTGGTGTACAATAAGACTTTTTTTTTAATTAGTTTCAGGTGTACAAAGCAACGTAATAGTTAGACATTTATACCCCTCAAAATGTGATAACCCCCCAATTTATTACCCTTCTGACATCGTATATAGGTGTTATAATACCATTGACTATCTCCCCTATGCTATACGTTACATCCTGTGACTATATATATATACATATCTCATATTAATTAATTATATATATTCTATATAATCTATATAATCTACATAATCTATATAATCTATATACATATATATTAATTATAGTTGACATTCAGTATTGTTCTACTTCAGCTTCAAGCGTATAGCACAGGGGTCAGGCATCTACATAGCCTATGAAGTGATCTCCCTGGTAAGTTTAGTGTCCATCTGGCACCTTACATAATCTTTACAACCATTACTGGTTATATTCTCCATACTGTATTTCCTATCCCCATGACAATACTGTGACTACTAATTTTCACTTTCTAATCCTTTCACCTTTTCTCACATCCCCACCACCCATCTAGTAACCATCTGTTTTTTTCCCCCTATATCTCTATTTCTGTTTTGTTTGCTCATTTATTCTGTTCTTCAGATTCCACATATAAGTGAGATCATATGATATTTTGTCTTTCTCAGTCTGACTTATTTCACTTAGCATTATATTCTCCAGGTCCATCCATGTTGTTGCAAATGGTAAGATTTCATTCTTTTTTATGGCTGAGTGATACTCTATTGTATAAATATACCACAGTTTCTTTATTCAAACATCTATCGATGGGCATTTCAGTTGTTTCCATATCTTGGCTATTGTGAATAGTGCTGCAATAAACATAGGGGTGTATATTTTTTTGAATTAGTGTCTTGGATTTCTTTGGATAGATATCCAGGAACAATAAGCTTTTGATTGAGTAAGGACCTAGGGTTCAGACTCTGTTGATAATAGGAGTTGTTCAACTCACATAAGATTGATTGGGCCTTAGATTCTACCTGGCTAACCCTATAGAACTATTTGAATATATAAATATTGATTAGGTAGGAGAACCTTATAAGAAAAAAAGAATTTGGAAGGCATCATACCTTCTCTTTGAGGTTCAAAACAATTACAACAAATGGTAGACTATTTCTTTATTATTAACCATTTCTTGAGCTCTGCCTTGGACATAGGAATCACTCAATACATATTTACAATGAAAGAAGGGAAGCACCAACTAAAGAGAGATGTCAGGAAAAGATGATGGAGATGAGAACATGGAATGGATAATGCCATGTTTCCCCGAAAATAAGACCTAGCTGGACAATCAGCTCTAATGTGTCTTTTGGAGTAAAAATTAATATAAGACCCAGTCTTATTTTACTACAATACTGGGTCTATATAATATAATATAATATAATATAATATAATATAATACTATGCAATACTGGGTCTTATGTTCATTGTCACTCCAAAAGATGCATTAGAGCTGATTGTCTGGCTAGGTCTTATTTTTGGGGAAACAGGATGTTAGTTCTGGCCATGTAGGGGATGGGTAGTAATTCCCACCCAACCAAGCCAGCCTGGAATCTTGGGCACAGTTGGGAGAAAACAGCTGTGTGGATGAATCTAAGGGCTCACCTCGCTAGATTTGTAAACTTTGGGCCCAAGTTGTGTGTGTGTGTGTGTGTGTGTGTGTGCATGTGTGTGTTGGACACTTCTAACTGAAGAAAGTAGCATTCTCCCTTTTGAGGAACTACCTCAATTAGTGGAGCCTTATGACTCCGTTGTAACCAAATTTTTGTTTCAGTAAACTCAAATACCCACAATTCAGTGGCAGTGAGACTGAAGATGGACTTAATGGCAACAGGAACTAAGTCTATCAAGGTGTCAAGACTTAGACATTCAGCTGTCACCCCCGGGGGAAGCAGTAGCCATGGAAGCCTCAGGAGCACTCAGTGTCTCCAGAAGACTGTAGAGTGGGGAACTTCTCCAGAATACAGCCATGAGCAATCCGTTCTTTGGGAGGACATGGTAGAATGAGTTGTATGAATTCTTGTGCAGCAGACAAGAGAGGGAAGAGAGAGAGAAGAGAGAGAGAGAGAGAGAGAGAGAGAGAGAGAGAGAGAGAGAGAGAGGAATTGATTGAGAGAGAGGAATTGATTCCTGAGCAATGAGAGATATCAAGATTTCTGCCTAAGAAAGACTGGAAATCCTGTAAGGGAAGTGGGTAGATATTTCAAAGCATGACAATTGGGATTCTAATGTAATGTGACATTTTTTTAGTCACAGAGTACTGTGATTGAAATATTTAGATTACAGAGTTAAGGATATATCCAGCCAGAAATACTTAAGTCATTGTTAACTGTTGCTTACTAACATCTACTTCCATCATTCTTCTTTTCAGATACATTCCAACTTGATTTAAAAGAGAGACCACATTCTGGCACATTTTGCTCTTAGAAGTTAATGTGACTTTACTGGTGGCAGATGGCAAAAATAAATGATGTAAGCTCTGTGCCATCAGTAAAGGGAATTTTTCTTATAAGCATGTTACCTAAAATGGCTATGTGTGTTCTGTTTCTGACAATAATAAAACTCATGTTACTTATCTCCTTATTTGTTAACTTTTGGTTGTATTCTTATTTGGTAATAGGATTGCTTTGTAAATTTGCCACAATAGGGCTAAAAACTCAAAACTTTTATTTATATTTTTTTGCTTTGTTTACATTATACTTTTCATTTCTAACCTTGACAAAAATGCTATAATCAAGGAACTGTGTCAAATTCCTTTTGTACTAGAAATGGTTATTTTTTTTTACTTCAGATTAAGGATATTTGTTTCATAGATTTTCTTTTTGGATAAGATTTTCCAGTGATCACTGAACCTAGAGAATGATTGGTTAAAACAAACTAAGTGTGCTTGTTATGCCTCTTCAAAAATATATGGTGCTTTACATTAAAAGTAGACACCCAAAAAGAAAAATCTCAATTTTTGAAATTCTACTACAAGTAGTAACAATAGTTAATATCCAGGCAATGTGTTCATTGAATTTGCATTGATTACTTAATTAAATTCTCACAACAACACAAGGAGGCATGTATTTTTATCCCCAATTTGTAACTGAGGACATTAAAGCTTAGAAAGTTTAAGTGACTTGAACAAAGTGAGAAGAATATATGGCCACACATAATTAACAAAGGATTCTTTTAAATCTCAGTTTCTTCTAGTACAAACTACTGTTTACCTCTGTGAGTCAGAAGCCCATCTTGAAAAAACAAACAACAACAACAACAACAAAAAACGCTCTAAATATATACACAAAAAAGAAGGAACTAGAGAATAAGTTTTTATCTCTGGTGAAAATAAGACAAGTTTCAATATAATATTAAAATCACTGAAGAATATTAGTTATTATAATTTGGACCAAATTGAATTAGACACTGGGAGCTAATGCTTCATTCCTTAGCTTGTAAGCAAGCATAGGGCAGTATTGCAGTGAGTGGATAGAAGAAATGCCCAATGGCACAGCTGGAAGTGTGAGTAGACTTCAAGAAGGAAAAGTAATAGCAGACTTAAGGGCCATTTTATCCTTGCAAATTTGAAAGGTCAGTGGGGCTGGAGAAGAATGTGCTCAATAAAGATGTAACACCCCCTCCCCTTTTTTTTCAGATGAAACTAATCAGGGAGAGTAAAATATAGAGCATGATAACATCATAGCGGCTGTCCAGAATTAAACACATGGAGAAAAATACAAATTGATTAATAATGCATATAGCCCAAGAGCCGAAGGAAAAAACTATACATTCTATTCTTAGAAAAAATGATGTTTGAAAGGATACTTCTCCCAGGCATAGGAAAATCCCCAATCAAGTGAAGTCAGGTGCAGAGTTACAAAAAATTTGAGAAGAAATTTCACAGTACTCTCATGCTGCTCACAGTTATGGCTTCCTATAGCGCTTATGCAACCAGGAATTAAACATAGAAGAAATGCCTTCAAAAAAGTTTCCATGAGAAAAAGAAAGAATGTCAAGGAAATCCCATTCACTCTTTTAGACAACCAGAAAACCTAGGTAAATTATGATCATCCTAAAGAATAAAATTGGGAACGCAGAAATTAATGTTTGTCATATGAGCAAATATTTTGCAAAACAAGAAGAAAATAAACACAGATTGGAAAATATTGTTATGAACAATATTTTAGGAGACATATACAAGATAGCAGAAAAAAACAGCAGTGTAAAATGTCTTCATATTTTTAAGAAAACTTGCCCCAAAATGAACTTTATAAAATAAAATAATTTTATTCTACCCTCCATGTCACTTAACTTTTTCTTTTTTTTAACGTACTGATTCTCTTTATCTCTCTGCAGTACGTTCTAGGTTATTTTTTCAAAATCTCCTATGCATTTGTTCTCTCTTCAGTTGCATCTAATCTATTTTTAACTTATTCATTGAATTTTTATTTTCAATGTCTGTTTTAATCCTAGAAATTTTATTTCGTTCTTTTTCAATTCTCCATTTAAAAAATAAGTGTTTCATTCTTTTTTTTAACTTTGAAAACATTATTTTAAACATACTTTTTAAATAGTATTTATATGGTAATTTTATCATGTTAAAATTTTGTGATCTAGTCCTGTTATTTGTTGTGTCTTGTAAATATTGCTCATAGTAGATTGTTTTTTTTTTTTTAAATTGTTTTCAATATGGCTTTATCTAAAGAAATATGTTAAAGCTGGGTTGAAAGAGTTTTTGTATCTTTTGCTGTTGAGCATCTCAGGACTATCATTTATCTGACTTTATATTTTTATTTCTCAATATGATGGTTCTTTGGCCATCTATGTGGTGTAATTTTGAACCCCAATTCCGTATGAGGGCAGGTCTATGTTTACCAATTCCTGTGAGTCCAGGAAGACACAGAAAAGTTTTTTGTTTTCCCTCTCTTCCAGTGAGTAAATTTTTTGTAGTCTATTTTTCACTGAGCTTGTTTCAGTTTTATGGATGAGGTATGTTTCTGCACTAACTTCTCCTGCCTCCATGTGGATGCTATATCCAAACTCTTCAGCTACTGTGATTGCCAACATTCCCATCTTCACTCTACCTTTCAAAATGCTGTAGCAGAGTTTATCAATTTGCTTCTCTGCACTTCAGTTATTTATTTTTTTTAAATGTGGTTTATTTGAATTTCCCCTTGCACACTGCCCCACCTACACTTGGCCCTCAGGGCCTTCCATGTAAGGTGCCTGTGAGGACTTTAGAGGTTGAGCCCTGACACATCAAAGTCCTGCAGGAGATAACTGAGGAATGAGAAAGAAGGCAAAGGGAAAATATAGAAAGAAGTGTTAGAACAATAAGAAAAAATAACTTGTTGTTACATACTATTGAATAGGCTCTTATACCTGCCAACTCTATAAATAAGTGATATCTATAATGTCCTGTCTTCAACAGCTCTGCTCAGCTCCTGTAGATGCATACTTATGGCTTCTTTTATGAAGTCAATCCATCTCATATTTTGTCTTCCTCTTTTCCCGCTGCCTTCTATTTTCCCCAGCATTACTGTCTTTTCCAAAAGACCCTGCCTGCCTTTTCATGAAGTGTCCAAAATAAGACAGCATCAGTTTTGTTCTTTTTGCCTCCAGCAATGTTTCAGGCTTAATTTGCTTTATGACACACTTGTTCATCTTTCTGGTGGTCCAAGGTATCCATGGAGCTCTCCTTCAACACCGTATTTCAAATAAATCATTCTTTTTATTCTTATCAGCCTTCTTCACTGTCCAACTTTTGCATCTGTACTTAGTAGAATATGAGGGTGTGGATGATCTTAACCTTGGTCTCTAACGACACATTTTGCTCTTGATGGAATTCTTTCATTGCTGGCCTTGGCACTTTCTTCTTTCATTTTACTGGGTAATAAAATGGAAAGCAAGGAAAAGATTTTCAACAGTGACAAATAATGTTATGAGGGTGTTTCTCATTAAAAATCAAGTGAAAAATGATTGAGTTTTGTATTCTCACAAGTGAATTTAGAACTATATGTTTTTATTTGCTTTTCATTTCTATAAAAATAATTAATAGTCTGCTTAGATTTTATTAATACAGGAAGATATTTTACAATCCCTCACTACCTCCCTTTCTTCCTTCTTCTTTTTAACAGTTCTTACCAAATAGAGTTGGGAAATTATAGGTATCTTCTCTATCAAGAATAAGTGTTTCTGAGCTAACTAGTAAATTATAATGTACAATATATTCAGCAGTTTTATGTTCTATTATCTTTATTGGCTTTACCTTTCCAACTCTGAGGTTAAAAAGTACAAGTTGGGCAGCTCACTATTTTTGTAATAAAAATGTGCTGCATTAATGTCCATATGAATAAGAATTAAATTTCAGTGTAATCTAAGGGAGATTTCCTACCATATAGTAGCTTAAAATGTGTGGCTATATTTTAGTTCTTCTCTGTCTCAGGTAAGGAATTTTAAATTTGTTTTTGCTGTTGTTTTGGCATTATTATTTTTGTTTTGTTTTTAGAACAAGGCTATGTCAAAGAAAAAATAAAATTTTGTATGTTCATAAATGCTTTTTTTTTTTTTTTGACCTAATGTTTGAATGGCTGAAGAAAATTGGTGCTCGCCAAGCACAAATGAAGGAGTGGGTGGTGCAATGAAAATAGGCCTTCGGTTATGTTGTAAGAAACTGGATTTAAAAAATATGAGGATGAACTCAAGCCCTCAATAGCTCCGATTTAATTTCCTGTAAAGCAAATCCATTCTCAGGCGCCTGTGGATAAGTTTGTTATTTAGCACTTCACTGAGTCTCCTTTGAAATTTACAAAGAAACAGACTCAGGGTCACAGGGTCCAAGAACTTTGCCTTGTTCTCAGTGGGAACGTGGACCATCCACTGACACATAGCTCTGACCCTTTAATACATGGTCATTGCTTTTCACCCTTGATCACTGGATAGGAATTATCCATGCACAGAGAACTGCTTTGGTTAACTTTGGTCATACCGTACATTCCTGATAAAAACTAAAGTAGGATTACAGGAGAGAGAAGATGGAAGAGAAACTGAATTAGCGAGTTATTATTATTTTTAATGTGTTTTCTTATCTGGGGCATGTATTTTGTTCCACAAATATCACAGAATCAGTTTTCTTTTCAGAATTTTAATTTTTAACCAATAATGGTTAGAATATTCGAATTTTTAATTTCTTTAATGAAAATATACATTCATGCTAGTAAAATGCTTTTCCTTAAATAATTCCAGTTGGAACATGTTAAGTTCACTAGAAGAAATTTTCTGGGTCATCTGGTCCAATTTCTTTATCTCCTGGATGATGCCTGTGAGAAAACCCAAGGAGGTAGGACTCTCTCTCAGTGATGCAGTGAGTTAATAGCCAAGCTGAGACTTGAACTGAAGTCCCTGGACTCAGTGTTCTTTTCACAGAACAACCTGTTGCCTCTAAATAGAATGGATGGTTGGTCCTTTTCTGTCTGGGACTTCCTTGATGTTTTACATAATACACCTCAGTTAAAGATGTTATTGATGAAAACATGGAGATGATTTCACAGTCAGTGCTTCTTTTCACAGTATGTTCTGAACTGCTAAGAACTGACGCACTGAGGACTGAATTCTGGAAAGCTCCTCTCAGGTTGTCATGACAAGTCTGTTGAGTGGCCTCCAAGAGCTGCATGACAGAGGATTACCACATTAGCTAAATATGCTTTCCTAAATCCAAAAGCTTTTGATTTTCTCTCTCATGAAGTAGACCCTTTCTTCCGATATAGTCCTCTTTTCAGAAAAAGTTGCCGTGAAATAGTAGTAAAGAATAAATTACTATGAGATTTTATTATCTAGAGAATCTTCCATATTACATTTTTATGTAATATAAGAGAATCTAAAATATTTATTCCAAATATTTTCTTTCTGACTCACACACACACACACAAGGCACATGATGGATATACCTTCCAATGATAGACTACTTTACTATTCCACCAAAATTTTTGGTAAATTTAGTAAATCTTGAATTTGCTAAATGTTAATAGTTTTACTAAATTTTCTAATTTTTTCTAATTATGCAAGAAACTTTTAAATCTCAAATAATATTATTTTAAGTATTTAGTTCTGTTCAGAAAAGAAACTTCCTATATATTAAAACGTAATGTGATTTTATTTTTTTTCAGTTCCACGTCAAAAGAAGCTTAATGTTAATTAAGCTTAGAAACCAAATAATTTAAAATATCTGAATTAATTTAAATTCCTCTTGGGGATATTATGAAATAATTAATTCTCCAAATAGAAAATTGTTTGAATTCTTTAAAAGAATGATGCTATAGAATTCCAAAAATAATAATATCAAAATATTTTTATTTTTATGAATAGTACAAAATGATAGTTAATATTTTAATATAGGAAAACTTTGGTGAAGATTTACTTTAATTTTATATCAATCAATTTGTAGCTTAATTTACAGTGAGTTATTGGGTTGCATTATATAAACCAATCGAATATATTTAATTCAGGGTTAACAGCTAAAGTTAAGGCTGTAATTTTAAATATTCAGGAATGGTATTTTTCTTTTCAACTCCAAGTTCTCTGTAACAATACAGGATGTAGTTAGTAAAATTCTCCTTTTAATCTTTAGACTGCATTGCATGTGTAACAAAGTGTAACAAATATACCTGCTTCTGAAAGTCTGTGTTTTTAGTGTTCTTTATTTGAAAGGAATAATCCCACGTCACAGGAAGTTAGCAAGCATTACGTGAACAGAGATTCACCAGAGACCTTTTATCCACTGACCTTTCCTTTTGTTTTGATGTTTACTACTACTAAAAATGCATTGTGCTGGTGACAGGAATTACAGACAAAAGTACTAGGAAAGAGCATGTCTTTTTTTCAGTAATTTTCAGCACTGCTGTTGGTTACTTTGTTGCCAGAGTACAAGCTCCTACCTTGAAAGGGGCTCTGTCCAGCAATAGGACAGGGACCAAGGGGCCCTAAAAAAACACTTGACTCCTCATATCGATGGGAGCTTCCTGATTTCCTGGGTTGGTGAATGGAGTCAAAAGACCAATATGTTGAAACCAAGAAGGATAGGCCCTCGGTAGAATTGTGAAGGAAAACAACTACTCTTTCCGCATTGCAGTCAACTTCATGTCCTTCTCTCCTTCCCCGACAACTCCCACTTTGTGATAACCATCCTGTGCTCTTTCCTTCTTAGTAGGCAATTATTTCCTCCTGAGGCATTAGCTGATATCAACATTCAGTGTTAAGTCTCTATCTCATGTTATCTGTTTCTTGAGGCATAGTTCATTTAAATGCCACTTTCTAATACCCTCTATCCAACATACACACACACACACACACACACACACACACACACACACACACGCCGAACCATAAAGGAGAGATATTTTGGATTGGAGGGCTGCCCACTGCTCTACAAACTGCACTGTATGTGTAGTGACCTTTCATCCTGTTCTGTAGTTTACATAGGAAGCCCTTTCTCTTCTCATTGCCACACAACCTTTGCCTGATTTATCTGGCTATTTTCTTCTCCTGAATAAAATTGTAGAGAAAATTGTATGTAAATATTGAAATACAGCTTCATTTTCATAAGCTTGAAGTTTTAATAGATGAATTTTACATTGTAAATGTTTTATGTCATTTTAAGGCTTCTCCAAGCCCAGCACAAGTAGCAACCACCTGCATATCCCTTTGTAGCTCATACCAAATGGCCCCAGGCAGAGCATAGACAGTGGCTGACCTTGGCCTCCCAAGGGGTCCCCAAAACAACACACCTGGTGGCCAGCTTCAGACCACACCAGAGCACCGCACAACCACCTCCTCAAATGACACATGCAAAGAGTGGACACAACTGGAGCACCTGCCTCAGGGGACTAGGGAGACTGTGCCACTGTGCCCCACAGGACACCTACTACATAAGGCCACTTTACCAAAACCAGAGACATAGCAGTTCTACCTAATACCTAGAAAAAACACAGGGAGGCAGACAAAATGAGGAGACAAAGAAACATGTCCCAAATAAAAGAACAGGACAAAACTCCAAAAAAAGGGCTAAACTAGATGGAGACAAGCAACCTACCAGATGCAGAGTTTAAAACACTGGTTATAAATAAGCATGCTCATTGAACTTAGGGATAAAGTAGATGAACTCAGTGAGCACTTTAACAAAGAGATAGGAAACATAAAAATGGAGATAGAAAACATAAAAAGAACAAGTCACAAATGAATACAATAACTGAAATGAAGAATACATTAGAGGGAATCAACAGAAAATTAGATGAAACAGAGGATCGAATCAGCAATTTGGAAGATTAGGTAGCAGAAAACATCCAATCAGGACAACAAAAAGTAAAAAGAATCCAAAGAAAATGAATATAGTTTAAGGGGCCTCTGAGACAACACCAAGCATACAAAATTTGTATCATAGAGGCACCAGAAGGAGAAAAGAGCAAGAAAGGAATTAAAAACCTATTTGAAGAAATAATAACAGAAAACTTCCCCAACCTGGTGAAGAAAATAGACATCGAAGTCCAGGAAGTACAGAGTCCCAAACAAGATAAACCCAAAGAGGCCCACACCAAGACACATCATAATTAAAATGCTAAATTTTAAAAACAAAGACAGAATCTTAAAAGCAGAAAGAGAAAAGCAATTCCTTACCGATAAGGGAGTTCCCATATGACCGTCAGCTGGTTTTTCAAGATAAATTTTGCAGACCAGAAGGGATGGGCACAAAATATTCAAAGTGATGAAAAGTAAGGACCTACAACCAAGATTACTCTACCCAGCAAGGCTATACTTTAGAATCGAAGGACAAATAGCGTCCATAGCGTCCCAGATAAGAAAAAGCTAAAGAAGTTCATCAACACCAAACCAGTGTTACAAGGAATGTTAAAGGGGCTTCTTTAAGAAGAAGAAGAAAGATCAAAAACATGAGTAATAAAATGTAATTACTACATACCTATCAAATATTACTTTAAATGCAAATGGATTAAATGCTCCAATCAAAAGACAGAGGATGGATGAATGGATAAGAAAACAAGATCCATACACATGCTGCCTACAACAGACCCACTTCAGATCCAAAGACTCACACAGAATGAAAGTAAAGGGATAGAAAAAGTTATGTCATGTAAAAACCAAACAAAACAAAAGCTTATATCAAAGAGACTTCAAAACAAAGTTTATAACAAGAGACAAAGAAGCACCCGGCCATTCCACTTCTGGGTATCTATCTGAAGAAACCCAAAACACTAATTTGAAAAGACATATGCACTCCTATGTTCACTGCAGCATTTATTTACAATAATCAACATATGAAAACAACCCAATAGATGAATGGATAAAGAAGAAGCAGTACACATATGTGATGGAATATTATTTGGCCATAAAAAGGGTGAAATCTTGCCATCTGTACCAACATGGACAGACCTGCAGGATATAATGCCAAGTGAAATAAGTCAGACAGAGAAAGACAAGTACCATATGATTTCACGCATATATGGAATCTAAAAACAAAACAGAAATAAACTCAGAGATACAGATAACATTTTGATGGTTGTCGGATTGGAGGGGGTTTGGAAAGATGAGTGAAAAAGGGGAAGGAAGTAAGATGTGCAAATTGCCAGTTATAAATACAGTCATGGAGATGTAAATTACAGCACAGGGAATATTGTCAATAATTTTGTAATAACTATGTATGATGCCAGATGGTACTAGACTTATTGGTGTGATCACTTCATAAGTTATATAAATGTGTAATCACTGTGTTGTACACCTGAAACTAATATAATATTGTATGTCAGCTGTAATTGAAAAACTGAAAAAAAATTATAAAGAATGAAACAGGACTTGTCTTACCATATTCCTTATGATTCTATGATGTTCAAGTAATGAAGTCCTTATTATATTTGGTGAAATATAGAGAAAGAGATGAATAGAATGAAATATGGTACAGAAATTCACCAATATTTGTACATATTATAATGGTCATATTGCAAATCAATAGGAGAAATATGTAGTCTATTTAATACATAATTTATGACAATGGTTTATTTGTTTAGGAAACCATTAAGTTAGATCTCTACATATCATATAGAATGCAAAAATAAACTCCAGACAAATAAAGAAACTAAACATAAAAAGTAAGGTATAAAACAAATAAAATCTAGAAGAATATTTTTATAATTTGAGGTATTTAAGGGCTTTCTAAGCAAGATTTTAAACATTCTAGAAAACAAAAGGAATAAACTAACATGTCTGGCTAAATTTTTAAAATATATTTAAGCAAAAAAAAACCTTCTGTAACACAAAAATACCATATAAATGTTAAAACTCAAGTAATAACTGGGAAAAACGTATATGACTTATTTAAGAACTAAACATTAATATCAGACTATATAAAGACTTTTTCCAAGTAAATAAGAAATTGTCCAGCAACACGAGTTTTTAAAAATCACAAAAAGTGTAAAAAAGGTAATTCCAAAAGAAATATAACTGCCCAATAGACATTTGAAATTGGATTCATTCTCACTTGCCATCAGGAAAATAAAATGTTTCAATGACACAATATGTCCTATCAGAATAGCACAATTTGAAGGCTAATAACATGAGTTATTGCTTAGAATTCATTGACAAGAACATACGTTGTCCAGGACAGTCTAAACTGGTGAAGGCTCTTTGGAAAGCAAATTGTCAGTATCTATCTATATTTGAAATGTACATCTCCTTTGTTGGAGCAATTTTATATCTGGTAATCTATTTTTAAAACATACCAGTATATGTGTTTAAAGATGTAGGTACAAAGATGACCTTTGTTTCATTAACTGTGATAGCACAACCAACCAAGCAAACGAAAAAACAGAGGAGAGGTAAGAACTTAAATGGCCATGAATGGGTGAGTGATTATTTAAATTACAATAAATACAAATTATGGGATACTACACAACTTGTTACCAGTAAATATGAGCTACTGACATGAAAATATCAACATACACACTGTCAAGTGAAAAAAAGAATATTGTAGCCTCAGTAGATTTGCTAATGATGACCCTATTTTGCTCACTATAGTTCTGTAGAATTTGAATTTTTTTCCCAATGAAACTACTCGTTCGTATATTGATGCTCATTGAGCAAGTATGTATATTTGCTATATTTGAAACATGTGTTTCTATATATATGAAAAATGACTTTCTTTCAAATGTTTATTGTGTGTCTATATTATGACAGGCACAGAGTAAGGGTCCAGAAATAGGGTCTTTGCCTTCTAGTGTCTCTGATCTGCTGAGGGAAATAGGTGCTTTTGTACATAGAATCATGGCACACCGTTATAAGGATCATAATCAAGGTGTACGTGGTGTCAAGCTAACAAAAAGGGATGGAGGATGTGGTTCAGGGAATGGTAAATCTGTCTGGGAGAGTCAGGAATCATACAACAACGTGACAGTGATCCGGTGCTTGAAAAAATGAGGAGTTTCCTTGGAAGCAAGAGCAAGGAAGGCATGCCTGGCAGAGAAAATAGCTTATGTAAAGGGGGCCCAAAGATGATGGGAGTAGGAATAGATGGGGTGAGGGTGATCTTTGTCTTCTCTAAATTAAAATTATAGCCTGAGTACCTATTAATAGGTCTGCTAAATATTAGCCAAAAGTAATTAATAATGTCTACAATGCCTTCAATATTTTCTTTAATAACTTATTTTGTGGTTTCTTTCTTCTCTCCTTCTACTACTCTAGAGGCTTTTCCACTGGCCGCCTTTCCACGTGCTAAATAATCCTTGCTTTCACCATCTGAATTGTTCCTGACTCCCCTTCTCTGCATGTTTGTTTTATCACTAATTATTGTTTACAAGTGGACTGCTTTTCTATTGCATCTTGTGAAAGCTCAAATGCCTAGGGGCTTTTATTAAAATGTCCCATTTTTTTTAAGTATATGATGGTCCATTTTTTAATATCAATAGAAGTTAGAACACATTTCTTCTTAAAATCTAATAAATTATAAGCTTTTCACCAAAGCATTAGTAGCAAGCCATATTTAGAGTCGTGTTGTAGACACTTTGTGCCGTATGGAAGGATGTGTTCCTCTCACATTCCTTGCATTCCCATCCATTTCTTCTCACTATTTACCCGTTTTTTTTATGGTAACACATTCTATGCTTGGTTTCACTTATTGTGTATTTTCTAAACAATGCAAAAAATAGATCACCCAAATGTTCACTTTAACAACACAACCTTCTGAGCAAAAGAAAAGCAGGGCTCAGAGTTTTTATGCGAAGTATAGACAGTGAATGCCTGGAACCCTGTGTCCCATACACTCCCCTGGTGGCACAGCTGAGCCAGCCCCATCTACTGCCTAGAAAGCTGGTACCTGGCCTCCTTTTCAAAGGGATGTCAAGCAGGCACCTTGCAAGGAGGGAAACCCCTTGTATTAGTTTCCTAAGGCTGCCATAACAAATACCACATACTGGGTAGCTTGAACAATAGAAATTTATTTTCTCGCAGTTCTGGAGACTGGAAGGCCAGAATCAAAGTGCCAGCAGGCTTGGTTTCCAAACCAAGCTTCTCTCCTTGGCTTACAGAAGGCCACCTTCTGTCTGTGTCCTCACGTGGTCAGCGTTCTATGTGTGTGCACACCCAGTGTCCCTCTGTGCGTGTCCAAATTTTCTCTTTTCATAAAGACACCTGTCAGTTTGGATTAGGGCTCACCCAAGTGATATCACTTTCATAACAAGTGAATTTAGGGGCACATAAGCCAATAACAGCTTCTTTTATTTTATTTTTATTTTGGAGGAGTAAGTGATTCTCCCCACACTTGAAGAAAACTAAGTCAGTGTTAGGTTTAATAATCTCCCTTCGTCGAAGGAGATGGGGCTACACATGCTCAAGCATCACATCAGGGAGGAAGGAAGGGCCCCGACATATGCCAGGCACTGAGGAGGGCATGTTACATATATTTCTTTTTAAAACTTGATCTTCACAACATCTTTAAGAATAAGGTAGATTACTAGTCCCATTTTACAGATTGAAACAGTGAATTTCAGAGACATAAAGGATTGCCCAATGACATATAGTATTCACAGAGCCACTTCTCAGACCCTGTTCCCTCGGACTCCATTGAAGCTCATGCTCTTACCACGGCACTAGATTGCACAAGGCCTGCAGAGCACCTGACACTGAGTCTGCCACATAAGCAAAAATAATCATTCAGGTATCTTCACCACTACCACCACCACCATCATCCTCAACATGGTCACCCGCGATTATATCATGATCTAACCATAGAGTTAAGCATTAGTATTCCTCCCTTAGTGACAAGAAAACTAAAATTGAAAGAGGAAAAAAGCATGTGTGCTTGGGATTTTGACACTTTTTCTAACTGCAAAACTCTTTCCCTTACACTATGTGGCCTCTCACAGAATCGTTTTCTGCAAGTTGAGGACTTCATTCCTCACAATTTTCACTCGTGTGTTATTCCCTTTCAACAGGAGTCAAGGGAATTTGAAGTAAGGTAGTGGTTAAAAGCTGGGAACTGTGAGTCAGGGCTTCTGGCCTCTGCTGTGTACACGTATGAGGATTTCCACATAGAATATCTTAATACAGTATTTGTGAGTCACAGAAATTTAATATTCCGTGTAACCCTGTATGGGGCATTCTCTGTTTCAACGTAACTTATTCCTGGACTATTTGCCCTTTATTTTTAATCTCACAGCATATTGTTGAGAAGAATATGACACCCTTCAGAAATCAGTTTGAAATCTTGAATTGTAATTTACCATGAGAAACATACATGTATTTTCTTAACCATAGAAAGATTACAACCCCCTAATAATTAATTTTCCACTTGAAAACTGTGTATGCATTTTAATTGTACTCAGAGTCACTTGTATATGATCATGATTAAATTGGATTCTGAATATTCTACTATCGTGTTTAACAGTATACTAGGGCCATAGTGAAAACAATCAACTGAATATTTCAGCCCAGTTCAATTCTGTTATGGTGGTATACAGTCTGATTTTCACATCCTTATGAATATGTCATGATTTGTCATTTCTGACTGGTAACAAACTACGTGTTTCATTACCCACAATCACAGCTCATTTTCAGTGTGTATAGCAGAAAGTTCACATATTCTCAAATAATTTTTACTTCTTTTAAAAATATATCACTAACAAATATCTGCAGGTATGGTATGTTTTTACAAAAAGTTTTAATGACATTAGCATGATTTTCAACAAATACTGTAATAGAAAAAAATAGAATGGGTATAACCTTTTATGCTTGTTTTATGGGCAAGCATGGTTTAATCTATTCATGAAAATAGAAGGTAAGCTCTGTGAGAGCAAGGATTGTATCTGCCATTAGCCTGGTGCCTAACACACGAAGTAAATATATATTGAATGAATAACTGACTGAACGAATGAATACAACTAATCTTGGCATACAAAAGTACCAGCCATTTTAGCAATGAACTCACTTCATTTATAGTTGAAAGCATGTATAGCAGAGTAGGAAAATGCTGATATCCCTTGGGTTGTTAGTAGTGAGGAGCTAAGAATTTGTTCTCGGTAAAATATCCTGTTGTGCATGGGTATTTTTTAGGGCTTTGGGGTTTCTATAATATATAGTCTAGGCAATGTAAATAAAAGTTTAAAGATCCTTTCCCTTTCCTACTGTTTTAGTATACTTTGTTTTATATATAGTCTTTCCTTTTTTAAGAAAAATAGAAATGCCACAGGACACATGTCAGTAGCTATAGAGTTCCATCTGCCATGATTGAAGAGAGTTATGATTTCTTTAAATCAGTTACTGACCTCAGACTGACGGAGTACGGCAGTTGGGGCTGCGGCTAAGCACTCACCACCTAGAATGCAGTGAGTCAGCACTCTGGGTTTTCATTCCGAGCAAAGTCACTGACTCATGGTGTGACCTTAAACAATCCTTTTGTGACTCAGTTTCTCCAAGGAAAATAACTTTCATATAAAGGAGACGGTCAGTAGCAGAGCCTTGGCTTATGTTAATAGGTATTTTAAAATCTTAAAAGGCAAAGCATAATTTATTTAAAAATTTTGATTGCTCTTTCCTTCACAAGTGAGTCATATCACATTTGCCTTCATTTTTACTTTCTTCTCAAAGATTATGTATATATTTTTATATATATATATATTCTTTAAAAAAACCTACAAATGTACATACACTTGAAAGCTATAGTTACATAATAGCAACAATATTGATATTTTGAATAAATACAGATATTAAAAACAATAAAGATATTGTTAATAATTATATTAAATATAGTACTCTATGTAAACGGTTTCCTAAAACTTACAGATGAATTTCTTTTTTTAAAATATTGTAAGGCAGGAAGATGATTTTGTAAAACCTCCCTAATATCTGTTTATCCCTTTAAAAAATATAATTTAATTTTAATTTCAAAAGAAGAGTATCCTCAAGCTCTGAAAACTTGTGAACCTCTGTACCTAAAGTTCACTTATTCATTCATTCATTCATTCATTCATTCATTCACTCATTCCACAAATGTTGTTTGTGCTCACTATGTGCTATATGCTGCAGATGTAGCAATGAATGGGAGAGACACAACACCTTCCCTAATGGAGTTCATAATAAATTTTATGTGAACAGAAATAAAATAAGTGCAAATTGTTACATGTGTGACCAAAAAATAAAGTATGTACTGTGATAGAGGATAAGAGAGGAGGACCTTTTTGAAAGTATGAACTGGAATCACATCCCGAAGAAGTGACAATTAAGCCAGCCCAAAAGGTGAAGAAGTGACTTTCTATGGAAAGGAAATTGAATGAAGAACGAGTATGAGATATGAAAGCTTCTGGTATGCTCCAGGCATTGGGTTTGGGACAATATGGCTGAAATGTAATAGATAGATAGACAAGCACCAGGTCATGCAGGGGTCACGCAGGCCTAGGGAAGCTGCTGGGAAATTTATTTTAAATGCAATAAGAAATTCTCATGAAAGTTGACAACAAAAATTTCATTTATTAATAATATTTTTATTTCTTCTTTTGATGGGCTTTGATCGTCATCCTCTTCATTTCATAGCAAATCAGTCTGGGCAAGATGCCTCTTTGTTTTATTTTTTTCCTTTTTTCTCAGTCCTCACTCCCATACAGCATTTGTTGTTCCCCTTGCAAGCAACCTTTCTCATATTTTTGATTTACATACTTAAATATATAGCATTGTATATAGCATTGTTTTATGTGTTCATGTGGTTTTGCATAAACTGATTTAAAATCTCATTTGTCTTCTTTTCGCACGCAATGCTGTGTTTTCTGCTTATCCATGTTGTTGTTTGGACACCTGGTTCATCACCTCTAACCCTGCGCAAAATTCCATACCGTGCATCCACATTTCATACATCAGTTTCCTGAGCTAGCGAAGGACTTCAAGTCCCTTAATAACACAAATAGTGCTGCTATGAACTTCCTTCTGCATGACTGCTTGTGGGCCTAAGAAATGTCCTAAAAAGCACATTCAGGGGTGGAATTGCTGAAGTATAAGGCACATTCGTACTTAACTTACCTGGGTTTCATGTTGTTTTTTAGACTCGCTGTGTTAATGAACACTCCCATCAACAGCACACAGAAAAGTTCTTGTCTCCCTATATCTTCACGTTGTTTTATTAATCTTTATAATTTTGAAAGAGTGGTATCTGATGTTTTAATTTTCTTTTTTTCCCCTCATTATTAAAGTTTGAGCATCTCTTCATATATTTGTTAGTCATTGGGCTTCCCCTTGTGGGGGTTGTTCGTTCATCACCTTGTCCCCTTTTCTTTCCCATCAGCTTTCTTCTAGTCTCCTGATGATTTGTAGAAAACTATTGTCTAGATAGTAAATCTTATTGATATCTAATGGTCCAATTATCTTTGTTTATTCTCATGTTATTGGACAGAAATTTTTAATTTTAATAATTTAATGAATTTAATAATCTATCATTTTTTCAATTTTGAGTTTGAGCTTTTAGCGACTTTGTGAAGAAATTATTTCCCACACCCAGGACACAGAAAGATCTCCCTCAATTTTTTTTTTCTATTAACGTAAGAGTGTTACATTTCACATTTAGGCATATAACCCATCTGTAGTCCTTTTGTGTACGGTATAAGGTAGGAGTACAACATTAGTTTTTTCCTAAATAATGAGCCGATTTTTTCCAATGTTGTCTACTAAAAGAAAAAAAAAAATCTATCCTTTTCATGTTGCTTTTTGTTGCAGTTATATCATGTTTAGTCCTATATGTCGTCTTTGTTTTAGTATATTAGTTTATTTTTCTGTTCCTGCAGAGGTCATTTTCTATTAAATGAATATGGCTCGGTAGTACCTACTAATACTTGGTAAACTAAATTTCTTTAACAGCATTAAGAGAGTATGTAAATCCATCAAACTTACTCATCTCACCCAAGGAAAGAAAAGAAAAAGAAAAAGAAAATAAGAAGACTCAGAAAAACTCCAATAACTGTGAAATAGAAAAGGGAAATTGTAATTGGTTTAGACATTGATTTAGTTGCTGGACAAACCTGTACTAATTCAAATAAGACACATACATACCTGCATATATATTCATCCGCATATATATGCATTCATATAATACATGTATATGATCAGGCCAGTAAGATGTGAAGAAATAAAAATGTCTTACCACCATTCTGTTCATGATGCCTAAAATCCAAATTCTTAGTTAAAATAGATTTATTCTTCTAAGCAAAGTTGTTTAGACAAATGCTTTATGGGAGGAGTGATATCGATAACAAAGGTGATAGCCAAATTCATCCCTTATTTTCAATTGATTCATTATAGGCATCTCAACTATTATCTAAGAGTATTTTTAAGAGTATGGAGAAGAGGGGAGATTCAAGGTATAGGATGAAATGTGGGCTGTCCCTCTGTTCCTCTGATTCCTGACTCTTCTAGACTTTGCCTCTAGATGGCCAGGGCCTTCCTGCAGATGTCCACTGCCACTGTCCCTGCCACAAGACTTGTGTCCCCAAGCAAACAGTGTTGCAATCCCCAATGGTGGTGTGTTCCTGTACATGGAAACAGCAGCTTTTGCTATTTGGAATGCTAAAAGAATTGCTGTTTTTCATTTGTGGTCAGAATTAAAATATTTAAAACTGATTGTTATTTGATACTATATGTTTTACTGCATTGCTTGCCCAATACCTTTGTTAAAAACAAAAACAAAAAAGAAATATTCAACTCTTGGTTTTCCTGCTAAGATGATTGCCCAAAAATCCTCCAAGTGGGATTCAATCTAGATATTCTATGGTCCCTGTGGAAAAGTCTGATTTAATTAAATGCTTAGATATCAACCCTGTGGTATATATGCAGCTACTGACATTCCTTCTGGGCCACTGCTCTTCTCGTCTTGCAGGGTTATGGATTCCATGAAGCAATGATTATTTTCTTTATGTAAAAATAACAAGTGGGAAGAGAGAAAATATTGGCACACAGAGAAGGATAAGGAAGGAAGAAAATATATAAAGAACATAAAAGAGAATTAGGACACATTGTTACTATTATTCTTTAAGTAGAAGATACATTCTATAATGCAACATGCCCTGCCTCTATTTGATGTCTTTAGCGAGGGAAGGTTGGCTGAAGATAACTTGACCTCTCTTACTTTTGTTATGTCTCCTACTTTTTTTATTTGCAAAACAGAATTATTCACACACTCATGGTGGGTATGTGAAGAATAAACAAAATAATTAACTAGGAGAATACGTTACACTCTCTGAAGATTATATATTTTTATTATCCTCACTATTATTAACAATTTTATTTTTTAAATTGAGTACAGATAAATCTAGTGTTAGTTTTTCATGGGTCTCATCAACCACTCATTTTTTTGTTCAACTCCAGATTACTCTATCTTAGATATACCAGTGATTTGAAGTTAATATTACATTTTTGAGATGATTCAATTCAAAGCCGTCTTGAATACAGCAACCCATATTCAGTGCCTGACTCAGGACACTTAGGCTGGCTACACCCATCCCAGAAACCCCACAGGATGGCAGAGTACTCGGTGGGCCAGCATTACAGTTCAACTTCTTCCCTTCTTTCCTTTCCAAATATTAATCCCAATAAACAGTTTGGAACCTAAACAACATATCAGCATTGGAAGATAATCAGATGTTTCCAGAGAACCCAGTATGTAACATCAACTCATCGGAAAACTCCCAGAAGTTTCCCATAGATGTTTCCCTTCATATTCCCCATTGATGTTCATGGTTGAAGTAAGAGTTTCATTTTTGTATTCTCCCAACATAATATGAAGTCAAATTCATATTTTTGGTCTCATGGAATTATACCATCTCTTATTTCAAATTTTTCTTATAAGAACCTTCAATTTTTAAAAAAAACAACATCTAATTCACATTATAAGTTTATACACACACACACACACACATATTAGGTTTGTTTAAAAGGTTAAAAAATTGCAAGAACCGCAATTACTTTTGCACCTATATATGTGTATATATATATATATATATATATATATATATATATATACATATACACATATATATGTGTATATGTATATATATGTGTGTGTGTATATTTTAAGATATACACACACACAAGCACACACACATACATATATAGAAGAAAAAAATTAAAAGTACAAGGAACTTAAACAACCAATAATCATTGTCATAACATTTGAATCAAGCTATAGGTCTTATTTGTAAGTCCTTCTTTCTCATTTAACATAATGAGAACATAGTCCTGTTCTATGCATTCATATAAGTAGTGTATCAATATGCTTTCATGACTAATAATAATTTCTAACATATACCAAGTACTCATCTGCCAGGTACTATTCTAAGCTCTTTTCATGTATGTGTTATTTTATATATCCAATAAGCCTTTGAGGTAATAACTATCACGTCTCCATTTTAAAGATGAAGAAAGTCATGCCCTGAGAATTTAAACCATTTGCCAGAAGTCACACAATGTATAAGTGGCAGAACTAGAATTCAAACCGAGCCACCATGTGACTCAAAAAGTCCATGTTTTATTAATCCTAGAAATTCCTTTTTTTTTGCTTAACACACTCAATATTTGACATTGTCAGGTGAATGACTAGTTTGTAATCTAACACCCCTTAAACATCTTCTCTCATATTTTCAGTCATCCCTAAAGCTCTGCTTTTAAGTAACAGGGATTACAGGACAGAAGAAAACAAGCTTCCATCTTAAAAGTAATCTAGTGGGAAAGGAAAACGAGAATAACTGACCTGACTATATGAAAGTAAAGTAAGTTCTAGCATAAGGTAGAGCAAATTGCAGTTTGAGAAAAAGAGGGAAAAAATCCTAAATGGAGCCTCAGAGAGGAGGAGAATATCTTGAGTTGTGTTTAACTACCAAAGGAGAAGAGCTTCCCAGACTGAGGTAAGCATGACAGGCAAAGACATGTGAACATACAGCACAAATTGAAGGTTGGTGGAGAACCCTACCAAGATGCTACAAATTTATTTTATTTCACTTAATTTATTGTTCTCTGAACAGCTACATGAAATTAGAATTTTATACACTAAATTACATTTAAAACTACAGGGGCACTAACTAAATGAAATAATGTAACCCTAAGTAAAGCTAAGGAATCCTTTGCAGAGTGTAAAATCACACCTTTCCTTTTTTAAAAATCAACTTAGTAATTCTCTCTTTTCCCCTGCTTGCATTTTTAAGTCAATGGAATCTGTCCTTTCTTGCTTTATGTAGTAGTTATTGTAATTTATGGTCAAGCCTCTACTTTTTCTTTTGGTCGTGTTTTCTTGTTTTTGAGGTTTTTTTCTAGTCACGGTTGTATTTCTCATGTTTCCTTTTCTAAGTCTGTAAATACTGCATACCAACCAGATACACAAAAAAGGAAATAGTCCCAAGATGGTTTCAAAATCAAATTTATTTTTCTGTAATTCGATTTATAGGTAATGCTGAAATAAAACTCAGAGAACGTTTAAAAATAACTCCTAATTACTAACAGGTGAAAATGTATTGGCTAAATTTAGGCATGGCATTCAGGCAGCTGATTATATTGGAAATGCAATTGAATGCTTATATAAGTGACTGCACCTCCCTCCTTCTAAACTGGCCCACCCAGTGCTTCGGTGTTCATATTTGTCAGTGTCCGTATTTCCATGTACTTGCGTAGCATTGGCTGTAACTATAACAGGAAATAGAATTATCTGGCTAAAAATACCCAAGAATTTTCAACCTTTAAAACCTTATTCTTTAAAAGATATTATTGACATCATATCTTTGACAACTGTTATTCTACTTCATAAAACTTATTTTTGCTTTTTTCATCAGTTTCAAAGATAAAAGGTGATTCTGGTCCTGACGAGCAGTATCAGGAGGAGATAGGCCCTCGCTCTCTAGAAAGCACTGATGTTCAATTTTGAGTTTGCTTCACCCTCAATTGACTGTGGATAGGCCTAGGATCATCAATGATAGAAAACCATACAGATAATCTGGTACTACAGAGTTGAGGAACACACAAATAAAATTCTTTGGCACATTGATACCAAGAGTATGCCTCTGTGTGATCTGGATTTGTTGACAAAAGCCGGGCTTGCTATTAGCTGATGCAAGTCAGTACAGATTTTTAATACCCTAACTGATGAGCCATGGTTATAGGAAGACAGAAAAAAGAAATCACAAAGCATCACTATCCACAGGAGCATTTTCAGTGATCGGGGGGAAACAAGCAGATTCAATTTGTTTAGAGACTCAAGACACATAAAAACGAAGGTAAATGGAGTAGCCACCTGTAGAATATGTATGTTTATCTTTCTGTTTGATGTAGTCCCCAATTAGATGTACTATACAGGGATGGAGTCAGGCTTTGTGGGTCTCAAAACTCATTTGGGGGATCCACATATTAATTAAGAAAAATAATTTTAGAAATATTATTAATAAGAAATTGCTAACATGCTTCCTGGGCATTAGAAAGGACTCGTGCAAGTAAGAGGTTCTGACACTAAAGTTTCAGAAGCTTCACAGAAACTACTTCTGATGCCAAAGGAGCATGAAAATGCTTGAGGTAACTCTATTTTCATCTTCAACTTATTAGGATGAATATCTCCCAGGCACAATGGCAACATTTATGAAAGGAAGTTGAGGAAAAAAAGGAAATTAAATGGGAATGAGGGAGAGCTTCTGATTGGGCTTATTAGTATTCTGGAATCAGCTCATGCAGTTTCACAGCAGCTAGTTATTAAATTTCTAGGAATTCTGTGACTAGGCCGATGTCCCATTGGTAGCTTGAAATCTGCCATGGTGGGAATATTTATAAGATGGAAATTGGTAAATGCTATGATTCAGGGCTTCTTCCTCCCAAAGAATCAGTTGTTAATATCACTACATCACTGAGTTTATGAGAATTCAAATTCATGAAGTTAGTAAATGGAAATTATGATAGAATTGAGGGAAATAAAACTGCACCAATAATCTATTATACCCATAGGAATCTCTAGGAAAGGCTTTTCTAGAAACTTGAAGAAAGAAAGGCAAGAATGGAAGCACACAAATTAGATTTTTTCCAGTGACCCTAGATCCATCAATATGAGTGACTGTCCATATGTATCACCACCGGCCTCTTAGTTCCTATGTACCTTACCATCTTCACACCAGTCGCCTTTAATTCTTCACTACATTTATGACCATATTTTAAACCTTCTCATCACCTATAGATTTTCCATCTCTGAAATCCATATTTCAAACACCCAAGACTAAATACATCCTCATTTATTCATTATTTCAACAAATATTGATTTCATGTTTACCAAATACAGATGGTGACAAAAAAATGTATACATATTTTTAAAAAGGATAAAAAACTGCATTAAAACTGTAATACTCAACATATGCCAATAACAAAAGTTGAAAACAAGTCATGTGTATACATTTTTTGGTACCCCCGGTATATGGCAGGCAGTATTACAGATATTAGGAATAATGTGATGAGTAAGAAATATGCTATAAAGAAAAACAGACAATAACAAAGTAAACTAATAGTTACCAAGATAATTTCTCTTTTTTTTTTCTGATTTGTTCGTTTTGTTCTGTAGCTTCCACATATAAGCAAAATCACATAGCATCTGTCTTTCTCTGTCTGACATACTCCACTCAGCACAACACCCTCCAGGTCCACCCATGCCAAGAACCCATTCCCTTCCTGGCCAAGCAATATTCCATTGTATAGATATACCACCTCCTGTTATCCATTTTTCTATCAACAGACACCCAGGCTACCTCCACATCTTGGCCATTGTAAACAAAGCTGCAATGAACATATGGAAGTACACATCCCCTCTAGTAGCCTTTGGGTTTCTTGAGAGAAATATCCTGAAGTTTTAAGGTCTATTTTGTCTGATGTTTGTCTGGGGTATTGCTACCCCAGCTTTTTGTTTGTTATTTTCATGAAATACCTTTTTCCATCCCTTTACTTTCAGTCTGTGAGTGTCTTTCAATCTGAATGAGTCTCTTATAGGCAGCATATGTAAGGGTCTTGTTTTCTTATTTGTTCAGCCCTCCTATGTCTTTAATCCATTTACATTGAAAGTAATTGTTGATCGATATGCAGCTATTGACATTTTATTATTCATAATTTTGATCTTTTTTTTTTTTCATCTTAAAGAAGTCCCTCTAACATTCCTTGTAATACTAGTTTGGTGATGACAAATTCCTTTTGGTTTTTCTTGTTTGTGAAGGTCTTTATCTGTCCTCCAATTTTAAATGATAGCTTTGCTATGTAGAGTAATCTTGGTTGTAGGTCCTTTCTTTTCATCACATTGAGTATTTTATGCCAATCCCTTCTGGCCTGCAACGTTTCTGTTGAGAAATCAGCTGACAATCTTTTTGACGCTCTCTTATAAGTTACTAGATGCCTTTCCCTTGCTGCTTTTAGGATTCTCTCTTGTCTTTAACTTTTGCCATTTTAATTATGGTGTGTCTTGGTCTGGGCCTGTTTGGGTTCATCTTGTTTGGGACTCTCTATGCTTTCTGGACTTGTATATATATTTCCTTTGCCAGATTAGGAAAGTTTTCAGTCATTATCTCTTCAAATAGGTTCTCAATCCCTTGCTTCCTCTCTTTTCCTTCTGGTACTCCTATGATATGTATGTTGTTACGTTTGATGTTGTCCGACAGGTCTTTTCATCTATGCTTATTTTTGTTGGATTCTTTTTTTATTTTTATTTTTTTTATTTTTGCTGTTCCAGTTGGGTGTTTTCTATTACCTTGTCTTCCAAATCATTGATCTGATCCTCTGCTTCATCTAGTCTGCTGGTAATTCCTTCTAGTTCATTCTTCATTTCAGTTACTGTATTCTTTACTTCTGAGGTTCTTTTTGTGGTTTCTGTGTCCTTTTTAATGTTTGCTACCTCTTTGCTGAAGTTCTCACTAAGTTTCTTGAGCATCCTTATAACCATTATTTTGAACTCTATCACTGGTAGGTTGCATTCCTCCATTTTGTTTAGATTTGTTTTTCTGGAGTTTTCTCCCATTCTTTCATTTGAGATGTATTTCTTTGTTTCTTCATTTTGGCTGCCTTTCTGTATGTTTCTACGTATTGGGTAGAGCTGCTACATCCCCCAGTCTTGGCCGGGTGGCTTTATGTAGTACGTGCCCTGTGGGGCCCAGTTGCATAGTCTCCCGAATCACCTGCTCCGGGTGCTCGAGGTATGTCCCTTGAGTGGTATTTGTGTGCCCCCCTGTTATAGTTGAGCCTTGGTTGCTATTGGCACATCAGTGAGTGGGATTGACCCTCAGGCTAATTGGCTGTGGGGTTCTGTCATGTCCACAGCTTACAGATTGCTGTGCAGGGGACTTACTCCACTCAGTGGGATTCACCCCAAAGGGCTCTGGTGCCTGTTGAGACCACCCTTTTTATGTGCTACTTATAGGGCTAATTGGGTGGTGGGCTGAAGCCAACTTCTATATACATTGATTCTGAGGCCCCTTGCAAGGAGCTCTGGTGCAAGCCCAGGTAAGCCAGTGCCTATAACTGGCTGGGGAGTATCTGAAAGGAGCTACAAAGCCATCCACAATTGTTTGCTCTTTGTGTGTCACGTCCAGTGCAACACAGGGAGTGAGCGAACGAGAAGGGGTGGCGAAGGGTTAAGAAAGTAAGAAACAGAAATCAAGAAAGTTATGAAACAGGAGACAAGGGTCTCATAGCCTCAAAGGACTGAGAGCCCCAAATCAGGCCACCTTAAGGCTTTTATTGATGCACACACAAAAAAGCAACACTGTTTTCTCCAAGGTCTGTGAATTTCACACATTATACTAAGAAACTGATTTGAACTAATTGCTGTTGCCTGCAAACAGCTGAACTGTCAGTTTCAGGATATACCTCCCCAAGAGACAAAAGCTTTATGCTGAAACTTACTGAAATGGATAGATGGAGAACTGATGTTATTACACCATTGAATCTCTTCCCAAGCAGGTTGTGGGAAGGAATGCAGCCACAGAGGCAGAAGCTCTCCTTAACCAGGGGAAGGTGGGAGTCTATACCCACCTCTATCAACTCCGTGGGTTCTCCTGCTGGTCCCCACTCGACTGTGCCTGGCTTGAGTTCTACCCTCCTCTCCTCCCCCCCATGGGGAATCTTACTTGTCATTGGCTAACCAGCCATCCTCCGGGCCCAAACAGGGAGACATAAGGTATAAGCACAAAGGTGAAGCCAAGTCCCTGAAAGGATTAGTCTCACAGACTCTCCTTTCTTTAGGGGTAGGTATGAGGGGACAGACGGGGAGGTTGCTGCGTGGCAATATCTGTGGTAAACCTGGAGGCCCATGGGAGAGGCCACACTGCAAACTGAGTACCTCTGCCACCAGTACTGAGCCTGGGATAGCTCTGCAAAATGCTAGGACACACCAAGGCCTGCTGCCACCTGCCAACTTCCTTAAGGTTCAGCCACTGATAAAGGCTCGTGCAGTATGCAAGTTGGGTGAGGCAGCATCTCGGGGAGTCACTAAAGTGGGAAGAGTTGCAGTCACCAGGTTAATGTAAATTCTGGTTTGGTGCCAGTGCTGAGCCCAAAGCTACTCAGCAGAAGTCTCAGAGCACATGGAGTCCAGTCCTCACCCACCTGGTGTCTCTTGGACCTTGATAGTTTTCCAAGAAACGTGCAACGTAAGTGGGGCTGGCTGTTCTTGGAGAAAGTGCCTTTGGTTTTGGGGGAGTTGGGTGGGGTGAGGTCCCATGAATCGGCTCGGTGGAGCTGCAGAGCTCACCAGACCAATCAGATTCAGATTTGCCCATAAGTGTAGGGGAAGGTCTCAACACATTAAAGATGGTGGCCAACTTCCAGTTGCATAGGAGAGAGACCCCTCACAGGAGAAAGTTGACTGTTCTCCAGCCCTTGTTGCAAAGCCACACACCTCAGTCTGCCCCCAGTATGTCTCTGACACCCCTCAAGTTACTGTCCCTCCACCGGAGCCAAGGTGAGTGCCTGGGAAAGAGTCTGTGCATGGGCCCATTAAGAGGATGCCTGGGTTTCTTGCTATCTTCCATCCCACCTGAATGGTTGGAATTCCCACTGTTTTTCACAGCCAGATGTTGTGGGAGCTCCTCTTCCCGACACCAGTACTCCGGGCTGGGGAGACTGGAGTGGGGCTGGGATTTTTCACTCCTCTGGAGGGAACCTCTGAGGCCAAGATCTCTCTCTCGGTTCTTAACTGCCACATAGAGGTTTGGAGTTAACAAGTTCCATGTCTCTGCCTCTCCTACCATTCTTCACGTGGCTTCTTCTTTATATCCTTAGTTATAAAACTTCTGTTCAGCCAGACTTCAGATGGTATGCCAGGTTGATTGTTCTATAATTTAGTTGTAATTTTGATTTGTTCATGGAAGGAAGCAGGCTCAGTGTTTATTTACTCCACCATCTTGGATCTCTATTAGTCCGCTGTCTACCTCCCTGCCTTTCTTGGTGGTCGCCACATTCCCCATGACTGGGGCGATGGAAAGAAGGGGTCAAGGAGGGAAATGGGGGCTGGGACCATCCCCGTCGCTCAACAGGTGAGGCAACTCCCACTTCTGCACTGCTCAGAGCAGTAAGTGTTCCCGGTGCTGATGCCCACGGTACTGGCAGGAAGTCAGGGCCAATTCTCGATAATTTCTGATAGTGATAAATGCTAGAGAAGAAATGTAGAAGTATGCTGTGACAGATAACAATGACACTGGAGAAGGGAGTTTACTTGACGTAGGCTGGTTTGGCCAAAGCCTCTCTGGGAGTTCATATCAGCTAGGATATAAGAAGTAGAAAGAAGTATACAAAGAGAAGAGGGAAAGGCTATCTGTGTAGAGGAGATAGTATGTGCAGAGGCCCTGAATTGGAAAAATTTTGACTTGTTTCAAGAACAAAATATAAAAAGATTAATATACACTTAAGTAGAGAAAGAGGTAATTGTATTAATATAAGATGAGGATAGAGAAATAAGTAGACTTGTAAGGTTTGTAAATTTTTGGATTTCATTCTAAATACAATGAAAAGCTTTTGTAAGATGTTTAGCTGGAGAACGACATGATCTTTTTATTTTTATTTTTAGATGATTACTCTGTCTGCTATATGAAATTTGCTTTAAATAAAGATTAGAGTAGAATCAGGAAACCATTTAGAAGGTCTTTATACATGCCCACGTAGATATAAAGGTGTCTGGAAATGGTGTGACGGTGGTGAAGATGGTGGGAGATAGATGGATTTAAGAGATATTTTAGAAGTGCAAGTAAAGATATAACAAGATTTGCTTTGGGGTTACATATTGGATATAAAAAAAGTAAAAATGACTCAAATTTTTCATGAACAGCTGGGTAAGTAGAGATGTTTTATTCTGTGATAAGAAAGATTAGAAATAGAAGTTGAGGATTAGGGAGTAAATCAAGGGTACCATTGATGGTATGCTGAATTTGAGATGCTCCTTTCAAATGGAGACAAATGTCAAATTGACAGTTGGCTATATGAAAATAAAGTTCAGTTAGTCAATATTGAACAATTACTATGTGTCCAATATTAAGAAATGTATAGCTGAAGAAACAAGGATTTTCAATTTGAGGAGGAGGGTCATCATTTGAATGATGACCAAGTAGCAAAAATGGTAGACTTTCTATGTCTCTTCAGAAGGCAAACTCTAAAACAGTTGTGGAATTTTTATATAGGCAGATTATGGTTTAGTATAGAACTTTTCAATGATTAAAACTTGTTCATCTGTGGAAAGGATTTAGTCTTAATTTAGGGTTAATCCCAGATGGTACATTTCCTTTTGCTAGACTCCTTCAAACACGAGACTCTGGGACAGGATCATGCATTAACAGAGAGGCTAGAGGAGATGAGATCCCTTAGGAAATCTCTGACTCAAATTCTGAGGGCTGTTTAGAGCAGGAATAGGAAGGAAAGAGAAACTAACTTCTACTCTCACCAAATATGTGCCAAGAATAATCAGGTAGCATTAATGTTTAATGCCAACTAATTCTTATAGCAATTCTGTAAGATTGTTTGTGTCTTATAGGTAGTGAACCTACATAAAACAATTGATAGATACATACAGAAAGCAGGTAGAAATCAAAATGTTTATAAGCTTTCCATGACGAGAGCTCTGGATTGGAGAATGTGAATTGGTTGTAGGACCAGATGCATTTTCCAGTATCTCCATCAGGGTCTTACTTCAGCATAACCCACCCAAAGGAGACATTGATTATACAAGCTTGACTTCTACCCAGACATCCATAAAAGGATGCTTTACTCTTTGTGCCACTGGGCTCCAGCAGTGGGCACAGAGAGTGATGAATCTCCCAATCTGCCTCTAGAATGTGTGCTTGCTGCATGGAAGCAGGGACAAAGCTGAACACATCCTGCCTAGTAACATCAACTCTACCGATGGCTCTGTCTGATTAAGATCAGATAAAACAATTACCATCTGTAGGAAAGAGTGAGCAAGGGGGAAGAGAGGTCACAAGCATTACTCTAGTATCAAAACCATAATAGAAGTGTAAAAGTGATTGTCTCTCAAATTGGAATTTCAGATATCTTTACGTTCTTATTTATATATTGTTTGACTATATTATAATGAATATGTGGTTTTGCTAAAACTGTAATATGCATATCTTCTGTTTTGTCTTTCAAAACTTTTCATGCACTCTTCCAGTAGAATGTCTGTTTTGTCTCTGTCCCGCCTAGCTGCTACAAAATGCCACTGTTTATCATTCAAAGCCTAATTAAACTATCGCCTACTCTTAAATAATTTCCTGTCCCCAAACAATAATAACTGTACACTTTACCTGTTTACTTGTCTTTCTTCCAATTAGAGAGACGGTCAGGGGACTTGGTCTGTTTCATCTGGTATTCCCAGGACCACAAACAGTGCCAGGACATAGTAGCTGCTCAATATATTTTTATTGAACTGAATTAAATATTTCCTAGCTGCATGCCAGTGGGCTGAAAAACAAGGTAACCAGCCACACTAAGGTCTCAGGGCTTTTATCTTAATTCCACAGGGTTTTGGCCCTAGTGGCATAAATGATATCACTTGTTCAGATAACTTTCCTTTAACTTGAATTTGGAGAAAGCAGCATGATTAACATTTCTGAGACCTAGCAGATGGCCAATGGCCCAGAAAACAGGGCTTGCCTCTTGATGAAACTTTACCAATACTTTTCCTTCCTAGTATTTGTCTTTCAAACAAAGCTGCTTTCAAGACAGAACTCTCTGCTCTCTGAAAGTACAGAGGCAATTGGCATTCCCCTCTGTGTTGGCGTATTTTTAATTAGAACATTGCACTATGTCTTTTTTCCACATTGGAAAAAAAAAAAAAAAGGAAATCACCCATGAGGCTGAGAGTTTTACATTCTCTTCTTAGCTGAGAGTTGCACTTTTTAAATACTTCAATAAAATTTTATTTGGCCACTTAAAAAAAAAAAAAAAACTTGTTGAAAAACAGATGCAGATTGCTTGCCTTTTCTGGTAAGCTAGCATGTTTTGAGGGGGCAGTATGCCCAGTGATTAGGAACCCAGACTGCGCCCAATTGCTCAGTAGCCTGGCTCCACCACCTTCTATCTGACTTTAAGCTTCAGCTCTTGGCTTTCAGAACCCTGTGTTCTTCTGGTGGTCCCCTTACCTTAATGACTTTTCTTTCTCAGTCTCATTTTCTGGCTCTTCTTCCTCAGACACACTCTAAACATTAGTGTCCGTAGGTCTTACTATCAGGTTTTCTTTCTCTTCTAACTTTATTCTTTCCCTAAGCAATTCCATCCCTTTAATGGGTATAAATGTCATCAATATGCCAAAGGCTTCCAGATTTATTTCTTTAGCAGCAGTGGTTTTGAAACACATCCACAAATATTTTGATGCACCTCCTATTAAAGATGGATTATGATTCCCCTCCCTTTGAATATGAAGCAACCTTAGTGATTCACTTCTAATAAATACAAAGAGACAAAAGTGAAGCTGTGGGATCCCTGAGAAAAGGTTAGGGAACGTGACACAGCTTTACCCTTGTTCTGCCTCTCCCTTGGGATATGCATCCTTGGAACCCAGTCACCAGGCTGTCTGGAAGTCTGGCAGCATATAGATAGGCCATGTGTAGGAGTTCTTGCGCAGCCCCAGCCAATGGCTAGCGGCCAATATCATCAACCACCAGACTTGGAGTAAGTGAGGCTTTAGATGATTCCAGACTGTAGCCTTCCAGTTGCCCCAGCTGATACCAAATAAAGCTGAAACAAGTCCTCATCAAGCCCTACTCAGTTTGCAGGTTTGAAACCAAATACATGTTGCTGTTGTTGTAAGCCGCTAAGTCTTGGGGATTTTTGTTACCCAGCAGGGGATAACCAGAACACTATGTAGGCCCTTCCTCTTCATCCGTTCTCTAGAACCTGCTCACTCAGCATCCCCACTTCAATGTATTATAGAAATTCAACTTCATGTGGCAAAAACAACTCATGATTTCCCAGACAATACTGACTCTGCCTTCCCCACCTCCTTTGTCCCATATCATAGTCAGAGGCAACACCAATCAGTTCATTGCTCAGGCGAAAACCTGGGACTCATTCTTGAATAAGGCCTTTTCCTCATGCCACATGTCCAAGCTATCAGCAGATCTTGCAGTAACTACCTTCAAAATATACCTCTAAGATGGCCATCTCTAACTGCCTCCCCCATCACCTCTTATAATCAGCACCACCGTGTTCTCTAATAATGTCTGCAGCAGTACAGTCGCCTTTTAAAGTGCTTTGCATGCTTACCCTGATGCAGTCTATTTTCACTGAACAAGCATCCTCTGCCGACATGCTTGAATGGCTTCCCATCACACATACCGTTATGTCCAGGTCTTTGCAGTGGCCTCCAAGGTCACACATGAATCGGCGCCTGCCTGCAACTCTGGTTTTATCTCCTACTACTTGCTCTCTTGATTCATTTGCTCTGTCACACTGGCCTTTTTGCTTTTCCTGGAACAGACTACTCTCACCCCTGTTCCTGACTGGCTGTCTGTTGCTTGTCTGGAAGGCTCTTGCCCCCGGATCACATGACTTACTCTTTCAGGATATTCAGGTCTCTGCTCACACATCATCTTTCCAAAGAGGACTTCCTCTACTGTTAGGGCCTCCATCAGCCCCTGTCACACGGTATACCCCCCTTTTCTCTCTTTCATACATTTTTCACTATCTGAAATCATATGTATTTCTTTACTGTTGACTCTCTCCCAGATAAGAATTTAGGTTGCCTGAGCACAGGGACTTTTACTGTGTTACTACAGTCCTCAGTGACAAGAGGAAGGCCTGCTGCAACAGTGAGCCGTCCACACGTATCTGAGCGATAAAGGTTATTCAACAAAGGACTGGTTCAATCAGTGAACACATGATGCTTGATTCAGTTAGTGTGTATAAACAATACGGGAAGTATTTTATTGCTATCCAAACGGTTTCTATCGAGGAGAATTTGTTCTCCTTATAATGAGGCTTTCCTTGCTGAACTGGTTTGACTCTGGGTAATTTTGAGATAATTTCTGAGTATGATGTTACATGACAGCGTCAAATGTAAAATAACAATTGGAACATTAAAATAGATAGTGCAGCATTATACAGAACTTCACTTTAGTCAAGTAGTTATTTATATATCCATATGTAACTTTTTCTTACCTCGTCACAAGATGATTTTCGTATTTAGATATTGTCAAGAACTGTGACGGAGCTGAGATTTTATACTACTTATCAACTATAAGTTAGCCTGCTGCAGATTTATGGATGTGGGCAGAAACACAGGCCTGGATGAGACAAAAGACAATTTATTTTTCACAGCAATACTAACAGCCAGGGCATCAGCATCTTACACTGCTTCCCTGAGTCCCAATTACCACAGGGCACACAGCAAAGACCAGGTGACACCTAAACATGCAGTGGATAGTATACAGGAGGGAAATGCCCATCTTTTATAATTGACTGTAAGCAAATCTGCCTCAGAGAGCGATATCATCCTTATTAAACTGCTCAGTAAATAAAACTGCCCTCTTTTCCTTAGGGATACACTATTTCTCTCTTCTAAAGCTGTTTGCTTTGCAACAGCTTTGAAGGATAGCCCAGAAAAAAAGGAAAACAAAGAAAGCGGTCAGTGACTTTGCTCATAAAACTTGCAGACATGCAAGACACTCATGTAGAATTGTCTTCTGTATGCACTGAATATTTACGTCCCCCACCCAAATTTATATGTTGAAGCTTTATCCCCCAGTGGGGCCTTTTAGAGGTAATTAGAGTTAAATGAGTTCATGAGAGGGGAGCCCTCATGTCAGGACTCTGGAGACTATTGAAATGTCTCTCAGCTGTGCGTCCAAGGTGAGCCTTGGTATCTGAGCCAGATGAATTCAAAAAATTTAAAGTAAACATGGCTCTTGCTAATTGTATCTGTGCGGGGGGGGGGGGGGGGGCCCTATTTCTCCCCCTTTTTGTTTTTGTAATTGTTTTTTAAATGTGGCATTAGCACGTTCAACAATGGGTTGACCCTGTGGGTTGTTAGGAATACCAGTGGTGTGAGTAATGTGCCATTCAGCACAGAATTTTGTATATGCAGGGCCATTGTCTGTTTTGATACAATTACTATTTTACCATCATTAAATCTATCTGTAAAAACTGTAAAGACTTGAGGAATAGGAGCCTGTCTGAGTTTTTTAGTTAAAATCCAATTAGTTTTCAGGAGAAACTGAAATAACTTATTTTTTGGATAATGATTGTCAATTATTTTTAAAAAGTCACTAATAGCAATTTATCAAGATTTAGAATGAATGTTTAAATGTGTTATCATTTAAAAGGCAACCAGTATTTTACTTGGTTCCTGTCCATTTAAATGAAGCACCCTGGTGCAATTTCGTGATATGAGTTTTGAAATTAACTCTACATAGCTGGGAAGTAACTTAGTGAATTTGTTATGTAAAAAAAAGCCACTCCACCAGGTCATTTTGTTGAACAATTACCTCTGTAGGCGAATGTGGAGTAGGGAAAATTAAGATTTGTAAAGGCAAACAAAGATCAATACGTTGAACTTAAGCATTCTGAATTTTTGTATTTTTTTTTTCCCCAACTAATTTTAACTCTTTGTTGGCCTGAGGAGTTAGGGTGTGGAGACTATCCAGTTGAGGAGGGCCCCGCAAAAGACCAAATAAATTACTGAGCAATCTTGTAAATCTATAACTATCAAAGGCTAATTCTTTGGCATCATTGAAGGTTGTGGGAGCCCAGGCTGTAAAGCACCCATGGGCTCAATTATAGCATTGATAGCTCGCAGATCTGTAAGCATTTGCCATTTTTCTGATTTTTTTTTTTTTAATAACAAATACAGGAGAATCCCAAGGGCTAGTAGAAGATTCTATATGGTCTTGTTTTAATTGAGTTTGTATTAATTTTGTTAATGCCTCCAATTTTTCCTTAGAGAGGGGCCACTGTTCTATCCATAGAGGCTTATCGTTTATCCATTTTAGGGCTACCAGAGTCCGTAGTTGTTTAACAGTAGCCTACATAAAAGGCTCTTGATTTTCAGATTTAAATCCTTGTCCCTTATGTCTTTGTTGAGACAGTGGCTGAATAGGTTGAGTAATTTCTTGATTAAATCTATCTAAACCTTCTCCTGGTTGATATCCCATTTGACTCATAATTTTTTGACTTTGAGGACTGTATTGTCCAGGTAGTATCTAAATTTTCGTTTTTTTATTGTGTATGTAGATCTCGACCCCACAAATTAACTGGAATGTCTGCAACACAGGGCTGTAAAAATCCTTTTGTCCCTCTGGCCCGAGGCAGGGAAGAATGCAGACACTTTGGCACAAACCTGAAGCTCGGCCCACCCTAATTGATCTTAGGTGTTTTTCCAATGGCCGCTCCCTAGCAATTGATCTTTGACAAGAGCTATATTGTGAGTCTGATTAAGTCTAGCTTGCCTTACACCCTTCTCCAAGACAGGAAGAACTGTGGCAGAGCCTCCTGAAGGAGGGGGAGGTGCGCGTGCAGCGGAAAGAAAAGGATTAGCTTTTTTCTTTTCCTGCTGCGCGGGTGAATCCCATTCACCAGCTGTAAAAACCAGCAGCAGCAGATCAGGGAAGGGAGCTGAGGGCTCCAACGGGATTTATACTGTGGGAGCTTTCAGAGACCCTTCCTCCTTTTTCTGATTTCTGTACTTTTTTTTTTTCTTTCTTTCTCATCAGTTTGTAAAGGTTTTAAAACTGACTGGAATAATCTCCACGTATTCCAGATGGTTACTGAGAGAGAAACTCCTATATGATAAAATTCATGGAGTTTTGTACCAACTTTTTCCTATGTTTTTAGATCTAACGTCCCTAAATTTGGGAACCAAGGACAATAAGTTTCAATTACTTTAAAAGCTCTTCTAATTTCTGATCTGACACTCAAGCTCCTCCACCTCAAGAAGGTGCTTGAGCAAACAAATATAAGGCCTATATTGGCTATTAACATTCCCCATTATGTACAGAGAAAAGGATAGAAATTTTCACTCTGAACAGATTCAGATGCCCGTCTGGCCGCATCCCTTGCAGGACTTTCAGGTCTGTCTTGGCTAAGGTGCACCCGTATAAAGCCCGGGCCTAGTTAACGCCGCCTGGCACTAAGTCACCATTTTGCCTTATGACTTAGACCACGGAACCGCAGATTCGGGCCCACACAAGCTCCGTAGCCGAGGCCATGAAGCTATACACACACACTCACACATTCACACCCTTGCACACAGAAAGAGAAAATTCCCCTTTTACCTTGGTTAAATTCTCCAAGAGTTACCCTACTTTCTTCCAGTAGTTTTCGCGACCTCTCACGGGCCTTGCGCCGTGAATCCTCTTTGAAACCTTTCTGTATTCTGACTGGAAGTCGACCTTCCTTCTCAAGCCCAACAAGTGAGTCCCAAAAGTGGGCCTCAGAATCGGGTCCCACCTTGGGCACCATATGTCGCCTCCCGCGCAACGAGGGTTGGGGGGAGCGAGGATCGAGGAGGGCGGCGCAGGGTTAAGAAAAGACAGTAGCCATGAATAGAGTTTAAGCGGGGCCAAGGGAACCCAATCTCAAGGACTGGGCACTGAATCGGGCCTATGCATTAGCTTTTATTAGTTAGGTGAGGAAGTAAAGGAGAGAAAGCTTGTCAATCTCAAGATCTGTGAATCCCATACATCATAATAGGAAACTGAGTCAAGCCAATCATCCTTGCCTGCAGGCAGCTGAACCAGAAGTCTCAGGATGTGTGTACTTCCCCAAGGGACACAACCTTTATGCATATGAATAGATGGAGAGCACATCATTGAATTTCTTCCCTTGCAGGTTGTGGGAAGGAATGCAGCCCCAGAGACAGAAGCTCTCCTTAGCCGGGAGAAGGTGGGGGGCTGTGCCCACCTCTATGAACCCCGTGGGTTCTCCTGTTGGTCCGCACTATGTATGGCTTGAGTTGTCTGCCCTCCCCCCACCGCCCCATGGGGAATCTTACTTGTCATTGGCTGACCAGCCATCTTTCTGGGGCCAAACAGGGAGACATAAGGTGCAAGCACAAAGGTGAAGCAAAGTCCCTGAAAGGATCCGTCTCACAGACTCTCCTTTCTTTAGGGGCAGATACAAGGAGACAGAGGGGTAGGCTGCTGCCTGGCAACACATGTGTGTCTGTTTATCCCACTGAATCCTGAATATTTTGATGATTAGGGATTCCATTTCACTTAACTTAGAATTCCCAGTACTAGGAGTGTCTGACACTTAGTAGGTGTTTAAATTATATTTGATAAAAGAAAGAGTGACGGAGGGAGGGAGAGAGGGAAGGAGGGAGTGAGAGAGTGAGAGAGAGATAGAAAAGGGGGAAAAGAAGGGAAGGGAAAAAAGAGGGAAGAAAAATTCCTCAAAATTTAGTATACTTTTGATATGCATTCATCTTGACATTATGGATAAGAGCATGGACTTTGTAGTTAAATGGCTGAGTTGAATTCCAGCTCAGTTCTCTATTAGTTGTGAACCTTGAATATATTATTATCTTTGCTGTGCCTCAATTTTCTTATCTATAAAACAAACGTAATGTTAGTAGCTACCTGACAGGATTTTTGTGAGGATTAAATGAATCAGCCCACACAAATTGCATCTTAGATTTGTGTCTATTCATTCAATAAAAGCCATCGATTTCAGTGTTGATGAATCTTCTCTGATACCGCTACCAAATAATATGTGATGAATAATCACAACTTCAGAGATCACTGATTTTTTCAGAGGGAAGTTTTGAGATATTTCCTGTAATGCATATTTTTATTAGTCAGTAAACTAATCTCATTAAGAGGAAGTTGTAGAGAACATGGTTATGTATTTTGGGAAAGCTGTCTTTTGTTTGTAACTTTAATTGTGCTTATTGTAACATAGAACTCTCCAACTTTATTTTCATTTTCACTATGTTTTATAACACTCTTCTTGGGAAAAAACACCTTTCTGGGATTCATGGAAAAATTAAACCTCCCCATTCTTTACTGAGCTTTCCTGGAGATCACTGTAATTTGAAAAGTAATGCAACATTGTTGGTCAGATACTTAGTTTGACTCCAACCCCTCTCATAGGCAATAAGTAAGATTTAATGAAATTTCCAGGACTTGACCAAATCCACAAGAATAGAATTTAGTACTACTCAGTGTATCCTTTACTTTATAGATGCGGAGGTGTGAAGTCTAAGACCACCCAGCCACTCAGCAATACCAATTCTAGCACACAGGTCTCCAGATTCTCAGGTGCTCTGAGGTTCACAGAGGAAATGAAAATGATCGGTTGTCAAAGCTACGTTTTCCGTCCTAATATTAAACTATTATCATTTTATTATTAAACATTTTTCTCTTTCTGCGTCACAAAAAAATGCATTTTATACATTAAATATGAAGTTAAAAAATCAGTATTATAAGAGATAAAAACATGGTAGGAAATTTAAAAATGAGACATTACAACAGATGATAGCTTTCATTATTGAGATTTTTATCTAATTCTTTCCTAGGCACAGGTAAATGAAAAAATACATACATGTTTTGACCTGGATTATTTCAGTGCACAGAATAATGCTTAGGATTACTTAACATTTGTTTTAAGCAGTTAATGCTACTCACTACTGCAATCTTGATTTAATGGCCAGGAACCTGTATCATTTTATTCTAAACAGCCACAATTGGTAATCTTTCAATTGGTCTGGCATTGACCCTTGATGTTGCCATAAGTCTGTCATCCCCTAATGAATATCCCAGGCTGTGCACATTCCACACGGAAACCCTAAGTGGAAGGTAAAACGTGCTCCATGACACTGTGACATTGTCTGGAGAAGGATGTTAATTCTTTACAAACGTTCCCACGGAGAAACCTGACCTCTGTTCGTCACAAACAGGAACTTTTTCTCTTTTTTTTTTTTTTTTTTTTTTAACCGGAAGCTAGGGTGAGAGAGGAAACGATGTTGATTTCTGGGAGAAGTAGTGTTGGAGGTCCAGTATTCCAGTTTGCTGGCTCTCGGAACAATTATGGGAAGCCCCACAGAGCATGTCCTTTTTACTCAGAATAATGGAAAGCACTTCCACTCCTCTGCGGAAACAGTAGTTCAAAGACAGGACACAGAGTCCCTAAACTCTGGCAGCTTTTAAATAGATTTTTTTTTTTTTTTCTCCTCGCTGGTAAACTGAAAGAGGACTGTCCATGTAGGTAAATTGGTGTGATATGGGTCTTGTTTATATTCCCACCATGCTATTGCCTTTGGAAATGAAATAGACTAGCCTGTCTGGTTCCATTCATTTATTCAATAAATATATACTAATCACTTTCTCTGCGTTGAGCTATGCAGTTGGGACACAAAAATGCTAAGACACTCTCCCTGACTTCAAGAAGGATATAACCTAGACAGATACATAAATTGAAAAGCATATTTATCATTCTGGAAAACAGAATGATTAGGCAATATGAAATCAAATTGCTAGGAGCGAGCAGCCTTCCTCCTGTTATCTATGCCCAAGAGAAAGTCTTACCAAAGCTCTTAAGGGCTTTGCAGTAAGTTGGAGGCAACACTTACCTCCAACTTATCATGGAAGCACACTACAGGATGTTTTGCAACAGTTACAAGCAAAGACTTAGATTTAACAAAATAACACGAATGCATCTTTAAAACACATAATGCTGAGTAAATTTAAAAAAAGGAAACAGAAAAAAAAAACTATAACAATACCATAGGTGTAAATTAAAATACATACACACAAAGTAACAATGCCCATTTACTATACAAATAAAAGGATATTGGAAACACATTTAAATGATGTCCTTTGATGTCTGTGGAGGGAATGGGTATGAAGATGGACACTTAAAAGGGGTTAAAGAAATAAGTAAATAAGTAAGACAAAGTGTTTTTTGTAGATTATTGACGATTATATGACACGAACTGAAGAGTGCAAATAACCTAATCCTTAACCAAATTCCTAAAGTGCATAAGAAAAGGAAAAAGGTAACTACAGTACAAAGCAGTAAGTGTGCTTAGAATGAAATGTTATTGCAGAAAGGGTTAATAAAATCAGCTTTAGAGATCCAGGAAAATGTTTTGGACGAGATGACATCTTGAGAGCCTTAGAAACCCAATCTCACAGCTGTAGCCATTTCCTCTGCCACGTCCTGGCTTGTCCTTGCCCTTGAACCTGAATTTAACTTCATAACTTAAGAAGCCCTCCACCTCAATAATACTGAGAATACTTCATCTTATTCATTCTAAAGTAAGTCGGTGGTTCTATGGCAGATTAGGAAACAATAATTCAAAGACTAGCTGGCTTTAGCATCTCACACCAATCTACATCATTGAGACAGAACACTCCATGCCCAGAGACCATTCTCTCAACTGTGGTTGCTTCCGTCTCACACAGGGATTCTGAGGTATAAATCCATACCAGTTATCCTGTTCCAATTTTGTACTCTAGGCTCTTGCACTTTTTCATCTTTGTTTTTATTGTAAGACACAGCCCTGCATTTCTCTTCCAACAGCTAGGTCTCTGGTTTATTCTACCATGGTCTAGCTAGGTGAAAGCCACCACTTAATTCCTTTGTCTCTCTGGCATATATGTTACCAGGATCTGCCCAGAGTCCTCAGAAACCAGAATCCTGCCATATGCCAGCCACATAGCTAAGTCTATGTGTATCAGGTACATAGCTAATTGTGTATTATGAAGAAATCCACCTTTTCTGTCTTGCTAGATCTTTCCCTGCCCTCTTCCCTTTCAATATTGATCAATGTGTAGATTTTTTCACTATAGTGTCCTAGTGACTGCTCCATCTGCCAGTTGGGCCTTTTTCTGGTACTGTGATGCTGGGGACGCCCACAAGTGTATTTGATACAGGCTGGTAGGAAAGGCATAGTGAAAGTGGTTGTACTATGGGCCTGGAAGCCAGGCATCCTAGGTGCAAATTCAGATGGCCAACTAATTCACTGCACAGGTATAGGAACGTTATTTAACCTCAGTTCATGTGGATGGGAAGAGAAATATTATGTCTTAGGACTCAGGGTTTTTCTAATCATTAAAATAATTGATAGGTTCAGTGTGCTTACAGCAAAATCTAGCATGAAGCAAGTATTCTGGAAATGTTATCCACACTGTTATTATCTCCAGGAATTGATCTTCCTGGGAAGCTTGTCTCATTCTAACTGCTTCTGTTCTGGCTCTGGGAATGACCAGGAAAAAAAAAAAAAAAAAAGATGATATATATATTTTTTAAGTAAAAAGAATTGTTTTGAGGGGAATAAAGTACAGTGTAGTGAGAACAGCCCAGAATCAGATTTCAGATGACCTAGGTCAAAGTCACAGCTGTCCCTTCCTCACTGTGTGGTGCTGGGGAAGTTTATCTCCCACGGCCCATTTCCCTATTCATGGAATGAAAATAATAATAACCTCTACCTTCCAGCCTATTGGTGAGGATTCAGCAAGGTAAAGCTTGTGAAAATTCTTTTGTAAATGGTGTTATGCTAACGTGTTACTCTTGCCTTTGTTATCCATCATTTGTTTCATGCTGCTAGAAACAATATCACAATACATCCTGTAGAGTCAATGAATGATAACCCTAGTTAAATATTCCAGTGACAAAGTTGGTCTTTTATGATGGTTAAGTCTCATAGTTTGAATTACCTGGCCCAATTCATTGTGACTCTACAGGAAAAAAAATCTGTCTGAAGCTAATTTGATAATGAATATATTATCTTTTAAATGTATAAAACAAGCAACACACACACACACACACACACACTTTTAATGTTTCCCTTTTATTTCTCTCTTACAAGTTACTCTTCATCAGTTAGTAGAATCAAGAGGACAGAGCAACTCAGAAAAACGAAGACTTTCCTAGAATATATAATGGCCATATCCCTTAATGATTACCACAATGGTAGGAAGTAGAAGACAGAGTTATACCTTTGTGCAGATGGGAGCCCGGGGAGTGGGAATTTCCATCAATATTATCTGGCTAATTAGTGTTGAATTGACGGCTAGAAGCCAGGTGACTGGAATTTTACCCCATACTGAGAAGAAACTCTAGAGTTCTTTTTAATATAAATCAATAATAATTTATATTTATTAGCCCCAGCTTTTTGCAAAGCAATAAACAGAATATAGTAAGTAGATGAATATGTATTATTGACCGGGGGAGATGGGGATATAGAGAAGGTTGCATTTCATATAAATATCTGATCAGATATAGTCTTCCTCCACTGGAGTATATTTCAATGCATTCGAGGATTACCACACGTTCACTAAAATACATTCACTCCCCACATAGATCTATATCTGGAATCAATCCCTGTGTCCTCCCATGCCCTAAGCCGTTTTTGTCAGATGAACTTATGAAAACTAACCAATATGAGGTAACAGAAATGAAAATCGTGGCAGCTCTTTAACATGAAGCATCTGTGAGTGTGAAACAAGAGCACCAGGTCATTAATCTATCAGTGCCTTTGCGGTCTGAGTGCCATGTATTTCCTTGAGTGCCCCATTTGGGTCTAATGGAAGGGAGGCTTTCAGTGAGGAAGACTGTTTAGGACAGTCAAGAAAAGCGACATGGATAAAATGAACTGGTAGAAATCCTAAATGATAAATGGAAACTCAAGAGGACGTGATAGCAAACGGAAAGAGAATACAAATCATTAGGGGTCTTTCCTATTTTTAACACTGAAGCTGTGCTCCCCTAATTTTTCTCCTGCTGTTATCTCCTCAAAGTCTATGTGGATGATTTCTTGGGGGAAAAAAGAAAAAAACATACTTTTAAACTTGCAGAATTGTTTATAAATAGGTTATTTCTTAGGATAAAATGTTACTAACTTGTCTTTGTAAGATTCAAGTGCATTTATGCACATGATAAACTTTAATTTCCAGCTGCTAAATAACACCTTTAGGTAATGTGTCTTCGCTTATCCATTTTTATATAAAAATGAAGTAAAATGGTGCATGTGTATGGATATTTGTTTGTCAGAGTCTATGCAATATTGAGTCAAAGACCCATAACTGCTTTAGAGATTCAATAAACACATCATATTAATTTTATCCATTTACTGAATATTTACCCATGACACTCTTGTTCAGAGTTTTGTTTAACTGTCATATTATTATTTTTTATTTTCATACATAGAGGTTTCAAATAACTGAAGTATTAAAGGCTGAATAGTGCTTTAGCTGAATATTAGCATATAGGAACAATGGGAAATGGGAGTTTCTTACATTCGTAAAAAAAAAAAAAAAGGTGACAGACTCTGGAGCCAGACCATTTGCGTTCTGTCAGTCTCTGCCACTTACTAGCTTTATAAGCTTGGTTAAGCCTCTTAAACAATCTGTGCCTCAGGTTCCATAATTGTAAACTGGGAATAACAATAGTATCTGCCTTATAGAATTATTATGCAGAATGAATGAGTCAGTATTAATAAATAATTTAGAACAAATCTTAACGTAAGTCTAGTAAGTCTTAAATTATATATATATATATATATATATATATATATATATATATATATGTATGTGTATATACACACACACACACACACATACACACACACGTATGAGGTCAGACAATTAAGTTCGCGAACTCATCCTAGAAAAAGGGCTGCATACCTCATTGCTGAATATCACTATGGTCACCTTCGAAGTACTCCCCTTGGGAAACTATGCACCAATGCCAGTGCCTAGTCCACCCTTCAAAGCAATTTTGGAACTCTTTTTCTGGAATGGCCATCAGAGCTGTCATCATATTACCCTTGATGTCCTGAACGTCATCAAAAGGTCTTCCTTTCAATATTTCCTTTATATTTGGTAAAGAAAGAAGTCACTGGGGGCCAGATCAGGTGAATAAGGAGGGTGTTCCAATATGGTTATTTGTTTACTGGCTAAAAACTCCCTCACAGGCAGTGCCCTGTGAGCTGGTGCATTGTCATGATGCAAGAGCCATGAATTGTTGGCAAAAAGTTCAGGTCGTCTAACTTTTTCATGCAGCCTTTTTAGCACTTCCAAATAGTAAACTTGGTTAACATTTGTCCAATTGGTACAAATTCATAATGAATAATACCTCTGATATCAAAAAAAGGGTAGCAACATCGTTGCAACAAGTTTATAAACTTAATTGCCAAACTTTGTATATATGTATACGAATATATACAAAGTAAGCATGTATATGTGTGTATAGATATTATATACGTCAATATGTCAATAAAGAGACTGTCATCAAATTACTCAATATGTTTTACTGAAGTTCAAGCAGTGATGAGCCTATGGATTTATTAGTGCATAGTTGCTTTTGAAAATTGGTCTTTCTAAAACTAATTAAATAGGACATATAAAAATTTCTGACTTTTTGTTATATTTACTGTTAAACACTGAAGTTTAAATTTAATTCCTTATTGCTAAAATATAATATCTAAAATATAGATTTAGATATTATCTTAAAAAATTTTGAACTGGACAAAGTATTCAAAAATACAACCTTTAACTAGTCTTAAAAAAGTTTAGTGAGATAACAATTGTAGTGTGGTTTAGTGTATAGGACATAGGGATGAGTTCCTGTATATTTTATGTCCTTTTTATGGCACCCAATAATCCACTGTAAAAGCGAACAAGTTCTCCCTCACCTTCTAAATCTATTCAGCCACCGACATCTCATTCCTACATCTGGAATATTTTGAATCAGTCTCTTTTCCTCCAGTTGTTCTGACACTTGGCCTAGTTCAGATGCTGATCTGTGAATTACTTCAATAATCACTTCCCTCTAATCCATGCTATCAAGTGGTCACAATTTATTTTGCTGATGTACTAATCACACAACTTTGTCACTTTAAAAATTCCAGTGTCTCCCTGTTGTCTCTAAAGTACAAAATCTAAAACCTGTAGCATAGTATTCAAGCTCTACCAAAAATAAACTCTAATTTACTATTTCCTGTTGTCCCATGCCACTTTCCTCCCCTTCATGCTTCTCCTCAACCTGTCACTAGATGAAACTAGTCACCATTCTTTGAACAAGCCATATACTCCTAATACCTCAATATTTTTCACTCATGTTTCCTCTCCTTCTGATGCCCTCTTTCTTATACTGAATTTAGAACAATCTTAGTGGAACTTTAAAATCCAGTTTTAAATGACCGTTTCTCTAAAGACTGCCCCTAAATCCCTTCTGAACTCCCATATCACTTTGCATGTACATTTCTTACAACAATTTGTGTTGTGACTGATTGCTTCATCTATTTGTCTTCCCTACTCCCTGTAAATTCAAATGGCCAGGCATGTCATAAACATCTTGTACCCTCAGAGTCTGTACTGACTTCACTCATAGTGGAAGTTTAATAGAGTGGCAGTTTCAGCTCTGAAGCTAACTGGATATAGCTCTTTAGATGACTCTCTTAGTTCTTTTAAATTATAAAGTTATGTAATAGGCCCTTTCTGACCCTACAATTTTATGATTTATAAAAATAATACAGAAAATAATTGCAAATATACTGAGAATAAAAACACTGTATAAAGTTAACAAGTATAAATGTTCTTATGTGTAAATGAACCAGTATTAACATGCTTCAAGTAATTCCTAAACAAGCTAACACTAAATAAAGATTTCTTCTTTATACTTTTTAAAATTGGAAGCCCTTCCATGAACTTATTAATAAATGTGATAAAAGGAAATAAGTGGGGAAGGAAAAGGGGGACTCTATGAGATAGTGAAGAGACTGAGAGCGCAGATATCAACCAGACTGCTACTCTAAATATTCATTTGTAGGATGATTGGATTTTGATTAGGATGAAGCTTGCACTTGGAAGGGGTAGTCTAAGGGCGCTGTGCTTCCATGTTCGATAAGATGCTGTCTGTAATTAAATGAGATATCAGGGAAAATGATCCTTAAAAGCGATGATTAGTATGATTACTAAGTATCTTCTTTCCAAAAAGGCTACAAACATTCTTAAAAAGTGCGTAATTTTTTATTTGACTTGAACTGAAAGACAGAAAATAAATTGTAAGGAGTTACAAATGTCTCCAGATAAGACTCAGTGAAATTTCCATTAGATTTTCCAATTAAGATAGGGTTCATAACAACAGCAAAACATTTTCACAAAACCACAATGAAATTTTAGATGTAGCAATTTTTTTAAAATCTCGTTTTGTGATCAGAGCCAAAATATTATAAATGATAGTTCAATTTAATACACTATTGTTAATTATTATCATTACCCTCAAACCAAGGGTAACCTAGTCCAGAGGAACAAAGTTGAGTTCAAGAGTGTTTCTTTGTATTCTTTTCCTGTTTTCAAAGCATTATGTTAATTATATTGAAGAATACTGAAAAACTGGAGACTGGACATTGACTCCAGGGAAGACAAAGGCAACACACAGACAACAAATAGACAACATAAGCAAAGCCAAAAATAACATACCACAAACACTCCACAAGTGCCAAGTAATACAGAGCCGGGAGCTGACCTCATAGGAGGTAAGTTAGTCTGGGAAGGCATCTAGGAGAACAGGAGCCTCTAGCGAAGTCTTGGAGGAAGTAAAGCTCAGGTCATGCATCTGAGGAATGAGGGCCTTCCAGACAGAGCAGCAACTTTAGCAAAACACATCCAGAGGTAGTGCTGGACCAGATGTGTGTAGAAGATGCAAATAGCTTGATTAAAGGGAAAAGCCTCTGAGATGTGACTTGGAAAGAGATAGGCATGGCAGGAATTCATTTGGAAGATCCTCGGATAAATTAGCATTTAGTCCAAGCAGTGTAGGAGAGCCAGAGTTTATAAAATAAACTTTTCATCTCTGCATTTCCATAATCAAGAATATATTCTAAGTTCCTTCGTGGATATTATTGCAGATTTCAACTCCTTGGCATAGCCTTCAAAGTTCTCCAGAGAAATCTGAATTCCTATCCTCACATTCAAGACCCCTCACGATATGGTCCCAACTTACTACTCCAGTCCTAAGCTCTGTTTCCTATATAAACCTCCCATGTAACCATAATGAAACTAAGTAGAGCTGAGGATATTTCTTGGTATTCTTTTACACAAGAGTATGCTTCTCACTATTTCTGCCATTGCTCTCCATTTCCACTTCTGCTCAAAATGCCTTCCTCACTCTTATCATGCTGGGTCCTCTCCATCCTTCACAGTCCAGCAGAGTTCAGCATCTTCCATGAAGCTTTCTCAGCCTCTCCAGCCCAACATGATTTCTACCCCTATGCACTTTTGTTTTATTGTTTTTGACACCTATGTAGCACGGAAAAACTGAACTTAATAATTATCTTTACATATACAAGTTATGTGTATAGTTGTATGTGGACTTATACATAGATAATAAGCAACTGGAGGATAGAAAGTTCTCTTATAGTGCTCATTTCTCACAATGCCTAATACATTTGAAATATCCAGTGAAAAATTAATATATTGACTTCTTAGGATATAAGAGGACTTAGAATAGAACTGGATTATTCCTGTCTTTTAGTGTTTTATCTCAACATTTTGTTCAGCTCCTAATATATCATATTTTATATTTTTAGTCCATATAAATAGATTAAATGAGCAAATAATAAGATGGTAAAGTGGAAGAAACACAGTTTCTGTAATTAGACAGATCTAGGTTCAAATCTAGCTCTTTCTACTACAAGCTTTGTGACAATGTTGGGCATATTATCCACCCCCCTAATTTGTATTTTCCTCCTTTGTCAATAAGGATAATAAATATCTAACTTGCAATATCTTTGGAGGATAACATGCATAAGTCTAAGCATTCAATAAATATTACCTATTAAAGTTTTCCACCTGAATTTCTGCATGAATCATTGAATGTTTATCCTTCAGTAGAGAAGTCTTCCCATACTCAATTTACCATTAAATTTTTCCCACATGTCTTTAAAATAAACACCTTACCTTTTAACAGACTATGTCTTCTCCTTCTTCCTTCAAAATATCCCTATTATCTTAAGGTTCACATTATCATGTTGCACTACTCACTACCCTCCTAGATGCCATCACCTACTGATATCCAGGTCATTTTTTTTTTTTTTTAATTCACTGAAAACCTGAGCATCTGGCTCACTGTCTTCCTCCTCACTACTATTACTGTCATTATTTTTGACAAACCCTCCCACCCTCACAGAAACAGACCTGATTTCCACCTCTTGTTTCTTTGATCTTTTCTCCAAAGCTTTATTCCCTTCACCCCAGTGTGGCCACTGACTCCCTTGCTGATACATCACAACGTGGCACGTAGTCTCTGAAACACTGATTCCAAACAACTCATTCTGACCACTGCTTCTCATTTTTCCTGTTGAATTATTGTGAGTCTCCCACTCCAACAATGATTTAGTTCCACTGGAACCAATTTCAACTGACTCCACCAACAGCCCCCTCGTGCCCTCACTTTGCTCCTAACCCAACACAGATTTCATGCTTTCACACTGAGATCACTCCTTTGCACACACCCTCAATTCATTTGCCCTTCTTTCCTTCTATTGTAATGTCTTGCAAAACCCTAAGTCAAGTACTATTTATCACCTACCAGAGTAGTTGAAAATGGCTAGAGAGAAACACACAATCATGCTTAGATTTTACTTTAATTTTGTGACCCCAAATCTCCTAGGAGCATTAAATATTCCCTAGAAATTTCACTATACTTCCCTGGCAAAATTGCTCTTCCACTACCTAAAATAAATTTATGCTATCTCCTCTCTCAGCCTTTCTTACCTTGTTTCTTACATGACTGACAAAATAAAAGTAATACAACAAAAAGTGCATCTTCTGTCAAATCTAGCGATCCTACTGCATCTGTGTTTGTAAACTTTGCTCTTTCTCCTGTTACACTGGATGTTGCTGGGGCCTGCAAATCCCTCCTCTTGCACACTATATCCCATCTCCTATTACCTAATCAAGATCCTATTGCTACAGTTATTTCCCTCTCATGCTCTGTATCATCAATTTCCCATTTTATATTACATACATAGGTCCATTCCTAAATATATTTGTACATGTAAATAGATATGCATATACTCAAATTTCCCTCTAGCTCCTGTTCCATTTCTCTGCTCTACTGTACAGAAAAGCTCTTTAAAACATGTGGAATACTTCCAGGATGCAGAGAACCACTAAATATTTTTGTGTTGGCAGGTGGTGTGTTCAAGTGAGTTTAATAATGCAAAAGCAAACATCACTTTGAAAGTTGTAAAATTTGATTTTGATATAAAGACTAATGTTTTTAATAGAGATGAGAAAGTAATGAAATTGTTTAAAAATTAGTGGAAGTCAACATATATGCAAAATAAATTTAAGGAAGAGAGAAAAATAGAGAAAGAGACACAGGTGAGCAGAAACAAGGTAATGACAAGCAATAGAAATGAGGAACATTAGATGAGCAAGCAAGACTGTAAAAGGAGATCAATAGGATTTTGTATTTAAATATTTACATTCGACACTCATTTGGCAAATATTAATTCAATGTCTAATATGTGCTAACTTCTGTTTTAGGCACTGATTCAATGTAAACAGAAATTAACTCTCTGTATTCATGGAGATTCTAATGTGAAACAGTTATAATAAATAAGCATGTAAATAAAAATATAATTAAAAATAGTGGTAAGTAGTGTGAAGAAAATGCAGCAGGTAAGAAGATGGAAAATTATAAGAAGAGGAGTAGGTAGTTTACATAAGTTGTTTGGAGGATACTTACCTAGGAGGTAGCTTTTGAATAGATACCTGAAAGATAAAAAAGATTGACATATGCAAAAATCCAGAGAAGAAAATTCCAAAAAGAGGTAATATTAGAAGTATAAATAATAGTTTGATTTTCTTTTTTTTCTCAGTACAACAGGGAAGAAAGTAAAAAAAAAAAAAAGTAAATGGTATGATCTAATTTATTTTATTTTATTTTAATTTTTTAAAGATTTTACTGGGGAAGGGGAACAGGACTTTATTGGGGAACAGTGTGTACTTCCAGGACTTTTTTCCAAGTCAAGTTGTTGTCCTTTCAATCTTAGTTGTGGAGGGTGCAGCTCAGCTCCAGGTCCAGTTGCCATTGCTAGTTGCAGGGGGCACAGCCCACCATCCCTTGCGGGACTTGAGAAGTTGAACTGGCAACCTTGTGGTTGAGAGCCCACTGGCCCATGTGGGAATCGAACCAGCAGCCTTCAGAGTTAGGGCATGGAGCTCCAACCGCCTGAGCCACCAGACTGGCCCCTCATTTATGTTTTAAGCAGATCATTCTGACAGTCATACAAAGCATAGACTATAGTCAAAGTGAAAACAAATAGGCGAAAAAAAAAAATAGGCATTTTGTGTGTGTAAATATACTTATTTATATATACTACATGAAAGCTCTTAATGGTAGTCCAAGTTTGTCTAGTTTCTTCTTTATATGGTTAAACATAGCTGTTTTTTTATTGAGGCGTTTTGAGTTTTAGTTTAAATTCCATTTACTCTAGATCAAAAGTAATATCCCTCTCTGTTCTGAGTTTCCAAAGTACATGGTGTTCACATACTCATGTGGCCCTTTCACACATTACATTTTATTATTTATATATTTCCCTCTGCTGCTAAATTATAATTTCCTGGAGTACAGAAACCTAGAGTACAGATTTTAGGCATGACTGCATCCTCTATAGCGTCTAACAGAATGATACATTTATACCAGTAATCACTATATTACATATTTGATCCATGATTTTTTTTTTACATTTTTATTGTCAAATTTAACACATTTGTCTTAGAATCCATGGCTCGAATTTCTGTACAATATATCTATTTAGGGCTATATGAAAGGAACAGTGATCTTATCTTCTAACTTGATGGCTTGGATTACAGTTGCTATGACATTGAGGGACCGAATATCACATGACCAAGGGGGCAGGTTCTAGAGCCAAACTCCCTAGGTTCAAAATGCCAACTCCTGCACTTACTGGCTGTGTAACCTTGGGCAAGATGATCAACATCTTTTTTGTGTTCTCATATTTAACAAGAGGATGATAATTAGTAACTACTTCATAGATTGTTAAAGAAATTATTTAAGTGAACTTATATAAAGCTCTTAAAACAGTGGTTGCAGCATGGAAATCACTCAACAAATGTGAGTTTTAATTAGTCTTCCAACTTCTATACACAAATATTACTACCTTCTACAAAACTGCATAAGGGAAAACCATCCCCACTTGCTATTTCTATTGGGATAATGGAGTTCATGTTTTGAGGACAGATAAATGTTCTCTATCATGTATAAACCTAAAGAGTGCTGTATATACAGATCTGCATCCCAAGCTCTTACTTTCGGATTAAAAGCTGGAGCTCAGTGTTGTTTGATGGATGGTACTTGACAGTAAAAGGATAGGCACAAAAGATTAGCCAGCTCCTGATGTTCATGTTAAGGCTGACAGTTTTGAGAGCACACAATTATATATTCACAGCAGCCATTGTTCAAAATAAACTCCTTAAAATTAGATTCACTCCCTTGAGAATGCTCAACTCTAAACAAATAATGAGGTCTTTCCTTACGTTAGCATTTGTTAAAGGAGAGTTAGAGATTTGACAGAAACATTTATCTTCTTCCCCAAGGAACAGGTTAATGGATGTGTCTCTCAGGATTAAAAGCAATTAATACCAAAAGACAAATGGCTGAAACATGATCATACTAATCTATAAGAATTATAAATGATTTCAGAAACTCGAGTCAAGATTCTCATGGCAAAAATCAGTCCTTCAGGGATTGTTATTAGAAAATCATATATTCTTTTTTTTTTATTTCTTAATATGGAAGAGCATTTTTTAATTTTGTTTTTGTTTTACATAGTAAATAAATAAGTCTCCCAGTATTAGATGCTTTAAAATAATTGTTCCCAGTTTAGATTTTTAGTTTGCCTTTATGAAATGAATACCAATAAACTATATGGGTGTGCTCCTTTCACAGAGCTGCTACTTGGAAAACTGAGGAAATTCACTTCATTTTTCCTTTTGATCCCAGATTAGTATTAAGGTATCTATTTTCATTAATGTGTCCCTCAGCCAGCCAGAAAGGAGACTTTTTCAGCCACGTAATGTACACTGAGGCTGGACATCCTCTAAGTAAAAGGAATGGTTAGACTGATCTCAAACTAAACAGAGCTGTAACCAGGTTTTAAGAGACAAAGGAAAAGAAATATGTAGTGTATCATTTCAGTCTAGAAAAAGAAAATAATAATAAGGAAGTGAAGAGAGATGGCCCAACAAAGAGATTCCCAAACATTTTTGACAATACAAAACCTTTTTGCTATTTGATTATGTAATCATCTTTTTTCTCTCTACTAGCTCCTTTCTCATGCCCTAGAAAACAAACAAAAAAGTATGTTAAATTATATCCTGAACTTGACAAATTTAACCAAAACTATTTTGGTTTGGAAAAAAAAAAAAGTGTGGATTTCTAATAGCACATACACTGAAAACTCCTTAGGATGTTATAAATCCAGGGCCGATGATTAATATTCAATAATCAGAGACTTATTGTGGAAATCTTGCAGAGCTAAGGGTTTGAATTCACTGAAAAGAAGTGTCTTTCTACCTCTTTTTCTTTTCCTTCAGATTCTTTTTTGTTTTAAAGTTTATTGGGGTGACTATTGTTAGTAAAGTTACATAGATTTCAGGTGTACACTTCTGTATTACATCATCTATAAATCCCATTGTGTGTTCACCACCCAGACTCAGTTCTCCTTCCATCACCATATATTTGATCCCCTTTACCATCATCTAACACCCTCCTCCCCACCTTTACCCTCTGGTAACCACTAAACTATTGTCTGTGTCTATGAGTTTTTGTTTCTTCATTTGTTTGTCTTGTTCCTTTGTTGTTTTCAGTTTTATATACCACATATCAGTGAGATCATATGGTGCTCTACTTTTTTTGTCTGACTTATTTCTCTTAGCATAATAATCCAAGATACATCCATGTTGTCACAAATGGGATTTCATACTATTCTGCCATAAATAGTATGGGATTTCATAGTATTCTGCCATAAGAAAAGATGAAATAATGCCATCTACCTTCTTTTCCTTCCCCTCCAATTCTTAATATAAATACCAACTCTTTCTTTAGAAAAGTCATGTCACAGTCACCTGAGACTCTATGCTGGCACGTGCTTCTACTGAGATCTGTTTGTGGCCATAATCCTTTTAAAGGGCTCAGGGAGATTGTAATACAGTTTAGTGAGTACACTCCGTGGTTCGAAGTCTGTACTATCCCTTAAAAATATAAATGCATTAATGACACATCTATATTCCGTTATAAAGATTAACTAAACCACGTCTTCTCATGCCCTCACACTATTGCCAAAAGTTGTATAAAATTTATTCTGATCTGTGCCGATGCCTTTTCTTGTCTACATATAATACATGTGATGGATGCCTGAAATTTCACATTTTTATATGAGATCATTTATGCTCTTGAAGACTTCATAGTAGCTACTATGCTTGGAAAGAGAGAAAATATACATAAGGGAAATAACAATACAAGGTGAGGTAGGATAAATACTGACTCTACTAGCAGTGTGTGATGCAGGAGTTGAAGGGAGCATCAACAACCGGATTGTAACATATACACATAATTTGTCCGTGTACCTATGTGTGTATATATGATATAATGTATATATTACACATAATATATAAACACTTATAATGTATTTTATGTCAATTCCAATTAGCAAGATTTTATTAGGTGGTTAAGTTGAATGCTGTGTGTACTTTAGAGGAACCGTGGGAAGGTGTAGTGGGGCTAGGCCCCCACTAATCTCTACCAGCCCCTTCCAGATTCACTCCAAATCAACACACCATCGAAGGTCAAAAAGTATGCTGTGCTGTGTTGTCATAGCCTGAATATTAGTTTACTTTCATCCAGGTTCATACATCAACCTGTTGTTTAGAAATTCTGTAGCTGTCTCTGGGCATTTTAACCATTTTAACCCAAAGTGCATGAAAATGATGATACAGCCTTCCTTCAAGGAATTTATTTCAAATTTGCCTGTTCATACATACATGGAAATTTAATGTATCGCTTGTAAGGAAAACACTATTTCAGGGAACAATTTCTGAAATAGGCACTACTGTGGACATATGTACAACTTTTGAGATGACAAGACATTGTAGGGAGAAAAACAGCCCAACATATGCATATTATCTCAGGAGCTCGATTGTGAATAACCTGTACAAAAATGTTAAGCCTCATCTTTATTGTAATCTGGTTCTCAGAACCAACATGATCTTGATTTTAAAATCACTCTATTCTTTCAGCAACAGAATAATCTATAATTATAGCTATAATTATAATTATAGATTATAATTATAACTATAATTATAGATAATCCATAATTATAGATGAAAATATCTCAACTTCTTGCCCCCAAAAAGCTACTGAAGTTGTCTGAATCATCCAGTTTTTGACATTTAAGCTTCCTCACATAAATCCATACAGCAAAATGCTGTTGGTTTATCTCATGTAATCAAATTGCTGCGTCATCACAGGAGACCAAGGATTATTAATATTAATGAACCCTTAAGCCCAGGCTTGTGAAATCTGAACTGTGTATGTATGTCTTCTTCTCTAGTAAATAGGCTTTGCAAATAGCACTGCTAGTCTGCTAAGAGTCAACTCAAGAAAATATCTGAGGGTGTTCATTCTGATGCCCCTCAAAACCCATTTTAACCTAGCCCAGCGCAGACAGACGCGCCTCTCATTACTCCTGCTCACTCCACCCTTAGGGGGAAAAAATGCTTAATTTGTATATTTAAGATAAGTACTTGCAGTATTCGGCAAACCATATGGATGCTGTTATTTGTCTTCAAAGAAAGATTATTACATTTTTATTAATCCAAAATCTTTTGTATTACGTGCTTAGCCTTTTACCTTAAAATCTCTTTTGAAGACCAACAAGCCTAATTCTTTCCTCAGATCTAACCAAACACAGCCCAAATTACAGTTCCCATTGAGGAGGATTTAAATGGAGATGGCTCTTTACTCAGTCTTTGTGGATTAGACCACAGAAAGCTTCCAGAGCTAAATGTAAAACACATTTGTTTTAGAGTTTGCCAAGTCGGGTATTATTTTGCAATTTTAGTGCTATTTGATTTCTATGTAAAAGTGTTTTTCTGTCTTCACTTTGCTCCTCGAAGCCCATTTACTTCTTTCTGTCTCTAATATCTATTTTCAGCAAAGACAGTGAAAAAGAATGGGAAATTAGAAATGGCTCTGCTTTTGTTTAAAAAACATTTTGGTTCTTTCTGTAAAATCTAATCAAAAGCTTCCTGCATTATTACCCATTTTACCCCATTGTAATGGGCATTGTATATATTGTTTATGGAGCTATTGGAAGCAGCCTGAGAAATTATTCAAATAAAACTTGGTGGTGGGAAGCATGTTTTACTACATGTTTGCATGGAATGAATGCAACAGCATTGCACTTGCTGACCTCAGTACTGCACAAATCTATCATTAAAGACAATCTAAGACTTCTTTGGAGCTATATCATTTCTTTTCCTCAAAGGATTAATAGTGCTTTCATAATTTTGGTTTCATTTAGTTTATAGTATCCTTTATTTTAGGAGATTGACACATGTAATTTGCTCTTAAGTATAGAGGATACTCCCGGTAGCCTGGCCTGGTGAATATTAAAGTTAAGACATGTGATTTATGCTGCAAAACACTCTTACCATAGATTGGGGATGCCACTATACCATCAGTCTGAAAGCCCAAACTGTCAACATGGTACATTTTGCTTCATATCAAACCTCAGGAGATTTCAGTCCTTGTCAATGAGCGTTTGCCCAATTGAAAAATTATGACAGCACCTTGCAAAAAAGATTACTAATGGCCCTAGAATAAAGGCCCACCCAGCACCTTCAATTATTCATAAAGCTCCTTTAAAAATTCACTCAAAGGACACCTGAAAGCTGTCATCAAGGCATGCTTAATATTTTCTGGAGATCACCATTTACTATCCACATTTTAAATTAAAAATCTTCAAGAAATATGCAATATTTTTTTATGATACCGATCTCATATTGAGTGCTTACAAGGGTCCTGCACTATGATGTGAGCTTCATATATATTGATTCATTCGACCATCTCCACAGCTCTGTGAGGTGACTGGTACTATCCCTACCTCACAGGTTTTAGAAACCTTATAGGAAGGTTTAGTAACTTCTTTATTTTCATGTGTGCCATCATGTTCACAAATGTTCACAAAGAGTTCAAAAACTCTTCTTGTGAGTTTTCTTACCTGTATAAAAGATAGGGACAATAACACTTATAAAATTTAAAACCTTGTTCTTGTCAATCAGAAAACAATACCTTCAAAATTGGTATACAGAGAACTAGGAAAAATATAAATAGAAATACTTTTTTTCTAATGGGTTTATGGAAATTTATTTCAGCATATCAGCCTCCAAATTAAGCCACGGGTTTTAAAAAGGATATTATTATCCAAACTACTCTTTAAGAACAAGCCTTAAAGTCACCTTCTAGATTACCGTTATGATAACGTTTGATGAACATCAGAGTCCCATTTAAAACACCTTATCTCTTCTTTGAACCCTCATAGTTTATAACAAAATCACCATTCTATAAAGACTTATGTTGGAGCTCCCAAAAGCATGATAGGCAGAGCATAATTTTGCAAGAAATCCCTGACAGATAAGAATGGGACGTGATAAGCACTGGATTCTATACCCATTCTCAGCATGGCCTACTATGTAGACAAAAGCAAGTTACTCAACTCATACGAAACTCAGGTCTGTGAGAAAGAAATTGAACACAGGCTATTACTAAAGTTTCTTCACATTCTCTAATTCTAAGTAATTCTTTCAGTGATTGTAAAGAGACAATGGCCAGACCATATGGTGGGCAGCAGTCAGTGTCGGGGTGAATCTCTTCAGTATAGAAGTAAAGCACATGTAACAAAAGGCCAGTCCACATTCGCTTAAAGACTTGGCACGGTACCTCTAAGTGCTGGGGAAGAATGCAGTTCAGTTTTGCAGTTCTATTTATACACATATAATAACATCTTTAAAAGAACACTTCAGAATTCTTGTGAAGAACAAGTAAAAGACTATTTGTGATCTTGAAGGCAATATTCAAGGAAAAATGTATATTGTTCTCAGATTTTTTAAAAATTTCAATGTTAAAAGTACCTTTGACAAAGGAAAATTTGTGAATAACATGGTATGCAGCTGTGTATGGAAAAACCAAAAATGGAACTGTAATTTGGTCTTAAATTAGAAACACATCTGAGTTTTGTTAACAATTTGAGAGTGATATTAATTTGTTTCTTTCACTCCTTAATTGTGTATATATGTGTCAGAGAGAAGAGAGGAAAAAGAGACGGAAGGGGAAGAAAAAGGAGAAAGAAGAAGAGGGATTAAAGACAGGAGAGGGAGAGAGAAAATATATGACAACTAAATATAGACATCACAGTTCATATGTGCACTTCACTCTGTTTACAGTTAAGCTCTCTAAGAAGGGCAGAAATACTTTACCTCAAAAAAGAAAATTACTGAAGTCCTCTCAAAATCAACTAAAAAAAGCAGCATGTTTAAGAGAAACCTATGACTTCTTAGCTGTATAGTCTAATAATTCTCCAGCTTTTCTACTGCTTTCAATAACAGACACACAAATACAAAACTAATGAAAACCATTAGAAAGTTCTGGGAGATATACAACTGTGAAAACTATACCAGACTAAATTCTAGCATCTAAGGGCATAGAATGCACTGTTCTTATTACCTGAGCTCAGTCATTGTTATTGAACAGCAATGAATGTTTCTCCTTTAGACCATATCCGACTGTGAACAGGCCAGCTTCCCACGCAGATTCAAGGACATTATATCTATAGCCCAAGGACTATTTCATGGTACTAATCTATGCAATCTAACACATTCTCTGGGAAGTTTATCTAATGCTAACAATATGAGCATGGGTACTCACATATGCTCTTGAAGTCACACAAAATCAGAAAGAAAGACATTAAGAAATGCATCAACCTTTGTCACAATCTCAGATTTTATCAAATTAGTCCCTAAATTACTTCCCAAGTCCTAAGAATTCCAAGTTGACTCCTTTTTGTTCTATTTCTAAATTGAGGGATTGTGCCACAATAAATCTGGAATGTTAATTTGCATAAGAATAACCCCGGAGCTTGTTAACAAGGACAGTTCATTAACCTCATCCATTTATTTGATTCTGATTCAGTAGGTCTGGGTTGGCACCCATGAATATACATTTTAATGAGCACTCTAGGATCTGGAGTCTAGGAAACTTCATAGACTACACTTTGAGATATGCTGGATGCTTCATTTCTAAGATTCCATCCAGCTATAAAGTCTTTAGACCTTGTATAACAGAAAGTAGTAAACAGGGCAGAGGAATATACATAAATGATGATATAAAGGAAGGACACATTGTAAAAATAAATGAAAGACTCATTCATTCATCAACACGTATTGCCAATGTGCCAAGGACATTGCATGTAACTGGTGATAAAGAAATGAAGGGGAGCTTAATTTGCTGGAGGTGACAGATAATGAACAAATAATTACGAGGCAGTAATGTAAGTACAATAATAAAGATGTGTCTTCATAGAAGGGGAGAAGTAAAAAGTGATCAACTCTGTCAGAGAGGAGAATAGTTGTTGGATTAAAAAGAGATACGGATAAATAAAAATCTTAAAAAAGGAAAAATACATAAAAAATCTTAAAAAAAGGAGAGAAATGAGGATAAGAAGGAATCTAGAGTGGATTAAGAAAGAAGCAAAAGTAGAGAAAGGAATCAAAGCAACTAATGCCACAGAAAGAGGAAGAGGAAAGAAAAAGTAGGAAGGCATCCTCCTATAAAATTAGACTGAGGTAGGAAGACCCTATGAGAAATTGACAAAGATTGAATTCTTCTCTACGTCCATTGATTCAATGTATCTATAAGGCTTTAATCTCTTTTGCCTTTTTCTCTCAAATTTTTTTCTACTAAACTTTCTACTACTTTCAAATTGAGTTCTGTCTAAGTAAGAAATGTCTAAATCTATAGAGACTTTTTAGAAGTTTATTTGAGCCAAACTGATGACAATTGCTGGGAAGCAAAATCTCAACAAAATGAGAAAATGCTCCAGAGAATGGCAGTTTTGCAGTTTATTTTATACATGATCATCAAAGGAGGAAGCATAAGGAGGGTTACATTGAACCCACTGGTGGTAGATTAAGGGGGCAGGAGAAAGCAAAGCAGGGAAATCTCTGGGATTGGGTAAAAAGTAAAATAGAGAAACACATACATTTTTTTTTTACATTGGTGGGTACAGGGTAGTCAATAACTAACATTTACAGCACAGAGAACAAGATAATGAGGGTTCTGTGGACTGTGGTCTCTGCTCTGGTGCCCTGAGGATCTGGAAAAGGAGATTACTCTGATATTTCAAAGATATGCTATTTAACATAGCAAAAAGACAGTAGATTAGCTCACTTAAAGTGAAGATAGACCTTTGTTAAGGAAGCTACAGGCCTAGGACAGGACTACTAGCCGTGACCTGCATTTAGTTAGGAAATTTTATGTTCAGACCATCCTATGTGGTTACTTTTAGTCTCTGAGTTTTTTGTAAGGCCTGCACCATGCAGGTCTCCTCTGAGCTTGTCAGCTTTGCTATGTGGTCCTTTTTACATCCACAGTTCTTTGGAAAAATGAGTCTACATTTCATTTTGTTAAAGTAGTGTGTCTGCTTAACCTAGACATCAGTGTGTCTAGGTACCTAAATCATAATATCATCATCCTTTTCTGTAGTTACCGGCTTCCAAATTTTAGATTTTATTGGTCATTCTGAATTACTTGGAATCTGTTGATTATTTCCGTTAGTTGTTGTCTCCCTGGATGCTGCAAAACAAAATTAGTTGGACAGTTTTTAACTACTTAACAATCATTTAACCAAACTCTATTCTCCTGTGCTGTAAACTAAATTTAAAGGAAATCTGGGCCCTGAAATACAGTGTGTGTATTTTGTGTGTATTTTGTGTGTGTGTGTGTGTGTGTGTGTGTGTGTGTGCATTTGAAAAGGTGAGTTGATTGTTAAATCCACGCACAAAAACAGCTTAACATCCTGAGCTCTTTAATAAAAGGTATAAAAATTCTATTCACTTGCTAAAGTTTTTATTTCTGCTGTGGCTGTTTTTATTTTTTTCCCAAAAAATAACACTTCAGATCTATTAACCAGATTTAGAAGAAGCATCTTATAAGGCAAGAGCATAAATTTTACTTCTTTCTTCTTTGTGACAGTTTTTTAATTTCTTTACATACAATTCATATATATATAGTTACATATGTGTATTTTATGTAAATGAATAAATGTAATTAAGCACATGAGTATTTTTAAATTGATACATTTTTTTTTTCTGTTTTTATCTTTTTGGTTTTCCTCTCACCTTCTCCTTGTCTTTATTATACTAACACCTCTCATTATCTTCCTCCAAGATGACCCGTATCAAAACCTAATGTCTTTATCCACGTTATCTCCATTGTCACGTAATTTCGTATAGATACACAGCTATAATCATAGACACACACATATATATCTGATTTTTTTCATTGTTTATCATATTGTGGTAGACAGACTATAATGTGGCTTCCTTCACCCCCATCTCCTGATACTTTCACCCTTGAATAATTTCCTCATTTTGAGTAGGTGTGGGATTTATGACTTGTTTCTAATAAACTGAGTACTGCAAAGGTGATTGGGGATACATGATCACATGTGTATGTGTGGGGACAGAGCCCCAAAAAGCAGTTTCCAGGCTCTCGGCCTCACATAGAAAGGTGCTGGCTCAGGTAGTAAATGGCCATCGACTGATCAAATGGCCATCAGCTGTGGCTAGTTGGCCGTCAGCTGTAACCAGTGAGCCATTAGCCATGAATATAACTGCCGTGGCTAGGCTAGCAGAAAAAAGGGGGAGCTAGCAAGAAGATGGTGGCTGAGCCTACAAGTGGAGCAGTGAGGGTTGAGAATTGTGTGGCTCCTGTTCCTGTGTCTCCAACCCAGCCGCCAGTGAGAGTATAGTGGTGTGACTCCCCTACCTATGGCTCCGTGGGTGTTCCTTTTTGGCCTCACTATGTCCTGCATTCTTATGTGGGGAGCAGGACCAGAGACCCTGCAGGCCGCCCTGCACGACAGTATGATTATGTTATATAAAATTATAATCCTGTCTTGATGAAAAACTGTCTCTCCTTTGCTGGTTTTGAGGAATTAAGTGGCCATATTGGAAAAGCTCACAAGGCAAGGACCTACAGCCAGCCCTAGATAACAACCAGAAAGAAACTTAGGCCCTCAGTCCACCAACTCACAAGGAATTGAATGCTGCTGGCAACCATGTGAGCTAGGAAGGAGATCTCGCCTTAGTTAAGCCTCAGGTGAGAACCCAGCCCCAGCTGACACCTTGATTGCTGCCTTGTGAGACCCTGAAGAGAGGACTTAATTAAACCATGCCCAGTATCCTGATGCACAGAAACTGTGAGATATTGTGTGATGTTTTAATCCACTAAATTTGTGCCAATATTCTTATACAATAATAGATAACTAATATACATATAAAGTAGAATTATATCAAACACATTTAAAAATAACTATCTCAGTTTGATGTCTGACCATCTGATCATTTAGATAGGATTTGCAAAGTAGAAACCTGAAAATCAAATTTCAGACCATTTCTTAAACCTTTCTTCAGGAGTCAGAAGGGTTGTAGTTAAAGAGACCAGAGTTGGAGACTGAAGAAAGGACTTCATTGGAGAACTATAAATTTGCTGAGAGTTCCGATTCCTACTCTCACGGTGGACTGGGTAGAAGCCTTTATCTAGTGAGAGGAACTTCAGTGAAACCATGTGGAAAGCTAGACACATAACCCCAGTGCTGACAGAGATAAAGCAGAGAGAATTTCTAGAAGGGCCTGGGTTGGCAGAGTAGAGGGCCATTATTGGGAATTAACTGTGGTCTATCAATAAAAAGCCAAATGTTTATCGTTCCTGTGGATACGATGTGGGCCACAGAAGAGAGGGTTGGTGTCGGTTAGGCATATAAATCCTGCCTGAAAGGATTTAGGCAGGATTTACATGGAATGGTGAAGAAGACTTAGCAGAGGGAGGCTGAAGTGCACCAGCAGATGCCCAGGGGATAAGGAAGAAGCTGGAAACTACCAAACAAAAGAGTCTCATCAACCCAAGTCAAGTGACTTGCAGTGAGACACGTCCAGTGAGGGAAAGTTCTCCAAAAAACCCACAAACAAGCTATTAGAAGGACAGTCAGCTTTAAACATATGCCAAGTCCAGAGAGTGCCAACTCATAGTAACTTAGTCACATAAAATCTTTCCTGATCACTTACATATTTTTCCTCCCCTCTTCTCTGCCACCACTCCTTTGATGCTCAAGGAGTCAGAAACCATGGTTAGCCACTTGTAGGAAGAAAAGAAACCCAGGCAGACAGATAGCTTCCCCTTTAGCATCAAACCAGAGCTGGGGAGAGAAGAAGCTTTAACTTTGAATGAAGTCTTTAATTTTTACACTCACTGGACATATTAATTACTGAATATTATAATCCAAAATGATTGAAAGATGTTTTATTATCTAACACTGAGCCATAAACTATGAGTTTGCCTTATATTTTTTCCAACAGCAGAAATTCTAGAACTCTACTAAACAGTTGTGTAAGAGCAGTTGTGGGTGACATGATCGTATCCTCTCATCCTGCTCTTTCAATGTTTTTCTGCACTTTTCTCACACAATTAAACTTCATGAAAGTTCTTACAAGTCATCTTATGTAACTATAACATATTTATTAATAATGGTTTGAATGAATCATAAATCTATTGGCCCTATTGATGAGCAAACTCTTAACCCCCGTTAGGTCTTATTTGTTTGTTTTGCTCATTTGAACAAAAATTTTGATATTGAACATGCACCAACTAACATCCATGTACATAAATTTTAAAAAATATTGATGTTTTTAATATCTATAAGATATTCTTGAAATAAAAATTTTTGATATATATATGTATATACATATATATATATATATATACATACTATATATAGGAGGTCAGACATATCATATATCGCGAGCTCATCCTAGGAAAAGTGCTACATACCTCATTGCTAATATCATTACAGTCACCTTCAAAGTACTCCCCTTGGGAAGCTATGCACTGATGGCAGCACCTAGTCCACCCTTCAAAGCAATTCTGGAACTCTTTTTCTGGAATGGCCATCAGAGCTGTCATCGTATTACCCTTGATGTCCCGAATGTCATCAAATGTCTTCCTTTCAATATTTCCTTTATCTTTGGGTAAAGAAAAAAGTCATTGGGGGCCAGATCAGGTGAGTAGGGAGGGTGTTTCAATGGAGTTATTTGTTTACTGGCTAAAAACTTCCTCACAGACAGTGCCGTGTGAGCTGGTGCATTGTCATGATGCAAGAGCCATGAATCGGTGGCAAAAAGTTCAGGTCATCTAACTTTTTCATGCAACCTTTTCAGCACTTCCAAGTAGTAAACTTGGTTAACTGTTTGTCCAGTTGGTACAAATTTATAACGAATAATCTCTCTGATATCAAAAAATAGGTTAGCAACATCGTCGCAACAAGTTCGCAAACTTAATTGTCATACCTCGCGTGGTGTGTGTGTGTGTGTGTGTGTGTGTGTGTGTGTGTGTGTGTGTGTGGTGTGTATACACAGTTCATGTTTCTACCAGTAATGAATGAGAGGAACTTTTCATCGTGTCTCAGTAGTATACGTTAAAACTCTTTTCAATTTTTGCCAGTCCAATGGATGCAAAGTGATAATCACTGTTAATAATAATAATATAATATAATATATATAATATATATAATATAATATGTATAATATAATATAATGTAATGTAATATACATAATAAATATAATATTAATAATAATAATTTTGAAGAGCAGCAAATCTGAGAATTTTATGATTTTAAAGAGCACAGATTCTTAGATAGGAATATAGAAAGAGGTACTAAAATGCTTACCTAGACTTTATAAATTTGAGATCAAGAGAAATCTGACTGACTTTCCAGGGTCACACAGTTCCTCACTGGCAAACTTGAATTAAACTGTACAAGTGTTGTCTCATGTCTTTCAAAGCAATGCTGCTTTAATCACAAGCCACTCTCTATCAGGGAAATATTTGATTCGTGAATACATAAGAAGTATAGAAAATAAACACCATGAGATACAAGATGGGGGAGAGAGGTCACTATGAGTTATAACAAGCAGAGAACAGAAAGGGTAAATGTTTAGAAGGAGTAAAAAGAAAAAAATATTTGAGAAAGAGTTAAGTCAAAAAGTATGGCATGCATAAAAGTTTCTTTAATGAGAATGGAGGTAAGATTGTAAAGGCAGGCTAACAGTAGATTTTGCTTTCAATACCGGGTTAGGATATTTGTACTTTATGTTATAAACAAAGATGAAGCATTTTGGATGGGAATGTACAATAATGAACAGTATTTTAGAAAAAGTCATACGGAATGTCAATACAGAACAGATTTTTTAAAATACAAATTTAAACAATTTATTTGTTCTTCCCAAGAAATTATTTGTTAGTGTCTGATTCTTATTGTAGTGTAATACAAAGGTAGATAGAGATAGATAGATAGATAGATAGATAGATAGATAGATAGATAGATAGATAGATAGATAGATAGATGACAGATAGAGTGTTCTATATCTTTCAAAATAATTTTGTCTATACTCTTTTTTCATAAAGATACAGTGGATAAAAAGTCAGTCCTTTTACCTCTAGCAAAGCTGATCAAGCCTTTCTGGTTATTATCTTTTTATTCTATATTGTTCTCATATAAGCTGCTATGCACTGGAGGAAACCAGCAACACTGAGTAACCAATTTCTTAGCCATCCACATTTAAACCGCTGCACAGGTAATGTGTTTATACCGTAAGACTTGAAAAGAAAATGTTTTCTTTTTTAAGAATAATATTTGATGGGAAGAAATGTATATTAAATGATCTTATATAAATAAAACAGAAGAGTTTAGAATTTGCTGGGATACAAAGTAGTATGCAAAAAAGAAGGCAAGTTGTCTTTAAATATCTTTAGAAGAACTCAGTACATAAGCCACTCCTTAGAAAGATGTCAGACATTAGTTAACCTCAAGGAATCAATGGTGTTAATATCCCTCAGTGAATTATTGTCTTGTGATAACCAACAGTATGCCAAGACCTAAAGGAATTATTAACACAGCAAAGTCTACTTGTTCCTCTGGTATGGGAATATTTCTATATAAGAAAAAGCCATGCACATAGTTTTTTGAGAATGACTAGGAATGGTATTAAATGCTATACATATTAAAATAAATAAGAAATGGTATTAAACAGAATACAGATAATTTTATATTACCCAGGTTCAAACCTGCTTAAATACTGTAGGGAATTCGATAAAATGCTTTAAAACTGTGAGAGAAAAGTAAAAGAAACAAAAAGTCAAATTTTAAAAATAAAGATTGAAAAGTCTATGGGTTGTGAAAGGAAGCATGGAGTGAGCCTGCAATAGAATGGGATATCTGAGGATATTTAACTGTGAAACATAAATAAAAATAGGCTCTGTTTCAATGGCATATGGTCAACATAAGACATTTTTATCCCTTAGAGATATTTTTGAAAATCATCTCAAAAAGTGGTTTGAATTTACACATGAGAAATGTATAATTTAATTTCAAATCTACAAAAGTTATTATGCATCTAGTATGTGCCAAAGATTTTGATATATGTTAGATAACCAAGCTTATAAAACATGATATTTACTTTCATGTGACAAAGATTTTAAGATAAATAGATGTTTGAGAACATTGCTTATTAACAACAGCATTTGCTGATAAAACATTATGTTTGTTACTGTCAGAGATAATATATTGAGCATTTATTATGACTCACACACTATGCTGAACGTCTTTTAATATTTCTGATTATGTTTTTATGGGTAAAAATTTATGACAGTATCTAATCCTCAACTAAATTTTAAGCTCTGTCGGCTCAGAAAAATAGATGTGTTTGTTATGCATATGTATTACTGTGTAATGCATCTAATGCCCACCTAAATGGGTTCTCTATAAATATAACATCTGGAATCAAACTACTGTGGTTTAAATTCTGGGTCCATGATTGACTAGCTGTGTGATTTTGAGCAAGTTATTTGACCTAACATAATATTCAAATCTGCCAAATTAGGATAATAAAGTACCTACTTCAGAGGGTTATAATGAATAGTAACTGAGATGATGTATGTCATGATGTTTAGTATATAATTGGTATATAACACATGCCAGTTATTAATTTTAAAGTAGGAAGGTAGTTAAAATGTTCTTTTAGTTTAACACGGGCTCTTAATTTCAGAATATAGAAATCAGGGCAGCCTCAAAAAGCCTAGCAATAAATATGAATTTTAGGAAAAGAAGAGCAAGTCGTTTAGCTTCTGATGACTTATTTTCTCATTTGTAAAACTTTTAAAGATCAATTTTTTTCTAAAGTCCATTCAAATTCTACTGTCCTTTGATTCTTTCCCTAAAACAGAGTACTCCAGATTCAATGATGAGCTATAGCTTCAGTCTGACATACAAAGTGTGAAAGTTGTATGATGATAAACTCATAATCCTTTAAGCACCTGTTTCTTTTGTTCACTCAGTGTCCATCTCTCTAAGGCAACAGGACACAGTTAAATAAAACTTATGAAAGAAAGAGATATTGCCAAAAAATAAAACATTATTTATTACTGAAGGCAAAATATTGAATTACTGGAAAAGAGATAGGTAACCGTCTCACAATTTGATGTTATTCATTTGGGATACATTTGCTAGGCAATGCTTTTATCACAGTGATCCAGGAAAAAGTAACTGCCAAACATTTTCTCAAACACTTGGGGAAAAAAAACTGTGGAGGCAGATGTTGGCTAGCGTCTGTTCTCTCTTTTCCCTTCATATCTAGCCATAAATCACATATATCACAATCTTTAACTTTGCAATGTTTAAACCTTTTAACATTTTCACTCTACAGATCTTTTCTTAAATCTGTATAGTCTGTAGGAAGTTTTTTCCTGATAAAATGTGCTTGAATCACTTGTGTAAAATAAATCTCGATCTCACAGATAGTAAAGGATGATAATAACAGTGTTATCTGGATCTTATTTCAACTGCTCTGCTCAGCTTAATTGTACCAAATTCCATCATCCTTTCCAATTCGATTGTCTCTATCAAATATTTTTAAATCCCAATCCGTGCCTTGGAGGGAAACCTTTCTTATTGGCCTCAATATAATTATCAGCAGTCATCCGTGAAGCACAGCATGTATTGTACAAATATTTGGACTGATGATCTATCGTGCCAGGAACTTTAAAACTTGTCTTGCTTCACACATGATTTGTCCTCTAAAAATATTGACAGACACTGTTAACTTGACAAAAGAAGAAAAAAATTAGATGTGGTGGGTGAAAGGAAGTGGTACTCAATGTTTGAAAGGCAATTTTGGACCATCACTATTTACAGGAACATAGAAAGGGTCAGAAGCAATGAGAATGTTGTAATTCAACATTTGAAGAAATAAAGAAACAGAAATAAACAAGCAGAAAGGCCTTGTAATGATTTCTCTCCTCTGGACATTTCTTGGTTCCCTTTCTTCAAAGTTTATTAATGGCAAAATAAGTTATTTAATTGAGAATCAAAGAAATGAAGCTTGTTAGTTTAACCTTTCTATTGGCAACCCATGAAAAAAACATAAATTAGGAGTGAGACTTTGAACGAGTTACATCACCTCTTACACTTCAGTTTTCTCAACTGAAAAATACATGTTTTGACTAGACAGTCGCCACTGTCTCCACCAGCTCTAATTTCTAGGATTTGTATATGCGTGGTTGATTTGGCTGTCAAGAGAATTTAATCATCCAAACAACAGATTAAATTAGCTATAGCAATTTCTAAATCAGCAAAGCAATTAAAAAAAATTTACTGACTTGGCTTCTCTATTAGTTGAAGAGAATATACATGTAAAGAAATGGAACCTGATGCAGCCTCAGAGATTTGAGTTTAAAAATTTCCGAAGGGAACCAGACAAAAATAAATGACATGGGTACACGTTAATGGAGTGGTATTCAGAGTATGAAATACAACTTTGAAGATATCAGTGTTTAAAAAAAGAGTACCTATTAAAAAGCAAGAAGGGACAAACGCTCACAACCTTTTCTATCTTCTTCTTTTTTTTAAATAAATTTTATTGGGGAATATTGGGGGATAGTGTGTTTCTCCAGGGCCCATCATCTCCAAGTCATTGTCCTTCAATCTAGTTGTAGGGGGAGCAGCCCATCATCCCATGTGGGAATTGAACCGGCAACCTTATTGTTGAGAGCTCAAGCATAGCCAAAGGCTCAGTGGCAGCTCTTTGTCTTCAGTCTAGTTGTGGAGGGTGCAGCTCACTGGCCCATGTGGGAATCGAACCAGCAACCCTGTTCAGAGCTCAAGCTCTAACCAACTGAGCCATATGGCGGCCCCTCTTTCTTCTTTTTAACAAAACAAATTTCATGGAGTCAACCAAAAATATGTCTCTGAAAGTAAGAGGGAAGAAACTAGGGGAATTTAGAAAAGGAAATTAGAAACTAATATAAGCTCAAAAAATGTTTGTTGAATAAATTCATATCAAGTTCATTTGTTAGCAAGATGATGAAATGGGGTTTTTGTTTTTTGTATGAGCGTGTCCCCACACATACTTAGGATCTTTGAGGTTATCATGAATACTTCCTTATTGTGAACTCCTTAACACTCTCTTGACCTATTAGCGATCAATAAATTGATTAATAAAAGATGCATTTTGCATCCCTACTCCTCACCCACTGTTCCCTTTCTTACAGTGAAGAACTCTGATGAGGCTCTTATCACTTGCTCTTAGCCTCCGGCTGCTTATCTTCTGTCCCAAGAGGAAATATTTATGCATCTTCAATCCCAAAACCCACCTAGAAAAACTGAACAAATAGAACTTGTTTTCATTTACTTTTTTTTTTTTAATTCAATAATAGAATGAGGTTGTGGGTGAGACGAGTATGAAAATTTGATTTGGTTAGATTGAATGGTGACTTATCAATCAACCCACACTTATCACCCTCCTAACATATAAAAAGCACTTGGCTTACTAATTGAAAATGTAAGATACACAGGCCATGACCAAAGAGCTCACACTCTACACTATTTATGGAGACAACAATAAATATATAAAATGTTAAGAAAAAATAATGTAGTAATTCAAGGTACTAAATGAACAACTGGCCAATAGCCACATACACACAGTTGTTCTCTCAGTTGCAAGGAGGATGTGATCTCTGAGGACTACAAAGAGTTGCTAATATTTCTGGGAGGAAGATAGTCTTGATTTAGACCTTGAAGAACTGGTGGAATAGCTAACAGGGGAAAATGAATTTATATAAACAGATTGACATTATTAAATATTTTAAAATAGATAATATTGACTATAAGATTGGGACTATTTAAAATGATGACACATTGTGAAGGAAGTAGGTAGAATTCAAGAGGATCATTGTGAAAAAACAGTTGGAGTTAGAGTCAGAGGTAGTGATTCCATCCTTGAGTTGACTAGAATAAATATAACCTTTATTAATATAAACAGGCTATTTAAGTGCAATAAACCATTGGATTATTCATTTTTCCTATTCCATTCTGTTTTATTAGATTTAGTAAATGTTTGGGAATCTTATTAAGTATATGGCATCAAGAATGTATTAGGATTGACAAGTAAGTTTGGGAACTTGTTACAACAATGCTGCTAACTTTTTTTGGTATCAGAGGGATCATTCATTATTAATTTGTACAAACTGGACAAACAGTTAACCAAGTTTACTATTTGGAAGTACTGAAGAGGCTACATAAAAAAGGTAGATGACCTGAACTTTTCGCCAACAATTCATGGCTCTTGCATCACCACGATGCACCAGCTCACACAGCACTGTCTGTGAGGGAGTTTTTCGCGAGTAAACAAATAACTATATTGGAACACCCTCTGTACTCACCTGATCTTGCCCCCAATGACTTCTTACTTTACCTGAAGATAAAGGAAATATTGCAAGAAAGACATTTTTGATGACACTCAGGAGATCAAGGGTAATACGATGACAGTTCTGATGGCCATTCCAGAAAAACGAGTTCTAAAATTGCTTTGAAGGATGGACTAGGCGCTGGTGTCAGTGCATAGCTTCCCAAGGGGAGTACTTCGAAGGTGACTGTAGTGATATTCAGCAATGAGATGTGTGGCACTTTTTCTAGGATGAGTTCGCAAACTTAATTATCAGACCTCTTATTCTAAAAACTTGTATTAAACTTTATATTGAAAGTGTTAGCACTCTAAAGCAAGACAAAGAAAAAATGAAAAGAATATAAAAGAAAAGAAGAATTAAAATGATTTTTATTTACAGATACTTGTTTTATTTAGAATATAAAGGAATCTACAAAAAACTCAAAGCTAGTAAGGTAATACAAGGCCAATATGTAAAAATCAATTAGTTGTGTTCTATTCACTAGCAATTGGCAATAAATAATTTGAAAACTTAAATCTAAAAAAAATTATTTGCAATACAGTATATACAAAATTATCCATAACATATCCTTAAGTTAAAAATATTAATATAAAATGCGCAAAAACTTTACTCTAAAATACAAAACATGCTGTAATAAAGTCTTAGATAAATGCAAGTATATCATGTTAATGGATTGGAAGACTCAATATTGCTAAAATCTCAATTCTACAAACTGATATGTAGATCCAACAAAATCTGAATAAGATTCCAGTGAGTCTTTTTTTGTGTGTGTAGAAAATAACAAGTAGATTCTAAAGTTAATATGGAAATGCAAAAATGCTAGAGCAGCCAAGACAATCTTGGAAAAGCGAAGCAAAGTTGGAGTCACATTATCTGATTTCAAGACAATTTATAAAGCTACACTCACCAAGACAGTCTGCTTTTGGCATAAGGATAGAAAACTAGATCAGTGGAACAGAATGGGATTCAGAAATAAACCCATACATTCCTGGTCAACTGATCTTTGACAAAGGTGCCATGGTAATTCAATGGTGAAAGGAAAGTCTGTAATAAATGATGTGGAATAACCAGGTAAATATACATGTGGGCGGGATTCTTGTATTTGAACATTGAAATTGTTATATTGGGATATGAACAATGATCTGAGATGCACTTGGCTCCAAGGAGCAGTAAAGAAGTTGTGCAAAATTCACTACTGCCTTCCTACTACCCTCTTCTTAGGTTACTTCCTTGCATTAACAGGAGGTTAGAAGTTATCAGTGAAGAGAAAAACAAACAAAATGAGTATCTGCTATATGTTATAGAATAAATATTATGGTACATTTATAGCAAAGAAAAAAAAAGTGAGATTGTTTTAAATGTCTATTTGGAAAGAGATTGACCATATTGAATATCTGGAGAAAGAATACACACAACATAATAGAACATATTAGAGTATATTTGTTGGATGAATGTTGTAGGCTTCTAATATCTGGTACATTGGAATTTTTAAAGTAGCTCATAGGCTACTATTAATATCATGGGTCTAACGTTAGCACCTTGCAAGATCCAAATTCATCTACAATCAGGGAATAAAAAAATTGAAACATTTGGCATCAAATATTAAGGTTATAACTTTCAATATCAGAAATATTGCTATTTATATTCTCATGAACTTGGGTAACTGCATTATCAAAATTAATGTCTGGGCAAACTGTAATCATAATATAGACCAGATTTTATAACGAAACAATTAAAATAGGGATGTTCCCTTCACAATTAATACCAGAAGTTTGCATCACTAGAAATATTTCTAATACTTAAAAACAATGACAAGAACTTGAAAGGTAACTGAGTTCCTGCAATGGAGTTTAACCAAAGTAGGAACTCAGTGAATATTTGTTGACTGATAAGTATTTAAGTAAATGAATTTAATAAAATAGCACTAGAGGAAGAGCCAGAAGACTCAGTTCTACTGAAAATCACATCTCTTTGAGATTTTATTTCTACACATATACAATAATATTGATAATACTTGCCTTACCTATCTCACGAGGCTGCTATATATTTCAGAGGAAATATTAGATGGGAAAGCAAGTTCAAACTGAGATGGAAACATAAACTAATCCTTTTGAGGCTAATGGGAAAAAGACATAGTCTTGACTACTTACAAACTACAAGCCAATAGTAACTTCATTTGTTGAAATATCCAGAAGTCCAGAGGAAATTGGTGCTTGTAAAAAGTGTCCCTTTGTAGAACTGAATTAATACACCTCTGGAATGTGAGCTTCACACAGAACTTTGTTATCAGATGGACAAAGAGGTGACCACAGTTTCTTTGTTTCTTAGATTTATTGCACTAACTTAAACAGGGTTGTTTTCTGCATCTGGGGAAGGAAGGGATTCTGTAAGAAAGTGTTTTAACCAAATGATGGAATGATCCTTCGTGTGTTTATCCAAACAAACAAAAAACCCAAAGAAACTGTGAAAGGAAACCGCCCCCCCCCCAAAAAAAAAAAGAGCTTCTCTATTATCTTTATCTTGGGTCAAGCTATTTGGAAGGAAATCCCTGCATTTTGGTTCAAGCCTAATAATATCACCCTCTGAGTTTACCAGAATAGGAAATGCTAAAGTTTGCATTCAAAATATCTACATTTGCTTTTCCTTTGTATGACTAAAGATCCCTGACCTAGACCATAAATTGGTAATAAAAAAGATGGAAATGAGCCTGGTTCATAAAATAGGTGGATACCAGTATAGTGACTAATACAAGTATATTTATTTCAATCTTTCCAAACACTGGAGATTCTTAAAGGAAAACTTTTCAATATCGGTCACATTACATTATTAAATTGTTCTGGAATAAACAAAAATGGTAGTGTTACTAACCTATTTAGGGAAAAGCATCACCAAGTACAAGGGACTCAGATTTTTCCACAAAGTTGTATGTGTCCCTTCTTTTGGCACAAGAAATTTAATCCAAAGGCTGCTTCATCAATTCTATATTAACCAGGGTTACTGTAAGTCTTTGATTTGTGTTCCCCACTAATTCAGCACTGACAATATTAGAATATACTATACATATGCAATTAGAACAGTGCCCAACAGGAACTCAATATTTATTTAGTGATGAGTAATTTTTTAATAAAAATATTTAAACAAATATTTTAAAGTCTTTTTTTCCAGGTTGCATCGAGTCTGGGGTAAATCTAACTTTGATTGTTAATTTTGTTGCCTTTCTCAGCATATCACATATCTAGGATTTTGTGTTTGCAAAAACATCTTTGGTGGGAGATCTTTGTCATTTTGCTTTTGCCTTTGCATTTCTCTCCATTTATGTTTATCAATAGTTTTTAAATTATCCCTCAAAATTTCAAAAAAGAGTTATTGTGTTTATTTCTTAATTATTTTTTCTTTTCTAATTTACTTCTACTGATATAAAAGAAACCTACTGATTTTCATACATTGATATTTCATCAAATCACAACACTAAAATCTTTTTGTTTTAATAGCTTACCTATAAAATCTTTGTTTTATCCATATAAACCATCCTATGTCAATAATTTTGTTACTGTTTTCTAATTTTTATTCTTCACCTTATTTTTCATAATTGTGACAGTGTCTGAGTTCTCCTATATAATGTTGAAGAGTCTATCAAACGTTGTTGTTTTCCTAACTTTAATGGGAATGTTATACTTCAGGTAAATTGTTTGTTGTTGATAAAGACCTTAGTCAGGTTTAGGAATGTATTTTATGTTCTCATGTTGTTGGCTTGTCTTTTTAATGACTGATTGCTGAATTTCATTAAATGTTTCTACATCAGTTAAGATGATATTCTTTTTCTAATTTAATCAGTGTTGGGGTGCATTGCATTAGCAGATAATTTTAAATTTTGAAAATCACTTTCCTCATGAAGTATTATTATTGTTAATAGTTAATACACAGTTAAAATAACTTGAAAATAATTTCTTAGGATTTTGCATCTGTATTCTTAAGTGACTAGGTCTATAATTTTAATCTTGCGTTCTCTTTTTGACCAGTTTTGTTACTGAAGTTAAAAATACATAGTAAATAAATTAGAGGGCTTTCCTTTTTTTTTTCTTTTCTTTGAAATAGTGTGTATAAGATCTTAATTGTTAAAAATAGCAATAATAAAATATATTAAGTATTTATGTACCAGGTGCTAAATGCTATCTCATTTAATCCTCACAACAACACTGTAAATACTGTTATTATCCCCCATTTAACATAGAAAATAAACTCAGACATGTTAAGTACTTAATTGGAATTAAATTATAAATCAATAAGAGAAAGATAACAGGAAAACCTCCAACCAATTTGAAACTAACCAACACAGTTCTTAATAATCCATGGCTCAAAAGGAAGTCTGAAGGAAAATCAAGAAATACATTGAACTCTATGAAAATGAGAGCAGGCCATGTCAAAAATCTGTAAGATCCCAGTAGAGCAGTATTGAGAGGGAAATTTATGGCACTAGATGGTTATGTTAAAAAGAAGAAAAGTCTCTAATCAATTATTTCAAGTCTCATCTCAAGAACCTTAGAAAAAGAAGATTGAAATAGACACAAATTAAACAGAAGGGGGAAAATAATAGAGACATGAGGAGAAATCAATGAAATTGAAAACAGAAAAACACTAGAGAATATCAAGAAACAAAAGCTGTCAGTTTGAAAAAAAATCAATAAAATTTACAAATATCTGGCAAAACTGACAAAGGAAAAACATCATGAATTGTAAGTATTAAGAGATATCACTACCCCTCTGCAAACATCAAAAGGATAATAAGGGAATTCAATGAGCAACACTAAATATAAATATGATAACTTAGAGTAAAAAGAAATTTTTATTCAAAAAGTATAAACTACCACAGTTGAATTTGTAAAACTCACAAAAAGGAATTATCCAGATTAAGATGGTTTTACTGGAAATTCTACCAAACATTGAAAAAAAAAAAGAAAAAGAGAGAGAGATTAACCAACTCTACATAATCTCTCAAAAAAAAATAGAAGAGGGAATAATTCTTAATTCGTTTTGTGATGCTAGTATTAGTATTACCCTGATACCAAAACAAGACAAAGACAGTACAAAAAAAAAAAAAAAGAGAGAGAGACAGAAAACTAAAAGAAAAAGAAAACTACAGACCAATAAACTTTATTACTACAGGTGCAAAAATCCTTAATATTAGCAAATAGAATTCAGCAGCAACAAAAAAGTGTTATACACCATGGCCAAGTGGGGTTTATTCCAGGAATATAAGGCTGGGTCAATATTTGGGAAGTAACAAACATACCACCATAATAACAGGCAAAATAGAAAAATCTCATGATCATGTCAATTGATGTAGAAACAGCATTTGACAAAATTCAACACCCATTCATAATAAAGACTCTCAGAAAAATAGGAATAGGGGGGCACTTCCTCAACTTAATAAAGATCATCCATAAAAACCTAGATCTAACATTATATTTGATGGTTAAAATTGAAAACTTTCGCCCAAAGATTGGAAAAAAGACAAAGATTTCTGCTCTCACCACCCTTAGTCAATAGTATACTGGAAGTTCTAGTCAGTGCAAAAATACAAAAGGAAGAAATAAAAGACACAGATTCAAAAGGAAGATATAAAATTGTTCCTATTTGTAGATGATATAATTGTCTATGTAGAAAATTCCAAAGAATCTACAAAAAAATTCCTTGAACTAATAGGTTCAACAAGGTCACAGAATATGAGACAAACATATAAAAATCACCTGTATTTCTAGATACTATCAATGAACATGTGGACACCAAAATTTAATTTTAAAACAGGTTTAATTTTTTTTTTTAAGTCTACTACAAAAGAAGACAAGTACAGATTATTCTACTCAGGAGCTCTGCTTCAACTTCCAAGTAAAAATAAGTCCAATACTTAAAATTTTCTGGATTGCAGAGTTAAAGGAAAAGTTTCCCAATTCATTTTTTGAAGCTGACATAAACTTTCTGGCACAAAGTAAACCAAAGAGCATTATCACTTATACATAATGCCAAGATCATAAATAAAATACCAGGATGTAATTATTTTAATTACTTCCAAGAATACTAAGATGAATTAACATTAAGGAATTGATTCCTTGAATGTATCCCATTAATAGATCAAAGAAGAGAGAGAATGATCATGATTAATCAGAGAAAGCAATATCTTATAAAAATTCATAATAAACTGTGAATAAATATTCCTTATTAGTATGGTAAACAATATCTTTCTGAAGCCCATTGTTAACATCACACTGGAATAATGAAACACTAGAAGTCCTTCTATTAAAGGTAAAGCAAAATGACTACTCTTTCTACTATTGTAACCACATATTCCCTCAGGACTTCAATAAAAAATCAAAATACCTGAAATATATTTGAGGAAAACTGAGACCTCCATCTGTGAAATATATATGACAAATATAAATGGAGAGGTATTTTTTGTTCTTGTAGTAAATCTTAATGTAGTAAATATGCATGTATTCACCAAACTGATATAAATATAAAAATAATTCTGGTAAGACTCTAAATAGTAATATTTTTAATTTGATTAAATGTTTCCAGAAAGAATCTTCCTCTGCTTATAGAACTTAGTTATTCATATACTCATTCACTAAATATTTATTAAGTCTCTACTATACACCAAGCATTGTGTTAGGCAAAGAGATTACCAGCAAAGATTTATATTTATGTATATCCCATTTTTATAAAACATATATCCATATACAAATGGAAGTAGACACACCTAAATGTTAGGAGTAGTTATGGCGGAGTGCTAGGAATTGTGAAGATGGTTTCCTCAGGTGTGCTTACATTTATTTTTATTTTTTAAAACTGAAATAATCACCTGTGTTATTTTTCTTAATAAAGAAAATAATCACTTAAAAAGGAAAGATACTCACTGCTTTTTATTTGAATGAGATAATTTATTTAGGAATGCTAGACATAGAAAGATTTTTTTTTAATTGCTAAAATTCCCCTTACGACAATTATATGATCAAACATAGGTTTTCTTCTTTCCCAGACTTATACTATGCATAAATTATAAGCTGAATACATTATTTTTAAAAAACTGTCCCAATTTGTTTTAAAATGTGATTAATAGCTCCCTATCACAATAATGTATTTTTCTGTCTTAGCTTTTCTTTCTGATACTTAGTTTCCTTAAAGGCTATAAATTCTCTCACCAATCAATGTAATTAGTATCTCACCAACTAAAGAATTAGTATTGTGTCCTTTTTACCAGACAAGAAAATAAAAGCTCAGAAAGGTTATTCAGATTTCCCAAGCCCAAACAACTAATAAGTTTTAGTGCTGAGGTTTGAACCCAAGCATTCTTATTCCAGAATAAATTTGCTTAATCACCACCTAAATTTTTAAAGCCTCTGATTATCAAGCATCATGATAGATATGTGTTATGTTAACTGCTAACTGATTATGTTAGTCACATTATACAAAAGGGAAAGCTGTTTCCCATATGGTCTATAGTCATATTCAGGATGACCCAGAGACTCAAAGTAAATATTTTAAGTAATTCAAGTTAGAAAAAAAGGGAAGGAAGAAAGATATAAAGCGAGAAGGTCAATCAGATTTATACTGGAAAGATTATTCATTGAAGGGGAAAGAACGTAGTTTAGAGAAACAATGACTCATGATATCCATGATGTGCATAGGAAATAGGCTAGGAAACAAATCACAGTTCTGAAGGAGGAAGCGTTTGAGATTATTATACTTTTTTTTTAACTTAAGTTCCATATTTTCTATGTAAAGTACTTGTACTTATAAATTGAAATTTCTTATTTTGTGGATTAAAGACATTCTTTTGGGAAAAAAAAATCATTGACTGTCCAGTAATAAAAGTAAACTTAATGGTGAATCTTAAACCCTTCAAGGATAACTTCCATTTCTCTTTCCTATTTTGATTCAGTTGTGATGCTGCTCTTCTCATTAAGAAGAGCATGTTGTTCTTGTTATTTTGCCTAATTTAATAAGGTCCTTCCCTCTAACTGCACGTTGTACATTTTTGTTAAAAGTTAATTTTGTCAGTTACCTGGCAAAATATTAAACTCACCTTCCAGTTGAATTTAGCAAATATAATCTAGGATATTTTTGTTAGATTACGTGGATAAACTACAAACTACTCATATTCTGAAACATAAAATTGGCTGTGAAAATGTTTTAGTGGTTCACTGAAGAATTAATAATTGATTGTTCTATTTTAGAAAAGAGAGAAGTAATATATAAAACTGAGCATTTGGGGGCAATAGAAATTGAAAGCATTTTACCAGTATGTTGTCCACCTCTACAAATCCTACAAATACCATATATCATAAATTCATCCTAACAAGTTTGTTTAGTTTTTTATTTAAGCCACTGATCATAAAGATGGAAAGCTTAGCCACACACACACACACACACACACACACACACACACACACACAGCCTGAAAATATTTTTTAAAGATGTTTTCTTGACCATGAGCTAGAGTCTAATAATAATACCCTAGTTTCCTATATAAGATAATTGCTTTTTTTCCTATGGACCCCCTTAGAAGAAATTGCATTGTGTTTGTTTATATGTGTGAATGAGAGAAAGAGGAATAGTGTCACTAATCTTAAAAAATATATTTTCATTGGCTTCTTAGTCCCTTGAAGTATGAAACAGAAAAGTTTGGTTCTCAGTGAGAAGGAAATTGTGTCTGGCTCTTACCAGTAAAGGAAATTGAGTTAGAAATAGTGTATACCCATGCTAGTCACTAACGGTTGTAAGGTTTGTACAAGAATGACAGTTTGCCCTACAATATACTTAGTAATTGTATCACATGTGTTTCCAGGTGCCAAGCAACAGTTGCTGGTTTTATTATAGATTCACTCCTTGCCAGTTTATTGTGTTTCAAACAATAGATGATGCAGACCATGGGAACCTCAGTGAAATGTATTCCCCAACAGTGTCCGGATGTCATGCATATATTTCTGGTGGGAAAACAAGGTGGATAAAGTGGTGTCATTGACCACAACAAATAATATTTAAAGTTACTTAATTAGTATGAGAAAGTTCATGTTAAATTAGGAAGCATGTTTGTTTAGGATAGGAAATGCTACGTATTTTGAACATGCAAAGAAAAAAACCATTTCTTCTGTCTGGAAATTTAATAAACAAAATGCTTAGGTTTCCAAGGTGTTCAGTTGGTTTTCCAGTTACTTTCCATCCTTATATTCTAATAGCATTCATTTTGTTTGTCTCATTCTAAGCGATAACTATAAACATTTTTTTTAAATGTCTAGGTCCCTTTTATGTTGCAATGGGTGCTAGTTAAACTTACCTGTATTTTTATCCCAGACTATTATTTCAAAGAAACAACAAAAACATTTTATTTCAATCTTATTAAATCTTATTAAATACAAAAATGGAAGATTTAAAAAAGGGACTATCTAATTTATCTAGAGTAAGTGCATCTAATTTTTCAGTTTCTTATTTATTGTTATAAAAAGAACACTGGACAGGTGTATTTAGCTAAAATAATGCAACAAATTAAAATTCTCATTTAGATCTGAGAAAAGAGTAAACAAGTTAATGTCAGATTAAATTAAGATTTCTACATGAAAGGTGATTAATTTATTTTCAAAATTTGTTCATAGAAGGAAAATCTTCGTGATGTAATGTTCAGCTTTAAGAGTGTTTAGTGCTTCTTAAGATGACTTCTTTTTATTTTTCATATTGCTTGTTGCCTCAATTCCTTATGAAAAATAAAACTATATCCACTTTACATCCCTCACACAGTATGCTCTGTGTACTCAAAATAAATGCATGCCAGCTGGGCTCGTTCATGTGGTCACTTCATTGAATGTCAAGAAAGCAGCTACCTAATATCCACCGTGAGCAGCCCAAATGAAAGTTCTTTCAGTCTCCATTAGGTCACGTGATTTTTTTTCTTTTTTTTCTTTTTAATAACAGTCTCCATTACATTTCCTGGGCTTGATTGTATGATAGAGGCAGAGACCCTAAGAGACAAGGTGGCACAGTGGCATCTCTGCTGCATTCTATTTGAAAAAGCAAGTCACAGAGTCAGCTGAGGAGAAGCTATACATTCACATTGCAAAGAGCATGCATATGAAGAGGGGTGGGGCATTGTGGCCAATTTTGCCATCATCCACACCAGGTGTTTAATATTGAAGTGGAGGGAGGTGAATAATACTACTATTGATACTACTAGCATGCATTGAATATTTATTACATACCAGGTGTATATGATTATGCTTCACAAAAATTTTATGAGGTAAATTATATTATTCCCATTTTTACTAATGAAAAAACTGAGGCAATACAAGATGATGTTTGTATTATACCAAAAATATTGATGAGATTTTTTTTTTTTTTATGTTCAAAATTAAATAACTCTAGTTATTCTGAGCCCTAAGAATCAACTGTTAGGAGGACAAACACACACACACACACACAAGAAAAACACAGAATCACTATTACAAATAACAAATAGGTTATTCTAATGCCTAAAAGAAAAATGCTATCACCTATTTCTGTCACTGAAAACTCTTCATGGGCAAATACCTCTGTCCATGATTTATTAATGGACTATTGTATTAAAGTCCCTGTCAATTTTCTTGCTATATTCCATAGATGTCACCAGAGTTTTTTGAATAATAATGAACAATATTACTTATCAGCACCTGTTTTTTGTTTGTTTTTATGAAAAACATATACACGCATATATATATATATAATTTTTTTAATGTTCCTTTGTTTACTGACTCACTTAGCTGCAATTAGTTTACATGCCAAAGAAATGAGAAAAGGAAGGAGAAAACACAAAATTACTAAAAGTTGGAGGGGTTTTATATCAAGATAAGAATGCTGTAAACTCATACTTAACCATAAAATATGGACAATAACATAAAAATAATTCCTTATTCTACAATTTAACAAGATTGTTATTTTTTTAAAAGAATACCTAGTTTGTCTTAAAATTCTGCTGTTTAGTAAATATGACTACTTTTACCTTATGGCTCATGGACATTAAGAATTAGGGAGAATAGATGAAAATATCTTTGATTAGAAGTCAGAAGACTGTTCTGAATGCAACGCTCCATTATAAGCCACATTATAAGTGATTTTATGAAAGTAATTAACACTGGAGGGCCTTAGTTTCCTCATTTATAATATTGAAATAATAACACCTGTCCTTCCAAATTGGATTTTGCAAAATTCAAAGCTGATGACATGGTGAACTATAAAGCACTAGACAGATACCAGGAATGATTGATAATGACAATTTGACATGTGTGTTGGTATCTCTGTTGCACTGTCTATGATTTATGGAAGTTTATAAAGATTTCTTCTTCAAAATATGCAGACAACCTGTTTCTAATTTAGACAATGCTCTATCATATATATGGTAATAAGATAGAGGAATAGATCAAAACATTTATATTATTAGAAGTTAATAAAAAATAAAGCTGCCATCTGTGTGGGACTGTGCTATACAAACGGAACAGTTTTAAATCCCAATAAGTAAAAAATAACTGCCTTATTCTCTATTCTTGTGCAACAATTTGATGGTGAGACATCATGAGCAGATTTCATGAGCTAAGCGAACTACAATCCTAGTAACTTGAGAACGGGAAATGCAATGCGTGACAAACGTGGGAGGAGCAAACTTGCGGAGAGAGTCATCTGAAGTTTCAGAGACATCTCTTAGTAGATGGGAATGTAAGTTTTAGCTAAAAATAAATAAATAAATAAATAAAAGTCCATCATAGATAATAATATCAATAGTAGTTATTGTGTATTGAGCCTGTCCTCTGTATCACTTTTTTACGTGTACTGCCCTGTTTAGTCTTAACAACATCAATATGGAGTATTATTCTCCCTTTACAGATAAGAAAACAGGCTTATAAAGGTTATATATTCTGGCCAATGTCACACAACTATTCAGTAGCAGGCTCAGTGCTCAAACCCAGCTCTTGCTACTACAAAAGGGCAATGGATCATGAGAAAATGTCTAAGGCTTCAATCATATTGTTTATTTGGAACCATCATATGTATATATATACATATATATATACATGTATACACATATGTATGTATATATGTATACACACATATATATACATATGTATACATATATATATATATATTTTAACTATTAATGGTTCAGTCTGACGTTACATAGAACTATACTATGCATAGTTCAATGAGGAGAAAATTATTTCTCCCCCTTGGAGAAGTGAATTGCTTGTGAAGAAAATTAAAAATTTAAGTGTTGAGGACTATATCATAATCTCATTCAGTTTGCATAAAATTGCCACTAAATTCAAAGATTTACTTGAGCACCTATTCATTTTCTTCATTAGGCATATACAAAATATAAAAAAATAAATTACCAGTTCTTAAGGAACTTACGGCTTTCTTGGCAAACACACACACACAAATAATAACAATACAAAACTTAAATAATAAGTTCTTAAAAAAACAATTTAAAATAAAAAGTAATGTTAAAAAATAATAACAATAACAAAACTTTTTGACTTAGAGCAAGTCAAAAAGAGAAAAGAGACTTCCAGTGAGAGGTCAGAGAAAAGTGGCAAGTAGGGAAAGGAATTCTGAAGGCTTGGTTGTTTCTGCAGCTTCATAGTTGAACTCTCACAGATACAGATGGAGGAAACTACTCCAGGTATAAGGATTTACATGGACTGGAGAAGCAATGAATGGTGGTGCATCCTCACTCTTCAAGTGGAGGAATAGCAAGCAATAAAGTTGGTAAGGCAATATAGGTGATAAAGACTATGTTAGGACATTTTAATTGTATTAGTTTACAGAGATAGAGTTTGATGAAGGTCTGAAAAGAATAGAGGTATGCTTTAAAGAGATTGTTAGTGTCATAAAACAGGAAAAACTGGATATGAGGAACCACGGGAGGAAATTCTTGAAAGGTCAAGAGATAACTTAATTCTTTCCAGAATTGTAGGAAGGGAATAGAAAGAAAAGGCTGAATATATAATATACACAATTTGTTGATTGAATTAATGTGCTTTAAGAGAATGAGAAATCTAAATAAATACTAACTCCTAGTTGTTCATTCTAAGGAGCAAGTTCTTATTTAGGGTGAAAAATAATGGGATCAGTTGAATTTTAAATAATGTAGAAGCTTCCAAATGGATATGTTAAGCACACGTTGAACATTTGGGATTTGACTCTCAGCATAGTAATTGGAGCTGATGAACACAGATTTTGAAGATACACATGGAGTTAACTTTTGAATTCTTGGAAGTGGATAATGAGCAAAAAGAAAAGGAAATAGAGAGATAAATATTAAAGAGGGAACTATTTGAAATGCCTGCATTTCGGATGAGAGAAGAAAAAACAAAGCCTACGATTCTGCGTTCTAATGGTTAAAGAAAAAAATTACATTGAGAAATAAAGGAAATTGTTGTAAACTGCAAATAGAAGTGACATGAAAAATTAGATTAGAGACCAGATTCCATATTTAGGATTGGAAATCTTTGAGGGAATATTTATAGTGGGGCATCGATCAGAGCCAAATTCATATTTTTAGATATTAAAGAGTGAGCAGAAAGAAGAAATATTTTATATAGAGATAGACAATCCAGGCAATTTGATCTACTGATTGGACATACTTGGAAGGTTTGAACTGTTATGGAATGGACTTTCATGTTGATAAAATCAAATGAATGATTTCCAAAACACTTTTCCTTTAAACCACATATGTACAGCCTAAGAATTCAAACCTACCTCAATCAGATTTGAAATAATAAAACTGCTTATTTTTTTCAAAAATTAGATGCAAACTTGCAGTGTTTCAAAATAGAAACAAAAGTAAAAATACTCAAACCAAAAAGTTCCTAAAATTAACCTTTTTTTAAATGGTGTACCACAGGGGAGGAACAAAGCAAAGAGCCTGTCCTCCAAAGTGGAAATAAAGGTGGAAAGAAATTGCCTGGTAGGGGTGGATGTCACAGGAAATCCAACATAGATATGGTAGGACTTACTGGGGAAGAAGACAGATTATAACTTAGTGTTTATTATGGAATATAAGTATTGCATTTATCTGAAATAAACATTTTTAAGGAATTCCTCCTTGCTCATTTGTCCTGCAAAGGCCAGAGGAAATTACAGTAAACTGGGGAGATTGCAGGCAGCTGCCATTGTTGACCCTCTATTAAGGAGTGCCCAAACGTGAACAAGAAAAAGCAGCATGACAATGTTTCTTGTCCTTTTAAGGACATCGAGGGAATCTGGGAGCACCATAGCTTAAGCCTCTAAAATAGGCTTACATAGTGTCCAAGAAATTCATTGTGTAAAACAGTCAGTTAAATTTGGTATCAAAAAAAGCATTTGACTCCAAAGTGGTATTTCCTCTGTGGTCTAAAGATCTGAACCAAGCATCTGCTTGTTACAAGGTTCACACCCAACCCATGCTCAATTTTTCATCTGTTTGTGCTTCTCAGTCACAAGAACCACACCACTGATTGAAAACACACACACACACACACACACACACACACACACACACACACACCCCTTTGTAAATAAGTTTTCCTGATGGTCAAATATATTATATGTATTCATAAAAAAAAAATTAATGAATAAACTTTCACTTTATCAGTTGAGTAACATTTCTTTGGCTGTGTCATTAGCAAGTGATAGAAAACCTAAATTAAACTAACTTAAATACAAACTAAATCTATTCATTTCTAATTTAATCGTGTCTCTCTCATATATATATAATTTGAGATGTAGTTTGATCTGGTGTCTTATTCTCCATCTTTCTCTACTCTGCACTTTACAGTAATAATTTTTCCAGAAACTTCACTTCAACTTGGTCCCTTTGGCAGTTTTAGGTTCTCCTCTTAGGGTTGGTGGCATGCCTTCAGCAGGTCTTGACTCTAACTCCTTATGCCATGCCGCACAAAGGAAAAAAAAAAAAAAGTCTTTTTTTCTCTCCACCAGCCTCAGCAAATGTTCTCTCTCATCACATAAACTCTGATTAGATAACAATGCAATCACTGTGTCAATCACTATGGCTGAAGGTTGAGACAAACCAGTGGTTTAACCAAGTCCTGCTCCTTTTATAATAAAATTTTATTCCAGCTAAATTTGGAATATCCTCTTTAGTCTAAAGATTTGATAAAAACTCAAACTATAGGATAAAATTTGGATTATAATAGAAATTTTATCTATCTATCCATCTATCTATCTTCTATCTACCTACCTATTTATCAAGATTGAGTGATTTTACCTTCATAATCACAAGGCTCAGTGGGTGTTTGCAATATAACTAAATGCAAACACAAAATGAGCAACAATTTTAAAGTATGAGCACACATAAGAAAATTACCATTCCTATTATACTGTTTTTTTGAAGTATTGAATACCCTATCACCACATAGCTCCAGATTTTTCCACATTGTATCTCCTGGTGAACAGATTTGCATTTCCCTAATGAGTAATGTTGAACATCTTTTTGTCTGTATATCTTTTCTGGAGTAGATGTCTGTTCAAATCCTTTGCCAAATTTTAATTGGGTTGTCTTTTTTTATTATATGAGTTCTTTGTATATTCTGGATACCAGTGCTTTATCAGGTATACAATTTATAAATATGGTCTACTATCCTGTGTTGTCTTTTTATTTTCTTGATGGTATCATTTCCAGCACAAAATTTATTAATTTTGATATGATCTAATTTAACTATTATTTCCTTTGTCACTTGGGCTTTTTTTTATCATCTCTAAGAAACAATTGTCTGATGTGAGTTAATGAAGATTTACTCTTAAGTTTTCTTCTATGAGTTTGATAGTTTTAGCCCTTACATTTTAGTCAATAATTGATTTTTAGTTAATTTTTGTGTATTGTGTAAGGAAAGGGTCCAACCTCATTCTCGTGTGTGGATAGTCAGTTGTTCCAGCATCATTTGCTGTAAAGACTGTACTTACCCCAGTGAATTCTTCTGACACCTTATCAAAAATAAATTGACCATAAATGTAAAAATTTATTTCCGGACTCTCAATTGTATTCTATTGATCTATAAGTCAATCCTTAAGCTAGTATCACACTGTTTGGATGATTACTGCTATTGTGTAGTAAGTTTAGAAATTGAGAAATGTGAGTCCTCCAATTTTCTTCTCTTTGACTTTGTCTTTCAACATTTTGTGTACAATTTGTATGAGCATGATTATATTTACATTTATTTTACTTGACATTCTTTGATGTGTAGATTAATGTTTTCCATCAATTTCAGATATTGTCAGCCGTTGTTTTTTATTTCATTCATTATTTCTGCCCCTTTCTCTTTCTTCCTTCTGAGACTCCCATTATGCTTATATTGGTGCACTTAATCGTATTCAGCATGTCTCTGAGGATCCATTAATTTTTCTTCTTTTTTTCCTCTTTGCATTCAAATTCCATAATCTCCATTGATTTATATTCAAATGTTTCAATTCTGTTTTCAACCAGTTCAAATTTATTGTTCAGCCTCTCTAGTGAATTTCTTATTTTGGCCATTTTACTTTGCAACTTCAGAATTTCCATGTGCTTTTCAAAAATAATTTCTGTCTCTTTAATGATATTTTCTATCTGATGAAACATTGTCCTCACACCTTCCTTTAATTATTTATACATAATTTCCTTTTGTTCTTTGCATATGCTTATAATGGCTGCTTTGAAGTCTTTGCCTGCTAAGTTCTACATCTGGACACCTTAAAAGCAGTTTCAATTCCCTGCTTTTTTTCTTGTGTATATATCACCCTTTTCTATTTCTATTTCTATTTGTATGTCTCATAATTTTGGGCTGAAAATAGAAAACCTTAAATATGCTGTAGCAAGTTCTGGATAAAGATACCCTCTCTCATGGGTTAATTGCCACTATTAGCTTAGCCATTTATTTATTTGTTTAATGGATTGACTGATCTCACTTCCTGAAGTCTATTTCCCCTCAGGGTTCACTTTCTGATGTACCTGTTAGATATTCTTTCTTGTTTTTATCTTTCAGCCTGCCTACCTAGGGGCTGCTTCTGGGATTGTATAAGTCACTTCTTATTCAAATATTGCACTTAAGCTTCTTTGCCAGCTACATTTTCACACTTTACCCTTGCATGTATGTGTGGCTTAGAAGTTATTGTCACAGTTCAAGGTGTTTATGGTTTTGCCCATGCCCAACCAGAGATTAGTAGCTTCAATTTTGCCTCTCTGATAAGTTCTGAAATGGCACAGTCTTTTGTATGCACGTAGTCGTTCACAATGATAAGGATGCATGGTATTTTATTTTGAAGCCTGGCTTCTAGAAGTTGCCCCTAGGTAAGAGTAGCTTATTATCCGATTAGTGGTTGTTCAGAGGTTGTACTCAAGATCCTACTGCCAGTGAGTGTTCTTTCCTTTATTGATCAATCTGTACTCATATGCTGCTTGGGGAACATTTTCAAGTTTGCCCCACTCACTGCTCTGATTGCTTCTGCGTGAGTGATGCCTAGAACTTATACATAGTACTCCCTACCAGCAGAATTGACTGAGATCCCAAGAAAACTCTTCTTGGTATCACTTTTGTTCGTTCTGTCTATTAATTGTCTGAATACCTTGTCATTTTTCTTATTTCTGCTTGTATCTTGTAGTTATGGGAGACCTTGTCATTACACCAAAATCTTCATTGTTTTCAACAATGCCCTTAGGTTAGGCATGGAATTCTCCCTGCTCTATTCCACATAAAGTCATTTTCCTCAGAGAGAGCTATGGATCTCCCTTAGGGTAAAATCTCTGTGGCCTGCACGAGAGCTGGGAGCAGAGACAATAGCCTGTTTCTCACAGAATGACACCTCTGCTTGACAAAAAAAAAAAAAGAAAAAGAAGTGCTAGAAGTACTCTCTAGGGACATGGTATTGTGGCCCATAATTTTTCTGGCTTGCATCTCCCAGAGTAAAATGTCTGTCCTATCAACGATCTGGGTAGGAGTTGACTGGGGCCCTGCCTTGTGATCAACCCCCTAATGCCTGGCTATGTTTTCTATTTTATGAATGGGAATTGTGGAGAAAGAGTGACCTAATCCTCTCAGCTGCTCTTGCCTGGAATAATGCTTGGTAACATGGGATGGAGGAGATGAGAAAAGCTGGCAGCCTGCTCCTCATAAGTTGAAAATGTAGCCCTAGACTGGGACCATGGGGGAGAAGGAGGCCCTGGGTTACTGCACTCACCAGAATTAGAGCTCTTGGAGTAGTTTACATAAGAAGGAGCTTGTGGGGAGAAGGGGAGGGAGAAGGAGAGGAAAGAAATGGGTTGTGGCTTAAATGCCACAGACTCTGCGTGTTTTAACTGAGATTTAGTAGATTTTCTTGAGTGAATGTTTCTCCATTTTCTGTATGTCCTTAGGGCAATTTCCAGACTCTTTGAATGATTGCTTTAATAATTTTTTTCCAGTTAAATAGTTGTTTGTTGGGAAGAGAGCGAGCCATGCTGCTCACTCCTCTATTTTGAACAAGGCTCACAAAACACTTTCAACTTTGAAAGTCAAGAACATAAATATTCTATATATGTATTTTTTAAGAACATTGGTGAGACTGTTTGGAACACTGACTTATCACACGTCATAAAGAAGGGTTTTCTCGAGCTCTTTGGGTAGAATCATGCCCTATTTTTGAGCGTCATTTGGAATGTTTCTAAAGTGTGCTTTTGGTCACTAGAACTCAAAGAGAAGGGAAATTTGGTATACTTCATTTTTTTCTAACATTACTACTGCTCTGTTCAACACAGTGATATAAGAGGCAAGGGAGCAATCTTACACTCCATTTTATCCTTAAAGAAGGGTGTCGTCTAGACTTGATAAAGCTAAACATAGATCCACATAAGAGAGTCTGCTGTGTGCGAAACCATTCAAGTATCCCAAAGGAGTTCTGTCCATGCTCTGTGCACTTCCATTTCAAAAACTGGTAACCAAATGGCATCCAATCATCTGGAATATTGATTGGGGCCCTGCCTTGTGATCAACCCGCTAATGCCTGGCTGCCAGTTCAATGACATCAGAAATGAAACTATTCAGGTGACGGTGTTCGGCTGAGGACTAGTTGAAAACAATAATCAGTGTCATGTACATTTAGTGATTGAAAGATTAAGTGGGATTGGCCATGAGTTCTGACAAACTTCAGGCCCACTCATTTCCCTGCAATTGTCTCATCACTTTGTAACAAATCAGGCTTAAGATGGCATTATCTTCCAGATCCATAGGATAGTAAAACTAAAAATGACTTTGAAGGCTATGGTAGACAGCATAATGGCCCCCAAAGATGTCCATGTCCTAATCCCCAGTACCTATGAATATGGCATGTTACTGACAAAGAGGAATTAAGGTTGCAGATGGAATTGATGTGCTAACCATTTGACTTGAGGTCATAATGGAATTATAAGAATTATCTGGGTATGCCCAATGTAATCAAAATGGTTGTAAATGAGAAACAAAGAGGCAGAAGAATGAGTGTCAGAAGGATGTGATGTGAAAAAGACTTGACTCACCATTTATGGCCTTGTAGATGGAAGGGAGTCAAGAGCCAAGAAATGTGGGTAGCCTCTAAAAGCTGGAAAAGATAAGAAAAACGATTCTTCCCTAGAGCTTCCAGAAAATATCCAGCCCAGTGAGATTTTTAGCCCAGTGAGATCCATTTCAGACTTCTGACCCCCAGAACCGTAAGATAATAAATTTATGTTGTTTAAACCACTAAGTCTGTGGTAATTTGTTACAGCAGAAATCGAAAACAAAAACAAGGTCGCTGAACTCTACAGTCTCATTTTACAAATGAGATACTGAGGCTCAGAGAAGTGAGGCGACTAGCTACAAATCCCACAGGTAGTGGAGACAGAGCTCACTAATTCAGACGCAAAACTGCACATTCACCTGTGGCACTGATAAAATGGAACGACAGTACATGACTTCCAGGATAAACTGGGGGTTAAAAGATCTAGTCCCACGACTGGCAAACACCTCATCATCATCATAATTGTCCTATGTGTCCATTGCTCAGATCTCTCCTTTTTCTGCTACTACTGCTCTAACAAAACACTTCCTTACATCAGATCATAATTTGTGCCCATTATTCTTAATTCCACTCTTCATGTCATAGAGAAAATCTTTATACTTGCAAGAATTTGATACTGACAAAAATCCTGAATCTCCTTCAGGCCAAACATCGTGGCTTTTATTTTTCATCTGGCATGATAAGAATCCTTGCCTCTTTGTTCCGGTTCCACAGAATAAGTACTACTTTGTTCAGAGGCACACTTCCTGAAAGTGACATCTAAACTCATATGCAACATCCATTTATCTACCGACAAAGGCAGAGCTGATCAGGACAATTTTCTATGCAGTTCTATCAATTGTTCATAGACCTCCCACTGGGCCACATCTCCTCCCATTCGATAACTGTTTAATTGTGGCTTGGGAAACTCAATTCCTCAATAAATCTTGCAGCATTTGTTCATGTTAAAAGTTCATCTGGCAAACTGTGGCCCATCTCCAAACTATTAAACCTTTTCTAGATGCTCATCTGTCATTCATATCATTTGAGTCTCCTTCTACCTAACAGCCTGGTGTCACCTTAAATGGAACATAACACAGATAAACATGTGGAATAAGAGAGAGGAAAGCATTAGGAACCCTACAGAGCTCCCAAAACAGTGGAGCTATATTTTTGTATTGTATTTGGGGATTTTTTTGGATCAAGAAAAATTTGAAATAAAATTTCGAGGACTGACTAAAGTCAATGACCTTTTACAAAAGAGTTATTCAATAAAATAGAAAAACATTAACATAAACTATTACCATATCATAATTGTACTATCCAAAAAGAAGAAAGAAGAGAAATCTCAAAATGAAAATTAGTCCTTTAATAAGAGGACAGTAAACATCTATGCATACATACATACCCAGACCCAAATAAACATAAACACTCCATGGACTATAATTGTCTGTATTTTTCATTTATCCACAGATCAATGATAATTTTTTTCAAGGCTAGCACCAGTTCTTGGAACCACTCAGTAACCAGTCCTGTATTTTGTCTTACTATATCCAGCATCCTAGATATATTTAATTCTTTCATTCATTCATTCATTCAAGTATTTGTTAAGTAATCTGAGGAGTTTTTAAGGCGTTCTCCATACTCTGGGATGTAATGTATCCAGGTAGGAGAAACCGAAACTCTGTAGGAACAATTGTTTCCATAAATTTTTCATCCCCATTGCACTTCAATTTTCTCTTTCCAATATCTATTTTATTCTATTTAATACAAAAGCTGTTTTCATTGAAAAGGAAGGTTTAAGCAAAATACTACCATGTGGCCATCTTTTTTATGTACCACATGCATGTCTGTAAAATACACAGTCCCTCTTTCACTTTAATTTACTAAAATAAGATGAAAGGGGAGATGTATTAATCTACTATTTAAGGGCACTACTTGGGATTGAACAATAAAACATATAGTTTCTGCCCTTGAATAATTTACAAACTATATTGGCACCTAGCAACACTTAAAAATTAAGTGATTATATATTAAACAGTTTCTCTTGAGAATATGGAGGATCTGTTAACATCAAGGCCCAGCTCCTATGTGGCAACCCTCAAGTAGAGCTGTGTGACTGCCCCACCCTTGGACAGAACAAGCTCTCTCCATTTATTCCAGTCCCTGCCATTCCTGAGGGTCGTCTACACAGTGAAGCTAAGTGTTAGTTGTATCATTCATGCAATGCACCTATGTTTCTAATCAGAAGTGGGGAAAAATAATGTTGACTGATGTTTCTTAAACCTGGCCTCGTGTCACTCACTTATATAACTGGCCTAGAAGGTAAACAAAAAGGCCAAGAAGAGATTGCACTATTAGGAAAATATCTGCAGTAATTGAAGTAAGCATCATGCCATATGCATGAGGTGTACCAATCAAGCCTAGCCACATCCCATAATCTAGTTCAGTGTAGCTGTGTTTGAGTCCAAGAATGCTGTGAATTCTAAGTGCCTGGTAAACTGCTTTCTGGCCATGGCTGCAGTGTCAGCTAAACTGTGGCCTTTTCCTGGCACAACCTCAATGAATCAGGGTTTGTTTTGTCCCACCCAGGAACCGAATATTTCAATGGTCATGGATTTCCTTCTCACAGGTGCTAGTTTCAGTCCTTGTGGTGTATGTCATATTCTGGCAAAAGGCATTGCGTGAAAGTTTTCGAGGCTGAGAAAATAGCCTAGAAAAACATGCAAACAATGTGCTGTTGTGGATTTGGATTTCTTCTTCTTCTGGAAAGAATTCTAACATTTCTACCACATTCCCAGCAGGAAAGATTCTTTTTCTTTCTTTCTTTCTTTCTACTCACTGACACGGAATGTCAAATATTCAGGGGAACTAATTGCATCAGTCTGCCAATTTCAGAACCATGATAATTTATAGTTTCCTTGGTTGGTAAGGTGTGATTGACAAGTATGGCAAAAAAGAAAATAATTCTCTATGGAGTTTTCACTTTTCCAATGTGTTTTAAGGAAGCACAGGTGCAAAACCTTTGTAGTTAAGAAAACCAACAACATTTATACATACTTGAAGCCAAGACCGCCTTCTTATGAAGTAAGATTGTATTTTCTGAAGTATGAATTAACTTATATGCCGATAGAACAAAGCTGAGTCCCTTGTAATCTTTGTGAATCATAGCTAACAGTCAAAGGCTATCTTTCAGTCACAACCCTTTCTAAGTTCTGTTCAAATGACTGAAATATTATCTACCTAGAGTGTGTCTATTAAATCTATGCCCACTGAGTAAGCAGAAGAGGGTCTCTCTCCCTTCTGCAGCTCCCTGTTTGGGAAGGTTAGAGCTTTAATTCAACTTAAACTGACAATTTAGTAAGATAAACCAGGAATGTGGAAAGACTGAGATTGATCAGTCCTAAATTTTATTCCAACTCTCCACTTCTGCACAGAGTACTCCCTATTCCTCTCCAAGTTCTAGTTCTTAAAATGGTCACAAACCAACTCTGATCTGCTCATCTATGTGTAGATGTAAGAATGACCAAGTGTGCCCTAGCTTGGAGTCAGAGGTTATTGTTCTATTATTTTCTGGCTATCCTTAGTTAGAGATTGTGGGTTTTCAAGGAGATATCTCATTTTCATCACAATATCTGTTGCACTCATTGTTTTCTTAGGACATCTGGGCCTGTTCTTCCAGCTTAGTTTTTAATCTCTACACCTCATACCTAAACTCTAAATTTTGTACCTCAAGTTGAAAGTTTTGTACCTCAAGTGTACAGCACTCAATTTCTGGTTCTTTCTTCCTTCCCTTCTTTTTTCTTTTCTTTTCTTTCTTTCTTTCTTTCTTTCTTTCTTTCTTTCTTTCTTTCTTTCTTTCTTTCTTTCTTTCTTTCTTTCTCAAAAGAGGTTGCAAATTTATGAAATCTTCTTCCAAATTTTAATAGTTAGCAGTTCCTATCAAATTCCTATTAACCCACACATCTTGAATAGTGAGTTTAACAAAACTAAAAACTTATTTGTGGAAAATTTACCAGCCTCACAGTGGATAGAGCCTTGCATAAGGAGAATTGCATAAAATTATACAAAAAATTTAAGTACTACTTACTAAGTTTCTCAACAGTGCTGTTACTTTATGATGTATCTTTAAATCCAGTTGTCTTTTAAGAATTTTGAAGCATACAAGCTCTATGTATGACTGTTGAGCCAAGTACCTGGAGGGACAAAAGAAATAATTGAAAGGAGAGGTGACATCAGCAAAATGGTGGAATAGAAAGTTTTGGACTCCCCCTCCCTCCATGAACAAACTGATTCAATAGCAATACAGTGACCGATCTCATTTGTGTAAAACCCAGAAACCAGCTGAGAACAAAGACAACAGTTTAAATTATCATGGAAGGCCTTTTCATAGCCACTCTCAGTGACTCAGGACAGAGGGATCAGGTTAATAAAATCTCAAATCCTAAGCTTCTCCTAGAGTAGGGAAGATTTGGACCATGCATCCAATGTTCCAACTTTTCCAGGGACTGCTGCAGGTTTGGCTTCTGTCTCTCAAGTCTCAGCTGATGGTCCCAAGAATACTCTGAATCTGCTAGATGCCTGAGAAAGATTTGGACTAGTCAAGACTCTCACACGAGAACCCATCCTCCCAGGTCAGTGCAACTCAACTGGAGAGATTTGCAGTCCCTGGCTCACCCATAAGAGGCGAAAGAGAAGACTGAGATATGTGCCCAAGCTTTTTCTCCAAGATCAGGAAAAAGACAGGAATACGCACTCTCTCCACTGTTGTTCAATACAGCTCTGGAAGTCCTAGCCAGAGAAATTGAACAAGAAAAAGAAATAAAAGCCATCCAAATTTGAAAGGAAGAAGTAAAATGATCTCTGCAGATGACATGATCTTAATACGTAGAAAACACTAAAGACTCCACACACACACACACACACACACACACACACACACACACACAAACTGTAAGAACAGATAAACAAATTCAGTAAAGGCATAGAGTTCAAAATTAACATATAAAACCAGTTATATTTCCACACACTAACAATAAATTATCTGATTTTTTTTAAATCCCATTTATAATACCATCAAAAACAATCAAATACTTAGGAATAAACTTAACCAAGGAGGTGAAAAACTTGTACACTGAAAACTACAGACCTTGATGAAAGAAATGAAAGAAAACACAAATAAATGGAATAAATAGATATCACATTCACAGATTAGAAGACCTAATATTAAAATGTCCATATTACTCAAAGCAACCTTCATATATAATGCAATCCTTATCAAAACTTCAATGGCATTTTTAAAAACAATTCTAAAATTTTTATGGAATCACAAAGGACTCCAAATAACCAAAACAATTTTGTAAAAGAACAAAGCTGGGGGCATCACACATCCTGATATCAAAATATAATACAAAGCTACTGTAATACAATAGTATTGGTACTGGCATAAAGACAGACATATAAACCAATGTAAGAGAATAGGGAGATCAGAAATAAACCCAGGTACATACAGCAAACTGGTGTTTAATGAAGTCACAAAAATACACAATACGGAAACTGGAAATCCTCATGCAAAAGGATGAAGTTGACCTTTATAGTACACCATACGGTAAAAAATCAACTCACAACGAATTGAAGACATAAACATAAGACGTGAAACTATAAAACTCCTGGAACAAAACGTAGGGGAAATTTTTCTTGATATTTATCTTGGCTACTACCAAAAGCACAGGCAACAAAAGCAAAAATAGACAAGGAGTACTACATGAAACTAAAAACTTCACCCAGCAAAGGAAAACAATAGAGTAAAAAGACAACAGAATAGAAGAAAACATATACAAACTGTATATTTTATAAGAGGTTTGTATCCAAAATATATAAGGAATTCCTATGTGGCAAAACAATAACAACAAAAACCACCATCAACAGCAGCAAATCATCACAATTTAAAAATGAGTAAAGGACTTGAATAAATATTTCTCTAAAGAAGGCATTCAAAGAGCCAAAAGGTATGTGCAAATATGCTCACCATCACTTATTACTAAGAAAATGTAAAAATCAAAACCACAGTGAGATATCACCTCACACGTTAGGATTTATAAATAAGTGTCGGCAAGGATGGGAGAAATTAGAACCCTTGTGCACTTTTGGTAGGAATGTAAAATGGTGCAGCTGCTATGAAAAACAGTTTGGAGGTTCCTGGAAAAACTGAAAATACAGCTACTATATGACCTAGCAATCCTGCTTCTGGATATTATCCAAAAGACTTAAAATCAGAATCCCAGAGAGATATTTGCATCCCCAGGTTCGCTGCAGCATTATTTACAATGACCAAGGGGTGGAAACAACCTAAATGTCCATTGACAGATGAATGGATAAAGCAAGGGAAGGTGACATACATACAATGTGGGATATACATACAATATTATATAATCTTTAAAAAAAGAAGGCAATCCTGCTGTATGTGACAGCATGGATGAAACTTAAGGACATATATAAGTGAAATAAAGCTGTCACAGAAGGACACGTACTGCATGATTCCATTTGTATGAGGTGTCTAAATAGAGGCAGAATTGTGTGGTGGTTGCCGGGAGCTATGACAGAGGGAAATGTAGAGTTGTTGTTCAACGGGCATAAAGTTTCAGTTATCTAAGATGAATAAATTCTAGAGATTTGCTGTACCACATTGTACCTGTACTTAACAATACTGTTTGGTACACTTAAATTTTTGTTAAGAGGGTAGATTTCATGTTGTTTTCTCACTACAATTAAAAAAAATAATTGATGTGTATGAAACTCAATTTTAAACTAAAAGTTTGGTTATCATAAGTATAAGATAATATAATGTATATTATTTTATGCAAAATAGATTTATAGTTTTGAAATATTCCACCTGAGTGAAGATTTTGGAGACATATTAAACAGAAGAAAACCATCTCTCTTACACAATAGGTATTATAACAATTTATACTAAAATATTTAGTATGCGCATTGATAGGATATAGAGATATAAAGATAAAGAAGAAAAATACCTGACATGGAGAAACAATTGGAAGGCGATATAGGATGTCAAAAAATGTGGAAAGAAAATGTATCTTTTACTTTCTTTGTGCCAAGGACTATTCCAGTTATATGAGTATGACCCCTACAATAAAGGTGCAGAGCTTAATAGAAAATCCTTGTCAAATAAGACTAGAAAGAATAGAATTCACAATTCTTTGTGATTTTGAAAAACTGAAGTAAATATTTATGGACATGAGACATAAAAACTATTCTTAGAGGAAAAGTGTGACTAAAGTAAGCAGTCTCTTCCCTCTCTCCTTCTATCCTACCCCTTCTTACCTATGCCCCAACCGACCCCCCACTTACACATATCTAACTATGTGTGGAATGGACATTTGGAGTTCTTTGCCTCAAAATATTATGCAGTCTCAGGTTTTTGGTATTTAAAATATCAAAAGTTGTTTTCTTTTCTTTTTTGAGGCTCACATTTGATTCTTTGCAGCTTATCTTAAGAATTCTAAGACCTTGGTAAAATTCAGAATACAGAACGGTGGTTGCCTAGGAAATGTCCATGAGCTAGCTAGGCATCTCGTTTCAGCTAATTTGATAACAAAGTAAACAGCATGGAATGCTGATGTATGATTTGGTCTGTTTTCATTCTTTTCCTTACGTGATAATGGCAATCAGCTATGCATGGACAAGAAGCAGTATTTTTCTTTAAACAAAGACAGTGAGATACTAAAGTAATTCTGAAGATGTGTAGTACATGTGATTCTTGAACTTCCTAGATACAAAACCAAAAACTGAACATTCTTCATCTGGCATAAGGAATGATACTATATCATATTTGTGGATATTTTAAGGCAAGTATAGTGATAGAAGTGCTACTTTGTCTTCAATAGATGACAGCAACATTCAGAATGAAATGCTTGGAAAATGCATCAACTTTCCTGCGTGGAGTCATTCATGCTCAAGATATTAACCTTCAATGGCAGGGTTGCAAATATAACTCTCTTATGCTACAAAATGTATTAGCTGATTGTTTATTGCTTGCATATTCTAATCTAAAGTTGAGATTGTACTTCCTGGATCATATTTCTGCAGCTCTGAGTATACGGAAAGGCATAAATACTGAGTCCAGTGGCCTTTTATGATGATAATAATGTCTCAGAAACTGTATATATTATGCTCTTTCTTTATGTTTGGGTCATGGCTCAGATATCCACAATCATTTGCTCTAATTCTTTGCATTTAAATGAAGAAGGCCTATGGAATGTGAAATCATGTTCCACCCAAATCTGAAACTTCTTCCCCTTAATCTGTCAAGAGTTGAGTCTTTATTTGACCCAGTGACAGTGCTTATTTTTCATCTTCAAGGGGTATGCCAGAATCACAAATGACATTTAGTTGATTCACTCTTATTTATCTTTCCAAGCAAAGGTTCCTTATCAGCCTCAGATAAACATACCATCCTGGCGTCTTAACCCTACTCAGATAACCATTAACACCCTCTGAAAGCACTTGATATAAAATTCTTCATTTTACCTGGTACCCATTTTCCTGTTGGTCAACTACTGAGAGGTACTAGAGTCATGCTGGATACATTGTTCAGGGTTCCCATCAATCATTATAAAATAATTTTAAATTTAAGTCAAGATTGTTTATGTTTTTGTGTGAGACATTCAAACAAACTTTAGTTAACCTATAGGAAAACAAGTAGACTATGTTTTAATTTTTTTTCTTGTCAACAAAAGGCTGTTAATTATCAACCAGTCTATACTGACACTTTACTATTAGGAAGCAGAGAATACCAACAAACGTAAGACGTGATCATCATGGAAACTCAAGGTCTAGTTTGGTAAATAAAGCATATGTAGATTTTTGTGTCTATATTATACAAGGTACTCATATATTAAGAATAATGTTACATCTCAAAAAATTGGCATTAAAGTGTAGGTCACAATAATTAGAGGATAGAAGGAAGAAGAAAAGGAAAAGGAGGCTAAAGCTGGGGTGAAACAGTGACATTTAATGGAAGAAATGGGACTCATGCTTGGCAATAAAAAACATGTTAGGCTTAGAAATGTAGCGTGTATAATGTAAGTTAAATGGTCCTGTGGAAAAGTTGACTAATATTTTCAGTATGTGTTTCAGTCGGGTATGGACTGTGATGATAACTGTAGGCAAATGTACATGTGTGTTAAACGACTCATTAAGGACACACTGCACTGTTATCAAAATATTGTGCTAAGTGTTGCAAGAGAAAAAGATACACAATGTGTTTACTCAAGACACATATTTGTGTTAACTTTCAGCCCAGCAGCATAAAAAAATTTCAGCAAACCAATAGTGTTATCCTGGACAAAAACAAAACAAACAAAATTTAAAACTATATTGGATTATATGAGGTACCTTTAGCACTTTTGTTGTCAGAGAAAATGAAAAATACTGAGAAAGCATAGGGGAATGACTGATTATCTTTTCCCTCTTCTCCACTTTCGCCAGCCTTCTGAGTATGTGTATAGAAATGGATGAAAGAAGATGTGGGAAGAGAAAGTGTTGGGAAAGAGGTGAGAAAAGAACAGTATCAAAGGACCCTGGTAGCCGTGGTAACAGGATTGGCGACAGCACCAATAAATCTCACACCATGCTTGAGATAGGTTGGTTCAGCCTGCATCTGAATTTCCTTTACACATTACACTCAAGTTTGGTTGATTTCCAATGAGTCACTATGTAATTTTATTCCAGTTTTTTTTGAAGCATCTTAGACATTTTAACCAAAAGGAAAATGCAATTATAAATTCCAGGTTCAAGAATGATTAAGCAATTTAACCCGAAGGAGAAAAAAGCAAAGACATAGCAGGAAATATATTTCTTAGGAATAAATAAAATGTGTGAGACTTGCGATAAGTTTTGTTTTCACCATATTTTAGGTGGAAACAAGAAGTGTTTCCAGAAGAAAAATGAGTCCAGTAGGAATATGTCAAATGTTTTAATCAGTAGTCTAAATCTATGGAGAAATAATACATTCTTCTTAGATAAATTGTGAACATCCGTACAGATTTTTAAAAACAAAAATAATTTTATTTTCCCCAATACACTGTAAATCTTGTAAAAGTTCATTCACAAATTAAAATGAAAACAAAATAAACAAACAAAAAGTGCCAAGTGTGCTTTGAAATAGCAGCATCAAAGACTAAAGGAAAACAAAAAACAAAAAAAATACTTCCTGTTTGCTCTCTTCCCCCACACATTTTCATCTGTCATACTGACATAAATAAGAGGGCCAATGGTTTCTTTCTCCCACAGTGCTGTTTGTGGTTAAGGAAACAATAAAGGATATTGTTACAAATAGGTAGGCAATATAATGAGAAAAAGAAGTGGCCTGTGGTCATAATTGCAGCTGTGCAGGCAAGGCATAAAGTTTTCAAGGGTGTACGAAAGCAGCTAGAAATACCCATTAAAGAATAAAGAGGTTTTTCACTGCTGTGTACAATAAGATTATTTGGAACATATTAGCTACCTCTAAGTTTAAAGTTCTGGCCATAGACTTTAAAGTTTATGAGTGATTTTTTTATTTACCTTTTCTGGAGTGCTTTTGCTTTAGTATGTTTTCCTTCTCTGCGTGTTTTTCCAGTCCTTTTCAGAAACTATGTATTTTATATAAATAGTTTGACAGAAGAAGCACAATAATGTAATCCTTGCACAGATTTGATGCCCATGAAAAGTGGAGGGTCAGCACAGGGAGCTAGGACAGTGGCTTTCCTCACAAACTCAAAATGACCACACAATTCAACATTGCAGTCTGGAGTTAATGAACTTAAGCCATCACCATGAGGACCAATTAAAATGCACCCCATTTGGAATTCGTAGTCATGGTGGTGGATAATGATTGACTGTGCAGCATCCTGAAATCAGGAATTCAATAACACCCAGCCTAGGCTTCTTAGGGAATATCATTGCAACACAAAATGGGTACAGCCTTGACAGTATGAGCAGAGCCTCAGAAGATAGAATTATCAACTGAACTGTGGTTACAAACAATACGTGACTTCTTGGTCACTTGAATCAAAAGATAAAGGATCCTAGCTAAGAGTGTACAACCCAGAGTGAGATGCTTCTGTTTAAGTCCAGTATCTTGGCATTCAGCCCAATGGGTTCTTACTTGTAAAATGGGGTTAACAATGGCTCTTGTATCATAGATTTGTTTTAAGGTTTAAATAAATGCATATATATTTTAATAAACTTTTTATGTTGGAATAATTTTAGATGTACAGAAAAGTTGGAAACAGTACAGAAAGTTCCCATATAACCCTCACCCAGTTTCCTCTAATGTTATCCTCTTACATTCCCATGGTTTATTTGGCAAAAGTAAGAAACCAACATCGGTACATTGCAATTACCCAAAACTCCAGACTTTAGTCAGATCTCACCAGTTTTTCCACAAATGTCCTTTTTCCACTCCAAGATTCAATCCAGGATACCACATTGCACTTAGGAAAATACATATTTTATTTTTCAAAACATTTAGAACAGTGTCTGGCACATAGTAAGCACCTGCTATGTTACTTCATCCTATTAGATGATTTTCATGTAGGTGAGATGGAATGTTTCTAACGCTGTTATGTATTAACAAGACTTTGCTCCCAATTTCTTATATTGAGGGTTCACGTGTAAGGGAAATAAATAGAATTACTTCACTAGGATGTGGCAAAGAAGCTATTAACACAAAACAAGGAGTGCTTTATGTTTGTACTAAAAACAATTATAGGTTAGTTGTTCTCAAAAAAAAAAGAGTTTATCTGTAGAATATCTTTTAAAGGTCAGAAAAACAAATCATGTTTCACTTTTTTAACTCCATTAACTGACTCATTCATTCAGCAAATGATTTTTGAAAGCCTACAATACGCAAGGCAGTGTGTTATGGCTGAGGTATTGTGATGAATAAATGAGACTCAGTTCCTTTTTTGTGTGAAGATTACATTTTATGAAACTAACATAGTAGAATCTTAAATAAGCAATTGGTATGGAATTTGATTCACCCCACTTGAAAAAGAAGCATTAGAATCCTCCAGGTAAACATACCAGCAACGTTTACTCAGAAGCATTTATGGGCATATTAGGTAAAAGAGGGAAAAGGGCACAGTTCACTTTAGTTCCAAAGACCCTGATATGCAAGATTGAAGGGTATTTAGACAAAGATACAGTGCAGGGAAAAATCTGTGCGTGACTCTATATGCATCTCTTCCACCCACTCCAGGGTTGCTTTGCTTACGACTGATAATAATATCAACTAAACACTATCAGGTTCTCCCTCTGTGTCATACACTGTGCTAAGTGCCTTACATGTATTAACCCAAGCAAATTTCACAAGCACCATATGAAGTATATAATATTATTCCCCAATTTATAGATGAGAAAATGAGTCAAAGTGATCTAATGCAAGAAAAATATGAAAGAAAACCAAAAATACCTTTTTGTATTTTCATAACTTTCTGAATACAGAAACAGAAAATGCCCCTGGGCATAAATAGTAAAATCAGCTTTATTTCCACTTGATTAAAAAAACAAACAAACGAAATGAATCATCTTGACTTCTAGATTTCAAAAGGAAATATTCCTTAGGATTAAAATCTTGAAATATGTTCTACGATACCTCAAATAACTGCTTAGTAAACACTGAGGTCTAAATGTCCGTGCGCTAAATGTAATTGGTGTCTTCTTTTCACAGCTCGCTAAGAGCCTAGGCCCCTGCTGTGCACTACACCAAAGACAAACATGGATGACAGCCCCTTCCCTCAGATACCTGACACTGTAGTAGATGCATTTCATTTTATTTCACATCTGAGTATCTAAAAAATGTGTTGAACTAAAATAAACACATTCTTAAACAGCTCAAGTGCAAAGTGGGATAAGGTAGATCACACTGGAAACATGCGAACACAATGCTACCTGAGGAAAAAGAAAAAAGACAGAGGGATTGTACCTGACTAGGGTGCATGAGTGTCACATTTAAAGACCAAGTGGAATTTTAACAAGTTGAGACAGATGACAGGGTAGGACATCTTTCATGAAAGGAACAGTACTGATGAAGGCATAAAAGTAGGAATGGCAGTTTGTCCTAGGAATACCGACCACTCCTGTTTGGCTGAGGTGCTGTTACTGTGGGAAGATCAGGGTGTGGGAGGACAATATTTAGACAGACTTCAGTGCCAGGATGAGAATATGTTACTCAACACAGCAGAAAATGGTAAGCTCTTAAGGATTTTTGTTAGAGAATAGGTATAATTAAAACTTCACTTTAGGAAGATTAATTTGTGAGAGTATAGGATGGATTTCAGAGTGAAGAGAGAGAGGAAGCAAGAGCACCCATTAAATTTTGTTATACTATCCAGGGGTGGAATAATGACTGCCTGGAACAGGGTAGGGCAGAAGAAATGGAAGGGAGAAGATGGATTTGGCAATAGAGTGGCAATAGAGTGGCTGAACTAGCAGAAAATAAGAAATATTTGAGATGCTTAAGGAGACTGGATGACTGAGGAAATGGTGCTATTATTTCCTCAGAATCTGGAAAGTCATGAGGAAAATTCAGGGTGATTTTAAAGAAAATGTGATGGTTTTGTTTTTGAATATGTTATGTTTATGGTGGTGCTTGTGGAAGAATTAAATGAAGATTTTGAAGCGGACAGAAAGAAATGCACAAGAGGAACTGGGACTAGACACACAGGCTATGAAATCATCTCTCTACAGCTGGTAATTGAAGCTGTTTGAGTGAAGAGGGAGCAATTGAAAACAGAGACGAAACGATGCTGTGGGCACCTATATTTAGAAATTAGGAAGAGGATGATGACAAAGGAGACACAAACAAAAACAGAACAATAAAACCCAGTAACAGGAAAACCAAGGAAGTGTGATATTGTGCTGTGTTGTGAAAATTGAAGAAGCCAGAATTTCAAGAAAGCAAAATAGTTCATAGTATAAGAAGCTTCATGAATATAAAGGTCAGTTTCCTATTTTAAAATGTCAGTTTGTTTTTTTCTACTATGCTTCATGGAATACTGGTTTATTTCAATAATTCTCAAGCAAACGTTTCAGGAAAAAATTCACTTTTGAAAATCTAAAAATAAATTCATTACATCACATTTATCAATCTATAACTTCATTAAGAAGCAATTATATAAAGAGACATAGGTCACATGTGTATCTGAACACTTGTGTGCCAATGATAAAATATTTTGTTGGAAAAACCATTTAGTTTCTTAACGTTTTGGAGAAAATATGTTTACTCTCATTTCATTGTAATGCCTAACTGCAATTTGTCTTCGTCTTCGGGGCTGCAAAGAATAATTTTTGAATTAGTATTTAAATTTTAGTATGGTTCTTTGGTAGCTTTCTCTGTATTTCCCCAATTTTAAACTTTTAAAATGAAAGAGGTTACCACATTCCTCTTCGGCCTTCCTGCAACCCAAGTCATAAGAATCCAAAGAAAATCGGAATTACTCTGAGGGTTGAAGTTCTGTCACACATTGAATAATTGTCATTTCTTTGAATGACTCAGTCTAAGGAGAAACAATATACAATTCAAAAAATAAATTAACTAGATAGATAGGTGGATGGTGGACAAACGGCAAGACACTGAGACTGGTCGTCTTAAAATTTCCTATGTTGTGGTATAGTTTACTTGCAAATGCCAGTCCTTTCCAATTAGAATGCCTAAAGAGGAACTTGTCCAGCAATTTGCTTTTGGTTGTGCAAATAGAGATGGCACGCAGATACACACGGGGAATTCTTCCTCAGTGTTTGCTCACCTCCACCTCCCTCAACCATTTGAGCTGTTGATACTACCAGGAGTAAGAGAATAAACAAAAAACATGTTCCTACATCTTACATTGAAACTAAAAATACATTTTTCATACAGCAACTGTTGGTCAAAAAACATTATTCATATTCCTTTTCATGGGCACTTCGGATTAAATAAGCTTTGAAGTACTAATATTTGAGAGTCAAACAATCATAAAATTCTACCTAGGAAAAAAATATTTCCTTAACTCAAAATAACAACACTACAAGGAAACTTCTAAAATACAGTATGTTCTGTCAGACAATTAAACATTTATAGTATACATAGGTATACATATGAATATATGTAACATTGATCATTGTTTTTATATTAAACACTAACATATTTGTATCTTTCTTACATAACTGTTAAAATTAATGCTTATTAAAGAAAGACATTTTATGAAACTGATATAATAAATTCTCTGGAGACATACATAGTATCCAAAACTCTGGAAAAACAAGAACTATTAACGTTGTAGAAGACTCTAAATCTTGCAAAACAGAGGAGCAGCAAGGCAAACCCAGTAAATGCCCTTTTGTTTTATCCTCATTGAAACAGAGGACTAATTTAGTTCTATTTTGTATATACAGTAGCTTTTAAAAGACAAAAAAAGAAACTTTTTCAACAGCCTGAAGCTATTTTCTGATATTTATGCAACAGTGTCCTCCAATTCTATTTGACCCGTGCTTTTGTCTAGTTGGTACACTGATTCCTTTGGAACTTTTTGTCTACCCTTTTCACTGACATTGCCCTGAATATGTCTAGCACTGATAATTTCATAAAAGAACGTTCAGAGAAATGAGAAATGGAAAACTAGGTTCTTCTACAACCTTTCTTGACACTCTTGACTTCTCTGGGAGGTGAGCTGTTTCCTCATGGAAAAAAAAGACTACATTTAGTAAAGCTGGTCTTATAAAGGCTATGGTCATATTGCAAGTGTATTATAGAAATAGTTTTTTCCATGTAGCAGAACCCAAAACAGTCTTGGGTGACTAACAAAGGTTTAACTATAAGTATTTATTTTAATGACTTTCTATTATTTACTACCCTCATATATACGATAAGCGGTACAGAGATACTGATCAGGACTAGTAATAGAATAGAGCTCAAGCAGGTAGCTGCCACAATCAGGTATTTCTTCAATAGGGAGGGATGGAATTCATTTGTAAGGATTTTCCCAGATCACATAAATCATACTTCCTCAAAAACACATGCCCCTTAGACACATACACACACGCGCGCGCGCGCGCGCGCGCGCGCGCGATTTTACTAAATAACATGACCTGTTTAAAATGAACTACAATTCAAAGTTGCATTTTGTAATCTCTGCATTTGTTTCTCCCCTGGTCTGTCATCCAAAGTGTGAGGGTGGTTGATGACTATGGAATCCATTAGCCTTTGTAATTCCCTGTGCTTACATTGCAGATTAGCTATGGTTCTAACTTCTAGTTTTCATGGAAACCACTGGATTGTTTGGTTGTGCAGTGCATGCGTGCATGTGTGTGCATGTGTGTGTGTGTATGGTCCTTCAGAGACATTTCAGCAATTCTTAAAAATTGGTTAAAAATAATAATACTTTTCCATTTTGCTCTTTGTTCTTTATAGCTTTCCCTATCACAGTTCCTCCCTCACCACTATGGCCCATTACTCTTCCCCTGACCCCTTTTACCAAGACTTTCAAATTTATTTACCCTTGGAAATTCAAGAGAGTTCTGCTTTGTAGTCAGTTCCTCCTATAACTTGGACGAAAAAAATAAAAAGAGATCAATTTAGGGAAACTAATCTGTACTATAGAGTGGCTTCTGCTCTTATTCCAAGCAAATTTTAGTAAAAAAGAAGTTTGTGACCAATAACCATTAAACAGAGCTTCTAAGACTCACTTTATTTCCCTAAATTATGTGCATTCCCTAGTTAAAAGGAGAACATGTTGGCTCACGGTACATCTTGTCATAGGCACTGATCCAAAAACAATTCTAAAGCTGATTCAAGGTACTTTGAAGGGTAAGAGTGTAGTAAATTTATAAGCAATATATTATAATTTATCTTATCTTCCTTCAAGCCCTCATCTTTATAGTGATTTGAGAGAGGGCTTAAAACATTTCAGAGCAAATTTTTCCTGGTCTGATGTTCTGATCACCAAAGATTTAAGCTCCAATTTTACACTAAGTGGTTTGTCACCTTTTGCAGGGAAGCAATAGTTAAGTATAACAAATCTCCTGTCTTGAAACCTATCCATTCTTCCTTCCCCACATTGAATATATTCATCTTTGGTTAAAAAAAGAATCAGGAAATGGTTTATTTTTTAACACCCATAGAGCCTCCTAAAATGTAAGCTCCTCTCTATCATTTGTGCATTTCACTGTGGGACTTATCTTCCAACAGAGAGCAGTGAGTCTTACTTCTCCCCTTTGTCACAGCCAAATGGGTTGGTCAGATATAAAATGGGGTTTGATGAGAAGAGTGGGAGGGCAGATTGGACATGAAAGTAATTGGTAAAATGGTAGTGTTCTTACTTTAAGAGGAAGAGCAAACGATAGAGAAAAGCTAATGAAAAATCAGAAAATAGTTTAATAAACAAGAGCCATTTCACTTGGCAATTTCATATATTTGCCACATAATCTATAAAATAGAGGCGTGGCCTTTGTTTATTTATTGAAGAGGAAACTAAGATATATGGGGTATGTGGATGGTGGTGGAGGAGCTGAAGTGGAATTATTGCTAGAGGGGAAAAACTGTCAAAAATACTCTAAAACTGAAATATAAGTATGTGAAATCGATGATATAATTTGTAAAATGTGTTATGGTTTTATTTGTTCTGCAATTGTGTAAACCTTACAAATTTTTCAAGTGGGTTTTCAAATAATTTAAACTCTGAATCTCTTTTCTCAGGGGAAAAAAAAAAAAAAAAAACCAGAAGTGTAGAAAACAGAACCAGTCATAGGTAGGGCTACTTTAGCGCACCCAAATCTGCCTCTGTCTTGTGTCAGCCCCCATAGGTTTCCTCAGACTCATATTTTTTCTAGGTACCTAGTGTCCATTCTGCTGAAATTAACAATAAAATCAGAGTGAGCCCTTGCTCAAGAATGTTCTTTCAGCAAAACATGACATATCAATTGCACCATTTTGGGAGAACCCAACTGTACCCCCACAACTAACTTCACCCCAACAGCCACTCTAAGACTATGGGAACACTCAGGGATGCAGGGTGGTCATCTAATTTGCATAATAGTAATTCAATATTTTAAACATATTTATTTAACATTTATTTAGAGGAGAATCTGTGAGCCACATGGAGGCAGGGTGAAGAAGGTTAAAGTTAGTGATTGGGCATGGCTCAGTTCTGCACAACCTACAGAACAAATTAAAATGCCCTTTTAAATTGAACCCATCCTCCCAGGGAGTCAGTTTAATGACCATCTGTTTTCACTCAAAATACTCCTTGGGGGAAGGAGGCATCTCACCTCACACTCCATGCAGCTTATCAAAGTATTTCCTTCCAGCCACACACAAACATGTTCTCTGAGAAGAGAGCTGGTAAATATTTCTTTCTTCATTGTGTCAAAAGTCCTGGGATGGTTTAGCTGCCTAATAATGTCTAACCATTCCTTATGGACACTTCCTGCAGGTCCTGGCCTTGATCAGGATGGAGGGGAAGACCTGCTGTGTACAAAGCACTCCAACTAATGTTTCTGCAAAATCTAAATTATTTAATCCTGATGCTAGACTGAAAAATAGAATCATTTACCCTTTACATAGATGAGAAAACTGGGTTTTAGAAGTTAAAGATATGAAAGCTTAGGTCATACAATTCAAAAGTTATAAATCCTGAATTCAAAACCATGGCTTCAAAAAGCATGATTTACCCATGTATGGCCTTTCCCCAGTGTACTGTGGGAAATAATACACAATATAATGCAAGTTCCTGATTCTACTACACACGAAACAAAGCCAGTCAAAGGACGTAGGACAAGGGGATTTGGATTATATGTCAGAGGGATCTGTTTTGCTTTACTTTGCTTTTACCTACTGGGAGCAAGGTATGTAGGAAGTTGGACAATTAAGTTCTCAAACTTGTTGCAACAACGTTGCTTACCTTTTGTGATATCAGAGGGATTATTCATTGTGAATTTGTACCAACTGGACAGTTAACCAAGTTTACTATTTGGAAGTGATGAAAAGCCTGCGTGAAAAAGTTAGATGAAAACGACCTGAACTTTTCACCAACAATTCATGGCTCTTGCATCACGGCAATGCACCAGTCGCGTGGCACTGTCTATGAGGGAGTTTTTAGCCGGTAAACAAATAACTGTATTGAAACACCCTCCCTATTCACCTGATCTGGCCCCCAATGACTTCTTTCTTTACCCAAAGATAAAGGAAACATTGAAAGGAAGATATTCTGATGACATTCAGGACATCAAGGGTAATATGACAACAGCTCTGATGGCCATTCCAGAAAGTTCCAAAATTGCTTTGAAGGGTGGACTAGGCACTGGCTTCAGTGCATAGCTTCCCAAGGGGAGTACTTGGAAGGTGACTGTAGTGATATTCAGCAATGAGGTATGTAGTACTTTTTCTAGGATGAGTTCACGAACTTAATTTTCAGACCTCGTGTATTGCTCAATGTTAAACCTGTTTGTTCTTCTTTAGGACTTCAGACATAAGTATTTAATCTCCTGCTGATATCAACCTCATCAGTGTTGTCCTATAAGCAACTCAAACTCAACACTCAACATGCCTAAATGCATGCACACATGTTCTCCTCCTGCTTATCAGGTCTCATTTGGTGACACCACCACCCTTGGCTCACCCATCCTAGGAAGCTAGTAGTCATCCTCCTCTCTCCATCTCTCTGCTAAGATTTCACACGGCCCAAAAGGTCTGCAACAATTTGCCCTACAACTTTCCCTCGGTCCCATTATTTGACCTTAAAACCCACCCTTTACATGTCATTTTCAGAACTGCACCTTCGATGGAACAAGTGCCTCCAGACTGTATCTTAAACGGCTCACTCTTTGTAGAACAGTCTTTTCAGTTTTCTTCCCCTGACATATTTCTACCCAAATTAATGACTCTTCACTCCAGAAGCTTTCCCTAACTGCCGAGGATGAATTAAATGCCCCTCCTCAGTGCTTCAGAGTCTGGATCACTGGTTCTCAAACTTTATCAAGCATCAGAATCACCGGGATCATTTGTTAAAACACCGGTTGCTGATTCAGTCTCACTCAGACAGTCACTATCTAGGATTTAGCCCCAGCTCAACTTTCAGGTCACCTCTGGCTCAGGTAAAGCTCCTGCCAAGATGGAGGGGAAGCGTGACACCAAACAGCCATCTATGTGTATGGTTCATTCTTCATTAGCCACTCTTCTCAGAACGGGTCCTGATACTGGCATGTCTATGACACTGCCTGTCAAGCACAAGGACCCGAAGGTATTGGTCTCTCTTGCTCTTTTTATTGAAATAACAGCATTTCATCTCCTGCAGCTAAGGTCACCAGTCTTGTAAATAGTTACACTGACTTGATCTCCAAAATTTTCAACTGACTCACTTTTAGGAGAGAATTACCAAGGCTATTAGAGTTGTAACATTTTAGAACTAGAATGACCTTGAAACTTTTGTTTCCGAGGTCCAAGAAGCAGCATCAAACTGAAAAATGATTTGACTGCAAATAATTGTAAGGATGGCAACAATGAAAAAGTAGTTTCACAGTTATTTGGAAAACTAATATATTTGCAAAGGTAAAACAGTCCTTTCGCTTTCACACTGCTGAAAAATATGTCCATATAAAAAGAAATGATTCAAGATTTTCTACTTTCATCGTTGAATAAATCTATCCAAGAACAGTCAGGCAATTGACCTATCTGCAAAGTCAATATGAAAGCAGATTTCTTCACGAGGGCCTCTTCTCTGGTGCTGTCTTTACCAGGGTCATAACGTAAGTTGCATTTACATAGTTGGCTGCAACAGCAATAGAAACCCATTTTATCTTCGTACCTGATTCTCTATTTTGAGACTCCTTGAAGGTCATTTTGCCATCTTAGTTTAAGAAATCAGAGAAAAAGTTACATTGCATCCCTTTGAAAGATAACTTTTCTGTAACCCTGGAGAAACACGGGAACACATGTTCTCCACCCCTCCCCCACTGGAGGATATTCCTTTTTTGTTAGCATTTATTAAATCAAACATTCTTTCAAAAACTATCTTCAACATGTTTCAAATTATGAAGCATGTTTAAGACATTACCTACTTCGTTCACATGGATAAATACGCATCTTTTACATGATCTGTTCAGTATCTGGTGCCTAATGAATGTTAAACATCCTGCATTCTGCTTCTCCCCATTGCGTGGAAGGAGGTGCTTGTCATTTGCCCTCGCAAACATGGATTAGAAAAGAGCCTCAACAGCTATTTTCCCAGCAGTTGTTACTGCCAGGTTTCTTTTGATCAGCACCAGAGTCACTAACTGGCAGTCTCTCCGGAGGCCTGTAGGTCTTTCTAACTTTACAGGGTACAGTAACATACTTCCTGAGTCCCTTCATATGTTGCGCACACCTGAACAGGCAGAGTTTTGTGGACTTACTGGATTTATCCATGCCTTTATTTAAAAAGCCTGGAATTACACACCTATAGCAGCACCTTTCTGTTTAGTTTTCTTTGTATAGTGCCACACACAGATTACACACAGATGTTTCCTCAATACTTTCATGCTTTCTTATGATCAGCTCCACAGAACCAACTTGGCAATTTTCAGTTTTGCAAACTGTATTGTATTAATGCCAGCATAAGTGGTTTTAATGCCTTTTTTTTTCCTATTGGGATACTGACCGAGATTCCCAACAGCTTATCTTTTTAAATATTTTCTTCCCCCCATTTTTCACTCCCCAGCATGCCTTTCCATGGCAAGCTGGAACACAGCACTACATTTCAATAGTCAGGGAGAAGACAGATGAAGAAAACAAATCTGATTCCCAGGGTAGGATATGTCCTTGGTTTCAACCCAGTTGAATCCTGTGATTCTTGTCATCAGAAGACAGTTGTAAGAAATTTGGCATTTCTCATGTGATGGAAAAGAAAGGATTTTCTCTCCTTTATAGACTTCAAAATATCTCTTGCCTACAATCATGTCTCTATAATTCAGGACCTAAAATGATCTATATTTACTCATTTTAAGTAAATTACTCATTTTAAGTAAAGTAAGTTTACTTTATAAATAAAATCCCTTCGTTTCTTTTTAATGTTAATTTCTCTTCAATCATGATTTCCCTTCAAAATTCTTTGTCTAGTTTACATGGTAAGGACTCCTGAATTAAAAGCAGGATCGAGGGTATCTCCCAAAAATGTAAAGGAAGATACCTTATGGAAAGCTATTAAAGACATTTAAACATTTGATTTGATCATCATGAAAACAAAATATTAAATGTTTATGCTGTATTATATTCTTGACAATCTGCTGAATTAGAAGTAAGGCAAGCCAATGGGCTTATAAGGCTTACAAGTCTCTATGGGTATTCTAACCTATGGGCATTGCTTACTACGTCTTGAAAAATACACTTAATATTTTGACAATTATTATTGTATTTAATATTCAAAATAAAACTGTAAGCGAGATATTATTATTTCCAAGTTTCAAATATGAAACTAATGCTCAGAGATGTTAAGTGAGTATCCAAAGTTTTCACAGTAATCTTGTACTGATAGATCATAGAGTCATCAATTTCGTAATACTGGTATCATTAACATGACATATTCTAGAAAGTAAATCATGTAGTCAAGTGTATTATGCTTAGTCATTTGGAACCTGAAAATAGATTATAGTGAAATTTCTCAATTATCTTTCTCTCTCTGCCTTCAGTAAATTTAAGGTCATCCTCCAAGCACTCATTTATTGGAGTCAAAAGTTGATATCACAAAGGAGCCAGTTTTTCTAAGTATGAATTTCCCATTGATATCGGTGCATAAGAAAAGAAGAACACTGTTAGCATTTAAGGGATGTTTTTGAAAAGAAAAGAAAAAAGATTGTTCTTCACAAATCAGAGCATAGCAGATATACTGTTTGAGGCCTTCATAAATTACTTCCAGCAAGGAAGGACTTTTCCTTGTTCTTTTTGTGCTTTCCCTCCCCCCATAATAAAGAAGTAAATTCAAGGTCTGCTGAGTCGTTTCATAGTTTTTCATGTCCTTGTATTGATCACCTTAAAAATAAGTACTCCCAACTGCCCTTTGTTGAGTATATTCAATGTGTCAGATTTTTATCTGTCTGTTGTAAGTTGCTCTACTCCTCACAATAAATCCCACGAGGATCCCACTCATTCTCACCTCAGCAATAACTAATGAGGTAACTGAAACATGGAGAGATCCCCAGTAAAGGCAAAGCTGGGATTTGAGCCCAGGATTCAAAGGCTCTTGATTTCTAACCTACAATGGGAGATCTCAAGCACTGTCTTATAAGCTGACAGAATAGAAGACTTTAATCTCACTATTTCACATACTGATAATTTAATAGGAACAAAATACTTGCAAGTTGTTTCAAGGATAGATTAGTTAGAAGTCATGGCCATTAGTTTGGAAGTCTTCCCCCAAGCAGTCAATGGCTGGATATATATGGTGCTGCTCACACCAACCCAGATTTCATGCATTCTTTCTTATCATCAGCTGACTTTTTCTCACCTTCTATTCCTGACCCCATCATTGGCTTCTAAGTTCATGTATTATCTACTTATTTTCCTTAAAGTGTTGATTATCCTTAATGTTTTTTTCCTCCTGTAATAAAATGGACTTCCGTATGCATGTATGTTTATATTTATGTGTATTCCATTAATGAGTGAATGTGAGTGTAGTTTGTGTTTGAGAGGGAGTGACAAAAGTTATTATTTTTTTGTTTTGTTCGTTTTCAAAAATAAAATTTCAGAGTTGGCTGCCTCCCTTGTTCTGGATGTTGGCAGAGGGCCTCCCGGATGTTGTCTTAAGAGGAACGGAAGTAGTGATTGAATGACAAAAAAGGAGAGAAAATGAGCAGTAGGCAGGAGTAAAGGTTTGAATAGGGGAGTCCTCAAAAGTTCAAAGTAGAAACATGAAAGTGGAATCAGACTTCCTGAGAGCAACAACTGGTGATTGATGCCACGACTTGTTTTCAGTAAGACTTGACTCCTTTTTTAAAAAAAAAAAAATTTCCTTCAGTGCTTGATTCTGACATTTTATTTAAGACACAGTTTTCTAACCAATGGCTGATGTTTACCTAGATATTTTCTAGAGGGGAATCTTGTGTTTCTGTTGCCATTCCTTATATTACCTTTAATCTTTCCTTCAAGGTATCTACCATGATACCTATGACAATGATAGAGTATCAATCACTCTTCCCCAACAGAGTTGGTATTTTATCAGATTGTCGCTTATATTTTCAGAATTCAGAACACTTCTTATTGGTGCAATATATTTCAGATCTAATTGAAATAGGAAAATAGAATCACAATGATATTTTACCATCTTGAAATAAGGGTAAACTTACAAACCCTATAGTAAACACTCTTGAATAAATGAAAGGCTATGTGGAATAAAAAAATAATTAAAAGCATCGACTTTCGAATCAATCAAGTAACTCTTGATTTGAATCCCACTAGGAAAACTAGAAAAAGCCATTTAAACTTCTTGATCTCATTTTGCGCAGTGGTGAAATGATGATAATAACAACCCCTTTACCAGGTTGTGAGGATTCAAGATGCGTCACCCTGCACTCAATCAAGCACAGGGCAGTGGCTCAATGAAAAAAAACTATTATTATGAAATTATTTGATCCACATAGCAGTCATATAAAGGGAAAAAACCAATTTTTCTCCATTTTTTTCCCACCAGGCACCTAAACCTCGTGACAGCTCAGTGCAGTTAATCGCTCTTACCCTCACCCTTTACGTTACTGCATTTCACTTGGTCTTACATTATTGCATTTATGACCTTGCATTGAAATTTTGTGTTTACATGCTTGGCTCCCTTCTCTAGACTATGAGCTTATAAAGAACACGGCATTCATTGTTCGCATGGCATTTCCAGGGACTAATGCTGTGCTAGAACATATTTGTTGTGATTAATTATATGAGTCAACTTGACTGGGCCACAGGGTTCCCAGACAGTTAGCCAAACATTATTCTGTGTATGTGTGTGAGACTGTTTCAGAATGGCATGAATATCTGAATCCATAGACTGAGTAAAGCAGATTGCCCTCCCTAACATAGTTATGCTTCATCCCAACACTTGAAGACCTGACTAGAACAAAAAGGCTGAGTAAAAGGGAAATCGACCTGCCCGACTGTTTGAGCTGGGGCATTGGTCTTTCTCAGCTTTCAGATTCGGACTGACATATCAGTTCTTGGATCTCTCGCCTGTCAGCTTTTGGTCTGGAACTTAACCGTCAGCTCCTGTGGTTCTCAGGCCTTTGGATTCAGACTACAAACTGGCTATCCTGGGTCTCCAGCTTGCAGACTGCACATCTTGGGATTTCTCGGCCTCCCTAATCGTGTGAGCCAATTTCTTATAATAAATCTCTTTATATATAAACACACACATCCTATTGGTTCTGTTTCTCTGGAGACTCTGACTAATACAACATTATATGGCTTATTTTTAGTGAACTGATCTGATTACTCAGAATGGAAAAGCAGTATAACTGCACTTATCAATTTTGCCTTCGGCTTATTGTCTTTTTAAAAACAAAAGTTTTTGACACTTAAAATGTCCCCAAGTAAAAGTTTTCCCAAATCCTGCTGTTAGACAGACTAAAATGAGCAAAATTTCTCCCCATTTTATGAGTTCTCTAAGAGGGATCACTCTTTTGATGGGTTTTAAACATTAACCTCAGAAGAATAGGTTTAGAGTTTCAAATTGAATTTCAGTCTTTGATCCTCAAATCGATTTCTGATGGAGAAATACAGCTCTGGTTTTGACTAGAGGAAGCTAAAATATCAAAATGACTTTTTTGACATTAAACAGCTGTTTTTTAAAATTCCATGATTTCATTGTAAGTGAATAAAACACATGTGGATTAAATTTTCTTAAAATACACAATGTTTGAAAATTAAGGGAACCTGGTTTGGGTTTGATCGAAAAGCATGTGTAACCCAGTGCTTATCTCCTTCCCTGTGTCCGCCTGGAGTTTTCTTCTTACAAACGACTTTGCCCTCATGAACTCAACATACAGAAGAGTGATCTCAGGAATGTGAAAGATGTTGAAAATCAGCCCTGGAAGATGTTGTTTCTGAAATTTAATGAACCCCAAAACAATCACTCTGCACAACTCCTGAAAGTCTTCTTCTGAGGGCCCCTTACCACCAAAAAGTATTCTGCTATTTCCAAGTTACTTTAAAATTGCCTTTAAAAACACTATATAATTAAAGTTGTGTTCTTTATTCCTAAATCTTGTATTATTTATAGAGTTATGAATTGTTTGATCCTTTACTTTTGAGGGTAGTTACTTCACTTTGTTAGAAAGAAACTCAGCAGTTTTCTTTCTAGCATAAGATACTTCCTAGGAGAGAAAATTATATGGTTGTTAAATTCCAGAAAAAGTAGCAAATATGCATGCAAATGGCCTTTCTGAAATGGTGACATTACTGTAAACATTGTAAACTCTGATTTTGGAAAACAAAGGGTTCACTTGATCTTGAGTTCAGAGACAATGGTCACACTGCAAATATTTATTGTACACTTTTTCTCATTGTTATTTACATTGTTAAATTCGGTGTCTCTCTTTATGAAACTGTGATTGTAAAATATGAAGGGTTTTCTTTGGGGGGGGTTGTCTATTGCATTTCTTTGAAGTCTCAGAAATTAGAAAAGTGAAGACTCTATTTCACATCTGATCAAGTCAGCAATGAATTGGTGGAAGGTCCCGTGGGGTAACTGAAAGATCTGGAGGGTCCCAGGGTATACATGTCCGTGAAGCCCGCCACCAGACCACTGCGGTCTGCTCTCTGCACAGACATCCTGTGGTCTGCTGAGTCAATAATTGAAGCTCCCAAAGCTTCTTCCTCAACAAAATAATATAGGCTTTAATAAAATTGTACTGACTTTGTTGTGGAGAAAACGAGACAGAAAAAGAGAAGCAGTAGAAGAGGAATGCATTGTTAGAGTTATCACAGCACTGCCATAAACAACAAAGACTTTTAAGCATTTACTATGTGCAAGACGAGGCACATTGGATGCCGAGTATAAAATGTAACCAATACCTGTACAGAATTTACAATTCAGTTTAGGAGATGGTAACATGTAGTGTCTGTCTCTGTCTCTCTGTCTCTATATACATATACACATAGGCACACACAAACATGTGTGCATATAAAAACACACCACATAAAAACTCAACAAATTAAGGCAGCATATATGCAATATCCAGAAGGTGGTTCAAACCATTTTAGAGAGAGATTGGCTTGTGTCTTTCTCTTTTCAGGGTGGATACAGAAAAAGAACAAAAGATGTGAGGAGGAAGAGGAAAAGAAAGAAGCATTTCCCTGGCATCATACATTTTTGCTGATGTCCATGTTATGGGTGATTAAGGTCTTAACCAAGGTAGTGACTTCAGCACAGGAAGGCTTGAAGTTTGAAGGTATTTGGGAAGTAGGAGGCTGCAGTTCTCATGCTTTTATTGTCCCTTCCCTAAAGAGCTTTCCCCGACCACCCATCTACAGAAATGCTTCTCAAGTGGTGAAGACGACTTATTTTTTTCCCAATCCATCTTGGATTAATAATCATATAAAATGAAATAAAAATAAATTAGTAGAAAATGAAATAGAAAATAATTACTCTCAAAATAAAGTCCAACTAGTCTATTATGAAATTCATTAAACACAGGATTACATTTTAGTAAATAAGAAAAACCTAGTGTGGAAAAATAACAAAATAAAATTAAAAACTGTAAGTGTTCATTAAAAATGTGAATATAGTAATAAATATAGACAATTGCTACTATATTCATAACTTTCTGTTGATTTGTAATTATGACCGAACAAAAATTTTAACAAAATAGTTACTCCCAACAATAAAAGGCTATTTGCACAGTTTAAACAAACATAGTGTATATCAATATTTAAAGTTCTTAATGTGGCAAATGAGTTGGGTTTTTGCTTGTTAATTTATCTAATCTAGGTTGGAGTGATGACAACTCTATTTGCTTTGCAGAGGATAATATACACATATATGGTGCCAAAAAATGTATACACATTTTAAGAAAGGAAAACTGTATTAAAATTGTAATACTCAATATATACCAGTAACAAAAGATGAATACAAGTTACATTTGACTTCTGCAATTACAAGAGGGGCTCAAAGTGGTTACTATCAGTGTCCAGACATTTCTGATTACGGCGAACTACTGCTTGAGCAACATTGGCCAAAGTGTTCACTTATATACATTTTTTTGGCACTCCTGGTATGTATGTATGTATATACGTAAACAAATAAAAAGTAAACAAATAATTATTACAGGTTAGATATATATATATATATATGTATATATATACACATATATATATATATATATACTGCTTCAATGTTTTGTTTTAATTGCATTCATAGTAGAGATATGCTATCTCAGAGATACGCTAATAGTCATAAACAAAAAGCCATTCAGCACATGCAAAAATTTTTCATATTTAATTGAACCAAAATGAACCAAGCAACACTGTAATTTTAAAATTCATAATTATTTCTTCATCAGTAACAGTCCAATAATTTATCCTATAAAGTTATAGTTAAATTTAAAACATCTTTCAATGAAAGAAATAGATCCTGGAACTTATGCACATTTAGGTTAAAGTTTCCAAAACACCTTAAATTATCACAAGTTGTAACGTGGGTCCATTGTACATAAGACTTCACAGCTCACACTATTTGTGACATAAGTGTGATGGTCTCTACCCTGTTTAACCAGTCTCTACTCATATGCTTGACTATGGCAGCCACATCAAATTGCTACAAAATTTCTAAACAGACTCAGTGTCTGAATCTTTCTTGTTGCAGACAGGGAATAAACAATATACCATTGCACAGATCACAGTTTGAATAGCCCTGATGTAGAGTGGTACCCTCACCCCAGTTCCTGTTCTGTTTCAGCTTCCTGTGTATTTCCTTCATAATCCTTACCTCGATTTATCTGTGATAATTACTTGTTTACTTTTTCCACAACAATTTTCTCTATTAAAATGTACCTACTTTAGAACAAGGACAATGTCTATCTTGTCACAATTATGTTCTTAACACCTTTGTTGAGCACATGACAGGCTAAATGCATATTTGTTGAATTCATTAGTTAGGAATTAATTTAAAGGCACAGACTGAGTCACCAAAATTTGATGATGGTGTGGGAGAAAGAGTGAAGGAAGAAAACTAACATGTATTGAGCCTTTATTGTGTTCCAAGTCTTATGCCAAGCACTTTACTTACTCTATCTCATTTTACCCTCACACTAAACCTGTGAAGCAGATGTTATTTATGTTTTAAAGATGAGGGAACTGAGGTTCAGAGAGGTTAAGGAACTTACATGAGGTCGCATAGCTAGTAAATGATAGAGTGGGGATTTGAAGAATTTGGCTCCAGCATTGGCAAGATTTGTTGAGTGATTACATATGTGTAAGAGTCTGAGAAAGGGAGTATCTGACCATACACTACTGCAAAGAAATGGAAAACATGAATGTGGAACATTTTGGGATTGTGAAAGGTGTAAATATGAGTTCAGTTTTGGCAGGTAGAGTTTTTGATGGAAGCATTTGCATGTGAGCCTAGAATTGGGGTGAAGATTCAGAGATAAGGACAGAGACCTGAGATCAGCGTTGCTATCATGTCTATAATTCACTTGAAAACACTTCCACATATACAGTGTTATGACTATATAGAGGATACTTAGGTATCCTAGGCCTACACTATAAGTCAGGTTCCACTCCTCTCTAATCAAGATGCACAGTCTAAGAGGAATAGCTGACCCTCTACTCAAAACCCCATTGTTTTTAGTGAAATAAATCAGACAGACAAATACCGTATGATCTCACTTACATGTGGAAGCTAGAAAAATTGAACATGTAGAAACAGAGAGTAGAATGGTAGTTTTCAGGGGCTGGAGCTGGGGTAGGGGAAATGGGGAGATGTTGGTCACAATGTATAAAGATAAGTAAGTTCTGGGGATCTAATGTGCAGCATGCTGACTATAGTTAACAAAACGGTATTGTATACTTAAAATTTGCTAAGAGAATAGATCTTAAGTGTTCTCAAAACAACACATAGATACAATATGGTAACTATGTAAGATGACAAATGTGTTAATTAACTAGGTTGTGCTAATCATTTCACAGAATCCTCATTTTTGTACACAATAAATTATTCAATTTTATTTGTTAATGATACCTCTAAAAAGCTGGGGTGGGTGGGGAAGAAATCTGTACTCCAGAGGCACCTCCTATGAGTACTCTGATTGTCAGATGCCGATGCTAGAGGGGACGGAACCACTAACTGGAATCTTGGTATTTCCTCAGGATAGCAGAACAGATTGCACAGATTGCTTTGCGTGTGTGTGTGTGTGTGTGTGTGTGTATGTTTACTTTCTAATAAATATTTAGATAATGAATGGTTTATATGAGCAGCAGAATTTTCTCTGAGACTTACTTCATTATTACCTGGTAGTGAGAGCGGAGTATCGCTAGCTCCCACTCTCCTCAAAATTGCTTCTGTGGCTGTCGTTATCTACTAAAAATAACCTAAGTTGTGTGTTCAGATCAGCTCACAGCAAGAGTTGTCCACATACAGTTGGTAGTTGAGAAAATTTAGGAAGACTCTAAAGAATAAGAACATCACAGGACATATACTCGAGGATGGTCAGTATTGAGAAATGCTGGAGAAAGTGGAGTCCCTGAAGAGATTGGAAAAAAAAAAAAAATCAAAGTAAGGGGAAGAGGAGATCCAAAAGTAAGTTGCCACCAATACGAAAGGACTAAGGGAAGGGTGACGAACCATTTCAAATGCAGAAGAATAGTATGGAAATGCCCAGACTAGGGAAAAAAAAAGCTGATTTTAACTATTAGTACTTTAGTGATCACCACAATTAGAGTTGACCCAAGGTAAAGGGCAGATGTAAGGACTGAAGCCAGATTTCAGTGCATTGAATGGAGAATAGACAGTAAGGAAGTAGAAACAATGAGTGTGACTTGAGAAGTTTGGCTATTAAAAGAAGACAGGGAGTTGGGTAAATGGAGCATTCGAAATAGAAGTGGCTGCTACTTGTATTTTTCTTCTCATTTCGGAGAATCTTGAATATAAGTTGAAGATGCATTTAATAAGAAGCAAATAGATGGAGCAGGAACTGAAAGCAGAAAGAAGATGGATCAAGAGTACAGGTGGAGGAATCAATCAAAAATATCAATGGAGAGAGAGGTAAAATTGGGCTGAGGTGAAGTGTGTGGGTTCTTTTTTATTTCAGTTTTACTCCAAGGAGTCAAGGAGAAATGTTTGTCTATAAGGTGGCATGGCTGAGGGAGGTTTGCTGGGGTAAAATGCAGAGAAGGGAAAGAGAAAGCGTAAGAATAGTAATGATTTGGGGAATTGGATATGAGAAAGCAATTCTTTGGAAAGTTGGATTTCTTACTACCTTCCTTTGATTCATCACACTGATTCTGCCCTTTAAAAGACTTGGTCTCCACAATTGATTATTGATGATTAATAAGGATCTCATAGAGAATATGTGTACTGTCTAAAATGACTTCCCTTGACTTTCTGGGGCATCCAGCCCCCAGACAGAGAGGATTATTACTGTGCTGCTTAGCTTGTATCTTTCCAAAGTAATAGAAAGGTTAACAGTTATAAGCTCAATGGTTATATCTATATAGACCTGTTAATGTAAGAAATGTCCAAAACTAGAGAATTTCTATGAGTTTATTTGAGCCAAACTGACAATTAACAGGAAGCAAAAACGGATTGAGAAAGTGCTCTGGAGAATGAGAGTTTTGCAGATTACTTTATACTTTAGAATAAAAGGAGGAGACATAAGGAGGGTTACATAAAATCCATTGGTGGTAGATTAAGGGGGTGGGAAAAAGCACAGCAGGGACATCTCTGGGATTGGATAAAAAGTAACATAGAGAAACATATACTTCTTTTACATTGGTGGGTACAGGATAGTTAATAATTAACAATTATAGCACATAGAAATGGTACTGGAGGGACAAGATAACAACGAGGGGATCCGTGGTCTGGCGCTCTGCAGCAAGGTTTTGCCCTGAGGGGTCTGGAAAATGAGATTACTCTGACATTTCAAAGGTATGTTATCTTACATGCAAAAGACAATTGACAGGCTCACTTAAGGTGAAGACTGATTGACCTTTGTTAAGGACAGGACCACCTTCCATGGCCGGAATTTTTCTGTTTAAACCATCTTGTGTGGTTACTTTCGGTCTCTGAGTTTTTAAGGCCCATGATGCTGGCCTCCCCTGAGTTTCTCAGGTTTACTATGTGGCCCATTTTTCATCCACAGACTCTATTAAATAGTAAATGTTTATACATTGCCATCATGATATAACTTAATTACTATAAAACTAATGTTCAAAACTACTTTGCATTTAAATCAATCAAAAAGCTGTAGCTATATACTGCACAGGATTATAAACTTTTTTATCTTTCATCTGAAGAGAACTCAGGAATAACTAGTTCAAATCCTTTATTGTCATAAAATGAAGTGTGTCTTCAAAGAAAGGACTTACATGTGTGCTGAGCTTTAAATATTTTAAAGGTATTCTACGATTTTGTTAATGTCTATCGCTTAAAAACAGGATTTTGTGTTTGGGACATATATAGACTATGTAAGACATATTTGGAAAATAATTTTAATATGTTTTTTATATTTAGTCCAGCAATGTTGCCATTAATACCTTCAAATCTTTTCTCTCTCCAAGGAGAGAGAGGTACTATGTCCAAACTGTTACTGAGCATCCTGTTTACAGCTGAGATCCTTACAAACCTGGAGCTATTGTAATTCCCACATCACAGCACCAGACACGTGCACATGCACTAACATCCTGTGTGGCAAGCAGTTGAGTTTCTAACTTAACAGCACTGTGTTCTATGAGTACGTTGGAGAATACTTTCACAGGGGTTCAAACAATTGGCTATCACACATTTTTGAAGTTCATAAAAAATTGTTGGTTTTCAAAGACTTTCCCAATAAAGGAATAGGAGAGGCTAGAATTTTCACACAATCATTTGATTGTTAGACGTAGACAAACATAATAGCTGTTTTGTCATAAATTAACGTTTACGGCATTTAAGCGCCTTTGGTGGAGATTTAAAGAGAATGAAAAAACAAAAGGAGGGGATTGGAGGAGCTATGATCTAATTTTTTCATTTTCTTCAAGCCAAGTGGTAGAAAACTTATGTTCAATTAGGGGGGAGAACAAGAGAAAGGGAGATGAATATAAATGTCTCTGAAATTATTTTCCTAATACAAATTTCAGAAATATCTCCAAACACTACCTTATTAGATACACAAACTTTCATAGATTTTCTATACTGACTTAAATGTAAGGATCAGTTATTTCCAAAACATACTTGTGGCACATACAAAAACAAAAACAAAAACAAAACACAATTAACTCTGTCAGTACCTTACAATCAAATTAGGAAAGATTTTGATCTCTATAAGCCTACAGACTAAGTGAGGTTGTGACTCTGATTAGAACTGCTACCAAATATCTTTCCCAGTCTGTTCAAAGCCCAGTTGCAATGCCTTCCTGCTCAACACCAGTCCCCCAAAAAAGAAGCCACAGACCTGCAATGAGAGGAAATAAGTCATAGTTACTCTATCTAAAATTAAAGTACCTATTCCTGCTTTACAGATTATCAGATGTTTGGTCCGGATGCTGATTGTTTTAAAAGTCTGTCTAAACATAGTATAGTTTCTGAAGAAAATGTTAGCAAACTAAGCACTTGCTTCTAATGACAACATCCTACATTTTATTAACATAGCTAAGATAAAAGACTAAACAGACAGAGTACTGGTCAGTATGCATATTACCCAAGAAAGCTAAACTCATAACAGAATATGATTTATGCTTTTTACTGTAAATTATTCATTAACAAAGATTTTCTGGTGCTAAACTCTTGGAAGTGAGTAACCTTAAACTTCCAACTGTGAACATAGTCATTAATTGTCTTTTTCTTCCTAGTTCCTGATAAAATTATTTATGCAGCAGCGAACAAAGACCCGATGAACTTGATCAAACAAATATCAGAACTCTGTCCCTTATCACTTCTTAAACATACACGTGGTTTCATTTTCTTAGTGAAGAACAATTTTTAGTGTTGGGAACTTGTGTAAGCCACGAAGTTTATTTTCTCAAGGTTGTTTTTATGCTGTAAATTGAAAAGGAATCCACTTTTCTGGATTAAAGTTTTTGCCTTTGGGAATTACAATAGCTTTGCTTTAACTTTTTTCCCCTTTATTTTTAAGTTCCCCACACTTGCAACCTTTTCCTGAATGAAGAATAATTATTTGGCTAAAATTTATTTTCAGCACATGACTAAAAAATCTTTTGAAGAAGCTCAAAATAACACAGGAAATACGGAAGGGTCAATAGCTCTGACTCCTACAATTATTTAGACTTACAAAAGAAAATTAAATAGATCAATGTGTGGGGTAGGGCTCATAAGATATTTTTAATGAAGTAGAAATTAGTCGATCCAGCAGGAAAACACATCATTCTGGATTGTATCCTGGTAAATTGGAGAAGGTAATAACATAAATTAGCAAAGCACCATTTAATACTTTAGAATTGTCTTAAGGAACTGGGTTTTTCGAAGTATCGATTGTGCAATGCTGCTGAGTCACTTAGGATATGAGCCTGAATCCTCTAAGATGCCACCGGGTCCAGAGTTGTTTTCCTCTTCCAACTCTTTCAACACATCTGCATATTCTTCTTGGTTTGAAGGTCATCCAGCTGCCATATGCATAAACCATTGCTAATCTTTCCTGTGATTGATTTTAGTTTTTCTCTTTCCACTTAATTAATAATCCATGTAGTATTTTGGTCTTTTGTTCACTCTGGTTTACTATATGATCGATAAGGCAATGATCACACAACTTACAATTTAAGAGTATTGCTTTTCATTCAGTTAGCCTGGGTGCTGAAATAAGCTACAAGTAGCTACAAGAATCACTGTAGTCAGAAGACAAGCTTTATTCTACAAGGGTGCTGAATGGTTTATCAGTGACTTTTGAAGTGTCATTAAATAGTTGGCAAGAGCCATATACAAAGGGCATCATATACAGTAGCCAAATGTTTATGAAATGTTTAAAATTTATTAGGACTAATGTTCTAGTGTGAGAAAAAGAGCCCCAAATATTAGGCAGAAAAGAATAAAATATTTATAGAAATGTTAATATATAATCCTTAAATCACTAGGAAAATGCCTTAAATCACTAGGAATAGTTTATGTCTGAAGTCTTCTTTTAATTAACTAGACTTTAGGTTAAAATTTTTTTAAAAATTCACAAAGATTCATTTTTAATGTTCTCTATTTTCTTTGACTCATTAATAATAATAATGGTATTTGGTACTAGGCTCTAAATCCATCTACACTTTGGAGATACGTATTACTAATAGGCAAAAGGTCGATTCTTTTTTTCCCCTTCTTCCACCCCCCCCCCCACTCTGGTTCAAGCCATTGTTTCTCAGTCAGTCTAATTGTGTAGGACACAGCTCCCTGGCCCATGCTGGAATTATGAGCCTTGTGCTGCCACCCCCCACCCCCAGGCAGTCAGTCATCTGTCGTGGGTCAGCCATTCACAGCAGCTCACAGCAGCTCTCCCTGGCTGCCGGCCTCTCACACTGGCCACTTGCTGCTCCTGGCAGCATGGTAGCCCACGGCAGCACATAGCAGCCCACAGCAGCGCACAACAGCCCACGGCCACTCACACTGGCCACCAGCAGCTCCTGGCAGCACACTGTAGCCCATGGAAGCACACAGCAGCTGGCGGCAGCTCACACTGAGTTCCAGCTGCTAATAGCAGCCCAGCTCCACGGAGAGCTGTTGTTCACAATCTTAGTTGTAAAGGGCGTAGCTCACTGGCCCATATGGGAATTGAACCAGAGACCTCGGCATTAGGAGCGTGGTACTACAACCACCTGAGCCACTGGGCCGACCCAAGGTTGATTCTTATACATGCCATTAGGTTATTAACTCAGCAAGCAATTATTAAATGCCTGTTGTATGCAGTGCTCTAAGGCCTTGGAAATTGGGTACAAAGGAAGTAAAAGACACTGTTCTGTCTTAAAGCAATTTTGCCCATACCACCCACCCCCCTACTATCTGGAAATCATTGAAATGTTTTCAGTATCTAAGAGTTTGTTTCTGTTTTGTTTGTTAATTTTGTTCTTAGATTCCACATATAAGCAAAATCACATTGCTGCTTGCAGAGAAAATTCCTCCAGTGGTCCCAGCTGAGTCAACAGGGTGGAGCAACAGAGCTCACCGGGCCAATCAGATTCAGATCTGGCCTTTGGGGGAGGGCTCAACATAGGAAAGATAGTGTCCATCTGCTGGCTGCATGGGAGAAGGACCCCTCACTGGGAAAATGCCAGTCCTCTGCCTGCACGCACACACCTCAGTCTGTCCCTGTATGTCTCTGAAGGCCCCTGAGTCACCATCCCGCCACTGGAGCCCAAGGTGAGTGCCTGCAAGTGAGTGAGTCCATATGCGGGATATTTAAGAGGACGTCCGGGTTTTCCTCAGCTTTCTGTCCTGCCCAAACAAATGGAACCCCCACAGTTTTTCACAGCCCGATGTTGTGGGAGCTCTTCTTCCTGGCACCAGTACTCCAGGATGGGGAGCCTGGTGTGGAGGTCTGGGGTTTCTCACTTCTCCGTGAGGTACTTTCATGGCCGAGATAACTCTCTTGATTCTCAACTGCCACAGGAAGGTTTGAGGCCTGTTTTGCATCTCCACCCCTCCTACCAGTCTCGTTGTGGCTTCTTTTTTATATTTTTAGTTAAAAGTCTTCTGGTTGGCTAGATTTCAGATGATTCTTCAGGTTGATTGTTCTATAATTTAGTTGTAATTTTCATATGTTCATGGAAGGACGCAGACACAATGTTTATCTACTCAGCCATCTTGGATCTCTCTATACAGAGTAGTTTTAGAATAAACCCCCAGAAGTGGAATTGTTGGGTCAAAGAACACGTACACTTGTAATTTTTATAGATTTTGCCAAATAGAAGCCCTCCAATTTTTATTCTCAGTAGCAATGTATAAAAAAGCACAAGAGCTAATATTTCCTCACACTTATGCTTACAGAATATATCATGAAACATTTTATATTTGAAATTTGGTAAGTAAAACAGAGATCTCAGTGTCAGTTTAGTTGAATCTCTACACACACATAAGTACATTTTTATATGTTTGTTTTCTGTAAACCATGTGTTCCTATCCTTTGAATATATTTCTGTCACTATGTTGCTGGCTTTTATATTATTTTAGATACTTTTTATATATTAAAAAATAAAACTTTGAAGTTTTATTTGAATATACTAAATTTATAGATTATACCTTAGTAAGAAGTGGCATATTCTATTATCTAAGTACACAATATGCTTTTCTATTTCTTAATGTCTTTTTTGAGTCCCTCAATATTGATGTAAAGTTTTCTTCATTTTGATCTTGTACTTATCATGTAAAGTTTATTCCTAGCTATTTAATCTTTTTGAAGGTATTGAAACAAAGTCTTTCTCAAATATGTTTCCAACTGATTGTAGCCTGAATGACAACTATTGATCTTGTTCTAGAAAACTCCCTGAATTTCCTTATTGTTTTTAAACTTTGTTTCTTTGTAGTAATTCTCTTGAGCTGTCCAGATAATGAAACTATGTACAAGTATTGGTAATTTTATCTCTTTTTTCCCAATATTTATAAGTCTAATTTCTTCCTTTTGTCTGATATAGTCAGACTAGAACATCCAGTTCAATATTAAGTAATAGCAAATATAGTTGATATTCCCGAATTTTAAAAAAAGCTTTTTTTTCAGCTACAGTTGACATTCAGCATTATTTTGTATTAGTTTCAGGTGTACAGCATAGTGGTTAGACATTTATACAATTTATGCAGTGAGCCCCTGAATTAGTCTACTATGCACCCGGCTTTATGCATAGTTGTTGCAACATTATTGACTATATTCTCTATGCTGCACTTTATATCCCCATGACTATTTTGTAACTCCCAATTTATATTTCTTAATCCCTTCATCTTTTACACCCAACTCCCTAAACCTCCTCCCTTCTGGCAACCATCAGTTTGCTCTCTGTATCTATGAGTCTGTTTCTGCTTTGTTTGTTCATTTGTTCTTTAGATTTCACATGTAAGTTAGATCATATGGTATTTGTCTTTCTCAGTCTGACTTATTTCACTTAGCAAAATACCCTCCAGGTCCATCCATGTTGTCACAAATGTTAAGATTTCATCCTTTTTATGGCCAAGTAATATTCCACATGCATATGTGCCACATCTTCTTTATCCAGTCATCTATTGATGGGTGTTTTAGTTGTTTCCATGTCTTGGCTATTGTAAATAGTGCTTCAGTGAACATAGGGGTGCATATATCTTTTCCAAATAGTGTTTTGGATTTGTTCAGAGAAATACCCAAAAGTGGAATTTTTGTATCATAAGGTAGTTCTATTTTTAATTTTTTGAGGAACCTTCAAACTTAATAGTGTCTGTACCAATTTGCAATCCCATCTACTGCACAAGGGTTCTCTTTTTCCCACATCCTCAACAACCCTTATTGTTTTTTGATTTATTGATAATAACCATTCTGACAGGTGTGATGTGGTATCTCATTGTGGTTTTAATTTGCATTTCTCTGATAATTAATAATGTTGAGCATCTTTTCATATGTCTAGTGGCCATAGGTATGTCCACTTTGGAGAAATATCTATTCAGGTCCTCTGCCCATTTTTTAATTGGATTGTTTGTTTTATTTTTGGTGTTAGTTGTATGATTTCTTTATAAATTTTGTATATTAACCCCTTATCAGATGTGTCATTGGTGAATATTTTCTCCCTTTCAGTACTGTCTTTTCATTTTGTTGATGGTTTCATTTGCTGTGCAAAAAGTTTTTAGTTTGATGTGGTCCCATTTGTTTATCTTTTCTTTTGCTTCCCTTGCCCATGTAGATAGATCAGAAAAAAATATTACTGAAAGAAATGTTGAAGACTTTACTGCCTATATTTTCTTTTAGGAGTTTTATAGTTTTGGATCTCACATTTAAGTCTTTAATTCATTTTGAGATTATTCTTGTGTGTTGTTAGAGGACATTCCGGAATTTAATGCAACTTGTTCTAGTGTTTTATCCTTAAGCCTAATCCTGGCATTGGTGTTGAAGCAGATATATTTTATTATGCTGTAAAAGTATTCATCTATTCCAATTTTAAGAATTTTATCAGACTATTTCTCAATTAATGAAGTATTTATAATCATGGACTTTCTTTGGACTAATTTTCTTTAAAGATTTTTTTTTAATGTATATGATCATTCTTACCATTGGTGAAACAGAGCCCCTCCTGTATAATGTGATTTTAGATATATCATAAAAACTTTAGTATCTCTAGAATACCTAGTTCATTCAGCTTGTTGAAGCTCCAGTAGCTGGTTTGAGGTACATTTCTTTGACCAAAGATTACTTTTATCCTTTAAAATGGAAACCTTTTGGAAAATCACATACATTATTAAATAATCAACAAATTTATAGCTCATCTACTTTATATAAGTGCTTTGAAGATCGAATCTATTGGACTCTTACTATGGAGTCTTTGGTTATCTGGATCTTAAGAAGGGAAAATTAAGCACCATGTTGAGTGAAAGGGACTAGGAAAGGGACAGGGAAGGCTGAGGACCTGAAAGTTCTATTACCCTCCACATTTGCTCGCAGCTATCATAATTTTTTAGCCCTATGTGCCAGGCATTATATTCATGTAAGGTCCGGAGCATGTTGTTTAATCTTCAAAAACCAAAATGTCATCTGTTTATTCAAGTTAACAAATATTTATTAAATGTCTCCAGGGTGTCAGGCACTTTTCTAGCTGCTTGAGATATAGCAGGGAACCAAATAGATAAAAATGCCTGTTCTATTAGAGCTTACATTATACTGGGAAAAGTCAAATAGTAAGAGTAATCATAATAAATAAATAATACAGGTGTTTTTGTTTTTGTTAAGAAATTGATGACTGCTATGGAAGAATATAGTAGTTTAAGGGGACAATCAAGGGTGCCAGAAGTGTGGCAGTTTACAATTTTAGATGAGATAGTCAGTGTGAGCCACATTGAGTTTGTAATATAACAAAACTCAAAGGCTTAAAGGTCAAGAAAGTTGGCCATGAGACTATCCGAAGAAAACAGTGCTCTAGGTGGAATGAACAACCAGTGCTAAGGCACTAAGATGGGGGGCCGTGCCTGGCCTGTTCAAGTAGCACAGGGGGGTTAGTGTGATTGCAAATGAGAGAGTAGAAAAAGGAATAAGGTCAGAGAGATACTGGGGTGAAGGATGGAGGAGCCGGCCTTGTAGAAATTGACTTTTATTTTGAGTGAGATGTCAGGCCATTGGAAGGCTTTAAGCAGAGGTTTCACATGATCTGACTTAGGGATTACTCTGACTCTGTATTAAGAAGAAATACAGTAGTGAGGCAAGGGTAGCAGCAGGAAGATGAGTAAGAAAGCTATTGAATACTCTAGGTGAAGATGTATTTTTGAACTGGGGTTTTGGACTGGGGTGGAACCAGAAAAAGTGGTGAGAAATGATCAGGCATAGTTTGAAGGTAGAGCCAACAGGACTGGGTGATGGATTAGATGTGGGATATGAGAGATAGAGCAGGGAAAATGTTGACTCCAAAAATGTGGGCATGGAATCATCATTAAATGAAAGGGGACAACTGCAGATCGAGGAGCTAAGGGGGAGAAGACCAGAAGTTCCATTTTGGACATGTTAAGTTTGAGATGTCCATTAGCCATCCAAATGGAGGTTTTCAGTAGGCAATTTGGTGTACGAATCTGAAGTTCTGGGCTAAAGCTACAGATTTGGGAGACTGTGGCATATGCATAGAATTTTAATCCACAAGACATGTTGATATATATCTAACAGAAGGAATATGTGTAGAGAAGAAGGAAAATAACTAAACTCTGTGATACTTCAATGTTGAGGGTTTGGGGAGAAAAGGAGAAACCAGTCAGAAGGATCCAAGAAGCAGCAACCAGTGGCATGAGAGAAAATCCAAGAGAGTGTGATATACTTAGAAAACCAACAGAGAAAAAGTATATCTAGAAGGAAGGAGGCCTTAACTCTGTCAAATGCAGCCGACATGTTGAGTAATATGAGTCCTGAGAATTGACCATGCATGCCTTTGGATGCACGAATATTATTGGTGACCACAGCAAGAGTAGATGGTTGTGATGGGGCAAAATCTTGATGGAAGAGAGTTTAGGAGGTTGAAACAATGATCATAAGCAACTGTTTCAAAGAAGTAGATGTGATCATTAAGGCTGTTTTACAGAGGCCCAAAGATAGTTTATATATGCCCAAGATCACATAATAGTAACCAGTAGACCTGGGACTTCAAACCAGGTTTGCTTGAATTCAGAATTTGCTCTGTTCACCACTATCCTATACTGCCTAGGGTCTACCCTGTTCACAGATACAATAATACAGTGAAGGAAGGAATGTGGACTAGAAGTGGCCATTTATCTCTTGTCTTCTGTTTTTTCACCAATATTTCAGGCCAGTGTTCCTACATCCTTCCACAGCATTAATTCCCCTCTCACTTTCTAGTGTCATCCTCTGTCTTATTAAATAATAAGATTATCTTATTAGCTTATATAACCATTTGTCCTCACTCACCTGACTACCTCCTCTTAAAAAAACATACTGTTTATGTCCAATTACTGTATACAACTGCTTTCAGATCTCTGAGTTCATAATTTATTTCCCATTTGCCCTTCAGTCCTTTTCCTCTACCCAGTAGTTTCTGTCTATAAGATCTATAATAAATCCATCATAATACTGGCTGAGAGATTAACATACATAATATCGTCAGAAGATAGAGTGAAGAATTTTTGTGTGCACGTGTAAGACTGGGATGTAGAAAGTGGCAGGAAAGCAACAAACCAAGCTGACATAAAACTCCAGAGCAAGTTAGATTTCTAGTAAATCCTTAGTCGTCTTGGTAGAAAATGGATCCAAGGAAAAAAGCAATTTGGTCCATAACATGACAAAGAGAGGAACTGGAAAATAGAGTTTCATGCCAAAAAGGCTAGCAGGGTACACAAAGCAGCATAGGGACAGGGCGTAAGTCTGATAATCATAGACTTGGGCCAATTGTATGGCGGGGAAGGTAGTGAGAATGAGCCCATGAGCACAGATGAGCTGGTATGCAGTGTCCTGCTTTTACTTCTCTTGTGGCATGTCTTCAAGTGACTATGGCTTATTTGTTCCCTAAAGTACTACCAATACTCTTCCTCATGCTGGAAATTCATAGTCATAGGGACAAGCTCAATATAAACAGCCTTTATTTTATAATACGCTATGTTCTGGGTCACTTGAAACGCTGATTTATTCACAGGTGCTATTAACCTTTATTACTATCACAGTCCTAGACCTAACAGGCATCTTTGTAGCACTCTGATCTATCTATGACAGATTTATGCGTTTTTTTTCAGCCTGTTTTTGCATATACTGAGGTCTTCCGTCTGTACTGCTGGCCCTATCTCAATGAAAGGCCATGACTCATGATTAGTGGCTCTGAGTCATGCCCTGAAGTTGTGTTGAATTAGTCTTAATTTGGTGCTTTCCAGTTATCAGTGTAAGCCTTGCCTGCTGAGAGCTTTGTTTTGTTTTCCTTCCTAGCACTTGCAACTCCCTTAATTGGTAGTCAATAACTTCCACAGTGTGCATTTTACATGGAGGAGTGAAAGTTGGCTGGACGGCAAGCAAAAAGAACAAAGCAAATCGGCACTAAATAGAAACTGTATTGTAAGAGACATTTATACTAAGAAATGCAGAAATTTTATAGATAAAAATGTTTCTTGTTTGCTTCATTGTAAAGCTATCAACTTCACCCTGCAATTGAGATCACAAACGAAGATGACAACCCTGGAGAACTTGATAGATGTGGGAAGGGGAGAGGGCCGGGAGAAGTCTTGTCCACTTATGCATCCATACATGTGTCTCTGAGATTCAATTATTATGCAGAAAAGGAGAATTGAATTAAATAAGATATTAATGTGCATGTAGCAAGTGCTTCTACAATAGCTTAGTGTCTCAAGGGAAAAAAAATCTGAGGCTATGACTTCATTTATGTCTTGACGTAGTTTGGTATTTAAAAGGCTTTATGAATTCATAATATCTGAGACCCTGAGCAGTGTACCTAGAAACACACTATCTGATTTAGGAAACATGTAGCCAATGGTCTGAGTAACTCACTTACAGGTTAGAACTTAAGCGTTAAAATGTTCTTACATGTTAGAACTTATTTAAGTGTTAAAATGTTCAGAAGGAGGATCTTGCAAGTGTGCCTACCATTTTCTTTCTTTGTTTTTTCCTTATTGCTTTACTCCTACTTAATCTTGTTTTCTCTGGTCATTTTTTCAGTGAAGCAAGTTTTATTTTTGCTAAATGTTTCACTTAGATGTTCAGACTTTTAAGTAAGGAATTCTTTATATCCTGGGAATTCTACTGTCTCTTAGTCATAATAATTTTTTATACAGTTAACACTTTATTATTCGTTCTCAATAAATAATACAGAATTAATTTTTATTTGATGCTATAACTTATATTTTTTTCCAGAAAATTCATCTACTTTTGGTCTATGTCAAGCTATTAATAAAATGAGTAGGCTAAATGTTATTTAGCATCCAGGATAAAGCCAGTCTGTGGTTGCATGCTTTTTATATATAATAGATGTGACTAAATTGAGAATTAGATTGTTCTTGACTAGATATACATTACGTTTCACTTTAACAAAAATAGATTTATTTCTCTTTCCTTTGTTCCTTCTTCCCTTTACATTTTCTTTCAAAAAGATTTGTGAAGTCTCACCTATTGCGTAAGCACTATGATAGGTGTTATCGATAAAGTTGTAACAAGAAAAACAGATATATCCCTTGCTTTCATGGACCTTAACATCTAAAGAGATGGCCAGTTATTGAATAAATTCTTATAGAATTCCAATTGTCACGTCATATAGAAAAGTATAAGAAAATATGTATTAATCTGTGAGTCAGGTTTCCCAGACGAAATGATATAGCTGGAATCTAAAGTGTAAGAAGAATAAAGCCAGATGTAAGGGAGGAGATTTTGAGAGTGGGTATATTCCAAGCTGAACTTTTGTACAGTGGTCAGGATAGAATTGTGACCAAGCATGAACTGTTCAATCCTTCCCCTAAACCCAAACGTTAAAAAGGAATTTGATGGATCCCAGAATGTAAATCAAAGATTGTGAAAAGCCCCTGGAGAACCAGGAGGTAGGTCAGATCCCACAGAACCTGGAGAAAAGGTTTCTGGTTCTGTACTTTTCTCTCTTCACATTTTACTAGTCAGCTCAGGGACTATTCTGCCATACTGGGTTCAAGGAGCAGACAAAAAACATGAGCTCTAGTCCAGTGCCTGCCCTGCCAGGTGGCAGTACATCTGATCATCACTGGCCTCTGGGTGGCTAGAAAGGATAGAATGGCCACCTAGTGCAGAAGAACTAAGTGGCTTCTCATCAACAAGCTCCTACTGGGTAACTGCAAGAGGGAGAGGCAGCCCCCAGGGAAAACAGCGGTGCTTGGTGCAGATTAATGGGGGGCAGGTTACAAAATGCAATACCAGAGGCCCTTCTCCCTTGTGGCGATCCCCCTAACACACACTTCATTTTTACGAAGAAGAGTGTCAGCTGAAATCTGAGCTGTCCTCTGTCCCTTCTGGTCCACATCACCAGCAAGAAAGATGGCAGTTCCACAAATATGAACACACAGGAAAATAGACAGACGTCTGAGGAATACAAGCACAAGCTTTAGGAAAGAAAGGCTCAAACTTCCCATGAGAAAGCAAAATTAGTGGACCAGAATAAAAGTCATCAAATATCCTTCTCAAGAATAAAGAGAAAATATTGTAAACCTCAAGCAGTTAAGAAGATCTTATTAGAGATATTACACATAAAAACACATAGCATTAAAATAAAGGACTTGATTTCTTAGGGAGATTGAGGAAAGAAAGGATCAAAAATGATTTCAGAAAAGTTCCGTAGGTGACTCCTTTGATTAATATTGAAATTCCTGTACAAAGACAAACAGATATTTCCAATTAAATCATTGACTATATGTTAAACAGTTCCTCTATACATTCTTTATGACTCATCCTTTAACAGAAAGAAAACAATCAGGTCATTCTGTGAAAAAAAAAAAAAAACAACCCAAAACATTGTTCATAAATACACATAAAGTATACAACACATAAGAATACAGAAGACACTATATAAACTTCAACACAGAAGTATGTAGCGTTTTGAGAAAGTGAGTCTGTCTTCAACATCACTCTCAACAGTTTGCTTTTGTTTTTCTTTAACATAAATAGGATAACAACATGTTATTCTGTAACTTGCTTTTTACATATAAAATATATATTTTAATATTTATGTGCATTTCCATGTCAATCTCTATAACTCAGATTTTATAAATGATTTGTCCTGAGTGTCTACTTCATTTTAAAAGTACATATAATTATGCTCATTATAAAAAAGTTAAGCAACACACAAGTGTGTATAGAGCAAAGTCAAACTCCCCTTTCATCTATCTATCCTTTTATCCTTTTATCCATTTACACAGACACACAGTGTATGAGTATATATATAATATATATATATATAATATATATATATTATATATATATATGAGTATACACAGAGCATGCCAAAAAAATGTATACACATTTTAAGAAAGGAAAACTATTAAAATGGTAATACTCAATAAATACTGATAACAAAAGATGAATACAGGTCACGTTTGACTTCTGCTATTGCAAGAGGTGCTCAAAGTGGTTACCATCAGCATCCAGACTCTTCTGATTACGGCGAACTACTGTTTGAGCAACGTTGACCAAGGTGTCCACTTGTATACATTTTTTTGGCACCCCTGTATAAGTGTATATATATATATATATATATATATATATATATATATATACACACACACACACACACACACACACAGACACACACACACACACACATATATATATATATATATATATATATATATATATACTTATATACTTATACGGCACCCCTGTATAAATCTATCTATCTATCTATCTATCTATCTATCTATCTATCTATCTATCTATAGATATCTCTCTCTCTCTCTCTCTCTCTCTCTCTCTCTCTCTCTCTCTATATATATATATATATATATATATATATATATTTTTTTTTTTTTTTTTTCCCCCTCAAGGTTGAAAAGAAAAAGTAGAAAAAGAGGCTTCCAATCAGGTAATGAGACAGGTCTACACTAGTTTCTATTCCATACTATTATATAAATTTGAATTCTTAAGTTTTAGTTTGATATAAATGGAATCAGACTATATATATAATCCCATAGTTTATTTTTTCACTGAATAATAATTTTTGGCAACCATCTCAGGTTAGCATATGGAACTAACTTACAGTATTTATGAATGAGAATTCTCAGTTTTACCAACCTAGCCCAGATAGCATCTAGGTCTTTTACCAGAACTACTTGGAATTCTATCAGGTTAACCTTATTCTAAAGATAAAACCACACGTACACTATAAAGATTTTTCTGAATAAAAAGTTATAATACACAAAATTCTATCAGAAACAAACAGTAGCAAACTATATACAGTATTTGAGTTTTCCTTTTATTGGAGTTTGTAGAGTTTAGCAATATTAGAGATGCATTCCATCCCCCAGGCAGCTCTTGGCCTTTCCAAATATTATACTTTAAAAACTGGAATGAATTATGATGAAATATCAAGTAATTACTAGTATAAATAATGTTCTACAATAAATTGGAAGGACATATGTAGGATTTTTTCACAAACTGAAAGAAATCACATAATTATGATAGCTATTTAATTTTAATTACTGAAATTTAGAAATAGTTTTCTCCTTTCTTCTCATTGTTTTCATTAAAATAGCCCATTTTTCTTTTGTGGGTTATGTTGCTGGTTTAGTTTAACTATATTCATAAAATCTTACTGGATTGTAGTAAAAAAAGATACTGTTTCTCCAGAATTTTTATAATTATACTCATGAAATTTTATAGAACCCCTGGGAAAATCTAGAGATCTAAAGTTATTTCAGTGTCGTTCTTCAAACACAGGTTTATATTCTTTTTATTACTGGGCATTAAAAAAGCTAACATTTTTGTTAGATTTATTAAATCTCATCTTATTAAAAAGTCAAAAATTTTACCAAGAGTCTTTTTCATTACTATTTTTGTTCAATTTATTTTTGAAAATATGAGAATAAAAAGAAACAAAGAAACAAAATATAAAATATAAAGACAGAGTGATAGGAAGTTTAATATTCAGTTCAGTATGAATGGTATCCAGTAAAATACAAGAAATACTGCTACCAACTTAAAAATGATTGAAGTAGTTAAATTGATCAAAGCTTCATATTGCCTTTATTCAAAACAAAATAATTGTTCTATCTTTGTTCCACTTGGTTATTTTTGTGTTATCTCTGCTGCTAACTCTGGATCCTTATGAAGAGAATGACTATCTTCCTTCCCTTTGTCTCCCCACAGTAGGACACGTAGGGATGGCGCATGACTTGTTGAATTGATGAGGTAGGACATTCACAATTTTTCCTTAGCGTTATCTTTATGCTGGGCAAGAAAACAAACACAACTTTATTTTGCAAAATTCCTCCCAGGATAGTAAAAAATATGTGGTCCTCTAATCGTTTTGCATATCATGTCCCAGTTGACATAAATTGATTCTCATCCTGCCATTGGGGGTACCAATGTCTCTGTTTGGAATCTCAGGAAAAAAAAAAATACTGACAGTCTAACTCTAACTTGACATCTTTATGTCAAGCTTGCCTTTGGGATGTTGTGTAATTATGGTAACAACCTACAAAAACATAATTTTACATTTTTGTAAAGTATTTTTACATATTTTTTAATCTTCAAAACAACATTGTAGCATCATCGCTATGAAGATAAATGTGAAAAACTTGGGAATAAGGTAAAAGGATGCTGATAAGTGCTTTCAATGTCACTTATCATCAGTGGAGGATTGCCTGGAGGATTGCTTAATACGCTCACCCAAGATTTATTGAAATCTCTGATGCAATGAATCTTTTTTTGACAAACTCTTTACTGACCAGAGTACAAACTATAATGTTACATATTATCTTGCAGATTTTGTCTGATAGAGATGTGAATAATTTCGTTGAAATTATAACCAAAGGATGTTGTCTTTTTTTTATTTTTATTAAATTTATTGGGGTAACATTGGTTAGTAAAATTATATAAGTTTCAAGTGTACTTTTCTATAATACATCATTTATACATTGCATTGTGTGTTTACCACTCAGAGTCAGTTTTCCTTCCATCACCATATATTTGACCCCCTTTTCCCTCTTTTACCATCGTCTCCCCCCTTACCCTCTTATAACACTAAATTGTTGTCTGTGTCTATGTGTTTTTGTTTCTTTGTCTAGTTCATTTGTTGCTTTCAGTTTTACTTATTTTGCTTAGCATGATAATCTTCAAATCTATTTATATTATCGCAAATGACAGTATTTCATCTTTTCTTATAGCCGAGTAATAAAAGGCAAGGGAAGTGAAAGCAAAAACAAAAGATATTGTTTGATCATGCTTTAGAATGTTATTCAGGATTGTATCTAACCTAGAATTCCAAAAATATTTTTGTTCGGTTCCTCAAATGCCCTTTGAATCAATTTACCAAACTGCTCTCCTAATCAATAGATTAAATAACTCTTTGATATGTATTTATATTTTATTTGTATAATACCCATGTTTTATTATTTTTTTAAAAAAAAATATTCCTTGATATTACCATGCTCATTCTCCATTAGCTTCCTTGAGTTGATCTTGAAGAAACACAGAAAAGCCCTATGTGCCAGGCATTATATTCAAAAAAAGCTATTATATAGAAAAATGAAATAAGAGCACTTAATGATCACTTGAATCAATGTGTCCTAATTATTAATTCTTAGAGGACAACTACTCACCAGTCATAAATTCTATAAAAATTAAAACTGAAATTCTCTAGTATTTATTTGCCTATAAGAAAAGGCCAACAGAGTCCCCTTACATCTCTTTGGCCAGAATTGGATTATATGTCCATTTCTAAAATAATATCTGCAAGAGATTAGCTTCTGTCAATTGCAATTCACCACCTGGGGCTGGAACTCAGAGTCACCCCTCACCAAGGATAGGGTTGTGCAAAGGAAAGTAGATATCTGAGCAAAATTAGGGTTTAGCTTGAAAGAAGAGAGTGGCTGTTAAGTAACGCTCTGATGTCTTACTGTTAAGTAAGACAGACCTTATTCTTGATTTTGGCTGTTAGGCCATACCTGAGTCACTCAGGGCGGGACCCATCACTCAAGCTTAGATAATACAAGCTGTTCTCTAGGATCTTTGAACTCAGAACTAGAGAATGAAATCGTTAAAAAAAAAAAAAAATCCAAGTGGACAGGTAAAGAGGGGGAGACTTGGCAACCAACTCTTCGCTGGTGACAGTTGTCCCACAGATCCTCATGCAACTCTCCCCTTTCCATGGTTCAGTAATACGATCCAGTAAGTACTTCTTTGCCAAAACTAGCGTGCATGGGGCTAATGTCACTTGGACCCGAGTAGGTCTTCAGTAAAATGCCTTTGGTGATCTTGTCTGTCTCTTTGTAGTAGAGCATAACCCCTTCCCCCGTGTTCTCATGAAACAGTTCCCTGTGATGAGGGTTGATTTCCTCACTCTGCTCTCTGTCCTGGGGACGGGCCCTGAATGTTATTATATCCCATCCCCTTGGCTACCATGACTGCTTCAGAAAGGAGTCTATGACCTAAATCAGTGTGAGTCAGACTCTGGATTTCCGCTCAACTTTGGGAGTGGAAACATTTCCAGTGATGTGACTTGATGTCTGACCAAGCCAGACTCTGCCGTCTAGGTGTGAATCCCAGTCCTGCTTCTTAACTGTATTGTGCCTCCGTTTTTGTATCTCTAAATGGAAATTATTGTACTACCATCTTCAGAGTGTTTTCTATGAGTGTTAATTTATTAATCCATGCAAAGCAATTAGGCCAGTGCCTGATACGTATCAGTATTATATAAATTCCACCTATTACTATTATTAATACTCAGATGATCAGTTATTGGGTGAAATCCTAAATTACATAGATCACATAAAGAGAATGATAATTATTCTCTTTTCTCCTAGCTCAGGCTGCATACATATGGCTTCCATGGCAACCAGGGGGAGGGCATGGCTCAATTAAGAAAGAGGCAGAATACAACCACATGTAATAAAGCCATCATGTTCTTCTGTGTGGAGCTCTAGTTCTTCCCTTAGTAACTATGCCAGAGCTGTGTGCAGCTTATCGGACAGTGGCTCTCGAACTGCCTGGAGGCCCTGTTAAATTAGAGGTCACTGGGCCCTATACTCTGATGTTTTGATTCACAAACTCTGGGTTGGTGCCCAAGAATTTGCATTTTTAACAAGTTCCCAAGTGATTGCTGGTCCCCAGACCACACTTTAAGAACCACTGTTCTAAAGCCTGGAATGCTACCTAGAGAGTATGATAGAAGCATAAAGATGCTTGTCTCCTCTGGCATTCTAAGTAAATCATAGCGTAGCTTGCTAAAGATGAAAGGATTGGCTGCATTAGTAGCCCTACCAGATCATCATGAATCAGATTTTCTCTGATTTGGTTATACCATCATTTCTGGTTCTTCCTTTTCATTTATGTCTCCCTTGAAGCAAATATAAAATCAGTAAGACAAGTGCATTTGTTCTTATAGTCCATTGAGTGAATAGAGGTCATGAAAGCTATTAAGAGAGAGAGTAGGAAAATGATTGGTTAGAATAAATTATATACTTGGATGCAAGTGCCCCATAACAAAGCCAAAATCAATCTATGTATATATAATAAAAGTGGAAGAAAGCTATTAACTATGTTGAATTAAGATTTATTTTCTGGCTTTTGTGAGTGATATTTATTTCCTTGCCAATTACAACATAAGTATTGCATTTTAAGGGATATTTTAAGGGAGTGCTAGTGAAAGAAGTTCTTAAAAACTTTTATAAAAATGGACAGCAGCTCATAAATCATAGAAAAATATAGAGTGTTTCAAACACATTAATTTGACATACTTTTGTTATTTAAATATCCTCATATTTTCTAACATTCCTTTTAAAATATGTAAATTGAAAATCTATCATCCATTGCAAAATTTTCAAAATAGCCAAAGTGTCAGTTCATATAGATAACACTGAAATATTAAACGTCTTCTAATGATCTTCTCCCAAAACATTTTAGTAGGAATTATTTTCAGTTTTACTGATTCATTTTTTAATTAATAGAATACAAAGAACCACTGAAACCAAATCAATGTCTTTGTCATCTTCTTTATTTATTTTTGGTCATCTTAAAACTTAAGGATGTCTAGTCAAGTTCTTTTAAACTCAGTTTTTAAAAAGCAAAAAAGGAAGAAGAAAGAAAAAAGAAAGGGAGGAAGGGAGGAGGAGAGAGAGGGGGAGGGGGAGAGAGAGAGAGAGGAGAGAGAGAGAGAGAGAGACAGAGAGAGAGAGAGACAGAGAGAGACAGAGAGAGAGAGAGAGAGAGATAGAGAGAGAGAGAGAGAGAGGAAGGAAGGAAGGAAGAAGGAAGGAAGGAAGGAAGGAAGGAAGAAGGAAGGAAGGAAGGAAGGGAAAGGAAGGAAGGAAGGAAGGAAGGAAGGGAAGGAAGAAAGAAAGAAAGAAAGAAGAAAGAAAGAAAGAAGAAAGAAAGAAAGAAGAAAGAAAGAAAGAAAGAAAGAAAGAAAGAAAAGAAGAAAAGGAGAGAGAGAAGGAAGAAAGGGAGGGAGGGAGGGAGGGAGGAAAGAGAGAGAGAGAGAGATTGAGAGAGAGAGGAGAGAGAGAGAGAGAGAGAGAGAGAGAGAGAGAGAAAGAAAAAGATTCTATGCTAAAATCTCATGAGCTATGTTTATCCTCACAGAAAATATTAATGGCTTAATAAAACTACCGTAAACTTACGGGTTCATTTAACTATGGATTAAGGCTAAATGCAAGGTATGAAAAGCACTACTATGACAAATAAATTTATCAGAAAATTTATCTGGATATTGTGTTCAATACATATTCACTCATGTTGAGATCCGTATAAAAACAGAACGGAGCTAGAGAGAGGTTTGGATAAAGAGGGTAGTGGGAAAGTAGGATGTTGGCATTTTCCCATAGTTCTCATTGTCATGCATTAATTTCTCCTATTCCTATGTAAGAAGAAGAATATAACAATCTATGGAGCTTTCTTTTTTCTTACTGAAACCAAAATAATATTTCAAGTGATATGAGTAAGAAACTCAGGATTTAACGGAGGAGGGTGGTGGTTTGTTTTAGTGTATTCCTTCTATATGTGTATGGCAAAAAAATTTAACCTAACTAATGTTTTGAAATATTACCTACTTATAAACTGTCTGAAATAAAAGTCAGTATTTTTTATATATATATATTCCTGTAAAAAACTTGTTAGAAAACTTAAATGAAATAAAAACAGATCTATTTACAGTAATTCCAAAAATAATATAAAACACAACATAAGAAAAGGTGAGGCTGAGGGGATAGGCAGAGTCCAGAACAGGAAGAACTTATCTCCAGCTGCTTGCAAGCCACGAAAGAGCGTAAGTGGAGTATGATACTGACAGGGTTTGTATTTTTAAAAGACCCACTTTGCTATGTAAAGAATATTTTGTGGGAGCAAAAGTAAATTGGAAGTCAGCTGTAGTCCCGGTAAATGGAGATAGGGAATTGGATATATGTTTGTAAAGGTCTTAGCACAGGTTTTTGTGCAGAGTAAGCACTAATTTAAATTATTAATCAAAATAACTCCACATTTATATTTTTATAATGTTCCTCTGAATTGTCTCTCCTATCAAATATCTGTCAAATCCAGATACAAGAGAATATTTAAGACTTTCTGTTATCCAGTTTCACTTTATTTTGTCAGTTTCCACCCCTAAAAATTCCTCTATTCTAGGACTTTGCTATTAAGCCATAAATCCCCTAGCTTTCAAACACCAAATCTTCAATTTGCTCTAAATCCACACTAATTCTTTCCTCCTGGTACTCTAATAAGAGGCATTTTTTTCTGGCTTAAGGCTAATGATTACCTCAACTCTAGATTTCAGGCCCTCCCGCCTCCTGGAATCCACCTATCTCTTCTTTGGACGATCACTTCTCTCTCTGGTATCCTGATCTACTTTTTATTTATCAACGCCTTTCCACAGCACTTAAACGTCTTCTGCTTCTCAAATTTACAGAGAATTCCCAACTTTTTCTGCTTCCTCACATCAAACTTTCTGAAGTTTCAAATAGTGTGGTCTCCATTTCTTTACATCCCCCTCTTTCATCAGCCTCATAGAATTCAATTTCTGCCTCCATGCTCCATAGGAAGTGCCCTTGCCAACATCACCAACAACCTTTTTGCTACCAAAGAAAGTGGGTTCTTCTCAGGCCTTCTCTTACTTCTCTTCCTGGAAACCATTAATACTGTGGAACAATCTTTCATTCTTGAAGTGATCTTTTCCTGAATATAATGAAAGTCCTCTCTTCATTTCCTCAGGAAAATTCTTCCTGGTCTCACAGATTTTTAGGCTCCCTGTTAAGTGCTCTTGGAAGATAATTTAATATGGAAGCTATAGCTGAATCTCTTAAAAGATACCAAACTGAAGTGCCAAGTTAAGATGGAAACTTGCAGAGAAAAATATCAAAATCAGTTTTGTGATTTATCAACCTCTTCTTCATATTTAGAGAGAGTTTTTGAAGATGATTTCTTGGGAATAGCTGGGCTGTGAGACCAACGTTCATCAACAGAGATAATGTCTCCATCCATACCTCAAACCTAGTGAAAGGAAATTCAAGGAGACCTTTTAAAGGGCTCACTATTTATCACCTCTAGTTAGAAAAGCACAAGGAACTGGTATTTGACATGCTGTCCAGAAAATCAAAAGTGATGAGCGATGGTCTATATGCTAAAAGATGAGCTGAAAGAGAGGGGGCTGCTTTGGACTCAGCCTGCACTCCTAGAATCTGTAGGGTTAAAGGTTGTGTAAGGGTCCCCAAGGCCAGTTGTGGGACATGTACAACAGAAAGCAGATGTGGAATGGACTTAGGTCCTGTCTAACAGGGTCATCTGAGTCTGGGGTGGGGGTAGAAAGCCTCAGTGGAAAGAAGCTAAAGTAACCTAAAATTGTAGGGCATAAAGAAGGAGTATGTGATGTGCAAATGGAGAATACATCACCTTATGCAAGGAAAGCACCGGCTAGAGGCCCTAGTAAAAACACATACAAGCATCCTCCCAAGAGTTAGCTTTAGAGATGGTCCAGGCCCAGAAACCAAGAAGTCAGTTTAGGACAGTCCTAGTCAAATAAGAATTTTTCTGTTTCCCTTTCCTCTCCGTGTTTCCCCCAGAAAAGTCAGAAACAATAACTAAGAGTAAGGAGATGAATGACAAAGAGAGAAGGGGACAACTACACCTCTCTGCCTTCAAAAGCCTAACTGGGGAATGGGGATAGTTTTTATATTGGCTGGACTTGGAAACTTTGACTACTACAAGGGATGAGCACTCTGATATCTGATTTAGAAAGTATTTGCAATTTGAAGTGGCCATGAGAGAAAAATGACACTATCAGAATTTTCATTGGGTTGGAAAAGATCACCTTTCACCAATTACAAAGGGATAACGGGAAACAACATAAAAGTACATTGCATGTGCGCCCATTTTTTTTTATATGTTCAATGTGTCAATTACACTCCAGTGTGCCAATTACAAGTTCAGCTTTGTAAATTATTTGTCACAGTTATAAATACTTATTTGATATCTGCTTATCCCATGAGAGCTCTTGTAGCTTTGTCCCTAAATATGTGTTCAATTAGTCTTCTAATTCCATACTATTTTCAGAAAAATCATGTCCAATATCTTCTCTCAACTTTTGCTCCTGCTATTGTTCCCATCTATGGTACCTCTACTTCTTCAATCCATTAAGATAAACAATAATAATTCTACTTAGCTTTAAGGCATCTCAAATCTTTCTGCATGAATTGTTTCTCATAGGTCCATGCCCCACTGGCCACTGGCTTCTCTGACTTCTCTATATTCTTATTTTCAAATTCCACATTTTCATGTGTTGATTTATCTTCCCAACTAGTTATAAGATCTTTTTGAGTACAGACCAACTATTATATTTTCAAAGTCTATTGCCATTAAAAATGTTATGCATTTCCTAAAAAAAAAAAAAAACCAACATTTTTTCAGAGTCAACTTTGGGTCAGGCATTAGGTATAGGTTAATAAATATTTATGGATTTTAAAATAATGTAGTCTATGACATTGTATATAAGGTGGAATCAGTCAATGGTGTTTCAAATATGCATTTGATTCTATGAGGCACATTTTGTTTTATTTGTTTTTTATTTTATTCTAATGGAAGAGCAGCCCAAATAACGTTGTGCTGTATTTAAATTCTGCAGCTGTTAATGCCCAGTAATTTCATAGCTTTTGGGTCTGTGCATTCTTTGCAGTTTTCAGACTGTCATTAGAAAGCAATGTTCAGTATTTGGAAATTACCTGAAGCAAAATTTTTATTTTCTCTTACCTGGCCCATTTCTTCATGGTTTCTTTCTCTATTTTTGTTCTCTTTGTAATTCTTTATCATGATTAAAAGATTGTTATTTATAAACAACAACAGAAGTTTAAAATAAACAACATCACAGTGGTACCATTTAGCTCAGCAATAAAAAAAATGTTACATAGTCGTAATGATAATTCTAAATATGAATTTTGAAATTGAGTTATAACTGTTTTAGGTAAGTATGAGAACGATAAGGGTAATGTAAAAGAACTAAATATAAAATATCTAAACTGAATAAACCAAAAGTTGTCAATACTTTGACAGTATTTAGAAATATGTAAGCAAAAACCCGAAAATAGTTTAAAAATTAAAAATGGTTGCCTTTAAGAAGTAGTAATAAGGGTAAGAAAACTATTAAAGGAGGGAACCTCTGTTTTTTATTTGTTTGTTAAGCTTTTTAAAAATTAAGTGCATGTGTTACTTTGATAGCAATAAAAAATGTTCAATACAATAAAAACATTAAAGGATATTTAATATAGTTTGACCATATAGCCATACACAGAAAGTAGAACACAACACAGCTAAACTCCTATTTTCTATCAGTTCCTTGACTGTGCTGGCCTTTCAACCAGTACGTCATCTGTTAGTGAATCACCAACAATTGCATAAACACATTTTCTCCTAAAGTCTCCAATCTCAGCACAGACACAAGTCCAAACTGTTTAGGAGGTTCAATCTGGTAAATGTCGACAGGAGCTTCGAATATTTCTATGAGGTATTTATAAGTAAAACCAGGAGAAAACAAATGTCCATTTGTTTTGAGGGTACTGTGCCTTTCTGAGTATATTTGTAAATGATAAACCATCTGTAAGAATGTTCATTTTCCTTTTTAGAGATATTTCAACATTGCCAATAGATCCCCTGATCTACCTGCCAGACAAAAATACTTCAAATATTTTATACTTACTTCCAGTTAAGCCTACTTTTAAAAGTTGGTACATACAAAAATATCCACTAAGTCAGTCCCACATGTTATATCCTCAAGTCGCTATAATCTTGAGAGCTAAGCAGTATATTGAGAGCATGGCTCAAAGACATTGTATGACTGCCCATGGTCACACAGTTGGCATGGAATACGGCTTGGACTTTCTGCCACTTGCTCAGAAGAAGGTCGAAATTTTTTTTCTTATCAGTATCTAATGTTATAAGTTTTCCAAATATTTGTTGAGAAATCTAGATCTGTATTTTAATGTCAACAGAGATTAAATGTTCCTTTTACTCAGAAGATTTATTAAACCCAGTTTGATACAGTTAGTCTGTTTATGCCTCTGTACACCAACACAATCAAATCTAAAGAAGTAGGGACATGGCTAAAGGGATTTCCAATTTTTAGTAAAGTCCAAAACGAAAACTTCCACATGCTGAAGTATCTGGAGAAACATAGAGTGATACTTACTCAGAAATGAATAAGAAAATAAAATGGATTGGTGGAAAAATAGAAAAAAAACTGAATAGATGGCTAGATATGAGATAAAACAAGTATAATAAAATGTTGATTGTAGAAAACATAGATATTCACTGTAAAATTGTTTCAACTTTTCTATTCTTTATTTGAAAACGTTCACAATTAAATATTGGAGAAAAAAATAATCTAGATCACACCGTCTAATAGAAATGTAATGAGAGCCACACATTTGAGTCACAAATAGAATGTTAAATTTTCTGTATCCACATTAAAAAAAACAGAAAAAGAAACATGTAAAGTTAACATTAATAATGTATTTATTTAATTCAATGCAGTCAAGTATTATTTTCAACATTTACTCAATAAAAAATTTATTGAAATATTTTATGTTCTTTTTCATAATAAGTCTTCACAGTCTAGTGGGTATTTCCCACTTAAAGCACATCCCATTTCAGATTCACCACATTTCACATGTTAGATACTGATGTGTAGCTGTTGACTACTTGACTAAATTTTCATATAAGATCTAGTTTATAAGATCTTCATATAAGATCTTCATATAAGACCTTTATATAAATGCACTTGCTGCGATATTCATTTTAAGCAGAAGTATAAAGCAAATATAGTAAAAGAAAAAATAATTTTGTAGGAGAATTATAAGTTGTAACTACTTTACAGTAAATCTCTTGACCAAAAAATATTTATCTAAAAGTTTTATATATTTTAAAATATATATTCTAATAAGGTTCTTATTATTATTCCTGGGAGTGGAAAATAATCTATTTGACAGGTGAATATGGAATAAGGACCTATAAATCACATTTATCACGTTTTTTAAAACTATAATTCTTGTCTCCCCCTACTCTTTTTACTGTAACACAGCTATGTACATAACAGTGCTTACGGAAAGGAAAAAAAATTTTTTTTCTTCCAAACTTTAAGAAATGTTTTATTAGATTTGTGGCATTTTTTTTCTGCATTTTTATTGTTTTTCTCTTATAAACCTCTGGTATGATAACATACTTCTCAATGCTAGTATCACAGCACACCCTAGAAATAAAAGTAGAAAGACAAATGCTGGCAATGTATTAGTTGATATCATTTCTCTGTTGTTTTAAGATATAATTTCTCTTCTGTTGTTTTAAGTCTTCTGGCAAAGTCGGAATTCCTAAGTTTAGAAATAACCATTGATCTTTCTCTAGAGAATAAAACTTACCTAAAAGAGTAATGATCATAAACCTAAAGTCTCTTCTGCAACATATGTAATAAAATTTGTACAAAGAAGTTTTGTTCTGTAATTCCTTAGTAACTTAAAGAAAATATGGTTATAGTTCCCAAATTTCTCACTAAATGAGGAGACAAATATCAATCTTATAATAGATTAGACTACTCTGATATTAAGATTAATATGACTTCACCTATCCAATAGGCTTCATAGGTAGTAGTCCATCAGGGGAGAAAGTACATATTCATTAAACTTCAAGCTAAAGGCATCCAGTATCCAAAGACTGGGATGCTGGATACAAGGGCCTGGCCATGTTGTCTTAACTCAGGACAACTCTGAAGGGCCATGTTATATGCCAACCTCCCTAAAACATCACCTCTGGTCTCTGTTGCAACTGCAGCACGGTTCATGCTCTCCCTTTCTCCAAACTTGCTTCCTTCTTTCTCTTACCTGTGTTTCTGAGAGCATTCCCAGTAAACTTTGACTGCATACAAATCTTCATCTCAGACTAATTCTAGCCAGTGGGCTGTGAGTTTAACTGATACATGTCATTTCCAATCCTAGATATTTAATTGTGTGTGTGAATTCTTCACAGTCTCTCTTCTTCTGCTGACACCTCACATGTCACCTGTTCCAGATGATGTAGCTAGGAGGCATGAGGGCTGGTCATCTGGGTAACTGTAGGGAACAAAACCTTCCCCATCTTCCCCCTTATTGACCTACATTGATTATGCAGTGGTGAGGGACAAACAAACCCTATGTTATTCCACAAAGCCTAGCCCCTCTTGGCTAATAGAATATCTATAAACCCCTTCTATTTTAGGTAATATATTTTTTTGAGAATAAATAAAAGTCAATTTTTGGGTTGTATTTTCTCATTAAAAATGGACCCAGAAATTCTGCAATATTTGTTTTGATGACTAAGAAAACATTTTCCCCCCTTCTTACATATCACCCCTTACTTCTAGGCTTTCAAAAAATTTCAGTGGAAAATGTTTGGGAATTTTTTTCCTGTAACTTTGGCAATTCCGTATTTTATATCATTCTGTAAAAAAAAAAAATGGAGATAACACAACCTTAGAGAGTGATTATGAGAAAGTATTTGAAAAACCATAGCATGTTGTATACAATAAATGTTAGTTTCCTTTTCTGTTTTCAGAGCCTGAAATAAAAAATGTCAGTTAAATACAGCATCACTTAGTTTTAACCAGTTTGATAGGATATTTCCACATGGATAATCTCAAGAGGAGGATCCTTTGAAATTCAAAGTAAATAAAGCAATTAGTCCTGGACATCAAGAGCATGGTTTATTTCACAAGTGAATAAACAGTGTCTACAGGGTTCTGCTATTTATAAATAGGAGTTCAGACTGAGATTTGTAAATAAAATCATTTGTAACTTTTAATAATTTCCTCCTCATTTTATTTCCCTTATTGTAAAGTAGTGCAGATGCTTTACCTTTTACTCTGTCGTAGAATACTTCTGCATTTAGAACCATATATTGATAGTTTAGAGTTGGTTTAGATCAAGGACCGCAAACTAAAATGCTAACGAGAAGCAGAGAAGCGTTATAAATAAGTGGACCAGGTTTAATGAAAAATAAATAAATAACACATAGTTCTCTAAGCTAACTTTAACTTTTTCAATTTGATAGAGAATAGTTCCCAGATTATACTCTTTAAATATCAGTTCCCACAGAAAGGAGCCAGGATTCCAAAAATGGCTGGTTCTATGTCTGGGTTGGAAATGTACATGATGAGCTAGGTACATTTTCTCCAACAGATAGCAAAGAAATGTTCAAAGTTTACTAAGGTCAAGCCAAACTGAACAAAAGATAGAAAAATACAAATGTCCATAAGGCTAATAACTCAATGGATTAAAACCCAGTAAGTGTTTAAATATATGCGTTCGTAATACTAAAAAAATACAAATTTGAAATGGAGGGTGCCAATTATTTGGAGAAACTTGTAAATAGAGGAAAATAATTGAGCATCTGTTCAGCCTTTCCTATAAAACCTGTATTACTATGGAAACAAATAGTAGCAAGAGGATGTTTTTCTTAATAGAAGTTTTCCAGGTATTAAGTGAAAACAGATTAGTTTAATTAGATTATCAACATTTTGCAAACTTTAATGAACTGATGGACTAAACAGTGCTAATGAGAGAAAGGACAGAGAGAGAGAACCTAACACTATATGCCAATGCCTCCTAATGGGATAAACTACCACCTATAAAATATTATTTTCAAAAAATTCAAGCCAATTTACAGGAAATACAGGCAATAGAGGAGCATGCTAAATTTTACCATGGTAAATCAGTAAATTTTAGACTGTGAGAAATTCTACAAAGCAATCAACCAGGTTTACTCAACAAATAAATAGCCAGAAGAAAGAGACAGAGGCAGAGAGAGAGAGAGAGAGAGAGAGAGAGAGAGAGAGAGAGAAACAGAAAGAGAGAGACACTGTAAATTGGAAGAGATTTAAAAGACATCAATCAATTATTTTATGTGGGTCTTATTTTAATCTTGATTTAAGCAAACTGGAACATATATTTGAGACAATTGGAAATTTGAACCCATTGGGTATTTGATGATGAATTGTTAATGTTAATGGGTAATTATGATATGGTTATGTGCTTGTCTTACAAAAAGGGTCCCTATTTTTTATTGTTACATGCTGAAATATTTACAGATAACAGGGCTTTTAAATAATATAGCAGACGGAAGTGGGTAGGGATATAGATGAAACAAGATTGGACTTGATAATGTCAGTTAAAGCCATGAAATAGCTTTAAAAGTCATGGGGAGTTACTTAAATGTTCTACTACTTTTCTATATGTTTGGAATGTTTTATAATAGAAGCCTATTAAAATTTGAAAAAAAAATCTGAAATTAAAAATATACAGAATGGATATAAGAAATAAGTTTTGTCTTAATTCTACTTCAGTCTAAGCAACAAAATGAGTATGTTGGCAAAAGGCAACTGTCTCCCATCCATTGGGTTGGGGACACTGGGGATTGATGGGTCTGTGGCAGACAAGAGATGGCATGCCCATTGTAAGAGGCAGGAATGACTCAGCACAATGCTATCCATACTGTGTTGACAGCAAGGTTGATAATTCTACCTCTTCTGATCATTTCAGAAAAGCTGTAAATCGAGATTTGTAGATAAAATGTCTTTAGTATTAAATATTGACAATTAATGCAAATTTCTTTTAAACTACTCTGTGGGTAAGTACTACGTCAAGCAAAACTTGCCTTTTTGCAGCCTCTGGTTTATAATGAATCATCATGGCCCCTGAACAGCTGGCTTCCTCATCACTTATAGAGGAGTCAAAGGTTATAAATACCAGCACCCAAGTAATGGAACATTGCCAGGAACTCCTTGTTTGGCCTCCATTCCTTTGATTCACTCCATTGCCTCGCGTTCAGTTTCTCTTTTTGTGCTCATGTTCTAGCGATTGACCCTCTGGCTGGAATAACTGCTTGACTTTCAACTCCAGATTCCCTCCTTAACTGTATTAGATCTTCAGAGTCTCAGGGCCCAATCCTGCGATGCTTTGAGCAAAAGCTTTTGTAATCCCCCATCTCTGTACCCACGTGTATGAATAGTGATGTCATAAGCTCTTGAATATCATCGCATTGCTACTTCCAACTTCTTTGCTGTTCTTGAGACTGGACATAGTTATATAAATGTTGATATTAGTTAAGTTTAACTTGTCTAAATGTTGCTCACTGTACAGATGTTAGATGCTTAAAATACCACTGGGGAAAATAGGGACATAAATTTACATTGGTAGAGATATTTATTATCAGGATTTCCTGGTTTGTTAATGCAAAATTTAATAGAATTACTTCCCTACAGCTGTCCCTCCACTGTTTCCCATCCCTCATTCTTGCCATGTGTAGATCAAACACAAACCCGCATTTTCTTGTGTTGGAGTAGTTAGGGCAATAAAAATGAGATGATGAGTTTGATCATCATCTCTAGCACTTTAAATATTTTACGACTTAAATATATGTAAATAAAATGAGTTGGAGCTTAGTATATAAAATATCCTTTGCTTATGATACAAGGGCATTTAAACTGCCTGTATCTATTACTGCGTCAACGATAAAACTAAAAGAAAACAATTAAAATTTCCTTAAATTATAAATAATTTATTCATTAGTGGTCATTCCTCTAATACCCAGAGCCACGCTATGAGGCCCTGGTACTTTCATATTACCTGATGTAGGAGCAGGAATAGCAGCTTCTCGTATACCCTAATCAAGATAAAGTCTTAATTCATATATCATTTAGAATCGGTTTTCACAGGTTAATTTTCTCTCCATTAAATACTTTTTAAAAAATCACTATAGGAAATGAAGATTCTCAAAACATAACTACAAGACAAGATCAGTGGAAGACCCATTAACAAAAAGTTTTGGATGCATGGTAGTGGGGAATGTATAGTACATGTGGTGCACTGGTACAAGTACTTTGTAAATATGTGGTTTGTTTTCAGAAAGAATTCCATTTCTCCTTCTTTTGTGAGATAAAGCTAGAAAATGAAAAGTCTCTTCTTAACAAATTATCTGGAATTGTAGCAATTTAATCCTTACATTTAAATTAAACTATTTATCAGATCATGTACTTAAAATAGGCAAAAGATAAAAATGTTATAATACAAAATAGAATATAAGTGTTAGAAAAGACTCATTTTTAGACTCCAGTAGGATGTCTAAAAAGATTGAGTTATTTTCTGTATATTAAAAAGACTCAAAGAAAAACTGTAAAGGGGCAGTTTAGGTAAAGTAAAATGCTTCTTTGGGCAAAATCGTACAATTGATTATGAGATCATGACTTATCTCATGCTGATTCAAAGTTACAGATGACTTTAATTATTTTAAAATGAAAATACATTATTATTACCTACAATATGCTATTTAATCAGTTGACAAAGCTTTTAGAGACTTTAGTAGTCAAAATGTTAAACATCATAGATATAGTCTAAGACCTCTGTTTTTTAATTTTATAGATGAAAACTATGCTTGAGAGGCTTAGTAACTAATCCAAGATAACACAGATTGTTTTTCTTATAGCCAAACTAATAGTAAAAAGCTTTCGTAAATTATGTTACAGCATTTTATGTACAGCAAATTATGCACACAACCTCCCCGAAATCTCTGTGGTTTGCAACAGCAAAGGTTTTTTTCTCATATGCTTTACATGCTGACAACTTTGATTGGCTGCTGTTGTGTAACATGTGTCTGCTCATTCTAAAACCTAAGTTGAAAAAGAAGCCCCATTTGGAGCACGCCATTTTCATGGCACAGAGAAAAGAGATTTTACAGAACTATGCAATGCCTCTTAAAGCTTCTGCTTAGATATGGCGTATATCACTTCCATTCACATTCTATTACCATATATTTTGCAACCTACATGGCAAGATCTGACTCAGTGGAATAGAGGTGTATGGTCTTGTTACAAGTAGCTTAGCAGACAAGTGGGAACAATCACATTATCTATCACAACAGATCCCCAACTCCCAGAACGGTGCACTCTCTCTCAGTAAGCAGTAGACCTCTCCATTTCTTGGACTCATGAAACAGTGGACCCTAAGGACTCCCTGGCTACCATGTCGGATCTGACTTCTCAGTTTTCAGGCAGGCTAAAGATTGTATTCAGATCATTAAGACTGAATACCATTTCCCTTGGAGGCTAGAAAACTGAAATTACCAATAGGAGTAAATTAACTCTGAGCTTGTGCTTCTCTTCTATAGACTCATAGGGAAGTAGTTGCTTTTTTCAATGAAGATCTTTCCTAGGTTAAAAATTAGTCCTTTTAGAATTCGATGCCATAGTTCACGTTTTTAGTAAATATTGCAATTGACTCCTTATCATCCATTTTAGCTTAGCTCTAGTGAGTAGCTCCAGTGAGTAGTGGGGGGGAATTATCCTTACCTCAAGAGATTCATCTGCTCCAGCGAAGGATAATTCTATTTTCCTTGCCAGTGAATGGTTCAGAATGAGCTGATTCTGGTCATTCAAACGTGACGAGAAGGTTGCTGGACACTTCTGTAAAAGATCCTTCTTTACTTTTAAAGGCAATAATGGAAAACTATTCTCTCTACTTCCCATAGAATGTGAACTTGAAGAATGTTGCCCCAGTGGTTACTGGCAGCCATCTTGAGTGCATGAGGCTTGACAGCCTAAGGACAAATCTGACATCTACAATGCAAAGCTGAGAGAAAAACTGGAGAAACATTGCTAAAATGCTAATTAAATTATGCCTAAATCCAGACTCAGAATTTATAGTTATATGAGCCAATAAAATCCTTTATTGTTTAGTCAGATTAAATTGATATTAAGATACTTCCAACCAAAAGCATCCTAACTGAGAAACTATTAGTCCTTCTCTCCCTCTTTATTTTTCCCACATCACACCAAGAACCAAAGTTACAAGATTAGTGTTGGTTCTCAAAGAGCTACAAGCAAATGTCTACGTCTCCTGTTTAGTTCTACAATGAAAATTATTCTCTCTCTCTCTCTCTCTCTCTCTCTCTCTCTCTCTCTCTCTCTCTCTCTCTCTCTCTCTCTCAAAATAGCTTCTGTACCAATGTACCTAAGTACAAGGCATAAGGCAGCTTTAATGTGGTAAGCAAATAAAACTATGTATTCCACTAAAAAGGAAGGTGCAAGTAAAGATGACCCATCCACTCCTTAAAAAATGCATTAAAAAATAATCTCGTCCTCAGTAGATTACTCATGACCTATTGTTTTAGCAGTGAACATTTTCCTCAAATCAACAGGATATTCAGATGAGCCAAGAAGTCGTTGAATAAGCAGAAGCTTTGAGGTTCTCACAAGTAGTTTTCAGTGTGACATTAAATTAACTTGGGTGGTAAAATCAGTATACAAGTCTCTATTCTCCTTATTTTAAATGCTGTGCCCTCCTCTGTTTATACAAATATATCAAAATAGCAAGACAATACTGTTCCTGTAAAATATTAGCTACAATAAATGTCACTCTTGAACCTTCCTTATTTGCATCTCTCCTACAACGTGTCCATGGCAAGGGTTAATTCCAATAAATTCTTGCTACAAATTTAATCTGACATTTAGAAATTCACCCCAACCAACATCAATTTCTTGTTCCAAGCCTGTAGTTTTAAACTGCATGTCTGTAAGTATCTCATTGGGGTGGAACTGATAGAATACAGTCAAAGAGAAATCTGAGCCTTAACAAGTTGCAAAGTTCCATGTATGTTCTAAGCCAGCAAAATAAGATTTCAATATCAAGGGCATGTCAAAATGTGTCATTATGCTAAAGCAGGTTGGAGGGTGGGGGGACGCATTAGAAAAATCATAAGCAAAGACTTCCAAAGTAACATAATAATATTCATGTGTTTAGAACAGATAGAAGATGAAGTTTCTGCAAAAATGTCAAATGTTGAAATTTAAGAGGAAAGAAACTCCGAAAAAATACAGAACGTGTCTTTGGCCCCTCAGAGATACCAACACTTTTGTGTGATGGCCTGTGGTACATGGGAAGCTGTTCTGGGAAGGTGTGTAGCACTATTCTGAGGATTTCCAGAGAAATAGGTAATAGCAGCAGAGAGCATGGAGACATACAGAAACTAGAGGTGAAGAATGTCTGAGAATGAAATATGCTACAAAGGAGGGGTGGCAACCTGCTCCCAAAGAGTGTGGAGATTGTACCACTAAACAGTTGAATTTCAGTTCAGAAAGTCCAGGGACACAAGGTTCAAAGAAAACCTGGAAATAGAGATTTTTAAATATGCAGAATGGGGAAGAAGAAACTTTAGATAACATTCTGGTGGATCAGGGTAGCGCCGAGATTCCTATGTGAGTTTTAATTTCTCTCACATGGCACTCAAAAAAAAAAAAAAAGAAAAAGAAAAAGAAAGAAAGAAGGATGGTTGGAAGAGGGGATTGTTTCCTCAAGATAAATATAATGCTATAGTTAACATCTTCAAGAGAGATGTTTTCCTATCAAATTTCAAGTCACAGTTTGAGGATTTGGGACAACTAGCATAAATCAAGTAGGGTACTGTTGAGAAGGAAACCAAGATTTTCAGTTTCTGATAGTCTTGCTTCCACTTAGAAACTAGTAATTATGTCCATGGAGGTCCTTGGATGGCCATAAGAGCCTGATGAATCTTTATCATTTATTGGATACTAGAGACTTGCTGGGATTTATAGATGTGGGGCTGGGGCTGTGATAGATTTAAATAGGACTTATTAACTCTTCTTACTCTTTATGAAGAGGGAACATGTGAAGTGTAAGGTTGGACTGATGCAATTAATTTCAGCTGATATACTGAGAGAACTATATACCTAGAGAAAGATGCTTCAGGCTTCGGTTGCAAAAGGAATCCCAGACATACACATGCATCTGCCTAGCACCTGTCTGGCTGCAACAGAGCAGAAAATAATTGTAGACATTAATTTCTCCTTGAAAATACAATAATAGGAGGAGGAGTTATATTGTTCAAACTTGAAGCAGACTTATATTGCTGGCATTGTCTTACTTAAACTTTATTCTATCATTCAGGCTCATTACCTAGTCTCAGATAAATTATACTGGGCAGCATGGCTAGGCAAAATTTAAGAAAAGAAATCAAATAAGGGCCGGCCTGGTGGCTCAGGTGGTTGGAGTGTCCTGCTCCTAACGCCGAGGTCGCCAGTTTAATTCCCACACGGGCCAGTGAGCTGCACCCGCTACAGCTAAGATTGTGAACAGCAGCTCTCCCTGGAGATGGGGAGCTGTGAGCAGCCGGAGGTCGGCGTGGGCTGCCGTGGCCTGTTGGGTGCTGACGGGGCTTCCATGAGTGGCTGGTGGCCAGTGTCAGTGGCCCGGCAACCACCGTGGGCTGCTGTGTGCTCCCTTGGGATACTCTGTGCCTCCAGGAGGGGCCGGTGGCCAGCGTGAGTGGCTGGCAGCCATCGTGAGCCAGAGCTGCCGTGAGCTGTTGTGAGTGGCCGACCTGCGACCAACTGCCTCAGCCGGGGGGAGCGCAAGGCTCATACTACCAGCATGGGCCAGGGAGCTGTGTCCTACACAACTAGACTGAGAAACAATGGCTTGAACTGGAGTAGTGGGGGAGGTGGAAGAAAGGGGGGAAAAATCAAATAAATGATGAATTCTTCAGCCGAGAGCAGGATTTCCCATCCTTAGCCCTATGGACATTTTGAGCAGATAATTCTTTTGTGGGGGCTGTCCTGTGCACTGTAGGACGTTTAGCAGCATGCCTGGCCTCCCCACTAGATATCAGGAACTCCATCTTCCCACCACCCCACCCCAGTTGTGACAACTGAAAATGTCTCCACACATTGCCAAGTATCCTCTAATAGAAAAATCCCCCTGATAGAGAACCACTGGTCTAGAGTATAGCATGGCCTTTACGTTAATGTAATTAATACCAGATTCTGACTCATTTCAGAGCCTTGTAACAGATAAAGCTGAACTGCTGACCAATGCATACAGGAAAGGTGGTGCTTTACAGGGATCCCGTAGCTTCATGAAGATGTGTACAGGATTGCTCTGAAATTTTCTGGTTTCCTCTCCTAAGGGAAACCAACCTTCGGTTTAACAACAGGGTAAATGATAAGCCCAACAAGTCGTGGAAACAAAATCAAGAGCCATTTTCTACTCATCCCCCACACCCCCTAAAATTTCTGCCTAGGCCTATAGAATAGGAACCAAGACAGAATGAGTGTCTCTATCTCCAGATTACATAAATCCAGGAACAAGTGGGTGGTGGTGAGAGGAATCCCTTTCACTATTTCTCTTAATCCACTGAAGAAATTGTAGGTGTCTGTCCCCACAGCTTTGGGCGTGGTGATTTGAAGGTCCTAGTTACCAATGGAAAAAATGCCTCCAGTGCGGAACATAATCATGTGCCATTTAACTGGAAGCCCTCTGACCATTCAGACTTCCCCTAGCACTGAACCGAGAGGCACAGACGGAGGTGACTCTCTCTACTCATCAGGGAGATTGATTCCTGTTACCATGGAAATCAGGGTGATGATTCTTCTACTCCCTCCCAAATTTGGCGCAGTTCATAGCCATAGCTTCATTCTTGACTCTATTACTATAGCTCCTACCAGGCAGCTCCTCTTCTAGGGGGCTTCAGCGATACTATGTTGTCCCCTTTGCCTTTTCGATTTTAGCTTCCCACAATTATTGTGGGTCCCTTCTGCTCTAAAATCCCCTCTGACTAAAAACCAAAGCTTTTGCAATGAGTTGCAAGAACCTATACAGTGTGTCTGTTCGCCCTGTGATGTCTCTGTTCTCATCTCCTACAAACCTCCCGGTCACTCCCTTGACCCGCCTTGCGTAGACCTCTTTACTTGCTCACACATACCAGGAACCCTCTGTCGGTCGTGGGCTGTTTGTACTTACTGTCCTCTCCACCTGAAATGCTTTTTCCTGACGACTGGCATTGGCATAAGTATAGTCTAGTGAAAAAAGGAACGATGAGCAGGAAGCCATTAAGCAGATGGAATATGAAGGAACGTTGGCGAGGAGATGACCGTTACTGAGTCTGGGGAAGGGTGTGCAGGGGTTCAATATACTATGCTTTCTACCGTTGTATGTTTGCAAGTTTCCATAATAAAAATTGAAAAGAACCTCTGGGGTAGGATCTGAGGAATGTGCATTTACAGGGTCCTCACGTGATGCTCGTGTACTAAGTTATTTGAGAACCACTGTTCTAGTGCCTGGAAATTTTCCTTATTGTTCTGTGGAGTTAGAGGTTCCCCTGTGGCTTTGGTCGGGCACTTTCTCCTCATTCCTCCTCATAATCTTCTGTTCACCAATTCTCCTCACAAGTCCCTGCTACCTTCTTGGAATCCTTATTCTTTCTGATTTTCACCTTAGATTTTTGTTACTTAGATTTTTGTTACATCTCAGGTGGAAACTGTTTATCCTTTTAAATAAGCCCGATAGTTTTCCTGAAACCCTTTTGCCAGAATCATCCACAAAGAGATCAGATGACATTCTGCTCTCACATAATTAGAGAGTGCCTCAGGCAATGAGATAAACATAAAACATATTCTTCAGGTCACTAGAAACACTCCCTCCATGTTTACAGTTCTGATTATCTACAGATTATCTACAGCTTTTGAGCCTCCAGGAAATTACCCCACTAAACCGTCCCAACAAAATGCCCATTTGCCCTGAAATTTTTCTCTTGAACTTATTGACACCTAGGAAGTTAGAATCCCCTGGGAACCCAGAGGGTTACCAACCTGTTGCACATACGGTAGCAAACAACTGTTGGTAATTAACATTTTGTATCAGCTAAGTGTCAACCAGGACACCTCACAGTCACCATAAACACACAAAAGCTCAGGAACCAAATTTTCCAAACACTGGCACATCTCAATGCCTGCTATTCCCTGACCAGCTCCTTTTTTTTTTTTTTTTCCAGTATTGGTACAAGGTGCAATGAGAAAGTAGGCTGGGAGTTGAAGACATCTCTGCCAGTAGCCATAAATACTTATTAAACCTCAATTCCTTTATCTATACGATGAGGAGGTTGGAATATGTGATTTCTCAAGCCTTACTAAAAGTGTAGTCCACAGTCTAGCAGCGCAAGTATCACCTGGCAGCTTGTTAAGAATGCAGGCGTGGTGGCCCCAGCCAGACCTACTGAACCAGAAGCAGCATTTTACATAGACCTCCAGGCGATTCCTATACACACCAGGGTACTTTTCTATTTTTCTGTGGTTAAAAGTATCACAAGCTTAGTGACTTAATACAAATTGATAATGTTTTCTGGATCGGAAGTGCAACACAGACCTCACTGGTCTAAAATCAAGGTGTTGACAAGGCTGAATTCCATTCTCCAGGCTCTAGGGGAGAATTGTTTTCCTTGCTCTTTCTAGTTTTTAGAAGGCACCTGCATTCCTTGGCTCCTGGCTCCCTTCCTCCATCTTCAAAGTTAGCAGTGTTGCATCTCTGTGATCATTCTTCCAGAATCACATCTCCCTCTAAACTTAACCTCAGTGAGGAAAGGAGCTCCACTTTTTAGGGACAATGTGATTAGTTTGGGCCCACCAGGATTATCTAGGATTATCTTGCCATTTTATAATCATTAACTAAAGCACATCTGAAAGTCCTCTTTCCTGTATCAAAGTAACATATTCAATTTCCAGGGATTAGGATGTGGACATCTTTGGGGGCCACTATTCTGCTTACCACATACAACAAATCTGTGTAAGCCCTACTCTCTGCAACATGTTCATCTTAAGAAAATAAAGAAGTGGAATTCTTTTATTTGTGTGTTGTTGACTGTCGTTCTTCCTGTTAGGGGCTGAATCATGTCCCTCTACCTGCCCCACTGTAAAATTCATATGTTAAAGTCACAACCCCTAGTACCTGAGAGTGTGACTTCATTTGGATACAGGGCTTTTAAAAAGATAATTAAAGTAAAAATGATGTTGCAGGGGGGTCACAGGGAGGGTACTAATCCAATATGACTGGCGTCCTTATAAGAAGAGTAGATTAAGATACAGACATGCATAGAAGCAAAAAAGTCATGATTAAGACAAAGACAGAAGACAGCCGTCTACAAGGCAAGGAGAGAGTTCTCAGAAGAAACCAACCCTAGCGACACCTTGGTCTTGGACTTCCAGCCCCAGGCTGTGAGAAAATAAACTGCTGTTGGTTAAGACATCCAGTCAGTGGTACTTTGTTATGGCAGCCCTCCATAAAGCAGTTTCAACATATTTTGAAATAACTATGACTACGCTTTCATTGTTGCTGCTTTATGACTGAGCTATGAAGTCCTTTAGACCCAAGTTTAATCATTTTTGTCACTCTCTACCTGATAATAACCTACTCTCCACCTCGGTGTTGCACAGAATCATAACCCTGCCTCCCTGTTTTTCCCGGGTGACTAGGTCTGTGAAAAACATGTTCATCCTTCTTAACAAAACTCACAAACTCAACTCAGTTCTTCATCCATTCCCTAAGGAATTGGCTCTCACAATTGTGGAACCTGATAAATCTGAAATCTGCAGGGTAGGCTGGGAGATCCAGGAAAGAGGTAATATTGCAATCTTGAGTCTGAAGGTACTTTAGAGGCAGAATCCTTTCTTTTTCATGGGATATCACTCTTTTCTCTTAAGGGCTTCAACTGATTGGATGAGACCTACCCACCATATGGAGAATAATCAGCTTTACTCAGTCTACTGATTTAATGTTAGTTAGTCACATCTAAAAAATACCTTCACAGCAATAGTGAGACTGATACTTCATCATACATCTGGGTACCACAGCCAGGTCAACCTGACAGCTAAAATTAACCACCAAAATCCTCACTGTACCCTAAAGTGAGTGACACTAGTGTAGACAATATTATCTTCTCTATATAATTTATTTGTATTATATAGTCTCCCTTCTTGCATGTTGTAATTTTAAAGATTTCCTTTCTAGCTATTTCATCCTTTTTTTCGGATCAAATAGTTCTATAAAGTCTATGATTATATAAACGCATTCTATATTCCCTTTTATTTTCCTAAGATTACAATTTGAATTGGTAATATGATTCAGAGTGGTTAAAGCTTTGTTAGAGTTTGCTGCCAAAGGTGACTTCCTTTCATCATTGACCATAATCCCTGTAGTTTCTTTCCAATGTTGTATGCTACCATTCATCCCTCCAGAAAAGTGTGAATGATCAATATGTTTAATCTCAGGAAAGCCAAATCATACACAAATTATCATTTTGACTCTTCAACACTTGCATTTACATACCTGGAACCCTAAAAAAGACACAAAACAAAATGGCTGTTTTATTAGAGTGTCCCAGTTTGTTTCTCTGTGCAATTGGACTGAGTGAGCCTAAGAAAAGAACTAGGAACTAAGAAAGAACTAAGAAAACTGTGTTATTTCATATTCATGCTTTCCTCTAAATGTTTCCATGCCAAATGAAGTACCTCAAGTTAAGACGCTTCAAATACTTTCATTTGAACTATTTTTAAAGTTTTCAGTGTGATGATGGTTATTTTCTAGAGTTTATATTTTAGAGTTACAGATTGAAATATTTACTGAGAATACGGTAAAATGTCCAAGATAATGATTGAATCTGGGTAGTGAATACGTGAGGACTTTTTATACTATTCTCTATTTTCGTACAGGTTTGAAAATTTCATAGTAGAAAAGTTATAGAAATATTTCTATGTGGCATGTTGATATTTTACTAATATTAGGTTGATGCAAAAGTAGTTGAGGTTTAGAAAAACCGTAATTACTTTTGCACCAACCTAATGTGTTCGAAATGAAACAAACAAATATGTTTGGCTGCCTACCTGTTTAGTAAGCTACAATCAGTGCAGGTCACTGTATATTTTGGGCTATGTGACTCTGATCTTTAATCTTGTATTTGTCTCTGTCCTTGTGCCCACCTCTATTAGTCCCCAAGTTGATCCCTCTAGGGAGGGGGATTGATATTTTCATTAGAAGCACAAATTCCTAGCCTTTGGGGCTCAACAAGTAACTGAAAACAAAAACTCAATGAACCATTCCCTATAAATAATTTCAAATTTAAATGTTTAATATGAGGATGACTGAAATGTTGTCCTTCATTGGGAAATAGTCTGAGATTTGGGAAGGATTGCTGTTTACTACAACCACCATTATTTTAACACTTGCCTCTGCTACTCATCACTGACCTTAGCCCAATTCTCCACTGTGGCCTCAGGGAACCTTACAAAACATACAAAGGAACAGAATGTCCTTATCTTTTCTCTCTATAATTAAACCAGAAGATTAAGGAAGGGTGAACTTCCTTTAGGGACTCCCTTCAAGAATCATGACTTGAGGCAAAAAAGTCACAGGTCACCTTATATAGACTAGGAGCATGACTTCTCAGAAAGAGATTTGTCAACATAAAGGTTAATTTAACAGGCTGCTTTCTCAGAACTTGAACTAAGATCTTTGCCTTGCAGGTTACTCAAATTGCCTTGTTCTATCTGATGTAAGTCACAGATGATATACCTGCTGGATCATTGCAGGAAAATTCTTATCTATACCATCAATATTTTTCAAATAACATTTTTCCAGTAAGTTTTCTTCTTAAATAGATTTTTAAATGTCATCTGTTGTTTTTATGCAACTTAAAATATTCTTATTTCCCAAATATATAACTCTTGCTCAGATAGTGCTTTTCTATTTTCATCTTTCTATTTATAATAATACACTGATGTTTTTTACCAAGAATTTTTGGTGTAATCCATAAAACTCAAATCAACAATCTGAGCCCATTGCTAGTGCTGAAGTATTACTATTTTAATGTGATTATTCAATCATAGAAATGTTTTGTGTGCACACATTCATTTCAAAATTATGTAAAATAAAATCCTCCGTGGCTTTCAGATTGCAGCCTACAATTGTTTTTCATACGTTAAAATACTCTGGACATATTGCCGAAGAAGTGAGTGTACTATATATGAAAATCATTCCTAGACTCATTTTTTTTTTCCAATGAGATTAAAAGGCATAAACTGGGAATTTACTATAATTGTTCTCCCTCCATCACTCTGCCATCAACACTGGCTACACATTCCTTGAATTGCAGTAAAGAATTTGGCTGTCTAGACACAACAAAATAAGAACACAAAGCTGACTTCAAGTAAATCACTAACTTGTGATAGCCAACAAATAAGCCAAAAGATTTTCCTAACACTTTTGCTCTGTTTTGTTCAACGAATCTAGGATCTAAAGACCATATTCATTTCACATCCTTTCTTCTTTTTCCATTTTATGAATGAAGATTTTTAAAAAGAGAAACTACCCAAAAATGCAGAGGTTATCCCGAATCATCTTACATTGACATAGTCTCACTGGATAAGTTTATGTCCAACCTACGATGTAAACTTTGCTGAACAATCGAGAAGCAAGAGCTGTCACCTGTTTCTCTGACCTGCATTTAGAAAGCCTAAGCCCAGACACTTGTTTATTACAATAATTTCACCGCCTATTTAAGGGAGGAAGAGCTTGGAGATTTGTGCATGGTCCCATTCTTTTATGGATACAGAAACCAAGGAGAGCTCAAAGGAGTTTTCCAGGATCACTCAGCTAGTCAGTGCTCTCTGGATTCTATTGACCGCTCGCAAACTTCTTCCTTATACAGACTGAATAGATCTAAAAGACTTCTGTCCCACAATTGAAGGAGCAGCTAAATTCACGATAAGTTAGTTTTATGTGGAAGGAAAATGATTACTTTTAATAAGTATCTAAATAATTTGCCTAGCAGGGACTCCTTTAAACGCAAAGTGCTCAAAATTCAGGTCTCCATCTGTTCCTTTTGGTAAAAATTAAGGAACACATGCCATCTTTGTTGTGGTTTGCTATGACAGAAAACACAGAAGCATGCCTTATAGCTTTTCTAAAGGGATTTTTAAATCCTCATGGAAATTCCTTAAGCCAAATTGCTAATGTTAATTTTGTGATGCTCTATTGGTTTTACTTGTTTGTTAATATAGTAACATTCAAATCCTATTGTCTTAAATCTAGACATACCAAGAGAGATTTCTAGCTCCATATGCGACACATTACTCTCATATTCTCATTACAAGCAATCTAATAAGTAAGACAGTGAGATGTTTAACTATACACTGGCTGCTGGGAAGGAAAATTTAAGAAACTTCATCTTTCTTTATTAAAAGTGTTGTAACTTTATATTAGAAATTCCAGAATTCAGAAGTAAACTGGGTTGTTTAGTGCTTGCCCTGCTATACTAAACTCTGGAAAACTTTCGTATTTTCTTTAGTGCAATGTTGTTTTTGTTTGTTTGCATCAAAAATTCTTTCTGTAGAATCTTCATGGACGAAGCTTTTTTCAACACATACACACACACACACTTTGCCACAACATGCCTAAAATGTTTCAGATTTAACATCTGAAGGTCAGTATCCCAAAAGAGAAAAGCCAAAGGTATATCCCCAGGAATATGAGGATTTAACAGAGACTAAACCACCCCACCATGACATTTCTGTGAATTTTCATGTCTCGAAACGTTATATTTTATTTTTTAAAGTACTGCAAATTTTGAATTTGCATAATATGTCCCTGTTTTAATATAAATATTATGTCTCAAAGAATTCAGTGACCCAGACTGATATTCTAAGAAGATAGCATGTCCTGTGGCTTCACATGCATAGCGATATGTGTCATGGGCACCCTGTTTGAGAGTCTGAACTACAAATTGTACGTGTTAGCAAAATTGAGCTGAGATTTACTGTCATCTGCATGATTGTCAGTCCAGGCATCCAGGTAATTTAGACCAAGTTTACTTGTGGCATGGAAATGAGGTGGGCAGGCAGTCCTCTGTTTTTCAAAAGGAAGCAGCAGGTGGAGTTTAGGGGAGGCAGGTGGCTGAATATTAGGGAATTCCTTTCCGTACTTGTTTGTTTATTCATTCCCTTCTGAGCTCCAGGCACTGAAATTGGTTAACTAGCTAGAAATTCAAAGATGAATAAATGACAGTTCCTAACTAAAAAAATTCTCCTACACTGGAAATTATAAATCAAAGTGAGAGGGTAGAGAGAAATACTAGGAGCTCTGGAATTGAGGAAGTGGCGGAACTAAGTTAATGGCAGTGGCACAGAAAGAAGTCTGTCAATTTTGCCTCTTCCACTGTCATAAGAGATTTTAGAATTGTTAGAAATTTCTGAAGTGCTCAGAGGCTCAGAGAGAAATGTGACGAACGTAGGTTCCTACTTTCTCTTAACTAAGACTTCAAAGTGAAGAGGGAGGTAATGTCTAGCTTATTTCAACAAGATCAATTCTAAAGCAATCCTCATGAATAACTAATTAATTTCAGCAGGGTAAGAACAGTTTTGTCACTTTTAAAGACTCCTCTCAACCAAATCAAGTTGCTTCTACCTGAAGGCAGGGTCAGATCACATAGATCTTGATCTGAGTAGTAGGATCTCAGGTACCAAACTGGATTAATGGAAAAGATCTGAGTGGTCAAATTAAATGTCCCCTCAAGATTAATATGATGAAGGTTGAGGATAATTAATAGTCAAGGAAGATGCTTTATGTCGCTGTTTTAAGCAGCAAGTCAGTGTGTAAGGTGACAGGAAGCATAGGGAGAGGAGCAGAATTTTTGTGGGGGGTGGGAACAGAATTTGATAAATTCAGATTTGGACAAGTTGGATTGGCAATGCTTTGCAAGCCAGCAAAATGAATGTGTAAAGCCTTCTGTTAGATTTTTAGGCCTGGAGGTTGGCAAAGAGATTTGACTTAGAGATTTCGGGAAGCATTTTCAGAATATAAATGACAGAAGCTGTGAGAGGGGATGAAGATTACTTAGGGACAGTGGAAAGAGTAGTGAGTAAAGGAGACCAAAACCATACCCCGGAGAGAAACCAGCCTTTTTGTGACTGGAAAAAGGAGTAGAGCCAACAAAGAAGACTGAAGGCAAGTGGCCTGAGACTTAAGAGAAAAATCACAAGAGTGCATTTTCTTAGAAATCATTTAGAGAGGGTCTTTTTTTCAAAGGAGGAAGGAATCAAAGGTGTCAGGTTCGTTTGAAGGAACAAGCAACTCAAGTGCAGATCTAAGGATGTGAATGTCACTTGTGATCTTGACAGAGAAGTTTCAGGACAGTGATAGATGAAGAAGCAGATTATGAGGCTTTGAGAAATCAGCAGGTTAGAAAGCAAAGACAAAAACCTATGAGTAACTTGTTCAAGCATTTGGTTTGTAAAAAGCAAGAGAGAGGTCAGTAGCTAAAAAGAGATACAATGCCGGCAGGAGGACTGTTTGGAATTCTTGCCTTCTTCCGGTTCACCTTTTCTTCCCTTTTTCTTTTTCTTTTTTTTTTTTTTAAATATCATGTACTTGAATCCAGTGTGTGAGAAAGAGCGAGCAAAATGGGACAGGTTGGAGACTGAAAGAAAAGGAGGAAAATTCTCAAATCGAGTACAGGGATGGGGGAATGCCTCAGAGAAGAAGAGGCAGATTTTTTTCCATTAAAACTGGAGGAAAGGGGGAAAGAAAGGTGGGGGTGGGGGTAGTGTAGCAGTGTGTAGATGTGATGCTGGAACATTGAGAGAATTTCCATCTGAGAAAATAGTTTCTTCTATTTTCTCCACCGGGCTCCTCTGTAGAAAATGAGATAAAAAGCACAGAAAAAATAGCTGAAGTCTGATGTTTGAGGGGCATTAATTAGATTTGAAATACCTACAATAAAGAGCCAAAGGACAAACATGCTCAGGCAATACAGAAAATCGCTTCACACTGAATGTTATGCATGATTCCAGCATGCCAATGGCCCAGTAGAAATGGTTAACTATAAATATAATGAGCATGAGTTGTCCTGAGTATTTTTTGTTTTGCTTCATTTTAGTTTTCTCTAGTAGAGCTTCAAAGATCAGAAAGAAATGTGAAGAATGTAAATTCGTTACATTCTCCAACTTAAGACCTAGATATGAAGAGGTAATAGCTGGCTTATTTCAAGATCCCCCCCCAAAGTCATCCCCCTAAGTAATTGATTTATTCCAACAGGGTAAATACACATTTGTTGCTTTTAAAGACAAACCCCCCCCCCCAATTTAATCAAGTTTCTCCTTCCTGAAGGCAGGGTCAGGTAACAGAGGTCAAGAAGCTGTAGTTCAGCTATCGAATTGAGTGAATAGACAAGATATGAATGGCCAGGTTAGACACCCCTCACAATTTTAAGGGAAATGAGATACAACAGAGTACATACAGAGTTCAATAAGGGAAGCCAATTCTTGGGACTAATTTGGTCACAAGAATGATTATTTAATTTGTTGGACAAAGTCAGAGAACAAAAAGCTAGGCCAGCTTGATGTGACATTATGACATTATTGGCCAAGTTTTTCTAAATTCCTACCACTTAAGGGAAATTGGTCTAAGAGGTTGAGTTGAATTCACAGATAGGAATTAAATAGCCTCAGCTGTGTGGATTGAAGGGTTGCAGAGTCAGGCAGATTACAAAATAAGGCTTTGTAATCTTAGAAGATCTCCCTCCCCACCCTCTATTCCCTAATCATATACTAGGAGCATTTGTGTGGTGTCACCAAAATGAAGGGTGCTGCAACTACTACGTGGGTATTAAGAGGACATGCTGTGATCATGAGCAACTATATCATAATGAAATGAAAAAAAGGAGGACACAGAAGAATGACAATAGAACCAGAGTGAAAGAGAGGTCAGAAGTTCACGAAATTTCAAAGAAAATTTCATATGTGAATAAAAACAGAGTGAAAGGGCACAGGAATGTAGAAATGTTAGTAGCCCTTTTTTACTTTTCTTCAAACATGTAATAGCGGTATGTACACTATAACGTAGAAATGTGGGGAAAAAGGAACAGATATTTGGGATAGACAAAGAAAAGAAGTGTAAACAATTGGAGTCATGCATAATATTCAGTATGAAGCAATCAGAGAACCTACTGGAAGATGCACTGAAGTGGAGCCTCATGAGCATCTGGGAACCAGTAGGACTCGATTGAAGGGGTAGAAAAGCAATGATAACAGACTGGTATCTAGAGCTCTGGTTCTTAAATACTGTATGCTCTGCTATTGCTCTCAAAATATGTCTTCAATAATTGCTTAAACTAAGGTTTATCATAGCTATCCAATGAATGAGAAAGAACCATATGCAATTTAAGAATGAGAAAAAAAATTATGCACTTTTTAAAATACTAATGGTTCGATGACTTTTGCTGTAGATTTATTTAATGTTGAAAAACTCAAAGCTTTGAATATACATGTCATCACAGACATTTACATGCCTTTTTAGTTTTTGATGCTTTGATCAGAAAAACAATGGAAACTCTTATACATAAATATGATTTTTTCAATCTCCTACACTGTTTTAAACAACTTTGGAAAGGGTGATGCTTGTACAATCCAAAATTTTTCAGACTTCACTGCCTCAAATTATATTTGGATTATCCAGGGATCAGCAAACAGTTCCTGTAAAGCCCCAGACAGTAAATATTTTTGGCTTTGTGGGCCAATGGTGTCTGCTATAACTACTCAATGCCGCTGTTGTAGCTCAAAAACAGCAGCAGACAATACATAAACTAATGGGTGTGGCCATGTTCCAATAAAACTTTATTTATCAAAACAGTTATATAGCCAGATTTGCCCATGAACTGTAATTTGCAGACCACTGGATTAGTCTGTGAATTCATAAATTAATTAGATTAGCTTTTATCTGAAAACTATAGTTTAGATAATGTATTACTTAACTAAAAATTTATAGAATGAAGCTCATCCTGTAATTATTTTATTTAGATATTTATCTCTTGATTAAAAAAATAATTAAAACAATTTAGGTGATGCAAGCAAACTTTAACATTTCATGAAATGAGCTATCTTCTTTTGAAGAACTGCAAAATGGGGCAGAAGGCAGGAACTTTTTATAAGATAAAGAATAAAGAACAAAGAAGAGAAAAATAGAAAATACTTGATTGGCTGGGTCCTCATAATCAACCTTTTTTGGGGTGAGAAGGAACAGAATATACTCATATGTATGGAACCTAGAGTTGGCTTTGCATTCAGGAATTGGCTGACAGGATACTGCATTTCTGGTTGAGTTGAACATTTACAGAGACACTAAAGGTATCTAACTTTCTGTTTGCTGATGTGGTACCCGAGGCAAAGGCTGCTCCATCTTGGGCCTAGATGTTTATTTAAACACTACTAATTTATTGAAGTGTAAGCTTTATGAGGGTAAACACTTTTCTTTTTTCATTGTTAAAGCTCTTGCACATGGTAGGTATTATATATTTAATAAATTAATTTATTTTATTATTCAGTTGTTTCTGCACAAAATGAAAGTTAATAAAACCTTTTTACTAAGGCATTTATATCTGAAATGGAATCTTCCTAATAAAGTCTCTAGCTAGAAGTTACCATGTTTGTTCTACCTACATATGTAAATAAATGTCCTGTCCAAATATATCTGCAAAAACAACTTATCTATATTTTAAGTCACTAATTAAACTACTAATTTTGTTATACAATAGAAGTGATATTTCTTTCTCTTTGCATTTCTTCATTACTCTTCGAAAAATTCCATAACTCCCCCCAAAAAAATATAGTTTGTTTTTTTTCCATGCAATCCTACTGTAACAATCCTATTTCTTTTTAAGTCTACCCAGATGAATCTGCTTATCAGAGAGAAGATCAAAGCAAAAAGAAAAATTTTAATATTTTCATATTCATAAGTATTTTTAAAATTAAATTAACATCTGGTCATGAGTAAGCCTACTGCTCTACCTAACAAAGTATAACCAGGTTGTTTGCCCTACTACCCAGCCTCTTCCAAGCATCTGGTCTGGACCCCTTCTCTCCAGGTATCCAACCCTCGGGGTCTTTACTTTTGATACTCAAGAGCCTCTGAAATTGAAAAAAACCCTGAATATTAACTTTCTCTTTGCATTCCTGCTTTATTGCTAGCTTGGAAGATTCTCCCCTTCCAAAAAAAATAAGATTTAAGTATATATATATATATATAAATTATATATATGTGTGTGTGTATATATATATATACGTATATATATATATATATGTATATATATATATATTTTTCTTTTCTTTGCATTTCTATTGAAACAATCCAAATTCTTTTTGTGGCTACATGGATAATTCTGCTATCAGACAAAAGATTAAAAAGAAAAGTAAATTTTAATATTTGCATATGCGTAATAAAAGTCAAACATTTTTAATTGTCTGAGGGCCTTACATGATCTGTCCTTTCTTATCTCTTTAACTTCATGTCTTATTACTCTGCCTTTTGGGCCTTACTCTAGAGCCACATTATCTTACACTTTGAAATGAAACTGACAACATTGAATACATAGTGAGATATGACAATTCACTAAATAAGAATTCTGCCATGGTTACAATTCTCTTTTACGTGCTACAGAAACACTAAAATCTGACTAGGCATTAATGTTAATTAGCATGTTTAACAGAATACCCACTCTAAAAGATAGAAGATATGCATTTTATCTAATACTCTAGCTTCCATAATTTGTTAAAAGATATGCTGACTTATCTCATGACATCTAGAACAGACCAAATCATTTAACAAAGAGGTCTCATAAAGCTTTTATTGTGCACGATTTTTTCCATTCCAATGCATGAGGTTTTACTAATTAACTATCAACTGTGATAGGCTTTTAACACAGAAATATGAAATGTAGTAGAACATATTGTAATAACAACCTCTCAAGGAATGCTAACCCAAATATCCTTGGGTTTTGTTGTGATCAGATTGTGCTCAAGTTATCAAGGTCCCGTCCATCTGCACCACAGCTTCAAGGGCTTGAGATTAGCATTTGGAAATAGTTGCACAGTATACCTTGTGGTTGGTTGATTTCTGCCCTGTCCTTCCAGTGAGACTGAAATTAATACAGATGACCTTCAATTTGAGCTTCTTCAACATGGCAACAATAACAACAAAAAAGTGTAAATTCTGTTGTGGAAGTGAACTGGAATCAATACACTTAGACTTGAAGACTGATCATATTCACACAGAGTTATGGAGCTACCATATTATCATCTCTATATGCGTCAGATGCATCAACAAATATACCCATTGCCGTATCCCTATTACAGATTAATGCAGACCAATCCCCATTGCTCACATTGCTGCCATACATAAATTTTCAGATACACACAACTTACCAAAGTACATAACTCTCCCAGTGGTCCCATTGAATTCTCTAATAACGAGCAAGAGCATATTGTACAATGCGACTAGACCAAAAGTGACTGGGGTGCATCAGTAAGTTGGCCCTGATGAAGTTACTATGTCTATATATAATTTACATAAAGAACGATTTATTTAAAATAGTTTATTATAACTCTCATCTTTTGAGTTAGGCATTGTGTACATATCTCTGATCCTCTCAACAACCCTAGAAGATAAGATTCTTATCCCCTTTCTTCTTAGATTAATAAAGTTAAGCTCGGAGATAGCAAGTGACATCTCCAAGGCTGCATAGCTAGTAATTGCTGGAGAAGATTTATTCCAAGTCTAACTGGCTGTGACTCTCTCAGGGGGAGACTGGGGTGGAGTCTGTGAAAGAACTGATAGGCAAAATAATTTCTATTGAAAGATTAGGGATTATAATTTCTACTCCCAGATACTGTGAAAGGGGGAACATTATTCACTTACAAATAATTCATATTGCTCTTTTCTACTCCATCCATCTGCTGCAATTCCTTCAGTCCCTCTGTTTTCTACCATCGTATAGAAAAACTCTCACTAGTCCCACATCTTCACTGTGTTGTTTTCTCTCTTCGTCCTGAATCTGGATCACAAATACAGTCCCATCAGAGGTATCTGGTAATAACACAATTTTCTTCAGTTTGGAATAGTGTTTCTCTCTCTCTCTCTCTCTCTCTGTCTCTCTCTCTGTCTCTCTCTCTCTCTCTCTCTCTCTCTCTCTCTCTTTCTCTCTTACTATTCCCCTTCTAAGAAAACTTTTCAGTCAGTTTTTTCCCCCAGTTGTTCCTGCCATGAAATTTTAATACCACAAATATACAGATATACTACATATTTGTTTTTGTACTGTGGCCTTTTGTTTTGTTATGTTTTGTTTTGTTTCTGTTATGTACCATGTTTCCCCGAAAATAAGACCTAGCTGGATCATCAGCTCTAACGGATCTTTTGGAGCAAAAATTAATGTAAGATCCGGTCTTATATAAGACCCAGTCTTTATATTATATTATATTATATTATATTATATTATATTATATTATATTATATTATATTATATTAAGACCTGGTCTTATATTATATTAAAATAAGACCGGGTCTTATATTAATTTTTGCTCCAAAAGACACATTAGAACTGATGGTCTGGCTAGGTCTTATTTTCCGGGAAACAGTAGAAATAGATCATGAGATTATTAGATTATTTCTTTTTCTTTTTCTTCTGCTTTTTTTTAATGCTCCCCATTATGGCTAGCACTTACATAGCGTTACCCAGCTTTTTTTTTAAATTATTCCTACCCCTTCCCTTTGGCAACCATCAGCTCTTTCTCTATTACTATGGGTCTGTTTTGGGGTTTTTTTCTTTGTTTGTTTTAGATTCCACATATAAGTGAGATAAGGTGGTATTTGTCTTTCTCTTACTGATTTATTTCAGTTAGCGTAATGCCCTCTAGGTTCATCCATGGCCCTCTAGGTCACAAATGGCAAGATTTCATTCTTTATTATTGCTAAATAATACTAGATTGTGTGTGTGTGTGTGTGTGTGTGTGTGTGTATCACATCTTCTTCATCCATTCATCTGTTGATGGACATCTAGGTTGCTTCCATTTCTTGGCTACTACTAGTAATGCTGCAATGAACATAAATGTGCACTTATCTTTTCAAATTAGTATTTTTGTTTTCTTCAGATAAATACCCAAAAGTAGAATTGCTGGATCATCTGACAGCTCTATTTTTAATTTTTTGAGGACTCTCCATACTGTTTCCCATAGTGGCTGCATTAATTTACATTCCCACCAACAGTGTACAATGATTCCCTTTTCTCTACATCCTCAACAGCATTTGTTGTTTGTTGACTTTTTGACAATAGCCATTCTGACAGTTTTGAGCTGATATCTCATTGTGGTTTCAATTTGCATTTCCCTCATGATTAAAGATATCGAGCACCTTTTCATATGTCTGTTGGCCATCTGTGTGTCCTCTTTGGACAAATGTCTTTTCAGATCCTCTGCCAATTTTTTAATTGGATTTTTTAGGGGGAGGATCTTAAGTTGAATGAGTTACTTATACAGTTTGGATATTAACCCTTTATTAGATATATCGTTTATGAATACCTTGTCCAATATACTATGGCCCTTTGAAGGGCCATGAACCATTATAATAGCTAAGACACCTCCCCCACCATCCCAGTCCTCAAGAACCAACTTTTGCCTCCTTGGGAGCATTATCACCCTTGTTGAAAATGCATGATTGAGAGCATGGTTTCCCAACCTCAGCACTATTGATATTTTCAGCCAGATAGTTTTTTGCTCTGAGGTGTTGTATTGTACACTTTGAAATATTTAGCAGCATCCCTGATCTCTACCCAATAAATATCAGAAGCAATCCAGTTGGTATACAACAAAAAGTATACCAAAAGTGTCTGCAAACATTGTCAAATATCTTCTAGGGGGCAAAACTGCCCTTGGTCAGAAACTGACGGGATTCAGAACAGGCCTCCCCAATATATGCCACTTGGGCATGTGGATTACTTTGAGCTGAAGGCAACCAAGACCCTGCAGGCTCACAAGAAACTTAGGGACCTTGCCCATAACTAGAAATAACTTTTATGACCTATCTATAGGGCAAGGTAAACTTCTAACTACTGAACATCTGTTCTTCTTATCATCCTGCAAATGACACTCCTTCCATCTGAAGCCACCCCCAAGTTGCCTTAGCTCAGAATGTCATATATACCTCATTTTACCTTTCTGTCTCTGAAACTCTCATGCACACAAAGGCTTTGACTTTCTTATATATGTGGTGTTCCATGCAGATGTATGTAATTAAATCTGGTTATTTTCTCTTGTTAATCTAATCTGTCTCATGTAGATTTAATTATTAGACCAGCCAAAAGAATCTAAGAGGATAGAGGAAAGTCTCTTCCTTTCCTACAAACCACTAGGTTAGAGGGAAGGAGAAGTGAAGTTCCAAATGGCCAAGGGTAGAGAGAAAACTTTGAACATTCACATAAAAAAAAACAAAAGAACTGTAACCTGGATGAAGGCCCTCACTTGATTCTGACCATGCAGGCACCGTGGTCTTGGATTTCCAGTGCCTAGAACCATGAGCAATACATTTATGCTACATATAAGCGACACAGTCTGTGATATTTTGTTATCGCCACCCAAATGGACTGATATAGGACAAACAATGACAACTGGAGAAGCCCAGAGGGCTCCAAGTCAGAGGTCTTCAAGATGACACTGATGAACTATATGATGAATCTGAACATATTAGACAACTGACAGAGAAGCTTGGCTCCAATTATTGATAAGGACAGAAAACTAATAAACAAACAATAAAACAATTATTAATTCTTGAGAGGAAATTGTGAGTAACATTTAAATTGCCATAATCATGGAGACAGTGATCTAATGAAATAAATTTTCTTTGAAGCAAAAGTATCACATAGGGTGGCTGAGTGGCTCAGTTGGTTAGAGCACGAGCTCTCAACAAGGTTGCTGGTTCAAGTCCCCCATGGGATGGTAGGCTGCACCTCCTGCAACTGAAGATTGAAAACGGCAACTGGACTTGGAGCTGAGCTGCACCCTCCACCATTAGATTGAAGGACAATGACTTGGGCCCTGGAGAAACACACTGTTCCCCAGTAAAATTTATTTTAAAAAAATTATATATATACATATATATATATATATATATAGATAGATATAATTATATATCATATAATTAAATAGGGAGAGTGAAGGAACAGAAAGAGTGCAAGTATGAGAGTTGAGATAAGCTCATCACGTGGTAACTTATGTAGTAAAAAGTCAGGAATAATGCCTAAAATTGAAATATCAGGAAGAAGCAATATAAGAATTCAATTTAGAGACATGGAAATCAATAGGAGAAGAATCAGCTAAAAAAAAGCAAAAAATTATTTTTTCTGGTGTAGACAAAATAGAAGAGAGAGAAGTAGCTACTGATATTTAACTAGCCTTTATAAAACTGATTTTTCAAACAATTCACATGTATAAGGAGAAAAAAATGTATTTTTAAAAAGTAAGGGAAGGAGGAAAGAAAGAGGGAAAACTCAAACCCAACTTTTAAGCATATTTTGGTTTTAATATTTAAAATAATCAACTATTTGTAACTGAATGACTTTAAAAAATCAAATGCCTTCAATTCAAGAAAGTATCCAGGGCAAGGGGTGTTATTATTTAATAATTAAATGATACATAAAGATGTAGTTTAGTTATATGGAAAGTACTGTAATGCAAACTGAGGGTTTTTTTTAGTTAAATTAGGCATAAAGGATTCTTGGAAATTGATGGTGTGAGTTGATTATATAGTTTTAAAGTATTGCTGGATCCCCTTTCACAGAATCAGACAAAGCTATTATGTAACAGAACCAAAAACCAACAGACAACATTTGATCTAAAACTATGTGATTAGGTATCCCCACAAACTCCAGAACAAGAGGGTTGGGACAAAAAAACCAATAGCCACAAGACTTACATGCTATTGGCATCAGTGTGGGAGAAAGAAAATTGCTCAAATAGCCAATAGGTATTTGTTGGAAAATGTTGTATGCCCATTTGAGCGCAGCAGCTAAAATACAGAATGTTTCCCAATCCAAAAGCAAGAGAGAGCAGGAGATCCACAGTGAGATCTGAAGAGGCTGAAGCAGGCCAGCTCCGTGAACTTGAAAAACTGAGCAGCCAGGGCTCCTCAAGGACAGGGAACCAGAAATCAAAATTGAACAGACTATAAGGGGAAGGAAAGATAAAAATAAAAGCCAGGAAATCTCAGAAATTAAGCTGCCACATTTTTGAACACTTACACATACATACATATACACACAACAGAACCAGGAGCTTTGTGAAGTTAGAAAATCCACTCTGAACCACGGTTACTTCTAAAATTTCAGGAAAATGGTTTTCACATATAAAGGAACAACAGAAAAAGATTATATTCACTTACTAGGGCTCCCATAAGAAATTACCACAAACTTGGTGGCTTAAACAACAGAAATGTATACTCTCACAGTTTAGGACACCAGAAATACAAAATCAAAATGTCAACAGCTTTGTTTCAGTTTTAGAGACCCTAAGGGAAAAGCCATCCTGTGTTTCTCTCCTAGCTTTTGGTGGTTGCCAGCAGTCCTTGGTGTTCCTCAGTTTATAGACACATCATTCCAATCTCTGCCTCCATCTCTTTTTTTAAGTATAGTTGGCATACAATATTATGTTAATTTCAGGTGTACAATATAGTGACTAGACATTTATATACCTTACAATGTGATCACCACACTAAATCTAGTAACAATCTATACCCAAGTAAAGTCATCACAGTATTATTGACTATGTTCTCCTTTACCGTTTTCATTCATCCACCTACAGCCCTCCCCTCTGGCAACCATCAGCTTGATCTCTATTTTTATTTTATTTGTTCATTCGGTTTTTTTGTCTTTTTTTTTTTTTTTTTTAGATTTCACACATAAGTGAAATCATATGGTATTTGTCTTTCTCTGTCTGACTTATTTCACTTAGCGTAATACCCTCTAGGTCCATCTATGTTGCCGCAAATGGAAATATTTCGTTCTGTTTTTATTGCTGAGTAATATTCCATTGTATTTATGTCCCACATCTTCTTTATCCATTCTTCTATCAATGGGCACGTTGGTTGCTTCAATATCCCCATAGCGTCCCCATGGCCTTTCCTGAGGAATCTATTAGAGAATGAGTTTCAGACAACAAACGTCTAGAGGGACATTGACACTTTATGACTAAGTAAGGGGTAAAAGGAAGCGAGTACACTCAGTAATGGCTTGTACGTGCTAACAATGTAGATGTACGAACTTTATTTTTTTAAACGTGGTGGGGGTAGGAGAATTTAATAATAATTCAATTGTTTCAATAATAATTGGAGGTGATGGGAATACTAGCAAATCTCTAATTTGGATTGTCCTTGATAGCTATGTATTTAGGATGCCAAAAATATGGGAATATTTTTCAGTCTTCATGAGAATAAAGAGAGATTATCACACATGTGATATGTTGTTAGTCTATATATAGAGTAAAGTTTCCCAAATATATCAGATCTGGTTCCTGGGCAAACTAACATAAAAAGAAGTCTGCAGTAAAAATCATGGAATTGTTGATTCTGCATGAATTCTTGAAAATAATGTTTTCATTAAAATGCAGGCTTCTAAATGGCTTAAAATAAGTTTTAATAAGCATCAAAGATTGTTTTATATCAAAACAGAATTCAATAAAATTTCTGAAGAACGTTTTCATAAAACAGTACTTTGGTTCTGTTTGCAATATTGACAAATGAGGAGCTGCTTAAATTGTTGACAGTCTGACCATTTATTTCTTTGTTTTATTATGGCTGTTAATTTCCTTACTAATACATTATAATAGTCCCCAGTGTACATAAAACAAATGAGTTAGAATCTATCCCAACACTGTTCTTGTGCTTCTCTGAGTCAGTTTGTCTGACCTATGTGGAATGTAGTTGATGTGTGTGTATCCAGACACGTTCACAGCTCGTTGGAGTTACTCAGAGCAAGTGTTTCACACAGTATTTAAATCTTTGGCTCTTTAAATCTTGTTGAGCTTGTTTTTCATTAACTCCAAATTTCTCCTCCCACGTATGCATTAAATAGGTAAGAGGTAGGGCTTTTGCCCAGTATTGCATTTGATTGAAATTCTGAGCCAAATGTGTGTGTTCAGACTTCCAGTATCAACTGTTTTAGCCCACTTTTTATTTTTGTATATTCTAATTTGACATTCATCTACAGCTATGTTTAAATATCCTCAAAGAACAATTTAAAATTTCCCCAATACTGATCCATTTTAGAGGGTCTCTGCCCCTGCGTAAGGGGAAGTCCCCCTATTAGGGATCTGCTGTTCACCAGGCTGCTTCTTGTGTTAAGGATTTGAATAATTATATTACATGTAAGGATGTCAGGTTGCCAGGCTGAAGATTACATCCTAAGGATTCTTATAAGGGTATGAAAAGTGCCATCCATTAAAGATTGAATTTATATTTGTGCAATATTCCTGAGACTATTGGAAGTCCATGTTGACAATTCACGAGCAGTTATTCTACAGAGAAAGAGGAACCCATCCTAACTGGTGAAGAAATGGAGATAAATATGCCCAAAGCTATAATAGGTACATTTCTCATCACAATCTTGTATGATCAAAATATAAGAAATGGAAGTGTATATGAAAAGACAATATGGTAAGAAATGAACTAAACATTTTAAAAGCTCAAGGACATGTGAATAACGAAAAGACTGCCTCTTGAGAAAGCTAAGAACTAAAACAGATGATGTGTTGTAACTAAGTTGTAGGAAATATCTTTCTTGAACAATATGAAAAATAAATATTTAATGCCAAATGATGCAAAGGGTTAGAAAAAATAGCACTTTCTTTTTAATTCATTTAAGGAAATATAAAAATAGATCCTTATAGGTTAAATATAACAGATGTATAGAGGCAAGGTAAGATTTTTAACTAACATAGCAATTTCACTCACTCTTCTCTTTAAATGTTATAATTTTCAGTAGTTATAAGCCAGAAATGCTTTCCTATTTTTAGTGTAGTGTTCCACATGAAAGCATTTTCTGTGTTTTGGAGAGGAATTTGGACCTGATATTACAGTCACCTGCAAATTGAGAGTTTTGAGAAACCAGCAAAAATGATATTTCTCTAAGCTAAAGTAAAAGAGATTTCTATGAGTATCTTTAATATGTTACTCCAGAATTCATGGGAGAATGATGGAGTTTTTGTATTTATTACAAATGTTTCATCTAATTGAGAATAATAAGGTCTGTGAAAATTTTACAATATGTTATTACTTTTCCAATTTTAGAAACTATTACAAAATCAGACTTAATTTGAACATATTATAAGTGTTTTGGCATTTTTTGTGGCCAGATTTTAAGGGGAAACAGTGAGGTTATTATCTCCTCCATGACACATTTGAATGGCCACTCCCAAGTAATTCCAGCTTTCAAAAACTGTAGAATTTCCAGCCACAGACAGCAAATGGATTTCATTCACTGATGTTATTCACAGCTATAACTGCTTTAAAAACTGACAGCAGTAACTATAACTAACATAGCTGTATTTTGCCAGGATTTTTAAAACAAGAATTGCATAGCTCTTTTAAAGTGCATATTAATGAAAAAAAATCAGTATGTGTCATTTAAAGAATCTCTCTGATTGTCTTTATAACGGGTATCTAAGAAAAAGTTTCACAAAATTTGAATGTGTTGGTTAAATTTAAATGGAAATTAAAATTTGTCTGCATAAAAGTTTGAAACAAGGCCATCAAAAATTCCATAGTTTAAAAATGAACATTAATTTGAAAATAGATGTTGTTATTAGTACAATTATATCTCATCTATATCTCTCCATATTGGCCCTCAGCCTCAAATCTCTTCCCATTTTATCCACACTCCACATGCAAGTTTTCTTTATAAAGTAAAATTTTCCTAAAGCATGCTGTGGAAGAGACTTGGGAAAAGAAAAGAGAGTTCCATGATCATACCGTGTTTCCCTGAAAATAAGACCTAGCCAGACCATCAGCTCTAATGCGTCTTTTGGAGCAAAAATTAATGTGAGACCCGGTCTTATATCATTATATTACATTATATTATATTATATTATATTATATTATATTATATTACATTACATTACATTACATTATATTTTATATTATATTAATTATATTATATTATACTGGGTCTTATAGTAAAATAAGACCGGGTCATATTAATTTTTGCTCCAAAAGATGCATTAGAGCTGATGGTCGGGCTAGGTCTTACTTTCAGGGAAACACGGTATACATTTAGGAAATAGCAGACTGAATAATATTCTCAGGCTTACTTAATGCAGAGTTTTTCTGAGCCTTTAATCTGTTCATGTGCACAGTGAATCTCTAAGAAGGTAACGGGAAATGCAGCATGTGCCACATTTGTTTAATGACAAATCTTAACTTGTGGGATTGGTGATCTTCTAAGTCTAGAAGCAATTTTCAAATTGCTATTCCAAAATAAAGAATAAATCTTCTCAAAGACCTTTACAGTCCCAATTCCTATTGAATAAAGTCTGGACCCTTTAGCGTTACACTCTGTATTATTTATAATGTGCCCCAATCCACTTGTCATGAATCTTTGGCCAAATTGCTCCACTTTACCTATGCCTACACCATCTTGAACCATTTGAAAGTCTCTTGTTGTTTCACATCTCTCTGCCCTTTAGCACAGTGTCCCCTCCAGCTTGAAATGTTCTTTTTGTTCAGACTTTAATTTAAAGCCTCACACCTTTTTCATTCCCTTGGTAAATGCCTGCTACCCTCCTCCCCACTTCCCAAGATGCACCTATTGCACCTTATTCTCATCTCTCCTGTAGAATTTAATAAAAACTGTTACCATGGAGTTATATTTGTGTCTCCCTCTCCTCTAGATTGTGAGGGTCACCTGAGGGCAGACCGAGCACTTATTTATATTTCTGCTACCAACACCAAGTACAATGACTGAAACATGGTAGGTACCTATTAAATCATGATTAAGTAAACAGATAGATAAATATACATGTGCATATTATTATTTTTTTCTTTTAATGAAGACTAGTACTATTTCACTCTGTAAAAATGAAAAAGACTTAAGTCAATTTTCTATACTAATAAAGTCTAAATAAGAATTTCCTTAATTATCAGATAATTTAGATTTGATAGTATAAATGAAGTCTAAAATGAGGATACTAGTATTTTATAGCATGTCACTGAATTTTATAGCATGTTTAAAAATTGATGCCCAAACACCAATTAAGATTATTTAATTGCTAAAATTATCATAAGTGTCATCAAAAAGAGTTCAATTACAGAGGAAAATATTTTCAATAAAGCTTTAATCCACAACACAAAAATTTCATGGCTCAGTTAATTCTTCAAACACATTATGGTTGAATGAGGCGTGCCATGATCCAAGTGAACAAATCTGTCATTCTTTAAAAACACTTCTTAGAAAAAGAACTTTCTAAAATAAGGTTGTCATATATGACCAGGAGCACTGCAGTTCTTGGAGAAGTTACATCATCTGCTGGACGCCCACCCAAGATACCTCTGAGGATAGTGTAATAACATACCAGGCTAATGAGAATATTCTACTAACGAGAACAAAGTATGAAAACTTAGCCTGATAAAAATAACTAGTGCCGTCATGACTTAACCACAAATTTTGTTTATGTTTTTTTTTTCCTTTTGGACATTAATTAATCATTATTTAATAAACCACAGATGTGTCAAATAACTGTTTTCTCAAATTAACTTTCTTTTTTGAATTGGTAAAGGCAGTTGAAAGTGCCACTATGTTAAAAGAAAATTCTGGGTGCTGAAATGATTAAATTGTATGTATCTAAATTCTGTATAGAACTTGATGTAGGACCGGCCCTATTATCCTGTTCTTACAAGGGCATTTTCAAAAGGTTATTTTAGTAGATAAAGTAATATGACAGTCTACTAATATGCTATCATCTGAGCTAACCTAAGAGAAAAGTCAAACAACAGATGTGAGCTGAGCTGAATCAAAACCTACTCTTTAGAAATGGAGAGCAAATACAAAGTTTCATTTCTCCTGCAATCTCCTTTTCTCTAAATTTCTAAAGTCAATTAAATTGAATTGCATAAAAAAATGGTTTTAGAAAAGTTGAGGATTGTTTCTAGGATATCTTTGTTAAAACTGTCAGAGTATACCCTAGTGAGAGAGGAGAAAAAGAAAGAAACCAGATTGAAAGTTGAGCCAGGATGTGAGTAAACTCAGCATGTGACATACCAGTAATGGAAAACAGTGGGCAAAGATGAGTTTTCTTCAAATAGCAAAGAAATATATAATTTTAAAATCAGGGAACTGTTGGGGAGAAAGAGCTGCCTAGTGCCAGTATCTATGAATCTACAAATGTGGTAATCATAGCACACATACATTTTTCTTTTCCAAGTAAGTGAATCAGCCTTTTCAGAGGAATCTATCAATGATTTTCTTGTTTATGATATTATGTCTATTACAGTGGGTATGACTCATTCATGAAAGATGCACACAGGAGAAAATGGTCAGAGAACTTACCAAAAAGTGAAATATTGCCAACATGTAGAAAGAAGGTTGCATATATTTTGTTCCATATATTTGATGCTTTTAAATTTCATGCCAAAGAAATTTACAAGGTATTTATTTTCACATATATAACCAGAGAAAACCTAAGCTAGGTGACATAATTGATTGGATTATTATCTCTGTAAATCATTTCTACTTGCTTATTCTTTGACACTAAACACCTTTAAAAAAAATAGTGAATATTCAGCTGGCATTGCTGTATTATACCTTGGGCAATGTATCAGGAACATCACTCTTCACAGTCAGTTTATTATGATAATGGCACTGCTTACCGTGGTTGCCACATGTAGAATAGTAAACTTTTAAAATACACACACATGCACACATTTAACTGGACAATAATAATAATCACATAAAAAAAATAAGTGCTGCTACTAAATAATATCTTCTCCTAGAGTGTCATGACAGTTACATAGAGCACTCCCAGAGTCAAAACCTTCAGAAAAATAAAGCAAATTATTTTCTTGATACAAATCTTCCTTCATCTAAATGCCATCAAAAGATATCTGATCTTTAGAGTTTACTATAATAGTCAGTTTTCTAGTGATCTTTTTTCCTATAAATTAACCGTGCCAGTCTTTGCCATATTACATATTACAGGCCATGTTGAATTTCCAGTCCAAAGGTATGTCTTTCTTTCCCAGCTCTGCCATTCACAACTAGAAATTTCTTTATAAATAAGTAAAGAGTTTAGACTAAATGGTCTATAATATACCTTCTAATTTTAAAATTCCATGCTGCAATTATTGTTGCGTGTGTGTTCTTTTGTAATTTCAACTCCAAATACCAAAAGCATTTAGATTATCTGGCATCTTCTGAACTCTAGTATCACAGTGAATTCATGAATAAACAACACAGCCACAATTTAAAATATTTCATTTTTGTTTTGAATTCATAAAAATACAACCAGTTTCTCATGGCCATACCCCAAATGTCCACAATCAAGAGATAATCTAAATTTTTCAATTGGTAAAATATAGACATAGTACAATACGTATTCAAAAGGAACAAAAAGTTATATAAAGAAAACTATGTGGTGAACACACAATGGGATTTATAGATGATGTAATACAGAATTGTTCACCTGAAATCTATCTAACTTTACTAACAATTGTCACCCCAATAAACTTTAATTAAAAAAAAAGTATGTCTCTCACTCTGTCACTCAGCTTCCCTCCCAAAAATACAATCATTTTAACCATTTTTTTGTGTATGTTCTTTTTAAGGTAATCTATGTCTTTATAAGTAAAGTAACACACACAAATACTATGGGGATCTATAAGAAGAAATGTAGAGAGTGTGGCACTGCAAATGCAACTTTCTCCTTTCTACAGCTATAGAACTAAAAAAGAACACACAAATGCGAGCTAAAAGCAGGTAAAAAATGACGTGGAAAACAGTAATTGATGATGCTGTGGTAACGGAAAACAAAAAGGTAAACAGTGTTAAGGTTGACTACTTTACACAAGCAGAGAGAAAGGCTGGGAAGAAAGCTGCTTTGTCTTTCCAATGCAGTGTAATGGACATGACACTGACTTCACTGTCAGAGAAATAATGGATTTCTGCATTGCCTTGGGCAAACTTATGAATTCTCTGGCTCCATTTCTAACTTCAAAAGTGTGATGCTAAGTCACAGGTCATAATCTAGTCTTGAGGACCACAAAAGATAGTGTTTATATCAGATTTTGCATATAAAAATTCCGTTTTCCACTGCTTTAAAGATCATAGACTTAAACATCTTTCACGTCCCTTTTTAAAAAAGATAAATGAACAATACAACAACAAAAATAAAATAGATTGACTAAAACTGCATGATACTCCCCTACAGTCATGCAAAATCCCACGGAAAATGCAATTGGGCATTATTTATCAGGCTCCCAAACTCCCAGCCAAGCAGCCAGAGCTGCACTGTCATTCCATCCGCCTTGCAATAACCCGAGTCTTATTTTTTCTGATTGATTTTTTTAATCTCACTTATTAGCAATCTGGTGGGGTTCACCTATATAAGAAAATTATTAAGATAATTTTTCTCCTACAAATAGAATAATCATCCCATATCTTCAATAAAAAGAAATTAAATTGCCTTCAACATACTGTTTACCAAAACAGATGCAATTAAAAAGTATTTTAGAGCTATAGTCTTTTGAAATAAAACTTTGTAATAACTAACTTGGAGCTATCCAGAAAAGACAGCTATCCAGAATAATAGAATACCCCATTTTACCAGACGACTACAGGTTTATTGTACATGTAAGGATGTCCAACTGGACACATTAGCCCTTGAGTTAATCAGTTTTTTTGACCTAGAAGCATTTTGGGCTAGCTCACTGATCACACCCTCATTTGTAATCTATTCCAATAATCTTATCACATTAAAATGTATTGTGTCATTCCCTTGATACTAATGTTTCATGGATTTTAATTCTTTCAACATAAAGTTATTAAAGCAAAAAGAAAGGAATAAAAAGTTAAATAAATAACAGAAAAATACTCCACTGTCATGGATAACAAGAATTTATCAAAAGTTTTCTCTGCTCTCTAACTTCTACCACCAGAAGAAATACAGAGAGGTATCAATGACAATCCCAGGCCTTGGACTAAGTTGTTCAAACTCGTCCAGATATCCTTGAAATAAGTATAAATGTGAATGATTCTGGCAGGGGCCCCATGAACACATCAGTTTGATAACTGTTTTCCGTAAATTCCACAGATCTCTGGCAGTAACTACATTAATGTAGAACAAGGACAAAAAAAGTATCATTTTAATGAAACTCTTCATAGTAAGTGTTATAAACAAATGTTATAAACAAGGTCATGATAAACTGTGCTTAATCAGAATTAAACATGTCAGTCTGGTACAGGGTCAAGAATCATAAGCATTCTGCAGAACACAATCTGTCATTTCGTGAATTTGTTCATTGCTGGAAATATACTCTTGAACCCCCCTGATATGTACCTACTTAGTCATGAAAAGGAAACTTAAATTAAGGGAATACTATAGAAATAAGATTTTTTTAAACTGTTGACACAAGAAATGTCCAAACGTGTACAGAATTTTTGTGCGAGTGTATTTGAGCCAAAATTGATGACAATGTTGCGAAGCAAGATGTCAAATGCTCCAGAGAATGAGTTTTGTAGTTTCTCTTACGCATTTAAATGAAAGCTTGCGTGAAGGTAGGAGAAAGCAAGACTGGGATTGGATTATAGGGTGATTAAGATGATGTGCTTTCTTGAGGGTGGTTACGCTTTTGAGGGGTATCGCTTCCGGCATTTCAAAGGTGTGTTAGCCTAGATGCACAAGAACAATGGACAGGGTTTGCTTAAAAACCTTTCACTAAAGAAGGTCTAAAAGCCCGGGGTGTGACTACCCACCATGACCTGCCCAGTTAGGAATTTATGATTTATTACAGCACTCCTTGTTCATCCAAAAACCACATTTTAAAACGTTTAATTATTGTCTTTCGAAAATGGTATGAGTTTTCAATAGCATATATTATACATAAATGTGTCTCTGGGATAATTAATAATTTTCAGAATAATTTATATGAGCATAGGGACTATCAAGGATGTATAACAAAGACAGCATTAATAAAAAGATTAGTCATTAATGACATAAAAGTAAATCCAACTCTTCCTGTATAGGTCCGTCAACCTTTTTTTTAATCTCCTCTAAATCTTCCACTAACTCTAAACAACACCAGTTGAGTTTCCTTTCAAGTTTAGCTAAGCAGAACAGTAAATTCTCCCAGATATTAAATACCTCACTTAAAATAATTAGAACTTTTTTTTTCCTTTTAATAGTATTTATACTCTTTTTGGCCTTAAAGTATGGGCAATCATATTTTGTTTATTAACAAAATGGGAAAATGAAATTTCTGATAATCTAAATTATGTACCATTAAACATATTTACGGCTCAAATTAAAATGAAAATCTTTTTAATTCATTAGACAACCTAAGGAAAAATGACTTCAAATATATCTTCTAATTTGAGTATTATGCACTGGAATAAAAATGTTTATTATCATCATTACTTCACTATGATTTTATAGATTTTCTCAATGATCCAGTGCAAATAATAATAACATTTAATACTTACTGCATAACTATGGGCCAGGTATATACTTAATTTAATCTTCATAACAATCCTATGAGATAAGTATTAGGATCCTTTATTTAACAGATAAAGATAATAGGGTTAAGAGAAGTTAAGATATTTGACAAAAGTTCCAAAACTCCTGGGTGCCTGGAATCAGAACTCTGGTCTAGCTGACCTTTGCTTCCTCAGTTAAAAATCAATCATTCTTCTCTCTGAGCCTTAACTAAACCCAGGTTCCAAGGAAAATAAAGTAATAATTTTCTATAAAGGGATTTATTATATTGCCGATGGTTCCTGCATGGTTTTTCTTTGAATGAAATGATTCAGGCTTCATTTAAATTATACCTAATAAAGCAATGTTAGTAAGGATTATTACCCATGTGTCAGTTAATGTTTTGAGTTCCTTCGATTCTTTGAAGGAGATACACTAAATTTGTAGCATGATGTACAAATCCACTTTAGTTTCTTGAGAGAGTTTGACTTACATAGGACCAAAAGACTGTGTAAAAGCCATTCTATCCAGCATTTTAAATATCATTTATCATGTGACATGTATAGTTATGTCCTAATTTTTGACAATAATTAAAACCTAGTGGCTATTATTTTAAATAATAAATATGAAAAAAACAAATTGAAATTAGACAAAATTTAACAAGTATATTTAAACTGAAATTATTGAGGAAGAACTCCTATACAAGTAAAATTTATAGGAAGATTAGATTAGCTATTTTAAGTAATGCTGTGTGTTTTCCAAAGATCCTGACTATTATTCCTTGAAAGCTACTTGCCACCTGAAATATCTGTTACAATTATAAGACTGGAGCTGCTATGTGCCTGTCCCTTCATAAGCAAACACGTGAGGCCCAGACAGACCTTTTCCCATTAGACAAACGCTGCTTTCTTCCAACTTTTGGTCGCTGCTGCTCTTCTCTGATGACAGGTATTGTTTATCATGCCTACCATGCTTGCCTGCCTCTGCTCGGCCCTACCCCCTGCTACTGATCGCCATCACATACTTTTTCCGCTTTCCTTTTCCCTTTGTTCTTCTGTCTTCATTTGTTTCTCCTGTCCCTCTTGCCTTTCACCCCACAAAGGTCATATTTTGTGAACTTCTACAGTTTGCCATAGTAAATCTTTCTTTTTCATTGGTGAAACAGAAGGGAAGAAATCCTTATTTAAGCTTTCTACTTTTTGCACACATTTTCATTGTTTGGGAGATTTGGAGGAAGTTTCTTGCTCTCAGAGGTTTTTGTTGTACTTGTTTGAGATCAAAGCTATTCCAGTGTAATGAGTTTTAGTTGTATCAACTTAGCTAACCAGGCAGTACATTTCCCAGATTTCCCTTCCCTGCATGTTCTTAGTTTGCATGATCCACAGGAATCATTGGCATAGGAAACCAGAAGGGAAAGACCACCCTATTCCTTTTTCATTCAGGAGGTCAGTGCAGAGCCTCAGGCACTGTTGCCACTTAGTCACATCCATGCTGATCTGCTGGTTTGTGGGTTGGCAGGGGCAGCACTTGGGCCAACAGCATCTGTCGCTTCTGCTGGGTGTCCTGCTAGAGCTTCTCTGAATCGTAGGCCAGGAGCATATTCCAAGGGCACCAGCTTCTCCTGTAGAATGCCTATTAATGGAAGCCCGAAGTTTGGAGGTAATGACAAGATAAACAGTATACCTTCACTCTCCTAACTCAGGGCTACATCAACTGCTTGGCCACATGTCAGGGATCCTGTTCATCTACCATTTCACTGTGGTCCATTGCATTGAGGGTCTCATGCTGATTGGATCAAGTGAGCAGGAAATAGTGATGACCCAGACACATGAGTGAGACAATTGTGTGTGCCAGCAGGTAAGAAATAAATCTTATAAGAATCCAGTGACATTTCTGTGAGTCAGTCATCTGGGGCATACCCTTCCAAAATGAATGGCAAGGTCTTGTGTCTGGTTCCCCCTACCATTATGAAAGGGACAAAATACCACTAGACCTCTTTGGATTTTGAAGGCAGAATATACTTCTTTTGAGAAACCTGAAAAGCTACCAGTTTTTAGTGGGGCCCAAAACAGAAGTATTTTTCCCAGGCCCAGGCTGCCATGCAAGCCACAGTGTCACTTCGACTGTATGACCCTACAGATCTGAAGGTTAAATCTTAGGACATCAGAGGTTGGGGAATGTTGTAGGGGTCCTTTGACAGTTCCCAATAGGTGAATTACAGCACAATCCACTAGGATTTCAGAACAAAGCAAGCCTTCTTCAGTAGAAAATTATGTGGACAAAAAAAGGGCCGCATACTAAACCTGACAAGCTCAGGGGAGGCCAGCACGGTGGGCCTCACAAACTCAGAGACCAAAAGTAACCACTTTAGGATGGTCTGAACATAAAATTGCCTAACTAAAAGCAGGTCATGATGGTAGTCACGTCCTAGGCCTGTAGCTTCCTTGATAAAGGTCAATCTTCACCTTAACTAAGTCTGTCTGTTGTCTTTTTGCATCTAAGATAACAGACCTTTGAAATGTCAGAGTAACCTTTTTCCAGACCCCTCAGGGCACACGCACTGAACCAGAGCACGAGATCTTAGAACCTTTTCACATTGTTATCTTGTTCCCTGAACACCATCTCTATGGGCTGTAAATGTTAATTATTAACAGTCCTGTACCCACCAATGTAAATGAAGTGTGTGTCTTTCTGTTTTACTTTTTATCCAATCCCAGAGATTTCCCTGCTTTTCTTTCTCCTGCCCCTTAATCTACCACCAATGGATTTCATGTAATCCTCCTCACATCTCCTCCTTTGATTCCAATGTATAAAATAAGCTGCAAAACTGCCATTCTCCAGAGCATTTTCTCAATTCATTGACATTTTGCGTCCTGACAATTGTCATCAGTTTGGCTTAAATAAACTCATAAAAATTCTCTACAGGTCTAGACGTTTCTTACATTGACATTTACTTGGCACAGCAAACAGCATTCCAAAGAAGCCCACCCAGGACCACCCTGTGGACCTGGACCTGGTGCTAGGTACCAGAAGAGGCTCACTGTGCTCTACCAGCTCCCCATTTTACAACGGGTGAACTTGGGTGAGTTTTTCTTGGAACTCTGGACCACCCTGTTTTAAGGTAAGAGACCCTGACTTTATTTGAGCTGTTCTTTAAAAATAAATAGATAAATAAATTGACGTGGTACTAAAGGTTAAGGATTGGGATAACCCAGGCTAAGGATAAGGGTTGAGATAACTCAGGGACAGAGGGAAAAAAAACAAACAGGTGGCTGTTTTTAACTTTGGCTTTTCAATTGGAATTACTGAGAGTCTGAACAAACCTTTTGCTGGATAAACAAGAGTCTAAACTCATTCAACTCCAAAGATCAGGGGCATTTACTTCCCCCGGCTCAAATTTTGGGTATAATTAGGTGACTAAGAATCTATGTGCAAGTGTTAGAGGGTACCCCTCAAGACAAAGCAGGGCCGCATAGGGAATTCCAACACAACTATAATGAAATAATGGACTCATCCGAGGAGGTACACATAAAGGCTGGTTACCTACTGCTCCAAGTACTCACAGTTGTATTAAACAGCCAAGGAGAGAAACTAAGACACATCACAGTGTTGGAGCAACTCGGGAGGTGACAGCACCTTGGAGCTCAACCCATAAATAGCACATTTTAACCCACCACACAATTGCCATAAAATTTTTTCGGATTTTACAGATCTCAAAAGAAAAATTAACATTAGCTTGGGGAACCACCACCCCAAGGCCTACAAGCCCCCAGATCCAAGCCTCCATTAATACTCCTGCAGATGTATGATTCCTAGGGAGCCTTTATTTGCAAGTACTTACAGACACGGGAAGATTTAATTAGAAATGATATCAACTTAACATGGCCAAAATGGAATGCTTTTGACACCTAAATTCATTTTTTGCAAGCATAATAGAAAAAAATCCGGCTCTAAAATCAAACTGGGGGCCGGCCCGGTGGCTCAGGCGGTTAGAGCTCCATGCTCCTAACTCCGAAGGCTGCTGGTTCGATTCCCACATGGGCCAGTGGGCTCTCAACGACAAGGTGGCCAGTTCAATTTCTCGAGTCCCGCAAGGGATGGTGGGCAGCGCCCCCTGCAACTAAGATTGAACACGGCACCTTGAGCTGAGCTGCCGCTGAGCTCCCAAAGGGCTCAGTTGGTTGGAGTGCATCCTCTCAACCACAAGGTTGCCGGTTTGACTCCCGCAAGGGATAGTGGGCTGCGCCCCCTGCAACTAGTAACGGCAACTGGACCTGGAGGCAACTGGACCTGGAGCCGAGCTGCGCCCTCCACAACTAAGACTGAAAGGACAACAACTTGAAGCTGAATGGCACCCTCCACAACTAAGATTGAAAGGACAATAACTTGACTTAGAAAAAAGTCCTGGAAGTACACACTGTTCCCCAATAAAGTGCCGTTTCCCTTCCCCAATTAAAAAAAAAAAATCAAACTGAATGAACGAGAGGCTTAATTACCTTACTTGGCCTCTGAAATGCAGCACAGAGAGACTTTCTCCTCTCCAGGAATTTACAAAGAAAATTTTAGAGACTGTCTCTAAAACTAAAGGTTTCTGAAGCTGCTTAATGCCAAGCCCCAACTTTTCCCTCTTCTCCAGCTGCCCTGCTTCACCATTTATTTGTTGTCCAAACTTACTCTCCTTTCCTCCTCTTCTCTTCTACATCTCCTCCAACAACTCCCAACTGACCTAGGGGACACTCAGAATAAAAAAAAACAGACCAGGATAGACTAGAACAACAACACAACAAAAACTAACAGCTCCCTTTAGAGAAAAGCCAGTTTCAGGACAAGGAGAATCAGCCATAATCTAACTCCCCTTGTAATAGGACAGAATTAAGGAATCTAACTAACGTTTTCCCTGACCCTCTCCAGGACCCTGATGGACTCCCAAAGGAATTTAACTGTTAGAACATATGACCCTGGCTATTCTTACCTATTCTAATTAGTACACCTACCATTTTCTGAGCGCAAAGCAACAGAATTACTAACCAAGGTTTGCTGGGAAATTCCTGCACAGGAGTCTGTTTTTCTTGTAAAAAGTCAGGTCACCTTAAGAAGGATTATAGAAAACTGAAATGGGATTTAGAAAAAGCAAAGAAACAGTAACAAGCATAGGGCTGCTCTGAAGACTATGAGAGGGCATAGCCCCTTCTCTTTACTAATACTTTAGGAGAAATTGAAAGTACCATAAAGGGGAAACTACTAAGGCCCTTGTAGATACTGGGGTTACTTTATCGTTGCTTAACCCTGCCCAATGAAGTTGTCCTCTCTCTCAGATTAGGCTTCTGTACAAATGGTAGGACATCTAAGTAACTAATATTTGTTTTCAAGTTAGAACCCGTTCCCTTCCAGCTAGGGATTGTCACGGGCCAACATATATTTTGACTAGTCAAATCTGCCCCAATTCACCTGATAGGATGAGACTTTCTTGGAACCAATGACCCCCGCATATCTTTTTCCCAGAAGGATGAAGTGTTTTTAGAATTAAATTAAGCAAATGCTCAATTAATCGGGAAAATAATGATTTTAAAGAAACCTCCACAAGAGAAAACTAATCTGGAGACTGACTGAACATTAGTTACAGGAGGTTCCAATGCAACTTTGGGACTTTTCCTGTACAGATATTGGCAAGACTAAGTCAGACACTTCTATTAAAATAACTATTGACAATACTTTGCCTCTGCCTAATATTTACTAATATCCTTTAAGACCTGATGCACTAGCTGGAATTAAGCCCATTATACAAGATCACTTTATAAGAGGGCTTAGAATTCTATGTATAAGCCCCTGTAATTCTCCTATCCTTCCCCTAAAGAAACCCAGTAAATGGGAAAGAATGGAGATATACACAGGATCTCATAGGGATAAATAAAGACATCCTGTGGTTCCAAATCCACATATCCTATTATCAGCTATTCTTTTGGACTGCCAATATTTTTCAGTGATAGATTTATGTAGTGCCTTTTTCAACATTCCTGTAAAAAAAAAAAAAAAGAAAGAAAAGAAAGACAGGAAATATCTCTTTGCTTTCACCTGGGAAGATCACCAGTTTACTTGGACACTAATGCCCCAGTGATATACAGAGTCCCACCCATTTCTCTCAGATACTAGAAGTTAATTTGAATGATGTTGACTTCCCCAAAAATTCCACTCTAATCCAATATGCGGAAGATTTACCTTTATAATTTAGGGCATATTAGACTCCCAAGAGGACACAATTTACCTATTACAACAGCTAGCCATAAAGAGACATAAGGTCTTGAAGGACAAGCTTAGATTCTTTTTTACCCCAGGTTAAATACTTTGGTCATCTAATATCTAAAGATGGGCAAGTAGGGTGACTGGTTTGTTCAGTGGTTAGAGCGCGGTGCTCATAACACCAAGATCACCGGTTCGAGTCCCACATGCGCCAGTGAGCTGCGCCCCCTACAACTAGATTGAAAAACAATGACTTGACATGGAGCTGATGGGTTCCTGGGGATAAAAAACACACTGTTCCCCAATATTCCCCAATTTTAAAAGAAGAAGAAGAAGAAGAAGAAGAAGATGGGCTAGTAATTAACCCAGAAAGGCTTAGAGGAATCTTATTCTTTCCTCTTCCAAAAACAAACAAACAAACAAACCAACGAACAAAAAACAGCTTTAGGATTCCTGGGTCTGACTGGACACTGTCATAACTGGTTTCCAAATTGTTTATTACTGACCCAGCCTCTATGTGGCTTATTAAAATCAAATTGACCTGATCAAATTCAATGGAACCCCAATGGGAAACAAGCTGAAGAAGCTCTAGAGCAGGGGTGTCCAAACTGTGGCCCACGGGCCAACTGCGGTCCTCAATCCATTTTTAATTGGCCCACAGCAAATTCCAAAAATATATTTAGTTTACTTAAATAAACCAGGTGAGGCAATACGTACTTCACCTCAAGTGAGTGGCCCGGATGCTTGTGTATTTTACCGCATATGGCCCTTGGTAAAAAACGTTGGAAAAAGTTTGGACACCCCTGCTCTAGAGGATGTTTAATCTAAAGCTCCCACTCTGGAAACCTTGATTATAAACTTTCTTCTTTTTTATAAATGAAAATAAAAGAAATGCTTTAGGAGTTTTAACTCAAAAACAGATCATCATAGCCCTAGAGTCAGCAATTAAACTCAGAAGACAAAGGGCTCCCTCCCTGCATGACAGCCATCTCTGCTATAACCATGTTATACAAACAAACAGAAGAAATCATATGGACTCTACTTAATTTATGTTCCTCATTTTCTTGAAACTCCGCTGAACTCTTATCACACTCAATAGTTCCGTCAGTCAGCTGGCGTCTTTGAAGTACTCTTGCTTTCTGCGCCTAACATTACTTTAACTCGATGTAACAGTCTTAACCCAGCAACATTGTTATCTTCTTTGGGATGGAGATATCCACGATTATCTTTTACTTACTGACCACCTTCTTGTTTCTAGCAATGATTACAGGAAACTCCTACGGGTATTGATAATGCTGACTTTGGTTTACAAATGGATCTTATCTGAAAGCTGAACAGGGAAATTACTGAGCTGGCTCTGTAGTAAATTCCATCATGAACATAACTGAGGGTTCTTATTTACCTGAATAAGATCTGCCCAACGAGTTGAATTAATTGCTCCAACTCGAACTTGTCAATGAGCCAAAGATCAAATAGACAATATTTACAGTGATATTGGCTATGCCTTTGGTGTAGCTTACAACTTTGGAATGTTGTGGAAGCAGCAAGGCTTCTTGACTTCCTCAGGGCAACCCAATGGAAAACAGGTTGCAGAATTATTATTAGATGTCATATAATTGGCAACCCAAACAATTGGCATTTATCAAAAATTCCAGGAAATTCTAAAGCTGCCACCATGGAAGCAAAAGAAAATAATTTAGCTGACACTGCAGCTAGACGAACAGCAATAAGCAGCCAAATTATCCAGACTTGAGAACATTTCTTTTCTTTATTAAATCAACAAAAGATTCTCATTTACAGTTTCAATGGACAGCTGCAGAAGACGAAAAAAGGATATGGCTACAAAAAGGTGAAAACTTTTACCCAAATCGATATGGTTTGGACCCCATCAGACACCAATTTTACCTATAGGGGCTCAATTACTTATACTTCAACATGCACATGAGCTAGCACATTGGGGGCCTGAAAAGGTGATTTTGTGGAGTAAACAATATTACTTGAAAACTTCTCCTGCTGTAGCTCAGAAAGCATATAGCAGATATTCTATCTGCTCAAAATATAACCCTGGAAAATCACTCCATGGGTCCCCAAGCACATTTCCCACTTCCTTTAGGTCCATTTGAGGTATGGTAGTCAACATTTATGTAAATGCTACTATCTCAAAGAGACAGATATGTGTTAGTTATGATTTGTATGTTTTATAACTGGATTGAGGCGTACCCTTGCAGAAGAGCAATAGCCTTCATGGTAGGTAAATTATTTATTTATTTTTTAATTATCTATTGGGGAATTCCCTCTGAGTTCCATAGTGACTGAGGGACTCATTTCACTGGGCAAATAATGCAATCCATCTGTAACATTTGACCTACTCTGCAGCATTTTCATTGTGCTTATCACCCCCAGTCCTCTGGAACAGTGGAATGTACAAACAGTGCAATTAAAACAACTAGGTAAATTTTCAGAAGCTTTTAATTCCCTTGACCAAAAACTCTCCCTGTAGTACTCTTCAACCTGCGATCTACTCCTTTTGGTAAACATAGCTTTTCTCCTCATTAAATAGTCACTGGTTACCCTGTGCATCTAGGTGAAGGGACATATGAAACAGCCTTACTAATAGGAGACATTCTGCATGATCAAAAACTTATTAACCAGTTTAAAGAAATTGATAAATTAATAATGGATTCATTTTATAGTGTGCTCCCAGGAGACAAAGACTTCAAAGACTGCAACGGTACAAACAAGAGATTTTGTCCATTGGAAAAGACATCAATTAAAGACTCTCTCCAACCTTGTTGGAAGGGACCATATTGGGTATTATTAACTAATCCATGTGCAGCTAAACTTAAAGCTGTTAACTCAAAGATTCACATTCCTTATTTTTTTAAAAAAAGTGCCTAACAGAGTGGACATGTGCCCCTGTCTGACATTCGCCTCGCCTGCAGTGGACATCAAAGACTCCTCGAGGATGAGAAGCCAAAATCAGACATAGACAGCTATTGAGAAGGCCTGTATACCTATATAACTGATGTTGAACTTAAAACAAAAAAGAAGCATTTGTTTGATTGTCTTTACCTGTCTGAAAATATTAGCCATAATAATAGTTATACTTGTTCTTTGGGCTTTTCTCAAACTTTGTTCTTGTATAGTCCAGCTGTTAATAATTGCTGAAGGTGAATAAGATAGTGTTTATATTATCAATAATACACTTTTTACGGTTTCTCTTTTGAAATTTAGAAGGAATGTTATCGCAGAAGGAAGGAAAGGGATGTGTGTTTCAAGAGAAGTTAAAAGGAAGCAGTTTGTCTTAATAAGTTGGTTATTTCCAGATGAATAAAAATGAGAAAAGTAAGGAAGACAAGAGCAGTTGTAGAAGGTTAGTGGAAAAGGAATATTAAGCAAGAAATTTTATGTATAAACACTAGAACGCAATTATGGAAATGTGCTTACCTCCTAACCCACCAAGGACTAACTATATTAATTTAGATGGAAGCTGAAGTGGCTTTAAAAAAAAAAAAAAAACTAACCCTCTGTAACAGCTACTAAGGCCCAGGAAATCTACTTATGAAATTCTTACTGTCCTCCCGTCATCTGGAAATTTTTAGATGGTAATTGCAATTTACACCACTGTATTCTCACAGCCTCGACTCTGATTAAACCTTAAAGTTACAGTTCCCCATTGCGTAACTAGCAGGAATCAGATTTGAATGAATGACACTTGAGTGCTTCCAATGGGAAGTAGATGGTCCATATTAAAGTAATAATTACTACTACTACTACTAATAATACAAGTAAATGGGAACCCATCTCATGGCCAGATTGTGAAAACCAAAGAGGTATATGGTGTGCCCTCAAACTGTAAGTAAATGTTATAATAGATGCAAAATACAGAAAAGTGAGACAGACAGCACAACTTGGATCATGTTAGTTTGTAGGTTAAAAATGATCCAGTGTTTTTTTTCTTAATGAAGGTCCGTATGACCTGACTGCCTCCCATTTACCTGTCTTTCCTTTTTAAGAAAATTTTGGCCTTGACTTCCATCTAAGGTTAAGATCTTGCCCCATCCGCAGTGTTCACCATTGCAGCAAGACAAAGGAGGACACAAAGACTTCCTAGGAATGAGCGTTCCTAGCACTGTGGGACCACATTATCCCACCTAGAGGGTCATGGCGGGTAGTCACATCCTCGGCCTGTAGCTTTCTTGACAAAAATCAATATTTATCTTAAGTGAGCTTGACTATTTTTTTTTTTCATCTAAGATAACATACCTTTGAAATGTCAGAGTAATCTTTTCCAGACCCCTCAGGGAGACCACAGACCCATCCCTGAACACCATCTCTATGGGCTGTAAATGTTAATTACTAACTATCCTGTACCCACCAATGTAAATGAAGTATGTGTCTCTGTTTTACTTTTTATCCAATCCTAGAGATTTTTTTGCGTTGCTTTCTCCTGCCCCCTTAATCAACCACCAATGGATTTCATGTAACTCTCCTTATGTCTCCTCCTTTGATTCTAACATATAAAATAAGCTGCAAAACTGCCACTCTCTGCAGCATTGTCTCAATGAGTTGAGATTTTGCTTCCAAGCAATTGTTATAAGTTTGGCTCAAATAAACTCATAAAAATTTCCTGCAGGTCTGGACGTTTCTTACATGAACAACTGCTACTATTGTTCTTTTGAAAAGAAGATTCTGACTTGCTACTGAAACTTAATAGAGGCGGGAACCCTTGGACAAGAGCCACAAAGTTACCATAAGACCTGAGTGCTTATTATGATTTTCTGTCCTACTAAACCATAAATTTGGGCACATATAGCAATACTTTCATTATATGAAAGTGGTGTATGTAAGGTCCGACTTCATCAGGTTCTGAAAACACAAAGAAGTTACGTATGTGACTGGCATAGATGCTCATGACCCATATTCTGCCACATAGCCCCCTCCTTCTCAACCTGCACCTGTGACCGTAGGGTAGTTTGATTGATTAATTGGGAAGGAAATATTTGGGCCTGGGTTGCAGGTGTTTCTGGGTTTCAGCATGATAGGCTGACTTTACCTGACAGTGGACAACTATAGCATTACAACTCCGATCTGAGCTGCCTTGAAAGACAGTGGTGAAGGAACATTCTCAGTGAACAGAATTTTGAGTAACACCTGGTTGTTGGTTTTACCTGGAAAGAGAGATTGCCAGAAATCTGGACCTATACAGCCTCACTGGCAGCAGATATTGATTTGGCTGAATTGTCAGGCAGTTGGAAAGAACATAATTGAAAAGCTGATGACATGAAGGCCTGTGTTTAGACCTCTCTGGATGTGCACAGGATGTGGAGATGTATGTCCATGCTGACCGAAGAGAAATTTCAATGGAGGATGCTCTTAATAAGCAGGAGACAAATTACTCACCATGAACATAACAGCCTCTTTCCCCAACCATCCCTGCACTTGACCAATAAGCTCATAAAAAAGTACTTATGGCAGCAGGGATGGAGGTATGCATGGACTCAACAACATGAATTTTCACTTACTAAGTCTGATCAGACTACAGCCACTGCTGAATGCCCAATCGGATAGCATAGAAACCAATGCTGAGTCCCCAATATGGCACCATTCACTTAGTGGTGGTGTCGGGGTGGCATGTGATCCAGCCATCCAGTACCAGATTAACTGCATGGAACCACTTCCATCATGGAAGGAGAAGTGCTTTGTTCACACTGGAATAAACACTTAATGCTGTATATAAATTTGCTTTCCTTCCCCACAATGCTTCTGCCAAGATCACACTCCTCAGACATATAAAATACCCTATTGTCAGCTTTAGTTCTGATTCAGAAACTCATTTTATAGTCTATGAAATATGGTGGTGGGCTTATGCTCATTGATTTCACTGGTTTCACCATCTTCCCTCAAGTGGTTGGCTAGACAAATAGTGGAGTGGACTTTTGAAGACCTGATTATGGCACCAACTAGGTGGCAACACCTTTCAAGCCTGCACTGGCATCCAGAATGGAGTACATACCCTCATTCAGAGACAAGTATATGATACTGTTTCTCTCCTCCCCAGGATTTAGGGCTTTCTATACAGGGAGTGGCTGCTGTAATGATTGCCACTAGTGATCCACTAACGAAACTTATGTTTCCTGTCCTTGCACTTTGTGCTCTGTTGGTCTAAAGGTCTTCACTACTAAGGGAGAGAAGCTTCTACCAGTGGGATACAGCAATGGTTTCATTAAACTGGAAAATGAGAGTTCACCAGGACTCTTTATATTTCTTACATCAAAAATCAACAAGTATCAGATGAGATGATTGATCCTAAAATCAAAAGGAAATTGAGTCACCACTATACAATGAAGGGAACGGTAGTAGTAATGTCTGAAATGTAGATCTGCGATGCCTCTGAGAGCTTCCAATGAAATAAAAAAAAAAACAATAGTAAGAAAGACTCCTTAGGGCCTAGAACCTTACAGATTAATAGTAGTTAACATTATAGCTCAATATTTAAGTTATTTTCAATCAAAGAGGAAATGTGATTCAGTTAGAAGAGGAATGAAAATCATCGAAAGATAGACAAAGAATGTTATATCTTTATTAGGGGGGATTGTTAATGTGTTTTCAGTTATATGAGGGGTAACTATGTTATGTTAGGTGGAGATAAGATTTTCCTGTTTTCTTTATTTGGAAATTAAGTACGGTTAGTGTGGAGGTTCCTCAAAAACTTACGAATGGAATTACCATATGACCCAGCAATCCCTCTCCCGGGTATCTACCCAAAAAATCTGAAAACATTTATCCATAAAGACATATGTGCTCCAGTTTTCATTGCAGCTTTATTTATGGTGACCAAGACATGGAAACAACCAAAGTGTCCTTCGATAGATTAATGGATAAAGAAGTTGTGATATGGGGAGGCTGGATGGCTCAGTTGGTTGGAGTGCAGGCCCTGAGCAGTAGGGTTGTTGGTTCAATTCCCACATGGGATGGTGGGCTGCATCCCTTGCAACTAAAGATTGGGACTGTACTTGGAGCTGAGCTGCGCTCTCCATGACTGGATTGAAGGGCAACGACTTGGAGCTGGTGGGCCCTGGAGAGGCATGTTGTTCCCCAATATTCCCCAATAAAATTAGAGGGAAAAAAAAGTAATTGCATTTTAAAAAATTGTGGTATATATACACAATGGAATACTATTCTGCCATAAGAAAAGATGAAATAGTACCATCTGTGACAACATGAATAGATCTTGAGATTATAATGTTAAACGAAATAAGTCAGACAGAAAAAGGAGGGAACCATATGGTTTCACTGATATGTGGTATATAAAACTGAAAACAACAAAAGAACACGACAAACAATTGAAGAAACAAAAACTCATAGACACAGACAATAGTTTAGAGGTTACCAGAAGGTAAGGAGCAAGGAGGGTAGTAGATGAGGGTAAAGGAGATCAAATATATGGTGATGGAAAGAGAACTGACTCTGGGTGGTGAACACACAATGTGATAATATAGATTATGTATTACAGAATTGTACACCTGGAACTATGTAACTTTACAAAAATAAAAAGAATGTCTTTGAAGATTGGAACAACAAAAAAAAAAAAAAGAAGAAGAGTATTTGGACACCAAGTTAACAAAGGTTAAACTAAAATGGATTTGTATTATGCCAGTTTAATTAAGCTGAAACTTCAGTTATTACAACTCCCTTCTCTGCATAGTTCATAGTTAACATGAACCACAGGAAACATATTACACAAGATTTGGAAGATGGGAATGAAAAAGCAAACACATTCCTCAAGAATTTGGTGAAAGGAACAAGGCACTGTGGCATCTCACACTTAATGCTGCTTACCTGCTTACTTGTATGGTTGACAGGAAGCAGCAGCTGGGTCCTCAATACCTCCAACTCCTGCTGGGTCTTCTGATTCAGCTCCCTCACTTCTAGGCCAAGTGCCTGTTTAGTTCCCAGACAATGTGCTCCAGTTTCTCTTCCAGAATGGCCCCATGCTAGAAATTGGAAGTTTGGAGGCAAAGAGAGACTGACAGGAATTCCAATCCTACCTTATGGTTTCTGGCTTAGCTCAGACTTCTGAGCTTCTGACTTCTCTTTGCTTTTTCAACTTCATGTTCATCCATCCCTCCTGAGTGCTTGACATGGAAACTTCAGACTTCAGCACCCGACACAGAAACAGGAGCTCGCCAAATAATTTTATCACATCAAATCCCTATAATAACTCTTTTATTTTACATGTTTATATTTTCTAGTGGTCCTACTTCTCTGATTGATGCTCCTGAAGGTCAAAAGCCTGGTTGCAGATAATCAGGATGTTTCCTTATAAACACAGAACTCTGAAAGGCTATAGAAAATGATGAAGGAAAATGGAAGACAAGTTCCTTACTTTCAAAAATCTAAGACAAACTTTTCTTAATGATTCTTGGTTTAAACTATGTCCTCTTGCCAAATATCAATGATCTCTTGCAGTAATTTTAATGCAGTTTTTCTGTTGAAGGAGGTGTCTTGAAACTGCAAGTGACCCAACAATATGCCTTGGAAATTATTTTTTCAAGAATATTCACCACCTGTGACTGCATTGTCATTATGTGCTTTTTCTCTTTAAAAATTAAGTGTAGAAAATAAAGTCAAGCAATTTTAGGAAGCAAGTAATGTGATTTATAATAACTGAGCATTTCCATCCCATGATATACCTTTAAGCCTATTCCAGAAATGGAATTCTTAAGAGTAATCAAAGATTGGTTGGAAATTAAACCTCAAGCTCTTCAGGCTAATAAAGGCACGTTGGCAAAAATTAAGCAACTGTTTTACAGAAAGGAGAGTGTTTCTCCAGTAAAACATGAATCTCCTCGTCTGCAATGCCAGTTCCTATTTTAATACATAGAACACTTCTCAGCCGTTCTCATCATACACTCCTAGCTATCACGGTGGTATTATTTCATCCAGAGAAAACTACATCAAAGACCACCTGTCTTATTTGATAGTTCGGCATGTCTGTTAGCTAATTTTCATTTTTTTAATTCTTAAAAGAAAAGAAATCCAAATGAATTGTGTGTTCAGTTTCAACATTCTGTGTATATATCTGCCAAACTTGAATTGAACTATAATTTAGCATGTATTCTGTTTAGTATAATGTTAATCTGCACCAAAAAAATGTAAGTAGATCAACATCCTAATTCGAAATTTTCATTGAAAGCATTGACTTAAAGGTTTTAGATGATTATAAAATCATCATACTGTAAAGTACCACAAGTTTTAGCTCTTAAGAGCAAAAGCAAAATTAATAAAGATTTATGCCTCATAATTTTGTTTTTCTTCTCCCTAGGAATGGAAAGTTACACTCAGCGTGTTATATATTTCTGGTTAGTACAATCCATTTTTTTCTGCTTTCAAAGTTTATTTGAGTAACTTCAAATTATCCAAAGATGCTGTTTCCATGTGTGCTCAATCACAGTCATGGTTACTGATACTTCTGCCAAGAGGTTCTATATGCCAAAATTATGGCACGGCTGGCAGTTTATAGTGATACACAAACTATGTGCTGTTCCAGAGGCCATTCTTCTCAGGAACATGCATTTCCATCATGCAGATTGTCTTAGCCGGTTCTGCTATAAAAGAGTACTACAGACTGGGTGGCTTACAAACAACAGAAATTTATTTCTCACAGTTCTGGAGGCTGGGAAGTCCAAGATCAAAGTGCTGACAGATTCAGTATCTGGTGAGGACCTGCTTCCTGGTGCATAGACATCTGTCTTTTTGCTGTGTCCTCACATGACAGACGTGGGGGAAGGGAGCTCTTTGGGTTTTTTTTTCATATGGGCCCTCATCCCATGCATGAGCGCTTACCCTCAGGACCTAGTCATCCCCAGTGGCCCCACCTCTAATACCATCACCTTGGGGGTTAGGCTTCAACAAGTGAATTTGGAGGGGACACAAATTAACCTGTGTAGTAGAGCACAGGTTACAGGTAGATGAAAAGAAAAAGAGTAAATCCAGAGTTATAGTTTGGCTGAGGCCCAAGACAGAGGAATGGAAGTATCACGTCATAGATTCTACTTACCTCTTGTTTTTCCCAACTGAAGGTCATGATCACATATCACAGCCATTTTCCCAGTAACATACTCTCACTAGGTATATAAACACTCTGTTAGTCTATTCCTGAGAAATACTCAGAGAAAAACACTTCTAAGCTCCCACATAGTCAATTACTTTCTGACTGTTTATGAGAAGCTTTTTCCCAACCAGGTTTCCACGTGTTCCTGGAAGACAAGTCTCTCTGTTCAACAAGTCCTTAAAAAGTAGAGACTCTCCCTAAATACGGTCTTAAATAAGGTGCTTCTACAAGTGGTTAGTATCCATGTGTCATTATTATAACTGTAGAGCAAAGTGAAATTTATAAATTAGTTGTATGTACAGATCTTCTTTGGTAAACACTAGAATCCTTTAGGGTTGTCAGAGTAGATTTATATTTTCCCAATTTCTAAACGCAAAGACAAACTAGCTATAACTAAGGTCACAATTAAAATTAAAACATAGACAGATCTTCCAATTCTTGTTCCAGTGTCCTTCCAGACTCTATGTTGGTCTTAACAGGAGGATACTCTGAAAGTATCTTCCATTAACAACATTCAAACTGAAGTTTTCATGAGCCAAACCAGATACTAACCATGGTGTGAGTCTGCAGCTCTAAGAAATCATCACAACCTTTCAAACTCAGGGGCCTCTAAGTATTTTACAACCAATAAATTCAGAAGGCTTCTCTGAGACAGGAATTTCAACTAATTTCTATTTTATGGGGAAAAAAAAGTGATCCAAAGCTTGAAGTGGTGTACTAAGTTCCAGGAACTCAAATAGTAAAGAAATTAGCCCAATGATTATCCCTCACTGAGGATTATAACTAGATCAGGGTGAATCAAGATACTGTCTGTGAACTCCCTGGGGTATGCGTAAAAACTACCAGTTCCTGGGTCCCAACACAGTCCATTGAATGAAGATAGGTGCCCTGGAATCTGCATTCTGACAGTCTCCTGAGGTTGTTCTCCTGTGCACTGTCGGAGAATCACTGCACTGACCACGTTTTACTCCCATGAGACAAGAGAGAAGTAACTAAAGAGATACCAAGACAGTGAGAGATTCAGAGATCTGTCCAGAAATACATAAACTAATAGGATGTCATGTGAACTACACACACCTAAGAATGAGGACCATTTAGAAACAAAATAATTAGCTTATGCCACTGAATTAGTTATGTTCACAGGATTCCATTTGATTTAGTAGTACCTTGTTTTATTCATCTATAAAATGCAAATAATACTTGAGTGCTCTTGAAATGTGAGGATTAACTCAGTGACAGTCTGTTGTGTTGCTATATGCAACGAGAGGGTAATAAAAGAAAGGATTATAGGGGAAAGCTTATGAATATCATTTCCCATCCCTGAGAATGTTGTTGCCTGTATTTCATAAAAAGCAGTTATTCAAACAGAGAAATAATAGTACTGACTCTCAAAACTGGCACCAGTTAGAATAACTCAGCATATTTAATGATAAATAGGTCACACTGTCTACAAAACTTTTACTTTGACTGGGAACCCTGCATTAGGAGCCGTCTCAACCTGCCTGGTTCTGTATGTCTTTGTCCCGATGATTAGATAATTAGCGAGAACATTGCAACTGTGTGAGAACTACAGTTTCGCCAGCTGATCTTAGCAGAGGGAAACATATATTACCTCTCTTTTAATAGTAGCTGTGATTAACCATAATAAAATATACGGAGTAGTAATTTCAACAGCACATGAATCCCTTAAATTATTTCTTGTGAGGACTAAAAGGATTTTAGAATAAGAGCTCTTAATTCAAACTTGTAATTTGGGTTTAAACTATTCATTATAAAAATCAAGCCAAAGCTGAGAGAAATTATCCAGGGTCTAGGGAAAACAGATCCTTCTTTCATGATCAAACTCATTTTTTTTTTCCCCCTCAAGTGAAAAACCACGTGAGTCCTTACTCTTTCCTTTCTTACTTTCTATTTCCAGGGCTATGAAAACAAACACCTCTGTCTTGCCCCTGACAGTAATTTGAAAAAGCAGCTGTGTTTTGTGAGATACATATCGAACAGTCAGAGAGAACTTTTTGAAGTTGAAAAATCCCTTTTGAAAAGAACAAAGTTATTTTACTTTTTTTTTTTTCTGTATGCCATTACATTAAATGGTGAGGAGTCAAATTACCCTTTTAAAGTGTTTATGTTATCTGAACTCTATCTGGGTTTCTTTTTATCCAACACCAAGGATCTTAGCTAAGAAATCCATTCTTCATAGAACAAACCCTCTGGTTTGCTGTCACCTCTAGAGGCCCAGCTGCTGCCATGGAAGGGAGAGGACACCGGAGTTTGAGTTTGGTTTTTGACTTCTAATCTGATGAGTTGGCTTGTTACTGAAGGAATAGACATCAGTTATTCTAGCAGTATATGTACAGAGAAACTGGCACGTACTACTCGATTCTCCAGTTACAAAAGTGCTGGGAAGATCAACTTCTCTGGAGCAAGTCACTATGGATAGGTCCTCTGAGAAATGAGTCGCTATGAGGATACCAACACATATCTTTGAGGGAGAGAAGATTTTGGATCCCATAACTTATTTTTTTTCTATAGTGTTGCTTGTGGAATATACAGTAGTAGATATATGTAGTGTAAACCAGTCTTATTTTGTTTTTATACTTTATGGTAGCATCATAAACGTTTTTGGAAAACAAAGAAAGTTGCAGTGGATATAAATGGAACCTGGCATAGATTCAGGTTTTTAAAAAAGCACATAAACTACCTGGATGAATCAAGAAAACCCTGTTTGTTGGGTATTTCAATCAAGGGCTTTAACAAAAAGAGCTCTGATATGCGGGTGCTTTTGACAACAGCCATGAATCACTGATAGAAAAGCATGAGAACAGTCAGCACACTTAATTATATATCATTACCCAAGATAATGGCACCATTTTAAGTATGAATTAAACCTCTAGTGGTAGAGACTTGCATCATTTGGGAATGTTAGTCATCCAATGATTTAAAAAACCCGTAGACAAAACATTTGAGATTCATTGTCCATTTAGGAGGAGTAGCAACATTTCTTTGTATTCACTTTTTAAGGCTTTGGAAGAAGGAAACAATAATTCTTTTTTAAAGGCAGAAGAAAAGTGTTTTTAAAGAAAGGAAAGAATATTTATAATGAGACAGTAAAACACATCATCTGAAATGGCTCAGAATCATGCAATCCTAGCCTGGAAAGAGACCCCAGGAGCCATTTAACCCAACCTCTTGACTGCAGTCAGGCATTTTCCCAATTTACTCCCTAGTATTCGGACCCCATTTGCTCACTCTCCCCACAGGATTTCTGCTCTGATGCCAAGGCGTGATGCACCTGTGAAAGAAAACCAGCTCAGCTCTGGGAGTGCTGGTACCAAACTTCTCTTTCCCTTTTCCCCCAGCAGAGTTCAATCATGAGAAGGAAAAACCCTGGTGCTGATGACCTCTAAAGATATAGTAAACATGAGAAGAGATTTTGGTTGTGGAAACATATCAGACTGCACGGCCCTGTGAGGAGCCAGGCATTCAGTCCTTCTAAGCAGAAATGAATTTAAACCAGAAATCACAAATCATACCCTCAGAAAAACAGACTTGGGCCCAGCAAACATCTTTAGTTTGACACACAATGTGTTTTTATTTTAACTCAAATCTTTTTTTAAATCCAAATTCAAATAAAAATTTAGATTCCAGGTCTCAGGTTTCAGGTTCCTGGGCCAGCATTCCTTCAGGGTCCCAAACTCAGGTGCTGAGTTATGTCCATCCATCTCTGTAAGAAGGGACAGGAGATTTGGAGTTAGCCCTTTGCATAGACCCGGCCTTACTTAGAGCATTGCCATTACTCAGCAAGCTCCAGTAATTTTTAAGTAATTTGTGTGAGAACTAATTAAACCATCCTAAGTAAATTCTTTTGTTTTCATTTTAATCATTAGTGTTTCTTGAGAAACAGATTTACAATATCTCTTGTAAATTCATTCTCATTTTCTCCAGTCCGTAGACATAGAAAGTTCTCACCTGAGGTTAACATAACTTTCACCTATAGACTTGGTATATTCTGTCTCTTGATGTGTGGACAAGGGTTACACATTACCAAAATATTTCCTTTTTCATAAGTCTAGAAAACTTTTATGGAGTCAATTTTAAGTAAGGATCCATCCTCTTTTAAGACCTGATATTTTCTCCACATAAACCAGGCTAATCTTTTGCTGTTGGGAAAAGGGCCAACGACATATAGAAAGAACTTAGTAATATCAAGGGCAACCCACTCTACTGCTTAACCACGGACGCCCTAGTCTGCTTCATCCCTCCCAGGTCTGGCAAAACAGAGGAACCATATGGACAGAACTATAACATCATCATCACTGAGACACATTGAATGTCTCCCTGAAGCTCAAATGAAACTGCTCTCCACACTCCCAACTCCCACAATTCTGTCATTGGAGAAAATTTGGAATCTGAAATAGTTAAGTCATTCTGTCTAAATGGGATACATCTGGACTCAGTATAGAATTGTTTCATTATCATTTATATCACTGTAATGTAATTGGCAGGGAGGAAGAGACAGGGCAACAGATGAGCTGTCTTCTGATCTCTTTAGTCATTTAAACCAAAGTGTAGCTTTCTCTCCCACAGATGAAACAGTGTTGTCATTTTATTTAGTCTTTTCTCCCAGGACTATTTCTCAACTTTAATTATTCAAATTGTGCTTCTCCAGTCACTCTCAACTCTCACTCTCAGAACACTTTTTCTAATGACTAGCATAACCTTCTGCACTCATCTAAAAGATTTCTTCTCTTCTCTGTTCTAACTATATTAGAGATAACTAATTGTTATTTTCTACAAGTTTTCATGTGTTTTTAAATTACAGTATTCATTCTACTAGTCCCTTCTCCAGTACAAGTAATTGCAAATTATATACGCATCCCTGACCAAATAGATTTTCTCATATTTGAATGTACCTATATTGTTTTCACTTTATATCTCATTTAAGTTCTCCAAATATCACGTAAGTTGTAAGACCCTAAGGGGACTATAATGAATGCATAATAAAAGCCTTACCTACACTGAATATAATGAATAGTTTATCTCATAGAAAGATTACTTCATGGTTTCTAATTGTTCCATTTCCATTTATATTCTTTTTCCTTCCAGCTTTATTGGGATATAATTGACATATACCCTTGTATATGTTTAAGGTGTACAACGTGTTTGATGTGATACATTTATATATCGTATTCCGATTACCACTATAGACACATAGTTACCTCCATCACTCCACATAATTACAGAACTTTTTAGTGGTGAGAATATTTAAGATCTACTCTTTTGGCAACTTAAGTTTATATAATACAGTATTGTTAACTATAATTGCAATGGTGTGCATAGATCCCCAGAACTTAGTCATCTTCTAACTGGAAGTTTGTACTCTTTGTTCAACCTATCCCCATTTCCACCACCCTGTAGCCCCTGGTAACCACCATACTACTGTTTTGTCTTATGAGTTCATATTTTTTAGATTCCACGTCTAAGTGATATCCTATGCTATTGTCTTTCTCTGTTATCAAAATTCTTTTAGTTATTCTTGCCTTCCTATTTGCTAGCGATAGTCTAATATAAAATTTCCTATTCCTTTATTTTCAACCTCTCAGTGTCACTTCGTTTGCAATGTGAATCTTGCAGAGAGCGCATCAATGAATTTCATTTTTATGCAGTTTTTTTAAGATTTCTATTAAAAATATAGCTAACATATAATATTATGTTAGTTTCAGGGGTACACCATAGTTATCAACATTTACATACAGAAAGATGTGATTACCATGAAAAGTCCAGCGACCCATCTGACACACATAATGTTGTACCATTTCTATCACAATATTATTGACTATATTCCCTATGCTGTACATCACATCCCTATGAATTATTTTTTTATATCTGAAAGTTTGGACCTCTTATTCTCCTTCTCCTTTCCCCTCTTTTAAATTTATCAATCACAGTAGACATTCAATATTATTTTATATTTCATGGGTACAGCACAGTAGTTAGACATTAATATAATTTAAGAAGTTATCCTCCTGACTAATCTAGTACCCACCTGGCCACTATACATAGTTATTACCATTTCATGATTATATTCTCTATGCTTTACATCCCTGTGACTATTTTGTAACTACTGATTTTTAATCCCATCACCCTTTTCACTCTGCCCCTAACCCAGCCTCTCATCTATCACCCCAACAAATCTAGTACCCATCTGAAACTATACATAGTTATTATAACACTGTTGAATATATCCATTATGCTATACCCTATATCCCTACAACTACTTTGTAACAACCATTTGTACATCTTAATCCCTTCCCTTTCTTTCATCCACCCCTCCCATCTGGCAACCATCAAAATGTTTTCTACATCTGTGAGTTTGTTTTGATTGTTAATTTTGTTCTTAGATTTCGCATATATGCAAAATCACATAGCATCTGTCTTTGTCTGACATACTCCACTCAGCACAACACCCTCCAGGTTCATCCATGCCGCCACAGATGGCAAGAACCCATTCTCTTCCATGGCTGAGCAATATTCAAAGTATACATGTTACCAACCTCCTCCTCTTTATCCATTTTTCCATCAACAGACACTCAAGCTGCCTCCACATCTTGGCCATTGTAAACAAAGCTGCAATGAATATGTAGATGCACATGTCCCCACAAAGTAATGTTTTGGGTTTCTTCAGATAAATATCCTGAAATGGGATTACTGGGTATTTATAGCCTTTGTTTAAAGTCTATTTTGTCTGTTATAAGTATTGCTATCCCAGCTTTTAAATTTTTCTTTTTCATTTTCATTTTCATGAAATATCTTTTTCCACCCTTTTCCTTTCCATCTCTGTGTGTCTTTCAATCTGAAGTGAGTCTCTTGTAGGCAGCATATGTAAGGGTTTTGTTTTCTTATCCATTCAACCTTCCTATGTCTTTTGATTGAGCGTTAATCTATTTACCATTGAAAGTTAATTGTTGATAGAGATGTAGCTGTTGCTATTTTATTATTCATATTTTGATTTTTTTTTTCTCTGTCTTAAAGAAGTCCCTCTAAGATTCCATGTAATACTGGTTTGATGCTGATGAACTCCTTTAGCTTTTTTCTTGTCTGGGAAGCTCTTTATCTGTCCTTTGATTTTAAATAATAGCCTCGCTGTGTAGAGTACTATTGCTTATAGGTCCTGACTTTTCATCATGTTGAATATTTTGTGCTTATCCTTTCTGCATACAAAGTTTTGTTGAGAAATCAGCTGACCGTCTTATGGGAGCTCCCTTATAAGTTACTAGTTGCCTTTTTCTTGCTGCTGTTAGGATTCACTCTTTGTCTTTAACCCTTTGCCATTTTAATTATAATTGTCTAGGTGTGGGCCTGTTTGGGTTCATCCTGCTTGGACTCTCTGTGCTTCTTGGACTTGTATGTCTATTTTCTTCCCAGTTTAGTAAAGTTTTCAGTCATTATTTCTTCAAATAGGTTCTCAATCTCTTGCTTTCTCTCTTCTCCTTCTGGTAGCTCTGTGATGCAAAGGGTTGTTACACTTGATGTTGTACCTGAGGTCTCTTAAATTGTCCTCCTTTTTTTTTTAATTTCTTTTTTCTTTTTTGCTGTTCCAATTGGGTATTTTCTGCTACCCCTGTCTTCCTAAATTGTTGATTCAGTCCTCTGCTTCATCTATTCTGCTGTTAATTCTTTCTAGTGCATTCTTCGTTTTAGTTTTTATATTCTTCACTTTTGACTTTTTTTTTATGGTTTATGCATCTTATTTTATGCTTACAATCTCTTTGTTGAAGTTCTCAGTAAGTTCCTTGAGCATCCTTATAACCATTGTTTTGAACTCTGTATCTAGTAGTTTGCTTGCCTTCGTTTTGTTTAGGTCCTTTTTCTGGAGTTTTCTCTTGTTCTTTTCATATGGGATGCTTTCTTGTTTTCCTCCTTTTGCTGGTCTCTATGTGTTAGGCAGATCTGTTATGTCTCCCAGTGTTGGTTGGGTGGTCTTATATTGTAGGTGTCCTGTGGGGTCTGGTGGCAGTCTTCCTGTTCACCTGAGCCAGGTGCTCCAGGAGTGGTCCCTTGTATGATTTCTATGTGCTCTCCTGTTATAGTTGAGCCTTGATTGCTTTGGCATGTCAGTTGGTAAAAACTCACCCTCAGACTGACGGCTGTGGGGTTATGGCCATGTCTAGAGCTTATGGGCTGCTGTGCAAAAAGCTTTACCCCACCGAAGGGATTCACCCAAGTGGCCTCAGTTGCTTGTTGAGGCCACCCCTTTGTGTGTGCCACTTGGTGAGGCTAATTAAGCAGTGCTTTGCTGTTGGTCTGAAGCCCAAACTCCAAATATATTCTGGGGTTAATTAGGGGAGGGGCTCTGGTGCAGGACACAGGGCACCCACTTGCCTGTGACAAGCCGAGGGCTACCTGTTTAGGAGGTACAAAGCAATCCGCAATTGTTCACTGCCTGTGCTACACCTGGAGGCACGGGGAGAGCCCCCCTGCTGTGAAACCGAGGATGGCTGCCACCTGTTCCAGGCCTGGAATAACTTTGCAAAAAGCCATTACAGCCAGAGGCCTGCTGCCACCTGCCAGTTCCCTTAAGTTTCACCATGATAAAGCCTTGTGTGATACACGGACTTGGGGGAAGCAGGGTCTCAGGGAATTACTAGAATGGGAAGAGCTGTGGTCAACCAGGTTGATATCCCACTCTGGTTTGGTGCCAGTGTTGAGCCTGAAATGACCCCGCAAAAACGTCTCAGAGCATATGGAGGCCAGTTTGCTGCCTGCTTGGGGCCTTTGGACTCTGATTAGTTTTTCAGAAAGAGTGTAATGCAGGTGGGGGCTCACTGCTCCAAAGAAAATGCCTCCAGCCGTGTGATAGTTGAGTGAGGTGGGGTCCCAGCTGAGTCAGCAGTGGCGGAGCTGAGAGAGCTCACCAGACCAATCAGATTCAGATTTGGCCTGTGGGGATGGGCTCAATATAGGAAAGATGGCGCCTGCCTGCCAGCAGCACAGGAGGAGGAACACTCATGGGGGACGTGCAGATAATCTTTTAGTCCTCCCTGTGAAGCCACAGGCTTCAGTCTGCCCCCTCCCCAACCCCACAACCGCATGCACCCGAGGTTCCCCCGAGCCACCGTCTCTTCGCTGGAGCTCAAGGTGAGTGCCTATGAGCGAGTGAATCTGCACACGGGCTATTTAAAAGGACACCTGGGTTTTCCCACAACCTTCCATCTCACCCACTGTTTTCCACAACTAGATGTTGTGGGGGGCTCCTCCTGGTACCAATATCCAGGCTGTGGAGCCTGGTGTGTTGGGCTGAGTTCCCTCGTTCCTCTAGGGGGAACCTCTGCAGCCGGTATATCCCTTCTGGTTCACAACCGCCACATGGAAGTTGGGGCCCATTCTATGTCTCCATCCCTCTTACCAGTCCTCACTGTGGCTTCTTCTTTATATTTTTAGTTATATGACTTCTGTTTGCTAGACTTCAGGTGGTTCTGTAGGTTGATTGTAGTATATTTAGTTGTAATTTTAATGTGTTCACGGAAGGAAGCAGGCACAGTGTTTATCTACTCCACCATCTGGAGTCTCTCCATTTATATTCTTGAACCTTATATATATTTTTTATTGTTGTACTATATTTTTATTTCATGCTTGATTTGTCACAACACTATGGCTTTTAGATTTTGATAATATATAATTTCCCTCCTTTCACTTTAACAATGTATATTGATGAGTATGATGTCTCACTAAGTTGTGGCATTTATAAGTCGTCATTTTACCTTATATCTCCAACTACTCCTTTTATTAATGTTGGTGTTTGTGCGTGTGTGCACACGCGCGTGCCTGTGTGTGTGTGTGTGTGTGTGTGTGTGTTATTTTTATGTTGCAGTATAGTTGTTAATTAGGAGATTTTTACTCATCCCTACTTCCACCTCCCACTAGATTGAGCTCCACAATTGTGAGGTCCATGCATATTGATTGGTACCTCCACTCACAACCACAGAGCTTGGCAAGGGAAAATGCAGAATAGACAATGTACTATAGATGCTTGTCATTTGAGTAAATGGCAAACTATGTCTCTAGGGCTAGCACCTTAGAATTTGACTGAATTGTGTCAGACCTAAGAATGTTGCTATAAAACATACACACACACCACACACACACTAATAAAGCACTTCTTTTAAAATAAACAGTTATATATGTATATTAGTTTATATTTATTATATTATAATATATTAATAAAAGTTATTCATCCTATTTATACCATTATATAGATGAAGTATTGTTATAAATAGGGTAAATTTTGGAAGGACAGAAAAAGTCAGACACTAGATTCTATTCCATCTTCCATGAAGTTAGTTTAGCTCAGGGGTGTCCAAACTGCGGCCCATGATCCATTTAATTGGCCCGCAGCAAATTCCAAAAATATATCTAGTTTACTTAAATAAACCAGGTGAGGCAATACGTACTTCCCCTCGAGTGAGTGGCCCGGCTGTTTGTGTATTTTACCGCATATGGCCCTTGTCGAAAAACGTTGAAAAAATTTGGACACCCCTGGTCTAGCTCATTAATTCTTGGGAATTGTTTTTATTCTGAGATACTACCTATATCTCACATTTATTTATCTACAACAAGAAAAACACAAATGTATTAAGAAGAAAAACTCAAAGTATAGGTCAATGAATAAAAAAGGACATCATGGTGATAATAAGGTTCACAATCTCACCAAGTGTTGGAAGCCATTTCTTGAGATACTACAAAAAGAAAAATGTGTTATAATTATGCACAGGGAGATGGCTATGCAAATATGCAAATAGAAACTATTAGTAGATGAAAGCGATTTCTTGAACAAAAATTTTGCTCTCACGTGTTAAGATATTCTTGCAGCCTTCTCAGCTTATTGAAAACTATGCCTTGAAGAGTCAATTGCAAATATCACCAGTTTTTTGTTTTCCTTAATTTTTTCATCAAGGAAACCAATTAATTTTTCCTGATAATTCAGTTATTTCAAACTCATCATTTACGGCTCATTGCTTTGTTTTGCACGATTGCAAATTAATAATACTTTGTAGTACAGTTTATCCAGCTTTGCTAAAATATCATCTTATAAAACAGGTATCTCAAAAGGTGACTCTTTACATGAGTATTGATCAATATTCCTCCAAATGGGGAGCTCTTTGGAAATACTTAAATTGTGGTTTTAGTCATAAAATAGAAGGTGTATTGCAGTTTTCAGAAATATAAATGTGTAGGGTAGGGTTGCCATTTTCATCTCTATTTTATCACAGATGAAGAGGCTTCACGATTTCTAATAAATTCCGAAAAACTGAACTTTATTCCATGATAAGCTTATAGAGAGCATCCCAAAATTGATTGGACTTCTAAAACTTACTTATGTTAATATGCTACAATTCCTTTAAATGGAATTATTTACTTTTCTGGATTGGGACTGAGAAGCAAACCTAAACTACCCTTTTTTTTTAAAGATGTTTAATCAGGTGGAGACATTCTAAATCAGATGCATGTTAACGTGTAAAATACACTAGGTGTCATTGGAAATAGACCATAGAAGAAGTTGTCTGCTCATAAAATGGTTCTTATATACCCAAGGACATTAAATTAGCTTTAGAACAAAGACATATAAAGTGATCGCTCTTTTGTGTTGAGGTTCTGTTTTATTAATTTTGAGATTTATGTAACAACTGTTAGGTATAAATGTCCAATGAAGCTAACAATAAAATAATAATGTTTGAATAAAGAACTAATTCTTAGTAGACACTTGGCACTTCACTGCATCTCCCCAAACATACCTTTCTGAAATCTCCCATTCATAAGCATCAGGGTGTTAACTACAAGCCATTAAAAATGATATTATAGGATTTGGTTGGCCAGTGGAGAGAGGACTTTCCAAAGATTAGATATTGCTCTGACTCCAAGGTTTTAGAAATACTTGCTAACGATGAGATAAACTTAAATATTCTTTAGGCTGGTTAAGTTTCAAGGAGCAACAAAATGTACTTTGATTTAAAAAAAAAAAAAAAAAAAAAACTTAAAATTACAATGTAGTAATAGCACCCTAGCTTAAAGAGTTTACTTCTCTTCTAAATCTGATGACTATGATCAATGGGGAAGGGGAAAAAGCATTAAATCACCTTAGAATGAACAACAATTTAAAGGTACTTTAGATATACTCCAGAAATTTCATTTGAGGTCTTGCCCACTACAAGCCTTGCTTTATAAAATATTCCTTTATGTCTGCCAAACCTTAGAATAACCCTTGTAAAAACCATAAATATGGTGCAGATAAACAGTGGCAGTCTTACATAATGAGGCGTCCCTGCCAAATGGGAGTAAAAGAAGACAAGAAGCCTCCCCCACTAAGCAACATGTTCCAGGCCTCACAAGCTTGAAACACCATCATTCATGGGGTGGCCTGGCTCCCGGCAGAAGTGAAGGTTCACACTGGGCTACCGAAGGGGAGAGATCTGTAGCCCTGCCCAGCAAAAGGGCAGCAATCTGTCTTACCACTTTGTGCTAATATCATTTGTTAACATGTGCTAGCAGAAAAGGCAAAAATTCTGTTGTCATTCCCATGCTTATCTTAGTAGTATTGAATATTGTGTTTGATAGATAGTAGTTGAGTTGAATTACTTTTTAATCTCTAGGTGAGTTTATTAAGAAGTTATTTGTTCCACAAACAGGATGGACGCTGCAGAGTGAAAGTTACGCAGAAGTAGCCCTTTCTCCTAGGAAGTGTCAGTCTGACTCAGTTGATAGAGATCAACAAAAGACAAAAAACAAAGCAGCTGGATCAGAAGTTAAGAGAAAAAACATTAATAACAAATGTATTTCTGTGGGCTACAGGAAAGGATGAGTGTTTAAGTAGAGATACAGCACAATGAGTTAGAGAAACCATCAGCTTCTGTTAAGCACACTGCTTGAAGTAGGTGATGCTTCATAAGACAAACACAGTTACTATTGATGTTTCGTTTCCCAGCTTCATTCCTTATGAGATGTGTAACCTTAGGTGAATTATGTAACTCTCTATGCCTCAGTTTCTCCTAAATTAGAGATAATAATACTCTCTATCTTGTAGGGTTGTTATAGATATTGAGTTAATTTTGTAAAGTGCTTAGAGCAGGGCCTGGCACTCATATGAAGCACTATAGTATGTGTTTAATAACTAAATAAAATAACTAAAGCCCTTAGCCAAGGAATAAAACCGCAGTATATGATACCAGAAAAAGGTGGAGAATGGAATCGGACCCGCAAAAACAATGCTCGAACCCTTTATAAAGTTATTTATTTTTTCTTAAAAACTTAAGCTGATTTTCAATTTCATTCACAATATTCAATACAACTTACATATTCATGTTCAGTAAGTTGCATTTTATGTATCCGTTTCCATTTAGTTTTCAAAAGTAAGAATTATTAAAGGAGCCAATAAAAGTTTTTCAGAAACCAAAATTAGAAGAAACAATAGGGAAATATAAGTCATCTATTAATCTTGTTCAATTTGGCTCAAATTTTCTAGGAACTCTCTGAGCCTTAGCCATTAGATCTTGTTGTAGCTTCAGTTTCTCTGAAGACTCAAAGGTGACACATGTATACCTTTTTATTCTACTTGCATATGTTGAATAACAGTTATCTGTGAGACGTCACTCAGGTAGCATAGTTGCTACTTAATTTGTATGATGTCAGACCCAAGACATTTAAAGGCATCTAGGTAAACCCTAATTCTTGGGCTTTTTATACTCCATTGAAATGGACATCAGGATCCTGTTTCTGATATACATTTGACCTTTCTTTCACTAACCTTGTTTGGGCTTTTTATACTCCATTGAAACGGACATTAGGATCCTGTTTCTGATATACATTTGACCTTTCTTTCACTAACCTTGTTTAAACATTTATTTTTTCCTCCTGTGTTTGTTTCTACAGCTAAGAATGAAAAAAACAAAATCAATTTTTTATTGTGGAGATGTATTGAAATCAGATAAGATAATCCAAGTTAGACATTAGAAAATGCATGCTTTATAAAGCCAAGGGATTATGATTTTTGAAATATTTTAGATGATTTAAATGCTATCTAGTTCAGGTGATGAAATTCAATATACGAACCCAATTTGACATTTATTGAGCACTTATGGGGGCAAAGCACAGTGTTAGGGATAATGAGAATATAGAGAGAGGAATAAGATAAGTTCTCTGCCCTCAAAGAGTTTATAGTCTGGTGGGGAAAGGCAACATGCAAACATCTGACCATAAAACAAATTGAACAAGTGCTTTAATGGCAGCCTGGCTGAGCGCCAAGAAGTTCAGAGAAAGTGGTTGGTTTACTCAGTCAAGGTGAGAAGATTGGTGAAAGCATTAAGGAAGAGGTATCACTGGATCTGGCCTTGAAATACAAGATTTAAATCACTATTTGTATTATTTTCATATTATAATTCATATAGAAACAGAAAGGGTCAAGTATCTACTGTAGGATTAAATATTCGTATGGGTACTTGGTTTTTAGGGTCAGTCGACACACTCCCTCCTACCAGTAAGTTCTTCTAAGAGCTGTCTGAACATTCAGTTCTCCCATGGTTGGCATTTAGATCTAGCCTGTGGATCATTTTGATGGAAATCTCTACAGAAATATTTGTCAGAGCTCTTCTATTTCTAGGCTATACAATATGGCTTAACATATTCGACTCCATTTTTCCAAATTAATTAAAATGTAAAACATTATACTCTCTTTCAATGCAATGCTCCTTTCCTTTTTCTTTCTTTCTTTTTTCAGGTTTCAGTGCAATGTTTCTTGTATGAATTGTTAAGGTTATCATTTAAGTGAGTAGTGAAACCCTTGTCTAGAAAATGGATAGCTCAGTCCCTTGTAATCCATTGTAAACTTGCCATTTCTACTACATCTGGACATAATAATACAGTAAAATTGAGAAATTGTGTATTTTAGGTGTTTGACCACTTTTTTCTACCCCCTCTCCGTCATTCTGGGATCATATTTTTTTTTTCATTCTTGCAGAGCCTAGTTTCATTGTCATACTAATTCCTCCTAACATGTGCTCCCCTATACTCCTCATAGCAATTTATAATTTAGTTTGTGACTAGTACAAGCCAAAATGCCTCCAAGAAACACTAAATATATCTCTGATTGGGGGTTAGTATGGGAAATATTCCTCAGCGAGTACTTTCTGGCATCCTTCAAAGAACACCCGCTGACGTTTCATGAGACCAAATATCGGTAGAGGCATGAATTCCATTCCTGTGGGCTTGTTTCTCTCCCTTTCTTTCTAACAGCTTTGATTTTCACCGGCATAGAATATTAATGCTGTGTGGTTTGCATCCACATAGTGGCATGGCCTGTTATTGAGGCAATAGCAACTTGTTCTAAAGTTTATCGCACATTCACTGCTTTCTGCCCTTCACAAATTAAGCTTCCTCGCCAGAACTTCCTCCAAGGGAGAACCTACTCAGACTCCAGTCAGCATTTCTAAAAGGAAAGATAGAAACACAAGCTTCAAAGCCAAATGCTAGGTAACAAAGAAAAACAGGGAGAAGCAACTTTTATAAAGCCAGGAATATTTCTTAGATATTTCATAAAGAGTTGCCCACCTTCCTTTATCTACTTCTCTCAATGATAACTAAAAGGGGAGTTAAGAAACACCGTGGGAGAAGGCCTGCTGACATTGGGAGTGTAAGTTGGGAGGGCAGATCATGATGTGACAAGTCCATTCCCTGTATTTCACGGCAATATCATACTGGCTCTGACCTGCTTACTTTTGACATCCTTGTGGTTGTTAATTTAGAAAAATATTACAGGTGACAAGGGAACACTCCCCTTGCCTTCTACAGTAACCTCAGTCATCTTTCTTCTGGAAACTAGCAATTCTTAAAAAATCATTGTTAGATATTGTAGCAAGGGAAATGTTAACAGTGTCTGTGATTTACATAATGGGTAATTTTACTCTCTGCAGTCTGGGCAAATGACATTTATGTGAGATCTGGTCTATGTTGCTTTTGAAAATACCTTATTCAGAAGGAAGCCAAACAAAATGTTCAACTTCTTCAGACTCTAGGGAAAGTCTTCACTTTGTTTCTGATGGAAATGTAATTCATTTCACATCCATGTATGGATTGAGGGGCTGCAGAAGAGTGAGGCCAAAAGGTGTATTTGGTTCAGACAATGTGGCCTTGCGGCTTTTGTGTGTCTATTGTGGCAGAAATTTGCACAGCCGTAAAATATCTCTGTGGCCAAAAAAGCTACAAACTGTCCAGTCCATTAAAAAAAAAAAGAAAGAAAAAAAAGAAAAAAAAACCATGACTTTATAAGACACATTTTTTTTTAAACTACAATGTGTGTGGAACTCCCAAGACCATTTCATTTCCATGTTGCAAATTAGCAGCAAAATGTCTAAAGGAAAAACCGGTTCAGAATAGATCAAGTCAGAAAGTTGCCTCAGAAGGCATTCTTCCCAAAACTGGGTGTATTTTTCAGAATTGACAGCTTTCATCATCAGGGAAGAGATTTCAGCACAGAAAGCCTATAATTCCAAGCAGTGCTCCAAACAGATCAACTTTCCTTTTATTACTTTGTTTTGAATTTTTCTGGGGTGGCACTGTAAATGTTTTGAGCATCTCTTTGTTACCATCAGGGTTTTATTCAACTTCTTCTGTGTTAACCTGGGATTGTGCTGCTGAATTTCTGCTGTCCTGTGCATTAACCAAACTGAACCAACAACCCCGGGACTCTGAGACAATTCCAGGCTTGTTGGCTTCCATGTGGCAGCCAGATTGCCATCTCTCTTGATGATTCATCTGTACCGGTTTGCAGGATCCAGGGAGGGAAGTGCCCTGATGAAGACAGGGCAGAGGGCTCTTTCTTTAATTCTAGTTTTGTCAAAGCTCAATTGCAGCCTTAGAAAGGCCATTAGAGTTTCACATCAGTTTCTTCATCAGCAAAATAGGAATCACCCTAGTATTATGGTACTTAATTCTGTTTTCTTTTATGACTGCTTTGAAGCTGAGAACAGTTGCCATTTATTTTGCTTAACAATTAAAATTAATGGGGTCAAAATATGACACATCCTGTGTTTGGTGGCACTTCCTTGATTTTCTAGCTCCACCTATTCCTTTGCTTACACATTCAAATTCATGCCCCCTTCTCATTAATGACTATCTACAGCTGAATTAACTTTTGGTACTTTAACTCAAAATTTTATTATTGAAATAAATACGGTAGACTTTAAGAAGTTTGTTGTAGTCATCTGCCACTAAAGAAATTTTTATTTCAATCATTCAGGAAAGCTAATTGCATACCTAATAATTCCATCCAACTGTTAGAAATCAAATAAGAAAGCTTAATAAATAAGCAATTTTGAAATCAAGAATCAAAATAGCAAAGCAAACATATTAAGTGTTATTTAGAGAAGTCATTAGAATTGAGTTAACTCTTAGGATGTCTCCTGGTTTATCAAGGAATTTGATGATATACCAATAAAGTAAAGCATAAATGTGTTTCTTCTTATTCCCTATACTTACTGAAATTCTGTTTTAGACACAATCACATATCACGTTGAAAGATACATGTTTTATTTAGTTCAAAATGTTTATTTTGAATATGATGGATATATGAAATATGTGAAATGAAGTTTTATGTTTTATCTTCCCATATTTTTAATTAAGTTCATAGAGTCAGCACAAAGAATTTTAGCAATAAAATGCACTACAAGAAAAATATGTAAAAAATATCACAAGTGGCCTCAAAGACAAATCTGAGAGGGAATGCAAAAACAGAATTCAAAGGAGAAAAGTAGAAGAATTTGATTTGTGTTAATTTTTTGGCTTGAATCCTGCAATCTCCTCAGAAAATTGGTCAATATCATACTTATTTTTGACTAAATTAATATTCACAATTATATTTCCTTCACTTATTTGTTAAATTTTACAGCTTAAATATTCTTTCAATTATTATAAGTGAATAATATCTCACTGTGCTGGTTAATTTTATGTGTCTCATTGACTAGGCAATGGTACTCGGATGTTTGATTGCACACTAGTCTAGATATTGCTTTGAAGGTACATTTTAGAGATGCTTAACAGTTAAATCAATAGACTTAAAGCATATTATCTTCCAAACTATGGTAGGCCTCACTCAATCAATTGAAGGACGTAAGGGAAAAAGATGGAGATTCTCCCAAAAAGAGGAAATGATATCTCTAGACTACCTTTTGGCTCATGACTGCCACATCAACTCTTCCCTTGGTCCCCAGCCTGCTGACTTGCCCTGCAGATTTCAGGCTTACCAGCCCACACAATGGCATGAGCCAATTTCTTAAATCTCCCTCTCTCTCTCTCTTTCTTTCTTTCTCTCTCTCTCTCTCTCTCTGCACATGTATAGCCTAGTGTTCCAGTTTTCTTGAGACATCTGACTAATGAACCTACTTTTCATTATTATTATTTTAGCTTGAATTTTTTCCTTGGTCTTTACTTGGTTAATCCCTTTCTATACCTTCGTGGGTGATGCTGACTGAATTCATCAGTAGTCAAGGAGTTCTGACACAGGAGAATGAAGGAATAGCAAAACAAAGAGTGGAGGAAATGAAGCAGAACTGTGTCATACCCTGGCTGTGTTTATACCCGGGCATTCCATGCATCATCATCATCCACAAAGGAAAGGAAAAAGTGAATTTGACATACTCAGGCATTGAGGTCTGTGCAATTAAGAACAAAATGAGTTGAATGCTGAGAAGAAATCATTGATGTTCCTGGAATGATGTTTTTTTAAAATTTGTTAATCATAGACTTTAGTAAAGTTACAATGTTATCCTGAATCACAAACATCATTTATTTCCTGATTAGCCAATGCCAAATGAACTTTGAGCCTCCTTGCAAGAAAGCTCATATACCAGCAGTCTCACTCAGCTGGCAGTGTACTCTGTCAGCTTGACATCAGCCAATTCCTGTTGAACTGACAGTGCTTCTCTCTGGATAAGTGATGTGAAGTGTCACACTAAGAAGTCCCTAAGTATCAGGAAACCAGAGACTTATTGCTGACCTTGCTGCAAAACTGTCCCTACTGCGTAAACATTCTTTTGTGGTTACTCTGGGCAGTCAAACTGGAGACTTAATTTTACAGAAAGCCACACAGACCAGGGATGAATTGGAAGCTGGAGATCAAAGATGTAAAAATGTATACCTTTACAATCCCCAGAGACTATCAAATGAGATTCTGTTTTGTCATTGCAAAAATTCCCTCCAACTCCCAGCTGATTTGAACCTCCTATAGCACGTCAACCAAGCCATCCAAACTGAGTAACAAAGTTTGCCTAAGTGAATACCTTTACACTCATGCACACATTTGTGGAAACTTTAGCAATAGGACAACTCAGCTTGTTGGAATAAGAAGAGTGTGATATTTAGCTTAGGCTTGATGCAGAGTGCTGGAAAAAGGTCAATGATCTTCTCCCAACCATCTTAAATATTCATTTGGAAAACATATTTGAATACATAGAAAAGAGTCTTTAATTCATGTTACCAATCGTCATTCACAGCTGCATATGTGAGTCTCCAGGAATGTCAAAATGAAGGGCATGGCCCTCCGGAGAATCCAGAGAAAGCATAATAAAACCTACATCATCCTAAGAAGAAAGAAAATGAGATAGCAACTAGTATATCTGAGCACATATTACATACCAGACACTTTGACATTGACACTTGGATATTTGACATTATCTTTTTATTCTCATAACTTTTTGTTGAGTTGGTGTTATCTGTACTTTATGGGTGACCTATTTGAAGCCCAGAAAAATTTACGTACTCCACACAGTACAGAAGTTGACAGTCAACATGTTCTTCTTTTCTACAAATCCAAAAAGAAAAAGGGAATGAGATAATTTTTTTTGCATCTTGGATTTATTGATACATTATTTATATAATATTTGTAAATCACATAATGGTTCATAATAGGCAAAATATGTTGACTTCAATTGCATTTTTTTTTCTCCCAGCAAAAATAAAATATATTCTTACGCATTGTGAATAAAATTGAAATGAGCCTGACAGTTTTTGGTTGAGATAAAATATAACATATTTTTAAAGAGTGCACATTTGTTCCAAATGTTTTCTGAGAACCATTGTACTATTAACTGATGCACGTGACGACAGGAGCACCATTTGGAGGAAATGATTTATTAGCACACTGTAGTCATATATATGTATGAACATTTCATCCATCAGATTTTGACCCACTGTCAGCAGCATGAGAGCTCTGAGCTATTTCTCTAGAAATGGAGATGTGGTTGCCTTGAACCAACTAAATTTTCACTCAGTTCTTTTGTGATCAATAGAAAATATTTCAAATATGCTTGGATAGGATTGGTTTTCTCTAATCAGCACTAAGAAGTCACTATGGGGGTTGCCTGTTATCTCATATCATAAATAATATTCATAACAGTGATGATGATGATGATAGCAAGAGCTACTTAGCAAGGATCATGCTGGTGGTTAAATGATAGAAAGTAGATTCTAACTCCGGCATTCCAGAACCGAGGCTCTTGACTACCAGTATACTACATACTCATAAATTCATGCTTTTGAAATTAAACACGCATATCACAGAATTAAGAACCATGCTACTTTTGTAACAGTTAAGAATGAAAAGGACACATATAAGTTAAAGAGGGTGACAATATAACTTGCCACATTCCATCAATTAAAATAAGATGCATTTTGTCCCAATGTTAATATCTCTGAAATCAGAATGCATCTTAGCTTTGTGTCCTTGTCAGCGACAATGACTTTTTCTGTTATAGTGGTGCATAAAATAACGGTGTGGCTTATACTTTATGGCATTTATATTTCATTAATTATAACATAGTAAAATCCAATTGTTTATTTCACAGATTATAAGACTAATATGTCTAACATATTTTATCATTTATAATAAATGTTATATATATATGATAATGTACACTCAGGTACATTAATATATATTACCAGGTATATTAATGCATATACATATCCTCATAAAAATAGCTTGTGATTTAAACAATGGTGATGTTATTTTATCCCTATTTTACAAATGAAGAAACTGAGACTCAGAGAGGCTAACTGAATAGCCCAAGGTTGCTATTACAGTAGTCCCCCATATCTGTGGGTAGTACATCCTAAGACCTCCAATGGATACCTGAAACCATGGGTAGTAGGAACACTATATATACTATGTTTTTTTCCTGTACATACATACCTGTGATAAAGTTTAATTTATAAACAAGCACAGTAAGATTAACAACAATAAATAATAATAACATAGAACATTTATAGCAATATATTGTAATAAAAGTTATGGGAATGGTTTGTGGCCGTTATTAAGTAAAATGAAGATTACTTGAACACCAGCACTGTGATACACTGGCAGTCAGTCTGAAAACTGAGATGGTCTTAGAGGGCAGTCTTGTGGAACTGAGCCTTTGACCTGAAATCTGATTCTATCACCAGATAAACAGTACCAGAATTGAGTTGAACTCTTGGACACTGATGGCATCTGAGAATTGCTTGTTGGTGTGGGGGAATCTCCTCACACATGTTGAAATTGGGTCCAGGAATCCCTTTCAGTAAGAATCAAAACAAATCTTAGACTCCCAGCTCAGTGGTGCTTTTTACAAATGACCCTTTGTGTGTTTATAATCTACTAGATATTCTGACTTCACAGATTTTTAAAAGTATTGACAGGGCCCACATATTAAGCTCCAATCTCCACCATGCCATTGTTACTGGTAAAGAGAACTGCAATGGCCTTGGGCCCATCAGAAGCTGTGCTGATAGTTGTTACGGGGAAGTAGGGAGATTTATCATTTTTTAAATATAAACCAAAAGAAAAGGACCTCGTGTAAATAAAATATTTTAAAAATCTTCTTTTCATCCCTCTGGATCAGTGAAATTGGTCATTAATTAATAGTGTTGATTACCTTCCTATATTTGTTGGTTGGGCCTGGCTGCTGTAGTTAGAACGCGAGGAAAGAAGTTGTGAAAGCTGATCGAGAGAAGCCTGGATTCTTACCATGACGTTGTAGTCAACTCAGTTTTGAATTTAAGAATCAAACTCGGTTTATCTATTTGTATTTATAAACATGAAATAAATTACATGTACCTGCTGTCTCCCATCCTAAGAGTTTTTCAGAGGAAATGAGATGACATATATTAGATTCAAGATGTCACAACAGTATATGCCCCAATTCTCTATACATTTTCTAGAAAGAATCTAGTAATATTTGCCAAACCATTCCATTTAAATAACATTATTCCTTAATTGCCCCAGAAAACACACACCCCAGATTGTCTGTGGTATTACTGCACCATTTTTTTCCCTTGTAGGTTATCATTTCCCACCTACTAGAGCTTGTCTTTTTGTTTTCTCATAATCAAGTTCTGCCAGTTTCAAAAGACCTGACATTGTGTTTGAGGCTTGTTATAGTTTGAAAGCTAAATCTCAAGGAAATTCTTTTAATTTAACAAAAAAAAAATCAAATTTACATCAGAATAAAGGCAGAGTCAGGCCACCATTCTGGCACTTCTACATAAACTTATACAAGAAGTTGCATGAGTAATACAAATAGTCTATTTGATTTCATACCTAAATAAAGTCACTCTTATATACAACAAAGGAAACATTGTTTCAAAAAATGTTGTGGAAATGGATGAAGTGACTAAAAATTCAGGCTATATGTTTGTAACATACATTTAAACCCAAAATATGGCCCAAAATATGGCAAATAAAATTTTAGGAGATAAATCTAAATATCAGAGATAAATTTTAACTCTTTCAGTGAAAAAGATATTCAAACTAAATAAAAAATCTTGGATTTAGAAAAGTGATGATGTAGGCACCCTTTTCTGGGCTCCCATTCCAGATACCGGGGAGAGCACTTTACACACACATCTCATTTTGTCACCACAATGGCCCAATGTACAGATAAGGAAGTCCGGCTCAGATAGCCATCCTGAGTTAAGAAGCAGACAACAACAAGTCAGTATGCAAATTCAGGAAACCACCAACATGGTTTCCCATCTCCAGTCATACCATCCTACCCCTGCTAGAAGAGTCATCCTCTTCACATGACAGATTACTCTCTGTTTTTCCTTTCTTCTGAATGCTGCTTGGTTACAAAAACACAACACACTTCCTAGCACTCTGACATTTCCCCTTTATATGATACTATACTTGAAGGACAAAACTGGGTTATGCAGCCTAGCTTATCTCACTGAGAAAGGTAAGCTCCATCAGTCAGGGCTTACCATCCATTTGGTACTCTGATGTATTCCCTATGTGTCCAGAACTGTGCTAGACTCTTAGAAGGTGCTCAGGGGAGTTGTTTTGTGTCTTTTATCGCCTTTGCCCTCACATCAAAATCAAGGTCTTCTAAGAACACAGGCTTTTCGCAGACACCTAGAGGTTTGATATATTTCCCCACATAGCATGATGTGAACCATCAAATGAGTAACATTCTGAACAGTTTCCCATCTGCATAGTAATAAAGAGATTATTAAGTTATTTTAAATTAAACATTATTTTCCCTTAAAAAACATTACATAACTTATATTCAGCACCTCAATTCTGAGAAAATACTTGTGAAGGAGAAACTAGGGGGTCATGGTTTTCTCTACTTAAAAATTTGAAAATGTTGAATAGAATGAAATTTCTACATGAGTTAATGACAACATTTAAATTGTACCCCAGGTTATACTTATATTTAGACCTCTTTTCAATAATCTTTCTGTGACTATTTTTTATATATTTATAAACAGTCTATATCTTATATATGATGAAACTGTATTTATAATTTTGTTAGATCAAATCACCTAGAAGAAAAATTGGGGGTGTAATTGTTGTGATTTATGCAAAGTAATTCTGCATGTGACTCCATTCCACTGAAGAAAAAGCATTCCTATGGCAGCCTCCTATAGATAAACCCCTTGTTCCATTTTACTGCTTCACCAAACATTTATTAGTCACCTCTTACTAGAGGTATCAGTTATGAACGAGTCTGGAGATTTTTTAAAAACTTATTAGGCATATCCTTAATGTTCCTAAAATAGTGCAATTATTATTTTAGGACAAGACTTATGTACAAGCAAAGCAACTTAATGCAAAATGTAAAGTTTAACATACATTGTTGTCAATAATATTACACATAGCTCATCTCTTTAGCAAATTAGGCCTTTCACTATTCCCAGGTGAGCTTTTATTTGTTTTGGTTTGGTGGGATTAAGCAATCACACTCTTAAACAGAGCCTTGGTGTTCAAAGAAGACACTCTTCAGTTTCAGGTTTTCCTGAATCATTTAATTCAGTCTATCTTAGTTCAACCATTTTACCAATGACCATGGAGAATTGAATCTCATTAATTAATCAGACTACATCTAATTAGTAGGTCTTATTTTATTTTACTTATTTTCTGCATAATTAATTACTATTTTTTTAGTACCATTTTAGATTACAGAAAAATGGAGTAGGTATGTTGGGACGGTTTTTTCCTGCGAGCACAGCCTAGGAGCTTTCCATCCCCCTCTCTCCTCCAATATCTTACCAGAGCAGTTTCCTGGAGCACAGCAGTTAGAGGCTTTCCCGTCAAAACAGTATTGAGCGATCACAGCTGTTAGGGACGGACCTCCCCAGCACCCCGGCCAGATTTAACCAATCCCTAGCACTGCAATAGCAATGGCGCAAATCCCCCCCAAACCCGGAGGCCTAACCCTATAAAACAAAGCGCCCGACCCCAGTAAGTGCTCAGTCTTTGGGAATAATCCCGCTGAGCCTGCCGGCATAATAAAGCTGTGTTCTCCCTGATCTCCGTGTGCCGCTTGAGTCTCTCAGGCTCCACCATTTTCCACAACAATGGTACGAGTTACATATACTTACTCTCTACTCCCACTGCAGGCACAGAGCTTCCCCTATCTTGCATCAGCGTGGTATATTTGTTATAATTAATGAACTAATATTGATACAGTATTAGTAACTAAAATCTGTAATTATTTTTCATTGTTATTCTAACAAATTTTCTCAATTAAGTTCAGTTTGTTCAACCTATTTTGTCTTGCATCCCTCCTTATTGTGTACCAGCCATTATGGTGAATGATGAGAATACAATGGTAATAAAGATAGCCCTCAGTCAGTCCCTTTGAGGCTAGCACGGGAGATAGACATTATTTAAATAAAAGCATAGCTAGCATTTATTAAGGATCAGGCCCAGTTCTATGCACTGAACGTTAACTCATGTTATCCTCACACTACCCCTGCTTTATAGGTGCTTTTGTTATCTTGTTTTTGGGTTTTTGAGGAAACTAAGGCACAGAAATGTTAAGCAACGAACGTGACCCAGGTCACCCACAACTACAAAGGAGCTGAGCCATTGTTTGAACCCAGGCCTCTGAAACCCATGCTCTCAATGCTACCTTATGGATTAATAAGTGCCACAGATGAGAAATATCATTATGTCTGAGAATATAAACAGCAGTCATTGTGTTTTGTATTTAATTTATATTTTATAATGATTTCATTTGTAGCACATGATAAGGAATCATGTACTTAAACCCTCAAAACACATCTAAATGCACAACCTTCTTTTGGAAAACTGGACATTTGAATTGGTCAATTTGTATTTCTGTGGGGTTTTTTTGTTGTTGTTTGAACCCCTCAGGGATTTCAGTTATTGTTTGACTCCACCACTTTTAACCTCCATCTGAAGGAATCAATATCCAGAAAGCTGCCAATTTTGAATGTGTACTCAGGACTCAAGATGCAATGATAAGTTCAGAGATTCAAACATGATATGGATCTGACCATTTCCAATGGTTACATTGTATTTGAGCATATGTAATGGAAAATGTCTAAAACTATACCTGCTGCCTGCAGTCATTTTCCCTGGAGATACTGCTATGATTCCTCTATTCAGTGTGTAGCTAAAGTAATCATTTCATTTGTTGCTACCTAAGCCACAAAGAATCTTTCTTTATCAAAGTCACTCAAAGATAACTACAATGAATGATTTTATCTATGGTATCTCCCAAGCAGATAAAAATTCCTCTGTTCTGTAAGCTTTCATGCTACGCCATTGGATTTTTTTTCCCTCCAAGGAAAGTGATAAAGCCCCTTTATTTAAAACCTTTCAAATCTTGGCTAGACAAAATAATTTAAATCACTTTGTGAGAAATGAGCAAGATGTTTTAACTATTTAAATCTCTACTTTCTCTAACCTGCAAAGCTAAGAAAATCATTTGGGGGAAAACCATGCAGTCTTCACCCTGACCAATTCTAGAATAAGGGTGTGGTACATTCTTAGAGGCATCAGCCCACAAAAGTTCTTTTCCACATTGGTTAAGTTAATTTACATATTCATTTCCTCAACACAATAATAAGTCAAAAGAAAACTTGTAAGCTGGGCACCTATCACAGAGTTGCTCTCCTACGGTATCAAGAATATGCTCCCTTACTAGATCTTTGAAAGCAAACCTTTAAAACAACTTTACCACTTTTCTTCCTCATTCTTTACAGATGCTCTTCTGGAAAAACTCACTTCAGTCAATCTCCTGTTTCTTCTCTGTGTGTCTCCTTTACTGATCACACAGAACACATCACTTCTGACACTTCTGGTCACCAAATGTGTGGAGGATTTTTCCCCACATCAAGCAATTCTCTGTGACACCAGCTGGTTACCCTACTATTTAATTCAATTCTGACACTGTTGTCGACATAAGAATGTCCAAATCTGCAGAGAATTTTTTTCAAAATTATTTGAATCAAACAGGATATGCCTGGAAGCAAGATCTCAACTGACTGAGAAAAATTCTTCCAAGAATAACAGTTTGCACTTTCTTTTATGTATTTGAGATTGAGGACGGAGGTAAGATGGGAGAAAGCAAGGTGAGGATTGGATTATAGACTAGTTACGATTATGTGCTCTCTGGAGGGTGGTCTAAAAGGGGGCATTTTAAAGGTATGTTAACCTAGGTGCACAGAAACAATGGACAGGGTTTGCTTCAGGCAAAGATAAGCCTTTGACTCAACAAGTTATAAGTTTGGATCATGACTACTCCCTACTATTGCAGAAAAACGGCAAGGGCAGAGATCAAGGAGAACACAGCTTTATTACGCCGGCGCGCTCAGTGGGATCCTTCCCAAAAGACTGAGCCCCTAGTAAGGTTTTGAGCAGGTTTTTGGGTTGGAGACTTCCTTGAGTCGGGGAAGGGGTAGGTGTCATCTGGTGATTGGCTCGGGGTGTGGCTTGGAGGGGGTTATGCGGAAGTGGGCTGGGGCTTAGGCTGGGGACTTCTCTCTCTTCTGGGGCCACTATTTTAGCTCAGTTCCACGTGGCAGGGAACCATTGTAAAGTCAGTTTCCCCATCACTACGACCTACCCAGTTAGGAATTCATGATCAGATCACACTGTGAGGTTACTGTCCATAAAGCCCCTTTTTCATCCATATTATCTACCTAAAGATTTCAACAGATCCTAGGCGTTAAGTGCTCAGTCCTACAAGACTGACCCCCTCCACCACAACACACACACACACACACACACACACACACCCGTGCGCACAAACACATTTCAGATACCAATCGCAAGCTCACATCATCACCTGTGCGTCTGGCCAACCAGCTATAGATGAGATGTTCCAGGGACCCCCTCCTTGGGTTTGATTAATTTGTTTGAACTGCTCACAGAATTCAGAGAAATATTTGTGTTTGCCAGTTTATTAAAAGATGTGATAAAGGACACCTATGAACAGCCCCATGAAAAGATCCATAGGGTGAGGCCTGGGAGGGCCCTGAGATAAGGAGTTTGTGTCCCCATGGAGCTGGGTTGCACCACCCTCCCATGTGGATGTGTTCACCAACCTGGACACTCTCCGAACCCTCTACTCTTGGGATTTTATGGAGACTTCCTCATGTAGCCATGATCAATGACTAACTCCATTTCTAGCTCCTCTCCCTTCTCTGGAGAATGAGAGGTGGGGCTGAAAATTCCAAGCTTCCAGATTCATAGCTTGGTCTTTCTGGTGACCCATCCAAGAGCCATCCAGGAGCCCACCAAGAGTTTGTCTCCTAAATAGAACAAAAGATGCTCCTAGTTCTCTTATCACAGAAGAAATTACAAGGTTTCAGGAGCTCTGTGTCAGGAATGGGAGGAGGGCAGAGACCAATATATACACTTTTTATTACCTCACAGATGCCTATTGTTAGTGAGCAAATTTTCAGAAATTATTAACTTTGAATAAATGGGTGTTTTATTGATCACTTATTTGGTGCCAGGTACAAGCAGATCCTTTCTTTTCAACCTCACAGAGAAAAAATATCGCATGTTATAGAAAAGGAAGTCAATGCTTAGACAAGCAAAGTGCTTTGTCTAATAAATGGGAAGAATAGTATTTGAACTCTGATCTCCTAACATTCCATCCTCTCCTAACATTTCTGCTCTCCCTCAGGTGACTCAATTAATTTAGTATTAATTGATCTAGAATAAGAAGAGGATTAACATTGTAGAAAACAAGTGAAATCAGGGAATTCCACATAGAAACATCTGTCCCAGAATCACCCGTTAGTTCCAGGCCAGCAACCTCTAGTCTCACTTCTTCCTGTCCTTTCTCTCATAGTCACCTTCACTGCCCTTTCTCTGATCACAACTATGGAGGGGAATGATATTACTGATTGCCAACTCAGATCCAGGTAGGGAAGGCTGTTTGAAGACCAGCACAAGAGCCTTTTCATTTAAAAGTATCATAGTGAATCACTGTGAGAAAAGTAAAATAAGATTTGAGCATTTGGCAATTTGTAAAGTTTAAAAACTAGCAAGACTGGGCCCTGGCTTTTATAGACTCACTTGAGATGGGAATTGATTTTATTTAAGCTGGAGCTCCCTTATCACTTCTGTGCCTTCAGGAATGCCCTGTAGGTGTTTTCCCTGTGAAATAAATGAACAAGTCAGGATTGAAAATGTCATCGGAGCAAATCTATAGGCACCTTCTAGTTCCAGGGAAACAATTAATATATTTAAGAACCTTCAACCGAATTATATTGGGAAGGCCTGTTGCCCAGCAATAATCTTCTATGGTCATTTCCTCACAGTTCAACAAAAAAGAAAAAAAATCAACAACAAACTGTAGGTGGTAAATTCACTTCTACTCAATACACCATAAACATTCCTTGCATGCAGAGAAATAAATTTTATTTTCATCCATTTCAAAAGACCTCCAATTCTCCCTTGGGAAGAGGCCTCTTATTGAGCTAACATGTTCACCTCTGAACACAAGCAGGGGAAAAAATACAAGGAAGACGCCAAAATAAAATATGTAAACCTTTTTTGCCTAAAACAATAAAGTCAAGTTTAGTGGGTTTATGTTTACAAATTATGACTAGTTTAACTAGCAAAAAATTCAAGACCACATTGTTTTATCTATCATTATCTTCATAAAAGGTCAACCACAGATTATATCCTGACTTTTGGGGGTAGTGATTTTTGGCCACTTCATAGTAAGATACCCAATAAATCTATGAGAACTCTATGGAGCAATAAATAACTAGAGTTCCTTTCTATGGCTTTGCCCTCAGAGGTCTCCCACATTGCTCATTTAATTATACTGTTGCCCTTCAATTTTATCAAGTTTCAAAGTCTTCTAGTATATAATAAAAGGAAATGCTAAAGAGAGTGTAGCAGTGTAGGGTATGTGGCAATGCCCTTGATAGTTGTAATATACCCTTGAAAGTTGAAGTAATACTTGACACAATAGATTTGGAATTCACTTTCAAGGTATAAACTAGTTCTCAATTTTGTGAACCATAAAAATAGAGGGTTGGACCAAATGACAATAATGTCTTCAGTCCTCTAATTCTTTGTTTTAATGGTGATTTAATTCAATTAGTTGATTTAAGCTGGGTGTGAATAAAAAACTGCAGTTTTCCTGGATCAGACTTAATGTCCATTCAAACACAATATTGAAGTAGTCATAATATTTTGGCTTTGAAAGGAAAAAGTATTCAGTAACGGAGTTATCCAAGCTGGTTCTCTTCATTCATTCTACTAGTCTCTTTTGATCATGTAATCTCAGTCTCTAAAGCAGAGCTTTGCTACCAGTTATGTCATTAAATTATCTATTAGGTTATCATTAAATTATTAATGCCTTTACAATCTAGATATTATTTCATATTTTAAATCCTGCTTTAGATTAAGGTTACTAATAGATCACTAAAACATTTATGTTGTTGATGACATGGTTAACACAACATAATTTTGGCAATGATAATCGAAATAAAATTCTTGTCACTACTACTTATCACATACGCACAAATAAACAAATCTAAAGATTATCCTAGTCAGCATGCTGTGTCTAAATTGCTTTGTCTTGGAGATGATTTTTAAAAAATCATTGGTCACCATTAAAACAGAATAAATTTAAATACAAGGCCAAATCAAATAAGAAATAATTACTGTGTCAGCCTGATCTTCCATTCAGTTTTTTGCTGCATATTTGATAGCTCTAGGGAAAACAAATAACTACATATAGCCCACCAACCTGTGCTAGGCATTGGGCTTAATACAGTGTTTTTTCATTATATGAAATTAACCTTTTCCAATTTTGATGAAAACTATTAATAATTATCATTAGAGGGATCAATGCTAGTATTTTTGGTTTCTTTAAGCATGTTTATTGCCATAAATTTGGTTGATATTGATAGAAGTGAAAGTAGGAGAAAGAAGGAATAAAGGAGCAAGCAAGGGGAGTCTCAGGTGCCGGAGCTCACAAAGTCACAAGACGAGGAAGAAGGGTAAAGTACCTCCAAATCCTATGCCCAGAACCTGTGGCCAGGAAGAGGAAGGACACAGAAAGAAGCCCTGTGGCAAAGCACAAAGTCAGTGGATGGCAGCAATTCATTAAGTCACTCTTCATTAGAATCTACAAAACAGGTCACCAATATGCCAGTCAATGCTTAGGCTGAGGCTCTGCCAATGTGACTCAGAGCTTTCCAGACCTCCTCAGGAAAGTTTTACCTCTCTCTGGAGTTAGCCACTGAGGTGTCTGACCCCTCCTGAAAAGCATACCTCTCTCTTCAAGGCCTCTGCAATGAAATTAGATCCCACTCCTGAGATATTTAAAAATAAATCACTTTTTTTTTGTTTTTTTTTTTTTTTTTTTTTTTTTTTTTTTTTTTTTTTTTTAACGAAGTCAACTGTTTATCACATGTCCTTTCAGAAGTGGCTTGTAAGATAAGTTTTCTCTTTAAGTAACCGATACTTCAGTTTATCGCTATTTTTATCACTCACCTATAAAAATTCCATTTCACAAAGGAGCAGACAAGAATATTAAATATTTTTTGTTAACCATTTGGTCTTAATTTTTATGATTGATTTTTAAATATTAATATACATCTTAAAATTACTTCCTCTTATGACCTCCATTATTTTGCTACCAATACAAGTTTATCTTAAAAGGCAGTTACTTGGGGCATATTCCCAGCAAACAAATTTCTCATTCTTATGTTATTAACTGATACACATTAAGATTGAGGACTTAACTTGTGGTATCAAACAACATATATGATTTTATCACTTTGCAAATTGAGAGTTAAGTATATTGGAAACTATTGAAGGGATAGCAATTTTATAGCTCTGATCCAGCCTATGTTTCTCTGACCCAATGCTTCCTGTCTTGATTTGAACAAACAAGAAGTTGCTTTTCACCTACTATCCTAGATCTGGACCACAACGTTACTCCAGCAACCTTCTTTTCTCTCTTTATCATTTGTTCTTCTAATTCTAAAAGGCTTGTGCTTTGAGAGGCCGAAAGACTAAATTTTTGGGAGTATCTCTTTATAAGTCTTCTTCACCCTTTTTATTTCTGTCAACATGGTAATGACTAGGTGTCATTTCAAAAACACACATTTTCTTGCTTAAGTGGTTGGTGTTTTTTTTGTTGTTCTTTTTTCTTTCTTTTTTTTTTAGTATAGAAATGTGCATAGTGAGCCAGAGAAAAGGGAACCCTTGTGCAGTGTTGGTGGGATTGCAAATTGGTTCAGCCACTATGGAAAACAGTATGAAGGTTCCTCAAAAAATTAAAAATAGAACTACCTATGACCCAGCAATTCCATTTCTGGGTATTTATCTGAAGTAATCTAAAACACTAATTCCAAACGATTGATGTACCCCTGTGTTCATTGCACCATTATTTGCAATAGCCAAGATATGGAGGTAACCTAAGTGCTCATCAATAGCTGGGACAACTTTATTGTTATTTGTTCCTATGCCTTCTCCAGGCAAGTCACTGAAAAATAGCTACCCTGGAATAGGAAATGTTGTATCTGAGAGTATAAGGTCAAAAGCTGGCCATTAATGGAAACTATCATAACATTTTAAAGAATTATTTAGGTGGTTTTAGCCTTTTTGTCATCAAAATGAAGGTGGTTTGATAGTTCAATGGACTACTCAGAAACAATTGAACTTGCATTTAGTAATAGTTTTTAATACTATAGGAACATCTTTATGATATAATGTTAAGCAAAAAATAAAAGATATTAAGTATGATCTTAACTGGGTAAAGAAAAAATTCACACTCAATAAATATAACAGGATATGAATCTGTCAAAATATTATCCACTTATTATGGTGGATAATTTGTTTTCTTGCTTCTTTCTACTTCTATGTATGTTGCCAGCCTTCTATAATGAGCATGCATTCCTATGATTTTGAGGGGGAAAAACACTTTACAAAAGGAAAATTAGTTATAAACAATGAGAACTAATATCATTCATCATCATAATATTGACTATATTTTAAATACTTACAATGTGTTATTCAATGTACCTGTATCATCATGAATCTTTATGATAAATATTATAAGGGAAGCATTATCTCCATTTCACAGAAGGTAAAACTGAGATTCAGAGAGATTAAATAACTTTCCCAAGGCAACACAGAAGGAAACCAGAAAAGCTAAGATTCAAATACAAATTTATCCCTTTTCAAAGACTGTTGTTTTTCCTACTACTGAGGACAAGAATATTCCTACTTGTCCTACTACTACTGAGGACAAGAATATTCCTACTACTGAGGACAAGGTGTAGTCTTCACCTCCATGATACATTTTGAAGAAATACAGAGGAAAAAAAGGAATCAGTCAGTTTAAGGATGAAAAGGGGTAGCATGGATCAGTTTGGAATGGACCCCACATCTCATGGGACCAATACTTAATAAGAAACTGGATTCTGAAAAAAAGAAAAACATCCTATAGGATTTACCTTAAGCATGATTAATTATTAGACTGCTTTTTTTTAACTGTAATAAAACAACAATGAACCTTATTTTTAAAAACTCATTATCCTGCATGAACTGATATAACATATTACTGCAGAGATATGTATTTATTTAAAAAAAAAAATAACTTTCCTCTGACAGTTCCAGAATCAAGTCATTTCTGGAAAAAGTCAAGTCTGTTCCTTCAACTGAAGAAAAATACTTTGTCAGGAACTGAATAAAGATACTTATTTGTCATTGATTTGTGATGTTCTGAGTAAATTTCAGCTTCAAGTTATTATTCTTTCTAAAGTAGTCTGGTCTTTATCAGTGGTTTGAGACTTCCCAGATATAAGGTATATTAGTTTTGCAAGTAACTGCCCTTTCTTCCATCCAGTTATTTTAGTACCACTAAGGCAGTGTGTTTATAAAATATCAACTTATATTTCTTTGTATATTAATTAGGGTCTTTTAAGGTTTCAACTTGCTGTATCCACAGCAATTGGAAGGTAGTGGTTGAAAAAAAGACAGTTGCCAAAATTGAGCTTGTACGTAGACAAGAATGAAATGAAAGATAACACAAAATTTAATCTATTTTATTAAGGCTGACCAGATTTCAATATTCTGGATCATTGGGGAAATGGAAGGACTAAAATAGGAAAATTTGAGATTGATTATCAGAGAAGTAATTGATTGTAGACCCAATCTTGTCTATACGTATTTTGTTTCTAGTCTTAGAAATAAAAGACTTATTAATTCAGAATACTTATTCAGATTCATTCAGTGAACACATACTTGATGAACATCTATTATGTCCTACCAGAGGCAGCTTCAGGTGTGTGCAGCCCGTATTGTTGCACAGCGCCCCGCAGTCAGAAGGGTTCTGCGCTTGTTTTAATGTTCTGCTCTTATTGTCTTAAAATTCTCAATAAGTTTTGAACAAGGGATCCCGTATTTTAATTTCACCTTAGGCCTCAGAAATGTTATGCTAGGTACTGGAAATATAGCAGGAAACAACAAAGACATAGTTTGCTTCCTCACATCATTTACAGAAATAATAAAAATGGTATGCAGTTAATTAACAAAGTGTTATTAGTTGTGTAATAAGGCAAGTGCAGAGTGAATATTATGAGATGGACAGTGTTCATAAGATCTATTACTCTGTTTAGAAGTGAGACACAAAATCTATCCAAATGATAATGGATATATATGCTTCTATCTTTTCCCATTGCTTCAGCCTTACCACGATGAGAGTTGAAATCCAGTAATTTTGTGGTTCAAACTCTTCAATTCTGCTGATCTTCATCTTGCAATAGTTAATATACTTAAGGGAAATCTAGGACATCACAATGCCAGAACCACATCTATAGGCTTTTTTCTGTCTTTGCCTCTGCAATTCTACTCGCAGTGCTTGATCTTGTGGTAAAAAAAGGTTGTAATCTGGGTTGCAGTTTTCGTAATGTGCCAAAAGATGAGTCAAGAAAGAGCGCTATCATTAGTTCTTGTCATGTGAAGTTAAAAAATACCTTATCCTGCCATAGCTCAGGGGAAAGTCTGAACATATCTGCATTTAGTGTTTTAAGTAGTTAGATTTAATAGTGTGTTGAGATTTCATAGTGTGTTAATATAGGCTATGACTGCTTGCTGTAGGAATAAAACAAGAAAGGAAGCAAAGGGGATCTTTTCAAATCCTGGCCTCTTGGTGCCTTGGAATAGGACTAAAGATGAACAGTATCCCATCTGGAGGATGCTGGTCTAGTTATTCAACTCTCTGTATCTCTTTCTAAAGCTACTTAACTGCATTTATGGTTCCAACCTTTTCCAGCTCCTGATGACATTCTCTGTGTTTGAGTACCACTGCTCTCTATGCAGATTTTTGTGTATTTTATATTCAAATTCACCAGGAGAAAACAAATCTAATTAGAATAGACTCAACAAGAAAGAAAATCTCCTTTGATTATTTCCTCACTATCTGGTGTGAACATATGTTTCTAGAAGAAATTTGCCTAAGATCATCTCATAGGCTGTTGGCCATCACACAGAGAACCACCCCTGACTCAATTCCAATCTCTGGTCAAGGTATGGTTTCAGGATCAACTGACCAAAATGAGACGAATCCCTATCCTTTACTGAAAAGAGACTTGGGTGTGGTATGTGACAGCCCTCAGAATATCATTGATGTTTTAAAAAAAAAAAAAATAGTTTAGCCTGATTATTCTATGTGAGTTTTGGGGAAGGCAAAAATATTTGCATGTTTTTAAAGTTCCAAAGTAGAGAAAAAAGCCATCTCTTACTACTGCTTAATATGTGAATATATGTGCACATATGTGATATGAAAGGCGTACCGAGAGTTAAAGGAGAAGCCTGGACAACCTGAATGCCATGGGAAGGAAAAATCAAATATTATTTCAAATCTGCAATTGCCATAACATTTTTCATTTTTCCTAAATATATTTTAAATCTTCTGATTTGCTGACTTGAGAGAATCATGCTGTTTATATTATAATGTGAATTTCCTCATTTGAAAATAAAAAGATTAAGTAAAAGAGGGAAAAATCTATGGACAAACCCCAAAGATCGATGATGAGCTGTTGTAATTACAAGGAGCAGAGTTTCAGGACCTGATGGCATGTTATCACCTCACGGAGACAGCGTTATCTCTGCCTATGATACTCGATAAAGATGTATTGAGTAAAGGGAACTTTTAAAGTGTTTTTTGTCATTGACGTTTTTAAAGACCAGGACATAACTGCAATTTTCAGTTAGCTGTAGATTTGGGAGGTCCAAGGGAGTCATATGTGAGATATTTAACTCCCTAAGATCATTTCCTTCATAGATATTCCCCAGCCTCTGATTTCTGAGCCCCCTACAGCTCTAGCTGCTTTTCAGAAAGAAGGCTTTTCTCTCCACTGAAGTAACCGCTCTTAGATACCTAGCTTTCACTCCTATCATGATAGAGAAACCAGACATAACCTAATGAAAGGAGAAGGAAGAAATGTCTGTCTGACATGGTGACACATTTGGCTCCTTTTCCAAACCAACTCTTGAAGCATATATCACAGCCCAGCTGTATCTGCAATGCCAGTTTAGGGATAATGATAAGGAAATAGGATCAGGAGACAGAGCGCTCTGATTATGGAGGCCAAGGAGGCCATAAAGATAAAGGCAGATTTCTGGGTTTCTGAAGTGTTTAAGATAGTAAATCCATTGAAAATTAAAACATTTTAAAAGAAAGCTAGAATTTAGAGATTATCTATGGGGATTATCAGAAACTTGCTACCTGTCTTGAAAAGACAGATCTAAATGACCATTGTACCTAGCAAAAAAACTGCAAGCCATTAGTATGTAGGAACCAAAACAAAGGATTAAGTTAAATCTTTGAACTTCTACAATGACAAAAATTACTTAGCCTCTCTAACCTTTGTTTTCTTCTTTTATAAAATATTTTACACGAGACCTCAAAACTTCCTATCAGCTCAATGAAATGTCTTTAATTCTAGTACAGTATTTCTTTCAAACAAGATTCATTCATGAAGTTTCTAGGAACCAACTAACTCTCTAATTCTCTTCATAAACTTTTGTAGCTTCGAATCGGAAATCTCAATTTCATTCCCAGAAATAGAATCAGTAAATGCCTCATATTCTTTAAACATACTAGGAAGAACAAGTAAAGCAAATACTGGAAATTGGACATCTGAACTCCACAGGGCTATCTGTTAAGAAATGACCTAAACTACTGTATTTGCATGTCCTCTTAAACAACACCAACACCACTTCCTCCTCCTCCACAACCACATTCTGTGAATCATTTCCAAGGGAATAGGCCTGCTCTGTACTTAGCAACCAAATATTCTCACAGTTTCTGGAAGTAGAATTTTCTCCAGAGAAGACACAGAAGGTAAAGTGGTTTGTCCCCACAGCTTTCATACAATCTGAAGAATGTAAATAAAGGAAGAGTAGTTTTAATTCAATGGAAGGAAGATGAAATATTATATACTTCTGAGCAAAAGTGAGGTTTATTATATAAATGGGTCCATACATAATAAAATAGAAAGTTGAGACAGTATCCGAAATCCCTCAGGTTACCAAGTATTATTTTTTCCTCCAAGTACATGCTTGTAAAAAGCAGATATTTGTTATTTTTGATACTATCCTGATCCTTAGTTCTCTCCCTAACTCACCTGGTATTTGTAACCTTCGCTCTTAGTTCCTTCCTTGGAGCCTGTTTTATTTCTTCAAACAATATCATCATCAAAATTTGGAAGACAAACTTCCTGGTAAGCAGCCTGAAGTTTTAACCACACAGATAGCATTTCCACCCCAAGCGTAACTTCATCGGTTAAATGAAAGTATGATGACAATTCTTTTAAATAAAAGCTCCAATGTATATCAAATGGCAACAAATCCAACACCGAGTTAGAGCAATATCCTGTCATCTGATTTTATCTCTGTTAAAACAAACTATGACTCTTCAGCTTCTCATAGGACAGGAAGGTTAAATAGACAATTGATGGAGAAGGAATGCAGTAGAAGTGTGTGAACGTGTTCTTCATTCACCTGACTTTCAGGCTTTGGAGAAAACCATGTACCATCCAGGCATTGTTCTTCTACGGCCTGACTCAGTCCCCTAGCAGACTCACTCTCATGATATAACTCCTACATTCTTTCTAAAGTATGCATGCAACCCTCCTTATGGGGGTTAGAGAGCATTGAGCAGGCATAGAAAGGTGGTCTCTCTAGCTGAGTGTGGGGTCATGTTTGGGAGCAGATGAAATGCTTGACTTCTTCTGCCTACACTCACGCACAGCTGAGACTTTGGAATGCCCCTTAGTTAACAGTTTCCTGGGTGGACTGAATATACTAAATAGCCACTGATAGCGCATGAAGAGGGAGGCTGCTGATTGTGAATCAGAAATATTCCACTTGAGCTGGGTGTAATTCGTGGCAAGAACCAAATTCTAGAAATGATTTGGAATATGAAGGAGTGTTTTTTACATTGATAGTTACACAAATTTCATTAGTTTGCATTATTAAGCTCTAAAAGAGAATAGGGTGAACATCTCTCAAGTCAAGCCCACAGGTTAAGAGGCACTTTTCAAGAATTTGAGGAAATGTCAAAGTCAAGATTGATATGTTAGTGGTTCTATCACCTACTATAAAATTAAATGTTAAGGTCTGTCTTTTAAATGATAATTTGTGTGTTGAGTTATAAATATACACCAAGAATTTATTTTATGGCTAGTAAAATTCACTTTAGTTTTATTGATCTATATGTTTAATTTTTAAAAAGCTAATAATCTCCATGGTTCAAAATTCATGGACAAAGAAGACAAAAGTTCTTCCTCCCTCACTTATACCCTATCCACTCAGTTCTCTAACCTTTCCTATCTCCTTCTCTGTTTCTGAGTGTTCTTTAGGCCCAAATTACAGTAAATCTAGAGGACATCTATGTTTTTGGACCTTTTGGAAACAAGGTCATCATTCCATGAGTTAGATAATAAAAAGGGGATTTGTCTAGTTCTGAGGGGATTGTTCTGCCATTGTTGAGTACGGTGAAGGCACTTTTAACTTTTCTGATTTGTAGTGAAGTAGCAGACTTACTGAAAGAAAGTGTAGGAGGATGTGAAGCTTGAGAGGATGGACAAAAGTAACTGCAAGATTGGGACAAAAAAAAGAGGAATGAGGAAAAGAATCACGGTGGTTTTCGTCACTAATCCATAGCATGTTCATAGTAGCTAATTTCTGTGGTTAGAATCAATACTTCTATAAATGCAACTTGATGAAGACACTGAGTGTGTTTAACTCTGCCATTCTTACTTTAGTTTCCAAAGGAAATCATCAGTGTGTCTTGTTAATAAACAGATTGGGAAAGTTAATCAAAATATTGTTGAGTGCTTACTAAGGCAGACATTGCACTAGGCTCTGGAGAGACAGTATTGAATAAGAGAGAGAAATCTCCTGCTCTCAAGAAGTTTACATTCTTATAGGACCAGAAAAGTAATAAAAGTGAAAATAAAATGTAAAGAATGTAAAAAGAAGTAGAAAGTAAAAAGCAAACAAACAATGGGCCTTATAGTTAATAAGTGTTTAATAAGACAAAACAAAGCATTCTATGTTTATTGTTGTGTTCCTAAGGCTTATTGAACGTATTTTCAAACCGTATCTTTCTATGTATCACAAATGAGTTGTTTTAGTTATGATGTTTGCAAAATAAATCACTCCATTGGAAATAGCTACAAAGTTATAACCTACTACATTTCTAATCCTTTGGGGTATATTAACAATTTGCTAGAGTTCTAGCCTAACATATATCTCTAAGCATGTAATAAAAAATGTGGTGAAATGTTTGACAAGAATTCTTCCTTGATCAAGAAATAGACTAAATAGATCTGGAGAAAAAAAAATGCTCTTACTAACTGGAACAATGGTGTAAATCGGACTAATAGAGGAAAATAAATATAAATAGAAACTTCAAAAGTAAACAATCAAATTTAAATAATTATATGATGGGAGCAGAAAAGAGGGACTGGCTTAGAAAACTTTCAAGGGCATGAATTTGGCAATGCTTTAATTGTAAAATAAGATTAATGAATATGACAGAATTTGGAGAACTTAAAAGTACAAATTGTTTACAGTCCTAGTCCAGGCATAACTGCTGGCTAAAATCTGTAACTGTTGAAGATTTCTTCACTGTTTTCTTACTTAAGCCTTAGCCTTCAGCCAAGTATCCATTTCCTTTTGCTCTTAAAGCCAGATTAATGACATTTTAATTTTTACATTATCTGTTTTTTCTCCCCTACCTATGGCTTTTGGAGCAGTTTTTTTATAGCCAACAAATTAAAATTGAAAGAAGTCCAGGGAAAAGGCAATAAACTAAGGAAGAAGATCCCCATATTAACTTCAGATGCCCATAGTGTTAAGTATCCTGAACTATTCTTAGCTCATCAATACTTCCGATTATTTCTTGTTTCCCAATAGAATGTAAGCTCCATGAGTACACTGTCCTTGCCTATTTTGTTCAACGTCTTATTCCCCAGTATCTTTCAGAGTACTGAGCCCAGCACTGAGTACTGAGTTAGTGTTTCTGAAATATTGTTGAACAAACAAATACAAAAAATGAAATATCATTTTAAAATACACTTAAAGTCTAACTTAAATTCCTTCTCTGCTACAGCTTAAAGTTATGTTTCTCGTGTTTCACTCCTTCTGAGAAAAAAATGTTAGTTTATCATAATAAAAGACTTGATTTTCTTAATATTTTGATAATGGACATAAAATCCACGTTGAAGAAGTGGGTTGGTGCATGTTTGGTTGTGGTTTAAGGCTAATTAGCTCAACCTAGAGATCCTTGATGACCAAAATTTTTTTGAGGCCATTATAGGTACTGATGGACAGGGGTCTTTATTTTTATATGTATATATTTTTTATTCATTTGCACCCCTCCATATTTTGAAAAGATTTCAGGCAGGTTTTATGGTTCCACGGATGTGTTTGTTGTTATTACTCTTATTAAATTCTTAAATTACCTCACCTAGGTTGCATGATATACAAAAACAGATCATTTAGGCACATAAATGATCCTCAACACATCAATGAATTTAAGACTGTTCACTCAGAAAAATTTCTGACCTGATTAATGACATGCATAGAAAATAATGAAAACAATTTCTTGGCTTAGCTTTTCTCTAATGATGTTTATATTGACTTGATACTACTTTCCAAAGTTTCTCACATACACATATTACTCATCAATCATCATTGACTATTTATGAGGTCCTGGCCTACCTATCGCTTAATCCTGCTAACATCGGGCATTGGAGGAGGTTACATTTATCATTCTACAACGATGCATTATCTCTAAAGCTCTAAAATAGAGATTACATTTTGTGAAGTACAAAATGTCCAAGTAGGAGGTGACTTGGTCATTTTGAGCTCACGAAGTGTCTCACTCATATCTGCAATTTAGGGTTACATGATATACAAAAGCAGACCTTCACTTCAGGAGCTTTCATGAATCTCCCATTGTCAATATTGTAATTTTGCCTGGCCTCTTTACATTCAGCAACTTTCAAACAAGTATTGTACTTACAATGATGATACATGGAAATCAGCATCGCTTGTAGCTACACAGACCAATCTTTAGGTGAAAATCTGCAAAAATGATAATAATTAAGAACATTACAGAGAGTAATAGTTCTAAAACAGAACACTCATGTGGCAGCCATAAAAAGGAACTAGGGACTTTTTCAGCTTGTATTTTAAAGATGCAGACAGCCAACGTATCAAAACAAACCATTTGTGTTATGTCTCCTGTGTCTATTCAAACTGAGAAGCTCAAGAAAATTTGCCAGGTATTTTAAATAAACATTGCTGGTTAATGTCCCTATACCAGAACAAGCAAAATCTCAAGAGACTATTTCTGGTGGGCAGAAGATGCTTTTTATATCCAAAATGGTAAACTCTCTTACATAAATTATAAATTTTCTCATTAAATACTTGAGGTTTTTTTTTTTTTAAAAGGAAAACCTCAAGAAGTACAATATATGAGTGGCCATTTAAAACACAAAAAGAAATTATTATTTTTTTTCTGCTAAGACACCGTAAGTTACATCATTGTCCAAAAGTTAAACAAGATCTTAAAGTATCAAGCCTCAGTGCACCTTGACCTGTAGCTCTTCTCTAGAATGTCAACAGGAGGGTGTCTCTGCTAAAGCTATCATGTCCTGACTGAACACCAAGCACCCACATGCTAAGTATTATATGAATATTGTTTCACTTAATCATTATAACAGCTGCTTGAGCATCATTCCTATTTTATAGACCAAGAAGCTGAAGCTTGAAGCGGTCAACCACGCAGCCATAAAGAGGTGATATTTAAGAATTGAGTCTACTATTATCTTACTCCAGCGGATGTTCTTATCCTGTCTATGTTCTGCCCCTTCCAATGCAATGCATGGCTAATTAGTGGGCTACCTATCGACCTGGTACACATATTTCTTCTTTCAACCTTTGGAGCTATATTCTTTATTATTTACTTCTTAATCTCCTCTTCTAGAATTTGAATGTTCTAAGAGCAAATTCTGCATCTTATTCATATCCAGAGCCCCAGAACAACTGACAGCCTTGTCCCTCCTGAAGTACGTACTCAGTGACAACTAAAATAAATTGAAATCATCTATTGCTCTCAGGTCCTATAAGAGTTTGCTAAACCTGAAAACAGACTCTCGTAATATTTTGCTGAATAACTTCACGTATCTCCCACATTATAGTCTTTAAAATCAAGCAAATTAATTAGCTGTAACAGAATAATGAAAAAAGGACAAGTGAAGACTGTACACACCCACGCACACACTTTGAAACGAATCTTTTCCTTTTGATAACAGTAGAACGTTTCTAGTTGGTTGCTAATTTCAAGGCATTATTTTCCCTAAAAGATACAATTTAAAGCTCTTTGGGGAATAATATCAGAATTTTGATAGATATGTGACTGTGTAGCCACATGTGCACAGTTGTGCTTCATTTCTAGTGAGCTGTTGCTTTCAAGAACAAACCATGAGAGAGTCTGGCTGCTAATCAGAGATGAACTTTGCCATTCCTGATTGTTTAAGCCAGAGGCCTCTTTTGAAACAGTAATCCTCCTTCAAGAGGAGAACATCTTCTAAAGTTTAAATCAGCGCTTCCTAACAGTGGTCCTTGTCATTATTTGGTTTGCTTTTAAAATAGGGCAATTCTTGGGCTCCTCCTCAGGCCTTATGAAGCAGAATCCTCTTAGGTTGTGCTCAGAAATCTATATATTTGAAAATGCACAGGGAATATTGAGAACCACTTTGTTCTAACCTGACCAAATTCCCTCCTCCAACCAGTCCTCTGTTCTCTCGAGTCTGCACTCTCCAATCTGCTGCAGAGGGTCGCAATTTTAACGACCTAAGTGTAGTCTCAAATTACAAACTAAAAGTCAGCTTTCAAATTACTGCAGGCTGCTGTTGTTTCCACTGGAATGTTTGAATCCACAGAGCAAGTTAATTCCATCTCCAGATACATGAGTGAAATTCTTACAGAATAACTTTCCACTAACACTGTCTCCGGAATCTAGAACAAACCCTACCAACTTCTACCTTATCCAGCCCCTAACACGATCTACATTTTCAGCCTGTATTAGCCCAAAACTAAAGCTGCTGGATTCCCACCATTCTGCTTTTCTCTGTTACTCTGAGTCACCAGATGATCCTGACATCGTGACACTATTTCTTGCCCACTAACCTCACTGCTAATGTCTATTCCATTGATAGTTTATTTCCTCCAGCCACCGTCCTGCCTTCACTAAAATGTTTCTCCCCTCATGACCTCTCTTCCACCACAGGCTACGGGAAACAGAGGCAGCTCATTCTACCACATCACGTTTCCTACAGAGTCTACAGATCATGTCAAGCTCCCCTTACTCCTCTATCCTTTGAGGTTCATGTTATCTGGCTCATGAATATTTTCCTCCTCAAATGTCTCTTGACAATTCATTCATATGAATCGTTCATTTATTCAATAAAGTTTATTGAGTGTTTACTATGTGCCAGATGCAGGGAAGAAAAAATGAGTGGTAAAACAGGGAGGCAGATTGTAAGTGAATGATTATATTTTATTATAATGTTATTATAATAATATATTATATGAAATATTGAAGAATTTATTGCATCCATGTGTTCAGACGGCTCTTCTGATTTGCTGACAATGATTGCCAACTCTACGAAACACTTAAAACCAAAGTTGTCAATATTTTGCCCTAAACTCCTTCTCCTGGCTTCCTTTTCCCTCATTAACACCAGCCATGCAGATCACTAAATTAGAAACCATAGTACAAGGATAGAAAACTCAAAATGGTTACAGAAGAGAAATAGAATCCATAAGTGAGTGATTAGGGCAGTGGTAAACAACTGGGAATGATGGAAACTGTGGCAAACTGAAAACCACAGCCTCATTTTTAGAAGACAATCACTGCTCCATTTCTAGCAATTATTCAGCGCAGGAGGAATACAGGCCCAGTGTTGCCGCATCTTCCAATTTTTAACAAGAACTTGGGAATCCAGATTTTTATAAGCAATGTCCTAATTTTTCTAACATTACACAGCCAGTTAAGGATCACCAAGATATGCAAAAAACATGCATGCATGGGGTGAAATGTTGTTAGGGAGCGATATGGGCATAACACGTTTAGGTATAACCTCACAGATTACTTAGTAGTTACAAAAGGGAAAAAGCACCTTTACAATGAGAAGTCTCGTACAGACCACCTTGACAATGTGATTAAACTTAACATTACCAATAACAATAACCAGACAAACTGACTTATGTTCCCCTGCTACAATTCAATGGAAAGTACAGTAAGTTCCAAAAAGGTTTAACCTAAATCTAATCATAAGGAAAGAATCAGACAAATCAAAATTAAGTGATATTCTATAAAGCAACTGACCAGAACTCATCATAAATGCAACAAAATGTCACAAAAGACTTTGCTTCCCTTATTAATCTGGCAATTTCCAATTCAGCATTCAAAACCCCAATCAAATATCAACTTTCATGAATTTCACCTCCCTCCTATGAAAGAATGAAGAAATTCTTACTGTACATGTCTATTGTACTCTCTTCTTTATTGTGTCTCTGTGTCCCCCTTCACATTGCATGTCCCCTGAGGAGAACCCAGGTCTAGAATGATGGCTGGTGCTTGGGAAACTTAAGGAAACATTTGATGAGTTGATTGACTTTTTAAAAATCGCTTTCTTCAGCCTACTTTTCTTTCACTGCTTTCTCTGAAATATCTGAACTGTTCAGAAAAGGTCAAAGATGGGTACCCTGTGAGAGGTAACGAAGCACTAGAAATAAGGTAACAGAAAACACAATGAGCGTGTTGTGGAGAATACTTGTTTCAAAAGCAAAATTACATTTCTGGGCCTATCTTAGATGAGAAGAAAATAAATCCCAGAGGCAAGGCCTTCAAAGTATGACCAAAGAGGTTTGTTGCTGTGAGGTGTTAAAGGCTTAACTTCTCTGCTTCCACATGTCTGTACTCTCAAGATCTCCTTCTGTTCCTTGGGAAATTCTAAACATATTACCATGGCCTTTTCAATGAAAGGGTCTGTTTCCTGTAACTCCATGCCTCCTTTCAATTAAGATCAAATGAAATTTAACATTAAGCGGAGCCAGGACTCTTTCTCAAGTTAATGTTAATTATAACTTTGGTGGATGTGTTGCAGCTTGTTCTCAGCCTATCTGATTTTTATGAACCAACAGGGGCAAAGCTTCAAGGAGACCGAGTATTCTGCCTCTATTATTATTATGTTTGCCTGTAATAATACATAGGAATGTTTTCTTCCCAGAAAACCTTCATGTAAGGATTTCTTATATTGAAAACATTAATCATTCCTAGAAGCTAACAATAAAATTGTCTTTTTATTCCCTTTTGCTATATTGTTTAGGTAACTGAAAGAATCTCAGATGCTTTGTTCTTACATATTTAATGTGAAATTTGCTACCTCAAAAATATAATATGCAAATAATTTACTATAGTGTAAAAGGAGAACAACCATCTCTGAACAAGTGTTCAGAGTAATATGTGATACCCTAAGTGAAGGTCACTGACAAACCTCAGAAGTGAGTACACACCACAAAAGTCAACATACCTATTGTCTCCTTAAACTAAAGTTTGCAAAGTGGTGGGTGACTTATAGTTAGGTTTGCCAGATAAAATACAAATAAACAGATAAAATTCAAATTTAACTAGAAGTCCTGTATTTTTATATGCTAGACCTGGCAATTCTACATGTAGGCTAGTTTTGTTTGGTAAATATACTCTTTTTAAAAATCCAGACTTTTTTTTTTTTTAATGTAAAGTATTTCTGGCAACATTGGGCTCACATCTTGCATTATATATACAGCTATTAGCCGTAGCTGTGTATGCATGTCCCATCTTTTAGAGTTTCATTTGCTTTCTACTTCAATGCAGTCACCATCTGGCCCTTTCCTAATTCCTTGACTCTACAAGCATGTTTTCAACCTTGGTCTGACGCACTATTTAAGTTTACAAATCATATAGTTGCTACATCCACCAGCTGTGGCATCTGCACCTTGACCGTGCCCAAACTCCATTTGAGAAGCAGGTCATTTCATTACAGTGGTGCATATTTGCACAGACTATACATTGTGGTATCTATCTCATCATATATTACTCAAATATGCAAGTTATTTTTCAGATACTCTATAGTTTCTTCTCCAGCCCACCAGTCAGTTCAGCCTCAGCCCTAAGCATTTTAGGTAAGATACCATGCCGTAGTGGATTTTTCTATAAGAATGGTGAGTAGTTTAGTCCCTGCTCAATACCTAAAATAATCATGTGACTTTGGAAGGTTATTTGATCTCTCAACATCTCAGCTGTCCCATTGGAAAAATATAGAGGTTCGACAAAATACTTATGGCTTTAAGTCCATATTGCTATTAATAACTAATGATTCTATGAGGTTAGTTTATACTCAAGGCTTTCTGAAACTCTAGAATCGGGAATCAACTCCTGAGGCAAACAGTTGAGTAACTTTCCTGTATTACTGTAAAGTTTTATGTCATTGGAAAACATTTATCTATTGTCAGACTTGCATAGCATCACTGCAGATTGCTAGGAGACAGTAAATGTTTTTACAAGCAAAAAGCCTTCGCTTTTTCCTACTGCTATCTACTGAAGGAAAAAAAAAGTTTGCACAGCTACTGGTGCAAACATACTCCTTTTATTGACTCAGAGCAATAGATATACCTTTTAAAGATCTAAATTGAAGAAAAGGAAAAAAAAAGCTGTTTATCCTTTAATCTCCTTAGCAGCTCAATGAAAGGAGGGAAAGGGTCTGTGTAGACAAATCTCACAATAATGAACTTGAAGAGCTATCCCAAACCGAGCTTTGGTTGATTTCTATCTACCAAAAACAGTGGGCTTTAAAAACCAGGGAGGTGAAACTGGTTTTTAAAACCAGTGGTTTTTAAAACCAGTGGGCTTTAAAAACCAGGGAGGTGAATCCTTCAGATTGCAGAGACAAGACCGCACCTGAATACACCTACTCTCTCGGAAAAAATTAAGCACCTACCTCATTAGAAAAACTTCCCTTTATGCAAACCAACCAGGTTGCCTCAACCTTAAATGAACACAATTAACACTTTCTCAATAGATGCACTTATCTCCCCCCCACAGCTTTTTTCTAGGTTCCTGTAATCATAGATCATTGCTTCTCAGAAAGGTCAGCATCAATCCTATCCCCATTCCCACAATTAACTTTCAAATTAAATTTTTTCTGTTGTGAAAACTAAAGAATGAGGCAGAAAAATGGTATCCTGGAAAGAGAATTGGTTAGCCATGGGACCAGGAAGATTCTTTTAAAGTTTATTAACTCACTAGCTTTAAAAAAAAAAATAACAATCCATTGTTATGCTCAGTAATTATATAGATTTAAAATGAACCAAAGTAAAATAAAATGAGAGTGTACAATAGAAGATATAATCAAAATTTTAAAAAAATTCAAGATTTTGCAATGACTCTTTTCTGCCTAGCATTTAGTTTAAAAGATATGGCAGAAAACATAAAATATCCCAATTGTTAGGTTCTTAATATAGATTATATTTGTAACAGTGCATATTACCCATATCTCTAGGAAGTTGCACAGTAGAAAAAAATATTATACTATTTTGGTATTATAAACGAAAAGCATTAATATAGGTATGCTACTGCAAATAGTATAAAATTATTCCCAAAGGAGCATTCTAAATATAACCTCAAACTACCTCATCTCTATTTAATAAGTGACCACTCAATGATGAAATACAATAAGCAAATAAAAAATTTATCATCTCAATAGAATAAAGATGCCATGTCAATGCACTACCATTTCACAGTTAGTTTATAAACAAGTCGGTAAATGTTAATAATACTTTATATTGTATTTACATATCTGGTAGTAGGCCCAGAAATACCTTACAAAGATAGCAAAAATACTAATTAATAAAGGTTAGAAAAAAATGTTGGATCAGGTTAGAGCAACCCAATAAAAAGGATTTTTTAACAAGGATGTTGGAAGTTCTATATACCATATATACAATGGTGGAATAGAGCCTCTGTATACAAAAGGCAGTACTAAAGAAAATGGATTTATATGATACTTAACAAAACCTTTCTGAGCCTTTTTTTCTGGGGAAAAAAAAGGTGAGACTAAGAATGGTGGTTTTATCTGTGATTAAATATATACATTTATATATATATATATAATATATAATATATATAAATATAAAACATAATATATATATAAATATAAAACAAAATATATATATAAATATATATATATTATATATAAAACAAACTTCTTAGAATAGTGCTTCACATAAAACAAAATATATTAAAAATACTGTCAGTAGCTATTACCATTTTGGTTTGTGGGAGGACATGGCAGGAGGGGAAAAGGTAGAGGTGAAAATTCTTTTCTATCAAAATCTTTCTCATGAAAGCACAAAGTTCTACATTATATGGAAGCAATATTGTCTTTTGGACTATCTAACTAGCAATACAAATTCTGGCCTTTTTAAAATTTGCGGGAGAAAATAAGAGATGTGGTGTTTCTAGAGTATATGAGGGTGAATGTATAAACACGAGAAATATAAAATGGCAAAATTTCAGTCTTTCTTTCAAGGGATTTTATAGACTGTCTTTTATAGGACTATGCCACATGCTCTCATAGTATTTTTCAATTGTTAAAAGAAAAAGTAGAAAAATTAAAAATACAGATATACTTAGTAGTGGGGCTTATTCTTATACGGTTGTCTACTTTTAACACCTTTCAAGTCACATAATTACACATTTCAAATATACCAAGATTGTACAATGTATAGCTTTGTCAATTTTCCTTTATTACATTCTTATGAGAAAATGAAGAATGTCATTCATGAGTGAAAAAGTATTTACCCTTGGGTTCTACTTTGTTCTAAATAATGGGCAAGCCACTAATATTCAGAAATATAAGCCAAGCGCTTGTCCTCAATTTAATCCCTTAATTTATAGAGAGCAAAACTGTCAAAGAACAGTAGAGAAATTTCATCTTCAACAACCAGGATAACATTCTTCATTTGAATATTGGAGATAACTCGGAAGACAAAGCAAAAGGAGAACTATTTAGGGAGAAAAGAAATTAAATAAAAACTAGAGAGGAAAAATAAGAAACGGGAAAACAAAAATCCAAGCTGACAGGTATGTTGAGAGGTGATAATATGAAAAAGAAGGAGAATGGTTTTCACAGTAATGTTTATTTAAGGTTCACATGTGTATTAAGACAAATTAAAATCTCCATTTTTTTAACTTTGGAAAAATCAATGATGAGAAATATAAGATGAAACGTTCAGAAAAGTCAAGAGATTAGAATCAGACCAAAAGATGTGTTCAAAAAAGGTATATTTAGGCTTCTTACTCACCCTGTAATTTATGCTGAATGGTGGAATAGAATGAGATCATCTTGGAAATTGACAATGGCTGGTGGGAGTGGAGGGGGAGCAGAATTGGCATGGTTCCTTTATGAGTAACAAATGCTAAGTGTGTGACTATAATTACCAGTCTGTGCTATAGTAAGAAAAATGTAAAGTTTAAAACTAATATAAGTTGCACATTAAAGGTACTGTTCTTAAAGAAATGGCCAGGGAAAACTCCAGTAAGTAACAATTAATTGCATATATTTGTTTCTAGAGTTTAAGCGGCAGAACACTGGTTAAAAATGTGATCAGTTGAATAAACGTATAAGGTTTTCTCAAGTGACAGTGGTCTTCCTGCAAGGAGGTAGCATTACTTTAATTAGACCTTCATATTTTAGAGTCCGACTCTAGAAATCTTAAATGAATTTGAAATTGAGACATCATAGATGACTGGGTTTGGATTATTTAAATCAAGAGACTGCGGTATAACTGCAGGCCCAATGTACGTCTGTATTCACCGATATATTATAATGAGTAAGTACATGTGGCATAGCTATATTCTTTTCCTGTAGCCCAGTCGCCATGGAAAGTCAATTTATGATTGGGTAGTCAAACATGAAAGGGGAATCACTTGTGTGATTGTAATATTTAATGGCACTAGGTCCCAAGAGTCGGAAGCCTACATCTGCGAAGGGGTGAAATACCTACCTCAAGACTTTCGTCATATACATGCCATAGAAGTGATTTACTGCAATTTTGTTTTCTGTTTTCTAGCTAAATATATCTTTTCAGTTTGAACTTTCCATACTTTTTACACATGATTAGGTGAGATTATACCCCAAATGCTTTGTTTGAGTTTTGGGTGTTTCCAACGTCTTCAATTAAAAATTTAAGCCATCTTTTGGTAACTCCCACAGATAACTAACCTTATTGAATAATTGTGGGTTGTACTATTTTCTCTCTCAGAGGTCATCTACTTTTCCCAATTTCCAAGTGTTTGGAGTACCACACATTTTTTTCATGTTCTGCTTACAAACTTGGTTTTTGGTCACACAGCAATCTCTCAAGTGGAATTTGGGAGGAAAACTATACATTTATCATCACATAGTTAATAAAAATATGCTATTTTTTGCACTCTACTTCACAAAAATATCCTTGTATCCCCAAGACCAATATATCTACATATTGTGAAGTAGTGAAAATGTAAATATTAATGACTAAAATTATATCCATCCATGAAGTCGATAGTGGTGCCATTCATGCCTGTAGAATTCCAGCTGAAATAGATTTTGGGGAAATATGTTTAATTTTATCTTGAATATGTTACGTTTTGCATTCCTTTGAAATACACAAGTATTTTCCAGGATGAGACAGATTAGTTAGCATGTTGTTAGGCAGACAAGAAAGTCCCTGGTGTAATGAACAAAGACAGCCATATCCTGAAACTTCAGGTTCTAAGATAACTCCTTCACTCCAGGACAAAATGTAACAGTGCCTTGAGGTTAATAAATTATCTCGTAAATCCCTTTTGGCTGGATAAACGGAACAGATCTTATAGATAGAAATGGGTTATTTTGCTAATCCCTTCAGGATGTGCTAACAGAACAAACCTGGTAGACGAATTTCATTAGAAGTTGGCAACCCCCTTCCCCAAACAGGCAAGGGAAGGTATAAAAATAAGAAATTTTGCCTCAGTCACTGGGCACCCCCATTCAGGACTCCCTCCTGCTCGGGAGTTCTGACCCTTTGCTTTTAATAAACTATCCTCTTTTTTAAAACTCCTCGCCTCTTCTTGGTCCATACTTCCATTCTTTGGTCTCCAGAGACGCGATCCCCGCAGTCACTGAAAAATCTCCTACATCAAGGAGACAGATGATAAGTGACGTATGCTTTCCCAGGATAAAACAAGGATGGAAAACTGTACCTGACAACTTATGTCTTTGACGATTACTTGAGAATGGTTTCTCTTGAACATGAAGCAGAAACAAGATTTCACTTGGTGGAAGAGATTCCACCAAGAGATTCCAAGTAGAGGAGATTCTTTCAAGAAGTTTGGCTGTAAAAGGGAGGAAAAAAGAGAATCAGCTTGTTGCCAGACAGAGGCTGAGGTGAGAGAGGTTGCTTTATGTTTTGCTGTGTTTTTATAGGACTTAAACATGTCTAAATGCTGAATGAAAGCCTAAAGAAAAGAAGAGGTAGAAGATACCTCAGAGAGTATCTTAAAATTACAAATATTTGCACAGAGATTAAAGAAAATAATGTCATTTTATGCATTACCAAATCCCAAAGAAAACCATGTGATATTTTCTAAGAGGGGTAGTTTGAAAAAAAAAAAAAGAGGGCCAGCTCGGTGGCTCAGGTGGTCGGAGCATCCCGCTCCTAATGCCGATGTCGCTGGTTGGATTCCCACATGGGTCAGTGAGCTGCGCCCTCTGCTAAGATTGTGCACAATGGTTCTCCCTGGAGCTTGGCTGCCGTGAGCAGCTGGAGCTCAGTGTGAACTGCCCCTGGGGTGGGAGGGTGTGGGGGAGGGCAAGGCTCATAATACCAGCATGGGCCAGGGAGCTGTGTCCTACACAACTAAACTGAGAAACAACGGCTAGAACCAGAGTGTGCAGATGGTGGGGGCGGATAAGGGGAAAAAAACAAAACAAAAAGATTAAAAAGGCAAAAGGTATCTATTGGAAAAAAAAAAAAAAAGACCGGCAAGTGTGATAAACTTAGAAGGGTCACATGCGAGCTAGAGGTTGTCATGGCTGAGGTTGTTTTATTGTGCCAGGCGCCAGTTACTGTGGACCGGTTACTGCATTGTCCGCAGGTGTGATGGCGCTTCTCAGGGCACGTGGGGCTCTCTGAGTGCCCAAGGCAGATGCGCAGCAGAACCCTGCACTGGGTATAGCAGTCAACTGTGCTTTCTTCTCCGTTTGCTCTAAATACCCAGATGATTTCCATCTGCCTTGGGTAGTTATCCAAAAAAGATTTTGAGGTCATACCTTCAATTTTCTAAAGAATAACTACGTATCTCTATCTTTATCTACATATTTTTTCCTGTAAAATCTGGCATTTATTAGTATTTTGATCAGAGAAATCCAAAGTCCTTCATACTGGATGCGTTCTGAAATTCCAGGCCGTCTCTTAGACTGTAGGCTGCAAAGCCTCAGCTTGTCATATTGGAGACGTTTTCCAGGAGATGGATCCACAGCTGGACCAGCAAAGATGCTGAAAGAAGAACTCTGTTCTTCTAGCTGGGCTCTGTGGGTGAGCAATACTGATATAGACAGTGGAAAGAAGAGTCAGCTCATCCTCATCAGGAAAACTGTACAGTTACATGATCTGGGCTATGTCGCAGGCATCAGCATAAAAAGCAGGAACTGGCTACTAGCCTCTCCGCTGAGGACCTTGCATGTGGGCATCACTAATGGGATTCTCAGTGATGACAGAGTCCCATGCCCAACGGGAAGGGCCTAACGGCTGAGATGGAAGGGAGCTAGAGAAATCTGAAACTGCAGAAAAGGAAGAATAAGGACTGGTTGGTGTTGTGGGTGAGGTGGGCACATTATGCGCTGGAAGAACCCGGCTTGGTTGCGGTAGTGATAGCTGTTGCCGCTGCCGCTTCCTCAATTTGACTCACCGGTTCCTGAGCTAAGTCTTTATTGTTGATTCCGGGTTGGTTGAGTTTCCAGGCAGATTTTTATCTGGAAACATGGTGTGGCTAAACAGAGCCTCCAACTCCTTATGTTGTGTGTGCATGAAATGAATGAGGTGCATTTTTGGTGCTTCTTTCATATTGACCAGCTGGATTCTGTGGTATCCAGTGCATGCTGGAATCATCCATGTAGATAAAAGGGTCTGGCTGAGGATTCTCTGGGGCCATTCGCTTCATCAGGGACGCTGACATATGGGATGAAATGCCTGTCATGAATCCCCTTGGAGTGCCCATTTTCAAGTCTGCTGGATGTGTCTCTCTGAACACACAGTTTGTTTAGTGTCCAAATACCCATATTTAAAGCTTGGCACCTAAATATGTGAAAATGCTTAAGAGGAACAGAATTCAAGAACAGTTAACTCCAAGTCTAATTATAACTGAAAGAAGAAATCACGCATATACTTTAAAAAGAAAGTGTTTATAAAAGAGAATTAATCGTGTGTGAAAAACCGAAAAGAACTTGCTCAGCTTATAATATTTTTTATATTTAAAAGCTTCTAAAAAGCTAAAAATGGTTCATCATAGTAGGCAGAGCTGATGACTGTAAATGAAACCTTAAAAAGAAAATCTGTCTAGTCTCAAAATCTTGTATACATTCAACTTGCTAAACATAATAAACTTTATTATGATAATGAATGAAATCCTGGAAGAACAATTTACGTTCAATGAAATGATCATATAAATTCATATAAATTGCAAAATGGAACACCAAACAAAGGATGGCACTGAAGGGTGTTAAAATATAAGACTGAGTAATGTTCATGATGAAAAAGCTTAAGAAACCACCCAGTCAGGTCTCAATACCAGAGTCTGTTGTGCAAATCAGAAGTTGGTAAACATTTTATGTTCGATAATTCTATTTCTTTTTCTTTAGTTTAGTTATGAACTTCAACCAATTTACTAAATTTTGTATCAATATCTTGCTTTGGAAACCCCAGATATAAGTACATGCTAAATTTATTTTGTGTATAGGAACTACTGAGGATTAAAATAGCCCATGTAAATATAGCAGTGAATCATTTTACCTTTTGATAAAAGTATATCAGACTATGAACTTTGTTTATACTGGATGACTTATATAGAAAATTTTTCTTATTTCCTTATATTATTTCCTTATATATTATGGCGGCAGGAGTTTCATTTTCTAAATTAATTCAAATTATAGAAGTCACAGTGTTCTCTAATATGATTGCACATATTTTTAAAAATAACCAGAATTCATCTAGGTAAATTCTATTTCCTACGTGTAATTCATATTGTATTCAGAATTGGTGGTTGCACAGGTAAGTGATTGTTGGTTTTAGCTGCAATATTTCATAAAAGAAACAGAGATTCATAAACTTTTTCCTCATTGTCATTTCTTTTCCCTAAAGTAAAACTAAAAAGTTATGTGAATATAGTAATCTTTGCTTAAAACAAAAACAAATAAACCTGAAAACATTCTTACTATGCTATTGATTCATCCTTCTTTTAGCTTAATGTAACAATTTGATAGAAAGAGGATGTACCTAATATATCTTAGATAATTAGCATATATATATAATGTCTTATGTCCTACAGGGTACTATTTGCCTACTGACCTTGATTAGATGATGCATTTTTTATGTAAGATTGGACATGTTTCTTAGATAAGATTACCTATCAAGAAAAAGAAATTTAAAGAGCAATTTAAAGAGCAATTACTAATTTACAAATGATTGACTTACGGGATCTTCCCCGTCATCAAATCAGATAAATTATAGTTAAAGTGAAAATATTTTTAAAACAAAATTATCTCATAAAATTACTTCTGTATCTTATAAAGATGTCTATGTATATCCCGCTGCAATGCAGTTCCATTTTTAAATCTGTAATCATCACAGACCAATATTAAATCCATCCCAAATTTTCACTGAATTCAAATTGCCTGGGAGGTTAGAGTCACCAGATAGTTCTACCAGTTTTCATGTTATGTTTAGATTCCATCCTAAATTTTTATGATACAGGGAAAATACTGTAAGATTTTCAATGATTGTTTGAGTTTCATATTACAAGATATGGTCAAAATTTAATTATATTTCCACAAGAATGTAATCATAGAAGTTATTAAACAGAAGCAACGCTTAAATATTTACTCCATAGAGAGATGATAGAGTTGTAATATTAAAATGTGCCTTTAGTTTTGAAATTGACAGTGGAAAAATTTACCCCAGATAACAGTTCCAGAATTTGATTGGGTTTTTAAGATCAATGTAACCAAATGCCTAGTTCAAATGTCTAAGAGATAAAAAGTGAGAGTGAGAATTTTCCTCCCCTCTCCCAATTTTTTTATCTTTCATTTGCAAATAGTCTCTACTTTGGAAGAAGGTCACTGAAAGGTCAATTAAACTTGATGTAGAGTACCAAAATTGTGTGAAATCTCCCCCTATTATAAAATTGAAATATTTATTCAGAGTAATATTCCTTCCTCAAGTTAATAATTTGTGAGTTAGCATATATAATTCCCTAAATTATACATGTTGCAAAATTTTGTTTTTAAGTAGATTTTTTTGGTAATGAAATGCATATTTCCATACAGTGCTCTAAGAATTTATTTTTAAGGAAGAAAAACATGTACTTAACAATAGTATTTCAGAACTATCAATAGAAAACAAATAAAAAGATTGAAAAGAAAAAAAAATTAATAACTCTTTCTGAATAGTAATTCTGTAGAAACAATTTTTAACCAGGAAACTATAATAGAGAAGGAGATGTTTGTGAAAGAGATAGTGTTTTACATTTTCAAGCACATTAGCAACTTTACTGTGGTTTTCCCTTTATAATTTTAAATTCAAAATGACTATTAGATACACACACACACACACACACACACACACACACACACACAGAGCAACGGCCCATGCACATTTATAGATACATACATCTTTCCTAAATCTGTTCACTAAAAGAAACTAAAGCAGTGATAGCTCCCGGATGACTTGAAGAAATTAACGATTCTGGGACCACAATAAGAAGGGTTAAATATGAGGGTTGAACATCTTGTGGTGGTAGAAGTAAGGAATTGCTCAGGAAATGATAGAGATATATAAGGACATAGGAGCCAGCTTGAAGAGATAACCACAGGCCAAATTTGGGAAAATATGATTATCAAGTTCAGTCTGTGACAAATGAATCTAACTGTATTACAAATGTAGGACATAATCTCTCTGAAGTAGGTAGGGAGAACAGAGCTGACCTAATTAACTTTGGAAAACAATATTTTGATTGGAAACTGTAAGGCTAAAGACAAAAGAACTTCACATAAGCATTGTATTCTAGTTTGTAAAACTGGAGTATGGTTTAACAATTCTGAAAGCACTTTGCTCAGTACTAGGGTTGAGCAAATAGGCAAATTAATGTTAGATTACGGAAGCCAGATTTCTCACTGTTAGAGAAAGAAATTACAATCAAGCAGATAAATCTAGAATGAACCATGTGGTTCTAGGTTAGAGCTGAAACATTAGTATGAACTCATGTTTAGTTTTATAAATAGATGATAGGTTAGACAGATAGATAGATGGTAGGTAAGTAGATTACATAGATGATTATAGATGTATGTGTATACATTGATTCATAAACATAGATGTATTCCCCTGCACTGTTCACTAGAAGCAATGATACTCCAGTAGCATTCAGAAAACAGGTACCTAGGTTCTGGTTTGTAATACCACTCTCAATAACAAGAGAAATGGCTTTTCTAGGACTGGGGCAGAAAAAATACAAGATGAGCCTGGAGCACCCTTTAGTACAACAAAGTAAATAAAGTGCTCAAAAAACAAAATGGGAGGCACACAGGAGTCAATCTGAAAGATCTCTCATTGTCCAAAACTGGAAAACTTGGGACAACATAATAAATACCATACTATGAGATTATAATCCAAAGTATAAAATAAATCTACATGAGCTCATACTGATATAAATAAATAATTGAATGGATAAATAATTGAATAGGTAAGTAAATAAAGGAGTAGATAAGTCCTCATTTATAGAAGAATTACAAACATAACATACTCGTATGTTGATATTCTCTTCCAGGAGACGGAGGTTAATGCTCTCCTTGCATGTGGGCTGGACTTAATGACTCACCTCCAAAGAATAGAGCATGGAAAGGGAAAAGTAATAACTTTTCCCAGTGGAGAGAACTGGCAGACACTATATTAACTGAGTGATCAAGGTTAACAGCACTGATTATGAATTATGCTAATATTATATACTCCCTAATGTAATGTGATACTGTTGCCATGTAAGTGACATTTTTTTTCTTAGAAAATGCACACTAATAATTCAGTGGTAAAGGAGCATGATGGTAACTTACTGTTACATGGTTCGGAAAAAAATACACACACACAAACACACCATGTATATGTGTTTGTGAGTATACATACACACAGAGAAAATAATAAAGGAAATATGGCAAGTGTTAAAACAGATGGAGAATTAGGATGAGAGGCGTATCAAAATTCATTGTACTATGCTTGCAACTTCTCTAACGTTTAAATTATTCCAAAACAAAAAGCTAAAATTTAAAAGTAACAATTTTTCTTATTACAGGATCAATATATCGTCATAAATTTTTGAGAAAAAAACAAAATTTTAAAAACAATATCAATAGATTATGAACATTTCATACTTTAAAAATGCATTTATATTTTGTAAAGGAAACATATTAGACAAACTGATTTTTAACCTGATTTGTTTCCTTAGTATAGTGTGAACATTTTGTAATATCATTATAGTTATGCTATTTTAATAGCTGAGTGGGATTTCATTGTAGGATTATTTAACCAATTTGCTAATGCTGCTTATTCAGAGTATTGATATTTCAGTATAATAGCCAACACTGATACAAAACATATTTCTAGCTAAATCTTTTCTTACATGTGTAAATATTTTCTTAATATAATTTTCTAACAGCTATCAATTTGTGTTAAATAGTAATAATTTTTTATTGTCATATATGCTTAGAAAAAAATCCAATGAAACCTAGGGAATCCATAGACTCCAACACCCTCATTTCATTGAGTGGAGGCCATGACCATAAGTATATTCTATTTTTAGTTCTGGTAGTTCCATTATAACTTTAAATCACAGAGCACTATTCCTTTATCTATTTACTCCCAGCTACAAAAGGTTACAGAGTTAGTGCACTTATATCACCTTTCATTCCCCTTTCTACATTAAAAATAGTGTAGTCATCTTGGATTTATTATCGTTCACATGGACCATATGCCAGGCACTACATAAAGAGAGGAAGAGTATCAGAGAAGGAATAAATGATGGTAAAATAAAATATTTGATTTTCTTATTCTTAATTGATCTAATAGAAAACTGTTTGCTCAAAGTAATCATAACAACAATGTATTGGGTGATTATAGTGTATCGATAAGTAAGATGGATGACATTAGTGTTATAAGAGTGGGAGCACGAAATTGATAATACTGTCATAAGCTACCTGTACTGTCCAGGAAGCATAACAGTGTTATTTAAAGATGGACTTATTTGGTGTAAATGTATATTGCAAACTCTAGGGCAACGACTAAAAATTTTTTAAGAAGTTTGTTTGATATGCTAAGAGAAGAGAGAAAATGGAATTATACAAAATGCTCAATTAATACCAGAGAAGGCAGAAAAAGGATAGAAGACAGAAAAGAAACAAAGAACAAGAGCCAATGAATACCATAGATATTTGTTTTCCACATGTTTAGAAACAGAGCTACTCTGATGATGGCAACAATTGCCATCTCTTCTGTTTTGATCACTTTAGTCACCAACTGCCAAGGATTCTGATACTTAGAAGCTCTCCCTGCTGCTGCGGGTGATCAGAAGAGTGGAAAGAATGTTTTATACATTAGTGCCCCCTTTATTCCTGGTTTCGCGTTTCATGGTTTCAGTTACCCATGGTCGACCACAATCCAAAAATATTAAATGGAAAATTCCAGAAATAAACAATTTGTAAGTTTTAAATTGCACACCATTCTGGGTAGTGAGATGAAATCTGGTGCCATCCTGCTCTGTCCCGCCCAGGGGATGAACCATCCCTTTGTCCAGTGTATCCACATTGTACATGCTTAGCCACTTAGTAGCCATCTTCATTTTCAGATCAACTGTCATGGTAGCATAGTGCATGTGCTCAAGTAACCCTTATTTTATTTGATAATGGCACAAGAGTAGTAATGCTGGCAATTCAGATATGCCAAAGAGAATCTGTAAAGCGCTTCCTTTAAATGAAAAGATATGTATGTATAGAAAGATATGTATGTATAGCAAAACACGTAGTATGTATAGCTTTTCATACTATCTTAGGTTTCAAGCATTCACTGGGGTTCTTGGAATGTATCTCCCGCAGATAAAGGGGGGACCACTGTATTCAGTTATGTATCTTACAACAGTACTGCCATGAGTTTCTAGCATCTGAGATGAGTTTAAGTGAAACACTCCTCTTAGTGTTTATTCCCCAGTCCTCTCTAGAAAAAATTCATGAATTCCTGGAAACTGGGCCAAATGATTGTCTTAGTGACAGACACATTGTTTTACTCAGAATCACTGTCCCTTCTTTCTCTTCCTGAGATAATGTCCTTAAATCAAACTCTGTTAATTTGGTATAAGAAGTTATTATGTGCGCCATACATGGTGGATGACACCATGTGAATATAACCCAGTTCCTGCCGTCAATGAGTTCACATTCTAATAGAGAAGGTAGAGAACCAAAATAGATAATTGCAATATAGTATAATAAATGCTATGACAGAGAGAAGAATATGAGTATAGGGGCACAAGACAGAAGCACTTAAGCTGGACTGGATGGCTATCTAAAAAATAACACGATCAAGATAAGTTTTGAAAGATGAGAAAAGGTTAGCTAGGTGAAGAAATATGTTGCAGATAATGTAATGTGTGCCACAGATGCAAAACATGAACAGATTGCCTAACATTTTAGGGCTATGATGGTGTTCTTAGGATAATTAATTTTCCAGAAGTCTCCTGGGTCCTTTGTTCTTTTTCCAAAGTGACCGCTGTCTGGGCCTACACCTCAGTCTATCAGCCAACCAGGGGCATTTTTTAAACCAATGGTTAAAGTGCAAAGTGGATCATTTCTCAGTAAAAAATCAATGACATTGTTTAAAAAAGAATACAAGAGGTAAAATAAGGAGGAAGAAGAGAGACAACATCTAACTTCACTCCCCTCCTGAAATGTCAGGAGGTACCATATTTCAGGTGTTTGGCTGGGTCTTGGACAGCAAGTGGCCTGGGGAGATGTGTACAGTCAGTCATGTCATGCAAAAGATATTTGTACTAGCATATTTGTGATTGGTGCCAATACTTGGCAAATTAAAATAGAAAATGAAAGTCTTTGCCAGCAACTGACTAAAATGACGGGCACTAGCTTTCCTAATGTGACCCTATCCAGTGAGTTCTCATTGTTTGCTGCAAAAACAACTCCAGAAATTATCTGATGAGTGGATGTCTTGTGTTAGTCTTGGTCATTCAACTGGCCTAACATACAGGATGTTTGCCAGTAAGAAGAGGGGCAGTTGTGTTTTTGAAATCTATACTTTTCTGTCTCACATTTCAGTATTCACAGAAAATCTAGCTAATTCATCTTTAATTTTATTTTCACCTTAATACACAGTGTCCTACCTTGAGTTGAGAAATCAGCCGGTTGTTGGAAAGCAGCATTAGATGTCAAAAACCTATCAAACTTCATTTTACAAACAAATCAGGCAAGTTGCAAAAGCTTGAGATGTCATCCTCGCGAAATGTACGCATAGCAATAAATTGTGAACCTAACATGTCAAAGTAGAGCAGAAAACTAAAATAATTAGTCATCTAAAGTTCTCTCTGCGATGAGCCTAGATCTCAAAGGAAAGGATCTTTCAGAGCATGAATGAAAATGCACAAGCTTAACTCATTGCTTTTCCTGCGTATTCTGCTCTTTCTTGATCAAGATTATTAAATCAATAAAATGTTTTTGAACTTCTACCTTGATTTCATAACCTTGTTATCTACAGCTGCCCATCTTCTCACTTTTCCCCTGGATGCATTTCAGAAGCAGCAGAGGAAAATGTCCTCATCTATTGCTCAAACCACAAGAAGCCCGATTCTCTTTCATGGCATTTCTTTTCTTTTGCGTTATGTCCAATTGTTTACTACAAAACAATATCTTTCCTCAAATTTACTTTTGAATTTAATGAAGGTATTGAATAGATTTGGTTTTTAGATTTGTTTTCAAAAAATTTTGATGTGGTGAAGAGTTGAAAATAATATATTACTCCAGAAATTGTTGGTCTATGTAAGTCTTTTATGTCTGGTGAGAGCCTGTGACCCAAACCTTTTGATTTAACCCCCCCACACAGACACACTTTTTTTTGCTGTGATTTATAGAAGCTAAAAGGATCGAAGGTAGTATCTGGAAAATAAATTCATAACAACATTTAATAAAAATAAACTTCAAAATAGTAAACTGAGCTCTAAAATAGCTTTTTAGATAATAAAATCTATTCTGAAATCAAAATAACTGTTATGAGGCCACGGTAACATAAGCTAGACATAATTCAATAAAACAGATTCGATAGACCAGAGCTGACTCTGTCATATATAAATGATAACATAATATAGGAAGCATCACAATTCAATGAGAAACAGATGGACAATTCAAAACAGTACATTGGCCAAACACTTCAATGTCATAGAAAGGGTGGGAAGAGACCACTAGTGACTTAAGAGACATAACGTATGGACTGGGTTTGGTCTCATATGCAAACAAATCAATTGTAAAAAGACATTTCTGAACTATCAGGAAAATCTGAATATGGACTGAGTATTAGTTGATATCAAGGAATTATTATTAATTTTGTTACATGGGATAAAAAGTGGTAATTATATAGTTTTTTAAAGGCGGTGTCTTGCTCAGTTAGAGAAACATACTAGATTATTTACAGGTGAAATGAACAGATGTCTGGGATTTGTTTGAAATCATCCAAGATTGAAAAATAAGACAAAACAAAAGAGTGGAGGACAAAGTGATGAGATTAAAAAAGATAAAATCATTTGGTGAAATACGGGAATTCATTATTTTATCCTTGCTATGTTTGTGTACTTTCAAAGATTTCTATACCAGAAAGTTATTTTTTAAAAAACACAAATAATTTCTTCAGATAAAATCTCACATTGAAACAGGAAAAAAAAAATCAGAGCGTTTTTCTAGGAAAAAAGAGAGAGGAGAAGGCTGCAAACTCCTCCCAGATCTTCACCCTTTCCCAGGAAACCCCCTGAACCGTCTCCATGGAACACGGTTTGCAAACTGCTGTGTCGGGTTCAGCTCCCTAAGCTGACAGAAGAGTTTCTCTCCAGGCACCAGCAGTTCAGAGTTGACTGTTCCCACCCCACTGCTGACCTATTTATAGGTCCCACAGTGTGAATAAGTACACTATGCTCACCACCCTGCACAACCCAGGGAGGGGTCTCCTTATATTCACACTGACTTCACCCCTTTCCTTGCTCTTGGTGCCTGAAACTTGGTAAATATGTTACTCATCTTTTGATTTATTGTCCTTGTATGCAGAATATTTCACCCCAGGCAAATTATAGTTTTCGTGTTAATAAAGGACTATATAAACTAAAGTTTAAAAAATCACATAAAAAGCTAGAAAAAGACAAGGGGTTATTCTTTTTATTATAAAAAGAGCTCTTAAAAACACTAAGACCACCACAAAAGAGCAAAAGGCAAAAGTCACAGTCATTTTATATAAGAAAAATACCATAGGCATATCTATATAAATACACGTATAAATCATTAAGGTCACCATTAATTAAAGGCATGTACATTTTAAAAAAAGTGTCTCACCTATCAAAACAACAATAAAAATAATTCAACTATAATTCTTTCTAGGTTCAAAAAAGTCTTTAAAATGTTCAAAACTTTGACTCTAATTCTTAGAAATTACCGTAAGAAGTAAATCTTAAATTTTAAAAAATGAAGAAGGTTGTCATTAAATATTACTTATAATAGCAAAAAAGTTGAAAACTAACGTTCAACAATAGATGAGTGATTAGCTAAGTAATAGCTCAAATACTCAAAGACATTTAAAAAGACATTAATGCAAAAATGCTTACATTTTAAGGTTAAGTCTAAAAAATGAAGGATGTTGATTTTCATATAAAAACTATCACTAATATTTTCAAAGTAAAAGCAAATGTATTCATAGATTCAAAAATATTAAAACAAAATCTCTACATTTAGTCATTCTTTTGTTTGGATGTTGAGATAAAAGGAGTGTTTTTTTTTCTTCTTGTTTTTTGTTAAGCTTTAAATTCCTTTCAAATTCAATAAATATTCATTACTTTTACAATTCTGTTAAGTATTATTTGGAAAGATATGTACTTAATTTACAGTGTTAACAACTAGTGTTTATTAGGAAAGGATGACAGAAGTTAAGCAATCGGAGCTGTTCCTTGATCTTCACAGTAATGCATGTCCTGTTGAAATTTATTTGTCCTTTAATTACAGGTCTTTGTATAAAGCAGCTAGCTAGGCAGAAAGTGAAAAGGGATTGCTGAGTGCAGATGAAATAGAGGTCTCTGGCAGAGCTCTTGATCTTCCTTTGGCAAAATTTTCGGATATTATGAAAGATAATGCCTCATATTATTCTGAACCAAAAATTACTATCATGATCAAACTTTTTCTATTGTGAGCAAACATACTGTCATTCATATTAAGAACCACATGCTATTGTAGAGCATTATGAAATATTTAGGATATGTCACTTTGGGAAAAAGTTTCTTCTTTTAATTTTAAGTACAGTGCTTGGCTAGGTTTCCAAGTAATGCAGTATTATTTGTAATAATGACATATTGGGGGGAAAAAGCTGAAATGTCGAACAATAGAGGAATAATTAAATATAGTGCAGAATATTCACCCTGCGGAATATTATATAGCAATTAAAAATGAGGTGGAATCATACATTTTAACATGAAAGTTTATTGTAAGGAGTAAATACAGTAATTCACAGGCAGTATGTATATCTGTGTATAATTTGGTTACCATTAGGGAGCGGATTGGAAGGAGCCTTCACTTTTTTACATGCTTCTGCCTTTGTATTTTTGTGATGAGAAGGTATTGCTTATACAACTAAAGGAGGAAGAGGAAAAGAAAGGAGGAGGAGGAGAAAGAATCAGTAGGAACAGTACCACCAGCAGCAGCAAAGGAAAGAGAAAGAAAAAAAAAAAAAAAGAAGGAAAATTTCCAGCTGCTGCCATCAGATGGATGTAGGGCCATTTTCTAGAGTGGGCCTTGACTATCCAGAGAGGGTGTCACCCCACAGCATTATCTTAGTGGAATCACCATAGGCCAGGGTATGGTTCTAAATTTTTGTCACTCAAAAGTCAGTTTACCAAGAGCTGATCTATTTCTGAGAGGTAGGCCTAGTGTTTTCTCCATATATGAGGGTGATATAAAAACTAGGAAAGCACCGCATGCGTTTATAGTTAGAAATAGATGTAAACAGTGGAGCAGAGCCTCCCATTCTCGGATCAGTCTCGTCTCCTCTACAGCAAAGCCATTTGGGAGAGCAGAGTAGCTAAGGGCATGCAAGCACAGGTCTTGAGTGGCCCACATACAGTCCTGACTTCGGTCAAGTTACTTAACTTGAATGATTCCTCTGTAAAATGGAGGCACTAATAATTATCACTTAGGTTTGTCGTGCAGAAAAGGACATATTAATATATTGAGAAGATAATTTAATGAGCATAGAAGAGGGGGGGGGAAGAATTTAATGTGAATGGCTAGTTTTAACTTCTGTATCTATTTACCTAATGGGAATATAGGTGATATAGAACCAGAGAGTTGTGTCTGCTGCAATTGCTTTCGTTAATTAGCAGTCAGTAATTGTTAGTATTGCTGTTAGTACTATACCAGACAGAATGCTAGACAGTGACAATGAAGCAGAGAAAAGAAAAGGCCCCTGTTTTTACAGTGAATATATATATATTAAGGAAGTCAAACACTGAACCATTCAGTCCATGTTGAGATCAGAAGTGAGCCAGGTGCCATGGGAGTAGAAAATGGGCAGCCCCAGAAAGTCAGAGAACGATTCCAGGAGGAAGCTAGATTTCAGCTGAGAATTAAAAGACAAGTAAGAGTGAGCTAGGTCAGAGAGACGGACTGTGACTCAGAGATCACTGTTTGTACAAGGACCACAGATGGGAAGAAACGGAGAGCTTTGGGGGTACTGGAAAAAGTCTAGAATAACTATGGCTTACAGAGGTATAAGGAGCAAGGAGATGGCAAAAAAGCCCATGTCCAGCCCCTGTAATGTCTTAGAGGCATACTGAAATACTGCAGTCATGATTTCCATGAAGATAAAGGGAGCCATGAAAGATTTCTAAACTGGGAATTCATTCTATCCCCCTTTTCTATTATTATCCTTTATATGTTAGTAATACTTCTTCTTGGAGTTTTATGGTGGGGACACATTCTGACCCTTACTCTTCTAAGTCAATATTGATTCATCAAATTCTCTTGAGTTCTGAAGGTGACTTACTATGTGTACCTATCTACTGTAGGAATTGAATTCATTTAAAATGCTTCTCACCTTGCTTTCTTTTCATATTTATACTATTCTTGTCTTCTAGTCCTCAAACATTAAATGTGATGTAAAACACTAAGGTTTGTTTTCCAATGGCCTTGTGATTATGCAAATTGATGATCATTCTTTTACTTATTACAATATTTATAGAATTAGAAAACACACAGGAAATGTTTTGACATTCAGAATTCAACTGTACTGGCTATCCCCCCTCTTCCTCTGCCCCCCCCCAAAAAAATAAAAACTACCTTTCTCTTTGTTCATCTCCCTTGAGAGAAATTACATCCATTAGTTGATGCCTCCCATTTCTCAAAGAATTTCTGCCTATCCTATGCACTTTACTCATATCTCATTTAATCATCACAACCTTGCCAAAATGGCAGAAAGCAAAGAAGCCATTACCTGAGGACACGTCTTCCTAACAGATGCACAAAATAAACTGAGATGCAGCACTGAGGCTCATCAGTACCGTTCAAAACTATGGTGGCCTGATGCTGAGATGCTGGGTGTAGTTCCCTGGGAAGGAGCCTGGAGGTGCCATTTGTTTCTCAGGGTGGGCACTGCCTCTATAACACCTCGCTGCAAAACAAAGTCGGAACACTCTTTTCACTTGTCACCCTACTTTCACAAAAGCAAAAATCCTCTTTAAATTTCTTCCAGTTGGCAAAAACAGGTATTGATATAGGTCTTCCGTAAAAGCAAAGTGACCTGAAGAAAACTTTCAAAAGTGGGGAATACCTGTATATCTTGCTCAAGGTCACACAATAAACAAATGACAGGCACAACACCCAATAGTCTGTTTCAGCTTTTCGGTGCTTCTACCAGCTCCAAAAATTCCTCGAACCATAAAAAAAAGTATTCCTAGATAGATTTAAAAAACCTCATGTTTGAAATTATTGGCATTGAAAAGTGTGAGAAGAAAGGTATTCTGTTCCTCAAACCTCTAGCCCACAACTGAAAATATGCAAAATCTGATCATGGATGAAAAATACATGTTACTTGCTATAAATGGAAATGAATGGTAAAAATAAAAGTAAGTACGCCATGTCCAAACCATCAATACAGCTGCGCCCTGACATATGGTTGCACTTATGGTTTGGGGAGATACTAAAAATAACAAGAAAGGACACAAGACATGTTAAAGCACCATGTTTTAAAAATGTGTAGTGTATAAGGATGAACACAAGACCAAATCTTTTTTAATGTGGCAAGAATTTTTTCAGACACTCTTTTCTTGCAAATATCTCACCTAATTTCACTTACGTCATTTTTGCTTGACATAGCATTTCAACACAAAGCACATTTTACTTGATTATCCAAGTTTTGTGAACACTTTTCAAGAGGCAACAGAGTTCCTACAAATATTGGAAATTCCCCAGAAGTCCTGGGATTTTTGAAAATCTTAAGACATTCATGTTTCTAATTCTTGAAAATATTTGCAGCCTTAATGTGACTTTTAAAAACAGTGCCTGCTTTTAAAGGTCATCCTGCCTTTAGCCACAAATTCAGAGTATTGTTAAAAATATTTTTTTTAAATGCAAAACAGAATCCTGTCTAAATATCTGAACCAATCATCAGGTTATCTTTGTTACCACAAGTGATGAGCTTAGTACTGAGTTACATTGATTTATGACAAATTAAAAGTGATTTTTTTTTTGTTTTAGTAATTTATTTCCAAAGCTAAGGTACTGCTGATAAATTCACAAGCAAACAAAAACCTGTAAATTCCTTTGTTAACTAGCCAATTATACTTTTTTTCTTATCAGAGCTACTCTTTTTGTTTTTCTTACATAAGGTTAGTTTTATACGAACAGATTCCCACACTGAAATATTTCTCTTATTCAGTGTTACATGTAATGCATTACAGCTTCTTGAGCTTTCTTTTTTGTCTCCCACATAATAGCTAATTTTCATGTAGAATCATCAGTTTAGAGTAGAGCTTGGCTATCAAGTTGACTAAAGTGGTTGAATGCCTAATGGCACCCTGGTTCCCACACTTGCCGCCTTTGGAGTTTTAGATAACCATCCCTACAGTTTTGTACACTTTAAGTGCTGCAAGTTCACTAGACAAGTGAGAATCAGAGTAAACATGAAAATTAAATAAATTTTTTGATGATTTCCAATGACCACAAATGTTAAATATCTGCTACATTTTTTCAGAGTTACTACTGAAATGTTTAACTTGGCACTTATTTGTTAAAAGGCAAATATTTGGAAGAACAAGGTATAAAATATATATGAACAAAAAGAAGTGCTTGATACAACACATAAACAAAATCCAACAACAAAACTGTTCTAAGTGTGTGTAAAAGAGAAGAAAAGGAATTTGATGCAAACTTTCTATCATTTAATCCATTTTAACTTAAACTGTAGATTCAGGGAAAGAAACAAATTACAGAATTGAAATGTCAGTTGTCAACAAAACCTGAGAGACAGAAAAAAAAACATATGTGCATATATACGTGTATATATGTGCATGTGTATATATATATACACACACATATATTTTAAGCTTTGAGAATGTGAAAGTAAAGAAGAAATATGATGTAAAGTTCTAAATGGAAAGAAATAATCTCAGTCACAGTATAATTTGTTGTATCTGCTGTCATTTTTTCATTTTTAAAATTATGAATTATAAAATTATAAATTATATTTCAAATAGACAGAAAATATAACAGACAAATCTATTATAATTTTAACTTGCATTGAATTATAGATGACAGGATGCTGGATATAGTTACATTTAACTTCCAAATTATTTTAGCATCACCGAAATTTGAAACTTACGAATGTAAAATGGTTGTTCTCCCAAAATGTTTTTAAATTACCTGTATACAAAAAGACAGTCAATGACAAGCTTGGCCAAAATATGGAAAATTGTCTCAGAACAAACATTTTCTTTGATTGTATCCATCTTTAAATAGGACTTTATATAGTGAGTAGCTTAGATGATTAGAAATTAATATAACAGAATTATAAAGGTCAATTTAATTCCAGTTGTTCTGCGTTGACTAACTTGAACTTGAGCAACAGTCACATCAAAGTCTTCAAAGGCAATGGCTAATTCATACTCTGGGACTCTGGCTGGGCCTGAGGCTTCACGCCCTGTTTCAGTGAATCTCCACGTTATCCTTTAATCTCTAGAGTTGTTTGAGTTCATCACAATTGTAGTCACTTCTCATTTTATGCTTAAGGTTAGTTTAATTTTCAAAGGGAAAGATTTCTAAATCAGTTAACTGTACTAAGAATTAATAAATGTACCCGAAGATATGAAATATATAACCCTGATTCAAGTTTTTCAAAGTAGAAGGCAGTCTTACACCTCTCTTTATTTTTTTTTTATAAATAGTAACTGTTAATGTTTTATTATTTTTCTAAGAGCATGTGGTCTCTTTGTTTACTTTTAAAATAAAATAACCCTCATGGTTTCTGCTACCTAGCAACTAAAAACTATCTTACTGTCTGTCTACCCGAATTCTGACGTACAGTTTCGTAAAGAGTAACGGATTGACACGAGATTCCAGCACCAAAGCCAGGCTCCATTTCATTCCATATTGCATAGGGGCAGATGGCTCATTGCAGTAAGTCAGACTTGGGCCCAGGGTTTGCTTCCTAACGTGGATGTCTCTTGAGACAGTTTTTATATTCAACAGGAAAGTGTGTGGGCACTGAAATTACTGTGCACGTCATAACCCAAATAAGCATTTGGTCTTTGGAAAGAAATATCCAGAGACCAGAAGAAATAATCTGACTTAAAATTTCAACACTTTTGAAGACCAGGAGAAACAAATGTAAAATTTTCCCTCCAGATTAGCTTTCTTCTTTACATGATACTCTTCTTATTCTATTCTTGAAGCATTGTTTCTATGGTGTTTGTTCCACGTCTGCTCTTGAGCTCTGAAAATTGCCAGCTGCAAATTCTGACATGCCAAGGGCTCAGCTGTATTTGCCCAACCAAGAGAAGGTAAAAACAGAATGTTGGAGCCAGCAAAGATTATAAACATGTTTCTACATTGTTCTGTGCTGTTTATTAAAAGAACTCACTTTAAGACTTTAATAAGCCCCCAAACTTCATTATTTTGCTCTCCCTCCAAGTATAAAGCACAGATGTTTTGGCATGTTGGAATTTGAAGTTTGGAATTTTTAGGAGAGGCAGTGTGTGGGCAGGGAACTAGCACCCTGGGCAGGTTGAGGTTCGGAAATTTTCTCAAAATAACGTAAAAGAATAGCCCGTGTAGCCTGGAAACTTAATAAAGACCCACAGGGGCTAGGGTGTTAATACACTGAATCAAATAAGGGTACTGGACTTCTTCCCAATATTTGAAGACATTAGACAATCCTACCACTTTTAAAAATAGGCAGCATAAGTTTGTGTATAAAATTCTGAAGTAAAACTGGTAATATAAAACATATGATTATCTAACAAAAGACTAGGGAATTTCATATAAAAGCAAAGGCTTTGCTTAGAGTAAGTTTCCTATTGTTTACAGCGTAAGAAATACTGTTATAAGACTATAAAAAGGACCATTAAGTTTATCTTCCCTATTCCCATTTCTAACATGACTATCCTTTCCTCAATTGCCACCCGATATTAAGCTTTTTTGTTTTTTTCTCCAGCGGACTGTAATACTACACTGCCCAATACAATAGCCACTAAGCCACATGTGAGCTATTTAATTAAAATTAAATCAATTCATTCATTTCTTCACTCACTAGCCATATTTCAAGTGCTTAGTAGCTGCAGGTGGCGAGCGGCTACCACGGTGAACAGAAGAAAACATGTCTACTACCACAGAACATTTTATTTCTAGAAAATTTAACATTTTCCAGTTTTTAAACATAAAATTTTATGCCCCAAAATTAGTATCTAATAAATATTGTGTAGTTCACTCATTACTTTTAGTTGTGAAAGCTGTCGGTTAAGATAAGCAAAATGAGGAATGGAACATCATTTTAAAATTTCTGGGAAGCACTCACATTGTAAGCGCCACAGGACAGGGACTGTGTAGTCATTGGAAGAACCGCCACTGCTGACAAAGTCCTGATATATTGGCGGTGGGTGCAACTTTTAACAGGAATTTCCTTTGGGAATTAGAACTTGTCTGCCGTGTATGTTGCAGAATGGGAAGCATTAAGAGGTTTGATTTTCCATTTCATATACTTTTATAGTTTAAAACTGTGCATATTTATCATATGCTTACACACTTTTATAAAAGTGAAGATTTAAAGTTGGGACATTTTTTTGATGGATTAGAACTATTGCTAAGAGGTAGCTTGCCCTCCCACCTCCACACACATATATCAGAAACCCATTGTATAATTCCACCCTACTATTCTAATATTCAGTAATCTAATCATCTGTCCTTCCATACCCGCGGAACCCTGCTTATGTAGGATACACAAACACATACACTCAACTCATCAGTTTCTCTATTCCCCATAGTAAATGCAAACACAAACAAGCACAGAGGAAACTTCCCTCTCCCTTTGGATTCTCGGCCAGCCAAATGATAATACTTGAAGAATTGTTGACACTGACAATTATTTTGACTGTTCATTAGATAATCCTTTGACTGTAGGTAAATCTCATAACCTTTGTTCATCAAATTAATTTAAAAAAAAAATGAACTAGATTATTTTTAAATTAGTAGTATTTTTATGCCCCAGTAACTTACTAGTTAGCTTTGTAATATTTATGAAAACAATTTTAAGTTACAAAACTTTCTTGAAATGTGACTTTAAAATGTTAATATACTTTATATTTAAAATTACAACAATATTATCAATTGCCCAGAATTGTTCTACTTCCTCTGGATGGTTCAATTTTTCCTGGGTGTTAAGAATTTTTTAAATCTTATTTTCTGTATTATCACAATGCCTTGGAATAGAATCATAGAGCTATTTCATTTTTGTCACAGAGCACAACCATATTCAAACCAACACTGTTCCTCTTTTATCTCCAGGAGGCTCTATGGCTTTAAAATTTCAGCATTATTATCTTTTTATCCTTACTTTTGTCATGTATCGATCTACTAAGTTACTCATTATCTTATTTTAAACTCCTTTACACTTCATTAATTGAACATATTCCAAAATTTAACATTGGTTTACTTTATCTTTTTCTCAATTGAATAAATATCCAAAACATGTTAACAATGTTGCACTAAACCTCGCTAATAAGTATTGTCCTTTCAAAGATTCCTGAATCTTGTGAAGCTTATTTGTCCAAATCCTATAACCAAAGAAAACGTCTTTGATAATTGTGAATAGATACAATAAAAGTTTTAAAAATCACACAGAATATAGAAACTGTCTGTACACTAAATTAAAACTTTATTGAATAAAGAACACTCTCCAGAACACATGATCTGATGGACTAGGTTTACATTGTATTCAATGAAGCTGAACATGACAGTAGTTTAACATGGAACGTCAAACAAATTAGTATTTATCATTGTACAAAACAGTTTTTGTAGATGACATGCAAGAAGAAAAGTATGATACTCTGCATTTTCACTAATCATCTGTGATGAGTTTTAAAAAGACATTTGAAGAAACTGGTAGATTTCTTTAGGATATATTGCAAATAAATTAGTTACCTGTACTACTGAACCTCTGTCGATCTCTTTTGCATTCCAAATAAAATCTTAGTGCAAACATCCAAGTTGCTGATCACTCTGAAAGACTGTCAAACTCATAGTAGAATATAATTTCTGAATTAATGTGCATTAAGTAGGACAAAACCAAGAACGCCAGTTACTGCAAAATTCATTTAGGCACACTTAATAGTCCACTCTAAGCATTTCTTCTAAATCTCTCACATTAATTACTAAAGCCTGTTTACAGTACTAAAATTCTATCATTCAAGCATCAATTATTACATTTCAGAAAAAAAAAATCATTCATTTCAGCAATAGCATCACTGCTATATTCTAAAAAAGAGAGAGAAAGGGAAAAAAATCATAATTAACAAAACCAGTATCCATAATAGGATACATGGGGAAAAAACATTTTAGGAAAAAAGTGTGCTTTACTCGCACAGCTGGAATTATATTATGTAAACACCATTATTGGCCCACACCACAAAATCCATGAGAAAGGTTCAAATGTGAACACTGTGGGTACATTATTTTCAAATCTGTTTTTGTGTTTATACTGTATCTGCTTGTACCAATACATGACAAATAAAACACACTCTTTCACACACATACACATACAAGTGATTGTTAAATATTGAGCATGGCTTGCTTCCCTGACTCAACTCAAAACAAATTAAGTGACATCCCAACTATTTTAAAAATGTTTACAGAAATCATTGAATGTGAATAGTAGTTGAGGAATGATGAAAAAGTGATGGTAACATGATGCGAGTGGATGTAAAAAAGAATGTACATATAACTTGGCTGAGATTTGCAAATGGATGGAAAGTCCTTTCCTGGGGGCCTTGTCTGAACTTTTAACTGATACCAAGACTATAGTAGCATGAGTCCATTGACACCTGGAGGGTCAGGCCTAGAAAACTTACTTTCAAAGTGCAAATTTTAACAATGGAATGTTTTAGCAGGGACATAAGAACAATCCTCCATCTTTTTTCTTGATGAAAAGAAATAAGATGTTCAGAAAGTATTTTTTCCTGGCCAAAGTTATTTCAGTTTCTCGGTAAAACAAAAAAGTATTTAGCCAAAAATATCAACCACTCTTTCACATACACAGGAACTATTTTTATGGGGGGTGCGGGGAGGGGGAGAGAAAAAGCCCTTACCTATGTATCACCTAATGCAACTTTTACTTAGAACTTAAGTTCTTTGAATCAACTACATTAAATACCAACATGTACTTCCCTTACCCCCGCCCTCTCCACCCGCCTACCCCTAATACCCCAATGAACCCAGGTATTCTAGTGTCTGTGTTTCTAAGCCTCATGATAAAGGCTGTTGAGTACCACCTCCACTGGAACAAAATGAACACCTAAGGTGCACTTTCTACAGCACCTTTTTCTTCTCCACAATTGAGTGGAATGCTCTCAAGCCTGGATCTAGATCTCCAGATCATCAGGCCTAGGTCGGCTGCTGGCCCGACTGCTGGCTCTGCTGGAAGGCCGCTGGTCCACAATGGCTAGTGGTTGTAGTTCGTGCCCAGCAGCCAATTTTTTAGAATTCTGGTTGTCATCAGGGAAGTCAAAAGGCTGTGCGTGGGAGTTAGAGATGGTGCTTCCTGCCTGCCCCATTCGATTCTGTTCTGCGCTGTAATTAGCCCAGTTTTGCTCACTTGCTTGTTTGTTGTAATTGCGGCACGAAGAATTGTTTCTGTCTCCAGTAACCAGCTTGTAGCCAGGAGGAGACATGGGTGAGAGGGGAGCAGTTGGTGAGGAGCAGCCATTGAAATATGCATATTTGGGAGATCCACACTCTTTGGAGGGGCTGAGCGGGCCGGTGGTAGCGTGGTAAGGGTCGCTCTTCCCCTTCACACGATCCTTAACACCCTTGAAGAAGACATAGAAGAGTTCGATGATGTTCAAGGCAAGAGACACCAAAGACACGACCAGCATGAAGATGATGAAGATGGTCTTCTCCGTGGGACGAGAGAGAAAGCAGTCCACCTGATGTGGGCAGGGTTCTCTTTTGCAAGTGTACACGGCGCTCAAGCTGAATCCGTAGATGTACCACTGGATCAGCAAGAAGGCCACCTCGAAGACGGACTTGAAGAGGATGCTGATGATGTAGGTTCGCAGCAAGCCCCCTCGCATTTTCACCTTGCCGTGCTCCTCGATCCCATACTTGAACTTCTTTATTTCGATCTGCTTCAAGTGCATCTCCACATTCATACCGTCAGTTTGGGCAACTTTCAGTTCCTCCTCTCTCTTGTTCAGTTTCTCTTCCTTCCGCATCACGTAGAACACATGTGCCAGGTACAGGAGCGTGGGGACAGACACGAAGATGATCTGCAGGACCCAGAAGCGCACGTGAGAGATCGGGAAGGACTTGTCATAGCAGACGTTCTCACAACCAGGTTGTTGAGTGTTGCAGCGGAAGGCCGACTGCTCATCACCCCAGGCTGACTCAACTGCTGTCCCCAGCAGCAGGATGCGGAAAATGAAAAGGACTGAAAGCCACACCTTCCCTCCAGCGGTGGAATAGGCCTGAACCTTGTCAAGGAGTTTGCCTAAGGCACTCCAGTCACCCATGTTGCCTGGGCACCTCCTGCAAAGAAACAAAAAAAGGCAACTAAATGATCAGACTGCAAAATATTAGTTTAATATATAGTTTCTTCCAGCCGACAGTCAAAATATTATAAAAGCTCTCATATCTTTTTGGCATTCTTAAAAAAAAAAAGGTGCAAACTCTTCCTGTCCCGTTCCCCCCCTGCAAAGAAGTCTCACAGTTTTCTTGAGATACAGTAAATTTTAAAAGCAACGAGTCTGTGCTGAGTAAATTGCGATCTTAACCCGTGAAGATGAATTACTTGCTCAGCCACTGCCTCCACACGTGACTTCAGAAGCTGCCTGTCTGCTAAGTGCCTCTGCCTAGTTTATCCATCTGATAAATGAGGACAGTTCTTGCCTGGTTGGCCTATGGCTGGATGCATGCCTAAGCAAAACCCTGATGTGTATTATTCAAAGAGCCGTGTATCTAAGAAGTGAAGTAAAGACACCCATTAACACACATACCATGCTCGTGCACATGCAAGCAACCTGTTTCCAAACTCAATCCTGTTATATATATAGCACTCTATTACTAATTGTATTCTGAAATGTTTCTCCTTGGAATTTCAAGTGTAATCTGTGCATTCTGTATCTTAACGGTCATTTCTACTTCTCTGTTTCTTCCTAAGCAGTGACTCATGTGGTTCGGAAGTCTGCCTTCTGCCCAGAGTAAAATATGTTGTACTGAAATACACCATTTTGACACAATGTGTCATTATATACAGGAACTTACTTTCAAAAACCAAATGCCCATCAAATTTCAGGTAATAATTAAATCCACCTCTATTCTAATTATAGCCTGAAAAAATAAAGATCACCTTAAAGTTTATCTCCAGCAAAAATGACTGGTTTTCATCTTTTCATTGCAGTACACTTTCAAGTTCCCTTATTGGGCTTTGGGACCTCAGCCGATACAATACCTAATTATCTAAGGCTAGGACTTCCCCATTATTGGGGATAAGAAAAAGACTCAGTTCTTTAGAGACAGTAGGGATCCCAAACGTTATCTATTCCATTTTATACTTCTAATTGCCAATAGTCCATTTAACTGATGAAAACTGAGGTCTTAGGTGTATAAGAAATAATTATTCAGCTGTCAGTAGAGGCAGAAGAAGTATGATCCCAAGTCCAAGGTTTTCCAATGTACGACACTGGTTTTAAAATTATAATAAAGCTGGCTTAAGGCTAGAAATGCTTCCACGCTTTGATATATACGATCTTAGTGAAGGCTAAAAGCTGGGAAGAAATAAGTACATTACATGTGGCAGGCATAGAGAATATAGTCTAATTTTCAGCTGAGTAGTAATTGGAGGATTTAGAAAAGGATGCAGTAGTCAACAATTAGTTAATAATTAAAAACAAGCAAAGTAAAGACTTTCCAGGAGATTAGTAAGGAATTTTAAATAGTGTAACTAAAAGTAGGATTATATAGGCTTCTTTGAAATATGTTCATTATCTGAATATAAAGAAGTTTCTCATCTGGTATTCAACTATGAGCCATCTTCTCCTTATAGGAAGTAAATGAAATCCTGGAGTCTTCTTCCCCAACATTACATTTCTGACTAATGCCTGTACCTCCTGGCTATAGAGCGAGAAAAAATGAAATGGAAACCTGGCCTGGGATTTCCTGAATGAAACAAAGAGATGGCTGATGCATAAAGTGAAACTATGCACCAGCTATCTAAATTGGCAGGTGATGGGTATCTTTGAGGACAGCCTAGAGACTGGTGCCAAAGAATGCTGGGTGAAGAGTGGGAGGTGGATGGACAGGTCACAGAAATAATGCTCTCCCCGTGGTCATTAAAAAGGGAGCTTCCCTTCTACTTTTAGGAAGGGCCATTTTAGATTCTGAAGTCACAAGTTAGACAGTAAAACCGATGTATGAAAAGAGCAGTCAAACAAGAACAAAGGCTTGTAGGGTTGAAAAGAGGGTTAAATAGCCACAGGAAGGCTTGAAGCAAGGGGGAGTAATTTAGCTTTGATGAACAGTTTGATGGTGAGAGAATGTAAAAGGAAAGAAAACCCTACAATTTAGCAGAAAATACTACATTAGGAATGAAGAAGTACAGTCCATGAGGGTCAAACAAACAACAGAATTTTTGGAGCTATATCAATAGACAGTTTCTATGTGATGATGTGTAAATTGGCCCTAATTCTGTTTGTAGAGAATTCCGATATTTTGCCAGTGTCATCTGCTTTTGCTCAGATATTCCAATTGTGTTGAGGGGTGGGGTGGGGGGAAACAACAGAAACAATCAAGTGTAAAGTGATAAATTGTTTGCATACATATAGTCACCTAATGATCGAGCTCAAGACAAACGTAACATGTTTAGAAATATGACCAGGCACATTGAGATATTGTCATTTTGGTCAATGTTTCATCATTATTCAAAGTAAAATATGATTGCATAGATGCTTGCACCAATTAATTTCTAAGTTTCTTTACATTCTATTCAAAATAAAACTTGACTTTCATATGGTTTTGAGATGCCACAAAATTACCCAGAGTCACAAGATGAATGGGGTCACTGACAGTTCTCTAGGTAGTAGTTCTTTATTAACACACCAGCAACTTAATTGCAAAGTTGTTTTTTCTTTAAGCACCCACGCAGTTGTCATTTGCATTAATGAGCTATCCTCTTTCATCTGAATAAGATGAATTATCCAATAGGACACCTACAATCCTGTAACATGTAGACACCTGTCATTACCACTATCAGAGAGACCATCAGGTAATGTTTAATGTTTTTGCTCATAATGCTTGTGATTCTCAAGGAGAGGCAACAAAAATAGTTACTTTTTTTGGTAGTTGTTCTCTTTGTTGTGAATCAAAAGTTCTGTCAAATGACTGCTCCCTCCCATTAATATTTTCATTTTTACCAGTTTTAGTTGAAAAATTATTGTCTTTTTATAAGGAAAGGGTATAATTATATGTTTATAGAATTCCTGGCATTGATTTATAGACTATATACCTCACTTATATTCACCAGTAAGAGACAGGTATATAGTCCTTATTTGTTACACGGCAGCTGAACATATATTAACATATATCACGAATGTTCATGCTTTCACCATCAGGTTCCAAAGTTGGAACTCTACGCATATATGCAGACTGAGGTCTAGGTGAAGGAGCCAATGCTTGCCAGCAGCTGGACCCCTTTTCCCCTTCCTGTGCTTTCTGTGTACCATGTTAGGTCACATTTTCTTTTCTTTTTTTATTAGTTAGTTTCAGGTGTACAAAACCATATAATGATAGTGATTAGACATTTACACTCCTCACAAAGTGACAGCCCCAACAAGTCTAGCATTCATCTGACACTGTACACAGCTATTACAATACCATTGACTATATTCCCTGTGCTGTACTTCACACCCTGTAGATTGCATTTTCTATTACTCTTCATGGCCCTCTAGACTCGAGGCCAGAAGTCACAGGCACCCAAGTGCGGCCTGACTGAGGCCCCTCTGGTCCCTTTTCAGTGTTTTTTGAACTACATCACAATCACTTGGCAGCATTTGACAAAAACATACATACCGGGCACTCACCATTCTTAATGGAGAGGAGCACTAGGATTTCAGTTTTTTGTTTCTTAAAAAAGAAACGAACCAAAACCCCAATGTACTAGGTGATTCTAAAGTAAGGTAAAGAGGCAAACAATGGGTTGACATTTTTTTTGTACTGTGTTGTTCAAAATATTTAGGAGTGGGGAAATGTCAGGAGACCAGAAAAGGACGAGTCTAAAAAGGCGTTGGCGGGGGAGGGTGGCACCCAGCACTAGGAGCAGAAGCTTTGGGGGCACCCAGGACCTGAGCTCACCCTTCATTGAGCCCTTCCCAAGTGTCAGTGTCACTTCACCATCTCCTGATCCCCAAGGACTCAAACACTTTATTCAAAGTGAAAATAAACCTTCAATTTTAAATTACTTTTGACTGTCCCTTTGCCAGAGACTTAAAAACAAATCACTGTGCCAAAGCTGCAGTCAAGTCTTCATCTCACTAATGTCCTAATAATTAGGAGAATTCGAAAATATTTTACTTTCAATTTTAAAGGTCTTCCCAAGAAGATGCAACTATAGTGAGCTGAGAGTAGGGACTTCAAATAAAGGTAAATAGGACTGCTGAAAACTAAAGTGAGACTTGATATATCTATCACCTTTTTATGATTGAAAGGAAACACTTAGGGAAGATGGGCATTAATATTTGAAAGAATAAAATCATGAAGTCCAAAAATACATCAGGAAATGTCTATGAAAGTTCCTGATAAAATCATTTAATGGATTTCTTGGGGTAGGGGAAATCCCATGTGTGTATTTCTAATGTACTGGAACCCAAAATATTTAAAGCCCAAAACTATAACACTCCTAATGTCTTTAACTTTTCTAAGAACCCCTGTTCCTTGCATTAAATGTCTGAACACAATTGCGAACATTCTTCTACAGTTACAGTCAGATGTTCTTTTGGTGATATCCATCCCCACACATAATAAACATAACCCACATTCAACCCATCAGCAAATACTACAGGTTTTATCTTCCCCCCACAAACAGACTATGGCTGGGTTTCACCACCACCACTGCTCTTAGCCTGATCTCGGCCATCATCACCTCTCTTCAGGTTTCATGTCAGTAGTCTAGTCACGTGGCTTGTTTGCCAACCTATTCTCCTCAGTCAATCTTGAAAAAACAAACTAACAACTAAGCTGCTCTGCCTCCATCAGCTCTGCTCCATCTTTGGCTCACCTCCTCACTTCTTTAGGTGCCTGCTCTGGTTGCACCTCATCAGCCATTCTTCCTGCCCTGTCACTTCCTATTGACCTTGTCCGGCTTTTGTTGCTTAATGGCCCTTAGCTATATTTGACATATTATATATTTACCTGTTACTGTCTGTCTCCCCCCATGACAAGGTTTTATTACTATCTGCTTTCCTCAACTAGAATGTGCGCTCCATGAGGGAGCTTGTTTTGTCTATTGCTGTATACCCAGTGCTGAAGAGAGTAAGAGACGCTAAATAAATAGTCAAATAAATAGTATTGTCAGCATCTCACATGATGCAGACTACTAAATTTTCAAGTGAAAATTGTTGAAACAGAGAGCTGTCTGTTGAAACAATATCCTTCAAATGATCCCTGAGCAGGCAATAGGACTGAATTAATAATAATTTTTTAAAAAAACGCTCTTTAAGAGCTTGCTTTTAATAGATCTCAGTGATTCGGGATGCTCACAAAATTCCAACAGGTATCATAGAGGTTTATTCAGTGTCACTGTTATGTTGTTACAGGTTAAAATTTAACAACAACAAAAACATGTTGTTGTCCCCCAATTCTGTCATATTCTAACTCCGATTTTACCGTATGGTTTTACTGTCACTGAGAACACTATTGCAAGAAGTCGCCTGTTTACACTTGTGTTTATTTCAAGGATGACAAATCTTGGGGGAGAGTTGGGGCTCTGAAGAGGAAGATCAAGATGCGATACTAGCTGATGTGATAGTAAGCCCAGTTAGTATCACATTTCTGTATAGTCTCAGCCTACGCAGGCACTTAAGTGATCTGAATCAGATACCATGAAAATTATTCCCAGTTCATCAGAAAACACACAACCTTTGCTTCCTTATACCTAGACAGTTAGCCTAACTCCGTGGTGTAGCAAATTCCATGTAAACATCTATTCTACTTAAAATTCTGCCTCATGATTCCCGGATTATCCTTAGATTCCTTTGTAAAGAACGATACCGTTAGTTCCATTTCCACAGGTATTTTATGTGTGGCACTGAACTGCATCAAGTTTTGCAGGAGGTGGTGGGAGCTCGCGACGGATGGGATATACCAACAAGCCTTCTTTTCCCTGGCTCTCACCCCTCTTCATTATGTAGTCAACCTACATCAACCTCCACAGAACAAGATGGGGCCTGAGGGCTGAGGGAGTCCATCCAAAGAGGATGATGCCTGCCAAATAGGGACAATTCAATCCCCTCCCTAGTTTAACAGCTATCACTTAACTCCCTCATTAACAGAAGGTTCTCCTGGCCACTCTGGGGTGCTAGAGGAAAAACCCTAGTCAGAAGAAGCTGCAGGCTAAAATGCCATGTTCTTCTATTGTGATCTGATGAACTTAAAAACAGTATTTCTATTAGTTCTTGATGTCTCCCCTTACTCTCGACCTCCAACTTGACGTTTTATTGAATAGCCTGGTTATTTTCTCATAATATTAACAAACCCCTAGGGTGCTCACAAGAATATTAAGAATAGTCTGTTTTCTTCAGTGAGCATTGAATAACTCCTGTACAATATTGCTATTTTAGTAATCCCATCCCTATTTATGAGAAGACTTTACCCTTTATCAATTGATAGGGAGAAAAACCGTGATGAGTGTCTGCCTTTTTTGTTTCTATTTGGAGGCATCTGCCACAAATCATGAAGAAAGCCATACCCTATAGCATATATCTGACTCACAGAAATAGCTAAAAAAGAGTAATAAACACTCTATTTTTATATTACTGTGAATTTTAAGCATCCCATAACATGTATTTTCTAAGAATTACTTAGAGAAGTAGGGAAATTTGAATGTGAAGATTATGGACATTTTTAAGGCTGAAGTCGTTGAGATTTTACACACACACACACACACACCGATACATCTCACCATGGTTTGTGTTTTAATTTTGGCAAAATGCAGTCTGTATACATACATAGCCAAATGGTGAATTTAGACAAGCTAAGTGGAGAATGTAGGCCGTTATCCAAAGGATCTAAAAAATAACCTCCCAGAGAAACTCTGAAGAATTGTTTTTAGCACAACTTATCTTGAATATTGACATTAATGATAAACACTAGGTAATTACTTTTCTTTCCAGAGCTGAAGTAGTGTTGAGTAGACAAGCTTCAACAATCTATTTAAACAGCCAAGAATCTTGAAGGGAAGTCAGAACAACAGGAAAGGTGGAGTAGAAGGGATTAATCACTGGTGACTTTCCTATTGTTCCGTTCCCTCCAGTATCACATATAAAGGCTCTGAGGCTCACACCTAGCTACACCTCTGGATAACAGCAAAGGAACTAAGGAATGCACTGTTATCTAAGTTTTCCATCCCTCTCTATGCAGGAATTGGAAACATGTAAGCAACAAAGCAACTGTCAATATCTGAAAACACACTCTTTTGGATCCTTGCTGCAGAGTATCTTTGGAACTGTTTCCCAGGGAGAGTCAACTATAAAGGGTGAGGGACGGAGTGTATGTATGGTATGGGGTAGCTGTGGTAATAAACTTCAAAGGGTATTAGAAAAATATGGAATATGTTTAAATAGTTAAGAAAGTGGGAGCAAAGCACTACCACTGCGTTTTCCACGCAAAGGATAGGTGACAACTACACCCTGACTTTGGGAATTACAAAGCATCACACATTGGGGGAACACGTTTCAGTAGTACAAAATTCAACACATTCACAGGGCAGAAAATACTTACTGCCATTGGTATAATTTCCAGTCAATTCGGCCTACCTAGAAAAATTCATTATTGCTCCCCAGACATATTTTCTATCTAAATGGCATAATTTCATTCTTGGGCATGGAGTTAATTTAATGAGATCTCTGAATTACTACAGTCTTTTATTTTCAGAAATCCTTGTACAAAAGATTAGGCTTCTTTAAAAACAAAAAAATCTCAATCTAGTCTTCAAATTGCCACAAGGCATTTCTGACAGAGTTGGAGGATGAGATTAAGCATCTTGTCATTACTAACCTCGTTTGGGAAGCAAAAAAAAAAAAAATGAAACCCACCTCCAAATAAAGCCATGTCTATTTTTCCAACAATTTTATAGCTCCCCTTTTCCCATTTTGCCCTTCGAGAAAAACGCAGGCATGCCTTAGGGTGAGGATGAGTATGGGGCTGGTGATGGAGAGTTTAAGGGTAAACTTGACCAAAGATGCTGGGTAAACATTTGGATAGCTACGAACTGAGACAGTGTGGCCGATCCGCTGCTCGGAACTCTAGGTTTGAGTTTCCGAAACCTGATTTGTGTTTGAACACGTCATGAGTTCTTTCCTAATTTCATTACGGTGCTTCCCCCCACCCCGTCGCGCCCTACCCCACATTCTTGGGAAGTTTCGACAACTTCTAGGAGAGTTACAAGTGCAATTTAAGCACGGTTAATTCCTAAGGCATTCTGATTTCCTTTACCAACGCTTGTATAGTAGGATTTCAGAATTTTAAGAAGAAGAAAAAAAAAACCTACGGATGGGGGTGAGAGGGAAATTACATTGACAAGATTAATTAATCATTTGCTCTTCTTTTACCATTGGGGTCCCCAGTCCATCTGCACCCCTCCACCCTCTCCCCCACCCCCACCCCCACTTTTGGTGGCAGAACTGGGACCTGCGTTAGGGTTGACGTGTGAGGGAGGGTTCCAGGGCAACAGCTCCCCAAACCTCTCCAAAACCCAGACGCTGGCGCTGCGCGGGGGCCGGGGAGCGCCGGCGGGTGCTAAGCTGGCAGGAAGCGCCCCGCGCCCGCCACGGCCCCCGACCTCCGCTGAGCTTTCATTTTTATTTGCTTTTCAGCATTCTCTGGTGCAAATACTTCAAACTGCAGGGTCACACCAAGAATTTAAACGAATGAGTGTAGTCTGTGTAGTAGAACACACAAAATCCGTACAGAACACGCTAACAGAATGTGTGTTACCAATAAGAGCATTTAAGAAACTGAATCCTTTTTAATAACAAATCAGCGTAATCTTCGCCTACCGGCAGCACCCTGGGAGCTCCACCTCAAGTGCTGCCCAAAGCTCTGGAGTCTGTTACAGGTTCGGCCAGGCGAAAGGCGGCTGCGGGGGTGGGGGTGGGGGCATGTTAGCTCTCTCTAAGGAGCTGTTTAAGAAATTTCGTTTCATATTCTTTCTAGGAGCTCCGGTTTTAGGAGACGGTTTTGGAAATGCACCCTGGCATACACTCTTTTCTGAACGTGTGTTCAAGCCCTCTAATGCTTTGTAAGCAACCACCGCCCATTCAAAGGATTTCATCTCTTGAATTGCCAACGTGGTTGAGTAAAAGGTGGCTCTCCTGAGAGTCTCAAATTTTTCCACAGTAGTTGCAGAAACAAAGTAACTCTTTACTGTTGATTTAAAAACTTCAATAGTACAACATTGACTTTTATACCATTTGTTTACCGGGGAAAAAATTTTAGGAAGGGACCACGTGGAAGTCAAGTAACCGCAAGGTCTTAACAAAGCACTTTGTTAAGAAGCTTGCTTTGCCAGGCTATAGAACATCAATCAAGATTTCCACATGAAAAAGCAGAAAGTGTAGAATTCTATAGCAAGCATGCCAAGCAAATTTGCACTGATTTTTGTGCTGCTGTCGGTCAAATTTCCAACCCAGGCTCCGATCCACCCCCCCCACCCCCCAAGTTACAAAGCACCTAGACTATTCCTGATTACGAAGTAAGTAAAATTAAACTCTAAAATGAAGAACCAAATATCCAGCAAACTCGTGCTTTATTCTAATTGGAAAGATCTGAATCTTATTTTACCTGTTCCATTATTAATAGAAACTTTATAACAGTCGCACAAATACTGAACGTTCAATTTTAACTTTAAAACTATAGAAACACTTTCAAGTTCATCGTTTCATTTACAGTATGATATCAAAAGTACATTTAACACATTTAAAAACTGTAGAAAAGTTTTACATGTAGAAAAAGAAACAAATAGGTAAAGATTTTTTTTTGTTTTAACTTACTCTTTTCTCTTAAAAGAAGTGAAGTAGGAACGCCAAGTTATTGAACTCCTTAGAGGATGAAGTAAAATGAAAAGGCAAGTTCAGGCACTCAGACCTGTCTATATTTAAAGTTTAAACGTCTGCTGCTGTTTGGTACTTTCCTCACTCCTTCCCCCTAATGAAAGAAAAGTGCTGATACCTCGTAAAAGCTTTTTTCTAACTTGGAGCACACAGCTTTTAAAAGTTTCAACCCACTGACTCAACGAGGAGGAGGGGCTAGGAGAAAGGGGAGGGGAGAGGCACAGCGAGGAGGGAGTTAGACAGCAGGCCGGCGCACGTTGACGGGTGGGGGAGAGGAGGCAGAGAGGAGTGGCGAGGTCGGACACAAAGTTGTAGTTTAAGTTTGCTGACGAAAGAAATGAAAGCATTCGAGGTGAGAATGCTACTACTTGTAGTTACTTTTTACAGATAACAGTTACTGGTTTTAGCGCTGTTTCCCCAGAAGTCCAGAGATAATAAAAAGTTGTATATTTTACAATGTCACAACCTTTCCTAATACATGTAACAGTAAATAAAAATGCTGGAAAAGAGTGTAGCCAGTACAGATGTGTTTCATATTGGCCAAGGTGTGTGAAGTTAAAAGGGGGGAGGGGGAAGCAAATTATTTGATAATCTCATTTCTTCTAGTTTGAGTAAGGACCATTAACAAAAGAAATGGTGGGGATGGGAGAGAGAGATTTCAAAAATGGACAAATGTGGTAGTGTGCCCATCCCAAATCCACCTTCCCACCCCTTGACTGCTTTGAATGTTTACTCTTCAGTTTAGCAAAAGCTGTATTTATATTTATAATTCTATTATATGTGATATAATACGTTTTGCTTGTGAAATCGAGATGTATCTCACGTCTCTCTATCGGGTCTTCAGGGAACTGAAAATGTATAATATCTCAGCCCCATTCATGCCAATGCACTAAAAACTAAATCTTTTGTAGTGAAATGTCAGAATATTTTTAACGAAATACTGACACGGTAAATTGACAGTAAGTGGGTCTCAAAACTATTCTTGAGATCATCTCCTTTTCTAAAACCCATGGGATTTTCTGCCCAATGACAGTAGAGCTGAGCATATCATTTTATGCATTTTTCCACCACTTCCGTGGCTCTTCCTGTTAAGCACTCTGCATTCGGGTATATAATAGCCTGAGTCATGTGGCCTCCTTTGAAGACTCCCCGGATGCCATACCAGATGGCAGTGCTAGGACAATTCCCCATAAACAGGCTTCAGTGATGCTCCCAAGGTTGAGCAGGGAAATCCCTAGACCATTATTCTTTGGAAACAAAGCAAATTCATCCAGTCTTAATATTCCTTATCCTTTTCTTGCTAATACAAATACCAGAAAAAAAGGAAAATGGCAAATATTTTATGGTAGATACATTTCTCTAAATATATCTTCACTAAAAAGATTAATAAAACATCTTTTGAAATGTTGTAGTTTTAAGACACGATATTGCTCTTTCATTTGTTGGCTATACTATTTCCAAGGGTGTATTTTTCTTTAAGTTAGAGGAGAAAAAAGAAATAGAAATTGTAATCTGACTTTCAAGTCTTCAAGCTCAGCAACCCATAAATGTTGTTTTGGTCTTGTATTTATAGTTTGCCTTCAAACGAGTCTATTGTTTTTATCTTAACTAAAAATTATTTTATTCGATTCAGAACACATTCATGAAAATATGATTTATTTTTATAAGAAAATTGGCTTCCCCTTTTTAAAAAAGGTCTGTGCTTCATTTAATTTACATAATCATTTGCTTTCCTTTTAAAAATTATTCAAGTACAATTATTACTGATATTATACATTTTATTAAAAAGTTTTCCTAAAATGCTGATTCAGCATTACTTGCATGAACAAAAAAAAAAAGTTGCAGTGGACTATTTTGTAACAGGGTTGTGCAAGCCAAAAATTGCTTTCTTTCCAGTTACGTTTTGTTAGGTCTCTAAAAGGCTGATATCTAAGTATTCTGCTACCTTTCTTTTTAGTCTATTGCCTATGTGACAAATGGGAAGTAGAACCAAAGCACTTCTTTATACCAAATTAAGTTCCTCATGGATGTCACTTGAACTATCTTCTGAATCAAAAGCTAGTCATAGCATGAGCCACTAATTAAATAATTAGTTCTCATAATATATAGGATGTACTGTGTCTTCTATTTCTAAAATGATTTCCTCATGATCCTTCATTGAAAATTAAGACATTCTCATGTGATCTTTTATTTTGGGATAATGGCACCAAAATGTGACCCTATGAGTAGGAATGCTCAAAGGGAACAGGGTTACTGTGAATGGCTTCCGTTGGAACATTAACAACAGTTTTCTCTCATGCAACTAGCAGCTTCTCCAAATGCTGAGTAGTTACTCTCATTATACCTCACTAATACTCTAGCCGGGTTGGTGAGTTATATCGTGACCTAGAATCTATTTTTATAAAGAAGCCCACTTATATAAACTTAGAAGCATGTCTCCATTGTTAAAATCATGGAATAGATTTTTTAAAATGTGTTTTTATCATATTCTCAGAGATGCCAATGCTATTTCATTAATATAAACACTGACTTCTCCAAACTGTATCTTCTCTGATTGCCAGGCCTGTCTATGCAGAAGAAATGGATGCAGCCTAATTTACTAGTCAGGAAACAGTGCTCAAGCGGGATGAGGGACAGTCATTTACAGTTCTTGTCATCTGTATGGTTTCTTTAGTCACCACCACGAGCCAGACCCTAGATTTTGTTTTAACCACGTTGCTCTGTGTCTTGAGAAATGCACATTGAAGAGTAGACTCTTTTTCCGAATTGTGAGAAGTATTTTTAACCTGAGAACCAATTGCATTTTGGATGTTTGCCTTTGTTTCAGAATACCAATTTCTGGAATTTTAGCAGATGAATGGATTAATTTTTAAGTACTTTAAATGCCTATATCACACAAGTTCTGGCAGGTTACTCTTACTTCAATGAGTAGCATAAACATTCAAAAATATTTTGGGACTGTAGATGAGAGATTACTAAGGAGAATATTGTAATGACTGTGGACAAAAAGAAGGGATGCTGTAATAAATCATAAATTCCTAACTGGGCAGGTCATGGTGGGTAGTCACTCCCCAGGCATATAACTTTAGAAAAGCTTTTTCTTTGCCTTAAGCAAGCCCTGTCCATTGTCTCTCTGTATCTAGGTTAACACAGCTTTGAAATGTCTCTTTAACCACCCTTTCAGACTACTTTTTCTAAAGTGTAACCACCCTCAAGAGAGCAGATAATCTTAACTATCCTGTAATCCAATCCCTGCCTTGTTTTCTCCCACCTTCCTGTAATCTGCCTCAGTCTGTTACTTAATTTCAAATGCATAAAGAAACTGCAAAACTGCTATTCTCCAGAATATTTGAGATCTTGCTCCCCGGAATATGTCATCAGTTTGGCTCAAATAAACAGTTACAAAAATTCTCTACAGGTTTGCACATTTCTTATGTCGACATGGTAGAAGAGTGAGTTTCAAGAACCTGAACTAGAGTACTAGGACAAAGAAAGGAAAGGAAAGAAGGTAGAATGATCAGAACTTGATGACAGATTGAGTGAAGAAGATTAAAGAAGAGGTGTGGAAGATGATTTTGGAGTTTTGATTAGGAAAAAGTTACACAAAAAAGGAAGTCTGGAGGAGGAACTGATTTGCTGAAAGAGATTTAATGATTTCAATTTGGAATATTTTGGTATGAAGAACTGAAACATCTAGGTAAAGACACCTGACTGGCAATTTAAAATTGGGGCTGTGGAATGTAGGTTAAAATTGACATAAGATTTGGGATTATACTCATAGAATTTATATTTGAAACCACAGGTACAGATGAGATTACTAAGAGATGGAATGTAGGCAGTATGCTTAGTGTATACCCTCATTTAATGCAGGCAAAGAAAAAATGAAAAAAGAGACAAGGTAGACTCTGGAAAAGGGAAGAGTGTTTAAAATGGCTATAAGTGGGTTTGTTTGTAAGGAAAAATATCACCTGAACATTGGGGGAGTCTTAACTTTGCAAAAAGGACAGTTATTCCTTTAAAACAAGAGTGAATGCAGATCATAAAGAAAAAATGTTTTGAGATGGAGAGTGTGGGCATTAGGAAGCTAGGGTTGAAGTCGACATCTAAAGTAAAGTAGGTGAGGTTATCAGTTAACTGAGATAAGAGTGAACTGAGCTGAGAAGAAAAGTTTACATCTGGAGGAATCCAAAGGCAGCTGTAGAAGAATAAAAGGATTATCTAAGCTTGAGAAGGTCTAAAGTGATTTTGTAATGGAATAAGATTCCATTGTCTTATGGAATGCCTTTCATTAGCATCAGAATGATACTATCTATGCACCAAATTTCCATTTTATCTAATGTTTGTTATGCAGTGAGGAAGGAGAAAAAGTTCATTGGGATCTCAATAGTGCGCGAGTTCAGAAATACTCTACCCACATTGGTAAAACCAGCCAGAAAATGTGTTCTTGATGTGACTGTTGATCAAACATATTTCCTTTAGAGTAGTGATGATTTCCCATCGTATTACTGTCTTGTGCTATAGAATCCTTCAATAGATGTAATTCTGGGGTGTGACAATGTACTTTGTAGATCCAAAATATTCACTTAGCTGAAACTTTCTTCCCATATATTTAGCACTCTGTCATCCTTGAGAGAGATTTAAGGATCAACGTTTACCTCAACCTAAAATCTGAACTCATTCTGTAGCTGACATCTATGTCCAAGCGAATCTTACTGTGAGGCTACACACATAAAAAGTTTTTGTGAAGGGAAGAATTTTTGTTTTGTTTAATGGAAAAGAATCCTAGCCAGTGAATACATGTGTCTTTGGCTCCACCTTCTGTACAAAGTGAAAATGAACATCGTAAGAAGTAACTGGTAAATCATTTAATATTTTCACTTTTAAAAATTTCGCCTTTTTTATTAGCTTGGTTATCTTTATGATCGTGTGTGAATGTTTACATTCTTTAATTCAGCAAATATTTATTATGTCTCAGGAACTATGCTAAATGAGGATTATTTTAGTTATCCAGTGAAGACAAAAGCAGTATCAGGTTGTGCTTTATTTAGCTTTGGGCTTTGAGTTTTCTTTAAGTGAACTTTGAAAAAGCAAGCAAATATTGGTAGGAAAAATAATACCAGTTTGGGTTTTTTTCTGCTTTTTTTTCTTTCTTTCTTCTTCTCTATAATTCCACAAGGAGTTGCTATTTTTAAGTATCCTATTAATAATGGTGTGCCCACTTAAAAAAAAATTACCAAAAGCAAAGCTAGAGATTTTTGCAGTTAAATGTTCTACCCCCTGAGCTATGCCCCCAAAGCTAGAGACTTTAGATCTGAAACTCTTGATTTTGCATATATATTAGTTTCGATTATGTAAGGAGAGACAATAAGGTATTTGTATAGACTGACAGTTAGCTACCGTGTTTCCCTGAAAATAAGACCTAACTGGAAAATTAGCCCTAGCATGATTTTTCTGGATGTTTGGAATATAAAATAAGCCCTATCGTGTTTCCTCCAAAGTAAGACCAGGTCTTATATTAATTTTTGCTCCAAAAGACGCATTAAGGCTTATTTTATATTACGAACATCCTGAAAAATCATGCTACGGCTTATTTTCTGGTTAGGTCTTATTTTCGGGGAAACATGGTATTTGCTCTAACAATTTAAGTTAGCTGAATATCATCAAAGAAATGAGGAAATATTACAATATTTTAAGACAAATAAGATGAAAATTATTTAATTAATTAAAAATCATTAAACAAAGTAGTTATTTTGTCAGCATAATACATAATCTTTCACCATCATTTTATGATTGGTATTGCAGACTTGACATGTTTGGTACAGTGGAAACTTGGAGAACATAGAGAACATTTTATAAGTGCAGGTGATTCATTTATGTGCAAGGTATTTATAAACAATTAAGAACATGAACCAACGTATAGTTATAATTACAAATATATGAACACAATTATTTACATCCTTGTTGGGTTGATGCCAAAGAAAAAGACAGCATTGCTTCAGAAGTGAGCTAAGATAAAAATTCCCAAATGAAATATTTATATACTTGGTTATAGCACCACTTACCAAAGTCATTAAAATGTCTTTCTGTTGTATGTCTAAGTCTGCTTTAGTGCACAGGAAAGGGTACCTATGGACAGCTTTATACAGTACATATCCTTTATGGACACCACCTAATTTAATAGAGTTTTCATTTAGGATAGCATGAAAATACAATTAACTTTAAGAAAACATACATCAGAGTATCTATAAATTCCATATGTATTAAACTAATAAAAAAATTATGGCCCACTTAGCTCTAAGAATGACAAAATTTAAAAAAAAAACATTAAACTTTTAAGAGAACCTCCAGTTTTCTTATTTATTAATTAATCACTACTAGAAATGAATGGTACTTTAGTGTCAGGTGGTTGCTGATTTAAAAAAAAAAAGGTCTCAATCTATTGTAGCAGACTTAATATGTTTGGAAGGCTTAGGTAACTTTTTAAACTCTTCACATATTCATGTGGTTATCTACAACAAAACACTAGAGGCCAGGGCCAGCCCAATACAAAGTCAGAATATTATCACCCAATGACATAGCTTCTAGACATCTAAAGCTCTTTAAAACCAAATCTGCCTTCCCTAACCGTTCCCTTTGGAGGATAAATTTTCCATCTTTAAAATTCCACCTTTGCATTAAGACATTGGAGTCTTTAACAAGGTCAAAATGGAAATGAATGTTCTTGGAAAGGGTAAAAAAAGTTTACAAAAAGTAGTTTACCATTGTGACTTACAAAGAGAACTTTAAAAGATTGAAGATACAAATTTTTATAGGAATAAACAGAAGTAAATCAAGGGATTTGTGAACTGATCTAAGCCAATTTGGTGTGCACAACTTTTATGTTCCTTTTTGCATGGTATTAGTAACCATCATATCACAAAATACTGAGCCGTACTGAGGATACTCCTCTATGGCCTTAGTACCAGCTAAAAATAAAACAAACTTTAGATCAAGTTTGGCTTCACATTTAGATGCTTATTTCATAAGCTCTTCTTAGTAAGCAAGAACTAAACATTTCATACAACTTGTTTTGTATTCTCTTTGAAGTCCCAACTCTGTTCTTTTTTGGTGCTGAGACCACCATCTTGCATGAAAAATTCTTTTAAGACAGAAGTGACAATATTTCAGAAACATCACTCCTATTATAAACAGAAACACTCATCCACCAGCTACCCTCTAAATCAATGACTGGACATTTTGGACCATTTTGGGATCAAGTCACTAGTTTCTTAAATCCTGTTCGTGCAAATGTCTCTAAATTATAGGCCAATCTATATAGTATATTGAATACCCTAAATTTCACCAACGAGAGCCTATTTCTAACATTCATTACGCTAATTAACAAACAACTAATTTTGCCAGTGAAAAACCATATCTGACATTCAGGATGCTAATGAGCAAATGTCTGGTATGTTTCAAAGATATAGATATAAAAGTACTTGTAGTCATCTCTGAGGTAGCCTTTCTGATGTGTATTTGGCACCCACCCCTAGATCATGAATTCTTGATTAAGTATCCTGACTCTACCTGTAACTTCTACCAATCCACATACACATTAAAGTACTGTACCTTTGCTGAAATTTTTGAATGTAAATGACAGACATTGTTAAACAGGGAGACTATGTACTGCTCATATAGTACAATTTAGTCCACTAGCAAATGGAATTAGCTCCTGGATTCCTGGTGGAAGTGCAAGCCATGAATTAAAAGGAGATACCAGGAGAACATTGATGTTTTCCAGGAGATACCAGGAGAATTTTGACATAGCGATATTTTAACAATTTTATATTTGAATGGCCTCGTCTTAAAAGTTATGTATTTACCCCTAAACTAAGGCATAACTATTTTAAATCTTTTAGTTTAAAATTAATATATGTTCTTAATACTTCATAGTATTTTATACATATTTATGTCATACATATCTTGAATCCTATCTTGTGAAGTTCAGATTTAGTCATATTCAATGGGCTTTCCTTTATGTTTCACACTGACCCTCTTTAGCCCACCCTGTGCCCTGCACCCCTGCCATTTTCCTGGCCTCAGATCCCTCATGTTGAAATACTGGTAGGCAGGTTGTTATTACTAGACTTCTGATCTTGCAAGCAGCAGGGACAGTTGGTATTGAATATTCTCCTGACAATCTTGTTTTATGAAATTCCCAGTCAAAATTGCGGACTTGATATGTTTGAAAGGTTCAGGTGACTTTTTAATCTGTTGTGGGTTCATGTGCTATTGAGTGGAATTCATTCCAATCACCGCTCTCTCTTCAGTAATCTTAGTAGTTCTTTTATTTTCATTCTTGAATAAAATATTGCTGTATTTTAAATATTAAAATTCAAAATATTATAATGTAGGAAGTGAAAGAAATCAACTTATGATTATTATAGGTAATAGAGTATATATATATGTATATGTATATGTGTATATATATATTATTCTTAAGCATTTATTGAGGCAATGGATAGAGCTCAGTGATATAATTCTTGTTTCATACATTTCTATGTAAAGAGTTTCAGTGACTTGCTTGGCTTTTTGCGAAACAGTTTACCCAGCAGGGAAAAGACTACAGAGTTGTGAATCAGACCTCTTGATTACACACATCCATAAAAAACACAGCATACTGTGTTTTTAGACTAAATTCTAAAATACAGCCAGCTTTAACAAATATTTTTAATGAGTTGACCAGTGAACCAGATAGGGCATAAAATCAATCTTTATTTTAGACCTTAATTAGGCAATGAAAACAGAAAATCTGGACTCAGATTCAAGAAACAGTTATGGAAAGCCTATTATTTCTTTAGTATTTCTGTGGTTTTATGTAAAGGCAATCTTGTTAAGTCAGACTCATTTGGACAGCATCCCAATATCCTTAAAAGTGAAGACATGCCAAAGCTTGATTATAAAATGCTTGGTATACTTTAATATTTAAATTAACTAGCTAACAATTTTAATTTTAAAAACCCACAGCACTATATAATTTTGCTATTCATATCATAAATTATAGGATTTATTAAAAACAACATAAAATTATTGCCTAATAATTCATCATGAGGCAGGACGAGCCCATTAATGATTAAAGATTTTTAATGAGTACATTCTTCTTTTCAAATTGTCAGTTTGTCTCCTAACTATATGTATAATCTTATTTGGAAATATCAAAGCTCCACATTTGAGGACCTTTGTGAATACAAGGCCCTGGCCAAATGGCTCTCTGATAATGGCCTCTCTGACCATTCTGGTGTCTGAGTGAAAGGATCTGCTTTCCAGGCTAGAAGTTGGAGCTCCATCTTTACCAGCAGCTTGCTAGTAGTCACTTTTGTTTAAATAATTCTCTCTGTCTCTCTTTTGTTTTTATATGAGCTTTTGACGTGTAACATATCTGCAAAGAGAGAACATACCCTAAACATGTAGTTTGAAGAATTTTTGCAAATCAAATACACCTGTTTAATCAACACCTGTTTAATTAATAAGAAAAAAATGGAAAATTACATCAGCAGCATCACTTCAAGCTTTCCTTGAAGCCCCTTCATTTTATTACTTCTTCCATAAAGATAATCACTATCCAGTCTTTCTTCTCTTTCTTCTTTGTTTAATTAAATTGAATCTTAAAGAATGTACTTTTTATGTGTCTGGCTTCTTTCACTTTCATCTATATTGTTTGTTGTAGGCCGTCATAGATCATTGATTGTTATTGACATGTAATATACCCTTGTCTGAACATACCATAATTTATTTATCTTTTCTACTGTTAATGGGCTTTTAAGTAATTTCCATTTTTGGGATTTTGAAAATAAAAATTCTCTGAAAATTCTAGTACAGTTCTTTTGAGTTGTTGTTTGTCATTTTTTTATTGATTTGTATGACTTATTTATTCTATCTATGAGTCCGTTGTCAGGTAAACGTATTGGAAATATCTTTTTTTTTTCTTTTGGTTGCTTTTTGCTTTCTTCATTGTTTCTTTTGATGGAGAAATTGGTGGATTTAACATAGCCTAATTAATCATTTTTTTCCTGTATAACTAACACCTGTTATAACCTTTTAAAGAAATATCTGCCTACTCCAACCCAAATCAAGAAGATATTGTCCCTTGTTTCCTTCTAAAAATTGAATTGTTTTACTTTTCATTTAGAACTGCAATACCTGTGAAACTCATTTTGTGTGTGGTATAAAGTAAGGGGTCACTATACGTTTTGTTACTATAGAAATTTAGTTGATTCACATCATTTATTAAAAAGACCATCCTCTTCCCATCATACTATAATGTTATCTTGGTTGTAAATCAGATGACCAGATAAGTCTGGGTCTATTTCTGAACTCTGTATTCTATTCCTTTCATCACTTTGTCCGTCTTTGCACCAATAACATATTGTCTTAATTACTATACATTTAGGATAGGCCTTCATATAGGATACTGTAACTACTCCAGCTTTGTTCTTTTTCAGGTCATGCTGGCTGTACGTGTCCCTGCATTTCTATATATAATTAAAAAATAAAAATAAAACTCTCAATTTCAATATACACTAAAAATGAAAAATAAATGAGAATAAAAACTTGCTGGGATTTTGATTAGGATGGCATTAGGATAATTCTATAGATTTTGATTCTTTATTTTGCTTCATTTGAAGAATAGTTTCACTGGGTATAGAATTTGGTGTTGACAGTTTTTTTCTTTAAGCACTTTCATATATAATGCTTCACTCTTTTCTGGCATGATGATTTCTAAGAAGTTAGCTGTTAATTGAATTATTATTCTCCTCTATGTAAGGAGAATAATAATTTATCTTGCTGCTTTCAAGATTTGCTCTTTATCTTTGGTTTTCAATTGTGCAACTATTGTAACTGAAAATTTTGTCTTTCATCAAATTTGGGAAATTTGGGCCATTATATCTTCAATTAAAAGCATTTTGTTTTTTCTGCTACATTCTCATTTCCATGTCCATTTTGGACCATCATGTACATAGAACCATTGACTATCATCAAACAGGTCCCTGAGGCTCTGCCCTTTTTTTTTTTCCTCTCTCTGTTTTTCAAATTGGGTAATTTCTTTTGATCTATCTTCAAATTAATTTGCTTTTTCTCCTGTCATCTTCATTCTGCTAAGTCCATCCACTGGTTATTATTTTAACATATTGTATATTTATTGGTTGTAGAAGTTCCATTTGGTTTTCTTTTTTATTATTTGTATCTCTCTATGTGATTTCCTATTTTTCTTTCAATTGTGAACATATTTTGTTTTACTTCATTGAGGTTAGTTAAAATAGCCACTTTAACACCCTTAACTTCTTGGGTACCAAACCTTGGGTCATCTCAGGGTTGCTCTTATTAATAGTTGATTTTCTTTTCTGTTGGCAGAGTATTCCATTTATGTTTTTTTTTCGTATGCCAGGCAATTTTTAATTATATCCCAGGAATTATAAATGTTGTTGATATTATGGGTTTTGTTATTTTTCCCTGATATTTCTTTTGTTTTAGCAGCTAATTATTTCATTGGAATTTGTGTAGGATAACATTATTTTGGACTAGGACAGCTCTATGATTATCTCTAGGGATATCTGGAAGTCAGGTACCTTATCTTGGCAAAGAAAATGTTGGTCAGCTAACTAATGAGTTATAATATGCTGTCTTAAGTTCAAAACTCCTTTACAGGCACCCAAGACTGGCTTGTTGATTGAAGAATTATACCAGTAAATAAAATTTTATTTTATTTTATCTTGGAATGCTGTCATGATCATTTGTGTATGTATTGTCAATGGCTGCTTTTGTGTTACAGTAGCAGAGATGAGTAGGTACAGCTAATACAGTATGTCCCCGAAACCTAAATATTCACTTTCTAACTCTTTGCAGAAAAAAAATTGGTTAACCCCTACTCTTAAATGATCCTTGAGATTCTCTAATTTTATTTTTTCTCCCACCCTCTACCTTCCCATTTTATTAATAATGTAACTGGAGATCCAGAGAGGCCTAGTAAATACATCAATGACTAGAACCTAGGTCTCTTACTTCTCAATTTGGCACTTTTTAAAAATTTGGGGTTCTTTATTATTTGCACTATACTTTTTAAAGATTTTTATTAAAATATAGCTAACATACAGGATACTAGTTTCAGGTGTACACTATAGTTATTCAGCATTTATATTAAAGAAGTGATCACCATGTTAAGTCCAGCAACCATCTGATACTATACCATGCTATGACAATATTATTGTGATGATATTCCCTGTGCTGTACATTACATCAGGTGTACAGCATTGTGGGTAGACATTTATATAATTTAAGAAGTGATCCCCCTAACCAGTCAATGCTCACCTGGCATTATACATAGTTAACATATTATGTTAATTCCCATCTATCATCCTGATAGATTTAGTGCCTATATGACACCATACTTAGTTATTGCAATATTATTGATTTATGCTTATTATTCCTTACGCTATACCCTACATCCTCATAACTACTGTGTAACAACCAATCTGTACTTCTTAATCTCTCTCCCTTTTTCACCCACCCCATTCCACCTCCCATCTGGCAATCATCAAAATGTTCTCTGTACCTATTTGTTTCTGTTTCATTTGTTCATTCTGTTCTTTAGATTCAACTTATAAGTGAAATCGTACGACAGTGTCTTTCACTGTCTGACTTAATTCACTCAGGACAATACCCTCTAGTTCCACTCATGTTGTCACAGATGGCAAGATTTCATTCTTTCTAATGGCTGAGTAATATTCTAATGTATATATGTACCATGTCGTCTTTATCCATTCATCCATTCAGGGACACCGAGGTTGCCTTTGTATCTTGGCTATTGTAAGTAATGTTGCAATGAACATATGCATGAACATGTCCCCTCAAAGTAGTGTTTTAGGTTTCTTCAGATAAATACCCAGAAGTGGGATTACTGGATCCTTCTTTGCCTCTTGTTATAGTCTTTGTTTTAGTCTATTTTGTCTGATATAGATGTTGCTACCCCAGGTTTTCCGTTCTTTTTTTTCCATTTTCATGAAATAACATTTCCATCTCTACTTTCAGTCTGTGTGTGTCTTTTGATATGAAGTGAATCTCTCTTAGGCAGCATATGTATGGGTTTTGTTTTCTTATCCATTCAGTTACCCTATGTCTTTTTATTGGAGCATTGAATCCATTTATATTTACATTGAAAGTAGCTGTTGAGAGATATGTAGCTATTGACATTTTATTATTCATATTTTTTACTTTTTTTTTTTCCATCTTAAAGAAGTCCCTCTAAGATTACTAGTAATACTGGTTTGTTGATGATGAGCTTCTTTAGCTTTTCCTTGTCGTGGAAGGTCTTTATCTGTACTTTGATTCTGAATAATAGCTTTGCTGAGTAGAGTAATCTTGGTTGTAGGTCCTTGCTTTTTAACACTTGGAAATTTTCCTGCCAATCCCTTCTGGCCTCCAAAGTTTCTGTTGAAAAATCAGTTGACAGTTATGGAGTCTCCCTTATAAGTAAATAACTGCTTTTCTCTTGCAGCTTTTAGATTGTTTCTTTGTCTTTAGCCTTCACCATTTTAATTTTGCAGAGTCTTCGTGTGAGCCTCTTTGGGTTCATCTTGTTTGGGACTCTCTGCACTTCCTGGGCTTGAGTATCCATTTCCTTCACCAGGTAGGGAAATTTCCCATCATTATTTCTTCAAATAGGTTTTCAATTTCTTGTGCTCTCTCTTTTCCTTCTGGTACCCCCATTATGTGAATGTTGGTGCGCTTGATATTATCTCAGAGGACCCTTAAACTGACCCCATCTTTTGGGATTTTTGTTTTCTTTTTCTTTTTGCTGTTCTATTTGGGGGTTTTTGCTACCTTATTTTCTAAATCTCTGATTTGATCCTCTGCTTCATCTAATTTGTTGAGTCCCTCTAATGTAGTCTTCATTTCCATTATTGTATTCTTTCTGACTCATTCTTTTTTATGTTTTCTCTCTCTTTGTAGAAATTCTCCCTGAGATCATTGAGCATCTTTATAACCAGTAATTTGAACTCTGCATCTGGTAGGTTGCTTGTTTCCATTTTGTTTAGTTCTTTTTCTGGAGCTTTGTTCTATTCTTTAATTTGGGATTTGTTTCCTTGTCTCCCCATTTTGGCTGCCTCCTTCTGTTTGTTTCTATATATTAGATAGGGCTGCTATGTCTCCCAGTCTTAGTAGAGTGGCCTTATATAGTAGGCATCTGTGGGGTCCAGTGTCACAGTCTCCCTTGTCACCATAGCTGGGTGCTCCAGGTGTCCCTTGTGTGGGTTGTGTGTATCCTCCTGTTATAGTTGAGCTGTGGTTGCTATATGTACATCAGTGGGAGGGACTGACCTTCGGGGTCATTGGTTGTGAGGACTGGCCGTGATTATAATGAAGGAGCTGTTGTGGATGGGCTGACCCTATAGAGCAGGATTCACTTTAGCAAGGCTCTGGTGCCTGCCCTGTGTGCCCTTCAGGTGTGTTATCCTTAGAGGTGGTTGGGTGATGCTCCAGCACAGTTTGAAGCTGGCTGCTGGGTGTACCAGCCCCAGGGTCACCTGGGAGGGGACTCACTACAAGCCAAGTTCAGCTGCAGCCGGTGGCATGCCCTGGGCCACCTGGCATGAACCACAGAGAAATCACAGATGGCTGCACCTGCACTGTGCTTGGAGCTGCCTTGAGAAGGCAAGCCACGAACCAAGGCTGGCTGTTGCTAGTGCTGGGCTTAAGGCTTCTCAGCCAGAGTATAGGACATGCTGAAGCCAGATCCTGCTTGTTTGGGTTTTGTGAACATTTGAGAAGCTCTAGGGAAGTCTGCAGCATGAGCCAAGGCAGGTAATTTGTGTGAAAAAGCCACTGGAAGCAGCTTGGCTGTGCCCAAAAGTTGGGTGGGACTTGGTCTCAGAATCACCAGGGCAGAGACAACAGTGTTAGCCAGGTTGATGGAGACTCAGATATTGTGTCTGCCTGTGTCTGCATGCTGGGAAGGGGTAGGGCCCAACACAAAAACAATGGCTTCTGCCAGCTCTTTTCTCCAGGAGAAAGCTGCCCAATGGCCCTCACGCTGCAGCCAGACAACTCATTTCCTCCCCATATGTCCCTGTCGCCTTTTGAGCTGCTGCCCCAGCGCTGGAGCTCAGAGTGAGTGAGTCCATCAGCAGATAAGTCTGCTCATGGTCCCTTTAAGAAGAGCACCTGGGAGTGCTGCCACCCTCCCTACTCAGCTACAATCTCCACTGGTTTTCACAACCAGAAATTATGGGGACTTCTCTCCCTGGTACTAGAACCCTGGCAAGCCGGGGCTGGGGAGCTTGGTGCAGCACTGAGACCCCTCACTTCTCCCAGGGGAACCTCTGCAGCTGAGATATCCCTCCCAATTTTTAATGGTCACACATGGTGTGGGACCAGCTCGTTCTGCATCTCTGCCCCTCCTACCAGTCTTGAGGTGGCTTCTTCTGTATGTTCTTAGTTGTAGGGCTTCAGTTCAGCAAGGCTTCAGGACATTCTCAATGATGGTCGTTCTGTAGTTTAGTTGTAATTTTGATGTGGTCATGAGAAAAGGTAAGCACAGCGTTTACCTACTCTGCCATCTTGAACTGAAACTCTGACTTTAGCACTTTGAATTGCCTTTTTTTTCCTTAAGACTTATGTTTGTAGAAAGACAAGGGCCTCTGAGTGAATTTTGTTCCTGTCTTTCTCTAACTCATTTCCCACATGATGAATTAGGTTTATTAACTAGGAAAGTATTAACTTCAAGTTCACAAACACAAAATCCAATTACAAAACAACCTGTTTTAGAAGGCTACATTTTTAACCAAATAACACACACTGTGGCAGGCTGTCATTTAGAAAACCAAAGTCAGTGGGTAGAAATATTTTTTTTTTCACTTCACATGTGCCTTTCTTAAGTTACCTAACTTTCATATTTACTGACATTTTCATGTGTGTAATTGACCTATCCAGTGGTAATTCCTGGTTATCAAACTAATTTCTGAAACTTTAAGACTGATAGTAAACATTTCAGAAAGTTAAACCATGTAATTTTTAAGAATTAAAATACTGCAAAGGCAGGTGTCATTCTAATGGAGTAAGTGCATGAATTGGCCCTTTATGATTCTAAGGTATAATGTATTATTCTTAACATTGATTCTTCCTGAAAACCAAATCAGGGCATGGACAGAAGTCTTCAAGCCTACAGTTTTATTTGTCTGTATATGCTAAAACTTCCTTCTATAGGCACAAGTGATGATGGTGGGATGGCAGACCCTGCTGCACAAAGAGAAGTGTTTTTTTACCATTAAAATCTTGTCTAAACATTATTCACAAAGGCGTTTATTTATATCATTGTGACCTCTCTATCATTTTAGTAGACTCTGGGATAATGGTACCAGTTTGCAGAATATGATACTCGTATTAATTGGTAAACTTGTTTTAAATACAGATGACTGGGGTCCCTAACAGGTATAGTGAATCTGAATCTTGGGGTGGGAGCAGTTAGGGATCTATAGTTTTAGAAAGATCTATGGGTGATTGTGAAGCACTTCAAAGTCCCTCTGGTAATGAGGAAACTGCTCATCTGACAATCTGGAAAACTGGGTTCTAATATTGGCTGTCTTATTACATTGCCCTGTTGCTTTGGACTAGTCATTTAAGTAGCAACACAAAAGAAACAAACAAACAAACACCAAAAAATAAAACAGGGAGGAAGGTTTCCTATTGAAAGATTCTGCTTTTCTTCATAGTAATTCTATTTCTTTAGTTTTCTCATCTGTAAAATGAAGATGATAATGGTATCCACATCAAAATTGTGGTGAGGATTATGATCATACAGATAGTGTTTATTACCATGCCTAGCACATAAGAACTCAGTAAAAGTTAATTTATTATATTTTATTACTATTATAATCATTATTAGTATCAAATGATATAGAACTATAATTCAGTATAATATACATACTGTATCCCCCTACAAAACTAAGAAACAGCTGGCCTTATTTATTTGCTCATTCATTCATCCGTTTATTGTCATAAGTAATCATTGTGTCCTGCCAAATTGAAAGCACTGCACTGCACCAAAGATACAGCATTGAATACTGTAGGTCTCTCACCTCAAGAGACTTCTGAGTTGTGATCAAACAATTCAGTGATTGTTTAAATTAAAAAATATATATTACAGTAAAAGACACATTACCACTCACTTTGAACACACTTATCCCATCATTCTTGCCACTTTCTGAAGCAGATCTGGAAGTCCTCTTTCATGAGTATTTTTAGGTGCCACCAATCTGCCTCAATGTCCTGAAGCGATTCAAAATGTTAACGTTTCATGGTCATTTTTACTTTGGGGAAGAGCCAGAAGTTGCACAGTGCCATTCATCTCGTGAATAAGGTGGATGAGGACACACCCTAATGTTTTTATTTGACAGAAATTGCTGTATACCAGAAGCGATGTGTGACATGGAGCATTGTTATGATGGAGGATGATTTATGGCACACTTTAAAACACACCTTCTTTCAACCATAGCTCATACCCGACTGACTGCACTGAACAAGTTGAAACTTGTCACACACATGCTAAGGTTCGCCAAACCACTTCCCATACTGAAGACTCCTGGCTTTCCATTGGATGGCACTCGGCAACAGCATTCACCATATTTTATAATCACAACGGAAAGGCTCCATGTCACACATCACACCTGGTATGGCAATTTCTGTCAAATAAAAACATTATGGTGTATCCTCATCCACCTTATTCACTGGATCTGGCACTGTGTGACTTCTGGCTCTTCCCCAAAGTCAAAATAACCATGAAAGGTAAACGTTTTGGATTGAGTCAGGACATCAGGGCTGTCGAGGCAGCCAAGACAGCAGCACAACTAAAGACACTCATGAACTCTTTCAGAAAGTGGCAAGAATAATGGGATAAGTATGTTCAAAGTGTGTGTGGGGGGGTTGTCTTTTGAGGGGGATTAATGGGAATGTGCCTTTTATTGTAATAAACTTTTTAAAATTTAAATATTCCCCATATTTTTTGATCACACCGTGTACATCCCGGTGGAAGATAAAACACACACACACACACACACACACACACACACACACACACAACAACAACAACTCAATGTTTCTGTAGTTTTGCCTTCGCAGTACAATCACCTCACTAAGAAAATAAACTGACAATGCTATGGAGCACTTCTGGGATCTTGTTCTTCCCTAATGAAACACACAGTGTATTGCTCACACTCAAATATGCAGCCAGGGAGAGAAATAATGGCTCTTTTCAACAATTCAACAGTGTCATATTGGCATCATTATAGAATATATATCCACTTTCAAAAGACATAGTAGTCAAGCATCAAGCTGCTGCTTTTATAAAGAAGGCCATAAGCGATTGGTGAAAAGCCATTTCACCCACTTCCACAAAGACATAAAAATTTCCATTCGATAGTTGTATCTTCCTTTATGAGTAGTGTGCTAAATATGTGTTAGACAAGTTTGCATTTTGGGGGAACTTGTTGCTGTAAGAGTATTTTAGATAAAATAAACGAAGCGAGTTCAATTAAGCTCCCTGCAGTCTGATGGTATTCACTGTCTTTGATTTTTAGAAGAAGTTTTATAATCCTTTTTGCTATAATTTTAAAGACTTAATAAAATTATTGTTAATAGCCTTTTCATCATTTAAACTGTCTTTCCTTGAAAATTCCATGTTGCTTCTGATAAATTCCTTGTGAAAGAATATGGGGAACTCGGAAGGAAGATGTGAAATGTTTAAATGATAAGGAACATATACAGTATTAAAGTTTATTAGAAATAGCACCAAGAATATTTTTTAAAATCCAGTCAAAAGATGACATGCTTATTGTTCTATAAACTAAAACTTATGTTTTCTACCAAGTAAATTAAATAAGAATATAGATTGAACATGACTGCTTGTCTTATCAGATCTCTATTGCTCAAGTTTGAATTAGAGAAATTTCCCTGGGGGAAAAAATAGGTATTACAGATGTAAAAGTCAAGTAATAGATTTAGCACATATAGAAAATAAAATTTAAAAAACCCTAGTGTAAAACTAATTCAGATTGCATAAAATAACATCAATAACAATAATAGATAAATGAACAAAGTATATCAACAAATCAAAATGGTTAATACATTGCAAAAATTTACCACCACCAGTTATTTAAAAAATGTAGATTAAAGTAAAATAGCACTTCCCATATAAAATTCGAGATTTCAAAAATAACAATATGAAGCACTGATATTGGTGTGATCACACCCTTATTCAATGCTACCATATGTATAAATTATAACTTTGTGAAAGTAATTTAACAATAAAGCATCAGTCAAACATGTTATAGTCTCTTAAATAGTCTGGTCTCTGACAGTTGCAAATGACTGAAATCCCTACCTTATACCCCGTGGGGGAGGAAAAAGTAATTTCCCTTCTGCCTTTCTGAGTTCTTCTGGCTGAACAAATAATCAAATTACTATGAGAAAGATTAACAGGAGAAAATGCCCAAATTTTTTTTACATATGTACATATGAGGGTTCTAGAAGAATATTGAGACCTCAAGGACAAATTGACAGATCAGGCACTTAAGGCTCATATGACATCTTGAACTAAGGAGAAGGGAGGGGCCATGGTTTGGGACTTCAAAGGGCCAGAAGGCAATTCACAAGGAGACAGAAGAGCAATTGTTGGATAAATAAATGTTTGTCAGGCCATCTCTACCAATGGGACCCAGAGAGGACTTTGATCAAATGGGCCTTGCTTGGTTCCTCCCTGTTTATCACACTTGGTTCATATTAAACTATAGTTATCTATGATAATAGCTCCCTTATTGTAGCAGGTCCTCTATCTAAATTCTTTTAGGTAGTTAGGGAGAAGATCAAAGTTTCTCTCTGAGTATTTTGCTTCTTAAAAAAAGCCAGTTTAAAATAACCAATATCCCAAAAGTCATATTCTGGGGTGGAAAACTCTGCTTGCCCTCAACCAACTTAGGTTAAAAAACGAAATTATTATATTCTAGTTTCAGTATGGAATCTTCTATTGAAATTATGTTATTAGGAAACTTTCTTTTCTTCCTTTTCTTCTTTTTTTTAATCTCTAGCTTCTATCTTTCCTTTATGTTAGCTTTATACCAAGACTGGCTCTCTCCAGTGGTCACTAGAAAATTGGGTTAGCCTCATAGCAGATTAGCAATGAAAGGGAATGACTTTTCCACTGTAGTTTCTGAAACTAAGTCTTATTGCTTGAGTTGTGTCTCACATTCAGTCCTGAACCAGTCATTGCAGCTGGGAGGGTAGTATGCCCTAAGTCCCCAGGCTTGGTTCCTACCTGCATGCCCCTTGGAGCCAGGATGGAGTCGGCTTTACTCAAATCTCTTGGGATAAAGGGTGATTCTCTAAAGTAAGGCACTGACACCCAAAGTGGGGAAATGAAGGTCAGTCAGGAAAAATCAATAGATATGTACTACATCATTTCACCCTTTAATAACACTCTTGTGCATGAATATTAAGAAATTATTGATGTATATATACCTCAGTGTTTATTCTAGCTTTGGTTATAATGGTAAAACACAGAAAACAAAAATGTGAACAATGCTGCTGATCAACAATAGGGGAATTGTGAATTAAGGAGTACAAAATGTTTTAGGGAGCCATTAAAATTATATTTTCAAATGATTTTTAGTGCTTATGAGGGAAGGACATTTTATAATATAAAGCCAGAAAGGCAGAATATCAGATAATCTATACTGTATGATCTCACCTCTATAAAAAAAATACACCGGGAAAAAAACTTAGGAAAATCTATTAAAATAATAATTAGCCCTAAGAACTGTTGGAATTCATTTATTCATAAGAAATATTTTTGGACTGCTTATTTTATGGTAAGAATTTTTATTCTGAATATTATTGTCTCTCTAATTTCCATATTTTTACATATGTTACAATAAACAAGTGAGAAGTGCAATGCATTTAAATTGAAATTTTAATAACCTTATTTAAATCTTTATGATGTTCCAAACATCATTCTAAGGTGCTTTCAGTTACATTGAGTGATTCAATATGTCTCTTATGAAATCAGTTGTCAGTTCTATTTGCTCCATGAGAGTATTGTCCTTCCATAGGAGCATAAACAAAATCTATTGTTTGACAGAGTGATTCATTTGTTCATTCATCTAACCATCTATGAATTGTTGGAGGGGTTAAAGAACAACCCCTAAAGGAATTTCCTAAAATTGGAAATGTAAGCTTTTAAATTATAATGGGTCAGTGAACAGGTTTTTTCAGTGATTAGAATACGTTAATTATTCTTTGCTTTAAATAAATGAAGAGCGGAAATGAATGTCAGCAATTCTATCTGAGCCATTGTATGTGAAGAGGTTATGTTGATATATAGTAACACTCAACTGCAATCATAAAAATCCTTTACACAAATGGTCTTTCTGGAAAATTTTGGTATAATTGTATCCTGTTATTAATATTTAAATATATTATTAGTGTTAAATATTGTATATATACATACATGTATATATATATACATATAAATATATATAAAATATATTCAAAGTTAACTTACTTTCTACATTTTTATTTATGAATAATTTTCATTCCATCTGCTGGCTCAGGTGGAGTAAGAGGTTACAAAGTTTTCTGGCCAAAGGAACTTGTGGCAAAAGTTTGAGGCCCCTGAAACCTAAGCTCACCAGAGAACATTATTTGGGAGGGTAGTCTCCTCAGAGGAGACTGCTGTGACCAACTCCCACAGGAAAGAGATATAGGCAGAGGGAGGTTTGCAGGTCAGATTTTGCTAGAAGAGAATGAAGAATGAATGGCCTTCGAGTCCAGCTGGAAGAGGTAATCTTGACTGCATAAGGCTGACTGGGCCAGTATACATTAGTATTGGGTGATGATAAAGGGAACCAACAGACACATGAGAATTTTCCTCACATTTTTATTATAACATTCTCCTTTTTTATTATGACTTAGCATTTTTATTTTATATTTATTGAAACATTGCTTTGGATTTATATACATGTTTTTATCATATGTCACTCCTGGGCATATATAGAAAGAAAAATATTAGCAAAATACATTGATTAAAATATATTTAAAGCTTCTTCACATTCAGTATCCAACTCATTTGAGAGATTCAGAGTCATTGATACTCAGTTTTTCCTTACAATACCATCCTTTGTGCCATCAGAGTATTAGGGATATGAATATATTAAACTTTTGAATTATGATATATAACATATTACAGAAAAGAATATGTAACATATCAGTATAGTTCAACAAATAATTAGGAAGTGATCTGACTTTCTGAGTGATCACACCCCTATGTCAAGAGAACATTATGAACATTCCAGAAGCCTATCATGAACTTACTTTGCCTCCTTACAGTAACTACAACCTGTTTTTATGATAATCATTTCCTTGCTTTTCTTTATAGTTTTACCAACTATGTTTGCATCTGCAAACACAGGATCGTCCCTCTCTCCCGCCTAATAGTCTCTGAATTAGACCACAAGGGCCAGGGCCCCAACCCCTTGAGTGATAAAGGGAGAGGAGGGGGCAGTTACAGGCAGATAGTGTTGAATATGGTCACAGTGAAGTCAAGCTCATCCGCAGTGGCTGGGGATTTATAGTTTCTTCCAGGCCATTGATTTATGTTATGGGCTCTTTCTAGCCTTGAGATTAAGAGCTAGTCAGTCCATTCAGCCTCTTGGTTAGGAGCCAGAAATGCAGAGTGGAGAAGGACAGTAATCTGCTTCTGATGGTGCTGTGCTGTTAATAGTAATTGTGCAAGACGGTTTCTGTAGTGGGTCACGAAGCAGGCAGCTTTGTGCTGCAATGGACTGGGGTAGGTTTTGAGCAGGCCAAAGGAGAGGCATGGCACATTTCTTGCTTTCACTGACTAATGGAAAGCAACAAGGTAACACATGCTGCCTGTCTAGGCCCAGAGTATAGTGTGTCGGATAACAATATTCATAATATCTGCCATTGATTGACTGCCAAATGCCACTCTTAGAGATTCACACACAGCCGTTCATTTAGTCCTCACTAAACCCTATATGATAGGTACTATTATACAGATAGAGAAACTTTTTTTTTTTTAACAAATAAAGAAACAGAGACTTTGAAAAGTTATTTGCCCAAGATCACAAGATCACATAGTTTGTAAATGCCTGAGCTTAAGTTCATGCTATGAATGCCAAAGATTCTAAAATGTTGAAGGCATTACAATGAGTTATGCTTGATAGTGGTAGGTTATCCTTCCTATCTTCATGAGAAATGCATAATTTTTATACTGTAGCTGAATAAGTTTCTTTCAGCTGACCTCGTGTATTTTTTTTAAAGTTCTGTTATGTTTCCAAAGTATGTTTGTTCTTGGAAGTTGAGGAGATGGGGGTTAGTCTGTGAAACACAGTACAATTCCCAATACCACCCGCCTTATATTGATGTAATGGGAAATTCTGTCCTTCCAGCTACACTTGCAATGCTTTCCGCTAGAGGGAGAGATGAGACCATGGAGAGCAGCAGCAAGTAAGCTAAGGAACTCCTTGGCCACTTCAGGCTCTTCATTGGCAGCTGGAAGTAGCATGTAACTGGGGAGCCAGCCCTTTGTTAATAAAAACAGGTGTCTTCTTGTTATCTGGAAGAGATGATTTGCAACCCTAGTAAAGAGAAGAGCCAAGTTGTGCAGGCTTGAGGTGAGAAAGGCTAATATATCATTCTAGATTTGAACTTCAGCACTAGTGACATTTTAGAGCGGATAATTCTGTGTTCCTGGATGTTTCCTGTGCATTGTAAGATGTTTAGCAGCATCTTTGGCCTAGAGGGATGACCTACTAGACACCAGTAGCCCTCTTCCCCCAACCGTGACAATTAAAAATGTCTCCAGACATCGCCAAATGTTCCCAGGGGCAAAATTGCCCCTGATTGAGAACCACTGTACTAGAAATCCCAAATCAGCTGAAGACTTGAGGCCTCAAGGATAAATAAAAGATCTCCTCTTCCTGATGACTGGGGAATCTGGGCTCTTCTTGGTTCAGGTTTCTGCAATTCAAAGAAATGCATGGAAAGGATGAGGTTAGTCCTAGTCCACAAATGAAGTATGGACAAAGGACAACATATAGCACAGCACCAGGCAAAGTAGCTAAGGTAGCAAGAAACAGCTTGAAACTTTACGAGAGAGAAAAGATTTCCCAGTTTAAGAACTGGGTCCAAAGGGATGAACTAGATGATGTCAAGCAAGAAGGAGTTATCAGACTCAAGAAGCAAAGCCTCCCACATGGGGAGACTTCTTATTAGATATCTGCGTGGATGGGAAAAAGCTGTTACATTCTTTGAGCCAATTCAAACTTTTGTCTCCCAAACCTCCTCTTCTAGTTATTTTCTGTCTCACTTGCTAGTACTATTATCCTGTATTCAATCACACTAGAAACCTTGAAGTCATTCTTTGTAGTCATTCTCTTCAGGAAGGAAGTGATTTAAGTATGAATTTTTATATCGATTAGAGTTATCTGTAACCTAGGTTACATTGAGGGTGCTAGCGAACGAACACTCTCTGTGCATTCCATCAAGCTGGCAACAACTTTGTTACTTGCAAGCGTGCTGGCCACCATCTCAAAAGAAGCTTAATCAATAGGAAAGAACCAAACAGATATTATACAAGAGGAAAAATGAAACAGATAATATGCAACTTGTAGAGCACATGAAATCAAAGCCCCACATGTTCTATATTGCCATATAGAGGCTCTTACATGGCCAAGAGCTCTGTTTGTGGAAATGGTAGTATCTTTGGTCCTGGGTCTTGATACCAACAGGTCACTGGTTTGTGCTCATTGTAGGTGCAGGTCCATACTCTGTGGCTCTGTCTAAGCTATCTATGCACCTCCTCAGAGTCCGTTTTCAGAAAGGAGAGTGCATAGATCCATCCCACCCAGGGATGAATTTTTTTGTTAAAGTATGGTTTCTTATACTAAATCGCTGAAAGCCTTTAGACTGTCACATTCAAGGGCATCTGACTCGAACACCATTGCATTGTATACTGGAGGACTCAATAAGAGTTTTGAGTCCTTATTAATAAGCATATTAAGCAGGACGCAATAAGAGTTTATTAATTGAATATATGAAGAAGTAAATAATTAAATGCATGGCTACACTAAGAACTTAGAATATTTTATTATTAACATTTTTTTCTCAAACATGGAAACACTTCTACTTTTTTGAGCACTTGCTTGTGCTCTGGGAGGCAAAGGGATTTTAATCAGATGATGGTGTTAGTACTTGCCTAGGGTCTTCTTAATAGCTGAAGCAACAATCTACAGGGGCTCTGAGTGTTAGCTACTGACAAGTTTCCCCTTTCTTTATACAGAGAATTGCCTTAGGTCAAGTGTGGACAGGAGCCACCTCACCTACGTTGGAGGCTACCCTCTCCCCAACCTTGGCCAATGAGTGCGAGACATAGGAATTCAAAGATCAGCCCTCGTAACTTAAGGCGAGTCAAATCTGTCATGTAATTTATGTTCTGGGGCTTCTCCATGGGATCAGACTAAAGCTATTATTCAGCTGAGACTACATGTCTCCTGAGCTTTATTTTCCCCCGCCTTACTCCTCTTCCCTCACTCTCCTTCTCCTGAGAACACTCTCCAATAAATCCTTTGAGCAGGAATCTCCATCTCTGGCTCTTCTAGGGAACCTGATTTAAAGCAATCATCAATTACATATTCAGTGCAACAAAGACCATGTGTCAACATTGGTGTCTTTCCCAAAATTTTCAGAAAAAAGGGATGGCACAGCACCTCAATCATAGATAACTCTTCTCCACATTATTTAAAACTTCATACTCAGTGTTATCAGTGTAAATTCTTGGGTGAAAGCAAAGTAATGGTAAGACCCCAGGATTGGTATTTGTAGAATGGTAGAATATTAGAGCAGGAAATGATCTTATAAATTATCTAGCTTAACTTGTTATTTTACAAATTAGTTGACTATATTTGTGGCTCAGATATGATTTGCTCAAGGTGATACAGTTAATGAGCAGGTAAAGCGAGGACAGAGCCAGATTTCTAACGTCCCATTTTAGTGCTTTCTGTAAACCTCTCTGCTTCTTGTTACATGAGGCGCTTACATGAGGTGCTTACATGAGGGTATCTTATAAATTGGAAGAAATGTCTTAAGGTCTCAACATCCATAAAATGTCATTTTAAATAAATGTTAAGAACAATGTGACAGTTAATGATGATTACTATATAGATTTTTAATCTGTCTATCAAAATTTACTGAGTTTTCTTGCTCGAAATAAATAAATTAATAAGGCAAGATCCCATCTTCAAGGAGGTTTGTAGGGGAGACTGTCAAGTAAACACTGGGGCTACACTAGAGTTATAAGCAAGCTGTGGAGTCAGAGAGGCGATAATTAATCTCATCTGGCAGAACCAGGAAAAGCTTCCCAGTGGAGATAACATTTGAGATGGTTCTGAAGAGTGAGTGGAATTTTGATAGAGAAGAGAGAAGGAAGGACATTATAGTTAAAGACCGTAGGATGGGCAACAAGAGCACATATGCACTATTAACCTAAAACTATAAATAAATAAATAAATACATACATACATACATACATACATACATAAAAAATAAAAGTACTAAAGTGACAGGCAATAAGCATTTACTCGAGACCCAAAGATTAGCTACTCAGGAAGCACTGATTCAGGTAAAAACTCAAGTAGCGTTCATATTAGGAGATGAATGACTGCCAGGGGTATTTATGAGAAATGGAAGGGGAATAATTATATGAACAGATGGAAGGAATTTCTATGTGTGTTAACAAGCTAAGGAAGGAATAACTATAGGTGCAGATAATCTAGCATAGTGATGCTAATTCTAAAGGATATCTTCAATTTTCAGAGGAGTAGTCATAATGTCTGCTTTCCTATTAGCTTTGCAAACAGTTGTTTGGGATACAATGCTGCTTTAGGCTCAGTCCAACGGTTATTTTGCCCATTCCAAAGGTTTGAGGAGTAAGACTAGCAAGGCAGTTCCTCTGGGATGATAGTTTCCACTTCATTTTTAAGTTGCTCCATTTATATTATTTTAACAACATGTATGTGTATGTATATATATTCTGATCTTTGTTTTATGAAGGCTTAAATTATGAATTAAAATTTAACAAAAAGGAGGCCTTGAAAGGAATGGTCACAACATTTGGGAACAATGTAAGTGTGTTTTAAAAATACCTTCTAAAATGCTTTAAAAATATTCTCAAAAAATATTTATATTTCAGATCTATTAAAATTCTTTATTTTTCTTAAAGTAATATATGTATTGAATTATTTTGAAATGTTCTCATCCATATGTATAACAATGATAAATAATTTATTTCCTAAAACACATTATTTTTTTTCACTGTGGATTAGCATTGCTAAATTAGACTTGGCTCTGAAATGCAATGGGAAATATTAGATTCCGACACTCAGAGGAAATTTTCTACCCGGGCATGGTGGATAAACACACATTATACTATTTACACATATTGTATTTCTTCTCTCTTCCACCTGGGAAAACAAGCCTATAAATTATATTTATACTGTTAGCAATGGAGTCTTTGTTTAGTGAACCTTACAAAGCATCAGGTATTTTTCTCCTTGGGTCCTTAAACTGAAACTTAATTGTCCCATGTCACATCTGTTCACATCAATCATGTTGCATTATTTTCTTTACAATGTGTTCTTCGAGGTGATATGATTGATGTGACTAAATGTGATGGATCAAAAAGGTCTGTCAAGCACAACAGAAAATTCCAGAATCTCAGGCCTGCAGGCCAAGGAATCTGTCTATGCATAATTTGTATAGAGTTAAATTTAGAAGGGCAATACAGTTCACCACATTAAGAATTTTTGACAGCGATTCTTGACAAACTACTTTTTGATGATAAAGAAAAAGTATGAGTAATTTACTAAGGCAGAGTTAAGGTTAAGGAGTCACTGCCCTATTGTAAATCAGATACATTTAAGAAGGAATCCATGTGGAAAAGGATTTATAGTTGGAAGACTCAGTTTTGAATCCTAGCTCCTCATGTTCCAGGTACATGGCCTTGGAGAAATCACTTTAATTCTCTGAACCACAGTTTCTCACCTCTATCATTTATCACACAGAGTACTGTAAGAGTGAGAGGAAAGAATATATCTAACAGAAGGTTATAAATTACAAAGTATTATAAGAAGACCCCACAGTTTTGTTGAGGGCCTGCACTAAGTAGAAATCAAATTATTTTGAAAGGCACAGAAAGAGTAATATTTAACCTAATTAGGTCTTTGATGCCCAGGAACACCTCAAATTATAAACGGAAGTGAAATAGTGGGAGGGTTGAATGATTCATGTCCAGAATCTTCATATATCTTAGTTTTTCAATTCTAATCTACTTACTTAGTTTTTCAATTCCAACGTACGTGGATAGCAGTATTAGAATCGTTAACCTGTACTCCTGTGGAGCAAAAATTTTATCCACTAGTGGATAGTGCTTATGTACCGTTTCATTTGTTTTTAGTCTAACAGACTCCACATACTTCCTAAGGTACTTTTAGGTCAGCACATTTTCCCCTCATCCTCTATACTTGCTTTTTTAATTTGTTAATTTTTGTTTGTTTGTTTTTCATCAGATCTGCACTTATATGAAGTCAGTGTTTGGAGAATTTCAGTGGTTTCTGTACAGTTCTAGTGTGTGTCAAAAATAGAGATACTTTCCCATCTGCTTGTTGAAACTATTATATCACAAGGAGAAAAAATAATAATAAGTCTTCAAGATAGAGACATCAGCTACAAAAGTTTCATTGTCCCTTTATGAAACATCCTGACATGTTTTTCGGTGTCAGCCATAGTGACACAGAATATCCAGGTACTACCTGCACTGTTCCTGCCTTCTGCTTGAAGGTGGCATTCTGTAATTTTCCAATGAGTTTGAGGTTCCAGAGATGAAAGTGAGTAACAAAGAATTTGCTCAACACCTGCAGGGGAGCCTCTCCCGCAGGACTGAGTTAATGTCTGATGGGGTGAAAATGTTCCAACCCCCTTTATTGCTTTCCTCAGTGAAGAAATTGTGGGCCCCTGGTGAGAGGCATTCATGATCCTCATATCTCATCTGGGGCACTGAGGGTGAGTTTCTCCTTATCTTTCATAGACAGAAAAAAAAAACCCACAAGACTGATGCCTAAACAAAGTTGCTTTGAGCTGAGAATGTACACACTGCAAGAAACTCTCTTTTCCAGCAGAGATAGCAGCCTGTTTTCTAGGAAAGGGTCATGAATCTGGACAGTTCTTTGAGTAAGAACAGCAAACAAATATCGTAGTCTGTTAATCTCACCTACTTCCCATGCGGAGGAAGAAACATGTTACATAGTAGTGGCAGATATTTCCAGTTCCCCAAATAAGATTTTCCTGATGGTCTCCCATAAGGCATTCATTTCTCTGAAATAAAAAGATCACTCACAAAAAGAGCACAAAATATTTTCAGAGTCAACTAAATAGCTTTGTGGATGAACTCATCCACACATTGAAACATTTCTAGGTTTTAAATTCCACATTTAGGGAGTCCTGTGGAAAAGCATAATAGGATGGTTTGGAAATCAACTAGTCTAGGCGATTCTGGGAACACCCTCTTAGAATGTTAATAATGCTCTCACCATTCTCAAACACAGTCCCTTAAGTATTGTTTTTGAAGTGACTCGGGTTGTTTTTCCATGAGAAAGTCGTTTTCTAAGCAATTTCCTACAAAAGTGGCAATTTAATTTCAACAACTACAGAGATGATCCTGGTAAATCCTCCATACAAGCTATCCCCAGGAGAATTATCTTTTGAGATGATGAAGGAAAGGTTACTCTATAGCAATCAGCATTGTTACCATGGTGATCATTAGATATATTTGTCCACAGACTGACCCTTTTACTGCCTTGCTGGGACCATTTCCACATTTCTATTACATGCATTACTCTTTAAAGAGACCATAAATTTTAACTGACATCTGTGTCCCCAGGTTCACACCCATCAGCCCTATTATGACACTAAAGCAACGATGAAGAAATCTGATATTACTTTCTCAGGAAGCAACCAGATTCAATAATAGGATTTATATCTATTAGTTTTGGCAAACTTAGTATACATTAAATAAATCATAATATGTAATATATAATTATCTATATCTATCTATCTATCTATCTATCTATCTATCTATCATCTATCTAACATCTATCATCACTCTCTGAAGACAGTGCCTGTCTTTCTGTACCATACATGTGCAGAAACTACGTGTTCCTAGAAACCCTTTTAAGTCAAATTAGTTTCCTTTTGTAAGTCTGAAACATCCTGACATTTTTTTCCTTACTTAAGAAAAAAAATACAGAAAAAAGTGACTTTGCTATTTTATTCTTAAATAAGTCACATCAAGATTTATGTGTGCGTTACTCAATGATGGCAAGAATGGCAGCTCTAGCAGGAAAACAAAGTGAGTAGTAGATGGAGTGGGGTAGAACATCAATGAAACACAGTACACAGTATATTATTTGTGTTACTGAGAATAGGATCGCTTTGAAATTCATATTGTGACAGTTGATTTCCTTATATATGCTTTGTTATTAATTCTGAAACACCTTTATATTCTACTATTTTTTGCTATTTGGGCAAGTACCAGTAATATAATATTTTGTAATTTACCGATCAATTATTAATCTTGTTTCAAGAGATAGTATAATATAGAGGTTAAGAAGGTAGGCTCAGGAACAAAACTGTCTGGTTTTGCACATACTACTACTATCTACCAGCTGGCGTTGTGTGACTTTGAGCATGTTATTTATCTTTTTCCTGCCTCGGTGTCATCTTTAGAAAAAAGCAGAAAAGGCCAATTCTACATCATAGACTTGTAGTGGACATATCAGATTAATTAATACATGTCAGCCACTTAGAACAATGCCTGACACAGAATAAGCATTCAATAAATATTAGTTATGCACTATTGTGGTTTTATCATGTCACAATCTGTTTTAATTTGTGTGGTAATATACTTGGGTCTTAAATATTTACTCATAAACTATTTCATACTTGTGAAAATTGATTTCCTTATATATAAGCTTAATGCAGAATGTATCAACTTCCTAGTCATCTGGTTTTATTATGTTATAGCTCACAACAAAACATGGACAGAATTTTTTAAAAAATAAGACTAATTTTCTTTAAAGTACAGAGGGTGAAAATACAGAGGGTGAAAAAAATTAATTAAATACAGAGGGTGAAAATAAATGTAAACACATTTTGAGATAACATCTCTTAAAATGTGTATACATTTTTTTGATACCCCTGTTATCTACCACCTGATGGAGCAATAATCTATAATTTGTATCATAATCCATATAAAGCTGGACCTCATTGCTGTTGCTCTGACGTCAACCTGAATATAGTGTGTAATTGGAGAACAAAGAAGTATACAAATAAAAATAAAATACAACATCCCTCAAAATGTGGAAAGCAACTTAATTTACCAATGATTTCAGTCATACACAATTTCTTTAAATGCTTTTTTTCAGTTATCTTCCTAGAGTCCTGTACCACATGATATAGCAGATCACCCTAAACTCTCACCCTCAGAACTGTTCAAGACATCCCCTAAGCCAGCGTGGATTGATCCTTACCTTTGTTGCCCTCCTTTCTTTTAGTTTTCATTCTTTTCCACGATTTTCTTCTGCAAGCAACTCTGTCTTTTCCAACTTAAAGCAATGTAACTCCGACTCTTTTCAGCTCTTCCCTCACCTGGTACCCTAATCTGTACAACAGAACCCAGGAATTTAAGAGGGAAAATAGAATTATTCATAGTGAGCAGGGAAAGAAAAAGGATAAAAAGTATTTTAATATTTTTTTCTGCAACAAGTGGAGTTGTAAAATAGGGAAAATATCAGAATACATGATAACGCAGACATATACTTATACAGATATATAGTATTTATTTTTTCAACCCTTGCTTATGCTTACTATTTAAATGAAAATATAAATATGGGAAAATAGCTATAATTACAATCATTGGCTTCTTTAGACATATGGAAAGCTTGTAAGACAAGTCTACTTTTGGAAAGACAATGAAAATCAATTGTTTCTAGTAAAAAAGTAATGATTTGTTACACTTTAAAGTAGTTAAATATTAGTGGTAGGTATAGTTAAGTATGTGTTTTGGACAGCATCTTTGTTTCCAAAATTGACAAAGATAATATTAAAATTCTATTTCATCAGAATAATTAATAGAGGTACCCTTTTTGTATCTTTGAATCATTTTTTTGAATCTCTGATCACTTTATTTCTTATTTTGTTTAAGCAAAAATGAGGGAATGGGGAACTTAATGCCTTATCAGTCAAGTGATTTTTTTTAATTCAGTAAGGAATAGTTTCTGCTAATTTGAAACATTCTATTGGAACATGAAAGCGAAAGGGAGAGTCAGAATTACAATACTGAATAATACCCAGTTCAATAAATCATATTTACCCTCCGGTTTCTCTGATATAGCTTATTGCTGATATGTCCTTTCATCATGAGAAAATAGAATCAGGAGTGGATAACTTGATAGAACATTGTTATTACCAAGTGATAAAATGTTTCATTCCTTTATACTGACGCCTAACCACACCCAAAAAGGAAATTTAGATTAGGAATACTTTTTGAAACATTATGTTACAGATGGTATAATCATTTGAAAAATGTTTGAGGTTTAGAGATAAATCAATAGTTGAAAATATTCTCCATGTAAAAAAATCCAGGGATTTCATTCTCGGAATGAAACTGACACTTCTTTTGGTTCATATTATAAACAATTTATTGAAGGGGCAAGTACAGTTTCTCTGAGCACTCATTTGGATATTTAGAAGAAAGTTATGAGCTATGTTATTGTTATTCTCTGCCACTGGGAGGCATTTTTCTGAAATACATTGATCCTCTGAAATAAAAATGTACAGTATCAATATCAAGAATTTTTGAACCTCATCCTGGTATCTGAGTGTTTGATGCAGATTATCACACTTTTATTCAAAGCCTTAACAGCTAGGTATCTGAAAGAACTATTTGTCTTGGCTTTTTGCCTTAGAAAACAGTTTAAAGTAAATCTAAGGATTAGATCTCCAGGAAAAAAATAAATCATGTAATTCTTCCCCATATAACTTATTGTTTCATCACAACTGCAAGTTAACAATTTTGTATAGTGAGTGTAAGTGTGCTTTATATTTAACGGTGAGAGAAGTTGGCCCAGAAATAAATTAATGTTGTTGCATGGGAGGATAAAGTTCTCATTTAAGCACTATTATAAAATCTGAGCGATTTAGAGAAAATTCTGTCACCCTTAGCCTAGCTGTCAGATAATGTTAAGACTTATCGCACAGGGCCATCCTTAATTCCCGTTAGTGACAGTTAGTAACTTCTAAAGACAAACGCAGAATATAAAATTTGCTATAACTTATCATCGTTACCACAGGATGATACACAGGATACAAGTTAATACTGTTATATTTACTTTTCTCTTCTATCGGCTGTTGTTTGCACATATATGCAATCATTTTTTTTGGTAATATTTAAAGCAAAGGGAAGCAAAGAGTTCATCCTAAGGTGGAGAGAGGCAATTATAAGTTCTCAACAGCCAAGATTAATTATGTGTTTTCTTTTGCAGAAACCAAACAGCAGTATCAAACCAAACAGCAGTATCAAACCAAACAGCAAGATACTAAATTCACAGGGGGCAGAATCCTAGCTGTCATTTGCTGTTGACCCACAGGTCCCTGAGATTGTCTGCTTTGTTCTAAAATGTGCAGTGAAGTAGCTGATGGCAGAATATTTTCTTCACTGGAGTCTAATCCTTCCTTTAAGTTTATCTAGTGCTGCTGAAAAAGAAATGAATAGCCTTAAAAAATTTTGCCCTGAGGAAGCTCTGTCTTGATATCAAAAAGTACGACCAGACTTTTGGCAGACATAGGCTAACTAACAAGCAACAGAAAAACATAAAATATAATTTTTTTATTAATTTACTAACTTGGAAAGTAGTGTATTTCCAGATCACTGGCTATTGGACAAAGTAGAACATTTTAGATACATTAGCAAAGATATAATGAATTATTAACATTCCTCCCCAACCTGTCAAGCTAAGAGAAAGTAATATTGATAGAATGAATTAATTACTTGACATTGTTAGAACAGTGTAAGTTTGCATTTACTCTGATTAAATTTGAAGAAACAAATTTTCCTTCTTCCCTTTCTCCCTTCCTTCCTTCTTTCCTTCCTTCCTTCTTTCCTTCCTTCCTTCCTTCCTTCCTTCCTTCCTTCCTTCCTTCCTTCCTTCCTTCCTTCCTATCTAAACATTTGACTCTATTGAATCCAGCTAGGTATTTTCTTTTTTTAACTGCTTTTCTGGGGTTCTTGATTCTTCAGTTAGTAAGTAATTAACATTGTACTTTATGTGTCTTAAAAGCACTTTTTTCCTATCCATGTGCCATGCCTTGTAGCATACTTAAATGCAAGCACTTACAATACCATGTTATTAGTATTTCCCTTGTGTCTACTGCAGGCAATCAAAGTTGTGATGAGTATAAATACTCACTGTTGTTGTATTGTATGTCTTGACATGCAAAGTAAGGCCTAGACATGATTCAGAGAAAACTACACAGGAATCCAATATGACATCTATGACACATATTAAAGATATTGAAATTTTGGATTCTATCACCATCTTTGATATCTGTAAAATGCAAAGATGCTACGTTTATCCTAATTTTATTCATACCACTTCCATGCCCTACCTCTTGGACTTAAAAAAAATAAGGCTGAGGAAACAAAATTAAGTGACAACATTCATATTTCACTGCTAATTAAAATCTTCAGGGTATATGTAGGGTTTTTTTTGTACAAGTAAAATATTATTGTAGACTTTTCATTAGAGATATTTAGTTCGAAGAAGCAAATCCATAAATGTTATTCAGTCAACGAAGGTTAGTGAAAGTTGGCTGACTGCCAAGCAACCTCATAGGACAGCACTACCTTGGAGAATTTACTGCAGTCTGACACTAAGGTCTGATAGTGTTTCAGGTTACTTATTTTTTTAAACATTTTTGTCAGTGTGCCACAGTTGAAAAACCAGAAATTCACTCAAAGTAGATCAAGTAAAAATGTGATGTATTTGCAGGCTATCAGGGGATCTCATGGAAAGTTCAGGATATGAAGCTGAATCACAAGAACTAAAAAGTCAAGTAATTTTCTAGTTCTCTTTCTTGTACTTCCATTCCCTTTGTGTATCTTTTCTGTTTTCCTCTTTGTAGACTGATCCTCTCTGTTTATTTTCTCTCCTCTTGCTTATATTTTTGCTCAATTTACTCATTTACAAAGAGAAATATAACTCCCAAACGGCAGTGCCTTTTCCCCTAGTGGGCAAGCTTCAAGGTAATCCAAATTATTAAAGCATAGTTTGGTGAGCATGGTATTAGATCCGGTGAACTAGGCATGTCTGTATAACTTCCCAGCAGTGGCCCCTTCTTTGAAATGGTGCTCCTCTCAGAGACCTTGTTGAAGTGATGAGCTTTCGTGCTTGTGTTTGTACTGTGTGATCCCATGAGGGGTAGATGATCTGTATACAGACCTAATCATTCAGAGTCTTGGTTTTTAGAATTTGAATCAAGGGAGACAGACATGCAGTCAGTTTGAAAATTGTGCATGCCGGATTCTCCTTGTGAAGTCAGTGCCATATCAAAAAAAAAAAAAAAAAAAAAAGTGTTGCCAACACATCGTTAGGAGTGTTGGCAGAAAGAAGAAAACCTATGTTTTCTTCTAGAAGTTTTATGACTTCAGTTTTTATGTTTACATTTTTAATTTTGAGCTAATTTTTGTGAGTGATGTAAGATCGGGGACCATTTTCATTCTTTTGCAAGTGATTATCCAGTTTTCCCGACACCATTTATTGAAGAGACTATCCTTTCCCATTGGTTTGACCATATTGTGAGGTCCTACCTCTAGGCTCTTGATTCTGTTGCACAGGCCTATATTGTCTGTTTTCATGCCTGTACCACATTGTTTTGATTACTATAGCTTTGTAGTATAGTTTGAAAATAAGAAGTGTGATGTCTCTGGCTTTGTTCTTTTTTCTCAGGACTGCTTTGAATATTCAGGGTTTTTTGGGTTCCACACAAATTTTAGGATTTTTTTTTTCTATTTCTGTGAAAAATGCCATTGGACTTTTGACAGAAATTGCATTGAATCTATAGATGGCTTTCACTAGTATGGAAACTAACAATATTAATTTTTCTAATCCATGAACATGGGATATCTTCCCATTTGTTTGTGGCTTCTTCAATTTCTTTCATGAAAGTCTTATATTTTTCAGTGTATAGATCTTTCACCTCCTTGGTTAACTTTATTTCTAAGTATTCTATTGTTTCTTATGCTACTTTGTATGGGATTGTTTTCTTTATTTCTTTTTCAGAAGTTTTATTGTTAGTGTATAGAAACACAACTGATTACTGTACTTTGATTTTGTATCCAGCAACTTTATTGAATGTACTTATTAGTTCTAACAGTTTTTGGCTTTAGTGGAGTCTTTAGGATTTTCTCTAAATAAAATCATATCATCTGACAACGAAGACAACTTATTGCTCTCTTTCCAATTTGGATACCTTCTATTTCTTTTTCCTGCCTTATTTCTCTGGCTAGGATTTCCAGCACTATGTTGAATAGGAGTGGTGAGAGTAGGCACTGGAGCACAGTGGTACAAGCCAGTGACAGAAGACAAGGCCAGATCCAGGCCTACAAGCAGCTGTGAGAGCCCTGGCTGTTGGAGTGCTCGCAGGTCTGCATATCTCCCCCGGCATGCACACTTCAGTGGATGCTGATGACAGGTGTTAGGCTGTCATTGTGCAAGTGCACAGCTGGAAGGGCCAGCCCCAAGTGTACATATGGTACTAGGTGTCAGCTGCAGGGTCTAGGCTCTCGTTTTGCAGCACAGCAGCTGTGGAAAGCTGGGGTGGCTGCCAGTGTGGCTCCTGGGCTCTGGTGGGGGTTGGAGAAAGAAACAGGGGATTCATTCAGTTGGCTGACATCAGTGAATGTAAATGCCTCTGGGGTGAAAGCTGGTAGAAAGTACAGGGGATTCATGGCAGCTGTGCTGGCTTTGATTACTTCAGTAGTGAAATCTGCTGTGTTCTTCTATAGAGCAGGTCAATGTGAACTATGATTTCTCCCACTGCATGGCTGCAATTGGTTAGCCCTGTTTCTCTTTCTCTTCTTTATTCCTAGCCATCTCTCTAGTCTCTATACATCTCCGCTTTGCGGGTCCAGGTGTGGTGAAACAAAAACACGATCTTTATGTGCTGCCTCCAAAAGCTGGGGAAGCTGGTTGCTCACCTAGCTTTTCTTTCCTGGTGAGGGTAACTCTTTCTAGCTGAGAAGTTCCCCTTGGCACTGAGCGATCCCAGCTTGAGGAATGGGATGGTGCAGCGAAATGAAGCTGTTTTCCTTCTCTGCTTGTGCAGTTATTCTTTTTCTTTTTTTCTTTCTTCCTTTCTTTTTCTTTCTTTCTTTCCTTCCTTCCTTCCTTCCTTCCTTCCTTCCTTCCTTCCTTCCTTCCTTCCTTCCTTCTTTCTTTCTTTCTTTTTCTTTTTTTCGTTTCATTGTGTTATTAAAGTTGGATGCCAGATCTCTCTCAGAGCTGTTTTTGTTCATGAATAGTTATCTAATTGTTCATTTTTGTCTCAGGATGGAGTCTTGGGTATTACTTGAGTCTGCCAGGTTTTGCATTCTGATGTGTCTCTTTATCATCATCTAGATCATTCCCTCACATCTCTTCTGTATTCATTCATTAATTAATTCATCCATTCACTCATTCATTCATTCAACAAATATTCTAGAAAGCTATGTAGTAGGCTGTTATGCATACTGGAGTTATAGTGATGAAACAGATTGTGAAGTCCTTGCTTTTACAGAGCTAAAATTCTAATGAGAGAAGCATGACACAACAAATGCAGTAGTCAAACAGGAAGTTTCTACTGAGGCACTAAGGTACCATAGCTATTACATTCTAAATTGAAGTAAAAAATCAATACTAAAAATTTCAAAGGAGAGAGTTGAAAAGTTTTTGCATGATTCTTTAACTGCTCAGGAAATAATCAGACAGTGTAAAGACTGAGGAGCATTTTGTGATGAATGATTGGGAAAGAGTATTTAGTTTATTATTTTTTTTAATATAAGGTAGTAAACATCTGTCTTTATTGATCTCTATTTGTTTTATTGATATTTGGGCAGAGATCTAAAGGAAGTGAAAGATCAGCTATATGAATATCTGAAAGGAAGAGCATTTCAGCTAGAGGTAATCAAAACATCAAAGGCCTTGAGATAAGAGAACGCTAAATGTATTTTACAAAGAAGAAGGAAGCCTGTAAGTATTAGAGTGGCTACTGGAGAATAGAGGAAGATTAGATGGAGATGAAATCAGAGAGGGAGCACATGGTGTCTTGACCTGGGGTGGTATCACTGGATGTGATAAGAAATTAATAGATTCTGGACATGCTTGACAGTGGAGCTGGGAAAATTTCCTGATAGCCTGGGTAGAGTATATGACTTAAGGTGAGGAAGCAAGGATGATTTCAAAATTTCAGCCTGAGCAACTGAAAATGAGGGTGGGTCATTTACTGAGATGGGAGAGACTCAGGAAATAATAGGAGGCAGAGTATGTTCAAAAGGTGGATTTGGAAATAGTAAATTGTGAGAGTCCTTTCATCTGTTCAGATGGAAATGTTCACTTTGCAGTTGTGTTTAAGAATCTATAGTACAGATGGATTGTTAGGGTAGGAGATAAAAGCTAGGGAGTCATGATACAGCTGGTACTGTAAAGTCATGGTTTGTTAAGTTTTTGTAGAGTGTTGCTGCCCGAGTTGAGTGAGCTATGTCTTCTGACTATTTTAGTCAACATAAACAAATAAGATTTCTCTCTCAAGTTAGTTTGTCCTTCACATCTCAGTAAACCCATGTCTATATCCCTGGCACACCTAAGCCTTTTCCTCTGAGTACATCTGCCTATGTCTAATGAGGTGTGATTTCAGGATAAATCCTCACTGCCACTCAGAGGACACAAACTTTTCCCTTGACTGCCTCTTGGGAGACAATAAACCCTTGCCCACTCAGAACACGCATAAGGCTTCCACCCAAATTTTCTTCTTTTACAATACAGCTTGACTTACGAAAAGTAGTGTCTACAGGAACCATTGGTATTCTTCCTAAAATATGTTTCCTTGTATAGGATGATGTGAGAATTTAAGCTAAATCATCACTCACAACTTCTAAAGATTCTTCCCAGAACTGTCAGACTACGAGGTCTGACAATTAAGTTCACGTACTTTTTGCAATGATGTTGCTAAACTTTTTTGATATCAGAGGGATTATTCATTATACCATCTAGACAAACAGTTAACAAAGTTTACAATTTGGAAATGCTGAAAAGACTGTGTGAAAAAATTAGATGAAAACAACCTGAACTTTTCACCACCAAGTCATGGCTCTCGCATCATGACAATGTACCAGCTCACACAGTACGGTCTATGAGGGAGTTTTCAGCCAGTAAACAAATAACTCTATAGGAACACCCTCCCTATTCACCTGATCTGGCCCCCAATGACTTCTTCCTTTACCGGAGATAAAGGAAATATTGAAAGGAAGACGTTTTGATGAGATTCAGGACATCAAGGATAGTACAACGACAACTCTGATGGTGATTCCAGAAATAGAGTTACAAAATTGCTTTGCAGGGGGGACTAGGCACTGGCATCAGTGCATAGCTTCTCAAGGGGAGTACTTCGAAGGTGACTGTAGTGATATTCAGCAATGAATTATGTGGCACTTTTTTTAGGATGAGTTCACGAACTTAATTGTCTGACCTTGTATGTCAGAATAGGTAAACCCTCACCTACAGTCTCCACACTTGAACAAACCAAATTCTCTGTTATCTTCTGTCAACATCGTCTTTGTCTTTGTGGACTTCTGTCTTTTGTACTTCTTTATCATCATTTTAGTGGAGTTTCTGGATAGAGTGGAAATCAATGCATGTGTTCAAGTTACCATATCTAACAGACCAAGTAAGTTTTACAACACAAAGATTCAGCAAAACGTTTGTTATAATGTGTTTTTAGTTATAACAAATGTATAATATACAGGTGACCTTCCTTAATTGCAAAATAAGTTTCTTGAAATGACAAAAAAAGGCTTGAAAAATTATTCAGTACTTACTGCTGGTAGTCTAATAGTGCTTTTGCCATTTTAGTATAATTTTGTAATTGATGAAATATAAGGTCTCACCAAACACACACAGATTCTTAGAACTGGAGGGAATCATTCCAGACAATATGTAGCATGGTATCTAATTATTTGTACACATCTCCCTTACCTGTGACATGTCTCACCGTACTGTGAGCTATTGAGGACAGTAGTCTTGTCTTACCTATCTCACTGTTTGCTGGGCCTAGCGTGACATGTAGTAAACTACCTATCACAGAGCAGATGTCTCATATATGTTTGATTAGTAGATGGCTTTTGTGATTTTATAGAGATGATCAGTGATTCTGGAAGAAGTAACAGAATACATTGGCTTCCATTCCTTTCTCCCTTTGATTTTTAGCCTCAGCCTATGTATAGAATGCATTCATTCTATTCTCCTCTCTGCCTGCCACTGTAGAGGTGGCCTGCTATTTTAGAGCCATACAAGTGGTGGGGTGGGTAAAGGCTAATTTAGTGGTGAAATATTAGCAAGCCTGCTGTGCCAGTTACATAAATCATATTCTCCAATTAAACTTTTAATGAAGTTGATATTTTATTTCCAGCTGTCTGACTCCTTTGTTTACCTCTCTGTTAGTTCTGACCTTGGGTGAGAAAGAGTAGTGATATTTATTGGGCTCCCATGTGCTACCAGCTTTCAAAAGGGCATTCTGTTTATCAAATGAAAGCGCAAAATATGTTAATGAAAATCAAATAGTGTAGTAGGACTTATAACCAAAACAAGTGCTTCTGCCTCATTGCTATCCTAGCCCCATCGCAGTTTCAATTTCTCAGAAGAAACCATATTCAAATGTTTGTTTTTAATTTTCTCGATAGTTTCCTTATGAATTCAACATAATACAACTATGCCATTATTTAACAGTTTATCAACTTTAGATCTAATCCATTGGCTTTCTTCTATGGTGTATGAGGGCTTAGTGTACTTATACCATCACTGTACGAAGATTTTTTTTTTATTTTTAATGTTCAGCATTATACATACTAATATTGTATTATGGAAGAAGAAATTTTCACCTACAGTTGTGATATGTCTATGTGTGTGTGTGCATTGTCTAGTACATAATCATGCATTGCGCATTATAGACACTCAATAAATATATATTGAGTGAATATATATAATTTAAGTTCAGAGTTTTCCACTTAAATGTGAGTATTTCCTACTGTGAAACATTCATAGGAAACATTTTTTAAAATGGCTGACATTAACAGCATATGGCTACGTTATAATTTATTTAACTTTCAATATATTAGTAAATATTTAGGAAGTTTTCCAATGTTTTAAAGTTACAAGTAACCTGTCTGTAAACATCTTTATAATATATCCATCAACTGCACCTCTGCTTGATGGAGTAGATTCCTAGAAATGGAATTACTGAATCAAATATTTTTGATACATATTGTCAGTTTCCTTTACAGGAAGATGTTGCTTATTTGCACTCCTCATAACATTGTAAAACAGTAATTGACTGAATATTATTCAACCCTAAATATATCTATGCTCTAAAACTTTGCTAATTTTGTAAATTTAAAATTAATTGTTACCTTGTTTTAGCTTGCATTTTTTTTATTACAAGTGCAGCTGAAAATTTTTTCATATCTATTACTATTACATAACATTTTCATTTCTTCAGTTTAATGTTTCACTATAACCCTAATTTGAATTTTTTAATATTTCAGAGAAGTATTTTATAAATTGATTTACTTCTCTGTTTTAACATTATTGACTATTCTTTACATTAAAAATAAATCCCAAAGGAAAGCAATTTTAAGTATTAGCAGTCTTGTTAATATTGATGATAGGACTCTCACACTTTACTATTTCCAAATCCATCTTTTGAACATACTCTGCCTCCTATTATTTCCAGAGTCTCTCCCATCTCAGTAAATGACCCACCCTCATTTTAGTTGCTGAGGCTGAAATTTTGAAATCATCCTTGTTTCCTCACCTTAAGTCATATACTCTACTAGGCTATCAGGAAATTTTCCCAGCTCCACTGTCAAGCATGTCCAGAATCTATTAATTTCTTATCACATCCAGTGATACCACCCCAGGTCAAGACACCATGTGCTCCGTCTCTGATTTCATCTCCATCTAATCTTCCTCCATCCTCCTGTAGCCTCTCTAATACTTACAGGCTTCCTTCTTCTTTGTAAAATACATTAAGCGTTCTCTTATCTCAAGGCCTTTGATGTTTTAATTCCCTTTGGCTGGGTTATGGGATTTCAATAAAACTTTTTGATACTGAACTATGTGCAGTAGTCATTGCATATAGCTGCCGTCTTGAGGTGAGATGGTTTTTATAAATTGGAAGGCCAGTGGCAATGTTTATTCTACTTACGTATTTGATGCTTTATGATCCTTGTTTTAATTTTGTTCTCTCTTTTCTGTCGTTTATCCCATTTACTTTTTGCTATTTGACTGGTGTGGTGTGTGATGCATGTGTATTGTATGATTGAAAAAAAAGATCCTTGTAGTAGCTTATGATAAGTAAGCAGAGAAGACAGCAAGTCTTTTTCATTGGATTACCAACAAAGTTACATGTGGTAACAACTGATTGACTCAAGCTGTGTCATTTGCCTCTACCTGCCCACCTGGTGTTGAGGGAGGGAGAGTCTTCCTAATGTGGCTTCAGAAATGAGAGGCCCAAGTGGCTAGTTCCCCAAACCTTTTGATGGGATAGAATCTTGGGCAATAAAAATAATATCAATTACATTATCTTTGCTAAAATATTTTCAGTGTAGCCACTGTCTGCAGGATAAAGTTTTATTCTCATACAATGTATTTTCTTGGTCACTAATAATCCAGATGACCACATGTTTATATTTAGCCAGTCAGTTAGTCGTGGGAGTTTGAATTGAATTCTTGCTCAGTCGTGTCCATGGATCATCAATTTCTTTTCTAGAATATGTGGTGTTGCTTGCCACATTGGTATTAGAGATTGGCTCTCACACCTCCAAATCCACACTCCTTTCACTGTGCCTTCCCATCCTTTAAAGACTGTAGAACTATCAATGACATTTTTAGAATACCTTGCGGCAAGTATTCTGGATGTGAATTATGTTCTGCAAATTAAGTATGCTTGCATAACTTGCAAGGTACTGTGTGCATAATTTGGTTGTGTATGTGCTCGTAAACATGGCCATGGAAATGTGACATTTTTTGTAGCAACATTCCACACTCTTACATCGAGCTTCCTATGTATTTGAAGCACTATCAGAGGAGATGGTAGCTATAAATCAGTGCCCAAAAAATGGCTCTGTGGGATTTCGTAGGCATTTGTGCTGATCATAGAGGCTTCGAGACTTAGGCCTCCTATCCCTGAATTTGGTTATTGCCCTGTGTTCACACATGCAATAGTTCTATGGTAGCTTAGATGTAGTATTTCTACTGGAGGATCAGTTCTGGAGTGCTCTAGAAATGATTTCTGGAGGCTGAGGTTAAAGCCGCCTTTTCTCGCCTTTCTAGCAATTTTGTAAACTCCTAAATACCTGTATTTCTTAAAATATCTAGGGTTGTTTTTGTTTCCTGACTTGAATCATGACTGATCTAGCCATTTACTATTAACGTGTAATGCTTAGAAAGTCAGGATAGTATTACCACACAATATGTAGCAGACTGCTAGCTATTCATTAATATCGATTCTTCCTTTCTTCTCTTAGTAACTGAAAATCTTAGTTTTTCTCAGTCAGGCAAAGCCTTCACTTCCTAGCTAGCCTCTGCTGCAATTACCTGTGTTCGTGTAACTATGTTCTTACTAATGAGATATAAACAGACGTTATGTATTTCACTTTCTGGTGATACCCTTGCTTGTCTTTTCTGAGAAACAAATGTTCTCATGGAAATGGGAGAAGCCACCCTGGATGCAAAGATGAAAAGTCCTTGTTGATGATGGTGAAGCTGCTGTCCTGACCTAGGGCTGACTACATCTGTATCCCTGCATAAGAGGTCAATTAACTTCTTTCTTACTTAAGCCACTATATCTTTGCGCCTGACCCACTTTTCTTTTACAGTGCTTATATTGTAAACTACACTAATACAAGATATAAGTGAACTCTGAAGGCTGAGCTCAAGTCTGAAAATGACAGCATGTTCATCTGTCATCAGGTATTATCTAGTTTAACGAGGGAGCATATGCCATATGTTTACAGGAATGGCTTTAAATAGCTCATTTACAGTTCTGATATATAAAAATAACAAAAACAAAAACTAAAAACTTCTGGTTGTGCCCTGAAAACATAGAGTTGGGTTAAGTACTTAAAAACTGTGTTAAGTCAAGTCTTCAAAAGCAAGGTTCAGTTATACTTGACAGTGAATGTACTATAATCTTGCTTTTAGGAGAGTAAGATTCTTGTCTCACTGGCATCTTGTTAAAAGGATTGATAGACAGGGTAGGACAAAAGTTCAGAGACTAATTTGGAAAGTTCTTTAGGCCAAATTAGGAGGGATCAGTAAGTGAACTCTCTACAGAGTAAAAATAGATATGTAAAATAGATATGTAAAAATAGATATATATATACTAATTCAAATTCTTTTTCCAGACTTTGGAGCAAACCCTCAATGACGAGCACTTATGTTTTGGGTAAATGTCCAAACTCTATGTCAGATTTTTGGAGGAATTTTTCATCAGTAAGTCTTTGGTTTCAAAAAAACGCCTATCTGTCTGGCAAATAGCAAAGTTTATTCTAAAGTAGGGGATGCCAAAGTTTTATTCTTTGATTTTTTTGAATTAATTGGAGCTTTTTGTTTAATTAGAATATTATAGATAATTTTATACAGACAGTATTTATTGAGATTTACTTAAATGCATTACACCCTTCACCCCCGTTTTGACTATCTTTCCTTCTTGAATCTCAGGTATTCTTTTACAGTTACTTTTCTTCTTCGTAAGGTATGTCCTTTATAACAGTGGTTCTCAGTCTGAGCAGTTTAGCCCCCGCTCCTGCCCAAGACATTTTGAAATACATGGGGATATTTTGCCATCACAATCTTGGCACTTACTGGCATTTGTATTGTGAGCTAGGGATGCTGAATATCTTGAAATACACACGAGACAATCTCCCACACAAAGTAATTGTTCTGGTTCCCATATGACTTTCAATGGTTTTGCTAGACATTCATGTAGATAAAAAAGCTCTTGATAAGTATCTGAATCTAGGAATTAATTCCAGTACATAAAAAATCATACCTGGCACAGTTTTAATGAACTGCATTTTCCAGGAATGCAGCAACTGTAAATTAAAGAAAGAGTGTATTTCATTTTGTTCAGAATTTTACCAGTAATAGTTTCATTTCAGAAAATCACATCACTAATGGCTAATATCAATCCTAGTGTTTGAGTTGCCAATATAATTCACCTGTGTTAGTCTCAATGTGTAGCTGTCACATTGATGGTGATTCTATGTATGTGCACATACACATACATGCACATATCAGTATTGAGTTTTATAGCTTTAGCTACACATAAAGTCACAAGTGTGCATACTCTACTAATGTTTTTTTTTTAATACCAAATATATGGTATTTTTGTTTGTTTCAGTATACAAAACAATGTTAGACATTTCACCCCTCACAAAGTGATGACCCTCCTCCCCCCATCTATAGCCCCTCTGACGTCATATGTATCTATTACAATTTCATTGACTCTATTCCCTATGCTGTACTTTATATCCCGTGACTATATATATACTACTACTATGTTTTTTTCTTAGTAGCGAGGCAATCAAGACTAAGCATACATTTTACTAAGAAACATGCTGCTATTGCTGGCAAAGACACATCATACGTCCGCTTGTGGAAGTAACAGCATAAACATGAGTCATTGATCATGACAAACGTGAAGTGTGTCAGATATTGTTGGACTGGGGAGTAAAATATAAGGCTGGATAAGGGAGAATTTATTGACATTAAGCTATTTATCTGCCGCTTGGGATTGGGTTGGCATCTTGTAGCTTGGATATGACCATTGTATGGGGATTTATCTAGGTTGGAAATGAGATGAGGGACCATGATTATCCATTGCAGCTTCCTGCAGAATGATCTTTCTGTCTCACAGTTGTCTCTCTGGAATCCAATTGAGTCCTACCACTTGCAAGATAAATCTCTTAATCCCTTAAATGTGCCAAATATGACCCTTTCAGATGTGGCTTATTTACTTTTCTAGCCTTCTCACTTCCTTTTCTAAAGACACTAACTTAAATACCAGAGTATGCAACAATGTCTAAGGTCCTTCTCCTTTACATGTCCAGTTTGTTTTCACTTCGCTTCTTTCCTTGACTCGTACATTGGGTTAAAAGGTGATTCTGGGTTTCCACAGCACTTACTAGTAGTATAACACCTAATTGCACTGAGTTAAAATCGTTCATTTCCTTTTTGTGTCTGTTAGATTATAAGGGTGTCCGGTGTCCTCTTCGTAGTTCTGGTCAAGGTGTTTGGAAAGAGGTAGCCGTCAACAGACGTTAGGTGTTAGAGGAAAAGGGCATTGCAACGTTTCAATACCGTTCACTCCTCAACTGAAACTTTTCTGGCTACTTTCAGTTTCACTTCTATTGTCTTTCTTCTATTGACCCTTTCTCTTCGTACTCTACCCTTCTGCCTACAATTCCCAGGGCAAGGAAAACGAGCGCACCAGGTTCTCCAAGACCGCCTAGAGTCGTCAATCAACAGCCCCTCCCACCTGGCGAACAACGCCAACGTCCTGACGTCACGCGTAGAGCTGACGTCCCGCCGTCAGGCCCACCCATAAAGTTGTATTTTGCGGTTACTTGCAGAGCACCTTGTGTTCTGTTGGTACTGAAGGCCAACAGGAGTAACAAAGGAGGGGCTTCGTGGACCCCTGCTTCCCCCAAGTAAGGCGACGATTTCCCAAACGCGCGGGCAGCGGAGGGCCCACCCCAAAGCGCTGGCCGTGGTCTCCCGGGGAACGGCGCGGCGCGCCGGCCGGGGCGGAGTGGGGCTGCGCGTGCGCAGCGCGCAGCGTTTGCTCGGAACCGGAGTAATGGGCGTGGGCGTTTGATTCTAACAGGATGGCCCGTTTCTCCGGAGAGGACCAGGAGATGCTGCAGGCGATGCTGAGGCAGTTGTTTCAGAGCGTGAAGGAGAAAATCACGGGTGCTCCCTCCCTAGAATGCGCCGAGGAGATCCTCTTACATCTGGAGGAAACTGATGAAAATTTCCACAAGTAAAATGGCTTTTGATGTCTTAAGCAAACAAACCAGCTGTCCCAGAAAAGTCTAAATGTAGTTAGATAAGGAATGTTTATTTGATTATTGTTAAAACAGCGCTCAAGTTGGAAGTTCATTATTTCGTTTATCCACATGGCGAATTTATTATTTATTCCTTCTTATTTTTCATAGTTTCAACTTGCTTTGTTTTTACTACCACACCAAGAGCATATTCTACTTCTCCATTTTTTCCTTCTGGGCAACAGAGTAACATTAATTGTAGATTATACAGTCATGTTCTTTTAAGAGCAGTTCTATTATTTCAGGGTATTCTTGTCACTATACCAAAAAGCATTGAGTTCCCAAGATCCTTGTTCCTTTGGTGACCTGTAACTCAGTGGCTGCACCAATTATCCATTCTGATGATTGCATAAATACTGAAGTGAGATTATTAACTTGCTGTAGCTTACATTTCTATGGAGGGGTAAGGTACATATTCAGATGTTTGTGATACATGGCAGAAATATAAGTGCCACAGAAGAGGTACAGATTGCTTTGGGTTTGGGAGCAGTAGACATACGAAGTTAAATGAGAGAAGTTCCATTTCAGGTGTATCTGGTTTTTTAGAGACTTATGTTTTTCTTTTGATTTGATCCATGTAATTTAAATTAATCCTCTCCACTGAAACGTTTACTGCCAGGTGTCTCAATTTATTAGTAGTAATGGTGTTTTTAATTCGGTGTTTGTATTTCATTTTGATCTTACAGAGATGACATTTACATTTTTTTTTTTCTGTTTATGTTAACCTTTACTGACTTTTGGGTGCCCTGAAGTTATCTGAAACTTCTATTCATTTCATATATGGGCATCAGGGGATCCTTGAGCTCTTTAATATTTTATGCAAAAGTTTGCATTTGCTTGCAGTTCTATGGGGGAAACATTTATAATTTTCACCAGATTCTCAAGAGAGTTTTAAAAAGTGTGGAAAGAATTCCTGTTTAATATAGAGTTTCTAGTTTCATTAGTATTTCTGGGTATACATATGGTTTCTTTTGTATTTCCATGATTTTCTTGTTTATTTCTTTATTAAATCCACTAATAAATAGCTTATTAGATAATAATATTCTTTATTTTGGAGATACCAAAGACCTGCTTTTATTGACTAGCTATTGATTTATTAAAAAAGTGGAATACAGAAAAATTGCAACGTTCTCAAATTCTGTTTTGGTCATTAATGTTTTGTATAGTCACGTAATACTAATTTACCTCACACAAATTCACATCAGGCATTAAATTAGGGGTTTCATTCATGTCTTTTATTTCACATGCAAAGTGTTATTTAAAATGTTTGTAAATTACTGAGTCAGTTTTTGCGAGGATCATATTCTGGGAATTTGTCCATTTCATCTAGATTTTCAAATTTATATAAAGTTTTTTTTTTTGTTACTATCCTATTACCTTTGTAGTATTTTCAGTATCTGTAGTTATGTCCCTCTTTTCATTCTTGTGTTTTTATCTGTGCCTTCTCTCTTTTGTTCTTGATCTGTATGTACTGCTAGAGGTTTATTAATTTTATTAGCTTTTTAAAGAACCAGTTATTAGCTTTGCTTTTCCTTTCTATTATGTATTTTATGGTTCTTTAGTTTATGCTCTTTTTTTTGTGTGTGAGAAACTTTTAAAACTTTTGTAATGAATGCTTAGCTCATAATTTGTGGCTTTTCTTCTTTTTTTAATGTAAACATTTAAGGCTACAGAATTGCCTATAGGTATTGCTTTAGCTGTGTCAACTTTAAAATGCTTTTTCAAGCTAAAGTTGGATCCTTGTGGTTCTTCTCAACCATCTAACAACTCTTATTATAATGTAATTTACTTTTCTTCAACAGTTCATTAGATAAATTAAATGCTTGCCGATTAATATGCATAGTTAACTTGTGTTTACTAAAGAGATTCATTTTTGGCCTACCTAAAAAAATTCAGACACACTTAAGTTATAACCAATGTGGAGTCTTAAAAGTAAGATTTATAATCCTGAAATTAGTTGGGTAATTTGTGGTGTTAAAAGTCCAAATAATAAAATTCATGTGTTTGCTTTGGTAGCCTGTGTCTTAGAAGGAAGGAACTCAGTAGGAGAGGAAAAGAGGAGATGCTTGTCTGTGGTATTTTCATGGCATCTTAGAATTTCAGAGGTGGATGAGATCCTAAAGATCACTCAGTTCAGGTGCTCATATTTTCATTTGTCTTTCTTTTCACTGACTTCACTCTCTCTGAACCGTGAATGTTATTAGTTACTTAGGTATCAATATATTTTGCTTCCCAGGTGTTTCATACTTCAGAATATCTGTCCTCCCATCTCCACTATCAGAACATTGCTTCCTTAAATCCATTTGATGTTGTGGTATTAGCAAGACAAATAATCTTATTAAACAGACTTACAGGGAAAACTCATGTCTAGGCTATTGGCATTTTTGTAAGAAAATGGTTGTTAAGATAGTAGAGTCCATAAATGATGGAATTTCGGGTAGTATAATTAAGTGTGGGGGGATTGCAGTCATTTGCGGAGAAACCACAGTGAAGGCTTTATAGCATTATCTGGGGATTTGCCCCACAGGGCAGCACCCTAAACTATCTCTGCTTTCCATACTGTCTTCTATTTTTCTCCCTTAAACTGTACGTATTGTCTAAAAGATCCAAGCTTTCCCCCTTTTCTCTGAAAGCGGCAGCAAAGATTTGAAGCCTGTGGGAGAGGAGAGAGGTAGGGGAGAGGACATTGCCTTTGTTATGGGTGTATATGTTGTGTAAATTTTACACTTGGACTGACCCCCCTATAAAACAGTTCGCCCTGGTTTTAATCTTGGCTGCACTACAATCATTTGGAGGCTCTTACTGATGATGGACCTTGCTGTAAATGAATTGTCTGGTGGCTTGGCTGAGCAGGCTTGGTAGAGGCTGGGCCTTGGTGTTTTTGGAAAAGCTCTCGAGTGATTCTAAAATGCAGCCAGGGTTGATTTACTTGTGTTTCAATGAGAATTGTATTATAGTATTATAGTAGTCTCCCCCCCCCCCAGGGATATATTCATTCCAAGACCCCCAGTGGGTTCCTGAACCTAGGATACTACCAAACCCTATATGTACTTACTATGTTTTTTCCTGTACATACATACCTTTTTCGTTTAAAGGAAGCACTTCACAGCTTCTCTTTGGCATATCTGAATTGCCAGCATCACTACTCTTGTGCTTTGGGGCCATTATGAAATAAAGTAAGGTTTACTTGTACCCCAAGCACTGCAAATTGAGACGGCTACCAAGTGATTAGTGGGACTTGTCTTAGAGCGGAAATGCTGGACAAAGGGATGATTCATGTCTGAGGAATAGAGCAGGAAGGCGAGCCATTTCATCATGCTACTCAGAAACAATGCATGATTTAAAACTTATTGTTTATTTCTTGAATTTTCTGTTCAATGATTTTGGACTGCAGTTGATAGTGGGCAACTGAAACCGCAGAAAGCAGAAAGCGAATCCACTAATAGGGAGGAGCTGCTGTGTAGTTTTTTCTTTTATTACTTACCAACCCTAATGATTGTAACAGTCTTTAATGCAGAAGGCCATCCTGTAGCCCTCTAGTCTGCTATTTTTGGTTTGATACAGAAAGAACACAATAATATCTGTTGAGTTGAGTTTATTTTTTGTTTTAGGGAAGAGTCTACCAAAAGCTTTTTAAATTATTACACTCTAGTGTGTTTAAGTGTTAACTTCAAGAAAATATCCATATGTAAGTGCTGTCCCTGTATAGAGAAATTGTTAAGAGTTATATGTGTGCTTGCATAATTAATGAATGCATTTTTAGTAACTGTTCATCATGATCCAGAAGTTTATCCTTTGAACTAAAAGGTTGTAGGTGATGTAAAATACTCATTCTTTGTTTTTACATAACCTTTTATATACTAATATGGTACATAGTTAAGTTTGTCACATAATAAATCCTATGATTCTGAAATATAATTTAAGAATTCCAAATATCAGTATTATAAATCATAACTTATACTCATAAAATATCTTTTCAAAACATCATTACTGATATTTTTTTCTACATATGACTGAAAAAATTCTTGCTGATTTAAATAGTTAAGAGGATTATTTCCCGAAACAAACTTATACTAGATATTTTATGTTGTTATTTTGTAACAGTAATCTCTGTATCTGCGTATTTTAATACAAACATTTTGAACATGTCAGAAATTGATCATGGAAAAATCATTAAATTTTCTTTGAAAATTTCGGTAATAAAGCTGTAGAAGAAATAATGGAAAAAGTGAATATTCTTTTACTCAACTTTGCAAAATTTTATGTAAATGTGAAAAATTTCATATTCATCAGTAGTAAAGCAAAGTGATCAGGCACTTTGCTTTGTATTGTAATTGAGCTGCTTCTGCAATGTGGTAAGGTCAACATGTTTTTCCTTAGTAGCAAACAACTGGCCCCTTAGGTTTAAATGTCCCCTTTTTAGGAATATTTGGAGAAAGATATTCTGCATTTATTTGGTAATAGTGTCATTGAAACCAAATTTTAATTTTTTCTTATTAAATCATTTTTAAGGTAACAAATAAGGTTAGTCAAGCATATGTATAATTTATTTGGTGAGGAAAGTGTCAAAGTGTAGGAAAATAGTATATATAATAAACAACAGTTTTCACATTAGGATTATCACTACCATCAAGTAGTGGGAAACTGAAATTTAGCAAGGTCAGGTATTTTATCTAAGGTTGCAAGATGGATTAGTGTAAGATGTAGAACTTAAACCTGATATTATAATCTTGGTCTATCCAGCACAATTAGAATATGTTATCTGAAAAGGTTAACATAGAAGAGCACATAAAATATCAACTGTCTGGCTTTTCTTAAAACATTGAAAGATTAACGTCAGGCTTGTATTTCTGAATGGCAGCAAGTGGCTGGAGCCATGTCGAAGCTTTTCCTTTTAGCTGAGCCATGTCCTTTGAGTTCATCACTGCCTCTATTCTTCTCTCTCTCACCAAGGCTTGCTTTACTTTATGTTTCTACCCTCAGTAACATCTGAGCTCGCAATCCCTCGAATTAGTATAGGACCTTTTGAAGGTCCCTTTAAGGCATCCAGGGTTTTTACTTTTATACAAAATCAAGAGAAATTGCTACACCTCCAGAATAATTTCCAAAAATGATTCAATGAGTTGATTAGAAATCTGTAGTTAACCAACAATCTTTTAGGTTAGATATACTAGTCTTTGTAAGAGCAAGTGGCTGACGCTTGTAATACTATCGGGATTACAATGAAGGCAACACAGCACTCAATTTTATAGTAATATTTCTCCCAACCCATAAGACAATCATTTTCTATCCTGAGACACAACACAACTTCTAGGATTTTTACTGGGTATCGCCATGACTTCAGATGGTAAGAGAACCAACACAAAATGAATGAGTATTTGAAGACTTGGGTTACGCTTACTCAAAGAGTAAGAAGAAATGACTCTGGTCGCTACTTTGGGATTGGAGGCTCCTAGACATTTCCCATGATCAGTGAGTCAGGAGAGCATCCTGAGGGTTTAGGCATCTTAGTAGCCCTTGCATAATAGAGGGCCTTACCCTCCCTGGAGATCTTTTTCTCTTAAAAGATTCATTCAAAAAAAGCAGTAACCTCTTAAGGCAAGATTCAGTCTTGGGATACTTAGGTTCATTTAATTTGAAAGGTGAACCAAAACCTTGAAGCACATTGAAGGGGGTCTTTTGAGAGAGATTACTGTGGTGTAAAAATGTCATTAGAAAAAAGTGTGTGGTTATTCAAGTTCCCAAAGAGCAGATTTAAGAATTTTCTAGCAGATTTAAGAATTTTCTAGCATATTTGCTCTTTACAGCTGATGCTAAATTGTGGGCAATTTTTTTTTTAAAATGTGTCTTTTACAATGATATTTTCTTAACTTTCTTGAATACCTTTTCTTAATGGGCTTGTGTCATATTTCCTCACTACCTTAGTTATGAACATATAATTTTTGTAGCTCACAGGTTGGGCTTTCAACAAAGCAAACACAAAAGTTACATTTTTCAGTTAAATATTCATTTTTCCTACTTACCTGATTTGTGGCATAGAGATGGGGCTGATGAAACTAAGAAGGATAATTCTGTCTTTCCATAGTAGGTATTTATAGTGGGATGTAGAATTCATCTTCAGAGAGGCTATCCCTTTAGTTCCCAAGAAATAACTCAGGCTTGCCCTCCCTTCCATTTCCCACTGAGTAAGTATCTCAGATGTGGAGGAAAACTGGTGTGTCTGACTGCTTAGGGTTGGATAGCATTGTGAAGAGGTTAAAGATTGTTTTTGGAGACCTTTCATGTCCTTTCTGCACTTTCTTCCACTTTTACATTTCTTTTCCCTTTCCCAATAGGAAGAAGCTGGATGTGAGGTCATAGTGATTGGCTGAAAGGATTCTCTATTCCTGGATCCTTTTTCATTTTCAAAGAATTTCAAAGAAAGCACTGATAGTTTTATGGTATTGAAATTTCAGATATTCTGATTCTTTATTCAGAAGGTTCCTAGTTGTGGTGCAAACCTTGTGGAGAACACACATCTTTTTGGGCTCTTCGGATCTCATCACACGCATCTGCCGATTCTATCTCAAAGCCAGCTGTGTGTTTGTGGTGGCAGTATAGGGACTGTCAAATGTTAAAAAATTTAGAACATCTTTACAGGATTCTCTTGAAACCTTAATCTTTGACTTTTTCTCCTTCTTGTTTTTCACCGTTTTGTATAGACTATGCAAATACTTAGTTTATAAGAAATATGCAATCTAAAAAATAAATTAACATTTAGAGTGGATGGGAAGTTTGCTTTTATAACAGAAGATCTTCAAGTAATATAAAACAAGGATGAATCACTGGAAGAAGGAAAAACTGCTTAGTTGATGGTTAGAGGCTTAGAAGTTACTAGCTTTGAGTACTAAATATTAAGCATTTAAATTCAATGAATAATGTAAAATAAATTCATAAGTAAATTATACTTTTAAATGTAATATGCTAATTATAATTTTGAGAAAATGTAATAGATTTACTTCCCTAAATGAAATAAATTTAAATAGTATACAAATGGGTAAAAATATGAACTATTACATATATTTATTTCCCTTTCCAATCTAAATTAACCACTAAAGAACATGTTATTTTGTTACTTAAAGGTTTTGGAATTTTTATGTCTTTGGGAGGGGGGGTTGTGGGAATGACATGGGTTTTGGAGTAAGGTGGACCTGATTAGTAGCTTGAGAATTTGACAGGCTTTTTAACTTTTCAATCTATGTCCTCATCTATTTTACCTATCTCATAAGGTAAATAACAAAATATTAATAAAGTGCTTAGTACAGAGTCTAGCACATGTTAGTCACTTAAAAGTACCTTCTTGCTTACATACAAACCAACATGGTTGGTATGACGAGAATATTGAGTGTGGCCACGTTTAAATGGAGATGCCCTGGGCTTGATTGAATAGGCCTTTAAATTCTAGGCCAAGGAAACTGTATTTGAAAGATAACAGGCAGCCAATAATTAGTTTTAAATACAACAAATATTTATTGAGACTTTATGTATATGGCCTGGAGTGAAGTATTGGTGTGAGTAAAAAGACTCTAACTCAGAAATAATGAAATCATTGATTTTTGCGGACCAATGTAACTACAGTGTACATAAGTAAGAGAGGGAGGAGAGTAGAAGTAAGACAAGCAGGAGGCTGCTGTCGTAATCTCTGTGAAGTGATGTGGTTTTGTACTGATTGATAGAAGTGGGAAAAAAGGAAGTGATGAAGCCACGGGATGTGTAGGAAATGTTAACAAGTGTTGGTGATTGGACAGATATGATAGAGTGGGTGGGTGTGTGGTGCAGAAGATGAAATTAAAGAGTAGTCCATGGGATCAAGTCTGCGAGCTCTGAAAGATTATGTTAGTGCCAGAAATGTGGTGGGTAGTTGGAAAGTGGGGGATTCTTTCTGCTGTACTCCACCCTTTCTTTTTTCTTTTTCTTACAGAGGGGAATATAGGAAGACTAAGAGACCATGTATAAAGGGGGTTAATTGTAGCATAATTCTACCTGAAATTATTAGTAGGCATTTAATGAACAAGGAAATAACCACTAAAATATTTAGAAAGGATAAGCAAGTTCAAACTGACAACCACTGTAGGAAAATGGAAGAGATGAACCCTTCCCCCATGCTTGTATGTTTCAGTTCAACAAGTGTTTTAAAAGGTATTGCAGATTATATGCTGATAAGTGAATTTGTCCTGCTCTCAAGGATGTAAAGAATATAAAACTCTGGGTTTAGATGATCAGGATCCAAGCAAAGGATACAGCAGGTCACATGACTACGCACAGGGAAGAATATTTTGAGTGCTAATAGAGAAGGGCAAAATACTCTTGGGACTTGGGAGAGAAAGAATATCAGGTTTTGGGGAACTAGGAAAGACTATGGTGAGGTAGCATTTTAGGATGCAGAAGGTGATCTTAATTAAGGAGAGGTGGTGGTAAAACACTAAATGGGTGAAATGTTATCAAAGATTTTAGGAAAAGAAAACGCTAGGAGTGTAGGGCTTGTGTAAGGGGTAGTAATGAGACATAAATCTGATAAGATAAGTTGGGATTTAAGAGGGCTTTATATGTCAGTAGCAAAATGTATCTTTAATTATAGTAACAGCCCATATCGATTGTTGAAGTTATGTCAGGCCCTGTATGGGTGCAGGGCATATATTATCTAGGAACTTTATAATGATTTCTAGCATACAAGGTATGATCAAAAGATATGGTGGATATTTAAATAGAAAAAAAAGTATTGCGGTAAAATACACATTGCCATTAATCCTCCTCTAAGTATTCCCCTTTGCTTCACACACACTTACCCCATCGTTCTTGCTACTTTCTGAAGCAGGTCTGGAAATTCTCTTTCGTGAGTATCTTTATTTCATCCTTCATAATGGCAATGTTCCGTGTCACACATCACTTCTTGTATGGCAATTTCTGTCAAATAAAAACATCACAGTGTGTCCTCATCCACCTTATTCACTGGATCTGGCACCATGTGACTTCTGGCTCTTTCTCAAAGTTAAAATGACCATGAAAGGTAAACATTTTGAATTGATTCAGGGCACTGAGGCAGCCACAACAGTGCAACTAAAGATACTCAAAAAAGAGTATTTCCAGAACTGCTTCAGAAAGTGGCAGGAATGAGTGGATAAGTGTGTTCGAAGCGAGTGGGAGTATTTTGAGGAGGATTAATGGCAATGTGTATTTTACTGTAATAATTTTTTTTATTTAAACATTCACCGTATCTTTTGATCACACCGCATAGATACTTTTCCAATTTTAGAGATGGAAAAAAAATGAAGCCTAGCGAGGATATGTAACTTGGGCAGCTTCATACAGCTGTTGAGTGGGGTAACTAAACTTAAAAACTAATTCTAAGAGATTTTTAAAATCATGGCAGGACCTGTTTATTCTGTTATTGGGATTGATAGTTGGCCTGTTAATAGAAAAAGTCAGTTAAAGGATCATAAAATGGTACCTAGGTATTTGAAATATTTTTAATATAAAGAAACTAAATGTACATTTATTCACTAATTTCTTGGGTTAATGCTGCTTATTTGAGTAGGAACCTTAGGCTAGTTTAAGAGCTATCTGTCTAGATCAGTGATTCACCAGTTACGGTCCTGGCACCAGTGGCAGCAGAATTAGCATCAGCATCACCTGGGAACTTGTTAGAAATGCAAATTGCTGGGAACCCACTATATACTTACTGAGTCCAAGCTCTGAGAGTTGGCCTAGCAGTCTGAATTAGATCCATGTTATAGTTTGAGAACTGATTTATGGGATGACTTGAAAGGGCTCTTGAAATTGTTTAGCTAAAGGTTATGAAGATGTGAACATTAATCTGGTGGCAGTGGGAAGAGAAAAATAATTTTTGGAGGGAGAATTTATAGAATTATTGCTAACCCATTACATATGAGATGTAATGGAGAGATAGGATTTAAACTGTTTGAGTCCACAGTTTTATCTGGTTGAAGGATGGTGCCGTTAACAAAAGATACCTGTCAGAAAGAGGGTGGTTTGTGAGGGTGGGTAAGGTGATCGACTTGCTTTTGGTTATGCTGACTGATACCGTGAGAGAACATAAAGTAGCCTTGGCCAGCAGGCAGCTAATGTACAGGTCTGGCATTCTGAAGAGACATTTTTGCTGAAGGAAGAGCTAAAGAAATCACCTGTTTGTATTGAATCTGAAGCTGAAACTATGTGAGTGGAGAATACATCTGCTAAACTCCCCCTTGTTTTTAATCTGGTAGTTTACAATTACAAAGTTTAAATTTTTTGTCTACTGCCTCCTTAATTTAAAGTAGTGGGGTGGAATTAGATTTGATCATTGCCAAGTTACAGATGAGAAAACTGAGATTTACTCAGGGTCACATAGCTAGAGTGGTAGAGCAGGAGCAGGTGCTCAAGCCTTTTTGACTCTGCTGTTGCTATAATACCACGTGGCTTCATGTCAGATATCTCTACTTGAATTTTGAGATGTGCACTGTCTATGCCGGCCTGCATTTACACTACTGAAGCAGCCATGGGGATTCCCAGAGGCAGTGATGTGTTCAGAGTTAAGGAGAATTGGGCAGGGTAGGAAATCTCAATCAAAAGCGGTTAAAATTGAAAATAACATCTTTTGGCTCCCTGGGTAAGGTGGCTGTTCTTTAGAGCACATTCAGTAATTTAATAAGTATTGGACTGAAGACTATGTGCTGGATACCATGATGGACTCATGGGAAGAAAATTATTCAGGCTCTCTTGCTCTGCTGTACTGTATCGATACAGGGCTCTTATGCAGTGGTGTATTCAAACTGAAAGCCTTGAACATAGTGATATTTACAAAATGGAGCATCCTAAATTATCTTTGTCATTTGAGAGACCACAAAAACTCTAACCTTTCTAAACCATGATATTAATTATAGTCATTGCTCTTTATTTTCGGTAAACATATTTCATGAAGTAATTATCCACTCTCAGAACACTTGCCCTCTCATATTTGCTATATTGTCTGAGTTTGCAAATGAATTTTAATGTCAGCATGAACCTAACAGTATGAAGAAAAATGTCCAACACATTGAATTCTCTGATATATTTCTCTCTGTAAACACAGAGAAGAGGTGATTAGGTGGAATTTAGGTCAGTTACCACTTTCAAAATGTACACAAAAATTCTAATGATTAGAGCTTAACATTTTCTTATTTAATCTTTCAAAATTGCTGTTATTCTAGTCTGGATTTCCTCATCAGTTTGAATAATTATAAAAATGTCTAACAACTGTTTTCTCTTTAATGTGCATCACACATTAAAGATAGGAGCATAACTACATTGACTCTATTCCCTATGTAAAAAAAAAAAAAAGACTCCTAACCCAGTAAAGGTTGGGCTGGTCCTGAAATATGTGCCCATCATTGTTAAATAATGTTTGTTAAGTGTCTCAGAAAAACAACAACAAAATTCTAGATTAGTTTGATGATTTGGGATAACTAACTTAATCCTAGTTTAAGGTAAGAAATCTGACTATGTTATAATACAGATCTTTCTATGCTAACATTTTTTCTGGATTTGGTTAATAAGTGAGTTCATGATATTTACTGCATTTATTTTGAAATATTTGTTTCAGCTATGAATTTGTGAAATACCTTAGACAGCATATATGCAACACTTTGGGGTCTATGATTGAAGAAGAAATGGAAAAATGGACATCTGATCAGAATCAGGGTGAGAAATCTGGCTATGACACAGTTGTACGGCATGTTACTAAAAGAACTCAGGAATCTAAAGAGTGAGTATGCCCACAATCATATTTTAAAATAATTTTTCTTTCAACAGTGGTCCTTGAGAGCACCCATGTGCCATCCCCCCAGTCTGTCTCCCTCATAGCAGCCAGAATGATTAGTTAAAACAATTTGTCAGGTTGTGCCACCCTTCCAGCCACACTAACCATACAACTCTTTTTCTGCCTGACCAAGGGAGGGTAAAATTCTTTATTCACTCACTTTCCATTGGCGAAAACTCTGTCATTTGCCCACACTTAGCTACAGTGGAGACTGGGAAGTTTAATAGGTGACGATCATGTGCTACAGGGGTTCTAACCTACTACTATATGGAAGAGGGGGATGATGGATGCAGGGGGCAGTCAACCCTCATAAGGTCATTCCGTCTGGTCCAACAATATTTGCGGAAGACTGAACAAGGTAAATTGACCACTTATGAGCTCAGTTTTTATTAAATTTATTTTAACTCCATAGATTGTTAGGATATCAGCACTGGGAAATTCTTTAGAAATCATTTGCTCTAAGCCCCTCTTTTTATAAGCCCAAATAGATAAGTTAAGTGAGTTGTCCGGAGTGGTATAGCTATTTGAATATGAAGTCCAACGTGGAGCTTTGTCTTTCTGTTAGTTACCTTTTGGGGGACACTCTTCAGTGTGTGCTGCCCTGTAAGAATTCTTGCTTTTTTTTTTTTTTTTTTTTTTACAGTTACTTTTTACAGTTATTTGTGTTGTTGACTCCCTTTTAATCCACTATAGATTCCTAGGGGCAAGAACTGTGTGGTACATACACGTCTGACCTTCAAATCTTTATAAATGTTCTAATGTTCATGTATGTAATTTATTGCTTGACTGCCTTTCTGTCACAACGGAAGATGGGGAAGAATATAGTTTTTGCTTGATTTGGTAGGTTAGAAACCACATCTATTGACTAAAGAGGTCATGAGAATGAAAGTTGGCTGGGTAGATGGAAGCCTTCAGTGGAAGCTGAGTGCATACCATAGATATTAAGGAGCCACTCTTGGTTGTTGAGCTGTGGGACAACATGACAAAATGCCTAACTCTCATACAAAATGCAATTTAATGTAGAGCCATAACTGAGATGAAACATTTGAGGTTTTCTTTTCATGTTGAAGCTCCTATTTCTCGTTTTAATTCTTTCAACACTTGATGATTTAAAGTTTTTTTTTTTTTTCTTTATCCCCGGCGTGAAATATGACATAACAGAAGATTTTAGGGCTATAAGTGACAGGATAGAGAAGTAAAGTAATTTTTTAGTTTCTTCTTAATTCATGCTTATTAGTGTAGATGTATTCTTTATCTTAAAATTCTTAGGGAAGCTAGCATATTTGTATTACCTTCTGTGTTGTCTTCTGAAACTAGATGGCAATGATTTCTTCACTCTAATAAAAATTTTATGTAACTTTTATGCACAGTAAAACCTTTTAAATTTGGATCCCACAAATTTATTTTTTTTGGTGATTTCTCCATATGACATTTGCTTTGTTAATTCTAGTCTCCGGACTTGGACGTATGTGATGTCTTTGGGTGCCTTTGACATCTGGTTTCTCTTCATGCTGAGCCATTATGGTTGCTTCCTATATAGTTTAAAGGCAGACATTGAAACTTAGTATATGGCTCATCTTTCTAGTATTAGAAAATTTGGAATATATAGTTGAGCCTGTATTAGCTATTGTATTTGAAAGCATTATATCTGATTTATTTTTAAATACTTTATTACTTTGGACAAGACCTGTTTTTCTTTGTGACAACTGGTTGCATTATTTAAAAAAATATGTTATTGAACAAAGTGATAGTATACAGCTATTAATAAATCTAGCGTTTAAATCACTAATGCATATTAAGTAAAAGCCATAGATATTAAATTTTCTTATTTGTTGATTTGGAGGAAAAAAACCAAGAACTGGAGTTATCTTCATCTTTGGGTAATATAATTTCTAGTAGTCTATTTCTGGCAGTATTATTAAACTTATTCTAAATAAAATATTAAATACTTCATTAGTCAGAAAATGAAGCCATTTTAATGCTACGGGCTAAGCTTGATATGGGATTATTAGGAAGTTACTTTTTATCTGGGTAAACAATTTTTCTTCTGTTTTAGTTCATCCATGTATAAAAATTAATACAATAATAATTACCTCACAAAGATTTAAAATGTCTTAATGAATGTTTGTCTGCTGCTTTGTGAACATGGATGAAAGACTTTTAAGTTGTACAAAGTATTATTTTCTTTCAATTTTTGTTTTTTTGTGTATGTGTGATTCTTCAGAAATTACTTAAGGCTAATGTGGCAACAGTACACTTATTAATAACATTTTTACTGTAACAATTACAAGTTACTTTCCTGATTAAACATTTTATTTTTGAAATGGAGGTTTGCACATGAAAGAGGTCATTTGTAGGATGTATCATGTATTACATACATATATATATATATATATATATACATATATATATGAAAGTATTTACTATATAAATTTTCATTGTTAACTGACGTAGTTTTTATTTAGTACCTCTTAGAGCTTTTTCTTATTTTGATTTCTTGGCGTCTGAAGGAATCTTCTCAATGGTGTCCATATGCTAGCCTATATGTGTTTTTCCTTGTTTTTTTCCAAAACTGCAGTGTCTACTGTTGAGAGTAGTTCATTTAACTCTTGATATTGAGGGTCTGGCTCTCTAGGGGGTTTTTTATTATAATTTAATTTTTTTTATTATTATTATTCATATCTTTTCCTGTAGCCAATTTGCTGATATTTCTTGCAAAAAAATTCATGTTGGTGGTTACTAAAAGGTCTAGAGGAAACATGTCTAAAATGAAACTTACGGATTTTCTATGGATTTTAATTACCCCTACTCTTACCCTGTAAATCGTTGAGATTTACTTATATATTTTATTAAATCACCATATTGTAAGTTTAGGGGAACAGGACTTTATGTTCACATGGCTATACCTAACGCACAGGAGGCAGGAGTGTAGTTTATTTGTATGCCTAGCTATAATCCAATTACTGTGGAAGGAGAGAGCAGCATTGGGTGGATAGGTATTGATTGCTACCAGAGCATTGTTATACTTCCCTGTTTCTTGATGTTCTGAATTTGTAGAGGAGGAAGGTGCGGCCTCCTGGTTCAGTTATCCTGTATGTACTTCGCCAATTAGTCCAATGAGTGTCCTAGGATTCCTTCTTGCTGTTTATATCCCTTTGCTTGAAACTTGGATCTTCCTGGACTCTTTTTTTCACCTCTATAGCAGTTCCCTTCTGTATGTGTTTGTTCCTAATCTAGCCTCATCTTTCAATAGTTTTGTTTTCTCATAATTTCTGGGGTTTAAAAAATATATACATATATAACAATGTGTATTATATTAATTATAATTACATATATAAGTTATATATTGTTAAATGATATGACTAAACATATACTAGATTTTAAATTATATATAGAAATTACATATATTTAACAATAGATAATGTATATCATTTAAAATACATTTTAAAATTTCTTTAAACTTTAAAATCTCTGTCTACTATTTCTATCTGAATGGGAAAGAGTACTTTACTTAGCCTTCCTTTGATTATTGCAGTTACAATGAACTATTAACCATAAATGTAAAGAAAAGGAAGTTTCTATGCTTAGTTTCCTGATTTATTACCATTATTATAATGATAAGCAATAAATATTTGTATTGTACTTTATACAGAACTTTGCAGTATATATTCCTATGCATTTCTTGCTACAGCCATGTGAAATAGGTCAGCTAGATTGTATTCTTTTTAATTCATTTGTAGTTAAGGAAAATGAGACTTATATGATGACAGAGCTGTAAATAAAGTAGTCAGGATTCTAATCTAGGTTTTCTGATTCCAAATTTAGTAGTTTATTCACTGTGTTTATTTAAATCTGTATGAAATACAGAGATTTCAGTGGTTCAGGTCACATATATTTGTAAAATAAAGGGCTAGACTATGGTCCCATTTATTTTTAAAATTCTATTTTTAAGGTTTTTGTGGATCTTATTAATATGGATGCTTGAGATTTTGCACTTAATAAATGGAGAACTTCATTTTAAGTTCTTTCTGAGGTTTTTTTAGATCTATAGAGCTGAAAGGAATCTTAGACGTTATCCAATTCAAACACCTATTAGGTTGGTTCAAAAGTAATTGCGGTTTAAAAGGTTAAAAATAATGGCAAAAACCACAACTACTTTTGCATCAACCTAATACTAATTATAGGGATCCCTTTTCTAACATCCCTGACAGTGGGTTCTCTAACCTCTATTTGAAAGGACCCACAGATAGCTTAACTCTTACTTAGGTTTCAGTTGTGGCTACAGGTGCATATAAAGAATAGGCAGGGGAAAATGGAAGGAAAGAAAATAGAGGAAGGGAAGATAGAGAAAGGAAATAAAACAAGGAAAGTAAAAAATAAGCTGTGTTTTGGTAGTGTGATATTAACAGTTGACTTTATTGCACGTTTCTGGAATCCATGCCACTGGAACATCTTATCGTAGATTCTATTAACTTTACTATCTTGGTCCATGTAACCAGATGAAAAAAACCTCAGGAAAACACACTTTTTGGATTTCCTATTAATTTTTATTCCTGTCATGTGAATTCTGTTGTACCATTTGTTCTTTAAGGAAAACTGACTTAGGTTTTTTTTTTTTGTTTTCTCTTTAGAATTGTGTTCTTAAAGGGATTTTACAGAAAAATGAATCAGGTATTTAATTTAGTTGAATGTTTTAATTTGTGCTAATAGTCTTTCTCTAACTAAGACTGCTTTGAATTTAAAGATACAAAGAAATGATGCATTCCCTGAAGAACATCATGATGGTAGTGGTGGAATCAATGATGAACAAGTTTGAAGAAGATGAGATACGAAGTCAAGAGAGGCAGAAAAATATCCCAAAGGACAAAAGCAGTAGTTACTGCACCGACAATTGCTCTGACAGTGATTCTTCATTCAATCAGGTGTGTTGGTTAGCTTTGTATTTATGTCTTGAAATGGTGTTTAACAATCACTAGCTTCACTACATTTTTATTAGCCAGCTTTTTTCCTGCTTTTTTAATTATAAGTTTCAGAAGAAGAAAAAAAACAACAGTAAAGTAACCAAATATAAAAGATTTAATCCATGAAATAACATCTCCTAGAATTATATGTTCAGTGAGTGATTACATTATATCTGAGACAATTCTTAATGAGGTAAGGAAATAAACTAATTGAATTTGAAGCTTTAAAAAAGAATAATAGGAAACAAATCTGATTTAAGCTTTAATTAAACCATTTTATTCCTAATTAATCCTTATTAATCAGAGTTCAGATTATAGATGAGATATGGAGATAAAACATTTCCCTTATGTATCTTTTGGAGATGAAGTTTGCTGTGAATTGTTAGTTTTAAAACATTAAGGTTTTTTTTTTGATGTCGAGACATTTAAGGTTTTACATTTTCTCTTTCCAGGTTATTGGAATCCTTATCATTTGGCTACAACAGAGCTAAGAGAAAAGCCAATGGCTAGATTAGTCCTAGTAGAAGATAGAGGAAATAGTTAGACTAGGGACCATGCATGTACCATGGACTTGCACACAGAAAGTTTCGGGTCAGTTGGAGCCTATCTGACCTTCGTGTGAATCCTACCTGATATTTTCAGTGAAACATTTTCACCTAATTAGTTCTACTATAGGGATATTTCTATAACCATATACCAAAAAGGGATTTGAGTAGTTTGGGTGAAACATGAAAAAAATGTGTATATTGGTCACAGTTCAGATTGCACTTTTGAAGGAAAAATGGTGTTGGAAGTGTACTATATATTTTTTGGTTTAGTTTAATGCAATCATATGCTTATTCAGTAGGCTAACTAAACTGCTTCTTTAGATCAAGGACTTTCTGGAATTAAAAGGCACAGAAAAACCCAACTGTAGGATTCTGGGGCTTATAAAATAATGTTTTCTTATTTATTTGATGAACCATCTTTATACACTGAAATTGAACCACAAGAGAACAAAACGGAGTAGTGTTAATTTGTTCAGATTAATTAATTTGTTCAGTGTTAATTTATTCAGATCCACATAGCATTGAATTGAGTAGCTGGCAGTTAAGAGGTGCTAATCCCAAATGCTATATTATTTCCAGTCATAGAATCATGGATTTTTGAAGAAATTGAAAGCTTTGGTAGAAATGGGGTCATACTTTCAGAAGATACTTTTTTTTTCCTTTTTCTTTTTTTTGAGTCTTGAGAAGGAATCAAGCTTTAAGTTTATATGGCATTTTCCATAGGGTATATATGCATTTTCAAGTGTCTGCCCTATGAGTATGAATTTGTTTCAGAAGGAACTAATTGAGTTGAAAATGATATGCCTGCCAACAAAGTGTGGGATCCCTGGACTTTTGGAAAGAAGCCTATGTATGTCAGAACTATCCTGAAAGCTCTTCCAGTGTGGCCAAGCTTTAGAAGATGTTTGGGTAGGCTTTTGCTTAGTGAAAAGAGACCAAAGAGAGGCTAAATTAAATGATCAAAAGTGAAAAGGTCTCATGGTTGCTAGATGGGATGGAAGTTGGAGGGATGGGTGAGAAAGGTGAAGGGATTAGGAAGTACAAACTGGTAGTCACAAAGTAGTCATGGGGATGTGAAATACAGTATGGGGAACATAACAATGTTGCAAAAACTATGTATGGAGTCAGATGGGTACTGGATTTATTGGAGGTATCCCTTCATAAATTATATAAATGCCTAACCACTGTGCTATACACCTGAAATGAATATAAAATAATATCGAATGTTAACTATAATTAAAAAATATATATAGTCACTGGATGTAAATTACAGCATAGGGAATATAGTCAATAGTATCTTAATTGCTATGTATGTTGTCAGATGGGTAGTAATTTGTTGGGATTATCAGTTTGTGAGGGGTCCAAATGTCTAATCATTACTGTTGTTTTGTACAACTGAAACCAATTAAAAAAACAAGTAAAAGGGTCTTTGAAAATATTAATATATGAGACGTTCATTCCATTGAATAGTGATGTTGTTAAGGATGCCTTCAAAATTGATAAATACTTGCTCTGGGCTTAAAAACAAATTTGTCTAAGTTGTTTCATGAATAACATTGAGTAAACATTGAATAACATTTGATGCTCCTGTTTTGATACTAGAACACTTGTATTTTGTAAATAGAATTGACTTTATTTCATTGTTACTATTTTAAAAATTTCAGCCTTATTATATATGGATTTTTGATCTATTATTGAAAAACCTTTGGATATTGCTGGTCGTGGAGACTATTAGTGTAAGTTTGATAATATTAAAGAATAAAGAAGACAGATTGGTTTTTACTGTAGTTGTTAGCAGAGCACTGAAAGGATTTGGTATCATGATTAAACCTGGAAAAGGTCTTTGAAAAATAATGTTGGAAAGAGAGAATTAATAATATTAGCTATCTGTTATTGAGACTTCTGCCATATATTGGTCCCTCTGCTTGGCTTTATAATCTCTATTGGTATTACTAGCTCACTTTACAGAAATAAGTGAAGATTGTAATAATAGGTAAGTAATTTGCTCGAACTTGTACCGCTAGTTAGGAGTGAACCATAAGTTTAAGCCTGCTCTCTCTCCTTCATGTGTTCTCTTTGTTCTGCTACACACTACCTGGAGACTGCTTGGGTTCAAATCTTGGTTCCACTACTTACTATTTATGTGACTTTGGAGAAATGTCTTAACTTCTCTGGGCCATAGTGTTTCTCATTTGTAAAATAGGAATGATGATACCATTTACCCCATAGGGTTGATGAGAAGATTAACCGAGTTAATGTATATCACATCCTTGGAGCAGTCGCTGCTGCTCCATACATGTTAGCTTTCATTGTTATTGCTATCTCTTGAACGGTGTGCTGAAATGGATGCTGTTCAGAGACGTGCTCGAATAGAAAGTTTCTCAGCTGTGGTCATGCATCATTTCTGAGCTTCTCTGGGTCATTTTCTACTGCTAGGAAATGAGATTTTCTCTAATTAAACTTTCAAAATTCATACCTTTTCCTCTTGCAGTTTTTCTGTCTTCCTCTTCCCTGACAGTATTCAGTGTAGTATATATTATATATCACAGCCATTATACTTACTCCTGGTATGCAGATTGTTTTATTATGTTTTAAGGGAACCCAGGGTTTACACTTTATACGGAGAAGTTGAATTTAGGATAATAGTCCTCTATTGCTCTTGCATGACATGAACCTGTTTAAGACATTTACTGTTTCTTTGCTGTCGAGGCAACCTCTTATGGAAACCTATTTTTTGGTACATATGGCAGGCAAAATAATGGCCTCCTCAAAAATGTCAATGTCTTAATCCTCAACCTGTGAACGTGTTACCTTACATGGAGGGACTTTGTTATTAAATGTGATTAAATCAAGGATCTGCAGATGTTGAGAGCATCGTGAGTTATTCAAGTGGGCCAAATGTTATTACATGAGTCTGTATGAGAGAGACTCTGGAGAGTCAGAGTAAGTGCTGTGCAGACTGAAGTAGAGGTGGGAGTGACGTGATTGTTGGCTTTGAAGAGGGCAGGAGGTCCATGAGCCAAAGAATCAGGTAGTCTCTGGAAGCTGGGAGAGGCAAAGAAATGGGTTCTCCCCTAGAGCTCACAGGAGGATCACAACCCTGGCATTTTAGACTTCTGACCTCCAGAGCTGTAAGGTAATAAATTTGTGTTGTTTTAAGTCACTAAGTGTATGGTAATTGTTGTAGCAGCATTAGGAAACTACTGTAGTGCTATTGTCCTTACTACTTCACCTGAAGGACAGGGCTTATCTTTCCTGGTTTTTAATTCTGGGAAAAGAACGTGCTGTTACTTCGACTTTGTGTTTGAACTGCCCTCTGGGAACAATCAGAATTCCATCTTGTTGTTAGGCGTTGGTTCTTCCAGTGAGATTATTCGTGAGTAGCTTTTTTCCTTTACCAGGTGCATGGCCTTTCCTCTGTCTTTCAGAGTGTGTGTTTTCAACTATCTTAATTTATGTTTTTGCCCTGACTTCTCAACTTTTATTCAGTATTTTGAGTTCAACCATTTTTTGGCCTCTCTTAAAATCTTCAAATTTTCAATGCTCTTTTTGGTGAGGAATTCTGCTTTTGAGGATTTCTTACTACTGCTGAGGAATTACAAGACTCTCATCTCGTTTGGCAACATAAGCCAGAACAGTAGCCACATCCCAACCTACACTTCAGAAGTTCCTCCACTTCTAGCTACGCTCAATTGATAAGATTTTCTTATTATTTATCTTACAAGCAGAAAAAGATAGGGGCCTAAAATCTTAAAAATGTCGAAGGCAAAGGAAAATGTAGCTGCAAGTAGACAAAATGAACCCTGTAGTATTGACAGTTCAGGTGCCTAGAATTAGGTCTGAGACAGGTGGATTGTTTGGGACAAGAATTGGGTAGGTAGGTACAGGTATGAGCTTTTTTGTTGTGGCTTGCTTGTTTAATAATAGTCTCTTGAGACAGTTTGACACCAGAAAAACGAATATCTTTGATTAAGTGCTAATATTCTTTATGAATCCCTAAAGTTTCTTTATACTTTAAAATACTAATAGATTTTTGTTATTACCTCTTAATGGTGGCACTTTTAAAGAAAGGTTCAAAAGTTCTTCTTTTGTTAAAACAATAAAAGCATCCAGGAAGTTAAGAAAAATTTAGTTTATTATTTGAAAATGTTTTTAAAACCTCATGCTTTTGTTTTGAATTAGTAATGTTGTTTTGTATTTAAAGCTTAATGAAGGGGGGGCATAATTTCAAAAGTTTTAGATGCACTAAAATTTGAAAAGCTATTCTACATGAAGCTAATTCATTCCGAATCTTGCAAACAAACCGGTCTGACATAAACTGTGGCTCTGCCATTGATGAGCTGTGGACCTTGGATTCTTAGCCTCTCTCAATGCCTCAGTTTTCTTATGTTATAGTGGACATAGAAATAGGACCTGACCTACCTTATAGGATTGTTTTGTAGATTTAATGTGTGCAAGCATTTTGAACAGTATCTGGCATATTCTAAGAACTTAGACAACTTTTGGCTGTTATTATTGTCATCAACATTGGGTGGTGTTTTTCTTTTCCTTTAGTTTAGGACTAGAAATCATTGTGCAGTTAGACATGTTAAAGCCTGAAGCATCATTAGATTCAATATTTATATATTTCTCTTATTTCGCATAGCCATTTCTTAGAACAATAATAATAATTGTCTTTCTTTGGTTGTATTTTAAAAAGTTTATACAGTTTGCAAACCAAAGTTTTAAAATTTCTAGGGTTAATTAATTTGAAGATGGTTTGATTTTTTAATTTAAGATGTAGTTATTGAATAATGTGAATATTCTTCAGTATGTGGTGTAATAAAGTAATTGAGTATATCTCTGTAAAAATTACAGAATGCATCTTATATCTATAATTTATAGGTAAACTGCATACGATAGAAATATATTCAAATTTTATTTTTAGCATGTAAAGACCTTTAATTAGATCCATATGATCCTACAAGAGGACCAAATCTATCTTAGACTAACAACCTATTCTACTTTTTGCTTTTTACCTTTTAGTGTTTGCTTAGAAATTATTTCCTTAGTTTATACTTTCACACATGTAAATATGTTTAAAAAGCTTTCCTTTGTTAGTATCTACTTATATTGATATCACCAACAAATCTGTCTTATGTTGCTTTATAAATCAAGTTGGTAGGCACTGCTTCGCTCCTCAGGATTTTTAATCTAAGAGATAATCTAGAATGTCTGAAAGTCTAACAAATCTGTATTCAATGGAACACTATCTACATGCTCTAGTTAAATAAGTTATTACAGTTAGTTACTATGGCAATTTATGTCCATACATGGATACACAATAACACAAAAGGAGACCTTAAAAATATGGGTAATGTTTAAGGCAGGTATTAGACTCTTTCTGATTTCTGGTGTAATACAAATTTTTTTATTGCTTAAACAACATTTTAAAGAGTATTTGTACTATGTTTAAGATGATAATTAAAGGAATCTTATAGGCCAGTAAGTAGATTAATGAGGGTACTCCAAACAGAAAACTATTAAAGACTATGCTTTTCTAATACACATTATAACCTGGGAGTACATGTAAATATGGTAGAATTGAGGGGTTTCAAGTTTCTGGATGTATATTCATCCAACAAAAATTAGTGGACTTATGCTATGTGCATTATATTGTGTTAGGCCCTCCAAAAGTGCAAAGATTAATCAGATATGCATTGTTTCTTCTAAGAGCTAACTTGGATACACTCATACGTTACAGAGTTATAAGGTAAAAATAATATGTCATGGGGATTCCAAAGAGGAGTCCTTATAACCAAGAATTCAGAGAGCTATAGAAGATAGTATTTCAGACAAAGGAATGGACCAAAGCTCTGAAACAACAAAGAATGTGGCATATCTGGGAAACTGAGTAGTTTATCTGAAGGGTTAGGACGAAGGGTTTGGGGGGAGTAAATCGGAAGGGTAGATTAAGGCCGGATTATGGAATAAAGACAAGAATTATAGCTTAATTATTACAGTTTTTAGCTATAAAATCATAGTGCCTGGTATATAATAGGTGTATGACACATAATAGATTCTGAATAAATATTTGAGGAATAAATGAATACATTCAAAAACTAAATTAGATTATGTTTTGTAAATAAAGGGAAATCATTTTAGGTTTTTGAACAGAGAAGTGTATATCAGGGAGATTTACTTGACAGTTTGCAGAAGGACATGAAAGGGGGAGAAAATTGATGTAGGGAGAAAAGTTTGAAGGCTGTCCTGGTAGTTGAAGTAAGAAGTAATGAGAGCCTGCTGGATTTGAGGAGGCTTTATAGGAATAAATAGGGACTGATGTGAGAATATTACAGAGATAGGATCATTTAACTTGATTTTTGAAGTGTTTTGGAGGGAGTAGTGCAAAGTAGGTGTGCAGTCAAAGGTCTAGCTAGTTTCAAGCCACAGTGGTCAGAATAGGATGGTGTCATGAACCACGCTTGGAATTAGGGAGGGAAGTTTGGTGTGGAGAAGCATATGGTGAGTTTATTCTTTTTAAGATACATTGAATTTTAGACATCAGTAAGGTATTCCAATGGTGAAACAAATAGTTGAAAATGCAGGATTCACTTGGTAGAAAGGTTGGGGATGACACAGTATGAGACAGTTGTGCTGAGGTGTTACTACTGAAGGCATCTCAATAGGTGAGACCTTAGGAAATACATTTTCAGAGGGCTAGTAGAAACAAACAATGGTTCAGAAAAGAAGGTTCCAAACCATAGGGCTTAAGGGTGGGTGAATTCCAAGGCAGGGGTAATGGTTAATTAGCTGCAATGAAGTCCAGAGGGAAGTCAAAGATGACTAAGAAAAAAATCTTTGCATCCGGTGGTCAACAGTTCACTGCAGAATAATATTGAGGGAAGTTGAGGGATCATCATATTGATTAGCCTTAGTCATTTCTGAGAAATAAAAGGAAGACATTTTCAGAGACTAAGGGTTGCTTGTCTGGGGTTTGCCCATAAAGAGATTAGGAAATGAAGTCTTTGCCATGGAGAACAGTTAAACAAATTAATTTTGTTAAAATTGAAGTACTACCTTTTTTATTGATTGCTACTTGACATAATATTGGTTGTCTCACCAAATATAAACTCCCTTCAATTGAGAAATTTCAAACAATGTCTGACTTCCCATTTGTCAAAGCTGTTATAGAACATGTCTCTTTTTTTGGGGGGTGGGGGTTGGTGGTGGAAACTGGATTAGAATGGAAATTTCTGGAAATCAATGAATTATATTTTTACATTGCTTGATCTTGAATAGGCAGTTGGTAGATGGAGTCAGTTATTTGATATTTTCTCATAGAAAATTTCCTGAGAAATATGAGATTTACTTCAAATTTTAAAATTTTAATAATGATCAAGAAAAGACTATAATTATTTTCTCATTTAATTCTTACAATGATGTTCGGAGGTAGATGTGAAAACAGAGGGTGGGGTTAAAGACTCCAGGGTCATATAGGTAGTTAGAAGATTGAGTCTATTGGATTCAAATTTATGTCTTTGACATTATGCTTACTTTTTAATGAGCTGGATGGCAATACATTTTAGACATAGATACTGATCTGGTAAAAGTCATGATGATGGAAGTAGAAGCACCAGAAGAAATCAGGTTTACAAGAGAGAGGTAAAAGGGCCAAACTAAAGAAAAAAAGCTTGTTTAGCAATAGAATAGAATGAGTATGTATACACACACACACACACACACACACACACACACACACACACACACAGGGTGCCAGAATAACATGTACACATTTTAAGAAAGGAAAACACTATTAAAATTGTAATACTCAATATATACCAATAACAAAAGATGGATACAGGTCATGTTTGACTTCTGCAATTACAAGAGGTGCTCAAAGTGGTTACCATCAGCATCCAGACAGTTCTGATTATGGCGAACTACTGCTTGGGCAACGCTGACCAAAGTGTCCACTTGTATACGGTTTTTTTTTGTCTCTCTCTCTCTCTCTCTCTCTCTATATATATATATATATATACACACACACACACACACACACACACTATGTAAGATGCCGTATGTTATCTATGCCTATATACTTTTTTCCCATTAGGCAAGACAACTACATTCATATATACTTACATTTACTTTGTTAGTAGTTATCATTTATAAATATTAGTATTTTAACTGTAATACAATGAATATTCAAAATTAAAGCTCTATTATTTAATATACAGTATGTTTAATTTTACAACTTACCATGTAAAGACTTTTGAGTAGTTGAAATATATACTTTTAGAAAGGAGTGAAACTCAGGACATTTTTAAGGCTTTAAAAGAATTATGTTGTATGATACGAAATATTGGTGTGTTTTGGGTTTGTTGTGGAGTTGCTCTATGTGGCCTGTATTGTTAGGGACATGGTGAGAAGACTGGCTTTGGGGTCTTTCTTGTATTAAGCAAATGTGCATTGAGTGCCTGCTTTGTATTAGGTACTATTTTAGGTATTGGGGGTACTATATGAAAAATACCAAATTCTAATTGATAAGAGTACAGCTTTGGAGGAAAAGCATTGTGATGCATCAGGAACAGCGATAGCAAAGGTTCTTAGGTTAGAGCGAGCATAGCATCTTCTAGGGATGGAAAAGCCAGTGTGACTGAAACCTGGATGGCAGAGGGAAGAATGGTATGAGAGAGAGTTAGAGATAAGCAGGGGCCAGATCATGTAAGTAAAAGTTTTATATTTTATTCTGAATAAAGTGCAAAGTCTTTTGCAAGGTTGAAGTAAGGGAGATGAAGGGATTTGATTAATAATTTTGAGAGGTTCCATCTAATTATTGCTGGAGGATGGATGGTGGGGTGGAGTAGGATGGGAGAAGAGTAGAAACAGGGAGATGCTTTAGAATGAGTTGATGTATTCCAGACTAGAATTCATTGCCTTGGCTTAAGATTTTAGCAGGGGAGTGGTAATAAGTAGTTGGAGTTAAGATACGTAAAACTTGGGGGTTGTCTTGCAGGACTTAATGATATTGGATATAGGAAATGAGAGAAAGTGAGGAGTCAAAATTGACTTCTATTTTTGACCTAATTCCAAATCTGGATGGATGGTAGTGCCATTTACCAAGATAGGGCAGTTTAAAGGAAGAGCAAGTTCAGAATAAAATCAAGAATTCTGTTTTGTATGCGTTAGTTTGAGAAGCCTAATAGATATCCAAGTGGAAATGTTGAGAGGATAATTATATAAGTAACTGTGGAGATGAGTGACTGATAGAAACGAGTCATCATGGTATACTTAACTGGATGAGAATTCCTCAGGAAGAGAGTGTAGATAGTGAAGAGGGTCTAATGTGGATGGGAATCAGAGTTCTGATAGCTGGGTGACTTGAAGAAGTTATTTAACCTTTTGTTTGTTCTAGTTCTCATACTTTACAGAGTCATTGTGAATTGAGAGAGTAGAGGACTTGTTACATAATAGGTAATACATAGCTGCTATTATTATTGCTATTTTTGCTAATTTTAGATGATTATTTTAAGTATTCATATTTAAATTGCCTTTGTCAATAAAAAAAGACCCTTCCTTTTCCAAAATAGCTTATGGTCTACTGTAAACGTTTTCCTAGATGGAAGTTTTTACTTCAGGAGTTTTCACCAAAGAGGAGGCATGGAGAAAGGCTGAGGAAAAGTGCAGGAAAGAAAAGGAATAAAAAAGTTGAGCAGCATTGTAGTTCTGCTGAGGGTACTGTTAGTGCCTTGTTGTTTATGTTGTTTTATCTTTTGGTATCATTAATCTCACATTTCTGGGTACAAAACATTTTGACTTTACGTCTTTTGAGTCATATAATGTTCTACACATTGCAATTGCTCAGGAAATAATAATAGTTTTTATATACATGAAGGTACACTGTTCTACTGGGACATTCAGTTCCCATTTAAATGCCTTGGGAAACAAAAATTCTGTTTGCTGCCAAATCAAAATAGATTACCCCCTTCTCTTTTTCAGAGTGCATTTTTTTTTTTTTGCTTTGAATTATATTTAAAAATCATTTAGAGCAGTACTTCTAAAGGTCTAGTAAATAAATGACTGTTCTGTTTATTGTGTTGCAGAGTTACAAATTTTGTCAAGGAAAATTACAATTGATTTTAGACCAGTTGGATCAAGGGCAACCTAAAGAGGTAAGTTTAAAGGATAGTTGTCAAGTTCAGATATATATGATTATAATCGGTAGCAGCTGGACTGTTTCTCTTGAAGATAACCTTTATTATTATGGCAATTCTAGACTGATGTGTCTGCTAGACTTTCCGGTCTTGAAATGAAAGGTCACAGTAAGGGTGTCTCTCTTTAGAGAATAGTCATGGTTTGTAAGAGGAATTTTTATTTCTAGTTCCCATTTTGAAGGGATGAAGTTATGAGCAGTTGCCCCCCAAGATGTTCCTTCACTGTTCCTTTGTATGTGATATTTTAGTGATTTCTTTGAAGAAAAATTTTCATTTAATGTTCTGTCTACTTCAGGAATATGTGAGCAACTTTGACACATATATTCATTTATTAGAAAAAGGATTTTAAAGAAGCAATTACATTGAATTGTGTCTGTTTATATTTTAAAAGTTTGTATAAATTACTATTTATGAAGTATTATTTCATTTGAAAGTCAGCCTGAAATAGAAAATATGATAGGATTTTTGAAGTACCTAAGACTTTTGTATATATCTTGCCATGAGGTCTCCATTTTTTAAATAAATTGTTTTTCTTCAACTTTTCATTTTAAACTGAATGAATGGTTATGATTTACTCCCACTGATTTAAAAAAAATCATAGAATTATTTTTCCCCTCAGCATTCTGCATTCTGACTTATTTTCTAGCTTCTTAGTAAATATATATTTCAAAAGATACTAAAATGGGATTTGAATTTTATGTGATAATAATCTTATTATCTTTAGTAAGTGGATTATTTGGCAATCCATGCTTGTTCAGAAACCTTTATTCTACTATTGCAAGTAGGAATTTTAAATGGGATTTTGTTCTAAAAATTAACTGAAAAGGAGAAATTACTTAATGTTTTTAAACTTTCTCCATAGTCCCCCATAATCCATATCACAAAGTTGTAGTTAGTTTTTCTTTAATATGAATAGATAGACATTTTAAAATACCTGTGTATTCTGTCTATTTCCATCTAAAACTTGACATCTTGATTCAGGATTCAGAATGTCTGGTTTCCTGAGGTCTTTAGCTAGCTCTTCTGACTCTTCATGGTTTTGTTTTGTTTTTTCCTTTTCTTTTCTTTCTTTTTGTTTGTTTGTTTGTTTTAAATCACCAGTCTTTAGTTATTTGAGCTGGGAACAACCAGATTTTGAGGAACAAGTTGGAATCAGTGTGTTACTACTCACTAGTTAGAGAATGAATAGGGGAGCAACTTTGTACCATTTGTGTTAGAAGTAGAGCTAAACCCTTCACTGCTGCCCCTTGGTTCATACTGTTTTGAGTGAATTCTGATTGGATTTTGAGAACAATGATTAAGAAGTAAGCTTTCTGTGAAAATACAGAAATTCAATTTTGCATCACGCTGCTGAATGACTTTTTTTCTACCTCAGTGGTTAGAAGGTCAGAAAATATGATGTAGCAAAAGTACATTGTTTTGTGAGAATTGCTCATATATCCTGGAATGCAAATGCTTCACCAGGAGCATGTTTTAAAATTACAACCCTGAAAATGTGGGACCACCTATGTGGGCCTGCTCAAGTAAGGAAAGTCTGTGCGATGAGGCCCTTGGAAAACCTTCCCTGGTGATTTTAGATTCTGCCACTATCCTTCCTCCTCTCCCACTTAAGAGATCCTAGGTCACATGGCTAATACACATAGTATTTTTATTTTTGCTTTACATAAAATAACCTGTTTTTTTTCTTTGTTTAACACAAGTTTAAAAAATGAGTTCTCAAGAATTGTTTTATAAAAGGACATCTAATTCTCATTAATTGGCTCTTTAAAACAATTATCCAGTCTTTGCCTCTCAATATTTGTTAAATATTTGGAGACTTGGTGTTATTCTAGTGACTGACCATTAATAGAAATCTTTTAAAAATTACAGGTGAGATATGAAGCCTTGCAAACACTATGTTCAGCTCCACCAAGTGATGTACTGAACTGTGAAAATTGGACCACTCTCTGTGAAAAACTGACAGCATCTCTTTCAGATCCTGATCCTGTGTTTAGTGTAAGGAAATGTTTATAGAAATATTAAAAATAATTTTCCTATCAGTTTAGAAGCAAATGGAATATATTTTTTAAAAATAGTAGCTCAAATATTTATGAAATTTCAGTTATAGCTTTTGAATTATCAAGATTTTCTTTAAAGGAGTTAACTATTTCATGATTAGATTCAAAATATGGTCACTATAACACTTCACTGCCAAATAACAATAGACTGTTACCTTGCCCATTTTGTTTTATCTTGTAAAGTGATATCCAAGTATTTCTGTCATTGTGTTTGAATTAAGAAAAATATTTTAAAAGAACATTTAAAGTATTTTTGAAAGAATTCATGATATATGAAAATTTGAACTAAAAATGATTAATTAGAATTTATTCTAAAGGATTCATAAGCATTTTCCTTTAAGTTAATAACATTGGAAGAAGTTGTTAAAGAAGGGAAATTGTAATAGAATCAGTCATTTTGGAGTAGAACACAAGGCATGGTATTCTTTATAGAAATTTTGAATTTATGCTTAATCTAAATTCATATTGAGTTTGATTCTGTTTCTTCTTTTCCTTGTCTAAAAGACTCAACATATTAACTAACTGAAGCGTATAGTGTTTGAAAAGTGTGGCATGTTGATGAATTGCTACAACTATAAAAGTAGACTTCCCAAAGTATTTGATTTCCTATATTCAGTAGGAATCTCTTGGAGTTATGAGAAGATATTTTTAGACACTTTGGTAACCATTTTTTGTAAGTACATTGTCCTAGTATTTGATATAGGCAAGATTATTAGTGTTTTTTTCCCCCAGAATAGAACATTTGAGGCAATTTTATGATTTTATTTAGTGGGAAGTTGAATTTCACTATTAGGATTAATCTCATCACAATATTAAAGTTGGTATAATTAAAATGACAGTGATAGCTATCATTTTAAGTACTACTACTGCGAGCTACTATTCTAACTACATCTGTTATCTCATTCATTTACCTTCTGATAGTTTCTACTTTAAGTTTTAATAATGTAAAGTTCTGAAAAATACATTATTATATAACACTTTTTCTTGGGAATAGGCAAAATTATTAGTCCTACATGTCTAATTACTGAGATTACCCATGTAAGCAAGTAAAAAAAATGTACTCGGAGAGGAGTGATTTTTTTTTTTTTTTTTTTAGATTTAATAATCCAACTCTTTTTCCTTGTTTGAGATCTTTACATTGTACCTTTCTCTGTCAAACCTTACCACTCACCCCATGTTTGTATCTACTATTATCAGAGTTTACAATATGCTGCTGTCTTAGATTTACTATTAGTTTTAGTCAGTTTTACTTTTTTACTGACAAAAGAATGTGCCCTGTTTTATAGGTATACTCATATACAAGTTTCTGAATGATTTATTTTCTAAATTTTTTTACTATGTGAAAAATGATTCATCTTTCTATTTTTGTAGGAATTTTGTATGCAAATCTTTTTTTCTTTTTAATTTCCATAGGACCGGATTTTAAAATTCTATGCACAGACATTTACACTTTCACCATTACACATGACCAAGGAAATTTATACAAGCTTAGGTATGTTTATTAAATCATTTTTATAATGCTTTTTCTTTTATTTGTACTTGAGAAAAATGGATAAGAAATAACTTTTTTTAGAAAGCACTGTCATTGAATGGTCTAATAGTCATAATTTTTTTTACTTTTTCTTTTCAGCTAAATATTTGGAGTTATGCTTTATTTCTAGAGAAAGTCATATTCCTACTGTTTCAACTGGTATAGATCTAACTAATCCTAATGTGATTCGCTTACTTAAAAAGGTATTCATTTACTATAATATGCCTTTATTTTTATTTCAATAGTTCTATATTTAAGAATTCTAGTTTTTTGAAAACTTCGTAACTGCTTTGTAGGTTCGTCTTCTAAATGAATATCAGAAAGAGGCTCCATCTTTCTGGATTCGCCACTCTGAGAAGTAAGTCCCCTAATTTATGCCAACATCAAATATAGGAATATCACTGTCCCAGTTACATTTCAAAGAGAAAGAGTAGAGAGAGTCTTAATGATTTACTTGATAGGGAAGGGATTAATAAAGTTTTATTTTTTAGCTTTTCATGTTTGTACTTAGCTCTGTGAATGGCTCAATGCAGGTACCATTTTACACCATTTATTTATCACCAACAAGGTAAAAGGTGTTATAGCCTCTGATTCTTTTATTATTGGCCTTTAATATTGCTTCTTTGGAGAAGTTCCTTATGTGTTTGTTAAACTTTTTCCTTTTAGTTCTAAAATTTTTAATAAGATTGTAAGAGCAATGATGAGTCTAAAAGGGAAAGTTAAATTTGGAGAGCCAGTGTTGAAGTAGAAAGAATATAAGTTTATAAAACAGAAAAAAAAAAAAGGTGTGAATCCCACCTCTGCCATTTACTGAAATATTAAAAAAAAGTTGTTTCTAAAGATTACTTAAGACTTTATTATTCCATAAATATAAAATATATCAACTGTCCTTGTATCTAATAGCATTTATTTGTTCTAAAATCACTTCTTTCCAATCTTTAAGGTATATGGAAGAAATTGTGGAGAGTACTTTGTCCTTATTATCAGTTAAACATGATCAAAGCCATCTTGTCTCACAAAAGATTTTGGATCCAGTCTACTTTCTTGCATTGGTTGATACCAAGGCTGTGTGGTTCAAAAAGTGGATGGTAAGGAACAATGAAATATGTTTTGTTATCTTTCAGTTTATAGCTATATTTCAAAGAATAGCTAATATTTGAGTGTTTGCTGTGTTCTAAGAGTTATAATCACTTTTATTTTTTGAACTCATTTAATTTTTATAACAATCTAAGAGATAGATGGTATTATTACTCCATTTTACATATGTAGCAACTGAGGCACAGAGAAGTTAAATGACTTGCTCAAGATTGTTTAACTAGTAAGTGACAGAGTCAGAATAGGATTTTAAATTTGATCTAAAATTTCGAATTTAAATAGGATTTAAGTTCAAATGAACCTAAAGAATAGTTTCAGTTGGACCAATTTCACTGAATGACCTATCCAAAATTTGATCATTTTTACTTTAAAAACTTTAAAATTTTTAAGCAGGTGTGGTAGAACATAAGGGTTCAATGCTGATTTTTCTTCTGGCTTAGGTGATATGTCTGAAAATATTTCTTCTTTTGCCTCTTACTAAACCTGCAGTTCGGGAAATGTGTTTAATGCCCAAATGCTGATAATCTCCTATGAAGCTCACCACTGTCCCAGAACTGAAACTAATATTAAGAGTAAAGAGGTTCTTATACTGCTACCTCTCATTTGCTGTTGAGTAACAGTAGTCTGTGTCTGGCAGTAGCAGCAGCAGTGTTGGCTTATGTTCTCACAGCTTTGTCCCTTTTAACCTGTCTACTGGGCATTATGTATTTGTGGCTTGTGGAAGGAAGGGCTGGGCCTATGACTTGCCATGCAAAGCAGCAACATACATATTCATTTATTGCTCAGCACAATTTGGACATTATCTAGCTGATGGCTTTTTTTTTTTTTTGCCTTGTGTTATCTAAACTGTACAATAATGTCCAATTAACCAAAACACAATTCTGTCCAGTACTTAGCCCTTACCTGCCTTATCTAGTATGTGTTCATAAATGTTTGCAAAATTTAATTTAACCTGAACTTTTTGTTTCTCACATTTGAGACTGAACTTTTAAAAAATTTGTTCTTGATTATCAAACTAACATTATTGTAGAAAGTATTTGAAATATGTAAAAGCACAAATAAAATTAAATTTCTCTAAATCTACAATGCAGGGATAATAACAATTACAATTTTGATATATGTAGTTATATTTATTTCATATACTTTTAAATTTATCTGTTTAGGTCTTTTTTTTTTAAACAAAAATCGTATTCTGCTAAGTTAATTAACTTCTTCACTTAACATTTTTGTCATCAGTATTTGATTCTTAAGAGAATGAGGCAGATCACAGGAAGACTAACCAATAGAAAATTACTAAAAATCAGCTCCCCAAATGTGTTCTAGTATTAATGAAAAGCCGTCAAATTCTTCTACATCCTTAAGCCAGAGGTTGGGAAACTTCTTATGTAAAGGGCCAGACAGTAAATATTTTTGCCTCTGTGAGCTATACTGTTTCTGTTGCAACTACTCAGCTCTGCTGTGGCCCCAAACATGCATGGATCATATATAAATGAGTAGACGTGACTGTGTTCCAGTGCATTTTATTTACCAAATCAGGTGGCAGCTGAAATTGTCCTAAGGGCTATCGTTTGATGGGTCTAAGGGAGGAACTATGAGGATTTCTTTTCAGAACATGGCCATTAGTTTAATTGTAGGTCAACATATTTCTCTTACTAAAGCAGAAAAAGATGAATGGTTTTAAAAACATTTAAAGCTGAATGTTTTTAGCTTAAAACATAGGGTTTTGATTAATCCTCCGTTTACTAAAACCCCATTTAATTAAATTCTATTTCCCAGAATTCAGACAGTTTTTACAGAATATTCCATGTAATCATTTTTATTCTTAAGTAACATGAAGAAACTACATACATTGAACACGAATGATACCTAATGTAATTTAAATAATACATGTATTTTCCCCTTGCTTTGTACAATGCATAAAAGCATGTTTTAATCCCATCTATATTTAGTTCTAAGGAGAGGATTAAAGATCTTTCTGGCACATCCAATCATTTTAAAAACATAGTATGTTTAAGATACTTTTCCTTTAGAGCATTTTGACCTCGGCACATTTCTGCATATCTAGACAGTACAGTACCCTCTACAGTATGAGGGCTGTGATTTCCATCCCCTGTCCCCACTTTTGTACCCTTTAGGCTCTATCATGCACTGGTGGGTAGGTACGTTTTTGGGTGGTGTTTTTAAATTAGGTTAATATGGCGACTGGTCACAATTGAGGGATAGAATATTTTTCTACTGGTTAGTCATTAAAACCACGGTTTATTGATATGATTTGGATTCTTGTGATTGCTATGGTCATAATTCATTATACATAGAAAAACCTGTTTTGCACTGATTACAATAATTTAAAGCTAAGTTACTGTGTAATTTATGATGTTACTAGAAATGATGCAAGATAATAGATTTTGAATGGTATAGTTGAATATTAAATTAAACACCATTTTTCTCTTAATTTTAGCATGCATATTATAGCAGAACTGTAGTGCTGAGACTTCTTGACAAGAAATATAAATCTCTGGTAAGGCTATATTTCTGTTCTTATGGAGAAATAATATCACAAAAAGATATATGATGTAATAACTCGAATGTGTAAAGTTGAGATAATTAATATTGGATAATGAAGCAATACCCCTTTTATGTGATTTTAAAAGTACTATTCTATGAAACATAAAATGATAAAAATAGAGACTTAAAATACAGTCAGGATAACAAGTAGGAAATACTAACTGCAAAGTAACTTGGGCTTCAAACAAGCCAATTTGAGAAACCATATTTTTAAGTATTATCATGTAATTTAATTCATATCTGGTATTTGTTAGTGAGCTCTATAGAATATACCCATGCTTTTGACTAAAAGTTGCATGAAAAACTAAGAATGATAAATGCTTTTGCATTTGCAAAAATTAATTCAGTTCCATAAAATATAAATTAATACTGTAAAATATATTAGCAAAATTTTTTACATTTATTGCTATTAGAGCAATATGTAAGGGCAGTGAAAGAAATTGAAATTAAGTTAAATAATTGTGACAAACATGAAAAATGTGAAATGTATTAACATATTAAAAATTATGCTAATATGACTTTGAGATGATAAATATGGTTTATATAGTTAATAAAATCTTGAGTTTAGAAGCCAAGTGAAGGGAAAGATTCCTGGAATGGTGAATTTTTGTGTGAATGCAGTAGAGCATAAAATGAAAGAAAGAGAACAATAATTGTTTCGTGTTTGAGAATCAAAAGAATTGAGCTTCAGAAGTGAGGAGAGAGGGATATTGAATAAAAGAAATAGAATTTATTTGTAGAGGTAATAGGTGCTTAAAAATCTTTAGACAAACTGAATTGAAATAAAGTATTTCCACATCTCATTTCTCTCCCATTGCCATTTTAAGTGAAAGTTGTTGTAACCATGTGAGCATAGACTGATCTTGTTAGAATAGAGAAATGAGAAAAAATAAAGAACAAAACGATTTTTGTCTCCATTGTTTGGCATACAGATAACTCACTGTTGGTATCACAGAAGCCCTGGTGGAAGCATTTCAAGTATTTTTTTTGTATATTAACTCTTAAAATCTGTTCCTTACTTGAAAAGTTAATTATGCCATAATCCACTTTTAGCCTGCAAATAGTTACTTTATTATAAACAACTTAAATATTTCATCAACTTGATCAAATATTTTATTTCATGTACATAATGGGTCAAACTTTTGTGAGATTTCAGCTTAAATTTCATTTTTCTTAAAAAAAGATTTCCTAAATTTACAAAATATCAAAAGGTTATTCATATATAATGTTATATGTTTTAAAGTGAACCTGGCCCAACTTTTGAAAAGAAATATTGGGAAAAATGGATGCAAGATCTGTTTGTTCCCCTTTTTTTTCCCAGAATTGATGATCACATTTTGTGCATCTGCAGTGGAAACTTTGCACCACTCCATAGATTTGTTTTTTGTTCTATAAGAGATCCTCTCATGAGGACTGTAGTTACAGCAGCCTATTTAGCACGTGACCTACTACACCATTTCCTCTAGCTTCCCTTTAGTGCTGTCCGATAACATTTTCTACAATGGAATGTCTCCATTGTCCAATAGGGGATCCACTAGCTGTGTGTGTCTACTGAAAGTTTGAAATGTGATTAGGGAAACTGAGAACAACAAATAATTTATGTGTACATGCTGTCATTTTTTAAAGAGATATCTAAGAGTCGTGACCTTTATTTCCATTGCATTGCACAGTCATAAACTAGTTGAAGAGCATTTTGACTAAATCAGCATAAATATTTAACCTTTTATTTTTCACAACTTGAATCTTTGCCCAATCTACCCTTAAGGAAATCGCTTCTGAAGTGGCTTTATGTAATGTATTTTCTGTTTTTCTTGCCCTCTCAAAGTCATTTAAAAAAATATTGACCACTAGGTTATTTAAATTCTCCCTTGGTTTTTCTTACCATAGTGTATTTTTAACCCCCACTCTGTCCCATCTTGGTGTATATTGATAGTGCAGGAGAATAAGTATCAAATTAAATTCCTAATTTTACAGCAAGTTTCTGTCTATCTTCCTGAGGTTTAGGAAAATCATTCTTTATACCCTCAGCCTGACTCTTTAGTATTTACATTTACCAACTCTAGATCTGCTTTCTGCTCCTGCAATTTAAAGGAGGTATTATGTAATGTGATTGTTTCTCTATGGAAATTGTACTTTTTTCCTGTGATTGTTACCTTTTCTCAAATAAAAGGTGGCACGTTTTAGAAGCGAGGAGAAGGAGTAGAAGGAGCAGAAGTGGGTATGAGTGGGTTGTGAAGATGAAGCTGGTAGAGATGGGTGCAAGGAGGATAGGTTTCTGAAGGTTTGAATAGAAGGTATCTAAGTGTTCTTGAGAGATTGTTTTGGAGGTAGTGTTTTGAGTTCTCAGTGAAAGGAGGTGACTAATCTTTGCTCTTTTGTCTCCTAATTCTTTAGAGTTTCTCTTAAGTGTATTTATTTTTTTTATGTCAAAATTGCTCCATAATGGCAATTGGTATTCTAAGTCCTTTTTTTTGTTGTTACTGATTTTTACCAAGGTACATGTAAGAATTAGGATTGTAAGAATAAGTTCATCTAGAAAGTAGGAGCTCTATCAGGAGGAGGTTGTTGCTTTGACTTAGAGAAACTCGTGACAACCATGAAACAGATCACTGCATTTTTGGGTAGAACTGTGTGCTTATGAACGGTGTCTCAGGTTCTGACCAAGCAGAAAATAGAAGGGGCTATATAATCAGTGACAGGAGAATCATTGACTTCCCTCTTTCATGAATTGCCAAGTCAGGGAGCGTCCTCGTGAAATTTTTGTAGGAGTCCTATGGCAGTCTGACCAGTTGCTTTTGCATGAATTTGTTGCTGGTAGCTAATAATCTCAGGGCTGGTTTGCCTTGATTGATTGGATTGGACTATGCCTCCTTCTGTTGCCTATAAGGCACTCCTTTACGTAGTCAGTAGATACAAGATAAACCAGAATAAGACAGGAGTTAAGACTGTACAAATAGTAAAGCAAAACAAGCACAGAAAAATAAGCAGGTTAATAGCAAAAATGTTTACCGAATGGTGCCCCTCTAAAACAAGACTATTTATACAAATTTGTACAAATTTCATTAGAAGCCCTAAATAAATTTAGCAGTGAAAACTCAATGAAGCAGTCAGTGCTCAGACTGTTGTTGGCACAGACTCACGTGGTAGCAGATCTGAAGGACTGCCAGTTTGGGACTCCAGGGGGCCCAGTGAACAACACTCATCTTTGTCTGAAGAGCCCAGTGAATGCTGCCAAATCAGAGTATTCACGGTAATCCTAATGAAAGCTCCAGAATTGTCAAGGATTGATACCACTGTTCAATATCTGAAACAGTGCATAAAGCTGAATTTATTTCTTAATTAAGTCAGGCAAAGCGGATTGTTAATCTTACAGGGTTTTTGGGAAAAGCTTGGAACTCAGGGATTGATGGTCTTTCAGAGGGGAGAGTGAGTTCAGCCGATTGTAGAAGAATGGCAACTCAGGTGAGATTGCAGCTGACTAACTGGTTTGTGCAGATAGGTTTCCTGGAGTGTGTCTTTTGTTGTTGGCAGATGTTTAGAAGCAAAGGGCTAACACTGATTGCTTGGCTTTCAGAAGTATGTTCATTAAGATCTGTTGACATATATTGGTTTACAAAATTTTAAACTCATTCTGCTGGATACCTGTTACCATGATTATATTGGTTTATCATAGAGTAATAAAGTAGATTAAAATCAGTATCTGGTGTTTATCGTTACATATAGAAAAAAGTACTCTTTTCTGAGAATTGGGGGGAATTCTGTTATTCTTACTGAGTTGGTGTTATCTTGATTGGGGGGTGTACTCCAGGTAGTGGCAGGAAAATATTTCAGGGTAATGGAATAGCATGTTTAACGTCCTGGGGACTGGAAAATGCATAGTGCATTTGGAAATTGCACATGTTTTAGATGACAATATAGATTGCTAAGGCAGTGTGAATTAGTACTAGTGAAATTTTTTGAAAATCAGTTCTCTGAAAGCTAATGTTAAGTGGATGAAGATTTTTGAAATGTTCTTGGATGCTTTACTTTGGGTATATGTCATTTTACTTCAGTTTGTTTAATTCATGCCTGGTGCAGGGCATAATTCCATAAAAGCAGAAAAGACCTACTTAAAGGAAATCTTTAGCCCCTTTTGCAAATGACAGAGTTCAGTTTGTTGTAAATGTCAGTTTTGAGTGTGTTTCAAATCTAACTGGTGTGTGTTGGTGGGTGAGATTTTCATTGAGTTTGCTTTTGATGAGTTGGTCTTTTGACTGTTTACATGTTGAATTGGCTTTTGGTGTCTGATTTTTACACAGGTAGATGTATTTCTGCATTTGTTTGTGCATATGTGTGTGTGGTTAGGGAGGAGGACACCTGAAGGATAAGCAGAGTAAGACTGTCAGATCATAAAAGAATTTTTGTATAATGTCAAATTTAGGAGATTGGCATTTATTCTGGAATTGTGGTGAGCCACTGATAGGTTTTTAAGTACTGAAGTGATGTCGTATGAAGGCTTTGGAATATGGGTTTAAGGTGCTAGGTGAAAATAGGGGAGAAATGTTGAAGCAAAGAGATTAAGAGGCTTTGCAGTAATCCTAGCAAAAGATGATGGAAACATGAATAAAGACTCTTGACAGTGTGAGTTGGGGTAAATGGATGGACTCAGGAGTACCATATTTAGAATGTGGGATTGAAAGGACTTGCCTTTTTGAATGGGGAGTGGGTGAGGACATACTGAGTGACTAATGTCATTCATTGAGATAAACAGCAGTAGGAGAATAATAGGAGAGTGGGGAAAGGTAGTAACTTTAGATTTGGTAGATTTGATCACATCTAGTTTGAGATTCGGATTTTTAGGACTCAATTTTATATTATTGATCTGAATCCCTACAGTTTGATTAAAGAAGATGTATAGATATGGGAGCGGGTACCCAAGACACCCCCCAGATTTGATGATTTTTCTGGGAGGATTTGCAGCACTCAGCATATAGTCATAACAACCGCTGTGATTTATAAGAAAAAGTATACAAAGCAAAATTGGCATATGAAAAAGGCACATTTGATCAAGTCTTTTTCCCAGTAGACTCCACTTCATTCCTCCCGAATAAAATTGTGACAGCGTATGTGAAAAGTTATCCACCAGGGAAGTTCATTTAAGAATGTCTATTTTTTTAAAATTGCTGGTTGATCACATAGACATCTTCTGTCTAGCACAAACCAGGATCCAGTCTCCTGGAAGAAAAGAAGGTGTTCAGCATAAATTACATTGTCTGTACAGTTTAGGTATAGTGAATTTCTCTTATTCTCGGAATGGTGGGAACCCTCCTGAAATACAAGTTCTTAGATGTTAGTAAAGCAAGGTCCAACCTCGTATGCAGGCCTTTCTAATTATGGAAGTCCTGCCATGTTAGCACTTTTCTGCATAAAACTGATAAGAATGAATGAGACTGAGAAATCCATCAGTTCCTTGACACCACAGTTACGAACTTGCTTCTATCCATACAACCTTCATCTTTTTCTCATTTAAAGCTTAATCCTTCCTTCACCTTCTTTTCTCTCCTGTATAGTCAAGCTCTTCATCTCTAATGGCTTCCTCTCATGACAGTTAAGCGTGATTATATCCTTCTCACCTGAAAAATAATTCAGTCTGGACTCCAAGACCCCCTATACCAGCTGTTGTCCTCCTTTTTCCCCTTTTCTTCACAGCCAACCTTCCTGAAAATTGAAATTGTATTAGCTGCCTTTACTTTTTCAGTTCCCATTCCTTTTTGTTGTAATCTATAATCCCCAAACCCTCTTGAAACTGATCTTTTCAAAATCACCAACAACTTCCTTATTATCAAATCTAACAATTGTAACTACTTACCTTACTGGTGGCTTCTATTTTCTATGAGAATTAGAATGAGGTCATCTATCAGAAGTAGGTAGGTGCAGAGGAAAGGGGAGAAGATTTGAAATCTCTGCTTGTGGAGAATGGGAGAAGAAGGTAGAATGGAGTCACAGGAGAGTCACTGGGTACAGCAGAGGAGATAATTTTTTATTGTGACAGTTCTTTAAATTATGAGATTTTTCTTTATCAGTTTTCAGTAAATCTGGTATCTGAAATGGAAATGAAGTCTTGATCTAGTTTATATTTTGTTGGCTAGGTCAGAGGAAAAAACTCTTAAGGCAGGAGAATTGGGGATATTGGGAAGAGTTTTTAAAATCATGGCCATAGAATTTTTGCATCTTTAATTATAAAATGTGAAGTATGTGTCTATTTTTTTGTCTATTAACACCAACATTATAAAAGCATTATACTTGTTGAACTATAAATATTTTCAGTGTTTCCCAGAATATGCCATAGTTAAAATGTAATTGGGGAGACTGAACTTTAGTGGCCTGCAAAGGAACTATTATTCTAAATAGTCTAAATATTTCTCTTAAATATCTTTTCAGCGTATTTTTACAGCCTTGACTAATTTCTTTTAATACTTGAACTTGTAGGCTGCCAATTTCTATAATTAATAAGTTATTATTTTATTAGATAACTACAGCAGTTCAGCAGTGTGTTCAATACTTTGAGTTATGTGAGACCATGAAAACTGATAAGATTTTGGGACATTCAAAGCATTGTGGTAAGTCTAGTTTTCTCTGTTATATACTTTTAAAAATAATACATTTTATTAATAAAGACAGCTTAGTAATAATTTTTATTTTTAAATAGTTTTTAGTACCATGATAAATTAGATTACTTTTGCTAATGTAAAATATTTTCACAAATTTAAAAGATACACCATAATGATGGCTTTTTGTAACAGATCTACATTTGAAAAATGTATTATCATACTGATTCTTACCAAATGCAGTTTTTCAGTTCATCCTAGAGTATATGCTCTAGTCTGTGTATACAGCAATAATATACTTCACACTTTTTCCTCTAGTATAGCAACCATTTAATCATCACTTATGCATTTTAGTGGAAGGAAAATTTCTATAAAATACTGTTTTATTATTGGGCAACCTACTCCACTCTGTGATTCTTCTCTGCTTATCCCTAGTCTGAGCTAAAATAGCCTAGATGTTTCGTAATCTAGCCCTAATCTCTCTCTGTAATCTTATTTCTAGTCATTGATTAAAGTGAATTTTACAGTCAGATTCTTCTGTATACCAATGCCTGAACACCTTTGTCATTCTATTCCTACTGACTGCCCCAATCCATAGTCCCATACATTAATGTATATCTTATTTATTGTGAAAAAAATGCACTTTAGTTTAAATTTTTCAAGAAGGATTTTCTGCCTATTCTGAATTTTTATTATATTTTTGCTTACCTCACAAAACCTGTCATATAAATTAGGTATTTATCATTCTGTTATTTTTATTTTATGTCACTTCTCTAAGCAAATAGTAAATCCTCTGAGAGTATGAAGATACCTTATTTTTTTTATCCTTGGGTAAATTCTTTATCTAACTCATGCAAGAAAAATGGTTTAAGACCAATAACTAATGGGTTTCAAAAGCTAGTGTTTCATAATGGAGGAGAAAGTGCAAAAACCAGAATTTATTCTTTAAAAGGAATAAAAGGATAAAAAGGAAAGGATAGTTAAGTTTGTGTCAACTTACCTCATTTATAAATTTATAGATTTTTTTAACTTCTTGATTTTAAAATGTTTTTATCTAGCTTTTTTTTTTTGCACCCTCCCACCTCCTTACCCCTCCACCCCCAGCCTTTCACTTCTTTTCCTTCTTCCCTTTCTTCTTAGGGTGTTTCACTGCATTCTTCTACCATTCCTTTCAAAATTTTTGCTCTTTTTTATTTCAGAGTTTTCTGCCTGCAGTTTCCCAACTTTAGATCAATTCAACCTTTCGTCTTTTCTGGTCCTCAGGAAATTAAGCAGAGTGCGATGTAAATTGATAGTGCACATATATACTTTTCTAACCTCAGCTGCTGTCTGTGTTGCTTTGGGATCCTCTTAGGTGTTCTTTCTTCAGTGTTTCATAACAGCTACTGTAAGCCTTCACCAGTCTCATCAAGCCCCCCGCCTTGTTCCTGGCTACTTTTCTCTCAAGAGGAGACCTTCATCCTATACTTCACTAGAAAAATGGCACTTTCCAGATATAAATTCCCCACATGTCCTGCTTCTGTGCATACAAATGCATGTTTATATGCTTTTGTCAATATCCCCTTTGTTTGGGCCACAATGAATGAGGAGGTATCCTTGTGTTCCCGGTTGATCTCTTTGTTCTTCTGTTCCTGTCTGGCGTTCTTTGTGTTTTTGCTCGTTACTGTGTATCCCTTTCTATTGGTACCTTCTGCTGCATCCTCTAAACCTACTTACATATCTTTCATAAAAAACAGCAAATTCACATGTACCTTACTCTCTGCTTTCCTTCAGAGAAAAATCCTCTAAGTATTCTCTATACGCCCAGGCCGCATTTTCTTCCACCTCTTACTTGTTTTTCCACTGCAGAAATGAGGCTCCTATTTCTGCCACTTCACGACCTTCCCATTGTCAACTTCCCCTCTTTCTTGTCCTCATTTTACAGCACTTGCCTCTGTTGACCTTTTCCCTTCTCTTTCTGGTACCATTCTTTCTTGGATTTCCTCATTCTCATCTAACAAATTCTTAAACACTTGAGAACCTCGTTTCTTTTCGTGTTTGTACTCACAAAAGTTTTGCCCTTTGTTCTTTTCTCACCTTAATCTACTTGTTCTTTCTTGGGGAAGCCTGTTCACTCTCATGGTTTCAAATATTATGTCTGAAATATTTAAGTCCACACTCTTTTCCTGAATTCTAGACCCATGTGTTCATATTGTATTTAGCATAACTGTCCACGGGCATTTCAATATTTAAATGTTAAGGGCTAAAATCACTTTCTTCTCTTTCTAGACCTGTCTCCCCCTCCACCCTTTAGAATTACTTAAATAGAAGAAAAATTCACTATGTACAGATATTTGAGTTAGGAACTTCAGAATTTTCTTACTTTTTCCCAGTCCACAGGCAGTCCCGTCTAAGGCATGCTGATTTTATTTTCTTGAACATTTACTGTGTTTCCCCTAAAATAAGACCTAGCCCGACCATCAGCTCTACTGTGTCTTTTGGAGGAAAAATTAGTATAAGACCCGGTCTTATTTTACTATAAGACCGGGTCATATAAAATACAATACGATGCAATACAGTGCAATACAATACAATACACAATACAATACAATATCCGGTCTTATTTTACCATAAGACTGGGTCTTACATAATATAATATAAGACCGGGTCTTGCATTAATTTTTGCTCCAAAAGACACATTAGAGCTGATGGTCGGGCTAGGTCTTATTTTTGGGGAAACACGGTATTTTTATCTATCTGCTCTTCATTCTTTTTGCTGAGGCTTTTTGTTTATGATATTTTTGATGATTCTTATTTCAAGCTTTGACCTTCTTCCATCCACCTTTTGTGCTGCATTAGAATCAGTTTTATACATGCATATTTGATTGTTACTTTCCTGCTTAAAACCCTTTAATATTGTCCCAATTGCCTCTATAAGAAGGCCTATATTCCTTCTGGGATTAAGTTTTCCATGTTCTACTCTTATGCCCTCTAGCCTCTTGTCTCTACCACTTGTCCTCCCCATTCTCTGGCTACATTAGACTGTCATACTCTGAGTTGGAAGGCCAGTCATGTTTCTGATTGGTTTTTGACACCAGCAAATTGTTCAAGGTCTTGTATAAAACACATACTCAATAGGTCTTGAATATATGAATGAATGGTGAATGAATGATGTATATTTGAAGGTTTCTATTATTTTAGAGATTCTAATTTCATTTGCTAACATGGTTATAAGTATAATCTTTTGTAGCACTGACTTTTAGTTGGTAAAATTAAATACTAACAAATGTTTTCTATTGATTTCCTCCCTCCCTTAACTTACTCTTGAAGTCTCTCTTGATGATAGATGATAACTCTGATAATCGGAGGGTATTTGTTTTAGAATGACACTGTGTACATATTATACTTTTCTGATTGTTAAATTTTATAGCAAATGCTTTTCCCCAGAGATTTAGGTGTTAAAGGATCTTAGGAAACGGTAAGGAAATTATTATTTTTTAAAATTTACATCAACTGTCTCCATTATAGACTGTAAACTTGTTTGATGTTTAGAAGGGAATGAAGACAGGTACTATAAAATATAATGGCATTAAAATAAATGTAATTGTTTACCTCTCTCTTAAGGAAACAAACAGAAAACTTTCTACTATTCAGGGCGAGAATTACAATATATTTATTTCATCCATTCACTGTGCCTTTTGGGAAGATTATTGATCTATACACAAGGCAGAAAGCTATTTCCCATAAAGCTGAAGAATAAAAAAGGTATGTACAACTAGGATAAATGAATATGTTCAGGTATGATAAGATTTATGGACTATGGATTATTAGAACTTGGAGATTTTGCATGGTCTTTTCTAGGGCACTTAGCAACATACTTTTTAGTCTGTTGATGGCTTGTACACCTTGAAGTGGTACATTATTTTTCGTTTTCAGTACGTGATTTTTCCTTCATGTGTAGTTTTTTCTATTCATCCAGTCTTTAATGCTTACCTTATTTCTCTCTGCCTTTCAAAATCCCGAGCGATCCAGGTCTGGATTTAGAACTTGAAGACCTAGTTTTAGTAGTGTCAAACTACTAAAACTATAAATTAGTTGTTTCATTTTCTTTATCTGTAAAAGTGGAATAATGATATGAATAATGTTGGGATCACAGATTTTTTTGTGATTATCAAAAACATGATGTTTGAGAATACTGGTTTATAAATTGCAAAGCCCTGTGACCTTTGATATTTTACTGTGTTATTGTTACCCTAAGTCCATTTTTAAAGTTTTCCTCATCAAACTTCAGCACATGATGTTAGTTAGTTATCTTCCTTACCTCCCTTAAAACTTCAAGTCTATACTAGGATATAGTATGGAGATAAGCAAATGTTTTCTGTGATGTGCAGGCAATACATATTTTGGTTTTTTGTGGGCCACATACTCTGTGTTGCATGTTCTGTGTGTGTGTATGTGTGTGTGAGTGTGCATGCATGTGCACGTGCATATGCTCATGTGTGCAAAAAAGAGTTACCACAGCATGCCTGAGACTGCTACCCTTAGAAAGGCCTGGTTACAATGTCAGACCTTGGCTGGCAACTGGGAAATTGGATAATCTCACTATTTCTAGAACTGATAGGAGTGGCACACTCTGCCTAAACTGTTTGTATACACAGGGTGGTGTATGCTCTATTACTGCTTTCCTTTTGGGAGTCTGGAGTCTTCTTATGTGTTAGGCAAAGGGTACTTAAGTGCTCAACCCCGAATAAAAACCTTGGGCACTGAGTTTCTAATGAACTTCCATGGTAGACAACATGTCATGTGTGTTGTCACACATAACTCATTGCTGGAAGAATTAAATGTATTCTGTGTGACTCCACTGGGAGAGAACCCTTGGATGCTTGTACTTGCTTTGCTCTGGACTTCACATTTTCCTTATTGATTTTGCTTTGTATCTTTCTGTTGTAAAAAAAAAAAATCATAGCTGGGAGTACAACTATATGTTGAATCTTGTGAGTCTTCTCAGTAAATCATTGAATCTGGGCATGGTTTTGAGGACATCTGACACATTTTACATGCCTTTAAAAATTAAAAAAAAAAAAATTTCTTAGCTTGCCAGCCTTACAAAATTAGTCCAGAATGGCTATAGTTTGCCAATCTTGTTACAGAGTATGTTCATTTTGAACACATTTTTTGTTTCCTAATTGTTTTATTTACCTAAATCATTTTAGGCTGATTGTGAGCTCCTTGAGTAAAGAAACTGTTATATGTCCTTCTCTTGTATTTCCTGTGGTAGTGTAATTCTAGGCATAATGGGTACTCAGTAGAGAACTGACTTTCAAGAAAAGTGCTGGCGTTTTATAGGATATGGTTAAACTTAGCAGACTTAGAAAGCTTTATATATACTTATGATGTTATTGCAGTTATTCAACTGATGTTTATATGTCTTTCATCTGTAGTTTAGCACTTTATGTTGACTTTTAACATTACATTTTGTCCTATCAAATATCACAGGTCATCTCTAAACTCAGTTTTGAGAGCTCTATTCTACTGTATTATCATAGGTCAGCATTTACCTTTAAGTTTCACATGTGCTTTCACCAGAATCTTTTTATGGGAAGGTTCTGTAGCAGAGGTTGGTAAACTACAGCTGGTGGGCCAAATCTTATACATTGTTTTGTATAGCTTGTGAGGTAGGAATAGTTTTTATGTTCTTAAAGTAGTGGAAAAAAATAAAAGAATATTTTGTGATGTGAAAAATATATAAATACCAGTTTGGTGTACATAATGTCTTATTGGAAAATGGCCACAATTGTTCATTGCATATTATCTATGGCTACTTTAGTGCTACAGCATCAGAATTATTTATCATAGAAACTGTTTGGCCACAAAGTCTAAAATAGTGACTACCTGGTCCAGAAAAAGTTTTCTGACCTTGATTCTGTAGTGCTATATAGATGAGTTAACTGGATCAAGACATTAAGCTGAATTGCATTGATCCTAATTGAATAAAATCAAGCAGTCCTGGTCAGATTCATAGATGTTCCTATGGTAGGTTTATATTAAGTGATTAGTTCAATGTAAATGGTAAAACTACACCTTCACGTAGCACCTACTGCATCACTTGCCTTATCACCTTTTAATTTACTTTAATTTGTTCTTCTGGAGTCTTTGGTCTTAGACGATAGCCCCTTTCTCCCTGATTATACCACAGTCTGTGAAAGCTCAGACTAGGACGTTGGAAGCGCAGTTAAATTTTTGTAAGTTTTAAATCTGTGCCAGAAAATAATTTTCTTTTTCTTTTTTTGAAGATTCAGTTTCCCTCACGGATCTTCTGGTTCTGTTTATCCAACTTATCTATTACTCACCAAGTTGTCCAAAGATAACATCAGCTGCACATTTAGGTAATTCTGCTTCTATTTTAAATAGAGAAATAGAAAACGTCTAAAAATACTCTAATAATCTGTTGTCTAGATGTTTTGATGACTGACCTAGTTTAGTAGAGAGGTTTCGTAAAATCCAGTATTATTCGTAACAAATTACATTGGTCTTGGAAGTAAACCATGAAATTTAAATTTGTTCATTGATGTTTTAAGATGTTCCTGATCTGCTTTTTTATTTGGACTCAATTTTGCTGAGAATTTTAATGTTGTTCTTTATTAACATTAAAATGTTGTTAAGTAATGCTGTTAAGGGAAGTTTGATTGATAGCTATGAATGTATTATTTTCTTCCTATTTTGTATTCTTTATATTTTCCTGGATGTTTGGATCAGCTTGCTTTTTTCAGCTCACATCCAAAACTTTATGATCTTCTCTTACTAAAGAATAAAGTCCCCAGTTCCCAAAAAAAGCTTCATGATTTTCAGTAAATGCCTTTTAGTGTTTAATATTTAAACACAGTGTTTTAAACATTAACATTTAAAAGATAACATAATTTTTCCTTTGAATATCAATGAAAATTTCCAAAGTGAAATACTTTAACAAAGCACCCCCATAATCTATAGACTTATAGTGTCCTAGACCTGGAGGTTACTCTAGAAATACTGGCACAGAGTCTGAGTGAATCATGGGGAAAAAATGGTCTGGGCCTTATGTTAGTGCTATAATAGCGCATCTGTCAATTGGTAGGTTTTATCTTTGCAGTTATAATGGCATACTTGTCCTAACAATGGCTCTCACACTCTTTTTGCCTTTACATCATTTACATGTATAAAGTACTGGTTAGGTTCCCCCGCTGTGTGCTCCTACAGCATTCTGTGCTTCCTTTGTGACAAAAAAATATCCTTCTTTGTTATAATTACTTTTTAATGTCTTGGCTTACCATCTAGTGGACTGTTTTTGTCTTATTACTTCTGTCTACATTGCCTAACACAGTGTCTGACACTCAAAAATAGTAGATAATTGGATGAATGAATGAATGGCCATATGCTCATCAATGATATCTCATTGCAAATAGGGTTTCTCATCTGGAGCTGGTTCAAAAAAAATCACTTAACTTTCCTTTTCCATTTTCTTTTTGTCAAGTATTGACTTGAAGTCTTAGTGTGTTTATGGAGTATTGAGTATTGTAACAAATTGAGAACTTTGGTGTTATTTTAGTATTGTATCTTACTAGGACAACCTGACACTGCCGGCTTTTGGTTCCTTAATTTCTTCTTTTTCTGAGTATATTAAGTAAAATAATCTGAGTATATTAAGTAAATAATCTGCAAATACATTTTTTATGAAACTGAAAATATCGTTATCTATTTTAATGACCATTCTGGTTGTTACATTTATGTATATTTGTATTTTCCCGTATATATATTTAAAAAAAATCTTAAAAGTGCTCATTTATTTCACTGGTTTTATGGTATCACAAGAAGTATACTAGTCTATAGGAAAATTCTCCTCTCCTCTGCCTTCTTTTTGGCTATTTTGTCTTAATGACTCTACTTTTCTACCAGATCAACACCTGAATACACATTTTAAGAAAAAGAATAAGAGTAAATATTACATATAATAATAAAAGTGAAAGTAAATGTTTGCCGGGAGAGAAAAGTTATAAATTTGCTTCGAACCACATCCTCACTTTCAAGCAATGATTTAATTTCAAACAGCAAATAACCCTACAGTGTTATCTTTTGGCATTCATATTTGTCATTTATTCACTTTTTATTAACTTGAAGATATGTTAAGCTAATTCTTAATCTCCTTAAGTTTCAGGTTATAATTTGGTAATACATCATCCTTTGGACATTTGAGTTTATGATTTTTAAACTATTTAACCTTGACGATGGACTTTTTGGAACAGCAATAGCTAACTCATAAATAAAAGATAAAAGATACATTAAGTACTTCATGTTTAAGGTTTTAATTAAAACAAGAACTCCTTCTTGCTTTACAGAGAATTATTCTCCTGCAAGTATGGTGACTGAAGTTCTATGGATACTCTGTGATCAGAAAGAATGTGCAATCGGATGCTTATATAACAACATTGTAGTTGAGGCACTTCTTCAGCCTGTTCATGATTTAATGAAAGGCACTAAGGTTGGTATTGACTAAAGAGAAAAAGTCTCTTATTTGGGTATTAGTGAATATTCAATGGGGTTTTATTTCTAAATTTTATATATTTGAAAAACTATTTTATTATACCATCTTTCCTTAGACGGATGTATTTTATGCTGGCAGATTTTTATTTATTGTTAAGGCCTAAGTTTATGCAGTCAATGGATTTATTAGTTATGACAATGTGGGAGAAAAACACATATAACATCTTAAATTTTTTTTTTCCTAGTTAGGCTTAGATCTGCAGATTATTGTAAGGACTGAAAAAAAGTTATTTTGTTAAGAAGCTATTTGTCTTGCAAATTTAATAAATCTTGTGAATGTTTTATTATTTGTCTTAACGGCAATTTTATAGCCTTTGGAAATATGATTATTTTTCTGAAAAGCCAGCTGTTTTATAAGAAGAACTAGTACTACTTTAGGAAAAAAGCTTACAAACATCCCAGTTCTAAACATGTATATGTCTCTCTACAGTTTGTACAGTATACTGCCTCACATTATATAAATTAATCCTTACAACCGAGGCTCAAAGAAGTGACATGTTAAAGGTCAGATAGTTAACAGTGGCAGAGTTGGTACCACTGCTAGTACTGCTGTCTGTCTATATCCCTTCACTTCTATGATTTAAGCTTCTGGGGAGTGACTTAAAGCTTGTTAGTAAGCTAAAGGTTTTTGCCTTTCCATGTCTGTGTTATGTAGTGTTTTTACTGATCGCATCTGCCTCTTATGCTTACCCCTCAATGGACTGGGCAGCTGCTCACCCATTCATGTTTTCATTGTTTATTCAGAAAACATTAAGCATTTATGTGAATGTGGTACTAGGTATGGGATTCTGCGAGATTAAGGACATATAATGATAAATTACGTTGATGATCTTACAGTCAACCCTGGGAAAACAAATAAGTAGGGAAGAAACAAATAGGATACCTAATACAGCTTAATATAATAGAATGTCATAATATAAATAGTATTGTGAAATATAAACCACGTACCAGAGCAGAGAAATGTGCTCCTGGATCTTATACCATAGCTATTTTTGTGTCTTTGCTTTCATATATCTTTAGTGTTTTATTTTCTTTTGGCATTTTTCCTTTGCCTGTAAGTATGTCTGAGTCTGTCTCATAGTTGGGATGGGAAATGCTCTTGATTACCCAGTGTATATCTTTATCTGCCACTTAATATCTGATCTTTCTAATGATAAACTTTTAATTATGGAAGGATGCCATTGTTGTCTTGGCTCCCTCTCCTCCCAATCATTTTTCAAATAATTGCATTATGATCTTGCCTTCATCATATCACTGATGCTGCTTTGATTGCTGTTGCCCATAGCTTCCTAAATATGTAGCTACTGACCACTTTTAGACTGTTATTTACCTGATTGTTAACACAGTATACAACTTCTGAAATTATGAAGTTATGTTTACTTGGCCTTCTTAACCCTTTTGCCGTGACATTCGTTTATATCCGAATGACTATATCCGAAATTTTTATACATAAAAATAATGGCATTTATATACAAAGCAGCTCAAATTGCTATTATTAAACACATAAAATAGTCAAAATATCAACTTTGTGGTTTTTGTGGATTTCTGACACATTTGAAAAAAAAACACCTTGAAATCAATTAATGTAGCGAAAGAGTTAAAATCATTTAATGGAGGGAAGCCATTTGTCTTTTTAACAAATGATGCTAGAGTAATTGGACATCCATAGGCTAAAAAAGGAACCTCAATCTAAGCATCATATGATACACAAAAATTAATTCAAAATGGACCATGTCACCCCTCCGTTTCTTTCCGTTCTTTCTCTGTCACTTCTGAGGGCTCCCCTTCCAAGTCCTTGCTTTCTTCAGTGATTCAGGACCAGGTTCACTTTCTTTTCTCTTAGTACACTTTTCCTGGATAATCTCCTGTAGTCCCTTGGATTAGATATATGTGTATAGTTAACTCCTAAATTTAGATCTCTTAAGCTCCAGAGTCGTCTTTAGCTGCCTGCTGAGCACCTTTTCAAGTTATTCGATGAGGAAATCAAACTCACCATTTTAAAAACAGTATTTTTCAGCCCATGCTCCACTTCTTCAAGCTTGCTCATATTTCCTGTGTGGGGAGCAGGACTACTGTAAATCCACACTCCTTCCTCATTGTTTTCATTCAATTTGTAATTCAGACTTATAGATTTGTTTTCCTGCATATCTCTGAAATCCATGCATTTCTCTTAATTCCCATTGCTACTGCTTTTGCTTAAACCCTGCTAATTCCTTGCTTGGAATATTGAAATAATTTTCTTACTTTCTTACAGTTTTTCACCTTTCTAGCCTATCCTCTATGTTGCCACTAAGACTGTTAATGATGCTTTCCTGCTTGTTGCTTGCTAGATAAATTTCAAACTTTTAAACTAGACATTTACCAAGCTTTCCATTTTCTTGTATCCTACTTATTTTCTTTCTCATATATTCCAGTTATAACATCATTTGCATTTTCTAAACAAGGTTATAATATTTCCCTGTTTGCATATGTTTCCCTCACCCTGGAAAGTCTTAAATTACTTGACAAATTCCTCTCTTCTGAGAACGTTATATTTTTCTCTGATGTTTTCTCCTAATTCTGGCAGCGAGGTGTTTCTCTATTCAGTAAGTCCTCACTTAACATCATCTATAGATTCTGTGACTTTAAGAGAAACAACATATAAGAAAGTCAATTTTACCACAGGCTAATTGGTATACGAGGTCTGACAATTACTTTCCCCAGCTTGTGGCAACGATGTTGCTAATCTTTTTTGATATCAGAGGGATTATTCATTATGAATTTGTACGAACTGGACAAACAGTTAACCAAGTTGACTATTTGGAAGTGCTGAAAAGCTGCATGAAAAAGTTAGATGACCTGAATTTTTCACCAACAATTCATGGCTCTTGTATTATGACAATGCACCAACTTGCACGGCACTGTCTGTGAGGGAGTTTTTAGCCAGTAAACAAATCACTGTATTGGAACACTCTCCCTACTCACCTGATCTGTCCCCCAATGACTTCTTTCTTTACCCGAGGATAAAGGAAATATGGAAAGGAAGACATTTTGATGACATTTAGGACATCAAGGGTAATACGACGGCAGTTCTGATGGCCATTCCAGAAAGAGTTCCAAAATTGCTTTGAAGGGTGTACTCGGTGCTGGTGTCAATGCATAGCTTCCCAAGGGGAGTACTTCGAAGGTGACCATAGTGATACTCAGCAGTGAGATATAGCACTTTTTCTAGAATGAGTTCGTGAACTTAATTATCAGACCTATAAAACTAGTAGGAGCAGCGATTCTGTCAACTGTCTTAATAAACAATAACTGGTTTGGGTAAAAAGTCTGTTTGTATTTGCCTCATCAGCTATGCTGGTAAGAGAATATATATCTAATGAAACATTTAATTCTGACATTATTTCACAGCCAAATTACTTTATTGTAGTAATATAACTTCATTAGAATATACTACCACCCTTGAATTTTAGTCTGTGATATGTTAGCATGTTATAAAATTGTATGATTTATCTTTTTAATGTACAGCCTGCTTCAAATTGCTCTGAAACAGCTTTAATTCATATAGCTGATATTTTGGCAAGAATTGCATCCACAGAAGAAGGACTTACCTTACTTCTTTATGGAGAAAATATGAACTCTTCTGAAGAAAAAAGGTATGTGTCTGTTTTAAATAATCTGTGGAATTTTTAGGATATTTTCTTAATCTGATTCAAAGTTTCAAAATGTCATGCTATATGTTAATGAAACTCTGGATAACTATTTGAAGTAGAGGTAGCTTTCCTGACCAGTCGCTGATAACATACTAGAATGATCTTGAGAAAGTTGAACAAGTAGCCAAGATATGGACTATGCTGGCAGATGTCTGTCATTTTAAAATGAGAATAGGAGGGCTCACTCTAGATGGGATCTTTTGGCTACTTTGGACTCTTGTAGTTTAAACTTCCAAAGCCACACATGATTCAAATCAAACCTCACAAAGGTACACAAAGGAAAAGCAAACTATTTCCTCATCTACCTTCTGTACCCTTCTTCAGTTTCATCTCCTGGCTCAAGCAGTGCTAACATTTTGGCTATGCTTCTAGATGTCTCTGTGTTTATAATGATGCGTCAAACATATGTTCATGGAATTTTTATTTCCTCTTTACAAAAGAGGATGCTCTTTACAAAAGAGGATGTATAACCATGATTATCTTTCTAGGTGAATACAGAATGAAACACTATTCTTAACAGTTCCATAATAATTTTTGATATGGCTTTACCATAACTTATTCAGACTTCCCCCTTACTAATGGATATCAAGTTGTATCTAGGATTTTGCCTCTATAAATAATGCCACAGTAACCGTTCTTTTACTTTATCCTGTTGATGTGATGGATTACATTAACTGATTTCTGAATATTGAACCAGAGGGGCATACGTAGAGTAAATCCCATTTGGTTGTGGTGTATAATTATTTTTATACATTGTTGGATTTTGTTTGCTAATATTTGTTGAGGATTTTTGAGTCTATGTTCATGAGAGTTATTGGTCTGTAGATTTTTTGATATCTTTGTCTGGTCTTGATATCATTGTAATGCTGTTTTCATAATGAGTTAAGATGTATACCTTTCCTTTCTGTCTTCTGGAAGAGACTGTAGAGAAGTGGTATAATTTCTTCCTTAAATGTGATTGAATTCAACAGTGAACCTATTTTCTGTTTTGGAAGATTATTAATTGATTCAGTTTCATTAATAGATATGGGCTTATTCAGATAATTTCTTTTTTCTTGTGTGAGTTTAGGCAGATTGTATCTTCCAAGGAACTGGTCCACTTATCTAGGTTATCATAGATCGTTTGTAACATCCTTTTTAATGTCTGTGGGATCACTACTGATGGCCCCTCTTCCATTTCTGATATTAGTAATTTGTGTCTTCTCTTTTTTTCCTTTAACCTTGTTAAAGGTATTAATTTTATTGATCTTTTAAAACACTAGCTTTTGAGTTATATTTTTAATTTTTCTCTATTGATTTCCTGTTATTAATTTCATTGATTTCTCTTCTAGTTTTTATTATTTTCTACTTTCATTGGATTTAGTTTTTTTCCTAGTATTTTTTTTTTTTATGATGGAAGTTTAGATTATTGATTTCTGTGTCTTTCTTTTTTTAATAATATGGGTTTAATGCTGTAAATTTCCCTGTAAGCACTGCTTTTGCTGCATCCGACAGATTTTGGTAAGTTGTATTTTTCATTTAGTTCAAAATATTTCAGAACTTTTCTGGAGACTTCTTTGACCTATGTTTTATTTATGGATCTGAGAACATATTTTGTATGATTTATATTATTTTCAAATTGTTAAGGGGTGTTTTCTGGCTAGAATGTGTTCTTGGTGAATGTTCCGTGTGAACTTGAGAAAAACGTACTCGTATATTTTGCTTTTGTTGGATTAAAGTTTTCTGTAGATGTCAATTATATCTAGTGGGTCGATGGTGTATGTTTTTCTGTTCAACTATGTCCTTACTGATTATCTTCGTGCTGGATCTGTCAGTTATTGACAGAAGGATATTGGAATCCCCAGCTCCATTAGTGAATTCTTCTACTTCTTGCGGTTCTTCTATTCCTCCTTGCAATTCTATCAGTTTTTACTTCACATATCTTGATGCTGTTAGGTACATACACATTAAGGATTGTTGTGTCTTTTGAAAATTGATCTCTTTATTATTATGTAATGCCCCTCTTTGATAATTTTCCTTGCTGTGAATTCTGCTTTATCTAAAATTAACAGCTACTCTAGCTTTCTTTTGATTATCAGCATGCTATATCTTTCTTCATCCCTTTACTTTTAATCTATCTTTCTCCTTATATATAAAGTGGGATTCTATAGACAACATATAATTGGGTCTTTTTAAAAAAATCTGTTTGACAGTGTGTCTTTTAAATTAATATATTTAGATATTGACATTTAGAGTGATTATTGATATAGTTTGATTAATATCTACCTATATTATCTATTTGCCTTTGTTCTCTCTTTTTCTGCCTTCTGTTATTTATTATTTATTTTTTGTCGTCATATGTGTGTGTTAATCTGTTTACATCTGGAAACATTTTGTCTTTCTGGTAGTAGTCACACAGGACCAAACTCACCATTTAATCCTCAGAGCAACCAAGGAGGGAGCCTCTGTGGTTATCTCCATTATATAGATGGAAACATTGAGGCTTGGGTTTCCTTAAGTGTAATTCAGTATAAGGGGAGTGATTTTTTCTTTTGTTTCTTATTCTTTATTTTTGACCTATTTCACACTGATTTATATATATATCTATATATATATATATTTTTTTTTTATTTTTTATTTTTTTTACTTTTTCTGCCTACAAAAGTAACACATACTCCTGGCAGTGAACTTGGAAAAGAGGGAGGTAGCAATAATAACTAAGTTGAGAGGCAGCGTGGTATGGTGGTATGAGGTTTAGGTGCATGGGCCCTGGTTCGGACCACTTGGGGAACGTCCCAGCCCTACCGCTGGGTCATTGGACTTCCCTGTGCCTGAATTTCCTCACCTGTGAATTAGGGATAATCAGCACTACCTGCTTCACAAGGCTGTTGAAACTTTAAACATGTTACCATGTGTGAGGCACTAAGGGTTAGCTTTTAGTGTGTACACATGACATGTACCTTACAGAAAGTGGGCTGGTGCTGTGTGTGGTGTTTTCTTCCCGTATCTAACAGGTTTTACAAAAGGTAAGCTTTCTGAACTCCCACCTGTCTCAGGCAGAATGAATACATTTTCATACTTGGCTGATAGCTTGGCTAGATGGAAACTAAAGGCATTCTTACATTGTGTTCCAGCATCCACTATTACCAAGTCTCATATCTGAGTTTCTTCTTTTTCAGGAGCCTCTTTTGCCTCTGAAAGTTTCTAGGCCTGTTGTTTCATGAGGGTGTGACTTGATCTAGTTTTTTTGTTGTTGTTGTTGTTGTTGTTTTTTTACTTTTCTTAGGCTTTATCTGGACAATTTTAGGCCGAAGACTTGCATCCTTTGGTCCAGGTGATTTTGCTTCTATTGTGTGTTTGATCATTTCTCTGCTTGTGTTTTCTCTTTCTGGTACTCGTGTGAATTGGATATTAAATTTCCAGGAGTGATCCTCTTGGTCCCTTAACTCTTCTCTCTTAGTTTTGGTTTTCAGTGTCTGCACATAGAAGATGTTTTTTAATTTATTTTGATAATTATGTTTACTTTCTAAGAACTCTTGTCCTTGGCTTATTATTTTTCATACCTGTCAAATGGGGTGGGTTTTCCTGCCTTGGGGAACACCTGTCTGGCCGCCAGAGCCTGTGGCCTATGGGGGAGGGACAATCCTCCAGAATGCCGACTCCAGCCCCTCTGACTTCCTCTCCAGTCAGGTGCCACATGGATGCCCTCAGTCGTGCCTGGCTTCCAACTCAGCCTCTTGGGCTTACCTTCTCCAGAACAACTTTGTCCAGTAGAGCTTTATGTGTTGATGGAATGTTGTAGATCTGCATTATTTAGTAAGGGTGCCACTAGCCACCTGTGACTATTGAGCACTTGAAATATGTCCACGCAGCAGCTTAACCGTTTGTTTCCGTGTACCTGCCCCCAAAGTAAAGAGAGTCTGTAAGATGGATCCTTTCAGGGACTTTGCTAAACCTTTGTGTTTGCACCTTATGCCTCCCTGTTTGCTCCCAGAAAGATGACTGGGCAGTCAATGATGAGTAAGATTCTTCACAGAAGGAACAACTCAAGCCAGGCGCAGTCACATGGGGACCAAGAGGAGAACCCATGGGGTTCACAGAGGTGGGCACAACCCCCCACTTTTCTCAGGCTAAGGAAAGCCTCAGCCTCTGTGGCTGCATTCCTTCCCAGACCTTCAAGGGAAGTGATTCAATGAGGTGCTCTCCATCTAGTCAGATGCATATAAGTTTTGTCCCTTGGGGAAGTTGAAACTTATGGTCCAGCTGTCTGCAGGCAAGGGTGATTGACTTAAATTGGTTTCCTATTATGATGTATGGAATTCACAGATCTTGAGATTGACAAGCTTTATCTCCTTTACTTCTCCCCTAACTAATAAAAGCTGATGCGAGGCCCGATTCGGGCGCGTCCAGTCCTTGAGACTGGGGGTCCCTCGGTCTACTTAAACTGTATTCATGACTATTGTCTTTTTTAACCCTGCGCCGCCCTCCTTGCTCCCCACAACTCGTGTCGAGCAGGACGTGACAGAAATATGACTGGTGTGACCAAGCAGAGTCATGAATTTTATTTACGTTTCAAAACTAATATGGCTAGTGGCTATAGTATTCACCACTCTAGAGAATACACCTCCAGTTTTCTACCAGGTTGGGGAAAGGGCTGTGAGCTGGGAGACCTTAGACCACTCCTCCTGTTTTCAGCCCCACTTGTGTCCTGCCCTTCGCTGTCCCTGGGGCCTCAGACATCTGGGCTTGGGACTGGGTCATGCCTGAGTTCTACAGCTCAGCCTGTCCTGGGCTGCTCCCGTTACCATGTGTCTTGCTGCTGCTTTCTCAGTTGAGTCACTGCTAACATCTTTTGGCTATTTTCTTCTTTTTCATTGTGGCCTTACATCTTTTTATTTCTTGATTCCCTTTCTTTTCTGGGACTTGCAGGGAGGACACTGAGTTAAACTATATGGTTTAATCTGCCATGATTGATCTGCTTTCCTGGTTGTCTGTTTTTGCTTAATTGCTGTGATCTTTCCGGATCTCTTTGAGTGCAGTAATTAGCTGTTCTCCTCTATTCCCAAAGTCCTCTTCTTTCCTCTCGGATCAGCTTTTCTGTGTTACTTGGTCTTTTCATGTTGCCCATATTTAAGCCAAAATGGGTTTAGATGAGGATTCCACCACTTATTTTTTATAAGTTGGAGAGATCCCAGTTAGACGTTTTCTGAACAGGATTCTGATTGGCAGCTTTGTGGGTACATGTATATATTATATCTCATAGATACTACCAAATTATTTTCCACCGTTGTCAGATTTTACCTTCTTGCTGGCAGTGTATAAGAAGCATGGAGTGCACTTCTTTCCATATATTTTTTGGGACTACGTAATCAGTTTGAAATGGTTTTGGCAACCTGATGGGTGAAAGATCTTGTTTTGATCCATATCTACCTGACTCTTGTTGAATTCGAGCATCTCATTGCTTCTATGGTGATAACGTTACTGGCTATTCCATTTCCTAATAGTACCATATTTCCCCGAAAATAAGACCTAGCCGGACAATCAGCTCTAATGCGTCTTTTGGAGCAAAAATTAATATAAGACCCGGGTCTTATATTATATTAAAATTAAGACCGGGTCTTATATTAATTTTTGCTCCAAAAGACGCATTTAGAGTTGATTGTCCGGCTAGGTCTTATTTTCAGGGAAACACGGTAAGTTCCTTTCCATATAATTTGCCCACTTTTTAGTTTGATTTTCCTTTGACTGAAAGTTTTATATGCACACAGTAAGCATTTAACGCTTATTATAAAAAGCGGCAGTTCCTTCCAGTTCTCCAGAAGCAGCTACTTTCAGCTGCTTTAGAAATGTTGCCATTAGAGTTTACTTCTGTATCATTAATAGTATAATATTTCTTGATTTCAGTTTAAGGCATTATCTCTTGATTTGATTCAATGATTTATCTCTTCTTATCCCCCCAGCCACCCACATATACAGGCCTGCCCCCCCCCCCCGCCAGCCCCACCAATCAGTGCAGTATAGTTAGAGTCATAATGTATGAACCTTATGAACAATCTTCGGAACTCAGCGATGTGATTTCTTTTCTTTCACAGCTTCTTGTTCTGGTATTGATCATGTTTTTCTTTTGTTTGTTGAGATAATTTTCAATGTATTTACCTTTCATTGCTAAATCATCCATGTGGTCTTCCCTAATTAATTAAATCTTCTTTTAGTATATTTAAATACTAGACAATTTCTATCGATTTAATTTAATTAAAGACATCCCCCTTCTTTCCTTCCTTCCTTTTTGAGCCTTCTGACCTACTTTATTTAGGACTGGTTGCTACCTTGGTCTGGTGCATAGCTTTCGCCCAGGTAAGAGCCTTTATCATTATTATAGGGTGGCTCTATCCTCTTTTCCCTCCTCTTTCTGGAAGCTTTTCAGTCTTCTCTTGGTTATTACTGTTCTGAAATTTTCTGATGATGTTTCTTGATGTTCTGCTTTTATCTACTTGATGGATATTTTTAATCTGAAGATTTATGTCTTTCATTTTACTGAAAGTCATTGGATTATTTCATTTATTGTGTGTGTGTGTTTTCTTAAACTCCTGTTATTTGGAATTCCTTATCTGTTTTGTTTTCTGTACCTTTTTTTTTTTTTTTAACAGGAAATTTCTTCAATTTTATTTTCCAGCCCTTCTACTGAAATTGAGATTTTCATATTTTAGTTATTTTTTTAAGGAAGAGCACATTCTTTACTTTAGCATCCTATTTGTTTTATGGGTGTAAGTGTTACATTTCTCTTTTTTTTTTCCAGTGATGTTTCTGTTTTTTGTTTGTTTTGTTTTGTTTTGTTTTGGTCTTTGACTTTTAAATTAGAGATTTCGTTGAATATTTAAAAGTAAAAGCTTCTTGAAAATTGTACAGGAAAGTGAGGCTTGTCATTTTCGGCCTTTGCCATAGGAACCTTGCCATAGAATTGTTTGGGGAACCTCTAATCTCAGTGTCTTTAGTCTTTTCTTCTGGTCAGATTCCATAGAGAAGGCTCTTTGGGTTAGCTGCCTGAAGAGAATATAAGCCTAGCAGGAGGAGATGACTGGGTAGGAAAGGTGATGAGTCTCAAGCATTAGTGTATAAACTTGGATTTAATGCTGTGGTTGGTACTCTACTGTCCTCGATCTCTGTCTCCCTTGCAGGACGTATACTGGAATGGACCGTGGAGGTCAGACTCTTTCTTAAATTGACTGTCAGACAGCTCTTCTGTTTTCAGTTCCACTTTTACCCCCAATTTAAGAGATTTGGTGCCACCAGTTTGAGTTTTTTGAGAGCGTCTATGAAATAAATCATCTTGATTCTGTTTTCTACACGGTGGCTGATGATTCAGTTTTTCCAGGTCCTGAATTACTTGTTTTTTCTGCTTTGTAGGTTCCAAAATTTTGTTCCTATTCACATCCTTTCATTTCCCCTTGTCCTTGAGAGCTGTAAAAGTCTTCTGAAAATTCCTTTTACTTTTGCTTTTTAGCATTTCAAGAGCGAGCAGATGTGAATGTATGTGTTCAATCTGCCATTTTTAATTGGATGTCTTTTTCTTATTCATATGTACCACGTCTTTCTTAAAATTGGGAAGATTAGCCCTTGTTATGAGTGCTGATGTTTCTTTTTATTGTCCATCACTTCCCTATTTACGTTTTATCTGCTAGATAGGTATAATTTAATTATATGTAGTTAAGTTTTTCCCAATCATTGCCTTTATAATTTCTAGGTTTTTTTTTTTTTAAGGTCTCTCTCATACTGACATTAAATAGATAAGATATAAAATGTCAGAAAGAATTTTTCTGAATCTACATTGTGCAGCTGTCAAGATTTTCTGATTATTTATATTAGCAAAAGGCTGGTATTATCTCAAATGTCCAATAATAAGAGGCTAGTTGATTAAATTATGTTCGCACAAAGGTGCACTTAACAGCTGTGCAAACGGAATGCAGAATTTTCTATGTACTACTGTGGAGTTATCATCAGGATATATGAAGTGAAGAAACAAAGCACAAAAAATGTGTATAGAATGCTACCTTTTGTATAATAGAAAGGAATATAAATAAATAAAATCATATGTATCTTCTTCAAAAGGGAATAATGGAAGGATAAACTGAAAAGTAATGAAAATAGTTTTAGAGAAAGGGAGAATAATTTGTGGATTGGGAGTTATCGATGTGGTACATCTGGGGTTATACCTTGATTGTAACCTAGATTTGTAACCTAAATTTAACTTTGGGATCATGTAGCTATTTTAAATACTAAACGTAAAACAAAGTTAAATCAAAAATAAAAAGTCAAATTAAAAAAATATAAACAAATGGAAATCAGTGAACTTAACTACCAAGCAATCAAGTTAGTGACATATACATGTGGTGAAAACAATTATTTCAAGTGACCTAATTCTATCAAACATTTCTGGCGGGATATATTCCACAGTCAAAAACAAAAATCCTCAAAGTAATCTTAAACTTCATTTAGTATATTTTGAAACAATTATGCACATATTCTAAGATGGGGAATTAATTGTGGTTAATAGACCGCGGAATTTGTAACAAGTGCTAGGAACGTAGAACTCAGGGTTATGCTTTCACTATAAAAATCAAGCAAAGTGGTGACACATGGTCCTGGACTCATTGTCTATAACCTTTAAAGTGTATAAGATTTGTTGCTTTTCCTATCTTTATATTCTTCCCTCTATTCTACTGAAAATACTCTCATTATTAGACAGCTGCATATGGATGAGAACAAGCATGTTGATATGTCAGAAAAGCTAGAGGAGGACTAAAAGGAAGCCAAACAAATGAGGACTTTGTGGTCAGGCTAGCCTTTTTGGTAGGGTTTTACAAAATCATGCTTTATAACCTGGGATTCAACTTACGGTATCATCTTTTAGTTCCACAGGTGCTCATATAATTGCTCAGTTTTCAAAAAAACTTCTTGATGAAGATATTTCTATTTTTTCTGGATTGGAAATGTTGCCTGTGGTTACAGGAGCTTTTATTTCTGCATGTCGCCAAATATATGGTACATGTGAAGGCTTGCAGTTGTTAATTCCTTATAGTTTGCATGAATCTATAGCAAAGGCATGGAAGAAGGTAAGTAGTTTCAAGATTTTTCTTTTTCTCCCTGCAAATCTTTATTTGAAATATAGCCACAATTATAGTGTCTGTCATACTGCAGTTAAAATATTTTACTGAGGGCAGATATGATTTCTTTAGCATCACAGTGCTCTAGGAGACATGATGCTTTTTAATTTGGCACAGGATGACTTTAGTACCTCCTCTTCTAATAGGACACAGCTCTAGGACCTAAGTGGGCACTGCAAAGTCTTTTCTTCTGGTACCGTGTTTCCCTGAAAATAAGACCGGGTCTTATATTAATTTTTGCTCCAAAAGACACATTAGGGCTTATGTTCGGGGGATGTCATCCTGAAAATCAAGGTAGGTCTTATTTTACGGTTAGGTCTTATTTTCGGGGAAACATGGTAGAAGAGGCTTTAAGTAAATTATCTTTGCATAGACTGACGTTCCTCTTTGGAAGTTATTTCTGAGCAATTTTTATGGATAGCTGGATTTTTTATTATGGACTCTGGAGATCATAATGTAGCAATAGTCAAATACAGTATATAATACTGGACTGTCTTTTTCCCCTCAATATACACTGTATGAAATACTTTACATGATATTTAATTAAAAACCAAATCTAACTTTTGAAGATCATTTAATTTTAATTACATTAAAGATCAAATATAAAAATGTAGCATGAGGTCTTATCAGTAAAAAAAAAAATAGTGTAAATCAATCTGTTATATTTTAGACAAGTTTGCTATCAGAAAGAATTCCTACTCCAGTAGAGGGTTCGGATTCTTTGTCTTCAGTAAGCCAGGAATCCCAAAACATGTAAGTACAATTGATTAACTCACCTGCTTTTTTTTCACATTTGCTGAAATAATTTAAAAATGAGAATGTAGTAGAATACTGTAGCAAAGATGTTTTATGGGAAGGTAAATGTATACATATAGGATCAAGGAAAATTATACCTAAGGGGAACTTGAGAGATCATATAATATTTATACCTTTAAAAAAAAACACCTTAGCAATATTTATTATCCTTGCTTCATCCTGTATTTATATTTTGGGTTAGGAAACTTGACATCTTTTAGTATTTCCAGAAAATTTAGAAAATTACCAAATGCTAAAACTAGAAAACTAACTAAGGAATTCAGTAGAAGAAGTGTTTTTAAATGACAACGAGGTCCATTTATATTTAAAAATATATTTTCAAAATATGTGGGAATTCATTTTAATTAGATTTAGGCATGGGAAAATTATTTAAATCAGTATTTATACCAATTTTTAATTTAGATGTCTCTCCATGTTTCTTCACAAATATCAATAGGACGTGGGGTCAGATTAATGGGGAAAATACATATATGTATTTTTAAAATGAAGATCTGACATATGTTCTTGGATTCTCTTCTTACTTGAGTGCTGGCATAGTCTAAAAAGGTAAAACTTAGAAGAATCTTAAGAGATATTCTTAAGAGAAATCCAAAAACAAATGCTTCTTTTTAGGTAGTCAAAGTTTAACTAAAAGAAAATCAACCAGTCGAATAAAAAGCCTTTTGCATTTCCTTAATAGTTCAACAAATAATTATAGCTAATTTTTAGAGAATTAACTTTTTTCTGATAGTTGTCATAAACTTAAATCAACTTCCATTTTTTTTTTCTTTGCACTAAGGAGTAAGAAAAATATTTCTGCAATTCATTTTTGTGTTAATTTTTAGATCTGTTCTTTTGGAAGTCTATGATTTGTCACTTTTTTTCATTCATGCATTCATTTTATACTCATTCATTCAGCTATTTATTGGATGAAGTTCTTTGTTGAGTTCTGAGGATACCTATATACCTGAGAGAGCTTACTGTGTAATGTAGAATACAAATAAATAAATACAATATGGCGAGATAGTATGCTAAATTTATATGATTAGGGTCATGTGGTGTTCATTGCTAATGAACTTGTAGGGAAATCTTTCTAAAAGTTGTTAAACTAAGTGAAAACGAATACATTGACACTAATGGTCTAATGGAAGAACATTATTCCAGGTAGAAGAAATAGTGTGGTCAATACGCTAGAAGAGGGAACATGATTAATGTACTTAACATGTTTTACTGTCAGTAATATTTTTAGAATTTTGATGGTACAGTCTGAGTGAGCTAATAAGTTATATGCCACTCCTTTCCTCCTGAATTATGAACCAATTAATAAGAGATAAAAAAGTCAAGCAAATCAAAATACTGAATAACAGGCTTCCTAAGATTGATCTCAAGAATTAGACAGATTTACCCTTCTGTCACAATCAATAGTGGATGCCCATAAGATTTCCTCTAAGGCAGAATTTACAAAGATCAAACTTAATTACATAGTAGAACAGAGCAGAATGGGTGCTTCCTACAATTGGCTGCACAAAGAGGAAGTAGACTGGGGAGAGGACTTGCTCAGCCAAGCAGCCGTATTTAAGTCGTTCTCCAAATCTCCAGTATCCATTCTTCTTCCAAGGGGAGGAGTAAGTGATTAGGTGGAGAGAGGCAAGCAGCGTTAAACTGGGCATTATACTACGGTAGATATAAAACTTAATGCCAGGGGAAAAGGAGGTTTCCCCAACATTAGATATTAATGTCTTTGGAACAAAAGATTTAATAAGACTTTTTGGTAATAGTCAAAGCTGTTGATTTCATTTTTTTGTCATCAAAATTAAATGATTTCATAGAAAGAATCAAGTATCTTTTGTTATTTTGTGTTAATTGAAAAGTTCGCATGAGATGGGCATTTTTTGTTCCTTCGTAGTTTGGTAAAACTTGAGTGTAAAACCATGTGGGCCAATTAACTAGACTAGTATGATGCCAACACATACAACCTCTTCTTGTCTCTCCCTGCCCCTCCAACCTTGTTAAACAGTAGTTTCTCTGGGTATAAAGGTTTTGATAAACAATTATTTCTCATCAGAATTTGAAGCTATTACTCCATTGTCTTCTGGAATAAGAAGTAACTGATAAATCTGTCAATATAATTGCCTTTCTTTTATAGGTCATACCTTTTTTTCTCTCATAGATTTTAATTTCTTTTTTGGTTGTTTGCTGTTTCTATGTCATTTAAGTATATCCTCCTTAGTACTTTGGATGTTCTATTGATCTATAGCCTGGACTGACTGGTGTCTTTCCTCAAATGTAGAAAATTCTTATTATTTTCTTTTCAAATATTCTTTCCATTTTCTTCTCTTAGACTTTTTATTAACTGTATATTGAAACCTTTCAGTCTATGCTGTATGTCTCATTTGTTTTCTCAAATGTTTCTTTTCTACTTACCATTCAATTCAATAATTCTCATCTTGACCATGGCCTAGAGTAGTTTATCCTATCAGCTTTTTACGTGGCTATTTTTTTGTTTTGTTTTGTTTTGATTTTTAATAAATAACAATTGGAAAGTTCCAAGCTCTCCAGTTGTTACTTATTAAAAATCTAATTTTTTATTTCATTACTCCTTTTTGTTTTCACAGTTGTAATGGAATTTTGAAATAAGATTATTTTAAAATCATTATTTCTGAAAATTATTTCAGCTGGAATAAATTCACTTAATGACTATTGATTCTTCTAGCTCTTAGCTGCATATAGCATTTGAAGTTTGATTGCAAGTCCATTTTTAAGTGAGAATCTTTTTTTCCTTTCCGACTTTCCTCCTGCCTTCTTTCTCCCAATTTCTAGTTCTGTGTTCATTGTTCCCTGTTCAGCATTTTTATGGGTTTTCTCTTTTACCCCCTTTTTTAAATAAATATTTTATTGGCATTAAGGCTCCTGTCAGTGATGATGGAGATATGAGACATACAATTAAAGAATTAGAAGATGAATTGATCATCTCATTTCTAGAAATGAGGCTTTATCTGTATTCTCCTGTCTAAGTTTATGCTTTGTCAAAAGCCCCAGTTTTATACATGTAGTATATGTATTTTGTTTATAATATTTTCTTTAAATATATAAATTATATATTAATTTTAATTTCAATTAAATATATATTATTTTTACTAGTCTATGCAGTCTTGAGTCTGGTACTGGTTTTTTGTCTCACATGTGACTCTTTTAGTGCTATATATTGTGTTGGAGACAAATTTGGCTTCCATTGCCTACATTTGCCCCAAAACTAGTCTCACTTCTTTAGGCTTCTGTTCTTTTTGTCCATGGTGATTTTTATTTTGTAGTTGAACATGGTTATATCTTTGACCATTGCTGTGTGATTTATGCAGAGGGATATGTGTCATTTTTTTTTTTTAATCAGAAAAATCCCAGATTTCACATCTCTTTTAAAAGAAGTCCCCAAATAGACCTGAAACTTCCTTGGAGGGGTGAGGAAAGGCATACTTTTTACATACTTAGTTTCACTGTGTATATAAACATTTGATTTTGACCTATTTTAATCTCCACAGTTTGTTTTCAGACAACCAGGACTACCCAGTAGGTAGTATGTTTTCTCTTACTTCTGGTACTTCAGAATGAAGTGCTCATATTCCTTCCTGTGTTTCCAGTTTTATAGCTCTGACTTTTTTATTAACTGTGTCATCTGACTGTTTCAAGTTTATTTTTCTGGAGAATGCTACTAGTCTTCATTTTGGAAATATTTTGAGAAAAAAATGTCATTTTCCAGAAGTATAATTAAAAACCTATTAAAATAAAGATAATATGCCTGATTTGCTTTAGAAAGTCAGAAGATACGTACTCTAAAGTGAAAAGAAAGTATATTTCAATATGATGGAGAGTTTGGGCTTGGGAAATCCAGGCACGGCAGAATTATAATAGGAAGACAAAATGAATTTAAGGAATGGATAAGCGAACCTAGGTATAATAAAAATGCTGGCATACACAGTTAACATTTAATTCATTCAGAAAAATTATTGGGATATAAGATATAAGAATACAATTATTCACTATCAAGGAAGACATGGTTTTTATTACATTTTTATACATTGATTACTTTGCAAACCAATGTGAACTCTAAATTTAATTGTCAGCAGTATTAAGCTGAAATATTTTCTTTTCAGTTTGAGTATAATAAAGAAACTCATACCTTTCTTTTACCTGTTTCAGTATGGCTTGGGAAGAGAATTTGTTAGATGATTTACTAAATTTTGCTGCCACCCCCAAAGGACTACTACTTCTTCAAAGAACAGGTGCCATCAACGAATGTGTGACATTTATGTTCAACCGATACGCAAAAAAATTGCAGGTATGAATTACCATCTGCCACAGGCAGAAGGAATTTTTGTTTCTTTCAAAGCCATTAAGAACATCATTCTGTTTTTTGCGCTTGAAGAGGTTATTAAACCTCAGTTAAAAAGCCATACAGCATGGTAATATTTAACATGATATTCTTTTCTAGAAAGCGTTAGTGAGTTGATGTTGGTATCTATGGCTATATTTACAGGGTGGCAAACAATGAGATGGAATTCAAAATTTCAGCTAATCCAGATGTTTTATAAATGTGATATCAAACATCTGGAAATACAAAAATTGGGTGGAATTCCAGGAGAAAAATCTGTTGGGTCTAAGTGTACATGTCAGTGAAAGCGTAGGCCTCACATTTAAAAAGAAACAAAACTATTTGTAGAGGGATTTTATTATTGCTACTATTAAATGAAATTTACAGTATAATATGCCTTTCTAAGACAGAAGTCATTGAGGTATAGTCAGTTATTTGGTGTTAAAGTCTCTAGACTTCTGGGCTTTGTAGGATCATAGGTATGATTTTAGAAGTGTTTTCTTTGTCTCTGACAGGTGTTGTTTTTTGATGTGTTATTAATACGTTACCTGATTGTAAATATTACTTTGTTTTTCCTTAGTCTTAAATTCTAATTTTTTGTTTAAGCCTATAAAAAAACAAATAATTAACTTTTAGAATTGCTTTTCCCTATGAAGAATAAGTAGTTCCTGAGGGAGGGCCCAGGCCATCTCTATAAATAACACATACGAACATTAGTTCATGGGTTTATGATATTCAATTTGTATGTACAGATACGTGTTTTTATTGTTTTATTTAAATGGACCTCAAGTATAGAAAATTTATTTACATGTCTCAGTTCATGGCTTACTGTTTTCAGTTGTCCATGGAAGGTTTCTGTCTTGATTAATTTTATCGCCTGTCATTCCTGATTCGCATTTCCATTTCACTCTGCATACATCCCCTATCCTGGGCTTTCACACTAATGTGTTATGTGTAATGTCCTTGGATATGTATATTTCTTGTAGTATATTGTCTTAGTCCATTTGGGCTGTTAGGACAAATTACCACAGATTGGGTGGCTCACGGTTCTGGAGGCTGGATGCCAGCATGGTCAATGGAAAGTCGTCTTTTGACTCACAGACTTCTCATTACATCCTCACAAGGCATAAGGGCCTAGGGACCTCTCTGGGATCTTCGATATGATATAAGAGCACTAATCCCATTTATGAGGAGTCTCCACCTTTATGAGCTCCCATTTATGAGGAGTCTCCACCTTTATGAGCTTATCACCTCCTAAAGTCGCCGCTTACTACTGTCTATTTTGGGTCTTAGGATTTACACACATGAATTTTGGAAGACCACACATTCAGACTATATCAAGTATAGAATGTTTTCAGACTTTTTTTTTTTTTTTTTTAATTTGAATTTCTCTGCTGGTGAGTTTGAATCTCCTTATGTACTAGTTACCAATTTGGGTTTTTTTTTTTTTTTTTTTTTTTTTTTACATTTCTGGAAATATTGAAGCCGTTCAAAGACATTTTCCTTGCTCATTCAGATGCTTGAGATCATGCAGACACAGCTTTTACCCTTGTAATACACCTACAACTACAATGTTACTTTTTACATTCATAAATTTGAAAACAATCTTGTCTTCCTTTGTGCCATGCTGGTGGTTATAATAGAAGATATTGTGCCCTGAACCTCAGTAACTTATAACCTTATAAGTTAATACAATGCTTTAATGGTGCTTTATGCTATTCAGAACATTTTCTGAAATTTTAGATTCTCAGTTACCTTGTTAAGAAAGCAATGAGGCTATTTTCTTAATTCTGCTGAAGAGAAAGTAGAGAGGCAGGCTAGTTAAACAATCTGCTTATGTTTACACATCTGGTTACAGAAGTAAGACTAGAATTCACAGTTGTATTTTACCGTGTTCATGAAATCTGATTCTTGTTTAGTAAAGCATGTCTAACTTTTCTGTGGGTTTTCCCTGCCTCTGCCTTTTTAGTATTTAGCGTGAACCTGGGAAACACCTATGGCTACTGATACCTGAATCAGCAGGGTCAATGGGGGTGATTGAGTAAGGTGTTTTTTGAGTTTTTATGGAGAAAGGCAAGTGGCAAAATGATAGATATTTATTTTACTGTACTTCTATGTCATTTAACTGTAGGACTAATGGATGATAAGTTAAGGAGAATGAAAATGGAAAACGGAACTCAAATTATAAAGACACGAACAGCAGAAAATTGAAGAAATTAACCTAATTCTTTTTCATGGTCCTTTAGTTTATCTCTATTTTTTTTTTTGCCCTTAAAACTGAATGTATAGTCTATATTTTGAAAAATTTGATTGAAACAGATCCTTTCAATGAAATATTGACTAAATATAAATTCTAAATGGTTACCTCTGTTTAGAAGTCAAAAACCAATCTGATCTTTTATAAACCAATCTGATCTTAGCCAAAGTCTAGAAGGAAGAACGTTTTATAATGTCTTTGTTACTGCTTATTCTGATTTCAGCTAAGAGAGATACTTCTGTATTTTACCATGAATATATGTATAATACTCTCTTTGTATAATAACACATTATTTAAAGTTTTCTACAATACTGCTTAGAAACCTGTGCATTAATGATGAGCATTCTTTGTTGGTATTTATATATATTTCTTTTCCTTAGGGGCAAATATTGCCTCTAAAAATAATTGTCATTTTTAAGAAGATATCATTGTTCTTTTTAAAGTTGTTTCATTATTTAAAAGCCTAGTTTAAAAAACTAGCAGTCAGTATATATTTTTTAATGAGGAAATTTATTATTGAAGAACCAACCTAAAGTATAATGTAAGATAATAGAATTTAGAGTTTGAAGAAACCTTACTTCACATTTGATCAAAGTCCCTTACTTTATGTATGAAGAGATTTAGACCTAGAGAAAGAAGTGACTTGTTCAAGGTCAAAAAGCTACTTAGTTTCAAGGTTGGGACCAGAACCTAAATCTGAAATAAGATTGTTGAAAATATTACATTAGTATTAACTCATTAATTGTTATAGTTTCTGAGTTTGATGTTGTTGCGCTTATCTTTACTTGAAAGAATGTGTAGTGTTCTAGTTTTAAAAAATCAGTAACTCTACATGTAACATATAAATAAAACATTAAGCTGCTTCTCACTATTGTTCCCTATTTATGTTGTTTAGATCAGCAGGCATAAGAAGTTTGCTTATGACGTTTTGGTTACACAAGTGGCATCAACAGCAGCAGGTGCAAGAGCGCTGCAAAGTTCAGGTCAGTTTTTCTTTTAAGTAGAATTATAATTATTTAAATAAAATGGAAAATTTAATTGGCATGGTCAAGTATCAGGATATTACTCGAGTAAGGAAGTTAGGCCTTAGGTAAAAGAAAGTTATAGGGTTTCCTTTTTATCTTTTCCATCAAATCCCACTGGGAATTTTCTTTTCCTGTGAAAGATATGCCTCCTTGGGCGCTTTCCTCAGAACAATGGCACATAATGAACTAAACTAAGAAATACTGGATGCTTTAAGAAGCTGCCTTCATCTTATAAATCAAGAATATCATCCTCTTTCAGTACAGTTGCATCTGATAGGATTTCTTAACTCTCAGTTTCAGTGGCTTACATATGCGTCAAAATGGACAATTATAATAGTTATCACACAGACATACCCTTTTACTCCCTTTCTTCCTCTTTCCTTCTTGAAAGCTTCCTTCTCACCTCTTACCTTTCACCACTATCTTTGCAGTTTGCAGTCGGCTTGTATAATCCACTATGGATTGGATTTCTAAGAAGTTCAAATATTGTGAATTTAATGCATCATATCTTACGGTTATCTCTGAACCCTGAACCAGACACAAGATGTAATCTCTGATAGAGATGCTATGATTATATTTTTCAAGGCTTAGAGTTGATGAATCATAACATCAGTGATCACTATTGATTCTCTCATTAAATAAAAATATTTTTCTATAGCATATTTTAAATATTTTATGGCTGAACTAATCTGTACTTGTATTATAAAACACTTTTCTTGGCAGAAGTTGCCCTAAGCTTATTTTTATTTCTATTTAGACTGAAATCCAATTTATTGTAGTACTCAGGGCAGATTAATAAAAGTATTTGGAGACTAGATTTCATCTCAGATTTTCTTGTTGTTCAAGTCATTAAACTTCTGAGCCTGATAGTATCAAACTTTTCATGAGAGGGTTAAAGGCAACTTTTCATAGGACAGAGGAGGAAAGACTAACACTCTTGAGTTCCTGTAATGTCTTAGATACTGTATTGACAACTCTACGTGTATGACTTTATTTATACTTGAATGTAGCACTATTCAGTTTTCACCTGGGGAAACTGATGCTCTAAGAAGTCAAGGGATTTGTCTCAAGACATGCACCTAATAAACTGGCAGATTTGTAGTTTGAAACCTGATAGGTTCAGTTTCAGAGCCTATATTTTTTCTATTACCAAACTCTTTCTGCTGTAATGTTATTATTAAAAAGCTACTGATTTTTATGATTAGATGTTCTGCTTTACATGTTTCCATATGATTTGATTCTTCACAAAAGATTTAGTAATCAGACTGAATAGTCCCTTTCATTTAGATATATAATACCTGATTCATGCGAATTTAAAGATGACTGAGCCAAAAGTTGTATGAATTGGAAAAATGTTCTAAGCATGTAGAATTACAAAAAAATAATTAGAATAAAGGAATGCATATGCTCTTTGGATGCTACCCTTGATTCTAATACCTTCTCTACCCCACATCCTACCTTTCACTGTTGGCTCATTTGCAGAGTCAAGTGTAAACCTTATTTTTCAGAAAACATGCTGAGAGAAGTTATTGGCCAGAGGATAAAAGCTGGTACTCGAAATTCAGTCCTACAGGAAAATAGTCTCTAAGAATTTCATCATTCTACACTTTTATGATAATGAGGATCATAAAAGTAAATTAAAAAATAGCAGATAGAGTTTCTACCAAGGATAGAGGTTATTTCTTAATGTGTTTTTGGCCAGTTTGGACCAGTCTTGTCAGAGGGATAATTATATCTTGCCTCCATAATCCAAAGAAATAGTATACGATAAATATGATGTAAAATAATTCTTTTTAGGGTTTATTAATGCGCTTATAACTGAATTATGGGCCAATCTGGAATGTGGAAGAGATGATGTTAGAGTAACCCATCCCAGATCTACTCCAGTGGATCCTATAGACCGAAGCTGTCAAAAGGTAAGAAATCATTTATCTAGTTATGTAAAAATTTTAAGTATATCTCTCAGAAATTTCTTTATCCAGACTTTAATCTATATTCTGTTATATCCAGCAGTCTTTCCTAATTTTTTCTTTTCCCTCCTCTTTTTTCATTTCTAATTTTTTCTTTTTCCTTATTTTTTTATTTTTACAATAAATTTAGTGAATGATAGAAATACCAGTGTTCTCTGGGAATGAAGTTTTGGAAGGATGTTTTTCTTTTATATTATTTTTACTAAAATTTGTATTTGTTAAGAAAGAGTAATGCACACCAGACATGTTAGAAAACAAACACACAAAAAACCCTGAAACAGAAACCAATTGATGGGAGAAAAAAAAAAAAAGCAGACACTTTTCCCCCTTGAATTCAAATCTAATAGAAAATTGTTAGGATTATTTGAAGAAAGGGTAGGCAGAAAGAAGGTGCAGTCATTTAGAGTAATGTAGTAAAACTGAAACAAAGCAAACAAAACTCTTAAGTATCCACACGACGTCCTATTGTAATTCAATGGGTTTTATATATTTAACATGCTTTCCAAATTTCACTAAAATGAAATGATGATTCCTGGCTTTGATTTTATGGTAGCCTGGGAAATTTTCATTCAAAGGGTGTCATAAAATTAATCAAAATAAAAAAAAGAAAAATGTTCTGCTTTCTGTAATGGTGGACTAGTTCCCTCTAGTAGAAAACACAAAGTCAGGAAAAATAACTTAAAAAGCAACTGTTTAAAAGCACTGGAATGGCAAAAAAATAGACAAGAAATGGAGGGGAGTCAATACAGATGAAGAGAATCCTACTGTTAAATATTCTGGATTTAACAGATTTTTGCCTGCGGGCAAGTACCAGTTGGTGCTCCACAGATAAAAATCCATACTCTAACAAACTTGTAAAAACCAGAAGACAAGTTTTAGGGACTTACAACAACTGGAAAAGGCAAGGAGATGCCTGGAAAGGAGAGAGGAACATAGAGGGTACTCCAAACTGTCTATATAGTCTGTCCAAATATGTCATTATCTCCTTAACTGTGCGCTTGAATTTAACAGATATCAAATGCTCCTACCACAGTAAGCAGAGTTTAGAGTTCGTGTTTAGCCACATCAACTACTACTAAATTAAAATCAACACTCTTTTGGGAAATAATAACAGAATCCAGCATTTCTACATCATATTCTGCACAATGTATGGGATACAATCCAAAAGTATTAGATATATAAAGAAAAAGAGAAATGCAATTTAAAGTCCAGAAAAAGGCAACTGATAGAGATTGTGAAATGATGAAGTTGGAATTATTTATGAAGGATTTTAAAGCAGTTACTAGTAAATAGAATGCAAAAGACACTATGCTTATAGCTAGTTAACAAATTAGAAATTATGGTGGAGAAGTATGAATTGTATAAAAAAGCCAGATAGAAATTCTAAACCAAATATTTTATTTTCTGAAATAATTCTGTAGATGGTCTTAATGGAAATTTAAAGATGATGGAAGAAATAGTCAATAAACTTGAGATTAATATAAACTAGGTCTGACAATTAAGTTTGCGAACTCATCCTACAAAATGTGCTGCATACTTCATTGCTGAATATCACTCTGGTCACCTTCAAAGTACTCTCCTTGGGAAGCTATACACTGATGCTAGTATGTAGTCCACCCTTCAAAGCAATTTTGGAACTCTTTCTGGAATGGCCATCAGAACTGCCGTTGTATTACCTGTGATGTCCTGAATGTCATTAAAATATCTTCCTTTCGATATTTCCTTTATCTTCGGGTAAAGGAAGAAGTCACTGGGGGCTAGATCAGGTGAGTAGGGAGGGTCTTCCAATACAGTTTTTTGTTTACTGGCTAAAATCTCCCTCACAGACAGTGCCGTGTGAGCTGGTGCGTTGTCGTGATGCAAGAGCTATGAATTGGTGAAAATTTCAGGTCATCTTTTTCATGCAGCCTTTTTAGCACTTCCAAATAGCATACTTGGTTAACTGTTTGTCCAGTTGATACAAATTCATAGTGAATAATCCCTCTGATATCAGAAAAGGTTAGCAACAGTGTTGCAACAAGTTCGCGAACTTAATTGTCATACTCGTATATGTACAATCTAAAGAACAGAGATAAAAAAATTTGGGAAAAACTTCTGTGATTTGTGAGATTATCAGAAGGTTTTTAGCATGTGTGATTGGAATACCAGAAACACAAGAGAGAATGGGGCAGAAAAAAATATTTGATTTTTATCTGAGTAATTTTTGAATTTATCAAAACTTCTAAATCAAGAAACGATGAATCCCAAGGAAGAATATTCAAAGAATGAAATTACAAAGAAACCACAGCAAGTCTCATTATAGACATACAAACTGCTGAAAACTGAAGATAAAATGGAAATCTTGAACGAAGTGATAGGAAATCATGCATTACATACAGTACAGGGTAACAGCAGATAAATTTGCTGCTATCTCTTTAGGAACAGTGGAGGCCAAAAGACAAAGGAACAGGTGTCTTTAATGAGCTGAAAGGGGAAAACAAACAAGTCAGTCTTTGTTTATTTCTAGCAAAAATATTCTTTAAGAATAAAAGTGAAATATAAAATTGAAAGCTAAGAAAATAATTTATGGCAGATCTGCATTTTAAATCATAGTAAAGGAATTTCTTCAGATTGAAAGAAAATGATAGTAGATATTTGGCTTTTCAGGATTAAAAGAGGAAATTGCAGATAGATGAAAGAACATAAAAACATTTTTCTTGGCTTGCAAATACATGTGCCTCTTTAAAAGAAAACTATGACATAGTGGGGTTCATTTTATACTTAGAGGTAATAGATATGGCAGCTACACTATTCAGGACAAGCAAATGGTATACAAATCTTCATGGTTACAAGTTTTTTACATTTTACATAAAGTGACCCAATATTAGTTCTTAATCTCTAGGAAATAGTTCTAATTCAAATTTAAGGTTACAGGGATTTTATTAAACTTCATTTTGAATTAGTAATGTCATTATAAATGAATAATTAACTTTTCTCTTTAAAAAATTGTATATTCCCTTACGCCATGCACTGGAAGATCTAGAAATAATAACTCATGGGAGTAATCATTCATAGTGTGAACCATGTAGTCCTAAATATTCCCTAGGGATTCTGTTGTCTTTTCGGATTTAATTTTATCTTGTCCTTTTAATTGTGCAAACCAATAATGTGGGCACAATATATAATGAGATACATTGAATAACGTACTTCCAGTCCCCTCAACACTCTTCCTTTACTCTATTGCTGAGCTTTGTAATATGATAGACAGTGGTCCCATGTTACTATGCAAATTTAAATGAATTAAAGCTAAAATTAAAAATTCAGCCTGTCAATTAGAGTTGGGGTTTAGCCATATCAACTACTAAATTAAAAGTATCACAAACAAAAAACTTGCCTTTGAACCACTTTCTGATTATTCTAACCCTTTAAAAATACATCTCTGGTTTTAGTAGGTATAACTGATATGTTTGTCATTCTTAGAACTTCCAAATCGCATTTTTTTCCTCCCAATTTTGTCTACCCTTGCAACCATTTTCTTTCATAGCATTCTATCTAAAATATAAAATATACTTCCCTTTGCTTTTCTGAAAACACTTCATTAGTTCCTTCTTTCTCCTACAGTATAAAGGTAGAGGTCATTCACATGGCACATCTCCTCCTGCCTACCTGCCTGCTACCTCTGCAGGCAGCCATGTCTCTCACTTCTCCCTGCTTTACTGTGTAGTGTCATCCTCCCAGTGTCCTCCCCACTCTTCTCAATACCAGCAGATCATTGCGGGCACTATTTTAAATTCTCTAATGGTGTGTTTATTCTGTACCACACTGTGAGTCCTTGAGGGCAGGGACCGTTTTGTCATTCCTATGTTTATGCTTAGCATCAGGCACAATTGCTGATAAGCAGCTGGCATTAAAATATTTGGAATGAATAAATAAGTGAATGGATCATCATTGTCATCCTGAAGGGTTTTTAATTCATAAGACAAGTTCTTGGCTTTAGTTTTTATTTTATGCTGTAGTCTTCAAATATATCAAACATTTAACCTTGCATAATTTTCTTATCATTACTACATAGAACCCCATTATTTTCTTCAAATCATTGATGAAATAGAATTTTGTTTTATGCTCATATAAATTTTAGTATAATTAGTATCTGATATTAGCAACATCTTATGTTATTTTCCTGGGAACTAATGATTACATTGTAAATATTTTCTTGAGTTCTAGAAGTGCTCAACACATCACAATTTTGCTAATGTCTTTTAAAAATGCTTAGTGTGTGAGAAGTGGATTTGTTTCTCCTAGTAACAAGCTGCTAAAATCTTAAGTTTCTTTAAAATTTTGTTTAGGTCGTTTTAGTTCAAATACAGTTACTGAATTGTTTTCACCTAGAGTTCTATATAATTTTAGAGTAGCGTATCAGAAGTTATGATTCTATTATGTGGTTCACATTGTTTTATTTTTCATGTGAAGGTGGGGAGGGTCCATAAACACGAATGGAATTCTTCATGTGTAAATAATACAAAACCCTTAATATAATGTATTTTTTAAATTTATTGGGGTGACAATTGTTAGTAAAATTACATAGATTTCAGGTGTACAATTCTGCATTACATCATCTATAAATCCCATTGTGTGTTCACCACCCAGAGTCAGTTCTCCTTCCATCACCATATATTTGATCCCCCTTACCCTCATCTCCCACCCCCAACCCCCCTTGCCCTCTGGTAACCACTAAACTATTGTCTGTGTCTATGAGTTCTTGTTTCTCATTTGTCTTGTTCTTTTGCTGTTTTTGGTTTATATACCACATATCAGTGAAATCATGGTTCTCTGCTTTTTCTGTCTGACTTGTTTCGCTTAGCACTATACTCTCAAGATCCATACATGTTGTCACAAATGTAATATAATATTGATATATGTGATTTGTAAAGACCATACATCTTTATGGATGATGTTAAATGTCAAAAAGGATATTTATTAAGTTGTTTTTTTGTAATCTGTCATGGTTGTAATAGATAACAAAGATGTTTTAAACATAAAAGACATTTATGACAGTATCTAAGTATTAGTGGATCTTATAATATCTTAATATTATAGAACCTTAACATTATTAAGGACATTTATGAAATATTTACATATTCAAACTAAAGCATGTGTTAGCTTTATGATAAAGATTAAAAATAAAACTGTTGTGACATCTGTTTTAATCTTCTTTTTAGGCAGCACGCTGGTGATTAGTGAATTTTTAGAGTGGTTTCCTATATAGTTTTCCTGCAGTTCATTTTATGTACAATTCATAGACATATTCCTCAAACATCTTTTCCTTGACATCAGTGTTCCCCTTCCTCCTCTATAGTACATACTTTTAGCATAATGTTCTCTTTAAATAGGCATTCAGTAAATGGCAACTAGGCTATTAAACATATTTATTCTACTTTATGATAATGTTAGTGCTACCCAAATAGATACTAGCTTTAAACCATGAATATGTTGGTTATTTTCTTCTTAGAATTGGTTAGAAATTTCATCTTTATTTTATGGAATATTTATGGGGGGGAAGAAAGGAAACTTTTAAAAACGTGATGTGAATTCATTTTTCATCCTACCACAGCGTTTGTTAAAAACTGTGTGTGAAAAGTGTTTCCTATAGTCGTTAAATAACATTGCATTTGGTCTGATAAGGGGGATGGTATAAAATGGACTCTACCATCCAGGTCCTCAAACAAGGACTATGCCGCAAGGGTTAAATAGCATCTGTTAAGTGGCATCTGAAGATTATCCAGTGATTTGTAATGAATAACCTTAGCCTGCAGATGAGAAAATGCAGATTAGTTCTAGGACCGACTTTCTGATTTTGTGTCTTTGACAGGTCACTTTACTTTGCTGGTACTCAACTTTTCTCATCTATTAAATGAGAGATTGAATGAACTGTTCTTTTTAGTTTTCTCAATGTTCTGATTTTAGTGAAAATTCTGAATTTGTCTGATTCTTAAATTTTCTGAGTCTAGTGAAAATTTTTTAAAAAGGCAAGCAGAAAATGTAATAGTTACAAATAATTACAATTAATACAGTACAAACTGAACGTACAGGTATTGGTAGAATAGAGGGCTTCTAGTGGATCGAGTTAACTTAATTGGAAAGCCTTCTAGATAGAAATGATGTGACCATTTTTGAATGTTTATGAAGTGGGATAATGAGTATGTCAGAGGGCAGGAGGAGCGTGTTAGTAGATAAGAAGACTTTGTATATGTGGCACTCACTTGAAAGAGGCCACAGGCAGATTTGATCGACTGAAGTCTGACTGCATGCTGAGGAATAATGGGAAACAAGGCTTTTGAGACTCAAGAGAAGAAAGGTGTTGATTTGTAAAGTGCCTTGAAAATCATGCTGTGGAGTTTAGATTTGATGTTCAGTGATGGGCAACCATTGCATGCTTTTGCACAGGGGATCCAAAAAAATGAAACGTGCCTGAGAAAAATATTCAGGTTGCCTTTAATAAGACAGAATGAGATGGTGAGCTTAAAAATTTTCTGGCGAGATTACCTTGTTAAGATTGCACCAGAAAATGAGCTGATTTTGATAAGAAAAGCCATGGCTTTAAAAAATTAACTATAACTAGGTTAGTTGTATTTACAGTGAATGTAGTTAAAGGATAAAGATGGACTTGTGACCTAAGTAAAGAATATGTAGAATTTATCATTTTCCCCCAGACCCCTTGGTAGTATTCTCTTATACTTTCTTATATGTCAGATATAACAAGTGCAAAGAAAGAGAAAGATGGATCATTTCATTTTTTTCTCAGAACCAAACATTTCAAGAGATACATATATTAAAACATTTTCCAACACTCAAGTATGTTCTGTTACAATTGTTATTATGTATTGTCAACACATAGATTATTGTTAATGTTAACTATTTTGTACTTATCATATATGTATGTATTTCACATTTATGCGGATTAATTAGGCTTATTTAAAAAATTAACCCTTGCAAAAAAAAAATTAACCCTTGCAGTCATACTGCTATAAAATTTTACCTTGATTATTCTTCCATGGATGTGGTTAAAAAAATGAACCATTTAAAGGACTGTTTTCTTTCTTTCCCCCTAGTCTTTTCTAGCACTGGTGAACTTGTTATCTTATCCTGCTGTTTATGAGCTGGTAGGCAATCAAGATCTTCCTAATAAAGCAGAATATTCTCTTCGTGAAGTCCCAGCGTGTGTTATTGTAAGTCATTTTCTTTTAATCTTTCCCTTTTATAAATTATACTTTTAGAGATTTGCAGTAAAAATGCAATTTGACAGAAAAAAAAATGAACACTATTTAATGGCATTTAGAGGCTGACTTATTTACCCATGGAATATCAGCTTCTGAATTATCTGTGTATGGAATCTTTGATTCAGGCCACTTAGTAGTTGCAACACCTATTGGCATGAATACAAGGTTAACACTCCCCAACAAGGAAAGAGATTTGGCACACATAGAAGTATGATGGAAGTATGTGTATGAATGATTTTTAGATAACTTACTATGTCATTCGTCATACCAGTGCTGTTTCTTTATTGGCAAGGATAATTAGGAATAAACTGTTCAAGGAGTCCAATACATTTTCTTCTTATATTTTAACGAACTACATATTACTGCCCCATGAGGGCAGTATATACATGTTTATTTAATTTGAGACTTATTTCACATTCATACTCCCAGATGGGTAACTTGTTTTAATCATCCAGAGATATTTAGTTCCTCATCTTTGGATACATTTATGAATTAAACACACATAAATATGTATATATATGCATTAGTAAAGAATTATTTGATTAACACTGAAATTGTACAATTAATCCTTACTTTCTAATTTTTCTGGTCATTTGTCCTGTATGGTGGTGTGTTTTTTTACATGGTTTTGCTCTTTTGATTACTTTTAATTCTTGATAGCCCTAAACATTTTAATTTTTTAAACTTTCTCTACGTTGGAAAAGTTTTGATAATCTATATGAGTAAAAGATAAAGGTTGGTACTTCTATCATTAAAGTTTTATTTTATATTCTTTTTTCCTTGAAGGGATCCAATGTTGTCTTGTGCTTACTTGTATTTTGGCACTTCTTAAGTAGTTTTTTAATTAGCCAGTTATCTGCCTGTCTTTCCTGATAACACTGAGTGCCTGAGAGCAAGTAGGATCTTAGTCAACCTTAGAATCTAGAACATAGTAGATGTCCAATGAATAGTTTTTGAAAATATGCCTAATATTATTGCCTTTACTGAAATTGATTATGGGAACTAAGTACAAATGAGCTGCATCATTTAATCTAGAGCAATAGCTTGGATGTTTGTTCTGTTAAGTTTTCATGGATATCTAGTGTATATTCAAAAATGTCTTTTCACTTAGGGAGAGATTTTTTTTTTTTTTTTTTAAATCTTAAAATACTTAACTGCAAATAGCTTTGTTAGTCCACCTCTCCTGGTAACTTTTTTTTAGCCTTGTAGGAGAATCACTTCTTCCCATCATCATTTAAACATGTATAAACTCTGTTAAAATAAACAAACAACTCCCTTGACCTGTGTCTTCTGTAGCTACCGCTCTATGGTTTCCTTTTTAGTTTCCTTCCTGAAAAGCTTCCTGAAAAAATTGCCCATACTTGAAGTCTACTTCTTTCTCCTCTATCAACTCTGGAAGCCACTGTAATTTGGCATCTTGCTGTACTCCTTAACTGAAATTGTTCTGCCAAAAGTAGCTAATAAATATGTAATTTCTTTACCAAATGGAACCTCCCCATTCCTTTAATTTGCCACCTTGTGGCATTTGGCACTGTTGATCCAGTCCTCCTTACTGACTGTGGTACTACTTCTGGTTCTCTTCCAGCTCTCTCATCTCTCCTTCATGGTCTCCTTTGTGGATTTCTCTTCCTGTGTCTGTCATATGTTCTCCAGGTTGATTTCACCCAGTTCCGTGGCTTCAGTTGTACACGAGAACTCTCTGACCTATATCACTCACTTGACTGCCAGATCGATACCCAGATTTCTACCAGACAATGGACATCTGGAAAACTGATAGGCCTCTTAGTCTTACCATGTCTACAACTATTGAATATAATGTTTTCTCCATCCTAAATGAATTCCATTTTCTATTGTCTTATCTCAGGATATGTCAGCATTATCCATATAGTTGCATAAGCTAGAAACCTGGAATTCATTGGAATTCATTGTTGACTCCTTTCTATAGCTAAAATTAATTACAATTTATAGATTTTTACTTTCCTAACAACTTGGTCTTATTTACTTTTCTATTCCTATTGAGATCACCTTAGCTTTGACCCTCATTTCTTGCTAGATTATTTCAATAAGATCTTAATTGCTCTTTTTCTTCCACTCTTAACCCCTAATTTATCCTTACACTAATTTATAATCAAAGTGGTCCTTCAAAATGAAAACCAAAAGACACACACACACACACACACACAGAAAGAGAGAGAGAGAGAGAGAGAGAGAGAGAGAGAGAGAGAACCAGATATAATCATTCTGTTGTTTAAAATCTTTGCTGATTTCCCTATGGAGGACTTTGCCTCCATACATAGTCCATATTCCTTTATATGGCGTTCAGCTTCCCCTTATTTCTCAAAGTCCTCTTTTGTTCTCTTACCTTCCACTCTCAACATCCAGAGTCTTTGGACAAGTTTCTTTCTTTCTCTGGAGTCTGGAAGGTATATAACCTATTTTTCGGTTTGATAGCACCTCCTTATTCTTCAGGACTTATTCATGCTTTACTCCTTCTGTGAAATCTTCTGTGTCCATCTTTCATCACATTTTTAGTGGGTTCCTCTTAATGTACTGTCATAGCACCTTGTCCATAAATAAAGCATATGTCACATTATTTTATAATTATTTTTGTATTGTTTCTCCTAATATACCATAATACCCATGAGGAGAAGAACTGTGTCATATTTGCCTTTTGCCCCGGAAGTCCAGCAAGTTGGGTTTTGGGATTAAAAAAAAATTTTTTTTTGCTACTATGAACATTGTAAATTCTCAGTAACCTCTCTATTTTATTATTTCTTAATGATTTGGTTTCTTCTTAGGCTTTGTCCAAAAGGATTTAATTCAATAACTTCATTTTCTTTGGGAGTCAGATGATGGCAGGAACACTAGGAAGTGATGCTGAAGAATTGTGCGCCCTCACATGCATGTGCACATAACACATGTGGGCTTTATTTGGTGGCACTTTCAAACTTACATGCAATAAAAATAGTATCATGAACTCTCTCTCCATTACTAAACTGCAGCTTTTATCAGCAGTCTGTCTGTGTTCTTCCACCTATTCCCTATCCATTTCCCAGTTTTCTCTCCATTACTCCAGCTTTTTTTTTCCCCCGGAGAATTGTAAAGCATATTTTGGGCGTAATGTCAATTCATCTGTAAATAATTTATCTCTAATTAATAAGGACTTCTTCGGGTTTTATTTTGATTTGAATGACCACCCTATAAATCATTGTGGCTTTATCATATCTAAAATATTAGCTGTAACCTCTTTATATTGTCTAATATGTCATCTATATGGAAGTTTCCTTTGATGTCTCAAAGATATCCTTTTTTTTTACAGTCAGTCAAGTTATGATCCAAACAAGGTCCATATGTTGCATCCAGTCATTATATCTTTTAAATCTCTTTTATTCTAAAACAGTTTTCCCTCTTTGTTTTCATGTCATTGATTTTTTTGGAGAAACTGTTATTTGTCCTGGGTTACATTGTTTCATTAGGAGGTGTGAAATAGTGATCCTAGTTCTGTCATTCTTTTTGTATTTAACAGGAATTATTTAATAATTAAACCCTGAAGTACAGCTCTTTCAGCAATGGCAGAATACATGCTTCACTCATTCTGTTTTTTTAGTACATTTTCATAGTAATGAATTGGTGGTTTATTATATCCAAAAGAGCTTTGATTATTGTCATTATTAACTTCTAGTTTTTATATGTATATGTTTCAATCCGATGCAGTCATTATTGGTTTTGATGATCAAGTTATTTCTTTTTTGGCTACTGAGTCCTTTTGGCATACACTTACTAGTTTTTGATATTTTGCTTTTTTTCTTTCTTACATAAGATGTTCCAATTCTATATATTTTCTGGCTCAGGCCTGGGATCAGCCATCATCAACTTCCTTTTAGTAGGAAGTGGTATTTAGAAACTATAACCTAGATACTAGGAATATTCACTGTTTAGGGTTGTCATTATTACTAGTTCTTTCAAGGGACAGCCAAGGGGAAAACATAGTTTCTTGTTTTTTGGGTTTTTTTAAGAGAAAAATTAAGTATAAGCCTATATTGATATTTTTTATTGCTTATATATTTTTCTCTTTCACTGGAAAACTTGATTCCTAATGCATGATCAAACTTACTTGTTTTATTGTACAATTTACATACAATAGTTTTAAAATAAGAGTTGTGAATGCATGCTGATACTTCTTTTTTTTCAAGAATTAGATTTTATTTTATTTTTTTAATTAAATTTATTGGGGTGACATTGGTTGGTAAAATTATGTAGGTTTCAAGTGTACATTTATGTAATACCTCATCTATGTATCACATTGTGTGTTCACCACCCAGAGTCAGTTTTCCTTCTATCACCACATATTTGACCCCTTTTCTCCTCATGCTACCCCAACGCCCACGTTACCAGAGTGATGGAAGGAGATCATGTATTTCTTTTCAGTTAGTTTTGTTCTTAGAATATATGCCACTGGGAATTTATAATCAAAATATTGTGTTGTAAAGTCATTCGAAGTAAGTACATCTCTATTTAGCCTGGCTATGCCACTAAGTTGATAGGTTTGTTTCAGCGTGTTTTAAATTTAGAGAGGTTGTTTTCTTTTTTCTTTTTTCTTAATTTTGTCTTTAAAAGTTGTAGAAAAATATGTGATTTCAGTATGTATCAAGGTTTACAGATTGCTCTTATATATTAATACCCTTTTCCCTCTCTTAGAGTTTGACTTTCAATAAAATAGCTACTAGCCACATGTAGATATTTAGATTAATTATAAATAAATAGAGTTAGAAATTCATTTTCTTTAAGTACCACCGCAATTCACGTTCCCATATGTGGCCAATGGCTACCACGTTGGACAGCACAAAGGGAACATTGCAATTGTTGCAGAAAGTTCTCTATAGCACTGCTCTATAGCTAACAAGTCTATGAGTTTTTGATTTATCCTCTGTCCCTTTAAAAAATATGTATATTTTCTTTCCCCCAGATGTCATAAACAAAAGATAATACGCTACAAGGTGTATAAACACTACACCTTGCCCTTTGCCTTTTTCTTTTAATTCTATCATCTTTTTGATTACTCCAAAGCAGTATATAGTGCTCTTCTCATCACTTCTAATAGTTGCATAGTACTCTATTGTACGGAGGGGGGCTATAGTTTATTCATTCAGTCATCTATTGGTGGGCACTTGCTTTTATTCGATGTCTTTTGCTATTGTAAAATATGCCAATATTAATAGCTTTACCTTATACTACTCATATATTGTATTTGCCAGTATGTGTTTTTTTTTCTATTGCTGCATAGCAAATTGTTACCAAATTAGCAAATTAAAACAACACCTATTTCTTAACTCACGATTTTGTAGGTGAGATGTGGAGCACTGTGTGCCTGTGTGTTCTGCTCTGAGTATTACAAGGCTGAAATCAAAGTTTGGGCTAGGCTGAGTGCTTGTCTGGAGGCTCTGGGGAAAAATCCACTTCCAAATTTATTCTTATGGTTCAGTTTCTTACAGTTGTAGGACTTCAATGCCTGATTTTCTGCTGGTTGTCAAGCAGGGGGTGCCCTCAGGGCATTGCCCTGTGGCCCCTCCATGTCAGCAATGAAAACTCACCCTAAAATCAAACCCCTCTCCTGCTGTGACTCTCTCTGACTTCCTCTTCTGTGATCAGTGGGAGAAAACTCTGCTTTTAAGTGGATGATGTGATGAGATTAGGGCCATCCTGATAAAATTCTATTTTAAATACAACTAATTAGGGACTAATTACATCTGTAAAAATCTTTTCACAGCAATGACTGTATTAGTGTTTTAAGATTAAGATTGAGAATCTTGGGGTCCTCTTACAATTCTGCCTACTACAGTATCTTTGGTCTAGATTTCTAGAAGTGGAATAACTGGGTTTTGAAAGGTAAATTCACATGTCATTTTGGTATATGAGTTGTGATCACAAAATACAGTGAGTGTTTAAGTTAAAAAAATTTGTTACAGTAAAAGACACATTGCCATTAATCCTCCTCAAAATACTCCCCTTCCCTTTGAATACGCTTATCCTATCATTCTTGCCACCTTCTGAAGCAGTTCTGGAAGGCCTCTTTTATGAGTGTCTTTAGTTGCACTGTCATGGCTGCCTCAATGTCCTGAATCGATTCAAAACATTTACCTTTCATGGTCATTTTGACTTTGGGGAAGAACCAGAAGTTGCACAATGCCAGATCTGGTGAATAAGGTGGATGAGGACACACTGTGATGTTTTTATTTGAGAGAAATTGCTGTACTTGAATCGATCTGTGACATGGAGCATTGTCATGATGGAGGATGAAATAAAGACACTCACAAAAAAGAACTTCCAGAACTTTTTCAGAAAGTGGCAAGAACGGTGGGATAAATGTGTTCAAAATGAGGGGGAGTATTTTGAGGGAGATTAATGGCAATGTGTCTTTTACTGTAATAATTTTTTTAAAATTTAAACATTCACTGTATTTTTTGATCATACCTCGTGAATTGCTAGATTTTCACCCACAGGGACTAATCCTTCTGCATTCCCATGAATAAGATATTGTAGTGCTTTTTTCCTGGCAGGTTATTAAGATTATAGATGGTCAGAGATTTAGATATTTGTCTGTTTGACAGGAGAGAAGTGTTAATTTATATTTTCCTTATTATGAACTGAACATCTTTTCATATGTTTAATGGCCATTGACATCTCTTCCTCTCTTTCAGGTCTTTCAGTATATTTTTGCTATTTTTCTATTTGTGTTACTCTTTTTCCTCTCAATTTTAGGGAATTCTTTATATTTTTGGGATATTTGGCTTTAACTTTTCATCGGCTTTGTATCTGGTATCTACCAAAATGCTAGGCCCTGCGAACAACTCTCTGATTGTACTTTGGTATATTAAAGGTGAATGACACAAAAATCTTTTCCTCTAACAGATAACAATTTTCAATTACTTTTTAGTTTCTGTCACTCAACTTTCAGTTATATAAGTGATAGATAGGACCCCTTTGGTTATTGGAGAAACTAGACTTAGTTTAGGCAAAAGAAGAAATGTATTAACTTTCACAACGATTTGTAGGAAAATCAGGGACAAGTGGAAATAGAACTTTGAACGCAGTCAGGTCCGCATCTCTCTGTGTGTCTGTCTCTCTCTGTTGGTCACCCCTCCATGCAGTACCCTTTCCTATTATTACTGTCCATCTTGGCTTTATTGAAAGACATATGCATAGTGCAGTTGTTAAGAGTTTGTATTCCAAAGCCAGACTGCTTAGATTAGATTTCTAATTCTGCCTCTTGCAAGCTGTGTGACCTTGGAAAAGTTAGAACTTAGTTTTCTCCTGTGTTACAAGAGGGAAATGACATTCCTATTTCAGGGTTATTGTGACAATTAAATGAGTTGAATTAAATGAAATATAAAAATTTAAACCACTGCCTAGTAGGTAAGTGATATATAATTGTTTGCTATAATTATCATTAGCATGTTCTTCTCGGATGGCATTCTTTATATTAAAGGCCATGGGACTACCCATTAATAAATAATGACATCTTCACCATCTCACCTTGTACTAGTTTCCTAGGGCTCCCATACACATTATGAGAAACCAGGTGGCTTAAAACAACAGAAATGTATTCTTTCACAATTCTGGATGCCTAAAGTCTGAAATCAAGGTAACTACAGGGCCACATTCCCTCCAAAGGCTCCAGGGGAGAACCCTTCCTTGCTTCTTCCAGCTTCTGGGTGTTCCAGGCATTTCATAACTTGTTGCTGCATAATTATACTTTCTGACTCCATCTTAACAAGGCCTTCTTCTCTTCTGTCTTAAATCTCCCTTTGTCTTTCTCTTATAAGGACACTTGTTATTAGATTTGGGGCCCACTGGGATAAACGTGGGTGATCTTATGTCAAAATCCTTAATTTAATTACCTCTGCAAAGACCTTTTTTCCAAACAGGGTATCAATCATAGGTTCTGGGAATAATGACATAGAATTATCTTTTTGGGGGGATCTTTTTTGGGGGATGAGATGGGGACATTGTCACGATTTAACTCACTATACCACCAAACGAGAGTGGCATTTTCCTCTACCTCCCTGCTATTGACTGAATCTTTCTATGCCCCTAATATTATTATGTTGAAATCTAATTCCCAATGTGATGGTATTTGGAGGTGGGGCCTTTATGAGGTGATTAGTGCCTCAAAAAAAGAGACCCAAGAGGAATCCCTTTCCTCTTCTGCCATGTGAAGACACAATGAAAACGCGACTGTCTATGAAGCAGAAAGTAGGCCCTCACCAGACACAGAATTTTCTGGCACCTTGATCTTGGATGTCTCAGCCTCCAGAACCATGGGAAGTAAAATTTCTGTTGTTTATAAGCTAAGCCACCCAGTCTATGGTATTGTTATAGCAGACTGAATGGACCAATCCACTCCCCACTTAGAACAAGGAAGGATCTTCCTTAACAGACTGAGTTTTGTTTATGGATGTTCATGGACTAACCAGTCACAAGCCACTCCTAGTAGTGCAGCTGCAGGGATATTGGAATTATGATTGAGGAATCCTTCACTCTTCACCTGACCCTTTCATAACAGGGGTCAGTCAGATAGCACAGACACAGCCATTGGGGCAATTGTAAATAGAGTAGGCACTCAAATGTGTAGCTATCTATATAGACTAGATATTCCTCTTTGTTTTTCCAGTCTTGGTCTCATTCTGGCCTACTAAATTATTGAATATATTCTTAAGCTGTGTAATATTCTTTAAAAAGACAGAGTTTCAGACTACTTTTTGTGAGTCCCAAACCTTTCTTGCACTAGCTTATTGCTGGGAAGCTGTTTATTTAGGAAACCGATTGCCTTACTGACACACGTTTCAATACTTAAAAACTAAAGTTCTCCATAAGGTGGGCTTCCTAGGAATTTTGTTTTCTTCCTTAACTGGTGATCCATCAATGTAATCCCCTTTGAGGGAGAAATTATTTACTGTAATGTTCTTTGAAAATGCATTTTCATTGATAGATGGCTGCAATCTACTCTTTCATTAGTTTGTTGGTAATACAGTCTGTCTTTTTTATTTGTACAGCATCTAGTACTTAGATTCAGAGCTAGAACTTTAGAGTCACAAGGTATCATTGGCTATCAAATAATCTGAGCTTATGACTCAGATAGCTGTGTCAGTTTTAGTGGCTTGTGCTAGTACCCTCTGAATGAAGAGAAATCTATAGTAACCCTTTCAGAAACTATGCAGAACTAATTGGCAGTCTCTCCCCTCTCAGGTAAGAATAGGCTAGTGATATATAATCAACTTGAGATCAACCTGTGAAGATTTACTATAGTAAAAAGTGATAACAATAGATAACATCTTAACAATTACCATATTAAGCAGTAAAAATATATACCTATTTGAAGAACTAGATAGCAAACCAGTCGCTCCTATGTGTACGGCAAAGACTACTTACTTAATCACATCCGGGTGCCAGGGCAAGTCAAGGAGAGCTCCGTGGCTCAGTAACCACGGCTAAATCAGGACTGTCAAGTAATGAGAATATGAATATGAAGCTGGGATATGAACGAGTTACTTAGCTCATGTTCTAGTATGATAATGTCTGAAACAAGGAGTCTCCAGCTAAGCAGCTGACTACAATGGAAGAGCATTTTAAGATAGCAATCTTTTTATTATTGATTGTTAGTCAGTTTAATATTTTCTGATTGTAAATTATTTTGCTAATATTGTTTACACATTTTTACAAGATACCTGTGGAATGGTAAATGGATTCCTAAGTGTTGGGTATAAACTTTTACTAGGTAAGTTTAAATAATCTGACTTTTATTATATTTTGATTAATATTTTTTCAAATGTGATTTTGAGATATCCATTATATCCTTCTCCTTACAAACTCATTGCCTCACTTCTTACTTATTTGATGATGTGACATTTGTTCTATCATCCACATAGACCTCAGTAAATATTACGTGATTTTACTCCTTAGCAAAACCTTTCCTGTTTTGCCCAGTTGGTCACAGAAATATCTTGAATTTAAATTCACATGAGCAATCTGCTTCACACTTGTAGATTTTATATTTGTTTTTCAAAGTACTTTACATTTTTAGCAGTTTAATCAGTATTTAACTGGCTTCATAAGCTGCTCGCATAGTACTACCAGGATAGGGTGTAAATTAGTAAGTCTCCACTTTGGCTAAACATTAGATAATTCATTTCAGGAACTTTCACAATTCATAATGCCCAGACCAGTTAATTCAGAATCTCTAGGGATGAGACTTCAGGGATTAGTAATATTTTTTAGTTTTTAAACAGCTCCCTAGGTGATTCAGATGTAAAGCCAATAGATTAAGGCAGGGTCTCAATTGAAGAGAGATTTGAACAAATGAGCAAAGTACTGGTATTTTTGGTTTTCTTTAGAATATCCCACTGATAAAAAATGTGAAAGAACTTAAGAAATGCCACATGGATTCTTCACGCTAATTAAGGAATGTAAATCAACACACTGCTTCCTTCATCAAGAAAGTCTTGCTATGAAACAATACCAGCTGAATTAGAGTGTGCCTAGGGATACATTCTTTCAAAACCTCCCCGTCATCTCATCATAGACCAGCAACCAATATTTCATGGACTAGCATTCTGAGTAGTACCAACCTAGATACTGCTTCAGGAGATGTGGAAATCTCCTGATAGCAATTTATGTGGGAAAATTAGAATATTAGGTAATGTTTCCTGTAATAATAAGTTACCACAGATAATTTCACTACAGTGTTTGAACATGATATGTAAAATGTATGGTTAACTTCTGAATCTAAGTACTGCTTTATGGAGTATGTTTATAATTCCAGTTGCTGTTGTATCAGAAAACTGAAGTTTCTCCATCTAGAACTTAAAGCAAAATTGTCAAACCTCAAGAACGGTTGTCTAATTTGGCATTTCTGCCAACAGAACAAAAACTTTTGTAAAAATCTTTATTATAACAACATAAATAGTAGTTTTGTTGGAATAAAAAGAGACCAATTGTATGAACTAAAGAAAAAAAAAGTAAAAAGCCAAGTTTGAGAACCACAAATCTGAATAAATATCTGTTGATTTGGTTTTCTTTAAATGGTTTTAGTCAAGCACAGTCTCACTCTAAGTCTTTCTTTTTCAGAATATTATTGATAGACTTGTAATTTTGAATTCTGAAGCTAAGATTCGTTCTTTATTCAACTATGAACAATCACACATCTTTGGTCTAAGGTAAGGTGCTAAATTTTATTTGAAATACAGTTTCAGTGTTGCAAAAACATGCAAAAAAGCATATGTTCTATATACTTTCAAAAAGAATTTTAAGTAAGCTAATTTTTAAAGCATGTTTAAAGATAATTTGTCTTCATGTAATATAGATGAAATAAATTATAGCCATTCGTTTTTTACATTATGGCCTTTGTCTTCATTTTGATTCTGTATTCTTACAGCGTCTTCCATTTTTGTTTGATTAAACTAAAGGCATTTTGCAGATTATTCAGTTTACTCAGGAATTAACTGAGGATTCCCTAGGTTGGTATTCAACTGGATTCCTGCCATAATATAGTCTTGAAAGAAATGAATGATTTATCTTGAGGCCCAAATTTTGCTCCTTGATGTTAATCATATTCTTTAACTTTAGTTTCCCAAGGTTTAAATCTTTTTGGTTGAGTGTGTATCCTTAGCATTTTATTTAGCATGTTCAAATGGTTGGGGGCTAGTGGTGGTGGGGGAGTAGAGGTGTTTGGGCTAGACACCATGAATTCTTAATGTTTTAGTCATGTTTAGACATATAATATACTTCCCTGTCTACAAATTATTACCTTTAAAAGCAACTGAATTAAAGAAATTTTCCTAGGTTTGTGATTCCCCCCCCCCCCCACTTTCTACTAAGTAACTTTTTCAAGCATGAGGTCAGGGGGTCACTGAGAATGCTTTACCTAAGAAATAAAGCAATTACATTTCTAAAATTAGAATTCTCTGATGGTAAAACATATTATAGATCTTATACGCAAACTTTTCTTTTTAACCGTTCATTTAATATCTGAGTTTCACTTGACCATTCATTAATAGTTCAAAGAAGGTAGAGAAAAGCTGCAGCTGTTATAGTTCTTTGGGTGATGCACTCTTTATCTTTAAATGATTTTTATATTAAATTTTAACTTTCCGTGTCGCATCAGATGTCGCTTTCCGATGTAGCATCAGATACATCATAGAGCAAGCAGTGATGAGGAAGTCTAGGAAAAAGTCAGTAGGACTCCTTTTGTATAGCAAGTATGATACTGAGTTTTGGAGTTACAGAACATAGATTTTGGCTTCTTTTTATTGATATATTGTATGATTTCTTCTTTTTTTTTTTTTGACAATAGTATTTTCTCTGTTGTTCTTCTGGCAAAAAAAAAAAATTAACAATAGTATTTCAAGTCATGTAAAAAGCAATCCAAGAAGTAAAATGCTCCTGGGAATAAAATACATTAATTTTTATAGTGTGTGATTTCTCATAATATCCAAATGGAGTCGTTCTATTCTACACTAGAAAATTTGCCATGCCATTGTTGATACATATAATAGACCGTGCAGTATAGTTGTTAGCACCATGGACTCTATAGTCAGACTACCTGCTGTTTACTAGTAGTGTGAGGATGAGATCTCAGTTACCCATCTGTAAGATGGAGGATAGTTGTATTATTGTCATCATAGTTATTGTGAGAATACATGTGAAAAATATAAAGGGCTTATAACAGTGCCTGTCACGTAAGAAGCACTATGAAAGTGTTTGTAGTAGATGTAACAGTGGTAGTACGTCAAGTGTTGACTTTTATCTCCTTGTTCTTTACTGTTTTTGTGTTTTACTAGGAAATACATTTATCTTCATTTTTTTTCAGTATCCCAATAGTCTTCCACATGCTGCCTAATAGTTTGCTATGTTTATAACATCAGCATTCAGATAAAGAAAATGACAAAAATCACTTTCTGAGGAAGTTTGTATTTTAAGAAGTTTTTCATTGACAAGACATTTATTCCGTTGTATTTTGAAGTTCATTCTCATGCTAATACTTAATTGTTTTATTTTTAAATCATACTTTAAAGTTATTTACTCTTTTTTTAAACTAATTTCAGTCTAACATTGGTCACTGAGGTCCAGTGATGTGATAATTTAGATCATAGCTTTGTATTATATAAATCTTGTATTTCTGTGTGTTTGGATTCTTACCTGTATCTTTCACTCCCATAGTGTTTTCGTTTGTTTCTAATTGTACCTTCATTGCACCATTCCCTTCAGTAGATAATCTCATTAATGTATTTGACTTCTACATTTAGCATTGCTTGTTCCATTCACTTTATTTTTTCTTTACTTCAAAAGTTCAGAAATAGCATAAAGGTGAGTTTGATACAACTCCTTTAGGTTTACCATAGCACTTAGATGAGGCTATATGGGACTTAGTGAAATGTGCATTTTAATTTTCAACAGCGTTACATTCTATTTAAATTTCTGAATTTTTATTTGCCAAGATCCTCTTATAAATCTTATATTGTAAATGACTAATAACATGAGCAGATTGCACTTCCATCATGTCCTTTTTTACTGTTGGTATCAGTGTGCAGATATGCCTTCAGGTGTCCCATCTTAAAATGAAACAGAACAAAACACACACAGAAACTCCCTTTGACTTCACATCTTCTTCATCTACTAGCCTATTTCTCTGTCTCTCACCAATTAGCAAAACGTGATCTGTACACACTGTCCCCACTTGGCTCCCTCTATTAACTCCTCAGCCCACTTAGATTTGACGTTGACTCTGTAACTCTGTCAGAACTGCACATCCTGCTCATCTCAAGGTTACTTGTAACTTCTATAATGATGAATGTAGTGGATTCTTCTCTTTTTAGTTCACTTTTTACTGTAACTATCAGTAGCATTTGAATTAGTGTGCCATTTGTTTTGTGTGAAAGTTCTCTTCTCATCTGTGACACATTCCTATGGCTGCTATTTCTCCTTCTTTGTGTTATCTAACCAACCTCTGAATGTTGGATACTCAGGTCCTGGGTCCACTTTTCATCTATACTGTAGTCACTTCTTATTCACAGGGGATATGTTCTAAAATCCTCAGTGTATGCCTAAAACTGTGGATAGTACTGAACTCTGTATATGAGGTGTGATAAAAAAATACGAATGTTTAAAAAAAATTATTACAGTAAAAGACACATTGCCATTAATCCCCCTCAAAATACTCCCCCCTCGCTTCAAACTTACTTATCCCATCGTTCTTGCCACTTTCTGAAGCAGTTCTGGAAGTCCTCTTTCGTGAGTTTCTTTAGTTGCGCTGTCATGGCTGCCTCGATGTCCTGAATCATTTTGACTATGGGGAACAATGAAAATCGCATGGTGCCTGATCCAGTGAATAAGGTGGATGAAGACACACTGTAATGTTTTTATTTGGCAGAAATTGCCATGTACCAGAAGCGATGTGTGACATGAAGCGTTGTCATGATGGAGGATGATTTACGGCACACTTCAAAACACACCTTCTCTCAACTGTAGCTCACACCTGACTGACCACACCAAACAAGTTGAAACTTGTCACACACTAAGGTTTGATGCTCTGCTTCCCATATTGAAGATCCCTGACTTTCCGTTGGATGGCACTTGGCAGCAGCATTTACCATATGTTTTGATCACAACAGAAAGGCTCCAAGTCACACATTGCTTCTGGTATACAGCAGTTTTTGTCAAATAAAAACATTATGGTGTGTCCTCATCCACCTTATTCACTGGATCTGGCACTGTATGACTTCTGGCTCTTCCCCAAAGTCAAAATGATTCAGGACATCGAGGCAGCCACGGCAGCACAACTAAAGACACTCATGAAAGAGGACTTCCAGAACTGCTTCAGAAAGTGGCAAGAACAATGGGATAAGTGTGTTCAAAGCAAGGGGGGATATTTTGAGGGTGCTTAATGGCAATGTGTCTTTCACTGTAATAATTTGTTTTTTATTTAAACATTCACTGTATTGTTTGGTTACAGCTCATATACTGTGCTTTTTCCTATACATACGTATAGTTTAGAGCTTTTTTAGCGTATCCAATTGCCAGCATCACCACTCATTCACTTTGGGGCCATATTAAGTAAAATAAGGGTTACTTGTACAAACAGTGCTATACCGTGGCAGTCAGTTTGATAATCAAGATGGCTCCTGAGTGACTAACGGGTAGCTAGCATTGTATAGTGTGGATATGCTGGACAAAGGGATGATTGATGACCTGAGCGGCACAGAGCAAGATTTCATCATACTACTCAGAACAGCAAGCAATTTGAAACTTAGGAATTGTTTATTTGTGGAATTTTCCATTTAATATTTTCAGACTGTAGCAGATCACAGGAAACTGAAACCACAGGAAGTAAAAACCACAGATGAGGGGGAACTACTGTACCCTTTGCCTCTAAGTATCATCTGTATGTCAGTGGACGCCCCAATTTATATCCCTTGCTTACACCATTACTCTGAACTGTCAGACTCATGTATACAACTCCCGCCCGACATCTCAATTCATACATTTTTTAGACATCACTAAGTTAACATGTCTAAAACTGAACTCTTGGATCTCCTCCCACAAAATAGAACAAAACAACATAAATCATTGTGGCCCAACCATCTATTCAATTGCTTAGTCCTAAGAGTCATCTTAACTTTTCCCTTTGCTTTTCAAACAATAATTTATCTTTATTATGAAGAAATTAACCAATGTAAGAAACTAATCATAATTCCTCTTAATTCCGAAAGTGACATTATTAACATTAAGGAAAATTATATACAGACAGAATAGATACATAGAAATAACTTCTTTTATAAAAATGAAATCATAATGTTTCCATTTTAAATTCTAACTGAATTTTATAGAAAAGAATAGAAACCTTAGTGACTCAGATGGAATTGCTAAAATTCAAATAACTGTTTTTTTCACTCCGGGGGTGGTGGTTTCCCCAGAGATTCCCCTAAGGTTAAGAAAATATTATGTAAAACATTTGGAGTGCTTTGAGCATTATAGTTCACTTCTAGGCAGTATTGTTTGATTCTATGTTATGAAAGATGAAGCCATTAATGCTCTCAGTGGGCTCCCACCTTTCCTGTCTCCTGTATTAGAAGGATGTTCTCCTGCTATTTCCTAACCTGCCTTAATGAGTCAGAGATCCTATTATTTTCCTCTACCCAGGAGGGAGATTAAACTAATATGGGTTTCTCAGTGAACTGACATAAGATAGGCAGTACTTACTATATATGATGGCAGAATAAGGTTTACAATTTTTAAAATTTACTGTTATATACTTGATTTACTCAGCCAGTGTTTATTGAGTGCTTGTGCTCTGTGCTAGATGTGATGAGGTAATGATGTAATAGTGAGAAAGATGGGGTGCTCATTCTCTTTAACCTCACTACTAGTGAGGAATTGGATATTAAGAAAAAGGAAAATGTGAGGTAGTTCATGCAGAAAAGACACACATCCTTGTAAAGCTCCCCACCTTCCCATTTTAAATAACTGTTAATTTCAGAATCCTTTAGGTGGCTTTCAAGGAGTTCCATAATAGATTTCTACCTTTCCTGTGTACATTATTTTCTACCTTTCCTCAGCCTGAACTAATGCTCTGATTAGGTGAGACAGCCTACCTCCCTCAACTACAGTGTTTATTATTGCCTCAATACTTGTATTTTATAGTTGAATATTGCCTTTACTTTCATCGTCTTACACAAATTTGGCTCATCCTTCAAGGCAAAGGTTGCTTTACGAATTACTCTCTCTGTGACTTCCTGTTGCACACCCTGATCTTGTCTTTACTGCATGTCCTTTGCCTTCACGGTCATTCCCACAGAGTTAATATTTATTTCTCCCACTGACTAAAACATCCAGGAGTATCATTTTGTTTTACTTTCAAGTCCACCACATTGTCAAGTACTTTTATATAATTTGATTGACATTTATTGACTAAATCTGTTGATTGCTTAAAACAGTTGCCTGGAAACATTATTTTAACGAAAGCTGTACATTTATTGAAAATCTTAGGTGTAAACCTTTTTTTGAACACATTATCTTTTAAGGATACCAATTAAGGCAAAATGGGGTTCTTATTCTCTATTTTTTTTTAAAAAAAGAGGTATAGTTGACCTAATATTACATTAGTTTGAACTGTACAACATAATGATTTGATACTTGTATATATTGGGAAATGATCACCATAATAAGTCTAGTTAACATCGGTCAGCATATATAGTTACATAATTTTTTTTCTTGTGATGAGAACTTTTAAGATTACTCTCTTAGCAACTTTCAAATATGCAGTTATACAGTATTATTAACTCTACTAACCATGCTGTATTATTTCCCCAGGACTTACTTATTTTATAATGGGAGTTTGTACTTTTTGATCCCCTTCACCCATTTTGTCCACCCCCACCAATCTGTTCTCTGTATCTATGAGCTTGGTTTTTGTTTTTAGATTCCATGTATAAGTGAGATCATATGGTATTTGTCTTTCTCTGTCTGACTTCTTTCGCTTAGCATAATGCCCTTAATGCAACTGGAAAGATTTAATTTTGTATGACTGAATAATATTTCATTGTATATATACCACATTCTCTTTATCTGTTCATCCATCGATGGACACTTAGGTAACTTCTGTATCTTGGCTATTGCAAATAATGCTGCAATGCACATGGGGATGTATCTATCTTTTTAAATTAGTATTTTTATTTTCTTCAGATAAATACCCAGAAGTGGAATTGCTGGATCATGTAGTAGCTCTGTTTTTACTTTTCTGAGGAACCTCCATACAGTTTTCCATAGTGGCTGCATCAATTTACGTTCCCACAAACAGTGTATGAGGGTTCCCTTTTCTCCACATCCTCCCCAGCAGTTGTCATTTCTTGTCTTTTTAGTAATAGCCATTTTAACAGGTATGAGGTGATATCTCATTGTGGGTTTGATTCTTATGAGGGATGTCAAGCATCTTTTCATGGACTTGTTGGCTATCTGTATGTCTCTTTGGAAAAATATCTGTTTGTATCCTGTGCTCATTTTTTCATCAGATTGTTTCTATTTTTGCTATTAAGTTGTATGAGTTCTTTATATATTTTATCTATTAACCCCTTGTTAGATATATAATTTGGAAACATTTTTTTTTCCCATTCAGTAGGCTGCCTTTTCGTTTTGTTGATGATTTCCTTTGCTGTCCAGAAGCTTTTGAGTTTGATGTAGTCCCACTTGTTTATTTTTGCTTTTGTTAGCCCTTGCTTTTGGTGTCAGATCCCCTAGAAACTTGATTCTGCTCAACGATTTGCAGTTTAAGATTTTCTTAGCTATATTTAGGTTAGAGGAATGTTATTCTCTGCCCTATAATATTTTATTTCAATATAAAAACTATATATCACATGGAGAAATAATTTACATTTAATATTAATAATTTTCTTTTGTATCAAACTACAAATTAAGTTTTAGTTACAGACATAGAATTGCTCATTATTAACAACTTAAATCTTATGTAGTAATTTTCATTAAATATACACATTAAAATTTAATATGGTTAAAGAAATGTTAATATAGTTCTCCTAAAACCTATTTCTTCTACATTTGAAACCCTGATGTTGTCTATTTATTGTTAATTTTCTTTAAAACAAAGCTCAAGAATCCATACTTACAGAAAAGCCTTTAAATTTGATCACTTGCTGTTTCAGTTAATATTTTATGTTTATACAGTGGGATGAGCAGTTTTATGCATAGCTATCCTCTTTGTAAAAAGTCTGACCTTTAAGATGACTTTAAAGAGGAAAAGAAAAAGTATTTTTGTTTTTCTGTGTAGCAGCAGTCTTGTTATTTTAACAAACATAGACAAGTGTTAATATTCTTTCACAACAAATCGCCAAATTATTTATTACCAGTGACCCAGATGTTAACTAGACTTAAATATGATTAACATTAGTAATGAAAAAATAATTTTACAATTATCACTTGTAATCTTTTTAAATATCAGAAATTAGAATATAATCTGACACCAAAACCATCCATATTTTGGATTTACATGCACAAACATGCAGACATTTATACACACATATCCGATTTCTAATCTTACTCTATTAAGTTAATTTGAAGAAAACAATCAAATGGTCTGTTACTAATTGAAGACATCAGTAACTCATTCAAAATTTATATTTAATCGACAAATTTCTATTTGTCTATATAGATTAGAAATCAAAAGAAAAAATAATGCTCATTATATACCTCTTAAGATAATCACCATTAGCCTCTTCATGCCCATGTTTTTCAAAGTTTAGCTGAAATATTTTTTGAGAAATAGGAGTTTTATTGTTTTAAAACTCTTTTACTTTTTTTAAATTATCCTTTATATCTATATATGTTCATCTATACCATAGTTTCAAAGGACTGAATAATATTCCAGTACATGAATGAATCCTAGTTTTCTGTTTTTAGACGTGTAGGTTATTTAAAATTTTTATTATGTATCTTCATAAATAGCTGTATGCCCATGATTATTTCTTTCCAACAAAACTTTAGAAATGATAGGTACATTTTCACACCTTATGTATTTTATCTGCCCTCTTTTTATGATTCATTTTAATCGACCTCTTTGTACCATTGTATATTCTACCCACTCTTGACCTTTTTTTTTTCATTCACTCAGAAAATACTGAATTCCTGCTAAGTATTACACTGGTATACATGACCTTTATTTGAGGATTCTATGACTTTTTTCTCTTCATTTCTGGATTCCTTTCTCTCAGTCATTTGTGCTGATTCTTCCTCCTCTTCTACTACGTATCTTTCAATTGAATTATCTTGTATTGTTTGTCATCAGTTCTTCTTCCATTTTTTTTCTACAGTGGCTTCAATTATCACTTCTTTACTAACACTGTATGTGTTGTATGTCTGTCCCTAAGTTTTCCCTTCATTATATGTCCAAATTTTTTGAGCATTTGGATCTGCATATCAGTCAAGTAAATTTCTATATACCATGCATTAAAGACACAGAGATAAAATTTAATAAGCTGAAAGCGCCGAATCCTAGCCACTAGAGAGGTGAGTGGAAGATACAGAGTAAGGTGGCGGAATTACATCCAAGCCTACAGGCAATCAGAATGAATGCACATCGACAAAACTCAGATGGAGTTTATGGTACGTGGGGTACATTTCAATAAAGCTGTTAATATTCTTTACATTAAATTCCAGTGAAGAAACCTAAAAAAAAAAAAAAAAATTTTAATAAGGTGAAAATGACTTTTTAAAAGACGAGTTAGAGCTTAGAAAACATATATATAGATATGTATATATCTATATATACATATGTATTATTATTATAGTATTATATTATAGTATATATATAGTATTATTCTTTTTTTTACTATTTGAGCAAAAGCAAAGAACTAAGTAAAGATCCAGATTCTGTGGGGCTTAAATTTACTTTCTACTTCCAGCCCACAGTCTATAGCTTTTTTGGCAGAATAGCTGGACAGGATCTTAGTTCATGGTTTCTGTGACATCTACCAAACACTGCTTAGTATTTATTTTTATTAAACTAACAAATGTACATTGTTTAAAAAGCCAAATTGTATGGGAAGGTGTTTGAGAATGAAGTGTAATCCGTTACCCGTCCTTCCCCACTCTCAGCTCCCACTCACCAGAGGCTGGCACTTTCAGTTCTTTGAATTGTCTCTTTTGGTACTCACCTCCAGATTTTTAAATTGCATGCTTATATGCTATGTCTTGATTTTTAAAACTTACTTCTTGTCTTTAGAGATTTAGAAGCTTAGGATGTAGATTTCCTCTTCGTTTCTCCCTGCTGTATAGTTTTCTTCACAATCTTGATAAAATCACTATTGAACGTCTGTGGTATTATATCTATATAAATATTATTCACTTATAAGCGAAGTAGTATATTATGACTGTATTTCCCTTTTCATAACCTTTATGTTTCCCGAAGCTAATCATTGCATGATTTCTTCCGTTTGCTGCATTTTCTGTGTATCTGGTGCTGTATCCCTAGATGTGCGAAGTCATGCAGCCGCCTCCGCTACTGCCCAGTGCTCACATAATGCTCAGCGTGGTCCCGGTCCTGGGATTGCTTTCACAGTTAAGTCACCTAATTTCAGAACACTCCTATGAAACAAGTACTCTGATTACCTCCATTTTTACGAATGGACTCACCTAAGGCCTGGTTTCTGTAATGTAGTGGTTATCACGTTCGCCTCACAAATGGTCTCATCTAGGCCAGAGGGAAGTTAAGCCCTTTGCTTAAGGTGACACAGCTAGTAATTGGTGAAGCTGGTATTTGGACCCAGGTATCCTGGTGCCAGAGAGTGTACTGCCTGTCCCATACATTGTACTGCTCTACAAGTTAAATGCCAAGGTGCCTTGTAATCATTCTTTCCAAGTATGTCTCAAGGTTTTCACGTTCTTGAGGGCAGGGACAATGTTTTTTTCATATTTGTGAAAAGAGAAACTCTTCAATAAGATAGAAGACATCTGTTGTTATCGATTTTCCTGGGTCACATCATGCAGTATCATTTTGTACTGGATGATCTTTTGGCCCTGTATATTAACCTTCTTGGGAATTTTCCCTTCACCGTCCTGGGAATTGCTTTTGTCTTTCACCTGAGATCCAACTTCCTATTTCTTGGTTTATTTCCTTGTTTTTTCTTTCCTTTTCTTTTTTTTCCAAAGCCTAAAATTACTGATGTATCAGTAAACTGACCCACAATTTGGAAGTGATGGTAATGCCAGTACAAAACTTACAATCTTTAAAGCAAATTGAAATACAAAGATATCTGAAATGGCTTTACAGTGACACGGTGTTTTTAGTTAAAGAAGCGGATTTCTCACTAATTGCTTTTTGATTTTATGTTCTTTACAAACTCTTCTCCTTTCTTGATTGAGGTTTTTAGCTCTGGAATAGCCTCAGCTATCATCTTCTCTTCGAAAGGGGAAATTTTCCCAATACGTTGATTTTTCTAGGTACACTTTCCCCCCGCTGCAATGGTGTGAAGTAGGGACAGTCCGTTTCTTGGGACTTCACAAAGGAACATTTGACAACTCCTTCCTTTCCATTGATTGCATCCCCAAGGGAAAGACAAACCGGGCTCTGGCATAAGCCATGGGCAGAGTGGCAGAGGCTGCTCCAGCTTTGGCCTTGACCACCTGTGTGCCAGCCCCTTGTGTCTGCCCAGTGAGGGCTGTCAGCTGGTCTTGGGCCAAGTGTCCCGTGGGAGTGCACTGAGAGGTCAGGGGCATGATGGCCTTCGCAGCATGACCGGCACTTTGACTTGAGCTGGACCCAAACCTTTCAGTTCTGCAGCAAAAGTGTTGGCTCTAACAATGTCCAGGGTTGTCACCCAAAGGTTTTATTGGGGCCATATAACCATGTTTCTTGAAAACTTCCGATGTGATTGGGATGGTGGAGTTTACTGGATTGGAAATGATGCAGATGATGGCCTCAGGCCATTGCCGAGCACCGGCAGCCATCAGGGTGGCCACAGTTGTGGCACTGGTGTTGCACAGGTCATCCCACGTCATGCCTGGTTGTCTCGGCACTCCAGCTAGAATAACCACCAAATCACAACTGTTCAGGCAATCTGGCAGCTGCTCAGGTCCGAGGTAGCCCTTCACAGTCGCTCTGGTCTCCATGGCTCAGATCTGCAGCACTCGGGTGTATGAGCAATATCATAGAGGGTCAGCTGGCTCAGCCGAGGGCTGTTCTTTAGGAGAAGTAAAAGGGGCTGCCCAATTCCTCCAGAAGCCCTGTGCACAGCCACTTTCGCGTTGTTCTGGGCTGAGGTGCTGAAGCTGCAGAGCGGCGCCTGGCAAGGGCAGAGACCAGCAGCAAGTGAAGGAGCTGGTGGCAGGCAAGTGACTCCAGTGGATTTTCTCCCTAGTTTTGATGAAGACGCTTTCTCAGTAAGAAAGAACTGCAGGAGGAAGTCTTTTGAGACAGATATGGGTTGGAGACTTCCACAATATAGTTTTGGGAGCTACAGAATAAATGGATGACTAGCAGGCCAGGAAAGCTAAAACCCAAGCTGGCAGGAGGGGAGGCCCCGAAGCAACGTTTTGCGTATCACAGCATTCTGGAAGCACTGGGAGTTAGAGGCAGCACTGAGAATGGAGATGGAAGTATAGGATTATTTGAACATTTAAGATTTTCAATAATGGGACTAGTTCAAATTGTAAGATACAGATAGGCCCTCATATTCCCTCCACTTCTACCCCACTCATCTGGGCGACTGTTCTTCCCCTCCTTCCACAGAGTGTTTCCTTCTGGAAATCATGAATGGGAAACGAGTGGAAGAGAGACTGCTGAAAAAGGCAACGTGTTATTCTGTGCCAGTTCAAGAGACACGTTATGATTCTATTTCATTTCCTCCCCACATTTATTTTTCTTAGCATTAATAAGACATTATTTTTCCATTTGCTTAGTTTTTCCTATGTATTTAGCAGTCATTTATCTCAAGACTGTTCCCACAAAAATATAATTATTATTAATAGTAATGCCAAATACAACAGTGATTATTGAGCGCCACATATTATTCTAAGTACTTTTAAATATTTTGAGTCATTTAAATCTCAGAGCATTAAAAAGCTCTAAAAAACAGCAATACAAATACCATTCTTTCATAGCACAGCATCAGTCCCCTCCCACAAACAAAAGTACTCTTAAACTCTTCCCTAACGGGCATCTAGGCTCTCTTCTGTCTTAGCATAAATCTCTAAGTAATTTTCATTGTTTGTTAGTTTATTTACAATCACTTATTCATAGCCTTTAACACGTAGACTAAATTACAAATCAACATCCTATATAAAATAGCAGGGGAAAGCAACATGGAAGAAAAAGGAAATTGGTTAATATATAAATGTTTGCTTAACAGAGCAAGGTTGAAAATATGGCTAGCTACTATACCTTGTTTCTACAAGTGGACATGAGGCTTTAGTTGATATTTATAACTTCTTTCCCCTACTGCTCATTCTGTTTTCCCTTGATACTCAATCAACCTGAGCTGGTTAAGGTTCTTTATGTATGGGACACCCCAAAGCTTCGTTTCTGTGGTTCTTGAACCGTTAGTGGTCTTGCATTAGTGTTCCATTAACTGACTGCTAGACATGGCATTATTAGGAGGTGCTACAAAGTATTCCCTGGATAGTAGACTTTGCTTTTCTGTCTCCATTGCATAGCTGCAGTTTTCTTAATGATCATGGTCAATTTCTCCCTGCAGAGTTACCTTGTTTTGCTATTGGTCCAGGTGTTTGAGGAGCCTCAACAGGTTAGGGGTAATTTTCAGTTCTGGTAGAAGTGTAGGAAGTATTCTCATTTGGAATAAGATCTCAAAACCACCAATCTAGCCCCTTCCACCCACCATGCCCCACCCCACAGAGTTGAGGGTTTAGAAAACCAAAGAAATTTATAATTTCCACTTCCACACGGTAGTTCCTAGACCCAAATTATAGTTATAAGGGAAATGGCACCTGTATATCTTATTGGACAGCACCTTGATATTGCAACGTATTATGTCCTATGTGATGCCACACTTAGTTTTCAGTGTGTCATTCTGCCAGTATCTAAAGATACCACTTCTGGGAGATACGGGTACATTATTAAGTTCAGTGAATATTGTGGACGTTTTTCTCTGTACTTCTTGTGTAGTTAGTTTCTTATCAGAAGTAGTGTTTTATAGATGCCATGATCTTCAGTAAGGCATCGGTAAGTATATAATTTGTGAGGTAGTGTTTGGTGGTAGAGAAGCATTATGGTCACAGATGTCCGATTTCATAGCTGAAGTAAGAAGGCATTTAATGTAATTAGCCTGCTACCAGGTAGCTGGTTTGTTTCCCCAGATTGTGTGCTGCATCTTGAGTCTAGTGTTGGTCTCTGCCTATGACAATGTGGGTACTCGGTGATAACTGTAACCATATCATCTATGACAAGGGGATTCATGTTGTTTAAATTAATGGATATCCCGTATGCAAATTAGCTACCAGTCTGGTATTGTGCACTGTGATTTTCCGAAACAGTTATGGGTGCATGGAACTCCATCATCGAGTATGCAAATAGCATTTGTAAGAAGCTTAAACCGGCTCTGAGGACACAAGTACAGTGAGTGAACACATTCACACATTCACAGCACACTCTTTTGGCTCATGAGAAGCTTTCTCTAATTAGGTGACCAGGGAAGAAGTAAAAATTAAATCTAGTTTTAGATGACACTGTGTTAGTATGCTAATACCTGTTAGAGTTGGATAGCTTTATAGCTTTTCAGAGGGGAACTCTTAAGGTAGCGTATCTACTTATTTGTCTGGAAAGAGATACGCGTATGACTTCAGATATTGATTTCATAGACTTATGAAACATGGCTAATGGTTGGGCTGGATGGTCAGGCGCTCAGAGTAAAAAAGATCAGGGGATTAGTTTAAGACAATTAATGGAAGAGGCATATAGATTGCCCTCTGAGATTACACCCAAATTGAAAGAATATTTTTGACTCATGGGAATGCCCTTGAAAGGGATTCCTCCTCTTGCAAAGGAGGTAAAATAATCTCTCTTGTTGATGGGCCAACCTCTTTCTTCAGCTATCCTAGTGCTTATTCAGATGGGTTTATGAATGAAGTGGTCTTGATTCCAGTGCCTAGAAATGATGTTTATCAAGGGAAGATCATAAAGCAAGAATATTTAATAAAGAGAATGTGAATGTACTCCATGTGTGAATTTTGTATTGTACCTTGCCAGAAGCTGCATATGGTATCTAATCAGCCAATAAAACTTTGACCAACATTGAATCTTCTGGATTCAAGGCTCATTGAGAGACTTTTCTTGAGTTAGATCCTGCCTGAGTTTTATATCGATTCTAGCCTCTGAGTCACACAAAGTTGGTACACTTATGGGTTACTTGACAAGTAATTGAGAGGAGCACACCCAAATGTGGTTGATGTTGTTTCCAAAATTCAAAGAGACTACAATCGTGCATTATATCATTTTTTGATGATAAGTAGGATAAGACTTAATAATGCATCATGCATAGTACATGTGATATTTTGACGTTATCGGCTACTAGAACTCAGAAACTTCACTGAGATGACAATGAAATGTCTGAATTTTTATGGATCTCATTCTCTGGCAAAACTATGCTTTATTAAAACATCTGGAGAACCAGCTACTTCTTGCCTGCCTGGGTCCAGTGAACATTATAGCATCAGTAGAGTAGTTTTTCATGAGGACCTGAGACATGGTAGGACAATCAAGGCTGTCCTGGACTGAGCTGATAAAATGATAAAGTGTATTATTGTTGATGTCAAGTAAAAGCATACTGCTCCGAGCATTCACATTGACCAAATCAATAGTCTTACCAGTTGTCGAGACTTTGCTAATTCAGTCTTGTAGAGACTTTACCTTGATGATGTTGTGTTACATATAATGCACAGATACACTAAGGCTTAGGGAAGGAAACATAACATCGGGTAGATTGAGCAGTGCTTCCAACTTCCTCTGTTATGAGAAGAGTCTTGGGAAAATCCTGAGACTCTCCATTAGTATCTTCTGCTGATTTATTTTTTATCCAAATACAGCTCGTAAGTTGTGATCTTTTTATTTAAGTAATGTGTTTTAGGGATGTCTGTGTTTCTTCACAGAATATTTAGTTTACTTCTAGCAACAAGGGAAGAAAAGGTTTAATAGGGATGGTAAGATTCTATGAAAATTATTTGTCTAGAAACCATGCTTATGTGTAGCATGGAATGTCTAATAGAGATAGGGACTTAGCCTTCCGTGCCTGAGATGAGATGAGAAAGCCATTATTAGATGTTACCAATAAACCTGACTCAAATGAGTCAACAGATTTGAGGGAATATCACCACAGGTATATTCAGATGCTTTCACAGAGTTAACTAAAGAGGTCTAGGTCCCCAAACCCACCTTTAAGGAGTCATCTGTCATGCTTCCAAAAGCTTTGCTATAGGTAAACTCTCTCTTTTATGTCTTCACCACCTTCAAACTGGCAACACCATTATCTCCTGGTGTGCAAGACTGCTGGGGCTTCTGGGAGCCATAAGATTGTAATAGTGTGGGTAATATTTGCACATTGCTCAGCATTGCATGAAATAGGAAAGGAACAGCCAAGGTCTTTGACTACTATCTGTCTTTTTGGTATACAGAAACTTCTCTTATTTTGATAAAAGTAACCTGTTAAGGCCTAAGCTTAAAAAGTGTGTGTCTGGGATAGGTAGAGTTAATCTATTTCTAACTGTAATCTATTTCTAACACACATACACACAAACACTTCTGAAATTTGCCTATTTAATTAATTGTTGATATCTTTACATTAATTTAGTTTAAATCATTTTTAATACTTTATCTCTGTCCATAAAAAATATACCATTAAAACTTTTACTTAATTTACCTATGAATTTGCATTTACCTTGGGTAATTGTTATCTTTTTTTGGAATACTTCTTGATATAACCAGCTTGCTTTATATGTGAAAAAAGCAGCAGACTCTTTTTTTCATAACTTTGGGAAATTTGGATTGGAGCCAACAAGAATTATTATTTATTATATAATAAACTTCACAATTTGTTGCTTATAAGCCCAATAATGTGTAAAATTTGAGACATGTTTTTCTGATCATTTTTCTAGATTAATGGATATAAAATAATCTGCACACTTCTATTCATTTTGTAAACCTACCCTTAATATTATGGTTAGGCTAAAAAAATAAAATTGTCTTATTCAGGTGTCTTTTTTTCCCATGTTTACTCTAGCTGCTAGCTTATACAAACATGCTGGTATAATTAATGAACCACGAAGATCTGTTTATTAGATGATTAGGTAATTGAGTAGTAAACAGCATTAGTTGTTATTGAGTCTTACATGAATCTTTATGAGTTATCATTAAAGTGTACATTCGTTTAGTAGTTTTATGAATTTGTTCTCCTGTTGAATACACATTTATATGTCTTACGGATATAGTGATATACTTTTTCCCATTATCTACCCTACTATAGCACTTAAGTATTTTATGAAATATTAAAAATATAAATATTGCGTAAAATATAAACATACAGCTTAACAAATTGTAAAATAAATGTCCACATAATTCCAATCAAGTAAACCAAGACAGCGCTATGCATTTGTTTGATCATGACTCCCTCCCTTGTTGCCAGTGGTAACAGCAATTTTGACTTTTATGGTATTTACTTTTTATGTTTATGACTTACTTTATATTTTTACTACCTAGTTATGTATTCCTAAACAATATCTTAATTTTACTGTTTTTTAAGCTTTGTATTAATGGTGCCATTGACTGTATATCTGTCATATGTGCTTTTCTGTGTTGCATTATGGTTTCTAAGATTAGTGTTGCATGTGTTTCAGTTAATTTATTTTCATTGCTGTATAATATTCCATCTGTGGCATGACTATACCATGTTTTGTTTATATATTATGCTGTTAGTGGACATTTGGGTTATTTCCAGTTTCCCACGTTTGACTATTATAAACAGCTCTGTTACACATAGCGTAGGAACACTAGCTACATATCTCTTTGTAAACATGCATACATAATTCTTTATTGTGTTACAAAACAATTATCTGAATATGCAAAAGCCTTGTTTCTGAACTTCCTCTTTTGTTAATTGGATTTTTGTTTATCCTCGTGCAAATATCACATCATTTTAATTGCTATAGCTTTGTAATAATTTGTAATAACCGATAGAGCAGTTCTTCCCACTTTCCTTTTTCAAAAATACCTTGGCTACTTTTAATCTTTTGCTTTCTATGTAAATTTTAGAATCAGCTTGTCACACAAACTAGTCCACTGGGATTTTAATTATCATTGGATTGGATCTATAAAACAATAGTGAGTGAACTGACATCTTTATAATACTGAATTTTCCAATCTGTAAACATGGTATATGTCTCTGTTTAATTTGTGGGCTTTAATTACTCTAATTAAAATGTTGTTTTTTCCATAGAGGTCTTATATATTTTTTTCTGAATTTAGTATTTATAGCCCCACTATGTGCACAATACATGGCAGTGTCAGAGCATAGATTCTGGAATCACATTGCCAGATGATCTTAGGCAAGATCCTTAATCTCTCCCTCCCTCTGTTTCCTCATGTGTGAAATGGGGACAGTAACTGTACCTTTCTCACAGAATTATTGTGAGACTAAATATGTTACACCACTCTCAAATTTAGATCATGCTAAGCACCTCATCATAGAGATAAATCTCTGAGATTGTATAGATATACTAATTATTTGTTCATTTTGTTATTCTCCTTTATACAATTATTTTAGGTTATTAGTGGAGACATTTTGTTGAGCTTTATAAAAATCTTAATATTTTGATTAAATTGTTGCATAATGTACATTTAAATTCATTAACTGGATTGGAAAACAATGCACATTTTTATATTTAATATTCTCATCCATGTAGGTGCTATCTTTGTATTGAAGTGTTTTACTTTCTTAAGTGATACATTGTAGCTAGCTGTCTTCATATAGGCCTTGGGCATTTATTATGTTTCGTGTTATATTTTTTTGCTATTACTAAGGTGATTTCGTTTTCCTTGGTAATGTTTTAATTGGTTATTATTGGTATAAGTAAATTATTTTTTGTATTTTTTTACTGGTCACCCTACACAAACTTGGTGGCTTAAAACAACACACATTCATTATCTCAGTTTCTATCTAGGTACACTTTAGCTGGCTCCTCTGTTCAGTCTCCTAAGACTACACAATCCAGGTGTCGGCTGTGGCTATGGTCTCATTTGAAGCTCAGTTAGGGAAGGGTCTGTTTCCAAACTCACACAGATTGTTGGTGTTATTTTGTCATGATTTTAGGACAGAGGGTCTTGTTTTCTTGCTGCCTAGAGGCTAGATAGAGGCTCTTGCAGCTTGTCCGTGGAAGGCTGCCCTCAACTCCAAGGGGCCATCTGTTGTCCTTGCCATGTGGTTTTCCTCAACATGGCTTCTTGCCGCTTCAAAACCAGCAGATGGGAAAGACTCCAGCAAGAAGGGCACTTATGTGATCATGTAATCACATCTGTCCTATCACCTTAACATACTCTGATTGGAGGAAAGTCACAAGTCTTGCCTGTACTCGAGAAGGGACTCTCACAAGGGCATGAGTACCAGGAGGGTGGGGCTCCTGGGGCCCCCCTGAGATTCCACCACAGAGCCATTCTTTCAATCACCAAATCCTCTTCTGACAGTACCCTGGTTTAAGCCACCGCCTACTATAAATCATTACTATAGATTTTTTAAAACTGGTGTCTCTGTTTCTGTCCCTTTCTAATATGAGCCTATTCTGCACAGCAGCCCGAGTGATCCCATTACAACACCAATCACATAATCTTCATGCTGTATTCACAAGGCTTTTCATATCATCCGGATGGAACCATACCACCATGGTTTCTCTCATGTCATCAAAGAAAGACTTCATAATGGCTTTGCAGAGTCCTGTGTGATCTGAATCCCTAATATGACTTGGACCTCATCTCCTAATACTTTGTCCTTGCTTATTCCTCTTCCACTGCATGGGCCCCCGTAGTGTCCTTCCGTCATGCCAGACGTGCTCTCACCTCAGGTCCTTTGCTCAATCTGTCTGTTCTGCCTGGAACGTTTTTTTCCCCAGATCGCTCCACGGCTTGCTTCCTTCTTTGTTTTAGGTCTTTACAGAAGTGTCATCTTGGTGAGTTCTTTCCTAACCATCTTATTTAAAATTGCATGCAGTCATCCATCCCCATTCCCCCATTGTTAGCCCTGCGTTCACTTCTCTGCTTTAGTTGTATCCATGCTGTGTTTTGTTTTGTTTTTTAACTTTTTATTTTGTTCATTGTCTGTTCCCCACCTCTAGTATTTTGCATTCCATACAGAATTGGGATTTTTGTGTATGTGTGTTTAGTGATGTATCCTCAGCACTTAAAACAGTAGTAGGCGCTTAGTAGGTATTCACCCAATATTTCTTAAAATTAAGTGAATTTTAAGTTGCAGTGGGGTGGTTTCCAATAAACAGTTTTATCATCTTCTAATAGTGAACGTCATCTCTTTTCAGATAGCATGCATCTTTATTTTTTCTCATTGTCTTGATATTGGCTTAAATTTCTAGAACAATGTTAAATAATTATGGACAATTTTAACTTCCTCATGATCTTAATGGAATGCATTTCCTGTTTATGCTTTTAACTCTTGCCTTGAGATAAATTTGTTTTGTAAATCAAATGAAAGAAATAACCTTTATTTAATTTACTTAGACTTTTTTGGAGGACAGGGAATAGAGAGTAGATGTTGAATCTTAAATCAAGTAGCTTTTAAGCATCTGGCCAAATGGTTATATGGTTCTTTTCTATTACATATTGATGTCATGGATTACATTAAGACATGCTTTCATATTAAACTATCCTTTTCTTCCTGGAATGAACTGTACTTGGTCACCGTATGCTATTCTTTAATGTATTGCTGGGTCAAATTTGCTAAGCTTTACATCATTCCTAGTACTTGTAAGATCTTAAAAATCTTACATCATTTGTTAAAGTTTTTTTTTTATTTACTCATTCTCTAAAGAGGAGAATTCAGTTTGGACATGTATTTGCTTTCGGAGTTGCTCCCGTTCATCTTATATCATCTCATTGTCCATCTAGATCCTAAGAACCCTTCTTTACTTTTTTTTAAATTTTATTTTTTAAGATTTTTATTAAAAGCATAGCTAATATATTATATTAGTTTCAGGGATACACCACGGTTATTCAACATTTATATACCTAAAGAAGTGATCACCATGGTAAGTCCAGCAACCATCTGACACCATACTATTCTGTCACAATATTATTGACTATGTTATTCCTTATGCTGTACATTACATCCCCATGACTTACTTGTTTTATACCTGGAAATTTGGACCTCTTATATCCCCCCCGTTTTTAATTTTTCAATTACAGCTGACACTCAGTATTATTTTATATTATTTTCAGGTGTACAATATTAGACATTTACATAATTTAAGAAGTGATCCCCTTGACTATTCTAGTACTCACCTAGCACTATACATGGTTATTACCATATTGTTGACTATATTCCCTATGCAGTACGTCCCCATGACTATTTTATAAGTACCAATTTGTATTTCTTAATCCCTTCACCTCTTTCATCCTACCCCCAAACCCCCACTAGATTTATCACGCTGATAAATCTGGTACCCATCTGACACCATACATAGTTATTATACTATTATTGACTGTATTGCTTATTGTATTAAAATTGTAATACTCATATATACTGAACAAAAGATGAATACATGTTTGACTTCTGCAATTACAAGAGGTGCTCAAAGTGGTTACCATCAGCGTCCAGATGCTTCTGATTATGGGGAACTACTGCTTGAGCAATGTTGACTAAAGTGTCCACTTGTATTGCTGTGCATGCCGTTTTTAGTTTCTTCAGGAACACAGGACCATGCATCTCAAACTTATCACGTGCAATTGTTAGGCATGTTGGAGGTTCTGTTGCGTACTCAGGCCTCCATTGTTGTACTTCCACAATGTTCTCGAATTTCAAATACCATTTCAAAACGGTCTTGCATTCCTCGAACGACAACCATGCTTCCGCCATTTTCTTTGACTATCCTGCCTGTCGCCTAATAATGCCAGCATTCATTTGATTAACACCATCTTTTGAGCGGACATCGTACTATGCATTGCTACTATAATTCAGTTCAACTTCAAAAAGTAATACATAGATAACGTCGCTCAAAATGTGTATACATTTTTTTGGTACCCTCAGTATGTACCACTTCCTCTTTATCCCTTCATTCATCGACTGACATCCAGGCTGCCTCCACATCTTGGCTATTGTAAACAGTGCTGCAGTGAACATACGGATGTACATGTCCCCTCAAAGTAGCATTTGGGTTTCTTTGGATAAATAGAAGTACGATTACTGGGTCCTTCTTTGTGTCTTGTTGTAGCCTTTCTTGTAAAATTTATTTTGTCTGGCGTAAGTATTGCTACCCCAACTTTTTTTTTCATTTCTATTTTCATGAAATATTTTTTTTCCATCTTTTCACTCTCAGTCTGTGTGTGTCTTTCAATCTGAAGTGAGTCTCTTGTAAGCAGCATATGTAAGGGTTTTGTTTTCTTAGCCATTCATCCATCCTATCTTTTGATTGGGTTAGGTGTTTCATCTAAGGGTACTCCTTAGTTTGAAACATTTGTTGATTTTACTTAGAAAAATGTAGTTGCTTTCTTTCTTCTTTTTATTTATTTTTTGGGGTATCTTTTTCCCCCTGTTTTTCACATTAATGGCAGCCTGGCAGCCATGCCATGACATTGTTTCTCAGTTTCTTTCCCTCTCCTAGCAGCATTTGCCCTATTTTGATTGCCCTACTCACCCGTCAACACATTTGTGGGCAAAATTTTGATGATATGCCTTTCCTTCCCCACCCCCCGCTCAATCCCTGGGGTTATTTCTAGGATGAGAAAGGGGAAGTGTCAATTTACACTATCATCTTTAAATTAGACATCTAAGGATTGTATCATGCAAAATGTTTTTACTTTAATAAACTAAGTATGGCACATATCTCTAAATTGATGATAGCAGATTTCCCCTCCTCTATGCATGGGTTATTTTGCAGTTACGTTCTGGGAATGATATTGAATTGCTATTTTTGCCTCTTAAAGGCATCCACGAAACATTTTTTCTCTCTATAGATGCTATTGAATAGGTAAAACACACAATTGTACCCCAATTCAAAAACTATAGAAGATACACAGTGAGAGCTATGTTTCCTTCCAGTCTCTCAGATCACCTTCTAACTCTCCTGCAGAGCTAACAGTTCTTACCAGTTTCTTTTCTGTCTTTGGAGAGAGATTTCTAGGTAAAAACAAATGCGAATTTTATGTGTATTCAAATGTTTCTCCATTTTTATTCAAATGTTTTTGCCTTTCCTTTTTCACTTAACATTACCTTGGAGATAATTATTTTATCAAAACATATATAGCTACCCTGTTCTAATATCTGCATAGTATACCACTGTAAAAATGTATCCCAAACGTTTAAACTTCTTGCTATGGATGGGCATTAAAACATTTTTTTTTTTTTGCTTATGACCACTCCACAATAAGTATCCTTATATTTAGGCCTTTGTGCTCATGTTTGAATATATCTCTAAGAAAAATCAGCAGATATATAATTAGAAGGTTGGTTTATTCTTGAATCTCATGTTTCCTCAAATGCCATCTTTCAGAGAAACCATCCCTAACCACTCAATATACCATAGCCACTCAATATACCATAGCCACCCAATGTTTCCTTTCCTCTTTATCTTTTTTATATATATTTTTATTATAGAAATTGTAAACATATAAAGTGTAGAATGAGCACCAGTGTAATGAACCCTCTATGTACCCATCTCTCATCTTTATCAATTAACAGTATTTTCCAGTCTTGTTTCATCTCTTTCCTTTTCCCATACCCACTTTTTCCTTAAGTACTTTAAAGCAAATTCCAGATATAATGCCATTTTACCTATTCATTAGTATCTCTAACAGATAAGGACCTATTTTTTTTTAAAAAGTATATTACCTCTACGCTATTGTTAAATCTAACAAAATTAACTGCATTTTCTTGATCTCATCTAGTACCTATACCATATTTTCCTGTTTGAGTCAAACAGGCACTTTTACATTTTTTGCTTGAATCATAATCAAGCAAAACCTTTATGTTTGCTCGATGTTTTTCTTTCAATTTATAACTTCCCTTATTCCCCTTTTTTATGCCTTTTTCCCCCCTCTGGGGGTAATAATATATAATCATGTGTAGGGTTCTCTAAATTCTGGATTTGGTTACCTGTTTTCTCCTTGTGGTGGATTATAAAATATTTCTCTGATCCTTGTATTTCATATAACTGATAGTGTCAGTTACCGATTCAGTTTCCTTGGGAAGAACATTTCCTAGATGGTGCAGTGTACATCCTCTTGCACCACAGTAGAAGCCACATGATTCCTACTTGTCTCCCTTGTATTGATGTTGGTGTTCTCAGCTTTATCTGAAAATTATGAAGTTAGCCATTGACCTTTCCTGGATTGGTAGCAAAATGATTCTGTGATTCATTTTGTAATGAATTGCTGAATAAAAAGTGGTGGTATTTTCTATTTTTACGGATTTGCTAATGTTCCCTAACTAATTTTTAAATTAAGTAGCAGTTGAGAAAAAAAAAATTACTGTTTCTAATTATAGATACATTTTTTAAACCTAGATGTTACCCATGATTTTTAAATAATATTTTTATAAGAACTTTTGAAGTCAATTACTATTCAAATTGATTAAAAATGTATCCTAAAAAACTGCACGATCTTTCTTAAAATTTGTATTTCCATGTGTAGGTATTTGAGACACCAAGAAAATCTCTAAACTTTTAGGATGTTTTATAAAATCTGCTTTTTATTGTTTCTCTTCATGTAGGTTATTAAGTATGGTATGCTGTGATCTAGACACTCTTCTTCTGTTAGAGGCTCAGTATCAAGTATCTGAAATATTATTAAATTCTCAAGAAGAAAATATCTTAGAGACCTCAGAGAGCCACAGGTAAGTAAAAAATAAAAAGAAATATAAGCCTATTAAGACATGATAACCCAGTTTTCTTTACAGACTCTCTGTGTAATTTGTTTAATGTTTCTTTACTATCTGAATTCTATAGGTTTAAATAGCAGAGTAACAAGCAATGAAAGTATAAGTGTCACAGTTAGAAACTTTGTGATAGCTGTTCTTGGGGAGTACTTGCAGAGTAGTACTTCCTAAGTTTTTGTTTTAGTTTTTTAGTTATTTTTTTAAGCCTTAACTTTTTAATAGTTCCATGAATTGTATCACCTTTAAATTCAGGCTGCATGTGTAAGATGATCCATTAAATAAAATGTTTGATTTTGTGTCCCTTGTAGAGGATCTCTCCTCCATTCTCTTGATTATGTTAGTTCATAGTCATAAATTCTGATTATTGCAAAATGAGGTTATGGTCATATCTTGATGATTTCTTTCTATTAATATATCACACTTGTCATTACCTCAGTTTTGGCTTACATTTATTGAAAGCCCATTTACTAGCTGGCATTGTTTTTGTGTCTAATTTTTAAGAAAATGTGCCTCCATCATAGCTAGGTTTTGCAAAATTATAAAAGACAAAGCACATTACTGGGTACTCTACGTTTGATATAGGATAGTATTAACAGCTACAGGAAGTGTGGAGGCTGCTTAAGAGCAATGTTTAGATTTTAATTTAAAGCACTATGTCTAGAACTTAAGGGAACATTAACTAAAAATGTGATAAAGTCATTGTGAAAATAATGCATGTCTTAATCCCATTTCTTTAAATGCAGTCATATTTGTCAAAGAAATAATCCTTTAATAATCTCATTCCTCTCATTATATCAGTTATATCTCCATCAATTCTTTGCTCTAGCAAAGAAAGCTATAAGATAGAATCTACCATGTTTCCCCCAAAATAAGACTTGGTCTTATATTAAGGTTTGCTGCAAAAGACGCATTAGGGCTTATGTTCAGGGGATGTCATCCTGAAAAATCATGCTAGGGCTTATTTTCCCATTAGGTCTTATTTTTGGGAAAACATGGTGGATTGATAATCTATTTTCCAAACTTTTCTATAGAAAATTATCTGCCTTTTTTCTTTAGATTCCACTGACTTGATTTTAAAATTAAATCATCTCCAATTACAGAGATAACAAAATTGATACATCATTTTTCAGGGATTTTATAATTGATGGCTTATCGGTAGAGAGAAACCATGTTCTTGTTAGAATAAATCTTATTGGTGGGCCAATGGAACGGATTTTGCCTCCCAGGACACTGGAAAAGGTGAGTGGGGTGTAGAGGAGGGGGGATGTTTTTTTGATATATTTTGAAGCAAGGTAGCCAACTCAGGTGACACAAAACAGCAACTACTAGATGTCCAAATCACAGAGTTGAACTTTTATTACTAGAAAAACTTTAGAATGCAAGGAAACACTTTCCAACAAAAGTGGTATTCTTCATGGCAAGGGGTTATGAGTGCTGGTTTGCATTGCAAAGTAGGGTATTTAATTAAAAAGTTGTCATTTTCCTCATGTCTGAATTTTTTTAACTTTTGATCTCTTTCTCTTTCATGACACCTAAATTTTATTAGATTACTATATTTTTTTGTATTTAGTTGACAATATTGTGTACCTCTCCTTCCAATAGTTTGGTTTTCTCTTCAGGGGTTTAGTTATTTTCATTGTTATTGTTACTGTCATTAAGTACATTTTGCTTTGGTTGTCACTCTGGGACAGATGAGATAGAAATGATTGACAGCACAAGAGAAACAGTTTTGTAAGCAACATAGGAAATGCAGGCTTCTTTTGAAGACCATAATTTTCCAATCATGAAAAAAATACTAAAGCCTTGATTACCAATCCTAGTTATGAGAACAAGTTACCATATGTATTTGTCTTCAGTACTTATTTAATACTGTTTCTGTTACATTTCATTATAGTTATTATCCATTAGAGCACTGAATTGTAATATCACATAATTTTTCATTAGGCTACAAGTCTAAAATTTTTATGAAACAAAAGCCAAATTCAGTGAATGATATTTCAGAAAGCCTTAAGATTCAATAATATTTTAAACTATTATACTTCCTAAAGTTGTCTGTCTTGCTTCTTTTTTAGGGTAATGATCCATATCCTTGGCCAATGTTTTCATCATATCCTTTACCAAACTGCTATCTGTCAGAAGTTCCAAGAAATACTGATCTAAAACAAGGTAAAATATTTGCCATTAAATGTCATGTTATTTTGTTGCCTTTTTTAATAATTTGAAGAATTATTAAGAGAGATTAATGCTATTTTTCACTCAGCTTGTGTACGTGGATACAATACACCAATTTCTTTGTAATCTTTAATTTTTTTTAGGTTTCATACTAAGTTAATATTTGTGTGATGCCAAATAATTTTTATCAGAATTTCTCTCTTGTTTTGAAAAAGGAATTGTTTTTTGATGAATTAATTCTAGGTGTAGAACTTGATTCAACAAAGTGATATTTTTTATTACTGTGCCATATATAAGTCCTGCGTGCTCAAGACTTGAAATATAAACATAATACAAACTATATAAATATAATCAAATAAAAAATTTAGATATCCACCTTAGAGGAGTTCATGAACATTTAGAACATGCATTCAAGTAATCATATAATTAGATAGGAGCTAAATAGACAAATGGTATCCTGGAAAACTTAGAGAACATACTTAGAATAACACATAAGTATGATACCCTTCCAAAGAAAATTATGTTTAAACCAAGTCATGAAGTATAAATATGTGTTTTCTGGGTGACAGAATTACATTTTGAACTGAAGAAACAATAGAGGCTAGGGGAAGCAAATTATATTCAAAGAACTGTGAGTAGTTCAAGGATGACTGAGATTTGGAATGTGAGGGCAGAGAAGACCAGACAGGTAAACTGAGTTGAGACATAAGGCTAGTGTAGTTCAAGTTCAGGTGTTTAGACCTTTCCATAAAAGCAATGAAAATTCAGTTTTTTTTATACTAGAGAATTTTAATTTAAAATGTGAAGATATATGATCAAACTATTCATTAATTTGTTAAATCTTATATCAACATGAATTCCTTTATAATACCATCGACCTTGCATTGGACAGAAATAACATAAGATTGATTTCACAAAGGTTATGTTCTGGAGTGATTGTAGAAAAACAAGGTTTTTTTCCTTCTTTGTGAGGCTTTATATGTCACCTTTCCCTACATTTATTTGACTTAAAGCAATAATGAGAGCCAGTCAGTTGATATACATGGTTTTTGTTTTTATCTAGTGTTTGAGGTACACATCATAATACCTCACCTAGGGTTCAGGGAAAGAGAAAAAGCATGGAGAAGCTTTTAAAGATTTTCCTGTTTGTCTTTATAACACACTTGAAAAATTTTGCCTTTGTGTTTTTCTCTGGTGTGACCTAATCTATTGCTTTTAGAGATTGGGAGTGATAATTAAGTTTTTTTTAAAGAAGAGACTCTTGAGAGAATATCACTGTGGGCCTTTTTCCCACTGACTCATTTTGCAGTGAACCCAAGCTGTTCTCAATCTCTTATTCTCATGTTTTCCTGTCTTTAGTCTTCTGAATCAGTCTTTATATTTTCTCATTCTTCTTTTCGGTTTCATAATTCATTTGCCCACTCATTCCTTTATTTAACGTGTTTCTCGAGAGCTGATTACCAGGTGTCTCACTAGTCATTGGAGGTAAGGTAACGTATAACACATGGTCCATTCTTGGTGCCTCAGCCCTTTTCCTTGTTACGACATAACAGCACTTCTGCTAAGTTCTCTTGGAAACAAATGGTACTTTATTAGTTTTGTGTTAAAAGCAATTTCATTATCTGTTTTATTGTGTTACTCCCACATTTGATCTTTTTTTTTTCAATAGTTTGGTAGAAAACCTGCCTTATTTAAAACTGAACAAGGCAGACAGAAATCAAAAAGTAAGATTAAATAGACACTTACCTGAGAAGAAAAAAAATGTATACCATCAATTCATAGGAATCAGTGCTCAGAGGAGTGTGATTTTACTCCCTGCTCTACTCTGATAAGTGATGTAGAAAAAGGAGTAATGATAGCTTCTCTGTCTAGTGCAGAAGATAACTGCAGAATGGTTATTAATCTCAATGGGCCCGTAATGCTGCCAAGCAGTCATATAGTGTGCCCCAGGGCCACTTACTCTCCTAGTCTCTAGATGACTGTTTTCAAATCTTCTCTCATCAAACCTTCCTCACCTCTTCCCATCCCTCCTGTCAGACGGTCACTCTGCCTGATGAAATAGAAACAGAAAAAAGTGTCCATGTGCCATATATATATATATCCGATGAGTCCCTTATCGGAGGCATTGTTTAATTGGATCGTTTGTTTTTTCGTTTTTGAGTTGTATGGGTTCCTTATATATTTTGGATATTAGTCCCTCATCGGAGGCATTGTTTGCAAAAATATTCTCCCATTTGGTTGGTTGCCTATTTATTTTGTCGATAGTTTCTTTTGCTATGCAGAAGCTTTTTAGTTTGATAGAGTCCCATTCATTTATTTTAGCTTTTACTTCCCTTGCCTTTGGAGTCAAATTCATAAAATGTTCTTTGAACCCAAGGTCCATAAGTTTAGTACGTATGTTTTCTTCAATGCAAATGGAAGAGGGGAAGTTATCATGGATGCCACAGAAATACAAAGGATCATCCAAAAATACTATAAAGGACTAAATGCCACCAAATTCAATAACCTCGAAAAAATGGACAAGTTCTTAGAAACATATAGCCTTCGTAGGCTGAATCACGAAGTGGAAAATCTGAATAGACCGATCACCAGTAAGGAAATTGAATCAGTCATCTGAAACCTTCCCCAAAGCAAAAATCCAGGACCAGATGGCTTTACTAGTGAAATCTACCAAACATTCAAAGAGGATCTAATACCTGTCCTACTCAAACTCTTCCAAAAAATTGAAGAAGAGACAATACTCCCTAACTCACTTTATGAGGCTAGCATTACCCTGATACCAAAACCTTGTAAGGATAGCACAGAAAAAGAAAATTACAAACCAATATCTCTGATGAATATAGAAGCAAAAATCCTAAACAAAATACTAGCAAATCGAATGCAACAATGCAATGCATTGGTTCAACATACACAAATTGATCGATGTGATACACCACATAAACAAAATAAAGGACAAAAATCATATAATTATATCAATAGATTCAGAAAAAGCGTTTGACAAGATACAACATCCATTTATGATTAAAACACTTAGTAAAATAGGTATAGAAGTAAAATACATTAACATAATAAAGGTCATATATGACAAACCCTCTGCTAATACCATAATTGTGAAAAACTGAAGCCGTTTGCTCTACGTTCAAGAACACGACAGGGCTGTCGCCTATCACCTCTGCTTTTCAACATAGTGTTGGAAGTCCTCGCCAGAGCAATCAGGCAAGAGAAAGATATTGCTTATAAGAGTTCTTTTTCTTTCTTTCCTTTTTTTGATTTTTAAAAATTTTTTTAGGGCTAGGTGAGAATCTCTACTGTAGCTTTTCCATAGCCTAAAAGAATGCAGTTAATTCTTCTATATTTAAAATATCTTCTTTTGAATTCACACTCCCTTCACTACAATCCCATTTCTGTCCTTTTACTGAAAAATTCCTTGAAGGAATTGTCGAATGTTGGTATGTCAGTTACTTTCTTTCCATTTTCTCATGAAGCTACTCAGGCTCTCACCCCTACCATTCCACCATGATTAAATCCCCTGGTCAGATCTCAGCCCTCGTCCTATTAGACCTAGCATTACCATGTAACATTTTGGATCCCTTCCTTTTTTTGGAACACTTTCTTACCATGGCTTTCAGAAAATACATTCTCTGATTTTCCTCCTGCATTTTTTGGCAAATTATTCTTTGTCTCCTTTGTTGGATCTTTCATCTCTCTCCAATTTCTAAACTTTGGAGTGCCCCAGGCCTCAGTTGTCAGTTGTCTCTTTTTTTTTCTAGCTGTACTTACTCTTGGGAGGAAGTCGTCTAGTCTCATGACTAAAATACTGTCCAGCATGCTGATGGCTCTTAGATTTATATCTTTACCTCCTATCTCTACCCAGAACTGTGTACTTATATCTGTCTATTTGATGCGTCTGCTAGGAAGGTTAATACGCATATCAAACTGAGATAAACTCATGATACTCCCTCAGAATCTATTCCTTTGGTATTTTTGCTCATTTCAGGAATGGCAACTTCGTGCTCCAAGTTCTTCAGACAGTAAACCTGAAGGCGTTCTTTCACTACTCTCTGTGTTTAGACCCCATATTTATTCTGTCAGCATATGCACATGACTCTACTTATCTGAAATAAACCACTTTCACTCATCCACTACCACCCTCATCTCTCACCTGTATTCTTGCAGTAACCTGCCAAGTGTTCAGTGTGTTCTCAACACAGTAGCTAGAATAATGCTGTTGAAATATGGGTTGGATCATATTACTCCTCTAATTGAAACCCTCCAGTGGAAACCATGTAGCCTACAAGGTCCAGCACATTTGTGACTTTTTTCCTGTCACACGGTCTCTTTTAGTTTATTATAATTCCAAGCCTCTTTAATTAATTCCACATTTTCCCAAGGTGTTGGACAGCAACTTCTATTGTCTTTCTGTCCCTAAAACACAAGTGTTCACATAAAACAAATATCAATTTAACAGCAGTACCTAATAATTTATCCTAATAATTGTTGTCCTGGGTTTACTATGGTTCTTATTAAGCAGGAGATCTAGGCAGGAGTGGATAGCCCAGGAGGACCTCAGGAAGAGATTTTTACATAGATACATTCTGAATCAAATATGAGTAAAATGTATGCCATTCTCATATTGCTGGTGTGTCACTGATCCGATACTTATAGTAGGATGGCAGAAAATGAGAAAATTAGAAGCATGGCTGGCTTTTTGTTGTACTGAAGAGAGTATAGTGATGATGTCTCTGAAAACTATGAGAAAAATGGAGCCAAAGGTATTCCTAGCAGGTATAAAGGTAGCTTCAAATTAATGTTTCTGGTTAAATACAGTTCAATAAATTAAACATTAACTGTGTACCTTTAAAATACTGTGTTTAAGCTAGTGATATTTTAAAATGCACATTGCTATTTTAAAGGCAAGAGTTCATATACTTTCCATTTTAGTTTTTTGATTTGGAAGAAATGACTCACTAATTCTGATAGGTGTTATTTTAGTTGTCATTTGCACTGCAACATTTCATTGTTGTGGAAAAAAATCACTTCAGCTGTGTGCACATGGTGACATCGTCCTCATTTGTCTTCTAGATTTATCCTCCCTGCTACAGTTAGCATCTCCTCATCTCTTAAATTGCCTCTTGTTAGCTCATTGGCATCAGTGTTAGCTATTAGATGATTTATCTTCATCTGTAAATAAGACTCTTGAGACATCATCTGCTTCAATTATTTTTCTTTGCACGTTTTTAGGGTCACCGTATTATAATGTAAAAGCCCTTTAAAAGCTACTGATTAATATCTCTGTGTGTATGTATATTTATACATATATGTATGTATATGTAAAGTATACATGTGTATGTATGTACGCATGTGCCTATGTGCATATGCCACATATGTGAACATATAAATCATACATACATGTATAATTGTAAATCATCTTACACATGTGAGAAAATTCCCTTCCATGTGGTAGAAATAACTTCTACTCAGAATGTCATATCTCTGTTGTGAGAGTTTAGAAAAGTAAGAATAAATATGTTAGTGCAGGAAATTTTTGTTACCTGTACAGAAGATAAGAAAGAGGCAAGGGGAATGTAGAAAAGAGAGTTGTGTAATGGTTGAAAGCCTGTGCTGGTGACGTGTCAGGAGCTGTCAACTTGATTTACTGGAGATTGGCTCATAAGGCCTTTCCTACAGGAATCAGGAAGATTGTGAGATAGCAGTCTGCTTTGATCTAACCTAAAATTAGATCTCCCAAGAGTTATTGGTACACCCTTAATTGGCTACATTCAGTTTTGGTGTGTTCAGGATCAGGATTTGCTTCTCTAAGGAGGAAGGAAAATCCAGTGCTTCCATACTGAGGAATTGGATAGCATGCTCTGGTCGTTAGAAGCATCAGAGAGACATAGCTCAATAAAATGAATCATTTTCTCTTCTAACTTCTCTTTCCACCGTCCTATATTCATTTTATTTATTATTTTTATAATGTTTAGTCAGGCTGCATTATAAAATAATCAGCAATCTAGATTACACCTGTGTCCTATAAACCTTACTGCAGTTGCCCCTGTATACCTGTGGGGAGATTGGTTCCAGGATCCCCCACAGATACCAAAATCCTTAAATCTATTAGTCAGCCCTTCCTGTGTGAATTCCTCATCTGCAGATACGCAAATATGGAGGGCCGATTGTACTGTGAAATTTCTGTCTTTATCAAGAAACCATTTGGATTTATATTTACTCAGCTAGGGGTGTTATCTTCGAAGTGGAGAGTAGTAGGGTTTTTTTTGTTTGTTTGTTTTGTTTTTTTGTGATTGTATGTTTCTAGTACTCCTTACAGGGCCAACAGAAGAGCAGAAGCATAGCACTAATTCACAAGGTCACTGGCATCCAGGCCACTTAGCATTGATTGCCTTTCTTTGATCTTAGAAATTCAAATGGCTTCTCACTGAAAGCTTCAATCATATTAGTAACTCCTACTGCACCTGAATTCTCAGTGTTCCTAGGAACTCCTCAATAGTCACTTTTTACCTGTACATCCCTCCAGAGGCCCTTCCTGAAAGTTCACCTCCTTGGGAATTTTTATGTGAACAGAGAGTGACAGCTAATGTGAGCCACCTATATAAACAAAAGCGTCACTTTCCCATTCTTTCATCTCCATATTCTGTCCTCTCTTTCTATAGTAACTATTCCACATAGTCTTCATAAACCATAGATGCCTTTTTTCACTTTTTAAAAACAGCTTTATTGAGATAAAACTGACGTGCTTCACCCATTTAAATGTACAGTTCTCTGGCTTTTAGTATATTCATAGATTATGTGCAACCATCACCACAGGCAATTTTAGAACATTTTCATCACCTCAAAAAGTAACCCAGCACCCTGTTTACCCCTTTCCCTCACCCAGCGCTAAGCAACCACTAATCTACATTCTTTCTCGAGAGACTTCTCTAGTCTGGACTTTTATATGAATGGAATGATATAGTGTGCAGTATTTTTTGACTGGTTTATTTTCCTTGGCATAATGTTTTCAAGGTTCATCCATGTTGTAGACTGTGTAAGTAGTGCTTTCCTTTAAGGATCAAATAATATTCCATTTTATGGCTAGAACACTGTTTATATTATTATACATTTGTCTGCTGATGGACCCTGGGGTTGTTTCCATCTTTTGGCTGTTATAAATAGTGTTGCAATAAACATTTCTGTACAAGTTTCTGCATGAGCATATGTTTTCATTTATTTAGAGTATATGCCTAGGAGTGGAATAAATGAGTTATATAGTAATTCTTTGTTTAGTAGTTTGAGGAACTGCTTCTGAAACAGCTGCACCACCATTTTACATTCTCACCAGCAAGGTAAGAGAGTTCTGTGTTCTCTACATCGTCATCGTTTGCTGTGATCAGATTTTTGATCCTAGCCATGCTAGTGGATGTGAAGTGTTGTCTCATTGTGGTTCTGATTTGCATTTCCCTGATGTCTAATAATGTTGAGCATCATCTTCATATTCTTATTGGCCATTTGTTTATCTTCCTTAGAGAAATGGCTGTTCAGATCCTTTCCCCATTTTTAAATTGGGTCATTTTCCTTTTTATTATTGAGTGGTAAGAGTTCTTTGTATATTCTAGATATATATCCCTTGTCAGGTATACGATTTGGAAACTTCCTTTATGTCTTAAAATACATTAAGTTTATGCCTTTGGGTGTTTGCTCTTAATGTTCCCTATTTCAGGAATACTAATTTCTACTCTTCATCAGTTAGTTCCTTCTAAACCTTTTAAGCTTAGTATGCATGTTTACTTCAGTGATGCTACCTACTAACATTATCTAAAATATACTTCTTTCCTTGCTTATCACTCTCTGGTTCCCTGTTTATTTCTCTAACAGCACTTGCACTTTACTATCAGCTTACATATTTACTTGTTCACTGTCTGATGGCCTAGAATGTAACCTCCATGAGACAGCGATGCTGTCTGCCTTAGGTAGTAGGTAATAATAAATATTTACTGAATGAGCAGATGAATTAACATTGGCTTGCTTCTCCCTTTATTTTTCCCATCATCAAACTCTATCTTTCATATCTTTGTCAGTTGGCACTGGGAATTCCTTCCAGGCTAATGTGAAGTAAGTTTAGAAATTTTTCCTCATACCTGAAAAAACCTCTGATCTGATTTATTTTTTAGAGTTTGAATAGCTTTGTAGTCAGAAAGCTCGTTGAGCTCGACTTCTACATGTAGTTTTTATCATTTCCAAAGTGGTGCTTTTACGTTTTCATAGAACATAAAAGGTATGCCTCATTAGCATTACATCTCATTTTTTCACAATTGAAAAAAATAACCAAAAAAAAAAATACACAGCCTTTATCCTGTGAATAGTTTAAATTTAATCTTTCATAGCTTCAGCATCTTAAATTCACTGCTTCCCTACTGCATTTCTACTTATCTGATAGGAAATTGATTTTCTGCCTGGCAAAACATTCTCTTTCAAATACTCTATAAAAGAGTAAGTTCCATGGTAATAATTCCCTTTTAATTGAATGCACCTAATAATATTAAAATCTTTGCAGTCAGATTGTTTAGATATTTTTAATTGGATATCTTTAGATGACATTCCTATTTGAGAAAAGATCATTTTGAAGTTCATATTATATGAGATATAAATATGTCTCTGTAGTTTTGTGGGGCTTTTTTTTCATCAACATAAGTAGATTTTCTCCAATATGTTAAATGAGAAAAGGAACGAGGATATCGTACAAAATTGAAGCAAATTACAATTAGAACTTGCTTTTTACAGTTTGTAAATTTTCAGTTCTGAATGAATTCAGTATAAAATACGTGTTTAATCATTAGGTTGTATGTATTGATTAAATGTCTGTGAGAACCATATTATGTTCTTAGATGAGGACCATGAATCTTAGCCACTATATTAAATTTATATTGCTTGCATAAATGTGGTACTTTATAAAAGCACTAGTAAAAATTCAAACCATTGCAATATTTAGATATTAATATTGGGGGGATGGAAAAGACTTTTTGATAGGTATTATATATTAGCTTGTTTTGAATATTTTACAATTGCAGACTACTGTTTATAAAACAGTCATTGCAGTGTATTTTGGTCAATAAGAAAACTCTTATTAATAGATAAAGTTTCTAAATTAGAGGTGGAGCTGAAGAACAAGAATACCATATTCTTTGTTTCTGGAGTTACGCAGTTTTCAGTGAATGAGCAAGAAAGTCCATGGGTTTTGTAGTTACATTCTTATGATGCCAACATATTTTATCCTAGTTCTCAAGAGTAGGTGATATTACATATTCTCAAGACTATGCTGATATTACTTTAAAGTGTGTGCATTAAAGTATGTTAAAATTTAGCCAGTTTAATTATAAATACTGTTATTTTGTCATTGGAACAATATCCTTATTCTAACAAGACAGTTTTTATTTATTTTGATTTTAATAAATTTTCATGCCCTTAACTGGGTTTAAGTCTCTTCACTGATGCTGCTTCTTGGATAATTTCACTGATGCTGACACTTGGATAATTTCTGTCTTTTCAGACATTAAATCCATGTCCATGTCCTGATGAATTATCATGTCTTTTTAATTTACAAATGGGATGACAATCCTAACAGTATAGATTACACAAGCCTAATAATACAGAATCAGAACTGAAATACGATCTACATAGTTTGTAGAAATAAACCAGAGAAGAAAGGGGAGAATGAAATGACTTAATGACAAGTACATTTTAATAAAATAATGAAAATTGCCCAATTAACAGATGAATACTGGAATTAACAGATGAAGATTGGATTGCTTTCATTGCTAGTCTGATAAATTATTTAGGATTTAGGATTATCACTTCTCCAATCAACTAAAAATAGAATCTCATAGGAAAAACCATAAAAGTGCTTTGAAAAATAGTATGGTACTATATAAAATGTAATGTAACATGATGACAGATACTGTTGTTTGTTCTGCTTTTAAAAGCCGTTTCTGTTATGTCTTGAACATATAGCCAGTCTGTAAATATTTTTGGTGAAGAATTCTCCCTTTTATCAAACACTTCTCTAGGCCTTCATGTTGAGTCAGACGTTTTCTCATTCTTTTTTCTTACTATTCCTAACCTATTCCTAACCTTGGAATTAACATTTAGTCTCTGCAGATAAAGGTAAAGGTAAAGGTGAATTTTATGTGACATCATCCTATTAACTGAGGAAACTGGGAATCTGAAATTATCGTTGCCAATTACTCGCCAATGTAGTACATCTTGAACTGTAGCTGTTGAGATCACATTACTCCTCTAAGCTGTTGAGATACGTAGTTGAAAAATCAAAATCAAAATAAGTATTGTTTTTTGAATAGTAAAACTTCTTATTTTCATGTTCTTTTTACTTTCATGTTAGAAATAAGAACATCTATGGCAATCAGGGGAAATAGATCACCTGCTAGTTTAGGTGCAGGTGATAAGGGAAGAGTAATTTCTCATTTTTTTAAAAACTCCTCATTGATTTCTCCTATACTAAATGCTTAATTGTGGCATATTAAATAAAAGTGAAAGTGATATAATTCCAAAGGGAGGAATAATCTATATAACATACAGATTTCATGTGTTAAGAACCCACAGTTGTTCAAACAAAATAAAGATGTGTAAGAATGTAGATACTCCCAAATACAGAGAGGTACAGAGAACTAATATAGAGAATTTAAGCATATTTCCAATTGCTTCTTGGATATGTAGAATATCAACCACTCCAAAGTCTAACCTTGTTTATTATAATACGAGTAAACTGAAATGCCTATGTTAATGTACATGGGAGAAGAGAAGAAATGGAAAGCAAACATTCCACAGATAAGCTTCAGGATAATAGAGAAGGGTGACCATCTAAATCAGGGGTGTCCAAACTGCGGCCCGCGGGCCAACTGCGGCCCGCAATCCATTTTTAATTGGCCCGCAGCAAATTCCAAAAATACATTTAGTTTACTTAAATAAACCAGGTGAGGCAATACGTACTTCACCTCGAGTGAGTGGCCCGGCTGTTTGTGTATTTTACCGCGTATGGCCCTTGGTGAAAACCGTTGAAAAAAGTTTGGACACCCCTGATCTAAATGAAGCCTTGGAATCTGTTGCTGGTTAGTTTATGTTTATAAAATCTCCCATTTATTTTGTTTCTTTTGCAGCATCTGTTTTGCTATTCTGTATAAGGTGGGCATTGAACATTACTGACTGACATCCTAGGAAAGAAGTACTAGAAGCTTTCTGTGTAAAAAAATGGTTTTTGAATTTATATTGAACTTACATTTTCCCTCCCCTTGAAATTGAGGCTCTGTCTTTTTACATTACCTATAATAATCTTATCGATATAATTTTCTACATAATAGTATTTTGAGAAACAAATTATACAATATCCTCAAGTATGAAAAGATTATAGTTCTCACCGTAATAGAGAGTTTCAGAGGTTAGGTATGAAATATTGTCAGCTATGACTGGTGAATTTTGTAAACCCAGAACTTGATATTTCTTTTTTCCCCATTCCCTCAGTGGTAGTAAGGAATGAGTTTAAAATAGATTTTTTTACTTGCTCTTCCAATTTTTCATAGTTGCCTATAAATCATCATGGTCTGAAGGAACATAGAGAAGAAGAGTACACCCTTCTCTGTCTTACTCCCTAGATACACCAAACCTTTCTTGGGAAAACAAAAGGGCCCTTTTCCATGGTAACTGCGTCATCGCTAGGTATATAATGGATATACTGAGACCTAATTTATTGTACTATACTGTCTCTTAAAATAATAAGTATGGTTAGAAGTATGTGAAAATGATTGCTATAAAAAATATAATGTGGGATCTGAGTAGGGGCTGCTGCCTGGATCGGAGCCCAGGGTTCCATGTCTACAGACCTGCACCTTGACCCCTCCCAGCGCCCGGGCAACGAAATGACTACTAAGAAGTAGGTAACCAGATGCAAAGGTCACAAAACAGTCCATTTGTCATAAAGTAAGATGCAGCTGGGGCTTTTCAATCAGATTAGAACAAAATTGTATCTTTTTCTCAGAAGAGAATTCCACAAGGTTAAGGCATGAAACAAAGAAAACATAGTATTTTGCAGTCTGATTAAACTCCTGATGCTGCAGCAGAGGCTAAGAATATTATTGGCCAGATCTAGTGTTCATGTGGTCTTCTGAAACTAGCCATGGGTAGCTGTCATAGCTGTCCAGATAAAGACACTGTCCCAGATAACCTGCGGAACAAGTTTAAGGTCACTAATGTGGATGGTGATGGGAAAGAGTTAGGTTCTGGCATAATGGAACTTGCAGATACAGACCTGACTTTATACACTCACAAACGTTACTCGGTGAAATGGCACTACCTCTGCCTGCAACTCTATAGTTCTGATTTGAATCTTTTTTCAATTGAAAGTGGTCCACAGTGTCAAACTAAACAAAGAATCTTTGCCTTTAAGTGTGCCCCTGCAGAAGAAGTATTTAACATGTTGCAAGAGATTATGCAAAATAATAGTATAAATGTGGTGGAAAGGAGTAATCACCAGTCAGAATTGGAAGTCCCCAGACCACCTTGAATACCTACAGCTCCAGGGTTTGCTGCTCAGAACTTAACTGCTGGATATCCCTGATATGGAGACACTTCATTCCATCCTCAAAGCAGATGTCCTTCTATAGGCAGTGCACACCTGCTTCAGTAGGTGAAGAATCTACACACCCTTTGCTTCTGATTGAGGAACAAGTACATACCTGTGTCAACGCTACAGGTATGCATGAAGAGTGGAAAAATTGCACAAGCGTGCATATCTCATTAGAGGCGAGGATTTCTAATGCTGAAAGGAACACACCAAAAAAAGAACCAAGTAGTATTGAGGATAGGGATCCTCAGATTTTTCTTGAACCCCAAGGAGTTAGATTTGTCTTAGGTCCAACCCCTAATCAAAGCAATTAATGGAAAAAAGAGAAACTAGAGAAGCTTGGAAGAAATCAAGTCAGTGGAAGAGGTGCAAATAACAGAACGGGACACTGGATATGACAGTGATGAATGAAGACATGCACCCTCTGTTAACAAACTGGTGTATGAAAATATAAATGGGGGTCAGGAGAGGTCGACTGACATCTGCCAGTACCTCAGGTACCCAGAATATCAACAACTGAGCTCAGAAGAACTACATCATTAAACTATGAAAATTTACCATCTTTTCCTTGGGTGTGGGAAGCCTACAAGCTAAATGATGATGAGGATAACAGTAGAGGACCAAAGACACCCATCTCTAAATGGCTACCATAATAATCTAGATCCAGTGCATAACTATGTAAAAACAGAGAATGTAACAGTGCCAGAAAGTGCTCACAAAACATAATATTCAAGGCTTTGGGACTATACAGTGACAGTTTTTAACTTTGATATCAGACACCGAAGTTTAGAACACAGGCAGCTCAATTATATACAAGTTGACTTGGAAGGTGGCAGTGAGTCTAACAACCGTCAGACTCCAAAAACGTCTCCTGCTCCCCTTCCACAGACCCCTACAGGGCTCACAGAGCTGTATGCTGTGATAGACATCAAGAGAACTGCTGCTATGTCCAGTTTGCAGAAAGCACTGCCATGCGATGATGGTACGGCTAGGAAAACCAGATATAATAGTACTGACCTGCCCATGTGACCTGCATAGCATTACATTCTTTGCACCTTTGTGAAGTTTTAAAAAATGAAGACACAAGTGTCTCATTTTCATTTCTAAACACTACTTTTATAGACTGATAAAAAGATTTAAAAATATATATTTCATGTGCTTCTTTAAAGGGAATTAATGTAGAGCAGGTACTCATTAAAGAACACCAGTTTCATTATATACTACTCAGTACAGCAGCATTCCCATTTTCACGCTGCCTATTTAAAATGAGTGGAAGTGAGTGACGTTGCGGTTGATTTTTATTAATATTCTGGACTTATGCATATCATTCATGTCTAAGTCGTGGTTGGCATTTAAAACACTTTATAAATCCTCTTGATAATGTGCATTGCTAACAGATAGCTCTAGGCTTTGAAAGTAGTATTTGTAGCTTCACTATTCATGGTATGTAGCATCTAGCATATAACACGAAGAATCCTTTTGACTTGAGCCGAAACGTACATAAAGGAAATAGAAGTACCACACTTCTTTATATACCAGTCACTTCCTTTGCCTTCAGAGTTACTAGAAAGAGTCTCATGACCGTGAATATGGTTTGCCGTTGATGTGTTGAAAGTCAGGAAGCAGACAAGATTTTCTTTTACTCATCTCATAACATGATTTGAAGGGCATGCCCAGATATCTTAATCAGAATTACAGTAGGCTTCAGAATCTGTAGTCTGTCTCATGTTACTTTACCAAAGACATTTGAAAATCTGAACCATAGTCTCTTGAAAGTGTCTCTCCTATGGATTATTAACAATAACATTGGTTCTGGAGGCATTTGCGCCATTAGATTGCCACTTCCGCTTTTTCCTTTGATATTTGGGATGTCTTATTTTGTTGCTTAATGTCTTTTTCAATTTAAAATGTTAAAATGTTTGTATTTGTATATAGTTTTAAAATTGGAGTATGTGTTTATTGTTGTTGTTTAGTTTGCATTTTTGTCAAATTGTGGTTTTGAAGGTTCACTTGGAACTTCCTGTTATTCTATAACAAGATTGCCTTTGTCCACTACGTATTTACAGTATGTGCTTTTTACTTTTCAAGTTTATAAAAAGCATTCTCTCAATTTTAAATAAAAATAAATAAAGTGAGTTAAGAAAGGCATTATTCAGTCAATGGATAGAGTATCAACCTGGGTACTTCATGGTGAAATATATATAGTTTTAAATTAAATTTATTGGGGTGACATTGGTTAATAAAATTATGCAGCTTTCAAGTATACAATTCTGTAATAAATCATCTATATATTGCAATGTGTGCTCACCACCCAGAGTCAGTTCTTCCATCACCATGTATTTGACCCTCTTTAACCTCTTTTTTCATTTAGCCCTAAGAAGTGAATATTCGTTTCATCACAGGATTGCACCCAAAAAGCAGCCAGAACTTGATTTGAAGATATATTAATGAGGATTTGAATAATTTATACTTTAAAACACTGTAATGATTACAGTTCTTGCAAGTAAATCATTTTATACATGCATATACGTTTAATTAAAGTTTAGTAAGTTCTAATACAGAGTTTATACCAAATTATGACCTATATAACTGCTCATATTTTAGTGACACTACTAGGTGTAGAAACTTTTAGTCACTTAGGTAACTTTCAATTATACCACACACATTTAACATACTCATGTGCATATATAATCAATTTTTATATACAATAGCATGTACCCATTTAAAGAATACAGTTTTAATTTTTACAGATTTATGCCCACATAACTACCACCATAATCAAAATATAGAACATTTCATGAAAGTTCCCTTTTGGAATTCCAGTATTGATAATTTACAGTTTGGTTAAATATCCACTTTTTCTTTGTATTTTTTTCTTTCTTTTTACATTAAAGTTTATTTGGGTGACAAGGGTTGTAAAGTTACGTAGGTTTCAAGTGTACAATTCTGTAATACATCATCTATACGTCACATTGTGTGCTCACCACCCAGAATCAGTTCTCCTTCCATCACCATGTATTTGATCCCCTTTACCCTCATCTACCACCCCCTCCCTCCCTACCTTCTGTTAAACACTAAACTGTTGTCTTTATCAGTTTTTGTTTCTTCATTCGTTTGTCTTGTTCCTTTGTTGCTTTCAGTTTTGTGTCCCACATATCAGTGAAATCATATGGTTCTCAACATTTTCTGTCTGATTTATTTCTCTTAGCATAATAATCTCAAGATCTATCCATGTAGTTGCAAATGGCACTATTTCATCTTATGGCACAATAGTATTCCATTGTGTTTGTATTTTTTTTATCCTTAAAAATAGCTGCTTTAAAATCTTTGCTAGTTAATTGTGTCACTTTAGTCCTTTCTATTAATTGATCTATTACTGGTTATGATTCACACTCTTTCCTTTTACCATGCTAGTGATTTTTAATTGAATATTGGGTATTATTAATTTTACGTAGTTGAGTGCTACATTTTGTTGCCTTTCTTTAAAGAGTAATGGACATTTTTTCATATGCAGTTAAGTTACTCTTGGATCAGTTTGATCTTTCAAAGCTTTACTTTTATTTTTTCTGTTAAAGTGGTTATAGAATTGCCTTTATTTATGGCTAATTAACTGTATTACTAAGGGGTGACTTTTCTGACTCTGTGGAATACCCTCGTAGTTAAGGAGGGCCCTTCACCCTGTTTGGAACTTGGACATCTCTTAGCCCTGTGCATACTCTGGGAATTCTTCATTGTACAGCTGCTGGCTGTTTTTGTTCTTTTTTTGTTTGTTTGTTTTTGTTTTGGTTTGGTTTTTTTTGCCTAGCCTTGTGGAGTTTTCACTCCTCACCTGCACAGCTGATTATTTTGCAACCAACTTGACAAAGAAACAGATTTCTGAAGTTGTTTCACTGCCCTTCCACTCCAGTGCTCTGATCCACAGGTCTTAGCTTCCTCAGTACTTCTGCAACTTAACTTCTGTCTCTTCATTTCAGCAAGATTTCTGTGGTGTCTCCCTTTCTGCATAGTGATCTTTCAGGTACCTACAAAAAACAAACAAACTAACAAACAAAATAAACTGAAAAACAGGGCCAATTGGGCAAAGCTTACCTCATTAGTTTCCCTTTTCTTAGACATGACAGTCCTGTACTGACTAATAGCCAATGTCTGAAAACAGTTTCTTTGATACATTTTATCCAGTTTTTGTGGTGTTTACAGCAGGAGGGCAAGTCTGTTCCCAATTTCTACATCATGATCAGAAGGAAAACTGTTTTTTAATTTTTTGTGTGATTAGAAACAGAGAAATTTTGGGAAACATGTCGTTCTATGATTCTATGTATCATTCACATTTCTTCTCACATAATCATTAATTTAGAGTTAGTGTATTTTTGTGATACTATTTCTGTGATTCCATTTCCCCTTGCCTCATTTTCTATATACTGGACCTTTTCTGGACTTAACACCATTGTCCTCTCTCTGGATGTTCATACGTATTCTATACAAAGTCAGGTAGGAAAAATGTATGGTAGGTGAATTTGGGAGAAGGAATGGAAAATCTTGGCTTAGCCTAGTTGTAGGCTGTACTTTCAAGTTAGCCTGTTTTTAGGTATATTCACATTTTGTAATAAGAGCAGTCAGGAGAGACCTTTGGTTGTTTGTCTTGATTTGTGATTGAGTAGGTTTGTTCAGATCAGGGAAGATATTTGTACGTCCATGTGGCAGCAGACCCAGATAATAGTGCCTAATTTACTTGTTTCAGTGCTAACACTGATATTTTGAACTCCATTTATCTACTTGTATCTACTTTTCAGTTGGCCCCAAATTTGGATTGGGAAATAAAGGAATTATTGTTCCCCTCAAACATAATACCACAGATACACATGGTTTTCAGTTAACATTACATCAAATTACTAAATATTTTTAACTTCAAGGAATGCAAATTGGCAAGCTCACACATTGATGGTTGAGGAAAACTTAAATCAGAAGTATATGAAGAATACAAAATTTTCTCTCTAGGAGTCTTGTAGTCACTCTGTCAGCAGTTCTTTGGTGCCTCAAGTCCAATCCACGTACATAAACTGGGCCCTTAGTCCTTCTGCCAATAGGCAGATTCAGTGACCACCACATCGGCCACATCAGTGCTGCTTACAATTGTGGTGCCTTGTGCTCTTTTCTTTAGAATGAGGTGATGAAAAAGCAACACAGAACAGCAGATGTGAAAGAAGCGGAGAGCAAGAGGAGGGTGTAGAGTGAGAACGGATAACATCGGAGTTTTAAATCGCAGGTCATTTATGAAAGAGCTATGTGGACATCTATCTTGAAGGAGATAGTAGTGGATTTAAAATATAGGGTTAGACGTGGATAAAAAAGATGACATAGGGAAGGAAATAAGATGAAAAATAAGCCAACTTTATTTGTCTTTGCAAGCATATGCCAGTAGTGATTCTTATTAGGCTCTAAGATGTTTGTTCTTGGGAAATGAATAATGCAGATATTCTAAATGGAAACTATACATCTTCCATTTTAATGCTCTTGAATTAAGTCTTTTATCTAATTCGTATCGAGAAACATTGAACATTAAAACTTTGTTATTAATACTTTTCAACAAAATTATCAGCTCTAAAGTTTCTCGAGTTTAGATGAAAGGTTTTGAGAATTTTTTATTAGAAAGAAAATTTTCTCCTTTGATTTAATCAATTTAATTTTCCTGCAGTTACTCCTCCTGATTGAAATTATGTATGAAATATTACAGGATAATTCTGATCTTGGTATTCAAAGACAATATATTAGATTAGTACTAATATCAGAATTATACATTCTTTCAATAGAATTATTTTTGGTTTATGTATATATTTGTGTGAGTATGCATGTATTTGTTATATTTATTTGTATATCCGTGTTTGTACAGAAGATCTTTGATATGAGGTTTTTTTAGTGACCTAAATGTAAAATAGGGAAATATTTACATAAATTATGATTTATTACTTAATCATATAATTTTATATACAGAGGGTACCAAAAAAAGTATACACATTTTAAGAGAGAAAAAAATGATGAAAATTGTAATACTCAATGTATACCGAAAGCAAAAGATGAATACAAGTCACGTTTGACTTCTGTAATTACAAGAGGTGCTCAAAGTGGTTATCATCAGCGTCCAGACTCTTCTGATTATGACAAACTACTCTTTGATCAATGATGACCGAAGTGTCCACTTGTATACATTTTTTTAGCACCCCCGGTGTAATAATCATGCAGACTGTGTGAAGATACATAGCTGTATTTTAGGGCTTAATAAAACCAATTTACATCATAGGAATGATATGTATATCTTGATGACACAATTGTAATCTGTGTGTGTGTATATGTGTATGTGTACATATATATATACACACACACACACACATACGTTCACATACGCTCCACAATGTGTAAGTTTCATGAGGGCAAGTGACCATTGTCTGTCATGATTATTATCACTTCATAGGAAGAACTCCACACATACTTATTGAATGTAATTTTACAAAGATTAGGTAGAAAACTAAAATCAAAATGGTTTTGTATGGTTGAAAGATTAATTTATAAAACTTATAAGAATAAGGACTTGTTTTATTAAAATTTTATTCATTTTAAGAAAAAGGCAGAGTTGGTTGAAATCCTCTGTAGTACCAAATTGACCACTGGTATTGTAGTGGAGGGATTCATCAACCCAAAGTATAGCAAAAGTGGATGTATTTTGTAGTTACTGTTCCCAGACCACATCTTTGGACAGAAGCAATCATGTCTTTGACCCTTTATATTCAAGAGGTTCCTGTTCCCATTTTTCTCCTGAAAATTGCCTTTAATGAAAGTGGTAAAGGTATGAATTCATATGGCTACTTATGCCCCCCCCATGCTATTCTAGAAAATAAGAGAACATCTTTGCCGTTTTTTCTCCCCCTTAAAGTATTACTTACGTGTATATGTGAGATTATATATATATATATATGTATATATATATATGTATGTATGTATGTATACTTATGCTTGTTTTAAATGACACCTAAATCCTCATATTCTTCTTTCCCCCCCTTCTTCTGCCTCCCTCCCCCACTCCAGTTCGAGCCGTTGTTTCTCAGTCTAGTTGTATAGGACACAGCTCACTGACCCATTCTGGTATTATGAGCCTTGTGCTCCACGCTGGCTGAGGCAGTCGGTCGCCACCTTGGCATTAGGAGCACGGTGCTCCAACCACCTGAGACACTGGGCTGGCCCATATTTTTTATAGATGTTTCCTAATACAAAATCTTATGGGAATAAAATTAAATTGGAAGGTGAAAAAAATCTCGTGACTACAATTAAAATTATAATGGAAAAATAAAATTAGATGAAAGCTGCCATATATTCATGAAATTGTTTAGAAAGAAAAGTTATATTTTAGCCATATTCTTTCAGCACCAATCATTATTTTAAATATAATTTTTTTCAGGAGAGGAAATAAATTATTGACTAGAGAATTTCTACACTTATGCTTTCTTTTTGCTTTTACAGAAATGAATAAAATTGCACCTGATTGTACATGAAGAATTAGTATAATGTTCACATCAGTCCAGCAAAATTTTAAGCTAAATCATATAGTCAGTAATGAGTCATGTTGTATAAAGAAGAATATTTAAGAATTATGGTTATAAATCAATCCATGTCATGAGCTTTTAATAAATCAATAATCCATTTTTATAAGATTATAATAAATGTAAATAGCAATTGAAGGTGTAAGACGTAATTACAGAAAAATATGTTTTCCTTTGAAAGCCATGTATAGTCTGTATTTTTTCTAGACTTTGTAAGTTTACATGCTTATCATTAATCTTATTTTTCAGTGTATCTAGCATGTCTTATAATAATATATGCTGTCTCTCTTATTAGACAATGATCTTGGGAAACTTTTATTACTCTTCAAGATGTCTGATAAACAAACTGAGTGGATAGAAAACTGCCGAAGCCAATTTTGCAAAATGATGAAGGCCAAACCTGCTGTAATCAGTGGAGATGGTGAGTGCTTTGGTAATTTTTTGTGATTTTATTTTGTATGAAAATTATATTAATAGAAGCTGTATTTCTGGAAGATTAGTACCAATATGTCTAGGATACATAATACTAATTCCAGAATTTCATTGACTTCTGAGAATCTCTGATGCTGGAGAACAAAAATTAAAATCTGAGAAATTACAAAGCTTTTCAAAAAACTAAGAGCTCTTGGTAAGCAAAACTGAAACACTACTTTACTTTTCCCAGTTAACAGTTTTGCTTGGTTTCACCAGCTTTCACCTGAATATACCATACTGCTATATTTTTGGAAAATTATTGAATTTTTTATTGACGGATTTTGGAATTCTGCCACGTCCAGCAAAATAAATTGAATGATTCCTAAGGAAATTTTGTTTTGAGGGTATGGCTATATTTTCTTTCTTTCTTTTTTCTTTTTTAATTAAAATTTATTGGGGTGACAATGGTCAACAAAACTACATAGGTTTCAAGTGTACAATTCTATAATACATCATCTAGAGGTCTCACAATTAAGTTCGCAAACCTGTTGCAACAATGTTGCTAACCTTTTTTGATATGACAGGGATTATTCATTATGAATTTGTACCAACTGGACAGTTCACCAAGTTTACTGTTTGGAAGTGCTGAAAAGGTTGTGTGAAAAGTTAGACGACCTGGAAGTTTTCACCAACAATTCATGGCTCTTGCATCACGACAATGTACCAGCTCACACGGCACTGTCTCTGAGGGAGTTTTTAGCCAGTAAACAAACCACTGTATTGGAACACCCTCCCTACTCACCTAATCTGGCCCCCAATGACTTCTTTCTTTACCCAAAGATAAAGGAAATATTAAAAGGAAGACATTTTGATGATATTCAGGACATCAAGGGTAATATGATGACAGCTCTGATGGCCATTGCAGAAAAAGAGTTCCAAAATTGCTTTGAAGGGTGGACTAGGTGCTGGCATTGGTGCATAGCTTCCCAAGGGGAGAACTTCGAAGGTGACCATAGTGATATTCAGCAGTGAGGTATGTAGCACTTGTTCTAGGATGAGTTCGTGAACTTAATTGTCAGATCTTCATGTATTGCATTATGTGTTTACCACCCACAGTCAGTTCTCCTTCCATCCCATATATTTAAACCCCTTTACACTAGCAAACAGGTTGTTTTATATTAAGATATTTGAATGTACATTCATTTCCTAAAATCATCCTTTTATTCATATTATTTTGAGTAACGAAGGTATAAGACAAAAGTTTTAATGTAAATATAAGTTAGATTCTTCAAAGCTATAATTTAAAAGTAATTGTCTACTTTATCAGTGACGCTTTATGCTTTTCATATTTGTATCGTTGGTTGTAAAATTAAAAGTGGGAAATAAAAATAAGGTTATATATTGTTAGTTGAAGAAATTGTATTTTAGAGAATAATGATATATCTATGGACAAGAAATCAAACATTTTCAAATTATGATGTAAAATGAGCAGTTAAACTATATTTTACCTTTAAATATTTATAAAGTATCTATAATAAATATATATTCATCATTGGTTGCATAATAGAGAATATTTACAACAGACTAGCAGTGAATTTTTTACATACCAAAAGGTAGAGAACAAATTGAGAAAGCAGAAGCTTGGTACAATGTTTAGTTTAAACACAATAATTATACATGTAGTTCCTTGTCCTCGCAATAGGGATAGTGATGAGACAAAAGAGAAAAGTCACCTATTCTACCATTATTCATGACTATGAAACAGGATAAAGAAGTAGAACTTTACCATTAAAACTGTTCCATTTGGAATTTTGGGGCAGCTCCCACAAGTGTTGACCTCCATGGTTCGTTATCCTGATAGCGTGTTCACCATTAGATTGCAAGCACCTCTCAATGATAGATCTACACCTCTGCACAGCACGGTCTAGTAGCTTGCATCAAACTCTGTTACTCTTTACAGAAAATTTCTAAGATAATCTACATTTTATGAATAAAGAAACTCAGGTCTAGTTCATGTGATGAAACTTACATTCAGCCTCAAATTTAATTATCATGAAAAATAATTGTCATGAAAAAAGTACAAGGTGACTTCTACTTTTGAAAGATGGAATAGATGTTCTTTTCCTTATCATCCCTCCTACTATGTGCAGCTGAAATCTCTGGATATCACATATAAAACATAGAATGTCTCTGGAAGATAGGAGAAGGTACAAACTGGCTAGGGATTTTAGGAGCCAAGGCACAACTCAGAGGTGAATTCCTGTGTTTTCTTTTTGCCTCATATATTCTAGACTGAGAGACTAAGAATGCCAACAGATGAAGAAAAAGAGGGGAGGAGAGAGAGGTAAAAGCTTGCTCTCTCTAGTGAAAGGACCAGGAAAAGTTTAGTTTACTAAGACAGAAAACTTGTAGAAAATGACTGCTTTAATCCAGCTAAACACCACAGAAAATCCTGCCATCAGGACCTGGGGTGAAGCCTGGACATCCATCGTCACTTGGCAGTAATTGGCACCAGTGATAAAAGCAATTTTGGAACTCTTCAAAGCAATTTTGGAACTCTTTTTCTGGAATGGCCATGAGAGCTGTTGTCATATTACCCTCGATGTCCTGAATGTCATCAAAATGTCTTCCTTTCAATATTTCCTTTATCTAAAGAAAGAGCCATTGGGGGCCAGATCAGGTGAGTAGGGAGGGTGTTCCAATACAGTTATTTGTTTACCGGCTAAAAACTCCCTCACAGACAGTGCCATGTGAGCTGGTGCATTGTTGTGATGCAAGAGACATGAATTGTTGGCGAAAAGTTCAGGTCATCTAATGTTTCACACAGCCTTTTCAGCACTTCCAAATAGTAAACTTGATTAACTATTTGTGCAGTTGGTACAAATTCATGGTGAATAATCCCTCTGATATCAAAAAAGGTTACATTGTTGCAACAAGTTGGCAAACATAAATGTCAGACCTCATACTTAAGATAAAACAATATTCTATAGTTTATTTTCTGGATAACAATATCCTAGAGTTAATTTGTTTTTGAAGTTAAGAAGTCTTTTGTGACATGAATTAATTTCCTTGAGTTGTGTATAATGGATTTTTTGGTGCACTGAAGACCTTTATTGCCCTAAAAATCCTGTGCTCTGTCTACCTACTCATCCCTTCTATCCCCCCAACCCCTGGCAAACTTACTTTTGATCCAGTGCCTTGAACAGAGCAAAATTTTAAAAATGCATAATGTGTACTGGTTTTGAAAGGGACATGAGCTCTGTGTTGATCCTGGTCTTGGAGTTCACGCATTTTTTTTCTGTATGTGTGAATAATTATGATAAGATATTATAGTCTAACTAATAATGATATTCTTTCTGTTTGAAATCATTTTGAAAATTCTGAAGTAATCCTTAGAGGATCTAAACATAACAAATTATTCTTTTTTAGGTTTACATTCGTAGGTTCTCAGTTAAGCAATTAAAATTTAATTTAAATCAGCAACATTGTTAGGAATATTAAAATGGTATGTATTTTGAATTGGATTCCCTATAAGCATAACTGGAGAAGTTCAGATGACTTTTATCTACTGTTCGGTGATTTAGAGATGTGTTATAACATATTACTCTTGACCTTTAATATTCTAATTATTCTCTTGTTTATTGCAGCTTTAGCAGAGTTACTTGAAAAATTTGTGCTTCATCTCTCTGGAAGCCCATCAGAATGCTACTTCCCCTCAGTGGAATATACAGGTACCTTTTAAACATTTTGAATTTTGAAAAGTATTCAATGTGCAAATAATATTTCTTAGAGATGTGTACTTAGATTACAAATATGCCCAAGGTTTCTCATCCTTAAAATCTCTCACTTGGTGCCATATACATTCCAGATATCTTTCAGTTTCTTCTGTGCAAATGTCTGGGTTTCCTTGTAACTTCTAACTTGTTTTTGAGCTCCCTTTTTTTTTAACCCATTAAAAGTTTTTTTTCCTTAACACGATGTATTCCAATATCTTCCACTTTTCCGATTTTATCCACTATTCCCTAGTGATCTCATCTGCTCTTACTCAGATATTGATGATTTCTAAATTTACATCTTTTACCAACAGATCTACTATAAGCTTTATTTTCATATTTCCATCTGCTTAGTAGGTAAACCTCACCTGGATGTGCTACAGAAACTCTCAAACTCTAAATGTCCAACAGGGCCCTCACCTCATCAGACCTTATGTGATACATACAATCCTCCTCCTACTGTGTGTATTTTGGTGGGGAATACAGTCATCTATTGTCCATCTAAGCCATAAACCACAGAAGGATCGACACTCTTAAGTCTACATGTCCCTCTCAATCCCCAAATCGTGTTAATTCTGTGTTCTTAATGTAGCTCAAATGTATGTGCTTATATTGATTTCCACTCTTCTTTGTTAGTTCAGGCCACCATTACTTCTTGCCTAGGGAATTACGGCAGCCTCTTCACCTGGGGTCTCTTACTAGAGTCTGATTTCTTTTCTCAGGTATTTTTTGTGCTGCTTTCAGAGTGACCTTCAAAGCGCAAATCTGACTCCCTCATTTCTCTACCCCTTAGAAGCTCACCATTGACCACTGCATAAAATCTAAGCTTCTTATGGTGATAACCAAGGCCTTATATTAGTCTTCCCTTTCTTCCTCTCTAGTATCATCCCTTTCTAGGCCTCATTTATTTTTCAGGAACACAGAACTATTAGCACTGCCAATTTACCCCTCTGTCCCTCAGCCCACACGCATTCATTACCTTAACAAATAGATACTGTCCTCTTTTATGTAATAGAACTTCTCTAAGTATTCAGACACAGCATTGAACAAAGGAGAGGAAAAAAATCATGCCTTCATAGAGTATACCTTCTAATGGGAAGAGAGGCGATAAATAAGTAAAAGATGCAGTATGTCAAATGGTATTAAGTAAATGAGAAATACACAACAGGGAAAGGAGCTAGGGAGTGCTTAGTTTGGGGTGAGGATTACAATATTAAATAAAGTTTAGACCAGCAGAAGCGGGAGCAAGATATATGGATATTTTCAGGGGGAGGGAATTTCAGCAAGTGACAAGGAAGGAGACTCGTATGGCTAAAAAGAAGTTAGGGGGAGGGGAGATTGTTGGTGTGGAAATCAGGAGAGGATTTTGAAAGTTATTGCAAGGTCTTGAACATTTGATTAATGTGCTCTGATTTACATTTTTAAAAGATTACTATGGGTGCTGTACTGAGAAAAGACTTCAGGAGGACAAATGGTTAAAGCTGGGAGACAAGTTAGGAGGGTATTGAAAAGATCCAGATGAAAATGGTAGTGGCTTGGTTGAGGATGTAAGTGGAGATGATGAGAAGTACTTGGATTCTGGGTGCATTTTGAAGATGGGACCAACAGAATTGGGTAACAGATTGAATGTGGGTATGAGAGAAAGGGGGGAATCAAAGAAGACTAAGGTATTGATTTGAGCCACTAGAAGGATGGGATTATCATACATTGTGATGGAGAAGAATGAGACAGGAACAGGTTTGCAGAACGAGATTTAGGAGCTTGTTTTTATGTTACTTTTTGAATACTTGCTACACATTTAGCTAAACATGCTTTGTACATGCTGGATATTTGAATGTGGAATTTAGCTGAAATACAAATTATTAAATCATCAGCTTAGTGTGTAAAAACTAATTTGCGTTTGTTTGGCACATCATTCTCATATTCTGACTAATATCTACTTGTTTACATTGATGTAAACTGCAGTAGGGGTAATTTTCATGTTTTGCCTATTGTTTGTATCCTCTGCACCTAGAATAAGTGTCAATATATGTTGGACAAATAAAAGAATGGATAAAAGAATGAAGGAGGGAGGCTTTATATATATACTGTGTCAGTCAGTTCATCTTAATTTTAACATGCAATAGTGTAAATCATTTAAGATTTCTGAGCAGAAGCTTTACTTGATTCATATGTACCTCAGGGGGATTATTTTTGTAACTATTTATATAAAGGATGAAGTACAGTGCAGAACTGAAATTTGCCAAATGTGACTATCCAGTACTTGGGAGTTGGTAAACAGAGAGATGGTGAAAAAAGCAGACAGTTAGATATAGATTCATGATAATAGATCATCAAGGGATATTGCATTTTTTTCCTCCTAAGTGTGACATGACTTCTGTGCTACAGAAACCATCATTCATATATGTTACTTATTCAAGTTAGACCCTATATGTCATATCCTCATAAAAATTGTATGTTTCCCATCTGGCCCAGCCTGTCTTTCTAGCGCAAGCACATTCTGTGCTTTCATGTCACTGGACCTTTGCTCCTACTTTCTGGATTAACTTTTTCTTCCCCAGGACACATGATTTGTCTGGACATATGATAATGTCTTAACTCAACTGTAAGATTGAAGCTAGTATGTCACCTTCCCTCGTCCTCTTAAGCAGAAACCCCTCTTCTGTGCTCCTATTGCGTTCACTTTACCATTTTAATATTCATTATATTATATGTGATTAATTTAAATTATTCCGTTAGGTCTCACACTCCTTTGTATCTTTAATTTAGCATTTGATATGTTTTTAATTGGATTAAATATACATATTGTTGAATAAGCATGTATGTTAACCCCAATACATTTGTATAATGATTCTAAATATATTGATATTTACAGAATACACATATGAACATATACTTAATTATTAACAGATAGTGACATCTTATGTAGATTTGGGAAAGGGATAAAAGAGAACATAAGAAAATGAAACAAAGAAATGAGAGGAAAATACAAGGTAGCATTAATCAGAAGTTAGGTAGGTGTAGGGAATTGATATCTGTTGAGCACTTCTTGTGAGTTGAACAGTGTGCTGAGGTACTTGATGTGCATTGTACAAGTAAACACCGTAACTACTCCTTGAAGTAGGCATAATCATTACATTGAAAATCCGGAAATTGAGGTAAAGAGGAAAGAAAACAAATTGTGAAGATAATTTTGAAGAAAAGCGTTTGTGAAGAAAATTATGACTTTGTGAATGAACCTGAAAATGTATGTGGAAAATACACAGGTATTAACGATCAACTCTATGAAAAAGAAAGGAAATCAGTAAGAGAAGTGATAATCATGGAGATTTGCATGGGGAGAGTGGGTATCTCTTCAGTCTTTAGCATAATTATCTCCAATTTCTACAGCTCTCCTTGGCACATTTTTCTGTTGGATTGTGTATTCTGTAGATAATGTAAAATTAACATTATGTTGCATGCTTTATCTAAATACTCAGCAACCTGATTGCTCAGTGTGCACATATTTACTGCCCTCTGTTGTACTTCTGAATTATGCTGAGGGGGAGCCTCACATATTGTGTTTTTTTGAATGTGGTATCTAGGCAGATAAACCCTGCATGTGAATTTAAATTCTTTAAAGCCTCTATTTGAACAATTATCCCCTGGAATTTTAGAGTATAACCCAAAACAAGGTATCTACTTGTTGATTGTTTAATATTTCTTATTATATGTTACACTTGTTGGTAGTATTGTTTTCTTCCCAGGGCTTTAGATACCATCATCCTTTATCATTTACTTTTTTGGCTGGCGGAACAATGGTTTGCTGTTTCCAACTTTCACTTTATTTACTTTAAATAAATTTCTTAAAAAAGTGTCTTGATATAAAAGATTTTCAAAGCAAATGCTGGATAGATATATTCAATGTTTTTTCATGTTTCCTGAAATGAGAAATTGATTGTCTTTTTAAAAATGACAGCTTGCTAAACCCTAAGGTATGTGAAATTAGAATAACATCATCATCCATCTGTTAGCTCCCTCAGGATTTCCATCCATTATAAAATTTGCAAATCTGGAAAAATCAAATTAGTTTGGATGTTTGTCCCCTTGAAGAAAGAGGAAAGAACAAATTGAGAAAGTTCTGCACATTTGTAGTTTATAAATCCATACAGGTATCTTTCTACATTTTAACAAACTTTAACATTTTGTTGGCTCAATTCCCTGGAGCAAGTTGGGGATTTCTACTACTCTAGGGCTTCTTTGAAACAATAAATTAAGTCCTCCTTTTAAAGTAGTAAATATTTTAATTTTATCCCTTTCCTCTTTATGTTGTTAATCAAAAGATTGGAAAAAATATCAAAAGTAATTGTGTTGTTTCACCTTTTGACTATTAAAATATTTTTAAACTTAATACATACAGTTAAACACCTTTTATACTTTCTCTGGGTTTTCAGCAAATATGGTCTTTTCTGTCTTACATTCATGGAGTATATTTGTGAATATGCTCTACAATTGCAAGTAAGTATATTATATGAATGACCCTCTCCTTAAGGACAGGAAATAGGCATGCACCTAAGATGATGAAGGAAGTAAATTGTAGAATATAGTAAAGTAGAAAATAAAGAAATGAGAGGAAACTGACATTTTTCAGCTGGCTACTTTGTTTCAGGTAATATGCTAGAGTCTTTAAATATGCTATTTGAATTGGGTTATCATTCACAGAGGGGTTTTGTTGTGAGTGCCCAGAGGTGTTTAGTGGAAAGAGTGATTATTGTTGAGGAGTGCCATAATGGAAGATTAGAGGAGAAAGCAGGAACTGCACAGCTTCCTGTGCACTGCTACTTGTCTCCTGGGCTATTACAGAGGAAAGAAATGGGAGAGGGGAAGACTCCTGTAGGCAAGCGTAATTGTATAATTAAAGACATGGAAAGAGAAATACTTTTCCCCCAAAGAACTCTGACTGCCATTTAAGAGACAGACTTTTTTTTTTTTTTTTTAAAGATTTTATTGGGGATGGGAAACAGGACTTTATTGGGGAACAGTGTGTACTTCCAGGACTTTTTTTTCCAAGTCAAGTTGTTGTCCTTTCCGTCTTAGTTGTGGAGGGCGCAGCTCAGCTCCAGGTCCAGTTGCCATTGCTAGTTGCCAGGGGCGCAGCCCAGCATCCCTTGTGGGAGTCGAACCGGCAACCTTGTGGTTGAGAGGACGCACTCCAACCTGAGTCATTCAGGAGCTCAGCAGCAGCTCAGCTCAAGGTGCCGTGTTCAATCTTAGTTGCAGGGGGCGCTGCCCACTGGCCCATGTGGGACTGGAATCGGCAGCTTTCGGAGTTAGGAGCATGGAGCTCTAACCGCCTGAGCCACCGGGCCAGCCCCAAGAGACTGAGACTCTTATAGTAGCTTGGTCACAAGGAATTGAATTTTATATCAGTAAAAACTGAATAAAATGGATAGATACAACCACATGTTAAAAAGGAAGTAACAGAACCTGCAGATTGACTTTGGGGGAGGAAGGAGGTAGAAGAAAGTATACTGGTCAGTTGATTTCTTTGGCTGATTGAGAGTTTTCTGACTTTGCAGCAGATACAAAAAGTCTTCAGGAGAGTCAGTGAACAGCCAAGCAGTAACTGTTTCTCAGTATGGATTTGTCCTCCGTGGGAGAAATTCTTTATTCTTCTGAAAATTTATTTTTTTCCACATCGTTATTCTAAGTGGCAGGCAGAATAGATTTAATTTCTTCTACCGTTGCTCTATGTGCTGGCTTTGCAAACAAAATAGAACAGAATGCATCAGCAGAGTGAGTGATTTCAGTCAATATTAAGTAAATTGTTCAACTCATTTTGTTTTAAGACTATTATATTTATAACTAAAATGATTGGTTATTTCAAATAGTTGGTTTAATATTCAGGCTAAGATTGAATTAGGCATTGTTAAGTAAGTGGGGGGAATAGGATCCTACAGGTGTCATTGATTGAGTTTTTTTTCAACAGCTTATTTTGTTATGCTTCTCATAGTGACTCCAGGGAATCGTGTCATACCATCCATCTGTTACTTGATTTCAGTATACAAAAAGTATTTCTAAGTCCATATCTGTTTCCATCCGTACCTTGCTTCTCGTTTGATATGTAAAGCACAATTTCTCTCTCTTTCTCTCTCTCTCTCTCTCTCTCTCTATCTCTATCTTTTTCTTGTTCTTTAAGGAAATTACCACTCTAGGCAGGTGACCAAGCAGTCTGGTTTGCCTGGGACTGTGAGAGATTCTGAGACCTGAAACTTTTTGTGCTAAAACTATGAAAGTCATCCTAGGCAAACTAGAAATAGGTTACCTTAGCTCTAAGAGCTCTAAAAGATGAATTATTGCTGGTCCAAAGAATAGGTGTTTGATAACAGTGATATTTAATTTGTTCTTGTCTTTCTCAAGTCTACCCATATTTTAAGGTTCAGTTTAAATGCCACATCTTCCTAATCTTTCCCACTGCTGAATTCACGTAACATTTTATCTGTACGATTCCTATTCCTCTTAGCACATTAAAACATCAGAGCTATATATATACAAATTGTATCTCTGACACTACATGGGAATTTCTTTTAGGACATGATGTATGATTTATCTTTTATCCCTCATAGCTCCTGGCATAGTACACCACACTTAATCAGAAATGTTAATTAAAAGGAATGACTGAGTCCATGAATTTCATAGATTGTGTTGATAGTATGTGATGCCACCGGTGTGTAATGGGAGGCAAAGAAAACTTGTGATATGGGATTCAGAAAACTTAGCTTTTGGTCCTCTCAATCACTAAATAACTATGATTTGGGGCAACTCCTTTAATATTGTGTGTGCTATGCACGCTATCGTTTCTTCAGCCCCAAATTGAAAGTTTCAGCTAGTCTTCAGTGCTATCTAGTGATACTTTTGAATCTTACTCTTTGCTTGGTCATCCAATGTTCTCAAGGACTAATCAGACTTTCAACCTCTCCTATAGTCCTCTGTACCTTACAATCTCTTCTCTTTCGGTGGATGATCACAATTCCTATCTCACTGAGAAAATCCACCTGCAGGAAGAAACTTGTTCACTCCCCCCTCATACACAGTTGTACATTATAAATAGAATACTGATTATTCCTTCTTGACACGCATGTTTAAATCTTTAAGAAGTACACAGCAATAGTTATATGTCATTCAAAATCTTATATATGCATTGATTAACAAAAGTACAATATTCTTCACTGTTTTGGGGTGCACAGCCTTTGTGTTCTGAGAGCCAAGCAAAACTCGATTGCTTTAAAACTATGATTAGTTGTTTTGTATTTAATATGCTTTTAAAAAGCTTTTTATAGGAGAAAAGTTATTTGTAAAAAGTTTCCTATTATATAATTCCTTTGACAATATAACTGAAAGCTCTTAAAAGAACAAATTCACCAGTGTCTTCAAAAATTCACATTCAAATATGTAAAAATATTGCTTTCATCAATTTTCCATTAAAATGTGATTATTATGCAGACTTTTATACATTTTTAAATCCAGTTTTCTATTGTTTTTAGCTGCTGATGCAAATGTGAAGAATGAAAATCTTTCATCTGTGCAGCAACTTGGCATTAAAATGACTGTCAGGTATACCTGATATGTGCTTAATAGTATTTAACAACCAACTATTTTGTATATTTCAAATGTAGAGTTTGTCATTCAGAAAAGAATACCTTTATTTTGAGGACATTGGCACATGATTAAATTACCTCTGCAGGTAAATCAGTATGGTTCATTATTATTTCAGAGTCTAATTACAGTGTGTTTAAACTACTATGACTAACAAGTTTTTTCCCCCCAAAAATAGCATTGAAAAAATCAGCACATTGGTAACACAATCATGCCTTTTTCTAAAATACAATTAAATTATCAAACTGCAGTGATGTGCACAAAAGTACCATAAGAATAGATGTAGAAGTTTAAATGAATAAACCATTTATTGTAGTTTGAATTTTTAGTGCTCAAGTTGTAATTTTCAAAAGAAATGGACAAGCTAAACAGCAGACTGGGAGTTAAGGATTGTGAACTCAACACCCCGCCCACCACCGCCACCACCACCACCATTCTTGCTCTTTAAATGGGGTTCTTGATAAGCCCTTTCTGAAGAATCAGAATCAAGTTTTAAAAGATAACATGAGAAAGATGTTAAAAAGACTGAGTATTTTTATAAATTTGTAGCATTATAATAAAAACTATGGTCCTAATTCTTGCTTATCCACCTTTATCACGTAGGGCATATAATGCAGTGATTGTGTTTTGTGACCGTATACATGCTTTTTATTTTAAATGTCCTATTTCTATTCTGAAATGGTATCCATAGATAATATAAGCAGGCTAGTCACAACGTTGTTGTTTTTTTTTTAAATTCAATATAATGTCTTAGTAAGAAATAAATGGAAAATGATTTATAATGAACTGTTTGTGACTGACTCTGGGTGGTGAATACACAATGTGATATACAGATGATGTATTACATAATTGCACACTTGAAACCTATGTAATTTTGCTAACCATTGTCATCCCAATAAACTTTAATTAAAAAAATAAAAAATGTTTGTGGGCGACTAGCATGTAAGACATAGCTGGCCTTCATATAAAGTCATCGTGACTCTGGCAGCTACAAATAGAGACTCATTTTTTTTTGGTGCTTCAAATACTGTAAGAGAGTTGCCACTGGCAATGTGACTTTCCACAGTGGTGAACAAGTCTCAGTAAGGCTTCAAACAAAACAAAGAACTGTCTTTCCCTGATTTACACCTAGTTGCATGCAGTGTGTATAAAAAATATAGAAAGAACATTTTAGATGCATGCAGTGCGTATAAAAAATATAGAAGGAACATTTTATGATTTTATATAAAACAGAATTAGTCTCAGATCATTATGAGTAGCTTTTTCATCCACACAAATAACAGGTGGGGCATTTGAAGTTATTATTGTACAGGACTGTCCCGTATCTAACCTCCTTGCCCTCACTCACCACATACCGGTAATGCCCCCAGTTACTATGACAATAAAAAAGCTCCCATAAATTTCCCTGTTGGCTCCAGGGGGAAGTGCCATCCCCTTTTAGAATCTTTGAACTAAATGAACTCTAAAATTGCTTCTAGATTTAACATTCTGTCAATCTAACCTGCAACCATCCCTTATTTTACAGTAAGTTCAGGAGAAAAATGTTTATATTCTACTTGTGGATCTATGGTATCTACATTGTCTTCTCTCATTACTGTTTTATTTTCCTTTCAAGTTACCAGGGTTTACCAGATGAATACCGCTAGAAATATCATAATTATCAATAATTATATTGAGTTTTAATTTTTCCTAAGTGCTCTATATAGCGTAGTTTGACGAAAGGAGAAATTTGAAAACAAATTTACAATACAGAGACTGATGTTTTCCATTTTGTATGTTTTGTGGGTTTTTAATGTAGGTATGGCAAGTTCCTCAACCTGTTAAAAGATGGTGCAGAAAACGATCTTAGCTGGGTTTTAAAGCACTGTGAGAGATTCCTGAAACAGCAGCAATCTCCCGTAAAATCTTCTCTTCATATCCTTTTTGACATTCCTCATATATTTTTCATAATTCTTTGATGGGGGTACCTTAACACTTTTGTAATAAAATGATACTTTAACTAAAATGATATTAGTGATTTATTTGTTATGATATGTCTTTATAGTATTTATTCTGTATTTTAAATATGCATTTTATTGAGTAGTAGTTATTAAATTCGATTTTATTGAATAGTAAACTGAATAAAGTTATTAGAATATTAGAATGTATTTTCAGACATATATAAGGAAGTTTTGAAAATAGGTTTAGTTAATCTAGAAAAATAATATTCTGATGTGGTAATATTCTAGAATAAGAATAAAACATCTATTATTTTATTTGAATTGGTTATCAGAACTAGGATTTGACTTAAAAAATGTATACAAACTGCATTATTGAGTCTAAAAGTATGGATTTTTTAAAATGCGTTTATGCTAGTAATTTAGCAGATAATCTGAACTAGACAAAGGATGGTACTATCATGTTAATGATTTGAACAAGTGTGTTTCTATAAAGCAGTTTTTTCTCTAGTTGCTAGTGCCATTGGCCTCCAATAGACAATTAAGCAAATATTACATTAAAACAGTTACTGTGTAACTTTTTTATTACTAAAATTTAGTTTTGTATCAATAGCTTGTAAATTGGTTAAAGACAAAATGAAGACTAAGTATCATCACTACATTTTTCCTCATAGAGAGCCTGGAAATGAATATTTATGGAGTTGTCAATATTTCATTTTATAAGATAAATATTGTAAAAGTTCCTTAACTGTGCTTTTCAATCTGCCTGCAGGGGAGTTATGCTGGCCATGACTGGTTTGTATCTTCTTTGTTCATGATAATGTTGGGGAACAAAGAGAAAACATTCCAATTTCTTCAGCAGTTCTCCAGGCTTCTGACCTCTGCTTTCCTTTGGTTGCCAAGGCTACATATTTCTGTAAGACTCTTTAGTCTTTTTTTAAAGGAGTGTTTTAAATTTTAAGACAAATCCTCTTTAAATTCATTGGGATCTTATTATTTTATTTGTAGAGGACTCTGTATTAATTTATATCCATTTTCTACCTGAATGCTTTTAACTGATTTTCTTTGAAGATATAGATTTGACATTTTCTCAAATACTTGGAGTCTTACCTAATGATAACTGAATGAAAGATTAATGGTAGTAGATATATTATTAAATTTTAAACTTGTCATTTAGTAAATTATAAAATTCTACGTATGAAAAGAGAACTATTGAATGCATTTTTTTTGCTTTGTTAGAATTTCTTAGTAAAATTACAGTATAAGAAAATAATTAAGTTAAAATTGTAACCATATTCTATAGAGAAAAAACACATTTTATATACATTTTGGAAATCTATGATGAGTTTTGATCAAAGGATTATAGTGTATTTTTAAAGATTTTACTAGTCCCATGAGATCTCAGATTTTAGTTTAGAGGTAAATGTATCCCTCAACTAATGTTTCTGTATTTTGTTTTACTTATTTACTTAACGCCATTTAAGATCTCCAACTTGGGGAAACTGTCTACTATATAATCTATGCTATTGCTTCCCAAACCTTTTCCATGACATGTTGCACACGGACAATAGAATCATTGGCACCCAAGCATAAGTTAAGGGGGCCAGAGAGTATCTATATGAAAGTAAATGAAAACATTTAACATATGTTTTTTCGGTTTACATTATTGATAAGGAAAATAAAAGCAAAGCATTAAAGCAGTAAATACTGAAAATTTATGACTTTATAGTTGAAGTAGCTATATTCAGTTCCTCAAGAAGATTTTCTAATCAATGAAACTATTTTTCCCTCTGATAACCAAAACTTGAACAATTATTTTAATTGTACATAAAATTTTTAAAATCTTACAGATTTTCCACTCTTTCATTTAGAAATGTAATTTTAAAAATTCTTGATAATGAATATGGATTTTGAATCCACACATTTTCTTATCAAGTATTCTTAAATGATGCCTACATTCCACTAGTGTTAACTATTCTACTTCAGTATTCAGATCGTAACACTGTCAAATATCACCAATTAACTGTTTTTAATCATAATTTTTTAAAGGTGCATTTCTGCTTTGAATCTGTAAACTTTTTTCATAATACATTATTTTTAACCTAACAGTGATGTTGTATTACAATGGCATTTCTTCTTATAAAACTGAAACCAGGCCTGACTCCAGCAGCTTGGATTTTATTTTGATAGCATCGTTTAGTACAGAATATAGATCTGTGAATTGAATGGAGTGATACGTAATTTAGGATTTTAGAATGAACTCTTGTTACAAAGCCTTGACACCTTTCAGGTGGTGCAACTATGACATCGGTGAAGATTTACGCAGTTCGTTCCTTAGTGTCATTTTTTTCTTTTCAAGTAGAAATATACCTAGTTGAGTATTTCATTACCAATAGTTTGTTTTAGTGCTTCTTTATGAAACAAATAGCATTCTGCTAAGATTTCTCTTTAGGGATTCTATCTAGAACTGTTATCAAAATGTACTTACTAATGATTGTGCAGTCACCACTACACAGTATAAGTGTTTTTTATTTAATAATCTTTTGGATTTGCTATTTTTCTATGCCACTTGACTTGTTATTGCATTCAGTAAGTCTTAATAATTTTTTTAAAAGAGGTCTGTTTTCTATTTTCGTTGATCCATTAGTTTTAAACGTTGCACTAGCAGTTTTTATGCAGGTTAATAAAGTAAGCATATCTACAGTGTGGTGAGATACTTTAACTTTAGCTATTAATAGCACAAACTTGTCCACCTTCTTTAGCTCCATCTCACGTTATTGTAATCAATCTCAAAAACGCTTCAACCTGTCCCCCTAGTCCCATATTCCCAACCTCATTATCCTGGTCTAATTTTTCCATTTGTTCCATAACCTACATCAATTCCTAATATGTTGCTTAATTTATGTATTTATTCATTCTTAATACACTTAAATGTAAGCTCTCTGAGGGCAGGGTTTTCTGTTTTGTTCATTGATGTGTCCCAAGCTATGACCCATAATAATTAATAAATATGTTGAATTTGTGAATTAATATTTAAATAGAAATATGTATGGGCTATTAAGGCTCATGTTACTTTAGAAAGATATTGAAAAGATTAGATCCTCTGCATTCTTAAGAATGTTATAAACAAATTGAAACAAAAAAGGTTTAAAAATTGGCCTAAGACGGGATGTGGAGAAAAGGGAACCCTTGTGCACTGTTGGTCATATTGTAAGTTTGGTACAGCCACTATGGAAAACAGTATGGAGGAGCCTCGAAGAATTAAAAGTAGACTACCATATGCTCCAGCAACTTCACTTCCGGGAATATATCTAAAGGAAACAAAAAACACTAACTTGAAAAGATAGTTACACCCCTATATTCAAGCAGCATTATTTACAATAGTCAAGACAGGGAAACAACCTAAGTGTTCATCAATGGATGAATGGATAAAGAAGTTGTGCGCGTTTGTGTGTACTGGAATATATATAGTGGAATATTATTTAGCCATAAAAATGAGGAAATCCTACCACTTATCTCAGTGTGGATTGACCTTGAAGGCATTACGCTAAGTGAAATAAGTCAGACAGAGAAAGACAAATACTATATGATCTCACTCATATGTGAAACTAAACAAAAAGCAAAAAAACAAACTCATAAAAAAAGAAAAAAAAATTGGCCTAGGATAAGCAGTATAGGAAATAATGAAATATTAATTTGAAGTTCTCAAAATTTTATAAACTATGACTATCATGTGAGATAAAAATAATTTGAAAAATGTATCCGTTGAAGCCATTTAGACCAGAAATATCCTTTAATGTATTGTTTTAAATATTTTCCATTATTTGTTTTCAAGGGGAAAAATACTTTCTAAATGATGAAACAATCACTTTATGGAATTTCATCAAGAATCGGAGTAATCAGATATTTCTATGTAGCAATACCTAATCCCAAATAATAATAATTATAATAAAAGTAAGAATCATATATGCCTACCCTGTTTGTAAAATCATGAAAAAGGAGAACAAATTAAATTGAACTATTTTAAGAATACTTGATATGAAAATGTGTGAATGGTCTCAAAATCCATACTCATTACCAAAAGAATTTTCAACATTACTTTTGTAAATGGAAGAGTGGAAAATCTGTAAGATTTAAAAAAAAAAATAAGTATTACTTTAAGAATTGTTTCAGTTCTGGTCATCTGAGGAAAAATTATTAATATACACATAAAAGTCCATTGATGATAAAAGTAATACTCAAATGAACTAGCATAGTCAACAGGAAGTTCAACAGGGATGTTTATTTTATATATGTGTGTGTGTGTGTGTGTGTGTGTGTATATATATATATACACACACACACATACATATTTGTGCATATACATATATTTATACATATATATGTATACATATGCACACAGTTCTCTCTTGTTCCTCATAAAATGATAGTTATTCAACATAGAAATGCTAGAGTTAAAAATTCTAATAGAATTCAAATACACATTTAGATTTTTTTTTCACTTTTTAAAAAATGTTTATTTTTTTTTTTACTTTTTGGTATAATCCCCCTGCTTTGGTATGGTACCACTGTCCTTAATGGTGTCTTTATGTCCTTGCAGCCAGACAGCCAGAGACCTTTGTTTTATCCTTTCTAGGAAATAAAATCTTAGACTTCTGCCCAGGTGGTAGGAGAGGTCAGATGCCCAAAGGTTCATCCAGTGTTTCTTATTTTAGCCCCTTCATCTTTATTCCCACTTCCAGAGATTCCTGAGGCTTTTGAGGATTTTTCAGGGTAAATTTGGTTGGATTTCAGCTTTCTTTACTGTTAGCTTCGGATTCAGCTTTTTCAAGCCTGCAAAGTCATCCATCTGCTTTCCAGTTTACAAAGTTGTGTTGCTCTTGTCACCTATACATTTACTAGATTTAAATTTTGCAACCATCGTCAGCTTGTCACGTCACATTTGTGACCCACTCGTAGCACATCAGCACTACTAACTCATGTCACCAATCACTTGTAGGAGGAAAGAGTAGTGTCAAAACCCCTACTTTTCTGATGCGTCACGTTACATCTTATATTTATATTTGAAGATTCCATTTTCTTATGCATTTTTTTTCCCCTGAGAGGAGAAAGATTTATGTTTTATAGAATGAAATTAGAAAATATATCTTCGGCGTTTTCTGTTCACGCGTCTCTGCATGAGGCACATGCTGCACAGGTTCACTGCAGTGTTGTCACAAAGCTGGTCCGTCCGCTGCCCACAGGTCCCCTGAGTAGAGGACTGGACTGGACTGGACTGGACTGGCTCAGTTTGTATTGGCTTGGAGCATTTGTCTCTAATTGGGTCTTTCTGTTTAATTTCTGTAGCCACATAGAACTAGATTTTTCTTAGTGTCAGAAATAAAATATTAATAACTCATCAGAGCTATCTATAGTGGAAGAAAAAACTAAAAAAAAATATTTCTATGTTTCATTTTTTTAAAGCACGTATCTTTATTTGTAATCATTAAAGTAAAATATTCTGAGTGTTCATTATTTTATGAAGTCCTTGTTTCATATTTTGCCACCTTCTAGCATGTCCCAAGTCAAAATTACTGATACTTTTTTTCACAATTTTAGCATAGTTTACATATTGTTTAGGTGATATAGTAAAGGCTGTTATTCTACATGTGTTTTACTTAATCCGATATTCTGGATTTTATTTGGAGTTACCTTTATTAAGAATTACCATCCTTTTGGAGAGTTGTGACTAAGCAAAATATATGAAAACATTAAAAGTATAGCAAACATAATTTGTAATTTGATGATTCAGCCGACTCTGTTGGATTCATGTGGCTCAGAGCGATCGTCAATCTGGCTTTATGAACACTGTTTACTATAAATTAGAATTATGAAATGGCAATTAATAGACCAATTAATAAAACTTCATTATAAGTGAGTTTACTGTGATTACTGTATGCAATTGTTAGCAAATTTTCTTATCATTCAGTCAGTAATTTGTTGAGTAACTACTCTATGCAAGGTTTGGTGCTAGGAGCTTGTGTTGGTTACCAGTAAGTATGGGCGTAATTTCTTCCAACAGAGTATAATCCCTAAGAGTAGAGGAATTCTTACCTTATCTTTGAGAATCCATTACATGATAATGGCTTGTTTTCTTTGGGAATATAATTAATTAGTCTATTGCCACCATCTCTTAACAGACCAGCTCTAAATATGTTATTTTCAGTGCAACATAGACAGATACTGTATAAGAATTATTTTCTATGCAGACAATTCTTACACTATTGTACATGTATTCAGAAAACTGTTACCTAAGTTTGCACTGAAAATTAAAATAGATATATAAGTTAACATTTTTTGCTTTTATATATGCTTATTAAATTCAGTAATTTTACTCTACAGTTATTAGTGGAACACGTGAATTTTATAAAGGAAGATAAAAGATACTAATTCTTATACTGCTCATATTATTATTTTTAACTACTCAATGGAAAGGTTATTTTTTGGTCCTAGACATCCATCTGAAGTTGACTACAAGATGTCCACTTAATATGTTATGTATGTCTTGTCATCAATATAGAGAATTAATGTTTTTTGTGTGTACTGTGAAGTATCTTCCTGAGAACCTGTTATAAAATATATTTTTCTACAACGTTTCTACTCCTCCAAATACATATTTCTGCAATGTGAAATGGTAAATCATCAGTTATGATGATGAATGATAAAACAGGAAAACTAATAAATCAACTCTAATTTCAGAAATTTTAGTATATAACTTGAACCTAAGTCCTTAAAAGCAGCTTAGCTTTTCAAATTTGAAAGAAATCCTCCTTATTTTAACTCTTATCTAATTTTTATACATGTTTGATTTGTTTTAATTTAAAAGTATTAGTCTTCTTTTATTAAAAAGTTTTAAAAATAGGAGTTGCCCAGTAAATCTAAGAACAGAAATGCTTGTATAAAACTTTCTTAATTATGTATTCTTCAGATCTAATTTGAAGATCCAATTCAGTATCAGTTTTTATTATACGTCTGTAGGATGTAATTGCTAGTCTAAGAGTTTTTCCTGCCACAAAATTATATCTTCAAATTTATTCTGTGTTTTAAAAAAAAGTTATCTGTGGTTAGATGTTGGATTTACAATAACACTCATTAAAACATTATAGACATTCATGCTGATAAATTGTATCTAAGAGCTAGATTGAAAAAACCAACTTTATGAAGAAATTGCTGGAATAGGCAAGTTTGTAAATACTGTATTTTGCTGTGTATAATGTGCACCCACATTTTTGGCCCAAACTTTCAGGAAAAAATCTTTCATTTTAATTCACATTTTTATTTGTTTACATGTAGGTACTTGTTTTTTGTATTATAAAAGAATTTAGCATTAATTTTTTAACACATTATGGTACAAGAAATTTTATGTACCAGTAACAAATTTACAACATTTACACATCATAGAAGGCCAAGAACTCTTTCTTCATTTTTGCAAGTTCCTTGTAAGTTCAACAAAATAAATTATTGTATTCCCACGTATTATTCTGCATACGGATATTGTTATTGATTTCTAGAGTCACACTTTTAACTCACAAGCATAAATAAAAGAATTAAAAACATTTATGTAGATACAGAAATAGTACTACCCATGTATAATATACATCCTTATTTTCCCCAAATGTTGGCAAAATAGTGCACATTATACATGACAAGCTACAGTATGTGTTTATATATCCACACATATATAAATATACATATAAATATAAAATACAAAAATCAGTAATGTAAATCTGTACTTATTTTTATGAACACGTATTTTGCCTTGTATAATGTACACTTTTTTCCCCATTTGTGAGGGAAAAACAAGGATGCACATTATACATGGGTAGTACTAATTCTGTATCTATATAAATTTATGTATCTCTGTTATTCTGTATCTATATTATTTATGCTTATGAGTTAAAAGTGTAACTCTAGGAATTACCTGTTTATATATATATAATATATATATATATATATATATATATTATATATATATAGTTGGCCTGAGAACTTTGATGTGAATCGTTACATACTTTTGCCTAGTCTTAGTGATGAATTTTTTATGGCATGACCAATTTCAGTTATTAGTAACTCAAGTTTATGTTGGGGTTAACATGAACTTAGAACAAGGAAACTAGACAAATATCCCTAAGAGCTAACAAACTAAAACTTTTTAGCATTATGGAATCATTGGCCAAAGCCAAGGATAATAACATACTGAAATACCCTTAGCATTACAAAGTAAAGCATTTATTGCTCATGTACACACTGATGTATTTATTCTTTTATACAACACCCATCCCCATCATTCTATAGGGGATTGAAGTTGCCAAAATTAGTGTTTGCTCTTTTTCCTGTGTCTTGGAAAGTATATCATATTGTCTTTATTGAGATTTATGCTTTCTACAAGTGCTTAACATTCTGACTTTTAAATTGGCATAAGTATAATATTTGCATAACTTCTTATGCCACCACATTAATTTTGAAGTAGAAATTCAAAGCAAAAGATTTAGATGTTTGATTACTTTAAATTAGCTGCATATTCATTAATTCTCAATTTCTTTCTTTTATGTAGCAGTACCTACATGTTGACACTATAGAAACCGGCATCCATCCAGTATATTTTTGCAGCACTCACTATATTGAAATGCTACTGAAAGCAGAGGTGCCACTTGTGTTTTCAGCTTTTCATATGTCTGGTTTTGCACCATCACAGGTAATGCATTACAGAGTAGTATTTCTTCAAATCGCAGATCTCAGGATCTTTAAAGAAAATTACATTCTCATCAAATATAGGAAATACATTTAAATTAATAAAATCATTTTTGTAATTATTTATACCTTTGTGTTTAAATCCCTAAACTGGCTTTTTCTCCTTAGGTCTATTATAATATATAGGTTTACTTTATAGTAGATCCCTGGCATTCACAGAATTCAAATTAAGATTCAGCTATTAAAAGGTATAGATGTTCTGAAAGTCTATGACATATAGGCTTTTTAATGGATATAATATCTGCTTCATAAGGCTAACTTAAGGATTAAGTCATTTAGGGCAAGGATTCTTATCAACACTGAGTATCTGGTATGTGAGATACTGTATGTTATCTAACAAGACAGCCTAGCACTCTGTTTCTGTTGTTGGGATCTGGGACGGCTTAATGATTTTTCTAGGACCTGGATTTCTTCCTCTGGTCACACGCAATAACCACAGGATGGCTCCCTCGTATGCATGGCCAGTCCTTCATTGGTGGAGGTGTGGATTGTTTTTTCATGATGTTACAATCAGACTAAAATTAATATTTTAAAACTTAAACCTGGTTTTCTATTTTTAGGTTTAAATCTTTAGATCATAATCCCGGAAGGTAGAAATATTTGATCAAAAGATTTGAACACTTTTAAGGCCCTTGATGCATGTTATCAAATTGCTTTGATTTTACTCTTCTAACAGAAATGAAGAGAGTATCTCTGTTTCAGGACTGGGTATTTGGCTTCTTCAAAAGTAATCACTAAGTTAATAGGTGAAAATTGTTCCTCTTTTAAAATTTCTGTTTCATTTTTTTTTTTTAACATTAGATGGTTGACTAGAATTCTGGTTTTAACTAGTTGAACCTTCTTATTAATTGCCCACATGTCTTAGTGTGATTCCTGTTGATTGTACATATTCTTTAAAAGTAACCTTCACTATCCAAATCAATTCCTGAGGTACATATTTTATTTATTTACTATTGTAATTAATTGACTATTTACTTTTTATTTATTTACCATTGTATTATTTACTGTTGTATTTTATTTATTGTAGATTTATATGATGTCTTAGTGTTGGGTAAGAGTAAGCCTATCATTTGCTTCCTAATTCCCCCTAAAAAAAAAGTTAATTTAGCTGTTTTTATTTATGTGTACTTTAAGGTGATTTTGCACAGTTCAAATTGGGCATTTTTGAATTTAGATGAAATTTAGATTGCTATTATGTTAAACTATAAATTAGTTTGAGAAGAATTATGTTTTTAACAACCTCCTTATCTAGAAACATAGTAAGTTTTTTTTCATTTATTTTCTTTGTACTATGTTTTACTAATTGTAGTATAGATTTTTCCATATACTTATTCATTTCTCATTTAATTAGTGTAGTGTAGCTTGAGATCTCTTTTTCAAGTTTATTTTCTCTTTGGTTATTGTTAATAATAAAGTCATTAGTTTTTTACATTCATTAAGTTATGCATTTTTTTCTAGGTTTGTATGTTTTCCTCCAACTTTCTAATGTATTTCATTTCTGCTTCATTTTTCACTAAATTATATAAATTTTCCAGAGTAATTCTAAATAATAATGGCTTATTTGTTTTGGACTTGAATTACTGGGAAAGCATTCAGCATTTTACCATTAAGTAGTAACTAGTGGAGAGAATTACTTCCTATCATGCTATGGAAGAATCCTTCTCTAGACTATGTAAAATATTAAATTTTGTTGCCTTTCTTTTAATCAAGTGAAAATGTTGAATTTTGTCAAGTTCCTTTATGGTTAAGATTGTCTTGACCTTAGCGTTTATTTGACCTGTTAATGTGACATCCTGATAAATTTCTTCATTCCCTTGGATTTGTCATACAGGAAACCTTTTCCTTTTGAGCAGACAGTAGTTCTTAACATTATGACATGTGCTTTTATCCTTACTTTGAAGTACCCTTTTGTCATTTATTAAATTAATGCATCAGGTGACTCCACCTGTTGAGTTTTACGTTTCCTGAAGTTAATAAGGAGTCTAAATATAGCAAGGAATTGCATGTAGTGGAAAGGAAGACTTCCTCAGCCAATTCTAGCTCTTACTATATATGTACCTAAAACACTTTTGGGGATTTTGAATCACAAAATGTTTAATTCTGGTTGGAAGTAGTTACATATTTAAGTTCAACATTCCATTCTTTCCATTCTTCTGAAAATCCAAGCCAGGGAGCAGTAGGTTCCTGAAAGTTCCTTTTTGCCATTCTAGTCTTGATGAATACAATGTATGTTGTTTAATACCGCCAATCATTTACTAGTGCCTAACATATATCTTTTAACTTAAAAATGAATAACAAAGACTGTGGGAAAACTTGCAGTGCCTCGGGGGCCCCCCCTGTATCAATCTGGTATCTAACATTTTGGCATCTCTTTATCAGTTTCATATATCTTGATCAGTTGGAAAGTGCTTGCATGTAACAAGCAGATTTACCTAGTAAAAACCACTGCATTATTTCTGAGCAATAATGTTACTGTGTTTCTTAAATTATCTAATGTCAAAATGCCTTTTTAATGGCTTCCTTTGTGAGTTAATGATTTTGTGTCTGGATATATACCATTGCTTTGTTGATATTATTTGCCATTTTATTGCTAATTATAAAATATGAAAACTACTTTTAAGTAATTAAATGGGTATATGTGGTTAAGTAATTATTTGGGTACAAATTTTGTATTTCAAAGCTTATTCATTCTGATCTAATTAGAAGCAGTGCTTTTTGAAGTTGACACTAAGGGATTAGGAATGGTGATTAATGAAGGATTTCTGGGCAGGTTGCTAAATAAAATAGAGAGCTCTCTTTAGTAAAAATAATAAGCTCAACTAGAACACAAAAAATTGTGTAGTTAGAAATATATATTTGTTGATTAGAGTTTATTTTAAGAATAATTGAGATTGGGAAGGAAATAGAAATTCAAATATACTTTCTTTTTAAATGAACAAAAAAAAATCATATGTTTTATTAACTTTTTGACCGTTTTACCTTTGTTAAAAATTTTTTCTTATAGTATTTTTATTAGCTTTCCTGGTTTAAGAAGTACCATGTGTCTTTAATTATTTATCTCTTGTAATTCCTTGGAGACATCATATCACTGATTATTGTATTAGGTTGGTGCAAAAGTAATTGCAGTTTTTGCAATTTTTAACCTTTTATACTACAACTACTTTTGTGCCAACCTAATACTATGTAAGCAAGTGATACTGTGTACCCGTGGGCTAACAAGGATAATCCTCTGAATATACTCTAGAAACACCTCTTGTTTTTTTTTTCCTTTTTGCCCGGTCCCCACCACAACCACTACCATAAAAGCAGAACTATAGAAAACTGTTTTTTCATTTCATATTTTTTGACAGTTCTTTTTGAAAATGTAAAATTATACAAATGAAAAGCAGAATGTTAAGGCTGCGAATCTATACACTTTCTTTGTATACCATTTCATAAACTACTTAATAATATTTTTTCAATGAGTATAAGGACTCAACTGGTTGGTTTTAAAAACATTGTATATTTTCGAGACTTGTAAGAGGGAATTTGGCAATTTGTGGCAAAATCACATTTGCATGTATTTACCCTTTCACCCCACAATGCCACTTAAGGAAATCTTTCCAAGAGATTGGCAAAATTTTGAAAATACATACACACAGGTGTGTTCTTATAGCATTGTTTATAGTATTAAAAGACTGGAAGTAGTCTTCATGTACAGATGTCTGTGAACAGGAGTTTGATTGAATAAATTATGGTTTATCCACAGTGGAATACTATGTAATTGTAAAAAGAATGAGAAATATCGCTGTATGTTGCCATGGAAGGATATATGGGATCGTTTTGTTAACTGAGAAGAAGGTGAAGAAAAAGTGTTTAGTATGTTACCATTTATATAAGAAAGGATGGGGTACAAATTTATATAAACATGCTTATATTAACATCAAAGAATGCACCATTTTTTTAAAAAATCATTGCTTTTAAGGATAGGGAAGGAATGGGCCAGAGAGCCAGGGAATATACTTTGCTTTGTATTTTTACTTTGGAATCATTTCAATATTTTTTATAGTAATACAAATAAATATATATAAATAACCAACTAAATAAATTTGGTCCCTAAAAATACAGTCAAACTGAATCAAATGAACCAAATGGTGTAACCTCATGAAAAGCACTTTAAAACACTGTCATTTGACTGTACATACTTAGTGATGTGTCATCTAAAGACAAAGAGAACAGCAAAACTACTGTGTGTTTTAGGTAATCGTATTGCTTGTGGTAGTGTTGGTATTATTCTGAGATTTTCTTGTCTGATAAGTGAAATGAAAAGTTATGTTGATTCTGTTGATAACTGAGACTTTGAATGTGTTTTAAAATAAACACAGACATAATGTATAGCCCCTTACAATGTATTTTATCTTAAAAATTTTAAAGAGAGGAGCCTATAGAGGCAAATGGACTGTGGACATATCAACCAATCAAAATTTCGAAGCTGTGATAGGTCGGGTTCATGTACTGTTATATATATATAAAATTCTGTTCGCAGTATAAGATATTCCATATATATACTGAGAACAGAATTATAATAAAAAGCAGAAGAAAACATTTGGTCATATAGTTGGCATTATCAATAACAAAATAGGAAATATGACCTGGAGGTGAGATGAAAAGATATGCCCATAATGGCTGAAATTAAAAGGTTAATGGTTGACATGAATAATAATATATGGAAAACAAAACTTCAATGATACCTTCTGGTATCATGTCCCCCAAAAATTCATATGTTGAAGTTTTAACCCCTAGTACTTCAGCATGTGATTATATACAGATAGAGTCTTTAAAGTGGGTAATTGACTTAAAAGTGAGGTCGTTAGGGTGACACCCTAATCCAGTATGACTGGTGTCCTTATAAGAATAGGAAATTTGGACACAGACATGTATTGAGGGAAGACCATGTGAAACTATGAGAGAACGCTGCCATCTACAAGCCAAAGAATGAGGCCTCACAAGAAACCAGCCCTGCCAACACCTTGAATTTGGACTTCTCAAGAATTATGAGAAGATAAATTTCTGTTGCTTGTCACCCAGTCTCTGGTACTTTGTTATGGGAGCCCTAGTAAAGTAATATACAACAATAAAAGCAGTTGAAAGTGGAACCAGCATTCCAAAAGACTGAATCAGGGATATCAACACAAATTTCAGAAACCATTCAAGAATATATTTTTAAAAGGACAAAAATGATAGAATAAAAAAGGAAAATTTATATTTCTATATCTTTTGTGTCTATGACAAACTCAAGTAAACCATCGTAGCTGTTCCTATTCCTTCCTCCCCACCCCACTAAAATGTAAAACTGCAGGAGAAGAGAGGATCAATAAGGGAAATATTTCCTCAGTGGTAAACTGTTAATCATAATGAAAATTAAAATATTGGAAAGTAATTGTCTTAGTTTCCTAAGACTACAGTGTCAAAAGTATTATGAGCTGGGCTACTTAAAGAAAAACAGAAATTTATTGTCTCACAATTTTGGAAGCCAGAAATCTGAAATCAGAGTGTTGGCAAGACTAGGTTCCCTCTAACCATACTAGCAAAAGTTCTGTTTGATGCTTCTTTTCTAGCTTATAGTAGCATCAAATGTTTCTTGCTTGTAGATGAATCAGTCATCTGTCTTCATGTGTGACATTCTGCATGTGTGACTTTTCAGCATCTTCCCTTTCTATGTGACTATCTCTGTGTCCAGATTTCCCCTTTTTATATGGATACCAGTCATACTGGAATTGGGCTCCCCCTAATGACATCATTTTAGCTTGGTTACTTCTGTAAAGACCCTGTTTCCAAATAATGTAATATTCACAGGTACTAGGGGTTAGGGCTTTGATATACTCTTTTTGGGAATACACAATTCCACCCATAACATTAAAGTACCAAAATGTTAACAGTGTTAAACTCTGTCGTTGTTTTTTTCTTAAGCTTTTTTTGTTTCTTTTACCACAATGGGTATGTATGGCTTTTGTAATCTGAACAAATGTTATTCAAAAAGATAAATGATTTTTTTAAAAGTCTCAGTTTTGAATTAGTCTCTACATTAGATCTCAGTTTTTACGTTATATAATTCTGTTTGGAATAAAGTGTTTTCTGATTCAGAAAGAGTCCATTTGCATTAATGTAACATTTAGCAATCTGTCATCTGCATAATTATACATCTGTGATTATAGGTAGGATAGAAAAAGCTCCCATCTCTGAATTAAAATAGTCTCTCAGCATTTGTTATCTGTAGAGAGCAGACTGGTATTATAGGTAAGAGGAGGACAATATGACTAAATGCATTTAGCAGTAGGTATTTGAGCAGTGTGAACTCCATCGTTTACCCCCAAGTCCTGAAGCCATGAAAGTTTTTTCCTGCATCAAGAAAATAGGTGAAGAAGCATCCTTGTTAGGCTGGTGTGCAGAATGTCTTTTTGATTAAATGCTAAGCTCTTCATTGGTTTAGTGTGAGTTACTGGTTATTGCTTTTTGAAAGTCAAATATGGTCTTGTAAGGTTTCTAATGAACTGGCTTCTTTTTTTCTAGATTTGCGTTCAATGGATAACTCAGTGTTTTTGGAATTACTTAGATTGGATAGAAATCTGCCATTATATTGCTACTTGTGTTTTCCTTGGTGCTGACTACCAAGTGTATATCTGTATAGCTATATTCAAACATCTACAACAAGACATTCTGCAGCACACTCAGACTCAAGATCTGCAGGTTTTCCTAAAAGTAAGTGTCTTTGTATCTATGGGGAAGATGGTTATGAGTTAATAGCTAGCTTTGATGGGTGGTTAATGTCAGATACTTTTCTAGACACTCATCCAATCCTAAAAACAACCTTCAGAGGTAGGTACTATTAATATTATCATCCTCATTTTAAAGATAAGGAAACTGAGGCACCAAATTAAGTAAATTGCCCCAAATTATACCAATAGAGGGGATGTGAAATTAAATTGTATGAATCCAAAACTTCACTTGTAACCAGTATGCTTTGCCAAAAGACATATATTTTTTTATATTCCTATACCTTACTTGGTCATTTAAAGTTCAAGTTACTGTGTTAATACAGAGGTTTGATACTTTTAAAACACATTTAATATAATTTCTTATGCCTTCATAGTCTGTATTTTTCTGAACTTCCAACTACTTTTATAAAAGGTTTTCTTGAAAGATTATTCTATCATAGTACTCTTTTTAAAAAGTCGCTACTATATATAAGCCAGTATTTTAAAACAAGATATAGTTGCTTACTTTCTCACTCACAATAATGTGACTTGAAGCTCTGGACTTTAAGAAATACATGATGTACAAGTACATCCCTGTGTGAAATTCTTGGTGGAAATCCAACTGTGTTTTAAGTTAAAATCTTTTCTTGAATTTAAAGTATGTTTCCCTCCCCCTGTTGCCCTCATCATCCCACAGCACACATTTACATACATACACCAAAACTGGTATTTGTCATTTCCTAGTTTCTCTAGGTCAGTGACTAATTTCTGTGTAAATCAATTTTATCTTTACTATTTATCATTAGATATTTGTCCAAGCTATTTTCCATAATGATGATTCTCTGTAAATAAATGTCGGTGATCATTTAAGATTGATCATTTAAGATCATTTAAATGCTTGATAAACTATCAAGCATTTTTATTTCATAAATACTGAATTCAAAAGGTCACAAATTTTTACATATATATGTATATCTAGATTTATGATCTTAGAAACATTCTTAATGAAACAGTGTACCAAAGCAGTGGTTTTATATATATAGGAGGAAAACTTAGGTAGAAAAAGAAAAAAAAAATTATCTGTAGTAGGTAATTCGGAGAACAGGGATGGTTAAGCATTTGGGAAATATGTTGAGGACAAATGTGGGTTCCATTTCAGTAAGGGACATTTTCATCAGCCACAGTGGTCAGTTATAGGGATTTCAGAGTCTGAAATTTTCCCAAACTCCTATAAGTGTGTATCCCCAAACCTATAATTCTCTAACCTCTTATTCTACTTTAGTTTCTCTTACGTGAGGTATTTGTCACTAGCTGAAATTATTTTATATATATTTTTTGTCAGTCTTCCCCAGAAAATGGGTAAGCTCTACCTGAACTTTGATTTTGTCTATTTCGTTTACTCATGCATTTTCAATGCATGGAATAGAACCTGGCACATAGTAGATGCTCAATAAATAATTTCTAAGATAAACAAAGATTGTAAATAAAGGGGAAGATAAATGAACTTAGTTTTCTTCACATTGACTAACAAACATTACTAACTTATTCAAATGATTGTCACTTATCTTCCTTCCCTCCAGAAGGCTGTCTTCATATTTCGTCATCTTTAAATCTGATTAATAGTGGTGATTATTGCAGTTTCATCTCTTTCTTGACAACTGCAGGGGAAATTGTAATAGGGTTTACAAATGGTGACCTTTTAATGTGACCTTATATTTGTCTGAAACTCTGTTGTGCTCTGGGCATAATGCTATCAGTTTAAAACTAAAGAATGTTTAAACGAGGGGAAAAATATTATCTTTACTAAGTTTTACATAAATTACCAAATTTTAATTGAATTGGTTTAAATCCAAATTAAGAACATGTTAGCAAAGAATTAATTGTTAGCACTTGTCCTAGAACAAACCTTACTTCTTACTCCTGTTATTTGCAGTCATCTGAGGGATTAGAAAAAAATGCCCTTCTGTGACTTCACTTTTGTTTTATTTTCAGCACGTAGGCCTCAAGTTCATCAATCTCTTTTGGTGGGCAGTTATTATTCTCCTTAGACAAATTCCAGTGCAGATTATTTCAAAATGCATTTACATACTCCTTTACTCCATTAAGCCTTGTTACATATAATAAAGTAAATCTCTTGTTTGCAAAGTATGTAAACATATGTGTACCATTTTTCACTTACATTATTAACCAATAATGAAATTTTGATTAATAAAGTGATTTTTATTCTTTCCTCAAAAGATCCCCATAAGTCAGGAATAGATATATGATTTAAAAATTCCTCATTTAATTATAGTTATAAGGTATAAACCTTGGACATTATGTTTTATACTTTCTGATCCAAAATCTCATTCTTATATCAAGGGAGAAAAAAACTTATCAACAATTTCCCATAACAGTACTTGTCACAGCCATAATAATAGTCTTACATTGATTGCATGTTATTCCCTGACTCTACAAATTTAGTAATGATTGTTTCTGAGAGGAAAAGGAAGTAAAGTATAATAGGAGACTTACTTTTTATTATATATTTTTGTGTGTACTTATGTGGACTTTTTTATTTTGAAGAATGGGCTCATACTTCTTTTATAATAAAACTACTTTTTAAAAGGAGAATGTTGAATCATTATATAAAAGTAGATAAACATCTGACTGCTGTACATAAGTTCAAATAATCAGGCCCACTTGAATTAGTTTCAAAAACACTGAAACTAAAAAAACACAAATATATTATGTTTTCCACTGTTATAAGTTATCGTGAAAAACTTCAGGTAATGAAACGGTTCCAGAAGATTGAAAGTATGCAGTTCTTTTCCTGGTTTAAGTTTCATGTATTGATAGAAAGTGACATGATAGAAGCATAAACAAAATATCAACCTTTTTGTATTCATTTTGATTTCAGCTCAAGATTTTAAATCAGATGATTGAGAATCTAGACTCATTGCATACAGTTGTAATAATCCACTGAACCTTTCTTCATGATCCATAGATATATTAAAAAGACTGCTTAGAATTTCTTAGAGCAGAAGGTGATGAACACTACTAGACAGCCCAGCCCAACAAAACAAACACAAAAATTGTTTTCCTCCTTTTGATTAAACTACTAAATATTAAATTAGATATTTGGGTATAAGTAGATATTAGGTATCGATACATGGGTACAAGTTGATATTAGGTATCGTCTGAGTTTTTCACAATATCCTGGCAGACACAACAAAAATGTGTGTTGGATAATAGAGCAGCTAAGTGCATTATTTGCACACTATAGTGATTAATAGATTAGTACTGAGCTTGAAGGCAGCTTCTGAAAGTATGCTGAAGAGTTTCGTCCTTGGACATGGGGTTCTGAACATTTTTATCTGTGACAGAGGATGGTTCAGGAAATCTGGAGGCGTCAAACTTCTGGAGAAAAACATCCAACAAAATAAATATTCTCAAATATTTCAGCAAACTTGACAGTCTAAAGTTGTTTGTTAATGTAGTTCTCTCTCTCTCTCTCTTAGGTTTAGTGAGAATTAATTATTTTAATAGTACTTCAGAAGACCCTCTGCTTTAGCCACCTGGCTATATTGCATTCCTCTCTAGCGTGCTAATAGGCTGGCAGTGATCTTGTTTTTAGTTTGTAAATTCAACCTGGGGACAAACATCACTGAAATGCCAGGCTAGGAAAAGACTGCGTTGCAGTGAAAATTAGGCTGTGAGGACTCAAAATAATTAAAATGCTTCAACTAAATTCTGCATGTTATGGCAAAATCAATTTATAATTATGAAAAAATCTGATTAATTTCAACCCAATCAGTAAATTGTCAAGAGGTGTGTGTGTGTATGTGTTGCTATTAGCAGTTGCTCCTGAACATGTTGACAGGATAAGAAATGGAGATTACACTGAGGAAAACCTATTGAATACTAACCTTGTAAAAGACAAAAGTGTACATAATATTAAAAATAATTCACTATCTGAAGGAATAGATAAAACATGTTCAGTATTAAGTCAGCTGTGGTTTACAGATATGTTTCTGCATTGTCCTTGTATCACTTGAGTTCACCTGAATTAAAATTCTGGCTCTGTGTCTCGCTAACTATTTAGACTGGGATATGTTGCTTATGCCTCAGTTTCCTCATCTGTATAATTGGATGTGACATAATAACTATCACCTAAGTTTGTTGAATGAAATGAGATGATATCTGTAAAATACTTCTAGAACATTATCTGGCGCATCGTATGCTCTTTAAAAAAAACTTAGTTAAGGAGTTTCTCCATTCCAATCCCATCCCTCTCCCATGTCTCTCTTGTTCTTATTTCTTTAAGAAAAAAGATGTATAGAGAATACAGTAAAGGAAACAGGGTTTTCCACTGAGTCCATAGTTAGACTATATACTTTTGCTACCATTTTTTTTTCTGCAGCCCCAAGATGTCTTAGTAGGTCATATCATATTATTACTTGGCATTGACATAACCTTCAGATCTATATCAGGAACATTCTTTCATATTGTATGTGACCCAGGCATATTCCTTCATGTATCCAGCCAAGATTGAATCGTCTCTAGCCATCACAGATGCCCATGTACCTCTCAGTTGAGTAAATTCTTTAAGAACTACATACTCTATCCTAAATATTCTATCCAGAACCACAAACTCTATTTAAACTTCCCTGATCCTAGGAATCACTAGGGTGCTTATTAAAACTGATATATTTAGACTCCTCCCCAGACCTTTTAAAACAGAATTTTCATGAGAGAGGCCTGAGTTGTCTGATTTCGGTACAAACTCTGAAGTAGCTTGAAACTTTTAGAATATGTAAAAAATGTTAACTGGAGCTTGAATACAGAATGTCAACATCAAGGATTCAAAAGTTTGGAAATATGACATCCAGGAATTTTTAGTCTTACCAAGGACGTCAAGAAGAATATAGTAGAGGAAACATTATTTTTAGGTTGTTTGTGTTTCTACCCCTTCGACTAGGAAGGGTTCTTTTTCATATAATAGGTCAGACACAGTACAGTACAAAAAAGGTTATGTCTAACAAGGGTAAAGAGTGGAACTGTGTTCACAAAACCCCTTCTCTCAGGTGACTCATTATACGATTTTGTGTTTCTCAGGAGATTTGACATTAATGCAAATTCTTTGTTAAGTGACCTCAGTATATAGTAAATTCTATACCTTTTGTGGTAAGCTTTTATTTTAAATGCTTCCCGATGATTATTAGTAAGAATCAACTGTTCCAATTTAACCCAAAGTGACTTATCTTACTTTTTTCCTCTGTACTTTACAAAGAGCTATTACATCCCCTCTTTAAATCACCTTTCAAATACATTAATAATTCAACATTTGGAAAAGAGCAGATCAGAAAACTACGTAACTTTGGTCCTGAAATCTTATAACCAAGGTATATGTCATGTTAGCACCCTTGATCTTTTTGTGCTTTGTATATATGTATCACTCAGACAAGCTTTGTATTAAGTTCAAATTCCAAATTTACAGGCTTGCAGTAGCTCTAAAAACATTTGTGTTGGACATTACTTTTGAAAACTTTAACTGATACAAATAATGCTTGAAAGTGTAGGTATAGCTTGATTTCCATAACAGGCATATTCCTGAGAAGTTGCAAGAAGAGACAGTGATATCTAAATATCTTAATATTTTAGATGAATTGTTCCCTTATATTCTTGGTAAGGGATTGAAGATCAGACACTGGAATCAGTAAGTTTTGATGGGCTCATCTATGCTTACAATATGGATTTGCAGTGTGATCAAGAAAATCTAACTCAAGCATTTTAGACACCATCAGTTAATTAGAAGTATGTTCTGATTCTGACCACCAGTAACACCTTCAGTGCTCACTGACTGTGAGGCACTGGGCAAAGGGATTTACAAGCGTTACACATTCACTCACTGACTTATTCAACTATTGTGCAAGAGCTGTGTCCCAGTAACTACTGTAGTCACAAGACAGGCCGTGTCCCTGCCCCCATTGACCTTACATTCTACTGATGGATAAATAATATGCAAATGATTATATAATATTAGATATTGATAGATCTTATTATAAAGACATCAAACATGGTAAGGGAGTCAGAGAATGACTCAGAGATACTATTTATAATCAAGAGTCCAGGGAAGGCTACTCTGAGGGGGTAGCAGAGACCTGAATAAAGCAAAGGAAAAAACAAAGACTTATGGACAGAATCTTTCTAAATGGGAAGAAAGACAAGTGAAAAATCTCAGAGGAAGGAATGAGATTGGCCCTCTTTGAAAGTGTTGAGATGACCACTGTGGCCAGAACAAGGTGAGTGAATTAGAATTGTGAGAGATGAAATGAGCCAGATCACACAAGGTTTTGTAGTCCATAGTAAGGACTTTGGACAGCACAAACTTATGCTGGTATTGTCCACGTTTTACACATGAGAAACTGAGGCTTACTGACTCAGTAAACTTTCCCAGGTTCATACATCTAGTAACTAACGGGGCAGTTTGAACTCCGTTTTTGGTCTGAATACAAATCCTGTGCTCCTAATATGTCAAATTGTCTCTCAATGACTAGTCATAGACATACCTGTAAAAAAAAAAAAAAGGTGATCCTAAATTCAGTGGACCTTCTAATCAAATGTTCTCAATAGTAATAGAAAAGCAGTAGATGCATATTTGAAACTGGATTCTATATACAAAGGAGAGAGGGAAACTGTGTGTATGGCACATCATACAATATTGAAGACACATATAACATTGTGTTTTAGGATGGTAATTTTTAATGCTTCTTGATGATTCAACAGTTGAAATTCAAAATTAATGAAGCTAGCCAACCATTGAAGGTACCTGGTTGAAAAGCCATTAGGTACAAAAAGAAAACGTGATGTGAAAATGAACTTCCTAACCAAGATATAAACTACTCCAGTAGTAGTAACCTATTAAAGGAAAACCGTTTTTGAACAAATAGTGCACTGTTTATATAAACTGAGAGAGTGTTACATTATATAATTATGTGTATGCCTATTTAAAGAACAAGGGAAGTCATATTTTTATACAGAGTCCAGTATACTTAGGTCTATAAGTGCTATTAAAGCATTATTCTTAGGAAATGGTCTGTTATAACTTGAATGATAAGCTTGCAGTTTAAATGGTCATAATTACAAAGAAAAGTTATCCACTTAAAAGGCTAGTAGAGAACATTTAGGATAAAATGAAAAATATTCCTATTTGAAGAGAGAAAGTGGAATTCCGAGATTTTGAAATTTTGTGTAGAGCTAAAATTGCCTGCAAATTTTAAATAACGAACTTACGTAATTTAAAAACATTACGTTTAAAATAAATATTTAATTTTTCTGTTATGAAATAAGACCTTAATAGCATTACTTGTCATGTTTTATGCCTGTCTCTTCAGTACAAATTATCAGGGTATTTTTTTATTTTATTTTAAAACTAATGTCCAAAATAGAAGCCATTATTTCAAAAAATACATTCTAAGGAAAAAAAAACATTGAAATCAAGTAAAAGTTATGGTTCTTGATAGGTAGTTTTATTTTTAAATTGAAGTGGAACAATAATTAAAATGTTAAAATAAATTTTGCTTATTTTTGCCCAGATAAGAATTAGAGCTGTTGTTCAAATGCTGTCATCTCTTATTGTAATTCACATTTTAGGAACAATATGTATTCTTTTAAAAATCATGAGTACGTACTAAAACAGTTTTTCCAGCATTGAGTTTTTATTCTCCTGTTAGAATAACAAATTACTATAATTCCTCTCCAGCATAGGTGTAATTTTAGTGAAGAGGTGATTAATGCCAAATCATACATTATTTGCATGAAAACAATGGATAAATTTATAATAGTTCCACGACTATAACGATAACTGTTTAAAGAGAATTCCTGAACAGTATGAATGGACAATTCAAAACCCAAAGAACAAAATGAAGCATTTTCGATAGGAGAGAAATTTACAAAACCCAGTATTTCTGCTATTCATAAGATGATCACCTACCCTTCGATTTAGTTGCTTATATATAAAACTGGAGACAATATATTTACTGCAGCTGTTAATGTTTAATGATAGGGACCTGTCTCATTCATCTTTGTGTCTTCAGCTTATAACCAAGAACCTTATATACAAGAAGAGAATAAATGAGTTAATGAATGAACAAATGAAAGAATGGATGACACATCAAAATTATTTTAAAATTAAGAGAATTAGCTCTAGCCTTAATGGTATAATGTTATGCATATAACTTAACATCATTTAGTTTCTTTAGCTATAATATTTTCCTTGTCGATTACTAATAATTTTTTTTAATTTTTTTTTTAATTTTTTTTAACTAACTTTCCCCCAAATTACCCACATTTTAGGTGATACATAGCAAAATAAAGTAACATTCTCCCAAGTTATTTGCAAGCTATGAACTTTTAGTAACTTAGAAGTTGACCAGTGACATCTGAGGCCTTTAAAAACATCCTTTCTTATTGAGAATTGTGTCATGTTTTCCTAGTTACTCCACATTAATGTCTTTCATCTATTACCTGATTATCTCTAATATAATATATGTATATTTTATGCTTTTGAATTGCTTTTGTTTTTCGTTAGTAACTTTTGCCTTTAAACTATAATCTCCATACAGGCATGGATTGTCCAAAATTTTTTATAACCTCCAAAACTCCTAAAATAAAATTATTACATTAAGTCAAGCAAATTTTGTTGTTGTTGTTGTTTTGGAAACTTTGAAGGGTAGGTACTGCATAGCTAGTATTTGAAGATGCTAAAAGGAATAGTCATAAAATTCCCTAAAAGTTGCGAAGATTCTAAACAGATGTCCCTACTGCTTTTATTTTTGAGTGCCTCATTTGGAACATTAACCATTAAATTTCAAATTAGGATAAACATGCATAGTACCAACATTATGAATTGTAGACTGTTAAAAGGTCTTATGAACAATTGCTATAAACAGATGCATATTTCTCGCAGTACTATAGTATCCTTTGATAGAAAAGCTTTATAGAGTCTTTACTAATTACAAATGTGAACCAATCATTCTGTCATGGAAACTATTATATCAAAAATACTAGGGAGATTTCATTATCTAGGAGTTTGTTTTATTTTTTGTTAACTGTAAAACATTTTTGGTTTTGACAATAGATAACTTTGCTTCATAGGGACGTGATTTCTCGCTATCATATACATACACAGCCCACTAAATAAAAATTAAAAAATTACACATTTACTGGCAACATAAAACCCCCATTTATACCTGAAAAAAATGCATCAACTATTTAAAAATTATTAACTTAGAATTGTGTGTTTTTACCTGAGCGAATGAACTTCCCTTTGTATTTTTTGGCAGGAGGAAGCACTGCATGGGTTTCGAGTGAGTGATTACTTTGAATACATGGAAATTTTGGAACAAAACTACCGACCGGTGTTGCTGAGAGACATGCAGAATATTAGAGTGCAAAGCACATAGCTCGTCAAATGCACAGTCTAGTTTTATATGTTTTATTTATTTTTAAAAGAAGCAAAGAGACTTGATTGCTTCTAATCTGTGTCTATAACAACATATACTTTGTGAATACACATACTGTAAATCAATACTGATGGTTTTTGAATATAATAATTTAAGTAGGTTTTAGCTCAATTTTTGAAATGAGATGAATTCATTTTTATAAATTTGTTGTGTATGGTTGCTTTAAAATCAGATCTAGCTCACTTATGGTTCTTTGTATGTAAGAACTAGTTCCAACCTATATCTCTTCCTTCACCGCATGATTAAAATATTTTTTCCAAAGACTTTGGAAAGAAGCAGCAATATTGTAAATAATTGACTAGCAAAAAGAGTCCAAAGAGACAAAGAAAAGACAGTTGTTTTATTTATTTTTTTATGTCTGCACATATAAGAAAAAGAGAAAACCACAACTGCTTATTCTACATGTGGAGAAACAAATGGTATTTATCATGGCAAGTTGTAGGAAAATTATTGTCCTCAGATATAATTGTTTTTCTAGGAACTGCTTTTGGTACCTATATCAATTTATAATTTTTCACGTGAAATGTGGTCTCTACATGGTTCATTTAAAAGATAGATTGGTTCTTTCATACTGGTAAGCATTTGACTCTCATTTGTCATGCATTTTCCTTGGTGATAGATTTGATTTGTACCGAACTAGAAAACATTAAGGAAAATAGATTTCCAAATTATTTTAAATGACTAACACTGTTTTATTTGAATAGAAGTCTCTGCTTCGATGAGGTTAATATATGTGAGGGTCTATTTTCTTATAACTGTCAACATTTAATATATGAAAGTAATACACAAAAATATTAAATTGTTAATTTTTCAGTCATCAATTTCAACAAGTTTTTAAATCAACCATTAAAACTATTTTGAAGCTTTTTTTTTTTTTCCTTTTCAACCCAAAATGGCTCATCCATAAACTCATTTTTCCTTTTAGTATGATAAAACAACTGGTCCCGCACAGGTTTCAATTTTGTGATATTTAGGCTATTGTAATATCAACCTTCCAAAATCAGGTTTTATGTTGTAAATGCCAACAATAGCTTCTCAGTAATGGTGTTCCTAAAGGGCATTGGAAAAGTTGAGAAAAGAAAATTGAGCGAGTTAATTTGACATATTGCTCACTTTACCTCTGGCTGATGCAAGTTAAGAAAGAGAGTCCTACGTGACCCCAAAACACCAAGCTTTGTCTACTTTCAAACTTAATTTTGAAAAGCTGTTCTGCAGAACCTGTAATACATGTTTATGGATCCATTTCCTCTCATTTTCTTCCCGAGTTATTGTTATTGATCCTAAGAAACTTACAGTTTTATGTCTTTTTAAAAACTCTTACATGGTAGCTGCAAATACGAATGGAGAAGAAACTGTAACTTAATTTTGTAATATTCATTGGTGATTTTGATTGGAAACTGAAGGAAGATTTAGGTAATAACAATTACATTTTGGAAAAGTGACTTCAGCTGGATCTAGAAGGCTTTTGTTTACATTTGATAAATATCTTATGAACAATGACATGATCAGTAACATGAACAATTAGCAATCTAGTGATACAAAATGTAGCATATGGTAGTTTGTGTAACTAACATTGTGAATTATTTTTGCACCTATTTTTATTTTACGAATACTCTTTAGAAATAAAACAGCTCTCTTGCCTCTCAGTTTTGTTTTTATTTAATATAGAAGTCCTTAGGACAAATGTATTTCTAATTTATGAAGATACTTGGTACATTTTATAGTACTCATAAACTATTTTATGATACAGTGTAAACAAATTTGTGAAAAATGTAAGTGCACATATATAAACCTTCAAATATCTGTGGTCAAAATTTAATTTTTGTAGTTGTGCCTCCTCATGATACATAGGCATCTAAAGAATCTGTGAAGGTCAAGTTAAGTCTCAGAAAGTCATGTAAGCTTCCTAACAGAATTCTACCTAAATTTTATATTATGGTGTGCTCTAATTTGACCTTGCAATTCCGATATATTAAATAAATTTCTTTGATTATTCATTAAAGACATGTTTTGAGGGTTACATATATAATTAATATTTTTAATGTTCAGGATAGGATAATTGAGATACAGCATCTCCCCTCAAATAGTCTGTAGTCTTCGTGGGGAGATGAATTTTAAAACTATGAAAATACAGTTATAAAGATGACAAGTAAGAACTGACCTCTGGAGTGGGGACTTTGATCAGAGCACTTTTGATGGAGTAGTGAGGACAAAAGTGTGGTTGGAGCAGGATTAAATGATGCTGAGAAGCAAGATTTTGGAAACTTCTCTCATAATATTGCTGCACAGGCAAAGAAACTATGGGTGGTAGCTAGAGGAGGCATGGGATCAAAACAACTGCAAGTGTGGAAATAATGCGGTAAAGGAGGAAAAACGTGCTGAAGAGAGAAACGCTGGAGTGAATGTCCAGCATTCATTAGTGAATACGCTTTGGAATTAGTCTTTGCCTGGAGCATGGATACTTCATTCAGAGTAACGAGGAGACAGTGTACATGGGCACAGATACAGGATGGGCTTCCCTGGAACTTATTTTTTTCTCAGTGAAATAGCAAACAAGGCCATCATTTAAGAAGATGTCAAAAACCTTGGTAGGTTTTAGGAGATGAGAATAAGTGAAACGGTTGTCAAGGATAGTGAGAGAGTAAATAGTCTAGGAAAATATAGTTGTGATTTAATGGTCATAAGATGAGTTAGAATACTTGTGTTTTCCTCTAGCCACATTTCTCTGTGAAGGCATAGACATGGAATGGGTAGTGAACTGTGCAAGTGATTCCTACCACATAAAAGACAAACCATAAAAAAAGAAAAAACTTTTACAGACTTCAAAATTTAAAAAGGAAAAAAACTCGTTAAAACACATCTCAAATAAATGAAAAGATGTCACAGTGAATAGATTTGCAAAATATATCTAGCAGAAGACCTTATGTTCTCATTATAAAAAGATTTTTAACCACTCAATAACAAGAGAACAAGTAACCTAATAATAGGCAAAATTTCTGAACAAAAGCTTCACCAAAGAATATATACAGATGACAACTGCACAAAAGATGCTGCATCATCATTAGTTATAATATTAGGGAAATGCAAATTAAAACCACAGGTGATACTCACTAAAATTTATAAAACAAATGCATACACAAAACAAAACGTGATTGCAAATCTTGGCAAGGAAGTAGAGCAACTGGAACTCGTACATTTTTAGAGGAATGAAAATGCAACAGCGTTTGGAAGTTTGGCTTAAAAAAAAAAAAACTCACTTAACTGTATGACTCAGCAATACCCCTTCTAGGTATTTCCCTACAAGAAATAAAATGTATGTCCATACAAACACATATATGAATAATTACAGCTTTATTCACAAACTGGAAACCCAAACCTCAATGGAACGGATTGACAAATGTGGTTCAGCCTTTAAATGAAACAATTCAGCATTAAAAAGTATCCATCTACTTTGCACACAAAATCATGGATAGATCTAAAAAGCACCATACTAAGTAAAATAAGAGAGACATGAAAAAATTGATTCCATCTATATGAAATGACAAATCTACAGTGACAGAATTAGTGGTTTCCAGGGACTGGGGGGCAGGGGAATGGGTGTGAAGAACAGGGATTTTCTGCATTCCTAAGATTAACTTGGTTCTATTTTATCATGTTTACATATTAGATTTTATTTGTTAAAATTTTGGTACGAGTTTTTATATCTATGTTCTTGAAGGGTATTGATCTGTAGTGTTTTTTTTTTCCTTCTGATTTTGATATCAAGGTAATGTTGGCTTCATAAAATAGGTTAAGAAGTGCTCATCTTTTCTAGAGGTTTTTGTATAAATGGTATTTTTTTTTTATTCTTTTCATGTTTGGTAGAATTTTCCAGTGAAATCTGGAATTTGATAAGATTTTTAACAAAAACATTCAATTTCTTTAATACATGACTATTCAAATTATTTATTAAGTGAGCTTTGTTTGTTTCATTCAAGGAATTTGTCCATGTCACCAAATTGTCAAATTTACTGGCATTAAGTTGTTCATAATAATGCCTTGTTACCCTTTCCAATGTGTAGAATTTGTAGTGATATCACCACGCTTATTTTTTATATTGTTAATTTTCATCTTCTCTTTGTTTCTTGATTGGTCTGACTAGAAGTTTATAAATTTTATTGGTCCTCTAAGAATTAGCTTTTAGTCTTATCAGTTTTCTCTATTTTGCTGTTCCATTGATTTTTTTCACTTGGAACTTTATCATTTCCTTTATTCTACTTACTTCAGTTTTATTTGCTCTTGTTTTTGTAGTTTCTAAAAGTTATTTGAAATCCTTCTTTGCTACCGTGCTTCCCCCAAAATAAAACTGGGTCTTGTATTAATTTTTTGCTCCAAAAGACTCATTAGGGCTTATGTTCAGAGGATGTCATCCTGAAAAATCATGCTAGGGCTGATTTTCCGGTTAGGTCTTATTTTTGGAGAAACATGGTAGTATACATTTAGTGCTATTAAAATTCCCTGTAAGTACTGGTTTAGTTGCATCCACACATTTTGATATGTTTATACATTTTAATTTAGAAACTCTTTTTAAGTTATCTTTGGATTTTCTGTTTGATTCATGGGTTATTTAGAAGTGTGTAATTTAGTTTCCAAATATTTTGGGATTTTTCAGGTATACTTCTGTTACAGAATTCTAGTGTAATTCATTGTGGTCAGAACATTCTTCATATGGTTTTAATCTTTTAAAATTTATTGAAACTTGTTTTACATATGTCCCAGATATATACCTTGTGTTTCATGTACACTTAAAACAAATATATAGTTTGCTGTTTTTGTGTGAAGTGGTCTGTGAATCTCAGATCAAATTGTTTGATATCGTTTGTCTTGTATTGTTTATCTTTACTGATCTTTCTGGCTCTTTCTTTAGCAGTTACTGTGAGAGTAATGTTGAAATTAACTGTAATGGATTTGTTTGTTTCTCCTTTCTGTTCTATCAGTTTTTGCTTAATGCATGTTGAAGTCAGTTACTACCTGTATAAACTTTTATTAGTTATATACTTTTGGTGAATCGACTACTTTATCCTTATTAAATGTCTGTGTTTATCCCTAGTAATATTCTAAATCTACTATGTTTAATGTTAAAATGGCCATTCGAGGTTTTTGTTTTTTTCTTTAGGATTTGCATGATCTTTTCCCATTATTTTACTTTTACCCTTGTGTATTTTTATGTTCAAAGTGATTTTATTGTAAGCAGCATAGAATTGGTCTAGCTTCCCTTCTTCTCTCCCCCAGCCCGTATGGAGAATTATAGGTTCTAATTAGGAAGACTATTAGACTATTCACACTTTATGTAATTATTGATATGTTGTGTTTACATTTTATATTTACATTTGTCATCTTGCTATTTGTTTTCTATTTGTTTCAACTGTTTTTATTCCCCTTTTTATTCTGCCTTCCTTTGGATTAATTGTATTTTTTAGTTGATTCTGTATTATGTTTTTCATTTGTTTGTTAGATGTATTTTTTTTATTAGTGTTGCTTTCAGTTTTATGTTATATAGCTTTAGTTTTCCCAGTCTACCTTCAAATAATATTATACCATTTCATGTTGAGTGTAAGAACCTTACGACCAATAAACTCCAAAACTTGACTGGATCATTCTAATCCAAACGATCTCTCCTTCCTCTTAAATTATAAAAGGTTTCTGAATCACCCTTTGACTATATAGCCATACATCTATCTCTATATAGTCTTCATGCCATTTCCTATATTAATATTTTGAAATGCTATTTAATTTTAATTATTTAATGCCAGCAATATTATTCAACAAATGTATCATTAGCTAATACTTTTATTTGGGAATGTCGTCTCCCAAAAATTAAGCATAAACTTTTTAGGGACAAAGTTGATTAATTCCTGTCTCCCAAAAATGCTAGTCAAGTACTAGGCACAGAGCAGAGTATCACGGTGTTTACTGAATGAAATACCAATGTTGTTTTGCATCATCATACTGATACAGAAGGAAAGAACAGAGTTTGAGACATTAGACCAAATTTCCCCCTTAGGTACTTTAATAGGTACAGCAGGGAGAAAATAACTTGTTTTTGGCACAAATATGTTTTCTGCTGTTTACTGTAGAATATATTTTTGATAGAAATAATAGTTCACTAAATTCTATTTTGCAAAGGTTGTATCAAAAGTGTCTATATTAGAATGTGTGAGTGTGTACGTGTGCTTGTGCATGTGTGTGACTGTATTACTCCATATGGATATTATTTTGGCTATAACATGCATCTGGTAGGCTTGTGTGACCTACCCTAGGGATCTAGTCATGATTTGGAAACCAGACTACACCTTTTTGAAAATGTGTGCTTATCTTGTACTTATAAAAACTGATAGATCAGTTTGGTGTTTGAATCTGTATAGTCTCTCTTTATAGAAACCACCAAGCAGACAGTCCTTGGTCCTAAATGATGTAGTTCTGAAGGCTGAAGACTTGAACATATGGTGTGTCTCCTAGCACAATGATGCTGAATATTTCCAAATTTGTTCTTGTTAAACCTAGCTTTACTATTACTTTATTATATATGAGTCTAAACATGGGCTGACAAACTACAGCCTGTTACTGTAAATAATGTTTTACTGGAACAAAATGCTCACTTGTCTACATATTGTCTATTGCTTTTCTGCTACAATGGCAGAGTTGAATACTTGTGACAGGGCCTGAATGGCTTACAAAACCTAAAATATTTATTATCTACCCCTTTATAGGAAACTTTTGTCAACTCTAGTTTAGAGTACTAATTACACTTATAAATCCAAATCCACTTTAGATAGGATAAACTTTTTAGATACAGAGGACACTAGAGGACATCTAATCCAAAACATTTATATCATCGATGATGCCATGACTTAGAAAATGAAGAGGAGATCCCAAGATCACATAGAGGGTAGATAATGCAGTAGGTAAATGAGAGCTCAGAAGGCAGACTGTTTGAATTTAGATCCCAACTCTATGACACCAAGTACTCCTCTGTGCTTCAATTTAATTGTTAGCAAAATGAGCATAACAGTAGTATTTACCTCATCAGATTATGATATAATGCACGTGTTTATAGCAACTCCTTAGTAAGCATTCAATAAATTATTTGCTGCTGTTGGCTAGTTGGTAGCATAGCCTGGATCCTAGCTCTTCTGACTTCAAGTTCAGTCCTTTTTCAACTGTTTTATTCATTCATTTAGTCAGCATACCTTTATTAAATTCCTACTGTGGATCAAGCACTCTGTTACGCTGGTGCCAATCTTTTCCCTCATTCAGACTTTTCCAGGAGAACAGATTATATTTTTCTATTTATGTTTTCCTTACTAGTTATAAAATGGTAGAAAAGAAATAAAAGTCTTTGTACAGTTCAATGTTAGACATATTTTTGTAATTTATCCAGTTTTCCCACATTTTCTTCTTTTGAAAGGTTAATTTTTTATACTCTAGATTTAGTGTTATAGACCAGATTAATGTATAATGGATTATAAGTGTATATTTTAATTGTTTTATATTTTTATAGAATTATTTTGTGTTTTCCAGTGATAACACAATATTTTATGTGACATAAAATTTTACTAATATGTTCTTGGTAGCAAAATTGACATTGACTTTTATTCAGCAGAATATTAAGAGAGTTATTACTTAAGTCGGTGCCAATGTATTTACTTATCTGATGAGTTTAAACAGGGTCAAAGCAGTTAGCCTCATGTAAACCTAAATTTTCAGCATTAGCAATATTTTAGCTTTTAAAATCAGTTAACTTCTTTGGCATGTTTCCCACCCATATTCTTCTATTGGCAACAGGCCACCATGAAATACTAAGCGCCATGGAAATAATTGGACTGTCATGTTTGCTAATAGAGTGCATTTGCGATACATTGGGGGAGACAGTTATTAAAATGTTGGCTGTTAAAGTTTGATCATCTAATTCAGGATTCAAGTATTGAACTGCTATCATCAGGATATGTGTCTGTTATTCTTTATTGAATAGCACACTTACATGTAGCCTTTTGCTAGAATGCCAAAGTTCATCTCTTACAGAGCATCTCTAAAATATAATCCCTTCTTTTAAAACATCAAGTACAATTAATTATATAATTGCATTGGAAATAATCAGATAATGTAAACCAAATTGCTTTTTGGTCAAGTTTTCTCCATATCATGTCCTTAACTGTCTACATTTTTCTTTTGATTTTTCTCAGAGCAAAATTTTCAAATTAATATTTTGCTTACTATCATGAAATTATTTTGATTTGAAAAAATGTATTCATTAGAATAGATAATGGGTATGGCATTGACTGGGATGTCCACCAGTCAGTTTCCTCTTCCTGGGCCAGGTGTATTGCAGGGCATTTGATCAGCTTAACCAATATGAAGTGAGCAGGCCAAAGCATAAATAGCATGTGTATCTTCTCTGTGAGCTTTCTTTTCTTTTTTTCCTGGTGCCTCCGGAAACTGGATGCTTGAATTTGTGAAGAGTAAAACCTACTACCAACACACACTGGACCTGTGACCTGAGGAAGAAATCAATCTTGTGTTATGTGACTGAAATCATGTGTGTATCTGGTATTAAACACCCTGTCAGCTGCTTTGAAGTTCCTTATTCCTACCCCCTTTCTGAATATTTTTTTGCTGTGGCTGTATGGGCATGTTCTTAGTTTCATAGTGTTTTATTAGATTTCATATTAAGAATCTAAGTGTATAGACTAGTAAATACAATTAAAGTTTTTTCGTATCCATTGATATTTTTACCAATTAGCAAACAGTTTTGTGGATATAATTGATACCATTTGCTAGGAGATATGTGTACTATTAAGGAAATTTTATTTCTGTAGATAAAGTCTGGGACATCTAAAGAGCGCTATTAGGATATCAATCTTATCAGTGAACTCAAATTTGATCCCAGTTAATGTATTTTGAATATTTTATATGATAATTTTTAGCGTATATAACCTAATTCTGTTTTCTTCATTTTAACACTTAGTCATTTGAGCACTGAAAAATATTCCTAAGTTATTGTATACAATGAATGTAAAACAATTGCTAACTGGAAAATTAATGGGAATCAAGAAAGGCACTTGAATGTGCATACGGAAGGGTATTTCAGTTGGGCTAAGGATTGGCAGGAAAAGAACGCGCGCATACACACACACACACACACACACACACACACACAAACACACATGATAAGGTTAGGTCAAGTTCCTGATTTATATAACCAAGGATGTAGAAATTCATCAAGGGTGAGAAGGCCATATTGAACAGGAGAAGATGAAGCATATTTAGCATAATTGGTTCTCTTGGCCACTAAGTCAATAATAAGGGAAACTTATCTGCCAGTGAATAAAAGTGCAATCTAAGATTGAAAAATTTATTTTGTTACCATTATTTTATGTTTGTAGCTTGTATCATTATTCAGGAAGAGCTTGCTCAAACTATTCATGTTCCTCCGGTTTAAAACAATGTTTACAAACTTTGGTCCTGCTAGTACTTGACCCATCCGGGGGAAGAAAGCTGAATCAGGACTCAGGCATACTTGAGCAGTGTCTCAGCCCCGGTTTCACCAGGATATCAGAAAGCCCAGTTCTCCCTAAAGAGTTAAATGCAAAACCAAAACAAACAAAACAAACCAAGAAACAGGAAATAGAAGTGAGCGGCTGAGCTGAATACACAGAATATACCTAATATTACCAAAAAGACAGAATAATACTAGGGAAAATTATAAAAGTACTCTGAACTTTTTTTGTACAGTGATTTATTGTTTTTCAAAGTACCTGCAGCATCCACATTTCATCTACAATAATCTACCACCCAAGTGGTAGATTTTAACTTAATTTTAACATTAAGATGTGTGTGTGTGTGTATGTGTGTGTGTGTGTGTGTGTGTGTGTGTGAGTGTACACTTTGGTCGACGTTGCTCAAGCAGTAGTTCGCCATAATCAGAAGTGTCTGGAGTCTGATGGTAACCACTTTGAGCACCTCTTGTAATTGCAGAAGTCAAATGTGACTTGTAGTCATTTTTTGTTATCGGTATATATTATTACAATTTTAATAGTTTTTGTTTCTTAAAATGTGCATACATTTTTTGGCTGTGTGTGTGTGTGTGTGTGTGTATTTATTTTCAATAATTTTCATCCACTAAAACGTAATCTTTATATCAGGACAAAAATTGTGATTATATTATGTAGATCATTTTAAATTCCTTGTTTATTTTTATTAATAGCGTAATATAAACAGTGATCAATATTTAAACTCATAAACATGCTGTACCTGACAATTATATACGTTTATCTTCCATAATATAGGATCACTTGATAATGAAATAAATTTCCAATTGACAACAAGTACTTGAGAGTCTCCTCTGTTAAGACATTGATGTCTTAACAATCAGTCTCTCTCTACCTTCAAGGAGCTTGTAATATGACTGAGATAAAACCTGTATAATAGAAAAGACAAAAGTACAGGTTCATATTTTGTAAATCCTGAGAAATACCACATTAAGAGTAATTAGTAATAGGATGATCCGGAAGAAGGAGGGAATGCCTTGAATTGAACGATCATGGGGGGGACAGGATTTTCATCCAGAAGGGATAGGATAGGAATTAAGCAAAACAGGGCACACACAGGATGGAACAATAGAAAGTACAAGTAAACTGAGAATAGCCTGAGCAGAGTGACACTACAAGGAGCATGAAGGAGTCTGAGCAAAGCCCTCTGGCTACGGTGGAGGTTTTGTTTAAGGGAAAATGCTGGAAGATGAGCTTGGTTGGACAAATAATTTAGACATTCTCCTGTAGGTTGTGACACAAAAGTTTTTTCAGCAGAAAAATAAACTAATGTAGTAATTAATCTTGAAACTTAAATATCTTTGAATATTCCATAAACAAATTTCAGGTCTAATTTGCTTTTAAAATTCTCTTTAAAGACTTCGCTTTAAAGAATTTCTAGCTTAGCAATCACTTTTTATTCGACTAATTTTATTAAATAATTATATTGATCTATTATGAATGAAATGCTATGCTCAAAACAATTTCTTTAAAACACAATTTTTCTTTTCTTTATTGTTTTACCATATAGCATATCTTTCCCAGTATTTGCCGTTAGTACATACCTCTAGAATTTTTTAAGCTGTGGTTTATGCTAACAAGGAACATTCTTCAATATTACTTCATGCAGAATGTTTTTTATTTCCCCTTAAATGGTATTTGAAATGCAATTCTATAAGAGACATGAAGAGGTTTGCATTCAGAATAAAAGGACAACTAAAACATTCAGCAAGTTTAGAACAAGAATCTATTCCAGAGAGAATGAATACTGCTAAATTTTTCTAATGAAGCAATTATTTCAAGCTGTGTTTCTTAAGGAATATTAAGTAATTAAGTGTATGAGATCTTAATGAGAGTAAAGCTAAAATAAAACACTGCTACCAAATACTCTTGACTGTCTAAAATAGCCATAGAAAGTAGATGAAAAGATGTAACCTTGAAAGGTCACCATATTCCTGTTTTACTTTTCAAGAGGGTCTTGACAATAGGTTTAATGCTGTTCTAAAATGTTTTATGGGTGTAGCACTGACTCTGGATAAAACTGTTACTTAGGAAATACGTTATCAATAGCTCTTCTCCATCACCACCCACCTCTTTATTTGCCATTAATTTTCCTTAAGGAACCAACTGCTTTGGTCCTTTGTGTTCTCCTTCCAAGACACTCCTGTTCTATATTCCACAGTCTAAAGCTTTACCTAAAATTAATCTCTTCAAATTTAATCACATTACATAGTGCAGTGAAGAACACTAGGACACAATGTCAATAAGCATGTATACTAGTCTTGGTACCATGAGCGACTAACCATGTCACTTCAGCACCTGAGTGCTTGTGGGCTTCATTTCTTCTAGTGTAAAACAAGGGCACTGATGGACATGATTTCTTGGGATCATCCTAGTCTCAATTAGTTCTAATATCCTGTGCCATGTTACTGAAGTTTAACTCACAGTGAGGAACAGATGACTGATCAAAGTTCCATGTGATCCCCTTCTTAGAGTCCACTGGTATTTTCAAAATAAACGTATTAAATGAGATTATAAAACAGCAAGAGTTGAGGGCATATGAGGCACTAAAATAGGTTTTTCTCATTAAAAGGACTCTTGGTGAGAGTTGTAAGTAATGTAGAACACTAATAGAGATGATACATTTATGGTGCAGTTAGTGGGAACTTAACCTATCATATAAGCACACATATACACTTCAAATAAAACATTATTTTAAGATAATTTAATTATCTTAGAATATGATAGTCCTGAGCTACTCTTTTCCTACATATATCAGTGAAACAAGACTGAACTCTTTTTGAATCTGATCTATAATCATAATTATAGATCAGTACTTAATGGGTATTTGACACTTCAAAAATGATACCCAAGTGTTAATCAAGAAAGACTCTTAAAACAGTGTGCCTTTGGATATAGATAACAGTGAAAAACTGCTGCCTATTCGAATCCCTTATATTGAGAATCCGTTATGATTGAGATGTTATTCTGTAGCTTCATCTTTCATTCTGTTTAATTTCAATTTAAACAACATCTGTAATAAACAGTTAAACCATTTTTTAACATAGAGGTAGAGAAGGGAGCTAATTCTTTATCTGAAATGCTTCAAGGCGAGACTTAAAACTATTATGGTAACACTGTAGTAAATTGAGTTTTCAAGATATTAAGTACTCAAGAAAATAGTAGGAAAGGCCTGTTTAGGTTCTTTTTTTTTTTATGGCAAAATTGCTAATGCAGATAAGTTTGGGAAATTAAAAGAAAGTATACTGCTTGGATTCATAAAATTTGTATTGTACTGTGTTTAATGGAAAGCAATATTAATTATCAGTGATATACATTCCTTCAAAATATTGAACATTTGAAAATTATTGAAATGGAAATTTAAATTTTGTACTTTAAAAGAAGGAAGTCATCTAGAACAATACTTGTATGTACAGTTGGCAGAGAAGCAAAGTGACGGAAAGCAATCTGACAACACCTATTAAAATTAAAAATACATATACCTTTAAACCTAGCAATCCATCTCCTAGGAGTTTATTTTCACAGAAAAAAAAAAAAAAACCCAGATAAAAGACTCTGGTACAAGGGTATTTATGGCAGCATTGTTTCTAATGATGAAAACTGGAAACAATGCAGATACCCATTAATAGGAGAAGGCCTGATTAAATCACAGTACATCCAGAGCTCTCTGAGCTAAGCTGAAGGGTTTTTATAAAGTATTCTTGAATGCAAAAATCATGATGCACAAAAACGTGTATGAGCCTATTTTTTTTTTAAACAAAGCCTATAGGTGTATATGTGTGTGTGTGAGTAAATTGTTATATGAACTCAAAGAAAAATACGGAACAACACAATAGATTGTTAGCATCAATATGGTGCAGGGATTTTATATGCATGGAAGGCAAAATTTAAAAAAGATGAAGAAAAAGAAAGTCTCTAGCAGTGGAAAAAAAAGTCAAGAAACACAAAATTCACCATATCAGTTCTTATTTTTTGGCTGTTTTCTCTATTACGGAAATTCTTGCAAATCTTTGTGAAAGTTCTTGTTTTGACTAACATTAAACCACTGAAAATTATCAAAAGATCAGCTTGGCTTAAAAAAACCTGAACCTTTGGAACATGGTTCCAAAATTAGGAAAAAGTGAGGCAAAAGAAAATGGAAAAAATTAGGTAAGTGAGGCAAAAGAAAGCAATGAGGGGTTTGAGGTTAAAAAAAAACAAGAAAACAAACAAACAAAAAATGATATGACTAAAAAGAAAAGGACTCATATCTTCATGTGAATAAGCCAGTCTAATAATTTTATTTTCATAACATTATACTTGTTTTCCAAGGGTAAAAAAAAATAATTATGATGCTAAAATAGTTCCAGTATTTAACAAAATAGTAAAGTTAGCATGCTACTCAAATGGAACACTTCCAAACACCTTGAGTAGACAATGGTAATAATGACTAGTTTACCTTAGGGACCATTCATTTCAGGAAACCTGGGTCACCTTAGCAGGCTGGTTGCTTGTCCATAAAATACCCTAGATTGTCTGAAGAGACAGTGAAGATTAAAACTGATGATCATGTGTACAAATATCAGGATTAAGGGTCTTGGATAATAAAGTTTGGCCAAGACCAGGGCAGAGTACACTACACAGCTCAGGTTTCAGTAGACTCTCAAAGACCTGTGGCCTCTCAGGACACAGGGTAATTGTTATTGAATAAATCTAAACATGGGAGGCAGAGGTGTGTCACACAAATATCTTAACCTGATCCTTGAAGAATGTGACACAACTTCCTAAAAGAATACAGCTACTTTGGGTGGAACAAAAGATTCAACGTTTAGAAATCTAATTATCTAAAGGTAACTGAAATGAGTGACACACACACACACACACACACACAGAAATTTCTCTGTTGTTGCTCTGACGGGATGAGTTGAAGAGAGATGGTAGCACCTACAACACTGAGTAACTGTAAAGGAGTCATAAACTACTATTGCAGTAATAATGCCTGAGACTGGGTAGTAGAAGGTTAGTAGCAACAGTTAATTGACGTTTTTAGCGTTGCGATATTGTGAACCCTTGGAAAAGATTGTTGGAGAGTGTCTCATGATTTTTCCAACCTCATTTGAGTAATGGATGGAGTTGAGTAGTGGATGGATGTGTCTAGAGCTGAGTGCTTTCAGGATTGCAATTTAGGCCACTGATTTTCCTCATGGGGTGTATAAGAGCAGTAATCTTTCTATTTTCGATTTAAATATATTCATCAGTTTGTTCAACAAATATGCATTAAGCTCATCCAGATTTTACTTTGTGCATGTGAACCAAGCAGGTAGATTGACTATGCATCTGCCCTCTGGTCCCCAACCCAGGAGCCCTAGCTCTTCCTAAGTGTAATGTTTCATGTTTTTAGAAAGTACTCAACTTTTATTTCTGCCCCGACTCCCTAACCTGCGCTCTTTACCTGATGACTGTACCAGGAATAGCTTTTGCGTTGGATACATCTTTCTCCGTGTCTATTCAAGTTTATATAAACCTGGCTTATCTCTCAACATAGTGCCTTCTTTCCATCTTGCAGAAATCATCATGATCTTTGTTTTTTTGAAATTCCCAAATCCAATCTACAAAGTTATTATGAATATTATTTTTTTTCCCCGTTTGCTATTTTGTGGTGGGACTTTGGAAGGAGGGATGATAAATGTGACAGGAAGATATATTAGTACCCAAACAATAAAAAAGTTGGGTGGCCAGGTGGCTCAGTTGCTTAGAGCACGAGCTCTAAACAACAGGGTTGCCATTTCGACTCCCACAAGGAATGGTGGACTGCGCCTCCCCCCTTCCCCTTTTTTGCTTCCCCTCCTTCCCTCCCACCACCGCAAATAGATTTAAAAAAAAAACAAAACAGCAACTGGACTTGGAGCTGAGCTGTGCCCTCCACAACTAAGATTGAAAGGACAACAACTTGACTTGGAGCTGATGAGTCCTGGGAAAAAACACGCTGTTTCCCAATAAAGTACTAGAAATATACACTGTTCCCCAATAAAGTCCTGTTCCCCTTCCCCAATAAAAAATCTTAAAAAAAAAATAGTACAAAAGTTAACAAAAAGTAATTTAATAATTTACCGAAACCTAAACAGTGAGTCTTTATTTCAGAATTTTTATCATTTGATTTATCATATGTTCTTAATCAAATTATCTGTCCTCAGTTGAACATATTACTGCTAATACTATACTTTTAATAGCATATTAAATATTTAAATATATTTTTAGTATCTGAACTTATATAATTATCTCAAACATCTATTTTGACTGGATTTTCTTTGGTAGTTACATATGTGCCTGCAATCACACCGGACAGACTCATATTTATAAAATTAACTGAAATACAGTTTTTTTCAAATAAAGATACACCAACCAACATAATTTAAAATGAAAGCAATAAAGGTGAAAATTGTAGAAATTGAGCCTGAAAAAATGGAAACTGTGTTAGGGCCCAGCTGGAAACATAGTTAAAGCCTTCATAGTCAATCAGAACCTGAACCCCACCCTATAACTTGTAAAAGCATGTGTCTATTTATTTTGGCTATTTAGTCCAATTTCATTATACTCACCATAGGTGTTTGAAGAAAGAACAGAAAAGCCCAAAGTGATGAATTTTTGTAGAGTTGTAAATCTGAACAATGGCCACAACCTATTGCTATGTTGTTTTCTATAGTGCCACAGACCACTTTTCCTCTGGGCACTCACTGCTTGAAATAATTACTGACATTAATGATGTAAGCTCCTGAATTTAATAGAGCTAGGTTTATGTTGCCGTCCTTCACTGTGCAAACATCTTCTATCTTCTCTAATATTACTAAAAGTTTCCTTAAATGTTTTAAGGTATTTTACTGACTCTCATTTTAACTATGAGAAACCATAAAGCAAAAATTCCACCTGAATTTTATGTATATTATGGTCATATTAGTTATATTAGTCTGTTTTGTTTTTTTTTTACCAAAACTTGAGAACAGTGGTTGCTAATAAGCTCCATACAACATGTCATCTTTGTTATGTGTCATATGATCTTTTAACACAATAAATGTTACTATTAATACTTAATAAAGGACTTGGTTCAATAAAGATTTTTCTAGTCTTAAATGGAGGACATTTACATAAATTTGTTCAAGATTTGACTGCCATCCTTTTCTGCTGCTTAAGTGTAAGTCAGGTAGATTTTTCTGAACTCATTAGGGAAGTGTGAGCCAGAGACTCCTAGCTTTATGACTCTAGGGTTCCCTCTTCTGTGGTTATTCTGAAGTATTCAAAAATATGACCTTTCCGAGATGTGTCTCCTCTAATTCTCCTTCCACATTTTTATCTGTACTTCTGTACTGCCCTTTTTCTTAGGCATTTTGTCCCTGTCTTGCTTAATTTATGTTCTCTGAGTAAATTCTCCTCTTTGGAGGGCTTTGTCCTGGAAGAGAACGTTAGTTGGCCAATTTCAAAAGTTCCTATGACTCATGTTGCACTAGCACCACTTGAATTTTGTGTTCCCCTTGCTGCTTTTACCTATGAGCTCTGTAGTGGATTGTTCTTCTGAGATTGGCCTACTGAGCTTTCTATGTTGCGTAGGGATTCTGCTGTAGAGGTGAGTAATTTTTACTCTTGGAGATTGAATACCCATTGACAATTCAATTTCTGGGATTCTCAAAGGTCTTTTTGCTTTACCTTTGCTTTTTGTTGGCTACCCTGATACCACACATCTTGTTGCTGTTTGGCAACACCTACTTGTATTTTGGAGTCTGTGGTGATAACAGGTCATTTAGTTTGTTGTAGTTTTTATCTGGATTTTTTTCTTTGTTATCTTATATACTTTGATTTTGTGAGGGCTTGGGAATTTACTCAACTGGGCTGCCCACTGCAGTTGCAGTCTTGATCCACCTACCCTTTTTATTTTTTCTTGACTGCTCTACTAAATGATATTTTTTCTAGGAATCTGTCCATTCGATTTTTAATTTCATTTTGTTGAGAAATATAATACACATATGCGTAGATATGCCAGTTACTTTTTGATCAGTGTTTACATGGCATATCTCATTCTATCCTTTTACTTTTGACCTATATATATTTTTATATTTAATGTGGAATTCTTATAGACAGGCTGTAGGTGAGTCTTGCACTTTAATCTAATCTACTTTTCAATTGGTCATTAGATCAACTGCTTCTGAGTTTCCTTCACTGGCAATTAGATCTTTCATACTTAATGTAATTATTGATATAATTAAATGAAAATCTGCCATCTTGCTAGGTTTTTCTATTTCTTTCCTCTGTTCTTTGTTGTAACTTACCTCTTTTTCTGCCTTTTTGAATGTTTTTCATACTTCACTTTATCTCCACTACTCTCATATTATTATTAGTTACATACATATACATATATAAAACAATATATATGCATAGTTATATATACATTTATAACTATATAATTATATGTACCTATATAATGTAACAATAGTTATATATATGATATATCTTTTATCTTTAATTATAATCTAACTTCCAGAGTCATACTGCTTCACATATAGTATAAGAATTTTACAACTGTATATTCCCAATTCCTCCCATCCTTTTGCAATGTTGTCATACACTTTACTACATTGCTACTACTTTTGCTATAGGTAGTCAAGTACTCTTTTGTTCTAATAGCTAGAATCTGGGGCTTAATTACCCCCAGTGCGTATAGTTTTACAACTGTGCTCACATCCAGGACCAAGTAATGGGAGGACAGAGAGAGAGCAGTAGGGACTGGCTCCACCTCTTGGAACCCAGCTTCAGTAACTGAAGAGGAAGTTTCTCATCATAAAATTTTATTTCCTGTGGGTTCTCCTTACCATTCATTGCCACTACCACCATTACCATGGAAGTACCCAGGGAACTGGGGTATACAATGGAGAGATGAAAGAAGAAAAAAAAATGAAAACAATGCCGCTCTCTCCCTGAGCATTAGAAGTTCCTTTCCAGTTCCTTGAAGCAGAACTAGAGGAATTCTCTGACTGGTTCCCATATTTGGGGTCACCAGAGCTCTGAGTGCAAGTCAGGTAATACTGAAATGACAAAATGTCAAACTTACTGACAATTCAGTGGCACTTTTAGTTTTGGTCTTCTTCAATCCATAAGAAGATGGAGTAAACTTAATGTGAGATGCAAGTGTACCTGAATGGAACAAGCGGTGGATTGAAGTGCATAAAGACACTGCTCCACTCAGATCCCCTAGTATTTGGTGGCTTTTCTTTCCCAACAACTAGTACCTGCAGCTCTTTTTCAGAGGATTGCTGTTAGACACTGGAGGCCATTGGCTATGGAGAGACAGAAACAATGCAAATTGTGTCTTCTTTCTCTTCTTCCTCATAAACAATGAGTACAAAAGTTCCTGCTACCTTGCCTTGAGTCACGAAAACTCTAAGGTGTGGTAACTTTTAAAGGATCAGACTGAAGTTACTGTCTGTAGTATTTTGCATGATACCACACCCTTGTTACCGTCCCAGATCTTTTACCAGTTTATTCTGGGAATCATTTGTACAAGAATCCTCGTCTCAGGTTCTGCTTCTGAGGAACTCCCTTTAGACACTTAGTCCATCTGTTCTGCTAGTTCTATTCAGATAGTGTATGTTTTTTTTTCAGATTATAATTTTTGAGAACTTGTACAATTTTGGCCTGTGCACTCATATCCAACTGGAGTTGGTGGCTTCTGTATATCATGAAATGTATTGGGGAAGTGGAAAGGCTAGACCCTAATGTGCTTTACCTTAGTAAAATCAAGGATAAAAGAGGTGAGAAACCTTAAGACAGAAACACTGGGTTCCCCAAAACAATTGATAATCTTTGCATTTATCTTTCCACTAAGCATCTCATTAGGTGAGGGCTTTCTTTTAGAATAGATGACATTGGGAAGAGGTTGTCCTTCTAGTCTGTAATCTGAGAGCCTGTGGGGACAGAGTCCCAGAGAGCAGTTTCCAGGCTCTCAATCTCACGTTGAAAGGTGATGGCGCCGGTAGTAGATGGCCATCAGCTGTAACTAGTTGGCCATCAGCTGTAACCAGTTAGCCATTAGCCGCTAATATAACTGCCATGGCTAGCCAAGGGGAGTTTGGTTGGTTGGCAGAGAAGCAGACGGCGGATTGCGGATCATGTGGCTCCTGCTTCTTGTATCTCCAACCCAGCCGCCAGCAAGAATATAGTGGTATGAACCCCCTATCCATGGCTCCGTTGTTGTTCCTTTTTGGCCTCACCATATCCTGTGTTTTTGTGCGGGGAGTGGGAACTGAGTCCCTGCATTACAGAGCCCCAGGAGTTTACAGATAAATGGGCCTAAGAGTGAATGCCCAGACTGTCGATTCCAATGGTTGTTGCAATCAAAGTCTCTCACCCAAGTACAATTTTGCCCAGCTTTCCTTTTCACACAGACAATTCCATTAACACATGATCATTCTCTCTAATTTCTGTAGTGAGAATATAGGCATAATTCCAAACAAATAGCAGGGAGAGAAAAAAGTAAAGCTTAAAGGACATTTCTCTATTTTCTCATTTTGCCCCAAGCCAAACTCTACTTAAGGCTACTCTGGTACTTAATTGAATCCACTTTCATTCCTCTAAACATTTTTCATGGAATTTTTTTTTTCCTATTTCTAGATACCTGGTTTTCTGCCATGGTTTCTCTATGGCTGACTTTCTGAAAGGATCCAGCATCTGGTACTTATTTTTAAAATTCTGGCAAGAAATAAAGTCTTGTACTTATATTTGGCACACATTCCATAATTTAAGGGGAACATAACATAACTCTCTTCATGACCTTCAATAGTTTCAAGACTCGTCGGGGTAAAGAATGGCATCAGTCTCAAACCAGATTGTCAGCTCTGTGCTATTTAATGAGCATTTGGGCCATTCTTTCCAGCACTCTTAGTGGCCCAAGCTTTTATAGGAAATAGATACCCCCCAAATACTGTAAACTTTTACTGACCATATTTGCTCTAGATATGCCATGAATATTTAAATAAACTCAAATTTTAATTGGAGCAACAAGAAAAATCTAATGTAGTTTTGCACTGAGAACACTGTGTGTGCTTCCTTTGATTTTCTATTCAAAATGAATTCAAACTCCTTTTATCTGGTGTTCCACCCATTAGTAATAATAGTAGCAATGAAAGGTTAATCAATTCCTCCTGAGAATGGAACTTACATGTGAGAAAAAGACTGCATAGTTAATCTTTCTAAAGAACAAAGACCAAGACCAAGATCAGTTCTTTAATTTACTTTTTTTTTTTCTCAATTTCAATTACCTTTTTCATATTATTTTAGTTGAGCACCTCTGGGTTTTTTTTGGTTTTTTTTTAAAGATAAAGTTTTTGGTATCCTGTTGTAGAATCTATTGCCTTGTACTGTACCCAGTGTCTAAATATATTGTAGAGTTTTGATAAGTGTTAAATGAACACATAAAAGAACGTTAAGGTATGCCATGCTCTATAATACTTAGACTTTAAAAAAAGAGTTTATGAGATAAAAAACTTTTATATAGGCTTAATATAATATTTTGCCTAATAAAAATAATATAATAATGAAACTTGCATTTGAATTCTTAAAAGTATCACAGAGATGTAGCAAGTGAATGTGTGGTCTTGATTGAATCTTATTTTTAACAAAACAGCTGTAAAAGTTATCATAATTTGATAAATTTGATTAAGGACTGGGTGTCAGATAATAGTAGGAACTTATTTGTAATTGTTTTAATTGATATAAAACTTTTTCATTTTATGTAAGAAACTATCCTTATATTTTAGAAGTACATAATGAGATGTACTTGGGGTGGTGTACTCAGGCTCAGAAATATGTGAAAAAATTATGCTATTCACTTAAGATGAGTGTTCTTTATGTACTTTCCTGTATCTCTGCTATCTTTCAGTTAAATACAATAAATAAAATAAAATATTAATATCCAAATTCCAGGAGGGAGAACAAATAAGATAATGTGAAGTTATCTAAATTATAAAACACTATACAAAGTTCATATATTATCATTTTCTATACTGAACTTTAACATTTTGCTAAAAGCAAGAGTCTAATTTTTGAATTCTGACCATTGTTATTTGTACTAACTTTGACCCACATTTTCCCTAAATACAACCCATTTTGGACTAAGCCTTGCCACAACCTTATTCTTAAATTATCATTTTCATTGTTCCATTGGTAGTGGACAAATTGTGTATTTCTATTTATTTGTTATTGTCAAACATGTATGCAGCAGTTAGTTACATACCTAATGTATTTCAAATACTTTGCTAGGCACTGGTGATACAAATTTAAATAAGACATCATCTTTTCTCTTTATATCTTCACTTTTTAGTCAAAAACTCAATTGTAATTTTAACTGAAAGAAGCCCAAATGATTTTTATACATCAAAAGCAAAACACATTTACCAAATATAATTCTCATTTAAATACATACTAAAGAACTAAATGCATTTACCTTCATTTTGTTCCTACTAACCTTCTAAAAGTTGAAGGTACTTAGGTTGAATGTTTTTTAAATAAGATAAAATTCCGAATTTCCAATTATTTAAAAACATATTAAACATGATAATCATTTAAAATTATTTTTGAAGCTGCAAATTACTATGCAGATGATTTTTTACAATATTAAAAACTCCTTAGAACTGTGTAAATTGTATCTTATTTTATAAGATAATTATTAAAAATTTTCTGTTCTCTACTGTGTATTCTCCTATTGAATCCTCCATTTCCTCAGTAGTAATCACTCAGTGAATAAAATATTCTTGTATGTCTTTAATCTTTTCAGACATATTAGCTTGTTTCTTAGAGTTTGAAGATTGACTTTTAAATAGGAGATTTTAGTGCTCAGACCTTCAGATATTACTTGTTGAAAATAGTTGAACATAAGTACTCGGCTACCATGATTCCCATCTCTCAAAACACTAAGTACAAATTGTTTTTTCAAGAAGTGTGCAAATGATGCACAATATACTGAGCAGCATGTGATCATTTGAACGAGGCATTTGAAAACAGTGAAATCAGTCTGAAAGCTCTAGAGACCTCCTTATAATTCAGGTAGAGAGAGCCCCCATTTGAAAGGTAATATATCTTTTTAAACACCCAGTTTTTCTATTTTCATCTCCCAAGGTTTCATTTCATAAAAAAATGTTAGTGGAGGTTATAAACACATGCTGGAAAGCACTCATCCAACTCATGAAAAATTCAGCGTAAATTTTAAGCAAACATAGCAAAATCACTTATTAGGAAAAAAATGCGTAGTCTGATAGATGACCATGATTATCAGATAAATTATTCATTTATCTTCACAAAGCAGTCACCCAGTGAAGACTCACTCATTTTTCACAGGTTGTCAGGGAATAGGAGACGAGGAATGAGGATGTGGTGGTATGAGTGAACAGCATTGCCATAAAAGTTGCCGAGAAATGCTAGAGTGCCCAAAAACTGAATGCAATAAGTCCAGTTGAAACCAGGACAAGCATAAAATCTGAGGCCATAAAGTCACAAAGTTTATGCATGTCAGCGCTGAAATTAGCTAATTTCATTAGCGTGGAAATTAGCATGTCAGCGCTGTAGAGCCAGACTAAACCTGTGAGGAGCCATCAGAACCCAGAACTATTTTCTTAGCTGCATTAGAGATGTAAACAAAATTCAGAACAATTCTATTTTCAAAATTGTCAAGAACAAAAATAATTATAAACCTGAAGCAGTACTGAATAGGTTGCATGTTAAAATATTTGTCAGAGACTAAATGTTGAAATGATCATTATTCTATCAGATTATACTATATTTTGCACTCTGTAAGTATTAGCAAAATCCTAAATGCTGCACGTGAAACCGATGATTCAACATATAACTTGCTAAGCACTATGTAGATTCCGATGGGTGCTTTAGAAATTTAAAAATCACTTTGTAGTTATATCTAGTACAGTTGTTCAAGAAAAATTATTTTCCTTTTGATCTAATTGCACACCTTTTTCATTCAATCAGTCAATATTTATTGCCTGCATTGTCCAGTTGTATTTGAAGTTGTTTTTGAGTATTAATTCTAGTCAGATGGTTCTGCCCTCCCATGTCTGCAAATAATCATGGAGGGTATAATAAAGTATATGTCACCTATATTAACAAGGGTTTTGCCTTCTAACTGGAAAATAATCTCTTCACAGTTCAACAACCATGATTCAATTCCATTTTCTCTAAGGGTTTGTCTCTACCACAGAATTGTTATGTGGCTGGTAGTTAGGACACTGCAATATGTTAGCTTATTCTGCAATGCACGTCTTAACTCTTACCACACATTTGGAACTGGGTCATATTCAGAAATAAGTATCCATCCCTCACCCATAATACACATTCTAATGGGTTCCACTGCTGCAGAGATCTAAGAAGAGATTCTGTAGGAAATAGGTGTCTTTATAAAAAGTAAATTTGGAAATATAGTCCCATCTCAATAAAAAGTAACTCCTTTGGGGGGGAAACTGTGGAATATGACAGCTCAAGTTACGCACAAGATTAGCAAACCACTACAAGTAATATTCAGTCTAAAGGAAATTGAAGTTCCAGTTCAAATTTTCCCCCCATAAAACCCTACAGACTATCAAACTGGCAAGTCCAAATCTGTCCTAGAATCATGGAATCAGAGGAGCAGAAGCCACAGGCATTAAGAGCTGGCCTGGTCTCTCATCCCACCTTGATATTTGATTACAATAAAAAGGCCAGGTGAAAATTGGGTCTAGAGTAAGTTCACTAAAGCATCCATTTATTATAAATGAGTGCCTACAATCACAAAGGTAAAGAAATGTACTGAGAGATCTTGGATTCTTTTTATGCTTATCGTTCACTTCCTGCTTTGTACTCCCTTTTGAATTCTTTGGTACACGATTAATGACCTTTTTCTTCTTAATGATTATTGTGCATGTGGATGGCCTTTAAAATATTTTAAACTTTTAAAATGACTTAGGAGCATTTATTTAAACTTTGCATTTAAAACTGTTCAAAACTAGATGTGTAATAACATTTAAGAGTTGAACAGTGACTGCAGGGAAATCTATGGAATAACACAGAAGTCAGCAGAGAAAGAGCTGTTGGAGACTAGAAAACAATACGAGCTTTGAATAATTATTAGGAAATAACAAGTAGGCACAAAGTTTTGAGAATGAGGGGCCTAAAGCACAGGCAAAAATTCAAACCAGCCTTTTGTATACTGCTGATACTGGTTAACCCAATGATTCACAGAGGCTCTCCCCATTTTGGCAGGTCCTGTTTAAATTACTTGGTTCATTCTACTTTTTCTCTTTAGAAGGTTCCTATTTCTGGGTTATCTTTGAGATCCTACTAAGTGGTATTAGTTTGTATATTATTGAAATAGTTTAGTTTTTTTTTTTTTTAACTTCTCTTTTCTCCCTTTCTCCCTTCCTTTAGCAATTATTGTGGTTCAGAAATGGGCCATGATCTTGGTGTTGGAGATACTTCAGTGAACAGAACTCCTGCCTTGAGTTTGAACATACACTAATGTGTAGATCAGACAGATGATACACATATTTATATTTTATTTCCATCTCTACTAATGGCTTTATGTCTAATCTAATTAAGTCCTAAAAAAAGTGTGAAATGTAAGTTGTCAACAGAATGCTATAGACTGAGTGGCTTCAACAAAATAAATTTATTTCTCACAGTTCTGGAAGCTGGAAGTCCAAGATCAGAGTGCCGACCTGGTTAGATTCTAGTGAGAGTCCTCTTCCTGGCTTGCAGATCAGTGTCTTCTCACTTATCTGCAATAAGTGAGAAGAGAAAATACTTGGCAGAGAAAGTGCTCTGGTTTCTCATCTTTTTATAATGGCATCCATTCTATTGAATCAGGGCTCCACTCTTATGACCTCATTTAGCCTTAATCACATCCTTAATTGTCCTGTGTCTAACACAGTCACATGGGTGGAGGGGGTTTAGGCCTTCAACATATGAAATTTGGAGGACACAGTTCAGCCCATAGAATGTCTCAATGATACTTCCTTCAATTAAATCTCCCTTCTCCCAGTTTGAAACCATCTGAGTTTTTGTCATCCTAGGTATACCTCTGGCCAAAAATTTTTTTAATTTTTTTAAAAAAACAATTGTTCTATTTTTAATTACAGTTGACATACAATATAATAGTTTCAGGTGTACATCATACTGATTAGACATTTATATAACATACGAAGTGATCAACACAATAAATCTAGTACCCAATTGATATCTAATACATAGTTATTACAATGTTATTAACTCTATTCCCTATGCTGTACTTTACATGCCCGTGACTATTTTGTAACTACCAATTTGTACCTCTTAATCCCTTCCTCCCCTTCACCCATGCCCCCAGTCAGCATAATACTCTCTCGGTCCATTCATGTTGTTGCTGATGGCAAGATTTTTCTTTCTTTTTTTTTTTTTTTAATGGCTTGAGTAATGTTCTATTGTATGTATGTACTACTTCTTCATTATCCATTCATCTATCGATGGACACTTAAGTTTCCTCCATATCTTGGCTATTGTAAATAATGCTGCAATAAACATATAGATGCATATGTGTTTTCAAATTAGTGGTTGGGTTTCTTTGGTTAAATACCCAGCAGTGGAATTACTGGGTCTTTCTTTGTCTCTTGTTATAGCCTTTGTTTTAAAGTCTATTTTGTCTGATGTAACTATTGCTACCTCAGCTTTTTTTGTTTGTTTGTTTCCATTTTCATGAAATATCCTTTTCCATCACCTTACTTTCAGTGTGTGTGTGTCTTTGGATATGAAGTGTATATCTTGTAGGCAGCATATGTAAGGCTATTTTTTTCTTATTCATTCAGCCATCCTGTCTTTTGATTGGAACATTTAATCCATTTACACTGAAAGTAATTGTTGACAGACATGTAGTAATTGCCATTTTATTATTTATGTTTGTTTGTTTATTTTTAAGAAGTCCCTCTAAGATTCCTTGTAATACTGGTTTAGTGATGATGAACTCCTTCAGCTTTTTCTTGTCTGGGAAACTCTTTATCTCTCTTTCAATTTTAAATGATAGCTTTGCTGGGTAGAGTAATCTTGGTTGTAGGTCTTGTCTTTTCATTATTTTGAATGTTTCATGCCATCCCTTCTGGCCTGCAAAGTTTCTGTTGAGAAATCATCTGAAAGTCTTATGGGAGCTCCCTTGTAGGTAATTAACTGATTTTCTCTTCCTGCTTTTAAGATTTTCTCTTTGTATTTAACCTTTGGCATTTTAATTATAATGGGTTTTGGTGTGAGCCTCTTTGGGTTCATCTTGTTTGGGACTGTCTGCACTTCCTGGGCTTGTGTGTGTATTTCTTTCACCAGGTTAGGGAACTTTTCTGTCATTATTTCTTTAAATAGATTTTAAATTCCTTGCTCTCTCTTCCCCTTCTGGGACCTCAATGAGACAAATGTTGGTATGTTTGATGTTATCGCAGAGGCCCCTTAAACTTTTCTCATTTTTTTGGTTTCTTTTCTTTTTTGCTGTTCTGATTGGGTTTTTCTTCCACCTTATCTTACAAATTGCTGATTCAGTCTGCTTTGTCTAATCTACTATTGATTCCGTCTAATGTATTCTTCATTTCAATTATTGTATTCTTCCTTTCTGAGTGGTTTCTTTTTATGTTTTCTATCTCCATTTTTGTTTCCTATCTCTTTGGTAAAGTTTTCACTGAATTTATTTATTCTACCCCTAAGTTCCTTGAGCATCTTTATAACCGGTGTTTTGAACGCTGTACCTGGTAGGTTACTTGTCTCCATTTTGTTTAGTTCTTTTTCTTGAGCTTTGTTCTGTTCTTTCATTTGGGATATGTTTCTCTGCCCATTTTGGCCACCTCTCTGTGTTTGTTTCTATATATTAAGCAGAGCTGCTATGTCTCCAGTCTTAGTAGAGTGGCCTTATGTAGTAGGTGTCCTGTGGGGCCCAGTGGCTCAGTCTCCCTGGTCACCTGAACTGGGTGCTCCAGGTGTGTCCCTTGTGTGGGTTGTGTGTGCCTGCTTGTTGTTGTTGAGCTCTTTGGCTGATTGGTTGTGAGGATTTGTTGTGACTACAGTGGAGGAGTTGTTGTATAGGGGCTGACCCTATGGAGCAGGACTCCTTTACGCAGGGCTCTAGTACCTGCCTTTTGGATGTGTTGCCCATGTAGGCAGCTGGTTGGTGCTCCAGCTTGGTCAGAAGCTAGTCACCAGTCATGCCAGCCCCAGGGCCTCCTGGGATGGGAGCGACGACATACCAAGTTCAGCTTCTGCCTGTGCCCTGCCAGGGCCACCTGGCATGAGCCACAAAGCAATCCACAGATGACAGCAACCAGCACTGGCTTGGGACCTCCAAGCTACGAACCAAGGCCAGCTGCCTCTACTGCCAGGCTTGGCGCTGCTGAGTATGAGGTACAAAGCACTGAAGCCAGTTTCTGCTTCTTTAGGGTTTGTGAACCTTTGAGAGATTTTAGTAAAGTCTGCAGCATGAGCCAAGAAAGGCTGTTTGTATGGAAAAACCACTGGACATGGCTTGAGTAGGCTCACAAGTTGGGTAGGGCAGGGTCTCAGTGAATTACCAGGATATGGTATAGAGTGTTACCTAGGTTTATGGAGACTTAGATATGGCACCAGCCTGTGTCTGCCCACTCAGAGAGGGGAAGGCTCAGCAAAGAAGTAATGGTTTCCTCCAGCATTTCTGTTTGGGAAAAAGCTGCCCCTGTAGCCCAGGACCTGAAGCCAGGCATCTCAATTCCTCCCCAATATGTCCTTGGTACCTTTCTAGCTGCTGCTCCCATGCTGGAGCTCAGAGAGAATGAGTCTGTCAGTAAGTTTGTGCATGGTTCCTTTAAGAGGAATGCCTGGGACGCCAGCTGCCCTCCATCTCACTGAGCTGCAATCACTGCTTGTTTTCAAAGCCAGAAGTTATGGACACTGAAATTCTGGACTGGGGAACCTGGTGTGAGTCCGGGACCTCTCACCCCTCCAGGGGGACCTCAACAGCTGAATTATCACTCCCGATTTTCAACCGCCACATGCAGGTTTGGGAACAGTCCATTCTGCATCTCTGCCTCTCCTACCGTTTTGAGTTGGAGTCTTCTGTATTTCAGAAGTTGTAGGACTTTTGTTCAGCTAGAGTTCAGGCAATTATCAATGATAGATGTTTTATAGTTTAGTTGTAATTTTGATGTGGTTGTGAGAGGAGGCAAGCACAGCATTTACCTCCTCTGCCATCTTGACTGGTGGTCAATTATTTAACTTTTTTTTTAATTTAACATTTTAAAATATCAAGTTCAAAAACCCTCCAGCCGTCTTTTTGCTTAATTCCTAACTTAGTACATAACTTAATACATAGAACTTAATACATAACTAATATAGTACTTTGATGTATAATTAGTTATATATACACCTTAATATAATGCCTCAAGAGAAATATCCAATTATCTATTGCTGTGTAACAAACTACGCCACAATTTAGTTACTTAAAAATGAGGATCACCATTTTATTAACTTGCATGGTCTTTGTGGGTCAAGAATTTGAGGATGGCTTGTCTGATTCTGGCTCAAACTCTCTGTATCAGTCTGCACAGATTGCTATAACAAGAAGTTCAAGATCAAGCTGTCAGCAGGGTTTGTTTGTTGTGTTGCCTCTCTCCGTGGCTTACAAATAGCTGACTTCTCACTATGTTCTCACATGACCTTTCCTCTGTGTGCATGTGAAGAGAGAGTGATCTCTGGTGTCTCTTTCTCTTCTTATAAGGATACCAGTCCTATTGGATTAGGACCCTACCTTACGAGCTCATTTAGCCTAAATTTCCTTCTTAAAGATCCTGTCTCTAAATACAGTCACTGTAGGGGTTAGAACTTCAATATATGGATTTGGGGTGGAGGGGACACAATTCAGTCCATATCAGTCTCCCATATGATTTAGTCAGTTAGTGAATAGAGCTGAAATACAGGAATTTGCAGCAACTGTTTCTCTCTGTCTCTCTCTGTCTCTCTGTCTCTCTCTCTCTCTCTTTCTCCATGTATTCTTAGGATCTCTCTATATGGTCTCTCCATGTAAACTAGTTTGGATTCAGCATAGAAATCTTAGTGTTGTTGGACTGATCACATGGTATCTGGCTTCACCCAGAGTAAGTGTCTTAACAGAGAAAGGCAGAAGGACATGGCATTGTTATGGCATCACCTTGAAAATCACTTCTGACATATTTGTTGAGGCAAAAGCTCACCCAAATTCAACGGAAGGAAATATAGACTCCACCTCCCAATGGGAGAAACATTTAGGTCATATAGTAAGAAGAACATGAGGGTTAGGAGGTATTGTTGCTGCTGTTTTTGGAAAATATATGCCATAGGCAGTAACTCTGTTTTCATAAGTTTTATATTCCTCATGCCTAAAATAGTGCTCAATATGAACACATATGCAGTAAATAATTTTCATATATATTTATTGCTTTCAGTTCATGTGCATGAGTTTTTCCCTTTGAACTTTCTGGAAGCAGCCTTATACAATTTTAACTAATTGTTTATAATTGCAATTTAAAAATGAGATACACTTAGAATACAAAACAACAACAACAGCAGCAACCACAACAACAGGAGAACTCATGATGACCATCTAAACATATATCTATGACAAGTGTATTAGTTCCAAAATGAACCTAGGATGCCATTTTACTTGACATTGGCTAATTGGTAATTGTTATAGTTTTCACATTGAATCTCTATTATGTACTGCCTTTTTATTTTCAAATAGACCAAAAAAATACACACACAGACACACACACACACACACACACACGAGGGGGGGGGGAGGGAAGAGAGGGAAAGGGAGAGAGAGAGAAATTTGAAGGAATGGGTTTACGTAATTGTGGACTCTGAAAAATCCTAGAATTTCAAGGTTGACCAGCAGGCTAGAGGCCCAGGGAAGAGTTGATACTGCAAATTGAGTCCAAAGGCAGTCTGATGATATAATTCCCTTTTCTTCAGGGTCTGTCATTCCTTTTCTTAAGGCCTTCAACTGATTTGATGAAAGCCACACACACTATGGAGGGTAATTTGCTTTACTCAAAAATTTAAATATCAATCTCATTTAAAAATACCTTCACAGCAATATGCAGATGTGTTTGACCAAATGTCTGGGCACCAGGGCTTAGCGAAGTTGACACAAAATTAACCATCATAGACACTACTGATGAGGTTGGTCAGTATTTTCACTAGGAACATTAAAGCCTTTAAACCCACATCAAGCAGAGATTTCACTTGTGAAATGATCTCAAACAGCTATTGTCTATATTCCACAATTTCCTCTTCATTGATTTCACTCTGTATGTTTGTGCAGGATCCTTAAGGAGATACGGTGTGACAAGGTTAGGTTAGCTGCAATAATAAACAAATCCAACAGTTTAGTGGCTTAACACAATGAAATTTGTTTATTGTTTCCACAAAAGTCTAACATCCATGAGGCAAGTCAGGCACTAAGACTCTTTCAAGCTGTGCCTATTCCCTCCTCTACATTTTTTTGCATCCTCTCTTCTGGTATATGGGGAAAGGAGAGAGAGGAGTAGCCCTTCCTAGGCGCAAGGCAGCGAAAAAATGCAGTCTAGGAATTATAGGAAATCATAGATCTTGGTGAGCAATGTTAGGCTTAGACACAGGCCACCAGCCAGCAGCATGAGAACTTTGAGGACCACCCTCATCTATCCAATAGTGAAAAATGAACCTAGGACTAACAACAGAACAGGACCTCAAGTGGAAGCATCCACATTCTCTTTAGATTGCCCTGTCTCCGATTTCCGTTCTGTCAATATACCTAAAGTATAGTGCCTCTATTTTTAACTATGTATTTTAGTTTAAACCTTTAAGAAGAGAGAAGATTCTGTAACATTTCTTTTTGCTGGGAAACAAGAGATTAAAAGCAAGACTCCAGGCTTTAGATCAATCACTGGTTCCATCTGGTGAATGTTCTCTTTGATGGCCTCGTTTAGAACTTCAAGAGATTTTGCTGAGATTTAAAATTCTCATTACAGTCTTTGCCAAAGCATCTTAAATGCAAAGCAATCTTAACTTTAAAAATTTAGAAATAGCTGAAGGAGACATACCACTTAGAGCCAATAACTGAAAACTGTGAGATAAAATGAGTTAAAAGAAAAAAAAATTCTAGCACATTCTATAAGACTGCTGCTCTCTGAAAATAAAAGTAACAAAATCTTCATTGTGATTTTTAAAAGTTCTTTTCTATATATAGCTACATTAAATTTTTTGTACTTTGTAGGTCTCATCCCAGTTTACAGGGAGGTGTAAAATATAGCTGATAGAGTTTTTCCTAACATTTGCCACTTGCTTCACCTTTGGAATGAATCCAAGTGAACTTGGTTTTATAAGTTACATGTTTCTTCTGCTCTTCAAGCAATATTGATCTACTTCAAATCCATTTCTCTCTCTTCTCATAGAAAAACGGACATCTCCGTTTCTGCAGTGTATCCTCTATAGGCAGTCATTTTTAGTGAACAATAACAAAAAAATACATTATTATTATTATTTTCCCTAAGAAACACACATTTTATCACTAAATTAACCTTGGCCTAACTTAGAGCCCCTCAAAAGCTACGGATTTTAAGCCTCATCCAACATTGTATCTTACCGTGTTTTAGAAAAATCTTGGTAACCTAACTATTTTATCTGTGAAGGTTTTTTCTTTCCCCATATTTTATGCAGACTCCCACAACACATATTTTGTTTTCAAATTTTAGTGTCCACCTAATTCCCATAAGCATAATTTTCCTTCCACAAATTCCTACTAGAATTTCTAATTTTTCACTACCTTCTCTATAGTAAAAAGGTCCATGTAATAGTTTTTAAATTGAATACAAAGGAGAGAATAAGCAGCAGGAAAGTATGCAGAGCCATCATTGTGATAGATTGGCAATATCTCTATAATTGTTTCTATCATAAGTCTTATAGTGATAGCATACAGTGTCTTCAACATAAGATAAATGTATTTAAGTTTTCTTGGGAATATCAAACATAAAATGCTAAAGAGAAGTGCAAGACATACTGCTGCACATTCATAATGCCAACAAATTCGACACAACCTGATTTTAAAATTCTTTTTTCAAAACTAATGCTTCATTTGCTATATAAATGAATGGTAAAACAGGCAAAAATAAAATAATCCCAATTTATGATGGAAATAAAAGAAAAGGAGGGTTACAACGTTTAGTAAGTACCCTCTTTAGGCCAGGCTGTTTCACACAGGTTATCTCATTGATTCTCACAACAATATTCTAATTATTGTACGTGTATGTAATTATTTCTATTGTACATATGAGGAAATGAAGATTCAGTTCAAGTAATAAACTAAAGATTGTGCTGCTAATAAAAGGCCACGTAGGGATTTGAACCAATTCTGTATGACACCAACTCTGGATGGTTATAACCCTATTTCTATGGAGCCTGGAGAAGTAAAAGAAACAAAAGGAATCCATAGGATGGTTTTGAGCACATTAAGAAGTCCTTTATAAAACAGAATATTCAGCCATCTTCAAATCTGTCCATTCCAGCATCTGATAAAAGCTGAGCAAATTTTATTTAATTGGTTATGATGTGGATCATGTACAAAGAGATGGTAAAAGGCTATGACTTTAAACTTAACCAGACATGTTTTTTGTGATTTCATGGATGACTAAATTAAAATAGCTGAAGGATCATTAAGCCCACAGGATTGATTACTAAAGTAGCTTGCTGAATTGTTTTCTTTAGCACTCTTTGAGAATAAGGGAAAAAAATGAATGATCATCTTTTCCAAGTAGATGAGAATTCATTTTTCTCAGCTTCTTCAACACATTGCTCCTCTGAGAAATCCACCTTAATGAATTACCTTAACAATTGAATCTTCTATCCTGTGCTTCCTCAAACACTTAATGTTCCATAATGCCTTGTGTAGTAAATTATATCTGGTCACAAGTGTGTAAATGTGTTTGGGGTATTATGTATAGTATTGCTCAGTGAACTGGTTAATAAGCTTCAGGACAGTGACTGATTCTTTAAAGTGTTTGTATTGGGGTGCATGTAAGGGAAGGATAATGGGAGAGAATGACTAGGAGGGCAAAATTTAGCAAAAAGATAAAGCAATACGTAAGACTGAGCAATAGGAGACTTCTGAAGCAAGAGGAAAGACAAGGGGTGTAGTTACCAGGAGTCAGAGAAGGAGATTCCAGAATGAGAGAAGAATCAGACACCACCAGAGAGGTTGAGCAGCAATGGCCTGACAGGAAGCTACTGATTTTCAAGGAAGTGATTGCTGACAATTTTATTAGAGTGATGAGAGAATAAGGCAGACTGTAGAGGATTGATGAATTAATTGAGGATGAGAAAGTGGAGGTGGAAACGATATACTATCTAATTTTTCTCAGGAGCTTGATCATAGAGGAGTGGAAGAAGCTAGAGTGGTAGTTTAAAGGAAAATCAAGACTAAGAAAAGGTAGTTTTAGGATAAAAGTACTTGAGCATGTTTAGAGAGAATAGGAGCAAGAGGACAGGAATAGATGGAGAATAAACAAGAGAGTAGGCAGTTTTGGTCAATGCTAATCTTGTGTGATCTAGTACCAGACTACTAGTATTTGTAACTTGGATTTAATAGCTGTGTGTACTTGCCTCAGTTTTGCCTCAGTTTTGTCACTTAGTAAAATAATTTAGGAATAGATATTACAATTAAAGTGCTTATCCTAGTGACTAGCAAATGGTTAACATTTAGTAGATAAGAGATACTGTTGTTAGATAGATCCTAAATAAAAATCATAGGTGGAGATGTTGGTATGCAAAGGACAGAAACATTATTTTTCTCACAGAGGAAGGTAGAACTGATGATCTTATAGATTACACGTAGGAGGTAAGCTGAAGCTGAAGGAGAAAATACCAGATGGACTCAAGTTTTTGTTTCAATGAAGGGAATCTAATTATTGAGAACGAGAGCTTAATCATCTTAGATTTGGTTTGAAGCAACCTTACTTCATTTGACAAAGAGAATTAGGAGAAATTGGTAAGTACAGTGATGGGTAGAAAACATCGTGGACTCTATTGAAGATGAAAATAACAAATTGATCTCTACTGTTATGTGAAGTTTTCTCCAGCAATAATAGTCCAAAAGAAAGAAATATGAAAAAAAATATATTTTGATTCTCCAGAGTTGATTGGAAAAGTTGGTATAGTGAAAGATGGGAAGGTCATAGGATTGGTGAATGCTTGTAAGAGAAGAGTTCAGATGGGGTTTAGGCTAATGGGGGGGCGGGGGGGAGAATAAAGTCAGGAAGGGATAATAGACTCAACATTTACTTACCTTGAGGTTAGAGCAGGATGTGTAGATCCAGCTGTAGGAGAAGGACATTGAATAAGAGAAAGGAATTTCAGTGGTTCAGAATTGCAGGGGCATAGACGTTGAGGTTAGTAATAATGATTCCCCAGTTTATTGCTCATGTTGAGTAAGGGCAAATATACAAGTGTAGACACATCTTCTGCAATGCAGCATAGAAAACACTGAGAATCAGGCCTAACACTTAGTAGTAAGGGAAGTAGAATTCCAGAAAATGTTTTCTTCTCAACTATGCAAGTCTGCCATATCAAAGTCAAGGCATAGGTATGGAATCCTGAGATTTGGGATGGGGTCATCTGGGTCAACTCACTTGAAAACCTTGCATCCCCACATTCCCAGAATTCTCTGAACCTATAGAAGTAGCCCACTCTTCTTTTTCAAAGACTAGGGCTCCTCTACCTCTTCTTGAAGATGATATAAGCAATAAATACTCTCCTCCATCTCTCCTCTTGTCAAGTATTAATATAACCCAGCCAGGATAATGGTGGGTTATGTTAATACTTGATGTAAGAGAAAAGCCCTATCCAACGTGGACCAGCAGGAGTCTGGAGAATATGTGTGGGACTGGATTCTGGGGATAACTGAATCAAAAGAGAGCAGAAAATTAATTTGGATAGGATAGTTTATTGATATGGGAGTACTCTCTTTTGATATGGGATTTAATCCTGTCAAAGATCCCAGGAAGTGCTACTAAAATGCAGCTAAATTAGCTCTTAGAAGCTTGGAGAAAGCAATGGACCACACTAGATTATGTAAAATGCCAGAGTTGCCATGGTAGACAAAGGAAGAAGAAATCAAAAGGCACAGAAAAGTGAGCATGCCAGATAGATCTAATATGTGAATACAGAGGCCACTTCATTTTCAAAAGCAATGAGAAATGTTCTGATGAAACTTACCAGCATCACTGAGAAACTCAGTGGTGGCTGTCCTTTATAGATCACAGCTGATGATAGGAGATGGTATTACAGAACTGGGCTCCTTAATCACAAGGAAAAAGACACAATTCTGAAATAATAGAGACCAGGTAATTGCACTTAACCAACGGAGAAGTGAAATATAGTGGACACACACTGTATTGGATAGGATACAGGAATTAGAAGCAGTAGTTCAGCTATCCACAGCCATGTGGATAAATCTTATGTAAAAATCTCATGTAAAAGTAGCATAATCTTAATGACAAAAGGTAGCATCTCTGTAGTGTTTACTATGTGCCAATTACTGTTCTTAGCTCATAACAACACTGTGCTATCTTATTATTATTATCCACATTTTTTAGATGAAGAAACTATGAAGTACATAATGTCACACAGTATGTGTATGTGAATTTGAACTCAAGCAATCTGACTATAGAATTCTTGCTCTGGAGTAGTCACTATATGCCTAAGAACTACAATGAGAGCTTTAGAACAGTATCATTAATGGAGATAAAAAAAATTCATATACAGTCAATTGCGATACATATTTTTATAGAATACATTGGTATTAAAGGTTATCAAAACAAATGATAATGTAAATAAAAGGCAACAATTATGTAAACATATCAAGAGAACGTTCTTATACAATCCAGTGATGAACATGTGCTCTAAATGGAGGAGTAAGATTAATTTACCCTTTGGACAGGTGAAAGTAAGTAAATTTAACTTATAAAGATTTTGTATTTAAACATGGTTTCCAAGAGGGATTGAAGGGTAGTCGGTGACCACAGGATGGCCACGGGGTTTGAAAATTAATCTGGGGAACGTAATTTAGCGGTTACCAGAGGGTAAAGGGGTTGGGGGTGGGAGATGAGGGTAAGGGGGATCAAATATACGGTGATGGAAGGAGAACTGACTCTGGGTGGTGAACACACAATGTAATTTATAGATGATGTGATATAGAATTGCACACCTGAAATCTATGTAATTTTAATAACAATTGTCACCCCAATAAATTAAAAAAAAGAAATGTCAAAGATAAAAATTAAATATATTTTAAAAAACAAAAAAAAAAAAAAAAGAGTGGATAAAAGGAAAGACCAAGAAGTGCCTCCAGCAAGAGCTCTGAAGCAACAGCAGGTATGATGGGCAGATGCTAGTGAATAAGGACAACCTGAGACACAAAGAGAAAAGTCAGAATGCTGAAGAAGCAGTAAGATAACAAAGGATTGTTTTTTAGCTACTTTGGTGGGAAGGAATTGGACTTTTTGTTGGTCTTCTGTTCAATACACAACAACAAGGAGTTCACAGCTGAGGACTTCAATATATATGTATATATGTTTGTTTACCTTAATCAAAAGTCAGCCTTCTGTCATAATGAGCACCAAAAGCAGTATTTCTTATCTCTTCTGTACCAAATTTCAACCTTCCTATATCAGTCCTGTCCTCATTCAACAGCCATTGATTTATTCAAATAAAAATGTTTTGTGTTTGAATTCTTATCATATCCCTAATAAAAACATGGGTTTTGATATGAGCAAACAAACCATAATGACTAGAGAATGAGAAACATAAAACAAGAATCACAGAACAAAATGAAGTAAATCGTTGGATATTTTTTATTCCTCACTTCTGTGTGCTCAAATGCACAGCAACTGGAGATGAGGTCAGAGTTGGAACAGTAAAACGCTACGGCAAATAGTAGGGCTGAGAAGTGAACATGACCTGTTTCTTGCTTGAAGGTGCCATAGCTGCTAGTGGCTCTTAAAAGCAGAGCTAAGTTATTAAACTCATAGAGCAGTAGGAAAAACAGCTTATAAGGAAGGCAACTGCCCCAACTTTTTTTTTTATTCGTTATCTGAATCACCAGTTGATTTCTTCAGGAATAACTGAGGGTCTCTCTCTTGGAAATTGCCTTGTTCTATTTTAAAGTAAGTTAAAAATTTTGGCCAGGTAAAATTTTAAAAAATCCTCATCCAACAAGCGACATAAAATTATAAAGGAACCCTGTTTTTTCTCCATTTTTTCACCTTTCCCCTGTTATTTATTATTTATAACCTGGGTACTGAATGGTGGATGGCCTGAGGAGGCTATGTGATCTGCAGATATGCAGTGGAAATGGGAAACTGCCTCCCCATACTCTACATTCTTGGCATAATCATGCAATTGCTGTTTGCAGTGCACAACCTGTACTCTTCTGCTTGAGTGTCTGTCTGCTCAGTTTCCAATCCTCTAGCTTTCCCTACCTAGCTCTACCTTTAAAACCACATCCTTCCTTTGAAGCTGCCTCCAGTCCTACCACCTCAGTTAAACCTTTCCAAATCTACTCAACCAAATTAAGCTTCCCCATCTCCGAGTTTCAGTAGCACTGTGCTTTCATTCTGCTGTTATCTGTTAGTCCTGCCTAAGACTATTAATTCGTGTATACATTTTTGTTCTTCTCTCCTGTTCCTCTTTGCTTTCCTCATAGTGAATCTTTACACATGGCATGTTCTAATAAGGGAATATTAAATGAAATAAGAGTGTTTCAAACATAGTGAATGCAGTTTTTTGTTGTTGTTGTTTTTAAGATAAATCTGGTGGTCCTATATAGGGGGGATTGGGGGATGGGAGGGCGTGGCATTAGAAAAAATGTTTACAAATGCGTTTTGAGATTCAGGCATGAGGCAATAAGTGTCTAGAAGGGCAGCAACAGTAAACAGGAGAAGAAATAGTGATTCACAGGGAGAATTTAGAGAGAAAGGACAGATTGTTATGAATGATGACAATGATTATGATGATAATGAAGAGGAAGATGACAGCAATGAGAATGATAACTTATATTTGCACAGCAGTTTACAGTTTATGTATTAATAGATTATTCTAGAGTTACAAATGGAGATCTCATTCCTTAGAATAAAGTGAAGTCATGTGCTAATCACGTGTTAAAGTGATAAAATGCATGGCATTTTTGTTTTTTCTTAGAAAAGCTTGTTAGCTTCAAAGTTGGTAAATATATATAGCACAGTACATGTTGACAGCTTAGAAATAAGGTTAATCATGACAATTTGAGTTGCTGCATTTTCTCCTGCTTATCAGGGAGTAGTCAGATGATTTATCTGAGGAACAGTCTGAGAAATCCATTAGAACAAGTCCCTTATAATGAATTTCAAACCCCAGTGTTATTTTTAGCAAACGTTTATTTAACTCCCGTGGATTTTGTGGGAGCTGTAGTTTTCCTTCAGAGGGATAAAGACAAAGCAACACTTCTTTCCACCTGGGGAGACATTGGCATCCAACTTGTTACATTTTGATACAAAGGCTAAAGTGAATGTCTTAGCCTTTTGAGGGCAAAGGCCACAGGACATTTTTAGCAGGATGCCACTGGATCATTCGCATTTGCTTCTTAGGAACCTGGAGCTGTAAAGAAAACTGACTGCAGGAACCTTAGGGACCAGAGTAGTTTCTTTATTATTAGAGAGTTATGTATGTCTTGGGAGGTGTTGACAAATGTCTCACTATACTTTTAAGCAAATTGATTGGACTACAAAGTACTATGTCCTTAAGTTGTGTCTACTTAAGTATTTCCCACTACCAGCTTAAAGCTTGAGAGATTTAATGTGTGCACTCATTGGACTGAACTAGTCCCATTTTTGTTTTTGTTTCCCTCAATTTGTACTTATAGAAAAGGCTTTGAACTTTGTCCTATTGTGGGATAGGGAAGAATTATGTTATTAATATTTTGAAATCTAAATTGGTGCTACCCCTTGGGTTCAACTTTTCTCTTTGTGACCAACAGGGATGAGAGAGTAAAAGAAATGTTTGAAAGATCAGGTCTAGCTGGCTCTTGGAGGAGGAATAAAGCCTCCAAATTCTATTTCACAGAGTAATGGAAGATGACCATTTGGCCTGGGTATGAAAGAGGACCACAAGATTCCAGTCTAGTGTGAAGAAGGAGACAGAGTGGCAGAACTCTATAGGCAGAGATGGTTCTTTTAGGAAGTCATGGGCCAGTGCCTTGGTTCAAGTGAGGTTGACTGGGTAGAAGCAGGACCACAGCAAATGTTAACTTAATATGGATGTGCTGAAGGATATCTCATTGATTGGGTCAAATCAGGAGGGGAAGAAAAGTTAACCCCTATTTATGTAGAATCACCTCCAGTTACTACCACCTGATGTGAATGAGCTACCAATATGTACATGTGGAAATGGCACTGGATAGAAGGTGCATCCAGTGGCAAAAAATTGGAACAGAATGAATAATTCAACAAAGAGATACATGGACTGTAGCCAGTTGAAAGGAAAAATAAGACCTATGTGATCAGGTTGGTTCATAGTGGGATTGATAGTAAACTGATAATCTTATTGTAAGGGGACTGTCCTTTTAGGTAACGTTTCGGAATGCCTTGTATAGGAAACAGCACCTTTTATATTTCTTATAATGGGATGCCATAGAAAGAGACCTGCTGAAATGGACTCTTGGGCATGAGACATTGTTTTAAAACTTTTGTCAATTTTTTATCAGCTTTTATTTTTTTAATGGTTAAGAGAGTAAATTTTATTTATTTTCAACTTTACTGAGATATTATTGACATGTAACATATGTAAGTTTAAGGTATACAATGTGAAGATTTGATACAAGTACATATTATGAAATTATTACCCAGTAAGCTTAGTTTGCACCTCCATCTTCTAACATAACTACATTTTTGTATGTGTGTGATAATATTTAAGATCCCCTCTCTTAATAACATTCAAATATATAATACAGTATTGCTAATTATAGTCACCATGATGTATATTAAGTTACCAGAACTTATTCATTTTATAGCTTGAACTTTGTACTCTTTGACAAATATCTCTTCATTTCCACCCCCAACCCCTGGTAACCACCTATGAGTTCAGTTTTTTAGGCTGCACCTATAAGTGATATCATACAGATTTGTCTTTTTCTGTCTGATATATTTCACTTAGTATAATATCCTAAAAGTCCATTTATGTTGTTGTTGCAAATGGTAGAATTTCCTTATTTATTATGGCTGAATAATATACCATATATATATATACGAGGTTGGACAATTAAGTTCGAGAACTCAACCTAGAAAAAGTGCTACATATCTCATTGCTGAATATCACTACGGTCACCTTCGAAGTACTCCCCTTGGGAAGCTATGCACCGATGCCAGCACCTAGTCCACCCTTCAAAGCAATTTTGGAGCTCTTTCTGGAATGGCCATCAGAGATATCATCGTATTACCCTTGATGTCCTGAGTGTCATCAAAATATCTTTCTTTCAATATTCCCTTTATCTTCAGGTAAAGAAGTCATTGGTGGCCAGGTCAGGTCAGTAGGGAGGGTGTTCCAGTACAGTTATTTATTTACTGGCTAAAAACTCCCTTACAGACAGTGCCATGTGAGCTGGTGCATTGTCATGATACAAGAGCCATGAATTGTTGGCAAAAAATTCAGGTCGTTTTCATCTTTTTCATGCAACCTTTTCAGCACTTCCAAATAGTTAACTTGGTTAACTGTCCAGTTGGTACACATTCATAATGAATAATCCCTCTGATAACAAAAAAGGTTAGCAACATCATAGCAACAAGTTCACGAGCTTAATTGTCAGACCTCGTATATATATATATATATGTATGTATATATATATATATGTGTGTGTGTGTGTATGTACATACACACACATATATAGATATATATATATACGAGGTCTGACTATATATATATATATACACTATATATATATATATATATATAGGTCTGACAATGTATATATACACATACATATATGTATATGTATATATGACTTCCTTTATACATTCATCATCAAGGATAATTAATTAGTTTCCGTGTCTTGGCTATCGTGAATAATGTTGCAGTGAACATGGATGTAAATATACCTTTTCGAGATAGTGACTTCATTTCCTTCAGTTATAACCAGACGTGGGATTTCTGGATCATACAGAAGTTCTATTTTTAATTTTTTGAGGAAGCTCCATGTTGTTTTCCCTAGTGATTGATCTCATTTACATTCCCCCCAACAGTGAACGAGAGTTCTTTTTCCTCCACAGCCTTGTCAGCATTTGTTGTTCCTGTCCTTTTGATAATGGCCATTCTAACAGGTGTGAGGTAATATCTCATTACGGTTTTGATATACATGTAACCCCCATATAACACGGCACTTCTGTAACACGGTTTCGCTCTAACACGGTTTGAGAATTAGAGAAATTCCCAAACAACATGGAGGGTAATAAGAGCTTTTAAGATAAAAAAAAATTATCTCATTCGAAATTAGGGAAATCCCTGAACAACACGGAACGTATAAGAGCTTTTAAGAGCAAAAGATACCTCATTTGAAATTTTTCATTTGAGCGTGGATGTCATATCAGATTTGACTGCAGAATTTTAAAATTTATTAGAATTTTAAATCCATTTTGTTTGTGGAGTATTAAGTTCAGAGGATGAAGATATCTTGTCAAAAAGAAAATGCCCTTGGTTAATGGTGCTTAGTAGTGATGACGAAGAAAACATTATTTAATACATATTGATATGTTATACTTTTGGTGCAAGTTGCTTTAATAAAGATATTTCTTTTAATTATAAAAAGATCATAGCATGTTTTTTACATTTTTGGAACCTAACCCCCTTTTTTGTACTAGTTCTTTTTTTCATGTAACACGGATTCACATAACATGGCATTTTTAGGAACCTAACAACCGTGTTATATGGGGGTTGCCTGTACATTTCCCTGATGATTAGTGATGTTCAGCATCTTTTAATTTATCTATTGGCCACTTGCATATCTTTGGAAAAATGTCTATTCAAATCTGTTGCCCATTTTAAAATCAGTTTCTTTTTTCTATTGAGTTTTACGAGTTTCTTATAGATTTTGGATATTAATCCCTCATTAAATGAATGGTTTGCAAATATTTTCTTCAACTCTGTAAGCGGCCTTTCATTTTGATAATTGTTTCTTTTGCTGTGCAAAAGCTTTTTAGTTTTACGTAGTTTCACTTGTTTATTTTTGCTTTTATTGCTTGTTCTTTTGGTGTCATATCAAAAAAAAAATTGTTGCCAGTACCAAAGCCAGCAGTTTTTTTTCCGTATGCTTTCTTCTAGTAGTTTTAAAATGTTGGATGTTACATTTTGTCTTTATTCCATTTCAAGTTGAGTTTTGTGATAGTCTTACGTAAGGGTCAGTTTCATTCTTTTGCATGTCATTATCCAGTTTTTTCAACAACATTTATTGAAGAGACTATCCTTCCTCTTAGAGTGTTCTTGGCTGTGTTTTCAAATATTAGTTGACCGTGTATGTGAGACCTTATTTCTGGGCTCTTAATTTTGTTCCATTCGTTTGTGTGTCTATTTTTGTGCCAGTACCATACTGTTTTGATTGCCATAGCTTTATAATAAAGTTTAAAATCAGGAAGAGTGATGCCTGCAGCTTTGTTCTTTTTTCTTGGGATTTCTTTGGCTATTCAGGATCTTTGTAGTTCCATATAAATTATAGGATTGCTTTTCTCTGTTTTTGGGAAAAATGCTATTGAAATTTTGATAGGTTTACATTGAATCTATAAGTGGACATTTTAATATTCTTTTGATCTGTAAATATAGGACATATTTATTTCTGTCTTCAGCTTCTTTTATCAAGGTCTTGTCATGTTCAATGTAGAGATTTTCATCTCCTTGGTTAAATTTATTCCTAAGTATGTTATTATTTTTATTATTTTTTTAAAATTAGAGTTTATTGCGGTGACAATTGTTAGTAAAGTTACATAGATTTCAGGTGTACAATTCTGTATTACATCATTTATAAATCCCATTGTGTATTCACCAACCAGAGTCAGTTCTCCTTCCATCACCATATGTTTGTTCCCCTTTACCCTCATCTACTACCCCGCTACCCCCTTACCCTCTGGTAACCACTAAACTATTATTTTATTATTTTTAATGCTGTTGGAAAATGGATTATTTCCTTTATTTCTTTTTTCAGTCAGTTCATTGTTTGTGTATAGAAACACAGCTATTTCTGTATGTTAATTTTGTAGCCTGCAACTTTACTGTGCATTTGAGGAAGTAGGCACCTCTTTTAGTCTTTACAGACTGACTTGAGCAAGCAAACCCTTCACCATCCAGCCAGTCCACAGATTCTGGGTGGGCTATCTAGTGATACCTGAGGGAGGGCTTGCTGCTAGAGTCCTTTGATTGGACAGGTTTGTGTCTAGGTCAGCAAGTAGGTAGGCCAGTTCTTAGGTCTGAGGGGGTAGACCTGGATCCTGGATCCAGAGGGGCCAACCAGGCTTTGGAGACCACCAGGTGGGGCCACCTGGCACCAGAATAAGCCTGCAGCTACTGTGCCCTCCTAGACATAGGATCTGTGGTGGCTAGTCTGTTGCTGGGGCAGGCCAGGAGCCTGGTCCTGAGGGAGCTTTTCTGTAGTCTAGATGCATGGGGGCCATCTGGTGTTCAAGTGAGCCAGGAGACTGGGGCCATAGGAACTAGACTGCTGAGGGGGACTGATTCTGGTGTCTGCAGTGAAGTTGGGTGCTCACTTCACTCTCCTTTGCCCAGAGGGAGGTGTCTCTCTCTGAGCTGGGCTGCCACAGGGCTGTGAGGGGGGTGATGGGGATAATGTGAATCTATCTTTTCTATTCTCCTCAGTGTGGTGGTATTATTATATTATTATTATGATTATTTCACTAGGTAATGTAATCACTCACTTGGAATCCTTGGCTCTTGTGAAGAAGATATTTTCATGTGTGGAATGTTGTTCAAATATATGCTTGAGGGTTGGGGCAGGGGGTAGCGCTAGGTTTTCCTATGCCATAATTTTGTTGACATCACTCCCTGAACTATTTCTTTACCAGAAAGAAAACACATTGGACTCACTCATTACCCCGTGGGTATGGCTTTTAGGATAAAAGACACATAATTGAGGGAGGGACCTATTTCCTCTAGGCTTGTCATGACTCACATTCACAGAACTAAATGAGAAGCAACAGTTCAAAGATTTATGTGGTGTTGATTTGTTTGTATAGTATGTCAGCAAGGGGCTCAAGGAAAATTGAAAGGGGGGGTTAAGAGATCTTTGATATCTATGATCATCTTGGGACCTTTAAAATACTTGTACCTTTTACAACCCCTTATTGGATTATTGCAGTTTGCTGACCAATATGGTGTGTGAGACCAATATTTTTCACATATTTTTTTCAGTCTTTTTGATAACCATGTCTTCAAGGATTACCACAAATAGAGTTTTATCTTTGAAAAAATAAATAATAGAAAATATTGAGCAAGAGAATGGAAATATTACATACCAGAGTCAGGGTATTTGAGAATTTCTTTATTAGGGGAACATAAATTAAAGAACTATCTAAAATTAAAACATAATAAAATATATTTCCAAGATTGCAACTGAAATTTATATTAACTTTTCTAATAACAGCTGCATTGGAGAATTATGGAAACCCTATATCTACTAATCAGGAAAACCCAAAGATTTGTATCAGAAAAAGCTACAGTTATCTCGGTAAAATGGTCATATTAACAATGTGCTTAATTCAAGAAATATGAAATTGTGTGCTATGCAGAATGATTTTTATCTAGAAATCATTTTATTAGAACATTATCATTTATTAGAATGTTTATTATGCATTACATGTAGCAGGGACTTTCAAAGTAAATAAAATAGAAGCTATCTGTTGGACAGAATCAATCAAGGATCTTAACATTTATCGCATGCTACTTTATACTAGCCATTATGTTAATTTACATACACACAATCTTGTTTTAACTTCACAGAAATCTTAATAAATATCACTTTTTTTTTTTACCATTCTGAAGATGAGGAAGTTAAAGTATAGACGGATTGACAACTTGCTCAAAAAAAAGGCCCACTTTCAAAAAAAAAGTCTTCAGAATGACAACAACTAAATAGAGAAGGAATAATGAAGTTTAAAACATCACCAATTTACAACCATAATAATAAAAATTAATTCAGGCAAAAATATAATAGATTCTGAGTGTGGGAGATATTAATGAGAAATGTATATTTCATTAGTTCCAATGTAGCTCCCAAAAAATTGTGTACTAATAAAAAAAGAAAAATAATAACTATGCAGTGGAGAAAACAGAAAGACAAGAAGTGATCAAAATTAACCAGTAAGGAGGAGCCATGAGTATCATGAGCCTCTAGACGTGATAGTCTGAGAAGGACGTGGCATCACTTATATATTATTCCAGCTAAGTTGCATAATATAAATCTAATCATGAAGAAAAAAATTCAGAAATCAAACGTTGAGGGATCAATAAAATAATTGGCATAATCTTCAAAATTGTCAGTGTCATGACAAACAAAGAAAGAAGACAAAAGGAACATTTTAATTAAATGTAACACCTGATACTGGACAGGAACTTGTACCAGAAGAAAAAAAATGTATAAAGATTTTGGGATATATGAAATAATAAAGCTGTGGTTAAATTAAAATATTGTATCAATGTTAACTTTTCTAAAATTGCTAACTCTTTTGAGGTAAAAAGGATATTCTTGTTCTTATGAAATGCACACTGAAGCATTAAAGGGGTAAATGACTTGATGTATGCAACCTACTCTAAAATGGTACAGAAAAAATATGGATATAACTACATAAAATAAGGCAAATGCTTCAAAAAATATTAAAATTAGGTGAATCTGGACTATGGATATTTGGGAGTTCTTTGTACTATACTTGCAAGTTTACTATGTCTAAAGATATTTAAAAATGAAAAGAAAAATCTGAGTTGTAAAAGAAATATAAAAGGTCATAGAAGCATTGTTTGAAGAAAAAATACTGCGTACAAATGGATACACAGTCACTTTTTATTCAAACCTCAAGTAACAGATAGATCTAATGCCATATAAATTGTTTCAGACCACAGATAAATGTGGAGAAGTTGCCAAAATTTAAGGTAGCTAATGTAACCTTGATGTTGTGGTCACCACATAGGTTGGTACAGGTATTCACTACCCAGGAGTACCTGGCCAAGGAGGTGAGTAGGGGATGGTGTTGAATATAGCTTGTATCATGGTTGGCGAGCCCTGCACAGAACTATGCCAGCCAGCAGGATTTTATATGAAGATTCCCCAGAGGTCACTTGTTTGAAACCTAAACCTGAGAAAGCACAATAAGCAAACCACAGACCATTCTCCCTCATAATTATAGCTACAAAAATCCAACAAAATACCATGCATATTAAAAATATACTATGCTATGACCAAGGAGAATTTATTTCAGGATTAGGCAGATGGTCAATACTAAAAACATCTGACTCATCAGCACATGGACACATCTGAAGAGAGCCTAGAAGCTAGAGCACTGCAAGAGAAAATAAGACGTTCCTCTGCCACCTACTGGAAAACAAAAGAAAGACCTCTTCTCAACCTGCTGCAGAATTCATTCGTGTAGATGCCCAGGAAGAGAAATAATACACCAATTACCATGAACGAACAAAGTAACAAGGCAGCTCAGGAAGAAAATGAAAAACCTCCAGAAAATAAACTTAAAGACGTGGGAATATGTGACAGATATTAAATGGCACGTAATTCCAGATCGTAGTTCTGAAAAAAACTCAGTGTGATGCAAGAAAACTCAGACAGTTGAATGAAATAAGACATCGAATCAATGAACAAAATTAATAATTTGCCAGGGATGGAAATTTTAAAAAAGAAACAAATAAAAATTCTGGAGCTGAAGAACTCAATAAAAGAATTGAACAACGGAAAATTGGGCTTAGGAAACAGCTGAACAGATGGAGAAAATAATTAGTGATATTGAAAACAGAAATCTGGACATGATGGAGATGGAAGAAGAGAGAGACTTGAGAGGTAAAAGAAATGAAGTAACTCTCCAAGAACTATCTGAGCCCATCAGAATGAGCTGTATAAGAATAATGGGTGTACCAGAGGAAGAAGGGCAAAGACAGCCTATTCAAACAAATAGTTGAGAACTTCCCAAACTTATGGAAAGAACTGGATTCTTGAATCCAAGAAGCAAACACAACACCCAATTATCTCAATCTGAAAAGGCCTTCTCCAAGGCACATTATATTAAAACTGTCAAAAAGTAATGGCAAAGAAATAATTCTCAAGGCAACCAGATAAAAGAAGACACTAACCTACAAAGGAAAACCCATTAGATTATCATCAGAATTTTCAGCAGAAACTCTAATAATAGCAATAAGACAGTAAAATCAAATATTCAAACTATTGAAAGAGAGAAATTACCAGCTAAGAATAATAGTCAAATTGTCCTTCAATAGATGGTTGGATACAGAAGATACGTTAAATATATAAAATGGACTATTTGCCCTAACAAATGATGAAATATTGCCATTTGTGACAGCATGGATGGATCTTGAGATTATCATGTTAAGCAAAATAAGTCAGACAGAAAAAGTTGAGAACCATATGACTTCACTCATATGTGAGATATAAAACTGAAAGCAACAATGAACAAGATAAACAAACAAGAGAAGACTCAGACACAGATAACAGTTTAGTGGTTACCAGAGGGTCAGGGGAAAGTGGGGGAGGTAAAACAGGGTAAAGGGCATAAAATATATTGATGGAAGGAGATTTGACTTTGGATGGTGAACATACAATGTGATATATAGGATGAGGTATACGAAATTGTACAATTGAAACCTATATACTTTTATTAACCAATGTCACCCCAATAAATTAAAAAGAAAAGATAAATGGCAAACCTCTTTGGTATGATGAAAAATCAGTAGGAGATAAAAAGAACTGCTAAATTGGATGGTTTACTCTACCAAAATCTCCAAAAAGCAAAGCATATACTTATAAAATACAAAAATTTAATCATCCATTCTTTAAAAATATTCAGACATCAAATTATTTTTGACTGGTGAATTTCTGATGCAGACTGTGTCTACCCACAGTTCCATGACTACTCCATTTCATAGTTGTTTTTTTTCTTATAGCACTTATCAGAATTATAGACAAAGTTTCTGTGAGGTTGCTTTTTCAGTGTCTTCCTCTCCCACTTACTATGATCTCCAAGAGCTTTCTTAGTTTGTGCACAATTGGTATTATACCTAGAGATTAGAGAATGCTTGCCACACAATAATACTCCATCCGTATTTACTTGTGGATGAACCAATATAAATATGAACTAATCAAGCCAGTAAATCAAATTAAATGTTAATCCAAACAGTTAATTTGATTGCTTCCCAAATAGCCTTCACTCCACCCTAATTCTCCAGTGATTTGACAGATTATAATGAAGAGATTGATCCTATGGTTGTCTGTTCACTAGAACCAAAGACACTTACTGGTAACAAGATGGAATGATTCTTTATTAAAGCAGCATTGATGCAGGTAAGAGTCTACCTGGTGTATTTAGCCTGGGCATTGTATAATGATTATAATTGTTAGTTGGGCTCACTGGGTTTAGATAGCTATTTTTTAATTAAGTGGCTAAACACATGCTATGGAAGAACTATGTAGAGGAGCTACAATTCATATTTAATGTTGTTCTCGTATTTTTTTTTTCCCCAAACCCTCCCCATTAGAATAATAGACTTATGTTGTAGACAGGCATTTATTTCCTGAAATCAGGAGGACTCCCCCTTTTCTTTCATAATTTTACTTTGATATTCTCCAGTAATGCACTTCTGACTTCTGCATTATCTATTGCCTAACTGCACCAGGGCTTTTGTACAAATTACAGCTAATTATGTCTTGTGTAAGTGCTCATATTTACACACCGGAAGTCCTAAGTACTACATAGTCTTTATTAACTGCATTTCTATAACTCTAGATATCACAAAAAAATATGTGGATGTTCCCAATATTCTTTCAAAGATCCTTATAACTGGTTATGTGGTTACTCTGGCTCTTTTGAACTTGGCTGTTACCTCTTGGCCTGTGTCTTCAGTTGTTCCCTGTTGCAAGTTGCTCCAGTGGTAGAATGGGAAGGTTTAATTTCCTCTGTATGAGATTTTGGCTAGAAGAGAGCATCTTCAGGACTGACTATGATCTGAATATTGCTCTGTTTTAAAATATACTTGGAATTTTGTTTTTATACAGGTTTGGTACAGCCAACAGATCAGGAGATTGCCATTGCAAAGATGGTTTGTTACTCACAGTTCCTAAGAGGACGGGAAGTACCAAGGCCATGCAGGGCCACTGGGGAAGCACCAGGGTTGATCAGGAGGCAGAAGGAGAGAGGGGAAAGCATGGGTCAGAACCTTTATTATGTTTTTTTATGGGAAGGAATGGATGAGGCAAGGCAAACAACTGAGCAGGCTTGAACAGGATTGGATAGTTTGAATAATTTTGGTAGGCTTTGGGCTATCAGGCTAGTCCCTAATTTTCCAGTTTCTGACCTTTAGGGTGGGGAAATACTGGCTCTGTGTGAGAGTTATATAAAGGAGGTGGTGGGGGGTTTGGGCTCTGGACTGGTTGGTTTGCAAGTGAAAAGCATGCTTCTGGCAAGTCGTTTGCTATCCGTAAGAATTGGAGAGTCCTGTAATAGGCAGAATCTCCCCTGTCAATAAGGCCCCAGATGCTAGAGCATCAGAAACATAGAAAATAAGAAAATATAGTTAAATATGTACTCTTTCACTATTCCAAAGTAACTGGAAGGTATTCCTGTTGCCATCCAAGTACCTTCGCTGTCACATGTGTAACGACCTACTGTGACAGCTTCACTAGTTAGTCATCTCTTAACTAACTCTTTCATGTTCACTGTGCATTGGTTTTATGCCCATGGATCAGATACAATAGATAAAATATTAATAATGTAATTAACCTGGCTATATACTTTATGTGCACTGATAAAAGTTATTTAAAAAATTGAATCTTTAAAAAAATCCCCAAAGCATTTAAATGATTGCTTCTGCCAGTGTGTGTAACCAGTCAAAGCCACTTGTGGATTTGACCTGTGGATCTAAAAAGAAAATCCATCCTCACAGTTCGTTGATGAGCTCATTAAATGGGATGAATTTAGAACACTTAGCATAGGGCTAGGCTCACACTAGATGCTAAGCAAAGGTTAGTTCCTTTCCTCTTTGAAGCCTAATTTATTTTTTAACATCAACAGCCAAAACAACATAAATATCTGGCATCAAATATGCAAGCAGTACCTGTTGACTCCACTCTTTAAAAGATCAGATATTCTGAAAAACAGTAACAACAAAAGGTAAAGTTTTCTTGAATTTTTTATATATTAACTATTTAAAGTTTTTAAGAGGATAAAAATTTCTGCTATTCCAAGTAATAATTAAACATTCATACACTTTCATTGTGCAAGACTCCTCAATTTAGATTTAATATTTATGTGCTTATTTACTTATGTATAGACAACTCTTAATTTCCTTTCGTATTGATGACTGACTTAGTGAATAGATTGTTCATCATCTCCATGAGTAAAATTGTTTTCTATAAGCCACTGAATATTCTGAGGCTGTCAGACTGTGTCTCTTTAGTGTCTTAACATATCAGGAAGTTTGGGAGAAGAAAAAGATATTAAATGATGCCCTCTGTGCCTTTTAGTAGCATGGCTACAAATGATCATTTTGCTGTAGAGTCAAAATGATGAATAAGCACTGTATGTGGTCATATATTTGCAGTGGAAAATTCGCAGTTTTGGGGTGTGAAAAGGCACATTAAACTTGCTTCAAACAAGCTTCCTCAGTCTTTTTTTTTATTCTAATTGTAATGGAACAGAGAAGTCACTTTGAAACAATGGTGTAAAAAGGCTTATAAATTGTTACCCAATGACAAAAATCCTTTCCTGTATTGTTTTTTTCTCTTGAGCACCCTTTCAGGCTAGACCTTGAAGATATTTAATTTCTAAAAATTGTGAGGAAGAAATGTAGGAAACTAACTTTTTAACTGCTGCCTCTGTCTCTGTTGCTCTCTGCCTCTTTGTCTCTCTCTCTCTCTGCCTTGGTTATACAATAAATTAATAAACTAGAAATAGAAACTCTAGTTTGATTTTTCCAGTGAAAATTAAGTTTATTTTACTCTTGTTTTCATTCTGAGTATTGTTTGGCCAGTGATCTTACAAATGATAGAAGATAGGTTGGGTAAAAGAGTACAGTTGGAACAAGTCACAGAATTTGAACTGCAAGAGTCTTCATAAATCTTTAGTCTGGCTCTCATTTTAGAGCTGAGAGAGAAAATGTGGTCAAGAGACATTGTCATTTATCTAAGAGTGCTGAGCTATTTAATGATGAACTGAAGTGCAGGCCTCATGATTCCAAGTCAAGTGCTCGTTCTGCTGAACTCAACTGTTAATATCACCATTGCTTGAAAACTTATTCCAAGTGCTGAAGGAAGAATGTTGCTTTGTGACAGTGAGTATAACTATTTTAGGCAGGGCTGTCTGTGTAGGCAAATTAGGAATTAACATTTCCACATCAAACACCCCCCCTTTTTTTAAAAAATCTGTAGCTGTGTCAGCCTATAGCAGCTTGAGACTCCACGCTGTTCACTATTTTTAACAAATAAACTCTTTTAGTAGCATGGCCACCCATGATCAACATGGCCACCCATATCAGTCCAGAAATATTAATGTAGACCAAATCTTTAATTTGACTTATTTCGAAAATTTTCTGACTTTTGATTTACTTGAATGGGTAATAAAAATTTAGTGTAAACTTAGAGACAATCTGTGAAATGTAAAATTATTTCTGGAGTTTCCTAAATCAAGATTATTTTTTTCATTTAAATTTCAACATTCAAAATACAAGGCAGAGTGACCAGTCAAAATAACTATACTAATAATTTGACCTTGGAAAAGAGCATTTTTATTTTTGCTGTGAAAAAAAAATTCACAGCAACTAACTAGCAAAAATTAGCAACTAACTAGCATTTTGGAGGTAGGATCCTTTTCCTACCTCCAAAATGCTAGTTAGTTGCTAATTTCTTAATGACAAGGTTAAATTAAAACAAAATAAAACACTGGAATTCCAAGTGTTTTGTTATTCTTTTCTTTAATATTAGAAATAAAAATAGAAAATTTTCAACTATTTAAATAAAGATCCCTTAGCATTAATGTAATCCTGATCTGCAATTCAAATATTCATTGAATTTCTTGGTAGAGAATGCAATCTAATTCTTTAGTATATGCTACCTTCATACTATCAATAGATTATATTATCTGAGAGCCTTTAAAGATAAATTCAGTGTACACAATTTCATTTCCAACGTGTTTTGTATCACATCTGTAGTTCTCTTGGGCTCAATTCTCAAAGCATGAACAAAAGAAAAAACTATTTCCCTCTTTTCAAAGCTTCTTAAACAAATTAAGCACAATATTTCTCTGAATGGTTCAGCACCTCTGCCTTGTACTTTTTACAACTGCATAATAGAAAAGAGAGACATTTGTGATAAACACAGTTAACTGATCCCTTCACTGAATTACCTACTCTTGTACTTTTTGGAAATATTGATTTATTTTTAAAATAAAATCTATCTATCTATTTTAGAATATAATTGCAATTGATACTTGGGCATACAAAGTTCAAGTATTAAAACGTTTCTCACTAGAGTCAGAGTAAATAATACCAAACAGCTTGAGAATATATGTACAGGAAAGAATAAATAAGACTGTTGACATTAGGCAAATGAAATATGGTCAGTCACAGAGAAAGAAGCCTAAAAAGCAATCAACTTTTATTTACAGTTGATAAGGTAAATTTTGATCCATAATAAATAATTTTATCCTATAAGCATAAATTAACATTTTGTTATCTATCTTCTTAGAAAACAACAAAACAATATCTGAATGCATATGTATTCCCCTTCTATTTCTTTTTTTTTAAAGAGCCTTTGATAGTTTGTTATTTTTAGCTACAATCATTCTTGAACCTAAGAGAAGAACTCTGTCATTATAAATATTAAATACTAAGATGCCCTTGAAGGAGTTTTAATCTTCAGTAAATTATTTCTTAAGTAGGCTCTTCCCATGGTGTTAGTGTTGGAAGTGGGGGAAAGAGCAGAAAAGTAAAGGAACGGGAGAGGATATAGATCATTTCCTTAGGAACAAAAATTCAAGTATCTCTTGATAGCAAACTTTATAGCTGCTATCCACTCAGGCCAAGAAATTCAATATAAAACTTCAGATTCAAGAAAGCTTCCACAGTTCATACTAAATTCCCCTAATTGCCAATGAATAGTGTGCGTTCCTGCATAGAAAACCAGAAAGGTCATGCTAAATTACAGAGGCCCATGCTGTTTCACAAATCCATTATACCTTACATCTCTGTCTTGTTGTGTCTGCCCAGCAATTTTCTGAACTTTACTTAACTTTACCACCCACTGGTTATTCGATTCCAATCAATAGAAGCAAATATTCACGTAGCCTGACCTTCAGCAAACTGCAAGAAGGTTAGAAGGGCAGGAGAATTCAGAGAGGAAACAAAATAGTCACTGTGTCTTGTAAATCACAGGAATAGATTTAAGTTTTGTTTTTATTCCGTCTTATTTTATTTGGGTAAGGGAGTGAATGAGAATTATAAAAAAAAAAAAAAAAAGGCTTTTAAGTTTGAAAAGTTTACACTATAGCCCTGAAAATATTCATGAATTCAGTTTTTCATGACTTCTATACATTAAGACTAGATGTAAACATGTTACCACAGTAGCATGTCTTCTTTTAAAAAAGGAGGGAGGAATCACTTTCTCTAATTTCAGGGCTAGGAAAGCACCACAGTGGAAATTGAATGGTTCTTTTTCTTTTAATCTTTGAAATCCCACCCCTAGACCAACTCTTTTATCTAGAACATCTAAAAAGAATGTAGGAGAGATGTCTAGGTTGGTTTCTTTTGACCTTCACAATCCTGCATATATGCACACAGCTGTCACCCTCACAAGGAAAGGAATGTTTGAGGACTACGACAGAGAGAAAAAAAGAGATAGGAAAATGGAAAGCAAGAAGAGGAGTCTTTCTTGGTAAAAAGGCAACGTTTGCTCCTCACCTTCCTTCTCTCCTTACCCCATAGCACTCTAATCTTCTTCTCTCCTCCCACCCCTTTCAAAACTGGCTTTTAGAGAGGCTCACAAATCTTTCTCTTCAACTTTGAGGGGAATTAAATTGCTACTCTTTCCAAATTACAGTTGCATATTTAATCCTAAAATATAATTATGGAATTAAAGAGTTGTCTTGCGTTAAAGGATTTTTAGGCATCAAGAGGCAAGTGGAGGAAGGTTTATTATTTGGGATGTTGTTCAGCAATTTGAAATTGTGTACGTCAAAAAGGAAATTAATTTGAATTCTACGTTGATTTACCTTAAATTTTCATGAAAGCATATAAAACTATTGTTTGCTTTGATTGACATTTATAATATCAATTAAGGATTTTAAAGATCAGATATAAGTAAAAATAAAATAAAATAAAATAAAATTCCAGGGTATGAAAACTGCTGTTAGAAGGGAGATTTTACCATCTCTGAAAAGTCTCTATGCTTATGTATTGCAAATTTTATCCACATTCTTTCAGTAAGAAAGGGATAAGGAATGAGAATGTTGATTTTTCTGAGTGTCTGCTCTGTTCCAGACACTCTCATAGAACTTTTCACAAACATTTTTTTTAACTCTAATAATTACTTTTTAATAGCACATATATTATTTTTAAGGATTCTGGAAATCAAGTTTTTTTTAACACATTGTTTGATTATGTGAAATTCTGAAGCAAGTGTCTTATAGACTGCATAAAATTTGGGGCCTTTTAAAGGCATTAAACACCTTTTTTTTCCCCTTTAATGTCATTGAGTCTTTCACTATAGAAAAACGTGTTACGAAATGCTTTAAGAACCTGTGTGATTTTTGCAACTCTTTTCATTATTTAATTACTTTTAGTTTGTAAAACGAGGAGTTTTCTTTTCAGTTTTTTTTTTTAACATAACATATTGGGATGGAAATTATATTCTCTTTTTTTTCAGATATTTGTGATTTCATTAGTACTTTTGATGTCTGATTTCTGGAATAATATATTACCATTTGCTCACTTTATGGGATTATGTACTCTGTGTTGATTTAAATAACTTCAGAGAGTAACTTTATACAAAAGGACAAAGGTTCCTAACCATGGACTAAAAGTGGAGGCAATGGGGCCTGAAAACTCAGGTGTGTTATATGGAGGATGACGTAATGCTAAATGTACTCAGCATCTGTACAGGAAGATGCAAGATGCCAAGTAGTAGTTGTCATACCCCGGGAAACTGAACCACCGTGTTTTATAGTAGATTGTGAAAAGAATGAGATCTGCTAATTTATCAAGATGTTTTGACTCCATGATCACACAGTGATGTGGTTGATAGTTTACTTGTAACTGGCAAGAATATACAATTGGCTTACATATGTTTGTTGATAAACAAGCAAAAATTATATATTCTAAGTGATAGGCTTTTCAAGTTCTCATAAGCTTTCAGTCTTATTCCATAGAATGTATTTGTTATATTTATTCTCATTGACTGTGAAATGGACCCTAAATTGATTAATATCCAAACTTTTTCAAAACTTTGGTGAGATATTCTCTTGAAAATGAACCCTTCATTAACTCTACAGAGATGATAGCTGTGTCCACGATTCTTTAAGCAGATCAGAAATGTTTTTGCAGTGTACTGAAAGGTCAAGACAGAAAGCTCACTTTAAATAGACTATTCCTTTAACCATGTTTCTCTCAAAGAGTTTATATTAAAATGCAGTATACCTGTTTCTTCCACTCCAGATATTAATTATTTTGACAAGCAATGAGGAAATGCCAGGAATATGTGAACGGATGAAAACAAAAGCAATGATGTTTCCAAGGATGCACCTGACAGCTCTTAGGGGATGTAGAGAAATGAGAGCAGAATTACAAAGATTTCAAGTGTTTTAGTAATAAACTCAGACAATTTAAAGTTTTAAAAATTCATCAGATTTATGCTGAACTTAGATCCTTCCTGCATAGTAACTCTTTTGTATACCTTCTTTTAATGCTCTAAATTTATATTAGAATTATTTGACTATATAATAAGGTATACTTAGTACGGGTTTATATAATCAAACTTAGGTTTTTTAATTGAGGTATAATTGATGTAAATACTATACTAGTTTAATATAAATCTGGTTATTACTTATTACCATACAAAGTTGATACAATATTTTTTCTGTATTCCCTGTGCTGTATACATTACATCTCCATGACTTGTTTATCTTATAACTAGGAGTTTGTACCTCTTGATCCTCTTCACCTGTTTTACACACACCCCTAATCCCACTCTCATGGCAACCATTAGTCTCATCTCTGTCCATAAGTATGGTTTTGTTTTGTTTGATTTTTTTTGTTTGACCCCATGATCACTCCATGATCAATTTTAGTTTCCATGTATAGGTGAAATCATACAGTATTTATTTGTCTTTCTCTTTCCGACTTATTTCACTTAAAATAATACCCTCAAGGTCAATCTGTGATGTTGCAAATGGCAAGGTTTCATTCTTTTTTTGTGGCTGAATAATAATTTGTTATTCACACACACACATCTTTTTAATCCATCTATTGATGGATACTTAAGTTGCTTCCATATTTTGGCTATTATAATCAATACTGCAATGAACAGAGGTGCATATATGTTTTCAAATTAGTGTTTTTGTTGCCTTTGGATATATACCCAGAAGTAGAATTCCTGTGTCCTACGGTAGTTGCATATTTTTAAATTTTTGAGGACTCTCCATACTGTTTTACATAGGTGGCTGTGCTAATTTACACCCTCACCATCAGTGCATGAGGGTTTCATTTTCTCCATATCTTCATCAACACTTATTTTTCATTTTTTTGTTTTTTTTGGTCTTTTTGGGAAGGGGAGTTGTTATTGTTGTTGTTGTTCATAATAGCCATTCTGACATGCGGTGATGTTTCTGTATGCGGTGATACCTCATAGCGGTTTTGACTTGCAGTTCCCTGATGATTAGTGATGTGAGCATCTTTTCATGTATCTGTTTACCATCTGTATGTCTTCTTTGGAAAAATGTTTATTCAAGTCTTCTGTCATTTTTAAATTTCATTGTTTGGTTTTTATTTTTGGTACTGAGTTGTATGAGTTCTTTATGTATTTTGGATATTAACCCCTTATGCACGTAGGATTTGCAAATATCTTCTCCCATTCAGTAGGTAGCCTTTTCATTTTGTTGACAGTTTTCTTCATTGTGCAGAAGCTTTTTAAGTTTGATGTAGTCCTATGTGTTTATTTTTCCTTTTGCACTTGCCTGTGGAGTCAGATCCAAAAAATATCGCTTGGACTGATGTCAAGAAGCTTACCGCCCATGTTTCTTTCTAGAGTTTTATGGTTTCAGGTCTTAAATTAAAGTCTTTAATTCATTTTGAATTAATTTTTATATATGGTATAAGATTGTGGTCCCGTTTCATTTATTTGCATGTATCTGACTAGTTTTCCCAACACTATTTATCGAAGAAACTGTCTTTTTCTCACTGTATATTCTTGCCTTTTTTTGTCGTAAATTATTTGACCATATATGCAGGGGTTTATTTCTGGGCTCTCTATTCATTTCCATTCGATCTATGTGTTTGCTTTTGTTATGATACCATAATGTTTTGATTACTATAGCTCTTTAGTACAGTTTGAAGTCAGAGCATACCTCCAAGCTTTATTCCTTCTTGAAGATGGTTTTGAATTCAGGCTATCTTGTGGATCCTAACGAATTATTTGTTCTGTTTTTGTGAAAAATCATTTTGGAATTTTGATAAGAATTGCATTGAATCTGTAGATTGCTTTGGATAGTATGGCCATTTTTATAATATTAATTCTTTGAATGCACAAGAATTGAATATCTTTCCATTTATTCAATTTCTTTCATCAAATATCTTCATTTTCTTCAATTTCTTCATCAGTGTCTTACAGTTTTCAAAGTACAGGTCTTTTGCCTCCTTGGTTAAACTCATTCCTAGGTATTTTATTCTTTTTGATGCACTTATGAATGGGATTTCTTTAAATTTCACATACTGATAGTTTTCTTATTAGTTATAAAAACCCTACAGATTTCTGTATATTAATTTTGTATCCTGCAACATTACTAAATTAATTTATTACTTCTGACAGTTTTTGTTGAATTCTCAGGCTTTTCTATATATGTCATCATATCATCTGCAAATAGTGAATTTTACTTCTTCCTTTTCAATTTGGATGCCTTTATTTATTTTTTTCCTTGCCCAATTGCTGTGGGTAGGACTTTCAGTACTATTTTTATGTTAAATAAAAATATGGTGCAAGTGAACATCCCTGTCCTGTTCCTGATCTTAAAAGAAAAATCTTTCAGCTTTTCAATTTTGAGAATGATGTTAACTGTTGGTTTGTCATACTTGTATATGGCCTTTATAATGTTGAGGTACTTGCACTTGTTAGGTTTTTTTTTGTTTTAAATCATAATGGATGTTGAATTTTGTCCAATGTTCTTTCTTTTTTTGCATCTTTGGAGATGATCATATGATTTTAATTCTTCATGTTGTTAATGTAGTACATCATGTTGATTGATATGCAGATGTTGAATCATCCTTGCATACCTGGAATAAATCCCATATGATCATGATGTTATTCTTTGAAAAGTATTGTTGAATTGGTTTGTTAATATCTCATTGAGGATTTTTTACATCAATGTTCATCAAGGATATTGGTGTATAATTTTTCTTTTTTTCTTTTTTGTGGTGTCTTTGTTTTGTTTTGGTATTTGAGGTAATGCTTGTCTGATAAAATGGGTTTGGTAGTACTCCCTCCTCTTCAATTTCTTCTTTTCTTTTCTTTTCTTTTTTTAAGAATTTGAGAGGGAAAGATATTAAATCTTCTTTGAATGTTCGGTAGAATTCACCTGTGAAGCTCTCTGGTCCTGGACTTTTGTTTGTTGAAAGTTTTCTGATAGCTGATTCAATCACATTGCTAGTAATTGGTCTATTCAGGTGTTCTATTTTTTCGTGATTCTGTCTTGGAAGTTTTTGTGTTTCTAGGAGTGTATCCATTTCTTCTAGATTGTCTTATTTGTTGGCATATTCTTCATAGTAGTCTCTTATGATTTTTTGTATTTTTGTGATATCAGTTGTAACTTCTTTGATTTTATTTACATGGGCCCTCTTTTTTTCTTGATGTGTCTGGGTAAAGATTTGTCAACTTTGTTTTTCAAAGAAGCAGTTCTTAGTTTCATTAATCTTTTCTATTTTTTTCTGGTCTCTATTTCATTTATTTTTGCTCTGATGTTTATTATATCCTTCTTCCTACTAACACTGGGCTTCATTTGTTCTTCTTTTTCTAGTTCCTTTAGGTATAAAGTTCTGTTGTTTGTTTGAATTTCTTCTTGTTTCTTGAGGAAGGTCTGTATCACTATAATCTTTCTTCTTGCAACTGCTTTTGATGTATCCCTAGACTTTGAAATGTTGTGGGGTTGTTGTTTTTTTTGAAATGTTGTGTTTCTGTTTTCATTTATCTTGAGGTATTTTTTTATTTCTGCATTGACCCATAGTTTTTTTTTTTAGTAGCATGCTTTTAGTGTCTACATATTTGTGTGTTTCTCTAGTTTCCTACTTGTAATCAATTATTGGTTTTATTCCATTGTGATTGGAAAAGATGCTTGATATAATTTCAATCTTTTTAAATTGTTTTGTGGCCTAACATGTGATTTATCCTGGAGAAGGTTCTTTGGACAGTTGAAAACAATGTGTATTCTGCTGCTTTTGGATGGAGTGTTCTAGATATATCTGTTAAGTCCATCTGCTTTAATATGTCATTTAAGGTCGATGTTTCCCTATTGATTTTCTGTCTAGATGATCTATCGGTTGATGTAGGTGGGGTATTAACCATCTACTGTTATTGCAATGCTGTCAGTTTCTCCTTTTATGTCTGTAAATATTTGCTTTATGTATTTAAGTGCTCCTATGTTGGATGCAAAAATATTTACAAATATATGCTGTTGTTGGATTGATCCCTTTGTCATTATGTAATGACCTTTTTTGTTACAGCCTGTGTTTTAAAGTCTCTATTATATGGTGCAAGTATTGCTACCACAGGTTTCTTCCATTTTTATTTGCATGGGATATCTTTTTTCATGCTTCATTTTAGTCTCTATGTTCCTTTAGATATGAAGTGAGTCTCTTGTAGGTAGCATGTAGATGGATTTTTTTTTTTAAATCCATTCAGCCTACTGCATCTTTTGATTGAAGAATTTAGTCCCTTATCATTTAAAGTATTTATTGGTAGGTTTGTACTTATTGTTATTTTGTTGGTTCATTTATGGTCGTTTTCATGGTTCATCTCTGTTCCTCTTTTGCTTACTTCCCTATGGTTTGATGACTTCCTTAATGTCATATTTGGATTCCTTTCTCTTCATTTTTGTATATGTACTATACATTTTTGGTTTTTGGTTATCATAAGGTTCATATATAATCACCTCTCTATATAGCAAGCAGTCTATTTTAAGTAGATAGTCTCTGAAATTCAAGTATTTGTACTCCTCCCACCACATTTTTTATTTTTGATGTCATATTTTACATCTTTTTATTTTGTGTATCCCTTAAGTAATTATTCAGTTATAGTTCATTTTACTACTATTGTCTTTTAACCTTCATCTTGGCTTTTTATTGATTGATCCATTACCTTTACTGTATATACATTTTCTTTTACTGGGTAGATTTTTCTTGCACATATTTTCTTATTTCTTCTCATGTCTTTTCTTTTCAACTTAAATAAAGCCCCTTTAATATTTCTTGCAAGGCCAGTTTAGTTGTGATGGACTCCTTTAGCTTTTGCTTTTCTGCAAATCTCTTTCTCTCTCCTTCAATTCTGAATGATAACCTTGTCTGGTATAGCATTATTAGTTGGATTTTTTTTTTTCCTATCATCACTTTGAATATACCATGTCACTCTCTCTGAGGGATTATGCAAAGTTTCCACTGTAAAACCAGCTGATAGTCTTATGGGGTTTCCTTTTACGTAAATAGGTTTGCTCTTGCTGCTCTTAAGATTCTTTATCTATAACGTTTGACATTTTAGTTACAATATGTCTTGGTATGGATCTCTTTTGGGTCATCTTGTTTGGGACTCTGTGTTTCCTGGACCTAGATGACTGTTTCCTTCCCAGGTTAGGGAAGTTTTCAGCCATTATTTTTTCAAATAAGTTTTGTGTCCCATTCTCTCTCTCTTTTACTTCCGGGACAGATATAATGTGAATGTTAGTATTCTTTTGCTTTTTTTCTCTAAATTAAAGTTTATTGGGGCGACAATTGTTAGTAAAGTTACATACATTTTAGGTGTACAATTCTGTAATACATCATCTATATATCACTTTGTGTTCACCAGCCAGAGTCAGTTCTCTTTCCATCACCATATGTTAGACCCCACTTACCCTCTATTAGAGCCCCATTCCCCTCTCCCTCTTACCCTCTGATAACCCCTAAACTATTGTCTATGTCTATGAGTTTTTGTTCTTTCAGTTGTTTGTATTGTTCTTTTGTTGTTTTCAGTTTATATACCACATATCAGTGAAATCATACGGTTCTCTATTTTTTCTGTCTGACTTATTTTGCTTAGCATTATAATCTCAAGATCCATCCATGTTGTCACAAATGGTCTTATTTCCTCTTTTCTTACCTCTCAATAGTATTCCATTGTGTATATATACCACAACTTCTTTATCCATTCATCTATTGAAGGGCATTTTGGTTGTTTCCATGTCTTGGCCACCGTAAATAAAGCTGCAAGGAACATTGGAGCACACTTGTCTTTATGGATAAATGTTTTCAGAATTTTTGGGTAGATACCAAGGGGAGGAATTGCTGGGTCATATGGTAATTATATTCATAATTTTTTGAGGAACCTCCACACTGCTTTCCATAGTGGCTGCACAAATCTGCATTCCCACCAAGGTATGAGGGTTCCTTTTTGTCCACAGCCTCTCCAACACTTGTTACTATTTGTCTTGTTGATGACAGCCATTCCAACTGGGGTGAGGTGATATCTCATTGTGGTTTTTATTTGCATTTCTCTGATGATCAGTGATGTTGAGCATTTTTTCATATGTCAATTTGCCATTTGTATGTTCTCTTTGGAGAAATGTCTCTTCAGATTTTCTGCCCATTTTTAAATTGCGTTGTTTGTTCTTTTGTTGTTGAGTTGCATGGGTTCCTTGTATATTTTGGATATTAGCTCCTTATTGGAGGCACTCTTTGTAAAAATCTTCTCCAATTCAATTAGTTGCCTCTTTATTTTGTTGATGGTTTCTTTTGTTGTGCAGAATCTTTTAAGTTTGATATAGTCCCATTCATTTATTTTAGCTTTTACTTCCTTTGCCTTTGGAGTCAAATTCATAAAATGCTCTTTGAACCCAAAGTCCATAAGTTTAATACCTATGTTTTCTTCTATGCAGTTTATTGTTTCAGGTCTTATGCTTAAGTCTTTGATCCATTTTGAATTAATTTTGGTATATGGTGACAGACAGCGGTCCAGTTTCATTCTTTTGCAGTGGCTTTCCAATTCTGCCAGCACCATTTATTGAAGAAGCTGTCTTTTCTCCATTGTATGTTTTTTGCTTCTTTGTGAAAAATTATCTGTCCATATTTATGTGGTTTTATTTCTGGGTTCTCAATTCTATTCCATTGGTCTATGTGTCTGTTTTTCTGCCAATACCATGCTGTTTTGATTATTGTAGCCCTGTAGTACAAGCTAAAGTCAGGGAGTGTGATACCTTCAGCATTGTTCCTTTTTCTTAGGACTGCTTTGGCTTTTCGGGGTCTTTTGTAGTTCCATACAAATCTGATGTTTTTTGTTCTATTTCTTTAAAAAATGATTTTGAGATTTTGATGGGGATTGCACTAAATCTGTCTATTGTTTTGGGTAATATGGCCGTTTTAACTATGTTGATTCTTCCAATCCATGAGCATGGAATGTCTTTCCATTTCTTTGTGTCTTCTTCAATTTCTAGGTCTTTCACATCCTTGGTTAAGTTTATTCCTAGGTATTTTATTCTCTTTGTTGCAATTGCAAAAGGAATTCTTTTTTAATTTCTTTTTCTGAGATTTCATTGTTAGTATATAGGAATGCAATGGACTTTAGAACGTTGAGTTTGTAGCCAGCAACTTTATTGTATTCGTTTATTGTTTCTAATAGCTTTTTGGTGGAGTCTTTAGGGTTTTCTATGTATAGCATCATGTCACCTGCAAAGAGTGACAATTTAACTTCTTCATTCCCAATTTGGATGCCTTTTCTTTCTTTGTCTTTCCTGATTGCTCTGATGAGGAATTCCAACACTATGTTGGAAAGCAGAGGTGATAGGGGACAGCCCTGTCGTACTCCTGAACCTAGAGCAAAGGGCTTCAGTTTTTCACCGTTAATCATGATGTTAGCTGAGGGTTTGTCATATATGGCCTTTATTATGTTAAGGTATTTTCCTTCTATACCTATTTTATTAAGTGTTTTAATCATAAATGATGTTGTATCTTGTCAAATGCTTTTTCTGCATCAATTGATATAATCATATGATTTTTGTCCTTTATTTTTTTTATGTGATGTATCACATTGATGGATATGCGGATGTTGAACCATCCTTGTGCCCCGGGGGTGAACCCCACTTGGTTGTGATGAATAATCTTTTTAATGCATTGTTGCATTCTATTTGCTAGAATTATATTTAGGATTTTTGCATCTGTATTCATCAGAGATATTGGTCTGTAGTTTTTTTGTGTGTGTTATCCTTACCAGGTTTTGGTATTAGAGTAATGTTGGCCTCATAAAATGAGTTAGGGAGTATGGTCTCTTCTTCAATATTTTTGGGAGAGTTTGAGTAGGACAGGTATCAGATCCTCCTTTAAGGTTTCATAGAATTCGCTAGTGAAGCCGTCTTGCCCCGGACTTTTGCATTTGGGAAGGTTTTGGATGACTGATTCAATTTCCTTACTGGTAATTGGTCTATTTAGATTTTCCAGTTCTTCATGATTCAGCCTAAGATGGCTATATGTTTCTAAGAACTTGTCTGTTTCTTCTAGGTTATTGAATTTGTTGGCATTTAGTCCTTCATAGTATTCTTGGATGATCCTTTGTATTTTTGTGGCATCTATGATAACTTCCCCTCTTTCATATCTGATTTTGTTTATTATTGTCTTTTCTCTTTTTATCTTAGTGAGCCTAACCAAGAGTTTGTCAATTTTATTAATCTTTTCAAAGAACCAGCTCTTTGGTTAATTTTTTCTAGTCTTTTTGTTCTCTATTTCATTTAGTTCTGTCTGATTTTTATTATTTCCTTTCTGCTTACCTTGGGTTTCATTTGTTCTTCTTTTTCTAGTTCTTTAAGGTGTAACATGAGGTTATTTATTTGGGATTTTTCTTGTTTCTTGAGATAGGCCTGTAATGATCTAAATTTCCCTCTTAAAACTGCTTTCGCTGCATCCAAAAACTTTTGGTAGTATGTATTGTCATTCTCATTTGTTTCTATGTATCTTTTGATCTCTCCTCTTATTTCTTCTTTGACCCTGTTGTTCTTTAAATGTATATTGTTTAATCTCCACGTATTTGTGTTTTTTTCTGCTTTCCTTTTTCAGTTGATATCCAATTTCAAAGCCTTGTGATCTGAGAATATGCTTGGTATGATTTCAATCTTCTTAAATTTGCTGAGGCTAGTTATATGTCCCAATATATGGTTTATCCTTGAAAATGTTCCATGTACACTAGAAAAAAAAATGTATAGTCCAATGTTTTAAAGTGAAGTGCTCTATAGATGTCATTTATGTCCATTTCATCTAATGTGTCATTTAGGGCTGCTATTTCTGTATTTATTTTCTGTTTGAATGATCTATCATAGCTGCCAATGATGTATTTAGGTCCTCTACTATAATTGTGTTTTGGTCAATTACTCCCTTTAGTTCTTTTAGTAGTTGCTTGGTATATTTTGGTGGTCCTTAATTAGGGGAATAAATATTGATGACTGTTATGTCTTCTTGTTGTATAGTCCCCTTTATCATTATGAAATGTTTGAATTACTACAAGCATAATACAATTTAATTATACTTATCTTGCTTTAATATTTGACTTTTCATTTGCAGGAACTTATTGTCAGGAGAACTGTATTATTTATTCACTCCACAAACATTTAAGGACCCATTATGTGCCATGGTTCATGGTGCTAGGTCCTGAGGTTTCAAAGATGTTTACAGTTAGAGGAGGCAAATGTGTAAAGTTACAACTGCAGTAGAAAATAATATATTCTAAATTTCTAAAAATTTGTGGTGGCAGAGCATTTCCTGAAGTGGTCAGGGAAGACTTTATAGAACAGGTGTCTCATGTGAATTCTGGTGGTTAAGTTTGACTGGTGGAAAATGTAGGGAAGGTATTTCTGGTAGAGGGAAAGCATTATACAAGTACAGAAATGTAAAATATCATGTCTCATTAGAAAATTGTATGATATGCTATCACACAAGTTCAAGATAATGAGTGGGAAGATGTTGAGGTGATTTGTGATCAGATCAGGACACAAGTGATGGTACAAAGCTAAGCAAATAAAAAGCCAGAGGCTGTATTTGAATTTTAGAAATATCACTTTGGTGGCGATGTGAAAAAGTGTCTAGAGATAAAAAAGAAATGAAAGATGTAAGAACAGTTATGAGGTAAACGTTGCAATATATAAAAGAGGTGATGATAGTTTACATCAGGACAGTGACAATGAGAAAGGATCTAAAGAAAAGTTTGTCCAGACAGGACTTGAGGACGAAATGAATTTGAAGATTAAAAGAGAGGAAAAATCAGAATGAATTCCATGTTCCTTTGGAAAATTGTGAGATGAGTACCATTATCCAGTGAGAAAACAGAGTGAATATGTTTTAGGAGGAGAATGGCAAGTTCAGTTTGGATATGCTGAATCTGGCATGCCTGTGAAACTCGCTACACGAGTGGTTATGTGAGCCTTGAGCTTAGAAGAGCAGTCTAGGCTAAGTACAGATTTTGGAATGATCAGTATATAGATCTTAGCAATAATTGTCTTGACATCCTTCAAGACGATTTAGTGAAATGAAAAGAGAGTGAGAATAACGAGGATAAGGACTGTATTTGTCTCCTCATTATCATATTTCTAGGATGCAGCCCAGCACCAGAGACATAGTGACCTTTCAATGTGTACTGTTTAAGGAACACATAGTTCAAGAGAAATCCAGAAAAGGGAATGATGAAGAACAATAAGAGAGAAAGGAAGATGATTAGAAGGAAGATCTTGGTGTCATAGAAGTCCAGAGAGGAGTGATTTAAGAAAGGACTAGTCAGCAGTGTTTAATGCTATACAGGGTTCATGCAAGATAGAAATTGTGAAACCAAACATGTGCTGTTCTTTTATACACAAACCCAAATACATATATTTCATTTTTATTTACATTTAATAAAATGTTAGTAGTGGAATGAATGTTAGGCTATGTTTTTGGTAGATGGATTTCTTTTCACTCAATTGGAAATGTCCTTTATAACTCTCCAAAGTACATATTTATCAGAACCAACAAATGCACATTAAATGAGAGTGTCAAGAAGCAGGATGATTTTTTTGGGGGTGTAGGTTAATTTACTTAGTAATAAAATATACCCATGCAAATGCAGTCTAGGGCTTCAAGAGTGAAAATGACAATCTTTTATTTTATTTTATTTTTATGTTACAACTTTGTGAATTCCCACATTTCACAGAAAGGCAGCTAAGTGCTTTTAAGATCTGGAACAAAACTGGAAAAAAAATCCTTGGAAATGTTAACTCAGAGTAAACTCACCTAAGGTTTTATGAAATTAAATAAGGAAGCTAATTGTGCAGAATAGTGGTTCATTCATTCATTCAACAAATATTCACTGAGTACCTACTATGTGCTAAACACTGTTCAAGGTCATGGGGATACAGCAGTAAATGAAGCAGACAGATCCTGCCCTCTTAAACCATGCAGTTATAGGTGATATGAAAAGTATATGATTAAAAAAGTTAATTAATTGAAATGAAAATACATACTCTGGAGACTAAATAGAGAATGCTTTGAGGGAATATAATAGGGCATCTTGTTAAATAATCCATAACAAGATTTAATGTGCCCTCATGGTACCAAAGTATATATTTCAGTAGTCTTGCAGAAATGATATTTTTTTAACTACCCTGAAGAAGTGCTATTTATCTCAAGATTTAATAGAAGTTAGCTTCATGAATTGGGAGTGGAGAAGATTGGAGATCTTGAATGGAAAGGGCGCATATGCTCTCTAGGGTAGGAAGGAGCCATTGCATTGGGAGGACTGGAAGCAGAAGGAACATTAGAGAGAAGAAAAAAATGTGGCACATGAGAAACTGGAGTGATGGTATAGAGAACCTCAGGACCATGTTAAGGGTTTGGTCTTCATCCTTTTATGAAAACCAGTAAATGATTATAAGTAGATGAGTGCCATGAACAGATGTGAATTCTTTGAAGGATCTTTCTGTTTTTAGAGTATTTAAAAAATGAACACAAAGCGAGAAAATTTTATATATATATATATATATATATATATATATATATATATATACACACACACACACATATATATATACACACATATATATACACACACAAAGAAAGCAAATATTAAGGATATTATCTTCTATGATTAGGAATCCTCATATAAAAAATAGAAATAATTATAACTTCCTTTTAGGATTCTTGTGAACATCGAATATATGAAGCACTTTATGTCATTTATGGTATATTATATGTTCTTAAATGTCATTTTCCTTCTTAATCCTAGATAAGTAAAATCATGTGTTCGTTTACCACTTTCTTGTTCTAACAGTAAGTTATTACTCACTGACTGGCATTGCTGGGGGCAAAAAATAGAGGCTTTTCAAGAATATGACTTTCCATTCTGAGAGCATCCTTGAACTACCCATTCAGGAAGGAAGCCTGATATTATCATAATGACCTTCTTGATGGGTCCTGGCCTACGGAATATCCAATCTGGTACTCTGATTTGACAGGCCTAAATCTGGGAGACCCACCATGAGATAGAACTACCTCGGAAAATTTGCATTTGGCTTGGGGTTAATTATAATTATCTGGAAATCCCTCAGGAAATCACATCATATTAAAATCCTCTAAGCACCCTGAGTATCCTGCTTCACTGGGGAAAACTACTTGAAGCCACACCAGGCGTCATAATGGAAATTTCCAGCATTTACATGCCCTGAAATTCTTGGTTGCTTCAAAACATTATTGATAAAGCAGTTTTTAGCAGTTTATAATTTTGAAGTTTTGAGTGACTTTTTTTTAAAGAAAATTCTCTAGTATAAGTGCACATCACACATTAAAATCCAGGGTTTCTCTTTCAGATTGAAAATGCACTAAAAGGGTGGGGTACTGTTTAATACACTTATCAGTAACAGTGCTTGAGAATGAATAAAAGCCTGCTAAGACTCCCTTTTAGCTTTCAGATGAGAGTGTGGGAGCAGTAGCACACGGCTTATTTTATGAAGAAATTCTTTTGAAAGAATGTCCAAACACCAAAGAACACAGAACACCAAAAGCAGTGCTTTTCTAGAAAAATAAAGCAACAAAAAGCAACAACCATGAATGTTAACAGTTCTATTGTTTCAAAACAGACATCTTTTTTGAGCAGAGAATAGTAGGCAAATACTCCAGCTTGGGTAGCCGTCTCTCTTGGAAATTAATCAAACATAGTCATTAGAGCTCATATTCAGATTATAAGCATTTTAGGAAAAGTGCCCCTTTTCATAATTCTCCAGCTTGTGATGCCGTGAGCTGGTGATGTTTTTGTTTCACTTAGTTTGTTCTAAAAGAGATATCATACTTACCTTAAAATTTGAGTTAATTGGAATTGAACCCATTGGAAATTGCAAAGTTTTCTCACATTATGGGGTTTTTATACTTCCTTGGAACAATTGGAAAGTAGTTGAAACAGCCTAGGAAAGAAAAAAGGGCATATTCTTAGAGAGATAACTAGAAAAAGTAATCCAATAAAGGAATTTACATATTTTTTTTAGCAAGATAATTAAAACTGTTTAGATAAAAAAGATGTGCAGTTTAGCCTCTTAAAACCATGGCCTATTAAACAGGGGGTAAGGAGAAGAGAGAGACAGAGAGAGAGAGAGAGAGAGAGAGAGACAGAGAGACAGAGAGACAGAGCGAGAGAGAAAGAGAGAGAGAGAGAGACAGAGAGAGATTGAGAGAGAGATTTTGTAGGTACTACCAGTCAATTGCGTTAACATTTACATTGGTGGAATAATGAAGCACAAAACACCAAGCTAGAATATAGAAAATGACAAATTCATTGATTCTTGATTCACTGGCTGCCTAGGATTATAAAAATTCTGACATGTGCCAACAACAGTGATAACTAAGGATCTTTTCAAATGTTTTGGGTGCTCAGAGAACCATCACAGGATTACTACTACTACTGCTGCTGCTATTATTTCTCATCCTGGCTATTCAATGGATGTATATGTCTACTAACTGTATGCTTACATGTACACAAAACATGTGGCACTATTTATAGGCAACGAGAAATAACCATGCTTATATCTGATTTTTAAGATGTATACAGGTTTTTCTATTGATACAAAATGTTATTTGAAGGTAATGAATTTTAGTACTATTAACTTTAATTTAGAAAAGGCATAACAAATACTGAAAAACACAAAATAGTAATGCTCGTGCTTATTTTGTGATAGGTGCTGAGTTTAAAGGAATGAGCACAGCTTCTGCCCTGGATAGCCTTATCAGTTTGGAAGAAGAAGGAAAGGTAAGAAATAATGCTGATAGCATGTGAGGAAGGTAATAACAGAGGGAGATATACAAACAGTAAATGCTTATGCCCCTGTGAAATATACAGAAAATAATATTTGGTCTGTGTCTGAATGTCCTGTGGAAGTTTGTTGAGTCTAAGAAGGGTAGAAGTTGGCAGTGCATCCCCGATAGAAAGAGTAGCACAGACAAGAACTCAGAGGCATACAAACTTTTAGTTTGTTCATATAATTGGGAGGAACTCAGGAGATTGAAATTGTGGTCTGTGCCAGCTTCTTAATACACCTGCCTTTCTTTAATCCTTAAGCAAACTAATCTCATCACCCAACTTGTTTAACGCAAAAGCTTCAAGTCCTGCTATTCCTACAAATCCTTCTTTATTCCTTTATGTTTCACTCATATCAACTCGGGTTGATATGACATCCTGCTACACACACTGAATGTCGCCTGTTTTCTCCTATTTAAAAAAAAAAAAATCTCTGCCACTGCCTTATTTGAGCCTATCAAACTTTCAAGCCAGAGCTACTGCAATAAATGGTATTTTACCAGAGACTCTTTGGTTGTACTACAGCACACATCCTTTGACTTCCAGTCAGTCCATACTCTTTCTTGTGTGCTTCTGAACAATCATCATTCATGCTTTGCTCGCATGCCTGCTGTTTCCTATAAGCACAACGTCCTTTCCATCCTCTGGCACATAATGACCTGACGTCCTATGTAGTCTTCAAGACTCAGAACAACAGTCATCCGTCAGAGGAATCTTACTGACCCTTCCTTCCAGCTCATCAATTCTTTCTCAGTGTTTCTATAGCACTAAACACTTAATCTAACATTTTTCACATTTTACTTTAATTACCTGGTTACCTGATTTAGACTCTATACATAGTATTAAATACTTTTCCAAGAAAGAATCATGACTGTATTTTATATTTGGCATAACTTTTAGCATAGTACCAAGTCTGTCACATAGTAGGAATAAAACAAGTGCCTTATGAATAGTTGAGTGCCCAAATTTTCATATTTCAATATACTATTAATATTCAAAATGACTAATATTGATTTACTGAGCTTGCAGTGTGAAAATTATCACTTAGAATGTTAATTGCACAAAAATCTAATCTTAAAATAAAATTAGAAATAGTAGGGGCAGAAAACTTTGTGCTTTCATTGAAAGGGTGCTATCAAAGGCAGAAAAGTTTTGAATGGCTATTATTGGCTTTGTTCTAATTGAATTAGAATATCTGTGTAAAACAATAATTTAGCACCATGGCTTAACCGGAATCCTCAACAAAAGCAGGACTTGGTAAAATGCAAGGATATATGTTTGCCAGGGTCTAGTACATAAAGATTCAGAAATTGGGAATTTTGAGTTTTGAAATAGGGTGTGAAAATGTCTGCTGAAGTCCAGAATTCTCAGGGCTTGTAGATGAATGTTGAAGTTCACAAATGTCAATAACTCACATGGATAATATAAGATCAGAGCTCTCTTAGGACAAAAGGTGAGAGCTACGAACTGTTTATCTTGACGAGATAACACAACAGAAATGATTATGAAATCAAACTCATAAGAGTCAGAGATTTTACCTGTATCAGCGTCACTAATAACTGCAAGGATACAAGTATTCTCAATGAATAATGATGCATAGAGAGGTCTGACAGAGCCCGTGTCACTCCTCAGGTCCTTTTTGTTGTATGCTCTGGCCAAGACTTATGACCTCTCAAAGTGATGTGTATGGCTAAATCACATACTCAAAGGAGACAGTTTCAGTCACTATACGTCTCTGTTTTATACATAATTATAATTACATAGCTTACATATTATTTCTCTTGATTCATGTGTTCTAGGGTTTATTTTATTTTATTTTATTTTTGTTGTTATTTGTATTTTTACATAGGCAATCACAGACAGAGCAGGTACATCCTGCTGGAAGTGTTCTATATGTAACGCCTTTCTAGGAGCTAGCACTAGTGTATTTGCTGGAAGCCTATCATTAGCATACTAAAAAAGGAATTTGACAAGGCCATCTCCCATCTTCTGGGAGTGGGGGTGCTTTCCCACTCCCATGTAAAAACAGAATGGAATGCAAGCCTAATGAATAATTTTTCTTCCCACCTGATGTTTCCTTCACTTTTCCCCTACTTGTCCATTGGTATGGCTGTTCATGGTATGATGCTGAGACTGGGGGAAGATACAGCTGGTGGGAGAAAACTTGGTTCTTTATTGTCATTTGAAAGCATATAAAACCTTTTGGAAGTTTCTCACTTTTCAGGTCAGGACTATGAAATCTCTTATGTTTTTACTGAACAATGGTCTCAGTCTTAATTTGTTACCCAGGAATTTCAGTAAACGGGGAGACATACATAATAGACCCTACCTGGTTTTTAACATTAATTTGATCTGGGGGGGAAATATAAAGTGAGATAGACTCCATATAGATCCAGACAGTATCTACATGATGCCTAAACAATCAAACCAGAGGAGAACTTTGGAGGTATAAAGAACTCAAAGCAATTGTCGGGCATAACAAAAAAACAAATGAGTGATTTGTCGCATCTTTCGCTTTTCAGCTAGCTATATTGAATTGGGTAGTTTAAAGCAGGAAAACTTTATATAGCAAAAGGGAAAATGAAAAGCAAATATTGTACTTGTCTGTTGCTGAGAACAAACACTGTCTGTTAACCTTCATGTATCAGTAGGGAATAATACAGAATCTACATTTAAAACAGGAGCCTCTTTCAAAGTCTAGCATAACCATTTTGGTTTTTAATTGATATAGAGTACTCTCATCTTGTATTAAGTATATTTGTCAATGTTAAATTCATACTATCAAAATATTTTTAAACATAAAAATTTATGAGTAGAAACTATTATAAAATGGAAGTAGTTTTACTTCTGAAAGCCAGCAAATAGTTCTAGTCATCAGTGAAAATAAGAATGATGCTTAATGTTTCCTGGGATAGGTTAATGGATGGGGAAAGGCATAAGAATAAAGTATAATGAGAAATGATTCTGTTTCCTCTTAACTTTCTTAAAATCCACTTGCAAATCCATCATTCAGCTTTGAAATGCAATAATGTTATTTGAAAGCAGTGGATCGACTTTGCTCAAAGGATTTGAAGCAGCTCTTAGCTTCCTTGAACCAGCCTCAATAAAGCAGAGCAGCTGTATAACATAGCCTCAGCTAACCTCACAATCTTTCTACATCCGAGAAGACAAATACCATGTTTCCCTGAAAAGAAGACCTAGCCGAACAATCAGCTCTAATGTGTCTTTTGGAGGAAAAATTAATATAAGACCCAGTCTTATTTTACTATAAGACCGGATATAGTATAATATAATGTAATGTAATACCTGGTATGATGATATGATATGATATGATATGATATGATATGATATGATATGATGTGATGTGATGTGATGTGATGTGATATGATATGATATGATATGATATGATATAGTACCGGGTCATATTAACTTTTGCTCCAAAAGCCACATTAGAGCTGATTGTCTGGCTAGGTCTTATTTTCAAGGAAACATGGTATAAATCAGATGAGAAATTGAGATGCTGACCCCAAACTCTAGATGACAATGCCTGCTTTCAAATTCAGTCTTTCTTTAATACAGTTCACCCTTGCTCCCCTAATTTCAATGAAATCTTAAAAGAAATATATATTATCCCTGAAAATGAGATTTCTGGTTGCATTTGGCATTTTACATCTTCAAGTTTTCTGAAAATGTTAAGTATATTACTCATCAGTTGCCTTATGATCTTTCAGGAGAAGCATGACTAATCTTAAACCATGCTTAGTATGATTTCTTTTAAATCATAACCAATCATAGATTTTTCTTTTTTTTTAATTTAATCTAACTTCTTTAAGTCCCCTTGCATTAAACACCTGATTTAATGTGGATTCACTGGATAACAGTGACTTCTTGATAAGCAAGGTATGGTATCCTGAAATTTTACTGATATTCTATCCTTGCCAGGATGTTTTGATTTATACATTGAGGCTTTTAGGGATTTTTGCCTTACTTACTATATGACCTCATTGATTTACTTTATTTATTTATATTGAAATATAATTGACATATAATATTATATTACTTTCAAAGTGTCCAACATAATGGTTTGACATTTGTATACATTGCAAAATAATCACCACAAGAGGTCCTCTTACTGTCACCATACAAGTTAGCAGGACATTTTTGACTATAGTCCCCATGCTGTACATTACATCCCCATGACTTATTCATTTTATAACTAGAAGTTTGTACCTCTGAACCCCTTCACCCTTTTCACCTACCTCCTGGCAAACCCCTCCTCTCTGGCAACCACAGATGTGTTCACTGTATCTGAGTCTGGTTTTGTTTTATTTTCTTTGTTCGTTTGTTTTGTTTTTCAGATTCTACGTATAAATGAAATCATGCGATTTCATTTTCTCTGTCTGACTTAATTTACTTAGTATACCCTCAAGTTTTACCCATGTTTTCTCAAATGGCAAGATTTCATTCTTTTTTTATATCTGACTAGTATTTCACTGTATATATATATATATATATATATATTTATATATATATATATATAAACAGTGAAATACTAGTCAGATATATATATATCTATATATCTATATATCTATATATCTATATATCTATATATCTATATATATCTTGGCTATATATATATATCTTGGCTATTGTAAATAATGCTGCAGTGAACATAGGGGTGCATATATATTTTTGAATCAGTGTTTTTGTTTTTCTTGGATAAATACCCAGGAATGGTATTGCTGGATCTTATGATCGTTCTGTTTTTTTTTTTGTTTTGTTTGATTTTTTTTTTGAGGAAACTACGTACTGTTTTTCATAATGGCTACACCAATTTACATCCCCATCAACAGCGCATGAGGGTTTCATTTTCTCCATGTCCTCACCAACACCTATTTCTTATTTTTTTGTGTTTTGGGTTTTTTTGGGGGTGGTTGTTGTTGGTGTTTATAATAGCCATTCTGACAGGTGTGAGATACTATCTCATTGTGGTTTTGATTTTCATTTCCTTGATGATTTGTGATGTTGAGTGTCTTTTCATGTACCTGTTGGTTGTCTGTATTTCTTCCTTGGGAAAAAATGTCTAATCAGACCCTGAGCCCATTTTTTAATTGGATTTGTTTCTTTGTTTTTTTGTTACTGACTTCTATGTGTTCCTTATAGTAACGTTTTGTAGGATGTATGATTTGCAAGTATCTTTTCCCATTCAGTAGGTTGCCCTTTCATTCACTATGCAGAAGCTATTAAGTTGACATAGTCCCTTTTGTTTATTTTTGTTTTTTATTATTCTGTTTTTGGAGTCAGATTAAAAAAAAAGTTCACCAAGACCTTGTAAGGAGCTTACCACCTATATTTTCTCCTAGGAGTTTTATGGCTTTAGGTTTTACATTCAAGTCTTTTATTCATTTTAAGTTAATTATTGTGTGTAGTACAAGACTGTAGTCCAGTTTTATTTTTTGCATGTATCTGTCTAGTTTTCCCAACATCATTTATTGAAGAGATGGTCATTTTCCCATTATATATTCTTGCCTCCTTCGTTATAAATCAATTGACCATTATGTGTGGGTCTATTTCTGGACTCTGTTCTGTTCTACTGACCTATATGTCTGTTTTTATGCCCACACTGTACTGTTTTGATTACTATAAATTTGTAATATAGTTGAAATCAGGGAGCATAATGCCTCCAGCTTTGTTCTTCTTTCTGAAGATTACATTGGCTTTTTGGGACTTTTGATGGTTCCATACAAATTGTAGTATTGTTCTTTTCTATTTCTGTGAAAAATACCATTGGGATTTTGAATCTGTATTTTGTTTTGGGTAATGTAGACACATTAACAATATTTATTCTTCCAATCCATGAACATGAAATGTCTTTCCATTTATTTATGTCTCCTCCAATTTTTTTCATCAATGTCTTATAGCGTCAAGTACACTGGTCTTTTACCTTTTTGGTTAAATTTATCCCTAGGTATTTTATTATTTTGATGCAATGATAAATTGGATTGTTTTCTTAATTTCTATTTCTGAGAGTTCATTATTAGTATATAAAAATGAAATAGATTTTTGTATATTGATTTTGTACCCTGAAACTTTACTGTTTTCATTTACTATTTCTAATAGATTCTTTGGTGGAATTTTTAGGATTTCTATATGTAAAATCATGTCATTCTCAAATATTGACTGTTTTACTTCTTTTTATTTTTTCCAATTTGAATGCTTTTTAAGTCTTTTTCTTGCCTAATAGGGCTTTCAATATTATGTTGAGTAAAAGCGGCAACAGTGTATATCCTTGTCTTGTTTCTGATCCTAAAAGAAAAGCTTTCAGCTTTTTACTATTTAGTATGATGTTACCTGTGGGCTTGTCGTATGTGGCCTTTAACGTTCAGGTACATTTTGTCGTATATATTTAGTTTTAGTTAATTGCAAGTTAAGTTTGAATACATTTTTGAACTCTTTATTTTTATTGCTCCCTCTTTGCTTTTGATGTCTCATGTTACATATTTTTATTTTGTGAATCCTTTAACTAATTATTATATTTATATATATTTTTTCTCTTCTTGTCTTTTAACCTTCATTCTAGCTTTGTAAGTAATTAATCTACTATCTTTACTGTGCATTAACCTTTAGCAGTGAGATTTTTACTGTCATGTGCTTTCTTGTTACTAACTGCTGCCCACTCTTTTATTCTTAAAAAGTCTCTAATATTTCTCGTAAGGCTGATTTAATGGTGTTAAATTTCTTTAGCTTTTGTTTGTCTGCAAATCTCCTTATCTCTTCCTTAATTCTGAATAACTTTTCCAAGTAGAGTATTCTTGGTAGGAAGTTTTTATTTTTTTATTTTTTCTTCCTTTTACCACTTTGAGTATATAAATATTGTGCCAATTTCTTCTGGCCTGTAAAATTTCTGCTGAGAAATCTGCTGATTGTCTTATGAGGGTTCCCTTGTATGTAACATGTTGTTTTGCTCTTACTGCTTTTAAGATTCTCTCTTTATCTTTAATTTATGCTTTGAAATTTTAATTATAATGTACCTTGGTGTGGGTCTCTTTGAGTTCATCTTGTTTGGGACTCTGCTTCCTGGACCTGGATGTCTGTTTTCTTCTCAAGTTAGGGAAGTTTGTAGCCATTATTTTTTTCAAATAAGTTTCTGCACCTTTCTCTTTCTCTTCTCCTTCTGGGACTCTTATAATATGAGTTATTCTCCTTGATGTAGTCCTATATGTCTCTTAAGCTAGATTCTTTTTTTTCCTGCTTTGTTTGGTGAGTTCCACTGCCCTGTCTTCCAGCTCATTGATTCATTTTCCTGCTTCATCTATTCTTTTGTTGAACCCCTCTAGTGTATTTTTCAGTTCAGTTATTATGTCCTTCAGCCCTGTGACTTCTGTTTGGTACTTTTTATTTTCTGCCTCTTTTTTGAAGTTCTCTGTGTTCATTCATTTTTCTTCCAGTTTGGTAAGCATCTTCATGACCATTACTTTGAACTCTTTATCAGAGAAATTATTTATCTTTATGCCATTAAAGTTTTTTTTTAAGTTTTTTTTTTGGGGGGGGCGGTGTTTAACTTGGCGTTTTGTTTTGAACAGATTCCTTTGTTTCCTTGTTTTGCTTGACTCTCTGTTTCTATGTACTGGGTGAAACAGCTTTGTCTCCCAGTCTTGAAGTAGTGACCTTGTGTAGGAGATGAGCCTTATGGTTTAATATTGCCCTATGTCCTGGTTGTCTCTCAAACCTTTGTGATTTTCTAAACAGCCTTATGTTTTCTTGATAGGCGTTAGTTGTCGAGGGTATGCCAAGACCAGTGAGTTTTCCAGGGAGAGAAGTCTCAGTCAGAACCTAGTTTCAGGTGATCAGAAGCTAGACTCTCAGGCAGCAATTTTAAATGCAGATATATACAGTTCTATGGGACCACAACTGTAGACCCTGATGACCTTAAGCTTTGGTAACCTAGTGGTGTCCACTTAGCAATACTTTCAAAAATCAGGGCTCCAGGTAAGTGTGTGAGTTCCTTTCTGGGAGGTACCAGGGAGTTGTAATGAGGCCAGGGAGAACACAAAGATGGCTTCCCCTGGGCTATGTTCCCTGATGGCTTTTCTGTACCCTTAAGGTGTGTGGTAAATATGTAGCCTGCCCCTCAGGCTGCAGCTCCAGGATAAGTAAATAGGCCTTTTTTGTTGGAAGACTATGCATGTGTTTCATTCTGTTGTTTATGTATTGCACTATAGGTGGTAGCCTGTCATTAACTGTCTCTCTGATTGTTTTAGACCTGTGGGGCCCAGAAACACAATCGCTCCTGGCCGCTAGAACCAGGCATTCAAGGGTGGTTCCCTGTGTGGGCTACCAATGCCCACTGGCAGGGCCTTTGTACTGCCATGGGGTTCGGACACTGCCCGTTTGGTTTTGGCTAGGATGTGTGTGTGTGAGTTCAGGGGGTGCGCCCAATGGTGCTGGCAGGTTAGAGGGAGAGTTCCTACCAATACTGGTCCTAGCCATGCACAGAGAACATGAAAAATTGGTGCCTACTAGTGCCTTCAGTCTCTGAAGAGTGTCCCAACAGGCTTCTGCTTCTCATCCAGAAGCTTGAAGATTAGCAAATAAATCTCCTTTGCATATGGTTTAGGTGTTATTCAAACTGCTGCTTTTGTGCTGGTTCCCCCCCTTTTGAGTCTGCACATGAGTCCTTTAAAAGCAGAATCTCCATTTCCTATCACCCTATGCTTCTACTGGATGTAAACCTCATTGGTTTTAAAAGCCAGACATTTTGGGGGTTCATCTCTCCAGTGCAGGTCCCAAGGGTCAGTGTGCTCAGCTGGAGCACAAGCTCCTTACTCCTTAGGGAGAACTTCTGTATTTATGAGATCGCTCCTGATGTGGATTTCCATGCTGGGGTTGGGATTTGTGTGACATTGTGTCTCTTTCTGTTCAATCAGTCTCAGTGTGGCCCTCCTGTCCTTCATTGTGGAGGAGTTTTTCAGCTAGTTTTCAGGGCTCCTCTCTCTCTCTCTCTCTCTCTCTCTCTCTCTCTCTCTCTCTTTCTCTTTCTTTCTGGAATTGTTTCATATGTAGTTGTAGATTTGTTGTGTCCATATGAAAAATGATTTCAGGATCTTCATATGCCGCCATCTTGAACATCCCTTCAAGTTATATTTTAAATTTATTATCATTAAATAATTCATATTGTGGAACAATTCAGGTGGTACAAAGGTAGCTCACTGATTTGGGGACCACCCAGCATGTGACACTGTATTATTTATTAATGACATTGTACTTGGCTTGCACTGTAATGCTTTTACTATCATACCTATTTCCCTTAAAAAAAAAAAAAAAGAAAACAAAACAAGCAAACAAAAACAATTAAAAAGCTAAAGCAACAAAGTGGAAAAACAGGCTCATGTGAGGTTTCAGTATCTCATAGTCCTATGACAAAGAACAATGCCATAATGTGTTAAGGGACAGCTTCTAGATGGGGGATGTAAATCTCACAGAAGATGAATCTCCCAAAGAAGGACATCTGTGGAAAGATATTTCAAATACTTGTTCTTGTGAAAGGCAACTTCTTAAAAAAAGGACAGGGAACTACAACAAAAATAGATTAGGGAGGAATATGATAGTGACAGGTAAAAATAAAGCACTTGAGGAAAGTTATAGAGAAGTCTTTACACAACTGTGAATGTAGAGCATGAGAACTGACCAAGGTCAGGGGAGCACATCATTTATAAAATTGTAAGTGAAGTGGGAGGATATCCTGGATGCTAACAACTGCTGGAGAGTCAGTCAGCCAGGCAATTTATAAGAGGAGGAAAAATGAGGGCGCATTAGGAGCCAGCTTTTAATGCCAGTATTTCCCTTTATCTTTTTGTACAATGTGAAATCCATACTAAACATTTTTTTAAGAGCCTCCTATTATTTTAAAATTTTATTTAAAATATATACATAAAGCGTTTAGAAAGTTTAGAACCAATAAATGTAAGAATCCACGCTCTTGGTAAAAGTTTGTTACTATTTTGTTGTATTTCCTTCCAATCTTTTCCTATATATTTTTTGTCTTAAATAGTTGTGACCATATATATAAATACGCACTTGTACATATACTTGTACTTTTCTATTTATCTTCTTTACCTAATAATTATACACAAACTTATTTCCATGTTAGTATTATAAAAGCATTTTTAACTCTGAGTTCCTCCTGTTAGGAGAAAGGCAATCTGAAAAGTTCTAATATCACATTAATATTTTAAACATGTGGTTAATCCTGGGAGTATAAATATATTTCAAAGAAAAGAAAAATCACAAACTAATTAAATTCTAAAGGTGTAGCATCTGGGTGGAAAAATTGTTTTGAGTCATGGGGTTTTTGTGGTATTCCTCCAAACATTAAGTTCAGACAATTTCTTTATCTGCTTTCATTAACAGTCCTAACAATACACTATACATATTGCTTTTGCATTACATAATGACAGAAAGAAAAATTTCTATTGACTGGAAATTGAGCAGTGTAAAAGAACAACTGAGTTGACGCTCACTATGTTCCTGGTACCTCTAGGCTCCCTGAATCCAAGGATCTGGTGCTCCTTGAGTACGAGCTATATAGACTTTGGGGGATTTTATTATACGACAAAATAGATTAAATACTTTTCTCTCCCTAATGAGTCAGGGTTTGATGTTCTGATTTCCATTCTAAAGATTCAAATGTTTCTCTCCCTCTCTCATCTGGTAACCCTCCAACTCTAGTTGTGAAGAAGAACTCTTAATTTGACTGCTGATTGCAGTGTGTTCTGAAGGGGTGTCTAAACTCAGGCTACTGCCTAACTTCTGAGTCAGAGATTTATGAGCAAGGTCAGACATGGTAGTCTGAGTATGCCAGTGCCATTAGAAGGGCATTGAATTTGTCAGCAAAGTATAAAATACTCTTGTGCTGCAGAGTGAAGCCTTCATTTTCTAAGTAAATTAACTGTAAAAACTATCAAACTACAGCTGGTAAGCAAGCCAGCCATCTGTGAAAAACAAATCCATTGACAACAAAATCCTTATTAGACATTTCTTCAAGATATGGAAAATTTGAAGTAACTGAGCTATTTTTGAGCCCATGAAAGGCAAAAGACATAAAATATCACCTTATTACTTTATCTTTGTAAAGAAAATCAGACAGTTGGGAGATGAAAGAACAAGTTGGATGGGTAAATGTTCATCTTGAAATTGGCACAAGTAGGTGGAAAAAGGAGGAGTGAGATCATCACACTTATAAGCTAGTGATGGTTATGCAGCAGATGCCTTATGTAACTCTCTGCTATCCCAATGTATCTGGATTCTGCAAAGTCTTCTGGGGTCTCTTAATTATAAATTCTCACTAGTAGGCCACAGAACTGAATTTGTGAATTTTGTTCAACTTTACTTTGGCAAGGAAATATAATGTAATAGCCAGTCTGTTTCTTCACCTGGAACCTCCTTAAAACAGTGTTCATATTTAAAACTCTTCAGCCCTACTGCATATGGAAATTGAGGTTCTCATGTCTCTGCAGAATCTTCCTAGGCTGAGACCCAAAGAGGATATACCACACCTCTTTTTTTTTTTAAGCTTAAAGGAATTTCAGATTACTAAGCACAATGAATCCATCTAAGCTCTTTCGGAGAGAAGAGAATGGACACAGAATTAGAAAAATTTGTTTTTGATCTCAGCTGAATGACATTCTCATATTGTGACAAATACAATACTTAACCTCTTTGATTCTTGATTCTGCCAAGTTTTTTCATTTATGAGACAAACATAATACGTAATTTATAAGATCTTATGAGACAAATGCATTCATATCTCTGGAATATCTCAGTCTGGAATATCTCAGTGACTGCACCATAGAAGATGCTAAATAATTGTTCATTTCCTCTGCCTTCTTTTGAAGTTAAATTAAAGAATTCTAAATTTTCCTATGCCCAACTGGCATTCACTATAACTACACCAGTTTTTTCCCCAAAGGAAATCATGAAAGCATGAGGACAAATTATGACCATTCAATAAAACATACAGGCAGAAAAATAGTCATTGATAGGCATTTAGAATGAAAAGACAAAAAATAGGAAGTATGTAAACTCAAGGACTGGAGAGGTACCAGTTATCTATGTCTCCTACCAAGTGGGGAGTTGCCTTTCCTAGTAGGATTTTCAAGATAGTGTATTAAGGTTAAAACTAATATATTTTCACATGTGGGAAGTTCTATAATAGCGAAACTTATTTTGGCCTATATTACATGGTGTACTGTAAATCAATAATTGAAAACATGCCTTGAGGAATAATAACTAAATAAACACATAATAGTTATTTAGAGCTATTTATTTCACTTGAGTAAAAAAATGTTGACAGCTTCATTATGTTAAGTCTATATAGCAAGCTGATAACTTATTCTGTGGTCTTTGAAATCATTTGTTGGATTGCGCTGTGCATGAGGAAATGAATGATGGTTGAAAACATTTTTAAATGGAACTACTCAGTGAAAGCACCGTTTTATCCTTTAATTCATATTTACAGAATTCATGTAAATAGAATGGTATAACGGGAGACCTAGCTTGAGGGCAGTGTATATGAAAAAACACTTAAGACTTTGGAAGACCACAAGGTCAGTATGATACTACATTTTTCAAAGAAAGTTTTTTCTTTCTTAGGCTGTGTTACTATAATAGAAATGGAGCATTCTGACCCTGTGAAGGGCCTGTACCAATGATATAAGTCCTGGAATATTATGTTCAATTCAGGTCACCACATTTTAAGAGAGACTGACAGTTTTTGGGCTTCATGTGAAAAGTAATTAGTTTCTGAAAATTACCTAGGAGAAATAATCATTTTATTCAATATTTTAAGGTTCTGGAAAATGAAGGATACTTAAGCTGTTGTTGTTTCATACAGCATAACTTTGACAAAAGAGAAAATGATATAGAAAGCAAATTAGCTGAAAATAAGGTAGAACTTCCTAATAACTAGAGTTTTCCAATATATAAATGCCCTGAATTAGAAATAGTTTAACAACGTTTCTCCATAGGGAAGGAAAATGAAATAGATAACATTTTTAGCCTTAACGCTAAGAATCTTTAAAATTCTAAAATACTCTGATAATAAATTTCTATGTAGTCTATATCAGGTAGTTGAAGTAAGCTGGGCTTGTCATTTTTAAATTATTTAGATATAGTCTTAATTTGCATAAATTGCACATAAATTTAATTTTTAAAGTTTTTTCTAGGGGGGAAGATAAGTGTTTTTTTTTTTTAAATGACCAGTCACTTATAATTAAAAGCACCTAGATACACAGGAAAATAAAATATGAATGACTGTACACTTTAGTTTGTATTTTGCTGTGATTACTTCAGAAGAGTACACTGATAACAGCCATTTCCACTCTTCACTCTCTGACTCTAAGCTCAGAGGTTCAGTTCTGTGTCAAAGAGACAAACTCCCAAACTAAACAAAACACAAACAAATGTGACAAGCAAACACACACACACACACACACACACACACACACACTTATACACATACATGCACACTCATGCAAAACACACACACCCAAAACAGAATTCCTGTTTTTTGACAAATTTTGAAGTTTCCAGAATCATGTAAACACTTTGCAGTTCTACTTTGGGTATATTCTTAGAGGTTTCCACTCCCAGAGTGTTCATGATGATGGCTCACTTTGTACTGTTTGTCTCTGGGGAACAAGTTGGGAGAGATAAAGCAGGAAACTGCTGTTTTTCCTTATATGCTTTTATTTTCTTTTTCAATGTTTACCATATGCAAGTATTACTTGGATATAAACATATAAAAGAAATCTAAAGTAAATCAGGTGATATCAAGTCAGCCAGAGAGAACATAAGATTTACTGGAATCAAGAGGATAAGGAAACACTGTCTGAAGATTTAGATGAGAGGCAGTGGTGCCAGTGCCCAAATATGGACTCTCTTTCCTGTTAGTGTGACAACCATTCCTTAAGAGTGTGCAGTTAGTGGCAAGGTCAAATTGTTCCCATGTAGTTGCCTAGAAAGCATGGAACCATATCACCTACTGACTTCTGTGATTTCAAACTGCTAAATACCCTTCTAATCTCTCCCTCTTTTGTTCTTACGAATCTATTATTTATTCTCATCCAATTCTCAAGTCCTTATTGTCTTTTTACAACTCCAGAAAATTAATCCTTCACTCTTTTCACTTGCTTTCTTATCCAGTGTATACCATGGTCAGATATTTCTAATATCCTTCAGCCAGATGCCTAAAATTCCTAGTTACCTTGACCCTTTTTCATTCCCATGTGACAATCAGTATTCTCAGCTGTAAGAAACTGAAATCAATTCTAACTGATTTACACAGGTAAGTCATCTATTTAAAGCATATTGAGTAGCTCTCCACATTGTCTGGAATGCTAGAAAACTCAAAAAATAGAAAACCACTAAGGTGGACAGTGAAGCCAGGACTACAACCAAAATACTATGTCAGAAATGGCCTGAGAAGTGCCATTACCACCACCACCATCAACAGCTGCTGTGGCTGGCACTTGATTCTGCTGTTTTCTAGAAATAAGATGTTCCTAGCACTGCTTCTTGGAGAAATTGTCCATTCTCCCTGCATGCCTGTGTGGCTCCAGAATCAGAGTTGTAGGCAAAAGCCTGTGCGTGGATAAGCCCAGTCCTGTGTTCTTGCCCTCGCTGCTAGAGGTAGGATTAAGGGAGTGCCTCGTCTTTCTAGCTTTTAATGTCACCCATCAAAATGTATGCAATGGGGCATCCAGCAAACATAGGACAGGGTTCAGATGCTCGACTGCCAAAACTAAGCAAAATAAATAACAACCAAATGTCTATAACAATATATTTTTGCCATTATTTACTGCCTGTTCACTACCTGGCAACATAGCTTTTATCCTATTATTCCTCTAAAGTTTCTATATAAAAAAGTCACCTAGTTATAAAATCAAATAGCTTCTTTTCATTTCTCACCCCTTTTCTATTTCATTATCTTCTTTATGAAAATTTATGCTTTGCCTTTTATGTCATTGTTCTGTGCTAACCATTTGACATTTCCTGTTATTTCTAAATAAATAAATGAATACACACTTATATATTATATATTATAATCTCCAAGAATGTCCTGTCAGTTTTCCTTTTCTGTATTTTTTTTTCTTTTTCTCTGCCATGTCATGTATTGCCATAATTTCATCTATCCTCTCTATTCAGACAACTCCCAAATACACAAGTGTCTCTTCAATCTCTCCTTGAGTTCCATACTCAAATTAATAAATGTTTGATAGGTATCTTTATGTAGATTTTACCCTACCACCTCACATAAATCATGTCCACAATCAATCTTATCTTAATACCAAACATTTTCTCCTATGATCTTTTGCTGGTTTAATGGACATATGTATATATATATGTATATATATATATATATATATATACACACACACACACACACATATATATAGCCATTATATATATAGCCATTAACCTATACATATATATAATATATGTAGCCATTATATATATATGTGTGTGTGTGTGTGTGTGTATATATATATATATATATGTGTACATATATATATATATATATATGTACACATATACATATATATAGCTTTTTTTTACAATCAACTACACATGGCATTTTAGGGTTAATTTTCCTATCTTTATCCTTTTCCTATCTTCCTATCTTTTTGTTTCCTGTCTCAGAAACAAATCTAAGAAATTGCCAAGGAAAGTCACTTCTATCTCTGCAGTTTCTCTCACATCCATCTCCTTTCTGTTAACATTGCTGTTGACCTGACCCCACACCCATCATCTGCAATAGTTTTGATAAACTGTAATGGCTTCTTAATGGTCTTTTCACCTCTGGCCTTAGCCTTCCCAATCAGTTTTGTTCACTGTTTCTTAAATCACACGTCTTACTATATTACTCTCTGATTTCATAATCTTTCTGTGACTTCTTCTTGTGTTCTTTCTTGAAATTCAAGGCTCCCCATCATCTGATCCAAGTTGCCACTTCACTCCTGCTGCTGCTTCTTCCATTGCACACTGAAGCCATGCTCAGCAGCTGCCAGTCCCAGAACCTACACTGATCTGCCATGCTACTTTGATGTTTCTCCCATTAGTAGTGCCTTTCCCTTCATTTCTACCTATACAATTTATTGATTTATCAGGACACAGTCCTGAATAACGTCTAACTTCAAATTTTTTCTTTTGTGTAAATTACAATAGCATTTCCTTTTCTTTTATTTTCTTAACAATTTGCCTTGTATTGTAGTTATTCTATATGTGTTTGATTTCTTCCAGTGGATCTTCATGAAAGCAAATAGTTTCCAGTCTCCCCAGGACCTAGCACAGAGTTTTGAAGATAATAGGTGCTCAATAAAGATTTACTGTATTGGCCTGAAATTGGCCCAGAAATGCAAATTGAAGATCCTCATCTATTCAGAGGCAAAATAAAAAAATAAAAATAAAAATAAAAAAAAACGGAAACAACTTTATACTTTTTATTTATCCTAATCCATTGCTTCTTTGCACTATTACAATTTGAAAGTATTCATTGTGCAAATTGTCCATCATTCAAGTCATAATCATAGAGGTAATAAATAATAGATAGTATTCTCATCAAGCACACTGAAATTTGTGATTTGACATTTAAGCATTTTAGAATACTTAGCCAATATTTCATTAGACCTTAAGTAAATTTGACAGTTTTATTTCAAAATGTCTGTAATTTTCATATAGTCACTAATATTTGGGGAACTTGAAAAATTACACATGCGGTGATTAGAAAACTGGTTTGGGAATTGAAGGATATATCTATTTAGGGGATAACCATCCCCTAAACAGATGAGGCTGTTAAATACCTCATCTGCTATTCTCACTTTTGGTTTTTTCTTTACACTTGAGAAATAGAAATATATTTAAAATATATTCTACACCTTGGTAGAATAAATTAATCTAGACTATGCTTCATTTGTAATTTTAAATTGCTAGGAAGGGGTGTGAGCAGCTGGATATGGGAAAGTAAATAATCACGGTCAGGATCACAAATGCAACAAGAAGGTCTTCGTATGATCAGTTCCCTCTTAGGAGACGGAATTTAGATTTGAGCACAGAGTGGAGCAGACTGCTAGAGTTAGAATCACACCTCCATTCCTCACTAGCTGTGACTTTGGACAAGCTATTTAACATGCATCTCTTCAGTTACCTCATCTGTAAAGTGGTGGTAATAATAGCACATACCATAAAGGGGTATATAAGGATTAGCTGAACATTTAGTAAGTGTTATGAACTATTTGCTATTGTTGAATATATGGTTTCTGGTGCAAATATCTATTGTTGACTTAAATATTAAATGCATTTATTGTTTTTATTAGCTCAGTGACATCTATTTCAGCTTTTGATCTGAGTTTGTTTTCCTGCACTTAAGCTTTATGGGAAACACAAGAATCAATAGGGATTATTTCAACTGAATTTAGAGCTTATCTAAGAGAACTTCAAGGGTTAGGAGACCAAACAAAACAAGAAAAGAGGATTTAAAAGAAGAAATTAGGTTTAAAAGTTTAAGAGATTAAATGGGTGGATAAAGGTACCCAACTTGTAGTTCAGATAAAAGCTAGAAAAGGAATGCTACTCCGCTAGCCAAGGGCTCCCGACCCCATTAGCAGTAAATGCTTAATCTTACCTTGTTGTTCTCACTAATAATGCAAAATTGACAGTTTTCTTTCTTTCCTAGGAAAAAATATGGTAAGCATGATTTTTTTATTTCCTCATAGGAGTAATAATAACTTGAAATTAGATAAATGTGATACTATGACAGAAATACAGAAAATAATGCATGAGTCCTACATATATGTCACATATAATCAGTATTCACCATGGAAATGAATGTGGATAGCATATAAGAGGAGTTAAATTTCAACTGTTGTTTTTCAGTTGCAAAGTATAAAAATCTAGGAACTTCTAGGGGAGGACTATAGATACATATGAAGAATATTAGAAACAAATGAGAAATATGATGGTTCAAATATGTTCATTTACATTTGATCATTATTGGTTTTAAAAGATTGAAGATTTCAGAAAATGCGATTTTCTTTAGCTAAAAAAATGTAAGCTTCCAGGCAAATTTGTAACACAACTTTAGTAACTGTAAGAGTTTATGGTATCTATAATTAATATCTGCATCTATATGTATATCTATGTATCTGTCATTATCTATATCATCATGTATATCTATATTTTTAATCCTACTTCATGTTATCTTCTGATCTTTATTTTTCCTTGTCCTTATTTCCTGCTGCATTTATTATCTTGTTACACTATAATTGTGATAGCATCCTCAGAGATAAGGTAGAACATAACAAGCACATATAAATACAAAGGGATAAATGAATCCCCAATAATTATTTGCCTTTATTACTTTCTATTGCTTTGGACATGAGCAGCTGTGTTGGATCTAACAAGTACAATTAGAATCATGGCAGTGAATTTAGTTTCTAGTACTAACGGGAAATCACTGGAAGGTAAATTGCTTTTTTTTTTTTTTTTCCTGAAAAAGAGGGTTTTTATTTTCTGAAATTGTATTTCATTCCTTCTTAAGACATATTCAAGAGTGATTAAAATCTTGGTCTGCTTTTGTTTATTTTAAACCATCTCATATTTTATTATTGGTATTTATCACAAGGTTCATAGATTTGTTTTTTACTTATTTCTGATTAATTGAGAAGCCCATTAGATAGTAACTAATGATCAAGGACTTTTTTCTTTCATATAAATCAAATAAAATTTTATTCTTAATTTCAGTGTCTTACTTTTCATTAACTTACACACATTAATATGCTGCAATTAAGTCTTTGGATTTTATTTATAATGTCATGCCATAGAGACGGATAAGGTATGCCAAACTCATGATTATCTTGGCAGGGTTGTTAAATCAATACTTTTAATTTTCTCATACCCTTTCTTTTATGACTAAAAGTCATAGAAACTTTTGAATTTTTAAAATATGTAGATGTTCTTCTAGCACATCATATGCTCAGTAATTGTGTATGGTCAGAATAAGCTGTAGACTGCATTCAGTCTTTAATTCTACACAAATTCTGGTTTCGAGCTTTCATTTTTTTTCTAGTTCTACTTAAATCACTGGTATCTATAACAGCACTCCAGGACATTAATTTAAAAAATAGATTGAAGGTGACATCAGGAACATGGGTGTGTGAGGGATACCCCTTGAGGTCTACCCTTAAAGTCACAGCAAGTCAAACAGTTATAATTCAAAAAAGGATTCTTTGCACAGTACAAAAGTAGGTCTGAGAGATCTATGCCTCAAAACATCCAAATACGGGTGAATTAGAGCAAACAAGGGAGGAAGGAAAGGAGAACAGATGGGTGCGCGAATGTAACCTGGAGCTTACTGCCATGGATGCATCTGAGAGCTCACTGTGGTCCCAGGAGAGGGGAGGATACAGGATGCAGGTGCACTCTCTAAGGCCCTGAGCATTCCTGCCTGAGTGATCAGCATAGAATACTGCTGAACCTAGCTATCTGGGCAGAGACCTCAGGACTGAGACCAAGTACAGAAGTGCAACAGCTGTGGTCTAGCAGCCCTCACTACCAGCCAGAAAACAAACTCACAGAGCCAGTCTGCCTGCCCACCAACCCTCCTAGAGCTAGCAGCAGGCTCCAGTGTCAGAATAAAGACCAGAATATCTACAGCCCTGAGAATTGAAGAACAACAAGATGCACACTTTGGCTAATCCCAGTGACAAGGGTGGAGATATAGGGCAAAGAAGCTATTGTCTGGCAGTCACCATTACTCTGAGGAGAAAAAGCAACAAAACACACCCATGGACTCTCCCAGCCTACCCCACCCCCAACTTTTGTAGCTGATGCCAGCAGGTTACCCAAGATTGTTTAGGCAGCTCAGCTCTGCATCTGGCTGCGGGGACAGCACTGGGATATCAGGGGCTCAGAATGCCGTCACTCACCACGTTCTCCCACGGGGGTGGTGCCCTGAGACTGAGGCGACCTGGTCACAGAGGGGATGTGCACTTTCCAGGGAATCTTCCACCACCAAAAGCTGGAACAGACCATGAGAAAATAAAACGCTCCAATGCTACCTACTGAAAAACAAACTGAAGACCTCTTCTTATTAACTTGTTGCAGAATTCATTCCTGTAGATGCTTAGCAAGAGACATAATCCATCAGTGACAATGAATGGACAAGGTAACAAGGCAGCTTAGAAAGAAAATGAAAAACCTTTAGAAAATAAACTTAAAGACATGGAAATATATGACTTAAATGACAGAAAATTTGAGATTGTAGTTCTGAAAAAACTCAATGAAATGCAAGAAAACTCAGATAAGCAGTTTAATGAACTCAGAAATAAAATCAACAAACAAAATGAGTACCTTGACAAAGAGATGGAAACTTTAAAAAAGAATGAAATGGAAATTATGGAGCTGAAGAACTCAGTAAAAGAGATGAAGAATGAAATAGCTCAGGAAATAGAGTTGACCAGATGGAGGAAAGAATTAGTGACATTGAAGATAGAAATCTGGAAATGATGCAGATGGAAGAAGAGAGAGACATGCAAATTAAAAGAAATTGAATAACTCTACAAGAAATATTTAACTCCACCAGAAAAAGTAATAAAAGAAAAATAAGTATACCAAAAGGAGAAGAGAGGGAGAAAGGCACAGAGAGACTATTTGAACAAATAGTAAATGAGGACTTCCCAAACCTATGGAAAGAACTGGATCCTCAATCGAAGAAGCAAACAGCACTCATAAATATCTTAATCCTAAAAGGCCTTTTTCAAGGCATGTTATGTTGAAAATGTCAAAAAATAATGACAAAGAATTCTCAAGGCAGCTAGGGGAAAGAAGACAGTACCTACAAAGGGAAGCCCATTAGATTTTTCTGCAGATTTTGCAGCAGCAATTCTAATAGCTAGGAAGGTGTAGAATCAAGTATTTAAACCTTTGAAAGAGAGAAGTTACCAGCTAAGAATAATATATCCAGCAAAGTTATCCTTTAAATATGAAGGGGTAATAAAGATCTTTCCACATATACAGAAGCTGAAGGAATTTTCTACCATGAGGCTTGCATTACAGGAAATACTGAAGGGAGTTATTCTACTTGAAACCAAAAGGCAAAAGGATACAAAACTGTGGGTAAGATGAATAATAGACACACAGAAGCAGGAAATTGCAACCCCTGCTCAGAATAGGAAAACATACACTTAAACATAACATAAAGGTAATGGAGATAAAAACATAAAAAAGGGAAAAGAGAAGAAGACAATTTACTACTGCAACTTGGAAATGAATTCACAGCATAAATGTGGATAATTTGTGATGTTAAAAAACATAAAAGGGGAGAGGATAAAGGTCTGAATTTGCAAAGGGGAATGGAGATGAAATGCATGCAGAAGAAAAGGAACTACTGCATATATGAAATTTTCTTTTACATAAAGTTAAAGTTAACCACTCAAAAAAAAAAAAAATCCAGAACTGAGACACATAACATAAAAAAGAGGAAATAGAGGGAAAAAAAAAATAGCCTACCACCAAGCTAAATTAACAGCCAGTAAAACAAAGACAAAGAAACAATGGCGACACTAAGCTAAGAGAAAACAAGAGATAAAATGTTTATAGGAAATCCTCATATATCAATAATCACCTTAAATGTAAATGGACTGAACTCACCAATAAAAAGGCACAGAATAGCAGATTTGATCAAAAAACAAAACCCAACCATATGCTGCCTTCGAGAGACATATCTCAGCTTCAAAGAAAAATATAGACTCAAAGTGAATGGGTGAAAAATGATACTCCAAGCAAATGGGATCCAGAGAAAATCAAGTGTATTCATACTTATATTTGACAAAATAGACTTCAAGGTAATAAAAGTAACAAGAGACAAAGATAGACACTTCATGATAAAGGGGATATTATATCGAGAAGACATAACACTTATAAATATATATGCTCCCAATCAGGGAACACCAGAAGATATAAGCAACTACTAACAGAACTAAAGGGAGAAACTGATAAAAACACATTTAAAGTAAGGGACCTAAATAGCTCATTGACAGCTAGGGATAGATCATCCAAACAGAAAATCAATAAAGAAATATGGGCCTTAAATGACACGTTAGACTAAATGGGCATAATCAACATTTACAGAGCCTTGCATCCCAGAACACCAGATTATACATTCTTCTCTAATGCACATGGAACATTCTCGAAGATATGTTGGGATCCAAAACTAGCCTCAACAAATTTAAGAATATTGAAATCATAGCATTCTCTGACCACAATGCTTTGAAATTGGAGATCAACTGCAAAAAGAAAGTGGGAAAAAACACAAATATATGGTGATTAAACAACATGCTACTAAAGAATGACTGGGTTGGAGAAGAAATAAAAGAAGAGATCAAAAGATATATATAAACAAATGTGATTGAAAATATAATGTATATTATCAATACTTTTGGGATACTTCAAAAGTGGTAACATGAGGGAAGTTTATATCATTAAAAGCCTATCTCAAGAAACAAGAATAATCCCAGATAAACAATCTAACATTACATCTTAAAGAACTAGAAAAAGAAGAGCAAATGAAGCCCAAAGTCAGCAGAAGGAAGGGAATAATAAAAATTAGAGCAGACTTAAATGAAATAGGGAACAGAAAGACAATAGAAAAAATTAATTCAACAAAAAGCTTGTTATTATTAATCTTATATAAGAGCTTGTTTTATTAATCTTCAAAAAGATTAATAAAATTGAAAAACCCCTGGCTAGACTCACTAAGGAAATAAGAGGCACAAATAAACAAAATCAGAAATGAAAGAGTAGAAGTTATGACAGATACCACAGAAATACAAAGGATCATACAAGAATACTATGAAAGATTTTATGCCACCAAATTCAATAACCTAGAAGAAACGGACAACTTCTTAGAATTATATTTCTAAGAAATTGTTCGTTTCTTCTAGGTTATTGAATATATATATATATATATAGATAGATAGATAGATAGATAGATAGATATAGATATGTATATATATTTCTTAGAAACATATATGTATATTCTTTATGTATATGTATATTTTTCTTAGAAATATATATATATATTTATATGTGTATACACACACACACACACACACACACACACACACACACACACACACACAAAACCTTCCTAGACTGAATCATGAAGAACTGGAAAATCTAAATAGACTGATCAAGAGTAAGGAAATTGAAGCAATCATCCAAAACCTCCCCAAAAGCTAAAGTCCAGGACCAGATGGCTTCACTAGTGAATTACTAACCAATATCTGCACTGCAGATATATTTAATAAATATATATTTACTGCAATATAAATATATATTTAAATATAAATATATATTTACTGCAATATATTTAATAAAAATTAAGAAAAAGTTTCAGAATTGAATTCAGAAATTTGACAGATATTCATCAAAATTTTGTGAGCCAAGATGAGGGTTTCATCTTCATAATTGTGTGCCACTATATCTCAGGGGACCGTGTAGGAGTCACTTTATTTGTTTGTTTGTTTCTTTGTTGATTTCAGTTTTATATCCTACATATGAGTGAAGTCATCTGGTTCTCAACTTTTTCTGTCTGACTTATTTCATTTAGTATGATAATCTCAAGATCCATTCATATTGTTGCAAATGGCAGTATTTCATCTTTTCTTAGGGCTGAGTAACATTTCATTGTATATATGCACCGCATCTTCTTTCTCCAATCAGCTATCGAAAGACACTTCAGTTGTTTTCATGCCTTGGCCACCGTGAAGAATGCTGCAGTGAACATAAGGGTACATATATCTTTGTGGATCAATGTTTACAACCCTCTTGTGTCAACATTTTCAATGAAAAAGTACTACATATTTTTGAAAACTTACTATTTACATGTTTGTGTAATATACCTTAATGTGTGAAATTTATAGATGAAAGTGATACCAATATTTCAAGTAAAAATACCTTAGAGTTCATGTGTTTTAAAATTTAAGTGTAGCAGAATGAAATAGTGTTGCATTACCTTCTAACAAATTGCAAAGAATGGGAGTACTGCAAAAGAAGTGGCTTAACCTAGGATTTTCAAGAACAATAGTGGAAATAAATGTTATGTTTTGAGTAGGCTCAATCATGATAATTATCTGTGATATACTGTGCTCATTTTACTAGTCATCGTCTCAGTTACCTGCTTATCAAGAACTGTAACTAAAAGCAAGAGATAAACCTTGTATGTGCCAGAGTCTCATTTTTCTCAATCAGGCTACACTTTACAGTGAATCAGACACACTAACTTCTTTCCAGTCAGGAGTACACACAATAGTCTAATTATTTTTTTGTACCTCTGTCCATAGCCCCTTTAATCTTGAAAAAAGTTGAAGAGAAAAGACAGTGGTTGTAAAATGATTAGATTAAGTCAGAAGACATATTTTAATAGCAACGTGTCAATGGAAATTATGGACGATGGAGAAGCTAAGGGTTTTCTCTCTATTTTGGCAACTGGGTTTTAGGGGATTCAGCTGCATATATAGTTAGTAAATCAAGAATAACACCACAGACTCTTTGTAGTGCTATTGCTTTGATTTTGATATAATTCTCTATGATACTCTAAAGCTTCTGTTCATTTTATCCCAGATTTCCGTTTTCCAAAGTAACACTATAGAGTCATATGTATAAGTCATATGTATAAGTCATATGTATAAGAGTATAGCTGTAGCTGCATACTATACAACACTACATATTTTTGGACATATGTCCTAAAGCTTTGTCTTTCTGAAACTACTTTGTTTTGGTAGTATGGGTGAAGGGTGATAAGAATACCACACTGGGCAAAAGGAAATTGCAACATCAACCAATCAACAAAAAATGAATACCATCTGCTTTCTTTAAGCATGGGGAAATAGTGTGAGTGTTTTTCTAGAAAGAATTTATTTTCAGTAAATCTGCATAACAGTTTAAGTCCGTGGATTTCAAAGTGTGATTTCTGAACTTACATGGCTGGGAGAATTGATAAAAATGCACATTATCAAGCTTCACCCCAGATTTACTGAGTCAAAAACTTGAGGATGAGATTCCGTCATCTACAGTTTAGCCAGCTATTCGGGTGATCCTAATGAATGATAAAATTGAAGAGTACCAGTTTAAACCACTGATTTGGCTAGCAAATGTGGCCTTAAAGACCTTAATCAAGTACAGTGATACCTCGGTTTTCGAATGTCTCCCTTGACGAACATTTCGGTTTACAAACGCAGTAAATTTTATGGATCTATAGTATCATTAGATAGTAAAATTCATGCTAAATTTGCAGTGTTAGGGGTTGATTTTAAAGGTCTGAAATGGATTAATCAATTTTGCATTACTTTCTGTGGGGAAACCCTGCCTCGGTTTTCGAACATTTCAGAACTCGAACAGTCTTCTGGAATGGATTATATACCAAGTGGTACCACTGTAAACCCTTGCATTTTTTTTTTTCAGACATTCAATGATTTTATTTATTTGTTTTTATAAATCATCTGTAACATTTTGAAAAGTAGTGTTGCTGCTACTCAGGGCTTTTATTTGGTACAGATTTCACATTAATTTGCTCAAAATAATGCATTATTATAAGAAATTATAGAAGCAAATCATATATTGTTTTCCTTTTAAGGCTTATATTCATTTTAAGATGAGCAATATGAATTAGACTCAGTGATTAAAAGCTTACAGAAGTTAACATAATTTAGATTTCATAATCATCTCAGACCTGTTATTTTTTCTTTTAAGTCTAATGTAGTATCTCTATTAATATCATTAATCACATATTAATGCATTCATTATATTTACAAAATAAAAAATCTTGCCTATGTAATTAAGTTGTCAGGTCAACAAGAAACTTAAAGGATGCCAAAGGAATATAATCTACTATATTCATGATTGATGCTTTGAGTAATTAATGTATCCTGCTTTGGAAAACAATGCTTGCCTCCTTGAGGGGACAGAATCCCAGAGAGCAGTTTCCATATTTTCAGCCTCATGTGGAAAGGTGCTGGCTCGGTTATTAGATGGCCATCAGCTGTAATCGGATGGCCATCCGCTGTGGAGGGGTGGCCATTAGCTGTCACTGGTTAGCCAGTAGCCACTAGTATAACTGCTGTGGATACACATGGGGTTGGTTGGTTGGTTGACAGAGAAGCGGTCAGAGGATTGCGGCTAGCAAGTGGGGTTAGCAAGTGTGGATGGCAGATTGTGGATCATTTGGATCCTACTTCCTGTGTCTCGCTCAGCCGCCAGAGAGACTGGGGTGCAGGAAGACCCCTCGTTGGGGTACTGGCGGATGTTTGCTTTTGTGTCTTGACCAGCCGCAATCAAGAATATAGTGGTATGACTCCCCTATCTATGGCTCCGTTGTTGTTCCTTGTTGGCCTCACCATATCCTGCGTTCTATTGCAGGGAGCAGAAGCAGAGACCCTGCATGACACTCCTATATACCATATAGAATACAGTCATTCATATGTCAAATATACGAGGTCAGACAATTAAGTTTGCGAAAAATTCTTACATACCTCATTGCTGAATATCACTAGGGTCACCTTCAAAGTACTCCCCTTGGGAAGCTACGCACTGATGTCAGTGCCTAGTCCACCCTTCAAAGCAATTTTGGAACTCTTTTTCTGCAATGGCAGTCAAAGCTGGTGTCATATTACCCTTGACGTCTGCATGTCGTCAAAATGTCTTCCTTTCCATATTTCCTTTATTTTTGAATAAAGAAAGAAGTCATTGGGGGCCAGATCAGGTGAGTAGGGAGGGTGTTCCAATACAGTTAATTGTTTACTGGCTTAAAGCTCCTTCATAGACAGTGCCATGTGAGCTGGTGCATTGTCCTGATACAAGAGCCATGAATTGTTGGCGAAAAGTTCAGGTCGTCTAACTTTTTCATGCAGCCCTTTCAGCACTTTCCAATAGTAAACTTGGTTAACTGTCCAGTTGATATAAATTCATAATGGATAATCCCTCTGATATCAAAAAAGTTTAGCAACATCATTGTAACAAGTTTGGGAACTTAATTTTCAGACCTCGTATATCATGTATATGTGTCTGTCCATGTATTTATCTATGTTATGTATATTAAAGATATGTAGTGGGATGAGATGTAATATTAAATAAGGAAGGCCTTACCGAGAAGGAATATTTGAAGAAATACCTGAAGGAGTAGGTAGAAATGAGGTGTGTGGATATCTGGATGATCAGTCTGGACAGAGGGAACAGCAAGGGCACAAGCACTGGCAGGAGCATGCCTCTCCTGTTTCAAAGTCATCAAGGAAGCTAGTGTGTCGGGAGCAAAGTAAGCAAGGGAGATGATAGCAGAAGAAAGAGAAACCGTATCGATGGCTTTCACACTAGTTTAGGCCAGAGACGATTATGCATTGACCACTGCATAAGTAAAGGTCACGAGAAGTGTGCAAATTAAGGGGATGTTTTAAAGGTAGATCTAGTAGGATTAGTTAACAGATTGATATGAGCTGTGAAAAAAAAAATGATTCTGGGTTTTTGTCATGATCAACTGGATGCTTGGAGTTACTACTACTGAAAAGCAGAAGAATGTTATGAAGCAGATTTTGGGGATTACACTGGAAGTTTGGTTTTGGACTAATAACATTTGGGATGCCTATTAGATATGCAAGCAAATAAGTTAAACTACAGGTCTAGGGTTCAAGGTAGAGGTAGCTAATGGAGCTATAAATTTGGAAATAATTAATTTATAGATGGAATTTAAAAATACAATGCGAGATTAAGTAGGGAGTGAGTTTAGAGGCTTGAGTTCATATACACTCCAGTGCTTAGATATGGCTGCCTCGTGCAAGTGAGCATGGAGTAGATAGTGACCTGGGTTTAGCCAGAGTTGAGATTTAGCTTGGCACAATAAAAGCTTTTAAAATATATGTAAGGGATTTTATTGAAGAAGCATGGGATCTATTTTGAATAATGAGTGAAATGGGGAAATGAGAGTGATGGAAGCTTGCATAATCAATTTATTGTAGAACACGCAGGAGATTTAAAAAAGTGATTGAAATTGTAGTATTAAAGGGTCTTAGAAGTAGACAGAAAGTGGGGTGCTTGAACCTAAGATTAAGGAAGGGATACATATAATATTAATGACAGTGTCTAGACTATAAGAGTAAGGTGGAGTGCGATATTTGTGTTTGTTTTTCTTTATATTACTTATCACAAATCATGATGCTGAACTCCTAACAGATTTTACCTTAAAAGTTACTATTATATTTTTACCGAGAAGAAAAATACTAATTTCAAGTAACACACAACAGATTAAAACATTTGCTTCTGTCCTAGAGCCATTTCCAGAATTAACTCAAGAACTAATTTTCAAATAATCTTGTACTTCTATTGTTCCTCCAGCTGTTTGTGCTCAGAAAGTAAATGAAATGCCAAAGATGTTTACATAATGAAACCTGAATTACTGAGTTCTGCTTCCCAAGAGTCAAGTGGTATTAATTCCAAATGAGCCTATTAAGTTCTTTTTTCGGAATCATATCCAAGGCTGGGAACTTTCTTTACTGCCATGCATCACTGCTTTAAATCAAATCTTTCTTTCTTTCTCTTTCTTTCTTTTTCTTTCTTTCTTTCTTTCTTTTCTTTCTTTCTTCTTTCTTTCTTCTTTCTTTCTTTCTTTCTTTCTTTCTTTCTTCTCTCTCTCTCTCTCTCTCTCTCTCTCTCTCTCTCTCTCTCTCTCTCTCTCTCTCTTTCTTTTCTTTTCTTTTCTTTTCTTTCTTTTATTTGGAGACATTGGTTAGTAAAATTATATAGGTTTCAAATGTACAGTTCTATAATACGTCATCTATATTTTACATTGTGAGTTCACCACCCAGAGTCCATTCTCTTTCTATCACCATATATTTGACCTCCTTTGTACTCTTCTACTACCACCCCTCACCTTCTGGTAACCACTAAACTGTTGTCTGTGTCTATGAGTTTTATTTTCAGAAATTGTATCTAAGTTACTGCCTTTTGTTGTTTTGTTGCTCACCATTTCGTCACACTAAGATTAAAGCCAATATAAAAAACACACCCAAATATTTGTTTTCACAAAAATGTAATTCATTATAACTTTAAAATATTATATAGTTTTATTTAATAGTTACTCATGTAAGATTGCATAATCTTCATTTTGTAGATGGACATATGAAACTTGTGAAGTTAAGATACTAACTTGAGAGCTGGAGTCAGAGAGGACATTACATTCTCCTGAGCTTGGATTTAGTATGATAATATGAAATTCAAAGTAGGGTCCATCCACGGATTTCCTCAAAAAGACAGTTTGAATGGATTCAGGCTATAGAAGCGTTCAGAGTGCCTGTTAGTTAAACTTTGCACCTCTATTTCTTTTGAACCAGTAAAATAATAAGATGATCTTGAAATTCAATGTCAATAATAATTCAAATAAGACACTCAACTAGCTATGTAGGTAAAACCCTGGGTAATAGGCCAAGGATATCAAACATGAAAATCTAGAGCTACACTCCAATTCCTCCTTTGTGTCGAGCAGAGAGAATTTATCTGTCTCATTACTATTTCCTGCTGAACCTAGCCTCAGATTTTGTCTCAAGGAGCTTTATAGACAGCCAAAACTAGTTCATGAACATTGACACACAAGAAGAAAACTATTTTCCATTCAGGCTTTGGGAATTATACATTTGAAAGAATTAACACCCCAAAATATCCCCCTTATAACCAAAGAGTAGTATGAGTACTAAAAAACATCTTGGCTGAATAAACATGTTTAAATTAGACAGGAAGTATTGCCATTTATTAGGCATGAGCTATGGGGAAAGCATAGGATATACATATAGTGGTGTTAAATAAAATAAATATAAGCATCTATCCTCAGGCGTCCACAGTTTTCTAAATGATGTTGGATGGGTAGGGGTTTGGACAGACATTAAACAATTACATCATAATTACAAGTGGTGATCATTTCTATGAAGAAGGAAATCACACTATGAGAGTAAAACGTGGAAGCTTAATTTTTGTGGGTGGAGTCAGAGAAGTTCTCAATGCAGAAGTAACCTGAAGATTGAGAATTTTAGGGTGAATGGGTATTGACCAAGGCAAGACAACAGTGCCTGTGTGCTTATGTGTGTGTAGTTGTGGTTCATGGGGGTAGATGAGGAAAGTGTTTCTCCTCAGAGTCTCAGAAAGGGATATGCTTAGCATGTCACAGGAACAGAAGAAAGGGCATTGTGAGGAGAAACGCCAAATAAAACAAAAACCTGAGCAAGAATATTATGGGCCGTTTATGAAGCAAACTAAAATGCAACTTTATTTTAATTCATTGATGGAGAGTAATAAAGGATGCTCCATTTAATCTTTATGTGGTTTACGTAGTATAGGTGGAAGGTAGAAAGCAGTTCTTTGAATGATGTGAGGCGAGCAAGTAGAGATGGCTTATAGAAAGAACTCTTCTGAAAATCTTATCTTTGCAGATGATTTAGCTAGAAAGTTTGCACTATAGTAACTAGAAAAATTTTCCTAAGCTTAACTAAAAATGAGGATTTATGTAAGAATTTTATGGTCTCTAAAGGTTTGTCTTCACATCAGAAATAGACTGGAACCAGGGATTGGAGCTCAGTGTAGATTCCACAAATCATTCTGTATCTTTCTTGTACCATATATCGAATCCTCAGTGTACCTCTGCTGTGTTCTTATTTTTTTAGTGAATACTCTTTGAGTGAGACCATATCTCGACCATATTGTTGTTTTTTGAATATAGTCACACATTTTAAATTGCATAATTACACAAGAGGAAAATTTACATTGCAAATGTTCATAAGGACTAAAATAGTGAAGGTGTATTTATTCAAGTCAGTCATATGAAATTAAAAAATTCAAAAGCTTCAGTAATGACCATTTGGTTGATATTAATATATGTTCAAAACTGGAAGGATAAGTTAGATTCAAGGTGCTTATTGAAATCACAAGTTCAAGAGTTATCCTTCACAGTAAAAATTACAATTTCATTAAGTGGAATGTTTTATTTGTTACCAAAGTCATCTAGTTCTCAACATATATAATAATTAGAATGAGAATGTTGGTATCAGCTATGGTCATTATAATAGCTCACCAACCTCAATATGTATTTCCAGTAAGTTCATTTTCTGTCTTTATGGTGATTTTTCAAACTTATCAACTGTTTTCAAAATTCTGACCCATTCTTTCTTGAACTCATCAATAAATGTAGAAGTCTTTAAATGGATGTGTTTCTTACTTATTTTCCCTATACCAAACTCAAACCTGCCTACAAAAATAAAATAGTGAGAGGAATCTATAACTGAAGGGAGAAGTGGGTAAATAGAAAAAAATTAAAAATAGTATTGGAGAAACTGGAATATGTTGAATGTTCTAGTAAAAAATAAATGAGAGAATGATGTGAAGAAACAGGAATATTTGATAAGTATCATCCTGGAAAAGGTAGGAGAGAATGATGTCCATTGACCCAAGTGAAAAGATTTGCCTTGCTTAGGGGAATGGACATTATCTCCTTTGTGTCTGGGGAAGAGAGATTATAAGGGTTCAAATGTTGCATAACCCATATTTTGGTTTCTCAGAGGTAGAGATATCATTTGATAACTTCTTTTATTAAAAATGACTGATTCAAGGTTAACTCATTCATATTAACAATATAAACTTTAATATTTTAACTGACAATATAAATGATCTAATTACTTTGCAGGGAAAAAAACACAATAGGTCCTATCTAGAACAATTCCTGAAGCCTACCTCCATGTAGCCATAAATTAAGAACAAGAATTCAAGTGGACATTTAACTTTATACAGTTAAAATTTATCTTTCACAGTAAAACTTCACTAAGAGTGTCCAAAAGCTTGGTGTCTAATGTCTTGGTGTAGAACTAACCCCTACTGTTTGCAGAATGTAAAAGCATTTACGAGATTCTACAAGAGTATCCAGAGAAAAGAGTTATTGAGACAGAGCTCTGTTTGGAACTGGCAGAAGTTTTGCCAGGGCAGTCTGAGAGGGAGAGCTGCGGAGACAGAGGGGTAAGAGAGAGATACTGGCAAATGGAGTTGTGCTAGGGTAGAGTCCAATGGGGGACAGCTGCACTGATGAGACGGAGTGCTGGGGTTTTATATTTTTCTAAGTAGGATGTAGGATGCTTGTCAGCTTGCATGGAGGCTGCCGTTACAATTGTCTTTTTCTGGGAATTGTCCTGTTCCCATCTATGATGGGTGATTGTTAGTTTGCAGGGCATTGCCATTGCGATTGGGAACTGTTTGTTCTCACCTTCTATGATGGATGTAATGTGCTTGTCAGCCTGCAGGTGCAGTGCTAGCCAGGGGAGTTAGAGCCAAGTGGTTAACATTTAAGCTCACTCCTGTTAGCTCACGAGCTCTCTCCTGTTAACTCTTTACTTGTCTCATCATCTAACACATTTTCTTTCAAATAATACACACAATACTTGCATGTTGGGTTCTTGGTAAGTTCCCTGTGAGGGTATTTTTACCATTTATCCCTTGTCAAACTTTAAACTAAATGAGGTGTCAACTTTTAATTATTCCTGAATTAAGACAAGACTTGAAATGTTTTATATCTAATTATTTCTGTAATACCCCACAGAATTGTCTCATTAGAAGTATGTTTGAATATTTTAGTAAAACATACCAGTATATATAACATAACACTTTTTAATTTTATTTTTGCAAATTCAATGAACCTATGAAAACTAATTTTTTACTTCTATAATACAAATTAGTACTCACCTCTCATAACTGTTATTGATATGTAACTTGTTTGCTCTTTTCACTCTTCCTAATAGTAATTTCAGAATTTAGTTTTGAATTTAATTCCTATAGTTTTCTTAAGCCAATTATTCGTTTTCTATTGCCTGTGACATTTCCAGTTTTATTGTACTTCACCCATCACAGATGGTTTTAGAAAGGAGATAGGTTATTAGTAAGCTAATTGATTGAAAACAATAGCCACTGATTAGCTTATAAATCTATTTGATTTAACTGATGTCTTATTACTGGCATAAGATAAAATTCAATATTATTAATAGCATGTTGAATAGTAAGACCATAATAACAATTTATAATTGGGGGTTTGTTTAAAATATAACTTCAAAGTCTAAGGGGTATTTTGAAAAAGTAATGAGTTGTTGCTTAAAACGGTTTCAAAATAATCCTGTTACAGTAATGTGGTCAAAGAAGCTTTTGTACTTGTGCAATAATTTATGTCACCTTGAATCATTGAAGAGAGGGCATTGAAACCTTGCTCATTTTAGCAACCTTTGTTTTTCAACCTGACTAGCAGAGGTGTATTTAATATACTGTTACAGTATATACAACAAAAGCTTATTTAGTTGGTATATTTTCAGTTTAGAGCCTCCTTTTGGTGGGTTTTTCTGAATATAGGTTAGAGTGTGCAATACATAGTTTTAGCTTATATCTGAACTTAATTCTTTTCTTTTTTAATTGAAATGTATTGGGGTGACAATGGTAGTAAAATTATGTAGGTTTCAAGTGTACAATTCTGTAATACATCATCTATATATCACATTGTGTGTTATTCTTATAATGACCCTATATTCTAGTACTTAAAAAGTGGTAGGCCCTCACTACTTCACTACCACTTCCTGTTGTTTCCTGATTGATTCATGTTGATAAACCTGTCTCATGGAAAGTTCATGGAAATGTGATGTGTGTCTCATTTTTCTTTATTTTCTTAAAAAGGATGGTAAATGTCAAGTTTTGAAGATAGAATAGAAAGAAAAGCAAGTGATTTATTAACAACCTGGAGAAAAATTGTTTTAATCAGCACAATGACCCAGGAGGTTCTGTTTAACAGACATGGTTAAAAAAATTCTTGAAAGAGTAAATGAAGTAAGATTTATTATTTATGGTAAGTTGTAGAGTAAAATCCTAAGTCAAAATTATTCTTTATACTTTATAGTTCAGTAAAAAGTAGTGTGTATTTATGTAAGGATTGAAGATTAAAAGCTAGCTAATATCAAATGTGATAGCAGAATAATAAAATATTGATTAATTAATTGAATTTTCTTTTATCCACTGCTGCTAATTTCCTAAGTTGCGGTTACTAAATAAATAATCGTAAGCTGCTTTAAAAATGTACTGATAGATAAAATAATGGTTTTATTTTATAAATGCCTTTACATATTCATGAGGGCTCATTTATATACATGGCAAACAGACACCAACATTCATTTTTAAGTATTTGATCAATATTGTGATTAAGTGATTTTCTATATGTGAGTAAATAATTAATTAGACTTTGGAACTTGAACTAAAAATAAATGCTTCTTTTATGAATTAAAAATTTTAAATCTAAATAAATATTGGCTTATCTGGCCATTTAGGTCAGTTATTTAAAAGTGTTAGCAATGACAAGTTGACAAATTAGTTACTTTTGAAGATAAAGCTCGTCTGGACTTGATCCATGGCAGTAAACTATACTTCCAGTTTGGGATGTGCTACAAACGTCTACTGATGAAGAGTAATATGGAGTCATTATTTCCACTAAAAAACAACTTAAATCAGACACCACTTGCTTTTCTTAAGAAATATGTATTGAGTGCTCCCAAAATACAAGCACTTTGTAATGTACTACCTTATTTAATACTCACGCCAAACTTAAGTCCCATTCGCAAATGGGGAAACTAGGGCTTAAAGAGGTTTAGTAGCTTTCCAAGGTCACATTACTAATAAAAAGTGATCCTTAGATCTGAATTTAGGTTTATTTGATTCCTCAAGGCTTAGTCTTTTCTTTACATTATACCACCTTCCATTTTAGTATATAAAGGAAAAAACGATTCTTACATTGATGTTTCAAAAAGATAACCAGATTCCTTTATGATGCCTCAAAAACACAAACATGAAAATATTTTAAAACCTTTTCACATGAATCACTTTAGCATTAAGAATCACTGGTAATTTTGACATCTTTGAACTATGAAATCATCTTTTCCATTTTATTTGACTTTGCTCTCTTAATAGATAAACAGTTGTGCACTAGTTGGAATACTGAGCCAGTTTTGCAAATAACTTTTTGCTTGTTTTCTGCATAGAGTATGTGGTAAAATAATAAACATACAATGTCATTCCAAATTCTAATCTTTAATTTATCTCAAACCTCTGATTTAAGACTAAGAATTAATTAGCCCCCTTCCATTCTCTTTATCACCCTCACAAATATTAGCAATTGGCTTCCACTTCTTTAATTATTTATTTGATGAGAGGAGGTGATTTTCCACTTAGGAACATCAAACAAGTGAATAAAACCAAGAGAACATGAATCCACAGTGACATTTGGCTTAGGTACTGAGAGCTAAGCATAATGATTTGTGCCGAAGACAAACTGTAAATTATTATCTGTCATTGACTTTGAGTTTACTTATAAATACTCAGCAATGAATTTTAAAGCTCTGACACCCAAGAGTCTACCCTAGGATGAAACAAAAGGCAGGACAGATGGTAATCTGTACCCCATGATTATTAGAGTGTAAAATTTTATAAATATTCACAAGTAATTCATCATGTAACTGAACCTATTGAACTATTCTGAAATCTAAGGTATTTAATAGGGAAACAATTTTGAGATTGATTCAAGTCTAATCCAGATATTACAGAATGTTCTTTGAGGAAAGTACCAACATTCATACTTAATTGACTCAATGACTAAAGGAACCCTGAATTCCTGTAATAAGTTTATGGGTTTTTTGTTTTGTTTTGTTTTGTTTGTTTTTTGAGGATTTGAAATTAAAACACACACAGATACTTATGGGACTCACTAAGAATTAATAATTAAAACAGGGCTTATTTACATCTTTTTGTATTTACAGGTAAACTATAGTTAGTTTTAAAATAAGAATGAACTTCAGGTAATTTATCAAAGAAACAAATGTGTGTGTGTGTGTGTGTGTGTGTGTGTGTGTGTGTGTGTATCCCTTGAAACCGTTCACTTCTCTAATATTGGAGTGCAGCATAGTATATCATTTCGACAATACTTATTGAAAGGGAAATCCATATAGTTGTGTATAACTGTCATGGCTTTAGTTTCCAACAGAGTGCACTAAGAAGTGTAGCAAAGCTTTATTAACAAAATAAAACCACATAGCCACGTTCACTGCTTCTGATTTGTCACCATTATTTTTCACTTGGAATATTCCTCCCTTGACATGCTGTTTTATGTCTTGTGATTCAGAATGTCCTTTTACAGCATGTTGCAGTACTTCAGAAAGGAGACAGCGCCAATTCCTAACATGCCATAAATCAGGAGCCTGTAGCTGTGGTATAAGTAGTTTCCCTTTATCCATAGGGGATATGTTCCAAGACCCCCAGTTGGATGATGGAAACCGTGGATAGTATTGAACTCTATATATACATATACTATGTTTTTTCTATACATACATACCCACAATGAAGTTTATAAATTAAGCATAATAAGAGATCAACAACAATAACTAATAATAAAATAGAATAATTATAACAACCACACTGTAATAGTTATGTGAATGTGGTTTCTTCTCTTTCTCTCTCAAATATCTGTAATTTTCCATTTAATGTTTTCTGACCATGGTTGACCCGGGTTTAACTGAAACCACAGAAAGCAAAACTGCGCATAAGTGGAAACTACTGTATTTGCAAGGTTACCCAATCTTACAGTCTCTGAGATTTTGTTTTTCTTTTATCATTGAAGATGGGTGCTGTTACAATTTTCTTCTAGAGGGCTTAAGTATAACAGCGGCTTTGTAGGTCATTTTCTTAATGAAAGAAAATGTGCCTGTTTGGACTGTTTGCACTTTAGTCTTAGATATAGTTATTTCCCTCATCTATCTTTTCATTTCCACTGTTCCTCATACATATACATAACTTCCCACACCAGAAATGTTCCCTCTCCTTACCCTTACTTATCCTATTTCCCTTACTGAGAGTGCCTTCGCTCAAAACTAGCTTTAATCATTTTTTCTTACATGTAGAATGATAACTTATAATATGTCCCCTTTTATGGGCATTGCATTTTAATAAGAACATGAACATAAAAATTTTAATGGTGTCATTTTAGGCATTTTTGGCAGGCAGCCAAGGGATAATTCGGCCATGAGCCTCTTTTGGCCCTCATGCCACAACAGATCAGAAATTGTGTAAATCTTTAGGTCTATCTTGCTGTAGTCTATCTCAAGAGAAAACTATTCTAATGTCACAAGTATTCCTGTTACTTTTGTCACTCGCCTTCCTTTATGTCTACATTTCTTTTTGATATGTGCATCGAACATATTTTGTTCATTATTTCTATCTATTTGACAGTATTTCTATTCATATTTTTTTCGTCAACGATTAGACTTTGTCACTGCTGTATGTAATTTCTCCCTTGTTTCTTCTATGAGAAGAGTATGATTGACATACCTATATTGATGCTTGAATACTGTAGCAGAGTAACCATACCTTTATATACAGAAAAGTTGGCTTGTGTCAGCAGAACACACAGGTAAATAAAAAGAAAGTATCACAAAATTTTGAAGCCAGCATTAATGGAAAGATAAGCAAGAAATAACTTATTAAATAAAACGCATTTCCAGAATATTAGTGTGCAGTACAGATTTTTAAATAGTGAAGCTATCCTGTATGCAATGGTATATACATGCCGTTATTGTCCAAATCATAAACTGTGCAATACCGAGAGTGAATCCTAGTGTAAAATGTGGACTTTGGGTAATGATTATGAGTCAATGTAGGTTCATTGATTAAAACAAATGTACCATTCAGGTGAGGGATGTTGATGACGGGGGAGGTGATGCATTGCATAGGGGCTGAGGTATATAGGAATCTCTGTACCTGTCCCTCAATTTTGCTGTAAACTTAAAACTACTCTAAAAAAATAGTCTGCTAAAAAGTTAATTAAATTAAAAATAGCAAATATTAATGAATTGCATTATTCATTGTGAGAAAGCAGGAAAATTACCATACAACTGAAGAAATGGAAAGAACAGTAGCTTCTATTTTTTTGCATGAACTGGAGTGACTCAGTTAATTAAATTCTCCTCAGTGACCTTATAAGAAGAGATCATTATTATCCCCTCTCACTGATGAGAACCTGACGTTAGGGTTGTTAGGGGTCATAATACATACAGGTTGCACAGCTTGGGGATAGAAGAACCAGTATTTAAACCCAAGGCTGCTTGACTGCAGTGTCTAATCATTCACTCACTGAGCTATGTACTTCTGCTGTGTATATTTTTATTTATATTGGAACATGGGGAAAGAACTGTTAACAGTAGGAAAGAATGGAAAACAGATGGAAGTAGCTAGTAGTTTCATGTTTTTGGTATATGTGTATATGGAACATTTTATATGGATCATGTATTTTGTGTATAATTAAGACAACAGGCTTCTAATCCCCTCACCGTCTCCCTCCATCCCTATTCCCTCCCATCTAGCAACCCTCAGTGTTTCCTCTGTATCTCTGAGACTGTTTCTGATTAGTTAATTAATTTATCTTTAGATTCCACATATAAGTGAGATCCTATGGTATTTGTCTTTCTCAGTCTGACTTCTTTCACTTAGCATAATGTTCTCTAGGTCCATCCATATTGTTGCAAATGGTAAGATTTCATTCTTCTTTATGGCCGAGTAATACTCCATTGTATAAATGTACCACAGTTTCTTAATCCAGTCATAGTCGGTAACCACAAGATTGCCACAGGGATACGAAAGACAGTTTGGGGGAACATAATCAATAATGTTATAAAGATTTTATAGGGTATCCGATGGACACTTGTCTTATTAGGGAGACCACTTATGGATGGTGTAGGTGCCTGACCACTGCAGTGTACACCTGAAGCTGAATAATAGTGAATGTCATCTACAATTTAATATGTATATAGTCACAGGATGTGGAGCATAAGGAATAGAGTCAGTGAAACTGTAACAGCTACATACAATGTTGGAGGGATAGTAGATTGGGTGAGGGGGTTATCACTTTGGGAGGTGTGTAAATGTCTAACTATTACATTGTTTTGTATACCTGAAACTAATAATTGAAAAAAAAAAGGCAACAGTGAATTCATAGGGGAAAAAACATGTCAAGAATAGGAATTTTTTCCTAAATTTGTTAAAGTCACCTTTCATTAATCATTTATTTAAGATCAAAACAAAACTAATTCATCAAGGAGAGTTATAATACACCTTGCTCTAAAATAAGGTTAAACCAAATCTTAGAGTTTTTTTTATTTGTGTCTTATTTTCTTCTTTTCTCTTTTCTTCTTTTCCTTCCTCCCTCCCTTCTCTCTCTTGCTTTCTTTATTCTTTCCCTCTTTCTTTCCTTTTGAATACTTTGGAAGTCTATCACTTCAGTAAATGAAAAGAAGAAAAACTAAAGGGAAAGAATAATGTATGGGTGTCAACCTGAAGGTCAGCTTCAGAAAGGATGACTCATCATGTACCTACAATCTCACTGATGATAGGAACAAACTAACCTATACCTTTGATAGTGATTCCTGTTTTTGATAGATAATAGATAAATATTACATGAATAACTAAAAGGCCATCTTCACTACTCCCTTTGAATAGTTTTGAAGTGCCTCATACCATGTTTTATTTAGTTGGCTTTCATAATATGTGAACTTTAATTGACTAAAGGACAAATGTATTCTTGTGTAGATTGAAACTCATTTAGTGGACATATTTGTATTTACTACATACAGACTGTATGAGGAGCTTATGATGCATCGTCACCTATCATCTCAACAACCCAGAATGATTGGTATTAAAATCTTACTTTATAGTTAAGGAATCTTAGGCAGATAGTTATGGTAGCCTGAAGCTGCAATGAAAATAACAAGCTGAGATGCAAACCCAAGTCGGTATGTCTCCACAACCCAATAGTAACATTCTGTTTTCCCATCCCCCACATACTATCCTGTATTTTAATATTCAGAATTATCCAGCTGTTTTATCATTTCTTTGGGAACCACTAAATATCTTCAAAATCCAAGATTTCTGAAGGAAAAATGTTGCATGTTTTGGTATCAGTTGTGCTATGCCATGTTGCTTACTCTTGACCTAAAATTATATTCATAACCTGATGGTGATTAAGTATGACCTAAGAAAACAATAAAGCAGTCTAGCGTTTGTGGTTTGTCTTCATTCATCTATAGGGAGAACAAATCAGATCAAATGTGATATAGTTTCTATCCAAATGAAAATAATGGGAGCATTCTGGAAGGCATGGTAATATGTAGGAGGGAATGTTGAAAGACCTGTCAGCATCTTTTAGTGAAGCAGTAACAACAGTGAAGCAGTGCACAAAGGCCTTACAGCTTTCAGAAACAGAGCCATACACACACAATTCTTGAAAATGGGAATGGAAGGAGAAATACAGTACAGGCTCTATATCTCTTTTCTACTTTAAAACATTCTATTCAGCAAAGCTATTGAAGATTTTGCCTCCCACCAGGACAGTTATTGTTGTTGATCTGAGATACAATTGTTATAGCTCTCTCATTGAACAGGCTCTTCCTTATATGAGGAATGATTTAGGAAAAACTGGGCAATCCCATAAGCAATTAAAGATACTTTAAAATATTACAATTCTTTAAATGAAGGTCTGCGTTATAAATGAGCATAAAATAAAACCAAATCATGCACATTGTTTAATTCAGCTACATAAGCTAGAGATTTTTGCAATAGACGGGATGGGATGGAATGATGGAAGAGAAGCTTTGTCAATTTTTTTTAATCTAATTCTTTTTTTATGGAATTGTCTTTTTTTTTTTTTTGCTACAATGATTTGGAATCCAATATATCAATCAGAATTACTTTCCAAATTTATTGGGTCATATCTACTGAATTCGCATATATATGAGTGCATTTTGAGAAATCTCCCAGTTGATTCTGATATCTATCTGTGGTTTGTTATACACAACATTATGTACACATATATAACATATCTGTATATCTACATCTACATTCTATATCTATAGCATCCATCTCTATTCTCTCTAGTATGTAAACACCTAAGGGAGAATAGTGTCTTACTCGTTGTTGTGTCCCCTGTGCCTAGAACCAAGTGCCGGGTTTTCAAGGAGCCTCTCAGAACATATTTTAAATGAATTGGAATTCTCAAAGGAAGTTGGTGGGAGGGGCAGTATCAGTGATCCAATTATCAGATTATCCATGATTAAGGCAACAGGTCCTAAACACTACCTCAGTAGATAGTATTGTGAGACCTCAAACCCTGGGGATAAAGCAAAGGGTATTGAGAAAGCCAAATGGCAAAGCTATTCTTGCTACTGAAGGGGGTAAGTCGTGGAGGGGTGTGAGGAAGGTAAAGCAGGGTGGAGGAGTGAGTGAGATTTGAGATTAACACTATCAGACTTCTTTCTCTCTTAAACTAGTTTTATGGCTGGCATTCTAGATCCTGATAGTTGGTGTGATCAGCTTGTTTTCCTTCTTCCCCTTAATTTTTCAAGTTGAGTCTGGATTTCATACTGTATATTTATCATGGTTAAGATTCCTCAGAGTATTAAGAAATGTTTTGGTCGTATATGACATTATATGGAAATCAGTTATTTCCTGTCGGCTTTGTTTAATAATATATTTTAAACAATTAACGGAGTGCCTAATACTAGTAGAGACTCAATAACTATATCATTTAAGAATTAAAATGGTACTTTACCCATCTTTATGGTGATTTTAATTAAAGGTTGATTCTCCAATTTATATTTTATAGAATATTGTTATAGTCTTCAAAGGTCTCATTGGGCTCTTCCAATAACTGCAGGAAGATAAGCAGTTAGCTATCCTGTTTTACAGAGAAGAGGAAACTAAGGCCCAGAAAGATCAAATTTCTCCGTTTATTTTGTAAATTTATATAAGTTTAGGATTGGAAAGATTTTAAATATCATCTGGTTTACATCTACCACATTCCCAACAAGTTGCTTATGCTTGAGTTCTTTCAATGATGAAGAAGGCCATACCTCTTAAAACATTTTCATTTATCTTCTTATAACTCTTAACATTTTCTTGCTTTTATGTCTCTGAAGTCATCTTCTATACAATAGACTTTCAACATTGGGAAAAAACGTGCCATATGCCTTCTGAGGATTTTCTTGTCTTGGCTAAACTCACTGGTTCTTTCAGCCATTCCTCATGATACCTGGTTTTGAGACTGTTTAACCACCTATTTATTCCCTTGCTTCTGCATATGCATAGTTAGTTTAGTTTCTTTAATAATTATACTCATATCTTAGAATAACTGCTATTTATGAGTCCCAATTAAGTTCCACACAATTTATCTATACTATTTATTTAATCTGCAATAACTCAGTTAAATAGTTTTAGTGAAGACTCTTTGGTTGTAGGAACAAAAATCCATCTGACCTAGCTTAAGGAAATTAAAGAAAAAAAGAAAATCAGGATTTCATTGTATGGACTCTCTGAAATTCAGTGAAACTTCTGAAAAGTGCTAAGTTGCCCGGGTGTGGAGCTACATGGTGAGAAGTTCTGACAAGGGAAAAGGAGCAGAACTGGCCTTTTCTACTCCTTAGTAGGAGGTGTTGACAAAAGCACTTGGCAGAATTTATACACAGACAGTTGTCACATTTGTTTCATAGAAAAACTCTCAAGGTTTTCTTGATAATTGGAATTGTTTTCTTGATACACCTGGTTGGCCTGCTCAAGGATATAATGCCCTGATTGACATTTTTACTAGCTGGCAGCTAACCAGTTTACCCTGACATGTACAAATGAGATTTACTATTCCCATAAGAACTATAATGTTTTTCACTCCTTCTTCACTCTCTCATGTTCCACACCCCTAGACCCTGAGGATTTTCACTGAGGTAGATGTCTACTGAATTTTAGTTGGATTTATTTTCACTCATTGACATGCAGAGGTTTCACCAATAACTTACAGTAGTTACTACTTCTGCTACTTCTCACTCAGTAGGTCTGCACAACTTAATTGCAGTGACAGATTCTGCAGCAGAGGCCTCACCCCTGGAAACGACCTGTAAAAACTATGAAATAATACTTTTTTTAATGGACATTTGTTTTATTTCCAGTTTTCTTTTGACATTCAATGTTATTTTATATTAATTTCAGGTGTAAAGCATAGTGATTAGAAATTTACATATTTAAGAAATGATCCCCCTGATGAGTCTACTACGTAGCCACCTAGCACTATACATAGTTATACCATATCTTGACTATATTCCCTATGCTTTATGTTACATCCCCACGACTAGTTTGTAACTACCAATTTGTACTTCTTAATGCTTTCACATTTTCACTCTTCCCAACCTCCCCCCAATCTATCACCCCAACAAATCTAGTACCCATCTGACACCATATATAGTTATTACAATATTATAGACTACATTCCCATACTACTTTATTTGTACTTCTTAATCCCTTTCCCTTTATTCACCCACACCATCAACCCCTCTCCCATCTGGTTACCATCTGGTTACCATCAAAACCATCTATGTTTCTGTTTCACTTATTTATTTTGTTCCTTAGATTTCACATATAAGCAAAATCACATTGCATTTGTCCTTCTCTGTCTTACACTCCACTCAGCATGATACCTTCCAGGTTCATCCATGCCAACACAGATGGCAAGAACCCATTCCCTTCCATGGCCGAGCAATATTTCATAGTAAATATGTATCACCTCCTCTTTATCCATTCTTTCATCGACAGATACCCAGGCTGCCTCCACATCTTGGCTATTGTAAACAATGCTGCAATGAACATATGAATGCATACATTCATATGTTTTGGGTTTCTTCAGATAAAAACTCAGAAGTGGGATTATTGGGTCCTTCTTTGTCCCATGTTATAGTCTTCATTTTAAAGTCTACTTTGTCTGGTATAAGCATTGCTACCCCAGCTTTCTTTTTTTTTTTTTCATTTTCATGAAATATCTTTTTCCATCCCTTTACTTTCAGTCTCTGTGGTTTTTCAATCTGCAGTGATTCTCTTGAAGGCAGCATATGTAAGGGTTTTGTTTTGTTATCCATTCCCTCCTGTGTCTTTTGATTGAATCATTTAATCCATTTACATTGAAAGTAATTGTTGATGGATATGTAGCTATTGCCATTTTATTATTTGTAATTTTCATATATATTTTTTTCCATCTTAGAGAAGTCCCTCTAAGATTCCTGTAATGCTGATTTGGTGATGAACTCCTTTAACTTTTATCTTGTCTGGGAAGCTCTTTATCTGTCCTTTGATTTTAAATAATAGCCTTGTTATCATTTAAGGTAGAGTAATCGTGGATATAGGTACTTGTTTTTTATCATGGTAAATATTTTGTGCCAATCCCTTCTTGCCTGCAAAGTTTCTGTTGAGAAATCAGCTGACAATCTTATGGGAGCTCCCTTATAAGTTACTATGTAGTTGCTTTTCTCTTGCTGCTTTTAGGATTCTCTCTTTGTCTTTAATCTTTATCATTCTAATTATAATGTGTCTTGGTGTTGGCCTGTTTGGACTCATCTTGTTTGGGACTCTCTGCGCTTCCTGGACTTGTATATTTATTTCCTTTTCCAGGTTGGGGAAGTTTTTCATCATTATTTCTTCAAATAGGTTTTCAGTTCATTACTCTCTCTCTTCTCCTTCTGATACCTCTATAATATGTGAATGTTCATATGCTTGATGTTGTCTCAGAGGTCCTTTAAACAATCCTTACTTTTTGGGAGTATTACTATTATTTTTATTATTATATTATTATTATTATTATTATTATTATTATTATTATTATTATTTTGCTCCTATGATTGTTTTCTACTATATTGTCTTCCAAACTCTGATTTGATCCTCTGCTTCATCTAGTCTGCTGGTGATTTCTTCTAGTGCATTCTTCATTATAGTTATTGTATTCTTCATTTCTGACTTGTTCTTTCTTATGGTTTCTATGTCCTTTTTTATGCTTGCTATCTCTTTGTTGAAGTTCTCACTAAGTTCCTTGAGCATCCTTATAAACATTGTTTTGAACTCTGTCTCTGGTAGTTTGCTTGCCTTCATTTCAGTTTTTTTTCTGGATTTTTTCCTATTCTTTCATTTGGACTATTTTGTTTCCTCATTTTGGCTTGTCTGTCTGTGTTTGATTCTATGTATTTTATAGATCTGCTATGTCTTTTAATTTGGCTGGGTGGGCCCTAGGCAGTAGGAAACCTGTGGGGCCCTGACATAGTCTCCCTGGTCATTTGTTCTGGGTACTCCACGGGCGTCCCTAGTGTGGGTTGTTGGTTGCCTTCTTGTTATAATTGAGCCTTGATTGCTATTGACACATCAGTGGTAGAATTGACCCTCAGGCTGATTGACTGTGCCCACAGTTTATAAAACTGCTGTGTGGGGGACTTCCCCCACTGAGTGGGATTTTCCCTAGCACACTCAGGTTCCTGTTGAGACCACTCTTTGTGTAGGCTGCGTTGTGGGGGCTAACTGGGGTGGTGCTCTGCTATTGTCTGAAGCCAAACCTCCAACTGTGTTAGTCTGGGGCCTCTGGTGCCGGCCCAAGGTCAGCCCGTGCCTGTGACCAGCCAGGGAAGTAGCTGGTAGGAGCTACAAAGTGATCTTGTTTGTTTGCTGCCTGTGCTAAACTTGGAGGCATGCGGGAGAGGCCATGCTGTGAACTGAGGATGTCTCCTACCAGTACCTGGCCTGGGGTAGGTCTGCAAAAAGCCAGACTACCTTGAGACTTGCTGCCACCTGCCAGCTTCCTTAAGATTTAGCCAGTGACAAAGCCTTATGCGGTATGCAAGTTAGGTGAGGCAGAGTCTCAGGAAATCACTAGTGGGGAAGAGTTATGGTCACCAGGTTAATGTAAATTCTGGTTTGATGCCAGTGCTGAGCCTGGAGCTACTTAGCTAAAGTATCAGAGCAAGCAGATGTCAGTTATCACCCACCTGGGGCCCATGTACTCTGATAGTTTTCCAAGAAAGAGTGCAATGTGGGTGGGGCTGGCTGTTCAAGGAAAAAGTGCCTCCAGTTTGGAGGGCGTTGGATAGGGTGGGTTCCCAGTGAGTCAGCAGAGTGGAGCAGTGGAACTCACCAGGCCAATTCAGATTCAGATTTGGCCTGTGGGGAAGGGCTTAACACAGGAAAGACAGTGCCCACCTGCTGGCTGCATGGGACCTGTACCCCTCACTGGGAAAATGGCAGCTGTCCTCCAACCCTGAAGTTGATGCCACACACCTAAGTCTGTCCCTCGTATGACTCTGATGCCCCCAAGTTACTGTTCCTCTGCCAGATCCCAAGGTGGGTGCCTGTGAGTGAGAGAGTCTGTGTGTGTGCCCTTTAAGAGAATGCCTGGGTTTCCCCCAGCCTTCCATCCCACCCGGATGGTTGGAATCCCCATTGGTCTTCACAGCCAGATGTTGTGGGGGCTCCTCTCCCAGCACCACTACTCTGTCCTAGGGAAACTGGAGTGGGGCTGGGGTCCCTCACTCCTCTGGGGAGAACCTTCATGGCCAAATATCCCTTCTAATTCTCAACCACAACATGGAGGTTTGGGGCCAGCCCATTTCGTGTCTCCATCCCTCCTATCAGTCTTGATGTGGCTTCTTTATATCCTTAGTAATAGAACTTCTGTTCACCTAGATTTCAAATGATTCTCCAGGTCGATTTTTCTATAATTTAGTTGTAATTTTAATGTGTTCATGGAAGGAAGCAGGCACACTGTTTATTTAGTCTGTCCCCTTGGATTTCTATTCTAATACATGTTGTTTTAGTCACTAAGTTTTGGGGTACTTTACTATGAAACATAGGTAAATTATTCAACTTACATAGTCCATCTTTTAGATAAATATGATAGGCTCAGTTCACTCTATGGATCACCTTCCTCCTTCATTTCAGTCATTTGTAGATAATGAGTAATAAATATGGCATATCGGAAGGATGACTACTTAGTTAATATTCCAAACTGGAGCACTTTTGAGAATAAAAACTGGCATGATTAATAATTAATAAGCATAAACAGAACTCTCTTGGACTAGTGGAGAGAAAAGGTCACCCAATTTATAGGGCGATCAGTTCTTGGGCCTATGGAAAGGGCTGGCTAAACCAGAAGAGAAATTGAACATATCAGGTAGTTGGTTCACCTGTTTGATTCATAGACATTATTTCTCCATTTCCTAACTCAAAGCTGAGGCTCAGGCAAGTTGTCTTTTAAGTAGCAATGAATCGTGCTAAAACCGGTGATCTGGGATTCAAAGCTCTTTCCAGAGCTTGTATGGGCTTCCCACTTGTCATTGTATCTCTGCAGAACCCAATGTGCTGCTCTAGTGTTGTCAGATAGCCAGTGTAAAATTATCATTACTTTTTTTCTAGATTAATCTGGAACCACCTTTATTCAGTGGTTCTCAATTTGGGTGCACATTTGAATCAGCTAGGGAGCTTTGAAAATATCAATGCCTACTCTTCTGCTCAAAGCTATCAAATCAGAATCTTTTGCAGAAGGATAAGGCATCAGTATTTTACATCTTGTCAGGTGATTCCACTGTGTAGCCAGTTTTGTGATGAGAGAGTCTTATATGACTGGCAGATGGGGATTGACATGAAGACTTTGGACTGGGAAGGATGTTGGAGGTCATAAGGTCAAATTTTCTTACGTAGCTTGTCTTTCCCTTTGACTTAAGAATGGTCTGGAAATCTGTATTTTAAGCAAGGGCCTCAAAAAATCAGTTTGAGAACTGCTGACTTAATCCATCTTCAGAAAAAAGCCTGCTGTATCTAATTATACTACCTCATTTCTCCATTAAAGGACCTAATAATCACTTAGGCATACCATTTAGATTTCAGCATTACCTTCAATTCCCTGGGGAAAAATGGCTTTCGGCAAAACCATTTCTGAAAACTTATAAATAGGTGTGGCTGGCCAGTATTCTACCAGTGACATCCTTTTGACACTGGGAATGAAAAATGTAGATCTAATGTTTTTTCAGGTATTGCAAAAATATCAGATGTTTTTCTGTTATTAGGAAGACTCAAGAATATCAAATATTTATAAATAGTCTGTTGACTCATGTATCTTTTCATTGAAAAGGGGGAGCCTCTTACTTTAACCTTGCTTAGTTCCTTTTCATCCAGAAAGAGAATAACATGCTTTTTAAAAAAGTGTACTTCTTTTTCTATGAATCTCTCAAATTTTAACTCAAAGTGATGTATTTCTGCAGCTATTGAAAATAGGCATAGAGATATGATTTAAGACAGGAAGTATAAATTGTTCAATTAAAAGTATAGTGGGGATATTTTGGAGAAAGTAATTGAGCTGGAACTTAGCCAGGAGAACAGTTAATGCTCCTACCCATATAAAGAAGGAAAATGAGAAATGAGTAATTCTCCAGTCTATCCCCACCCCATCCCTTGTGTCAGAATGTATTACATTTATGTTCTTGTTGCTGTGTACAACCCAGATGGGAGAGGAATTTATTACCAGATTTATAGAAAAAGACATGTGGGTAGTTTGTACCTCATAATTCAAAAGCCATAGAATCTAGCAAAAATCCCTAAACAGAAATTTCTCTCTGTCTCAGAGTGTTTAAGTGGTGTACAAAATGTGAACCAATAGCCATCAGTCAGCCATCATGTGTTGTGGCATCCACCAGGCACAAAAAAGTATTATATTCAAGATTCATAGGAAACATGGTCTTATCATTTCCCTATCAAATAAGTAGAAGTTATAAATATAAAATTATCATGGCAAGCATAATAATTATGTCATCACCAGAGTGTTTTTCTCCCTTTCTTTTATTCTATCTTAACATTATCTGTCATTTGCCTTAAAACTATTTCAATTTTTAACTTGTATGGTAAAATTGACTTTTTTTATTTTATGAGTTTTAACACATGTGTAGATTTGTGTAATCATCACCACCATTATCATGACATGGAATAGTTCTATGACCCCCAAAACTGCCCTCATGTGTCTTTTTATATTCATGTGTTTCCATCAAACCTCTAACGACCTCTAATTTGTTTTCCATCATGTGGTTTTGCCTGTTCGGGAATGGCATATATATGGAATTTTTTTTTTTAATTAAAGTTTATTGGGGTGACAATGGTTAGTAAAGACATGGAATTTTTAAGTATGTAACATTTTGAGACTGATTTGTTTCAAGGTTTGGAAATTATGATATAGCTGCTGTAGACATTTATTTACTCAGGAGTGGTATTGCTGGGTCAACTGGTAAGTGTATGTTTACTTTTGTAAGAAATTATTTTTCAGAGTGTCTGTATCACTATGCAATCCCACCAGTAAGGTAAGAGAGCTCCAATTTCTCTATATCCTTGCCAAGACCTTGGTATTACCAAGTGTACTTTTTGTTGTTGTTGTTGTTTTTAATTTTAGCCATTGTAATAGTATGTAGTGCTATCTCATCATGGCTTTAATTTTCATTTCCCTAATAGCTAATGATATTGAACATTTTTTCATGTGCTCGTTTACCATCCTTATATCCTCTTTGGTGAAGGGTCTGTTCAAGTTTTGGACATGTTTTTAAATTAGTTTTCTTAATTTTGAATTTGAGAGTTATTTTATGTAGAATATAACATTTATTTGAAAATTATTTTATGTAGAATATAACTGTTGATTATGTGATTTGCAATTTTTTTCCAGTTTATAGCTTATCTTTTCATTCTCTTAACAATGACTTTTAATTTCAGTGCAGTCTTATTTATTTATTTATTTATTTATTTATTTATTTATTTATCCTTTTAAGCATCATATTTAAACAACTCATTGCCTAAGCTCAGGTCATGAAGATTTTCTCCCATATTTCTTTCTAAACCTTTTACCTCTTATTTTTGAGTTATAATCAGTTTCTGTTAATTTTTGTGTAAATTGTGATGTTTAAGTCAATGTTTAATTTGTTTGCATCTAGTTGTCCAATTGTTCCCCAACATCGTTTGTTCCAACATCTTTCCTTTCTACACTGTTACTGTTTCACATCTGTGGAAAATCTATTTGCCCTATTTGTGTGGGCCTATTTCTAGACTCTGAAAATGTCCTATTGGCCTATGTTTATATCTCTTTGCCAGTACTGCACTGTCTTGATCACACTAACCATAGTGTAAGTCTTAAAATTGGGTTATATGACTTCAACTTTGGTTTAAAAAAAAAAATATTTTAGCTGTTTCAGTTCTTTTAATTTTCCCAATATATTTAAGATCAGCTTGTCCATATTAACAAAAAATTCTGTGAGATTTTGCTTGCAATGGCATTAAATTTATAGGTACACTTGGGAATATTTAACATTTTTAGTATGTTGAATTTCCTATTAATAAAAATGCTATGTGTCTTCATTTAGTTACATCTCCTTTAATGTCTTTTTTTGGCATTTTGTTTTTTTATTAAACACATCCTGTGCATTTTGGTCAATTTATACGGAAGTATTTATTTTTCTAGAGCTACTGTAAATATGATTTTTTTTAAATTTTGTTTTCTAATTGTACATTGCTAGTATGCAGATGTGATTGATATATGTGTTGACTTACATCCTGTAGACTTGCCAAACTCACTTATTAGTTCTAGAAGTTGTTATGTAGATCTTTCAGATTTTTACATAATCATATTAAATATAAGTATGGACAAATTTATTTCTTAATTTCCCATATAGGTCATTTTTGTTTGTTTTTCTTAGCTTATTATACGACTGTCTTCCAATACCGTCTTGAACAACAGTGGTGAAAGTGGACATCCTTGTCCTGTTCCCAATTATGGAAAAATATGTAGTCTTTCACCATTAAGTATGATATTTGCTATAATTTTTTTGTAGATGCTTTTTAAAGGTTGCAGAAGTTTCTTTTGTTACTAGTTTGTTCAAAGTTTGTTTTAATCATAAACAGAGATTTAATTTTTTAGACACTTTTATTACATAGGTATGACTATGGAATTTTTCTTTTTGCATTACCTGGAACAAAACTCATTTGGTCATGGTTATGTGTGCATGTGTATGTATGTGTGTATATATGAGCATATAACAAAAATTAAATAGTATATATTTTTCAGTTTGTTTGTTTTTGTTTGGTTTCTTTGGTTACACTTTCTGCCTTCCATTGTGTTAGTTGAATATTTTTTAAGTGTTGCATTTTAATTTTCATTGTATTTTTACCTATATATTGTTTTTTTAATAGTTGCTATATGGATTACTCTATACATACTTAACATTTGGTAGTGTACTTTGAATCAGTAATTTACCACTGCAAATGGAATGTAGATTTTACCACTGTATCTGTCTCTTTAACCACGTACCCCCTTTATGTTTTAGTCATCTCGTATATTACATATACATGCACTGAAATTCTCATCTGACGTTATAATTTTTGCTTTCAACATTCAAAAATATTTTGAAGAGCCTAATAGAAGAATAATGTGTTACATTTACTTAGATATTTACTTTTCTGTTAAATTTATTCCTGATTTTTAAAGTTTACTTCTGATAATATTTCTCTCTGATTGAAAAACTCTGCTTAGCAGTTCTTCTAAATTTTCTTGGCTTACCTTCATCTGAAATTGACTTTCTTCCAGCTTCATTCCTGAAGGATATTTTTGCTGGAAATAGAATAATGGGTTGAAAATTCTTTAAGTACTTTAAAAGTATTCTACTTTCTGGTTTCCAGGTTTTCTGATGAGAAATCTACAATCATTTGAATTGTTCTTCCCCTGTAGGTGATGCATCATTTTCTTTGGCTGTAATAAAGATTTTTTTCTCCCTGTTTTCAGTTTTCAGACATTCGATTATGATTTTTTTTTGGCATGAATTTCTTTGAATTAATCCGTTGGGCTTTGACAACATTCCTGATATGTAGGCTAATATCTTTCACCTAATTGGGACATATTCAATCACTATTCTTAAAAAAAATTTTTAGCACCACATTCTTTCTCCTTTCTCCTGTCAGTTTAGGACTCTGAAGACATAAATGTTAGACCTTTTGTTATGCCCACAGGCCATCTAGGCCATATCTATTTATTTTTAATCTATTTCTTGCTTGTGTTCAGATTTGACAGTTTATGTGCATCTTCTTCAGGTTCACTGATTCTTTCTTCTGTAATCTTTATTCTAATTTTAAGCTTATCCAGTTAGTTTTTTTTAACTCCTGTTATGTATTTAGTTATAAGATTTCCATTTTTTTCTCATCATCTATGTATTTGATATTTCTCTATATTTTTCATTTATTTAAAAAATGTTCAAAAAATTATCTGTTGAGGTCTTTTTATAATGCACAACTTTAATCTTTTATCAAAGGAATCCAACATTTTTGTCATCCTGTATTGGGCCTCATTGATTGTGTTTTTCCATGTGAGTGAAATTTTCCTTCTTCGTATGCCAAATAATTTGGATTGCTGTCTGGACATTTTTCATATTATAAAATTCTGAATCTTATTTTAAATTTTTATGACACATTGATAATTTTGTTTTTGCAGACAATCACAAAGTTAGATTTAGGACACAATCCAGCACACCTTCTGTGTGCTGTGGTTTCAATATGTGTTCAATTTTGAAGCCTGTTCATGTCTATTCAAATGTAAACAAAGTTTGCACCACCTAGTAATCAGGGACCAGGGTGGCAGTTGTAAGTTCACTCCTCAAATCTTGGAAGGGAATGGTCAGATCTACACTTGTGCATTTGAGGGTGAGCACATGAGGATTAATAAACAACTTCAGGGCTTGGTTTTCCTGAGTCTCTCTCTCTCTCTCTCTCTCTCTCTCTCTCTCTCTAATTTTTCTATTATTTACCAGTATTCTGGGGCTCCTTTTTCCAGTATTTTATAACCAGTGAGGTGGTGTGGTGCTTTTCTGACCATGCTTTGCTACATGCTTCCGTTACTGCACCCACACCTGGAGAACACAGAGACACAAGCAATCAGTAGTGTGACCTACCTTCATGGGACCACAATTCCATCAATCAAAAAGGAAGTTTCTCCTCTTTAGAATTTTTGTTCCTGGGGGCTCCAGATCCCACTGCTGCTGCTACCTCACCACAAGATTGCGTGTGCACTGAGGTTGAGAGACCAGAGGAAAAAACAAAAAGGCATTTCCATATTCTTTCTGTTTTAGGAGTTCCCTTTTCTGTTTCTTGAGCTTGAAATAGAATTCTTCTTCTTGACCTCTGTCTGTACCCCAGTGCTGATTTTCGTTTTGGACTACATTGAGACGAGGTTGGGGGATACTGCAGGGGAACTAGTACCACTGATGTGGTGATACTTTACATTTGGATCTTCTTTTCTTATCTATCTGCTATTATTTACTTTCCAGAGATATCAAATAGTTACTTCATACATTCTGTCCAGGCTTTATAATTCATTTAGTAGTAGAGACAGAGTAGAATGTACTTACCCTATACTGAAACTTTATTCCTCAACTCTTATTATATTTTAAAATTATTAGTCAAAGGCAAATAATTTGCTTAGTTCTTGCCTTACAATATTATGAAAATTGATTAACCTAGCTCTATGTCCTTTTATATACACCTATATACAAAATATATAATCTGTTACTGTTTACTTGTTAACAAAAGGCATTGAGAACAACTTTGAAGTGGATTAAATTATTGTGTAGTTTAGTTATATGTAGCTCAGTCCTACATTGTCAATAATCCATTATTTATTCTGCAATAAGAGGATAGAAATGAATACAGACTGATTTCATTAAAACATGTATAGAGTATTTTGTACTCAGAAATACACAATATGATATCAAGTAAAGGTGTATTTATAAACATATTTTATATTCAAGAACTATGCCCATTGAACTGAAAATGTTTAAAATATGATGTCAAAAAGTGTAAATGCATAAAAAACGAATTCTGCAATACTACTTTATGTTCATTTTGGCTCCTGGTTTTACATGTATATAAAAAGAGTGATACAAACAGTACGTTCTATGAATTATGAGGTAAGATACCCTAGAAGGACCTGGGGAGGCTTCCTAGAGAAATGGCATTGTGAGCCTGTGGAATAGGAGAATGTGGGTCAGAGAGAGAGAAGGACTCAGTGTTTATGACCACAATGGAATGAAGACCCAGGAGATGTTCCATACACGCTCCTACTGAAGTCCAGACTTTGCCTAGGGTCCCTCTGTCAGTCGATGTGCCAGGACGAATTTGTTATGAACTGAGTGGGACCCTTTATTATCCAGCATATCTAAGTATTGAATTGCTAACACATGATCCATTTTTATCCTAATGAGACAAAAATCAATAAAACTGCACATTTGTTCCACATTTACAACTTTATTCACTATATTGCTAGGCTCAATGAATTTAATTAAAGTTCCAATGAGTTTTAAAACTTCTAATGAAAAATAGTTTTCATGAGTAATTAGTGACTTCAATACCATATTTGTAGGATAGAGCATTAGCATAAAGGAAGAAAATTATTAATAGTCATCAAATTTGGTTATGCTCTACATAAAGTTTCAACATTTATTAAAAATAGTAAGAACAATAACAACACTGTAGCTATTTAGACTAGTCTGTCAAAATCCACCATATCCCTTGTTTATTTAAATATGCAATACTAAGTAGTTTCATAATTTAAAAAAAATGAAACCAATATATGGCACTATCAAGTTACACTCTATCTCTTCCTTCTAACTGGATTTTTTTGCTGAGGTCAAAGAATGGGTATCATTTCAGTATTAAGCACATCATAATTACTTACTTCATTCCTATATTTTTAGGTACGTGTTAGTCTGGATATAGATTTGGCTGCATGTAACAGAGACCTAATATAGGAGTGTTTGAGACAAGGTAAAACTTTTTTTTTTCTTACAAAATTATCTGGGCTAGTATGGTACATTGCTTCATGAAGACACCAAAGAAGTAGGTTCCTTCTTTCTTGTTGCTCCCCTAGATGATGTCAACAGAACTTATCTTTCAGAACTTAGTCTGTGTGTTGCCACCATGCTGTCCTTATGTAAGGACGACTGTCGTAGAATATCTAAACCTTATATTTCACACCAAAAAAATCCATGGAAAACAGAAAGCTGCTCTCTCACCAGAGCCCCAGGAAAAAAAAATTTCATTTACTCCATCCATCCCTGAACTCCACATTTTAGTCGGAGATATGTTTATACACCTCTGGTTAGAAGTGTATAACTACACCTGTGACAAACAGGAATAGAGGAAAACTTTCTTAACCAATTAAGAATATCTACAAAAATCTATGGCTAGCTCAATGATGAGAAACTATATATATTTCCCGTAATATCAGTAACAAGACAAGGATGTTCCCCTCTTACCACTCCTATTTAATACTGTATTGGACATCTTAGATAACGCAGTTTAAAAAAAAGGAAATAAAAGCTATACAAATTGTGAAAAACTAAAACTGTGTTTGTTCACAGATGACATGACTGGCTATGTAGAAAATGTCAAAGATCAGTAACAACAAGAGCTCTAGGAAATAAGCAGTTATAACAAGGTTGAATGATACAAGCTTAATATACCAAAGTCAATTGCTTTCCTTTATACCAGCAATGAACAATAGAATTTGAAATTAGAAACACAATATAATTTACATTAGCACAAACAAAAAGTAAAACTGAAATCTAAATTTGACAAAATGTGTTCGGGATTTGTATGAGGAAAACTACAAAACCCCGATGAGTGAAATCAAAGAATCTATATATAAATGGAAATATAGTTCATGTTCAAGTTCCCAACTGGGTATAGAGATTCAATACAACCCCAATGAAATTCACAGAGTTTGTTGTTTGTTTGTTTGTTTTTGAGGATATACAAACTTATTCTAAAGTTTACATAGAAGGGCAAAAAGACCTAGAATAGCCAAAATCCTGAAGAAGCTCAAAGGTGGAAGACTGACACTACCTGTAAGACTTAATATAAAACTGTAGTAAATAAACAGTGTAGTATTGGCCAATCATAGACAAATAGGTATCTCAGTGGAACAGAACAGAAGGCCCAGAAGTGTACCTGTGCAAATATAGTCAACTAATCTTTTAGAAAATAGCAAAGGGAATTTAATGAAGGAAAAAACAGGTTGAAAAATAAATGGTGCCAGAACAAATGGGCATCTATATGCAAAAAAGAAATGAATGTAGAAACAGAGTTTCACATTTCACAAAAATTAACTTGAAATTGATCATAGACCTAAATGTAAAATGCAAAAAATGTAAAACTCCTAGAAGAGAAAAGGAAAAAAATCTAAATGACCTAGAGTTTGGTGATAAGTTTTTAGATACAATACCAAAAACAGAATCCATGAAAGAAAAATTAGATTGGACTTTATTAAAATTCAAAACTTATTCCCTTAAAAAGATGTCATTAAAATAATGAAAAGACAGGTCACAGACTGTGAGCAAATACTGAAAAACACATATCTGATCAAGGATTTTTATCTAAAAGTGTGTAAAGAACAGTTACAACTCAAAAATAAGAAAACAAACAACCCACCATAAAAATGGGCAAAATCTCTGAACAGACACATCAGGAAGGAAGATACACAGATGGCAAACAATCATATGTAAGAATGCTAAACATCATATGTTACTAAAGAATTACAAATCAAAATACAAATGCAATGATACTGTAATCCTACTAGACTGGCTGAAGTCCAAAAAACTGACAACACCAAATGCTGGTGAGGATGGGGCCCAATAGAAACTCACATTCATTGCTATTAGGAATGCAAAATAGTACAGCCATTTTGGAGGACAATTTGGAAATTCCTAATAAAGCTCAATATGTTGTTTCCATACAATCCAGAAATCACCGTCTCAGGTATTTACCCAACTGCTTTGAAAACTTATTTGTACACAAAACCCTATGCATAAATGTTTATGACAGTTTTATTCATAATCACCAAAAGACTGGAAGCAATAAAGTGCTAAGTGGGTCAATATATGAACTATCTGTGGAATATTAAATAAAAAGAAATGAGCTTTACAGGCATGAGAAGATGTGGAGGTACTTGGAATACATATTATTAGGTGAAAGAGGTCAGTGTGAAAAGCCCATTCTTACTATAATGATTCCAACTATAGTACATCCTAAAAAAGGCAAAACTCTAAAGATTCGTAAAAAAGATCATTGATTGACAAGAATACCTAGAGAAGAGGAAAGGGATGAATAAGTGAGGCACGGGATTTTTAAGGTGAAACTATTCTGTATGATACTGTCATGTTGGATTCATGACATTAAGCATTTGTCAAAACTCAGAACTGTACAAGACAAAATGAACCTTAATGCAAATTATGGTCTTTGGTTAATATGTATCAATACTGGTTCATTAATTGTAACAAGTATACTGCACTAATGCATGGTATCAATAATAGGGGAACCCTTGTGCAAGTTTGGGGATATATGAGATTTCTCTGTAGTATCCACTAAAATTTTCAGAGAATATAAACTGTTTTAAAAGTGAAGTCTATTAATTCAAAAATATACCTATGTACTAAAAATTGCACAAATCTTAAAATTTTTACATATGCATATACCCATGCAACTACCACCAAACAAGATTTGAACATTTTTCATCACCATAGCAAATTTCCCTTTGCCTTCTCCCAGTTAAAGATAATCACTCTTTTGGCTCATATTTCCATAATAACTATGACTACTCTTGATATAATCTAAATGAGTTATATATCACATGTACTTTTTTAGCTGGCTCTGTGTGTGTGTGTGTGTGTGTGTGTGGTGTGTGTTTTTTTTTGCTCTCTCTTAGCAGAGATACACATACTGTTGGCTCTAATTTCTCATGTGTTCTTCCATATGATGTTTATATTCTATTTGTCTAGCTCCAGGGAAAAACAAACTGATGGTAATTTTATTGGAACTTATAAATAAACTTGGGGAGAATTGACATATTTGTGACGTTGAATATTCTTCAGTTCATAGTGAGTGTTTCAACTTGTTAAAGTCTGTGTGTGTGTGAGTGTGTGTTTCTATTCTCATAGTTTCTGTACCTTTATTGTGGTTTTCCTTCCATGGTATCTTCTAATAAGTTACTATTTTTATATAGGAAGACTATCTATATTAGGTTTAGGTCTTTATACTTCACTCAATTCTTCATTTTTATAGTAATATTTCTGTTAATAGAGATAGATTATAGAGATAAATAACGATAGGTTTACCCGGTTCTTTAAAAATTATTTTATGTAACTGCTTTCTCTTGCCAATTGTTTCAATTAAATGCTCAATTATAGTGGAGATGATAGGAATCCTTTTCTTTTTTTCTTTCTTTACCAGGAATGCTTCTATTGTTTCACATAATGTGCATTAATGGTTTGTGTGTATATGATTGTATGTGTGTGTATGTTAAGGAAGTTAAATCACTTTCTATGTTATGAATGATTTTAATGTGAAAGGATTTTGAATTTTGTCAAGTGTCTTATAAGCTTTGAAGAGATATTCGTATAATTTTTCTCCATAGATCTATTACCATGATGGATTAAATTAATGACATTCTTAATATCGATCCACTCTTGTGTTCCTGGAATAAATCCATTATGGTCTTTATATATTACATTTTAACATGTTATTGGATTTTTTTTTGCTAATATTTTAGATTTTTGCCTTAATACCCATGAGAAATATTTATCGGTAATGTCCTTTGTTATGCTTTTGTGTTAACATTACAATATATTTGTCTCATAAAAATAATTTGCAAGATTTTCTTCCTTTTCTATTCTCTGAACAGTTTAAGTAACAATAAAATTATTCATTTCACAATTCTGGCATAACCATTTGTATCTTCCATTTTTCTCTCCCTCTCTCTTGCGGGGTGTGGAAACTCTTACAACTTTCTCTCATCTCTACTAGAAGTGTGCTGTATCTGTTATTAATTTTTTTATCTTTACTTCTCCCATGCTTATAGTTTCTGTGCTATGAAAATTTCTGTTCTTTCATTGGCTTTATAAGTAGTAGTAATTATTGTGTTTTCATGGTGAATTGTAGTCTTAGCTTTATAAAGTGTCCTTCTTTGTCATTTTTAGTGTTTGATTTTTTGGTCTACATTTTAGTTTGTTGTATAGAAAGTTGTGAGTTGTGATCCCTGCTTTCTTTTTATTTGCCTTTACCATATTTATCTATCTTTTATCTATCTATCTATCTATCTATCTATCTATCTATCTATCTATCTATCTATCTATCTATCTATCTACCGTGTTTCCCCCAAAATAAGACTGAGTCTTATACAGTATTTCTCCGAAAATAAGACCGAGTCTTATATTTATTTTTACTCCAAAAGACACATTAGGGTGTATTTTCAGGGACTGTCTTATTTTTTCATGTACAACAATCTACATTTATTCAAAAATAGTCATGTCATCTTCTTCTGGAACATCGTCATAATGTACTAAATGTGTCTGCTTGGCTGATGATCTTAACTGGGGCTTATTTTCAGGGAAGGTTTCATTTTCAGGGTAGGTCTTTTTTTCGGGGAAAACTGGTATCTATCTATCTATCTTAAATACAGCATAGAATTGTGTTTTTTGTTTTGTTAGCCTTAGGGAAAAACTTACTTATTCTTACAATCTTACAATAGGTGTTTTATGTGCAGATACATACATACATACACACACACACTCACACACACACACACATATATATATATGATCAATATATTTTCTCATATGTATATGTATATAGTTTTACAATTTTTTTATTCTCTTTGCACGTTTTTACTTCTTTCACTTGCCCTCCCCCCTTACCTCTTGCTATGTTTTTTGGTATTTAGAAAAATTTATATTTTATTCTAATGGATTTTATTTTATTACACTAAGATCTTTATCTAACACTCTCAGTCATTATTTAGACACTCTGCCTTGGTTGTTTACTATGAAAAGTATTGATTTAGTAGCAGTCTTTATGTAGAGATTTTCTAGTCATTATTGGTTGTTGAAAGTGTGTTGTTGGTAGATTCTACAGGAAGGGGTTCAGGAACATTAATCCCTGAATTTTGAATGTTCATGATTATTTATGGGATTGTATGAAAATATTTAGTTTATTGGTTATACAGCTCTTCATGCTCATTTTCTACTCTCTTGAGTTTGTTAAATATGTTTATTCATTTTTCTAATATACATTTTTTTTCCAAAATCTGATGTCTATCTGATTTCTTTCCCATATATGTGAATTGGTCCAGATTGTTTGGAAGCCATTGTAGTTTTTCTATTTATCTTCAATGTTTCAATAATTTTACCAGTGTGTATCCTGCTATTGACGATTCTAAGTAAATTTCTCCAGGTACACAGGTGTAGGCTTTTGATGTTTAGGTCCAAGTCTTCATTTCAGGGAGCATTTTTTTTTTCATGTGACTTTTGTGTGTGTGTTTTCTTTTTCCCTGCTCTCTTATAATACGGTCAATATTTATTGCATCCTGCTATGTTGATCATTTTCTCTTGGATCCATTTAATCACATTATTTGTCCTACATTTTTATTTTTCTTCTTCCTTCTTCTGTTTCCTATCTTTGCTTTTGATAGTGTCAGTGTTTAGCAATATTCTATTTATAGAACTGTGAAATACCACACATTATAATGTATGGTGTTGTAAAATAGTTTTAACTTACTGATTGTGAGATTAACCAAACTAAGCACTATAAAGAGCATGCCAAAAATATATATACACATTTTAAGAAAGGAAAAAACTATTAAAATTGTAATGCTCAATATTGATAACAAAAGATGAATACAAGTCATGTGTATATACATTTTTGGCAACCCTGGCATATGTACAGTACTACTCTGTGGACAGAGGGTGCATCTATAATCTTTAGATCCTTTTAGTTATCTTACAAGTGCAACTTACAGGAGTCAGTCAGAAGACTGAATGAAAACAAGTTCAATTCATTATCATTCTTGGGGAAAAATTGTTAGACTGGGAAAGGGTGACTGAGAAACACAGAAGATTTATAATTTGAAAGTGTATGATTTTTACTTTGGTTTTTAGTAATGTATGGGAATTCACTATTTTTCTACTTTTGAGTGAGAAGGTAAGAAATCTTTTAGAATTATTGTACATAATATTTTGTGTTCATAGGTATTATCTGACCCATTTGAGCCAATGGCTAGTTTCAAGTAAATATTAGCTTGTCCTAAGGGTCTTTAAATGTGTTTCTATGTCCCCTTTTCTATTTGCCTTCTGAATAATGTAGACAAAATTTAATCAAGATATTTTTATATGTCTGGTTAATTAGTATGTGGCTAAAGAACAGCCATGGATGCTTGCAGTATATATTAGTGCCTTTGTCACTTCTCTAAGCATTAATAAGCATTTTAATATTTCATAAGGTAAGCTCTAAATTATGAAAAATAAATCTGAACATTATAATGCCCAATGGGACAGCAATAAAAAACTACTGTATAGCTGAGTACTTAACTCAAGAATTATAATTTCTGACTGATGTTGCAGACCTCAGCGAGGCTTAAGAGAGGGCTCGGATTTTCTAGAAATAAACTGGTAGGTCATGAATGTAGTTAAGCACTGTTGGAAAGGATAAACATTCATATTCAGTTTAGCTCACTGGTGTATCAAAGAGAATCAGTAGCAGAAGCTGTCTGAAAGTCATAGGGTCTAACTAATTCTGTTCTTTAATTAGGACGTGTCAGGATTTTCTCTGAGCCTTATACTGTATCACTATTTTCTTTTCTTTTTTTCCCCACCCACCTCTCCCCCACTCTGGTTCAAGCTATTGTTTCGCAGTCTAATTGTGCAGGACACAGCTCCCTGATCCATGCTGGTATTATGAGCTTTGCATCTTCCCCAGCTGAGGCAGTGAGGTCGCCAGTCGTCAGTTGGCCACTCACAGCAGTGTATCACTATTTTCAATGATATCTTGGCAAGTGCTGGGAAGGAGGGCAATACATAGACAGGAAAACATTTCAACATACATTTGTTTCTAAATTGAAGGCAAAGAGTTGAATATAATGACAAGGCTTCACTCATCCTCCAGCTCCACTTTACATTAGAATATTTATGCAAGGGTATGCTTAGATCAGTGTGAGTATAATTTATAATCAACAGGTTGAAACTGGATATGTAAGTGTGTGGGGTGGTACTTGCTCAAATCAAAACAGGTATTTCACAGAAACTGATGAGAAGGCTTTATTTTAACCTCCTTTTAATTCAAAATAAAAGCAGGAAAGAAAGTTTCTTGATCTCATATATTTCTGCTGGATGCTAAAAAATGTGACCTTTTGTAACTTAAAAAATAGCATAATGTTCTAGTGAATGTGTTTAGATTACAGAATGGAGTTTTAGAATGTTATTGATGTATCTATATTTACCATTAGTCACAACATTTTTAAACATTTATTGCTTTTCCCTTTGGTACCATTATGTGTCCTGTTGATAGTGATGTTTTATAGAAACTATATTTGATTTCCATTGTTTTATAACTTGCAACATTTATTGACTAATATTCATTAGATTTTTACATAATCCAATCAACTGTCCAGCTAAAATATTATGATTTGAAGGTAAGTTGTAACTGTGAACTTTCTTTCAAAAGGCCTTTGCACATGTCATAATTTCTGCTACTTCTTTAGTAACAAACTTTTTGAGAAGCCCTTTCTGAATACTGGAGGCAGGGAGGACTGTGTGATTTACTTTTCCAGGTAACGCATGCACATCAGTGACAATTTGGGATTGGTTAGTGGCTGAAATTCAGCCAAGGTTATGGATCAGGGGCACTGGTTCTTCTCTATTTAGATAGATCTCTGTGCTGATTGGGCTTCCCTACGTTATGATGGTTGGATTCTGAGGGTGAGGGCCCAATAGACGGGAAGTGGACGCTGCCAGTTTCCTAAGGTTTGGCATAGTGTCACTTCTGCCAGATTCTCCTATAAGATGTTTTACAGCACCATGAATCTTCCCTTTCACAGCTTGTCACTACACAGATATTTGCATGATTTTTAAACTTTTCTGTATCTCCATTAGATTATAAGTGTCACACGGGTAGAGAATCTTTGATTTTTCTCACTACTATGTTTCCAACATTTAAGTCAATGACTAGCATATAAAAATGATCAATAATATTTTTATAAAGCGATAGTTTGCTCATTTACTTGGGCGAGAAGCCATGCTTGTGTAGTGTAAAATTAATATTCGATTCTGACTTTTGATTGAATAAACTAATTCACTTTCTTAATTAGAAAAACATTTTTAGTTTCTCCAGGTTGAATGGACCATTTCATTTAAAATTTTCTATACATACTGAATTTTGCTTTCTGGGAGGATTTATGTTTCTTAGTCTTCGAAAATGTAGTTAAGAGAGCTTGCAGTCATATTTTACATTAATTAAGACTGAATTGATAATGGGAATGCAAACATAATTATTATGTAAAACTTTAAAAATTTAAAAGTAGTTTCCCTATATTATTATAGTATTTGCAACCAATCATATTTTAGACCAGTGGTTTTCAACTTGGCTGTACATTGGAAAAGTCTGGGAGCTTTAAAACGTACTGGTGCGTGGGTCCCACCCCCAGAGATTCTGATTTAATTGGTCTGGAATACAGTCTGGAAATTTGTATTCTAAAAGCTCTGTAAATGATTATAATGTTAACTCAAAGATGAGAATCACTGCTTTAACCAGTTATTTTCAACCTGCCTTCTTGGGAATTAATGTAGCTTAGCTATTTGTATTTTTAAAAAAACCCAAATGATACAAATTTGGAGTGACAGCTGAGAATCAGTATTATTTGCCTTTTACATTTATTTTACATCAACTTATTCTTCACTTTATATCTTTTGGAGTACATATTTGCCCAGTAATATACAGATGCTTAAAAACACATCTACCTATTTCTTGTCACATATTTTACATGTCATATTATTAATATTTGATGGTTAATATAAGTTTAGCACCCATTGTATATATGAAATATGAATGAAGCCATTAAATACACTCTTAAAATAATTTATTTCTTCTGTCTGAAAATGTATGAATACTTTGCTATGCATTGATGCAAAACATGTAGAATAGTTGTTGAGATCACAACTTTATTTTTTAAAGAATTCAGTAACAATTTTAATGGATTTGAATTTTATTCATTATATAATCATATTTGAAAAATAATAATACCTACATGTACAAGAGCTCTAGTATTCAATCTACAGGAAATGCTTGGGGCCCCTAGTACCTACAGATCTACCTGGTAACTCCGTGGTTCCGAATTGGGAATCACTGTTGTAGGATTCTGACATTGTCCTACATCACTCATTATTGTTACCCTAGGAAACTTCATGTGAGAAATTTCTTACAGAGCCAAGTGGGTGGAAAAGGATTGCTTCCCAGAAGTTTTATTTGCCTGGTTCAGAGATTGAGATATTTGAGGACTGAGTCAACTAGTGGGAATAGTTACACAAAGTAAATAATTGCATACACAATGTAATTCAAAACAGCAAATGTCCCAAGAGATGAGAAGTACATGCTACCATATTCTCAAGGACTGAGCCTGAAAGCACGGTATCACTGCCAGTGTACCGTGCTGTTCAAGCAGTCACTGGGCCCAGATTCAGGGAGGAAGGATGTAGACTCCACTTTTCAATGGGAGGACTGTAAAAAAATTGGGGCTATTTTAAAAATTGCTACAGGAGCATAATGAAAATGTATTTATTTACTCCCTTTTCTTACAAATATGGTGAACTAGGTATCCAGATCCAGCCTCTTACTCAATATAACTACAAATTTGGGTATCATAAAAAGGACATCTAAAATGCATCAGATTGCTGGTAAGAAACAAAGGAAATATCAGGCCAAAGATTAAATGAAAGTGCATACTGAGTAAATTTGGGTTTCATAGGTCTCAGGAGATAGGACATAAAAACACAAGGTAAGTAGTCAAATAAGAAACTTCCTATAAAGCTGCAGGCACAAAAGACTTCACCCTTGGTACAAAGGCAAACTAGAAATAACTAACCACCCCAAGAAACACCAAAGAAAATTGCTCTGTAATGAATGTTGGTGATGATTGGAGATGTAAAAAAATTGCCCTGAGAATTAGCAAAAATAAGCTGGTTTTAATCCATATTTGCAGGCTGAATTTCTAGTATTGCCGTGACCCTAAAATGTTCTTAACACTTTAGTGACTATTTAAATTATAGAATAGTCATACAATACAGTATTATGCAGCAATTAAACCAACTCAACCACACAACAAAAGGCGAATTGAGACAAAGAAGCCAGACACAACATTGTACGTAGTCTGTAATACATGAGTTTCAACAATAAGTAAAACTAAAATATATTGTTTAGGGATGCATAATTAGGAGAGAAAACTGGAAAGAAAGCAGTAGGTGAAGCCCATCAAAATGTGAATGGTCTTTATTTCTAGCCAGGGGGGAGAAGGTTTAAATCCGTAAAGACATATTGAAAAAATTACAGTATCAACATGACATTTTAATTCACTATTCTCAGTAATTAATAAAACAAAAGATGAGAGGAATACAATTACCTAGTTTAATCAGAGAATTTAGAAAGTTTTCTGGATAAGGAAATTCAGTATCTACAAATCAGTCACATTTCTGTACATGAGAAAACAGGTGATTATAATACAAAATGCAAAAATAATAAGGTGGTGATGATTAAAAAGGAGTTATGCATGTTCTTTATAGATAAAAAAGAGTGTTCTGAAAACAGAGACAAAGTGCCAAATAATGGATGGATGGATATTCATTGATTAATAGTCACAGTGTTATATTAGTAAATCCAAGCAATTCTAATAAAAATCTTAACAGGCTTCTAAGTAAGTGTGTATATGTTTGTGTGTATGTGTATGTAATTTGACAAATTTATTTGAAAATTGATGTGAATGAGCAAAGGGTAAAGAACAAGCAATTAATTAGGAAGTAGAACAAAGTGGGGAGACCGCCTTTTTGTACATCAAGAATTATTTTCCATGCGATGTATAGATGATGTAATACAGAATTGTACACCTGAAATCTATGTAACTAATCTATGTAACAATTGTTACCCCAATAAACTTTAATTTTAAACAAATAATAATTACTTTATTGCTGCAGTAATTAATACATTGGGTTAATGGTGAAAGAATAAATTAATGAAATGAGAAAAGAACATAGAAGCACATCTACAGAAATTGTAACGTGATTTATGCAAATTAGTGGAAAAACGTTTTTGACTAAATGAAGTTAGGATACATAGTTATCTACACAGAATAAAAATGAAGGGAAATCCTACCTCTTTTCATGACAAAAGTCAATTCCAGTTGTCTTAAGAATCTGTATGGAAATCAAATTACAAATTTTTATAAAACCACACGGGAGAATTTTTTTAAGCCGTCTAGGTAAAGAAAGTTTTCTTACACACACACACACACACACACACACACACACACTCACACTCACACACACACCAGAGACCATGTAAGGAAACGGTTGATAGCTGCAAGCCAAGGAATGCCAAAGATTGCCAGCAAAGCACTGAGAACTAGGAAGAGGCAAGGAAGAATTCCCCTCATTTCAGAGGGAGCATGGTTCTGTCAAAAGCTTGATTTTGGTGCTCGCTTCCGCAGCACATATACTAAAATTGGAACGATACAGAGAAGATTAGCATGGCCCCTGTACAAGGATGACACGCAAATTCGTGAAGCGTTCCATTTAAAAAAAAAAAAAAAAGCTTGATTTTGGACTTTCACCTTCCAGAGCTTTGACACAAATTTCAGTTGTTTTAAGCCATCCATTTTGTGGTGTTTTGTAATGGCAGCCCTAGGAAACTAATACATAGGCAAATTGCTTATTGTATTGTTGCAGAAAGACGTGTCGCTGGCCTCTCCAGAATATAAGGATCGTCAGTAATTTATGTTCATTTTTCTTGGGGCTGAAGAGAAAGAAAGACAACTGTAGTTTTGACAGCCTTTAGAGTGTAATAGATGCAATGGCAATGTGTGTGTGCTTTTCTTTAAGTTAACTTTAAATTTATTTTGAATAGGTAATATATTTAGATTATCCTAGGTGGGCCTGACTTTATCAGGAGGGTCCTTTAAAGAACGTGAAATTTCAGAGAGATGTTTACTTCCTGGCCTGAAAGAAATCGTGTAGACATATTGTGATCTGCCTATGGAGGAGAGTGGCTAGTAGCTAACAGCTAGCAAAAAAATAAATAAATAAAAAATAAATAAATTAAAAAAATAATAATAATAACAATAATAAATGGGGATCTCAGCTCTGCAATTAGAAATAAGCAAAATCTGCCAATAATTGTGTGAGCTTGGAAGAGGACTGCAAGCTCCAGAAGGAGCTCAGCCAGCCAGCACTTGGATACCAGTCATGTGAGACTCTGAGCTTAGGAGCCAACTAAACCACGTCTGTACTCCTGATCCATGGAAAATGTGCGATAATGTGTATTGTTTCCACCTGCTAAATCTGTGTTAATTTCTTACATAAGCAATAGAAAACTAATACAGTGAACTATTAAGTATAGAATGAAGACAAAACAACTTGAGTCATTTGGATTTAAAAATATAGTCAGTTTTATAAAATTTGAGGAAGGAAAATTATATGATTAACTAATTGGGATGTAGTTGGAAGAAAGGTAGAAGGGAGAGTAAAAAGAATAATCTTATTTTTAAGTCAAGGAGTCATTTAAAACCATAATAGAAAATTGTGGCTGAAACATAATGATTCAAAATTCTTAGTGTTTTCATAACATTATCCTTTACAGAAGCAAGAGTTTGGGGAGCTAGAACTTTTATGGTTCCCAGGCATTAATAGATCCTGTATATTGATTTTTTTCTAAGTATACTTTATCTATCTATCTATCTATCTATCTATCTATCTATCTATCTATCTATCTATCTTCATCTATGTATATAGATCTGAAATAAGGTTCACAGGACCTAGCTTTACAGCACAGACAATTTTGTGGCAGTGAGATTTTATGTACTTATTAGGTTGTTTTACTTTTGTATTGCTTGTTATTTTTAATGATAAGCATACATTAGATTTTATAAGATAATTATTCTAAAATTAAATATGTTAAATGTAAAGAGAATGAAGATAATGGAAAGGAAATAACATTGGGAATATTATATGAACCCATTTTCCAGATGAAAAAATTGAGTATCAGTAGGATTAAGTTACATGCCTAAAATCACATGGCAGTAAGTGGCCAAAGATCTGACATCAGAATTCATGCTTTATTATAACATGTTAACGCAGAATATGAAATAAGCAAGATAGATGAACAGATGCTCTTCACACTAAAAGAAGATCCAGGACGATGCCAACTGCTGATCTCTCTCACAAAAGTTCCTTTTGAACATTAATTATGTTTCATCAGATGATCTCGCAGGTGTGACATAAATAATAATGCTTTTTAAGGGCAGTAGTAATTTCTGACTCATATACTGGCCAAATTTAAATCTAAGCTCTCTTCCTACATTTTTGATAATTATTCCTTTGATTTATTTTTCCATAATGGTGATGTAAATATACTATACCAAACAGATATTTTAAGAATTTAGGCCTGTTAAGACAAATAATTCATTTAATTTTGAACTGAAAATATTTTATTTTTCTCTTTGGTGTTATAATATCAAATCAGGTAATATATAATCTCTTGGTCATATCCACTGATTCAACAAATACATACTCAAGACGTTGTGTCATCTACTGTGCTGGAGTCTGGGAAGGCAGTGGTAAACAAATACATGTTGTTGTTCCTCTCCTGGAGTTTAAATTCTACTGGAGTAGACAGACACCGTGAAGAAACAAACAAAATAAATGTTGTTTGTGAATCATTTTTCTAAGTTCAATATAAAATTGCTGAGAAAAAGAATTATAGGGAAAAAAATCTCTAGAAATTGTAGTCATAGAAGACCTTTACTGGGAAGTTGCATTTCAGGTAAAGCCTGACACATGAAAATAAGTTATGTGGAGAATACAGTGAATGAATTTTGGGTTGAATATTCTGGTACAAAGAAAACAGAACGTGTAGAGGTTTGGGGGTGTTCAAGATCTGAGAGAAGACCAATAGGGATGGAGTCCAGTGAAAAACAAGAGACAGAGAGAAATAGGTAGGGGCTGAATTATATAGGCTTTTAAAGATCATGGTAAGATACATTGAATTTTGACGTGAGTTTAATGAGAAGAATTATTGAATTGTTATGAGTCGTGGAATGACAAGTTTTGATTCATATTTAAAGACAAGTTCTCTTGTTGCAGTACAGAGAATGCATTGTTAGAGGAACAAGAGGAAGGAGAGAAACCAGTCTATACACTGAGAGTAACCCAAAGAGAGCGATTATGGTAGTTCTGGCTAGAGAGTGATGCAGGAAGTACATGGGTTTAAGATACATAATGGAGGTGAAAGTCACAGAACTTATCTTCAGATATGATGTAAAAATTACGAGGGGGATCCAATATGATTTCTGGATTTCTAGAATTGACATTATATATTTGGAAAGATCCAGCGGAGGGAAAAAGAAGGGATTAGGTGAAATATTTTTTAAAGTGTGTTTTAGACATTAAATCTGAGATATCTATGAGACATAAATATTAAGTTGAAGAATTGTAAAATAGGCAATTGGATATATTTTACCTTGAGCTCAGAGGAAATGTTTGGAGTAGAGATGTAAATTTGAGCGTCAGAGTGACACTGAGGCGTGGTTTTTCCTTGTTTGTTTTTGGAAGAGATTGTGGTGAATTATTACCTTTAGGTCCTTAAATGTTTGGTAAAATTTACCACCAAGACCATCCAGACTTGGCACTTTCTGTTTTCAAGAGTTATTAATTATTATTGTAATTCATTTAATAAATATAGACCTATTCAGATTATCTATTTATCTTTGTATAACTTTTGGCAGATTGTGTCTTTCAAGGAATTGGTCCTTTTCATCTATGTTATGAAATTTGTGGGTATAGACTTATTCATAATATTCTTTTATTATCTTTCTAGTGTTCACAGAGTCCTTCTTTCATTTCTGATATTAGCAATGTCTATCTTCTTTCTTTTATTCTGGGTTAGACTAACTAGGGGTTTATTGATCTTTTGAAAGAACTAGTTTGGGTTTCATTGATTTTCTCTTTTTCCTTTTCTTTTTTCAATTTTATTAATTTCTGCTCTACTTTTTATTATTTCATTTTTAATGCTTGCGTTAAAACCTAATGTTTATGGTACTCCTTTCTCCAGCTCCTAAAGTGGAAGTACATTCAATGCTACATACGAGGTGTGATCTAAAAATAGGGTGAATGTTTAAATAAAGAAAAATGTATTACAGTAAAAGGCACATTGCCATTAATCCTCCTCAAAATACTCTCCCTCACTTCAAACACACTTATCCCATTGCTCTTGCCATTTTCTGAAGAAGCTCTGGAAATCCTCTTTCATGAGTGTCTTTAGTTGTGCTGTCATTGCTGTCTTGATGTCCTGAATCGATTCAGAATGTTTACCTTCCATGGTCATTTTGACTTTGGGGAAGAGCCAGAAATTGCAAGGTACCAGAGGCAGTGAATAATGTGGATGAGGACACACCGTAATGTTTTTATTTGACAGAAGTTGCCATACCGGAAGCGATGTGTGACATGGAGCATTGTCATGATGGAGAATGAAGTAAAGACACCCATGAAAGAGGATTTCCAGAAGTGTGCCAGAAAGTGGCAAGAGTGATGGGATAAGTGTGTTCTAAGTAAGGGAGAGTATTTTGAGGGGGATTAATGGCAATGTGTCTTTTACTGTAGTGATTTTTTTTTAAATTTAAATATTCACCATATTTTTTTTTATCACACCTCATATTTCCCTCTATACACTGCTTTGGCTACATCCAAGTTTTGTTGAGTTGTATTTTCACTTAGCTCCAAATATATGTTTTTTAAAATTTCTGTTGAGAATTCCTCTTTGACTCATGTTGCTGGTAACTACATCATTTAGTCTCTGAACAGTTAGGAATTTTCCAATTATCTTTACATTATTGATTTATTATTTAATCCATTGTGGTCTGAAAACATACTTTGTTACTTTGTATGATTTATATTTTACATGTTCTAAGGTGTATTTTTTTGGCCTAGAATGTGGTCTCTCTTGGTGAATGTTCTATATTAATTTGAGAAGAATGTGTATTCTGACAATGTTGGATGGGAATTGTATAAATGTCAACTAGATTAAGTTGATAGTTGTTTTCAGATCAACTAAATCCTTACTGATTTTGTGCCTGCTTGATATATCAATTACAGATAGAACGATGTTGAAGACTTCAACTGTAACGGTGGATTTGTTCATATTTTTCTTTCAGTTCTATAGTTTTGCATCCTGTATTTTGATGTGCTCTTGTTAGGTACATACATATTTATGATTATTATGTCTTCTTGGAGAGTAAGAACCCTGTATTAATATGTAATGATCTCCTTTATTCCTGAAAATATACCTTTCTCTGAAGTTTGATTTATCTGAAATCAATGTAGCTACTTTCTGCTTTCTTTTGATTCATATTAGCATCATATATCTTTCTCTGCCCTTTTACTTTTAACCTGAGTTTTTAAATACATTAGTTGAAGACAAAATATAGTTGGGTCTTATTATTCTTTAATCCACTCTGACAGTCTCTGTACTGTGACTGGTTCATTTCAACCATCCACATTTAAAATGATTATTGATATATTAATAGTTGGACTAATATCTATATTTGTAAATGTTTTTCTATTTGTTGCATTTTTTTCATCCCCCTATTTTTATGTCTTATGGTTTCAATTGAGCATTTTGTACGATTACATTTTCATGCCTTTCTTCACCTAGTAATTATACTTCTTTTAAAATTATTTTAGCAGTTGTTCTAAAGTTCACAGTATATACATTTTAACTAATTTAATTCCATGTTTTAAATAACATTATATCACTATATGTAGCAAAAGTACCTTATAACAGTATTTCCAGTTTCTCCCCCTTATCTAATGACATTGCTGCCATTCATTTTACTTAACTGCATGCTATAATCATATAATGCATTATTACTTTAAACAGAATGTATTTTTAGATCAATTAAAAATATGAAAAATAAAATATTTTATTGATCTTTATTTATTCATTTTCCAATGTCCTTTTCTTGATGTAGATTCAATTTTCTGAGCTGTATATTTTTATTCTCCCTGAAAAACTTTTTTTTTTTTTTTTTTTTAACTTTTCCTTCACTTTTGAAGGATATTTTTCCTGGATACAGAATTCTAGGTTGATGGGTTTTAAACACTTTAAATAATTTATTCCATTATTTTGCTGGAATGGTTTCTAGCAATAAGTCTACTATCATTCTTTTCTTTGTTACCGTATAGGTAAGGTGCCCTCACCCCAGCGCCCACCAACCTCTGTCATCTTTCTAGATTTTCTTTGTTACTTTTCCTGAAGTTTGAATATCATATGATGATATATAGATGTTTGGTTTTATCTTGCTTGGTATTCTCTGAGTTTCATGATCTGTGGTTTTGTGTCTGCCATTATTTTGGAAAATTCTTGATTATTATTTTTTCAAGTATTTGTTCTGCTCCATTTTCTCTTCTCCTTCTAATACTCTGATTACACATATGTTATACCTTTTGTCACTATCTCACAGTGCTGGATGTTCTGTTTTTTTTTTTTTTTTCATTCTTTTTTCTCTTTGCATTTGAGTCTGGGAAGTTCTACTGAAACATCTTCAAGTTCATTGAGTATCCCTTTGCTGTGCCCAGTCTATTGGTGTGCCCATAAAAAGTACTCTGCATTTATGTTACAGTGTTTTTAATTTCTAGCATTTTTTAAAAGTTTTTGTCTTTCTGCTTAACATAACCCACATGTTCTTATGTTGTCTCCTTTTTCTATGAAAGCTCCTAATACGTTAATCTTAGTTACTTTAAATTCCTGTCTGATAATTTCAACTTTGGTGTTATTTCTGAGTCTGCTTCTCCTGCTTATTTTATCTCTTCAGGCTGTTTGTTTGTTTGTTTGTTTGTTTTCTTTGCCTTTACCATGTCTTGTGCTTTATTATTGAGAGTGGGATATAGTGTATTGTATAATAAGAGCTAAGGGACATAGGCCTTTATTGTGAGTTTTAATGTTTATCTAGGAGTTTGGCAGTTTTCACTGTTTTCAATACATGTAGGTACTTCAGATTCCTCTAGTATTCTTGCTTGTATCTTCTTTTTGGAGATTGGGTTTTCTAAATACTTCTCCTCAGAGAGAGTCTGTGCTTTGCAGTTTTAATCCACTGTTCTTTTACTGGATCTCAGTTGATGTGGTGGCAAGATGTTAGTGAGGGGAAGGATTCTATAATTTTATTAATAAATCTCAGCCTTTTAGTGTGCCTGTATTCTTAGGCTGTACTTTACAAGCATTTCTTGTTTCCCACACAACCTCCCTCTGGTGAGACAGTAAAGCAAAAAGGGGCTGGAGATGGAGAAGTACTCTTTCTCGAAGTGGAGTAAGACTCTGGTAACTCCCTTTCTTTATAGAATAGGCCTTCGTTATATATAGTACTATGCACCTATTTTATAATGATTATTTTTCTCCTAAAGTCAGTGCCACCAGAAGGATCTTTGTTGGTTCTTCACTGTGGGGACATTGTGAGGTTTCTGAAGGTAAAACTCACTGAAGTGTGGTGGCCCCTTTATGACTATGATCCTTAGGAATTTCTTAGTTTCAAGCTAATACACACTCAGCCCCAGCAATTTTTCAAAATAATAATTTAGTTATTACTACTGTTTTATGGCTCCAGTAGTTTCTGCTTTAGGTAAGCAGATCTCAGTTCCTATTGGATTGACCTGTCTCTCCAGATTTGGGGCTGACATTTCACCCTATGACCTCAATTTTATAATGGGTTCCAGAAAAAAATGCTGATTTTCAGTTTGTTCAGAATTTTCTTATTGTCAAGAATGGCAGTAATGGCTTCTAGACTCTTTTGATATCACAACTGAACCTGGAAGTCCTCTTGCTTATTTTTAAATCATGAGCATAATGAAATCACTAAAGGACAACCTGTCGAGATATAAGTCATGAAGCTTTAGAAACATCAATATTTAGGTACCAGATATAATAGAACAGTCAATCTGATAATAGATATTGAGGAATAGCTTGTGAGAGATTGAATAAATAACAGGAGTCTGTGAAGTAATGAAGTGAAAAAAAAAAAGAGAGTGTTTCACGAGAAGGGAATAATCAAATAGTTTAATGTTGTTGAGAGACAAAGAAAGACCAAGAGAGAGTAGTGTATATTGAGTGGCAAAAATCATAGTTGATTTAAATAAGAGAAGTCTCAGCAGAAAGAGATAGGAGGAATATGGATATGAGTGTGAGTGTATACATTGAGAAGGAAAGCAAAGCCAGACTAGAATGAATGAAAGTTTATTAGAGTAGAAGTAAAGACATCATGATTTATTCCTGTTTTCCAAGAAAATTTTTCATAAGAAGAACATCTACCTTTATCCCGGAATTATATAGGAAAACCCTAGAATGGTTACTGACAGTCTGTTTGTTGCCTGTAAATCTGATTTGAGAAATAGAAATGATTGCAAACAAGATAAACTATACCATTAATGTGGAAATAATGATGTTTAAAAAAAAAATCCCTGGGGACTTGAAGAGAAGAACATTACTATAAGGAAAATTCTAGGTTCTAAATTTAGGGAGTTTAGTATAGCCAGTTAATTTTAGAAAATGAAATAGTCGATTTGCCAAGGAGAACTGAAATCATCTTTAAAAAATTCCTATATGTGTTCAGGATTCTTTAAAAGAATAATGTGAAGCACCAGTATATACATGGCATTGTTAAACTTTTGGACCCACCTGGGAAAAAGCATTCTTCTTCTTTCAGAGGTGAATTGATCTTCCCCTCCCACTGCCTCCCTGAAAACAGACTTTATTACTCTAACTTCAAGGACAAAGAGTTAGATGACTGCATTAAGCCTGCACTTGAAAGCAGAATGTAAGCAAGCATTCTGGAGGAGGCAGACCCCATCAAGGTCGAGGTAGTAGGTCTTATTGCTTTTATTTGAGCTCCATGTACTACTATGTTCATTTTGACCCCATGTGGGGCTATGCTTCCAATGACATTTCTCAATTAAAATGAAACAACTTAGTCTGGCAAGTTTAGTTTCATAAGGATCCTCTGAAGCTGCCCTTCTTAGCGTGAATATAATGACATGTTATTATAGAAAAAATTCATCATTCATTAACTCCAAAGCAAATCCACTTTCTCCACCTAGCAGCATTGCCTTTCCAAAAGTAGCTGTGTGAATTCTTCTACTTAAAGTGCACCATCATGTTAGCAGAGGCTAAATCTCAAATGTGCATACCTGCACAAATCCCTACTGACTTCCAAGATCAACTACTACCACAGATACTCACTGGCAGATTAGAACACAGCAGGTTATAACAGGGCTTTTGACAATGTAATCATCACCCTGTTCTCTGAGGCAAGATTCCTGAGTCTCAGGAATGAGAACTCTGACAGGGACGCCACCAAAGAAGTGAAGGTATGTGGCTAAGGTATTCATAACACTTTTTCTTGCACTTTTATCCTGAATTTTCTTTTTCTTTTTTCTTAAATTTGCTCTGTGTCTACTACAGGTTTAAAATTCCTCTCACATAGTTTTGTTTCCCTATTTCAATATGTGTCAGGATAGTCTCTTTTGATCTTTTATCTCCTAATGAATTTTTCAAAAAGCCTTTTTCACGAGTTGTTGTGGATCCTGTCATAGCTCTTGTTTTTTCCTTTTCTTTTATTCATCTTTCATAATTCTTCATGAGTACTTTTAATAAGGATCATGCCACAGCTTTCCTTTCACCGCCTCAAAGTGAAAGGAACCAACACAAGTACTTATTTCTCAAGAAATGTTTCTGCTTTTTCTATGTAAAGAATTTCTCAACCTAAAAGCATAACTCTGAAACAAACTATATTTTATTTTACTGTGGATGTTTAAGATGTAAAGTCTCCAAACAATTTTGAAGAAATGACTATTCAAATTTTATCAGTAAAGAGCAGTAGCAGAGGTAATACCAGGAACCTCTCAGGAAAGCTTGGCTGCTTCTAGGAACCCACTGGGATGAAAGAAAAGAATTTTGTTTTAAGGAAGTCGATTAGGTAGAATTATTATTTTTTAATTTTTTTATATTTCACCACACTTTGTTTGCTATTGCTTGCACAGATTCCACGGTGCAGAGGAAGCAGTCTTTTGGGAAATCTAATTCTTCTCTCTAACCATTCTTCTAATACTTCTGTCTGAGTTGTTAATACATAAACAGACATAGTGTTTTGTACTTTACACAAACATTCTGATCACTGAAATTTCAAAAATGAAAAAGCAAAGAGCTAAAATTCAAAATCAAGATTTGTCTTAAGGAAACAACAAACAGGAAGTGCAACAAGGTCTTAGCTTTTTGTTTGGCTGGCATTCATTTCTCAGTTATGGAAAGGGGAGAATAAATATGTCATCAGTACTTTGGAAAGATAAATTTTTGAAAGGAGATTAAGAAACCTATTCATGATTTCTAAATCTAGCTATAAGCAGGCTTATTAAACGATAGGTATTTCATTTAGGAAGTGAATTTATGGAAATAAATGATAAATGTCAGCAATAAATACTATAGTTCTAATTTCACAATGCAGACAAGTGATATGAAAAATAAAACTTCTTTTTATAGAGATGCAGGTAAACCAATTTCTCTCCAAAATGTCTTTAGCCTGATCATCCTTTGTTATTTAATAATACGACCTTAATGTCAAAGCTACTAGCAAGGTGTTCATGTGCTGCCTTGTGAGACCATTAACCTTAACCTTTATATTTCCAGAAGTTTATTTGTTGGATCATGCAGGGTAACTAAGGGATGTGGAAACAATCCATCTCTCCAACTTTATTTTTTGTTTATTTATTTTTATAATTTTCTATATCATTACTACAGTGTTGGAGTTGAGAGTTCAAAAGGCTCTTGACTAATAAGATTGAGGTTCACAGACGTTATTCTCCTAAAGTATCACACCTAGGATTAGAACCAAACATGCTTTCCTATGTTTGAAATAGTTTGCCTTCTTCTGAAACAAAGGCAGACAAAAAGTATTTACTAGTAAAATATGATAAGAAAGGAATAAAATTATATGCCCCCCACTGGCTTCATATAACTACTCGTGTGACATTTTCCTTGACATCCCTAGGCAAAGTAGATGCTTCTTCAAAATCCCAGAGCTTATGTTATGTTGTAACATACTTTCTTATCTTTATATATGTCCCACTAAGCCTATAAACTATTGGAAAAAAATAATAAATCTAACACATCTTTATAATCTCAGAGACCAGTTTTGTTGAATGAGCTCATAAATGCACAAATGTGCAAATGAATAAATACTGCAGCAGGGGCAAAGAGAAAAGCAACCAACATCCACTGACTGGCCACCATGGACTAGGCTACAGGATTTACATGTAATATCCTATTTGTAATATTTTTTCTCTCACAGAAAACCTATGAAGTTTCAAAAGATTTGGAAGGATTAATAATTAAAGGGATTAATTATTCTATGAAAGCCGTATAACCAGTAAACCAGTATTCAATCCCAGGTCTGACTGTCTCAAAGCTTACACATCCATTATTATCTTGGGGTAATAACGATGGGTACTTACTTATTCTCCCCAACCACTAAATTAAAAGTTGTCTATACAGCGTCTCATTTTTTCTTGACAACAATTCTAAAGAAGTACATACTCTTGTTAGCACCATTTTAGATATTATAAAACTGATTTAGAATCATTAAATAACTGTTCAAAGTCATGCAGGTTTGTAAATACTGAACTTGGATTTAAACGCAGGTCTGTATGACTTTAAAATTAATATACTTAGAAACTGAATAAGATACCATATGTAAATGTATGATTGTTGAAAACAACAGACAAATGGTCCAGGCACCGGGGCTGCATTACCCTGCATCCCGTGATCTCCGCATAGCTATGATGGACAGTTCCTGCACATGCCATTCAAGAGTGCAGACTTTCCTTTGACAGACATCAGAAAGACCACTCCACCAGGCAGGTGTATTCTATTGAATGCCGGAGATTTAACTCCCTCAGGGGCAATCCTTAACTAATGAAGCTCAGAAGTGAGTGGAAAACAGCTCCTATCCTACAGTAGGACAATTCTGAGGTACATGTTCCATGGTTCCTTACAGAGTTGCTAATGGAGGTGAGCTTAGCTGCCCAGGGTGGTAAATAGCTAATTAATATATCATTGATTGATTTTTCTCCTTTACTCTCTTCATTCCTTAACTCCCTCACATATACTTACTTCCTTGATCACCTCCCAAGTAAATTACATGCGCTCAAATCCTTGTCTCAATGTTTGATTTAGGGGAAACACAAACTGTGTTTTAGCCCATAGTTAGCTTAGCTGCCAAAGGCAAAAATTATTTTACAAATGAAAACATGGAACTTAAGTTATTTAGGTCTTTCTTAAGAGTGAATAGTAGCATCCTGCTGTAGAAAGAATACTTGCTATGCAATTATATTTTCAGTATACCTACTCTCTAATTCTAAATATGCACATGTATGAAAGAAAGATAATGATACCTAATATGGCTTTGTTGTATTTATAGAAATCCTTGAACTATAAAAAAATAGAAAGCACTTATATTACTAGTTTTTCTGAACACTTTGTATACTTACATTTCATTCTAAGCTCTAGGAGAACTGATATGTCACAACATATATTTGTTGAAAACTTATGCAGAATGTTGGAAGAAACATATGATAACAACAATAATAATGAAATAATAGCTAACATAAATGAAATGATTATATATGCCAGGCACTGTGTTAAGCACCTGGTTCACATCATCTCATTTAATTTATCATTATCTTTATTTTGCTAGTGAGGAAGCTGAGTTTCACATAGTAATAGTTTATCCAAGTTTACACATGTTGTTAGCAGATGGGGAGATTCTAACTCAAGGTTTTTTTTTTTTTTTTCCTGGAAAACCCATCCTTGTTGCACATCTAAAGATGAGGGGTAGGGGGAGTTCTTAGGAAAAAATAGAAAGTTATATAGTTGGAACTTTGTATGGACTGAAAATATCTAGGTTTGTGACTATAACTCCCTGAGCTCAAGTAAGTTGCCTGAAGTGGAAAAACAACTAAATTGTGGCTGTGCACATATAACATATTGGCATGTAAACCTAGTACCTAGCCCAAACACTGGGTCTCCATAAGCATGATGTTTTTCTGTTTACAGAAAGCTGCCCAATAGAGCAATTTGCTTTTCATTTGCATGTCCACCGCTATCCAGTTAACACCTGACCAGGCAGCAAATTCAGAGACGAGGTGAGTGGAAAGATAGCCATGGTCAAAATACATAATAAATTAGTAGAATATTCCAGCTATTGGTTAAAAATAAACTAGCAATGAGAACTGGGGAGCTAGATTCAGCCAAAGCTGAAATCGAAAATGCTAAACACCAGATAAAAATCACTAATTTTAGAGCTGCAATAATTCTTACTGTTTTCATATTTCTGTTTATACTTAATGTTTGCATTAAAGAAGGAAGCATGTTTACATTAAATTTTTAAAATTTCTAAGTAGTTTTATTCTAAAACAGGGAATTTTTTATGTCTTCATTAGAGTTCATAAGAGGAATTTTATATACTGGTACATTTTTCTAAAATATAGAGATGATCAACTCAGTGATCAATGAGAGTAATCATTTGATGATTACGTAGATGAAATTGGAATTGTGATATAATGGAACGATAAATAAGAAACACTCTCTTGATCAGCAAAGTAAATTATCTTCCTATCTCTGTGTCATGTGAAGAAATCATGTATTTGATCAAAAGTTAAAAAAAAATAGGGTAAGCCTTGTTTTGTTTCAATTGATCAATGAAAGAATAAAAACCATAATATATGTTGCTTAAATTTTCCAAACACTCATATGAAAAATGTAAGTTAATATGCATTTATAGGAATATATCTGATAGTAAAAGAAATATCTTTTAAATAGGCTATTATAAATTATTTATTTATTGGAGGGGTAAATATTTGTGTACTAAATATATTTAAAATACTATTTTAAATATTAACGGTAATTTTTATACTTGTAGAACTTATTTTCTGTGGAAAGCTTAAATGAGTTTTTCTCTTAAATTAATCTCAAAAATATGTATTTTATGTGTATATATGCTCATGTAAAATTTTATAACAAACACTTTTGTCATGAGCTCATATTTCTATAATGAACCTCTCTCCTGGCCTGCAAGGTTTCTGATGAGAAATCCACTGATTGTCTTATGGGGGTGCCCTTGTATGTGATGAGTTGCTTTTCTCTTGTTCTTTTCAACAGTCTCTCTTTGTTGTTACCTTTTGAGAATTTAATTATATGTATTATTAAAGATCTTTTTATGTTTAATCTATTTGAAGTTCTGGGGGCTTGATGGATCTGGATGTTAATTTCTCTGCAGATTTTGGAAGTTTTCTGGGTTTTTTTTGTCCTCTTTCTCTGCTCCTTCTGGGATTCCCATAATGCATATATTGTTTTCTTGATAGTGTATCATTAGTCCCATAGTCTTTCTTCACTCTTTTTAAATTATTTTGTTGTTGTCACTCTGATCAGTTAATTTCAACTGACTATTATTTGAGCTCACTGTTTCTTTCTTCTGCCTGATAGTCTGCTGTTTTTAGCTGAATCATTATATTCTTCAGCTCTAGAATCCCTTTCTTTCGTTTAATGGTATCTCTGTTGATATTCTCAGTTTGTTCATGTGCTGTTTTTCTGATTTCATTTAGTTGTCTATTTGTGTTCTCTAGTAGCTTGCTGAGCTTCTTTAAGATAATTATTTTGAATTATTTGTCAAAAAGTTCATAGATCTCTTATTTAGGGTTGATTACTGATGTTTTGTTTCATTCCTTTGATGGTGCTATGTTTCCCTGGTTATGATCCTTGTAGCCCTTGTGTTATATCTGTGCATTTGGAAAATTAGGCACCTCTTCCAATTTTTACATACTGGCTTTAGCAAGGAATGTCCTTCACCAGTTAGCCTATCCAAAGATTCTTGTTGGGCCATTAGGTGGCGTCTACAGGCAGACTTGATGATGGAGTCCTCAGGTAGGTTGGCCTCTGGCATGAGTCAGCAGGTGGGTGGACCTAGAATCTGGATTCACAAGGATGGCCTGGCACCTGTGTTCACAGGGGCAGGCCTGGTGCCTAGGTCCACTGTGGTGGGCCTGGCTTTTGATTTTACATGGGCAGGCCTGGAACTTGTGACTGTGGGGGCTGACAGGGCACCAGAGTCTACTAGGGCAAGTCTGGCACCTGGGTCCACAGGGGAGGGACTGGTTCCAAGGACTTGTAGAGGTAGGCCTGGTGTTGGAGTCTACTGCAAGTGGCCTTGAACCTGAGTCCATGAAGGCTGGCCTGGTGCCTGGATCCTGGGTAATGAGCCTGATCCTGAGTCCATGGAAACTGTCCTGGCACTGGAGTCCCCAATGCAGGTCTGGCACCTGCATCCAAGGCATGGGGCAGGTCCTGGGACTGTGGAGGTAGGCTTGGAGCCTGGGTCCCCAGGGGATGCCTGGTTTTGGAGTGTGAGTCTTTGAGGATGATCTTGGTCCTGAGTTTTCAGTGGCTGGCCTAGTGCAAGGTCATTAGGGCAAGCGTGATGATTGGTACCATGGAGACAGGCCTGGAGCCTGGGACTAGGGGTGCTGGCTTGTCACTGGGACAGGCCTGGAGCCTTGGGTGACAGGGGTAAGCCTTAAACTTGGGGCTGCAGGGCCATCCAAGCACTGGTGCAGAACTAGAGCCTAGGACCCTGAGTTCAGCCTGGTATTTTGGCGGGCCAGCATCAATGGGGACAGGCCTGGAGGTTAGGTCTATGGATGCTGTCCTGGGACTGGGGCAGGCCGAGTTTTCTTCCATATTACACATCATCGTGGTAATAGCTACTCTTTGTTGGGTACCAGATGTTTTCCCAGGCGTTTTTATTCATAATCCTATCACTGATTTTTAAAATAAAGAAATGCTATCTTTATTTTATCTATGTGAAAACTGAAACTCAGAATTTAAGTGACTGTTCTAGGGTTCAACTGGCTAAGTGGTAGAATTGTACTTTCATTCTAGGATTATTTTCCTCCAAAGTTCAAGTGTATTCCCCTTCACTAAAGATAAAAGTGCCTTAGTGTACCAAGTATGTCAATAATCCAGTATTTTTAGACATTAGTTAAATTATCCAATAATCAGTAATATATGAGATTAGAAGAAATATTTTTTGTTTGTTTGTTTTGGTGGATGCTTTAAGTAATTGAAGAAATTCTGATATTACTTGCCTGAATTTCAGAATTATCTCAGTGGTTTTTTGCTTTGAAATGTATTGAGGGAGGTACTACATCAGTTTTAATTCATTTTTCCTCAGGCATACACTGAGTCTACTTAAAGAATGCAGAGAGTGGCTGTTTGAGAAATATGCTTGGTAAAAACAGAGTTCTTTCATCTAGTGTAATTTATATTACAATAGCTGGAGCATAATTCAAAAAAGCTTTGAATGAGGTGACCCCTGTCATGTCTGCTGAAGGTCTGGTCAATAGCAGAGTTGATTTCAACTGGCTGAAATTTTGACCCCGATCACACAGCAGCTGCTGTGGCCTCCAACTGCAACTGCACACTTTCCAGGAGACATATATTAGGTATTCTTGCTCAGCAAGAAATGAAGTGATTTCCCTATACAACTTGAAACACACGGCCTGCAAAGACTAAGCCAAAATACTCTTATGTCTCATAGTCAATATAAAAGGGTAAGTTTAATATTTTATAGTCTCTGGTTGAATAATAAATTTGAAACATTAGAGCATATTGTCCACCTGAAATTTATAAAATGTAATAGATTGAAAAGCAAATAGTTACTGCTCCAACTAGATTTTGAGGATATATAGAGTTGGAAGGAAAGGAGAAGAAGGAGGAGAAGCACTCGAGGGCTGACCTTACTTGTTTCCTTACCACCACTTTATGAGGAAGAAAAATTACTTTTGATTTTCTTTCTGTGTTCTTCCAAAACATAGTCATAAAATGCAATAGAGTTGCTTTCAGTGATTTTACCTGTGGATATGGAAACTAGTAAGAATTTTTGGCTTGGATGTCATCAATATGAATCCAATTGTTTTCCAATACTAGTTATTCTAATAAAAACTTGTGTCAGACTCAACGTCTTCAAGCATCGAGGATATATATCTTACTCTCTGTTCATTATTTTTATACACCTTGAACTTGGAATCAACTTTAAAAAAACAAGAACAAAAAAACTCTAGTACTTACTTTTTCCTTTAAAAGAAAAAGAGCTACTTTCCAGAGAGTCTTTATTTTAGTAGAGACCTGGACAGAAGAGTATAAATTTACAAAGAGAGAGATTATTTACTTAAAAGAACAACTCTCTTAATCCTCTGTAGCACTCATAATTTTATTACTAAAACATATTCATATTCTTCAGGATTATTTGTGTGGTAATAGTTACTGTTCTGGTTGTCTGTTACTGTATCAATAAGTCATAATTATTATTGCATGAAATTGCAATCTACATGGGTTCTGCAGGGAAAGCTCTCTTCTTTTCTAGATGACATTAGCTGGGACCACTCAGCTGGGGACTGGAGGATTCATTTCTAAGTTATCGTCAGATAGGTTGCAAGTTGGCCCTGGTTGATGATCATGAACTCAACTGGGGCTGAGTCAGGAGCCTTGGTTCCTCTCCACATGACTCACTGTGTGGGAGTTTCCACAGGCTGAATCCTCAGGAACTGGTGGCTGCATTCTAAGAGCAATTATCCTACGGGGCAGCAAATTATATTCTATTGCTCAGTCACAGACATCAGATTTCCTTTGATAGGATATGGTGTCATGTCTTGATAGGAGGAGTGTCAAAGAATTTCTAGGCCAAATTTTAAAATGATCAGAACTTATTTGCATTTTTTCCCCCATCTGCATGATGCATTCACTCCCTCCCAAGACCTCCCCAAGGTCTCATTTTAATAGAACAACATGTTAAGTCTTGAGATACAGAATCTCATCATCTCAATCAAGTCCAGGTACAAATGAACATCCTTGAATTCAGGTCTTTGGGTACAATTCCTCACCGTTCCTGCTTGATCTGAAGTCTTGACTGAAGTCCTTTTTGAACTAAAGAGACACGTGATCTTCACCTTCCCTTCTTCCCCACATACCCACATATAATGGTAGTGGGTCAGCAAAGGATAACTGCAATACACATTCCAATTCAAAAAGGGGCAAACAAAAGGCCCACAGTAGTCACTGGCCCATAGTAAGTCTGAAATCCGGCTAATCCTAATCCTTGATTGGATCTAGTGCTACTTCCTGAGAATGATTCTGCATATGTAGTTTTTGCCTGTCTTCTGGAATCTTGGTTTTATCCTCTGAATTGTCATTTGTTTTCTATAAAATACAGTCTGTGTTTGAAACTGAGTAATTTTTTCATCCTGCTCTTTCCCATAGGAGCTTGGAAATCCAAAGGTCTCTTTTCATTTTGTATCAGTTCCATTCCTTTAAATTCAAGTTGATGGTGCTCCACCAGAGTAATTAATTAAAAATCTTATGGCGTTTCTATGAAATGTTTTAGGATTCTGCCTCCGGGTCTTGGGAATGCTATAAAAAAATACTATAGACTGGGCGACTTAAACAACATATATTTATTTCTCAAAGTTGTAGAGGCTGAGAAGTCCAAGATCAAGGTACTGGCAGATTTGGGTTGTGACTGAACTCTCTTTCCAGCTGGTAGACAGACACCTTCTTGCTGTGTGTTTACACAGCCTTTACTCAGTATGTGCATTTATAGAGAGCGCTCATGTCTCTTCTTCCTGTGACAGCATTAATCCCACCGTGAGGGTGGTACCTCCTCCAAACCCAGTTACCACAGGCTTCACTTCCAAATACCAGCACATTGAAAGTGAGACTTCAACATATGTGTTTCAGAAAGACACATACCTTGTCCAGCATGGTTTCACTACATTAGATAAAAACTATAAATCTCTTTGAGCTAAGTCTGCCTACCTTGGAATTCATATGATCCTGCTATGAGACAACACCCTTAATATTCTAAGAAGCTATATTTTTTAAAGGAGGGATATATCCTCAGGATACTTTGGAGTTCAGAGAAGCTCCATTATTTAATTGAGAGATGTAATCAAATCATGCCTTCTCTGATTGGAAGTTTCTATGAGGCATCATTTTAGATCTTTCTGAAGTCTTAGCAAAGGACCTTATTGTCTCATCATGGATTTCACCTTTGGCTTAGGACACTTTCTTACTATGAAAACATTCTGTAGTTTAAAGAGTCTTTGAATGAGCAGAGTTTTATTTTTGAACCTAAAGAGCTGTAATGGACTGAATGTTTGTGTCCCCTCAAAATCTATATTTTGAAATCCTAGCCCCCGATTTGATGGTATTAGGGATTGGGGCCTTTGGGAGGTGATGAGGCTGAGAGGGTAGAACCTTCATGAATGGGATTGCTGCCCTTAGAAAAGAGACTCCAGAGGGCTCGCTACCCTTCTTTCTGCTATGTGAGGGAGGAATAAAAAGTTAGCAGTGTACCACCTCGAAAACAGTTTGCACCAGAACCCAAACATGCTGGCACCCTGATCTTGGACTTTCAGCTTCCTGCCCTGAGAGAAACAAATGTTTGCTGGTGATACGTGAGTCGTCCAGTCTATGGTACTTTAACAGCCCGAACTAGCTAAGACAAGAAACCTGGATGCTTTATACATATTTAATAAGTGATTCTTTAGTTTATCTCTTTCCTCCTATATTTTTATCACTGGTAGCAAGAAAAATCCAGGAGGTATTTGCAGGTATTTTGTCTGGAAATCTTCTCATAATTGGGTATATTTCCTATGTTGTATATGATTGCAAGTGACAGTTTTGCTAAAATTTCTGCCACTACATAATGAAGATCTATTTTTCAGTTTTCAATAACACGACCTTACTTTCCTTTAAACCCACAATGGCAACTTATCCATTAAAACTCCGCTGACAGCCTTTCAGCCTCTTTTAGTAATTCTCTCTAAGGCATTTCCAATATACACCTACCAGGAAGTCCCTAAATCATTGCCACATATTTTAGATCTTTGTTAGGGAAACCTCTTATCCTCCCCTGCCCCTGCCCCGCCACTCCTATACACACAGATACCAGAATATGTTTTGATTATCTATTGCATTAAACAAAAAAATACATACTGTCATGGCTTAAAACAACCACAGTGATATATTTTGCTCATTAATCTGCATTTGGGCAGAGCTTGTCAAGCAAAGCTTATGTATGCCTCAGGATTTGCCATCTGGGCTCACTTGACAGGAAACTGGAGAATGCAATTCCATGATGTCTCACTCACATGACTAGCATGTTGATAGCAATTTTTGGCTAGAAGCTCCGATGAAGCTGAGGGCTGACTACATGGGGCATTTCCATGTAAGCCTCCTGTGTGCTGCTTGAACTTCTTTGGGTTTTAAAAATTACTGTTTCAAGGGACAGCAACTAGAATCTTCCAATTTCTTAAGGCCTGGCTTTGGACTTGGAAATTTGCATAGTATTAATATCACCTCTGCTGAATTCTTATTTATGAAGCAGTGGCAGAGGGAGGAATGTCAAAGAATTTGGGATCATGTTTAAAAATGGCTACACTTATAAAAAGAGAATACTGAAGATAAGTAGGTGAATAGAGAGAAGTTTTATGAGTACCTTAGATTGCTTGGTTATGTCTAACCATCTGAGCTATTCTTGGGTAAATGTGGTGAAGGGAAGATGAAAGTTAAAAAAACAGAAACAAAACAAAACTCTTCACTTATATGAAATGAATGAATAGAAAAAGAGTTATTTTTAAAAATAATTTTATTGATGCTTCTTATTCATGTCGCTATTCAGAATTCTGATAATAAAGTTCATTATAGCTTGAAATACAGTTGTTCAAACATTGACTCATCATCAGCTACTGGTCTATAAATTGATACAGTCTATATAATTCTGAGTCTTGGAACAGTCCTATGGAGTTCATTTTAAAAGCTTTACTTATAAAAGCACACTAATAGGGTTAGTGTCTTGATTGGTCAAAAAGGTACTGTAAGCACAAAAGTAGTATCTCAACTGTGTACTTCAGTTTCCTTGAGCATTTTTTTATCATCAGAAGAGTTGCATTACTTTTAGATATATTTCCTGTAGTGTTCAGAAATACTTTTTTTTTTTACCATTGTTAAATACAAATTAAGGTCTCATGTATTGTTATAGCCATGGAAGTTTGAGGGTTTCCATAGTTTCCCGTATCCTCATTGAAATATTGATTCAGTGAAATATCTATTATGTGACAGAATCAAATATTACTAGTCTTACCTCATCCAAGACTAAAATACTGCACATTAAGTCAATAACTGCTATGATTGCCTTTGTGTCTAAATTGTATATTGTAAGATACAAAATGACCTGGTGTGCAAGTCAGCTTGCATAATGAGCTTCTAAAATTTCAGGTTTTGACAGGTATTTACTGGGATTTTTGGCCTGAGCTTTGATGCTGTTTTCAGTAGGTCCATTTGTAGTTACTTATTCCACTGCTAATGGATGCAGATCCTTCCTGCCTCTCTCCTCTCTCTTCAGTCCGCTCATTAACTAATTAGAAGGAAGAATAACATATTTTTATCTTTAGCTAAATTTTCAGAGAACCAAGATTTAAAGGTTTATAGTGCTATGAGGGCCACCACATAAGTAAACTTTAAATTTGAGAGACACTGTTAGTCTTAAAAGACCAAATTTATGTGTTGTTATATAGAAGGCAATGGTGATTCTTACAAGCATGAAATAGTATTCTTTCTCTTCAATACAGTATTTTTAAGAAATCACAGGGCCTCTTTCTAGTTATGGTTTTCATCATTTCTGTATTTTGGGCAAATGTTTGAATTATAAAACTTTTCACCACAATACAAGATAGTATCACACAAAATTCAAAACAATTATAAATGAGGCTGGAATTATTTCAAGAAAAACTATTAGTTTTAAAAAGCTCGACTGTGTGTTTTTATCCTGAAGCTTATAGAAGTGTATGTCTGGCAGTTCACAGATGCCAATATGTATTTTTGACTAAATATTGACTACAAGGATCAATAATTATCTCTTGCTTCATTTGGTTACCCTTCAACACTCTGACTAGAACTGCTACTTCCCTGACTTCAGTTTCTTGAAACATTAGTAGTCAAAGTTCTTCTATATAACCATAAACACATGTTTATGTGTTTGACCTGAACTTACGCTTTGTTTCTTTCTTTAACTCAATGTTTTGTCTGAAAGAAATCACCATAACAACTTGTATCTTCAGTTATAGTTAAAAAATATTGTGTGCTTTTTAAAATATGCCAGCACACGTATGATGTGTTCACAGCCACCTAGAGCTATGTGACACATTAGCTGACGAATCACTGCTCCAGAAAATATCTCAATAATGCCAAAAAGTCAGGGAACAATTTTTACATTCCACTAGACCAAATATTTTCCAACTACAGATTTCAGTGGAATTGTTTTCTCAAATGTAGAAGCTCCACTTTCTTCTTTTTAGAGTCTGTTGTTCATCACTTCAATTATTCTTGCCAACACTCTGAATTCCACTGTGTTTTCAAGCCTATGAAAACATCAATTTCTGAAGGGCTCCACATATAGAATCTCCATGCCTGCAGCCATACTGGATGAATTACTATGTATTCTTAAATAGTCACTACTGTTGCTTTTAAACGTTCCAAGTCAAAGATCCCCTCCCAGCATTGTTCTCTAGCCATTGCTGTTTGGACTGACTTTTGCAGTCAAAATTCTAGCGCCCACAAATGAAGTAAATGTACCGCTTTGTAGAACTGGCTTTTAGTGAGGTGTATTGTTTTGTTTGTGTCACTCATTATATTTCTCACAATATGATATGGTATATAATGTAAATATTGATTAGATGAAAAATCCACTTATATTCTCCTTCTCCTCTTTCCCCAATCAAATCACAAAGCTACAGTAATTCTAGATTTTATAATAATCCTGATAACTGGTTAGATTTGTAGTAGGTAACTTCTTTAGATTAAAGTGAAATGGAGAATTGTGCAAACACTCATTTCAACTTTTCATTTTGGGGTCCTCTTCATATATGAGTTCATACATCACTTATTTTTATTTGCTTATTTACTTACTTACATACTAACTTATTTATATTTTACTTTTTGAGAATTACCATTATCTCGTGCCCAAATTTTTACCTTGGGTACCTACTTGCATTTGTTTCATTGCTTACCCTATTTGTCATGGAAATATAATATATTTTGAACTTAATTTTCAGCTTAAAGAATGCTCTGTTGTAAAGGAATGCAAACATAATCTTGCTAAATATATAACATTTCCTTCTTTTGCTTTTCACACTTTCATTATTCTTTAAGTTCATGAAGTCATCAATTAGGTATTCAGGCACCTAACTCTCAAATTATTATTAACATTAAAGTTGTTTTATAATAATTGGATGCACTAATTTTTTAACGAATGATATTTTTAGTTATGGATAGCAGTGCTTAATTTTTAGAATATCATTAGAAATATTTTGAAAGTAGGAGAAATGGCCATTTTTCTCAATTCACTTGGTTCCATTTATTTATTTCATTAATAATACTCATCTAGTTCTTATTGTATGCTAGACTTTATCTCAGCACTTTGTAAATGTTAACTTATTTTTTTTTACAGCAATCCCATGAAACAGGTACTACTATTATACCCATTTTACAGATAAAGACACTGACTAAGAGGGTTTAAATAACTTGCCCAAGATTCACATAACTAATAAGTGCTGAAACTTAGATTTACATACCCTCCCCCTATGCTAACAATATACTTTTCCATTCACTTTATAAAACACTTTTACGACCAATAATTCTCATTGATTCTGTCATATGCCTATACAATATGGATTTGTGATATGAATTAAAAGATGAAATATTAATATGAATTCAATATTGAGCATAGAGTATGCTATTCTTTGAATTAATCTCATAGAAAGAAGCATGCTTACTAACATGTTATGTTTGAAAACAAGCCTTAGAGTTACTAAAATCAAAGTTATTTTCAATTAAAGGGGATCTTATGTCTTGCATATTCTTCCAACTTATGTGAAGGTGTATAGTGGCTAAATTTAGTTCTCTTGAACATTTTACTCTTTTCAGAAAACGTCTTTGTGGGAAATTATAATTTCTTTTATGTAGATGTGGTGGCCACATTATCTTGTTTTTTTCTGGAAATTTTATTTCTCACTGAACTTGTTAGTAAAAGAAAATGCATTATTTTAGCTTCTGTAATACTGAATAATTTTTGTGGCTTTGAAATTCTATATTTTTAAAAGTATTTATTTTGGAAAAGTATTTCTGAAGAGTTTCAAGGGCTACACTAAAATCAATTTTGTGTTTCATTACTGTGACAGCAAAAACTCACCTCAACCAATAAAATGTGTGCTATAAATAAACCATGGCCGCATTATTATTTTCATTATAAATTTGATGCAATATTGTCTTTCGTTGTTGACAGCAATGAAAAACAAGACATCAGAAATTCCGTTTTAAGTGCAGGTGGCAGTGTTATTTCCTGCCATCCACTCATGATACCATGAGATTTTTAAAATTTATACAGAGGGAATATATCCTTTCAGCTTGTGACATCTGGAGGGGAAATCACACTGGTGAAAATGCATTGTCATAAGTGGCTAAAGAATAATTGTTTTCCTTCTGTTCAACTTGTATGTAATTGGAAAGGCAGTACATCAATGATTGTAACAACTAAAAAGTTTTAAATTCTCAAAAAGCTTTCTTTTTCAATTTTTGCTTTCCAAATTAGATTTTTCCTTCATCGTCTTTCCCAATAATGTTATTACTGTATTAAGCTTACAGACAACCACCACCACAAAATTAACCCAAATAAAATTTTCTATTATCACCTTTTTTCGTCATTTATTTTTATTTTTTCCTAATCTTTACCAATTATTTTCCTTAACTCAAATTTAAAGTTAGGGTCTGTTCCTCTTTTTTTAAAATTTAGTCCCTCTATCTTTTTGCTCGACTAATTAGCCTTTCTCCCCTAATCATATGTTAGTAATCCTTTAGGATTCTAGGTTACCTCTACAACAGTTCAGAAAGATAAGATGGCCTGCAGAGAAGAATCATGGGGCTTTTCCAAACCATATCTTAAATAAAAGACAGGAAAAATGCTCTTTGCAAACAAGGAAAACAATAGTTTGATCTTCCATTTGTCTTAGAATAAGGACAGAGGTAGTACTAAGATGTACTATGTCCGTTCAAACTACAAATACCTACTACCTAGAGGTACAGAATCAAAGACTAAGAGAAAAAGTCCTGTATTGGGAGAGCAATTACACAGCCTGTTTCTGAGGCTGACACTGGAAATGGTGTCACTGTGCAGCATCAGGAAGACTTGACGATCAAGTGGCAGAATAATTTCAAACTCGGGGTGCCTGAGATTTGACAATGCCCAAATTAACACTCTGACCTACAGGGGCAGAAGGGGCACTTGAACCCTCTGGAGATGAGCCTTTTCAGCTGTGCCAGCAGTTTGGAACACAGCAGTTGTTCTCATTGTTGGCAAGGCATCAGAGTCACCAAGAGAGCACGTTTAAACAATTTTTAAGCCCCATCTTCAGAGTTCCTGAGACAGTAGGTCTGAGGTGGGGCCTGACAATTTGCATTTCTAACAAGTTCCCTGGTGCTGCCCAAGCTGCTGGATCAGGAACAGCCCTTGAGAAGCACTGGATTAGTCAGTTTCCCATAGTGGTGTTCAATAGAATAACTTCCACAGATTTTCTGGGTAAAAACAGATCAGGAAAAAATAAATTTTGTATGATTATAAAAGCTGTGAGATTTGGAATGAAAATAATGTATTTTTTGCATAATTTATCAGGTTACTTTGATATACTATTATTATTATCATATTAATTTTTTAAATCTCAAAATAGGGTATATAATATACAGTTGTTTACAAATCGTTTGGACCATGGGATGTTTTCTGAGATCCCTCTGTTTCTATCTCCCAGATCTAGCATTTTATGGAACACTCTTGAGTGTATTCTTGAAAAGATGGTTTTAAGGTTGCTTCCCACTCCTACATTCTAATGAGATTCAGAATTTCCTCATAGTCTTCGAGGATGTTGGATAAAAGGCATATGAGGTTAAGTAGGAAATCATAAACTCTCTCAAGAGAGCACCTAATTCTGTTACTTCAATGGGTACTGATTAATTGATGGGTGATGGATATGTATCGTCTGACATTCTCATGGCATAATTATCGTGGAACTCACAACAAAATTTAAATTTCTTTCACTCTTGACTGATTTTCAAGCCTCATCTCTCACCCTTTTTTATCTGACCTTTCTGCTCCAGCCAAATCGAACTGTTGCTTTTCCTTGAAAGTCCTGTACTCTTAAATGTTGTCCGCCTTTGTATATGTTCCTTTCTTTTCCTTTGCCTGCAAACTTTCTTCTTCTACCTGCTTTATCTACTGGGGAATCTATACACCTTTAGTCCTTCTACTTTCTGAATCATCTATTTTCTGAAGCTTTCCATTGTCAAATCTATTTAGCTCCACACCACAATATATTATACTGTAATTATTTGTTGGTCTCCATAGTTCCTTAAGGGCAGTGAAGAAAGTGTTCTTTCATCCTATGTTCTTTACAGCTAACACATTGCCCCAACAGTAACGGATGAAGACCACTATAACTTGTTGGTGGTATAGCCTGTAAAAATTAATTGATACAGAAGCAGAAAATTTGGGAATTTATTCAAACCAGTCTGAATTTATGTACTAGTTATAATAGGCTGAATAATGGGCCCACAATGATGCCAACATCCAATCCCCCAAGACCTGAGAATGTTACTGTACCTGGTAAAAAGGACTTTGAATATGTGACCAAGTTTAGGATCTTGAGAGGGGGAAATTATCTTGGATTATCCAACTGGGCCTAATGGAATTACAAGAGTCCTTATTAGAAGAAGGAAGAGAGAGATTTCACTATAGCAATGACACTCAGGATGGTTTAACTTGAGAAAGATTTAACCAGCCCTTGCTAACTGTGAAGGTGGAGGAAGAGGCCACAAGCCAAGGAATGTAGATGCTCTAGAAAATGGGAAAGACAAAGAAATGGATTGTCCCCCAGTGTCTACAAAAGGAAATGCAGCCCTACAGACCCATTTTAGAGTTCTGAACTATAACATAATAAGTTTGTGTTACTTAAAGCCACTAAGTTTATGGCAATTTGTTACGCAGCAATAGGAAACTAGTAATCTGGTGAAAAAAATATTATATACGAATAGAGCCTCTAAAGAATTTGTGTCACCCAAAGAATCACACATTCTAAATTCCATCATCAAATTATTATAAATATAGTACCAGAAGACATGCAGTCATTGCTGACTATGTGTCAAGTGCTATACTGAGTGCTTTCCATGCAATAGCGTATTGAGTTGTTACAAAACCATCTGAAGTCACATATTCGGTATCTCGATCTACTGATGGAGAAAATAAAGCAGTGATTTTAAGTAATGTGTACCTGATTATACATTACCAAGTGGTTGAGAAAGGCTTTGAATTAGGTCTGTTTCAAACCATTATGCTATTTATCACTGCACTATATGACTTTCATCTACAATTAAATACAAGGTGATGTCTACAGTCCAATTGGAGGTGCTGTGTTTCCATGTAGTGCTTAGCAGAAGTGTGGGATATCTTTTAAGACAATTAGTTACTTTTTTATTATGGTCTAGTTAGAAAGCCAACTCTTTTTTTCAATAACATTTATAAAAACTTGACATGCATCCATATGTAAAATTTGCATCATGCACCTTGATCTAGGAATTTTTGTAGGGGTTACATGTAGTGCAGTCTTGATAAGCTTAATGAATTCTACCTGCCTTTGGCACTGACTTGTTTAGAATATAATCTTGCTGTTTTTCTCAAGTGACCTGTGTAAACAAATTTCGGCATTCTTAAAGATGTAAGTTCTGTGATAAACTTTGATAGTATTTGTGGTTAGAACACCATATTGAAAAAACAAATATTTTAAATGACTAAAGAAGTACAGTTGTTGAAAGCATTGAAATAAAATCATTACATTACCTAGCACAGTATCTGGAACATGTTAGGCATTCAAATAAGTTATCAATTAAATAAAATCACCTGGAATATTAGTTAAAGTAAAAGTGACTCCTCTTACCTTCTCCATTTACTATGCATACTCACAGCTTCTTTAAGCACACGTGGTATGTTTGTGCTACTAGAATGGGCTGTTCTATACATTATTATGTAATTTTGTTTGCATATTTTTATTTGTTTGTTGCTTCTTTATTTGTTTTTTGTTTGACTTTTCCCTAAAAGTATAGTGTGAACTTTCTTTTTCTTTGTACATTTATATCTACTTTATTTTTTAAAGCGTCGCTTCATAGTCTGTCCTATGAATATACCACTATTTAACCTCATTCTAATGGATGTTTGGATTGACTTCATTTTTATTGCTAATAAAAGTAATGCTATTACAAAATGCTGTCATATATCTTTATTCACTTGAGTGGTAATATTCATAGACTAGACTTCTTAAAGGGGAATTCCTGATTCAGATGTATGCTCATTTAATATTTTTGATAGATTTTTAAAGGCATTTTAACAACAAAATGCCTCCATGAAAGGTTGCAACAATTTATATTCACAGCAAATTTACAAGAGCCTCTTTTTCCCCATACTCTCACTGATTCTGGGTGTGAAAAAAAAATCTTTGAAGTTTTCTAATGAGACAAATTTCAAGTAAACTAAAGAATGTTTTGCGTATTTTCAGACTCATGTAAAATAATATAAAAAATACTGGAGGTAGAAAATATAGTACTTACTTTTATATTCCTGTTCTTATTAGGAAAATAATTCTTACTAAGATTCTAGTTACTTTATGTAATACTGTACAAATACAAAATAAGGTATATGTAACATAGAGGGTAAAGCTGTAGAACTCAAATATTGAGCACTTTCAGAATCCAGTAGGCAAAGCAATCGATATGGCTGAATTTGTTTGGTGAGAAGTCCTAGTTATCATTATGAGAAGTAAGCTGGGTCAAGGGTAGGTGGAGAAGAAGACATTAAACATTTCAGAAGCATGTCTGATGTTAGAAATAAATGAGCTTGTGTGGCTTACATACTGTTTCTATACAGGATTTTACTTCTGTTGCCACAGAAATGCTGTCATTTGCCAATAAACTTCTGTGGCGATGATAAAAGAGCAGCCTCTCTGGTAACTTAAATCTGCATTTCAAAACTTCAGTTTTTATGTTTTGGGGGCTGACATTTCATTAATTCGTAGGAAAGTAGGAGAGAAGTTGGAAGCATTGGAGGCTGCCACCAGTGTAAATGTGAGCTTAGGTGACAGGCAGCCAACACACAACTGGCATGTTTTAGCCTATGCCATGGCTGCTGAGCATTTCAGAAGCAGCTATAACACTTCACTTGTGATGAGTGCCTAAAAACAACAGTAAAAAAAAGCCCAACAACATATGGAGAAACATAACCACTGGCAGCTACCAAATGAAAATAGTATATTTGGAAAAAATTGGGAAATTATACCTGGGAGTCACTAGGTCTGAGGGAAGGCTCAAAGCAAAGTGCATCAAAATTCTGAGGGAAATTTGGGGTGGGGGGAGGTCTGGAGGGGTATGCCCAGAGAGAAAAGCATAAAGATGTCCCTCTCCTCAGGCACCAAACAAATCACAGGAAACATCTTATATCATGAAGATGCCCTGAACTCCAAGAAAAATCATACATGAATAAGAATAATAGATTTCATAATCAAATTCTATATCTGCAAACACCTGTTCCAGTTGTACAAAAGGGAGACGTGCAATGTGATGATTAGACAGACTGTTTTAAATTGAGTCATTCATAAGCAGTGCCATGTGTTTGACACGTGTATAGTATATAGTGTTTGATATATGTATATCTAATGTTTTATATAATACATATGTGTATGTAATTGAATTTTTAATATATATCTATCTATGTCATCACTGGTACTCTAGTGAAATATTGATATATATTTTTTTGCTGGGGCAATGATTAACCAGCCACTCAAGACCAGAGTGAGTTCTTCATGGTTCCTTTGAGGAATGTACAACTACCTCCTTTCAAGAATCCATGAACATTTCTGTATTCTTGTGGCATTTACACTCCAAACATTAGAGTATCCCTTGAATACTCTACAAACCCTGTAGAAATCCCTGGTTGAATGATGTTTCTTTATCTTTCAGTATTTTACTAAAATTAGCAGTTGTTTTTATTGAGGATCTACTAAGTTGATGCATGTTACTTCGGAAGACACTAACAAAGGCAATATGGTATGTGCCTTGAAATTAGATAAAATCGCATTGAGACAAAACAAATGCATTTGTAAAGGTACACAGAACACAGGATGCAATTCAGTGCCAACAATATAAAAGATACCTTGTGATTACTTGAGGTACGTCAGAAAGAGTTGGGAAAAAATGTGAAAGACACGTAATTTTGAACTCTGAAAATTAAGGGATTCGTGAGTAGTCAAGTGTAGCTTGTGTAGTTAAAATTCTAGACCTGCGGCATCTTAAAAGAATATTGCATTTTTAAAAAAATACAGATAATAAAATCAATCACTGAAAGGTCTGAAGAACGTGTAAAAGAGAATGTGGCGTGTCAAGGGCAGAATGAGGTTACCTACACAGGTTTCTTGATTTCTAGTTCAACACAAACGTACTAATTAATATTTCCTAAACACAGTTACAGTTGTTGTTGTTATTTTCCTGTGATATCAAAATTTAGGAGAGTAAAGAAGAAATAGCACAGAAAATCCGCAACTCACAGGTAGGGAGAGGATAGGCTGTGTCTGCCTTGTTCTTGTCCGGTTCTGCCACATACTGCCGGTGAACAGTAACTTACCCAATGCATCCCATCTACAAGTTTGGGACAATAATAGTTCTAGATCATAGTCTTATTGGGAGGATAAAATTTTAAAAAATTAAATAACTTACTAGGTTGGTACAAAAGTAATTGCGGTTTTTGCAATTATTTTTAACCTTTTAAAGCACAATTACTTGTGCACCAACCTAATAGAAAAGTCCAGGCATGGAGTAATTGCTCAATGAACCATTATTCTTATTCTTATCAGTATAGTCTTATGGCCACTTGCACCGACTATAGGTATGTGGATATAATTAGAAAAACTTAATCTGAAACAGTGTTTTTCTTCCAAAACCAAAGTTTACTTCTTATTCAGATTAGAAAATAGAAGCCTGCAGTTTTAGAATTGCAGATAAGCTTTTACTGACTGTAAATCACCTAGAATAGGATGGCTTGGCCAACCCTCAACTTTAATAAGCCTTTTTGACTCATTTTTTTTTTTTCATTCATGATTTTGCTGGATCAGCTAGCTGTATCATTTACTTTTCTTCCTTCTTTATTTCAAAATATTGGGGTTTATTTAATGCTGTGCCATGAAACCAGAAATGTTATGGGGGAAAAAATGAGATATAGCTACTTTTAGCATTCTCTTGTTCTTGATCTTCTCTTAAAAAATGTGATCTGCTGGAAATGGGGGTATTTTTATCTATGAATCATCAACTAAAACCCTTGTCTGCCCTTAAAGTTTTCAGCATTTAACTGTGCAAACAAATGACTTTCTACACATTTATTTCCATGATTATTTACTGGGAATAAACTCTGTCAAATGACTTAGATTGCCTTTATTCTCTGTTTGTTCGCGTTTGACGCCTTCATCCCTGGGACCACAGATTTCACTGTCCTCTTGTCTTCTGCATGGATCCTCTGGGATCCATTCTCTTCAGCATGGGCCATCTTCTCTGTTCCTTTACTTTAGGCTTTTAGAATCTCTGCTTCCTGTTGTTCTAATAAAGTCATCTTTGTTCATTGATAAAAAGACTTTGCTTTTCTTGGGCTTTATTTTGAAGATTCATCCAGGAGCACTGTGGCAGATCAATGAGATAGACAGTGTTTGGCAAGTGAGTCTTTAAGTTCCCTTCAAGTAACACTGTGTATAGCTGTGCCATTTCCATCTACTCCATTCCTTTCTAGTACCATCTTTAGCCTAACACAGAACTATGCAACTATTGGTGATGGGTTGGTGACATAAGTTTGGGGATACGCATTTGGGATACTTCAGAAATATGCAAAACAACAAGACCTAAAGATATTAAAGGTCAAGTTAAAGAAGTGAGTGAATGCTCAACTTTTTTTTAAACAGTTTTCCATATGATTGATCACACGATTCTTACAGATGTTAAAATGACAGAAAATGAAATCAGGAATTTCTTGTGGATTTTTTTTTTAGTTTTTCACTGACACATGTCAGCTAAACTACTATGGTTTCTACAAATGAAAAAACTGACACTTTTAGAGACAAGTGTCTTTTTCCTAAAATAATACACTTTGTCCTTCATGGGAAGAGTATTCACACCTGCTCTGACTTTTTCGATAATGTTCCTGACATGGAAGTGGCAAATTCCAGAAGCAAAGTTTATGGCTTATTGTCTTTGGTTAGTGTGATGGATAATTTTATGTGTCAGTTTGACTGGGCCATAGATTGGCAGATATTTGGTCAATATTATTCTGGGTGTTTCTGTGAGGGTGTTTTTTGGTGAGATTAATATACGAATTGGTAGAGTGAGTAAAACAGATTGCTCTTCATAATGTGGGTGGGCTTTAGTCAGTCAATTGAAGGCTTGACTAGAACAAAAGGCAGACCCTCCTCTGAGTAAGAGAGAAACCCACTGTGTGATGACCTTCAAATTAGAACATTGGTTTTTCCCAGTTCTCCAGCTGCCTAGTACCAGCATTTGGTCTCTATCGGTTCTGTTTCTCCGGGAACTCTGACTAATACACTTGCTATGTTACTTGTATTTGTTCATTATTTGAAACTCAAACCCATTTCTTACGGTGAGAATACAATTAATGGTGGGTTCAAGCTGAGACCATTCTATAAAAACTTATTGAACAAGCACTACAAAACGAGTAGCATTTAACCACAATTTAGTACAGTGTTTCTATAATAACATATATTCTGAGTTTGGATTTCACAATAATTTTATCCCCTTTTCTTACTGCAGGAGTGAGAGCACAACATTTTTCTAGTTTTCATTTATTTGTCCATTTATTAGATAACTACTGAGCATGTGCACTATAGAAAGCTCAGTTCTGTGGCTATCTGCCCAGACCATCCTTTTATTCTCTAATTATCCTTCGGTAAAGCCTTGTTCATACTTAACAGAGGCAGTGCAGAGAAAAGTATATTTGCACCTTATAGAGTAGGGCAGATCTCTGGTTTTCCCAGTTCAAGTAAAGGCGTCTGAAGCCACAGTGATTGATGAACACTGGTGGGGCCAGGGGTGGGAGGAGGGAGAAAAGTGTCTCCTACTGCATAGAGTAAAAAATGTACTGTTACAGCAAAAAGGGAAAGAAAGCCCCTAAAACCTAGTTGAAATGCTGTTTAGTGTATAAGATAATTATACAAATGAAGGTCAATTAGGGACTTCCTCCTGGGTAACTTGTTTATAAGCTATTTAAATTATGAAAGACATTTTGTAATAATGTAGGAACTCAGTCTGAGTTTTGTTTTAGTAGTAGGCAAATATGGACCAAACTTAAAAATGGGACAGCTAAATCAGGTTAATGTCAAGATACTGAAAAGATGAATCTTTCAGAAATTCAAATTACTGAATTATACTAGTTCTAGTAGTTTTTCAAAGCATTTTAAGAAAAAAGCTAAACTTTCTTCTAGGTCAAGTATTGCTTCTATAATATTAGTTTCTCTTTTGCAAAGGGAAGTAATCTTAAGTATTAGAAAAGTTATGCACAATTCTTAGATTGTTATTGTTTTAAAAGTATTTCTCCTTTAATTTAGAAAATCCATTTTAAAATTATATCATATTTTAAATTCCCTTCCTCACTATGTTTCTTTGTTTTTAATATGGAGTGAAGAAGAATGATAGGATAAGGAGTTATTAATATGGTTCTTATGAATAATCAATAACAGCAATAGAGAATGTTCCTAATTCATACAGCTTTTTAAAAGTGTATTTAAAGTAGATGTCAACAGACCTAATAATTCACTTTTATCTTTCAGTATATCCAGTAAATCTGTATTTCCAAAGTTTTAGATTAATCCTTTAAGGGATAATCATGTATTAATTAACGTGGTTAGGGGAGTATTATCTTCTGCGCTTTTAATAGTCATCATGCATATTCCTTTTGAATGTAAGATATAATTACTAATCAAAGGTAATCTGTCATTAGCACAGCTACATTTTTGTTATAAGAAGTATTTAGAAAAAGAAAAATTATTTTCCTTTCTTGCCCCCCAGGGAGTACTATATCTGATCTTTTACCTATCTTTTTAGCAATCTAATATTCTTTGGAGATTTAAGACTGTCCAGACACTTGAACTCAAGCACATATTGAAAGGCTTGGTCACGCTATTTTTTTGAAATTCTTAAATTTCTCCACACTAAAAAACAAAACAAAACAAAACAAAACAAAAAATGACCTATGTCCTCATGTTGCTCATATAGAATCTGTAAAATGACAGATGACATTTGTTCTATAATTCAATTGAGCCTTTTAAACATGTCTAATTCATTTAGCTAACCAGTTCATGTTAGGAACTTTAACAAGGTATTGAATCATAATCATTCAGTCACAGATTTCATCCTCAGTTTGAAAAATTTCAGTTCACACTTTAAAAAAAAAAATTAAAAATGACTATTAAAAAAAACCTTATCCAAACTATTTCTAGGTTAGTTAATACATATTTTTCAAATTTAGAACTCTGTGAAATTACAGCTATATCTGTGTTTTAATTTCTTTACAAAAAACACACACATCATGTTAAACACATATTTTTTGTAACCATAAGGGGAGACTGACCAATTATTTTTATGCTGTATCTAAGGCCAAGAGGGAGCTCAAGTGCTTTATTACTTTGTTACGGTTGCTTGAAGTTTTATCCATGGTTACTGGAGTCCAAAGTAATGAAATTTCTTTGAATTCCCAGGGGAGCGTACGCTTTCTCTGATTGGCCTAGACATGAAGCTTAGCTCTTCTTTACTTCTGTAGAATAATCTACTTACACAAAGCACTTCTGTTTCTAACAGACATTACTAAAAACAGGGGTATTAGAGGAGGGTTACGTTGTGTTCTATTCAATCAATAACTAAGCATTTCATGAAAAGTAATGCTGTTCTTACAAGTCCTTTGGTTGACCCAGTCAGATCTCAGATGTTGTTGTCATCATTCCTTTTCTGTGCCCTGTCTTCTTCCATTCCCTCACCCTCACACAATGTTAGAAGCATATAAAAATAGAGGATTCATTTACCAAGACAATTGAGAGGAGATTCTGAAGAATCAGGAACAAAAATATTTAAAATTAATGGGAATAAAGATGAGATAGAGTGTAGACACTGTTGACGTAAAACATCCAGCTTAAGAGAAAAACTTATAAGAGTTTATTTGAGCCAAACTGACAATTGCCTGGAAGCAAAATCTCAACGGATTGAGAAAATGCTCTGCAAAATGGTGGTTTGCAACTTATTTTATACATAGAATCAAAGGAGGAGGGATATATGAAATCCATTGGTGGTAGATTAAGAAGGTAGGAGAAAGTAAAGCAGGGGAAGTCTCTGGGATTGGATAAAAGTAAATTGGAGAGACAGGTACTTCTTTTACATAGGTGGGTACAAGATAGTTAATAGTTCCCTTTTTACAGCACATAGAGATGGTAATTATAGGAGAAGAATAACAATGAGGGGTTCTTTAGTTTCTTGCTCTAGTCCAGAAGAAAGGGTTACTCTAACATTCCAAGGGCATATTATTTTAGATGCAAAAAGACAATAGACAGGCTCATTTAAGATAAAGATTGACCTTTGTCAAGGAAGTTACACACCAAGGATGTGAATACGAGCCATGACCCACTTTTGGTTAGAAATTTTGTGTTCAGACCATCCTATGTGGTTATTTTCAGTCGTCTGAGCTTGTCAGGTTTAACATGTGGCCCTTTCTTCATCCATAACAGTATCGTACTATAAAAATTTATATAACAAATTTTTGTTGGGAATTGGAGGGAATATTTGCCTCTCTAATAATCTTAGAATGGTAGAATAAATTGTACTGGCAATCAGGAAGACTTATTAAAATATTTTGTTATATTTGAGGGATAGTTTTGAGTCTGAACTTTTCTAACATTCTAAATGGGTATGATTTCTTTTTTTTTAATGGGGAGTCCTGGGGACAAGCTGCCCCAGGGCCACCTTGGAGAGTCAGTTGGAACTGGAGCTGGAGTGGATGTGGGCAGTGGGGAGTCCCAAGGGTAAGCCACACTACTGTCACCTTGCCTGGCTGGCTGGAGCTATAGTGGGAGTGGTCTCAGACTGTGGAAAGTCTTGGGAGCAAGCTATACTGGAGTGAGAACTGTAGCTAGAGTTGGTATGAGCTTCAATGAGTCCAAGGGACAAACCACACTGGAGTGTCTTGGTGGTCTGGCTGGAATCCATAGTAGGAGCAGGACACGTAGAATCCTGGGAGCAAGCCACAGAGCTGGTTTCAACCTGGGGCCTTGGTGAGTCAGGTAGAGCACCTTGATCAAGTTCCTGCCTGTGTAGTCAAGGTGGAGGGGGAACGCAAAAACTGGCACTCTCCAGTTCTCCAACCTTGACAACAGTTGCTGCAGTTCCCCTCACACTTGGCAGATGCTCTACGTTTAGTAAATGGATTTCCTTCCCATACAGTGCAGACACCCTTTAAACCACAGCCTTTTTGATCTTGCAATACCATGTGTTCCCCTCTCCTACCCATTTCTGTGTCGTCTATCTCTCTTGTTTGTTGTACAGAAGCTGTTCAGGCAGCCTTCAGTTCTTCAGGGGGAATTGTGCTGTCTGTAGGTGTAGATTAAGTATGTTCCTGGGAGTAGGTGAGTTCAGAGTCTCCCTATGCCACTATCTTGGATTGGAAATCCCCCTTGAGTATTTTAACGTTTCAGCCTATATTATAGAGGACACACGGAGAAAGAGTTGATGTTAGGTAGCATAGCTTACAGCATCTGCTACAAATTTGAATGTAACATTTGATAAGCAAGTTATATATATGTATATATATGTGTGTGTGTGTGTATATATATATATATACATATGTATATTTAAAACAACCAACTATATGGTGTCATTAATTATTACAGTATGCATACTACTTAAATAATAACATACATTATTTAAGTAGAAATAGCTAAGTTTTTCCTAAATGTATCATTAAGTAAAACTTGGAAACTTAAACAATGGAATAAAGTAGAAGGAGCACATTCATTGTAATTCAATGGAACCAAGTCATGGACCCATCATTACTAGCTATATAATTTGAGGCATATTCTTAACCTCTCTGTGCTTCAGTTTCCTCATATTTGAAATAGGGATAATGGCACCAACATGATAAAGTTGTGGTACACAGTAAATGTGATAATATACGGAAGCCTCTAAAACAAAGTCTGGCAAATAGTTGGAGCTCAGTTACCCACTTTAAAAAAATGAAAATACTATGTATTTAAATGGCATTATCTAATTTTAAATGTGCTTAATATCTAAATTGGGAAGATACCCAAATAAGGTTTATAAAAATAATACTGATGATTTTCACAAAACCACAAACTTTTAAAAAATCTACAGAAATCAACAGTGTGTGTGAACATGTATTAATGACAGATTTTTCTCTATATCATTTGACAATGAATTCAATACTCTTACTCTTTAGCTTTATAGTTCAAAGTATATGGCCAGGTGAGTTTTAGTACATATTAGTCTTAATCTAATTAAATAAAAGATATCTGAAAATTTGTCATGTAGCCTATAGAGAAATTACAGAGGGTCATTTACACAAATTGTTTATTTTTACAAAATATGGAATGCCTACAGAAAAACCTAGCAGTGAGAGACAGGGTATGAGTTTTTCAAAAATGTTTTCCCTTTTCTCAGAAGCTGTGATTCGCTGGTTCTGGCTGTTTATGGAACACCAAATATGTGTTCTTTGACCTCTGTATAATTTATTTAAACTCAAGCTCAATAACTTTAAATGCAGTTATCATCACAATGCTTCAAACAATGGTCAGCAATCTGTGAAGATGCAGTGCGCTGTCTCATTAAACAAAACAAAACAAACAAAAAAAATAAAAAAAACAAATGAAACAAAACAAAACAACAAAACAAAACCTGACAGTCTGAAATAAGCACAATCTAACTGCAATTAGATATGGTATCTTGCAAAAATATATGCAGCACAGCCATGACCTTTGTTCTAATTAATCCTCCCCAGCAGCTGAATCTTCTTCCTTGCACACACCTCCTTCAACAGTCTTGAAAATCAAGTATCTTATTTACAAAGGCAGCACTGTCAAATACCCACTAGTAAGCTATTTTCTTCCCAGAAGATCTTGCTGTCTTCCATGGCAAGCTTTGTTTTCTTGCAGCTCTGAATCTTTGAGAAAGATGTCAATGTCAGGTAGAAGATAAGTATGGGAATCCCAGGGAGCCACTGAGTCAGAAAATGGAAAAGAGGGGTTGTGTCAGGGAGAGGTATTCTATGTGTGGCCACACAGGCATGTGAACCAAAATGGAGATATATGACACGATGATGTAGAGGTGTGGGTTGGGAAAGAGATGGGGTTGGAAAGTTTAGCAGTGATTAATACCAGTTTTAAGAGTATTCTCTGATTTATATATTTGGTAGATATTTACTAAACACAGAACCATGTATAAGGTACTCTGCAAGCTGCTGAGAACACTGTGTTAAGCAAAATAGACATGGTCGCTCCCCTAATGGAGATTACTATTAAAGACCTCTAAAAGTAAGAGTGAAGGAAAATATTGGTTCAAGTCCATCACGGTAAAGAGGGGCAATCACTAATTGATCGTGATTTCCTATGATGGGGATAACAGAGATGAACATGAATAACAGGCAGGGAACTCAGTGAACAGTGCTTAGTCCATCGAAGTTACTGAATAACTACAGCTTATTGAATAAGTAAAGGAGTTGAAGTACAAGTAGGATCCTAATGAAACAATCTCAGTAATAAGCTGGTGAAAAACTTGTGTCGCCTTCTTGCCTTGGATAAAAGGGGTCTTAGGGTCTCAGGGACAATTCGCTTGCACTGAGAGCTTGTCATCCAGTAGCCATGTTAGATAACAGCAGCTGTGCCATTAATAAATAAATGTGATGGCTGTTTTTCAGAGAGAAGCAGGGACACAATCTTATGTGGTACTGATCTTTTGCCTTTCCTTTTGAGTAATAGGCCCAATCAAAATTAGGCTCGAGAGGCTACAAACAGGAAGTCAGATAAAGGTAAATAAGTTTCAAGGTTATTCAAATAGACCTTGTGCTATGGTATTCTGCATGACTGCTGAAAATAATCAATCCAGGAGACGGGAGCCTTGCAATCAGCTCTAATCTAAACATAGAATTAAAAAAAAAAAAAAAAAAAGGAAAGGGAAAAAGAAAAGAGCCCTTATAGTTTCATGGGATCTGGCCTTTTGAGGAGCTTCCAGAGAAGTATCATTTGAGGCTCTGATATCAAACCAGCAGTTTCATAAATGGCTGAGATTGTAGGTTAAATAAAGGAGTTCAATTTCTGATGAGTTTCTCATCAGGGAACTGTCCCTGGTACCCTTGGCATTTTTAAAAATAGCAACACACACATGTTCTTTCTACCTAAGGGGTGTCAAAGGGCAGAGGGGCTCACCTCAACTACTTACCAGCTATGGCTGGAAATGGAAGAAATCATGTGCACATCTAACCTAGATTTAAACCATGATTTTTTTCCTTCAATTTCAAAGCTCTTCTGCTTTCATAGTGCACAATTTATCTGATACAAAAAGGAAAATACTACCTTCAAATGATTCCCTTGTTTTTCCGTTTATCGATTAATTTATATGGGAACATCTACCACATACCGTGTTTCCCTGAAAATAAGACCGGGTCTTATATTAAGTTCTGCTCCAAAAGACGCATCAGGGCTTATGTTCAGGGGATGTCCTCCTGAAAAATCATGCTACGGCTTATTTTTCTGTTAGGTCTTATTTTCGGGGAAACACGGTAGTAATGCCATGAATGATCTGAAGCCATATTAGAGTTTAATGCAAATAATGGGTATAATGTACATAAAACTCTTAGGATAGTATTTGGCACAAATTGGGCATTGAGTCAGTGTTTGTGGTTATTATTATTAAAGGCGACAGGGAATTTTGAATCAGGAGACCTAGATTTTGAGTTTTGGCTCTGTCTCTTACTACTTGTCTGACCTTAGATACATAGGTATCCTTTTTCAGACTTGCCTTGGTTTTCTCATGTAAAACATAAAATTACAAGTTTGACAGTAAAAAAGAAAATACAAATCAAAATAAATTTGTGTGGCTAGTTATTATTATTTTAGCTAAAATAACAAATAAAGGCAAAAAAGAATTACTAAGAAAAATAAGTCAACGAAAAAAACGTTCAACTTACTTGGAAGCTATGAGTTGTAAATATATGTGTATCTAATAAAATAATCTCAGCAGAAGTAAAGCAGAAATGAATAGAACTGCAGGAAACAATTGATGAAAGCATCACCACAGTGGGAGATTTCAACAAACTTCTCTCATTTATCAGATCAAATGGCCAAAAAATTAGTTAAGAAACCAAAGCCTGCCTTGAATTTCACAATTGACAAGCTTGAGTTAATATTTGATTTGATAATAATGTAATGCTTACAACCTATATATATATATATGTGTGTGTGTGTGTGTGTGTGTGTGTGTGTGTATATATATGTATATTTTGCAGCATATCTATATATATATATATATATATATTGCTTTCTGAGTAAAAAAGGGTGCTGCAAATTATAATACTGGGACAATAAGCATAAACTAAGATTCACCTAGGCCAACTCTACCTATGGAAATCCTGCCTATGTAGAACCAGCCATCCAACAATTGTAGAACAGAAAACTTTATAAAGTACACACAGAGAACATTAATAAAAATGACCACTTACTTGGCTACAAATCAAGTATCAAAATATTCAAAACGTTATTATAACACTAGACCATGTTTTCTGAACACAGTACAATTAGTTTTGAAATCAGTGACAAGATATAAATTTGCCTCTTCCCCCATATTTGGGCATTAAAAAGCATGCCTATTTCTACTCATAAGTAAAAGAAGAAGTCATGATGAAATTTAAAAATAATTGTAACTATTTAATAAGGAAGATTGAACATATCAAAACATCTGGACAGAGAAATATTTATATCTTAAAGAAAAATTATAAATTTAAGTAGAAAAAAAGAAAGGACTAAAAATTAATGAGCATCTAAATAAAGAAATTAAAGTTAAAACAGCCAAATTACCCCAGAGAAAGTAGAAGAAAGGAGATAATAAAGGTGAGAAGTGAAATCAATGGAATAAAAAATAGAACTAAAATAGTATGAAAAAAGCCAAAAGTTGATTATTTGAAAAATTTAGAAATAATCAACCTTTGTGATATTGCACAAAAGAGAGAAGACATAAATAAAGAAAATATTAAGAATGGAAAAAAGGGAAATACAGAGATAGAAGAGATTAGAACATACTAAGGGACTATTTTGATCAATTTTATGACAAAACATTTGAAAATTTAACAAAAATTATGTATGTATACTTATATATAAATTTAAATCTACGTATGAAAATGTTTGTAAAATAACAAATGACCACACAAAGGTTAGTTTAAAAAATAAGCAGTAGATGACAATGGAAGGACAAAGTTGGATCACAGAATCTCCCTTTATTCAATGATTTGACACAATGAAAAGAAATTAGTAAAATTACCATATTTTTAGGATTATGTTTAAGTCCATGATAAAAAAGCCTTGAATAGTAGCAGATTTAACTATGTATTGTTTATTTTCTCTCACCTAGGAGAATTTCGGTGGGTTCATGGAACCACCAATGCCCCAGGCTTATTCCATATTCTGACTCCTTCATCCCTAGATTGTGACTCTTGTTTTCAGGTTTTAAGTTGATGTCTAGAGTTCTACCTAACACCTCCTTGTGCTAGGCCAGCAATGGGTTGAAGGGGAGAGAAAATAGCAAAAACAGAATGACTACTATCTTTTAAGAAGTTTTAGTAGAAAACGTCAGAAAATATCTCTGCCTACATTTCGTTGACTAAAGACTTAGTCACATGTCCATACTTAGCTATAACAGATGTTGCCAAATGTGATTTCTATTATGAGCACTTATTACAAAACAATAGAACAAATGATTTGCTACTAGAGAAGAAATGCAGAAGATACAATGAGGGTAGAAAACTATCATCCTCTAACACAACCAGCAATGAATTCATTAGCAGCATCTAAATATGCTAAGTGATTCAACCTCATGATATAAATTTTAAAAAGTAACTGATTCTGGTATGTAGTTCGATCTTCATCATTCTCTCTACCTCTTAAAAGCCATAAAGAGGACAGAGGATGAATTGAAAACATTCTGAAATTGTTAGAATAGCAGATTGAGAGGGTGATTAGGTATCCTGAAGAAATTTTGAGAAAAGCTCCTTAAGAGCAGAAGCTTCTCTATGGTACCAGCAGGATCTTAGGCCTTCAGCAGAGGCAGGAAAAACCACCAGGGGTCACTGTGTTCCAGGAGAATGATCAAAAATCCAAGTGGATCCTTCCACAAGAAAAATATACACCTGAACTCGGTGAAATGAATTGTGCTGAAGACACTTAACAAAATCTCAAAAGACAGAGCAGAGACCTGTTAAAAAAAGACTGCATTCAAACAAATAGAGCTTTTATTCTCTAACCTGCCCACACCTTAAAAACACCAAAAGTACATATAAATAGCAAAACTCTAGTTCTCAAGAGTACCAACCAGTGTGTGCAGTGTCAAGGAAAATTCACCCTCAGTATGTAGGAGAAAATTCTGGACAATACTGCCAGTATTAAACATGAGAAAGAAGACAATGTGTTGCTTACCAATTAAACAAACTTTCTAGAGAAAAATAAAGAAAAGACAACAAATATCCCATGGTAAACAAACATTACCCAAGGAAAAGACAAAACAAAAAATGTGAGCTTCACTATAAAAGTTATGACTTGTTTTAATATAATCACTCATTGATGTAATGCCATCATATCAGAATGACCGGTATACAAGGCCAGACAATTAAGTTTGCGAACTCATCCTAGATAAAGTGCTACATACCTCATTGCTGAGTATCACTATGGTCACCTTCGAAGTACTCCCCTTGGGGGGCTATGCACTGACTCCAACACCTAGTCCATTCTTCAAAGGAGTTTTGGAATTCTTTCTGGAATGGCCATCAGAGCTGTCGTCATATTATCCTTGATGTCCTGAATGTCATCAAAATGTCTTCCTTTCAATATTTCCTTTATCAACAACAAGGTTTTGAAGGGTTATTAGGCTGTTTCTAGGCCTAATAACCTAGTAAGGATGCACCAGTAAGGATGCACATTTTGAGCAGATAAACAGCATGTGTGAAACACAGTGTTATTAAAAGTATGGAGGATGGTGGCATTGCTTTTACAGGCTGTAAGGCTGTAAAGCTGGAGAATAATGGCAGGGGACTCTACTTGCATGAAGTTTACTCTGGAGAAAGAAAGACTCTGCTTGTGAAGGATGTTCTTGAAGATCTGCTCAATGTCTTGCTCCATCCATGAGGAAATGGAGAGGTGATTATTGGGTGTTTGATGATCAGTGATGCGCAATGTGCAAACATCAGCTTGCTGGCACAAAGTGAGTGCATTGAAAAGGGTAAGGGTGGGTACCAGGTGCAAAAAGAGAATGAGTATCAGATAAGATGACTTTTAGGGAGTTTTTTGTTTGTTTGTTTGTTTAGTATTTCATGTGTGAGATGATGGATACTTCCATTAAGGCTGGAGATGGGTGTGATCAATGTTAAAGAAATAAGAGATGAGTCGAGGAGAAACAGGGGCAGTAAATAATACTATGGTTTCTGGCTTTAGAAGTCAGGTGGAAAGTGGCCTCTTCAATGAATTTAGGGAATATGAATATATTTGCAAGCTTATGGGAAAGTAGGATGATAGATTTATAAATGCTGAGTTGGAAATTCATCTAGATCATCAGGTCTGATAGCAATATAAAAATGGCAAGTTTTTATTATGAATCTGGTCAGTACAGTAGCATAGGTGATTGGTTTGTTTGACACACTGAATATATAGCAAAGATTTACCACAAAGAGTTGATGCTATAAAATTGAAGTTTAAGAGAGAGTACAAAGCTACAGTTAGAGCTGGACCATGAGAAGTTTTACATTTCTATAGGAGAGATTGCATAGAGAATAACAGACATCTGAGGACTAACTCTGGGATATGGCTTAATATAAGAAAGAGGAAGTGGAGTCACCAAGAAATGCATAGATGGAATGAAGTGAGCAAACAGTAGGAGAGAATATGGACAGTGCAGTGTCACAAAAGTGAAAAGTGAGGAGTAGTCAGAGTGCAAACTCTTACAAGCTCCATTTCTACTGAATCTCAGTTTTCTTTTTTAATTATTTTATTTTAAGGTTTATTTGGGTGACAGTGGTCAACAAAACTACATAGGTTTCAAGTGTACAATTCTATAATACATCATCTATATATTGCATTATATGTTCACCACCCACAGTCAGTTCGCCTTCCATCACCATATATCCTCTTTTACCCTCTTCTACCTTCTCCCTTCCCCCCTTACCCTCTGGTAACCACTAAACTATTGTCTGTATCTGAGTTTTTGTTTCTTTGTTTGTTTGCCTTTTTCCTTTGTTGCCTTCAGTTTTATGTCCTACCTATGAATGAAGTCATATGGTTCTCAATTTTTTTCTGTCTGACTTATTTCACTTAGTATAATAATCTCAAGATCCATCTATGTTGTTGCAAGTGGCAGTATTTCATCTTTTCTCATGGCAAAGTAGTATTCCATTGTGTATATAAGAAGATCAATTTTATCTTTAAGGACTAAGAGACATTTAGTTACTAGTTTCTAAGTTACTGAGTATGTAGATAATGGTTTGGAGATGTAAATAGCCATGCCTACTATGTGTTATATACGACAGAATTTAGTTGGGGGCTTTACTTATGTTATACTCTAATTCCAACCATAATCCTATTATATGGGCACAGCTATTCCCATTTTACACATAAGGAAACTGTAATGACAAAGATTTAATGTAAAAGTGGGTATTAGAATAAAAAATTGGTTCTAATTACAGCTAAGGTCCTATCCACTGACCCATGCTATCTCAAATAGAATGGCATAATGACAGTAGCAATGGACCAATGATCAATAGACACAACAGTCATTAGTCATGTGATTTTGCAATCTTGCTTTTAAAAATAAGACAAAATTAGGTACTGCAAGTTATAGTACCTTAAATAAGGAAAAGTTTTGTTCTAATAGAAGGTATCATAAGGAAGAGGTGGCTGATCAGCTGTGCCAAATGCTATGGAGAGCTCAAAAAAATAAGGTTTAAGAAAAGGTCATTGCATTTCAAAATCAGGAAGTTACTGGTGATTTCTGAAAAGGCAGTTTGTTAAAATAATGGAGACACTCTTCTGAAGCAGTGGATTAATGAGTGTGCAGGGTGGGGATGAAGTGGTGCGGGTAGTTAGTATAGTGTACACTTTAAGAATTTTAGTTGTACAAAGAAGATAAACAGGATAGTGGTTTGTTAGTAAGTAATAAGCTTAAGTAAAGATAGGGGAATTTTGAGTATGTTTGTAGACGGAAAGGAAAAAGACTATTAGAGCCAATAACTAAAGAGTGAAAAATGGGAGCATTGCAACAGAAAAGATTTTAGTATCAACCTTAAATATGTGGAATGAGACTATGGTTTTTGACACTAGATGACAAAAAATGAAAGTAGAGAGAAAATAGGGGGAATTTTGGCAGTGATGAGAAAGGAGAATGATGACTCTGTGTTTGCCATCTTCTGTCAGTTAACTAAAACAAAAAACTATTTCAGGTTGAAAATGTGCCGATCTCTTAGTGTTAATCCAACTATATTACCATTCTGTATGGTATCCATGCATTCTAAATGTCAATTACAATGTCATTGCATTGTTGAAAACTCCACCCCCCCCTTAGTTGTTATAAATGTTATCAATTCTGTGTTGGTATTTTAATTTCTGGGAGAAATAGACATAGCCATTCAAATATAAACAACACATTTGCTAGTGTCAGCCCAAATTGCTTTTGATTTTCTCTAGCTTATCTTTTTTTCACCAACTTTACTGGTCCATCACCAGTTTCTAATGTCATATTTAAATAGAGACCATTAACACTGATTGTGAGATTGGCATAATGGCCAGACCTTGGAATCAGTTCACAAAGTCATAAGGTTTATTGTAACGGTGAACAAAGAAAAGGTACAATGGAAGCTTTCTGTAACAGTTTCATATCTTAGATCTAGGAATTAAAATTTAAAATGCAAAAGCCAAAGCTAGAATGGTCATAACAATGAATGGGGGAAGGGACTTGCAGTAGTCAAGGCAAAGAATAGAAAATAAGACCACAAGTGAAAGTGAAACATGCATAATGCCATGGGTAACTGGTCACTTTTTGAAAATGCATTTTCAGCCTCTTGGCCCAACCCAAATTTCAAAACATAGTCAAGAAACTCTATATTATAATTGCCTACAATATAGCAGCATGGCCTTGTTAGAGGCCTTAGAGCCTATTGGTGGAAACATCAGCAGTTTAAGATGTCTCCCTGGTCAAAGATCAATGATTGTATTTACCTCCTAGGTCCTTCCATTTTATGCTAGGGTCTAATTCTAGGATTAACCAAGGCAGCCCAATGTTCCCATCAGCCTGACTAAATTTAGGCTTATTCCTGACTCTAGACCTTCACTTTCCTTTACTTAAGAACATTTACTTTAGAAAACTTGTAATTGCAAATTTTTTCTCTGCCCCTTTGATATGTATGTAAATCTCATGTAATTTATGTAAGATTTTTGCCAGTTTATCTCCCAGTTTCTGAAGGAGAATAAGAACCTAATTTTGGTGGGTACCTTGTTCTAAGTTGTAAAGCTACCTCCAGTCATGAAAATACAAGAAAGTTTACTTTTCCTTTGAGCAAAGCAATTAGCAAATAACACATGACCTGTGGTTTCCCTCTAACATCCATGCTTAAAAATCCTCCTGCTGTTTGTTTCAGCAGAGTTCAGTTCAGATTTTAATTCTGGTTTCTCCCCTTTATAGCAATAGTCTTGAATAAAGTTTTTCTTACCTGTTTAACTTTGGTACAAGTTTTGTTTTGACAGACCTTATAAGCCCTTGTCTAATATTTAATACCCTCTGATAACCTCCTGGTTACTCCAGCTTCTTTGAGGTTGAGCACTGTAAACAATTCTTATTCAAGACAATTAGATTAGTAACTCTAGGCAGAACTTCACCAACAAGAATTGGTGCAAACTAAAATATGTATTATTCTGTATTGTAAATTACACATTAAAAAAAATTGGTGGAAATAAACTCTTGAGTCCTAGTTTACTGAGCTTTTGGAGAAATAACTGAAATTCAGGGGAAAAAAATTCTAAGATCCAGTATCTTCAGATGTACTATAGTCATACTTTCTTCAAATCTATCTTTTTGTTGTCCAGTTCTGTGTAGCATGGCTTTTTATACAAGTACGCTCGCAGTGAAAACATATTTTGCCCTTCCTTTATTTTGTCCTTATTTTTTGTCTGATATATCAGCTTATTACACCTAGTGTTGGGCATCGGGTAAACTGAAAACATAACTGAATTTTTGACTTTTCATCTAGATGTTTGAAGTAACAGCTATATTTTTCTGCCAGTCTGTCAGAAAGTCAATAGTTAATATTGTTAGATTGTCTTGAAAATAGTCTTTGCTTGCAATTTGATCATTTCCTTTGATATCAAATGGTATATGAATTTAATGGATTTTAAAATACAAATCATTCACCAGCATACTGGAGCTAGACTTCACACTGTTGTTTAATATCTTTGATGCTTATACAACATTGTTAGCAGATTTTCAGATGTCGTCTTTTCCTTTTAGTTTTTATAGTGCAACGTTTTCTGCTTTTAAGCTTGAGCTATTTGCACATTTATGTTTTTTACTGTAGCATTTCCATTTTGAAGAGATGCATCTTAGTCTCCGAACATGTACACTTTTTCTCCAAATGTGTGGTTTACTTTCAGTCTTTGCTCTCTAAGTGGCTTATTCACGAAGATTTTTCTTTTTCATTTAATTTAAAGCGGGGGGGAGAAGATCAATTAGTTGGTGAAAACGTTTGGAGGTCAGATAGCACTGTGTTTAATTCCTGGTCTAACAGCTATTAGCTGCATGACCTTGGACAATTGTACATTTCTTGAGCTTTAGTTTCTTTATTTGTACAGGGGTAGGGGTGTGGGGTGTGGAGGGAATAGATACGGTCATTTATGTGAAGCACTTAGCAATGGGGCTAAGCTCTCAATAAATGTTAATTCTTCCTCTTGTTGGGAAAAAGATAACTAGCACCTCTGAGAAAATTAACTGCCTTGATCTTCAAATTGCCCATCCATCTCTTCCCTGGAATTAATAATAAAAACTGTCATTTATGCAGGAGTGAAGAGTTGGTCACTCAAATTTAAGATTATGTTGAATAACAGAGGTGTGTTTGTTCTACCTCCACCCAACAAGGATATGATTTGTGACACAACTCTAGATTGATGACTGTGTCACCATTAAATATCACTTGTCACAATGAGTTCATTAGACAATACCCCGGGGAGTGCCTGAGGCTGCTAAACCTTTGGAGGTCAGAAGCAGCTCCCTCCCGAGGAAGCTTTTGGCTGAGGGAGAGGAAACACTGTCACTACTCTGAATGGAAATGACACAGAGTGAATTACTTAAACTGAGACTGCCAGGCCAGCATAATCTAGTGCAGTGATGTGTCATCGTCACTCCTGGAAAATTAACCACAGCTCCACACTTCTGTGACCAAGAGCAGGTTACTCGCTCTCCAGAGAATATTTTGGAAAAACATAATTGCCTCTCCAACTATTGTAACCATTTTGTTTCCAGACAGAGAAATAGAATAAAAGCTTTGCACATTTGTGAGAAAGACAATGAACATTTAAAATATGGTATTAACTATTTATTTTCCTTTTAGTTTTATTATTTTCTTAAGTGATTTTGTTCCCAAAATAATATATTTCCTTCCTTTTAACATTATAAGTTATTGAAATAAATTCAGAAAATTAGAATTAACACATATTAACCAAACTGAAAGAGACTTACAATTATGAATTTGGAAAATCTTTGTAATACTATAAAACTTTAAACTGAGATTACAGCCCAGAGCACTTTGAAAACTGCCTTGTCTAGATCAGGGCAGGAAACACTCCATCCTCTGCAACAGCTGTTTTTTAATAGATGAATAGGTATTACTGAATGAATGTTGGAATGTCCTAGCCGATCTTATTTGCCCCAGTAATCAAATTAATGTTTAAAAAAAATCAGGATTATTATGATGATGAAAGAGTTTTTGTATAAACCTCTTTTTTGTGGACCTTTGTTTTCATTTGTCTTTGGTAACTATTTTGAATTTCTGGATCTTATGGTAAATGTGTGCTTAATTTGTAAAATAAATTGACAGATCTTTTTCTAAAGTGATTGTGCCATTTTACACTCCCACCAGCAACCTAGGGGATTTTCAGTTTCTCTATCTCCTTCCCACATTTGGAGTTGTCAGTCTTTTTCATTTTAGCAATTCTAGTGTTTATATAATGGTATTTGACTGTGGTTTTAATATGCATTTCCTAATAGTGTTGGAAACCTTTTCATATGATTATCCATCATTTGTGTATCTTCCTTTGCAAAGTGTGTGTTCCAGTCCTTCACTATTCCTAAAAACTATATTTTATTATTATTATTAACTTGTAAAATTTTGTATATTCCAGAAATTAGTCCTTTCCCAAAAAAATCTTTTATGAATGAATATGTCTCTTCATTGGTTTGTCTCTTCTTTGGTTTGTCTATTCATTTTTTAATGATTTTTTTTGATGAGCACAAGTTTTTAATTTTGATGTAGTCTATCTAATTCTGTTCTTTCATTTTATAGTTATCCCTATTTGTGATGTGGCAAAACAATCTATTGCTATGCTATTGTCATAACGATATTATTCCAGGTAGGGTTTCCAGGTGGGAATTCCTGCTTGTTCTGGGGGAAATTTTTTCACTTTCCCATTCCTGAATCCCGAGAAAAGTTGGTCGGGAAATCGGGAAAATCAGCTCCTTGAACCCAGGTGATTGGTAGTATTGGCCATCACTTTGTGGAAACGATTCATTGTGGAGAACAGAAAACAGTTTGTATATCGGGATTTGGGAATGGGAAAGAGAAAAAAATTCCTGAGAACGGGCGGGAATTCCTGCCTGGAAACCTTAATTCCATGTCTTCTAGACATTTTATAGTTTTTGCTTTCACATTTAGGTCTGTGGTCCACGTCAGGTCTATTTTCATGTGTAGCATAGACTAAGTGTTGAGGTTCATTTTCTTTCTGTGTAAGTATTTACTTGTTTCAGCATCATTTATTGAAAATACTTCCCTTTTCTAGTACACTGCATTGCACCCATGTTAAATTAAGTGAATATGTTTTCTAAAATGTTTCATTGATCTACTTATCCATCTTTATGCTATAATAATACCACCCTGTCTTGATTACTGCAGCTTTATAACAATTCTTGAAGTTAGGTAATATACATCCTCAAACTTTGTTTTGCCTTATCAAGACTTTTTCTTCTTCTCTCGGTCTTTTGCATCATCCTATAAATTTTAGAATTGACTTTCCAATTTCTATAAAATCCTGCTGAGATTATGATTATAATTGAAATAAATCTCTATATCAATACATTACTATCTTAATAATATTGAGAGGTAGCCATTTTCTATCGCTCAGTTTATTTTGATCTTTATTTTATCTCAGGACTATATTGAATGTTTTAGTTTAGAAATCTTGCACAACTTTTATTTAATTTATTTATGAGTAATTTTTGTAGTTGTTAATTGTAGTGTAAATGGAGTTTTTGCATTCCATTGTTTTCATTTGTTTGATATAGTTATATAGAAACCAACTATTTTGTGTATTGCTTTGACATTGCAAAATTCACTTACTAATTTTGGTCGTTGCTTTATAGTTTAGTCATTCATCTATGAATAGAGTTTGTTTGTTTGTTTGTTTTTTCTTTTCAATCCTGCTTTTTATTACTTTTCTTGCCTTGTTGCAGTGTCTAGAACTTCCTGTAAAATCTTAAACTTAATTGATAAGAATGGATATCCTTGCTTTGTTCTAGATATTTGGATGCAAGAGTTCATTATTTTGTCTTTTGTTCAGATGTTAATTGAGGTCTTTCATAGTTGCCCTTTATCAGATTGAGGAAGATAATTTCAATTCCTGGTATGCAGGAAGTGTTTAAATTTTATGAAAATGCTTTCTCTAAATGTATGCAGAAAATAATGTTATTTTTTTTCTTTTTTAGTTATTAATATAGTGAATTACTTTAATTGCTTTTGAGACATTAAATTAACTATTTGTTCCTGGTATAATCTCTATTTGGTCATGCATTATCTTCTTATATAGTCTGATTTTGGTTCACTAATATTTTATAACTGAATTTTAAATCTGTTTTCTAGACATTTGCCTGTAATTTTCTTTTAGTAATGCAGATTTTGGTATCAGGGTTACACTGGCCTCTATTTTCTGAAAAGTTTAATACTGGTATTACTTTTTTCTTAAATTTTAATAAGATCCACATATCAGTTCATCTGGATGTAGAATTTTCTTTATGAAATAATTTCTTAATAATAAATTATTTCAAAGTAGAGAAAAATTCTGATTTTTTCTGTTATTTTATATCAGTTTTAGAGAGGTATGATTTTTTCAAGAATCGGTCCATTTCCGATAAGCTATCAAATTCATTGGTAAAAGCTCTTTATAATATTCCTTTGTCTTCTTTTAATATCTGTACAATCTTTAGTTCTGTTTCCTTTTATTCCTTATATTGATAATTTACCTTTTCTCTCTTATTCTTTGAGCAGTCTTAAGTGTTTACACATTTAAAAAGAAGCAACTTTAGATTTTATTAATTTTCTCTATTTCTCTTCTATTTTTGAATTCATTGATTCCTTTCGTTATATTTTTCTTTCTACTTCACTATTTCTTTCCTTCTACTCACTTTGCTGTTAACTTGCTCATCTTTTTCTAGTCTTAAGATGGCAACTTAGATCATTAACTTTAAACTCTTCGTAATACAAGCATTTAAAGCTACACATTTCACCCTAAGCACTGTATTAGCTGTATCTCACAACTTTATTTGTAGCATTTTCATTATCACTCAACTGGATTTTTTTGCTAATTTCCATTCCATGGTAATTTCTGATGATTTCTTATTTTAACCATGGGTTGTTTAGAAGTGATTTGTTTAATAATCAAATATTTGGAGGTATTGTGGCAATATAATTAAAAACAAACTCTCCTTCCTCTCTTCACAAAGGTAGAGGAGAAAGAAAACAATTTTACTATTGTTGAGCATTAAACCAGAATGTTATGCAAATCACAGGCAATCCAGTAAGAAATTGCAAAGACAGAAAGACAGACAAAAATTGCACTTTTTATATAGCCAAGCAGATACAACCCATTATGTAGATGTTCTCTCAAGATAAACAATAACTGATCCTTGGTTAAGAGGAATTGATACCACCTTTTATCTAATATAATTTATCCTAAATTCACTTGGAAATTAGAGTGAGCATCTGTGTTAGGTAATTGACTTTATCAAAAAGTAAAGTGAACGTCTCATATTTTTGTGACTAGAGGTAAATTTCAAACTTAGAGCTAGGTACCCTCAGAAGAGTTAAGCCCCTACCTGCTCACAGAAATTGGGAAATAGGGCGCTGTCTTTCTTTATGATTATGTTTCAAGGAGATCATTAGTAAGTCTAACAAAGATAGTTCTTGACCCTAAAGTGGTGAAGAGGCTTACTTAGCTTTAAAATGAATTACAATCATCAGAAAAATGCAAATCAAAACCACAATGAAATATCACCCCATTCTTGTTAGGATGGCTATTATTAGAAAGACTAAAGATAACAAGTGTTGTTGAGAATGTGGAGAAAAAGGAACCCTGTTACACAGTTGGTGGGTATGTAAATTGGCGCAGCCATTTTGGAAAACAGTATGGAAGTTTCTTAAAAAAATTAAAAATAGAACTACCATATGATCCAGCAATGCCATGTGTGGGTATATGTCCAAAGGAAATGAAATGAGGATCTGAAAACGATACCTGCACTCCCATGTTCATTGGAGCATTATTCACAATAGTCAAGAGGTGGAAACAACCTGAATGTCTATTAATGAATAAAGGAAATGTGGTATGCATATACAATGACATATTATTCAGCCTTAAAAAAGAAGGAAATTCTGTCATTTGAGACAACATTGATGGACCTGGGAGACATTATTCTTAGTGAAATAAGCCAAACACAGAAAGGCAAATACTATGTGATCTCACTTATGTGAGGAATCTAAACAAGCTGAATTCACTGAAGGAGAAAGTAGGATGGTAATTGCCAAGGGTTTTAAGGGGGAAATGGGAAGTTAATGGTCAAAGGGTACAGAGTTACAGTTATGCAAGATAAATAAGTTCTGGAGATCTACTATACAGCATATTGCTCGTAGCTAACAATACTGTATTGTATACTTAATTTTTTCTAAGATGGCAGATCTTTATTAAGTATTTACACACATACACAAACCCACACAAACACACACATACACTAACGATGATGATAAAGGAGTGGGATAAAACCTTGGTAGTTTTTGGGTATGTCTATGGCCTTGATGGTGGTGATGGTTTCACAGATGCGTTAAGTTGTATACATTAAATATGTACAGCTTTTTACATTTCAATTATATCTCAGTAAAGTAGCTTAAAATTTTCTAAAAAAAAGGATTTACATACATTTCAAAGATACGGAAAAAGACTTTGCAATTACAAAAAAATTAAAGTTCTAAAATTAACATTCTAAGAAGGAGCAGGAATAGTGATTCTACTCCCTTATGGTCAGAAGGGAGAATTAAGCATCTTACATTTAATTTGTATTTGCCCTTTACATTCTCTTCCTTGTGTTACTATCAAATAGGACATTACAGTTTTCTAATTACTTCTATTGCTGGTTGCAGCCATCTGCATATCCATAGCAAAGCAAAGCAATTATCAGAATTGCTATAGAATAACAGAATTACTGAATTTTTAAGTTAGTACATTATTTGCCTTGGAGGAATAATCTTTGAATATATCATACCAATGGTAAATGGTTAAATCAGATTCTTGATTAGCAATATACAAATGTTTTTCTTAGTCATACGCTGAGTTTTACAAATTATTGTGATGTTTTTATCACTTGCATTTTCAAATGATCAATGTCTAAATATTATTTGATATTTTCTTATGAAGCCTTATCCAATCTAAGCCTAAAGAGTACCTTAATTCTAGAGCCTGATGATCTAAAATTTTAATTAAGAAAATTCCTTAGTCGGTCTAATAAATTTCTCCTACGTTTCAGTCAATCACATAAGTAGCATCATATTTATATGACAATTTAGGTCCTTTAATAATTATTGTATCATCTCCAATAATTTTTTCCAAATGTGGAATACAAAGATATCTACACCATCATCTGGTATCAAAGTTTTATTATGAGGCATCCATTGAAAGGTGCAGATTAAACTTCTAGTGTTTAAAATTTATGTCTCTAAATTGTTTTAAATAATGAGGCCACACCTATGCTATAGAACATTTCTTTGTATATAACAATCAATATTTATACTATTACAACAGTCAACCAAATCTCTTTGAACAACAGGCACTCGTTTTTGTTGATCTATATTGGGCCTGGGGAGAATTTACATCCTAAAGTTAATCAAATGATATTAGATCTATTTTTTACAATTTCTGTCTGCAAATGTCAGGTTTTTGTTTGTTTGTTAGTTAGATTTATTTTTTCTTTTCTGCATCATCATTCCAATCAAATAAGTTAAAACATTTTTGTATCAAATGTAAGGCTTCAGTACTTGGATGCATATTAGTTATTTTTACTTTGTTATTACAAAAAATGAAGATGGGTTTTTATATAGTTGTGTAGGCTTCCCTTTGCCACTTTTTTTTTTTTTTTTTTTTAATGGTGATCTGTATGTACTCTGGCGTTCTTACTCTATCAAAGGAGCAAAGTCTTCCATCTGCAGAACTCCATACAGGAGCCAGTGCACCTCTCACCTCATGGGGTTGTAAACTGAAAGCATGCTTTGGAGTACCTCTGCAAAGTTATGCGACACAGGAAAAGAAGACTTTACATGAATAATATCAGCTGGCAAGAAAGGTATGTGGATCACTGGGAGTCCATAGCTTTTCAAATGTGATCCAAATAGGAAGGGCTGGTTTTTCTCACATTGAGATAAGAAGAAGGTAAATTATATGACACTTTGGTTTCCCTTCATTCATCAGCATAACAGTTTGTTTGTTTGGATTTTTCCAAGTGATTAGTGCAGACTCTCTATCTCATTGACTTCAGAGAGGCACACAATCTTTTATCTAATACTCTGTTATTTTCTGATCAGATCTCTTTATTATGTCTGCTTCCCTAGCTACATGGTTGTGGCTGATAAGAGTTCTTGGAGGTGGAAGTTGACTAAGACATGAAGTGGACTTAGGGCAGGGCCACAGGACACATAAGCTTGCATCTTCTGACAGAACAGGCAATCCATTACCAGCTAAAGAAGTTGTGCTCTTATTCTTCCTTACAGGAAAATCTACTAAGAGAAGGAATTGCCTGTTTAAAAGATCATTACTTCACTGTTCACCAAAACCAGTCTGAAGCAAGGAGAAAAAAAGAGATATAGGGGAAGAAAGGGAGTCAGGACAACAGAGAGAGAGGAGAAGGCTTCTGTGAAAGGCAGAGCCTTTAATTCTCACATTTTCTCTTCCATTTTTCTCAATCTTTTCTTCTGACTATCCAAATCATTTTAAATGTTTTTCTTAGAATTATATCCATCTCATAAATACTAGTAATTTACTTGCTTGGGATGAGGCCTAAGAGTTCCAGAAAATACATGAATTTATCCAAATCAAAAGAACCATCGTCAAGCCACTTAAAGACTGGAATCTCATAACTATCCAAAATACGACAAAGAGATAATACTCCTTTGATAGACCTGCAGGGAAATTTCCTGGCTTCTCATATTTTCCGACATTTTTGTGATTCTGACAAGATTTTAGAGCCTGTATTACCCATGCTGCTTAGTAGTAATAGTGAGTTTGGAGAGGCTGGTTCATCTAGCTAGTATTTCAAACAGCAGAAAGCTAGAATTTATATTTTGGAGTCTCTTAAATTACTGTTGTGGGGCCACAGACCTACTAAATTTAGGAACTGCCAGGCATCTTAGACATCGCACTGACATTCCCGTTGCCTCAGTGGAGGCACTCCATTTCAGATCAAGAGATGGAGTGGGACAGTCACCATTTTCCTTAGGAATATGGTATACTCTTCCTTTAACCCAATTCCGCAGGTTGAATGTTTGTTCCTTCTGTGAAAGTGAGTACTCAATTGTGAATCTTGTGTTAATCCAGACACAACTATTTAGCTCCCGGAGGCTGGCAAACTGCTCTTTTATCACTAATTCTAATAACCATCTTTGTAAAGGCTCCCAAGGGTGCTGTTTCTATGGAGCAACAGACTGACTCATTACTGAACTGTATATTCTTTAGCTTCTGACTTTTTAATTTAAATAAACCTTTAGGCTCTGTTATGTTTCACCCACTCGAGCTTCTGCCTATACATTGTCTTTATCACTAACTATAAGCTGGTGCAGTGTTATGGCGTACATTGTTATTCTTCTCTCAAAGAATCAGCCCTGTGCTGCCTGAAAACCATTGAGATACATATATACTCATACATGTCGTTGTTTTTCTAGGTTTTTAGGGTGGAAGGAAAAATCTAATTCCTGCTACTCCATCTTGGTCGATGACTATAGATTTTATATTGATAGATATTGTAATCTTAGTAATGGAGAGAGGACTTTGCTTCAAAAAAAAAAAAAAAACAAACAAAAAAAAAACCAGAATCATATTCTCTTAGCGAATAACTTTCCTAAAATTAGGATAGGAAACTTCACAATGTTTTTTCACAAGATTCAGAATGCACTGCACAGCTATTCTTGGATTAAAAACGAATCTTGTATCTTTTTCTGTTTGTTTATAGTAGAATCTAAGTTAATAAAGTCATTTGCATATTATTTTATTTAGCTGTTTTGAAGAGCTGACTCGAAGAATTTGAAATTTTAAATTTTGTTTTGATTTTTCTCTAATTTCCAAGAATTGTAAATGCATTACTCCACCACTCCCAGTGGCTAAATGTCTTCCATAATTAATGTAATTAGGTTAAAGAGATATTCATTATCTTTTACAAGGGAAAACTTTAATAGAAAAGTTCCTGAAAATGGGCATAAGTAACATCCATGCCTAAAATAAGTCATGGAACCCTGTGAGTTAATTCATCATCTCATACCATATTTTTGTTTAATAAGAAAAACAGTCATGGAAAAAGTAATACTAAAGAGAAAACTAAAAGCCTATTTCAAAAGGAAGACAAATTTCTCCTGCTGTTGTAGAAGTACCTCTTAACATGATTTTACTTAGTTCCGACTCTTAAGCTTAAGTAGAAATTCCAGTGAAACTAAGTGATTACATTTTAATTATGACCTACTTTCAAACAGAGTAGATTGGCAGAACTTCATGCACTTAATAAGTAGCTGTATCTCCTGAAATACATTTGGGCTAGCTATGGTTATTGCACACATATTTAATGAACATTTCAAATTAAAGCAGCTGCCTCTATGGATAGGTTAAGTGAATATCAATTTACATTATTTCAGTGTTCTTCTCCTGCAGTTCTCAAATGTGAAATCAAAATGGCATAATTTCTCACTATAAATAGAGCAAATCTAGATATTGAGACCCAAACCATTTCAAAAGTATTGTACATTCTTTCCTAGTCCTGAACTGATTATCAGATATGTTGTTTACAAAATCATCTTACATTTTAGGTTGCTTATTTATATTGGGGGATAAAATGAGTAAAATTTACATGTTTACTTCTTAGCAGTTCTGCCAAGAAACAATTCATATTGTAGGAGGTATATTTAAAATAATATGATTATTTTTGTTATTTCTGTGTGTCAATGACTTGTGTTATTTCTTTTCTCACGATGGATAATTAAGATCTGATTTTCTTACAGTCAATGTAACTAATCTCTTTGGTGCATGAGTAAGCCAAGATTATAAAGAAAAGTAAGATGAAATGTTGAATAAAAACTATTTTAGGTGAAATCAATATAAACTGTTCACAGAGTTGAATCAAGTGAACTTTTAAACGGGAATATGGCTAATCAATAATTACACAAAGATGTTTAAATACAATAATAAAGGTGAAGAAAATATTTGGCATGAAAAACTTAAGAATTTGTCAGAATAAAGTTTAGCTTGATCTCAAGGAAAGTATGCCTGATAATTTTCTATTTATGCAAATTTTTCTTTTCTCAAAAATTATGAACTAAAGAAAATTTACTTTTTAGTTTTTAATCTTATTTTCAAACTAATAATCCAACTTTAAAGATAACATAAATGAGTAACCTCTTGAGAGCTCCTTGGTTAGCTGGGATTCTACCCCTGACCTTCTTCACAGTCCGAAAGACGTTGACTACTGCTTTAGTGAGAATTGGACATGAAGTTCAGTAACATCTCCCTTTTACCTCCTTTGCATATCTTTCCATCTATCTCTTTATTTCTGTTCTCATAAGTTAGTAACTGAGCTCAGTTGCCATAATGCTAATAGCCTCCAAACTGGTGTTGCCAGCACAATTGTCTTAACACAGAGATAGAGCATGAAAATGACAGATGCAGCTCTTTGCTGCCTCCTAACTACTTATGGGATGAATTCCATCATCACAAATGTGATCTACCAGGTCCCTCAATGTGTTCATCTTTTCTTAACACATTTCTCGTTTGCCACAACTTTCCACATAATACACACAAACACTACCACTCTACCCAAGTCACAATGCACTGACTGCTGTTTACCCAAATCATAGCGAATTGTCATACCTCTTTGTAGGCTGGTTCCTTTTGGAATACTACTCTCGATGCTCCTTACCCATCAAGACTGTTAAGACTCAAATATCATCTCCTCCATGATCTTGCCTTCTGTGATTTATTTTCACATATGCCACATAAAAAGTTTAGTGTTTTCTCCTGATTCCGTAGCAGGTTGAACAGAAGCACTTTAGAGGTTGTCATTGCTTGTTTAAAGTCTTGTAACTATTCTGAGCTTCTTGAGGGCACCCATTTTTGTTGAGTCTTATACCACTAAGCTCCTATACCTAGTCTATACATTGATGTCTAGCCAACCCTAAATAAAATGGGTGAGTGACATGTAAATGTTTTTATAAAGTTTGCTAGATCATTGGTCTCTAAACAGTTCTTTGTATACTTGCTAGTGCTCTAGATTAGCCCTGTCCAATAGAACTTTCTGCAAATGATAGAAATATTTCATATCTTTGCTGTCTACTATTGTAGTCATTAACCATATATTGCTATAGACTACTGGAAATGTGGCTAGTGTGACTAAAGAACTGAATTTCTAATTTTATGTAATTTAAATTTAAATTACCACTGTGGATAGCATAGCTATAACCACAAACTTCTGAATTGCAGTATACTTAATATGGACATTGATGACTTTCTCTTTATACTGAGTAGTAAGGAAATAAAAATTGAACAAAGCAAACAAACAAACAAAACCCTTCAGTAACCTCTTTGTATTTCACACGTTAAAAATATTTTTATTTTATATTAAAACAGCGTTTTCCAAACTATATTCTGTGGTACACTGGTTCTAAGAGATACCAGTAGGCGTTTATGATTAGAGCAAACCGGATAGAGGGTCCCATGTTTAAAGAGACTTGAAAGATGCTAGATTAAATATATTTCTTTACAATAAAAACTTAGTATGCTTGTAATCACAGAGAATATTCAAGTGGGGGGAATCTAGTGTACATCTTCCTTAAGTGATTTTGCCACAGAACCCATTTTGGGGCATAACACCTTGTGCATTGGATACCATGGAATAGGGTTGAAAAAGTTTTTCAAATCCTTTCTGAGAAAACAAACAAACAAACAAACAAACAAAACAACTCTCCCAGTTTGATATAAAAATACTTATCTGAAATTACAAATTGAAATGATTTATACCTACCTTGTTTCCCCGAAAATAAGACCTAGCCGGACAATCGGCTCTGCTGCATCTTTTGGAGCAAAAATTAATATAAGACCCGGTATTATTTTATATTATATTATATTATGTTAATTAGATAAGACCCGGTCTTATAGTAAAATAAGTAAATGACAGATGTCTTACATTAAGGGTCTTATATTAATTTTTGCTCCAAAAGACCCATTAGAGCTGATTGTCTGGTTAGGTCTTATTTTTGGGGAAACAAGGTATTACCACATAGACCTAATTGCTGACTTTGGATAAAAAGGTCCTGGATAAAATTTTTATAAATATTTTAATTTCTTTAGTGTATTTTATAGATGAGAAAATGGTTTTACCCTAAACGACTTAGTGTCTTTTCTCATGAACATTGCTTGTAAAATTTACTGGCAAAGTATTAAATTAACATGTTAGGCCGCCCCAAAATGTTTAACATTAACATAGTTGCTGATACAAAGCTGGCAGTCAGTCTCGTTTTTCCTTTTTCTGCCAAGTGCCACCATGTTATTGGTCCTATGGGAATCATTTCCTGGCTGAGAAGGGGAGAAGGCAAGAAGCTTCTGATTCTTGGCACAGCAAGAAACTGCTTTTTCTAATGCTTTTGATGAATTCTGATATTTTTTCTACTTTGCAGAAATCTGAAAGTTACTCTGTAATTATCAACAGTCAGAGCTCTGTGGAGTTATTGTTCCTTCTCCTAGAAAAGCAGGGATTAAATGCAAAATACTTTCACTTTTAGGAAAGAAAAAAAAATTCTTTCTTTTTATATTATCAATTTAAAATTTTTCTCCTCTTTGTAATTTTTTTCCTTTATTGGTCTGAAATTACTTCTGACCTTCTCACATATTAATATTATCTCTCAGTTGAATTTTAATCCTTATAGCCTGTGGTTATGGCCCTTATTTATGAAAATTCCTCTATGTAGAAAGAATATATGCTCAGATAAGAGGAGACCTGGGGAGCATGCAGATGAGAGCTACAATCTCATGTACAGTAAATTCAGTAATCAAGTATCTACTGTGTTTCAACACTGAGACTGAGCCTGTGGCTTAGCCAAAACTAATCAGGTGGGTCTAGACGTTTTTCTCCAGCCACCATAATTCCCACAATCTATAACTGCTTAATATTATATGATTTTTAAGGTGTCATTTCCTTTCCTTCTGAATCTCAATATTTATTTTGACATAATATGTTAAAATTTATAACAATAATGCCACTTGCATAGAATATTGCCCAAAATACTATCTGTTATCATTGTATTTCTTTAGAATTTTCTACTTTTTTCAAGGAAAAAAAAAAACTCTTTAAATCAAAGTCTGTCAGTTTTCAAGTCAGATAATTATGATAATACCAAACTGTCCTTGTATTTCAACCTGCAGTAAATTGAATTCAGAGCTGATAATAATTTTACACATAGAAGGCTGCCTCTTAGAAATAACATCTTTTTGAAGCATCTGCATTCTGTCATTTGAGAAATACAGCCCTTTCACTTTGCCACTAGTCCTTGCATATCAATCTAATCTCAAGGTATTGCCACAATTTTGTACCCTCAGTGGTATTTTAGCTACATATCCAAGAAAATAAAATTATAATAATAATAAAAAGAACACAGTTCTCAAGAGCTCATTTAATTCCATTCATTTTGCTTGAATCTTTAGAAGATTGAAGCCTGGGGGAGGTAAAAGTGAGAAAAGAGTCTGGTAAAGTGAGTGGTCTTTTATTTCTTGCCTTGGTTTGTGAGGTAATATTTGACAATAAGCCACTGAAAAATAGAAGGGCAAAAACAGGTTTGGAAGTGTGGAACAGCATAGATGGAAATAAGAAAACACTGCAACAAGCTAAATTGTCACTGACTTGCCATTGAGAGCAAAATTTTAAGCTTTAACTTAACAAAAACCCTTAATACTTTTTATTTTTAGAACATATGGCTCACAGTTAAAATTATAATCTTTGTCTTTCCTTTGGTGGCACATATCTTATTTTCATGGGGAAGTCAAAAGTTAGCAAAAGTGGTGAAAACTCCTCAAGCTTCATAGGGTCCAATCTTTATACCAGGACTCTATTTTTGCTCCGGATATCCAAAACAATCCTAAATAAACAAAACCTGAGACTATCACTTAATGCTTTATTCTTCAGAAAAACTGAGTAAGTGGTAATAAAGATGAAAGTCAGTGCAGTCAGTTCTCTTGGACAACTATGCTTTAGAAGATCAGAAGGAGAAGGGTTGAGTCATTATAAAAACTACAGTTTACGACATTTATTCATACATTTTCCCCAATTCTTCCAAAGAAATGAGGATTGGAGAAATAATTTGCAAGAATAAAATATTTCCACTTAACCATCTGCAGACAGGGTGCAATGTAGAGATGATATGAATAACATGGCATAAATAAACATACAAACAGAAGATAGTAAATGAAATAAACATTTACGCAACATGTTAAATATAATTAATTTTATATCCCCTATGTTGTATGTTGGTAATATCTCTATGGGAAACATATTTTCCCATCAAAAAGGACAAAAATGAAACATTTTCCTTCACTCGTCAATGCTGTGACTGAATATAGCATTGCCAAGGATGGAAGGGAACAGTGGTAAGATTATTATAAGCAAAGACTGGTCGGTTCTCCATGTGAGGCCAAATAGGACTCAAAGGTAAGGTAGAGTGAATATAAAGGAAATACCGTTTGTCCGTTTCCCACCCATAAGATGGTTTCCCAGCATGCTGCCATTCTCTTTAACTTTTTGCCACTAATATGAAGACTCTTTCCTTGCAGAACACTTCTTTTTGCTACTTGATACTCTTGTACTTAAAAATAACCACCATTATCCTCAACTCCAAGGCCAGAGATCAAATGAGTTGAAATGGGGGGAAAAACAACAACAAAAAACAACACATGTATTAAATAGTTATATATTTAAATTCATTCTTGCTAAATGGTTTGTTTGTTTGTTTGAAAGAGAAAGAATAGTGATCAGGTATGAGTCATACAGCTGTTGGCAGTTTCCATAGTGTTACAAGGAGAAAGCAAAGTGCTTAAATATTCTTAAACTTCCTCTACCTGCATTGCACCTTTTAGGATGTAACTTTTTTTGAATATTTAACTTAAGTATTCTCAAAGATCCTCTCTAGGACACTAAGATTATCTTAATTGTACCTTTGAGGATGTAACCCTCTTTGAATATTAAATTCTGCTGTGGCAATGATAATGTTTATCTAACAGAGATTGATAAATAAACACAGACTGCACTTAAAATTGTTAGTTTTTTAGAGAAACAATTAGGGAATGGATGTGTGTGTGTGTGTGTGTGTGTGTGTAAAGACAATTGTTTTTTAAGTCTATATCAATATTTAAGAACAATATCTTCATTTAAAACCATGTATTTTATTTTGACTACTGCAATTTCAAAGAAGGATATTTGTGAATGCCCTTTTCATGTTACAGGTAATAATTAGCTACAAATAGTCTAGTGGTAATAAAAATAAGTTCTGGATATATAACAATTCAAATCCTAACTCATTCCTAGATTTGTTACCCACGACAAATTATTCAACCTGTCTGTATTGCAATATCCTCGTTTGTAAAATGAGGAAAACAATAGTACCTACCTGTAGAGTAGTTGTTAAGCTCAAGTTAGTTAAACATATAAAGCTTAATGACTACCTTGTAGCAATTATGTGAATCATATCTATTATTGATATTTATGTTGGCATGAATATAATTATTAACTAATTATCCATAAAAATGAACACCTTAATCTTTTAACTTTCTTATAGGCTCTAGTCTCAGAGAGTAATAGTTTTCTAATTTTACTGTTTTGTCTGTTAAATAAATGTATATATATGTATGATATTTTATATATATGTATGATATATATGTATGATATTTTACTCATATAAGAAGCATTTAAACTGAAGCCTGGTAAGCCATACAAATGCTTTGACTACAAACAAGCTGCAATGTGGCGATAAATGATATGTGTGGTATTTCTTCTCAGGGAAACCTTTTACTCCAAACTTGATAAAACTAAACATGTTGAAAATTATATTATTATAAAGCATAGCACACTGGTGTATTTTATTGGATTACTTACAGGTAACTCTTCATTTTCAAACACATAAATAAAAATTAAAATAATACATCCAAAAAATCTAGGTAATTAAAATGAATTTGAAAGAGTACAGCAAATAGAAATAACCATATTTTTAGAAGTCATTTCAAGTCAGAACTTTGTCAGAGTGAAGAGATGACGGCTTTTGTTCACTAGATTACCACCCCCTCCGCCATCCCCACTATTTATTTCATAGGCATGAATGACAATGATACTTGGTCTTGAGACCTGCCTCCTCTACTACACTAAAATTATCTCCATTGCCAGGATTAGAAGGATGTCAGGGAGTTTAAGGGGATTTCACTTACCTGAATAGGTTCTGGATATATAACAATTACCTGAACGGTGGCTGGGAATCCCAGCAGAGAATCTTTTCCTGAAAGTCAGACAGGTAATATTAGATGAAATATTAGTCACTTGTTTCTAAATGTCCTGATTGTCAGAATGGCTTGAAGAAATTTTTAAATCTTATTCCTACTTCGAGTGAATTTACTTAAAATTCGAGTGAAATTCGAGTGAATATTCAAAAATTATTTTGTGAGCACCTACTGGATTCCAGGTGATATTCTGAAGCCTGGAAATACAGCAGTGAAAGAGACAGTGTTTATATTTCTATGAAGCTTAAATTCCAGTAGGGGATGTGTGGGGGGGTGGGGGGTAATAAATACACAAAACATATAAATTCAGAGAAGATAAAGAAAATAAAGCAGGTTAACAGGATGGCTGGTCACTAGATTTTGTTTCTAATTTTGTTTGTTAGAGAAGATGTCTCTGAATAGGTGACACTTGAGCTAATAACCAGAATGAACTTTAGGGAGACTGAGGGAAGAGAATTTCCAGGAAAAGGAATTGAGAATATGAATATCCTAAAGAAATCGGTGTTGAGCTTTGGAGGAACCTTTAAAAGAAGGTCCCCGTGAGAAGCAAGATGACATGAGATATTGTCAAAGAAGGAGAAAAGGAGGCTGTGGACATCACAGCGATGAGAGTTTTGGATGCCATGTACTCATAGTATATTCCATGTTTTTCTCTTGGCCTAGCGAAAAATCACATTGCTACCCTCTTCCCCTGGACCTGCAGGATGGTGCCCCTTTCTTGCTTGTCCTTCCTAGGAATAGCCTGGGAGAAGCTTTCTTTTATGTGGATTGTTTTTGCCTTATTTTTAATTCATTTTTAATATTATAAAATATTTCAATTATATTGAAATGATATATAATGTATATAAAACACATAATGTATATAAAATATATTGTTTCCAATGTTTCCTATTGCACATATTGCAACTATGAACATTCTTGTGAATATCTTCTAGTAAACATTTCCGAGGAGGTGTTTTAGGGAGTATACCTAGGAGTAGAATCACTGGATTGTAGGCAACGCCTTATCAACTTTTCTTGACCATGCCTAAGTGCTTTCAATTGGAGGTGAGGATTGTAGCAATATATTACTTCCAAAATCTTTCAGACCACACTGCACAGAAGTCTGTCTACTTACAATAAGAATAGGACAACTTGGGTGGCCTCCTCAGCAGTTATCATCTCTGGCTCTGTACTCATGGAAAGTGCTTTGATGCCTGGACAGAGAATCCTGTCTCCAGCTGCTAGTAAAACATCTGAAAATATGCTTCTCATGTCTTGCATTCTGTATGTCCTAGCTCATTTAGTTTCTCCTTATTTTTCTATTTTAGCCCCTTTGCTTTTCTAGTTCGGGGGAATTTTATAGGGGCTGTGATAGAGACTGTCACAATACGCTCAGAATGACGCCCTCTTACTTACTAGCATTTTGTCTTTGAACTGAATGTATTTGCCTAAACTCTCTTCCCTCAGGATATTTTCTTTCTTATGAACTTTCCTTGTCCTCAGAGAAATAAATACTTCTCAGACTTCTTCCTCCACTCTTTCAAGTAGGTTTCTGTATAACACATAAAGCTTAAAGCTAACTCCCCTGCTACACTATCATGAAGTCTGAAATTTGATTGAGACGACACTGAGCAATGTTTCATTTCAATGGCAATATTCAATAGGACAACAAAAAGAAGTGACTTATAAGCTTTGGTTTGTTTATTTATATTTATCAATTTGCTCCTGGCACCTCCTTTTTTTCAAAGCTACTTGCTATTGTCCCTTAAGGATCAGCTGAGAAGTGAACTGTCTGTACAAGATTCAGTTTCCTGTTACAAAAAGAAAAGAAAGAGAGAAAGAGAGAGAGACAGAAAGACAGAGAGAGAGAAAGAGAAGGAAGGAAGGAAGGAAGGAAGGAAGGAAGGAAGGAAGGAAAGGAAGGAAAGGAAGGAAAGAAGGAAAGAAAAAAAGGAAGGCAGGAAGAGAGAGAGAGAGAGAGAGAGAGAGAGAGAGAGAGAGAGAGGGAAAGAAAGAAAGAAAGAAAAAGTTGTCATGCAGCTTGATGCTCCTGACTGAAGTTGAACTTTAAGGGGTTCCACTAAAAAATAACTTTGAAACTTCTTTCCATTCCATTAGATAGTTCATATATTAGAGTTTATTTTATATAGGCTAGTTTTTCAGGTTACACACTAACTGGCTGTAATTTGATTGAGAAAGCCTTGTTTTTCACTGAGTTTCTGTGACTCTTTTCATGTTTTCTTATAATAGAAGACTTACAGACTGGAGAAAAATCCCTGCTTCTTTTATTTTTCCCTGTGTTTATTTCTACATATTTTCTTAATTATTTAATTAAAATTAAAGTTTGTTGATTGTAGCAGACAAAACAATCAAAAGATACATTAGAAAACAGTTAACGATCTTCCTTGCTTCTCTCTTCATGCTTCCTTGGGGTATACCCCTCCATACCATTCTCTGTATGCAAATAGACATATAAACTGCTCTGTGAAGAGATCATTCTTCATTTCATTATGATATTCTTCATTGTTGATGATTGTTGTTTTCTAACAATATAGTTTAAAACTGAAGAAAAAAGCTTCCTTGATATTTCTTTGGGAAAATGGGGTGATTAAGTATTGTGAGGTGATGAGCCATCGGACAGAAGAGGGCCAGTAACTCTCGGTGGTAGAGAGGAGCCTGAGCACAAGTCAGGAGGGAAAGACATGGGTTTGATTATCTTTAGCCCATTAGCCATAAAACAGTCCTTTGAAACTAGAAGCAGCTATGCCAAGATAATGCTACCCTGGAACAAAAAATACACTAAGCTATTTTTTGGCATTGAAAAGTATACTAAAAATACATTTAACCTGATAACCCTATTCATTTTTATTTCCAATAAGTGAGGACAAAAGGATAATGCTCTTCAACGATATCCTAAAAGTTCAATTATGTAACACTGATTTTTTTTTAGAGCTTTTAAGTGTCAATAATAGCTGTTTCAAGTTTACAGCATATTGTAAATATAACTATGTATGCATTTATATTCTTCATGCATAACTCTATATCTGTAATCAAAGACTCATCCACCCTATCAGTGTGGAATGCAAACTTCACTTGAACCATTGATATTGTCAAGAATCATATGCTATTTACTGAAAACATGATGCCTGCTTTCTGCCTTATGGCAGATTCTAACTGATGTTAAAGGTGTTTACTACCTCAATCTACATATTTACAAACACAATTTGGTTTATACATATTCAGTTATTCTCATGCTTGGATAGCTGTCTCCATAATGTTGATTTACAGGTGCACTGGTAAAGAAATATGTGCCTGAATGTAAATCAAAGTAACATAAGATATAAGTATTCAATTTCAATTTTGATTGCAAGTTTGTTTTCAAGTAGCTTTACTTATTTAATACAAGCATAATTTTCAAAACGGCAGTATACCTGTGATTTCGTAAGTTTCAATAAGGATAAGTTAAAAGAAATGCATATGGGAACAAAAATCTAACTGAGCTAAAAAAAATATTGGGAGAATGGATATCTATATAGTACTCTGCAGAAAAACATAACACAAAGTTGATAGTAAATTACAAGCTGGACTTTAGTCACACAAATTCACAGTTCGAAAAACCAGAAAGAGTAAACATGACAATGAGAGACAGTGATAAACAGAATACTGAGAGGGCTCATCTATCAAAAGCCTATGAAAACCTTTGTTTCCATGATTTCTGTAGGCAGAATGAATTTTTTCAGAAAATATTGTCTTATCATCCCAGGCCCTCACCCTCACCATCATTTACTACTCTTCTTTATTTTAAAGGAATGTTACAGCTTTGTTGGTTTGTTTGTTTTTAATAAATTTTATTGGGGAACAGTGTGTTTTTCCAAGACCCATCAGCTCCAAGTCAAATCATTGTTTTCAATCTAGTTGGGGAGGGAGCAGCTCACTGGCCCATGTGGGAATTGAACCGCTGACCTTGGTATTATAAACTCTGTGCTCTAACCACCTGAGCCACTGGGCCAGCCCAGGAATGTTAAGTTTTAAATGATGCCACATTTACTTTCTACATTTTGGAAATATGCTCTCTGTCTTAACTATTTTCATGATTTGCCCCATTTCCTCTTCTTCCTTCCTTATGTCTGCTCCCTTCCTAAACACTTCATAAAACCCTGACCACTCACAAGCTTTCCTAACAGTAGGACTTTAGGAGTCTGCTTTTGCTTTTCTTTAGTCACTGCCTGTGACCCTGTTAAGGTTGTCAGAGAAAAATAAAATAACTAGTTAAATTTGAGTTTCAGATAAACAAATGAATTTTTTTTTTGTATAAGTATTTCCCCTGCTATATTTTGAATCCACTTATACTGAAAGTAAGTATTCCTTACTTTTCTGAAATTCAAAGTTAACCTGGACTCTTTTATTTTATTTGCTAAATCTGGCAATCCTTCCTTCAAGGCTATTGTCACCATGTAGCATAGAAATGCCGCCCACAGCAGTTCCCAACCATGACATAAATTTATGAATGACTTTGTCCCTGGAGAGGGCATTTCAGGTGATGATTGTTACTTTTCTGTGGAAGAGGCAGAAATGGTAGCAATAATCAGAAAGTGCGTGCTTTCATTCAGTTTCCCACTTGTGGTTCAAACCCACCTTGACGATTTGGTTAATTTTTTAACAGCTTAGATAAAACCTAGGGTAAGTCTCATAACATTTCTGGTTATTTTTAAGTAATCAAAAAGTTTTGATGACCTTAATTCACCAAAAAAGCAGTCTCAGTTCAGTAATCACTCTGTCCAGTCTAGAATAATGATCAAATGCCAACATGTATTTTAATTTGTGGCTTTACTGCTTCTCTAGCATTGGCCTTCTGAAGACTACCCTCCTGATGAAGAAAGATCAGACAGCTTCTCCTCCATTTGCCTACCTCTCCTTCCCATTGAAAAGTCTTTTTTGGTTTGAATGTGGGTGGAGGATGAGTTGTGGAGAAAAAAATGGAGGTAGGCGTTGAAACATTGATGAATTTTCCAAGACTAAATGGTCCGGCGTTGGATTCTCTGGGCTTGGCACATGTTCTAATTAGGCACTTTATAGGACACTTTGCGACTCCTCTGTTGATAGGAAGTTTTAACTGTAAGCGCCCCTAGTCACAGGGTCTCGATCTGCTAGTTGTTTTCTCACACCTGCCTCGTTAGCACTAGGCCAGACATGGTCCCCTCTGAGCTGCTTTCTTCTGAATTCTTTCTTTCATTCTAGGTGGTCCTTTTGGAGAACAATGAATATGAACATTATTTCACCATACTATCACATTGTATGCAGGGGGGAACACATACCTTTTATCATCCCTGACAAAGCCTCCAGTAAAGCCTAATCCCAAAATCCTCTTTGAGTCGCTACAGTGATTATCTTTTAGATTCTCACACATGAGTCACTATCAGTCTACTCTGACCCACAGCTCTAAGGATCACAATACAAGCTTTTCCATGTTCTCATTGGGCCCCTTCCCTTGGCCTGTGGTGCAGAAAATCCACTCCAGCCTGTTCTTTCCCCATGTGTGGAAATAAAAGTGTGCGTCATTCTCTTACCCCAAATTTTAGGCCCTTAATGTGGATAAATATTCTGAATTCAAGTTAAAACCATCAACCAAGACTATGCCCTTGGCACATAACTGATTGCTACCAACCCATGATTTTGTCTAATTAAAATGCATATGGGTATCCTCAGCTTCATTTCTGAATTAGTAGCTTTTGTGAAAGTGAGGACAAAAATATTTTACAGATTAGTGCTTACATATACACAGACCAATTTCTAAAGAAAGGATACTTAGATGGGATCATAATATATAGGTCAAGACTTGATCCATTTTCTCTTTGTTCTAAGAAAGGGAAAAATTCAAAGTGGAAAAATATCAAATAGTACATTGGCATTCATGGCATGATGCTGGCATTAACAAAATTTACAATGTTTTTGAAGAGAAATAATGAGAACTTTTCTGCAGCTTCAGTAGCAGTGTATAACACAGCACAATGAAAAAGGTATTTTAATTTTCATGCATGACCTCCCTAGAGGTGTTAATCCTGTGCTAGATCCTATAATTCTCCAACTGTGTGAGATGAAGGAAAAATGACATTCCATGTCTTTCAAAGATAGATCATATATTTTGGGGAATTTAGAGACTTTCAGTTTTTCAAAAAAAGTCAGGAACTTGGATTTTTATGTAAAGATTTTTCAGTGGTTGAATATTAGTAAGGAATGCAATGCTTTTTGAACATCAATTACCAAAGAAAACACATCTATGACCTTGGCACATCCTGGGGGACACCAGTTTGAGAACACTGCTCCACATTTATCTGTGAGTCTCAGAGTGTGGTCCTCAGCGCACATGCCTCAAAATCACCCCGGACTCCTGGCTGCTGAGATCCTCCCAGCCAGATCCTATGAACACCCTTTATTATTCTTTATAGTCACACCCTTTTTTGTATGACCCTAAAACAATGTTTTGAAAAGTTTGACATTTAGTGAATTATATAGTTGCTCCTTTTGTAGGGAGAAAACATGTCTCAGGTTACACCTTTTTTTCCAATATGATTATAAATAGTGTTCTCATTCACTATCTAATGAGGAAGTTGAGAAGACGCAACATATGTTTATCCATCTATATGTGATAACTAAAACAATAGCAACAACAATAATAACTAATTGTGGGTTTGGTTTTTAACTGTTTTTTACCGACTTGATTAAATTAGTTGGATATTGTGACTCTTCAAATAGTATAGAAAGTGAAATCCAACCTATCATTTCTAGGAATACCAATACTAAAACTATACTTGTTTAAGAAAAGGATATAGATTAGTGGTCCTCTTGTTCTGTTGAAAACACAGATCCTATTTTTTTTTTTAAGAAAGATAATAAATTTATTTTTAAAAATCTTTCCAAGTATGCTCTTTCATATTATATAGAGACAAAATATCAAACAATAAAAAAGAAAAATAATTCCCTTTCCAAGACTTGTAGCTTAATTCAACTCTCCTTAAATTTAGACTGTACTTGGTGCCTTGCTTCTACTGGAAATGGATTTGGGAAGGAAAAGACGTCAGACACTCCCTTCAGCGAGTGATCAAGGTTAAGATTGACAGTATAAGTAATGTTGACATCATCTACCCTCTGATATAATGGAATTCTGAAAGGACACCTCACCTCTGTAGCATGTAATCACGAGAAACATCCCACAAAGCCAAATTGATGAACATTCTACAAAATACTTCACTGGTGATCTTCAAAAGTATGAAGGTCCTGAAAAAGAAGGAGTGAGAGAAACTGTCACAAACCAGAGGACACTAAGAAGAGATGTTGATTAAATGTCACGTGGCATCCTGGAGTAAATCCTGGAAGAGAAAAAGTAGAAAAACTGGTGAAATCTGAATAAAATCTGTAATTTAGTAATTAGTGTTCTACTAAAGTTAATTTCTTAGTTTTGACAAATTAACTGTGATTGATTATGTAACAGGTTAACATCGGGGAAGCTGGATCAAGGGGATAGGGAACTTCCTGTACTATCTTTACAGGTTTTCTATTACAAAAAAATTATTCCAAAATTATTATTCTTTACTAAAAAATAATATTCTCATTATTTTTAAATATAAGAATATGCTTAAACTAATGATGCTGCAGATATACACTTGAATTCTACACTACCTATAATTAACCTTCAGGCAATGATGATGCTCACTGAAAGAAAAAATATATATATTTTTTAATTTATTGGGGTGATAATTGTTAGTGAAATTACATAGATTTCAGGTGTACAATTCTGTATTACATCATCTATAAATCCCATTGTGTGTTCACCACCCAGAGAGTCAGTTCTCCTTCCATCACCATATATTGTATCCCCCTTACCCTCATCTCCCACCCTCCACCCCCCTAACCCTCTGGTAACCACTAAACTATTGTCTGTGTCTATGAGTTTTTGTCTCTCATTTGTTTGTCTTGTTCTTTTGTTGTTTTTGGTTTATATACCACATATTAGTGAAATCATATGGTTCTCTGCTTTTTCTGTCTGACTTATTTTGCTTAGCATTATACTCTCAAGATCCATCCATGTTGTTACAGATGTTTCTATATCATCTTTTCTTACTGCCAAATAGTATTCCATTGTGTATATATACCACAACTTCTTTATCCATTCATCTATTGAAGGATATTTTGGTTGTTTCCATGTCTTGGGCACAAAGCTGCAATGAACAGTGGAGCATACATGTCTTTATGTATAAATGTTTTCAGATTTTTTGGGTAGATACCCAGGAGAGGGATTGCTGGGTCATATGGTAATTCTATTCATAATTTTTTGAGGAACCTCCACACTGCCTTCCATAATGGCTGCACCAGTCTGCATTCCCACCAACAGTGTATGAGGGTTCCTTTTTCTCCACAGCCTCTCCAACACTTGTTACTATTTGTCTTGTTGACGATAGCCATTCTGACTGGGGTGAGGTGATATCTCATTGTGGTTTTTATTTGCATTTCTCTGATGATTAGTGATGTTGAGCATTTTTTCATATGTCTATTTGCCATTTGTATGTCCTCTTTGGAGAAATGTCTCTTCAGGTCGTCTGCCCATTTTTCAATTGGGTTGTTTGTTTTTTTGTTGTTGAGTTTCATAAGTTCCTTGTATATTTTGGATATTAGCCCCTTATTGGAGGCACTGTTTGCAAAAATCTTCTCCCATTCAATCGGTTGCCTCTTTATTTTGTCAATGGTTTCTTTTGCTCTGCAGAAGCTTTTAAGTTTCATATAGTCCCATTCATTTATTTTAGCTTTTACTTCCCTTGCCTTTGGAGTCAAATTCATAAAATGCTCTTTGAACCCAAGGTCCATAAGTTTAGTACCTATGTTTTCTTCTATGCAGTTTATTGTGTCAGATCTTATGCTTAAGTCTTTGATCCATTTTGAATTAATTTTGGTACATGGTGACAAACAGCAGTCCAGTTTCATTCTTTTGCACGTGGCTATCCAATTCTCCCAGAACCATTTATTGAAGAGGCTGTCTTTTCTCCATTGTATGTTTTTTGCTTCTTTGTAAAAAATTATCTGTCCATATTTATGTGATTTTATTTCTGGGTTCTCAGTTCTATTCCATCGGTCTATGTGTCTGTTTTTCTGCCAGTACTATGCTGTTTTGATTATTGTTGCCCTGTAGTACAAGCTGAAGTCAGGGAGTGTGATACCTCCAGTATTGTTCTTTTTTCTTAATATTGCTTTGGCTATTCGGGGTCTTTTGTGGTTCCAAACAAATCTGATGATTTTTTGTTCTATTTCTTTAAAAAATGCCATTGGGATTTTGATGGGAATTGCATTAAATCTGTATAATGCTTTGGATAATGTGGCCATTTTAAATATGTTGATTCTTCCAATCCATGAACACAGAATGTCTTTTCATTTCTTTGTGTCTTCTTCAATTTCTTTTAAAAATATCTTATAGTTTTCAGCATATAGGTCTTTCACATCGTTGGTTAAGTTTATTCCTAGGTATTTTATTCTTTTTGCTGCAATTACAAAAGTAATTGTATTTTGTATTTCTTTTTCTGAGATTTCATTATTAGGTATATAGGAATGCAATGGACTTTTGTACGTTGATTTTGTAGCCGACATCTTTACTGTATTCGTTGATTGTTTCTAATAGCTTTTTGGTGGAGTCTTTAAGGTTTTCTATATATAGCATCATGTCATCTGCAAAGAGTGACACTTTAACTTCTTCATTCCCAACTTGGATGCCTTTTATTTCTTTCTCTTGCCTGATTGCTCTGGCAAGGACTTCCAACACTATGTTGAAAAGCAGAGGTGATAGGGGACAGCTCTGTCGTGTTCCTGAACGTAGAACAAAGAGCTTCAGGTTTTCACCATTAATTATGAGATTAGCTGAGGGCTTGTCATATATGGCCTTTATTATGTGAAGGTATTTTCCTTCTATACCTATTTTATTAAGTGTTTTAATCGTAAATGGAAGTTGTATCTTGTCAAATGCTTTTTCTGCATCAATTGATATAATCATATGATTTTTGTCTTTCATTTTGTTTATGTATGTATCACATTGATGGATTTGCGGATGTTGTACTATCCTTGTGCCCCAGGGATGAACCCCACTTGATCGTGATGAATAATCTTTTTATTATTATTATTATTATTATTATTATTATTATTTTAATTTATTGGGGTGACAGTTGTTAGTAAAATTACATAGATTTCAGGTGTACAATTCTGTATCACATCATCTATAAATTACATTATGTGTTCACCACCCAGAGTCAGTTCTCCTTCCATCACCATATATTGGATCCCCTCACCCTCATCTCCCACCCCCCAACCCTCTTACCCTCTGGTAACCACTAAATTACATTCCCCAGATTAATTTTCAAAACCCCATGGCCATCTTGTGGTTCCTGATTGTTTTCTAACCCCCTCACCTTCCCCCTTACCCCCACCCCCCCGCCCATCTAGCAACCCTCAGTTTTTCCTCTTTGTCTCCAAAACTGTTTCTGATTAGTTCATTCACTTATTCTTTTCTTTAGATTCCACATATAAGTGAGATCATATGGTACTTATCTTTCTCTGTCTGACTTATTTCACTTAACATAATGTTCTCTAGGTCCATCCATGTTGTTGCAAATGGTAAGATTTCTTTCTTCTTTATGGCTGCGTAATACTCCATTGTATAAATGTACCACAGTTTCTTAATCCAGTCATCTACCGATGGGCATTTCGGTTGTTTCCATGTCTTAGCTATTGTGTATAGTGCTGCAATAATCATAGGAGTGCATAAAGATTTTTGAATTGGAGTTTTGGATTTCTCCGGATAGATACCTAGGAGTGGAATTACTGGATCATAGGGTAGTTCCATTTTCAGATTTTTGAGATACCTCCATACTGTTTTCCATAGTGGCTGCACCAATCTGCAATCCCACCAACAGTGCACAAGCGTTCCCTTTTCTCCACATCCCCGCCAGCACTTGTTGTTTGTTGATTTATTGATGATAGCCATTTTGACTGGGGTGAGGTGGTATCTCATTGTGATTTTTATTTGCATTTCTCTGATGGTTAGTGTGGTTGAGCATTTCTTCATATGTCTGTTTGCCATCTGTATGTCCTTTTTAGAAAAATGTCTCTTCAAGTCCTCTGCCCATTTTTTAATTGGGTCGTTTGTTTTTTTAGAGTTGAGTGAGTTTTTTTATAGATTTGTGATATTAATCCCTTATCAGATATATCATTGGCAAATATCTTTTCCCATTCAGTAGGATCCCTTTTTGTGTTATTGATGGTTTCCTTTGCTGTGAAAAAACTTTTTAGTTTGATATAATCCCACGTTTATTTTTTCTCTTACTTCCCTCGCGCAAGGGGATATATCAGTAAAAATCTTACTCCGGGTAATGTCTGTGAAGTTTCTTCCTATATTTTCTTCTAGGTATTTTATGGTTTCAGATCTTACATTTAAGTCTTTAAGCCATTTTTAATTTATTTTTGTATATGGTGTAAGGAGGTGGTCCAGCTTCATTTTTTTGCATGTGTCTGTCCAGGTTTCCCAGCACCATTTATTGAATAGACTGTCTTTACCCCATCGTACATTCTTGCTTCCATTGTTGTAGATTAAATGGCCATATAGGCATGAATAATCTTTTAATGCATTGTTGTATTTGATTTGCTAGAATTTTGTTTAGCATTTTTGCATCTGTATTCATCAGAGATATTGGTCTGTAGTTTTCTTTTTTTGTGATGTCCTTACCAGGTTTTGGTATCAGGGTAAAGTTGGCTTCATAAAATGAGTTAGGGAGTATTGTCTCTTCTTCAATTTTTTGGAAGAGTTTGAGCAGGATTGGTATTAGATCCCCTTTGAAGGTTTGGTAGAATTCACTAGTGAAGCCATGTGGTCCAGAACTTTTGCTTTTAGGAAGGTTTAGGATGACTGATTCAATTTCGTTACCGGTGATCGGTCTATTTAGATTTTCCAGTTCTTCATGGTTCAGCCTCGGAAGGCTATATGTTTCTAAGAACTTGTCCATATCTTCTAGGTTATTGAATTTGGTGGCATATAGTCCTTCATAGTATTCTTGGATGATCCTTTGTATTTCTGTGGTTTCCGTGATAATTTCCCCTTTTTCATTTCTGATTTTATTAATTAGTGTCTTCTCTCTTTTTATCTTAGTGAGTCTAGCCAAGGTTTTATCAATTTTGTTAATCTTTCAAAGAACCAGCTCTTTGTCACATTAATTTTTCTATTGTCTTTTTGTTCTCTATTTCATTTAGCTCTCCTCTGATTTTTGTTATTTCCTTTCTTCTGCTTACCTTGGGTTTTATTTGTTCTTCTTTTTCTAGTTCTTTAAGGTGTAACATGAGGTTATTTATTTGGGATTTTTCTTGTTTCTTGAGATAGGCCTGTAATGATCTAAATTTCCCTCTTAAAACTGCTTTAACTGCATCCCAAAAATTTTGGTAGGATGTATTTTCATTCTCATTTGTTTCTATGTATCTTGATCTCTCCTATAATTTCTTCTTTGACCCGGTCGTTCTTTAAAAGTATGTTGTTTAATCTCCATGTATTTGTGTTTTTTCCTGCTTTCTTTTTGCAGTTGATATCCAATTTCAAAGCCTTGCGATTAGAGAATATGCTTGGTATGATTTCAATCTTCTTAAATTTGCTGAAGGTGATTTTATGTCCCAATATATGGTCTATCGTTGAGAATGTTCCATGTACATTAGAAAAAAATGTATAATCTGATGTTTTAGGATGAAGTGCTCTATATATGTCGATTGTGTCCATTTCATCTAATGTGTCATTTAGGGCTGCTATTTTGTTATTTATTTTCTGTTTGGATGATCTATCCATAGCTGTCAATGATGTATTTAAATCCCCTAGTATAATTGTGTTTTGGTCAATTTCTCCCTTTAGTTCTATTAGTAGTTGCTTGGTATATTTCGGTGCTCCCTGATTGGGGGCATAAATATTGAGGACTGTTATGTCTTCTTTTTGTATAGTCCCCTTTACCATTATGAAATGTCCATCTTTGTCTCTTGTTACCTTTTTCACCCTGAAGTCTGTTTCATGTGATATCAGAATTGCTACAACTGATTTTCTCTGGATACCATTTGCTTGGAGTGTCAATTTCCACCCTTTCACTTTGAGACTATACTTGTCCTTGTAGCTGAGATGTGTCTCTTGGAGACAGCATATGGTTGGGTTTAGTTGTTTGATCCAATCTGCTACTCTGTGCCTTTTTATTGGTGAGTTCCGTCCATTTACATTTGGGGTGATTATTGATATGTGAGGATTTCCTGTCATTCTGTCTTTAGTTTTCTGGTAAGGCTGTGTCTCCATTGTTTCTTTGCCTTTTTGTTGTTGTCTTTTATTTCTGTGTGGTGGTATTCTATGATGTTTCCCTCTGTTTCTTCTTTTATTACAGTATATATTTCAGTTCTGGATTTTTTTTGAGTGGTTATCCTAAGTTTATGTAAAAGAAAGTTTGATATTTAGAGTATTCCATTTTCTTCAGCATGCTTACTTTTTCCATTCCCATATTCCGGTTCAGGCCTTACTCTCCCCCTTTTTATGTTTTGGTTGCCACAAATTGTCCCTGTTGATGGTGGTTGAATAGCCTCCTTTAGTATTCCTTGTAGGGCAGGTCGTGTATTAGAAAATTCCCTCAACTTCTGTATGTCTGGAAAGGTCTTGATTCCTCCCTCATATCTAAAGGATATCTTTGCTGGATATATTATTCTTGGCTCATAATTTCTCTCTTTCAGTAGTTTGAGTATTTCGTTACACTCTCTCCTGGCTTGTAGAGTTTCTGCTGAAAAATCTGATGATAATCTAATGGGCTTTCCTTTGTAGTTTACCGTCTTCTTTTCCCTGGCTGCCTTGAGGATTCTTTCTTTGTCATTGATTTTAGACAGCTTCAATACAGTGTGCCTTGGAGAAGGCCTGTTGGGATTGAGGTAATTAGGTGTTCTATTTGCTTCTTGGATTGGAGGATCCAGTTCTGTCCACAAGTTTGGGAAGTTCTCATCGACAATTTGTTTGAATATATTCTCTGTTCCCTTCTCTCTTTCTTCTCCTTCTGGTATGCCCTTATTCTCATATTGCTCTTTCTGATGGAGTCAGAAAGTTCTTGTAGCGTTCTTTCATTTCTCTTAAGTCTCAAGTCTCTTTCTTCTTCCATCCGTATCATTTCCAGGTTTCTGTCTTCGATATCACTTATTCTTTCCTCTATCTGGTGAACTCTACTACCTAAACTGGCTATTTCATTCTTAATTTCTTCTATTGAGTTCTTAATCTCCAGAAATTCTATTTGGTTCTTTTTTAAAATTTCAATCTCTTTCGTAAAATGTCCGTGTTGTTTTTTGATTGTGTTTCTGAGTTCATTAAACTGCCTTTCTGTGTTTTCTTGCATCTCGTTGAGTTTTTTCAGAACTGCAATCTTGAATTCTCTGTCATTTAAGTCACATATTTCCATATCTTTAAATTCCTTTTCTGGAGACTTTTCATTTTTTTCTGAGCTATCTTGTTGCCTTGGTTATTCAGGGCAATTACTGATTTATTATTTCTCTTCCTAGACATCTACTGGAGTGGCTTCTGCAACAGGTTGATAGGAAGAGGTCTTTCTTTTGTTTTCCAGTACTTGTTGGTAGAATATTTTATTTTCTCTCTGACTACAGCCTTTTTTCTCTCTCTCACACGGTAGTGCTATGTTTTCTCTGCACTATTCCAGCTTCTCACACAATGGGGGGATTCCCTGGGAGACAGGCTTCTCCTCTGTTAATAGTTCTCCTGGGTCACAGGGCACAGTGTCCATGTGGGTATGCGGAGAACTTTTGAAGTTCCAAAGCTCTTCCAGCACCAGATTCCAGAAACAATATTTTGAGTTGTTAATTCTCAGCACTGTCTAGTTCAGAGAAGTTGCTAAATAAACACTTACTGCATAAATAAATGGATGATAGTTCGTGTCTGAGTTGCAAATTCAGCACTTGGCCACATTTCCTGTCATTTATCTACATAATTTGGATCATCAGGCTTCATTAAGAAGGTGTGGTTAACTATCAGAAACAAATAGCCCTCTTTCACATGAATTGGCCTTTCAAATACACACAAAAGCCTTTATGAAAATAAGCTAAGCAAAATAGTATGAAGCAACATTATGTTTAAAAGTCAACATAAAATTTCAGAATAAGATTTAAGCAAATGAACTAAGTATATGGATACTTTCCCCCATAATGTATACCAGCACAGATTTATTCCCAGGCAAGAAGAAAGTGATTATTTCTAATAATTTATTATTCTTCTCTTGGAGTGAAGCCTGTAGAAGGATAACTCTGCCTCAGGCCAGCTTGATATTAAAATCTGTCCCTGTTATTTGGCTTTATATACCAACAGCTTTCTTTGTTTCAGCTGTCACAGGCTTTTAATAAAAGTAAAACTTGGGTTCATAATTTCCCTCTAGACTTGTTCTCTTTAAGGATGGAAGAAATAGGGAGATTAAAAACATATAATACATCAGCAGCTGGACCTCGCCCCACCACTGTTTTGTTGTTAAAACAAATACCATCTTAACGTTTTTGGAAGGGAATTAATAGGACCTCTTTCAATTCTCAATTTTTTTTTTTTTAATCTCAGATTTACTTCTGTGCTTGTTCTTTGTGACATGAAATTAGCATTGAACTTTTCAATCCTCTTTAGATACTGTTTGTGACTTATCTCTAACAAAATTGAAATTATGAAAAAAAAAATTCCCAGGGTGATTTGTATTTTTCACATATAATTTTTAAGCCGTTTTGAGGAAATTACTGCTTTACATTCTTTTAAGTGTTCTGTGTTCTTCCGGAACCAAGATATTTGAGATATTTTAAGTCATGAAAAGAAAATGCTTGGTACCTTTGAAAGTCAGTGTGTCAGCAAAAATACTTAAATTGCCAAAAAAGCTAAAATTGTTACACTACCAGCAGAAAGAAACATATCTAATACTGATGTTACTATTAGCAAGGTAAGGGACTCAGTAGTGTGTATAGTCTCAAGGAAGCTATCATGTTAGAAATGTGTAGCTTCATTTTAACTGGCAACTGGAAGTTCCAGGTAACTTATTTACAGTTGGAAGTTAAGATTAATGAGACTGAGACTGAGAAGGCAGTACTAGCAATGCATGCAGTACCAAGAAGATTTTCCTTATGGGTATAAGTCCAAAAAATATTCTTGCTTTGTCTTATTTTTTAATGTTAAACCTCGAAAAAAATAACATGCATCCAGTGAGCTAGGATTATGGGAGACATATATGAAAGCCTGAATGAAAACAAAAAAACGAAAAACAATATTAGAATCACTTCAATGATTCAGTTCCAAGTGTAGAATGAAAAGGGCTTTTTGGAAACTAAAGCATAATTCCCTACTAAACAGTCAAATAAAATAATTCAAGGAAAAGACAATTAACTTTTAGTTCTATTTAGTGGCCTAAAATATCAAATACAAAACATATCTTAAATCACTGAGCAAAAAATATAGATGTGACAGGTACAGCAAAAACTATGATAATCCTGATAGAGTATCCAGAAGACCAAGATTCTGAAAAGAAGAGAAAAGAAGAAGAAGAAGAAGAAGATGTCAAAATCCACAAACTGGTTTTTTTTTGTGTGTGTGTTTTTTAACTGATCAATAAAATTGTATTTAGTAAGAGTTTATTGTGCATAGCAGAACAGTTCACAAACTGGGAATCTTCAAATAAACAGTGGTATGAAACTCAGAGGCAAGTTATAGGAAAGTTTATACAGTGGAAATGCAGAAGCTGTTTAATCTTTATGATTGGTTACAGCATTGGGGTTTCCCATGACAGGGGATTGTTTAAAACTGTTTATCTTATGTCATTTTTGGAAAATAATGTAACTTTTATTTATTATTTTCAGGGGCATTTGGAAGAAACAATACAAGTTAAGTTTTGTTTTATGGCAGGAAAAGCTAAATTAGGTTTTCAAGTCTGATCTCCATTTTGTGTTTTATTTTAACAGAGATGATAATTAAACACATAATAAATGTAATTTTCCCTGAGCCAAATAAAGGTCTAAGCCTGCGATTTGAGTGTACCTGGACATAGATTGTGATATTCCTAAAATAAAATCATCATCATCATCACCATTATCATTGTCATCTCACAGGCTATAGAGGATTTAAAATATTTCTACAAATTCTCTGGCATTTCTCTCATTAAAAGGTGGAGACTAATTCTCTTCCTCGAGAATGTCTAATGTGGGCTGACCTTGGAAACATGATCTAATTAGAGGGTGTTATTAGTGGCATTGTGTGACTTTTCACGCTAGATCATAAAAAGCCATCTACCTTTTGCTTGGCCTCTGTTTTCTTTCTCTCTTTAAGAACGTTTGCCTTTAACAGTAAAAGGTCCAGCTACCCTGAAATAGCCATTCTAGAGAGACCATATGGAGAGTCTGTATACGGATAGATAGAGATGCCTAGGAGGGTGCTCTTCTTGACTCCTGTTTGAGTTTTCCAGTTACCAACTTCCAAGCATCAACAGGTGGATGGGTAAGCCTTGAGATGACACCAGCCTCCAGCCTTCCATAATCCCCAAGCAATACCAAGTAGAGCAGAGATGGGTTATCCATACGGAGCCCTACCCAAAATGCAGATTTGGGAGCAGAATAAATTATCTTGCTTTAGATTTTGAGTGGTTTGTTACATAGCCATAGTGAGTAGAACAGGAATTCTTATTTTTTTCTTTTATTATGGAATTTATTGGGTTGATACTAGTTATAATAAAATTAGTTAGGTTTCAAGTGTACAATTCTATATCATCTATATATTGCATGGTGTGTTCACCACACAAAATCAAACCTCCTCCTGTCACCATCTATTGATTGATCATATGATTTTTTTTCTTTATTTTTTTTAACATGGTATATCACATTGATCGATTTGTCTATGTTATATCATCCTTGTACCCTTGGAACGAACCCTACCTCATCATGATATATAATCTTTTTAATGTGTTGTTGCATTCAACTGGCTAGTATTTTGTTTAGGATTTTTGCATCTCTGTTCATCAGAGACATTAGTTTGTAGATTTCTTTTTGTGTGTTATCCTTACCAGATTTTGGTATCTGAGTAATGTTGGACTCATAAAATGAGTTAGTGAGTATTGCCTCTTCTTCATTTTTTGGAAGAGTTTGAGAAGGACAAACTCTTTTAGAAGAGTTTGAGTTGGAGGAGTTTGAGAGTTTGAGTATTAAATCACCTTTGAATGTTTGGTAGAATTCATTGGTAAAGCCATCTGGTCCTGGACTTTTGCTTTTGGGGAGGTTTTAGAGATTGTTTTAATTTCCTTACTGTTGGTCGGTCTTTTTAGATTTTCCAGTTCTTCATGATTCAGTGTAGGAAGATTATGTATTTTTAAGAACTTGTCCATTTCTTCTAAGTTATTGAATTTAGGAGCATATAGTCTTTTATAGTTTTCTTGCATGATCCTTTGTATTTCTGTGGTATCCATCATATCTTTTCTTTCATTTCTGATTTTGTTTATCTGTGTCTTTCCTCTTTTTTCTGGAGTCATGAAAAGAAAATGCTTGGTACCTTTGAAAGTCAGTGTGTCAGCAAACATACTTAAATTGCAAAAAAAGCTGGAGTGAATTTAGCTAGGGGGTTGTCAATTTCATTAATCTTTTCAAAGGACCATCTCTTTGTTGCGTTACTTTTTCTGTTGTTTTTTGTTCTCTATTTCATTTAATTCTGCTCTTTTATTATTATCTTCCTTCTACTGACTTTGGGCTTCATTTGTTCTTTGTCCTAGTCCTTTAAGATGTAATGTTAGGTTGTTTATTTGGGGTTTTTTTTGTTTCTTGACATAAGCCTGTAATGACTCCCTTATTTCAGCTGCATCCCAAAAGTTCTGATATGTTATATTTTCATTCTCATATGTGTCTATGTATCTTTTTGTTTCTCCTTCTATTTCTTCTTTGACTCCATCGTTCTTTAGTAGCAAGAACACACATTTTTAGACTACTTTAATAAATTAGCTATTTAACAAAATTAATAAATTACACTAACCAAATGAGAAATGAATCAGGAGACTAGGATGTAGGGAAAGACGAAAAGGAAGGGAAACAGTTGTGAGCAATGAAATATATATTCTACAATTACACTATTAAATATACTTAAATAAAAGCAACCTTTCTAAGAATGTGCTATAAAGGACTTTTGAAACAAAATAAAATGACACTGTGAGTGACACGTTTGGGTGATGAAATCTCTTAGGCAAACCTAAAATTTGGAGACGGAAGAAGATGCAGAATAAGAAAAGCTTTCTAAATGATTCAGAGGATGAAAGGTAAAGAGAGAGGAAAAAAAGAGAAGACTCAATGAAAATATCCCAGAAACTATAGCTTACTTATTTGGGAGAAATAACGGGAATTTTGTTTTAAATTATAGTTGAGAAATATATCTTTTTAAGAGCAGATAAAAGGAAGATAACCACTAAGAAAGTAAAAGAGTACAGTAGACCTTTCAAAATAACAGTGGGAAAAATGCATAAATCAGTGAAAATAATGGGAAGAAAAATCAGATAATCAACATAAGTTAAGGCCATTTCTCTAAACTTGACCCAGAGTAAACACTATGTAATTACATAGCTAACTGATGAAAACACTCTCAGATGCTGCTTACAAAATTCCACTTAAAACGAAGTTATAAAGACAAAATAAAGTGATAGGCAAAGAGACACTAGGCAGAGAGAGAGAGAGAATGACTGAGCAGGAATGGTAGTATCAATATTATTATAATTTGTATTATAAATATTAGGATGTGTTTAAGAAAAAAAATTCTAAATAGAAGATAGTGGGGCATTTTTAAAAAGATAGAAATATAATTTCAAAGTTCTAACAATCATCAACCTATGTTTATGAAGTAGCAAGGCAGTTAATTATATACAGAGAAGAATATTAGAAATTCAAGAGAAAAACTGATTAAAGTACAGCTAAAAACTAATTTCTTTCATTTCTTCCTCAAATTTTGGAAGAGCTCACAATTTTCAGTTCCTCCAAGCTTCATCTCCTCTCACTTAAAGTGTCAGACTCCATCCTTAATGCTTCCCAATAATCTTGGAGCACAGAAATTCTTTACCTCTGACAATTGCTCCTTCACTTATCATAACCCTAGCTAATGATAGTATAAGACCAAGTCACCTCCTTAATATATACAAAGCTAGTTATTTTCTGGAGTGGAGCTGGAGAAAGTTGTTGCTAGCATCAGTTTACTCCTTTCTGAATAACTCACTGTGGTGAATGTGATTAGGATCATGGTATCTCACTTGTTCAGAAGGATGCTCTGCGGATCCTTATGCCGGCATTGGAAGTTTTGGCACTTAGGGGTGATGCTTTCTATTGCTTTTAGTTTTCTATAGACTATAATGCAGTGAAGCTTTAATTAATTGGAATGTATGGAATATGGTAATTAATAAAACATCATTTTGATGTTAATATTTACCGAACAATTTTTCTTGATTTTGCTATTTTAATCTTAATGACACTTTTAGTAAAAATATATTTAATCTCTCCTCGATGACTAAGGTTAATATATATATATATACACACACACACACACACACATATATATGCATATTATATATATGTATATATATACATATATATGTATATACATGTATATATATAAAATCTCCTAGAGCTGAACATGTGTTGATTCCAAGATAGCCTAAAAAAGTTATCTATAATATATTATATGGAGTTGTGAAATATTTTTCAATTAAAGGACAATAAAAATCCTGCAGAAATTACAGAGAAGACATTTGATCACAAAATACAGTGAATATTTAATTTAAAAAGTTATTACGGTAAAAGACACATTGCCATTAATCCCCCTCAAAATACTCCCCCTCGCTTCAAACACACTTAACCCATTCTTCTTGACACTATTTTTTATTTATTTCAATTGCTTAACATAACAAATACTTTTTTTTAAAATACATTTTTACTGGGGAGCAGTGTGTTTCTCCAGGACACATCAGCTTCAAGTAGTTGTCCTTCAGTCTAGTTGTAGAGGGCACAGCTCAGCTGCAAGTCCAGTCGCCCTTCTCAATCTTTAGTTGCAGGGGGCACAGCCCGCCATCCCATGAAGGAATTGAACCGGCAACCTTGTTGTTGAGGGCTTGCACTCCAACCAACTGAGCCATCCGGCCACCCCTCCGGAAGCTCAGCGGCAGCCCACTGTCTTGAATCTAGTTGTGGAGAGCACAGCTTTCCACAACTGAACCATCTGGCCACCCTCTTCTTGCCACTTTCTGAAGCAGTTCTGTAAGTCCTTTTTCGTGAGTGTCTTTAGTTGTGTTGTCATGGCTGCCTTGATGTCTTGAATTATTTTGATTTGGGGAAGAGCCAGAAGTCGCACTGTGCCAGATCCGGTGAATAAGGTGGATGGGGACACACCATAATATTTTTATTTGGCAGAAATAGCCATATCTAAAGCCTTTCCATTGTGATCAACAAAACAGTGAATGATGCTGCTGCTGAGTGCCATCTAACGGAAAGACAGGGATCTTCAATTCGGGAGGTGACGCGTGGAAACTTAGTAACTGTGTGACAAATTTCCATTTGTTTGGTGCAGTCAATTGGGTGTGAGCTACAGTTGAGAGAAGGTGTGTTTTAAAGTGTGCCATAAATCATCCTCCATCACACATTGCTTCTGGTATATATGATAATTTCTGTCAAATAGAAACATTACAGTGTACCCTCATCTACCTATTCACTGGATCTGGCATTGTGCGACTTCTGGCTCTTCCCCAACGTCAAAATGACCATGAAAGGTAAACATTTTGAATCAATTCAGGATGATTGCACAACTAAAGACACTCATGAAAGAGGACTTCCAGAACTGCTTCAGAAAGTGGCAAGAATGACGGGATACGTGTGTTTGAAGTGAGGGGAGTACATATTTTGAGGGGGATTAATGGCAATGTATCTTTTACTGTAATATTTTTTTTTAAATTTAAACATTCACCATATTGTTTGATCATACCTCATATGTGCTTGTGAACAAAAATACAGACTTCTCTAGGGTAAATTTTTTAGTAGACTTTATTTTTGGTTTGTGATCCCTGGGAGATCACAGAGCCAGATAAATAAAATTGATTTGGTAGCCTTTTCTAAAAGCAAGTTTTTGTTTTTGTTTTAAGTGCAGTACACAGTCCTTCTCCCTTTCTTGTTTTAGGATGAGACAGACCCTTCTTACAAAATTGGGAATGGTCACCTGTTTTAACCCAAGAACTGGTAGATGACTGTCTCCCATGTGAAAGTCACTGAACCAATGTGTTGGACTTTGCCGGGACATAAAAGGGCTGGGAACAGATGACAAAGGTAAGACAAGGAGGGGAGAGGCACACAGCAAAGATGTATGAACTTTCTATGCATCTGGGAAACACTGCAAAGGTTGGCTGAGGTTAAACAATCGTGGGGATGCTTAATTTTAAAATGAAGAATATTGAGTCTTGAGAGTTGGAATGACACTTTTAATAACTAGAGATGACAGAAAAAATGTAGAATCACACTGAGCTGTCACTGAAGATGACTGCCGTTCACCAGAAAAGGGATGGAGCATGGATAAGAGATCAGAATTGTAGAAGTTATTTGGAAAATAAAATGGTTCTATGTTTACACCCCTGTGAGTTAGCAATGTTCAGTCAAACTGATTATACTTATTTGCACACTGTCTCTTGTGATTTGTCTCTTTGCCCTAAATATAAGTGTCAAAACAACTCTGAATAATTATAGTCTGGTGAATGTGTTCCATTTCCTTGAGGTTTATTGGTCATTGATTTGTGGAGATGGTACCTTCAATATATAGACTATTTGTTTCCATCTCTCATGGAATAAACTAAGACCTATGGAAGGACAACCTGTAGCTCTTTGGATTATCATACTAGTAAACATCTGTAAAAATTACTGCAGTGAGAAAAGAGTTGAATGTGTAAATATAAAGGTGTATTAGGAAAACTTTATAGGTCAGTATTTGTGTGTGTATGTGTGTGTGTGTGTGTGTGTGTGTGTGTGTGTGTGTGTGAACCTAATCATATTTTTAAGCTATCTTCAGGTAAATGAGCTAAGTAAACTGCTTTTAAAGATGTGTATACCAGCTAATATAGCACCAAATGCCTCAATTTAAAATCTAAGGTGAAAGGCATATGTGTCTAATTTGGTAATATAATACATCTATATTCTGGGCCAGATATTAAGTATTTCACTATTTTTATCTGAATTCAATAAATAGTTTTGAACCCCGTGATAAAATTGTATCATACTAGCATGGTTCAGTATATCTGATTCCAAGGCTTTATTTTGTTATCCCCATGAATTTACTCATTCCTACGGTTCCAGGTATCCTAGTTTTCAGTTAAAACTGCTTCTAGCAAGGTTTTTTTATCCAGATATTTTAGCAATTTGATTACTTTAATATAACATGTTCTCTATCAAAATCCCACCATATGGCTACTTTCACAATCCTACTCGAGAAATGATGATTCATATAATGTAATAGTTATAAAAAAAGGAGTAAGTGAAACTATTTTTTCTATTTCTGTATTACATTATATTTGTTGATGTGCACTAATTTCTAAATTATGAATTTCTTAGTGATAGCATTTTTATATAAAATATTTTAAAATAGAGTAAAAGAAACATAAAAATATACTATTATGATGTGGTGAAAGATAGTGACTGGTACCTTATTCTTTGTAGTAAGGATCTGTACCTTAGGAATTATTTTTAAGTATATACTAGCAATACTGATAGTTTTTCAAGATGAATTTCTACAGATATAGCACTTTAAAAGTTGACTTTAAAATAGAGCAATTAAATTGTATTTTTTTACATAATCATAATTAGATTTGGGAATGAAGGTGATCAGAAACAGTATAATAATAGTTAACACAGTTTAGCTCTCAATATGTGTTAGGCAGTTCAGTAAGTGCTTTGCATGTGTTTGCACATTCAATCCTAGCAATAGTTTTAGGAGATTAGATACAGTGATGTGCAAGAGCAGGCTTGTAATGGCTTCTGAGAGGCAGTGGTTAGATTTTCAGGAATTTTGTAAACCAGTTGATATCAAATTGTATTAGTTTGAATGTGTCCATGGTGGAATTATTTACACCATAAAAATCAATAAACACTACAAAGTATTGCTTTATTCTTCCCCTTTGAGACTCAGTTATTAAACATTTACAAGCATACCACTGAATAGATGGTATCACTATTTAACAAATAAGGAGACTGAGACATAGAGGGGTTAAGTAAGTTTCCCTAAGACTCAAAACCAAAAAAAAAAACAAAAATGTGGTAGATGTGGAATCAATTCAAGTGGTCTGTTGTCCTGCTTCTGTAAGTAGGAGACTTAAGATTCTGAGAAAAGATCTAGTCAATTTCGGCTATAGCCAACTCATTCCAGAGAAGCCTATGTTTTCCCATATTCAATGGGTAGCAGTTGTTTCCAAAACATAGTAAGAGGCTTCCTGCCACACACACTAGATTCCACGGGAAAGGTAGTTGACTCATTCCATGGCTGTGCTGTTTCACACAGGACTTCATTCTCACAGTCACAGTTTAGGGCATCATCCCCTCTTTGCTGGAGGATGGCAACACCTTTTTCTAGGTTTACCTCCTCAAATCCATTATTCTCCCTGCAGGCAGAGAACTGTTCAAATCACATATCTGGTCATGTTTAAATACTTTCAAAGCTTTTCCATTGTTCTCAGGATCAAGTCTGAATTTTTTGTTATTTGTGTTCTGACTCCTGCTTACCAGTCCACATTATTTCTTACAGTCCTATATACTCATCAGTATACTGAGCTACTCGTAATTCCTCTAATATCTGGTTCTGCCTCTGCGCCTCTTACTGTCTCTTGTGTTTCAGTGTCCTGACACCTTTCCTTGACAATTAGAAGTTCTTGAACTTTCCTAGCATTTCAGACAGCACAGGAATTAGGATCATGGGAACATTTTCTACTTATTAAAAATGTAGCTTGATAGGTATTATACATCATGTATTTATCATATATTCATAGTCATATAGTCTTTTTCTTCTATTGATAGATCATTGATAGATGATTTGATAAACAATAGTCAGCATTTTCTCATTCATAAGTATTGATTCTTGTTTAGGTAATTTGCATTTATATATACTTGGTTCTTTTTCCTTCCCTCTATTGACCCTTTACCCCCCAATAAATTGAATTTCATAGAAATGTGGAAACATGCATTGCTAGGGGAAAATTATTTCCTACTTCTAGTTCCTATGACTGCATTTCATTTTTAATAACTCGAGCTACAAAAATGGACAATTGAGCCAGAGGTCCATTTTAGCATTTCAATGCGGCTGATACTATTGTTCAGCAAATATCTATGGAACCAAATAAAAGACTAAAACTCTCATTCAGTCAGCTGGAAAAATGTGTTGGCTTCCTCACTGCTCTGTTTTCACGTTGGTATCTAACATGTCCAGGTATCTAAGTACTCATGTCTTAAATAGATGAAATGAGGGTAAAAGCAGTTAATCAAAAATATTCATAGAAAATATCTACATGGCTGAAAAACAGCTAATAAAGGTGAATGTAATGAGTCGACTATGGACTCCAGTTTGGTGACAGTTGAGAGAGGGGATGTATTGAGAAAAGAAACTGAAAGAGTGGACACATAAATGTGAATCCTGGGTTATGCCTGGGTTATGTGAGTATCAGAAACTATTAGTTGGTGCAAAAATAATTGTGGTTTAAAAGGTTAAAAATAATTGCAAAAACCACAAATACTTTTGCACCAACCTAATATAATTTGCTTTGTGCTTTTCAAAAACAAATAGATTTACCTGTTGTCATCTATAAATAATTATAATACAGGAGAGATTTTAGTTGCACAAAAAACAGTATTTTCAGTTAAAGAAAGGAAGACAACATGAAAAAATTGGAAGACTGATTACTCAGATTAGCACCCAATGCAATATATATTAAATCAAAATTAAGCAGTAAATTAAGCCTTTAACTCTAATGCAAGTATCTCCTCTTAACTTTACAATTGTGGAATATTAGGATGTTAAAGGATCTTTAAGCATTTACCACGATTTATGATGGGAAATATGAGTTTTGAAGACAGGGAATTGGGATTATGAGTTTAGTGGTGGGAAAGAAAACTGCAAAAAAAAGAATAAAAAAATCCTTCTTCAGAATGGTAGCACGATTGTCCAGACAATATTCAGCCTGAGAGATAATTTCTCCCCGGAAATTCAGGAAGGTCTTTAATATTCTTTCTAGCTCACCTATAGAACAACAGATATTTGAAAAAGTTATTCAAAGACAGAAAAGATTTTGCACAGCGCATTTGAATCTAAGGTGGATTTTACATATCTTCAGATTTTTAAGTTGCCGCAGGTGAAATAGCAAACAAAATAAGAAAAGAACCGCTAAAGTCATAAAATACAGTTGATCAAAAAACTGTATTCAAGGTACAAGGTCTTTATATTATAAAAAATGACATGAAACAGTTTCAGAGAGTCTTTACAATTAGCATACCATTTCTGATGTTGCCATAGGACAGAGTCCTCCAGTATAGAAAAGAGAAATGGACAAAAAGAATTAGAGTGAATGTAGAATCATCACAAATAAAGAAAAAGATCTTGCTTATCCCAGAGCCTTCACCATTACTGAAATTAGGAAACTGATAAATTTAGTTTAGTAAATATCCACATGCAACTGTATTTGGATTTTTGTATATACACACATACGTGTGAGTGTGTGCATGTCGATATGGAGAGAGATTATGTCTATGTCTAGAGACCTGTTCATCCATCCCTTCCTCCTGTTTCCAGAATAGCAGGCAAGTCGGCTCAATTTTAGGGCAATTAGCTTATGTCTACAGTCTGTGAAAAAAAGATTATTTGGGGCTGAACCAAGACTGTGATGGGAGTATAATTCAAAGAGAATAAATTTCACATACTTAAGATATAAAATCAATAAAATTGAGTGAACTGATTCAGTGTAGTTGCTGAAGAAGTCCTCCATGACTTCCGTGTTCCATATTTTAGAAATGGATGACTCAGTAAACATGTCCCACATGTTTACAATGTGCCATTCTGAAATCGTGGTGTAATATGTCCAATGAGTAGGCAATGACCATATCATTTTGCATTGGATGGATGGATGTGTTTATTAAACTTTATCCTCAAGTTCTAGGATTGCTCTATATGACACTTTTATTAAATTATTACTGAGAAAGAGTGTATAGGAGAGCTGAGTCTCTCTACTCTTTAATTTTCCTCTACAACTTCTGAGATTTGAATTTCCTTTTTAGCATTCTGAGTGCCAGAAATCATAGAATACACATGGAACATAAATAAGGGAGTACACCATATATTTTTTGGCTGCCCAACAATCAACATTTTTGTAATATCAAGAGAATGCTTTTATTTTCCAATATATTTTAAAACAGAATCTTCAGATGACTGAGAGAATTATTAACATCTTAAAATTAATTTCTCCTTTGAGTTAAATATAATAATTTACAACTCAAGTTAAATATGGGCTATGATATACATAAATGGTAAATTATTGGCTGGGTGAAGAAATTGGCCATGGAATAACTGTACTTAAACAAATACTTGACTGCTTAACCTATATTTACATTACAACTTGCATGAAACAAACAGCATCAAAGGGAGGGCAAATTGATTTATCAATATAATAAGTTTCTATCCTATGTTTGTGAAATGCATCTATTTATTTTCCTCATGGGACAATACTAAATGAAGTGGGAATTTGTTGTTTTCTATTAAAATAATGAACATTTTATGGGCAGAAATTTTATTAGCAGGGTACAAGAGGAAAAATGTAGCTTAGATTGAGTGCCTGAAACATTTCATTTCTAATTTCCCTAAATAAAGCCAATCAAATAGAGTTAGGAAAAGGTCGTGAGACATTTTCTCAGCGACAGAAAATCCCTCAGTTGACGAACCCCAACTTTGGCCTAGGAAATATGTATAAAATAGTATTTCGCACTCTTAGAAATCAATTCCTTATTAATCAAGACTGGAGGGTCACAAACATTTATAGACTATAATTTAATGAAAGGAGTTTGATAAAGACTATATTAATGTTAAAAAATAGACGAACTTGAGAGTAAATAAAATAATAAAAATAAATAAAAATGCCTCAAGAAGACCTACTTTGTATTTCCCTTAGCTGTAATGATGTATAATTTAATTTGTATCTTCCCAAAGCCAATCCTTTGTTCAGGTTACATTTCCTCTAACCTTTTTCTTTTCTTCAGCCCTCATTTCTTTCTCCCTATGAAACCATACAATAAAAATTTTAATGGTACCCTACCTTGTATTATTCACTCTTTTTGGATTTTAGTTTTTTTTTTTTTTTTTTTTTTCCCCAACCAGATTATAAATTCCTTCAGAGCAAGGATGAAATTGTACATCTTTCTCCTCCTCAGGGCTCATCAGAGTATTGAGCAAAAAATAGGTACCCAATAAATCCTGTTGATTATCTTCTTGAATATTAAAGACTCATCAGAAGTAATTGTTTTCTGATGCTAAAACATCACTGTCCTGTAGCTCAGGAGGATAATGTAAAGTGAGAAAGTAAAATATTAGAAGCAAATGAACTCTGTGACTAGAAGATTTCTAAAGCAAACCTTTACCAGATGTTCATGTGTTAAAATAGGAAATGCTAAACAGGAAAATAACTTTCAAACAGCACAGCAGGTGTTAAGATAAACCCCTGAGGGTTAAACCAATAAGCAGTAAAAAAAAAAAAAAAAACAAGATGGCAAAAGATACTTCTATAGGATATGCCCATTTTCAGATTAACAGATTAAATTTCTCAAAATAGCAAGCTCAATAATCACTTTCTGTGGAAAACAAGCAGGTGTGAGATGAGTCACATTTGCATGCTCATATGATTTTTGTAATTTACATCTGTCTGCATGGATGGGGCAATTTAGTTGGTTTAAAATTTAAGATTTTATTATAGCCATCCTAGAGCTTTCTTAAAAGTTATTCTATTTCATTAAGAGTACTTACTATCATTCACACATATTTCCTGTCAGTCTCTAAATACCTAGGTTATTCTTTTCTTTACTGTAATGCATTCCTCTGTTTACCCACAGCCTTAACCATGGCCAAGATTTCTTTCCTAAGTTTGAACTGCTGCCATTTCCTTTCAGTCAGTACTACATATTTGCTATCTACAGCATTGCCCAATTAATCTTCTTCAAATAGCACTTTTATGCTTTTAGTGACACCCCAGATCCCTTCATACTTATACATATTGTACTTATGTTGATTCTTTCTCACCTATTGCATCAAATTCTCATACTTTAGCTTGACTTGTGAAGATCTTAATTACTGGTACTGCCTGACTGCTCCAGCTTCATTTTTCACTGTCCTAATGCAATCCGTTATGAACATGTCATGCTTCTCTCCACCTCTGTGAATGTACTTAAATTCTTCTTTCTTCACATCTAAATTTTTCTTTAGGGTCCATTTCAATTTCATGATGCTGGTTATGCCTATGTTAACCTTCAGTGATCCTTATCTACTTTGTATAATTGTCACACATATCCAGTAAACACAATTATATATTCATTTGTTGACATGTGGGTTTCTACATTTTGGCTCTTTAATCATGTTATCTATTTATCTTTATCTAGACTATATATTTTTCTAGATAGGGATGTTTTCTTATTGTTAACTCAGAATAGTGCTACATGTTATGTGTTGAATAATATGTGACCTAAATTATATACACTTTCATATCATTCAGCAAGAAAGTATTTGTGCCACTTATGTATACTACTGAGTAGGTATTATATAATAATATATCCTCCCAAATTCTTTTCTTCTATAGTTAACAGAAAAGCATTACACCAACTGACAAATAAGATAAAAATTTCCCTCCTAATATTAAGTAATATAAAAAATGGAATATCTCAATAAAATCTCCCACTACAAAAATCTAAAAAATAATATTTAAAGTCAGTTAACTATATAGCTAAGGAATAGGTATTCATAAACATGTACCTTGATAAAGTGCTGGTGTCCAGTATATAAAATGAACTTCTACAACTAAAAATAAAAAGGCAAATGATCCAATTAAAAATAATCAATAAGATTGAACATACACTGGCATACAAATGGCCAATAAGCACATGATAAAACTGAGAAGCATCATCAATTATCAGAAAAAATAAAAATTATAACTACAATGATATATCACTATGCAACCATCAACATGGCTAAAATTGAAAAGACTTTTAACACTAAATGTTGGTGAAGATATGGACCATCCTCTCACAGTGGGAGTGTAATTGGTGAAACCACTTTGAAAGTTCTTGTAGTCTCATAAAATGAAATATGCCCTAGTCCATTACCTAGCAATAATAATCTTAAGTGAGTTAAAAATTGTTCCCCCAAAAGATGTGCATATGAATGTCTATAGTAATTCTAATCAGAAAATTCAAAACCTATTTTTAAAACGTCTGGATGTACCTCAACATGAGAATGGATAAACAAATTATAGTAAATTCATACACAAGTAAAGTGCTTAGCAATAAAATGAAACAAACTCCAAATACATGCAATAACATGGATGAGTCTCAATAACATTACGCTGAATGAAAGAAGCCTTGGGGAATAAGGAAACATTCTGTGAATGTTTATATGTTGATAGTAGGATATATTACACAGAGACATGAATTTGTCAAAAAAAGTTTAGTGAATGTTTACTTAAAATTTGTGCAATTTCATGAATAGTAAAATCATTAGATGTATGAGAAACCATTGCATAATAAGAAATGGGTCAGTTCACAAAGAAGTACAATTCTAAATGTTATATGAAATGAGTAAAATACTTTGAAATGAAGAAAACAAATACCCGCAATCTGTGGGATGCAGCTAAAGAAATGCTTAAAAAGAAGTTTACAGTATTAAATGTTTACGTTAGAAAAAAGAAAGGTCTAAAATCAATTCCTTAGCTTCTACCTTAGGTAATTAGATAAAGAAGGGACACTAAATTCAAAACAACAAGAAGGATAGAAACATAGAAACAGAAATCAATAAGTAAAATCAATAAAAGCAAAAGCTGTTTCTTTGACAAGATTGATAAAATTGTTAAACTTCTAATCATAATGAATGGGAAAGAAATAGAGAAGATATGTATTGCCAAAGACAGGAATGAAAAGGTGAATACAACTAAATATTCTATTATGCAAAGATTAAAATTAAAGTGAATGTTTATTATGAAAAACTTTATGGCTATAAATTCAACAATTTAGATGAAATGGTCAAATTTCTTGAAAGACACAAAAGGCAACAAAGATCACTCAAGGTGAAATAGCTAACCTGAACAGTCCTATAATTATTAAATGATTTGAACTCATAGTAAAATATATATATATATATATATATATATATATATATATATATATATATATATATATTTTTTTTTTTTTTTTTTTTGAGCAAAACACACTCCAGTCAGATAGTTTCACAGGTAAATTCTACCAAACATTTAAGGAAAATAATAGTACTAATTTTACACAGATTCCTCTGGAAAATAGAAGAGGAATGAGCACTTTCTAACTCATTTTATAAGACTAGCTTTACCCAGATATGAAAAAAAAAAGGATATTACAAGAGAAGAAAACCACAAAATCATACTCTTCATAAACAGAAAGGCAAAGTTTGCCCTCAAAATATCAACAAATCTAATTTGGCAATACATAAAAAGAATAATATCGTATCATGACCAAATGGGAGCTTATCCCAGAAATAATAGGCTTCTTCAAAATTTGACAAATAATCTAATTCAATATTAACAAACTGAAGAAGAAAAACATTAATGATATTTTTAATATATGTAGGAAATCCCCAACACAAAGTTCATTATAATTTTCATTTTAAAAACTTCCAGAAAACTAGGATGAGAAAAGAACATTTTTCATACTTAAAATGGTTAAAATGGGCAATTATAGAAAGCCTGTAGCTAACAACATACCTAATGTGGAAAGCTTAGATACTCCTCTACAAGAATGTCTGCCCTCATCACTTCTCTTGAACATCATCCTAGAGGTCCTGTCTGTTGAAATAAGGAAAGGTGGAAATAGAATGCGTACATATTGGAAAGCAAGATGTAAAGTTGTCTCTATTCAAGATGACAATATTCAGTGTAGGAATTCCAAAGACTCTACAAAAAAGCTACTAAACTATTAATGGAATTTAGCAAGGTCATAGGATATGCAGACAATATACAAAATCAATTCTTTCCATATGCTTGCAATGAAAAACTGGAAATTGAAATGTAAAAATAAACCTTTTACAATAGCATAAGTAAGTTTGGAATGCTTAAATAGAATTCATGCAAAATGTGTGTAAGCCCTTTATGCTGAAAACTAGAAAATACTGATGAAAAAAATAAACCTAAATAAATTGAGAAATATGTTGTGTTCAGAGATTGGAAGACACAATATAATGTAATAATTGGTAATGTTGTCAATTCTCCCTTAATCTATAGAATCAATATCATCACCATCAAAATATCAAAAGTGTTTTGGTAGAAACTGCTAAGCTAATTTTAAAATTTAAATAAAATTAAAAGCAACTAGAACTGTCCAAAACAATTTTGGATAAAATAACAAGCTTTGGGGACCTATTTGACTTCATAATTTACTACAAAGGTGTAATATTTAAGACACTTGTTAGTGAAAATTAGAGAAAGTATATCAATAAAACATAATAGAGTATTAGGAATATACTTATGTAGTCAAATTCTTTTGGACATGTGAAAGGCAAGTCAATGGAGAATGCATAGTCTTTTCAACATATAGTGCTGTAACCATTGCACAACCACATTCACCAAAAAAAGAATCTCAATTCAAGAACTTTCTCTGCCTTTAATTTCTTTAAAATACTCATGGAACAATTACAAGACAACTTAATACTAGAACAATCAAACATATCATAAAAAATTTTAAAGAATGTATAGCATGCAGACTAAAAGGACACTGAAAATATAAGATCGAAATTACTAGCATGACAAAATCAATAACAACCATATATTTAGAAGTTAAAAATACCCTTATAAATAATTCAATAGTCATGGAAAATATTATAGTGGAAATTAAGAGTAATAATAATGTTTTTTTTGTTGTTGTTTTGTTTTTTTGTTTTGTTTTTTTGTAAGGTGGCTTAAAACAACAGGGATTTATTCTCTTAGTTCTGGAGTCCAGAATTCCAAAATTAAAGGCCATACCCCTTCTGAAGGCTCTGGGGAAGAATGACTGCTTATCTCTTTCAGCTTCTGGTGCTACTGGTGTTCCTTGGCTCATGGCAGCATCACTACCCTCTCTGCTTCTGTCTTCACATGACCTTCTCCTCTATGTCTGTGTGTCCTCCTCTTTTATCTGTCTAATCTGCTCCACTTTACTGCCTCACTCTTACAAGGATACTGCCATTGGATTTAGTCCCCACCCAGATACTCCAAGATGATCTCAACTAGAGATCCTCAAGTTAATTTACATCTACAATGACCTTTTTTTTCCTTTTTTTTTTCATAGACTGAGGTTGGGGTAGGGGTGGTTAGGACATAGACAATCTTTTTTGGAGTCCACTATTCAACCCACAGCAGCCACTAAACCAAAACTGTTCCCTATAACACCCAGACTCATGGAAAAGATGTCCGTCTCTTCTTATAGCCTTTGTTCTAAAGTCTATTTTATCTGGTATAAGTATTGCTGTCCCAGATTTTCTGTTTGTTTGTTTTAATTTTCAGGAAATACCGTATTCCATCCCTTTACTTTCAGTCTGTGTGTGTCTTTTGATCTGAAGTGAGTCTCTTGTAGGCAGCATATGTAAGGGTCTTGTTTTCTTATCTATTCAGCCATCCTATGTCTTTTGATTGGAGCATTTAATCCATTTACATTTAAAGTAATTGTTTATAGATATTCATATTTTTATTATTCATGTTTTTGATCTTTTTTTTTTTTCATCTTAAAGAAGTACCTCTACCATTTCATGTAATACTGATTTGGTGCTGATGAACTCCTTTAACTTTTTCTTATCTGGGAAGCTCTTTATCTGCCCTTCAATTCTAAATAATAGCTTTGCTGGGTAATTTTGGTTGTAGGTCCTTGCTTTTCATCACTCAGAGAAGGACACAGCAATTCTACTTCTGGTTATTTATCTGAAGAAACCCAAAACACTAGTTAGAGAAGACATGTACATCCACGTGTTCATTGCAGCATTATTTACAATAGCAAAGGTATGGAATCAACCTAAGTGTCCATCAGTACATTAATGGGTAAAGAAGTGGTACATGTATACAATGGAATATTAATCAGCCATAAAAAAATCCAAAATCTTACCATCTGCAACAATATGAATGGTCTTAGAGGATATTATGCTAAGTGAAATAAGTCAGTCAAACAAAAATACCATATGATTTTACTTACATGTGAAATCTAAAAAACATAATATACAAACAACAAAACAGAAATAATCTCATAGATACAGAGAACATTTTGATGGTTACCATATGGGAGGAGGTTAAGGTTACGGGAATGGGTAAAAAAGGGGAAGAGAATAAGACGTAAAATTGGAGGTTACAAGATAATCATGGGGATTTAAAGTACAGCATAGGGAATATAGTCAATAACATCGTAATAACTATGTGCTCATATGATGTCAGATACCCGTAGGTACTAGATTATTTAGGATGACCACTTTGTAAGTTACATAAATGTCAAATCACTGTGTTATACACCCAAAACTAATATAATATTGTATAATAACTGTAATTGAAACATAAAAGTGAATTAAATAAATAAGTGAAAAGGATGTCACCCTATGATAAATTATAATTGGCCAACAGTTCCAGGGCAGGCTGGTCTGAGACCAGGAGATACACAAGAAACCACAGGATAAATTGGTGCTGTCTTTATACATTCTTTAATAAATGATTACTTACTTCAAAAATCATAGGAAAATTGATAATTGACATAACCACCAACTCGATTGATAATTGCATAAGCTCTCATGTTTATTTTCTATATTCAGTACAGTAGAAAAGTCTGTTTCTTGATAATTAGAATGAAAAGGGTATAAGCATTTGCAGTGAATCTCTATTCTCACTTTCAGACAATTACCGATTTAAGATTTATTTCTTATGAACATGTCATACATATTGAATCATACAATATGTGGTATTTTGCACCTGGTTTCATTACGAAGAATAACGTTTCTGAGATTCATCCAAGTTGTAGCATTTAATAATAAGTGTTTAGCAAGTATGTGGAGAAACAGGTACCTTTGTACATTCCTGGTGGGAAGGTAAACTGGTGAAGCCACTTTGCAAAAACACTTTGTCACAGTTTCTTAAAACTTAAAAAACATAAAATTACCCTGTGAACCAGCAATTCCACTTCTATGTAGCTAGTCTAGAGAATGTAAACATATTTCCACACAAAGACTTGTATTGGATATTCATAGCAGCATTATTAAAAATAACCCCAAACTGGAAATAATCCAAATGCCCATCAATTGGTGAATAAACAAAATGTAGTATATTCATAAAATGTAATACTACTCAACAATAAAATCACTATGTACTTTCAAAGTTGCTGCCACGATCAGATTCTATCAATAGACTCATGCATTATTTTTTTGTTGTTGTTTTCCATTGATAGTTATTCTGTAATGACAAGCTTGTAGTTCTATAAATTATACATCTTTTATGTTATTGCCCCATCAGGATATTAAAAAGACTTTTTCAATTTAAAAATGGGAAACCACAAGTTAAAATTTATCATGAATTTTTCAGTAAGAAATAATGTATTGGAGAGTCATTTAGGCTTCTATGTGGAAGTAAAATCCAAATCTTGAAACTTCTCTCATTTCAGAAGATATCATTATAGGAATTATAATTAATATAAAAGTCTGCTGCACTTTATTTTAATGTGGTGATTCCATTAAGCTGCTTTTTAGAGGAGAGCTGGGGGACTTCTTACACCTGGCTACACATCAGAATCTCCTGAAGTATTTGTATAAAGTTTAATTTCCAGGGCCTCACCCCCAGAGATTGGATGACTGTGTTGGACATGGAGGCCAGCAAGCTGTGAGGCTTATAATCAGCACAGGTGATTCTAATTTAGCCAGTCTGTGGCATGTGGGGGCCACTGTTCTAAATGAAAAACAATCAGATGTATGCTTCCAGTGAGGATTAACATTATGCAGAATTCCAAGCACAATGCTCTGTTAAATGCTGTTTCAAATATTCTAGATAGAGTATGAAGGAAAGCTTATTACCTTCAAAGAGTTTCTAATTATTCGTAAGCATTATATAAAGCATATACTGATAGAAGAAAAAGAACTGCGTGGCATTTCAGGCTTATGAATTTTCTGCACAATAGGAGCTAATTACAGTTTCCTATTTCTGGAAGAAACACACAGACAAGTCTTCATTTTGAAAAATGTGTTCTTTAATCAATGCAATCAGTCAAGTCAACAAATATTAATCAGATACCTTCTGTACACAAGGATTGTGGAGCATGATCAGAATAATATGATTTCCTAGATTTTTAGGAAATGTACATTCTCTGCGTTTCCAAGGCATATAGCCAAATACATGTAACACTAAGTGTAAGTTCCACTATGACTTGCAATAATGAATATTTCTTGAGGACTTAGTATGTGATAGTGATCACTGTACTGGGCATTACATATATTATGAGTTAAATTTTTTAAAAAGGATGGTAAGTATAGTTTTTATTATAATTTTATAGATGAGGCAACAAAGATTCCAAAATTGCAAAGAGTGTAGTAAGGTGAAGGAACTAGGTTGCTCTAGCTTTAATGCTTGAAAACAGACCTCTATATAAAGAGATATTTCAAATTCCAAAGGAAATTTAGATTACAGTCAATTAATTTTCCTTGGAAGGGAACAGGAAATAATAGGAAAAGAAAAAAGGCTTCTTTAAGTCAGAATACTTGAAATTTGCACAGTTCGGAAAAGTAGAGGACGTACAAATGAAGAGAATGATGTGAGTAAAGATGTCATGATAGGAAAACATTGGAGGTATTTGAATAACACAGATATACTGGTTTGTAGAACGTTTAGAATAGGTTTAGAGAGAAGGGAACCAACTAAAGGCTTGGTTGAATTTTGAATACTGGGCTAAGAAATTTGAAATTCATCTTATCTGAATTGGAAGCCATTTTTATTTTAACTTGGGGAAAGAATTATATACTGAACAAAAATTTACTAGGCTGCTACTATGTACTCTGTGCTAGGTAATGGAGGAACAATGATGAAAAGATGGACACAATCATTCTTCTCGTGGAGTTGACACCGTAATGAGTTAAAAAACAAAAGAGTAAACAAGCAAAGCGGTTATGCATTATTATAGTCATCATAAAAGAAACAAATGGGGCGTTAAGATAGAAAGTAACTTAGAGTGGAAGGAGAACAGTACTTGAATTTTAGATAGGAACTACATGGAAGGCCTGCCTGAAGAGGTGACATATGTGCTGAAATCTACGAGATAAGAATAATTAGCCATGCAACCTGGAAAGATATGGTATTTAGGGAAATGGAAGCTTTTGTACAGGCTGAGAGGAAGGAAAGCCTTTTGAAAGTTAAAGGGAGAGAAAAACAATACCTTGTTAGTGAAGCAAACAAAGGGTGGCTCAAATTGAATGTAAAAAAATCGTCAAGGGACAGATGAGGCCAGGTTTATGGCCATGATAGAATTACAAGTGCATTTGAATGCCACCGAACAGTTTTAAGTAAGGAAATAAATGATTCCAATTCTCATGTTAATAAGATCTTTTAGCTTCTAGGAGAATGGCAAGAGTGGAAGACATAAAAAGAGTGAGGTCAATTCCAGGGACAGGGTGATAGGGTCCTAGTTTAGGTTGGTGATAACATAGGCCTTAGAGCATATTTTCCAGAACAAGTGCACCTATCAAAGCAGGAAAAATATTCCTTATCAATCACCTAAGATTTTCATTTAAATGTTTGATCTTACACATATGTGACCTTTCAGTGTACTTGTGGGTAACTATGATTTCATTTATGTAATACCATATACCAGCCAAAGATTGTGTAAAGGGGTTCTATAGCTTAGACTTTTGGGTACAAGTCATGCTTCTCCACCTAGCTCCACCCATCTTGAGCAAATTGCCTTAACTATTTTATCTTTAGTATCCTTTAAATAGGATAATAATAGGATCTGTATGACAGCTATTTATGCGGAGAATAGCATCTATTTTACAAAATGACTGTCACCCAGTAAGAGATTGATAAATGTGTTAGCCAAGGCCGTAATTCTGTCTATTGATAACAGGAAGATAAATAAAACATGAATAAATGTCACTTTTTATAGGTAAAATAATTATATATGCTTTTCATCTGAGATTATCAGGGTAGTTAGTACTTAATTGTCCTTAACAAAGTATGTATCATGGTGCATGGCCCCAAATGGCTCTCCCATTTCTTACCAGGGAATTTCAGGCTGATTGTCTGTATTTCATATAAAAAGAGAGAAGACAACTATTTTGAAACTCGAATTCTAATTTTTTCTGAGATACCATCTCTACTGTTGAGGTTTAAGAGTTCATTTAATCATAGTTTTCTTGCCCTGATAAAACATTACTTTTATTTCTGGAAAAGCTGGGAAAAGCAAGCACATTCTATTTATAAGCAAGACCATAGGACAGACAGGGAAAAAGGTTTTGCCCTGTATTTGTAATTAGTGTTTCCTAATCTCATCATCCATCGGTCTCTCCTCCTCCCACAGGACGGTACAATTAGAGTTGGAGAAAAGGTCACAGAATCTTCACCACTAAATAGAAGGGGTAGAATTTCCATTTTTGATTGGCTTCCAATTCATAATCACAATTAGGGCAAAATGAGTAGGGATCTTGTTCCATAGGTCTCCATGGAAGGACTAAGAACTGATCTGTATCAGATATGATTATCATTAATGTTAGTTGGAAAGAGCTGATTTCAGAAATTGGTATTGGAAGAATAGTAACTCCTGTCCACAGGTGACATAATACAACAAAAGTCCACACTTAGAGACATTGCTTGGGATCAGGAAAAATAAACTGCATGAGGTAAGGTTGAGGGCGTAGCCCTCGCTATGGAGAGAGAGGGAGAAGGGAGTGAAAACTGAGCCAACTCTTCTTGGTGTTTGTTGAAAGTCTTAGGGGCAAATTAATAGATTGAAAAGTATAGGGCTCAGCCTAACTTTACTTCCTTTTTTTTTTCTTTTTAATACCACTATATATTTCTTTTTCCCTCTTCGATTTGTTCCCCCTCAAGATTAATTAGAGTTGATCATATTTTCCCAAACTCTGAATTTCTTTGTTTCCACAAAAAGCATAATTCAAAAGTTCTTTCATTCATTTATTCAACAAGTATTTGTTGAGTGCCTAGTATATGACTAGCTCTGTTCTAGGTTCTAGTGATTCCATAGTGGACAATAAAAAAAAAATGTATCTTAATGAAAATTACATTTGATGCAGGAAAGGGAGCAGAAAATTAACATGATAAACATTTAAAGCATATGATATGATAGGTAAGTGTTAAAAATAAATAAGAGGGTGATTACATAAACTTTGTGGTTAGTGGTGGTTTGCCATTTAGATAGGGAGATCTGGAACAACCTGACTGAAATGAAGAATTTTAGGTCAAAATTTGAAAGAGGGAAGGAGAGAGGGGGCAATTCTGGCAGATGAAACAGTGGGTGCAAAGATCCTACAGAAGTGTGGTGGGGTCAGAGTGAGGGAAACGGTCAGTGCGGTAAGTGACAGGAAGGAGGGCACTCCTTCATAAAGCTTTGTAGGCTGCCTGCCTTAGTCTGTTTGGGCTGCTATAACAAAATACCAGGCTTATAAACAACACAAGCTTATTTCTCACTGTTCTGGAGTCTGGAAGTCCAAGATTGGGGTGCCAGCATGGTTGCCGGCTGCCAGCTTCTCACTGTGGCCTCATGTAGTGGAAATGGCAAACTATCTCCCGGGAGTCTCTTTTATAAGGGCACCGATTCCATTTATGGAGCATCCACCCTCATGACCTAAGCATCTCCCAAAGGCCCCACCTCCTAATATCATGATCTTCAGAGTTAGGATTTAAACATGTAAGTTTTAAGGGAACACAGACATTCAGAACATAGCACTGCTGTAAAAGGGTTGGCTTTTATCTAAAAGTCATTTGAAATGATTATTTCTAATTCCCACAGAGAAATAAAACGATAACAAAAATAACAAATTTTTGAGAATCATCCCCAAATGTCACTTCTGTGTCTATTTCCTGATTCCTAGAAGGTCTACTCTTGTCCTCCTGTTTCTTGCTGAAGTTATATGAAATTGGACCAAATCAATAAATGTCAGTTCCTATTAATTTAGGTACTTGTGGCTCAAATGCAAATCTTACATTACTGAAGCCTCTTGGATTAAGCAATTCCAATGCTGTCAGTGAGTGTCCTGTGGCAAGATTTCCCCTCATATTGTATATTTTATTTTGTGGGATGGAAGCTGAAGCCTGCCTTCCTTGTTAACCTCAACCTTGTTTATAGCTTCCCTTTAACACCAGTCCTCTACCTGGGTTACATAATAAATAAATACAGTTGGTATTTTCCTCAAGGTAATATATTCTGATTAGTATATTTCAAGTGGTGATTATATATTGATCATCTGTCTGAAATATTTAATAGGCATAAGATCTTTGCCAAGGCATAATCTTTTCACAAGACCTTCATGCTAATTAAGGGCATTCCAGGTTTAAACACCATCTCTCCGTGAACTCCACTTTATTGTAGGGATCAAATGCAACAAAACAGCTGCTCACAATAGCAGCATTTCCAAAGGTTTACAAGAGCCTTAATTTATGGAATTTTATTTTTAAAATTGCATCGTGTGTGGAGACTATAAAGTCTGTTCCCAATATCCCAGTGGAAACATATAGTCACTGAGCTTTGAAATATCTTAATCTCAAAGAGTCATAAAATGCCTATAGCACTGGGGCTGCATGAAACAACACAGAGGAGAGAATTTCTGATACAGTGAAAGTCATAATATTGAGTTCAATAGAGAATTTGAAAAAGAACATGGCAATTTTATGTCGTTTTCCTACAACACCAAACTCAATGGGAAATCTAAGGTAATGCAGGTATAATTAAAATACAGATAATATTTTCCAGAAGAAAATACGCTTTCAAAAGAGTTTAACTTGGGGATGTGGAATATGTGGGAAAACAAAGCCATGTTTTATATTGAATTCACTAAATAAGCATTGTATATTAATGTAATGCTTTTGGGAAAAGATAAGGTATAGTAAAAGAACTGACATGCTTCCATTTTTTCAGGTTTAATCATAACTGCATCAGGATGGTATTGAACTGGAGTCAAATGAAATTCTATAGCTGAAGGTAAAATTATATAGGGTCTAGCATAGGGTAGACACGGAATTCTTCAATTTATTAACTCCCTAAGATTGTGTCTGCATTTTTAAAAACAGGAAAATGAGTAAATACATCAAAACATTGTTGACAGGGTTAATTAATGTATTTAAGGCAGCTAGAAAAGTGGTAAATAAGTTAAGGTCTAAACAGATATTAATTATTATTGTGTTCATATTATTCATTTTACAGTTAATTAATTGATTTTCTTAATTTATAGACTCCAGAGAAAGAGATGATCTGTAAACTTGCATTGGCAGGTAATGTTATTACATCTAATTCAGGGGTTTCCACACCTGGATGAAAATTAGAAACATTTAAAGGGACTGTTAAAGCACCCTGATGTCTAGACACACCCCAGACCATTTAAAACAGAATGTTGGGGCAAAGGGTGGAGTCTATATTTTGCAAAGGAATCCCCAGCTAATTCTAAGGCAGTGAGGACTGAGAATCTGGCCAAACTACGTTGTTCTGACTTCTGATTAAACCCGTTTTTCCCAGTTCTGTCATCAGTGAATACAGTGAATAGTTTATCAACTTCTATAGAATACCTTTATACATATTCAAAACCTCTATATCAGTAGCCTTTCAAGCGCCCATGTATTCCTAATTCATATCACAATAAAATCTGAGGCCTTCGTGGGAACTGTGAGTTGATTTTGTAAAGGTTTCTTGTTTTATTTTGTTTTATTTTGAGAAAGGACGATAGTAAGGCTGAGAGACATGAGATGACTTGACTTGTCCTCTGGTGAACTTGTGACATTGCTGTAACTTCAAGAACACACACTCCTGCCTTCACTGTCCACTGTTCTTTTCACTGTGCTATATTACCTGAACTTGTTTATCATTTGTTGAATATTCTATTTTCTAATCCTTTTCAAAATTCAGCATCTGTGCTGAGATTTAGATGAGTAATATAGCTAGAGAATTACCATGTGGTTTCTTTAATCCATATAGTATATTTATTTTCTTATCAATCCTACTTATTCGGACTACAATCTGTAGTGATCGCTACATCTTTCTCTGCTAGGTTAGCATTTTACTGTTTAATCCTCATTTTGTGCATTATTTCTACTTCTTCCCACTTTAAACAATGTTACATTTCACATTTACCTTGCTGTATTTTTTCTACACTTTTTTTTATACTTGTGACCTCAACTAAATGTCATTTGACATCACAATCAATGATTTCTGTACTTCCTATGCTAAACAATAAAAATTCATTGATATTTTTCTGATGCCCAATTTTATGAACTCAAGTCATCTGAACTATATGAGGTTTTCACTTATTTAAATCAATGGTGTCTTTATAAACCAAACATGATTTTAATAAAAATCTCTACTCACCATGTGTTCTGACATGCCAAAAACTTGAACTTTTTCACAATTTAAAGTCCCTTCATTTCTTTATCCTAAATTAATCTTATATTTTTTCTCATTGTATTTCTGTAATTTCGTTAATACTATATACTATGTAGCTACCTCTGGTGACCAAAATAGTACCTAAAAACATTATGTTTATTAAAACAAAGATATCAAGAATCAACCTTGTCCTGGCAGACCTAGTTCTACATATATTTAAGTGAAATTAAATACTTACAAATATTTTATTGAAATATGTTCAAAACTTATATTTAAGTTAAAGGAACATAACATATTAACATGATAAAATTGGATTTTGTGAATAAAAAATATTTATACTTAAAAGGCTATTAAATAAATTAAAAATAATATTTAAGGAAATATAATTACTTCTGTTTTACTATTTCTGTAATTTAGGAGACACATTTTTGTCCCTGTTATTCAGAAAAATGTATGTTAGGCTAAAGTGCAATCTCACTACAAATCTACAGTTTAGGCTGTGTCCCGAAGTTTGGTGTCAAAATCTCTCCAATGCATATTAAAAATAGAATTTATCAGTACTGAGAGAAAATAGGCTTTGCTAATTAAAGGAGCAGAGAAGCCCCAACTCAAAGATAGATTCCTTTGAGATCCACAAAAGAGGGAGGATGGAGAGAAGAGAATTTCTAGGAAAATGACTGAATAAGAGGGGCCAATAGAAAGTGATGGTTCTATCTGGATCACAAGACTATAGGAGTGAAGGAGAAGCACAGAGCTTATCACAATAAGGAAAGCAGGGAGAAAAATCAAGAGATGAAGGAAGAAATAACTTTGAAGAAATTCTAGACAGTCTAGCTAAAGTCATTCAAACAAGACACAAGTAATTATACGAATGTGTAAAATAAATAGCATCAGTATAAGAGGCATTTTTACCCTGAAAGATGAAGAATTGAATGGATTCTATTACTTTAACTTTTTATTGAAGTATAGAATGTACTCAGAAAAGTGCACAAATCATGAGTGTAAAGCTTCGTGTAACAAATGCTTTACTGAAGAAATAAAATGCTACCAGTGTTCCAGAAGGCTCCCGGTAGCCACCTTCGTCACTCCCCAATGCATATTAAAAATAGAATTTATCAGTACTGAGAGAAAATAGGCTTTGCTAATTAAAGGAGCAGAGAAGCCCCAACTCAAAGATAGATTCCTTTGAGATCCACAAAAGAGGGAGGATGGATCTCAATCTCTCTTCAATCTCTCACATCTTGACTTAGTCCTGTATGTGTTTGAACTTTATATATGGAATAATACAATGTATTCTGTGTAATTTTTCTGCTTCTTAATATTATGTTTATGAGATTTGTTCATATTATTGTGTATAATTGTAATGTGTTGATTCTTATTTTTATAATATATGGCATTCCATTGTGCAAATATACTTCAATATATTTATCCAATTTGCTTATCCATTTATCCAATACACATGTAGCTACTTTGGAGATATTAGGAGTAATGCTGCTCTGAACATTGTAGAGATTTTGTTTTGATGAGCATATGTACGCATTTCTTTTGAGCATATATTTAGGAGAAAACTGAAAGGTCATGGTGATGGATATATTCAGATTTAATAGATACTGAGAGTTCAGGTTATTCCACATCTTCAGCAATAATTGGCAATATCAGTCAGTATTCATTCACTCATTTATTCATTCATTAATCTTTGAAATTTTAGCTATTCTTTTAGTAGTGGTATCACATAATGGCATTAATTTGCATTTTTCTAAAGACTAATGAAGTTGAGTTTTCTTTTGTCTTTGGTAAATTTATTAGTCATTGCCTACTCAATTCCCATTTTCATATTATGTTTTCAACTTTTTCTTATTGATTATATGAGTTCTTTGTATATTCTGGAAACAACTCCTTTCTAGGATATTTGTATTGCAAATATTTATTTCATCCTTTGGATTGTTTTTTAGCCCTTATCAATATCTTTTGATGAACAGAAGTTGTTAGTCTTAATATAGTCAAATATATCCATGATACTAGTTTTTGTGTCCTTCTTAGAAATCTTTGCTTTGTATGTTCATATGATGTCCTCCTATGTTTTCTATTGTTTTACTTTTTATTTTTATTTCTTCTGATTATTTGACTTGATGAGGTAAGAGTTTTAGGATTCAGTTTCCCTACATGGATCATGTTGACCTGACAAATATTTATTGAATAAATCATTCGTTTCCCACTGTACTGCAGTGTAATCTCTGGCATAAATCCAGAGGACATATGTGACTAAGCTATTTCTGGACTTTCTATTCTGTTCCATTGGCCTCTTTGTTATTCTTGTACTGATTATATACTGCCTTAATTACTACAGTTTTACAGTGGATTTTGATACTTGATGGTGTAAGTCCTCTAGCTTTGCTTTTCTTCCTTAAGATTCCTTTGTCTATTGTCAACCCCTTGTGTTTTGATATGCATTATGATAGTTCACCAATTTTCATATAGATACCTGCTAGAATTTTGTAATGCAATTGTATTGATTCCAGAGATTGATTTAAGGATAATTAACATAAGTAATATTTCTTCCAACATATAAGCATGGCATATCTCTTCATTTATTTATTTAGCTTCCAGCCCCATCAAGTAAGGGAATTACCCTTATTTTAGAGAGCTGCCTTGTTCAAAGTCATGATATCCATGTACAGAGTAGGTATATATCTAATGAGTGATCAGTGAGGGAGCATAAAAGCCTGTCCACATCAGCCAACTCAGGAGTTATATCAGCTTCCCATGGAGTCACCTGAGGTTGTCATTGTACCTACAGCTCGACTTCTTCCTCTGCCTTATTCCGCTTTCCTCCCTTTCTTCTTTTTCTTACTCAGATATTATTATAGGAAATAATATTGTATGAGGTTTTGGCAGCCATTTTGTTTTTTGTAACTGTAAAAAATTGAGAGAGAGAGAGAGAATAAGAGTAAGTACCTCAGAGAAATCAACACAGGACCCTAACAAAGTGAGCCATTAAATTAATTAGATGGCCCATCTTTGGGGCCATCTATCTCTTGAAAGGTGGTGGGTAAGATCCACTAATAAACCTGTATTGTTTAAGTCACTTGAGTTATTCTACTACTTGCAATGAAAAAGTGTCTGAGAATTAACTTCTGTATCACTTTAATTTCCAACTTCTACATTTGGGTGGTAAGGGAGACACTTTCAAAATTCTTATTGAAATCCAGACTCATGCTATTACATTTCCTGTTCTTCCAATCGAGTTTGCATTTAAATAAAATTGGAATAATATGGCTTATTTTTAATTGAATTAATTATTGTGATTCTGGTTTAACTCTCATGGTTTAACTCTCATTTCTATATAATTTTACTCTCATCTCTATATAATTTTAAGAAATCACTTTAATGGAGAGGTTTTTTTAAATAAAATGCTATTATGTTGCTTTTTATTTTCAATAAGCGAAAGTTGCTTAAAATTAAAATTCAGATCTGAAATGTATACTCCTCTCTTTTTAACTAGGCCAGACTAAACCATGTGCCCAGGTGTAAGGAACAGTATGAATAACAGTTTAGTATTTGCTTATTTTGCTCATTTTATTTCAGATTACTCATTATTATATTGCTGATATAGACATATCAGTGCAAAGAATATACATGAAGCCAATCAGGAGGAGGGCCTCTACTACTGCTTTTATGCTTCATGGGGAGCAATCCCCAAACAGTGGCTTCCACAGAGTGAAGAATCTCAGATTAAGACAATTTTAGATTTGTCAGTAGAGATGGACCAGGGGGGAGATATCGATATTCAGGGGTCTTCTATTTTACTGTATAAAATGTTGTTCTGCATCTTACAGATATACTTTTGCATTTTATTTCTTGCTGTATCATCACTCGGCCACTCCAGGTTTAATGCTATTAATGTCCTAGAATATGGCCAACATGATTAGTATCTTCTGTCAGCGACAAAGCTGGTGAGGACAATAGAAAGTAACTGCTATTTCCTAAATTTCAGTTGGTCTCAAATGTAGACAATTTTGTGTTAGCTCTTTCTGGTTTTTCCTTTGCTATCACCCTTTGCACATGAACCATTCTTTGAAATTTCACAGGCCATTGAAGGACCAGGTTGAAGGAGTATTTGGGTTTTCCTGGTTTGTTTTGTAGAATGCTTTGTTTTCTTTTACCATGAAATTTAAATGATAGCGTCTTTTTGTTATTTATTTATTTTTTATTTCTACTTTTACTTTATGAACAGATTTTTTTCTTTTTGATCAGAGTCTCTCAGGGTGATGAAATTATAAGCAATTTAAGAATGTGTCATATTCACTTATTTTAACTGATATTCTAGAAGATTTCTGGGCAGCATTCTAGTTCTAATAATTTAAATATTAGTATTATAATCCAAATAGCTATGTTTATAATGCTTGCAACATCTGGCACTATGTAATACACTGTGGATACAATAATACAATGGGGGCAAAGGAGAATTATAAGAATATATTTCCAGAGGAAGAAAACAACCGAAAATTGGGAAAAAGTCAACAATTATCACTGAAGTATAGAATTCATCTCTATTTTTAAATAGACAAAGGTATACTGATCAGTTTAACTATTATATAATGAGATTAATATATAAACCCAAACATGACTAGCATTTATACTCATGCTGGCTCTTCTGAGAGCATTCAAAATACTATGTCTCTTTTAACTTGTTTATAGAAGCTGAAGCTCTTTGAAATCTTGATATTGTAAATAGTGCCTACTTATCTAAGAGACAGACAATACTTTTTGAATAGCATTTAGTGCAATCTAGTGAATAGTTAAGATAGTTGAATAATGCCCATGTTTATTTGACATTGAGTTGTGACTGTACTGTGACAGGCTACACACAGGCGTGTGGGTGTCCCCGGGAGGCTTGTGTGAGGTTCCAGAGCATTAAGCATAGAAATCTGAGGCAGGATAGTTCAGTAGGATAAGACAATGAACTGGGATAAGTCCTTTTAAAAGGGAAAGTTGGAGTGAGGCATTCTCAGAAGCCTGAACACTTGAAGTTATACACTTGCCGGCTAAAGGAAGTTGAGTGAGATTTAGTTTTTTTTCTTGGAGAAAGAACACTACATAATATGAATTCTAGAAGCTGAGAATGCACTGGTTAACATGTTTTGGTTTTCTTCATTTATAGGACCTTTCTTAAAGTCATAAAGACATTGATTATCTTCACTGATTGGAAATCTAGCATCAAAGACAATTTTAAAAAAATCAACCATATTTGTGTGATTGTGTGTGCATTAGAAATATCTTGATATAAGTATTTATTTATCCTTGGGGGTTTTTACGAAGAACACTTATGTTAATTCAGCTATTTTAAATACCTCATTTACACTGTGAAAATCCACATCACTACTCTTCCTCTCTAATATTGAGATTGTTATTATTGAGATTGAATTAATATTGAGATTGTCATCTGCTCAATTTCTTTTAAGTAATACTAGTTACAAAGCAAAACCTGGCAAATAATACTATGAGAGGGTTTAATTTACTTTGGAATTTATTTCAATAACTGGATTTCTTAAATATAATAATTATTACAATTTTAATTTTCTTTTATAATTGAAAAATATATAATGACTTTATTTTACAATGACAATGGGAAATTACACTTTAGAAAGGGAAACTATAAATATTCCCATTGGCAAAATTTTCTTAGAATTTACAACTGTATGCATCTCCATTACCGTGATTAAAATACAGTTAGAGTGGTGGCTTGTAAATCTTGATGATTTGTGTCAAGGGCTGCTCAGGCAGCAGGGAATTTCAAGTGTTTTTGTTAGTCTCAGTTGTATTTTTGGTTGTTTCTCCCAGATTGTAGTTTCCTGGGACCTTCAATTAGTATGGTAAGTTTTCTGGCCACAAGTGTATAAGGTACATAGTTTAGAAATTTGGCCTTTTATTTTGGGCTATTTCTTTGTGGTTTTTTTTTTTTTTAAATCAACTCACGTTATTCCATCTCTCTTATCTCCAGCTGAAGATCAACTCCCTTATATTTTGACTATAATGCTAGTCAACCCAGAAACATCTAAGGCTTTGGCCTTTGTTTTCACCTTTTATGAGAGGATTTTTTTGTCCCTTACAAAGACCAGCCTATATACTTATGCTCTGAGTCCCATTCTCTTTCATCTTTTGGAAACTTTTGTTTCTGCATAATCTCCCTTCTCTCTGTTCTCTCATGAATTTCTCTGTCTGTACTGAAACATCCCCATAAGCATGAAAGCACATTATTCTCCCAATTTATACAACAAACAAACAAATAATATCTGCATGCCTCATGCCCTCCTCCCTTACTCCATTGGGTATTCCGTTTCACAGACAAGCTTACAAGTTACAATATTAAATTATCTCTGTAATTACCAGAGTACTCTTTTCCTTGCTAATTCTTTGGTCTTTCTACTACCAGGACAGCAAGAAAGGAAACTCTGGATGAAAAAGGGGCCACATACTAAACCTGACAAACTCAAGGGAGGTCAGCATGGTAGGCTCTACAAACTCAGAGACTGAAATTAACCACATAGGATCATCTGAACATAAACATTTCTAAAAGTGGGTCATGGCGGGTAGTCACATCCTAGACCTGTAGCTTCCTTGACAAAGGTCAATCTTTACCATAAGTGAGCCTGTCTATTGTCTTTTTGCATCTAAGATAACATACCCTTGGAATGTCAGAAGTAATCCCCTTTTCCGAGACCCTTCAGTGCACAGCCACTGCAGCAGAGCATGAGACCACAGAACCCCTCACTGTTATGTTGTCCCCCTGAACACCATCTCTATGTCCTGTAAATGTTAATTATTAACTGTCCTGTACCCACCAATGTAAAAGAAGTATGTATCTCTCTGTTTTACTTTTTATCCAATCCCAGAGATTTCCCCACTTTGCTTTCTCCTGCCCCCTGAATCTACTACCAATGAATTTCATGTAACCCTCCTTGCATTTACTCCTTTGATTCTAATGTATAAAATGAGCTGCAAAACTGCCATTTTCTCAATCCACTGAGATTTTGCTTTCCAGCAATTGTTGTCCGTTTGGCTCAAATAAACTCCATAAAATTCTCTATAGGTTTGGACATTTCTTACATTGACAAAACCATCAGGAAATCATTTGAAAACCATCATCCTGAATTTTATGATTATTTTTCTCTTCATTAAAAACTTGGTTTTATCATATACACTCACATACATATATGCATATCCACATACATGAACGTATGCACTCTGTAATTTTAGTTTGCTTTTATTTTGTATTGAGAGTACTTCCCGTCAATATAATGTTTGTAAGATTCATCTATATCATTGCTTATACTTGTGGTTCATTTATTTTCCTGTTGTACATCATTCTGTTTGAGTAAATCTTGATTTGTTTATCAATTTTTAGCCACCTCAATGTTTTTGCTGTTCTCTTCAATTTTTAGCCACTTCTATGTTTTTGCTGTTCTAAGCAATGCTTTTTTAATGCATCTCACAATACACTCAGATCATGGATGACACACTGAGGTAAAGGGACTAGTCTGTCACAGCCTGAGGTGACCAGACTAGGCTACCAGGCTTCGTGGATCAATTTCTTGTTACATCTTTAACCTAGTCTCTGCACAGCTGTGTACCTCTGCAGGCCAGTGGGGAATCTCTGCAGGGACATACTCCTGAGTGTAGAACTGCTGGTTTGTAGGCTGAGAGAAGAACATATTTTTCATGATAATGCCAAATTGTTTTTTTCAAATTAGTTTTACCAGAGCAATAACCCACCAATAGGTTCCGTTTATGCACATCCTCATCCATAGTTAGTGAAGTCTTAATTTTTGACAATCTAATCTAATGGTTGTAAGAGACATTTCATTAATATTATAATTTATCTGAGTATCAGATTAAACATCTCTCCATTATTTAAATGCCATTCATATTTAATTGTCTGTGGAAATGCCTGCACAACTGCTTTGCCCATGTTTTAATGTTGCTTTTTTTTCTTATTAATTGTAAAGCTTCTTTTTTCTTTTTTTTTCATGCTATTCTTACTCTATGATGCTGTTATGTGTTGCAAGTGTCTCCTGCCAGTTCATGGCTTCTCTTTTCTTGTCTGCTGATGAATAGAAATTCTCATTTTAACATAATCAAAATTATCATTTTTTTAAACTTCTAATTAAAGTATTCGTGTCTTGTTTAAGGATCTCCTCACTACTTGAGAGCTCTATAGATGTATTTCTATACAATATAAATTTATCTTTAACATTTAAATCCATTTGAAATTGATATTTGCTTACTTGGGAAGTAAAGAGCCATTACTTTGTATTGTGGATAAGCAATTGACTCAGCTCTATTTAATAAGTAGTTCCTCCTTCCTCTAGAGATATGCAGTGACAAATCTGACATAGGTATCGTTTTCAAATAAGCATGGTTATATCTATGGTTCCTATTCTATTCCACCAGTCTATTTGTCTATTCTGCCACACTTTCTTAATTCTTACTGGCTATATCTTAATATACATGACATTGAAATAGAATATGAAGTATTTCATCACTTTTTTGCCCTTTTCAATAGTGTCTTGGCAGTTGTTTGGCTTTGATCATGTATCTGAATTTTGGAATTAGCCTCTAGAAGCCCAAGGAGATCTGCCAATAATTTAAATAGCTGATAAAAATAAACTCAACACTCTCCAAAGGAATACAACAAAATCCAGAGTTTGTAAGGCAGATAATCTATAATGTTCAGCATACAATCAAAACTTTAGATATATATGAATAAAAAAGAAAATTTGACTCACAGCCAAAAAAAACAATGCTCAAAACAATTGTTCTAAACCACATATGAAAATTGGACACCCGTTTTAAACTTATGGAATTTCTAAGGCATTATTCCAGATATTTAGTAAACCTATGAAATTACAAGTAATGTGTCATTTTCTCTGATGCATTTTATATGCATATTTGAATGAGTGATTTTGTAATAAATGTAGACTTTGTGGACAAATAAGAGGCTTCAGCCAAAGTCTCTTAAATGTATTCAAGCTAAAAGGATTAAAGAAGTTAGACTTTAAAAATGCTCACTTCATTGCTTTGTACTTTTCAGAATTATTGATATTCTTCAAGTAATGGAGAATTAGTGTATAAATTCTAGACTGATGAAAATGTGTTCCCTGATATTCTGATGCCTAGTGGAATATTACCTTGAACATAAAGCAGTGTTGAAATTAAGTTAAATTGTATTACTTTTCACAACCTGCGATAATGACATAAGTGAATCATAGTACAGTTAGTACATTTTACATGCTTCAAAAAGGATTTAAGAACTACTGACAATTATGCTACATTTATTACATCTTATTCTCAACTTGGAAGAAAATAACAAAAATTAAAAAAATACAAAATAGAAAACAATGCACCAGTATGTACATATTTACTTCTTTCTCCCTAAATAAAGACAATTTATATTAGGTTGTTTTTACATAATACACGGGACACAAGACACAAGACATGGGAGAAAATGGTCAAAAAGAAAAAGAAAAGTGTGATTAATATTTCAGGTATATTGTGAATATGGGCACATATTGTTACCTGTGTCATTTGTGTTAGTTGTCAAATACAAATGACCTATAATAGGTAACAGGTTGATAGTTACAACTAAACAAAGTGAAAGACAGGCTTATCCCAATGACAGTGGCATTGTCCATACAATATTTATACAATCAATGAGTTGAGATACTACAATCAAACAGACTTTTAAAACAAAACTAGCAATTTCTTAAATTGATTTCAACTTTTGTATTACTAATAGTAGCCAATCTTTCAGCTTCATTAAGCTTCCCTCATTATTAGGCAATTGGAGGACATACTATGTTACTTTCAGAAAGCATCATAATAAAATTAAAGTATGTGATGAATTGAGCACACTCTACAGATCTTTATTTATTTTACATTAGTTTATTCCTGGAAATGTAGAAATTCAGAATGTAAATTTTCTCTTGAAAATGTTTTAAGTTGGTTGTTCCACAATTATCCATAATTTGTTATGCAAACTATTATAATACAAAAATAAGGTTGAAATAAATACATATTAAATGTAAGGGTCACAATACTTCCTAAACGTATCTTAACACCTCATTTCATATAATATCTTCATAAATATTTAGTTCAAGTTTAGAAAATAATAACCGCTCCCTTTTTTTCTGCAGCCATAGGATATAGAACTCACGGCAGTAGCTGTCATACCACATGATATGGAAAGAGTGCAATACACAAAATTTTTTTTTTAAAGTACAGCTGTTATTAGTGTCTTTGGAAGTTTTAATTTAGATCTGTTAATTTGCCATCTTATAAACAGCTTCTGTTTTTCTGTAAACTAGGACACCATGTTTAGCAACACAACATATTTGCCCAGAATTGTAAATCAACAGTGCGGAAAACATTTATATTTTTATCCCCTTTCATAACAGACAAATATAAGAGTTTAAAGAATCATTGAGTACTTCACAAATCCTCAAAGATTTTCACTGACCCAATATGAACTCAATACAATATACTTTATTTCATTTTATATTGTTAACCAAATGTGGTAATGATTTTATTTAGCTTTAAGGAAGGATTTTTTTTTATTGTAGAGTGACCAAATACTTGTACTCCTAATAGTACTACTACATAGGACTACTTATAAGTTATTTTTTTCAAGAATAGGGAAATATGATGAGTCTTAACACTATGCTTAATTCATGTTAATTTTTAAAATTTTGTGAAGGATTCATTCAGTCTTTTAAGGCCATCACTTCATTTCCATGTTCAAAGATTGTGCTAGGAGTTGCAAACAATATAAAAATAGTATTTGTTTGAATAATAACTATATTTTAGAATGTAAAATAAATAAATTGAAATAATAATATTTAGCAATGATATAATTTGCTTATTGCACATATGCCTGTTATGTTCATACTGTGTGCTAATGTTAAATAAGTGGAAATGATTCTTGTCATTAAGGAAATTTCAGTATAGGGAGGAATAGAAGAGGTAAAAAAAACAGCAAAGACAAATGTGAAATCACTATAATTATTACTATAAACACAGATGTTTAAAATGCTATGTGAGAGAAGCTGTGGAGACACTGAAGACCATAAATTAAAATACTACGAGTTGGAGTTCTGGAAATACGTAGACGTTTGAAATAATGTCCAGCATAGACAAATGTGTAAAATAATTCTTGTTTGACATTTTCTCTGGGTATTGGCTAGAAATGAAGACTAATTTGGATTTACACAGACATAAATGAGGAAGCAGCATAGATGGTGGGTGAATCTATAGAATACTATGGAAAATTCGAAGCAATGAAATAGTTGTATACATAGGCATACAGATCTATAGAAATAAAGTGATGATAACAAATAAGTGTAAGTAAAATAATATGAGCTAGTAGGTTACAAGAGCAGTTTCCATAGGAATAGCAGAAAGTTCTTAAAGGTCCATGGTAAAAAGGAAAAGGCCAAGATGCTTTCATAGAATTCTCTTAAACCTTCAAGAGTGCCAATTTCTCAATATCCTCACCAACACTTGTTTCTATTTTGTTTGTTTGTTTGTTTGTTTAATTGTTGTTGTTTTCTTGATAGTAGCCACCCTAAAGGGTATGAGGTAGCAGTGTCTCATTGTAGTTTTGATTTGCATTGCCCTAAAGATTAGTGCTTTTTGCTCTGTTGATGGTGTCCTTCTGTGCACAAAAGTTTTTTAATTTTGATGTCCAATTTATCTTGGAAAAATGTTTGCTTTTGTGGCCTGGGCTTTTGGTATCATGTTGAAGAAATTATTGTCAAACCCAATGTCATGAAGCTTTTCCCCTAAATTTTCATAGGCGATGAAAAGTCTTTTATTATGGCAATGGAATTTTATTGTAGATATCATTATAAACTTGTGAATGTATGTGTGTGTATGTTTGTGTGTGTGTGTGTGTGTGTGTGTGTGTGTGTGTGTGTGTGAGATGTGTTTTCCACTCAGTGAGCATAAAAGAAATGACACCTTAGAACAGTGTGTAGATTTAATACTAAAGTTTAGTTTCCACATAACATCCGCTATTAAAAAGATACTGAGACTTGGCTGAGTAGTTAGTGTATTATAGATTTGGATAGGAAAATTAAATGATTTGCCATGCTCATCTTGTTTCAGAAACAAGGGATTTCTAAGCCTGATGGGTCCATAACAGAAGGACAAATTAGTTAGTTTCACCACCACTGGTCAAATTTGTAATGCGTGAGCATGAAAAAATGTTAATGGTGATGTATTATAAAACATTAAATTAAAAAATATCTATAAATTTAATGAAGGTGGAAGGAATGCAAAAAAAACAGAGAAATATCTTATTTATAAAAAGAATACTAGTTAATATATGCAAAAAGAAAGATCAAATTTGAAATCAAATTCCTCATTTTACAACCTCCCAAAGTTTTATGAAACCTTTATCAATTCTTGGGAACAAAATATTCACTCAAAATATCAACACTAATACAAAAGAAAACTTAACTTGGCTACCTTAACGAAGTGATCAAACTTAGCATCACCAACAGTGATACAACCAGTATTTGTATCACAGTAATGAAACAAACAATGATACCTACCTCCTGATGTAATAGAATAAGAAGTGCAAGTCATCACCTGAATATTATTCTTCCCACTAATGTTGGAATGAGGGGAAAAATAGACAATGAAGAATATAAAACTTTCTAAAACATAACTTGTCACAAATTCAATATCAAGGAAAAAATGAAAAAAGAACATGAAGATTATTCAAGATTAAATGAAGCTATATAACAACCAAATGCAATGAATAAAGCTTTATGGATCCTGAATATAAGGGAAAAGAGTCCCATAAATCACATTTTGGGGGGAATAACAAGAAATTTAAATATGCACTATAGAGCAGATGATGTTGTTGAATGAATGTTAGTTTTCTTAACATGACAATGTGTTAGTATGGACAATGTCCTTATTTTTATGAGTGGCTCATTGAAAGAGAAGTGATATAATTTGTGCAACTTTTAGGTGGTTTAGCAACAAAAATAAATTAGATATATAGATAAGGCAAAATTGTGGTAAAAATGTGTTCACTGTGCTAGTTTTTTAAAGTTTTTGACATATTAAAGCTGATCCAAACTTGCAGGGAAAGAAACAATACAGACTAGTTTCAGCTAGCCAGACCTCTTAATTCCTTTGGTGTGAGAGCTTGGAAAAAGTTACTGAACATCTTTGTGTCGCTGGGCATTTCTAAAATAGGGATGATAGTGAAATTTACCATAAGGGATTGGCAGAGACATACATGACATGATACATAAAAAACACATAGAATACTACCTAGCATATCGTAAGTTCTCAGCAAATATCCGTTCATATTATTACACTTACTAGGAATATTATTGCCAGATTGGGGTTTTATTGGTAGAAGATATATGGGTAATGAGGCTTGAAAATTAGTAATCTGAAATCAGCCTTAAATTTAGCTATAAATATGGACAACTACCAATATTATCGCTACAGAAGAAAATATAATACACAAAATTTATTTTATATATATCTGTAAATAAGTTGCAATGTCTTGTGAAAGGTTGCTAATGAAAGATTAAAACATTTACAGCCAGCCAGCTAAGTAACTCCTCGTGATCTTAAAATGAAATTTAATAATACAGGTAGTGAAACCATTGCCATTACCTTATTGTAATCTGTCAAGAATAGAAGGCACCTAAGAAAGGCAACCTAAGAAACTACTTGCAGAAATGACCGCACTAGAGGCCTTGGAGCCAAAGGGTAATTAAAGTTGGCTCTGAGCAAATATGAAAAGTCTGTTTTGTCCTTTTAATTAATGACTGCATTACCACTTTCCTCTGCTGTGGCATGAAACCCCAGCAGAATTAGCGCTACAATAAACCACATAAAGACAAGTTTCCATCAGCAGCGTAGCCAACACATAGCTAGTTTAACTTTACGAGGCAATAAATACACACATTATTAAATATCAACATTGACATTTTCACTGTAGAGCAAGAAAGCGGTTCACAAAACGGGAATTGACAACACACTTGGAGGAGCTTCAGTTCCAAAGATGTTGATAACTGAGGAAGCTTCATGCTGCACTCCACCTATGTTCTGTTCCACCGATTCTGAACAATTTAAGTTTATGTTGCATAAAATTTGTCCATGCAAAATAAACTTTTTCATTATTGAAGGATAAGATAGGGAGTCGGGGGTTTCTCTAAATATTTCATTTTTAGTGGTTCCATTTGTTTCAAAACCATGCACTTTAGCACAGGGAACAGCTTCATCATTATCTCTATGTAACTTGTATAATTAAGGATCATATTTGTCGGAAGATTTTGTTGTTATTTTTGTTTGTTTATTGTTAGGTTGGTTGATTTTTTCTCCTTCCGAGCATCTTGTACCCAACCAATTCATGCAAATCTGAAACATTGTATCTCTCCTTATTAATGTAGTCTTTTCAAACTCTTCGTATTGTTTTTGAATTCCAGGCTCAACTAACAAAATTTAAAAGTTGATGCTTTATTTGAAAGAAAACACTTAGAATGGTATTCCACAAAAGAAAAATTAAACTTACAGTCAATTCTGTAGTCAGTTCATGCTTGTTTTGAAAACATAAATTTGTTCAAATGAGATTGATATATTAGAAAACAACTTAAGCGTTACTGAATTTTTATTTGTTTATGTGCCATTTCATCCAGAAGAAACACTGGATGCATGCAGAAATCTTAACCCAGATGAAGCAAACTGGGTAGAAATGCACAAAACGTACAAACATACACCTCCAAATACATCTGCCAGATACATCTGCCAGATACATCAAATTACACAAGAAAAATGTGTGTGTGTGTGTGTGTGTTTAAAATGGAAAAGCAGATAGCATGTATAAATATTTATTGCAAGGACATGCGGAACAGAAAGAAGTTGGAGAAAGAAAAGAAATATCAAATAGGCAGGGAGTAAAAATTCAGAAAGATGACAGAGTGGGGGATCCAGATCACATAAAAGGAATTAACCTTCCATTGGAGAAAGGCATTCTGTTCTTTATAACAGAAAGGGAAGATGGGTGGGATCCAAAGATGACTTATCAAGTTAATGGGAAATATGGTGGTGTAGCTTGTTTTATATCTTTGATTATCTTTGTGTATTAGAAGTAAAATTTGTCCGCAGAGAATCAGTGACAAAAGGTGGTGTCTGAAGTTGGAAAAAAGTGAAACAGATCTGAAACATTGAAAATGATGATTAGAGAGAGAATGCAGTGACTGTTGGGGGGTGCCCGTCTGAAATTGTTGAGTGAATGGTAGTACCAATATGTTGGGCACTATCTTCATAATTTTAAATCACATATATACTTATATATAAAATATATACTTATATAATATTATATACTTACATGTAATTTAAAATGATTCACATATGTATGTATATACTAATTTAAAATTTACATATATATGTATATATATATATATTTACAAAGAATTTTCCAACTTATTAAATATCATCTTTTAACATTATGTTTAAGGACTGCATAAAATTCATTTAGCTGAAACATCATTAGCAATTTAAGTTACCCTTTAAGTTTCCCTGTTTTGGCAGTTAGATAAACCTCCTTATATCTCTACCTTTACACTAATTTGTAATAATCTTCTTTGGATAAATTCTTAGAAGTGGAAGTGCTGAATCAAATATAATGTTAAAATATGTATTTCTAAGAAAGTGATATAGGCACATGTTTTTAAAGTATTTTGAAACAATATTTTTATGATAGGGTTTATGATGAAAAATAGTAATTCCTTTGCACCAACCCTCCCTATCTGCATCCACACTTCCTAAAGAGAACTTTCATTATGTATTTATTTTTCAATTTTCTTCTCCATTTCTACATTATTCAGTGTATTGACATTTTAAATTAGACATTACTTATCACTTCTTAAAATAGAAAATAAATATATGGTCTCTCATATATTGCTTTTACACACACACACACACACACATACACACACACACACACACTTTCTATCTATAGCTTCTTTCATCTTAGTCATCTCTAAATCTCCATAGATTGTTTATGTTTTTTGTTTTTTTTCTTGATTGAGTTTACTCTTCCTCTTTTCTTTGTCTATTTTGTTTTGGATTATGTCTGATCAATGTGAATTATACATACAGATATTTTATATTCTCTTATGTTTCTATAAATATTGTTATGTTTTTAAAATTTTATTTGGTTTGCAGTTAAGTTAGTTGAACTCAAACTCCAAACTGTCTCTCTTGTGGGGGGAACCAGCCGAAACTTCTTTTAGCTCTTTGAACCTTAGTGGGATGCTTCGAATCTACCACATTAATATGTAATTCAGGGATTTGCCATATACTGTGGTGCTAAAAAAATACACATGATTTATATTCATCTTTTGTTATGGGTATATATTGAGTACAACAATTTTAAAACAGTTTTTTCCTTTCTTAAAATGTGTATACATTTTTTTGGCACTCTCTGTATGTGTTCCGAACTGTGGCTCTCTTCTTTGTGGATTTCCCAATTCCCAGCTTCTGTGTTGTCTTGAAACTGTCTTCTGATTCCTCACCCAAAAAGTTGGCAGTGTTCTTCCCAAATCTTGGCTGTCCCCATAAGACACTGATTAAGGAGTATCCCATTCCATAAAGCCATAAAACTAGAAAACTCATCCTGTTCTATGTCTTCCAGTTGTCAATTTCCCTATGGTTTCTTCCTGCTTTTGTTCATGTTCCAGCACATTTACATATTTGTCTTAATTTTGTTCATAGTTATAATTACTATTTTTAGGAAGAGTGATATGATATAAATACTTCACTATTATCAGGAGTGGAACTTTCCCTTTTTTTTATGTATGGCTGTATCTATCCAGTAGTTACAGTTACTGTATCTATCCAGTAGTTCAATCTCTGAACCTAAAAACTGTGTTTTAGTTCGTCCTTTCAGTAATGACCACTATCTCATATAATCTATTAGAAAGTTATGCCATTTTTGTCTCCAAAATATGTGCCAAATTTAATTGCATTATTTTCCTGCTATTTCTGCAGCCTAGACTATCATCGTCTCCTGTTTTGACTGACACAATAGCTTCTTAATTGGTATTGTGTCCATTCTTTCCCCACTACAGTTTAATCATGTCTATCAGCCAGACTGATCTTTTAAAATAAAAAAAGTCACGTTATATCACTTTTCTGCTTAAACCCTATACTAGTTTGCTGTTCTCATTCATATAAAACCCAATCTCTACACTATACCTTTCAAGTCTTTATGGAATCAGCTCCTGTCCTTGTCCTTGATCTGGATTTCTAACTCTCACTCCACCCTTCACTATTCTCTCTTGGCATATTTTTCTGTTCCTCACATTTAACCAATTTATACCTCCCCAGGTCTTTTACTTTTTCTCTATTCCTCCTCGAACACTCTTCCATCAGATACTTACATAGCTGTCTCTCATTGTTCCTGTCTTTGATCTCAGAGAAGACCTGAGCACCGTGGTAAAGGTACTTATCTCAACCCAGTTTCCCCACCCCATTTCCCTCTTTTATTTTCTTCAAAGGAAGAATAATTTTCTGGCTTCATTTACTTGTTTTTGTATATATGTGTATATTTACATGTTAATGTACTCTTTATCTTTTTAACAAATTATCACGAGCCCATAGAACACAGGTTTGACACAAGACAGGTAGTTGCTAGAGATTTATTTAATTAATTAATGGTTGCCAAACTGGTGTTTTGGTAATTCATGATTCTATAAATCTTTGTTAAAATTATTTGTTTCTTTGATATTTTGAATTCTTCAAAATCATGCATTGGTTTAGAAATGTAACTATAAAGATATTATGTATTTTATCTTTTATTTTGTTATATCTTCATGGGGAAGAATATTAAGATAAATTCTAGTAGATTGGTAAAAGAGTTTTATATTAAAATGATCAAATCTAGATTTACTATTTATAGCATGTATCTGGTAGTTTTCCTTTTTTTTTTAATTAATGAACACAATTGAAGATTCTAAATATTCACTTATTAAGTAGAATGAAAATACTCTATTAACATATATCTTCATTTGGTAATTTGAGATGTCCCTTGACATTGTTGTATCAAGTTTTATTTTTTATAGTCAACTGCCAAATCAATAGAAGACAGACAATAATGACATCATAGCTAGAAATCCCTTTAACAATTAAAATAAGGTACACACATTTACTTTCCCATAATTTAGCAAAAATATTTTATTTAAATTGCAAGTATCTTGGCATTTTTCCTTGAGAAAATTACAAAGGAATACATTCTATAGGGTGACTAAATTAAGAAATGATCCAAAGACACAACATAAGCATAATATAATTACCTAGTTTCTAGCCATCTACAGCAAGTCATCAATGTTTAAAAATTGATGATTTTCTTTGTTCCCCATAGAGAATACTATATTCTCTAGGTTTGTATCACGAGACTTTAAAATGCACTGGTGATTACATTATAACATTGTATTCTTCTCTGCAAAACTCTCCCATTTTTGAATGTATTAAGATAAATAATTTTAAATTTCTTCCTTGGTGATTTGATGATGATACATACACATACACACACGAACACACACATATATACAAGAAAAAAAATCAGTTACAAACATTGTGCTGCATCCTTGGCATTACCTTTTCTTGGTAGTATTTCCTATATACCATTTTCATGTTATGAGTGGTACAGAATCCTACTTTGCCTGGTTTTTAAGTTTTCCAACTGTTGGTTTTGTACTTTAGAGCAGACAGAAACTCAGTTTAATGGCAGTTTGACGGCTTTTCTCCTGGTGATAAAATGAAATTGATCAAAAGTACATTAGAGCTTTTAGACTCTGAAACATTCAGTAACCTACAGGGAATTCTGCTTGAATAGTGTATGATTTATCAAAACTACCACATGTACAGACAGACTGTTCATACTGAAACTCCAATCTACCTGGATCATGTTGTATTTCTTCTTTTATGTTTTTATTTTTTTCCACAATGGCTTATAATGCCTGTGAAGTGAGGTTCTTGTCTCATGAGAATTTGAAGTTTTTACTCTGTAATGAGCAGATGCTAAAAGGACAGAAGGCAGGATTTTGAAACTTAGTAATCATGTGATTCGGTTCCACATAATTGTAGTTCAGCTTCCTAACAATTCCTCTTAGATATCTCTAGACATACACATTTATTACCCAGAGATATAGAGGTAAAGAAAAACTACCCAATTATGTCTGGTGATTTATATTTGGCAATTTTGCTAGGGGATTTTACAAACTTATTTTATAATTTACAAATAACTCACATGATTCATATAAACCCTCCACTTCTAGCATCATTAATCAGTACAGATTTTATAAAAAGAAAATAAGAGCTGAGTTAGATGGTGACATCATTTCTGTCAAGAGATACTTGAAAATCACTTTTTAACACTGTAATTTCCATGAACTCTTTGTGAACAAAGTATTACTAATGTGAAGTGATTAACAGTGTGTGGAGTTTTACAGGGTGCATTTACAACTTATTTTTGTAGTACAAACAGCCTCTGAAAGAAAGATGGAAGGTCTATTACTTGTGAATATTTCCTCCATTTATACTGTCATCTTAGCATTTTCCCTTCCCATTATGCTGACAGAATCACCACATTAATACAATAGTCTGCATTATGATGACAAAATTATGGCATTATATCAGTAGATCATAAAAAAGTAGTTGTATTAGTGAAGATATTTATTTACAAATAGGATTTCTTTATTACCTTTTGCAGAAAGGATCTCTTACATGAAAATATAGCAAAGTACTTCCATATCTAATGATGTTCTTTACTGGTGTTTAACTGAGTGATTATTTCCATCACAAGAATAATGATAACCTCCCTTCAGTGTTTATAACCTTATAATGTCATTTATTTGTACACAGCTTTAAAGATGATACATCAATTTTCATACCATCCAAAAGAGAAGTGTTTTTCTATTTTTTTCCATACCAGTATCTCTCTTTGCTTCTCTCAAATGAACTATTGAGGAACACCAGAATACAATAATCTTGAATCCTATTGCATTATGGTCCTCAGAGAGCATATTGAAAGCATCTGATTTCTAAAAAGATCCAGAGGAAGACAGTCTGAGCATTCCAATTTGCAAGTGAATAAAAAAAATGTCTCTTCTTTTTCAAAAAGATTATCCATATTCATATAAACGGTGTGCAGTACAGTTAGGGCACAATGATGCCTAAAGATCTGGACACACGACAGTAGAGTGAAGGCAGATTAAGAGAGAATCCTTTTTCCTGAGTTAATGGCAGCGCACATCCTTCAGTTATCTATATCTGCAGCTGCACTAAAACCTATGTGCAGATGTTTTGGTTGACAGAATGTCAGAGAAAAATAAATTTTAAAACGTTTTGCAGTCCTATTAGGTGACTGTGTTGGAAATTTCACTGTTGCTTCTGTTCAGCAAGCGTGCTGCCCGTGTTTTGATAGATAAGCTGTGATCTGGACAAAGATAAACCACAAGGATTAATAATCATCCTTGATTTTTTCCTCAATTAATAATGCAATGTCTCATTTGAAGAAATTGGATTTTCAAATAAAAATGCATATAATTAGAGAAAACTTTTACTTAGAAGAACATATGCTTTGGAAAAAACAAGGTTTTATTGTAATGCAATACCCTTATAGTCAAAACTGAGTAATAAAGTAATTTTTATTAAAATATTTACTTAACATTCTAAAGATATAATGAAAATTATAAAGACATTGCACATATATAAATAACTTTATTAATAATGACATTTGTATGCTTTAGAAGTTTCAAAACGGAATGCACTTAGATGTCTAAATTGCTGTTAAGTTATCCTGTCCATTTCCAGGTCCTCTTGTTAGAAAGAAAATGTATCTTAACTCTGAGAACAATGGATGAGCAGAAACAGGATACTACTGGTCCCAACCTAGTTTTCTTTGTTACTGTATTTATCACATGTAAATGTGCTTAATGTTTACTAAGTATAATGTTGGATATTTGGGTATTTGGAGAAGTGTATAGTCAAAAGACAAGGTTCCTAAACTTGGAATTCACAATTCAGTGGAAGAGATGCACATTTTAAACAATTAATATTAATATTGTAATAATGGCCATTACATAGTGCAATATAAGTGAAGGAAATGTTTATTTCAATAGGAAATGTGCAAAGGCATATTCAATATGTGCTGAACTCGGAACTGGAATTTTAGGGAATGATAGATTAGAGGTTTGGATGGATTAGTTGGAGAATACAGTTTGGGTGAAGGATCCATGCAGAAGATTGAGAGGTATTCAGAGAATGGTAAGGAGACTGATGTTGCTAAAGCATACATCCCATATGTGAGGTGTTACAGGAAACAAAGTTGGAAGGATAAATATAAAGTTATGAAAGTCTATAAACACCAGGGGTTCCCTTTACATTGAAGACAACCTGCAAACTGAAATTTCAGGGGCCGGGCTTAATTACATGATCGCCTATCTATTTTAGAAAATGAATATTGCTGCAATTGGTCAAAAGGTTTGCAGTGAGAAGAAACCACAGGTAAGGAGATGAAGCTTTGGTTTAGGAGAGAGGTTCTAAAACAGCAATGGTACTGGAAATATGGAACGGTAGATAAATATGAAAAATATTTAATGATGTAAGTTGCAGAATTTGGTGAATATGTGAATCTAGTAGTGAAGAAAGAGAGAAGCCAATAAGATAATGATTATTTTTGAGTAAATGCACCTGAAAGGATGGATGCATTTAATAACATAAGGAATACAAATTGGTTATTGTACTGACAGTTGGGTAGGGGAAAAATACTCCCTTGCCCTGAGTGATCATTTTTAAAAAGTGGCCTTTGGATATTAACCCCTTATTAGACATATGATTTGCAAATATCTCTCATTCTGTAGGTTGTCTTTTTGTTTTGTTGATGGTTTCCTTTGCTATGCAGAAGCTTTTTATTTTGACGGTAGACCCATTGGTTTATTTTTGCTTTTGTTTCCTTGCCTTTGGATTCAGATTTAAAAAACATTGTTAAGACCAATGTCGAGGTGCTTACCACCTGTTCTTTTAATAGGAATTTTATGGATTCAGGTCTGATTACATTCAAGTCTTTAGTCCATTTTAAGTTAATTTTTGTATATAGTGTTAGATGGAGATCTAGTTTTATTATTTTGAATGTGGCTGTCTGGTATTCCCAACACCGTTTATTGAAGAGACTGTCCTTTCTCCATGGCATGTTATTGGCTCCTTTTTAGTAAATGCAATTGTCCATATAGGTGCAGGTTTATTTCTGGGCTTTTTATTCCACTTCTGGGTATTTAGCTGAGGAATATGAGCACACTAATTCGGAAAGATATATATGTACCTGTATGTTCACTGCAGCACTACTTACAATAGCCAAGAAATGGAAACAACCTAAGTTCCCATTGTTGGATTAATGGATAAAGATGTGGTATATGCATATATGCTATTCAACCACAAAAAGAAGGGAATCTTGCCATTTGCAACAACATCAATGAATCTTAAAGGTGTTATGCTAAGTTAAATAACTTAGCAGAATTAGAGAAAGACAAATACTAGTCTCTCTTATATGTAGTATGATCTCTCATATATAGACTCTAAAACAAAACAAAAACTAACTCATAGATATAGATAGCAAATTAGTGGTTACCAGAAGGGAAGGGGATTGACAGGAGAGAAGTGGGTGAAGTGGATCAATTTTGTAGCGCTGGATGGTAACTAGACTTATAGTGGTAATTACTATATGGTACATACAAATATTGAATTATAATGTTGTACACCTGAAATGTATGTAATCTTGTATACCAGTTTTACCACACACAGAAACTAACCTTTAGGAAAACAGACATATACCCAAATCTAAAAATATAGATTATCTCAATTCTGATTTGAGGTTTATCTTATGAATCTTGTTAATTTTTAATTGGGTTGTTTTCTTATCATTGAGATTTAGTTCTTTGTATAGTCTAGATACAGATTCTATAACATATAATTTAAATTTTTTCTCAGTCTGTTTTTTTAATTTCATTAACTATCTTTTGAGGAACATAAATTTTTAATTTTGAGGGAGTCCAATTTATTTGTTTTTTTCATGAAATGTTTTGATGTTGTATCTATGAACTCTTTTCCTAACCTAAAGTTATAAAGATTTTTTTCTCCCATGTTTTCTTCTGTTAGTTTTATAGTTTTATGTTTTACATTTACGTAACTATGGCCCATTTACTGTTAAGTGTTTGTAAATGGCGTGAGGTATAGATCTGAATTATTGTTACATTTTTGCATATAGATGTCCAGTAATTCCATTACCATTTATTGAAAAGACAATTCTCTAGTGAATTGCTTCTGCATCTTTCTTAGAAATGTAATCATCCGTATAAGCAAGAGTCTCATTCTGCCTTCTCTATCCTGTTCAATCGATCTACTTCTCTATCCTTACACTCATACTGCATTTCGCTGAAAAAAGTAGCTTTTTATAGAAATATCAGCCAGTATGAGTTCTCCAACTTTGTTCTTCGTTTTCAAGATTTTTTGGACTATTGTATGTCCTTTGCATTTCCACGTGAATATTAGTATCAGTTTAGCAATGTCTACAAAAAGCTTGCTGAAATTTTTACTAGGAGAAGGTGCTCATGGGGAAATACTGCAGAGCAAACATTTTGGCAGGAATGCTACTGGTATTTCATATGTGACATTGTCATCGATAGGAGGCACATAAGCCTGAGCATCTGACACTTAGTGATTCATAGAGATAGATGTCATAGGTCAGCAATTTTTAGTGCTGTTCCTCCAATGTACAATTGTATTTTCCTCTTTTAAAGTGACTTGTGAGATAAGACTTTAGCACCGTGGAAACATATATCTCCCATCGAAGTTTCTTCTATTGTTTTAACCCATAACAATCATTATTTTTAAGTCCAGAAAGAGGAATAAAATTAACAGGAAAATATCATTTTGCATTTTGTTTATTCTTGACCTCCCTATTTCCATGATTAGGATGGAATTTCCATTTTGAAAAATTTTAAAATAAGAAATTTAAAGTTATGTGCAGGTGGGTTGTTACCCTGGCTCTATCACTGGTTGGTCGTGTGGTGTTGAACAAATTACTTGATGTTTCAAACTAAGCTTGAGTGTCTGTATCACAAAAATTAGAGCAATATTATTTACTTCCTTTGGTTTTTCTGAAGAGTACTTAAATTAGCATATGAAATTAATAATATAGCAGTCATTTACTAAAAACCAACATAAAAAAATGCTTTCTCTAATCCTTAGAAAAAAATCTGTGAAGGTGGGCCTTAGTAAATTTATATGTAAAACTGAGTTTCAAAGAGATTAAACAGTTTAAGATTACACAGCTACTAAAGAGCAGTACTAGACTTCAAGTCCAGGTTGACCCAACGCCAGGGAGAGTGCTATTTCCAATTTTTAGGCTTTCTTCAATGACCAGTCATGACGGTGAGCTTGCCTACAGGGTCTAGAGTTTAGACCTAAGAAAATGGACATGTAGTTCATCACCTTAGTTGTTTAGGAGAGATTGAAACTAGGGGTGAGGAAAAATTACTGTAGTTGGCTATTGGGACCCTGGGCCTTTGTCATTAGTTAACATATTAATTTATTGTCAAATCATTTGAACTCTCCCAGATCCCTTTCTATCAAAAGAGGAGTAATATTATTTTGCCCCTTCTACTTCAGCGTCTTGTGAGTGCTAAGTAGGTAATGCTCTCTGCAGTGGTTTGTATCCTGCAAATTTATGAAGCCTATGACCATATTAATTCATATACCTATTTTGACCCTACTGTCATTACAAAATCCAAGTCATATCTGTAATAATGGGACTCTAGTCAGATTCACGTGATATGTTCCATATGGCAATGGCAGTAATAGCTTCACCAAATATCACAGGACCTTGGCATCATGATTTATCAGTTAACGAGAAACTGAAATTAATGTTATTTCTTTAATATAAGTCATGACTCCTTTACATTTCCTTATGGATTGAAAATATGCTACATATGCTTGTTTACTTGGTCGTCTTTGTTTTAGATATTTCCTTTTAGATACCCTTCCTTGAAGAGATTTCTTCACTTGTAAGTTTCAAGGGTTACTCACTCATATGTACCAGACAAAACAAAATAAACAGACAATGACCAGACATCTAAAGTATGAATATAAATAACCATTAATAATTCAGTCTATTGAGTAGAAAGCTGTACTCTCTTGACATGTAAATGTTGCCTATCTGACTATTCTTCCTGAATAGTAAAGAAGAAAGAATGAAGAAAGGAAAGAAGAGGCTGCTGGTGTGCCAAAGCTATTCATTTTATGACTCATAAGAGGGTTCATGTTATTTTCAAATGCACTTAATGTTTTATAATATTTAAAAGATGAAACGTTACCATAAATCTTACCACCTACCCAAACTTCCTCTTAAAAATTAATTGTAACTTACATTTTTCTCCATTGGTAATTTCCCTTGTAAGTTTTCTAGAAGAATTTAGATTTGTGATTCAATTCTTTCTTACAATATAGAATAAAGGCCAGTCAACCTAATCATAAACACTAAGTTAAACTGTTTTAATTTTGACTTAGTGGGTAATTCAAGGTGGAGGTACTTAGATCTGAAGGCAAGGTGCCTAGTGAATAAATCAACCATGAGGCAAAATAGAAACTTGAAAAACAATATGCATATTTGGCAAGGTACAGATAATAGAAAAACTTAAAAAATATTAAAATTAAAAAAAATAACACTTAATCTTCTAATTCAATAAGTTTGAGGAAATCACTACAAAAGTGAAAGGTAACTTTGGGAGAGAAAAGGAAACACTTTTTAAATGACAGTGTGTTAATCCCAGGACATGCTTGAACTTGCTTCGTTCCAAAGTTACCCATCACCTATATGAATTGAAAGCTTGCCTTTTTTCTTATTGGAAGTCTCAACACCAATGCTGTAGGGGGAAAAAGTGATAAAAGATAGATTAGAGAAAAGATGTTTTTTTGATTTCTTTTTGAGACACAAACAGTCCGAGAGGTTGCACCACCAAGCCTGTGAAAGAAAACAATTTGGGTTCTGAATGAGTACCACAAATTCGTTGCAAACACTTTCCTTTTATGTGTATAAGGCTCATCTTCTTAATGTTAATTGTCTGTAAAAATAGAAAGCAAATTATCTCCTTTCCTCCAGGAATATTTGATGAGAGAGTAAAAACAGAAAATACTATCTTAAAGAAATCCATGAACAACCTATTCTAATATTGCAAAGCTTGACTCTGTAAATGGTTTGACCAAATATCCTTGAATTTCCTGTGCAATTCTGCACTTCAATAATTCTGTTCTGTTTTATAATTATGGCAATGTGATAAGAATCACATAACTTTTCAAGTATGGTTTGCCTAGGTCATAAAAGCAGTGAAGGGAACATGCTACAAATATTTATATTCTATGATGTAGTATATATCTTTCGCTACTTTAATTACTTGGGTAAACCACACTTGAATAAGTTAGTACATTATTTTTATAGTCAAACTCACTGCATGATTTTTTTTCCCCAAGGGGGAAGTATTATTCTTCACCACTCTGTCTACAGATCAATCACTATAATAAGCAAAACACCTCCTGACTGTTTACAAAGAAGCTTCAATAGTCATTGGAAAGAGAACTGACTCTGGGTAGTGAACACACAATGTGATATGTAGATGATGTATTACAGAATTGTACACCTGAAACATATGCAACTTTTTAAAAAATTTATTGGGGTGACAATTGTTAGTAAAATTACATAGATTTCAGGTGTACAATTCTGTATTACGTCATCTATAAATCCCATTGTGTGTTCACCACCCAGAGTCAGTTCTCCTTCCATCACCATATATTTGATCCCCCTTACCCTCCTCTCCCACCCCGCACCCCCCTTACCCTCTGGTAACCACTAAACTATTGTCTGTGTCTATGAGTTTTCTTTCTCATTTGTTAGTCTTGTTCATTTGTTGTTTTTGGTTTATATACCACATATCAGTGAAATCATATGGTACTCACTTTTTCTGTCTGACTTATTTCGCTTAGCATTATACTCTCAAGATCCATCCATGTTGTCACAAATGTTCCTATATCATCTTTTCTTACCGCCAAATAGTATTCCATTGTGTATGTATACCACAACTTCTTTATCCATTCATCTATCGAAGGACATTTTGGTTGTTTCCATGTCTTGGGCACCGTAAACAAAGCTGCAATGAACATTGGAGCACATGTGTCTTTATGTATAAATGTTTTCAGATTTTTTGGGTAGATACCCAGGAAAGGGATTGCTGGGTCATATAGCAATTCTATTCATAATTTTTTGAGGAACATCCACACTGCCTTCCATAACGGCTGCACCAGTCTGCATTCCCACCAACAGTGGATGAGGGTTCCTTTTTCTCCACAGCCTCTCCAATGCTTGTTACTATTTGTCTTGTTGACGATAGCCATTCTGACTAGGGTGAGGTGATATCTCATTGTGGTTTTTATTTGCATTTCTCTGATGATTAGTGATGTTGAGCATTTTTTCATATGTCTACTTGCCATTTGTATGTCCTCTTTGGAGAAATGTCTCTTCAGGTCCTTTGCCCATTTTTCAACTGGGTTGTTTGTTTTTTTGTTGTTGAGTTTCATGAGTTCCTTGTATATTTTGGATATTAGCCCATTATCGGAGGCACTGTTTGCAAAAATCTTCTCCCATTCAGTTGGTTGCCTCTTTATTTTGTCCATGGTTTCTTTTGCTGTGCAGGTGCTCTTAAGTTTCATATAGTCCCATTCGTTTATTTTAGCTTTTACTTCCATTGCCTTTGGAGTCAAATTCATAAAATGCTTTTTGAACCAAAGGTCCATAAGTTTAGTACCTATCTTTTCTTCTATGCAGTTTATTGTGTCAGGTCTTATGCTTAAGTCTTTGATCCATTTTGAATTAATTTTGGTACATGGTGACAGACAGCAGTCCAGTTTCATTCTTTTGCACGTGGCTATCCAATTCTCCCAGAACCATTTATTGAAGAGGTTGTCTTTTCTCCATTGTATGTTTTTTGCTTCTTTGTAAAAAATTATCTGTCCATACTTATGTGGTTTTATCTCTGGGTTCTCAATTCTGTTCCATTGGTCTATGTGTCTGTTTTTCTGCCAATACCATGCTGTTTTGATTATTGTAGCCCTTAGTACAAGCTGAAGTCAGGGAGTGTGATACCTCCAGTATTGTTCTTTTTTCTTAAGATTGTTTTGGCTATTTGGGGTCTCTTGTGGTTCCAAACAAATCTGATGAATTTTTGTTCTATTTCTTTAAAAAATGCCATTGGGATTTTGATGGGGATTGCATTAAATCTGTATATTGCTTTGGGTAATATGGCCATTTTAACTATGTTGATTCTTTCAATCCATGAGCATGGAACGTCTTTCCATTTCTTTGTATCTTCTTCAATTTCTTTTAAAAATGTCTTATAGTTTTCAGCATATAGGTCTTTCACATCCGTGGTTAAGTTTATTCTAGGTATTTTATTCTTTTTGCTGCAATCGCAAAATGAATTGTTTTTTGTATTTCTTTGTCTGAGATTTCATTGTTAGTATATAGGAATGCAATGGACTTCTGTATGTTGATTTTGTAACCAGCAACTTTACTGTATTCGTTGATTGTTTTTAATAGCTTTTAGGTGGAGTCCTTAGGATTTTCTATATATAGCATCATGTCATCTGCAAAGAGTGACACTTTAACTTCTTCATTCCCAATTTGGATGCCTTTTATTTCTTTCTCTTGCCTGATTGCTCTGGCAAGGACTTCCAACACTTTGTTGAAAAGCAGAGGTGATAGAGGACAGCCCTGTCGTGTTCCTGAATGTAGAGCAAAGGGCTTCAGTTTTTCACCATTAATTTTGAGATTAGCTGAGGGTTTGTCATATATGGCCTTTATTATGTTAAGGTATTTGCCTTCTATACGTATTTTATTAAGTGTTTTAATCATAAACGATGTTGTATATTGTAAAATGCTTGTTTTGTATCAATTGATATAATCATATGATTTTTGTCCTTTATTTTGTTTATGTGATGTATCATATTGATGGATTTGCGGATGTTGAACCATCCTTATGCCCCGGGGATGAACCCCACTGGGTCGTGATGAATAATCTTTTTAACGCATTGTTGTATTCGATTTGCTAGAATTTTGTTTAGGATTTTTGGTTCTGTATTCATCAGAGATATTGGTCTGTAGTTTTTTTGTGTGTGTGTTGTCCTTACCAGGTTTTGGTATCAGGGTAATGTTGGCCTCATAAAATTAGTTAGGGAGTATGTCTTCTCTTCAATTTTTTGGAAGCATTTAAGCAGGATTGGTATTAGATCCTCTTTGAAGGTTTGGTAGAATTCACTAGTGAAGCCATCTGGTCCAGGACTTTGGCTTTTGGGAAGGTTTTGGATGACTGATTCAATTTCGTTACTGGTGATCGGTCTGTTTAGATTTTCCAGTTCTTCATGGTTCAGCCTAGGAAGGCTATATGTTTCTAAGAACTTGTCCATATCTTCTAGGTTATTGAATTTGGTGGCATATAGTCCTTCATAGTATTCTTGGATGATCCTTTGTATTTCTGTGGTGTCCGTGATAACTTCCCCTTTTTCATTTCTGATTTTGTTCATTAGTGTCTTCTCTCTTTTTATCTTAGTGAGTCTAGCCAAAGGTTTGTCAATTTTGTTAATCTTTTCAAAGAACCAGCTCTTTGTCACATTAATTTTTTCTATTGTCTTTTTGTTCTCTATTTCATTTAGTTCTGCTCTGATTTTTGTTATTTCCTTTCTTCTGCTGACCTTGGGTTTCATTTGTTCTCCTTTTTCTATTTCTTTAAGGTGTAACCTGAGGTTGTTTATTTGGGATTTTTCTTGTTTCTTGAGATAGGCCTGTAATAATATAAATTTCCCTCTTAAAACTGCTTTCGCTGCATCCCCAAAATTTTGGTAGGATGGCTTTTTCATTGTCATTTGTTTCTATGTATCTTTTGATCTCTCCTCTAATTTCTTCTTTGACCTGGTCGTTCTTTAAAAGTATGTTGTTTAATCTCCATGTATTTGTGTTTTTTCCTGCTTTCTTTTTGCAGTTGATATCCAATTTCAAAGCCTTGTGATTAGAGAATATGCTTGGTATGATTTCAATCTTCTTAAATTTGCTGAGGCTGATTTTATGTCCCAATATATGGTCTATCCGTGAGAATGTTCCATGTACATTAGAAAAAAATGTATAATCTGATGTTTTAGGATGAAGTGCTCTATATATGTCAATTGTGTCCATTTCATCTAATGTGTCATTTAGGGCTGCTATTTTGTTATTTATTTTCTGTTTGGATGATCTATCTATAGCTGTCAATGTTGTATTTAAGTCCCCTAGTATAATTGTGTTTTGGTCAATTTCTCCCTTTAGTTCTGTTAGTAGTTGCTTGGTATATTTCGGTACCCCCTGATTGGGGGCATAAATATTGAGGACTGTTATGTCTTCTTGTTGTATAGTCCCCTTTACTATTATGAAATGTCCAACTTTGTCTCTTGTTAACTTTTTCACCCCGAAGTCTGTTTCATCTGATAGCAGTATTGCTACAACTGATTTTCTCTGGATACCATTGTCTTGGAGTGTCAATTTCCACCCTTTCACTTTGAGTCTATGCTTGTCCTTGTAGCTGAGATGTGTCTCTTGGAGACAGCATATGGTTGGGTTTAGTTTTTTGATCCAATCTGCTACTCTGTGCCTTTTTATTGGTGAGTTCCGTCCATTTACATTTAGGGTGATTATTGATATGTGAGGATTTCCTATCATTCTATCTTTAGTTTTCTGGTAAGGCTGTGTCTACATTGTTTCTTTGCCTGTTTGTTGTTGTCTGTTATTTCTGTGTGGTGGTATTCTATGAAGTGTCCCTCTGTTTCTTCTTTTATTACAGTATATATTTCAGTTCTGGATTTTTTGAGTGTTTACCCTTAAGTTTATGTAAAAGAAAGTTTGATATTTAGAGTATTCCATTTTCTTCAGCACGCTTACTTTCTCCATTCCCATATTCCAGTTCAGGCCTTTATTGTCCCCCTTTTTATGTTTTGGTTGCCACAAATTGTCCCTGTTGATGGTGCTCTAATAGCCTACTTTAGTATTTCTTGCAGTGCAGGTTGTGTATTAGAAAATTCCCTCAGCTTCTGTATGTCTGGAAAGGTCTTGATTCCTCCCTCATATCTAAAGGATATCTTTGCTGGATATATTATTCCTGGCTCATAATTTCTGTCTTTCAGTAGTTTGAATATTTCGTTACACTCCCTCCTGGCTTGTAGAGTTTATGCTGAAAAATCTGATGATAATCTAATGGGCTTTCCTTTGTAGGTTACCGTCTTCTTTTCCCTGGCTGCCTTGAGGATTCTTTCCTTTTCGTCGATTTTAGACAGCTTCAATACAATGTGCCGTGGAGAAGGCCTGTTGGGATTGAGGTAATTAGGTGTTCTATTTGCTTCTTGGATTGGAGGATCCAGTTCTGTCCACAAGTTTGGGAAGTTCTCATCAACAATTTGTTTGAATATATTCTCTTTTCCCTTCTCTCTTTCTTCTCCTTCTGGTATGCCCATTATTCTCATATTGCTCTTTCTGATGGAGTCAGTAAGTTCTTGTAGAATTCCTTCATTTCTTTTAAGTCTCAAGTCTCTTTCTTCTTCCATCTGCGTCATTTCCAGGTTTCTATCTTCGATGTCACTGATTCTTTCTTCTATCTGGTCAACTCTACTACCTAAACTGGCTGTTTCATTCGTAATTTCTTTTATTGAGTTCTTAATCTCCAGAAATTCTATTTGGTTCTTTTTTAAAATTTCAGTTTCTTTCGTAAAATGCTCATGTTGTTCTTTGATTGTGTTTCTGAGTTCATTAAACTGCCTTTCTGTGTTTTCTTGCATCTTGTTGAGTTTTTTCAGAACTGCAATCCTGAATTCTCTGTCATTTAAGTGACATATTTCCGTATCTTTAACTTCATTTTCTGGAGACTTTTCATTTTCTTTCTGAACTGTCTGTTGCCTTGGTTATTCGTGCCAATTAATGATTTATTATTTCTCTTCCTAGACATCTTCAGTAGTGGGTTCTGCAACAAGTTGATAGGATGAGGTCCTGCTTTTATTTTCCAGTAGGTGTTTCTAGAATGTTTTATTTTTCTCTCTGACTGCAGTCTTTTTTTCTCTCTCACACGGTATTGCTATGTTTCCTCTGCACTATTCCAGCTTCTCGCACAATGGGGGGATTCCCTGGGAGACGGGCTTCTCCTCTGTTAGTAGTTCACATGGGTCACAGGGCTCAGTGTCCGTGTGGGTATGCAGAGAGCTTTTGAAGTCCCAAAGCTCTTCCTGTACCTGATTCAGAGCCCGTATGTTTCAGCAGTTCTGTTTACTCCTGCAGGGATCTGCCCAGATAGGTGGGGCCAGGGGCGGGGTGAGTTGTGAGAGGTGGCCCAGAGCAATGGCGGCGACCACCACCACAGCCAGTCTTGCTTCCACAGCTCCCTCTCCTTTGCCAGAACTAGTTGGGCTGTGAATCTGTGTTTGCAGTCCACAGTTCTCAGAACAGCAAATATTCTGTTCTTTTGATCTGACACTGCTACTGTTCCGCTTCTAGCACCAGGCAGGTGGGGGCTGCTAGTCTCAGTGCCTAAGGCAGTGAGGGCTTAAACCACCTTTTTCATCCTTCTTTCCTCAGTCTTTTCTCCGAGGTCTCTGATGTGAGCGTTGGGTTCAGCTATGTTATATGCCGTCCCCTCAGCCCTGTGGGCCATAAACGGAGCCCTAGCAGTCCGAGTTCTTCCCTGTCCCACAGCTGCAGTAGTTCCGGGATGGAGCAAGCTTGGAGCACTCAGCTAGGTCTGTGTCCTGCGCCTGCGCAGTTCTGTCTCCGCACTTCTCCCTTCACTCCTTCCTGCTCATGCAATTAGCCCACCTTTCAGTGAATTCAGTAGTGGGCCTCTTCATCTTGCCTGTCTGCTGTGCAGGGAGTCCTTTGTGGAGTTATAGTTGTTCGATTAGTTGTAAATTCCAGGAGAGATTTACAGAGGCTTACCTCATGCCACCATTTTGATGACGTCTCTAACATATGTAACTGTACTAACAATTGTCACCCAATAAACTTTAATTAAAAAAAAAAGTCATTGTCATGGGTTTCAAAGTCCCACACAAAGTAAGATGTCTTTCTCAAATGATGTTCCAGATATATTTCATCTACTATCTATTCTCCCCTTGATTCTGTATACATTTCTATTCCTTTATAACTCACTGTAATTTTCTCACTGTATCTTTCATAGAAATGTACTTCATTCCATGGCACTTTTAAAATTCACCTATCCATTGAGGCTTCACTCAATTTTAATGGTCTCTCTGCTATTACCTCAGTGTAATCCTTTTTTCCATATATTTGTCCCACAGTCCTTTGCACTTGTATCAAGGTATTTAATACACTCTTTCTATATTGTGGTTACTTGTGCTATGGCTGTTTTCATTAAGAGAATGCACACTGTCTGAGGGTGGAGGATGTCACCTATGTAAATCTCTCATAATAGTTAACACAGGGATCGTAAGAGATAGTAAATTAAGTTATAGTTGTATGTAATTATTTGGATGTTGAATATTTAGTCTTTAGGGAATGATTTTTCTTAGGATGCCATTCCTGTTCTTGCACGTTTCTCTATTTGAAAGCACCTTCATTTGTGGATATTTTGGAACAAATGAGAAGAATCATTTTAGTTACTTAGATGTACCAGTGTAATGTTTAATTAGAGATTGGATTTAAAAAAAAATAATAGAATGAAAAATATTTGGAATCATCTATAAGGTATACATAGTTCTGTGTAGTAAGGTTTTTAGCCTTGCCTAAAGAGGTCTTGCCTTTCATCTCCAGATGTGGTGACTTCTAAACACTTGGAATTTCCCAAGTGATAGGAATGTCTTTGTAATTCATGATGGGACTATTCCTGATAGTTTATGCTAAAGAGATAATTCAAGGTGGGGCCATACACACCATAGGTTTAGTGTGAGGGTTAACCATGCTAGACTAAGCAACCATGTGAATTAGAGGTTTGGGGCTTTGGACCAAGTGAGGTTAGCTCAACCTCCTGGAGGAGTAGGAGGGTGCTAGAGGTAATCCAGCCACATGGGCAATGAATCACTCAATCAATAAAAGCTCTGGACACCTGAACTTGGGTGTACTTGCTAATTTGATAATACTCCAAACATATTGTCACACATTGATGTGAGTAATGTGTCTTGAAGACCACAGAAGCTTCGTGTTTAGAATCCTTCCAGATTTTGGCCTATGCATCTCTTCCTTCGGCTCATTCTAATTTGTATATTATCCCTGAAATAAATGAAACCATGAGTGTAAATGTTTCATTGACTTCTGTGAGACTTTCTAGAGAATGATCAAACCTGAGGGTGGTTTGGGACCACCAAACTTGCATTTGGTGTCAGAAGTAAGGGTTTTCTTTTGTAGACTCTTCCCTCTAACTCTGTAGCTGGTCCCTAACTCTTTGCAGTTGGGGTCAGAAGTCTTGGACAGACTTGAAAATCTGGAGGATTGCACCATCAATCTCTCAGTTTGGCCACTACGGTTAATTTCTATAAACTCAGAGAGTCTCTGAGTTTTACATATACCAGGGGTGCCAGAAAATGTATACGCATGACTTGTATTCATCTTTTATTATCGGCATATATTATTACAATTTTAATATAGTTTTCTTCTTTCTTAAAATGTGTATACATTTGTTTTTTTGGCACCATCTGTATATATCATATATATGAATATGTGTTAAATATATCATATATATATATGATGTATCTTATAAAACTGTATCTTTTGTTGACCCTATTCTGCTTATAACTTTTATTTATCACTTATGACCTTGTTCTGTGATTTATCTGTTGATATATCTGCCCATCTCACTAAACTGTAGCTTCTTTAGAGCAAAAGACAGTTTCAAACTCATTTCCATAATGACTGCCTAACTTAAAATAGGTGGTCAATAAGTGTTTACTGAATGAATAAATTATTGAATCTCTGGATTGGTACAATTTTAATGTAATTTACTCAAGATTGCTACACTTAGGCTCTATCATTAACATGTTGAGAGTTTGTGGATTGCATTCACAACATGCCCTCTCTTAAATAAATAAAATTATTTCACACAATAATTTTACAACACTTACCATAGAGCTAAGTATCATCTTTTAATTAAGACAGCACTGTTTCAGGATTGGGAATGATAGCGAATATGAGCTGTTATTTAACTGTGTAGCCCTGAGGATATCACTTCACCCATTTAAACTCCTGTTTTCTTGTCTGCAGAAAGAAATTAGGCTTTAGTTTCCTATTGTTATATAAGCAATTTTTAAAATGTCTGAGCGATATTAATATTCCATTTATTTCCCCCTAATTATTAAAAGTAATTAGAGTGTGTATGCATCATTCCATTTCATTTTCCCCTAATTACTAAAAAAGTCATTAGAATATATATGCATTATGGAATATGCATTTGGAATGTATACATGTAAGTATAAATATTTAGTGCATATACATTTATACAAAAATAATTTATTAGTATTATAAACACTGTAGTGAAGGTAGATAATTGGCAAAATGTTTATTAGATCTGATCCAGGGTGATTGAACATATCACCATTTCTGATTACTTCTTTCAAAATAGTGTGAAATTTGAGGAAACATTTTCTATCCAAAAAATATGCGTGACCAAGGCTTTTACTAAGAACAAATTTAAATTAATTTCAGCTGTAGGTAAATCACAGTTTCTAGTAATGTAAATTATGGACTATGTTAGAGAGCACAGAATTATTTTGTATTCCCATGGACTTTAATACTTATTCATTTATTCATTGGCTCATTTATGCATTTATTTATTCATTCATTCAACAAAAATGTATCGAGCATCCAATGTGCCTCAGGTGTTATGTTAGGTGGTGAGGTTACAGAGATGAATTATATGGTCTTTAGCTTCAGGAAGTAACCAAGTTGCAGCTCATTTTATTGATTTTTATTAAGTTTAGATACATAAATAATAGCTTGTTTATATGCAAACAGCCTGCTTTAGAACGTGTAGCCTTTTGTGAGCAGTTTGAGAAAGAAAGACTGAGAGGAAATGTACAGAATAACAAAGTTGAGCTCCCATTGCAAGACCCAGAATTAAACTTCCTTCAAGACTGCTGAAATCTTGACTTGTTAATAAATATTGAATATGTGAATGTTATCTTTATGAGACCAAGTTAAAAGTCTATCACTTATAGATGTATAATTTATGAGAGTAGTTCTCCAAATGACCTTTAATAAAATCTAGTGAATTAAACTAATTCACTAGTTGACTTCTTAAACCTGAATGTGTGCTGCAGGACACACATGTTCCCACACGTATGAGTAAATACAAGTACAGAGCCCAGCTAAAGTACATAGCAGCCTGAAAGGGCATGTGGTAGGACAACCAATACAAAACAACAACAGCAACAACAACAACAACAACAACAACAACAACAAAGCACATTTCTCTATTTGCCTAGGGCCTGCCCTTACAACTAATACCAATCTGTATGGTTGGGAAAGTGAATGACACAAAGCAGAAACCTAAGTGTTGAGATTTAACAGCATTGTATTTTTTCCTCCCTCTCTCCCAAAGATACTTGGGTTCCAGTTTCTATGCCAAATAAAATGATCTGATATGTTCAACTCCATGAAAAGGTGTATAACTAAAAATTTTTGGAAGATGGTCAATAGTGATGCTCAACGTTATATACTATTTCAGAAGTCGAAATCCTTTATGTAGTTAAATGAGATTTTTGAGAAGTCTATATTTAGTATAGCACTCCAAGACAAAACATAAATAGCTAAAAAGTTTAAATATATATAACATGAAAGATTTGACTAAGCGGTATTTGAATGGCCATGAAGTCAAATATTAGCAGGTTCTAAGCCCACTGGGATATGTTTTTGTTTTTGTTTTTTAAAGAGAAAAAGTAAACTGCAAAGGATAAATAGATACACCAGACTTTTAAAAAGCTTCATGTAAGTTTTTAAATTGTTATCTAAACTTCCATAAATATAACTAGGTTAATGAAAATTACCTAACTGTAAAGATGTTTCCATAAAAAGGTGACAAAAGAAGATAAATCCTGTTTTATCTCATTTAATATGTAGTATGGCAATGTAAACACCATGACTTGCTTTGGATTGGAAAGTGCTAAAATGGAAAAGTGATTTTTCCTAGGGAAGAAAGGATCCTCACTTGTCTCAACAACAATCAGCCAACTGCTTAGGAGTTGAAAATATGTTTATCTAAAACCACAAATAGTCACTACTTGATGAGAGAAAATAATTATCACGCCTGGGTTGCCTTAACTGAACCAAATATTTAGAAGTATCTCCATTATCACAGAGCATAACTTATTTTATGTACCACACATAAATGTGTATCGTATACAAAGTAATATGCAAGTCATTAGTCCCTTTTCTTTATAAAACAATAAAATTTAAAGTCTGCTGCTTTTTAAAACCATGGATTTTAGAAATTTGATAAAATGGAAAGTATTATGATAATTATTTTCATCATCTAGTTCCAAGATACATATGATGTGTTTTATTATTTATATCTCTTTAGTTGGATTACTTAAATAGGAAATAAAACAGTTCATACAGTCATGGAATTAGATTCTGTTAGGCCATAAAATAAAAACTTGCAAAAAACTGAGAGAACTTGACCTCTCTATTTTTGTTGTTACATGGTTAATTTTATTCTAAAACCATGTCTTCTTCTGGTTTTGATTTTCATACCGATTTTATTGTTATTTGAAATCTATTTTTTTTTTTATTGGGGCAGGGGAACAGGAGTTTATTGGGGAACAGTGTGTACTTCCAGGACTTTTTTCCAAGTCAAGTTGTTGTCCTTTCAGTCTTAATTGTGGAGGGCACAGCTCAGGTCCAGGTCCAGTTGCCGTTGCTAGTTGCCGGCAGCGCAGCCCACCATCCCTTGTGGGAGTCGAACCCGCAACCTTGTGGTTGAACCCGCAACATCTCCAACCAACTGAGCCATCCAGAAGCTCAGCGACAGCTCAGCTCAAGGTGCCATGTTCAATCTTAGTTGCAGGGGGCGGAGCCCACCATCCCTTGCGGGACTTGAGGAATTGAACTGGCAACCTTGCAGTTGAGAGCCCACTGGCCCATGTGGGAATCCAACTGGCAGCCTTCGAAGTTAGGAGCATGGAGCTCTAACCTCCTGAGCCACGGGGTCGGCCCATGGAATCTATTTTTAGAGACGACTAGATGTTAGTGTTTTCATTGTTTGCTATTGCTGAGTGTTCTAGGACAAGTTATTTAAACTCTTTGAACCTGACTTTCTTTAGCTATAAAAATGTCTATGTGACAGGTTTATTATAAGTAACGCAAGAAATGAGTAGAATATAAACATGAAGCTTATAGATTTAACAAATGAATCATTATTCAAAATAATTTTAAATAATTTAAATACTTATAGCCTGTATACCTTAAAATGTGGTGTGATATGTTTCATCAGTAAAGCCGCATAGACATACAAAATAATTGAATATTAATAAATATACCAGATATGTAAAGGAAAAAATAAAGGCACTCATCATTTAAGCTAATATAATTTTAAACAAATAAGCTTAAATGTTTTTTTGTGATTCCTGTAAGTTAAAATGAAAGAATATGGAAATTCACATTCATTTTTCAGAGAGACTGTTTCTTAACCTTCAAACATATTTTTTACAGATAATACATTTTTTATTCATCTAAGTACTTCCTATTTGGGGCATAACATTAAAAATACTACTCAATGAAGTTTTTTGTTTGTTGTTGTTTTCTCTTTCTTTCTTTCTTTCTTTCTTTCTTTCTTTCTTTCTTTCTTTCTTTCTTTCTTCTTCTTTTTTTTTTTTTTTTTAGATATTAAGCTGATAAACTCCAGGCAGGCCATGTTCTTGTTCTAATTTGATGGGAAAATGTTACATAGATACCTGCCTACTGTCAATGAACAAGTTAACTATTTCCTCTGTCAGCCAGGACTTTGACAAGCACTCTCTCTTAGATAATTCTAGTTTAATTTCTCTACTGAGCTCCTAGTTCTCTAATATTCCCATAATTTATAGTGCTTTTAATGTTTTTGTCCTGCCTATCATTTTACTAGTTAAATATGAAATAAATAGAAATACAATAAATGTCTTAAAATGACATAATAAAGAAAAAAGGATAAAAAGGTAACATGATATAAGCCCAAGTACCAAGTCTGAGTTAGGAGATCTTTCAGTCAAAGCAACTTGAAGTGATAGAGCTTTCCTATGCAATGGGTGGGGAGGCCGTGGCTGAAGTGCCCAGTCAGAGACCCCAAGGCACTGAGGCTGCCAACTCTTCCATTTACGCTAGCAGAGTCCTTGCCTGAGACTTTTGTATGTGTATTTAATACCCACGGAGGAATGGAGTCTAAGCAGCTTAGGTCTGCCCTGCTGAGCCTTTCTCAGCAGCTTTCCTAATCCAAAAGCACTTCCAGAAGGCTGGCGCCTTTTGCTTGGAACAGGACACTGCCAAGGGCACAGTGGAAAGGTGTTTGTTTTTATTTGATTTGATTTCGTTTGGTAGGGAAATTTATAAGGTAGGTTAGGAAAGACATCGGAATTAAAAATAGAAAACTATTAATTTGGGGGGGGAAAGACAGGGAAATCAAAATGTAGAAAAAGTACACGAGTTGGACAAAGACAAACTGCAGAATCTGCCTGAATCTGCCTGCAGAGTGCAGAACATGCGCATCCACGTGCAGGACAGAAGTACAGAGGAGACTGTGACCACTGCATCCGACGTCTAAATATTGGAACATTATGTATCAATTTACATCCATGCCCTTGTCCAGATTTCCACTCCAGACTCCCAGTATATCCCTGATGACAGTCCCAGCCCAATCAGGAGCCAAAAGGAGCTCTTTTCTGCCGCGTGTGACTCTGAGTGAATTGGATCTGCTGAGATAGGACAGGGCAAAAGCTGGCCTCAGACGCAGGTTTCCTGAGCAGTGTCTGAACCCACCTGAATTTGGAGCAGATGACAGAGCAGACAAACTTGCCAGGCAGTCAAGGTCAGTATGTTTACCATCCACTCACTTCTTCTCTTTTTTTTCATCTCAGGATTTCCAGGCTTTCTTAAGTACCTCCCAAAACTAGACCTTCAAAGCAGAGGACAGGGGGACACAATTGTTTGGCTCTTGGCAGAACCCAGTTTGACAAGAAGCCCATCATTTAATGATTTTGAGGACAAATTTTATATAAATTCCCTAGTTTTCCAAGGCAGAAGTTGTGATTTTTACCCCCTCACCACCCACCCTTGAACAAAAAATAACTACAGAAGAGTGGACCTAAGGAAAGTCAAACTGTTATTAAATCCTAATCCCATGTTTGAATTTGGAGATCTCAGATAACCAGTGGTAACAAGAAGGAAACTCTCCTGTCCATTTTAATAATGAGTGTCCTAAGTATAGAATTTTAATATAATTGTTTGTTTTTCTTCCTTGTATCTGCCACTCACCTTCGCATTTTCTGGCCTGGGGTCTCTGTTCAGCTCAAGTAATTCTCTCAATCTATTAACCAGTTACTGAACTAAACAAATAACTCTCCCCTACTCCCCCAATACAAACAAACAAACACTTCTGACAAAAATGTCTTTAGGTGCCTGTCTGTGTGATATGGGGGTGCTCTGAAGTGCAAGGCATGTGGCGGTGAGCCCTTCTGTACGGCTCTAAGGTCAGAGCTATTGCAGCAGGGCGTTTATCTTTAGTTTCATTTTGCTTTTTTAGCCTTGTCTTATAATGTTGATTTATTTCCAAGGAACCTTGTCATGAAAATGAAGAATGTATTTGGTCCCTTAAAGAAGGTGGCTTTATTCCACAGATTCTCTAACAGGGCAAGCCTGCAGATTTGATGCCCTTGTTTTTTGTTATTTGAAGTCAATAAGAAATAACTACAGGAAAGAGGAAAGTCAAACTGTTATGAAATCCTAATCCCATGTTTGAGTTTGGAGATCTCAGATAACCAGTGGTAATAGAAAGGAAACGCTCCTGTCCATTTTAATAGTGAGTGTTCTAAGTATAGAATTTTAATATAATTGTTTGTTTTTCTCCCTTGTATCAGCCAATGTGGAAGAAAGAGTTACAAAGAAGGGAATATTAGAAGAAACCTACCTTAAAAGTTACATTTAGCGCTTTTACCACTAATTATTTCATAACAGAATTTATTTCTATAAAATTTAGAGTCTTTTCTACAAATATAAAAGTGAGTAAAATACTCTTTCTTAAGCTTCTTGTTCTTAAATCTATTATTTCATGATGAACTTCCCTGTATTTTATTTTTCACCTTTTCCCCCCCATCAACATCAATTCTTTATTATTGGCCAAAAAAATGTTGTGACACACTTCACAAGTAATCATGACTCAACAGTGTGTCAATACACTTATTTAAACATCTTTTATAGTTTTCTCTCGACTTCAACAGCAGTTTTTAACCAAAGGATAACATCATTTAGTCTGCATTTTAGACAAATTCCAAGGCAATATGAAGGATTGACTCAAGTGGTGGCAAAACTGAAGGCAGAGAAGAAGCTGGTCCAGGCAAAAGGTGATAAGAATTTGGCTTAAGGAAGTGCCAGGAGAAGCACAAACATGTAGCTGGGAAAGAGGTCTTGCAGGTGTCAGAAACTTGGCATGGGAATCAAGTGAGTGGGAATGACTGAGAATGGAGGAAGGGAGTCCAGAGTGATTTGAAATCTTTAGGTCAGGAAAGTAGACAGATAATGATATTCTTAGCTGGGATAACCTAAGAAATCAGGCGGAATGTTTCAAGCAAGTTGCGGGGAGGAGGAGATGCAGTTTTTGTGCGCTGGGGAATGTCAATGTGTTCTGTTATGGATAGTTTGGGCTTTGAGCTGTATGAGAACTGTCGCAGTAGAGCCATCTAGCAGTATCTGAGCAATATTGGGGTAGAGATGTCTAGTGGGACATGGGGAGTGCATGTCTGTAATTGCAGAGAGAGCAGAGTGAGGAAAGGGTTTGGTGGTCTTTATAGGAACTAATAGTAGTGATGTTAGTAGGTATGCTTTTCTGGAAAAATGGATCTTTTTAAAATCAAACAAGACAACAATGAGAACATTCTGGAAACACTGACATTTATGGGTTTCCCAAATCAGAAGGAGTCAATGAAGCATGCAGCACAGGAATGTTCAGGAAGATGGAAAGGAAAACAGAAAAAAATCACAATTGTCAAGGAAGGACGAAGACTCTGAAAGGAAGTGGACAACAGTGAGAACATTTGCAGAAGTCAGGTAGAATGAAGAACAAAAAGAGAGCACCACATTTGTCACTAGTAGGTGTCTGATGGTCACCGTCCAGGGAGTAGTGGTGCAGAAATCAGACTGAGTAGGTTTGAAGGTGGTCTGAAGGTGAGGAAGTACGTTCATTATAAATGATTTCATACAACTTGGCAATGAAGAAAAGGAGACAGAGGAAAGTCAATTGAGTGGAAAGGACAGGTTTGTTTTCCTTTCTTTTTCAGACTGGAAGAGAATCAATGATGTTTTTTTTTAAATGGAAGGAAATAAAGAGTTTGAAGATACTGGATCTACAGAGTAAGCCATGTAGTAAAGCTCCTGACAGGTGGGAAGAGACACAATTTTTAAACGCAAATGGAGATTAAAGTTCACTAAGAAGGTCCATCTAGTCTTCCAACACAGCAGAGAAATACAGTGAAAGAGAGAAAATTTTGGATGGAGAGGAACAAGGAGAAGTAGGGTACATTTCAATGTTGTAGCCTCTGTTTTTTCTTTTTTCTTTTTTTTTTTTTTTTTTTTTTTTTTTTTTTGTGAGACAGAAGGCTCAATGACGCCAAAGTAAGGAGCAGGGAAGGCGGAAGGAGCTAAGGTGAGTGGTAAAGGTCTGAATTAGCCCACTAGGACCAGGAGGGGAAGCAATTAGAGAAAAACACTATGTTTTTCACATTTTTTTTTAAAAAATTACATTTTTAAATTGTGGTAAGAAAATTTAAGATCTATCCTTTTAAATTTTTAACTGCACAATACAGTATTGCTAACTAAAGTCACAATGGTACAGCAGATCTCTAGTAGCATTTATTCATCTTTTATAACTGTTAAATAACTCCCCCCAGCCCCTGGAAATTACCATTCTATTCTCTGTTTCTATGAGTGTGACTATTTTAAATACCTCATGTAAGTGGAGTGATGCAGCATTTGTTCTTCTCTGACTGGCTTATTTCATTTAGCATAATGTCTTTCAGGTTCATCCATGTTGTCACAAATGGCAGGAGTTCCTTCTTTTTAAAAACTGAGTAACATGTCATTGTATGTATATACCACATTTTTTAATCTATGCATCTGTCAAGGGACATTTAGATTATTTCAATATCTTGGCTATTGTGAACAATGCTTCAATGAATATAAGAGTGCAGATATGTCTTTGCGATCCTGATTTTAATTCTTTTATATATGTACCCAGAAGTGGGATTGCAACATTATATAGTAGTTCTATTTTTAATTTTTGAGGAACCTCCATAATGTTTTCCCTAGCAGCTTCACCATTTTATATCCCCACCAACAATGTACCAGGATTCCCTTCTTTCCACATCCTTGCTAACACTTCTTACCTGTTTTTTATTCATTTATTTATTTATTTTTGATAAGAACCATACTGAAATGTGTGAGGTGATACTTCATTGTGGTTTTGACTTGCATTTCCCTGATGATTAGTGATGTCGGGCATCTTTTCATATACCTGTGGCTATTTGTATGTCTTCTTTGAAGAAATGTTCTCTTTAAGTCCTTTGTCCATTTTTCAGTTGGGCTATTTGATTTTTTACAATTGTTTTAGGACTTCCTTATATGTTTTGCAAACTACTGTTTAAAATCAGACGCACGGTTTGTGTTTTCTCTCATACTGTAGGTTGCCTTTTCACTCTGATTTTGTTTTCTTTGCAGAAGCTATTTAGTTTGAAGCAGTCCCACTAGTCTATGTTTGCTTTTGTTGTCAGTGTTGTTATTTGGTTGGTGCAAAAGTAATTGCGGTTTAAAAGGTTAAAAATAATTGCAAAAACCGCAATTACTTTTGCACCAACCTATAGTATCATACCTAAAAAATCGTTGCCCAAATCATTTTCATGAAATTTTTCTCCCATGTTTTCTTCTAGAAGCTTTATTGTTTCAGGTCTTATGTTTAAGTCTTTAATCTATTTTGAGTTGATTTTTGTGTATGGTATATCGTAAGGGTCCAATTTCATTCTTTTTCTTATAGATGTCCAGGTTTTCCAGCACCATTTGTAGAATAGACTTTCCTTTCCACATTGTGTATTCTTGCCACCTCTGTGGAATATCTATTGATTATATATGTGTGGGTTTATTTCTGGGTTCCCTATTTTGTCCCATTAGTCATACATATGTCTGTTTTTATGCAAATACCATACTGTTTTAATCACTGTAACTTTGTGATATATTTTCAAATCAGGAAGAACAAAGCAGAGGCAACACACTTTCTGATTTCTAAGTAATATTCACATAATATTATTTCTAAGTAATATTCACAATTTTAAATAGACAAACATCCCAACTCTCTGGGATTTACCAATGCTGAGAAGGTCTGCAGAATTTTGAATTAAATATGGGACTAAGAATGAGATAGCATAGAATTTACTTTAAAAGAAGTTATTCCAAGATTAACCTATTTTTTTAATACCAGTTTTTTAAGGTTTCGCGAAGGTGTGATAAAGCACAATGGTAGACTTTATAAATTCATACTCTTTAAAGTATATGCTTTTTTTTATAGTAATCTATGTTCATTTAAGACTGAGGTGTTCCTTGGAGGCAATGTGTAAATGGGGAGGCTCTATACCATATATTGGGTGATGATAATGGTGTATAGTCACATTAATCTTTAAGTTAAGCTCTGAATTTAGTCATTAGATGCTCCCTAGAGAGATTATCATCAATAAATAAGTGGAAATAATAATCTTAATCTCAAAGGAAATACATTTAATATCTATATAAAGCATTGTCCACCTTCCCTAACACTTAGGACACAATATATATAGTAACTGCAAGTATTATCAGAGGAAGATAGGAACTGTGTAGTTTGCCTCTCTACTACCTCTAGCCAACAGAAATAACTGCAAAATCAACTTTAAATAATACTTTTAGGTAGTATAGGGTGATTTTTAAAGCATTGGGCTTGGAATGCCTAAATGTTAACAGTATAAAATAAGAAAAAAGAATAACTAAGCAATTGTATAAACCTTAAGGCTGTTTCCTGAATTAGTAAAGCAACTCTCATTATGGACAATCTAAAAATTGCAAGCTATTTCCTATTTATCTGTTGATGCATTTTAATGAGTATATAGTAATAACCTGAGAAACGGGAAGGTTTTTTACTTTTAAATTTACCTGAAATCATGACCACAGTATGGAATGTCAAAATGAGCTTAGTTATTGTTTCAAATAAATCTTTGTATTCATTAATCCTGCCATTGTTTTCGTGTTTGTAGTGATATAAGTTGCACCTATCTTGCCTAAATGAATCAATTCTTTCTGTCTGCTAATTGCCAATATTAGAACTTGAGCATTAGTTTTATTTTTAAAAATACACTAGTTTACATGATTCTAAAATTAAGTGTACATGTGAACTCTAGTAATTGGAATTTGTTTCTCTAAATATGTACTATATCTAGGAGATCTTTCTATCGACCACAAAATACTTGCCTGTATTGATTATATTTCTTTCTTTACAGAAATACCCTATTACTTTTTACTTTTCAAATTCAGATTGTATCCATTTGTTTATTTATTTATTTATTTTATGATTGGGGACATAAAGTATCTTTAGTTTTCTGTTACAGTTCTACGTTTTCATTTTACTTTTCTGACAATGATTAATTCCTTCTTCTAAATGTTCATGTAGAGTTATTTTATTTTGTACTGATAAGAAAATATATATCTTAAAACCCAATTAGAGTAAAAACACAAACTTTTAAATTTTAAAATTTAATTGTAAACAGTTTATAAGTTATTAACATGTTAAGCGTATTTTTATGAATTTTGAGTCATAATGATACAAAGTCAATTTTAAATGTTACTGATGTTGTCTTGCTTTCACCTTTGACCACATTATTCTACTTAAATTATTTCTATATATCTTTCCTTGTTTCTAAATTTGTCCAAGGGTTCCACTGAGATCTTCAGATTTATTCATCAAAAGCTACATATTACTGCTCCATATTTTTGTAATAATTTCTCTGAAAAATTACACTGATTGTAGGGAATCAAAAATGACATTGACCATCATGTCACAAAGTGGATCTTTATGTGAGCCATAACTTTGACACATGAGGATGCTCCAGGTTCCCAAAATAACAAATAAAAATTACTCTGGTCCTGGCTTATTCCTTCTTTTTCTCTCATCTCCATTCCCCCGAGATTTGGATCATCTATGCAGAACCACCCATGACTTTTTAGTTTCTGCCTATGTTTGATGTGAGGAATTTGCCACAGTTATTTTGCCCAACTCTATTTTAATTCCATTTTACTGTTGCAAACTGATCAGCAATGCATACTTCAGAGTTCTCTGTTAGTTTTGATTAAACAGATAAACACTTCTAGTGTGACAGAAATTAAATTGCAAAGAAACTTGAATTTTTCTCTTTTCCACTTTCATCATAGGAAAAGTAGTAGTTCATAAAGTAGAGAAAGCAAGAAAAAGTTCAGAGCTTTGGGCTTAATGTAGTGATTGAAATGGAAAGCCATGTAAATCCTCCAAGGATGTGTTCTTCCAAGAAAGGCAGAGAATTGTGGAGACACTTTACATGATGGGATATATAAGTAGGGCCCTGGAGGTTCAGATGTGAAAGCAAACTACTGGAGTTAAGCACTTAGCTGAAAATTGCTTTCTATCATCTGAGCTAGAAGTAATCAGAAGCCAGGCATGAAGGATTAAAGCAAAATACTTGCGGTGTATATTTGGTGTCTGAAAGTTGGAATTTTATTTTTCTCCTTTTAATGCCCAGGCTAACACCCGACTCTCTTCACAATATCCAGAATTAAAGTGTCCCCATGATTATTTATTTTTTAAAAAATCAGGGAAACGAATGTATTCACAATAAAAACAGCTCTCCAGATCTTGTTAGACTATGTAGTGTAATGTTGGCACCTTTCATCAGAAGAATCATACTCCTAAAAGAGTTTACCAGGAGCGTTTGGTCCCAAACTGCTATGTGATCAATAAGAAAAATGAGACCTGGAGAAGGAAATTAAAATGCGCAAAATCAAAAGCTCTGTCTTTCATCCTGTGTCTGTTGGCTTTCATCCCGTGGCCATACAATCCAGATATTGTTATTAAGGAAGCAAAACAAAACAACTCCCTCAGATGTTGCCTGGCATGGAACAATAGATAGGAGATAACCTGATAAAGGGCCAACACTATGGTAGCCAAGTAGTTTCCTAGTCAGTTCTGATGTCAAATATTTGAACCTGTTATTGTTACATTTGTGATTTATAGTTTGAAAACAAGTCACTCTGTAATCTTGAATAACCATGAATGGATAACATTGATTTAAATAGTATGGCCTTCTCTATTCTAGTTTCCTACTTTCTCCTATAGCTTTTAGTTTTTAAGATCTTGTTTTCCATCAGGGGAAATTGGATGGATATTTCCACAGTATAATTGGAAAGTTGAAGTTTCTCTAATTAATGCCTCATAGTATATATTAGACTTTCTATACACGTGTTTTATTAAGTTATAGTAATAATGGGTACTATTTAGTGGTCGTTTAAGGAAAGTACTTTGCCAGAATTTTCTAATTTGTTACAACAATCCTCTGAGGTAGGTATCATTTTCCCCAATTTACTAATGAGAAGACTGAGGCTTAGAGAGATGATATAACTTGTCCATAGTCACATAATATTGGCAGCATCCCTAACTTTTGGGAAGCCTGGTATTCCTTTCTTTTAGGAACTCTCTCTCCTATTCCATGTGATTTGGATGAAACCGTCATTGTGCTGGTCCAGGTTACTCACTATCGAGTGAACACCTGTTCCTCCCTAAACCACTGGAGCCTTTGGGGGAGAATTTATATGGATACTGGGAAAGGAGGTCTCACCTCTTCTGCAGTTGCTAGCTTTAAGAACTCTGTACGCATGGTGTCTGCTGGACTCCATCTCTCCTATATATGACTTGAGGAGGATACATAGCCATCTGAGAAGGCAAAGCCAAGACAGGAGAAAAAGAAAAATTCTGATGACAGCGTTTCAGTCTTTGGCATAAAACCCATTCCAATCTTGGGACACCACGGTAATATGAGATCAAAAGCCAAAGTCCTAGCTATACCTTATTATAGCTTAGCCAACGTATCATTTTATAGTCGTAGTAGAGTAAAAGCCAAACTATGGCGATGATTTACTTCACGCCATACTAGGAGCTAACTATAAACTCTGTTCTGATTTTCCACGTTAACTATCACTCTGAGTTTATTGAGCCTCAAATATGCTAGGCCGGCTCTTGCTTTAGGAACTTTGCATTTCTTATATATTCTGCATGAGACATTCTTATGCAGCAAAGCTTATGGCTCATTTCCTCACCATTATCATGTTTTAAATATCATCTTCTCTGTTGTCTTTCCCCAACAACACTATTTGTCATTTACCCTCCCCAATTCTCTCCAGCCTCCACTATCATTTTCTTACTCCCTTTCCTGCTTTATTTTTCCTCACACTTTCATCAAGTCTTAACTTTTTTATCATATCTATTGCCCCTTTTCTCACCACCATCCAGTGAAATGAAATCTTCAAGAGGGCAGAGAGTTTGTTCTCTGCTAAATCCCTAGCATCTAGTACCTTGCCTGACACATAGTTAAGTGCTCAATAAAAATTGGTGGAATGAGTGAATGGAAACCAATAAGTTCTATTTTGGTTGAGAATAGGATGGGGTGGGTAAGATACTTTGAAAGGGTTCCTGTCATTTGCAGCTTAAAGATTCCTGACTAATAAACAAGCATAATGGGGGACCCAGGATTCAAACAGATGTTTGATTATAAGATTATATTACTCTATACCGTTGTTAAACATTTTTGACGATGGGAATTTTTACCAATTGGAGATACAGGAAGTTTTAAAAGTATAGCTAGAGAGCACCTAAATATAATTGTGTATTTGTTATTGCTGATAACAGAACGAGTGCTATATACCATAGAGATTACAAATAATTTGTTATGATATTATTTATTATTGACTATAAATGCTGCTGAAAAAATGAACTAATTGAAAATGCATTAATCTCTTTCCCAAAGCAAGTTGACTTTGAGAGTTCTAAATTTATGATACAGACTTACTTCTATATACATTTATACACGTAAGAACTTTGATTCAAGTAAGAGCAAGTAATTTCTCTTGAAATTATTTAGACACAGAGGAAATTGTGTATTAAGAATAGAAAATGGAAATGTCATAAATGTTAAATAATAAAATAATTTTTTAATTGGAGTTTTGAGGAAGAACTGATGAAGGAAGTAAACATAGAGGTTATAAACATTTCCAGTGGGGTCTAGAGTACAGAAGAGGGGCTCACAGTAGGAGTTCCAGGATGAAATTACTCTCCAGGGATCATCTGAAAGCTACATACCATGAGTGCTGGCAAGGGAGACTGCCATAGTCCACTTAGCTGCTGTCACAACATAACACGGACTGGGATGGCTTATAAACAACATAAATTTATTTCTCACAGAAACCTGGAGGCTGAAAGTTCAAGATCACGGTGCCGGCTTGGTCAAGTGAGGGCCCTCTTTTGGGTTGCAGACTTCTCGTTGTGCATTCACATTGTGGAGGTGAAAGGATCTCTCTGGAGCCTCCTTTGTAAAGCACTAATTCTTTTCATGAGGGTTCCACCTCGTAAAGGCACTGTTTACTAATACCATCTCCTTCAGGGTTAGTGTTTCAATATATGAATCTTAGGGAGACATAAACATTCAGACTTTGGTGAAGATGAGCAGAGATTATGTGAACTCCGTGCTCCTAACATCTTAAGTTACTTTGACATCTGAAGACATGGTATAAACCGTAATGGAGAGGTTTACCTGTAAGAAGGCCCCAGGAAATAGGATAGAAAAGAGGCAGGAGTCAATAATCCAAGCAAAATGCAATCAGTATTAACCTTAGTTTGCTATTTTTCTTTTTTTATTTACATGGATATAAAAAATGGATATGAAAAATTTCATTTCATTGCCCATTCCCATTTTTCCCATAATGTCTTGTATTATTTAAATCCCAGTAGGTTTAAATAAGAAAAGCAACTCATGTGGCTCAAGGGGACAAAGGAAAGGGATATTGTTATAATTCTACCAGGTTATGCTTTGGAATCCTAGAACCCAAGGGGAGGAATATTCCCACAGCCCAGGTTGGGATAATGACAAGAGCTGGGAAACAATCAGGGGCCTGGGTACAGATCATGTTTCTACTTCTTCCATCTGCCTGCTTGCCATTTTCTCTCTCCACACACCAGCTTTCTCCTCCATTTTTCCATCCTCACAGTAGAATATAACTGCTCTACAACTTCCTAGACTACATGGTGAAGTTTTTGCCACATGCAAAGACTAACCATCTGTTTTGAATCCCTGTTCCAAATTTAATGGACTTTATTTAATCCTTTCTGGCTGTGAAAGTGGCATTGCAAAGTGCCTGAGTAGCTGTTAGTAGCCCAACTCTGAAGGTGTAGTGTAGGAAATTCAGAGTAAAGAAGGCTTGGGTAGACATTCCATGAGGCATCATGCCAAAAGTTTTCTGTTCTTTTTCAACAGAGTTGTTCAGCTACCTAATCCTTGCTGATTGGTGACATCTACTAAAGCAGTGTTCCAGTATTCCTTTCCTGTTTATATATTTCTTAATTCAAAGTATTAATTTATTAGAAAACTACTTTTGGAGCAGAAGACCTTCATTAATAAAGTTTATTTCAACTGAAGAAATAAAAAAATTTAAATCAGTGTGAATTCAGAAAAGAATGATGGAAATTGAAATTTTACTTAAGGAATTTATCTTGAAACTCCCAGATAAAGAATTTTTTTAACAATGGCACATGGATAAAATATAGATAAAGTTACTGTCACTTGATGTGGTAACATTTTTTACCTGTAATGTTCTAGGCCCTCAGTTAAAGTTTGTTAAATTAATAAATTACGAATGTCTGTATGTTTTAACTTAACATGTACTTTTAAGTATTTATTAGTATTATTGGCTGTTTATGTCTAGTATATGGAATTGAAAATGAGTATAAATACTCAACCCCCATTTCAAATATGAATTTTAAAATTTTTTTCTAGCTGTGGGAAGAAAGATTTACTAGAAGCTAAGGGTCTTTATTAATATTGCACTAATATAAATTATCCATATGTGTCGCATATTGAGACACAATTCCATTACTCAAATACTGCTCCTGACTGCATTACCAGACCAGAGCTTAGTGGTCATTTCTACTAAGGTTTTGCATAGCTAAAGTCCTATGGTTCTTTTAATTTGTTTTGTTAAGATACAGTTTAACTTTAGGACTAATACATAATTAATGAAAATGTATATGTGAGAGGCTCCCTGATTTCTAAAGGAAAATAATGATTCAATTAAATATTGCATATGCTTCATTAGATCTTGAAATGATCTTATTTAAATATTGAACATCCTTTAAGAATATTGAGATGGCAATTTCCCCGTGATTAAAAATGCTATCTCCATTCTTAAAACTTTAATTTCAATCATCATGCTGTTTCAGTCATCATTAGATCTTTTTTCTTCAGCGAACAGCACAAAGTTTATGAACAACTTCTCAGATAAAGCTCAGAATTCATCAGGTCATTGTATGGAACAGTCCTGCTTTAGTGAGTGTTCATAATTTTTAGTCTTTTCCCGCGGGACAAAATGTTCTGTGAGTAATAGCATAGTACCCCATTAATTCTTTGGCGATGAGTATAAAAATATCATCATAGATATATGAGATTATTTGTAAATCAAATGAATAATTTTATTCTAACTTGAGGGCAATATTGTTTTATTATACTTAGATGACCAATGTATTCCCAACCTAAGGGAGCTTTCGATGAGCTTGAGATACAAATAAATATATCGTTTTCACGTCTATTTTTCTTAAGCTATTGGAGGAAGCAAGGTTGTTTTATTTTTATTTCTTATTTTTCTAGAAAGACAATTCTCTTTCCTCAATTTACTTCTCAGATACTCTCCCTGCATTTTCTCTGCAGGTTCCCACTTTGGTGCAACTCTGACTGTGTCCTTATTTATATTGGCAGTCCAGGAGTGATGAAATCCCTTTTCAGAAAGAGCAGGCTCAAAGGGCCATTGAATGCAAAGGCCAAAGAAGAGTTACATTTCAGCCTTCTTGACCACTTCTTTCTAACCCTTGAAAATCCCTTAACAATTGAGGCAGTGTTTTCTTACACATTAGGTATAGGATTTTAAGTAGAGCTATCTTTAGAGAGCCAAGGCATGCATGACTGAGATAATACCTCTTTCCTTGAGAATAAGGAACATTGTGTTTACTTGATCAAGGTATCCTTTGCCTGTTCTAAAATAGTGCTCCGAAACTATCTGAAATTATAGTTTTATTCTTTCTACATAAATACATTAATAGCTTGTTTATTTTCATTGTCTGAGTCTGTCCAGAAGAATTGGAATCTTCTCATGGGCCATTGGACCCTGTTTAAACTACTGAAACAGCCAAACATAGATTGCAAGAGCTTGTTTGTATAGTAGAGGCCACAGGTAACAAGCTGAGGTAATCACCACCAGACAGCGCTGTTGGTTTATTTTTGACTGAAAGAGTGGGCTCTAAACTGAGAATCAAAAGACACTACAACTAGATATCTGGCAACTAGATATCGTAGGTTCCATGGAAGGAGAACTGATGCTGGGTGGTGAACAAGCAATGTAATATATAGATGATGTAGTATAGAAATGTAAACTTGAAACCTATATAATTTTACTGACCAATGTCACCCCAATAAATTTAATAAAAATTTTTTAAAAAGCAAGACACAAAACAAAAAGAGCAGGACAAGGTATCATAGGTTCCAATCTCTTTGAACCTCAGTTTCTTTATTTTAAAACAGAGTTAATAACACTCACTTTCTTACCTTATAAATCTGTTTCTGATTTTCCCACAACAGGCATATGAAGGCAATGTGATTTAAGAAAGAAAGTAGTTAAGCAGTTGGACAGAAATCAATTTACTTATTTTACTATAGGGATACCCCAAAAGAAATGAAAAGAAGGCAGGTAACTTGATCTAATTTTCTTGTCCACAAAACCTCTGGGTAAATAGACTAATGATATTTGCCAGAAGGCAGAGGTCTTGCCTCCAAAATGCCCATAGCAGAAGTCTCTGGATAAGATTACCCATAATAAACAGAACACAAAATCTGCGAGGCATGGCTCCCGGGAGGATGCCATGTAGACTGTACAATTCTCTGGGGCATATAAAACAGAGATGTTACATAAATTAAGTGCTTTCTACCGTGTGAAGAATGCTGCATACCTCGCTGAGAGACTTCATTTATTCTGGGCCAGAGGTGCATGACATTTCAGGAAGAAAGGTCCTGGGAGAGGCTCTTAATGTCCAAGACTCCTTCTTCTGAGCTATTTGACTATTAGTGTTCTTAAAATTATTTAGTAAAAGTTGATTGGTAAAATTTCTTATTTGCATGAATTTGATTTGAGAATACTACTCTACAAGTTTGCTCTCTATATAATATTGCTGTGACATATATATATATATATATATATATATATATATATATGACACATATATATTTTTCGGGGAAACATTTTATATATGCATATATATGTATATATATCACATATATATGTATATATATCATGTATATATCATATACATATCATATACATATATATGATGTATACATATGAAAACGATATATTTATTTGTATCTCAAGCTCATCAAAAGCTTTATATATAAAGTGGGAACCTGCAGAGAAAATGCAGGGAGAGTATCTGAGAAGTAAATTGAGGAAAGAGAATTGTCTTTCTAGAAAAATAAGAAATAAAAATAAAACAACCTTGCTTCCTCCGATAGCTTAAGAAAAATAGACGTGAAAACGATATATTTATTTGTATCTCAAGCTCATCAAAAGCTTTATATACATAAAATGTTTCCCCAAAAATAAGACCTAGCCGGACCATCAGCTCTAATGCATCTTTGGAGAAAAAAATTAATATAAGACCTGGTATTATATTATATTATACCTAGTCTTATATAAGACCGGGTCTTATATTAATTTTTGCTCCAAAAGATGCGTTAGAGCTGATGGTCCGGCTAGGTCTCATTTTCAGGGAAACATGGTAGAGGAATTTCTTTTGAGAGAATTGTTTGTACTACCTTGAATTTGCCTTATCTCTAAGATATCTTGCAGAAATTTATTCAATTCCTGTATGTAATCGTTGCCTTTTTGGATTTCTTGCTCTGTTTCAGATTATTGTACTTTTATAATCTATTGTCATTTTTGTTGGTGGTGTGGTGGGTGGGAATCTGCAAAGAAAAGTGTGTGTAATTAAACATATAATTTTAGTTCACTATTTTGAATTAAATATTTTAGCTCAAAATGAAACAGCTATAAGTAGTGGAGCCAGTAATCAAATGCCTAAGTTTATTGGCTTGAAAAACTATGTTCTTTTCATTATATTACATTATTTCTTCCCAGTTTAAAAAAATCTGGGGAATAGATTGTTCTTTAAAGAATAATATTAGTTTAATAAGATAAAAAGGGGAAGGGCAATGTTAGAATATTTTAGCAAATAATACAAATAAAATAATAATTGTGATTTTTTTTTATATTTTCAGAGACATATCTAAAATAATATCTAACTCTTACATAATGCTTACTATGTGCTAAGAACTACTCTCAGGTCTTTATATATTGCTTAATTTAGTCCTCCAAACTGTTGTATGAGGTAGTTTTATGATTATTCTCATTTTACAGATGAGGATTGAGGCACTGACAAGTAATCTCAGCACAAATTCACACAGTTAGTAAAATAACAGAAGGGATTAAAGGAAGTCTGGCTCCAGAATTGATGCTCCTTACTGATATAATAAATTGAATGTTTCTTACAAGATTGAAATGAAATTACTGATATTTATATGACATGCAGTTTTTAAAAACTTGCATTTAGTTCTTTTAGTCTTTAGGTATTATGTTTACTTTTAAGTGGGATGTTTCTTACAGTGTATTAAGTATAAATTATCAGCTATGGAATCTTTTGAAGACAGAGTTTGAAAGTATTAACTCTCAAAGTTAGCCATGCATCCAAATCCCTCGCTGTGCACCAGTCTATCCGTGTGTGTAAGCAGGGAAGGAAGGTATAAACAGCATTGTGATGGAAAAAGAATGGTGAGATCTTTACAGTGGCAGAGCCTAATAGACTGTATGGAGTGTTGAAAAGCTAAGCCACTTGTGACACTGCTCCCATGTTGGAGCTATGGACAATGACAGAGATCATAGGAGATGGCACAGATGTTGACATACAGGACCTGTCTATCAATCTATATCTATCTATCTATGTATCATCTATCTCTATCATCTATGTATCATCTGCCTATCTCTATTTATCTATCTGTCTGTCTATCTATCTATCTATCATCTTCTTAGTCCTCTTCCTTCCCAGTACACTACAACTCAATTAATTAACAGAAAAGAAACCTGTATGAAAATGACAGGAACAGATTTTGGAATAGCAAATCTCACAAAGAGTCTGTGTTACCCTCCATGTTTCTGGTGAAAACATTGATGAAGCCAAACACAGGAATAGAAAAGCCCACTCAGAGACATGGGGTAATAATTCCTGTTTCAAGCAGCAAAGTGTCACACTTCAGACTTATTGTGGCTTATTACCACTCTATGATGCTTGAATCTCATACTGATCATAGTGTCGTTGTGAAATGCCAACCAATATTAGATCACCTCACTTCCCTGATTAAACACTTATTAACATGTCAATTCTGAAGAAGACAGAGCCTTTGAGAAATTATATCCATAGATATCATATGTGAGAGAAAAATTCTTATCTGTGTGCAAGTGAAGACACAGATGAAGAATTAAAGATAAGCTGTTTACTTCTGAGTAAATATTTTAAAGGGATCACTGGAAACAGGGAAATGGAGGCACAAGCATATCAGATATTATAATGGTGACTGAAATAAGTGATTTTGACTTTGAATTTTTCAATAACATCCCATCCATTACCTTGGCATTAGGAAATCTGATGTCACAAAGAGCAAGTGAATCACAATAAGATCAGTTTGTGTTTTAAACTCAGTATTCAAGGCATTGCTCTTATAGAATTGTAGTTATATTGCTGTTATGTAATATAATGTAGTGACACAACTGTAGGTTTTACTTTAATAAATTGATAAATTGAATAATTAATAAGTTACTATACCCAAAAGAGATTGTTGACCTTTGTCTGTTACTTAGGGCATTTTTAGTATGGGAGGAAGCAATTTTATTAGAAGAAATAGAGCAGAATGCTCAAACTTAGTCAGCAGTATTATGAGCAATATCTCTCTGGATAATATCCTTAGGCAAGCTCCAATTACTCCTGGTCTATCCTAGATGGCCCGAGGGGGCTATAGTCTCCTCAGGTAGTGTGAACTCCTAAATGAATTCCTAGGAGAACAAAATGTAGCTGAGTATTTTAGAGATTGTGGCTTGATTAAGGACAGTTCCCCCTCCTTGGTTTCTTTCTTTTCCTTCTCCTTTTCTTCACCCTCCCTTTTCCTTACCCTCTTCCTCTCATAGGTAGTTCTATGGAAATGTGACCATGTATTTGTTAACTAAATGCAGAGGACCTTCCTCCACACCAAAGTTATTTCCTTTGGGTCTTTTCGGGTATTGATATAAATGACCTATATTCAAAGACTTGAATTTCTGTGATTTGTAAGGCAGACTGTATCTCCTGTCTATTCCCCTCTGTTTTTTTTTTTTTGTTTTTTTTTTGCAAAATGACTTACATATAGAAAGCACAAAATGACTTTCATATATATTTTTGGTTTACTCTAGTAGAATTTTATGAATCAATCCACTGCTTTCTTTTTATTTAATGGTACTACTGTCATAAAGGCAAAAATAATTTATGGATTTTGTATAAAATACACAGATGAATTAAAATCCAACCTTTCATGGTTTTTAAGGATGAATTACTTAAAACAAAATCTAGAACAGTTTCCTTCTAGATGTTAATGTAGCCAGAATTTCTATTCAGAAGAAGATGGGGAAATCAGAGAATGGCATAAAAGGGGAGGAGGGGACTCTATTTTTTCCCACACTGGGGTACCTCCTAAGACTTGCCATAAAGAGATGACTCATTATTTTCTAAGCATTTAATATATTTCTTTTGCATTTTTATTTACTTTGCATTTGGTAAGTTTCCCCATTTGGTAAATTTCTCCAAGAACAAGAACAAACACCATCCAATATTTCCAAACCCAGGAAGAATAAGGAACATCCTTTTCAATTCCCCCACAACATTTTCATGCCAATTAATGAATAATAACTATTATTATACATGTCATTCACTTATGGTTTAGTCTTCTCTGGAGAGTAGTAGGTAGTCCATAAGTGAAGTAATTATGAATAATAGGAATGTGCTTTATTACTCACAAAGTATAGAGTACCATTGTTCCATGAAACTCTTACATTAGGAAAAATAGGGGACATTTATTAAAACCTGTATTTGATCTGTATATCCTGATATATTCTGAATCTAAATATCCTGAAAACTGAGAATCATTGGTTTTTTTGTGGAGTGTTTTTAAAGCTTTATTGAGTTATAATTTATGTACTACAGTATGTATAGTTTTAAAATGTGCAATTCAGTGGTTTTTAGTATATTCTTAAAGTTGGACAACCATCACCCCTGTCTAATTCCAGAATATTTTATCATCAAATAAAGAAACCCTATACTCGTTAGCAACCAATCTGCATTTCCCCCAATACCTAGATCCTAACAATCACTAATTTCTGTCTCTATGGATTTGCCTACGCTGTACATTACATATAAATGGAATAAAATAATATGTGGCATTTGTAGCTGACTTCTTTCACTTAGCAAAATACTTTCAATGTTCATCCATGCTATAGCATGTATCAGTACTTCATTCTTTGTTATTGCTAAATAATATTCCATTTTTATTAGACAGTAGACAGTAGTTCCCCTTTGTCTACAGTTTCAGTTTCCATGGGTTCAGTTACCTGCACTCAACTGCGGTCTGAAAATATTAAATGGGAAATTCCAGAAATAACAAATCATAAGTTTTAAATTGCGTGTCATTCTAAGTAGCAAGATGAAATCTCACACTGTCCTGCTGCTCCATCTAGACTGGACGTGAATCAATCCTTTGTCCAGCGTGTTCACGCTGTATACCCCCCACACACACACCCTTAGTCACTTAGTAGCTGTCTGAGTTATTAGATTGACCCTCGTGATATCTCAGTTCTTGTGTTCAAGTAATCCATATTTTACTTAATAATCGCCCCAAAGAGCAAGAGTAGTGACCCTGCCAGTTCAAATATGCCAAAGAGGAGCCATAAAGTGCTTTCTTTCAGTAAAAAAGTGAATGTTCTCAACTTAATAAGGAAAGAAAGAAATGTGTGCTGAGGTTGCTAAGGTATACAGAATGAAGCTTCTCTCTGTGAAATTATAAAGAAGGGAAAAGAAATTGGTGTTAATTTTGCTGTTGCATCACAAACTGTAAAAGTTAATGGCGACATGCATGATAAGTGCTTTGTTAATATGGAAAAGGCATTAAATTTGTGGGTAGAAGACATGACAGAAAACATGTTCTGATTGATGACGGCAAAGTGTTGCATGTCAAAGCCTTGAGCTTATATGAAAACTTCAGCAAGGGATCCCCTGAAAATAGTGACACCAAGCCATTTACCACAAGTAAGGAATAGTTACAGTAAGATATTTTGGAGACAGCGAGACAGAGACCACATTCACATAACTTGCAGTACAGAATATTGTTATACTTGTTCTAATTTATTATTAGTTATTGTTGTTAGTCTTTTACTGTACCTGATTTATAAATTAAACTTTATCATAGGTACATATGTATAGAAAAATCTTAGTGTATATAGATATGTACATATATATGTGTGTATATATATATATATATACACATCTTACATATATATGTGTGTGTATATACACACACGTATACATATATTTCAGGAATCCACTGAGGATCTTGGAATGTACCCCCTACAGATAAGGGGAACACTGTTTACACCAAATTTGGTTTATCCATTCATGAGTTGTTGGAAATTTGGGTTGTTTTCATTTTTTGGTGATTATGAATAATGTTGCTATGGATAGTCAGGTGCAAATTTTGGGGTAGACATATATTTTTAATTCTTTTAGAGTACATTCATGGAGTTTTCACTCTCAGAGTAATTAAATGATACCTGATATTTTTTATATATGCTTATGAACATATGTAATTTTAATAAATTATAATTCTTTGTATTAAAAATATGTTAAAAATGTAAGTTGATCTTAATTAAACTATACTAATATGGAAGTTTGAAAACATAATCAGATAGAATTTCTATATACTAAGCATATCAATGAAAATATATCTTCTGTAGTTATATATATGGAAAAAGATGAAACCTAAAAATATACTGAACAATATATAAAGACAAAAAAATAAGAGGAAGCATAGCCAATTTTTAACATAACAAGTTTCTAAAATATATGTAAGTGGAGGGTAATGAAAGATTAATAAGACATAGTTCTTGGTTACAAGGAGTTTAAAATCTAAGTGGAGACAAATTATCAATCCAAGTAGTAGGTGTAGAATTGTACACTGTGGCTCGGCTGGTACAAATACAAAGCTATAGAAATTCAGAGGAAGGAGATAATACTTCAACTTACAGTAATTGAAGGCAGAGTGAGATTGCAACTGTATGTTCAGTGTGAAGTACCAATTGTAAGGTAGTTGGGAATGTCTAGTAGATATGATAGAAATCAAAGATAGAAATCAAACTGGGAGTCACATACAATGGTCATTTTTGCATAAAATAAATGAGAGTCATAGTGGATATAGTCTTCAAGGAAGAGAACAGAGCAGCAAAAAAAATTTTACTCCATTGGCCATCATATGACATCCCTAGGAGCAAGGGAGCTTCTGACAGAGAATATCTGGCAAAAGGACGCTACATTTGGCTTCCACAAATCATGATCATCCCCTAAGGATGGAGGAGGGCCCTATTTGACCAGAGATCAGGGAATAGGTGCAGAGTTACTTAAACATAAAATAAGGAGTCTATTAACAGGGAAAAAAAGGTGTTCTTTGAGAAGGACATGTTCTTCCATTTTAGTAGTAAGTTTTCCTATCATGTTTTATTAAAACATTTATATATATATGTATATATATGTATATATGCATATATATATATATGCATATGAATCAGTATATATTCAATAGAAAAGCATCTATAATTTTTATTCAACATATGCAAAGCATAATTTGTGTTATATGGTAATCAGAAACTTTATAAAAGAGAAACTGAACTATTTTAAGAGAACATGAACATCTATCGAGAAATAAAACCCCGAAGGGTTTTTGCCCAGCAAAATAGAACAATCATCTCAAATTTAATTTTTGTAAATTAAACAAAGTTGAAAAGTGGACTTTTTTTAATTGAAAAAGACAAAAATGGTATAGTTTTCCCAGTAGAAAAAAAAAATTAAGCAGATACAGGTTTCCAGTCCAAAATGGTATTATCTCAACAATTCTTATCCCCAACAATTCTTAGTAATTCAAAGTAAAGAACAATCAGTTTATAGGAATAAAATTGTCAGTTTTATAGCATTTAAAAAAAAAAAAACTCTTAACTCTTGTGATTTACAATATAAGAGTAAAAAAAGTTTTTTGTTTTTGGTTTTTTTTTTGGTATTTGCTGAAGGACTGACATTGCATTTATTATTAATTTGTCTCTATGGCTTAGGTGGTAAGCCTTCATAGACTGAGACTAAGTCTAGATAGAGAACAACAAACAATAAATAACAACAATAATTTGCATTTCTCTAACATCCTCCAGTTGTGGGAGTTAAAGTGATTCATAAATATTAATTAAGCTTCACAATATTCCTGCAAGGGAGGCAAATAATATTGTCCAGATGGGAAAAATAAAAAACTGAAAAGTAACTTGGTGAAGGTCACTGATAAGTTAATGACATATTCAGGAATATTCTCCATGGTTTCTTTTATCCAAAGTTATCTTTCCAACTTACCTAACTTTTGATTGTATCTTTTCATTTTCTCAAATATTGAGATTCCCACTTTGAAGGAAAGAAAATTATCTATCCTATTTGATTATTGAAATCACTGAGCTATAAATTTTGGAACTTATTCTCAAAATTGTATTTGTTAATAGTGTTCTATGTACCAGTTACCATGGCTACTGAAATATATAATACCATTGTTTCCTACTCTGTAGGTGGCAGACTCTGAACTTGGAAGGCAACCAACTCTAGGAAAAGAGAGATGTATCACATTCACTAAGTTACTATCATCAGTGAGCTGAGCAGTTGTAAAGGTGCTGAAACTGATAGGAATACAACTAAGTTAACACCCCCCAAAAAAATAAAAAATAAAAACAATAAAAATGATAAAAGCAAGAAGATATTGAATAATCTGAATTTTCATTTTCTGAGGACTCTGCCAATGTATCAACTGACAACATATATTTCACGTTTCATACATTTGATAATCATGTATTAATCTTCTGAACTGGTCACATCTAAATGAAATACTTCGACAAATTCATTCATATATTTCAGAATAACAGTTATTTGGGATTAGAGGGAGTTCATAGTTTAGTTGCCAACTTTTTATTTTTTATTAAAGTTCATTGGGGTAACAATGATTAGTAAAGTTGCATAGGTTTCAGCTGTGCAATTCTGTAATACATCATCTATAAATCCCATTGTGGGTTCACCACCCAGAGTCAGTTCTCCTTCCATCACCATATATTTGATCCCCTTTACCCCCATCTACCACCCGCCCCCACCCTTATTCTCTGGTAACCACTAAAGTATTGTCTGTGTGCATGAGTTTTTGTTTCTTTATTTGTATGTCTTGTTCTTTCACTTTTTTCAGTTTTATATCCCACATGTCAATGAAATCACATGGTTCTCAACTTTTTCTGTCTGACTTATTTCGCTTTGCATAATGTTCTCAAGATCAATCCATGTTGTCACAAATGGTACTATTTCATCTTTTCTTATAGCTGAATAGTATTCCATTGTGTATATATACCACATCTTCTTTATCCATTCATCTATCAAAGGACACTTTGGTTGTTTCCATGTCTTGGCCTCCATAAATAAAGCTGCAATGAATATCGGAACACATATATCTTTACGGATAAATGTTTTCAGATTTCAGGGTATATACCAATGAGAGGGATTTCTGGGTCATATGGTAATTCTATTCTTAATTTTATGAAGAACCTCCATGCTGCTTTCCATAGCAGCTGCACCAGTCTACATTCCTACCAACAGTGTATGAGGGTTCCTTTCTTTCCACAGCCTCTCCAACACTTGGTATTATGTATTGTTGATGATAGCCATTTTAAAATAAATAAACCCACTTAAATATGGACAGATAATTTTCGACAAAGGAGCCAAAAACATACAATGGAGAAAAAACAGCCTCTTCAATAAATGGTTCTGGGAGAATTGGAAAACCATGTGCAAAAGAATGAAACTACACTGCTGTCACTGTATATCAAAATTAACTCAAAATGGATAAAAGATCTAAACATAAGAACTGAAACAATAAACTTCATAGAAGAAAACATAGGTACTGAACTTATGGATCTTGAGTTCAAAAGGATTTTATGAATTTGACCTCAAAGGCAAGGGAAGTAAAAGCCAAAGTAAATGAATGGGACTATGTCAAACTAAAAAGCTTCTGCACAGCAAAAGAAACCATCAACAAAATAAAGAGGCAACCAACTGTATGGGAGAACATTTTTGCAAACAACACTTCCAATAAAGGGCTAATATCCAAAATATATAAGGATTTCATACAACTCAACAAGAACAAAAAACAAGCAATCCAATTAAAAAATGGGCAGAAGACCTGAATAGGTGTTTCCTCAAAGAGGACATACAGATGGCCAATAGACATATGAAAAGATGCTCAACATCACTAATCATCAAAGATATGCAAATAAAAACAACAATGAGATACCACCTCACACCAGTTAGATTATCTATCATCAACTTTTTTTTTTCCAATTCATGTATTTTGGATGTAGGGATTCATCTTTAAAACAGGGAATTAGCATCCTTAAGTTTGAACTATAGTATAGGAAGGAAGAAATATGGGTTTCTTCCATTATTCAATATGTTCTTGCTGATACAATGTTAAATAATAACACAAATATTAAGAAACTCTAAAAACTTCAGTTAGATAGATATTGTCCTTATGTTTTAGTGTTTCATAGATAGTCTACTTAATGAGCCTACTTGACTAGAAAATGATTTATATTTGTGCCAATTATTTTATCACAATAAAAGTTTCCGTTCTATAACCAAGGTCACCATAAGCCTGTTTGATGCTGAGAGAGGCTGATAAGTGCACAAGGGGGGCTTTGCTCAGGCATTTCCCAGGGTTGTGAAAACATTTTTTGAGTCAATCTAGCTATCTACCTGTATCTAAAATATCTTTATTTTCTTCAAAGTAGAAAATCATGATTACAGATAAAGAAAAATGTACGTTTTTAAAGGTCTTTTTGTTTGTCTTGTTTTGTTTTCCCCAAGGCCAAAGAATGTAGAATTTAGTGGGGTTGGGGAAAACTGATAATGCTTGTTATCCAGGGCAGAGGTAAAAAAAACTGCAAAATCAAGGGCAATGAAATAGGTGAGAGTAACAGCAGATAGTTTAAAGAAGCAAAAGTAAAGACAGCAAAAAGTTAGAAGTTAAAGAGTTCAAATCAGTTCCCACATGCCTGTTCCTATTCAGTCTTCATCTTTTTTGCTAATAATGGACTCACAGTAAACTTAGTGGAAAACAGCTTCTGAGACTTAAATAACCTTTTTTCACTTCTAATATATGAAATAAATATAAATTAAATAAAAAATGAAAATATATTAATAAATTGCAAATATCTTTAGTTGCTCAAACAGTTTGGGGACAGCAGATTTTTTTTTTTTAATTTTTCTATTCTACTCATTCTTGTCAAGGTGGTTAGTATGTGACAGAATTCTCTAGATATATCCCTGATTCTAACCACACCCCAGAAAAAGAACTATATTCTCATAATGCCTACATACACACACAAATATCCTCATAGTTTTAACAATTAATGCATATCTAATTAAGAAGAATTAAAATAACAAAATTAACACCGTCAAGTGAGATTGTGCAATATTTGTAATTACTTTACACGTTATCCTAAAAGATGTTATAGTATTTTCTGAATGGGTTTTAGCACTAACATGTCTCTAATATTTTCCAGAAAATAAATCTTTAATTTCTTTAGAACTCACTGAACATAGGTTTTACAGGTTATCAAGGAATCTTCAACTTCAGCAGAGTATTTCCCACCAAGTGGCAGCATGTAATGTCATTAATCTAACAGTCTCCAGTCTGAAAGTTATACCATTATCACTTCAGTATGAACCTTTGCATACCTGTTTCAGCAATGAAAATCTTTGACTTAGTTAGAATGTATCTGGTCTTGTATTGTCACACCTGTAATATAAATGATAAACTAATCAGATAATGTTGAAATTCAGAAATACTGCATGATAAAGCACAATATTTTTAATGTATTTACAACATTTGAAGATAGATAATCTACTAATGGAAAGAGGATAAATATAAATATATACTATGAAGATCATGAATACACATTTATATAATAAATATTTATATTTCTTTGTAAAGTAAAAGGGAGATATAGCTCTAAAATTCAGTTCTTTGAAAGTGTTTTTCTAATTCTTAATGCTGAGAAAGGTTAACTGAGACACTACATTTTATCTAAAATTTTCATGGTGCTCATCAGAAATCTTTGATAGCACACCTGCTATTTGAGCCCATCAGTGGATTTTGCTTCTTTTTCTATGTTTATGCCTCAAACTGTAAACATTAGGGCTGTTTTCCTGGCCATCTGAAAGCATGTTTTCTCCCCCGAACACAGTGGTCTCACATCGATGACCACAGCAGCTGCCCACTGATATGATCACCACTGAGCTATTTTCTCCAGTTCACTGTGTCCAATTAACTTCACAGCAAGCATGTCAATTTTCCTACTGGGGTAACCTCCTCAAACACCACTCTTTTTTTTTTTTTTAATTATATAAAATTTGGAACCCAGTTTCCTTAAAGCTTTTTGCATTATCTTTGACAAAATCACTAAGTGCTTCCCTGGGTATATGTACATCCACATATCATCTTGTTTTTTAAAAAAATGAAATAATCTATACCCAGAAAAAATATTAACTTCTAACTTTAGAAATAATGGAATTATCATCAAAACCACATCTGTTAATGTTTAGGTTCTGCTCACTACCTAGTAATATTTTACCTCCGTAAGATACATATGATTGATGTGTTTTTTGACCTACATTATTAATTTGTTCTACGGTTGCCATTTTGTTGCGAGATATAGATAAGCTAAGAAAACATTTTTACCATTTGCAGTGGCATTTGATTGAGTCATTCAAAAAATAATATTGGTTTGTGTCTATTCCCATTGAAAGACTACTTTTGTTTGTATGGTAGGCCTCATTCTGCTTATCACCAGGTTGATAGATCTGCTTAAGAAGGGTCGTGCTCATTTGCCATTCTCTGCTTTGACCTTAAAAAGATAATATTTGAGTCTTAAAGAAATACATGAATCTTCAGATTTAGGAAAACAGTTCTTTGCAATAGGGTTATAAATAATTAAATAGATCTATCTATACTGTAGTTTGTGGTCCTAACATAAGTAAACATCTTATAATCAAATATCAAGAAAATACAAGTTCGTTACAATAGGAAACAATTAGACTGAAGGCTAAATTCAAAGTAATAATAAATGTAACAGTAATTATAGTAATATAATCACAACAACAACAACAATAAGAATAAGAATAATTGATAACAGCAAGAACATTAGAGTCCAGAAGATAACGGGGTTAATATATTAAAAGTACTATGGAAAAAAAACTATTAGTCTAGAATTATGTATGTCACCAAATTATTATTCAAAAATGAGGATGAAGTTAAGGTATTTAAACAAGTAAAAGGGTGGGCAAATTAATAATCACAACCTACTAATGAAAGAACTAATAGAGAATGTGATTTAAGCACTCAGGAAGAAAAGTGGGGTATAAAAGGGAATGTTCATGGTTACTTTTAATTGTGTGATAGGCAATATATGTAGAAGATTATGGGAAGAAGTAACTTGGAGCTTAGGATGATTTCTTCCTTTAGAAAGGATTTACACTTGATTCTTCCAAAAGGCTGAGGTGTACCATCAAACCAGGGTTAATGCAGTCCAACTTCTGTGAATAAAGTCTTTTATGTCCAGGAGCATCTGGTACCTCCTCGGCTGTGACCACAGCATCCCTCAGAGTGAGCTACGGAGTACTAGAGTAAGGCCTCTGTGCTTACTGCCTGCTTTGACCTCACGTTCAACTCCTGCCTGCTTTGGTTCAATCACTAGAGTCCTTTTGTGGTTGTTTTTCTTTAATTTTTATCCAGAATTTATAGTTTTGTTTCTGTTATTGTTTTTTAGGGTAATATTCAGAGGACGCCCACTCAGGTTAGATCCAGTGCAAACCTATATCCTCCACCCTTTCCAGAGGATCAATCAGTTTGACATCTGTTAGCTGTTTAGAAAATTTCCCTATATTTCAGTGATGTCACTGGATAGGAATTACATCATTCACAGTTGGCTTTCCACTATCTTGCCAGTAGTCCTACTGCCGTCCAAATCGCTTAATCTTGTTAAGCCACATCCTTACCCCACATACATCATTAAAGTATACACTAGAGCCTCAGGCTCATGGCTCTTTTCAAGGAGAGAAGCTCCGCGGGCCAAATTTGTTCTATAGTTTCAGCTCTCACAGGCCCCTATATTATCCTGACCCCCTTGGAAATGAGAAAATTAAATATTCTCCATCTGGATACAGATAGTTCTCTAGGAATTAGAGATGTGAAACTTATTTAAGCAATTTACTTCCTGGATTCAATTTGAAAATTCTATTAATCCTCATGGGTATAACAAATTCTGGCCACCTACCTTCCTTGGTATCTCAGTTTTTCTGTCTTGGACATAACTGCCTCTACTCGCATTTTCCCCTCTTCACAGTATCCTCCTATACAGAGAACCATCGTTTGCTTCTGTGGTATAATCTGATTTCTTATTTTAATCAGTCAGTGATATCTACAGTTGACTTAAATATCCCATACTTCTCAGGGAAAATAATACTATGTTAAACACTTTTCTTCCCTTTAAAATGTGAAATGTACCCAATGCTCTTTCCCTGACAATGATTAATAACAACTTTGTAGCATTTAGTTTGAAATATCCAGCCTGGGGGAAATTATTCTGAAATATTTAACTATTCAGTGCATACATTTTATTTTCCAGCTCCTGTTCATGAAGTTTGTTTCTTTTTTTTCCCCCTGTGTCACAACTCACAACGCTTTTCCAGCTTGTTTATCTTTTTCCCTGTTCTTCTCTATACCATCGGCTTTTACTGTAGATCAGCTCAATTTTGTTTCTCCTCAATGTCTAGTGAATCAAAATCTTTTTTGGGGGGAGGAAAGTGGGAATATATCTTCATTTGTAATTAACATGAATAAGATAATTCCTACCTAGAGGCATGAAAATTTATAACAACTGGGATTTTTTTTTTTTTTAAATAGAGAAAACAACTAAAGGCCCCTGTATTCACTTGGTATGTGATTGCTTATTTTAGTTAGTCAGGAATAGCTCATGACATTTTATTAATAACATACTGTGCTCATGTCTGAAACTCTGATGTCAAAATAAATGCTAGTATCAGTAACAGAGGCCTTTTCGTCAGTATACTGAAGTTTGCTTTTACTGATACCTGGACTTTTGCAGTCTGTGCTTTTGTAAAATCATGTTTAGAGATATTGGGATCACATTAGGATAATAACTTCAGCATTGCACTTTTCAATTGAATATGGAATGCCTGCTTGTACTCCCATAATGGTTAGTCTTTACAGCAAAACAATACAGGTTAATGAATTTTAGTCCCAATTCACTGAAACACCAAATTATAATCAACTAGAAAAATATAGAATTTTGCAAATAAAAAAGTTTTTAAACAACTGAGGAAATGTTCAGATATGATTACTGAATGAATGCTATGACAAGAAAGTCCGCATTTATCTTAGGCTACAGATCTCCCAATTATTATTATTTTTTTTAACGTTAGTGGCTGCCTTTTCTGGATTATCAAACAGAATATTCAAGCATAATTGGAACACAATAAAAAAAGTCTTAAAGTTATCTAATTGAATAAAGGTTGAAAATGAGCAGATGATGTAAATGATACCTACCAGGAAAACTTTTCCTCAGCTTTATCACTTATCTGAGTTGTCTGCTCATTACTGACTAAATAATATTAGCTGAATGTCCAATAAGAAAATGAGAAATATAATCACATAATGTTTAAATCACATGAACCAAATAGAGCTTTGTCTTCTGAGTTATGAGTCCTACTATCATTGATCATTTCTCATACACCATTATGAGCTCTTAGAATTGTGCCGTTAGGTGATTCCAGTTATGGAGTTCTCCAGTGAGAGAATATTTAAGCTATAACAAACTATGCTTTGTACTAGTTTTATATAAATAGACACGAAAGTAAATTATAAAGTGATACTAGTCTCTCATGACTCTTAACTCCTCTATGAAGTCATGAGATCTTCCTTAAATACTAGTATTGTCTGCAATATATAATTGCCCCTCTTTTCCCTCTTTTGTAATAATCTTTCTACCAAAGTTCATCCACAAAAAAAAAAGTTTCAGTGTCTGCCAGTGTATCTATCTTGCATGAACCCTCTTCTGAGTTCACTTCTGATCACCCTAGGCTTTTTCGACTCCATGGCCTGTGGATGTTTCAAAATTGCGAAGTCAACTTGACCTCATTTCCCTCCTCTCCTCATACAACTTAAACCAGCTCTTGTTCCTTCCAGTCATCCTATTTTAGTGAATGTCAACAACATTCACTCACTCAATCGTCAATCTGAAAGTTATCGTGACTCCTTTTCTCTCATATCCAATTAGTAAATAATTCTGTCACTTTTATCTCTCAAATATCTTTAAATTGTCTCTCCTTTTTCCTATATCCATGACCATTGCCTTTGTCTGTTTTTTTGTCCTCTTATTATCTGTATTACTACAATCAAAAGGAAACGGTAATGGTGCCAGTTCATTCATTTACATACCAAATACTCTTTGAGCACCCGTGTTATTTCAGATTCTGAACAAAGTCTGAGAATAAGATAAGGAAATCAACCCTGTACTCACCGGCAGTACTAGAGTTTTCTATCTGAAAAAGATAACTAGGATTTACTGTCCATGCATTATAAGTCAGACTCATTAAACTTAGTACCACTAATCATCACAATGGTTTTATAACATAGGCATGATTATCACTCCCTTCCTAAGGGGAGATTTAAAAATGTTCTCTGTTTCGGAGATAACATTCAAACATTTGTCTGTCTTCAATGATTTTTTGCTTTTCCCCTACATCACTCAAGCTCAAATTGCAATGCTTTCCTATGCCATTGTACAGTTGAATGAACCATTCAGGCAGCCTGGAAAACTTTCATCACATCGGCCACCTGGTGAACTCTGATTTGTCCTTCAAAGATCAGCCTATGTGTTATATGCTCTAATTAGCCTTTCCTGATTATAGCAGGAAAATTTGCACACATTCTTCTAAGTGTGACCTCACAACTGGAGCTTATATGTAGAAAAAAAATAGGATATCATAATGCATTATAATTATGTTCTTGTTTTTCTCACTCTCAATGTGAACTCAGGGAGGGCAGAGGTATTTTCTCACTGCCTAATATAGAGTAGATCATAATAAATTATTTTACAGAGTATGAGCCAAGGAAGCTGTTTTAAAATGTGCATGATCTGCTTCTGGCGACTCGGTTGTGTCTTTCTGATCTAATTTCCTACCTCTTTTCCCTCAGCTCATTCAACCTAGCCACACTGGCACGCTTGCTCTTTTTCAAACATACCAAATTCACTCCCACTTCCTTCGTGGCCACCACACTGGATTTTCTTACTGCCTGCAATATCATTTCCTCTTTTGTTTGCATCGTTTTCTTTATCACTCATTCAAATATGTTCACAGGTCACTTTATCAGAAAAAAACTTCCCTGAAGACCCAATACATATATTAAAGCACACTCACACTGTCCCAACCATCCTTATCTGGCTGTACTTTTATTCCTACAATTCCTTGTCATCTGGTATGGGGCATATTTATTTTTTGACTGATTCTCTACCTTTCCAAATAGAATGTAAACCCCATGAGGTGGGGCATTGCCTCTTTGGTGCACTGCTTATTTGCAAAGTCTAGAATATTGTCTAGCATGTAGTAGGTGCTCAGTACTATTTGTTCAATAAATATTGAATAAGCATGTATAATACTCAGTGAATATACATCATATCACACAAGGTTTCTATGGAGGACTCCACTGCCTTCATCTGCTGACCCTATAGTGCCCCCTTATGTTTATCTAGCTTTCATAGGTATCCCAGTGTTTGCTCTCCCTGATTCATCCATCTATACATAAGAAGACTCGTCCTGAGGTATGCACTCAGCTGTGAGATCCAGGAAAACTTTCCTACAGGACCAAATGTGTGCATCTTATCATGGGCTATCAGAGCCAAGTTTTACTCAAAAGACTGACTCAGTGTGAATTTCAGAGGAAGTGAAACATTAATAAAGGTCATTAAGGAAACAGCTAAAGGAGAATAACTCACATATCTCTCTCATATTAACCAGATGTCACACCAGTAATAGCACTAACTTTACAGAAAGGAGATGTAGGGGGAGACTTTTGGGCCTCTGGTCCTTACTGATCTTCCTATAAAATATTGGCCTCAGGTTATGATTCAAAAGCCCTTTAAAAGTGCAAACATTCTGGGATCCAAAGTAGTGCTTTTTAAAATATATGTGTATGACTTGGGTTTTTGATGCCTTTAAAAAAAAATCTTTATAATCCTAAATCTTATAGCATTTATAATTTGCAATCCACAGCTAGTATACTCATATATACCTATTGTGCTTTTTGTTACATTTTGGCATGTGTCTTATTTAGTTCACTAGATTATAAACTCCAGGTGGGAAAACACCTGTGCTTTAAACTTCCTTGCCAGGTGCCCTGCACTCCAGTAAATGCAGGGACACTGTACCTTGTACGCCTGCTCCCAGTGAGTTCCTAATTCTACTTCTGGAATAAGGAGTGGGCGAAAGAGTTTATGAATACAGCTTTGGGTTTCCAATATATTGTAGTTCAGGAAAAGCCCATACATTACTGTTTATAAAGGAAATGTTTATAGCAAAATATTTGTTAATTCGGTGATCATACTTGACAATTATATATAATTCTCACTTAACTATATATCCTTCAATCTTTTCTCAGTTAGTTGTAAGCAAGTTTTGATGCTTCATGGTTTGTTTAAAATTATGTTTTGAGTTATATAATTATTCAGAGTGGACATAACTGGAAGTCACTTGGTCACTGTCACAGAATAGTCAGCCTCTTCACTGAAATTTCCAGGAGAAAAAACCCTATTCTTGACTAGTCCCAAATAAATACCCTGTGGCACAAAATTACCTCTTTTTTAAACGGTGTCTCAGCTCCGCTCTTTCTTCAGGTGCAGATCTCTGATAATTGTAAGGAATGATCATTAACACATCACTTCACCTTTTAGACAATATTCTTCATTGATTACTGCAACACAAATTGGTCATTAAAAATAGATTCTCATAGTCCTCTTTCAATTGGATTTGTTGGAACAACTAAAGAGATGGATTATCACATGGCAATACCATTTCATTTGTCCTTGTATTGTAAGCACTAGGTAAATGAGATCCTTTCTTTAGTTCTACAACCTTGGGTGAGGTAAAGGGAGGATGACGGAGCTTCCTTGTAATAAAAAATGTGACACACACATCCTCTATAATGGATACAGCGCTGAAAGAAAAGATGAATAGCCCACATCTATAACTCTATCTCAAATGTCTCTCATGGTACAATGCAGTACCCTGATGGACAGACTTCACTTTAGGAGAGAGAAGTGGCAGAGAAGGCAGGGAAAGGAGAGGCTTATTGTCTGTGATAACTTCCCCTGGAGTGAAGTAGCAATCATGTGAGGTGGCTTTCCTCTAAAACACAGCACCTTCTCTTTGCAGCCAAAGCTGGAGAGCTCTAATCATGCTGGGTTGAAAACATTCACACTGGCTGCTTTTTGCATGTTTTTGAAAGTGCTATTCATTTTACTCCACACCAATGAATTCCCTCAACTTGATTTATAAAGAAAATGTGGTGGTTAGAGGCTAAAAATGAATGAGTATCAAAAAAAAAAAAAAAAAATTGAGCAATACTAACTTGTCCTTTCTGATTTTAAAATATCTTTTTACTTGGTATAAAAAAATTGCCTAGAAAATCTATTTTGTTTGTTGAGGGTGGGTGCAGTTTTTAAATGTTTGAAACAGCTGTTTTCATCTTCTTTGTTTGAAAAAAGAAAAAAAGCTTCATCATGGAGGCCTGAGAGCACAGAAGCAAATCAGGTGGGAGTTATCATCACCCCTTGCCTCTTCCCTCTTATACATGCACACTTGGGTCCACTGGGGGAACGTTAGAGACTTGAAATAAAGGTCTAAATTGCAAATAACATATGCACACGGACCTCTCTAATTTCTTTTTCACCACTACTCAGTTCCCTATGATGGATCTGGAAATTGACATTACATGAAACTAGTTTTCGGGACATTTAGGCAGAACTAAGGAGATGGAACTATGCCCTGTATTTTGCGGGCTTGCTGACCATTATTTGTAGAAGACATTCTGTACCATAATTACCATTTTCTATCCATAATGAATATAGTATTTTAAATATATGGAAAACTAGTATCACAAAAGATAAACCAATAAAACAAAATGTCCTGTAAACAATAGTGATGTATCAAGAATGAGGCCATGAGGCTGTCACCACAAATGCGAACAGTAAAGAAATTGATTGTAAAGAATTTAAAAACAATAATGACTCAGCTCAGTATTTTTTATTAGCATTCACCAACAATTCTAAACAATATCAATGATAAAACCCTTATCCTTCCAAAGTTTTCTGTCATTGATGGTGGTCTAAGTTCCAAACACTTGCCCACACCCAGAACGACTGTTTACACTCTCCCACCCTACTTCTGAGAGAACCCTTGTCAACCACTAAATAAAGGGTTGAATTGTTAAGGTTACCCCTGCTTTTTAACTTTGAAACTTTGAGTTATCAAGGTAAGAGCTCTTCAGATTTCAATGTGTGTACAAATCATTTATTGTTAATATGCAATTTCTGATTTAGTTGGATTGGGATGAGAATGAGATTCTACATTTCTAACAAGCTTCCAGATGACGTCACTGGTCCATCGGCCGCAGTTTATGAGTAGCCGGGGTCTACAAAACATTCACTAGGAGCATCAGTGGAGCAGCCATTTAAAACTTTCAAAAGCAATGATAGAAAACATAGGTACCAATATTCTAATAGTTTCTTAACTTTTTAAATGAAAATGTATGTCATTTTATTCCTAGTTCTTCCAAACCAGCATGCTAATCTAATATTTAATATTTTGTGTTGAGTTATATTGATATATAATATTTTTTCCATCTTTATTGAGATGTATTTGACAAATGATATCAATGTTTAACTTTAAGGTGTACAACATGATGATTTGATATACATTTATTGTGAAATGATTACCACGTTAAAGCTAGTTAATACATCCACCATCTAACATAGTAACCTTTTTTTTTTTTTGGTAAGAACATTTAGGATCTACTCTCTTAGCAAATCCCAAGTATACAATACAGGTTTGTTAACTATAGTTGCCAAGCTGTACATTAGATTTCAAAACTCATTCATCTTATTAATGAGAGTACATATCCTTTGACAAATGTCTCCCTATTCTCCCTACTTCCCCAACCTATGTTAACCACCAATCTACTCTTCAATTTCTATGAGTTTGACTTTTTTTGATTTCACACATAGGTTCTTAAGTTGTTTCCAAGCCGTGCCTATTGTAAATAATGTTTCAGTGAACATGGGAGTGCAGATATTTCTTTGAGACCCTGGTTTCTTTTCCTTCAGATATATAACTACAAGTGGATTGCTGGATCATGTAGCAATTCTGTTTATAGTTTTCAGGCACCTTCATACTTTTTTTCATAGTGGCTGCATCAGTCTACCTTCCCACCAGCAGCACTCAAAGGTTCCCTTTCTCCACGTCTTCACCAACACTTGTTATCTCTTGGTAATAACCATTCTAGAGGATGTGAGGTTGTATCTTGTTGTGGTTTTGATTTTCATTTCCCTGATGGTTAGTGACTTTTACCACCTTTTTATGTACTTGCTGGCAATTTGTGCACCTTTTTTCGAAAAATGTCTACTCAGTTCTTCCACCCACTTTTTAATAGGATTACTATTATTATTATTATTATTATTATTATTATTATTATTATTATTATTTTGCCATTGAGTTGTGTGAGTTTCTTACATATTTTGGATATTAACCACTTCTCAGATATATCGTTTGCAAATATTTCTCCCATTCTGTAGGTTGCCTTTTTATTTTGTTGATGATTTCCTTTGCTGTTCAGAGCTTTTTATGTTTTTGTATCCCCGCTTGTTGATTTTTGCTTTTGTTGTTTATGCTTTTGGTGTCATATCCAAAAAAATCATTGCCAAGACTAATGTCAAGGAGCTTTTTCTCGTATTTTCTTCTAGAAATTTTAAAGGTTTCAGGTTCTATATTTAAGTTTTTAATCCATTTCAAATTATTTTTTTGTTAGTGGTATAATAGGGGTTCAATTTCATTATTTTAAATGATGGTGTGCAGTTTTCCCAATACAGTTTATTGAAGAGACCATCCTTTATTCACAGAGTAATCTCGGTTACCCTGTGAAATATTAGTTGACCATATATATGCATGGGTTTATTTCTGGGCTCTCTATTCAGTTATATTAGTTTATGTGCCAGTTTTTATACCAGTGAGTTACTGTTTTAATTACCATAACTTTGTACTATAGTTTGAAATCAGGAAGTGTGATGCTTTGTTCATCATTCTCAAGATTGTGTTAGCTATCTGGAATCTTTTGTGGCTCCATGTGGGTTTTAGGATTGCTTCTTTTCTATTTCTGCAAAAAAAAAGAAAAAAGCTATTTGGAGTTTGATAAGTATTGTATTGAATCTATAGATTGCTTTGGGTAGAATGGACATTTTAACAATATTAATTCTTCCAATCCGTGAATTTGGGATATCTTTCCATTTATTTGTGTCTTCAATTTCTTTCATCACTGTCTTAAGTTTTTCAGTGTAGACATAGTTCGCTTCCTTGGGTAAATTTATAATTTATTCCTAGGTATTTTATTGGTTTTAGCATTACTGTGAATGGGATAATTGTGTTTATTTCATTTTCATATAGTTCATTATTAGCTATAAAAACGCAACTGATTTTTGTGTGTTGATTTTATGTCTTACTGGCTCGGCTCTGCAGATAGGCAGAGCTCTTGGATGAGAACTCTGCTGGCACCTCTAGCAGTAAGAATGCAGTCTGCCAAGATTGTCCACCACATTGCCCCTTCTCTTGGCTGGCACAATACCCCACCTAGAGGGATTCTGATTCTACAGTTTCTCCAGTGGGAAGAAGACAATCCAAGGTGGATATCCAGCTTCCCCAGTGTCCCTGTTTCACCTCTTGGGGATTACAGAAGGGATAAGCAGAAGAGACCACCAGAGATCAGTGAGAGATGGAGAAGGAGAGGAGCTAAGGTAATGATCATGAGGCCTTCAGTGAAGGGTAATCTAGGAAGAGGTACTGCCAGTGTGAAGGCCCTGAGTTAGGCACATATCTGATGTGTTCAAAAACAAAGAGGCCTCTATACCTAGAGCAGAGTGAACAAGTAAAGAAAGAATATGATAGTGTGAAGCCAGATCTTATATGATCTTTTAACATATATGACATTAACTCTGAAAAAATGGAGAGTCATTGGAGGGATTTTAATTAAATAGTGACATGATCGAATACACATTTGAGCAAGATTACTCTGGCTGCTCTTCAGGATGGACTGTTGTAGATGCAGGAGGTCACTACTGCAATGATTTAGACAAGGATGACCTCTTAGGAAGATTCTGATATTGCTGTTCTGAGAACACTTTCTTTGTGTATTAATTTTTCCAACAGCAAAGATAATATTTGCAAGCTCTACATTATTTTTTTCTGTCAGCCCATGTAATAGATGTAATTGGATGACAGATTTTCACATGTCTCACCTCTACTGATGAGGAAAAAAAAAAATTGAACTTAGGAATGTTTCTAAAATGAAGGAAACTGTATATTGGTGCTATTAAAAGAGTGACACTATATTAAACATGCAACTTTTAGCAAGTAACAGTTGGAACAAATAATGAATGTTCTGTAACACATTAATTAAGAAAGTACTGTGAGTATTCTTCTGTAAGATTTAAAAATCTATATAACAGGAAACAGGCAAAAGTAAAATTTGAAGCTAGGGTGGCACAGCTTCAAATTAATCTTTAACTCTGTTATAATATGGAAGCCATGTCTCCTTGTCAGCCTACAGAGAAAAACAACACTTTAACTACCTATACTTTTTCATGAAGATATAGTATTAGGAAAATAAAACAGATGCAAATTTACTTTGGGAATTTAATAAGAAGAATTTAAATGTAAATTATTGATATAATTAATTGCTAATATATGTGATTGAATTAATTTACCATTCATTTTTCTACTCAGTCATTTTTTTTTCACTATTCTTGAGGATCTGCTATACGCTATCCATTGCATTGTGTATTTAGAATAAAAATGAATTAATAATAATCTATCTAAGAACTAGCTGGTAAAAATAGATAGCAAACAGATATTCACAACACAGCAATAATGGAAATAGTAATATTAAGTCTTGGATACTGGTAATGTTACCTAATCAAAGTAGAGCATCAAGGAAGACTTCTTTGACTTGAAAAAAAATTAAGAATCTCAGAAGTAAAAAAAAAAAGCAAGGAGAGTTTTAACAGGGCATTCTAGGCTGAGCAAGTGGCATGTATAAAGGCGTAAGAGTATGTGGAGGTACGGTAGAACACTAAAGTGTAGGACGAAAGAGCATTTTCAGGAGCATAAAGCTGGAGACATAGGCAAAGGCAGTTTTAATGGTCTTATGTGTCATCCTGAGAGTTTTGGGATTCCCACTGAAAATAATCAAGAAACATTGGTGATGTGAGTATGGATTGGGTGGTGTGTGAGATTACCTGAGAGGAGACCAGGAAGCTCTGTAAGAAATTATAAAAAAATAATAATGGTAGATTGAACTAAAGCATTACCATGCGGATAATGAGTAATACTGAATTTGAGAGGCAGTCAAATTGACAGGACTCGAGGACTGCATGTGGAAAGTAAAGGAGAGGAAGCATAGCATATTTGTCTGCAAATAGCAGAAAATACAGCTAACAGTATCTAAAAAAAAAAAAAATTGTTGTTTTTGGTTTTGTTTTTCTCATATAATATGCCCAGAGTTGAGGATTGCAGAAACTCAACCATGCCACTGGAGATCCAATTTTCTTTAGCCTTCCCCTTCACAATCCCTGATGTGTTTCCTTTTTGCTGTCATTTGTGGCCTCACATTTATGTGCCTATGGTATTCTAGGCCTCACATCCGCCTTTCAGGAAGCAAGAAGGGAGAAGGGGAAAGGGGTACCTTAGAAATCCTTTTATATCTCATTGGCCAGAACTGTGTCGCATAATCAATCAATATTGAAAGGGAGGCTAGGAAATCAACAGTTTTTAAAGCTTGTATAGGCTTTAGAAGAGAGGCAACAAAGAAGCAAGAGAATTGGATAGGTGATGGGATTTCTCAACATATGTTTTGTCCCAGAGACATACAGAAAAGTGGATAGTTACTGAAATGGAAGCCTTGAACAAGTGTGAAGGGATATGTGAAGCATAGGCAGAATGATTAGTCTTAATGTAATGTGGAATATGTCACTCATTGATGTAGAAAATGGTAGCAATGGGTGCAGATACAGTCTTAAACAATTAAAGAAACCTAACAACACAATACAATCTCGAACCACATTGCGTATCTACTATTAGTGCTATTAATGGCTAGAAACAGGAATTCACTGCAATGATCATCCCTAGTTTCATGCTTGTCTTTATCACTTTCTCTATACTTATAGTAAAGGACTGTTATTATCATAGTACACTAAGATAATGCAATTTTTCTTTATCTCATTACACATGTATACTAATTCTTCTAATATATAGCATTTGATTTCCATAAAACCAACTGTATGCAAATTGTTGCATAAAGTACATAAAATGGATTTAGAGATGTGGGAAATTTTTGTATTATGTAAGAAAGGTGAAATCACAAACTAGTACAAGCTGCATGCAATGTGAATCATGTTCCCTGGTGACATATAACATGGTGGCTTCGAGCACAACACACAAAGTGGCTCCTCGGAGGAAAAGACCCTTCTTCTAATTTTAAAAATATCTATGTTTCTTGTTGGTTCAGGTCATGTCATTTTGGTATGAAATGTGTCATTGCTTCTTTTATTACATGATAATTAGAACTATAAAGGAAAGAATTGAAATCTAGACAACATGGTAATGCTAATACAATGTTTGTGGATAGATGGGTTATTCTAAAAATTTAGCTTAGACCAATTTTTGTGCTATAAAAGTGTGTGGTGATGTTGCTATTGCTTTTAACATGTTTAAGGGGAGGCATATTTCGGAAGCGCACATCTCTGAAATTGTCTTTTGGTTAGTTTCACATGTTTGGTCAGTTTCACAAATGTTGCTTCTTTTCCAGCATCAAGAAATGTTTATATTTAGGAAAGGGATTCTATACTGAGCCACAAAGAAACTAAAAATTTCAAAAACCCGAAAATGAACAAGATGGTAGTCTCTGTATAATGGATTTAAAAAAAAAATGTAAATGAAAATTAACCTTACATAAATACATATCTTCAAAGAAGAAAGAAAAATGTACAATTAGAGGCTAAAGGCATAATAAGGGGCAATTATATGAAAAAAATGTATAAGACAAAGGTAATAGAATCATTCTTATTCTATTTTATTTTGTGTAATAACACAAAATATTCAAAAATATTGAAAAGATTCAAAAATATTTTAATATTCCTGACCTGCCGTATCAGATCAGTGGATATCACCCAGTCTGCTTTTAAATACTTACCTTTATCTTTTTAAGTCATAAACTTTACTTGGTTATAGTTAGAAGCTGTTAATAAAGTTCATGAGCAATCCTCATTACTCTTTTACATCATTTATTTATTTAACAATTTTTTTTAGATCTGTTTGGATTGGGATTTCTGGAAAACAGACTTTGAGATGGAGATTTCTGTGTAAAAAGTGTTTGAGCAGTCATCCCAGGTTCAGTACCTGTTGAGGAATGAAGGAAGTAAGATGGCGTAGAGAGGAATTTGGCTGGGATGCAGTGGCAACAATGGCCTCAGCTGATCCTATGCAGAGCTCTGGACTGTGATAGCCTTTCAACATTGTCCTGAATTGAGGTAAAGCAGTAGGACCATTATATCATCAACTGAACAGGTCACTGGTCTGAGATGCACGGGGGAAGGAACCATTTCCTTGGACAAAATGGCTCTCTTCAGCTGGCGGCGAGTCTTGGAGAGGAAATCAGCTGAGCGGCATTGCCAGCACTCCCAGCAGCTGGGGGGTGAGGACTTAGTCTGGGGCGGGGTCCTAGGGTCTGAGAGATACACTGCAGCGTTCATCACAAGTGTTACATTTGTGCCAGAACACTTTTATGTACTTGGAATAATCAGTGGACAAAATTGACATAGATACCTGCCTTTATGGAGATTGAACTCTTATACACGATTCATTTCCAATATAAATTGCCCCCAATTTAGTGCAATTTGCCTTGGATTTGGATTTTTTTATATATATATATTAACACCATAGCTTGCTTGCTTAATTAATTTGTTATATTTGTAGGGTATACCTTTTCTGTGTTTCCAGTTTTACATTCTGGATTATTTGTTTGAGGACAGTTTTTAAAAAAGAAACATGAGAGAGGATTTGGTTGCATAAAAAGAATGTTTTATAAAATTTATGAAATTTATATTTAAGCTTACATTTCTTTTATTATCAGACCAACAAAATGCATTAAGTAATTTATGATACGTTCCTTGCCCCTGTCTTTTCTCTCCATCTTGCCGTCTTTGATAAACTAATATCTATTGATAAACCTAGATTATTTTTGCACATTGTTAAGAACAGATATCTGATTTCAAGTAATTTTGATTTAATGCCATTTAGTAACCATATTTACAATTATTTTAATAGTGTTACATATTTCATAGTTCTATGAGCACCTCCTGTGTGCCAGACATTGTGTCCATACTGAGGAAAGACCACTCAGCAAAAAGGACACAATACTTACCGCCATGGAATTTTCAGTCTAATTGATTTTATTGCATATTTCTGATCTTATATTTTATATTCAGTTTTGTATTTCTGAATTTATAATTTTGACTTGCTCTTGGAACAGATGAATATTTTCCTGAGTAATTTTCTTTAAATTTCAAAAATTCTTATACTTTTGGGAATCCTTCCTTGCTTTATATGCCAATAACATAACCAGCACATCATAACATTTTTGAATTATCATGCTTTTCTTTACAATGCTCTCCAAACTTTCTTTTAATACTTAGAGTGACAGAGGAAATGTCTCAGATTAACTTGGATTTGGCTTCTTTGTGAGTAAACTATATTTCTTCCTACTAGAACACTTGCAAAGTGTTCTTTTATACATGAAATGATCCTTAAATATATTGTAGTCAACACATTGTTGACTAAGGAGAGGGTAGAGTGTACATCTATGGTTAACACTAAGGGGGCCATAAAAAATCTTCCTTCATTAATTTAACTTGCTTAGCCAAAAATGTGTTTTCCTCATTGGACAGATGTTTGTATCAAAATTACAGCAACTGTCCACACAGAATGGAACGTTTTGGACAGTCAGTGCTTAAGTAATTGTGTTTAATTAATGGCATTTATACTTTCTAAATAAGTAAATAACAACCTCATCAAATAAAACACTCTAAAAACCAAATTATTATGGAAACATTTGCACATGCATTAACTTAATAATTTGATCCATGAGACAACTTATCATTAATCATATACTAGAATCATAGAACATTTGGAGGCAAGATTTGCAATTACATTGATTGTTTCGAAGATCTCTTTAATTTAGAGTAGTTGGAAAACAAATTTGATTGATTGCATTTTTGCCCCCAGACCAATCTAATCATTCTTGAAATTCTGTTCTTTCTTCAAAATATCTTGTTTTTCTCAATCTGCTTTTTATTCTTCATTTCCCTTGTAACAGCTCTCAGTCAGGATCTGATTGCCTTATACACAGACATTTATCATAACTTTTTACCCTTCTTCCTGACTCTCTCACTTATCTCCACTTGCACACTGCCAACAGATTCACTTTACTAAAATCATTTGTATTATATCCTGTCCTACTCAAAAGACTACAATAACTTTCTCTTCCATTAATATAAATTCAAGTTTTTCTGTCCTGATAGAATTTCTTTCTCTCTTTTGTTGGTCTGATGCTGATAGACTAGTAAATCTCTTTCCAATAGAAATAGTCCAGATTTTTCAAAACATTATTAATGTAATTAATCCAATTCTTCCCTTCTCCACTTTCTGCCTCCTGCAGTAATCCCCTCACTTTTTTTCAATGGACGTTAAGCTTAATTAGCTGGTTTAATTCCCTACTCATTAAAATACCTTCTTACTTCCTCTCTCTTCTCAGTTTCCTATTTGAGTGAGCTGACATTTCACCTCTTGCATCAAACTTTCCCTATGATTTATATGTGATTTACTTCCTTGCCTACCTTCCCAAAATGCTTTCTTGCCAACAGACATAACTTGAGTATCACTTACCACGTACTATATTAAATTATAATTACTTTTATAACTTTATTTTCACTCAAGCAGAGTAAGTTCCTTGCAGACAGGGACTATTGGTAATATTATTTATGTTTTCCAGTATTGAACATTGGACTTTATATACAATAATTTTCTCAATAAATATGTTTTATGGCATTATACGTTAATGTGATTCTCAAGTATATTTTATAAATATATGATTATTAGGGAAAGCAGTAGTTAAAATATTCTAAGAAAAGAGTGTAAATAGCATTGCACATTAAAGAATAATATATTTTGAACAATTTTCCAATTATTGCTTCTGCATTTGTTGGCATAATTAATGTCAGCTGTTAAAAAACAAACAAACAAACCAACAAAAAACCTCCTAAATTGTAGAGTTATAACAATATCATTTTATTTCTTGCATGCATTACATTTCAATGCAGTGTTAGTCATAATCTGGGTTACAACTGGAATGGGGAGGGCATTGCACCATGTAGTATTTCAGTGATTCAGAGTGATGGATATTGCCATTTTCAGCACAAGATTTCTTACTTTTCTTTGGGAGTTGACTTGTAGTTGGTGGAAAAAGAAAAAGAATGTGGAAACAAGACCTGAAGGAAATTTTTATGGGTCAAGTCTGGAAGTGATGTGTAGAAATTCTGCTCATGTACAATTGCCAGGCTCAGTCACATGGCTATCCCTAATTGCAGTGGGGTCTGGGAAATATAGTCCCTTCCTGGGCATTCACTTCCAGAAGAAAAATGCACTTAAGTAATTGAATCTTATTCAATTTTTGACAGATAAATCTTTTCTCTGGTATAGCATCCATCCAGAATTTATATTGAATTAATATATATTTAAATATCTGGGAATAATTAACTATTCCAATATTAGGATTTTTTTAACAAGTCAGAGATGCAAATACATTAACCTTGTATTAAGATAAATACATTCTTCTGTTTTTGTTGTTGCAAAGCAAAACAAAATAAAAACAACAACAACAAAAAAAATGGAGAGTACTGTTTTTTTCTTTAGCAGTTACTCAAGTTACTACCTTATTATAGACCTTTGAATTATGAGAAAGGATTTAAAATTTTTCATATGGCAAGAAGTATGCAATTAAGTGTATATTTAACCTGTTTCACAAATTTAAAATAGAATGGAGCTGTTTTATGAACTTTACTAAAATAGACTTAGTTTCAAGTGTATTTGGTTATTAAAGGGTATAAAATGCATAATCTGCCACCTGTGTTTAGCCCAGCTCTCTAGGAATCAGACCCAATGCTCTGCAAATAGCCAACTCCTCTCTATACTCAGTGGGTTCTCATTCCTTAGCTCCTCAGGAAATTACTTTCCTCTTCCAAATGGCTTCGTAATCTCTGCTAAACATAAAATTGTACATGAGTTCTTTAGCAGAGGAAGTTAAAGTACAAATGGAACTAACTCCTAAGACATACTCAATTTGCTTTTATAAAGGTGACTTGATATACTTGGCAAAAAAAGTGAGATAAACTTTATTTTTTTAGGCTTGTGACTAATCAAAGCTCACTAAGTGCATAGCTTCATGCTACAACAAAGGAAGCATGCTGTTTAACATGCAACACTGTCTTCAACAATTAGAAATAGCTGATGACCTGTAAAGTCTTGGTATTTACAAATGACAATAAACATAAGTGTACCTTATTTGAACCTTCCAAATAACAGAGATGCTCAGATCTTAGATTGACACTTTTTGGGAAGAAGTCTAAATTAAACTGAAGAGGATTAGATGAGCCAGGTTTGACTGGAGTTTGTAGTCAAAAGAAAAATGAATAATATTTAAGATCCTTGAAACACTGCATATTAAATGCTGACCTGTAACATGCTGAAAGCTCTAAAAGATTTATTATTGAGTTAAAGGCTGAATAAAGCAATTTTACTTCAAACCTTTATATATACAAAACAAAAATCTGTTTACATTTACAACACTATAGGGTCAGGTACATTGTTTAAATCCTGGCTTTATAAATTATAGGCTGTGTGTGTTTAAACAATTTACCTAAATTTTCTGTGCCTCAGTTTCGTAATCTAGAAAATAGGAATAAAATTTGTATTACACATAGATTAACTATGCAAATGAAATGAATTCAGATACATAGAGTGTTTAGACCTGTTTCATAATATGTATGCTATAAATGTTAGCTGACACTGATTCTATGGTAAATTTTCCATAATTTAGAACACATTTCATTCCAATTCCCTGGACAGGGAGCTAACGGCCCTCCTTTTTGGCTGGAATTTATGTCCCCTTCTCTTTAATTTACAGGTGTTGACTCCCAACAGTGATATCAATAATTTGGCACACTATTGCATCCCTGCCTCTATCACTACTCCCAAGTCTGTTTCCTTTAAAAATATAATCAGAAATAAAATATTCTAGCTTAAGTCTGAAATGGTATTTTGAAAGGATATTTAAAAAGAATAGTTAATGGAGGAATCTTTTGCCATGTGTACTGATCAAGTACAGAGTCAGGCTTGTTGAGAGAAAAGACTGCTGTGGTTATTCAGGGAGAATAGACAAGGAAAGCAAGAGAAGAAATTCCCTGAAATTTTAAAGAGCATTAACGTACTGGTTCCTATCTAATATGTGAAGTTAGGATGCATATTTTTCCTCATTTTTTCTCCACATAATAGGATTTGAAGAATAGGTTCCTGTAATATGCAAAATAAGAGTTCAAACTATGTTACATCATCCAATAAGGGTAGAAACGTGGGTTAAATAAAGGTATAAATGTTTTTGTCTGAGACTTTAGTAATCTAACATATTTTGCAAATCTAAAAAAAAAAAAATTAGCCTTGCTGCTTATCCCAAACATTATTGTCCATGGAATTGCATTTTCCCCTTCAAAGAGTATCTCCAAAGGAATAATGGTCCTTGGCATGACTTTGGTTAACATTGCTATATAAAGAATGTATGTGTGAAATTTCTCTTGACATAATTGAGAGAGCTATGTTAACAGTACTAGACCGACCAAGTCTTAGAATGTCTGCCATGCCTTCTGGGAAGATCTAACTCCAATCCATCCTCTGATGCCTAAGCAATAATATGTTGTGCCTCAAGATTCCAGCACAAGGGCTATCAAATCATAGATGGGTTAGTGTTGCAGTGCTATACACTGCCTAGCAGGCTCTAAGAAATAAGTGTTTTTAAATGGCATCCACTCTTTCTGGAATTTGAATTAGAAAGAACAGACTTAATTATTGTAAACTAGGAGAGTCAAAGCTGAAGATACCTTGGGAACCAGTTCAGTCATTGGAGTTACTACATGCTGAAGTCTGCAACTACTTACTGGCTTTTCTCCTTAGTCCTTCCACCCTGGATATGCCTACCCTTCCTCAGTGGTAAGTTTCTAGCAGCCATGTTTCACTGGTAAGCCCTGCTCTGTGTCCATATTTGCAATTGGTCACTTTCTCCCGAAATAGAATTAGAATTAAGAGAAAGGCAGATTCTTCATATTATTAGATTGTAAATGTGGGCTTGAGAATTTTGGGTGGACATATTTCATCATATAGAAAAGGGAACAGAGAAAATTGTTCTATAGAGAAGGACATTTTTTTAAAAAAAATATGCAATGAGAAACAAAGATGAATGTTCAAGGCAAAATACTCCTAGTTCACTTCTTGAAAACTACCTGCAAATCTGCCCTTAGGGCTTTTACCAGGGTATACCTTTAATATCCCGCACCCACTTAAAATTAAGCTGTCTTTAGTTGGCTTTTCTTATACGCAATCAGAAATCCTAATATAAAAATCACAATTTGTAGGGAGCATAGGCTTTAAGTAAGAAAAACTAGGAGATAAACACCAGAAAGGAATAGAAAGTTATCAGCATTATAATGGAGAGCTTGCACCCAGAAGCAGAATTGCTGTGATAAATCTCATGGAACCAAAGAGAAACAATAACTGAGCCTGAGCGCTGCTTCATTTTATCCGATTTTTAATCATAATTCCAGTCCACAGATTTTCTTAAAATGCTTGCTACCCTTTTCTTGAGCCAAATTTTAGGAGGAAACTGTTTTACCTAATGCAAATAGATTAAAAAGTTATCGACTACAGGATGTTTAAACAGAAGGAAAGCTTTCTCAAGTGCATTAATGCTCTTTCATTTGCCTGAGTGGATCAATCAAATTGGGTATATAAACCACAATAGCATGCATGCCTAATTAGCAATCTTGAAGTGAATATTATACTCACACATTTTCCAGGAAAAGCATATCACAATACGTGATGACATTTGTATAAGAAGAAACATCTCCAGATTAAGATAAAAGAAACATAAAACGTGTTATTTCAAATCTTGTTCATGAGGGTTTCATTTTATGTACATATGTGCTTCCTAGTTAATGTGTGAATAATACTATTAACTTCCTTCTGATATTAGAAAAGGATACAGAACAGAATTTTTCATAGGAATCTGAATTCCTCTAACAAGAATCTATATTAATGAATAAATAAAAAATAGAAATTTTGAATTAGTGTATCTTTTCCTTCCACAGAAGTTTAGCATTTTAAAATGTTAGTTATCAGAAAAGAATACTGTTTTGTGTCTGAGGGCACAGACAATTGTATTAAAACACAGAGCTAATTAGATTTCTAATTGCTGCGATATCTATTTCTTTTCCTCTCTCTAAGTCTATTTCCCCCTCCATTATCAGTTTAAAGTTTGCCAAGGAGGAAACAATTAGAACTTTTTGAAATAATGGATACACATTTAGGCTGGACTTGTCTGGGTTCAAGGTTTTATTCCAAATGTTTAAACTTGTTTTATTGAAGCATAACACACACACACACACACACACACACACACACACACAATTGTTGGTATACAACTTGCTGTTTTTTGCAAATTGAGCATACATGTAATGACATCCTAGATCAGAAGTAGAATATTAACTCCTCTAACCCTCCTACTGACCTCTTTTAGACACAATTTGCACCACTCCCCACAGTTAAGCACTATGCTGTCTAAACACCGTAGGTTAGTTTTGTCTGGTTTGTTGTTATATAAATGCAGCCATATAGTATATACTTCTTAGTGTCTGGCTTACTTCCCTCAATAGTATGTTTGTTCGGGTCATCCACATTCTTCTATGCAGTTGGAGCTTGTTCATTCTCATTACAAGTACACATGATGCAACTCTCGTCCATCATGTGAATATTCTATCATTTATCCATCTACTCCTGACGACCATCTCTTTTACTCAGGTTTTAAATCTATGTGCCTGTGAATACGTTTTCATTATTTTCACATAAGCTATAATCTTATGTTTCAGCTCTAGATAGATCTTTTCAAAAATTTTGAGTGGCTAAACAATTCGGTACCACCTTGTAGGAAGCCAATCAGATCTGGTGCTGATAGATATATATATCAATGCATGTAGTTCAGAACCAACTCACCAACCACCTTACTATGGCTGCCTTTTCAAACTCTTTCTTAAACAACAACAACAAACAAACAAACAAACAAAAAAACAATCATCTGGAATTAAAGGTTTGATCTGAAAACTGTTGATTTTGCATTTGAAAATTGCTGGGTAATGTTTCTTTATCCAGAGATTTCGACTTTCTTCCTCTTTCAAAAACAGTTTTCTCTTGCTTTCTGGGATTAAACATTTCATCCAACTCGAGTGTGTGACTCTTGGAATGATTCCTTAGCAATGAGATAGTCTCCTCATTACTCCCTGTATCTTTTCATGGGCTGCCCTCCTACTCCAGTGCTCACTTCTGGCCAGTGAATACTGGGCACTTTAAGTTGCTACCATCTCTGAACTGGAACTTGTGAGAAGAAAATTTGGTTAAGGCCCCCTTACCCTACTACCCTTTTTCTCCAGGCAACTCCAACAACAAATGAAGTTTTTCTACTGGCAACAGGTAGGTCAATTTCAAAGAGAAATCCCAAAGTACACAGGAAACATAATTTGAAGAAGAAAGGCTAGATACAAAGCAGTTAGGGAAGTAGGGTCTAATTCAGAATACTTGGGTTTGAAACCACACTCAACCTTGGGTAAGTAATTTTACCGCAGTGTGCCTCAGGTTCCCTCCGACTGCAATTCCAGTTTAACAGGAAAATGCAACTGAAGGTTAATCCTTCATCAAGAGAGGTTTCCCCCCTTCTCTTGAGACACGCCAATCCTCAGTTTCCTGTCTTCTTCCTTGTGGAAACCTCCTTCTCCATAAGTTCTCTGCCTGAAAATGTTTACCCTATGGAAAAACAACACAGCTTTCAACTAAATACAACCTTCCCTGTAAGGAAGGGCTCACTTGCTGGACCATTCGAGCACCCTGATATCTTGTTCATTTGTGATTTATCCAGTCTGAAGGACTTATTTTAGAAATCACCTGGAGAGCCAGTGATGAGTAATGCCAGGGAGGGCCGTATGGTACCCAGGTTCCAGAGACTGAGTCTTGGGTCAAGGATAGATGTGATATCTTGTTGAACTTCATTGTTGGAAGTACCATTAGTATGTACTTTAGGTGAATTGATTTTGTAAATGGTTGCTGTTCTATTAAATTAAGCATGTGCAATTCACAAACAAGCATTACTTTTGGCATAGTTGTATATTTTAAATCCATTTAGAAAAGGGAATATTTCCTCTTTTAAAAAAGTGGTCCATACTTTCCATTGAGCTAAGCAATCCTAATTTATTGGAAAAAAATACTGTATTGTCTGTTTTGCTTAAGGTACAGGTGTCTATCATAATAAGGAAAGTACCACGTATGCCTTCTTTTGTTTCTCCAGAGGGAGTATTGGACTTTATTTTTAAAGTTCTGCAGCCTTCTTAGGTTGCCAATTCTTCTTATTGCATTTTAAACCATATTAATGATCTCTTATATTTTCTAATATTTCAAATATCAGTGACTTAAATATACATAAAATTTAGAAGGTGTTGATTATATCATGTAACTTTTTTTTTTTTTAAATCTACTCTGGCCATGAGCAATGTTGGTACTCAATACCCATTGGCTAATTGACCTATTCAATTTATTTTTTTTTTCACTAATTAGTGAAACCCTGCATCAAAATACACAAATTTCTCTTATTTGCATGATTTTTAAAAATAGAAGAGGATCATTAATAAAGCTACTTTTTAAATGATATTAAGTGGTAAGTATGCAACTTAAATCTTTTTATTCTAGTATTAATTTGTTGGTATTACATGGAAACATACACAAATAAGTGATCTCCTTTCATGCATTCAGTAATCTGGATCTTCCCTCTGGATCAAGAAATAGAAATATTTTTACAGAACAAATATTTCCTAAGCAACAAATACTTATTTTTAGAACATCTACTCTGAGCTATTCACTGTGGCGGTTGCAGATGTATAGAAAGATTAAAAGGCTATATTCCTGGCATCAACGACATGGGATATAGCTTGAGGAGAAATAACCAGTTTAATTAAGTGACTCTACATGATGTCAGCCTGGTCAATAAGAACATCTGTATTTGTTGGAAGAGCAGGGAAGTCTCACAGCATAGGTGGACCTTTAATTGAAAATTGAGGGATGAAGCATGATTTGGCAGGTGAACCGGTAGAGAGTGCATTCCAGGCAGAGATAAAATAATATAGGAAGGTACAGGGGTGTGAGAGAACATGGTGTTTCAAGGGACGACATGAAATTCATTAGCACTAGTCAATGTTATTCAAGATGTGATCCCATGATGCTTGTTATACAGCTTCCTGGGTTTATAGAATGAAAGAGTAATTTCTGGTGAGAGTGTGAAGGTGAAATTTGGCTTCATTGTTAGTCTACATTATTCACTGTAATATTTGGAAAGTACACTATTTGGGGTTATAAGTAGATTACCTGCATAAAATTGATTGAAAAATACTTGAGTCTTATTTGCCCAGCCAAATTTTTGTTTATGCTCTATCAGATTTGTGGTAGGAAAAGGGATTATTGGTAGTGTACAGGCACCCCAATCTGAGAAAAAATAAAATGAACTTGGTTCCAGACCTGTGAGTTAAGTAGTTTGTGAAGGTAATTTTCAGGACCCAGTTCAATCTGCTGGTGATAACCAAACGGCCAGAGAACATTCCCTGGAGAACATTCTTCATTGCAGGGGCTGGCGGTGAGGCCATGATATCATAAACATGGGAGCACCTAATATACTTACCCCATTACGATGGGCTATATTTTGTGCAGCAAATCTAAGGCTAAGGCCCATAGTTCAGATGACAGATCCCTAGTATTGATAATAGATATATTTCCAGTTAACTTACTATACATCTGCTAGCTTCCAAACTATATCTCAATTCTTTGGACACCAATGAGATAATGTCTTCTTTAAGTGTCTTTTAAAAACTTCCACTAGTTTACGTTGACTATGTGATTTTTTGTTACTTGCCATTTAAAGTATCCAACACAATCAATATAGTCACGTTTCATTGATGAAAAGTGGGAGGATGTTTCTGCAACTGGGTCTTGCCTCGGTATTGGGTGCAGAGTAGAATAAGAATAGCTATGCCACCATACTCATTTAAGAAATAAAAAATCTAAGGTGTTATGGAGTTATGTGAATTATCCACAAACTTTGGAATATGCAATAGTAGGGCAAGAGCACAAACCCATTTCCTAGTTCCCTCAGTCATTGTGTTATAGCAGCTGTCCTCTTTCAAGTTTCTGTTATTTGTGTTGTTATTGTTTATTATTATTATTATTGCATTATGAAGACTTGTCATGTTTCAGGATCAGTGCTTTACTGCTTTGCATACTTTACTTCAATGGTAACAACAAAATCTTGAGGAAAAAAGGTTATTGGATTTTTACTTTTTTAGATTTATACCACATGCTTGTTGAAAGTAAAAATATTTACAGTTTTAGCTTTCTGTTCAAAACCAATTCCTTCTCATTACTTTCCATGTTTTTCCCCAGCTAATAAGGATGTTTTAGAAAAATTTCTCAAGGATTGTGATAATTTGTTCATATATGACAGCATATTTTGGCAAATATACTTTTACCTCATTAGACATTCTTTTGAGTCACATTAGGCATCATGAGTACAAAACTGCATCGATGACATGACTTTAATACCCCCTTTCCTGAAGGTAATGACAGTAGTAATCCATCACTTACTCTCACTTGCCACCCTTAGCAACTTAGTTTCCCATTCTAACTTGGACTGGTTTAATTTCTTTCTTCATTGATCCTTTGTTCTTAAAGAAAATGGATTTAACTTCACTGTGAGACAGATTTTATACATTTCAATTGTTGTTTATTAAGTATTTTACAATTTTAACCTTTTCCATTCTGAACTCAAAATAAGCTCTTATATTTTGTCTTTTTATTTACATAGAACTCTATTTTATTTCATTTTTCTTCTCCACTTTTATAGTTAAGCCAGTATCCAGTATATATATACACAAGTATGATAACACACATGCAGATTATACTATAGTTTTCTCGTGCATCTTAAGTCTTATTGAAAGAAACAGTTTTTTCCTTTTACATTGAAACACCTTTTTATTCTTTTCTGTGTATATGCTCAATTTATCAACACTTGATTTTGTCTTCCAACTTGACCTTTCTAAAGTTACAAGATTTGTGTTGGTGCTAACTAGTTTGCAGTTTTGATTTCTAGATTACAGTATGTCAAATTCAATTATAATGCTGTCAGCTGATCGAATGGCTCAACTCCATTTATCTACTTCACTGATTTTTCCTTCATTTTAGTTTAAGTTATATCCTGTACAGGATTTGACAGACTAATTCTAGAAGTAAGATTTGCCTAAGCCATTATTTTTGTGTCTGTTTCAAGATGTTCCTCAAATGGTTTTAAATTATCATTCAGATAGTTTTTATTACTTATAATTTTTGTTTTATATGTTTTCTTGCTTTATTTGTATAAAAATCGTTGGGAGAAGAATATAAATTATTTGGTAAATTTGTTAATATATTTTAAATCCTCATCTGACACATTGGTGTTCAGGAAAGTGATTTTGGGAGTTGTTGAAGAGAAATTTGTGGATTTTTCTAAGAAATTGCATTTGCTTTTATATAACAAATATTAAGGAAACATAGTCATACATTTATTGTATTACATTATATATTTTAAATGGTATTATCCAATGGTATCTACTACTAAATTATGAAGAAATTTTTCCAAAAAAATTGTAACACGTAGTATAATTTCTCCCTCATTAAATCATCACTAGAATTTTGAGAAAATAGAAGAAAATACCTGAATTAATGGCTCTTTAGAATGTGAGTGTGTGTGGTGTGTGAAGAAGTGGGTATAGAGCAAAGCTTTGGTGTTCTACTGCTTCTGTGTTAGTTACCTTGTCCTGAACAGGTAGAATACTACACCTTGCTCAGAGGATGTGTAACTTAAGGAATGTTAGTACACTCATTGTTTGTAATCTGAGGCTTTGAACTTAAGGAAAGCTCAAAATGGCGATGTAGAAGTAGATTCTGGTCCACTGGCAGACATTAGAAGCACCAGAGAGAAGGTAGAGTAGAACTAAATTCTATTTGCTATAGGTGTGGAATTAAGCAAGGTAGAAATTCCCAATTTCTTTTGCTTTCCATGGGTAACTCAATAAGAAGTGGTAGGTGGGAGATCCCTGAATTGGATCAAGGAAACTCAACATTGCACTAGAAAAGTGAAATATTACACAGGAACTAGCATTACCAAAAGAGAGAGAGAAAGAGTACATAAGTGTTTATGTGTGTGTGATGCATGTGCTGAGTTAGAGTCTAACACACTGAAGAACCTGAAAGGAGGCTTATAATTGTCAGACCCAGGCATGTAAGCATGATCAGATGCTCAGTGTGTTCAGATGCTCAGTCAATCGTATGCTCCTATTCAGAGGAATATAGACAAAAATAGAAGGTAAGAGGTTTTTGCCATATCAGTGGCAATAGAAGTGAGAGTCCAGCAGCCTAGCTGCTTATGTGTGACGGTGAAGGTGCCCGTGGTGGTGGTGGCGGCATTATAACTGCACTGATCCTGCGTAACGATCTGTTGTATTCTAAACTGCCCAGAACTCCTAGCCATTTTCTTCAGCCCTTTTGTTGGTTCTGTGAACTACCCAGTGCCTTCTCATCCCTTTCTACTTGGATATCCAGAGTTGATTTTGGTTGCTTTCCATTCAAAAAGTTCTGACTAGTAATCCTATTACTCTTCTCCTTACACATGTGAATATAACTTTCTGAATGTTCCTCTCTTCTCTCTCATGGAGTGGCTTGGCTATCTTATTTCAATCTCTGTCTTCCTGTTTTAATTGCCTGTGCCAGATGCTCTAATTATACAGCATATCTGTTTTGTTCTGTGTGTGTGTGTGTGTGTGTGTGTGTGTGTGTGTGTGTGTGTATTTGGAAAGTACACGATTTGGGGCTATACATACATTATCTGCATAAATTTGATTGAGAAATACTTGAGTCTTATTTGCCCAAACAACTTTGTGCTTATTCTTTATCAGATTTGTGGTAGGAAAAGGGATTATTGGTAGTGTACAGGCACCCCAATCTGGGAAAAAATAAAATGAGCTTGGTTCCAGACCTGTGAGTTAAGTAGTTTGTGAAGGTAATTTTCAGGACCCAGTTCAATCTGCTGGTGATAACCAAACGGCCAGAGAACATTCTTCATTGCAGGGGCTGGAGGTGAGGCCATAATATCATGAATATGTGAGCACCTAATATACTTACCCCATTATGATGGGCTATATTTTGCGCAGCAAATCTAATGCCATAGTTCAGATGACAGATCCCTAGTATTGATAATAGATATATTTCCAGTTAACTGTACTGTACATCTGCTAGCTTCCAAACTATATCTCAATTCCTTGGACACCAATGAGATAATGTCTTCTTTAAGTGTCTTTTAAAAACTTCCACTATTTTAGGTTGACTATGTGATTTTTGGTTACTTGCCATTTAAGGTATCCAACACAATCAATATAGTCACGTTTCATTGATGAAAAGTGGGAGGATGTTTCTGCAACTGGGTCTTGCCTCGGTATTGGGTGGCAGAGTAGAATAAGAATAGCTATGCCACCATACTCATTTAAGAAATAAAAAAATCTAAGGTGTTATGGAGTTATGTGAATTATCCACAAACTTTGGAATATGCAATAGTAGGGCAAGAGCACAAACCCATTTCCTAGTTCCCTCAGTCTAAGGAATATATATATATATATATATATATATATATATATATATATATATTCCTTAGGGGATTTGGATAACCAGAGTTGGATAACCATATATATGTGTATATATATACGCATACATATATACATATATATATACACACACACATATATGTATGTATATATATATATATATATTCCTCATATGTCTAAGGGGTGGCCAGTAAGATATGAATAGAGTGATGTGTACAACATCTTGTTTCTCCCCATAATATGGAAGGACTGCCTTCACTCCATCTCATCCTTTTTCCCACTTGTATGCATGTATGATAATGAGTGATCTTGAAAATGTGTGCGAGCCTAGCATACTAGGGATAACAAGGCAGAAAGTGCAGCTAGCCTAGGCCTTGTTGACTAAGCAGAACAAAGTTCCCATACATACTCAACTTTTTAATCTCTTTGAGTCAGAGGGATACATATTAAGTGATACACCACCTCACCCATATTTACTTCACCACCACTCAGCTCTGATACAGACTTTTGACCCCCTCTCTGGGTTAAATGCCATTTCTGGGCATTAGTATATATTTTTTGTGTGTTTTTGTTTAATACTACATTTTAGGCATAAGGCTCTAAAAGGAAGAGGTGTACAATTTGTAAGCTATCAAGAATGGCACAAGAGCTAAAAAGTTATGACAAATACACATGTATGGCTGACATTATTTACTCCCACCAATATCAACTATATATTTTGACATATCCTAAGTATTTAATCTCCTAGGATGAGCAGCATGGTAATTATAATGAGAGAAATCTAAATCTCTGTACAAGTAGAGGATGTGGACCAATGGTGATTCGAATTGGATCCTAACTCGCTAAGAATTACCACGACTGTCTTAGGACCACACCATTAATAGATACTTCCTCCAGATGACATATGTTCTGTCCTAAGCTTTTAATCAGATTATCGACGAGAACCATCCCCAGACTGAAGAGGTTTAGTGCTTGATTATAAAACCCAATCATTATTACAATAATCTGGTGATTTTTTTTAATATTATGTACATACATTTCAGTGGTCTGGCTATGTCCATGCAGATGGAGGAGATGGTATACAAAAATATTTGTATTCTACTAGAAATGAAAAATCACTTTTTAATAAGAGGCAATCTTATTTAATGTAGGTAAGAATATTTCTTGACTACTTAAAGATTGTTATCTAATGAACATTTAAAAATAAAAAGCTCTGACAGTTTTTAAAAAATCCATATTTATTTTGGTGACAGTCTCTAATGAAATTTGAATGTGGCAGAGAGTTTAATTTTTTAGGATAATGGTTAGCATGGATAAGTCATAATAAGTTTAACAATTCAGGGCTCAAAGCTATTAAATAATTGCAACTGGATTGCCAATTGACTTTACTCAAATCTAAAAGGGACCTTTAATGTACCTAATATTTTGCTGAAACATAATTCAGTCTCAATGACTTTGAAAGGGACATTAATAGTTTTCTGAAAATATAACCTTGAAAATTAAATCCATTATATATTTCCAAGATTATGGATGAAACTACTCTGTCAAATAAGTCATTACATTAGCATAATGAGCTATGAGGGGAGATAATAAGTGAGAAACAGCACATAAAAGGTACTTTGTACCACAATTTGCTTACATTTAACCAAAATGACCTTTAAAAGCAGAGCTGAAGGGTCAGGTTTATCATCACTTTTCCAGCCTTCAAGTAATATATTTCTATTTAGCAGGACAATTTGCTGAAAATTGCTGTAGTAAGAATTACGCTTGGTCCAGCTCCGTACGTGCAAAACATAGGCTTTAAGAGGGAGCGACTTCCCAGAACAGCAGTTAGTCAGCCAGCACTTCCCTGAAGCAAAACACCTGAGGTGTACATGGCTATCACTTCCCTCGAAAAACAGCGAGCCAATCAAAAAGCAGACAAGTCATTAAAAGCATATTCTGGAGCAAATGTTTGTCGACAAAGAAAATAAAAAAGCATTAAAATGCTAAACAAGTTGCATGGTATGACTATGTCACACTGAGGCTGGCAAGTGTCCACTTGCCTGGTCATCCAGCTTTGGATGTGATTTTTAAGTGTTTGCCCAAAAAAGAATGTATGCAAAATCACATGAAAAAGTATTTGATGGAAAGTAATGGATTAAAACTTTCAGGTGTATTTCTTCCTTTCTTGCATTCAAAGAGAGTATTTTCCCTAACTGCCTGACTATCCTTTGACTTGAGAAAGTCTCTTCAGCTCAAAGATAGCAGAGTATCTGAACCACAGCAGGCACAAGTAAATATTTGTTGAGAGAATATCAAATGTGTGAGTACTGATTAACTTGAAATGCAGGCATCCATGTTCAAACATGGCATTGGTTAAACAAATGATTGACAGAGTCCTCTTGGGCAATGATTTAAGATTCTTTTTAACACTTCTTCATTCTGCAAAAATGGTGTTAGGAGTGTCTTCTTCTCTTTGGTAGCTCTGATGTGATATGTTTGTCAAAACATCATTTTTTTTTTTTTGGCTGTGTCAGTGACTTTTAAAAGAGGACAAAATGGAAACTGATTCAGCACACTGTAATGGTGATGATAGGGATAAAAGAGGTCCAGTGAAGCTGTTCCCCTTCACCTTTACTGGGAGATTTTTTCAGTTAAGAGCTGGTCACTATGGGAAGCGATGTTATCCAAGTCCACTGAGAGCTCATAGTCAGGGACGTAGGACCCACGTTGTTCATAGACTGTGCCTGTATGTGGTGGGGTATTCACTGTCTTATTTAATTTGTTCTGGAATTCAGCATTAGTCCTGAGGAGGGAGATTAAAGGAGCTAAATGCAAACTTTAAAAATACAGTACAAACTGGGTAACATACAAGTACCTCGGATCTAATTGTAAATATAATTTAAAGGAGTTGTCACTAGACGCCACTCTTTTCACTAGGTGTATAACTCAGCAGGTTGAGTGGCTTCAAATAAATAAGATGTAATAAAATCAAACTGATGATTCCATAAGCTTTAAAACATTGCTGTTTATATTCTACAATAAACAATAATGATAAAATGAAATAATACAAAGAGTAAGATTTTAAATTATATGAAAACTTAATCTGCCCTCTGTCCCTTAAGTGGTGGTGCTTAACTGTGTCATCACACTCCGTTGTGGGTTTGATCAAATAATGCTGCAATAATTAAGTTATTGAACTGTATAAATAGGTTTTTTTGGGTTTTTTTTGTTTTTTAGTTTAGAATACTTCTAAGGTGATCCATATTATAATAATCCCACTTGTTCTCATGCACATTTTTTTGAATTTTCTTTGCTTGATAAAGAAGATATAGAGAACAAGAGAATGATATAAACTCTGATCCTTTTTACTTCTTCAACATCTTGTAATCTGGTGAATTTGTAGGACTATTTTATTCATGTGTGTAAATATTTGGTATATGTGTTGTAATAGAAAAAAGGTTTAAGGACTTTCTGATGCTTTACATACCTGCTGTCTCTATGCTATTATGTTCACTCAAGAAGTGGACTATGCCAAGTTCAACTTGGAACTCACTGACAAGTCAGGTTAAGGTTTATCAGTTTCTTTATCTTTGTGTTTTATTACTCCTGCTATTACTACCTTTCTTTTTGAACACTGCTAGCCTTTTGTTTTGATGAATCTGTTATGAGCCTGAATCCAAATTGTCATAGCACTCATTGCATTTTAATGACTATTTTATTAATTACTATTACACAAAATACAAATGTTATAAGTTAACCTGATGCTTTTAAAAATATTATTTGCTCTATTCTAGAGTCTGTTCTAGTGTTTTCAATCACTTTTTAAAACAGTGTAATGATCACATGGTGTAAATAAAATTATACTAGAATTTGGTTTGAAAGATCTGAGACTCAGATTTATCTGAGGTCACAAAAAACTAACAGACTTGATATTGAAATTCATTTCTTTGTGGATTATGGAGGCCCTGCTTTTTCAACAACCACTATTCCAGGACTAAAACGTCTTTTGAACTTTTCTGATTACTTCTTTAAAACTATAAAAACAAAAGTATGAATCTTGAGCATTTTCTGTTCATTAAGAGTAAGCAAAAGCAGGCAGAAAATTGGGGGTTACCATGGTGTCACGTGTCCCTTATTTTCTAATATACCAGTAAGATCGCATGTGACCTCCTGCATTATCTGGCAGATCCAAAATTTGTTATTAATAATAGAGATTCATTTTATTTTTTTTCAAGTCTGGTAGAATGTGCCACATTTTTGATTGACTTTAACTGATAACTATTAACCACCTAAAAATGTTTAGTTATTTTTTCTCAATAAATATATTAAACTGAACATTATTCAGTCTTGTATTATAGAACACTTCAAAATAAAAGATTCCTTTCCTAACTCATTTTCACCTGGAATCAATTATTTTACCTAACAATATAGAATTGTACTAAGAAATAAAGTAGGTACACTCTTCAAAAGATCTATGAGCAGAACTAAAATGATATATCTACTAACTCCTTCATAGATATTAAGCTGATCCAACATTATACCTCTATTGGTTCTTTGAGGATATTACGTCCTTGAAATATTTTAAAAAATCATAAAAATATCAATGGAAATCTTAAAAGAATTGTATAGTATTTTCTTTTTATTACCCTAAAGATACAGATTTAGTAAGGGTTTACTTATTGGCAGAAGAGAGCAGTGGTGGAAAAAAGCAGTTTATAAAGTCCTCAAAATAAATCTGAGCAAATTCTGAACAAACTGTAGCTAACCTATTTAAAAGTATTTTACTTTTAGAAATCTGGAGACATTTTAATAAAATATAAAAAGCTGAGTGCTTACATTTTAAGAATTTCTTGACTTTATTTCCATAATTTGTCAAATTAAGTCAACATATTTTAAATTTTCTTTATATATGGATATGTCTAAATATGAATTGTCCAATTTTTACGTAAATGGTAGACAGTAAATGTGATCACCTAAATCTCTAAGGTCAAATTCATTGATTTAAGTTCTTTTATGAAAGAAGCATTTTTTTAGATTAATCTTACAATTCCTTTTTTGCTTTATATGTTTTTATTACAAATAGAAAAAATTCAGAACAGATACATTCAGAAAAGAAACAGTATTATGACATCCAGACTAATTGCCTTAAAGTTCTACTACTGCTTTCAGTATTCTTCAACTTTAAATAAATAAAAAAAAACAAATAAATAAAATACAATAAAACAAAACCAGAGGTCATTAAAAAAAAAAAAAAAGTGAAAATCTCTTGCTTCTTATATGTAGATCCTCCATAAAAGGAATTATAGTAGAAAATCATCTAATGTTCTCCACATCTTTGTAAACAAAGTTTATTTTAACAAACACCATATATTTAAAACTTTACAAAATGAGTTTAAAAATTATAAATTAAAAATTTGTCATTTAATTATCTTTTTATTTGCTTATAACAATATAACAAAAAAGCAGGGGAAATAACAGGAAAATAGTCAATAATTTTGAAATTAAGCAGCGCACTTCTACATAACCCATATGGATAAAGAGAAAAATCTCAAGGGAAATAAAACATTTTGAACAAAACAAAAATGAAAATGCAACTATCAAAATTTGTTCAAAACAACTAAAACAATGCATAAAGGGAAATGTATAGTATTAACTGCTTACATTATAAGAGAAGATTTCAAATCAATAAGCTTCTACCTAGATTAAAGGAGAAAAAGAAGAAAAAAATAAATTCAAATTAAACAGAGGAGAGGAAATAATACGAGGGATCAATAAAATTTAAAACAGACTTATTCCTATATTAATGAAAAAACAATGAAACCAACAGCTGCTGTTTTGAAAATATCAATATAATTGATAAACCTCTAGCTGTAAGAGACTGTTAGCATGTAAGAGACTGTTAGCATGAGAACTGCTATCTTCAGGTCAGGGTAAACAGCCCCTAGCCTGAAACAACATAATTATAAAATTCCAGGATGTGGGCAGTTGCAGCATGGCGACTAGAAGTCCTGTAGCTTATCTTATACTCCTGGTCTCCTTGTCCTGCAGTAAATCTTATACTCTTTGAAGCTATGCAAGTCCTGTAGCTTATCTTATACTCCTGGTCTCCTTGTCCTGTAGTAAATCTTATACTCTTTGAAACTATGTAAGTCCTGTAAGTTTATCTTGTACTCTCAGAAGCTATGGAAGGCCTTGAAAATGCTATATAACCCCTTGGCTTTAAGTGTTTGGGGTCCTTGTTAAAAACCCGCTGCGTCGGGCAGAGACGGGGACCCCAGCCGGCTGGTAATAAACCTCGCTGTGTGACTTGCATTATTGTGCGGGTTCTCTGTCTGTCTGAGGGGGACAATTCCGGATCTTAACATAGCAAGATTAACAAAGAAACAAATGAAGACACAAATCACCAATATCAGCTATGACAGGAGTGCCACAATAGATTGTGAATATATTTAAAAGGTCATAGGGACTATGTACAACTCTGGGCATATGCGTTTGTCAACTCAGATGAACTGGGTCTATTTCTTGTCAAGTATAATTGAATAAAACTTACCCAAAATAAAACAAAAGTTCTATAACTATTAGAGAAATGTAATTTGTAAAATATTCCTAAAACTAAATCACCAATCAGATGGTTTAACCAGGAAAATCAACCAACTACTTAAACTTAAAGAAGACACCGTTTCTACACAGCATCATTATTCATTAGGGGAATATGAATTAAAACCATGATGAAATATACTACATATCTACTAGAATAGATAAAATAAAAAGTACTGACCATACCAAATACTGGAGAAGATGTTGAGCAGATTTATCACCCATTACGGGTAAGAATGCAAACTGGTACAGCCACTATGGAAAACAGTTTTGCAGTTGTTTAAACATATGTTTGCAATATGACTCAATCATACCACTCATATTTGTACTAGAGGAATAACAACTTATGATCACCGAAACAAACACACAAAACTATACATATGTGTCTATAGCAGCTCTATCCATAATTACACCAAATTGGAAACATGTCTATCTGTCTTTTAATGGGTAAATGAATAAACAAAAGGTGTAAATCTCTACAAAGGAATACAATTCATCAATTAAGAACTATCACTACAACAAAACTCAACAAACTATCAATACATGCAGCAAGTTGAATCTGAAAAGCATTATACAGATTGGAAAAAGTCAGTCTCCGATGTTTACACAATCAATGATTTTTATTTCATTTGATTTGATTTTCATTACAGTCTTAAATAGATACAACTATAGTGAAGGAGAGTATTTCAGTGGGGTAAGGAGGGGTGTGTGTTTGACTATAAATGCATAATACAAGGTAGTTTGGCAAGGTTATGGTACCATTTGGCATCCTGATTTTAGAGTTGTACTAAAAAAAGTGTCACTTTAACTATATGAAATTAAAAATATAAAATTAAAATAAAAGCTGTGCCTGCAAGTTTCTACATACTAGAAAAAATTTTTTGAAGGAAAAAAACAGTTATTTTAGAGATACTATAGATTTTTTAGGACTTAAGCTACAAATAAAAGAGGTGAATTCTCTGTTGTTCCACATAAACAGGCCCATATTCTACATGAGATCGTTATAGAAATTATTGCAGACAAATCTCAAATTATTATTCAAACATAATACTAATATTTGATCATTCCTAGAGAAAGAAGATTCTGGATTGCTGCCTTTTTTGGTGTCTTTCTCCCCCATATCCTGCCTTATATGCCTGAAGCTATGATTTATAGATGTATTATCAATAGATTTCACAATTTGATTCTATTACTTTGTAGCCTGGTACTGATTCCTCCTTACCAAGGCCATGAAGCATATTCAATGATTTTTTTTTTTTTGAAGGGATGCATGCTTAATAAGTGTCATTTAAAGAGCTGATTGGGACATGTCAAAATAGCAAAATGTGAGTTTTGTTCCTGTGGTAGGGTTTATTTTATGTTGTATTATATTGATTACTCAATTGTACTAATGTGGAACATTTCGTTTGTCTAAGTCTTGATTCTTATCTTAATTTTAATTAATTTGAGAACAGGAATTATGCATTACATTTCTATTTCCAACAACACAATTAGATACACTGTATACAGCAATAAATTTATTAAAACTAAGTAAAGGTGAGATGCCCTTTCTGAAACATCTGAGGAGAATTCGATGTGTTTCTTATGTTCAGATCACTATAATGTGGGAATTTTCTACATAGGGATCTATGAATTTTCTACATAGGGATCAGTTGTTTCCCATTTTTATTGCTGTAACACTTAAGGACAAAAGAAAATTAAACTATCAATTGAATTATGCATTTTTATGAGTATCATAGCAAGGAATTATAAAGTAAATACGAGTTCCAGTCTAGTTCTTTGATGTGAGGCCAATTTCTGTTATCCCAATATCTCTAAGAAATAAGAATATGTAATTAACGTGCCAAAGCTAAAATCAAAATGACAGTCTCTGTTTATAATTATCAGAGGACATCTTAATGTCAGTGATGTAAAGAGGAAATAAAATAATGTAATTATTAACATAATTATTTCATTTAATTAGAGAGAACAACTTAAATGTTTAATGTCTTTTTCCATAAAATTATTATTTTTTTTTTCAAACTAGTCTCAATTTGGCAGGCTTCTGTTTCCAGACTTCTATTTGAAAAGTGTCGAAGATGCTGGGAAAAAAAGGTAAGTGTATTGAAATACAGGGTTCAATTTCAAAGATGATAGTATGTAAAATGTGGGTACTGGTTGTGCTCCACTTTCCCACAGATAAATTTTCTATTCTTTTCCATTTTCCACCCTCTTTGAGGTCAGAAATCTTAATCTTTAAGGGTACTCTACACTCTTGTTTCCCATTTGGTCTAGTAAATGGAAGGTGCCATTAGGAGATAATAGGGAGAAAGGAAAGAACATTTGGTCCTTATTCTCTCCCCAACCTGTTCACTAGCCATGGTTTGGCAGTGGTTGTGTTCCTTGCTTGTAGTCAGAACTCCTATCATGGAGCCTCTCTTCCAGGGCTACAGCTTTTACCCAGTTCTAGTCATATCACTGTGTGCCCTTATCCCCACAAACCTAAAGATGTTCATGGTTCCCCCACTATTCTTAGTCATTGAGTACTTCATAGTATCTAACGATTTTCTTATTCTTGGCCATATCATGGTAAATTGTTCTTTCTTTACGTTCTTTGAGTGTGCTGTTTCCTGTTGATTCTAGACTGATAGAGACTATCTTCACTCTGTTTAATGATTTCTTCCTCTATACTTCAAAACTATAGTATTTTAAATGAAAAATATTTTAATATAAGAACATGTGGTATTGAATTATGAATATACCTCTTTTCTATTAGTTGGTATTTCAAACCTATTTTATGGGGAAATTATTGCAGCAAATCTTGAAATAAAGATACTTCTAAGGAGCAAGAAGTGGCTTTATATGAATTGCTAGCATTTCTTTTACACTAGGGTAAAACTGACCTTTCATCAAACCTTTCTCTAATAGATGACATTATGAAGAAAGGCATCTTCAGCCTCAAAGGGCACTGTTTGGTCTGTTCTTCATTCTAAGAGTACAGAGTCCAAGATGAAAGTAAACCTGGCACTTTTACCTGAGTCACTTGGGGGAAGATGTCATTTAATCTATTGGATAATAATGGGAAAAAGTCCAAAAGTCATTTCCATGAGAAAATGGCATGAAGGCACAAGACGCTCCTCCCTTTTTTGTGTTACTTAATTGGCAGACATATTTGTTTGGGGAACTATTAAAAAGAAACTTAGCAATAGATATATGACCACATCAAAAGACAGGAGTTCAGATTGCTTGCTCTTCCATGAAACTTAGTTGACAAAAGTACTAGGTTTATTTTACTGCAATTTGTTGGAGCCCAAAAGACAATAAACCATCCTTCATATCTTTCCAGTTTTGTGTGTTCTGCCAATGAGCTTCAAAGACTACCACTACCCTCAGGGTAATAACATAAATGTTTAATTTAATTATTAATTAAGTTGCTTAGTCTGCATAAAGCATACCATATTTCTGAGAGCATGACCTTAATGTGATTTTTCAATGTCTTTTCTTATCTAAGTGGCACCCATTTACTAAAGAAAATAAAAACATGCTATTGATACTCAGCTCCTCAGTAGAAATCAAGTGTGAAGTTGCAGAGAAATTAACATATATTATATAACACATAATACAAGTTTATTTTCTTTTTCTTTTTCTTTTTTTTAAATTTATTTTTAATTTATTGGAGTGACAATTGTTAGTAAAATTACATAGATTTCAGGTGTGCAATTCTGTATCACATCATCCATAAATCACATTGTGTGTTCACCACCCAGAGTCAGCTCCCCTTCCATCACCATACATTTGATCCCCCTCACCCTCATCCCCCACCCCCCAACCCCTTTACCTTCTGGTAACCACCAAATTACGTTCCCCAGATTAATTTTCAAGCCCGTGGCCATCCTATGGTCACCGACTGCCCTCCAATCCCCTCACCCTCCCTCCCACCCCCCACCCCTCCCGCCCATCTAGCAACCCTCAGTTTTTCCTCATTGTTTATTTTCTTGATATGTACATACAAATAATCAAGGTGGGTCTTTAAAATTATTCTCTTAGCACTATATTATTTATTTATGAGCACATTCAGGTATATTGCTAAAATGTAAGCAAGAATTTAAATAAGTATCAACAAATTCTTTTTAATGGGCAAAGTTTCTCTGCTATACGTATATATAACCAAGCTAATTAAACTCATAAGTATGAGACTGGAATAGTAATACTGATGGTTGAATTCTTTGCTGGTGTGATTAAAAGGTTCACTCAGAGACTAACCTTCAGATATTAAGCTGGGGACAGCCTTTCAAAGAAATGGTAGTGATAAGGCTTTGAGAGAGAGACAACAGTGGAATAAAAGTTCAACATGCACCCAAAGGATTCTGCAGTGCATGATGACTGGAGACCTAAAAGCTAATAAAAGATAAACTTTCTACAAAAGTACTGTCAAAAAGGAAAAAGAAAAAAAAAAAGGTGACTAAGAAAAGACAGCCCTAAGAAAGAAACCTTGGGCAAGTCTCTTTTTAGAGCAATACAGAGAAAAGATTTGAATGAAGATATCTTCAACCATCATACAATTTTCTGTCTTTGAAAATGCATTTATTAGAACTGAACTTTACAAAGTTTATATCTAGTTTTTGGCAAACTGAAGAATGAAAGATCATTAATAGAGCTATCTTAATCCTTCAGTCTTTTGTGAAGGAGGGAATAATGAGAAAAATTTTCCGTACTGTACTTGGGAAACAAGTTTTTATGAAACCATAGAGAATGACAAGAGGATGGGTCAGCTGAGGGTTGGCATACTACAGGACACGCCAAGCCTGAGACTAGGAAGGAATGGGTTGCTGGCCTGTCTCATCTGTATACACCTGATAGGAACAATCAAAGTCTAGCTCAGTGTTCAGGAGACTTGTATGGGATTGGAGAACGTTTCTCTGATCACAAGTCTTGGAAGTATCAGTCCCATAGGAGAAGGATGTGTCCTCCGCTATTAGATTGAAGGAACAGACAAGACTTCAGGAAAAGTTGCATTAACGTTGAGTGAGTGAGACTGCTCTGAGCTCTCAGATTAGGGAAATTCAATATTTAGAAATGGCAGGGAGCTAGGGAATATGACCCGTACAGTCACACAACGTCCCATGCTCAGAAGGGTCCTATGCTTGTTAATGTTCTCCTTTGCTGTTTTGAAATGTGTAATGCTTTTTCAACAAGAGGCCCCTGCATTTTCATTTTGCACTTGTCTCAGCAAATTATGAGTCAGGTCCTGTGAGGGAGGGGTTATGTGGTTTTGTTAGTTTATCACACACTAAGCATCACCTACTGTTTAAGAGGTCATTCCTTCCTCCTCTCATAAACAAGCTGCTCTGAACCCCAGAAAATTGGAAGAATGTGGTCCAAAACACCTACTCATGTCTCTTTCCTCCATACTTTACTCAGAGCTCCAGCATCTACTTAGTGCCACATTGACCAGAATACTTCAGAAGATATAATCTTTAGGCACTTAAATTAAACTTTAGGACCTAAGCCGTTAGTCTTTTCTTTATCACATTGCAGTGAGAGTGTGACAAGAATCTGATAAATCACAACACCCTCAGTGGAAAATCACATTCCTTTTAAAGCTAAATGAGAGAAGAGGCAGTCAATAAGAAATTATTGATCCCCATGGGGTGTTCAGTAGTGTAGTAAGTGCTATCTCTACCTGTTTATTCTTCTTTTTACTGTGGCCCTTCTCCCATTAATGTTTTATAGTTCCATAAAGATCTCAATAGGCAATGAGGCGGGTATAGCACATGGGTTAAGAAGATAACTCGAAGCTAGATGATGTTAGTACAATTCCTTGAGCCAGCACTTCCTAACTCTGTAACTTTGGGAAAAGACTCTTCCCTGTGCCTGAGTTTCCCCAGCTATCAAAGAGAGTAAATATCATTACTTACTTCATAAGGGTGTTGTGAGAACTGAATGTGTATTCATACATTAACTGCATTTAAAAAGTCTAGTTAAGTTTTATCTGCTCTTATTATTCTCTCTGTTGTGGAGATTTCAAATCGGAGCTTTGTATGTTCTTGATGTCAAGAACACGTGAAAATATGTCTACCCGTAAAAAGTCAGCCTCCAATGATAAGAATTAGAGTCAGGAAACATCACAATTCTTAGCAGCTTATTACAATATTAAAGACAACCATATATCTTAAATTTATTCGTAGCTTTAGGCCCAGAAATTGAAGAGTTATGGTTTGACCATAAAATTAATTCATAGGCCTCTGCAAAAGAAAAAAAAAAAAAGAAGCATCTCTTTTACAACTCTGTGGCCTGTAATTGACTGTAATTATCAGGTTGCACAGGACTGTATTGGTAGGAGGGTCAAAGATTACAGAGAACTTTCCCATTGCTCAGTAGCTAATGGGACACAGCTGCAAGGGAAGTAAAACCATTTAATTAAACTTTAGTCTCTTTTGTTCCTTTCTTTAAGGAACATAGTTATAATCTTCATGTCACCAATGAACTAGAGAAGAAAACTTCATATGCTACAGGAAGAACAGGTCTTTTGTATGATGAAATCTTATTGATCTTGGACACTCTGATCTCTACCATCTTCTGACTGATTAAAATCCGACCTTAGCTAACTGTTACTTGATTGGGAGATGCATTACAATTTAAGGGGACTATGCAAAAGATAAAGAAGGAAAGGAAAATCTTAATATTCCAACAGATACTCCTTTTTCTTCACTATTTATCATGCAAATTGTACCTAATTTTCACTTTTCTGTGATTTACAGAATAAAGGGCAAAGGGACTCTATATGTCTTAGGAAGTTACTAAGTGTTGTCTTAGTCTTATTTTTCTTAACTTATACCGTGGAAATAATTTTTTCAGAAAATAGTATGAAATTTCCTCACATTCGTTATTAATTAAAACACCTGTGCTCAACCAAGAAAATTATACAACTCACCAGTAATCTTTCCAGGTATATCTTATCCTCATAATCAAATTTGACATTACAGAGCAAATCAGTGAATATCTAAACTGTGTTATTTCCTACAGAGTGAGCTATCTGAAACAAATATTCTCTGTCATAAATTACAGAGAACATTTTATTAAATGTTCACGTTATAACCCTTTTTCTGATTTTAACAGTAAAACATATTTATTGTAATAAATTTAGTAGTTCTCTGTCTCAACAAAGAAAAAGATAACAAAATAATTTGTAATTTTCCTACCCAGAGAAAACCATTTTTATTGTTGAACAAATTTTTTTACATACACACAAATGTATACAAACCTATGCACACTCACACACAGGGTTTATAGTGGATGTGTGTAATGTATATACTTCAAAAAGATTATGATTTCACTGTGTATCCTGCTTTGATAATTGTAGATTACACTAATTATGATATATTACATGAAAAATGTATAGAAGAGAACTATCTCTGTGAAGCTATGCAAGTAGGAATAGAAGTCATGTAATTTTTCATTCTTGGAATTAAACATCATAAATTATTAACTCAGCCTCAATAGGGCCTTAGTCAGTGTAAAGATCTACACTTTACAGGTCTAGGGCTTCAGGCAGGCTGAATCCTCTGAAGAACAAGAGGACATTTTGGTAAAATTTAAGTGGCTTTTGTGACATCCTTTATCTGATACTGTAACCTGTTCTCTATTTTTGCTTCACAACTCAGCCCTCGTCTCCATTTCTTAGGAACACAGGAGCACTATTTTATCTCTTACTTTCCTAAAGTCCTAATGGCCACCCCTGGTTTCCCACTGACTTGCTTTTTCAATGTTGTGTACATTTACCTCTACCTTTTCTATATCAAAATTTACATGGTTCTTTCTTAAGCTGTCCATAAGTACATAACCATTTTAAAAGTATGCATCTATTAGATGGTCAAATGCCATGGAGTTTGCAGAGATAAAATAGGCAGAGTCCTCTTCTCAATAAGCATGAATAACCACAATAGAAGAAAAGATGTGATCAGAGTAACAAAGAAAGACAAATATATTTCTATGAGAATCACATGCCCGAGGTTAACTCGGTTTGGTGAATATGGTGGAAGGAAGTTTCCATGAAATATACACTATTTCACTGAGTTGCATATGGACTTGCCCTCTTTACATTCAATCCTACTATTGTGTTTTCTACCTACTAAAATCAGGCTTTAGGTTCCTCTACTCTACTTTACTCTTAATAAAAACCGTTTAATAAGGTTACTGATGACCTTCAGATTGCTATATCCTACAGTTATTAGTCATTCCTCATCTTGTTTATCTTCCAGCAACTTTTGCCTTAGATCAACACTTTTTTCTTCTTCGTTTACATACTCATTTTCTTGGTGATCTCATCCAGTCTAAGGCTATGGATATCATTTATGTAGTCACATCTCCGAAATTCATGCCTCTAGCCTGTATTTTTACACTGAATTACAGATGTGCATTTTAATTTTCTCTTCTATTTTTATCTAGAGGTCTATTAGGCAACTCAAATGTAACTTACTCAAAATTGAGTTCTTTCTTCATGCCTGTTCTATTCCCTGTCTTCTCATCTTAGTTAAAGGAAACTCCATGCTCCCAGCTCTGAGGCCAAAATCCTCAGTTTTCACTCTTCATAAATGTGAGTAAAGATACTAGTCATATTCACTACGACCAGAAACTTATCGGTTTTAGCTTCACCACCTATGTAGAACTTGATCAGCTCTCAATGACTGCTATCCATGTCACCATTCTCTCACTTGGATTGGTGCAATAGCCTCCTAACTTCTCTGCCTTCTGCTCTTGCCCTGACAGATCAATGATCAGGGCAATGGCCAGAATGACCTTGTTAGAACTTGAATCAGATGACATCACTCTTCTGCTCAGAACCCTCTAAGGCTTTCCATCTCATTTGGAGGGAATGCAAAGTCTTCACATGTCTTTCAAGGCCCTGCATTCTTCCCTATGCTCATTCCATCTCAAATCATGAACACAGGAGGTGGGTGCTCACTTCAGAGCCTCTCCAGTTTGCAGTAGTTCCCCCTGGCATGTTCTTCTCCCAAATAAACACATGGCCCACTCTCTCACAATCTCAAATTTGTATTCAAGTGCCATTTACTCCAAGATTTTCCCCTTACCACTATAATTAACATTGCAGACTTTCACTTTCTTTTTCCTCTCCTGGTGTTATTTTCCTTGATAGTAATTAAGATTATCTATGCTATAGTGAATGAAAAGTATTTGAGCAAACTTTTGTATATAAAAGAAGAAAATGTATATTTTCGAATATAAATTATAATTCCAAAACTATAGCTGACTTGAGTCTAGTATTAATACATAGATGAAGATGGTGGGACATGGGAGGTAGTTGAATATAAACTAAAAAAGGGGAATTAAATTTAAGGGAAGCCAAAAGGATTTGATTTAATTTAGAAGTCACTAGGCACAACTACTGTTGGAGGACAGAGAGAAAGCAGGAAACTTCCACTAATGTGCTACTTTAGGAAAATCTCTATTAATATATCAATAGCTATAAAATGATGTAATGTCATCCTTCTAGAAGTGATTTACAGAAAATGCTGGAAATGGACTAGTGGCAATATTTGAGCTATTTTTATGAGCTAGTGTGAGAGAGACAGTTTGAGAAAGCAGCTTTCTGACATTCCTCAAGTCATGTCCCAGATGAAGAAATGACAGAAGAGTTCCGATGGTGACAGACAGGAGGCATGACATTCACCTCAGAGTGTAGCTCAGACCCACACCATCCCTTGCAGTTCATCTCTGCACTTAGTCCCTTACTTGTGAGTATTCTACACATGTTGAGTTGATCAGGCTCTACTTCCAGAGGAACGGAAAGCCCGCCACAAATTCTGTAAGTACACTGCACCACCCATCCTTGGTGTGGTTTGCTCTGCAGGTGTCAGCAGAACCAATTTTCATTAGGTACCTTTTTTCCCCCTTCATGTTTACACAGAATGACAATTAGCTCTTTTTACCAACTTGCGTGTGTTATTCTGTTAAATTGTAGCCATAACTTCTGCAAATCACCTCTGAGTAACTGGTATATATACACCTATATTTCGCTAAAGTAAAATTGATGGAATGGAGCAGGTGGTGAGGGGATTAGAGCTTTTATAATTAGCATCCTGCCCTGAGGCTTGGAATTTGTGTTACTCACACAGCCAAGCAGCAGGTCTTAAAGATCATAACGAAAACAATGATAGAATGTTGGGATTAGAGGTATTTCCGAGATCATCTTCTTCAGTACTTCATTTGAGGCTCAGAGATATGGAATGTCATTCAAGGTCAGCGATGATTAGGGTTCTTAAAAGGTAGAACTGAAAAACAATTGTTTATTTCCATACAAACTTCATTTTTACTGACCCTAACCTATCTGCTCTGAAGATCAATAAAGCTGTTTCTGGAAAGATTGGATATATTTCTGTAGTATCAGAATATATAATGGATATTTAAAAAGGTAGAATATTCAGATTTAAGGGACTAGTCTATTGTATTAATCTGCTGTTGGAATAATAAACCATCCCAAATCTCAGTGGCTTGCCACAACAACAATTTATTTTATTTTATTTTTTATTTTTATTTTTAAAATTTTTATTGGGGATTATTGGGGAACATTATTGGGGATTATCCAGGGCCCATCAGCTCCAAGTCGTTGTCCTTCAATCCAGTTGTGGAGGGCACAGCTCAGTTCCAAGTCCATTCGCCATTTTCAATCTTTAGTCGCAAGGGGCGCAGCCCACCATCCCATGCAGGAATTGAACCAGCGACCTTGTTGAGATCTCCCGCTCTAATCAACTGAGCCATCTGGCCACACCAAACCATTTATTATTATTACATTAAATCTGTGGGTCAATTGGAGCAAACCTGCTTCAGCATGGAGGACCCAGTTGGACTTTTTGTGAGATATACTACTCTATTCCACGCGTCACTTCAATCTCTTTGGACCAGAAGTTATGAGGCATATAGTGTTCCCATGGTAATACTCCTTATTTTATTCAAAATTTTCTTCATTTCCCCTATTATGCAATTTAAGTTAATTTTAGATCTAAAATAAAAGGATCTATACTGTAATTTTGGAAAATGCATGCTTATCATGTTGTCTACTAAAAGACTAGTGACTGTGTATAAATTTTAGGAAATCTACAAAAATTTTTATATTATGTTGAAAGAATATTTTTATTTTCTACTAAATGTGTCTTTTGTTCAATATTAACAGGGAATAGTGCCTATTCTGTAGGCCCTCGTTTCTTCCAATTTGATTACTTTACTTACCTTTTTTTCTCCGGAAGAAACCTACGTTTAGCTTTGTCTACCCTCATCTCTCATCTAGTTTTCTCAGAAAACCACTCACTAAATGGGTTATTGCATAGAATTAATCAGGCCTTAATTGTATTAATGCTTCACAATGAAAAACAAAAAATCTATTCCACAGCTGCAGTCTGCATACCAAGACCCAGCTTTGCAGTAATCACCCACACTTTTGCCTGTAAATCATGAATGGCTTAATCTTAACACAAATCCATCCAAACAACTAGAAAAGCACACATTCCACTGAAAATGGATTAAATTGTCACCTATGGAACCAATTGATAAGGTATCTATTATTCCTATGGTCATCCTTTGCAACTTGTGTAACCATACGTGAACTTCATTTTTTTTAGCATGCTTTCTGCTTTAATCCAATTCAGCTTTGTTTATCTTGATAGAACTATAACTCAGTGTGCTTATTCGGTAGGTCCGCTCCTTTTAATCACTAAGCCCTTAGGACATTGGGTTCTGTTCAACCCCAAATTCGCTTAAGAATGAAACTTCATGTCTATCAGCTATGACTAGGATATAATAACTAAACCTCAAATGATGAGTAAGGGTTTATTTAATACAACAAAGCTAACACCTTGGCCTCAGTTACGTTTCAGCTCCAGCCTCATGAGAGCAGAACAGCACCACAGACGGCATTCCCTGGAAACTGGGCTGAACAAAGCTATGACGGACATCAGGACCTGAAACCATAATCCATTGCTCCCTGCCTTTCCCTCAACCTATCAGTAGAGCCCCCAGCCCCAGCTCCCATAGCAACCATGGTAACAATCTTTAACAATCTTTCCCTTATGTAACCCGGCTACTAGAGGCCATGGGGTAGCCAGGTGTTTGAACACTAGCTTACCTGTGTCTCTAGACTTGGCACCGATGCCTTAAAAAAAGCTTTCCTTTATTTGCTGCAAACTCCTGCCCATGTTTCCTTTTGGCTTGGATGTGTGCAAGCAAGCGGATGCTTTCAGTCTAAGGTAACACTTGTAATGTAAATTCACCTCACTCTGAATGTAGGAGTAATTTTCTATATGAACCGTAGAGCATAATAAAAAGGAGTTTGAGGCTGATACTGTCATTGCTCTGCAGATATACCCTTGAATTCCTAAATCATTTGATGCATACTGCACAATAGGGCTTTCATTTTAAAAGCCAGCATCAGTATTTTTTCGTCAGACTGCTAGAAACCACTTTACCTTTGCCCATAGAGAGCCAAATTTGCCTGGAAATTTACATATTCCTTTTAATTAAAAGGGGCAACTTTTAACCAATACCTATGGGACACAGGCATATAAATTATTTATACCTTTTCCCTCTGAGCAGACAATCTGGAGATGGGATCTGTACTGTTTCCACAGCTCTTCTCTCAAATTGAGCCAGTTAATTTTAACCGGACTTTGCTTGATACTGCAGCTTTGCTAGACCCCTGCCCCGCCTGGTCCTACTTCCCTATTCCTCTGTGAGAAAGATCCATCCTCAGGAATACTTTGCATTTTTTTCTGTCATATATTAGTCTGGTCCTGTAGCTCTTTCAGTCGATAATTCTTTTACTCCTTTAACAAGGCCTATCTTTCGCAACTGGTCATGCTGCAACTTGACCTAGTGATCAGTTTAGTAGCCAGGAGATGTGGATTTCAGATCATGACAAAGGAAATTATCAGTTTTCAAGGCATCCACCACAACTGAATCTTCTGCAGGATCCTAAAACTTACCCTATCCTTGCTAAGTTTTAGCAAGTAATGCTGGCAGACCAAGAGATCCAGTGTACTTTAGGAAATCTACTCAGATGTCCTTATTCTAAGTCTCAGAGTCCTTCTCCTCTCTCTGGGTGTGACTCTAGCATAGGAGACTTACTGAGGCTCTGAATTTAGGCCTTTTTGTAGTTCTGTTACTCTAACCACCAAGCCTACGCTTAAGGTTATTGATCTGGTTATAATAATTAACCATAATGAGGATGACACTTCAAAACTTAGCAAAAGTAATGGTTCATATTAAGGGAAACAGTTTTACCAGAAATGTCCTGGCAGAGTGTTATGGAAGGGCTATCATGATGGAGTAATATGTGTGTATATTCTAGATGGGTCAATCAGAAAAGACCCAATAACCTCAACTGCCTCCCCTGGTTGTCTTTTTTCTCTAATAGGGCTCAGAAGACACTACCTTCTCTAAGGTTATAAGAGAGAGGTATATATGTATATAAGGTTCTTTACATTGTATTGTAAAGAAGCTCAGCATGAGCTGTCCTCTATAGATTAGGGATAATGATAAACATTGCGTTTATGAAACTGGGCTCTTCAGTTATAACGAGTATAATACGATTCCAGAATGGGAAACACTAAGGTGACAGCATTAAACTTTTAGAGAACAGGAACACTGAATTACTGAAATACAAACACAGGTCACTTAAGTAGTTCCAAGAAACAGAGCCCATACATTAAAAGACAATATGAATGTACAATACAAAGAACCCTATAACAATGGCTAGTGTATATGGTGGTGATTCCTCCAATCTTCCCCTAAGTGTTCTATGGCCATTTACCACATTGCTGTATTAGATTTGGTATATTCGCTATAAACAGATCAACAGGACCTTTGGCACTTGGTATGCAAATTGTTCTTCAAATGAGTGTTGTCTTTAATATTCATTAGGAAAAAGAATTAGAAGTAGTTTGAATTCATGCAGAATAGACAAGTCTACATTTTATAGACTTTGCTTGATATTATACTTTTATTTGACCTCATTCTTTTCCAATTCCCCTCTTTCCTACAGTTATTTTTTTCTTAAGAACACATTCTAATATTTCACTTTTATTTGAATATTCATCTCAAAATCTGTTTCTGAGGAACCCACCTTAAGACATGTTTCACTCTATTTGGGTCTTTTTACAAATTAACATAAATCAACTTTGAGAGAAGTTGGGTAATGATGAATAAGTGAAAAATGAGAAAGAACAAACTTTCCCCCATATATCATGAGATATTTCTGCTCACACAAAATGTATTAATTTTGGTCTTTTTAACAAAATATTTATGCTTTGTTTCTTCTTCTGCCATAGAAAATATCTCTAAACGTAGTCCTAAGAACCAAGGAGATATCTCCTAGTGTATCGTATTTTGGAGATGAAGGAGGCTTTCTTCTACATGTAAGCAAACAAACATAGAAACAAACAAAAAATTTTAATTGTCTGTGAGTTCTCGTAGGAAGCAACAAAATCCCCTAATTTAAAAGAGAGGTCGTCAGTGCTTAATGAGTGAACTGATAGTGCATCCCTTGGGCACGGCAGAGCTCTCGAAGTTTCATTTGTCAATGCAGATAATAGCTCTCTGAGGACTGATAATTCTAAAGTCAAAAACAAAGGACAAAATGCAGAAGGGTAAATGTCAGTGGCATCCCTGTGGCCCACAACCATCACTACTTTATTTGGGTAGGACCTCACCAGTCCATTAGAAGTCAGGCCAGTGTGCCTAGAAACAGTTAGAATGCCTCCAACAGAGTCATGAGCAAAGGGTAATGGCCAAGACCCCAGTAAATGGAAATGAGGCCATGTTCCCTCCTCATCATTTCCTTCTTCGGCATTGCCTTCATACACTCCCAGAGATGCCCACATTTTCTGTCCTTTGACCTAGCAAAAGAAGATTCCAAAGGAACGTAAAGGGCTATGTAAATGAACTTGCTAAGAAAAATTATTTGTTTTCTTACTTAGAGGCCTTTATAAAAAGATAATTATACTGGGCTCTTTATATAAAAATATTGTTTAGTTCAGAATTTTCTTCCAACCTCCTTCAAAATACTAATATTCTGCATATTTTAACTTGGATTAACTGACATCATTTAGCTGAGTGGCTGGTGAGTATTAAAATAAGGTTAAAGTTGTACTGCTTTCTGGAAGTTTCAGGAACAAAATGAGGTTGCAGTCATTTTTTTATGAACTAACCCAAGTTGTAAAGATTGGGCATTATCACATTGTGCTTGAAGGTACTCTTGGTGTTTTGTAATGACTTTGCTCGAATCCAAAGAATGTTTTTCAAAAGAGGAGGCATACTTCTTTCTTCCTTTCTTTCCCTTTTGCTTTTTATTAGCTACTTATGAACCTGCAGATCCAGTGTACACAGACCTTTATGTCCTTGTTCATAGAATTTGTGGCTATGTTTCTACTGAATCAGACCTCAAGCTTGTATAAAAGGGCTCACTCACTCCTTCTGTGACTTTATGGTTCTCTTTAGTTCAAAAGAAAAATGTGAAGATTTACCTGGGGCAGCAATGACAGTAGTAAATCCACATTAAAGCCGGTTCACACTTTTTCTGGTAAAGAATCATTTTTTCATAGAAAAGAAAATCTCAGTGTATTTCCAGCTTTGATGCACAAATGAATTTAGGTCACAATTTATAATTACTTGTGTTCAGAAATATGAAATACTAGTAACTGGGGATATGGTTTTCTTTGACAGTGGTAATTCTAGCTCCCTGGGAACTATTGGCTACTATTTAATTCCACTGTAAAACTTAGAAAGGAGAGTTTTCGTGCTTTTCTCTGTTTCAGAGGTAATGGTCAGCAGAGGAAAAGTAAAAATAAACAGACAAAATCCCTTTATTGGTTGCTGATATCACTTCAGTTACTGCCTTTATCTGACTAAACGTTCATTGTATTGGAACACAAGAAACAAAGCAACTTTTCATACTTAATGAAGAGATGTTAAAATAATTTGATTTTGTATCATGCGATATTTACATGAAGCCTTAGTCTAGTTTTTGCTTATGGTGAGGAATACTCCTTTGTATGCACTGCCTTATCCTTATAACTTTGAATGGAAAGTAGTTACATCCATACATCAGAAGTGTTTGTGGAAGCATGCTAATCAGTCATGAAGCACAAAAAGACAAAGCAGGGATCCACTCAGCAGGCCTCTCCCCAAAGCAGTGCTGGCTTTGGTATGGAGTGGAGCATTTGCCTCCTCCACAAAACGAGTAAAAATATCCAAGCAAAAACTCATCTTTGTTTTCCTTGCAGATTGCACAATTTATCTCCAATAACACACACATTCACCGTCACCAAAGCTCAGAGGGATAATTATGAGTATTTACTGAATAGACCATGCAGAGCCATATGCTGTTGGTGGAAAAAACGTGAAAGAGATACTGAAAACTGGCACAAATAATGAGACTGCAGAGTCAGCCACTTACAGTTGAACAGCATTAGAAAATCATAGCTGCAACGAGAGTGGCCCAGGGCTGTATATAGAGTCTGGATTTCTATGAGGCAGAACTAGTTTGATAGGAGAAGACAGGAACTCCAAAATTTCTGTTAAAAGTTGTAGAATTTTTTAAAAAGTTATTAAAGTGAAGTGTTAATATACATTATGGCACTTTATATATATCACTGTGTCTCCTTTAATCTGCATTACTGAAAAATTTAAAAGAAAGCAGGAGTCTGAGGATGGAGTGAATGAATCTTACTCAATTGAATTAATGCTAAGCGCTGACATGCCACTGCAAGGTAATATAATAAAAAATACAATGACCTATTAAATGTCATTGAATTTTGTGTTTATAAAACACTTTTCTACATAGGTTCTCATTTGATTCTTTCAATAGTTGTTAGACCCATTTTGTGCATGATAAGGTAGATTCAAAGTATTTACATGATATGTCCAAGGTTACAAATATGTAACTGGCAAAACTTGGGCAGGATTCTAACTTACACCCAGATTTGGCAAATGCATGGCAGCTGAGATATAAAACATAATGAAGACTGTCAGAATCACAGAACTGTATTCAGTGCAAATCAACACTCTTTGAAGAGCCAAGCAAAAAGGAGATGATTGAGGACACTCTACTAAACGCAAGAGAGAAAACACAAATCGCCAAGACATAATATTGGGATTAGTGGCCCAGAGGATCAGATATAATGGAGAGGAACATTCACAGCCTAAAGCAATACTATTGTTAGGATTTTTATTTCCATGTTAATTCATTAAAAAATTGCAATGCTTAATTGTCTTTGATTTTTCTTAATTTTAAACCTATTCCAATTTCTTTCAGAGCTTTAAACCAAATTATTTGAAATAAATCAGTTTAAGAAACTCTTAGTTTCTGAGACACTTATACTATCTTTTTTCATCACTATCCCTCCTACTTCATTGCACTTTTCATCATCTGACTTATTTATGATTATCTATTATTTTTCTTCAACCATGATATAAACACCATAAATGTAAGAAATTTGTCTTTTTATCTTTTCAATCACTGCTGTAAGTCTTGGCACCTAGAGGTATTCTTGATATGAAGTAAGAACGCATTAAATATTTCTATAATTTATTAGTGAGTACATAAATAGTTGAATTACGATTTCCTCTATCTCTTTTACTATCCTGTGTCATGCAGGGTGTCATGCGGGGTCTCTGCTCCCGCTCCCCACATAAGAACGCAGGATATGGTGAGGCCAAAAAGGAACACCAACGGAGCTTAGATAGGGGAGTCATACCACTATATTCTCACTGGTGGCTGGGTTGGAGACACAGGAAGCAGGAGCCACACAATCTGCAACCTGCTTGGGGAGCGGGACCAGAGATCCCGCATGACACCCCTTGTGACAAATGGTGCAGCGAGCAGGGCACAGTGCTGACTAGAATGCCCAGAGGGGTAATGGAGCAGTTTATATGTGTGAAAACTCAGCTTCGGGAGGCCTATGAGGAGCGGTGCCTGGTACAGGAGGCGTGGTCTTCCTGGGAGACTCGAGCCTCCACATGGCACACCACCCTCTTTGCCACAGAAGGTGTCGCCTTCCTTTTGGTAGTCTGCTGCTGCTGTAGGCTACGAGGGTTGCAGACCTTTTGCACTGAGGCCTCCACCCAATCAGATGCCTGACATGGCGAGCAGGATTCCTGCCAGGTAGACATGGCGTCTGACTCTGGATAAGAGGACATGTGGCCCCCACACAGGGTGTGGTGTCCGGTAGCCACTGTTCTCAGAAGTTGGACCCCCAAGGAGGGGTGGGAGGACATGGTCGGCTCTCTGGCCAGCATGGAGAGGGCCCTGCAGGTTCTAGCTGAACGGTTGCCGTAGGAGGCGAAGGGTAAAGCCGGCCGTGTGGGATGGATGTTCCTCACTGCGTTGTGTCATAACCCATTAAGTGGAGGACACACTTAATGAAATAGCTCAGGTGCAGGACCAGCAGCCCAGGGGGCACGTGCTGGGAGCTTGGGGGAAGGCGCTGGAAGCTTGGGACTGCTGATTGGGGGAGGTTCTCACAGCAGTGCATCAACTCAGAGGAAGCGCTTGCTGGAATAGCCCAGGTGCAGGACCAGGTGTCCCGGTGGGAGGCGTTGGAAGCTCGGGTCCGCCTGTTAGAGGAGGAGCCCCACAATGGAGACTCTGAGACAGAGGCGGATGACGCGAGTGGAGACAATGCAGCTCCCAACTCCCATGCCTGGCCCATCAAGAAGCATAAGGTAAAGCATGAGCGACCTTTGAGCCCCGGGGGCCTTGCTGCCGGTAACCCAGCTGTGACTGAGTTCACAACCTACACCTCTTACACTCCCACTGAGATGCAGGAGCTGGGGAGGCAGTGCTGACAGCGCCCTGGAAAGCCAGTCTCAGCTTGGCTACTACGTTTATGGGATGAGGGGCCAGACAGCATTCTCTGCTCCCCAGGCAAAATGGAAAAGCTAGCCTCCATGAGGGTGCATCCGTCCCTGAAACAAAGGTTACAGAATAGCCATAGATTGGCCCAAGACCAGGGCAACCACACTCTGATGGAGTGGCTGACTGCTGTGGTATGCACAGTATGGGGAGAGGCTGGCGAGCTGCCAGACACTGAGAGTAAATGGCAATCGTATACTGAACTTACTCAAATCATCCATGAAATGGGTATGAGACATGCTATGTTCAACCCTAATATGCGGGGGCCGGATGACGAGCGTTTTACAACCAGCATGAGAGATCTGGTTTTGGATAGTGCCCCTGCAAGTGCTTTTGGATCCTTGGTTGCCATTCTTACGCCCTATGTGGAGCGGCGGATCCATGAAGTTACCACTGCCATGGCCACCCTGGGGGATGTTGAAAGCCAGTGGTGAGGGAAGTTAAGACAGGAGGTCCGAGAAGTCGAGACCTGGAAGCCCAAATCAAAAGTAAGGGGGCGAGGTCACGGGCCACGGAGAGTAACACACACGCAGATGTGGCGTGATCTCGGGGCAGCAGGGGTTGACTGGGAAAAAATAGATAGATATTCCAATGCACTCTTGTTGGAACTTTGGAAACAGTTGTGTCCAGAACAGCAATTCCAGTAAAGCCCAAAGGGGAAGTCTGGGAAAGGGCAACTTGTGTCCCTCTAGGAGTTCATGCGGCTGCTTGAGGCTGACTCCTTTCAGCTCAATTGGGGGGGAAAGTCAAGGTACCAAGTCAGAGGGGACAAGTGGGGACCAGAGGCCCCATGCGGAACTGTCCATACATTGGTCCCCTTCTAAAGTGCAGAGCTTTTTTGTTCTCATTGACAGCAGCACAGACTGCAGTCTTGTTTATGGGAACCCAGAACTGTTCCCAGGACCAGCAATCTGCATTGATGGCTACAGGGGAAAGCCTGTGATGGTTAAAGCTGTTTCCTTACCACTGGGTATAGGAAGGCTGCCCCCCTCCCCCGCCCCTCCGCCGTACCTACAAAGTGTATGCCTGCCCCGGCCCCGTTCCGAAATATATTCTAGGGATGGATGTACTACATGGCCTCAGTTTACATATGTTGGTTGGAGAGTTCCGTCTCCAGATCTGGGTGGCGAAAGTGGTGACACGTGGGCATGCTCATCACCCTCCTCAAGTGTTGCTGCAGCCCCAGCGCGTGGTTACCGTGTGACAGTACAGCCTGCCAGAAGGACAGGAGGAGATTGGTCGTACAATTTTGGAATTGGAGAAGGCATATATTGTAAGGCCGACGCATAGTCCCTTTAACTCCCCAGTATGGCCTGTCAGGAAGCCAGATGGGACCTGGCAAATGACTGTAGTATATGGAAGTCTCAATGCCGGGATGATTTTGTGGGAAACTTATGTTCTCTCACTATGGCCTATTATGGGGCCCCCTGTTCTGTTACATGTTGAAACTATGCAAGGGACCCTAAGCACTGCTATAAAGGTCTGGAACCACAAACCAGGAAAGGTGCCGGTGGCAGCGATCCTCCTTTCCCAGGACAAAAAGCTAGCAAGTATCCTCCCAGATGGAAAGAATTTGCCATTGTTGGTTCCTAAGACTACTATTTCTTTCCGCCCGTTGTTGCCTATAGAGTAATATGGCACAGGGCCCCTTGTGGAAGACGCTTGTCAAATACATTGTGAGGCAAGACCCTGTAGGGGTGAAGTGTGGGACAAAGTTCTAGAGAGCAGTTTCCAGGCCCTTGGCCTCACGTGGAAAGGTGCTGGCTCGGGTAGTAGATGGCCATCAGCTGTGACTAGTTGGCCATCATCTGCTGCCGATTAGCTGTTAGCCACTGATATAACTGCTGTGGCTAAGCTAGCAAGCGCGATTGCAATTAGCACGGCGGATTGCAGTTAGCAAGTGGGGTCGGTTGGCAGAGAAGCAGAGAGCAGATTGCAGATCGTGTGGCTCCTTCTTCCTGTGTCTCCAACCCAACAGCCAGTGAGAATATAGCGGTATGACTCCCCTATCTATGGTTCTGTTGGTGTTGTTTTTTGGCCTCGCCATATCCTGTGTTCTTATGTGGGGAGCGGGACCAGAGAACCCATGACACCAAGCATGACACCCTGTTTCCTTGAAAATAAGACCTAGCTGAACAAATAGCTCTAATATGTCTTTCGGAGCAAAAATTAATATAAAATCCAGTATTATATTATAATAAGACCGGTTCTTATATTAATTTTTGCTCCGAAAGACACATTAGAGCTGATTGTCCGGCTAGGTCTTGTTTTCGGGGAAACATGGTAGCTCCCTCTTTTCCTTCTTCAGCTCCTTTACTATGAAGATTCTATAACACTTAATTGTTTGTACTTTACTCCCAGGATTTTCTTCTTTTTCTTTGCCAATGTGAATTCATGATTAAATCTACTGCATTTCATTTGCGATACTTTTCCATTCTCACCGCCTACTCTTAATCAATGTGCATACCCCATGAGAGCAAATTCCTTATTTTTTCCCAACTTAATCTCTCTAATTATTCAATGCAGCCTGCAATTTATTTCCACATAACTATCCCTAGAATGCCATATTAATCAACCCACTTCGTTTTTTTAGGAATGGCTATTGGCTCCTGATTCTTATCAGATGGATTACAGTTGAGAAAAGAGAACATGACATGCCCTATTTCCCTGCCAAGACACAATCCTGAAAACTTGAGTTACTCTTTGATTTATCAACATAGGGAATATCATTTCATCAGAATTAGAGAGGTACCAGGGGGCAGATTCAGCGCAAATAGATCCTTTTCTCCTTCACCCTTAAGACCCACAGAAATGTACAATTTTGGTGACATTATTCATCTAATGTAGGTCATATCAGAATTGGAAATTTCAGTTATTCTGTCACCACATTAAGCTTACATCATTTAAGGGTTATTTTAATTCTTTGAATGAAAGCAATACCAGCGAGATCAAATAATGGATTTTCCCCGATTTACTGAACAATAATATATCTTCCTGTATTTCAGTCCTCAACTCTGCTATAACACCCTCGAATTGTAATGGTTCTTATACTATGTTTTATCTCAACAAATCCATTTCCACAATGTCTATTCCTTTGAAACTTGGTTAGTCATAAGGTATCCTAGATCCTGGGGGAAATGGGGCATTATGGCCTATAAGTTCACAGAACTGTAAGTGAGTTTGCTTCTATCCCTTAAAGCTGTATGGCTTCAGGCAAAACTTACCACTCTTTAAAATGGGGACAATAATGACATCCATTTTATAACACAGTTAAATTCTTTTTAATTGAGAATTATTCATGGAGATCAGTAGTAATGACTTCTCTAACACCTTTTGTATCTCTTTCCGCCATCATATGACTTTTTTTCTATTGAATATCAATAATTTCAGTATATACCATCATCAAAGATCACTTTCTGACCATGAAGGAGCAATTTAAAATATAAAATCACTATATAAACATGTTTGAACATAGACAAAAACAAGAACATGATTCATACCACAAAGATAACCAATCATAATTTTCACTTGGCTTACAGGAGAGACTTCTCTCATGAAATGCTGTTTTTAGTCTCACTCTATTCCTTCCACCTCCAAGATTGAAAAAATAATAATTTAAAATAAATTTTATTTAAAAAAATAAGTAAATATACATATATATATTTATGTATATATGTATATATATACATACACACACACACACACACACACACACACACACACACACACACACACACACATACATATAAAACCAGAAACCATAGAAGTTCTAACACTACCCAAACCACAGGAAAATATTTTTCACTGAACCCTCTTCCAAAACACCTAATACAAAGCTGATCCCTACAACAAGACCCTTCTTAAAAAAAAGAAAAAAAATTCTTCTTGTTTACATGCCCCAGGTTCATGTGGTACGTGGCCATCCTCATTGTAAGAAGTCATAAACATAACTCTATTTGGCTATAGTTGTGATTCTGATGGCCTTTATCTGGTGGACAGCAGATAGACTTTGGAAAATAAATGACTTTCTTTTTTGCCATGTGTGTTCCTGTAATATAGAAAAACTGTTTTCCACCTGAGTAAGGAACACCGAGTTCTTCCTTACTCTCTCTCCTGTGTGTCTCCTTTATTACTCACACAGAACACTTCATTTCTGGTACCTCTGGTCTCCAAATGTAGAGCTTTTCCCCCACACCAACTAATTCTCTGTGACACCAACTGCGTGCCCTACAATGTACCCTAATTCTGACACTGTCTACTTGAAGATAGTTTCATATCCCACAGGCTAAAGGCTGTCCCACAAGACTGTCCCCGACCCTCTCTTCTCCTCCCCACTTCATATTAGTCCAGTCACAAGCCCAGTTTATCACCTAGGTGATCAGCCCAGGTGATCAACTGGCTATAAGTTGGAGGTTCCAATGACCCCCTTCTTGGGTTTAATTTGCTAGAGTGGCTGCAGAACATAGTGAAACACTTACTTGTGTTTACCAGTTTATTAAAGGATATGATAAAGGATATAAATGAACAGCCAGATAAAGATAAAAATAGGGCATGGGCTGGCAGCGTCATGAGCAGAGGAGATTCTATCCCTAAGAAGTTGCGGGCATATCACCCTCTCGGTGTGGATGTGTTCACCAACCTGGAAGAACCTGGAAGCTCTCCAAACCCCACACTATTGGGATTTTATGGAGGCTTCCTCACGTAGGTACCATCATTATTAACTCCGTGTCCAGCTCCTCTCCCCTTTGGAGGATGGGTGGTTGAGGCTGAAACTTCCAAACTTTTTTTTTTCCCCCTTCTTCCGCCTCCACCCCCTCCCCTACCTCCACCCTCGCTCCACTCTGGTTCAAGCCATTGTTTCTCAGTCTAGTTGTGTAGGACACAGCTCCTGGCCCATGCTGGTATTATGAGCCTTGCACTTCACCACCCCTCCCACCCCCCACCCCGCACCCCACTCCATGTGGGAATCGAACCAGTGACCTCAGTGTTAGGAGCACGATGATCCAACCACCGGAGCCACTAGGCTGGCCCCAGAACATTCCAAGTTTCTAATCACACCTTTGTCTTTCTGGTTACCAGCTCCCATCCAGGAGCCACCCAGGAACCTACCCAGGGTCTCCACAATAGAACAAAAGATGCTCCTGATGGTCTTAGCATTTAAGAATCTATCAGGGTTTTAGGAGCCCTGTGTCAGATATATGTGGTGAAAGACAAATATTAGAATAAGAGGTACTTTTACTGCTCTTATCACTTAGGAAATTACAATGGCTGTACATATATATATATATACATATATATATATATAATTCTATTATTTCGTAAGTCTCATATAAATAAACTCTGACTGAACACTAATTTTAACCTGCCAAAAGTTAAGGGAAAAAAAAAAAGAAACAATGAACCACTGAGGTAATAATTAATAAAATTTATTGTGCACATACCAAAAAGGCAGTTTGCAAGCCAGGAGCACTCAAACCAAACCATGGAATGAGTCTAAGAGGTATATTGTTACAAAGCAGCGTATATAGTGAGGAGGCAGTGACTGTTCATTCTTCAGAGTGATTGGTTCCAGTATTAGCATTATCTTAATGAAAGGGAATTGGTTATTGGTTACCACATGTTCATTTGGGAGAGCAATTTAACTTTCACTTACAATTTTCAGAGGCAAAAACAAGAAGTGATCCAAGTCGAGTTGGTTTTGCTTGTCTTGCAAAATAAACTAGATTAAGCTTTGCTTGTATGACTAAATTGGTTTTGTCTGCTAAGAGAATTTTCAGTTCTAGTCTCTGTGTTTGATTCTAACAAACCCAACCTCTCTATACTGCAAATTCTCAAGTATTCTGTGAGGGGAAATTTAGCACAAATATTTTAAAACAGTGTTATTCTAAGTAAAACAAAGTAACACACTGCACTAGAACAGGCTCTTCTTTGATGCAGATTCACACAAGGATAATTGGCTTTATAAGAGGGCAACATTTTCTCAGCTATACATAGTCCTTGTCACATTTAAAACCTTCAAATTGATTCAATTTCTACGTTATATGCGAAGGGCCACCCATACCCTTGAATTTTCAATTCTCTGTAGAGATCCTTGATAGGACTTAGAGCTTAGGGAGAGCCCAGCAATTGGGTTAATTTTCCCTGAATCAAATATGTCAGGTGAATGGTCTCAAATCGCACTAAATACAATTCCCCCACGAAACCTTCCTCAAACACTCAGTGTCATAAATGCCTTTGTCCGCTGGCTTCTAAGCAGTGCTGAGCTCGCCATTCTCTCATATAGTTTCCTGATCCCTTAAAACCTAACTATGAGTCATGGTTGTCATGCCAAACCCATTTCTCATACCACCTGACGCACATCAGATAGTAATAGATTAATAAGCAGAGGCAATAGTCACATTCCTTGATTTTGAGTACTTCATCCTATTAGCCTGAAATAGAACATCTTATCAGAAGTGTGGTAGCTATACAAGACAAGAACATATGCATGGTATCTTAAAATAGCTTTCTTGGTCCCTAGAATCTCTGACAAGATCACACAGCTGAAAACTAATTCTAATATGTCTCTGCTGTTTTATAGCCAGATGTTACATCAACAGTCCTGAAAATATCTTCCACTATCCACCTTCCATTTGAGGGAATGTATGAAAACATTGGGCTCACATCATCATTAGAAGGAAAAACAAGGAAGAAGCAGTGCACAAGTGACTTTGAAAAATAAATTTCCATTATCCTAATAAGCCATTTGCCTAAAGATCCTTATTATGTATCACAATTTTGACACTATTCTGTCTCCCATTTAAAACTAAACAAGTACTGGACATACAGCAATAACTTACTGATTGACTAGTTGAGTAACCACATTCTTTTCCTTATGAATATTAGATATATCTGAACGGGCAATTAATCTAAGGATTTTAGGAAAACCTAAATAAATAAATAATAATATAAAAATTAACTTATATATTTAGCTTCTTTTTTCAATAACATGGAGATGCATTTTTTATGTATATTGACATATTAGCTATTCTCCCTCCCTTAAAAAAAAAAAACAAAAAAACTTTCAGTTAAAAAAATCACTCAAAAAGAAATATATACTCATATTTTTTATTAACTTACTTAATGGATAGCAGCATGTTGACATAGCAGGGAAATAAGGAAAATCCTTAAAAGACCAAAAAAATGACAAGAAAGTACCAATGCATATCATTAAATGAAGTTTGAAGTTCCTGTTGCCTTTTGTCCATGTGATCCTGGTGTCTCGGAGCAGAAGTCGTCAAACTGCATTTTATGCTTCCAGATTACATACACCAAAACTTTCCTGGGGATATGGGCACAAATAACAGATTTAAGCAAATCAGTTTCCACATTTACTTCCTTCTGTATGTTTTTCTAAAATTCATCTGCTTGGGAATGTTCTCAAAGTTCCCGGCCATTTCTAATTTTCCCTCCTGCCCTTTCTTATATAATTCTCCCACTTTCCAAAAATAAAATAAAATTTAAAAAAGTCAAAAATTTAACCCACCTGAATTAGACAGATTGCATTACATTTTTTCAATTATGTAAACAAAACTTCTAAGGAGACTTAAAAACATAAGAAGAAAAGGAAAGGCAAAAAGGAAAGAAACAAAGTATAAGATCTAAAAAAAAAAAAAAAAAAAAGAACAAAAAGATCCAAAACAAATACCCAAAACAAAACAAATATCCAGAAATATCCAAAATAATCTTCTTACCAGTCTTTATAATCAAAGAACTGCCTCAGCTTCTACTTTTGCATGATTTCAAATAAGAGAAAATAAAAATATTTCCATTTTTTCCTGGGATATCAAAATTATATCTTTGATTCAAAAAATGTGTATCAGAGATAAGTAGCTTAAACATGCATTGAGACTGAGACTTATAAGAGGAATTTTCATTACATTTAAATTTGGCAATAGATTGTTGGACACTGAAAAATTCTTATGCTATTTTTTTAAATTAGGGTGAAAGTTTGCTCACTATCACTAGTCAATTAATGGCTCACTTACTTCTGCATTCATGTACTTATTTGTTTTATATTGATCTAGTTGGAATATGTTGAGGATTCCACGCTAAATAATGTATGTAACAACAAGTGTTAATTCATGTTTTGTAAGCCCTGAATTTATTGGTGGCCCATATACTCTTGCCATTTGTTGTTACTTTCCACTGGATGTTGCTTTATTCTAGCAATATACCACTCATCTATAAGTACATGAATTAATTTTAAGAGACCTATCCATCTCATTAAGTAATAAATTTCCAGTAAAATTGTATTTGTTATGTCTTAATCAATTGTGTACTATTAATAATTTTATAGTAATTTAATACAAAGGAACTTCTTTAACATTTAGAGCTTTATAGGAATTGAAAAATCAATTTCAATTTACAAATATAATTTACTTGAAGAGAAGTATAATAGAAAGAGCCACAAAAAATGCATGTATAAAATATAACATAATAGGATGAATTTCTGTGTAGAAAATGCCATGTAACTATGAACTGGTGAAAGAAGGCTCAGGGTTGAGGCACCAGGTTGACTGAAAATGATTCAAGGTATTCACACAGAATTGCTTGAATCAGGAGCTAAGTGGGATTTTTTTTCTTAGAAGGAGAGGTTATGTCAGAAGTGAGTTTCCAAAGTGATGTCATGGGAATGGCAGCAGCAAGGTGGTCTTCATGAGTTCTCCTCCGGAACTTACCACAAATTCAACATCTATAACCCATCAAAGGACTCTGCTCATCACACAGAACAGCTAAGAGACTCTTACGAGGATAACTTGAGGTGGGCAAACTGGGCAAGCAGGGGAAGTGGGAAGGGAGTGGAGTGGAGATATGGCCCACATCTGCGGGTGCCCAGATGCAGGGGTTCCCAGAACAAAACAGAGACCACAAGACCCAGGTGGGCTCTTTTCCTGTATGCCACAGAAGATCTCTCCTGCCGAGAGAGCAGCATATCCAGTGTTTGAAGCAGTCAACTCAGCTGGGCCCTAGGTAGGACAAAGGACATAAATACCTTACCTGGGCCCCTCCTTCCATGATCACAATCATAACTCCACCCTTCCAGAGACTCAAGCTGGCGCCTGAACTGAGAAGTAGTGTCAGATTACAGAGGAGCCATAGGGCTCAGGATCTGGGAAGGCCCAGTTTGCAGCTGTGACCCGGGGAAGAGGCTGGGAAGAGTGTGACACTGCTGGGCTGCCACACAGAAGACTCCTCCATCCCCAGCCCCCACTTTTTCTGGCCTGCCTAGGACACAGCAATTACAACTGTGGAGACACTCCCAGGGGTCAGCAGCAGGTGGCAGAGGCAACACGGGGCTTTCAGCAGCTCAGAAATCTCACACCCTCCACACACACACACACACACACACACACACGGATGAAGTGCCCTAAGACTCAGGATACCTGGGCACAGGACTTGCTGGGTTACTCTCAGTGTGCATATATGCAGGCAAGAACAGGAACTGCACTAACTTTGTAAAAACTACCATCTAGACCCCATATCCCCATTCATCTAGAACAGTAGTCTCCAGGTCACTCTGGGCACCAGGTGACCGGCTCTGCCTGCACAATACACAGAGGACTCTTCAGTACATCAGAGGATTTGGTACATCAGAGGACAACCTGGAGATTACTTGGTGGGCTTAAGCCAAGACTGTTTTTTTTGTTTTGTTTTGATTTGTTTTTGTATTTTTGATATTTTTGCCTGTGTTGTGTATGGGTTATCAGTTGTTTTTACATGTGAGTGTATTTGGTTTTTTCTTTGTTGTTGTTGTTGTTGTGCTTGGTGATTTGCTTTGTTCTGAAATTGCCCTATACCAGGTCCCAGCCCAAGAGGCACAAGACTCAACACACTCAGAGGCCAACTCCAGACCAAACCAGAATATTACCAGGTTTGACCTATAAGTGACTCACCCAGAGGGAATTCTCTGCAGGCACAAGAGCGGTCAACCCTCACACAGCAGATCATCCACTGTGGGCAGAGCCATGTCTCACTAGTCAACCTACTGACAAGTCAATCCCACCTACTGACAAGCCAAAAGCAATTAAAGTTCAACTTTAACAGGACAATATACACAACACAAGGGACACCTTTGGAGCACATGCATAGGAGAATAGGGAAGTGGTACAAGTCAAATATAAAGGACACATACTACATAAGATCACCCAGCAAAAACCAAGAGCCCTAGGGGATCTACCTAATACATCGAAGCAAACACAGAGAGTCAGCTAGAATGGGGAAAAAAAAACCATGTCCCAAATAAAAGAACAAGAGAAACCTCCAGAATTGGAACAAAATGAAATAGAGGTAACTAACCTATCAGACACAGAGTTCAGAACAGCAATGATAAGAATGTTTAAGGAGCTCAGTGATGACATAAAGAAGGATAGAGAAATCATGATGAACAACCAGTTAGAGCTAAAGAATACAATAAATGAAAAAAAAGAACACACTTGAAAGAATTACCAGCAGGTTAGATGAGGCAGAGGATCGAATCAGTGACTTAGAAGACAAGTTAGCAGATATCACACAAATGGAACAACAAAAAGCAAAGAGATCTCTGGGATAATATCAAGCGTAACAACATTCACATCATAGGAATACCAGAAGGTGAAGAGAGGGAATAAGGGATCAAGAACATATTTGAAGTTATAATGACCGAAAACTTCCTTACCTGGTGAAGGAAACAGACATACAAGCCCAGGAAGTGCAGAGAGTTCCAACCAGGATAAATCCAGATCCACACCAAGACACATTATAGTTAAAATGGCAAAGGTTAAAGACAAAGAGAAACCAAAAAGCACCAAGAGAAAGACAGCAGGTTAGATACAAGGGAACTCCTATAAGACTATCAAATGACTTTTCTACAGAAACTTTGATGGCCAGGATGGAGTGGCAGGAAGTACTCAAAGTGATGAAAAACAAAGGCCTACAACCTAGATTGCTTTATCCAGCAAGGAGATATAAAGAGCTTCCCAGAAAAGAATAAGCTAAAGGAGTTTATTACCACCAAGCCAGCATTGCAGGAAGTATTAAAAGGGCTTCTGTAAACAGAAGAAAGATGAAAACAATCTAACTACAAATTTAAAAATGGCAATATCTATGTACCTATCAATAATCACTTTAAATGTAAATGGATTAAATGCTCCAATCAAAAGACATAGGGTGGTTGAGTGGATAAGAAGGCAAGACCCTTGCATATGCTGTATACAGAGACTGCCTCAGATCAAAAGACACACACAGGATGAAAGTGAAGGGTTGGAGTAAGATACTTCATGCAAATGGAAATGAGAAAAAAGCTGCGGTTGCGATACTTATATCTGACAAAATGGACTTCAAAATGAAGAATATATTAAAAGACAAAGATGGGCACTACATAATAATAAAGGGGTTGATCTGACAGGAGGACATAACCCTAGTAAACATTTATGCACCCAACATAGGAGCATCTAAATATATAAAACAGATATTGACTGACATAAAGACAGAAATCAACAGTAACACTATCATAGTAGGGTACTTCAACACACCTCTGACAACAAGGGACAAGTCTTCCAGACAGAAAATAAATATGGAAACAATGGCCTTAAATGACACATTTTAACTGTTTGGATTTAATCGATATTTTCAGAGCATTTCACCCCAAAGCTGCAGAATACACGTTCTTCTCAAGCGCACATGGAACATTTTTCAAGATAGACCATGAAAGTAGAAATCAACTACAGGAAAAAAACTGGAAGACACACAAATACCTGGAGACTGAATAACACGTTACTAAATAATGAATGGGTCAACCATGAGATCAAGGAAGGAATCACAAGATATCTCGAGACAAACGAAAATGAAAACACAATGACCCAAAATCTATGGGATGCAATGAAAGCAGTCCTAAGAGGGAAATTCATAGCAATGCAGGCCTAAAGAAACAAGAAAAATCACTAATCAACAGTTTATCTTCACACTTAAGGGATCTGGAAAAAGAACAGCAAAATAAGCCGAAAGGGAGGACAAGGAAGGAGATAATAAAGATCAAAGCGGAAATAAATGAAACAGAGACTAGAAAAACAATACAAAAGATCAATGAATCCAAGAGTTGGTTTTTAGAGAAGATAAACAAAATTGACAAACCTTTAGCCAGACTCATCAAAAAAAAGAGAGGGCCCAAATTAATAAAATCAGAAATGAAAGAGGAGAAGTGACAACAGACACCACAGAAATACAAAAAAATTTAAGAAATTACTATGAGCAACTATATGCCAACAAATTAGACAATGTGAAAGAAATGGACAATATTCTAGAAGCATACAACTTTCTAAGGCTACCTCAAGAAGAAATGGAAAATCTTAATAGACTGATTACCACCAGGGAAATTGAATCAGTAATCAACAAGCTCCCAACAAACAAAAACCCTGGACCAGATGGCTATACAAGTGAATTTTACAAAACATTCAAAAAAGAATTATTACCTATTCTCCTCAAACTATTCCAAAAAATCCAGAAGGAGGGAAAGCTCCCAAACACTTTTTACGAGGCCACTATCACACTGATCCCCAAATTAGACAAAGACATTACCAAAAAAAAAGAAAAAAGAAAAAAGAAAACTACAGGCCAATATCCCTAATGAACATAGATACAAAAATCCTCAACAAAATATTAGCGGACAGAATTCAGCAATACATTGAAAAGATCATTCACCATGATCAAGTGGGATTCATTCCTGGTATGCAAGGGTGGTTCAACATCCGCAAATCAATTAATGTGATACACCACAATAACAAAATGAAAAATAAAAATCATATGATCATATCAATAGATGCAGAAAAAAAACATGACAAAATTCAGCAGGCATTTGTGATAAAAACTCTTCAAAAAGTGGGAATAGAGGGACCATATCTCAACATAATAAAGGCCATATATGATAAACCCACAGCAGACATCATACTCAATGGGGAAAAGCTAAAACCATTCCCCTTAACATCAGGAACAAGGCAAGGTTGCCCACTTTCTCCACTTCTATGTAACATAGTGCTGGAAGTTCTAGCCACACCAATCAGACAAGAAAAAGAAATGAAAGGCATCCAAATTGGTAAGGGGGAAGTAAAATTGTCATTATATGCAGATGACATGATACTATATATAGAGAACCCTAAAGACTCCACCAAAAAAAACTATTAGAACTGATAAATGAATTTAGTAAAGTAGCAGGGTACAAAATTAACATTCAGAAATAAGTTGCATTTGTACATACTAATAATAAAATATCAGAAGGAGAAATTAAGAAAACAATCCCATTTACAATTGCTTCAAAGACTATAAAATACTTGGGAATAAATTTAACCAAAGAAGTAAAAGATCTGTACTCAGAAAATTATAAGACAGTGAAGAAAGAAATGAAAGAAGATACAAATAGATGGAAACACATACCATGCTCATGAATAGGAAGAATTACTATGGTAAAAATGTCCATACTGCCTAAGGCAATATACAGATTCAACATAATTCCTATCAAACTACCAAGGACATTTTTTCACAGAAGTAGAACATATAATCCTAAAATTTATATGGACCATAAAGGACCCCGGATAGCCTCAGCAATCTTGAGAAATAAGAACAAAGCGGGAGGTATAATGATGTCTGACATCAAATTACACTACAAGGCTACAATAATCAAAACAGCATGGTACTGGCATAAAAACAGACACATAGGTCAATGGAACAGGATAGAGAGCCCAGAAATAAATCCATGCCTATATGGTCATTTAATCTACCACAATGGAAGCAGAATTTATGGTGGGGTAAAGACAATCTATTCAATAAATGGTGCTGGGAAACCTGGACAGACACAGGTGAAAAAATGAAGCTGGATCACCTCCTTACACCATATACAAGTTTAAATTCAAAATGTATTAAAGACTTAAATGTAAGATCTGAGACCATAAAACTCCTAGAAGAAAATGTAGGAAGAAAGTTTACAGACATTACACGGAGTAAGATTTTTACTGATATATCCCCTCGGGCAAGGGAAGTAAGAGAAAAAATAAACGTGGGATTACATCAAACTAACAAGTTTTTTCACAGCAATGCAAACCATCAATAAAACAAAAAGGGATCCTACTGAATGGGAGAAGACATTTGCCAATGATATATCCGATAAGGGGTTTATATCCCAAATTTATAATAAACTCACTCAACTCCAAAAAAACAAACAACCCAATTAAAAAATGGGCAGAGGACATGAAGAAACATTTTTCTAAAAAGGACATACAAATGGCATATAGACATATGAAAAAATGCTCAACCTCACTGATCATTAGAGAAATGCAAATAAAAACCACAATGAGATACCATCTCTCCTCAGTCAAAATGGCTATCATCAATAAATCAACAAACAACGAGTGCTGGTGAGGATGTGGAGAAAAGGAAACCCTTGTGCACTGTTGGTGGGATTGCAGATTGGTGCAGCCACTATGGAAAACAGTATGGAGATATCTCAAAAATCTGAAAATGGAACTACCTTATGACCCAGCAATTCCACTCTTAGGTATCTATCCGGAGAAATGCAAAACTCTAATTCGAAAAAAATTATGCACTCCTATGTTTATTGCAGCATTATTCACAGTAGCCAAGACATGGAAACAACCGAAATGCCGATTGGTAGATAACTGGATTAAGAAAATGGTACATTTATACAATGGAGTATTACACAGCCATAAAAAAGAATGAAATCTTACTATTTGCAGCAATATGGATGGACCTAGAGAACATTATGTTAAGTGAAATAAGTCGGACAAAGACAAATACCATATGATCTCACTTATATGTGGATTCTAAAGAAAAGAATAAATGAATGAACCAAACAGTAACAGTCTCAGAGACATAGAGGAAAAACTGAGGATTGCTAGATGGGAGGGAAGGGTGGGGATAAGCGGGAGGGTGAGGGGATTAGAAAGCACAATCAGTAACCACAAGATTATCATGGGGATACGAAAGTCAATTTGGGGAATGTAATCAATAATGTTGTAAAGATTTTGTAGGGTATCCAATGGACACTTGTCTCATTAGGGAGACCACCTCAGGGATGATGTAGATGCCTGATCACTGCACTGTACACCTGAAGCTGAAGCTGAACAATAATGAATGCCAACTACAGTTATATATATATACATATAATTGTACATATATATAATTTACATATAATATATATAATTTACAAGAAGTGAAGTACAGCGTTAGGAATAGAGACAGTGGAAATGTAATGGCTGTATGCGATGTCAGAAGAGTAGTAGATGCGGGGAGGGGGGTTATCACTGTGTGAGGGATATAAATGATAAACGTTTAACTATTACATTGTTATGTACACCTGAAACTAATAAAAAAATGTTAATTAAAAAATAAATAAATAAAATTATTTTTTCATTAAAAAAACAGAAAAACAAAAAAATGAGTTTCCAATAGAACGGGTGCTTTTCCACCCCTTAGAGCAGTTTATAATTTCCCATTGGCCTTAAGAATTCTATAGGTGATGAGCAGCTGATATTCCAGATCTGTTTCTTCCTTTTTTCCTTCCTTCCTTCCTTCCTTCTTTCTTTCTTTCTTTTCTTTTTTTTTTTTTTTTGGAAAATGCTGTTATGTAAACCCAGACTTGCAGGCGTGCAAGTTATTCATGTGACTCTTCACTGATAAGGCTACTCTCACATTTTCCATATAAGTAGAAAAATGGGAGACAATGTCCATCCACTGGAATATAATCCATTCTGCATGTCAAGCAGAGCACCCTGTCATCTCAGTGGGACAATGGGAAGATAAGAGCTCCTGCCTTCCCTGTTGCTGACTCTGGTCTTGTCAGTTTGCCCCAAATAAAATGTATTGCTAACTCACACCACAGATTGCAGAATCTTTGGACAACAGTTAGGGCTACACATGACAACACCTTAGTATGGAAAACAATGTAATATTTATGAATGTTAAAATATAACATTGCACTATACTTTTAAATGAATAATGGTGAGTATTAACTCACTGAAATTTTATGGAACACATTAAAAAGAATGAAGTAACAGTTTCATTCTGAAATTTTAATATTAAAACACAAGAGATTGGGTATTTAGTAACCATTTAAAATTTGGGTTAAAATTTTTTTAGATACCATAGCTTTACAACTTACCAAAATTCCTTTAGGGAGTATGCAAACAAAAGTAAAATTTGATGAGCAATAATCCAGGTGTTTAATTTTAATTAATCATGTAAGAAAAGAGCTGCAGACATGGAAGGTTTATAAACCATACAGAATGCCAGAGACATAAAGGACCACATGTTCAGTGAAAAGTTGAATCGGAACAAAATATAGGAGCTCAAAAAGAAGACTCTAAGTTTACCTGCCTGACTTAGTTTTGTTGCTATGTCTAAAAAGTTTATCTTCTCTTGAATTCACAACCGCAAGCTACCTCTCATGTAGTTTTGGGACTGTAATCATCCTACAAATGTAATCCCCAAATCTCCAGGCTGAGTATACTGCTGAAAGTGGTTTCAGGTTGATGGTACTCCAGGCACCCAGCAGAAGCAAATTGAAACACTCTCTAGAGAAGTATACTTTAAAACAAGTCTCACAGAGTTTTCTCTTATAAATCTTTAAGGAATGTGGATTTTCAATATGAAGAGGCAAGATACCAACATCAGAAGTCAACAGAAACAACCCAAAATGGAATGATTTTGTAAAAATGAAAATACTGTCATTATTAAAAACCAAATATAAAATAAATGTTTAATATGATTAAAAAATAATATGAAATATTGAAAATATAATATAAAAACAAGTAACTATAAAATTAAAAATGCATATTTGAAAATTAACAAAATATCACTACTAGTTAGGGGCTACGGTATTTCCCCCAAAATAAGACCTAGCTGGACCATCAATTCTAATACGTCTTTTGGAGCAAAAATTAACATAAGAATGTGTCTATTATATTGTATTGTATTATATTATATTATATTATATTATATTATATTATATTATATTATAGTATAGTATAGTATAGACCCGGTCTTACATTATAGTAAAATAAGACTGGGTCTTATATTAATTTTTGCTCCAAAAGATGCATTAGAGTTGATTGTCCAGTTAGGTCTTATTTTCAGGGAAACACAGTGTATAATTATAAAAATTAAAAACACAAATGATGGATTAAAGGAAAGATAGAAACAAATATATGAAGAAATATTTCAGAATCTGTCACAGAGAGACAAAGATATGGAGAATATGAAAGAGCAATTGGAAGATATGAAAGAGTGAGATTTATATTTATATCATTGAAGTTTCAGAAAGGGATAAGAGAAGAAGCAAAGGAAAAGCAATATCCAAGAGATGACTCGAAAGATCTTCCAGAATTGGCAAGAAATATCTATTCTCAGATTCAGGAAGCCCAATATTTCCCAAGCAGAAATTTTTAAAAATAAGGAAGGAGGAAAGAAAGAAATTATCACCTAAAGATATTATTGTGAAACTAAAGGATACCAAAGATAGATAGAAGCTGCCAGAAAGAGAAGGCAGACAACATATAAAGGAACAACAATTAGACTGACCACTCACTTATTAACAGCAAAGTTGGACACCAAAGAGTAGAATCAGGGCTTCAAAGGCTGAGAGAACTTAACTACTACCTAAAAGTTGTATAATCAAGTAAACTATATTTTAGGAATACAGTCTAAAAAACTGTGAAAGCTGATTATAAACAGAATTGACTAAAACATCTAAGGAATGTATTCTATGGGAAAGTGGGAAAGGAAAGAGATCGCAGAAGAAAGGCCTTAAGTATATAAAGGAATTGTGAGCAAATAAAATATTTTGCATGTGACAAATTTAAACATGATGATTGAGTAAAACAATGATCATTTCTATGGATAAAAAAACTAATAACATAATACTAACATAAGGGTTTGTCTTAGGTTGGATCATCTCATAAAAAGACACTGAATGTGATTTGAGTGGAAATTGTTTGGAAGGCAATCTCAGGAAATGCTGGTAGTCGAATGGGGAACTAAGAGGGTACAGGATATAAAGTTGATATTTGGTATGCTAATTGGTAAGTCCCTTTGGGGAACTTTGGGAGATTCCATAAAGCATGACTCAAAGTCTGTGTGCTAAAGGTATAATATAAATGTAGCATTTATTTAATACTTGAGAATCACCCTCAAGTATTTAGCTGACTACTGATGTACTCATACATGTGAGGAGAATCCTTGAGGTGGAGAAGAACATTCAAAAAGTGGTCACAGAGTGCTAGGATGAATGCTTATTACCACTAGCCAGATTGAAAACTATCACAATTCACTTGGTAGAATGCTAAAGAAGGGTCTTGACTCAGTATTGGGGACTATGCAGTTCTAGACTAAGGACTGCCCAGGTCCTACCAAACAAATCTTGAAAGCAAGACACATAAGGGTCAAGCTGTTTCTAAGAAACTTAACAGCATCTCAGAAACAAAGCTCAAGAATATTCACAGGAATACAACATAATAAAAAAGGTAACTTTCACAATGTGTACCATGGAAACTATTAGTTATCTATTATTACGTAACAAACTGCAGTGCAGTTTGCTGTGCATTAGTAATCTGAGCAAGGTTTAGTTCGGGATTCTATTTCAGGTTCCCGCACAGGCTAAGTGTCTGCTAGGCTCTAGTTATCTTAAGGCTCAGCTACGTCGACAAGCAAACATGATTATTGGCAGGATTCAGTACAATACCTTGCAGGCATCTGTTGAACTGGTAGCCTCAGTTTCTCACTGTCTGTTGGCCAGAAGCTGCCATCAGTTTCTTGCCACATAGGTGACTACAACATTGCAGCTTACTTCTTCAAAGAATGCAGGAAAAGAAGGCAATAGAAAAAGGAGTCTACTAGCAAGACAGAAGTTAGAATCTCTTGTAACTTAATCAAAGAAGTGATAGTTTATCATTTTTCGTTTGTTAAAGCAAGTAATTAAGCCACCACATACTCAGGGCAGGGAGGAGATTATATAATGAACTGAAAAATGGAGGCAGGGATCTTTGATGGTCATCTTAAGACCTGCCTATGACACAAAGTAAAATTACCAAACATATAAGGATTAGGGAACCATGACTAAAATAGAGGAGAGAAATAAATCAACCAAAAGCAATCCAGAACAGACATGATAGCAGAGAAGGACATTAAAACAGCTATTGTGACTATATTACATATGTTCAGAAATTTAGGCAGAGCAGATATATAAAGAAGATACATTGAGACTGGTAGGAGAGGCATAGACATGCAATGGGCTGTTCCTGCAACTACACGTGGTAGTTAAGAAACAGGAGGGCCAGCCCAGCTGTGGATGTACCCCGAGGACTGAGGGGGCCAAGCCCCACACCAGTCTCCGCAGCCTAGAGCACCAGTGCCAGGAAGAAGAGTTCCAGCTGGTTGTGAAAATCAGCGGGCACTCAGTCAGGGTGAGAATGAGGGCTGCTAGAGTCTTTTTAAAGGATCCGAGCATAGATTCATTCGCTCACTAACACTCATCCTAAGCTCCACTGAAGGGCCAAAAACTTGAAAACACAAGGGACATACAAGGAGGAATTGAATTGTTTAGCCTCAGGCAGAGAGCTGGAGGGGCAGCTCTCTCTGGGACTAAAGTGCCTACAGGCACCAGTCCCCTCCCCTTCCCCCTCACCCCCCACCACACACACACAGAGCCAACAGGTAAAGGCAGAAGTGCTGGTAGGAGCCATTGTTTCTTTATTGAGCGCTCCCCCTACCCATTCTGCAGCACCTGGCACAGGTGGCCAGGCAGACTGCCACTCACTGGGCCCCTACTACATAAGGCCACCCTGCCACGATGTAGCAGATCTACCTAATACATAGAAACAAACACAGAGATATCAAAATGAAGAGACAAGAAAAACATGTTCCAAATGAAAGAACAAGACACAACACCAGAAAAAGAACTATGTGAAATGGAGGCAAACAATCTACTAGATACAGAGTTCAAAACACTCATTATAAAGATGCCCAATGTGTTAGGGGAAGAATAGATTAACTCAGTGAGAACTTCAACAAAGAGATACTAAACATAAAAAAGGGACATAGAAACCATAAAAAAGAACCAGTCAGAAATGAAGACTACAGTAACTGAAATGAAGAATATACTAGAACAAATCAAACAAGAGCAGATTAGATGAAAGAGTATCGAAACATTAATTTGAAAGACGGGGTAGCAGAATATACCCAACTGGGACAGCCAAAAGAAAAAAGAATTAACCCCCTCCACCCCCACAAAAAAAAATAAAAATTAAAAAGCAGGATAGTTTAAGGGGTCTCTGGGACAACACCTAGTGTAACAACATTTACATCATAGGGCTAGCAGAAAGAGAAGAGAGCAAAGGAATTGAAAACCTATTTGAAGAAATAATGACTGAAAGCTTGACACTTGACTGAAAGGAAATAGACATACAAGCTCAGGAAGAACAGAGTCCCAAAGAGGCCCACACTCTGACACATCAAAATTAAAATTCCAAAGCTTAAAGAAAGAGAGTCATAAAACAAGCAAGGGAAAAGCAGTTACCTACAAGGGAGCTCCCTTAAGATTTTTAGCTGATTTCTCAACAGAAACTTTACAAACCAGAAGGGATTAGCATAAAATATTCAGAGATGAAAAGTAAGGACCTGCAACCAAGATTACCTAGAGAGGCTAGCATTTAAAATTGAAAGAGAAATAAAGAGATTCCCAGACAAGAAAAGCTGAAGGAGTTAATCACCACCAAACCAGTATTACAAGAAATGTTAAAGGGACTTCTTTAAGAAAAAGAAGAAAACAAATTATGAATAAGAAAATATTGCAAGGAAAAGAATTCTCACTGATAAAGGCAAACATAATAAAAGCAGTAGATCAATCAACACTAAAGCTAATACAAAGGTTAAAAGTCAAAAATAAATCATGTGTAATTACAACAGTAAATTAAGGGATACACACAAAAGAAGTAAAAAATAATGACAAAAACATAAGCATTGGAGGGAATAAGTAAAAATGGTAGTGATTATAGAATGTTGATCTTAAGCAACCATCAAATTAAAATAGACTGCTATAAACAAAGCTTCACATATATGAAGCACATGGTAAACACAAACCAAAATCTACAAGATATACACTAGAAATAAAGAGAAAGGAAGCTAAACACAACACTACAGAAAGTTATCAGCAAACAAGAGAAGAGAACAAGAGAATAAGAAAGGAACAAAGAACTATTAAAACAATCAGAAAATAATTAATAAAATGGAAATAACTACATACCTATCCACAATTACTTTAAATGTAAATGGATTAAATGCTTCAATCAAAAGGTCGAATGGATAAACAAGATATGGTACATATATGCAATGGAATATTACTTGGCCATTAAAAAGAAGGAAGTCTTACTATTTGCAACAACATGGATGGACCAAGAGGATATCAAGCTAAGTGAAATAGGTTGGACAGAGAAAGACAAATGCCATATGATTTCACTTATATGTGGAATCTAAAAAAATGAAATAAACAAGCAAGCAGACTCCAGCTCATAGATACAGAGAACAAACTGATGGTTGCCAGATGAGAAGGTGGTTGGGGCGCTGGGTGAAAAAGGTGAAGAGATTAAGAATTACAAATTGGCAGTTACAAAACAGTTACAGAGATATAACAGTTACAGAGTATAGCTTCGGGAATATAGTTAATAATATTATAATAACTATACATCATGTCAGGTGGATGCAAGACTTATCTCGGGGATCACTTTGTAAGTTATACAAATATCTAAACACTATGCTGTAACTAATATAATATATTATAACCTGAAATTAATATAATATTGAATGTCAACTGTAATTGAAAAATACAAAGAAAAAAAATTAGTTAGAGCAGAGGAGGACATTATAATGACCAAATCTAACTTCAAGAGAAGAAAACCACAAGGTCTAAGATGAAAACTACATTGCATGGGATTAATGACAGACTACACAATACAAAAGAAAAATTTAGTGACTTTTAAGTCATGACAATAAACAGTATCCAAAATGAAACATACAAATAAATAAGAATTCTGGGGGGAAAAAATAAACAGAGTACCAGTGAGCTGTGAGACCAATAAAGAAATCATTAAAGAAATAATGATTGAAAATTTTTCAAATGTGACAAAAACTCAATATTATCCACAGATCCAAGAATCTCAGCAAACCTCAACCAAGCACAAGAAATATTAAGAAAACTACAATAAGCCACATCATACTCAAATTCTCCAAAAATAATGATAAAGAGATAATCAGAAAAGTAGCCAGAGTAATAAAGATATTGTATGTAAAGAGTAAAAAAAGATAAGAATGACAATAGATTTTTGGTCAAAAACAAGAAATGTAAAGAAAATACAGTACTTCATATCTTTAAATTACCAAAAGATAAAATCTGTCAATTTTGAATTATACATCCCATAGAAATCTTTCAGAAATTATGCTGAAATATTTTTACATATATATAAAAGCTAGATGTTCTAATCTATATATATTAGGTTGGTGCAAAAGTAATTGTAGTTTTTGCAATTATTTTTAACCTTTTAAACAGCAATTATTTTTGCATCAACCTAATAATTGTAAAATGTATGACAAAATGGTGAGAGAGGAGAAAGGGAAATACACTTTTTGAGATTTTTATATATATGAAATGGCATACTATCACTTGCAAGTAGACTGTGGTTAAGTTTAAGATGTATACTATAATCCAGGTATTAGAACACCTAGGCCCAAAGGCCATATCCAGTCTATCACCTGATTTTATAAATAAAGTTGGATCAAAATACAGCTATGCCCGTTTTTTGCTCATTATCTATAGCAGCTTTCATGCTACCACAGTATAGCTAAGTAGTTGTGACCAAGTCTATTATAACTGGAAAACTACAATATATTTACTATCTGACTCTTTACAGAAAAAGTTTGTGATCACTACTATGAATATTAAACAACAAAAGAAAGTTATAATTACTAAATAATTAGAGGTAATAAAATGAAATTATAGAAAAAAATGCTCATTTAATCCAAAAGAAGAAACATATGAAAAAGGGAACAGATTGGACAAATGGAAAATAAGAGCAAGAAGACAAACTTAAATATTAATCAATATTCCTATTAAGGATAAATGTTACAGATGAGTGCTTCTAACCAAGATGGATCCACAGAGATGTTTATTCTCCTGCCTGAAACAAATAAAAAGTAGACAATTTATAAAACAATGGATTGTAAGACACTGGATATTAAACAAAGGATAAAACATAAAGAAGGTAAGCCCCCAGGATTGCTTGATTGCTGCAGTTTATTGCTTTGAAAGACTTTTTAGGCCATGGTCCAGAGAAAATAAAGCAGAGCCTAGCAGATTCCCTAGCCAAGAGTCCAAAGAGACCAAAGTGAAGAGTTACCAGGACAGAATATTAGCTCCTAAATTTTTTTTCCCCCTTCTTCTGCCTCCCCCTGCCCCGACTCTGATTCAAGCCATTGTTTCTTAGTCTAGTTGTATAGGTAGGACACAGCTCCCTGGCCTATGCTGGTATTATGAGCCTTGCGCTCCCCCTGGCTTGAGGCAGTCGGCCCCTGGTCGTCGATCCTCCACTCATAGCAGCTCACTGCAGCTCTCATGGCTGCTGGCCCCTCACGCTGGCCACGGCCACTCTTGGCAGCACAGAGCAGCCCGGGGCAGCTCACATAACCTCCAACAGCTCACAGCTCCCCAGCTCCAGGGAGAGCCATTGTTCACAATCTTAGCTGTAGAGGGCACAGCTCACTGACCCATGTGGGAATCAAACCAGTGACCGTGGTGTTAGGAGCACAGAGCTCCAACCACCTGAGCCACAGGGCCGGCCCTAGCTCCTAAAATTAACTGAGTTTGGCAAGACTGAAATATATAAAATCAATATACAAAAGTGTTAGGCATGGCTGGAGGAATGAGTTGTGGGAGACCAAGATTGGTCTATTAGAATTTATTTGGTGTGTTTGAGCTGCGGGAGGTCAGGCTAGAGCAGAGGGAAAAGATCATAACCTCTCTGAGCTAAAGGGGTATGGACTTTTATAGGAGGGGGTAAATGAGGGTGTTCTCTCTTCAATGACAAAGGGTTTCCAGGCATGACCAAGCCTTCCAGCTCCACACCCCAAGCCAGCTGATCACAGGCCCCTAGGAGATAAAGCAAGGCAGGATCAAGACAGGATGGCTTTTAAGATAAGGTTTCTGCTCCGGGCCTAAATGTGGATTAGCAAATTCCCCTCTGGGTTTGGTAACTATTCTTAGGAAAAGGGGCGGTGGTCAATCTTCTGTAACTGCTTCCTGCTGAGCGGGGGCATTGATCAGGGTCCCTACATTAGAGTTTTGGGTAAGGGGGCTGTAATGGTGCTCTTGTAAGAGCATGGTGAGATAAAGTTAATAAGCAGATGGAGCAAGAAGGGGTCAAAAAGTAAGAGGAGCAACAAGGTGATCAAAGGGGCCTATGAGTGGGAGTAACCAACAGGGCCTCAAGTCAGGAGGATATAGGATGGAGGAGAGATGTCTAGGTTGGAAGAGAGGTTTTGGAGCCTATAAAGGAGTTAGTCAGAAGCAAAGGGGTAAGTTACATTCTCAAACAAACCCTCAAGGAAAAGGGGGGCCTCTTGTCCTGGAGGGAGGAGTTCAGAACTTGGATTAGAAAGTGATTAATCAGATAAAATGCAAGAGGCGTTAATTTAAAAAAATTGTCTTCCCAGTCCCCATGTCCAGGGGAGGGGAGATGGCAGAGAAGGGTGAGGTAAAGGATAGGAGGCAAAAGGAGGTAAAGCCGAGGCCCTCTTAATCACACGGAGGACAAGGGAACACGGCAGGGACAAGGGAACACGGCAGGGCGTCCCGCTGTCTGTTTCCTCAGGTCTGGTGGAGGGGAAGGGTACAGACCAGGGCAGGCGTCCCTGCCTACGGCTGACCCAGGGGCCTGGCCCTGGGACACGATCAGGCCTAGAGCTAGGTCTTGTATCTGACAGCAAATCTGACTGAGTCGGAAAGTGAAAGAGGGAAGACTTACCGAAGGAAGGGTAGCAAAATGGGCTGAGGAAAGTTGGAACGCAGCTGGGGGTGGGGAGGGCAGAGGCAGGACAGGGCAATAGGGAGGAGGGAAGTGGATAGTACTAGGGGTAGTTTTCCGGGTATGGGAGGTAAGCCGAGGGCCCTCCCAAATGGCTCCCCAACTGGTAACAGGCTCTCGAGAGCCGAGCTGAGGAAGGCGGCCTGGCGTGCCTCCCTGTCAGCCTTCTTGTTACCAATGGCAACAAGGCCAGAGCCCCTTTGGTGGCCCCTACAGTAGTACATAACGGAAGTAAGTGGAAGAAGTGGGGAAGAGAATCCTAAAAGGGTGTCCCTCTAAGGAACGTAAAAGAGGTGGGGTATCCATGAGATGGGAAAGTATCCATTGAGACGAGAGAGGGAGAGAGCTTGCCTGAAAATTTAGGGAATGCTGAGTAAGTGGCCCCTGTGTCTAGAAGGAAAAAAATGACCTTACCGGCAACTAGGAGAGTTCCCTGCGGTTCCGTCGTGCGTATGGTGAAGGTGGAAGCCTGTGAGGAGACCCGGCCCCTTCATTCTTCATCAGTGCCGAGGATCCCCAGGAGGGAAAGATTAGTTCCATCTGCTGGTGCCCTGGCAGGTGTGGTGTTTGGCCGGGGCCAGGAAGTGGATGTTCCTGAGCCTTGAGGGGCTTGAGGGCAATCCGACTTCCAGTGGCCACCATGGCCGCATGGGGGAGAAGTTTACTAGGAGGGCTTGGGTTAGGGCAGCTCCAGTGTCCCAGGAGGCCACATTTAAAGCAGGCACCTGGTTGACTAGGCAGCACAGAGATTGGGATCCCGGTTCTTTCCTTTGGGGCCAGCCCGGCCTAAAGCCTGGGAAACGGCTGCAACCAGGATATGGGCCTGTCTACTCTCCTTGTCATGATTATTGAAGACCTTAAAGGCCAGTTCTAAAAGATCTGTTTGGGAGTGTGAGGACCCTTCTCTAGTTTCTGAAGCTTCCTGTGAATATCGGGGGCTGACTGGGAGATGCCTAGCTTAGATTCATTCTGACTCAGGTCCATCATCGAGAAAGGGACAGGGACCCTAAGAGGGCCTTCAGTGCCTGCCACTTCCCTGAGAGGCGTCTGGGTGGGTGGAGGTGCATAAAGTTGCCCAGATCAGGTATGAGGAGGGGAAGAAAGGTCGGGAGCAGGTGGGGCAGTAGTGGAGGAATGTCAGCGTCCTGCACGACAAGGGTTGTTAGGAGCGAGGAGGGCAGTGCAGGGTTAAGAAATAAAGTAGCCAAGAATAGTGTGCAAGCAGGGCCAAGGGAATCCAGCCTCAAGGGCTGAGCCCCAAATCGGCCAACCCATAACTTTTATTAGTTAGGTGAGGAAGTAAAGAAGATAAAGCTTGTCAATCTCAAGATCTGTGAATCCCATACATTACAATAGGAAACTGATTCAAGCCAATCACCCTTGCCTGCAGGCAGCTGAACCATAAGTCTCAGGATGTATGTACTTCCCCAAGGGACACAACCTTTATGCATATGAATAGATGGAGAGCACATCATTGAATCACTTCCCCTGCAGGTTGTGGGAAGGAATGCAGCCACAGAGGCAGAGGCTCTCCTTAGCCGGGGGAAAATGGGGGGGCTGAGCCCACCTCTATCGACCTTGTGAGTTTCCCAGATGGTCCCCACGTGACTGTTTCTGGCTTGTTGCACCCCCACACACACCACGTGGTGAGTCACCCATCTTTGACTAGCCAGCCATCTTTCTGGGGCCAAACAGGGAGAGACATAAGGTGTAAGCACAAAGGTGAAGCAAAGTCCCTGAAAGGATCCGTCTCACAGACTCTCCTTTCTTTAGGGGCAGGTACGAGGAGACAGATGGATAGGCTGCTGGTGGCAACAGAGGAAGTATCGGGTGGTGACGTGGAGGCAATGGGTTGATACAGTTGGGGGAGTTGAACTAGCAGAGGTTGTGGAGTAGAGGAAAAATCAGGGAGTCCAGAGCAGAGGGAGAAGAAGTGGTTTAAGCTAACCTAAGAGGCGTGATCCATTCTTAGGTGGGGAATGGAACAACTCCCATCGCAGCTCAAAGAAAGCCAGGAGGTAGGGGACCTCACTCCATTTACCTTGCCAAATGAGATGGTTGTCTAAATCTCAGAGAGTATCAAAGTCAAGAGTTCCAATAGGAGGCCAGGGTTCACCATTATCAAGCTTATATTGTGGCCAGGCCACAGTTGAAAAGGAAATAAACTGTTTAGCCTCTAAAATGGGGTAAAGTCCTCTCTTAACGCTATCCAAAAGGATCCCCAAAGGGGAGTCCTTGGGGTAAGAGGAAGAGCCAGAGCCCATAGTAATGAATAGGGGGCAAAAAGAAGGTAAAGTCTAGACCCTCTTAATCACCTGGAGGACAGGGGAAAACAGCAGGGTGTCCCACTGTCGGTTTCCTCAGGTCCAGCCCAGGGCAAATCTGACAGAGCTGGAGGGTGAAAGAGGAAAGACTTACCTAAGTTGTCCAATGAACGGTAGATGAAGGCAGTTTTCTGTATGGGCCACCAAATTGTTAGGCATGGCGGGAGGAATGAGTCATGGGAGACCAAGATTGGTCTATTAGAATTTATTTGGCATGTTTGAGCTGCTGGAGATCAGGCTAGAAAAGACCATAACCTCTCTGAGCAAAGGGGGGTATGGAGTTTTATAGGAGTGGGTAACCGAGTCTGTCCCTCCTTCAATGCTTCAGGGGGTTTTCGTTGACAGAGAGTTTCAGGGTGTGACTAAGCTCCACACCCTGGCCCCAGGTGGCCATCCGGACCACCCAGGCCCACTGATCACTGGCCCCTAGGAGATAAAGTGAGACAGGATCAAGACAAGATGGCTTCTAAGATAAGGTTTTAGCTCCTGGTCTAAATATGGCTTAACAGAAAGTCAATTATATTTCTATATTCTAGCAATGAGCAATCAGAAATTAAATTAAAAAATTATAATTACAAGAAAATATAAAATTCATAGAATTAAATATAAGAAAATAAGTACAAGACTTGTGCACTGAAAAGTATAAACAATGCAGAGAGAAATTAAGGCAAATAAAGGGAGAGATGCACCATGCTCATAAGTCAAAAGACTTAATATCATACCGATATTAATTCTCTGAATATTGATCTATAGATTCAATGCAATTCCAATCAAAATCACTGTGCTTTTTAAAGTGAATTGACAAGCTGATTTTAAAATTTACCTGGAAATGCAAAAGTTATAGCTAGCTAACACACATTTGAAAAGATAAATAATGTTAAAGGACTTAAAATACCTTATCGCAACACTTATAAAGCTATGGTAATAAATATTGTATGGGTCACATATAAAATGAAAGATCAACAGAATAGAAAAGAGCCCAGAAATAAATCTATATTTAAATGTCTACTGATTTTTGACAAAAGTGTGAAATTGATTCAATGGGAAAGATAATCTATTCAAACGATGTTGGAACATTTAGAGGACTTTGAAAATAAAACAAAACTTCCACAATTACCGCATTCACACATATACAGGAATGTGACTCAAAGTAAATCGTAGGCCTCAATGTAAGATTAAAAACTAAAACTTCTAGAAGAACATATATGAACATATCTTAAACACCTTGGGTTTGGAAAAAAATTCTTAAATATACACAAGAAGCAGGATTTGTAAAAGAAAAATTCAATAGATTGTTAATCACAATTTAAACATTTTGCTCCTCAATAGAGAGACCACTAAGAATAAAAAGACAAGCATAGCCTAGAAGAAAATATTTGCTAAACACATATGTGGATATTAAACAAGGACATACATACAAAGGACAGAATTACCAAAGAAATTATATGGATGGTGCTATGCGCTGAATTGTACCCCTACAAAATTCTTATCTTGAAGTCTTAATCCTCATTGTGGCTGTATTTGGAATAATGAGTAATTAAGTTTAAATGAGATCATAAGGCTGGAACATTTATCTGAAATGATTATGTCCTTCTAAGAGGAGATACCAGAGAGCTCACTGTCTTTCCCTCCCACGTGAGGACACAGCCAGAAAGTGATTGTAAGCTGAGAAAAGGGTTCTCACTGGAAACTGATCAGCTGGTACCTTGATCTTGGACTTCCCAACTTCCAGAACCATGAACAATAAATTTCTGTTGTTTAAGCCACCCTGTCTATGTTATCTTGCTATGATGCCATCGGAAGCAGACTAAGACAGATGGAAGATAAGCACATCAAGATATTCTTAGCATTATTTGTCATTATGGAAATGAAAAAACAAAGCAAAAACAAAACTGCAAAAGATACCAGTACACACACCAAAATAGCTGAAATTAAAGCTGACCACAAAAATGTAGAAACAGTTGTGGAGTAACTAGAACTCTCATGCACCCCTGATAGGAATATAAAACACGACTACCACTGTGATATACAGCTTGAAAATTGCTTAAAATGTTAAAAATATACCTACCATATAATCCAGCCATTCCTCTCCTAGTGTTTACACAAGAGACGTAAAAGCATATGTCCTCACAAAGGCTTAAACATAAATATTCATAGATCTTGTTATAATAGTTAAAACCTGGAAAAAAACCCCAATGTTCATCAAATAGAGAACTGATAAATTGTGATATATTTATACAATGGAATACTACTCAACAGTAAAAAGGAATAAACTGACACATAAAACAACATGGATGAATAATAATTATACTAAATAAAGTAGATACAAAATTGTACATGGGACAAAAAAGAATACAAATGCACAATTCAGTTTATACTCAATTCTAGAAAATGCGTATCAGTGAGGATAGGGGGTGGGAAGCTAAATGGTAGTAAGGAGTCTGTTCAAAATAGTAAGAAGAAATTTTGGGAGTGTGGTAGTACTGATTTTAGTGATGTATACATATGTTAACATTTATCAAAGTATACAATTTAAATATGTCTAATTCACTGTGCATTCATTGTAAATAAAGCTTTGAAAATTCAAACTAAAGAGAACTAAAAAGGAAGTTTAAAAACCATGACAAAATCCAAATCTCACTACTCAACAAAAACCTTCAATACTATTTGGTAACAATTCCAGGCAAACACAAATTTAAAATAAACAAATTTTAAAAGTTTGCTTTATTTGGGCAATAATTGTGTGCAAAATTCTGATCTACTTGTTTAATATTTACTACCTTTCTTAATATCACAAACAAGCCATATGTAGAGGTCTAATATTATCCAGCAGCAGTGTGTATTAACAAGGAAATGGGAGCAAAGATAGGTTAATTCTATCAACTCGGCCTATCCTTGCTATTCTGAAAGTGCACCTAGTTTTCTTCGGTTTTTGTTACTCATAGTGTGGATTTTGAATAAACAATGTCAACATCACCTGGGAAGTTGTTAGAAACGCAAAATATCAGGCCTTACCTCAGACTTACTGAATCATAGTCTACATTTTAATAGAATTCTGTTAGTTCTTACTCACATTAAAGTTGGAGAACCAGTAACCTAAATGCACTCCCAAGTCCTAGATGCCAAGGATAAATCTTACAAGCAGACTATCTAAGGATAAATCTTACAAAAAGCCAAGGATAAATCTTACAAGCAGCCTATCTAAGGATAGTCTTCTCAGGCTCCCTATGTTAACTTTTATCTGTAGACTTGAAAAATCAATGATTTAATTAGTGATATTTTTCCCATAAGGGCATGCATGTTTTAATGTGTTTCTATTCTATGGTAATTTTATTACTTGATACAATTTTGGCTTCAAGGATTTAAATGTTACTCTTAATTTACCACCCTCAACATTTTTACTATTTTAGACCAATGGAGAAGTATAGAGATAAAGGCAGATTAAAAATTGCAGATAGTCAAAAGTGTATTTGTCTTTTTATGGTATTTTTGTCGTTTTTTTGGTACTGAAAGTGGAATTTTTTAGTATTAGTTGTAGAATTTGCAGTTTCCAAGCAAAATCAGAAATCTTCAAGTTCTGACTCAGACAAATCTCAGTAGTGTTCAGCATCCACATCCTGTCCTTCCCCAAACCTTTTATCTATATTGTTTAATGGTGCATAGTTTTGAAATATGAGGTAATTTATGTCTGCCTTTGAGAGTTGTGCCATACATTCTTGAATTATTTTTGTTTTGCTTATTATTATTATTAGTATTCCCCTAGACGGGTGTGGTTACTAATAATTTTATTTATGAGAGCCATCAAATTCTGGGTTTTGTAGGAAAATTGCCAAACAGGCAACAGTTGCATCAGTTACTAACCTGATTATTTTTGTTACTAGAACTAGAAAGAAAATATTTACCGGGGAAAAAATGGGAAGTGCTATAAATAAATAATAGTTTGGAACTCCATATGGATTCCTCTCACGATTTCTACATCTTCAAAAAGGTCAAAGATATAGGGATCAATTTTAAGTATATGCAAAGTAATTTAGCTCATGAGAGGGCAAAATCTTCATATATGTTCTTTTCAATACTTAATGAAGTAAAATTTGTCCCATAATGTGAATTTAAATAGCACAAATTTAGTCTTGTCTAGAAACTTCTAGCAATTTAAAATGTTTAAATAGCAAACAAATCATGTGGTCCAAATATGTCAGAAATTAAATATAGTAGCTGGGAATTGCTTACTTTTCACCTTACGTCAGTGGAGAAAACCATGAAAACTTAAGAGAATGTCTCTCTGTGTATAGACTTGTTGTGTGGAATAACATTTTAATATGTAGAATTTTCAATTGATGAGCATGACAAATTATATTGAATACATTTTGATCATTGTAAAGCCTTCAGCCCAAGAATTAAAAATCTATCCAATGTCTGAATTTTATGAAAACCCATTAAATTACTATAACAAATATATTAGAATATACACAATTTTTTTTATCAGAATTGAAATTACAGATAGGGAATATTGAACATCAACAGTATGTAAAGTTTGAAATAAAATTAAGAATAAAATTAAATGCTGATTTATCTTACTAGCTTAAAAGCACCAAAATCAACAGATATACACAATATAAAAATGTAAATTCAACTGAGTTTAATGGTGTATTTGATTTTCTAAAGGGATTTGTATGTGTCTGAATTTAACAAACACATCTTTTTTCATAATGACTAGTTTAATTAATCAAACTAATTCCAGGAATTTTAATATATTTCCCCTCCTTAATCTCATCAACCACCCCAAATGAGAAATATTTCCACCATTTTATTTCTCCAAAATATGTTCATGTTAAAGCCTTAGAATGCTTAAATGTCTTCACATGCAGTTCTTTTACACTCCCCCGTCTAGAGAGACGTAACTTCACCCTTAGTGAGGAAAATTGTAATATTTAAGTGTTGTATTCTTAAAATAATTACTTTGTGGGGAGAAACACAATTTCTCTTCTGGTGGTAGATTATATTAAAAAGCATGGCATATATCAATCACTAATAATCATTGAACTTTAGAAAATGAAATAAGGGGAAGACAAATATATTAAATAAATGAAAATATATTTAGCAATAATTGAGCAAACTCTGCAAGCATTATTGGAATTCAATCAAATAACATATTTAAGCACTTATCAAGCATTTGATTAACTAAAATTAGGTGGATGTTGGGGCAGTCTCCTCTAAACATTACAGAAGTGTGTAATGTTTAAGCATCTTCTTAAGGTAATTTATTTTTTGAGAAATTTTGCATATGGAAGCATGGAAATACCTCTGATTTTTTAAGTCAGTGACTGATCACCTGTGAACAGTAAGTCAGTCAACTTCAAATATTTTTTTTCTCTGTCATTAATTACTTTGGGGATGGCTAAAGGACATTAAAATAGTCACACTTTAAATTCCTAGTAAGCTTCCCTAATTATCTCTGCTCTCTCAGTTGTTGCACTTTGGAAACATATTGTAGTCCCTTCACCCCTTCACTTTTACAGTGCTGTCATAAAACAATGTGTCCACATCTAAAATGCAGTAATGAGGGGGTAGAATTATTATGTTTCAGTTAAACTAGAGATTTTGTTTTAAAATTACTTGAATCTATCATGTAATTTCTGAATTGCTTCATATACAATTCTAGCAAATGTCACGTCATGGGATGATCTTGTATTTTTAAGTCAAAAAAATGCCAATGTCAAGTTGAATATTATATGAGAGAAACTTCCAGTGGCCATAAGCAATTCGAACTTCCACTGTAATTTACAGTCATACAATTTAGCCATTTGAATTGGATCTTTTGAACTAATGCTACAGGCATCTTATTATATGGTTCCCAATAATGTGACAGGCTATCATTTGTCTCAATCAGTTGTTTGCAGTTATGACTGACAAGCAGATTTAGAATAAAGCCAGAAACAGAAATGTCTGATAAACACAGACTATTGCTAATGAAGTTTTTAGTTTCCAGTAACCCAAGGACTAGAAGAAGAGACACAGGAACTTGGTGAGTAAGAAGTTCATCATAAAAGCTGTCATTTTGTTATTGCATCTGGAAGTGCAAGCCAATTTTTTTCAATGACAATATCTCTATGTAATATGAAATGTTGTATAATAAAAGAAATAAATTGCTCTGTTGTCTTTGTATCACCAGGTCATTTAGCAAGAAATAAAACCAGAGAAGCCTAAGGAAAAAATAGAAACCATGCTGTTTCAGAGATCAGTATAATCTCCTTCATTCTCTTAAAATTGCTCATATTAAAATAAAGTTGATTGGTACTAATCATAAACTTCCTTTAAAGAAGAGATTAAAGCTACGCTGAGGCTGTTTGTTTGAGCATAAGGAATGCCTTACTTAACATACAGATATTTTATTTCTTGGGTAAATTCACATTTTTCCATTATTACCTATGTTTTCTCCTTCTGAAGAGGGCTTTAAAAGGGTCAAAAATTTGTTAGCATTTTCATTATTAAATTCTCAAAAACATTCTGTAGAGATATTCATTTACAGAAATAATTATGAAACCTAAATATCATGCATTTCAAATTCCATATACAGGATATATTAAATAATATTAAATAAATTAAATAATATTAAATATATTAAATAATACGTGTGATGCATATATATATGCATATATATGTGGCCTGGAAGATTAAAAGTGTATTTTCAATGATTATTGGTAATACAGATGAGCATGGTAAACAATAACTATAGTATATCCATAGCACTTATAACAGTTCTAAAATAATTTGTTTGTTTAATTTCTACCTCCCCATTAGATTGTGTTTTATGAGTGCAAAGCAGCATGCCCTTCCTCACCACAATATCTTTGTTGCATGACATTGTATGACAGCATCTGCTCTTAATAAGTCCTCAATAAATATTTATTGTATTAATGAATGCAGAAATAGTTACTATTTATTGAAGCCTGATTATGAGTAAGCTGACTACTTAGTTCCACACCCTGGTTCTCAGATCATGCATTCTTTTTTGTTGTAGTTGACAAAGTATTATAATATGGTTGTTAATTTACAATGTACAGAAATCACAGAGTCAGATAATTGCTGATAATCCACTAGGTATACTCAACACAGGTTTTAATAATTGTAAAGGATATGATACAGCATGAGAAAGAAAGTGCAGAAAAACAGAAAGGACGAAAAACTTTCAAGCACAGCTCCCTGGGTCCTTTGCACAAGATGTATTTCCTCTTACGGATTATGAGCTACCAAGACACATGCGAGTTATTTTGTTCTCAGGAAAGCCAAGTTATGAGTTTACTAAGGAGTTTTTATATCCCACTGTTCTGTGCAAACCAGCATTCAGTAATTTTTCAATAAAACAATATAAACAGTCTAGTAAAAGGTACATCCAAGGAACTTTCAGACTTTACACAGATCATTATAAATCACCAGTTGCTATGTTTTGTTCTTAATTTAGCCAACATTCAGTATCTTGACTCCAGGCATTACGGGAGATAAGAATCCACCCAAGAAGGACCAGCTTCCTTGTACTGGTTGTACACCATTTCCTGAAGCATAGCTGCCCAGGCTTGCATGATGTCATCTCCAAGCTGATACTTCACAGGCAGACTTCAAAAGTCTATTTCATTTCTCTAATAGTCTGGCATCTTCTGGATTGTGTGGCGTGTAATAGGACCACTGGATCCCCCGGTTATAGATACACACTGCATCTCATCTGCTATAAACTAAATGTTTTCTCCCTTGTCCAAGATGGTTTTATGTGGTATCCATTTCAGGAAATCAAATACTCTGTAAGTTCCCAAATAGTGTGCCAATTTAAAATCCTGGAAACTATTTTCAAATAAATTTGACTGTTTTTGCTTCTTTCCAAAGTCTGTAGTCACATATTTAGATAATCTTTCGGTTTTGTCTCACTGGTTGTTAATCTTATATGAAACTTATTCCTTTAATTCCAAGAAATAACTTTCTCTTATTTATAGGATCTCATTAAAATTTCCCTTATACAAGGACATTTCAGATTCATTTAGTGAGACAAGTTTCTGTGCCAATGTATGGCTTAACTTTCTCAGCAGGAATCCTTTAATATGTCATTTGATTTCTTAATTAAGTATTGAGAAGTAAGATGTGTAAGTTTTGACTTGTTTTATATTACACATGGTCTGTGCCTACATTCTGTCTCTACCCTAAATCATACATCCCTCCACTCACTCATCGGGCCCTAGCCACACTGGAAACACCAAGCAATGTACTATACTATGTGCTTTGTACTTGCTCTTGTATCTCGCTGAGATATGCTTCCCCCACGTTTGCCTAACTTGGTCCCTCATTTCATTCAGGCCCCTGCTGGAATGACCCCTTATTAGAACCTCCCTGGCAATCCTTCTGAAACAGCATGTTGCTGTCGTTCCTCAACCCCTTACCCTGCTGCTTTTTTCACTGACGTGTCTTGGGGAGGGCCCCACAACCAACCATTCATGTGGTAATTTGATAAAGACTCACAGGACTCTGATGTAGTTATTCTCAAGGTTATACTTTATTAGATAAAAGAGTTTACAGAGAAGGATCAGGTGGAGTCTGGAGGAGACGAGATGCAGAATTCTGAAGTCCTCTCCCTCAGGTGTCACACAAAACATACTTATTCCTCTCGTAACAAAGTACAACAACACATAGGAGGTGTTTCTGCCCAGGAGAGTCAGCTGGAGTCTCAAAGTCCCAGCCTTATAGAGAGGGCTGCTCACATAGGCACATACGTACCACCTTATTGGAGCGGCAGCCAGCCATGATTACTGAAACTCCAGACCCAGAGGGAAAGCAGGAGTCCACCATAGATCATACTGTTTTCACAGACTTGTGAGACAAGCTGGTACGGTGTGGTGCAGTGCCACAAGCATTGAAAACATCCTTATCAATTAACAACACAGGTAACTTTCCAAAGGCTAAGTCCCCAGGGCCAGCCAAGGGGAACCCACAAGCAAGCCAATCTGGATAGGAAAGGGGTAAATAACATCAGGTCTGCTGCATTAACTTTTTCCTGCCCACCTTTTCATGAATTGACCGATTGCATTGGTATTTGTTTATTGCTTTAAATGTCTACTTCTCCCACTAGACTAAACTCCATAAGTCGGGGGCCTTGTCTCTTTTGTTCGTTGCCATATCTTTTATGCTTAATGCAGTGATGGTATAGAGGAATCACTTCAAAACATTTGTTAAATGCAAAAACTAATAAGCACTCATTGACCTCTGCCTGGTAGGGTTAGAGTTGTTCTCAAAGTTATACAAGACGGGAAAATGATGAATCAGGTGAAAGACAGGAAAAGGATAAAAGTGTCACAGAAAAAGGGTATATTGGGAGTGGTATTTTATAGGTATTGAAAATAAGATATGAGTACTTTTGCCTCATTTTGTTCCAAAATAAAGAAAGAAAATGAAAATGCGATCCCAGTCAGTAACTTAAAAAGAGTGGGTCACATTTAGAACATATTAGGAAATGTAAGGTGATCATAAGAAGAAAGGGGAACAACTGTCCACCGTATTTTCTAAAACCAGCCTTTAATTATGAGTTAAGTTCATGTATAACATAAGAAAGATGGTTAGGCATGACAGGAAGCTAAAGTCCTTACTGTGAAAGGCTTTGAAATCTTTACAGAAACCATCACGAAAAGAAAAAATCACTTTTTATTCTGAGTTCTTTAGCTCTGATTTTACCACATTGTAGAGCAGACTAACTGATTCTTTTTCAAGGCCTCTTCAGATCATAGGATTATTGCTAAAATATTCCCATTCCATCCTCCAACAGTAGTTGCATGTATGATAACTATTATTCAGGAGAAAATATTAAAAAACTACATTTTCTCATAGTTTGAGATAGAAAACAATTTTAAATTTTTGCACAGGTGTTTCTTTGTTGTTTCAAATTCAGGTGTTAATTTAAGTTTACTGAAACAAAATTATTGTCTTTGTTGGATCTTGACTTTAAAGATGTGAGGTGTAAATGATGGAAGAAACTGAATGATGTAAAATAAGAATGGGATAAGAAAAGAATGATACACATCTCCCAAAGAATCACATAGTTTAAAAAATAATGTTAAATTACAAATGTTGGAAAAAATAACCTTTATGATTATTGTAGTTGAAAAATATGGTACATGATATAATATGGAAAATATACGTGTGCTCAATAAAAATTTATTGATATTCCTCTATGTATTTTTTTAATCTGTAAAAGTGATCTCAGTGAAATTTTACATAGAACTATTTGAAATAAACTATGCTTAAAGAAATAACAATAAAAAGCAACTTTTTTTTTTTTAATTTATTTTTAATTTATTGGGGTGACAATTGTTAATAGAATTACATAGATTTCAGTTGTGCAATTCTGTATCACATCATCCATAAATCACACTGTGTGTTCACCACCCAGAGTCAGCTCCCCTTCCATCACCATACATTTGATCCCCCTTACCCTCATCCCCCACCCCCCAACCCCCTTACGCTCTGGTAACCACCAAATTACGTTCCCCAGATTAATTTTCAAACCCCGTGGCCATCCTGTGGTCACCGACTGCCCTCCAATCCCCTCACCCTCCCCCCCCCACCCCTCCCGCCCATCTAGCAACCCTCAGTTTTTCCTCATTGTCTCCCAAACTGTTTCTGATTAGTTCATTCACTTATTCTTTTCTTTAGAATCCGCAAATAAGTGAGATCATATGGTACTTATCTTTCTCTGTCTGACTTATTTCACTTAACATAATGTTCTCTAGATCCATCCATGTTGTTGCAAATGGTAAGATTTCTTTCTTCTTTATGGCTGCATAATACTCCATTGTATAAATGTACCACAGTTTCTTAATCCAGTCATCTACCGATGGGCATTTTGGTTGTTTCCATGTCTTAGCTATTGTGTATAGTGCTGCAATAAACATAGGAGTGCATAAAGATTTTTGAATTGAAGTTCTGGATTTCTCCGGATAGATACCTAGGAGTGGAATTACTGGATCATAAGGTAGTTCCATTTTCAGAATTTTGAGATACCTCCATACTGTTTTCCATAGCGGCTGCACCAGTCTGCAATCCCACCAACAGTGCACAAGCGTTCCCTTAAAAAGCAACTTTTAAAGCATTTTAAGAGTGTTGTGATTTTATCTACCTGTGTGGATTCTTCTTAAATTATTAAAAACAAAACAAAAACTCTGAAAATAATTGACAAAAGCATGCATTAGAGGTGATAAAAAGCAAAAAACCTTTGAGCTGTTTTGAAGATATCTCTAATCTTCAAACACAAAGAAACAGAACAAATGGACCTACAGCCTTTGCTGGAAAGAATGATCAGTGATAGCAACATTTCACAGAAAACACTTTAGTAAGAGAGCAAAGCACAAGTGTCCTAGAGCCTTGAAACATGCACTCAGCACTTTTCATCCATCACACCTCCTGTTTTACTCCCTTTAGTTATATCACAAACTTTAAACTCTTTAATAAAGATTAAACTCTTTTCCCTAAAATAGTCCAGAGTCAAGGAACACAGAGAATAAATATAAATTCCTAAAATTAACAAAATAAAACTTCCCCTTATCCTGTCCAAAGTTATATATTTTACAAAGACAATGGGAATTAAAATCAGTGGTGCATATTTTCTGGGTACAGGCTGTCTCTGAAATGAAAGTGCTGATTTAGAAACACACTAAGAAGTGTCTTGCATGTTTTATGCTGCCATGTACATTAACCCTTGTGGGCCATAGGACCAGTCCTGGTTAGTTTGGGGATAAAATGTAGTTAAGGAAAATAACTAGAATTCTTAGACAAAAACACTGCATGTTTTCACTTGCTCCTGGAACAGAGGATGCTGTTCTAGGAAAGAATGTGTATACAGATAACATGGAAAACTCATATGGGCTCGATTTGATCATTAAAAACACTATTGGGCTTTTCAGGAGAATAAAGATTTGTCTCCTGGCCTGATTCTAATGAGGACAATTAAACTCTGCATACCTAAAATACCTTTCTGATTTCAGATTGGAGAAGTCATTTCTTTTCTAGTATATACTGCTGTTCGAGGATCTGAAACTAGCTGTCGGTCAGCCCATCAGTAATTGTGTTTCAGGGGTGGGCCAAGTATTCTGCTTCCTATGCTAGGTAGTAAAATGCTTTCATATGAGAATTTTTATCATCAATTTGCATTAATAATATGGATCTTTTATTTTCTGGAATGATATAATTGAAAATATTATGTACTTACTACATCTTGAGGACTTCAAAATAAGCTGAAATAGCAACATGGTAAATGTTTTATAACTGTCAGCTTTATTTGATATAACTAAAATAAGTTTTATAAAGAACTACATCAAATATGAATCATTTCCCTCCCTAAAAATTTAATATAATAATCTGTTTTATTACATTATTTTATTCTATAGCCGTGTTTAATCTTAGTCTCCAACATCACTGGTATAGCATCCAGTTTGCAATGGCCTGTATCCATGTTTTCTTCCTTAATTCAAACCAGGACTGATTGCAAGAGAGAAACAAGTTTCCACTTCCAGCAGGTCTCTCTCTCATTTTTATTTAAACCAGAAATTGTCATTCTCAGCAAAGTTAAAGCAAATGAGCAGTGAAAAGAGTCTGAGAAGGCTGTTTCTTTGTGTTTGCATGAAGCATGTCCTGTAATCAGTGCCTTGTCTGCCAGTCAGCCTCCTATTGCTATATGTCAGTGTCTGCCTGAAATACTTGGTATTATCGGGAATGCAGCCTATGTCTGTGAACATTCTAGTGTTCCTCAATTAATCAACCAAGTACATCTCACATTAGGATGATTGGCAGGAGAATGATGGAGCTTTGGAGGGAATAGTGATAGCTGAGAAGGTCAGCGACCCAAACAACAGCACAAGTTCTCCTATCTTTCCCATTTTTACCTTCCCATGCAAAATGTGCTGTGAGAAGGCTACTGACATGTCTGCCTCCTGCGGGGAGGAAATACTGAGTATTCAGGTTTAGACTACCAAACCTGGTGAAAGTTTGATTGTTTATATACGTGTAATTAAATGGAAGCTTTGTGGTTGTACTTCTTTTTCTCCCCAAGAGTATTACCCTTGTGCAATTGTAAGTCTGATAAAGTCACCATGGCATGAAATTACACTAGCCTCTTAATTCCACAGATATATGTGTTGTTGTTTCAATTCCATTTGCTTTGAATTTCAGTTTCATCTAAATGATAGGTTAAAAGCGACATTCAAAAGCAGTTTCTTTGTATTTTGAAGTTTCCTGCAAGTTTAATGAAGTTCAACACTTCAGTTGAACCTGAAAATGAAGGAAAAAAGTATGATGATTATAGTTTCCTTTTGAAGTCACTGCGTAGGACCAGGCAAAATCATTATAATATCCACATCCTATAAACAAATGCACAATAATTATGTGAAATTTCTTTCTTTTTAAAATTTCAGTATACGTTTAATTAGTGCTTACTGTCCAGGGGCAAAGCAGTCTCAGATGTAAATGCCTTATAGAATAAGATGCATGTTCTCAAAACATTTATTCAGAATAATAAATTGTCCTCTGCTACTTTCTTCAAATCAATTTCTAATGGGGTCTCGGGGGATTCTACTTTTCCTGTGTTTATGGTAAAAATATATTTGCACTGAATGTAACTGTGATTTTTAAAAGAATTAGAAAATTCATGTACATACAGTTCAGGTTTCAACTATATGAGTTGGAAATAATAAGAGTGGGTTATACTCAAGTTTCACCAACTCTTCATGGACAACTTTATAGGATTCAGAAAGGTATTTATTAAAACACTCTGTCACATTCAAAACTTTCATGTTGGATTTACACAATGTTAATCTCAGAAGTAAAGAAATCACAGAGGGGATTAACTGTTATATTTCACGGGCTCTAGTTATCAGTTGAGTGAGGTCCCTAAATATCATGCTTTAGTCAGTAAGACATAAGCAGATGATCTCCTTCTATGATGAGTTCTGTTCTTGTTCATCTACATGTCAATAGGATACCAGAATTTTCAATATTAGTCTCTGTCAACTATTATAAATGAGGTAGAATTTGGAATCATAATGATAGAGTTGTTTTTTTGTTTTTGTTTTTTTTCCACAACTTCTACCCAAGATGAAGCCCAAATCAACCATATTCTTTATTTCATTCTCACTGTCATAAAAGAGCAGAATGATCCAGAAATCCAAAGGCTGACTATACCATTGTTTCTTGCTTTTTAGAGACTGTATTGAGTTTTTGAGTAATTTTGGATGCCTAGTAGGTTTTTAACTTAAATGATTTAGCAGATAAATTGGTGGATCAGTTTTGTTTATGTGACCTGGCAGAGATATTCTTTTTGCTGAAACATATTATAATACCATTTTATTTGCCTAAAAACAACTGTAATGTGGCCTGAAATATTTTCAAAATATGGCACGATGCATGGGATCAGCTTCTAAACAATTGAGGATGGGAGACATGGATGGCATATGGATGGGACAGAGCTAGCCAGAGACCAACATTTCTTGGGCTCAAGGAAGTTCTTTATACGAATCTATCCACTTTTATAGTTTGAAATACTATACTAAGTTTGAAATACTCTTCATAAACATCTTTAAAAAAACAATCTTCTACCTTCGGGGTTCCAAACTAGTGGTCTGCAGGCTAGATCCAGTCAGCCAACATTTGCTCCATACAGTGCTAGGAAACTGGGAAAGCCCACTTCATAATCTGAGATGCCAGATTTTCTTGAAAAGTCAGTTGTGGCAACATTAAGACAGTATTCCCTCAAAATAAATACTCAGTGCACAGTAGCAGCTGCTTCCGGTAAGAAAGGATGTGCATTTGCTATATGCCTAGAGTACCCTCGTGTGTTATGCCTGACTCACTTCACTTATTTACTTTGCCTCCCTGGCTCTTGCAACAATTTGAAATGTTTAAGTTAGTAAAAGGTTTCCATTTCCTATTGAAAGATGCTGCTACTGAGAACCATTCAGTTATTTATAATGAGGAATATGGGCTCGATGTTGTCGTCTTCTGATTTTTCAAGAAAATCTGGACACTCAGCTTATATAAAATTTCACAGTTTACTAATACTGTCTAGATCAAATATCAATCACAAATGTGACCAGTAAATTAAAATGTCTTCCAATGTTCTTATAGGCGTACCCAGAGTAATTTGACTGTGTATGAAACACAATGGAGAATGCCAAGGAGATATTTTAGGTCCTGAAATACAAAGGAGAAAAACCTTCTTCTTATCATCCAAGATTTACACTGTGGGCATGTGAGCTCTTATATCAGTTATTTATTTATTCAGGATTTGTGATAACTTGTGTTTATTCCTGAGCTCAAAGATTAGTCTTGCTATGCTCCAGTCAGCTAATTCTGATTACAGTGATATAATCACATACATATACACATAACACACACACACACACACACACACACACACACACACACACTTTACTGCATATTAAAATATATTTTCATTCTAAGAAATTGTAAATCAAGCATATGAAAGTAAAAGAAGAAGAAAGAAATACACCCCTGTTGCAGTGAACAGAAATAAAAGAAGAAAAATGAGTTATGGGTGTCATTATACATCATTCATGTTTAAAAGAACTTTTTGTAACATGAATATTCAATTTACAAAGCCTTGTTATAAATCAGCCATCATCAGTGAGAGATTTATCTTGCTTGCCTGTGTGATATCATAACTCATTGCTTTATGGGGAGAAAAAACAGAGTAAATTGCTAAATTCATTAAAAACTTATATATTACTGTCTAGGAAAGAATCAACTGATTGAAAACTGCTAAATCATCTAATAGTTCTTCCACATAGAAATACTTTAATGAGCCTTTATTAAAATAAATATTTCAGATGCAATTACAAGAGATAAAATGATGCCATATCAGGTTAAAATTTTGTTATACTTCACAGAAAAAGCTTTTTAGGAGTTCAACACAGAAAAAAAAAATGTTTTCTGAAATTTGGTGATGAAGATTTTTATCCCATCCAGGCTGAGGGCCTTTGACCATGGAGGAAGTTTATAGCAACAGGGAATATCAGCACCAGCACTGAACTCCATGCTTACAATAGTTTCATATTTGGATTAGGCCTTTTCCTCTGGCTTTTAGGGTTCAGAAAAACCCATTAGTATCTTGATGTAGAAGGAGAGTGAAAAAGCTGCAGAGTAGATTTCTATGTATTCACTCAAAGAAATTAATGAAATGCCAACTGTGAAAACTTCCCATTCCAGTTTACATAGTGCAAATGGCATTGATAGGGAGATGTGTAACTCCTTTTGAATGTCATGTATATTATATACCTGAACATAGTATATTTTGTTTGTTTGTTTTAATAGCCATTCACCTCAGATCAGCTAGTCTCCTTTTCAAGACCATTAAAGAAACTATTAAATGTTGACTTACACTGTAGCGTAAATGATTTTTTGATGTTTAGTTGGAATTAAATTACTAGTACATATGTGCTATGACTACTTTACCTCTGCTGAAATCTAGGAATTGGGAAGAAACAGCTGGAAATGTACCTTCCAGCAGTAACTATATAAAATATGGCTTTGTAATATAGCAAAGATTATAAGTGGGTCACTTACTTTTTAGGGTAGCAAGGTCAAGATTACCTTAGGAGCTGTATGCAAACCTGTTAGATACAATCTGTAAGAACAATTGGAAAGCAATTAAACTTTCAGTATGATGCAGTTTCAAAGCTGGATTTTTTTTACTCCAGAAGTTCCATCTCCCTTCTTCATCCACACCAACCCTCATATGTTGATGATGGTATTTTTATCATCAGAATCATTAAGAAATAAGCTGCTAGTTAATCTTCTTAATAATTCCTTATGAATTTTCTCTTTGGGCAAGTTTACGTGCCCAAGTCAATGACAGTTACCTGAAATACTTTTAGTGGGTATCAGGATCACAAGTTATATTCATGGTTTTCACCTTAACTAGAGACAGAGCATGTTTAATTCTCCTTTCATCCCATCCTCAGAAAAGAGCAGCAGACAATTTCAGTGGGTGAAATATAAGGACCGTGTAACAAAGTTTATGGTCCTCACACATTTTCAGTTACTTGATTTTGCTATTTTATTCCAAAATAATGGTTACATCAAGTTTTTTTGAAGGGATGTTTTTCCAAATGCAGGGATAATAATACCATTGACACTAAACTTGCTGGGCAGAGCACGGGCACTGGGCTGGGAAGATATTAACCCTGCCACTTACCACATTTAAAATGGGCCAGGAGGTCCACGGCGTAACTGATCAGGTGGAACAGGATATGTTTGGTTGTGGGCATTTGGACCACCTCACCCCTCTGTCCTAAAATATCCCATCTACTCTAGTAATTGATTAATCAAAACATCCTTTGATGACCCTGAAAGTTTTTTCTCTATATTTGGCTCCAAAAATTCCCACTTCACTATTTTGTGCATTGGCTCGTCACAACTTTCTAACTTGTCTGCATGAGAACATACAAGATTCATTTCTTATAGCAAATTCTTCCCTCTTCTCCCTTTCTATAGAATGACATGTCTTCAAATTAATATATTCAATAAATAAAAAGTGAAAGGCCCATTACAGCCATCTAAACTTGTATCCCTAGAATAAATCCCTTATCCTCCACAGACCTAAGAAAACTGAGAGTCCAGATCATTTTTTTAAATTAAAATTTATAAAAAAAAATGCAAGTTCATTTGTTGGTGGGGGATGCTGAACAGGATAATAGGGAAAATGCCTAGAAATACAAGATTTAAAAAGTGTTTCTTCTTACACTTCTTTACCTGACCATTGTTAACATCAATTTCCATTTCTCGGAAATTTCTGTTTAGGCATCTGATGGGGTGAGGTCAGCACTATCAAGACAGAATGATGGGTATTTCATATTCTCCTTTGACTTTCCTCATGGATTGCAAAGTACTGAAGGGCAAGGTCAGGAGCTTCCTCATGTTTATATCTTCATCACTTAGCACAATGTTGGGTACCTGTCAAATACTAATTCAATATGAGTTGCACTGATGGCTAGAAGAATAAATACATGAGTAAATTGCAATCAATGATGGTCAGGTGTTCTAAGACTGAGCTTGGTGTTTCCAAAGATTGTGATGTTTATAGAGACACATTAATTAATGGTTGTCCAAGTATTTCCCTTTCAGTAATTTATTTTAAAAATAAATAAGATATTTTCTGTTGTATATCAAGGATATGTTTCTAATAAACTTACTTGAACTCCCATGCCTTCTGATTAACTCCTGAGACAGAGAGGACTAGAGTTTAAGTCAGTAAAGAATGTTCAGTAGTATGTCCGACGTGGCCATCTTGTTTCCTAGGTAACTCACTGCAAACATTGAGAATCTCTGCCTACGAGATGAATTCTCGGAATGAAAAACACATACATCCCTACAAACAAGTGACAGTACGGTGACAGAGAGGCAGCTGACTGCAGGAGAGGGGAGGAAAGAAGGGACAGAAGGAAATCCCCAACTGTGGTGTTAGAAATATTCCTGAGTATCACATGCATAAACCATTAGCTACAAACCTTCTCTTCCATCCCATAGGCTAATCAGAGCAGTTGGGAAAACTATTCTAAAGAATCTAAAAGGTTCCTGTTGATGAACCACATTTTACTTTCTTAATTTCAGGATGAATTTTAAGGCAGTAATGATACACAGCTCATTTAGCTCTGTACTTCCCTTGCTCCTGCTGTATGTACTGCCTTTACTGCCTCTACTGCTTGTTGTGGTTGAATTGTGTTCATCCCAAAAAGATAAGCTGATGTCCTAACATTCAGTACCTCAGAATATGACCTAATTTGGAAATAGGTTCTTTACAGAAGAAATCAAATGAAAAGGAGACCATTTAGGTGAGCTTAATCTAATATGAACAATATTTTTATTTAAAAAGGGGGTAATTCAGACACAGATACACACAGTAGGAAGACAATGTGAAAAGCCACAGGGAGAAGACTGCCTGCCAACAAGCCAAGGCACACCAAAGATTGCCTGCCAACCCCGGAAGCTAGAAGAGGCAAGGGAGGATTCTCACAGCTCTGCTGACACCTTGATTTAAGACTTCTAGCCTCCAGACTGTGAAATAATAAATTTCTGTTATTTTAAGCCATCCAGTGTTTGGTACCTTGTTACAACAGCCCTAGGAAACTACTGTGTTTCCCCAAAGATAAGACCTAACTGGAAAATAAGCCCTAGCATGATTTTTCAGGATGACATCCCCTGAATATAAGCCTAATGCGTCTTTTGGAGCAAAAATTAATATAAGACCTGGTCTTATTTTTGGGGAAACACGGTAATGCATGCCTTCTAGTCTCACCTTAAATGCTACTTCCTTTGGTAAATATTCCCTGACAACATTTGCCCCAAATAATAGGACTATGTTATCTTCTAAAGCACCATACTTATAAGTGGTATATAGGAGATAATAAATATGGATTGAATGAATGAATGATTAAAAAATGGATAATTAGTTAATTATTGTAGATGCTGGGAATACCTGTGGAACACTTGTGTGTTAAGCCTTATTTTTATCAATCATTTCTAAATGTTAAAGACTATGTAGCACTTGAAATAAAAATGTACAGTTCCATTAAATTAAACTACAATTTTAATAGTTACTTTTTACCATCTATATTTTAATTAAAAATAGAAGTAATTCTATTACTATTATTCAGCATTAAGCCTCATTTTAGGTGGAGGGTTTTTTATTGGGGGTCGGGGGGAATTCCCTCTAAAATGTTTCAGGGAAATAAAATATGGCAAAGATGTTGCTTGAAAACCCCAAATGAAGATGTTATTGATATGTTATGGTAGCATATAAAAGTAGAATTTCTGGAAATCTTATTTGAGTGTGAAGTCTTAAAGAGTCAATTTTCTAAATTATAATCAAATAGTACTGTAGACCCACCACGCTCTTCCAGCAAAAGTAAGAAACAGCCTTATACTATGAAATCATATCAGAACTTGGATTTACACGACTCACTATTTTCCTCATGAGGAATTGAGGAACAGAGCTTGAGCGATTTCCTCAGGGGACAAGTCAATGCGCAGCTCAAGGCTAGGACGTGAGTCCTTTGAATCCATCACATTCATGTTTTCCATTTCAAGTTATTTCCTCTAAGAGTTCAGTGCTTGATACACAGCCTAATAATAATTAGCAACCCTGTGTCCTAAACCCTCTATTACATGAAGCAAGCCAGTTATCCCATTCAAAAAATTAGGGAATAAATTCATTTTTGAAGGACTGAAAAACAACCTAATATATCTTGACTACGTCCACTTCTCTCTATCTCTAGCTGTAACCATAGTTTCAGATATCATTATTCCTCACCTGAGTTTCTATACTAAACTGTACCCGGACTTCCTGATCCCACTTTTGTCCCCACCATAGTCAACCTCCAATACAATGCCACTGAGTTTTCACTGAGCAGTCAGTGTTCTTTCTAAAATCTAAATTTGATCATGTGCGTGTCTTGCTTAAAAGCTTTAAAATTCTTCCCATTATTTTTGGAATAACGATCAGAATCATTAACCTTATTTTCAAAGCCTGAATGATTCTTCACCCCTCCCCATACACATTCTAAACTTACCTTGCACAAATCTCCATTGATCCAGTCACAGAAGTCTCTGGATTTCTCAAAGTGGCAAGCTCAGTCTTACTACCCCAGAGTCCATAATTAATTCCCTTCTACCTGAAGCGCTGTTTTTGTTACCTAATTGCTTCATGTGTTCTTTACTTGGTTAGCTTCCATTTATTTTTGTGTGGTTCTTTCTTAAATGTTGCTTCTCAGAAAAGCTTTTCTTGCCCATTGAAAACGTTAGTTAGGCCCCTTATATTTTCTTTCGCAGCACTTATCACTCCCAATTACAATTATATTTTTATTAACGTGATCATTTAGAATCTGTCACCACCAAGAGACTGTTATTCCTTCAGGGTAAATACCAGGGCTCTTTTGTCACTGATATACCCCTAGCACCTTCCTAGTGCCAGACTGGGAAAGCATATATTGAATCAACAAATAAAAAGAAAGACAATATGCATTAATTGGTAGATTTCATATTAGCATTATTCTCAACCATTGATCCTGAAAGCCACTGCATGAGAATTACCAGATATCTGTTAAGTACAGATTACTAGACCTCCCCACTAGTCTACTCACTCAGACTTTTGGGGCACAAGTCCCTAAATCAAAGAAGTGATTCTGATGTGCTGCTTAGTTTGTGGAATCACTCAGCGAATCAATGTTTCCAACAGTCAAAACGTGAAACTATATAAACTCCAAATTCCATCTCTTTAAAGTAAGTATAAAACTATCCAAACAGCCTTCATAAATGTATAACAAATTACTAGGCTAGGTTTCCATAATGTAGAAATGAATAACATAAGACTGATTTACTTAGAAGAGATCACAAATTAGTCAATTAGATTTATAATCGGGAGGATTAAAAAACATCGAAATACATTTTCAATATATTGAGTTGTGACTTTTAGTCCTGATTAGAAAATAGGAAGTAAAAACTCTGGGATGTTAAGGCCCCAATTTGAATTTAGTATCAATAGGTGAGTAGGGATAGAATAAGGAGATTTCTGGAAGATAAAATAGTTCCAAATTATGGAATCATGAGAGAACATCGCTGCCTCAGGCCCTGGAGTCAGAAAGTATAAGAGGTTAGTTTTGAAAAATTATTGTAAGCCAAACCAAAGAACTTAGATATGAAATTTTTAATTGATATGATAATATTATGAAGAGAATTACACTGCTTTTTAGGACTTTGTAATGAACAAATAGATCTCTTAGCTGATTTCAGAAGCTTAGTTATTTTTTTCCTGACAACTCTGAGACAAGTTACCATCTAAACGAAAAACATTATCTTTGCCATTAAGAACATTTTTATTACTATGCACATGAAACTGAAAGCTTCAGCCTTCTATATTCTCTGTGTGGAATGTCATGTTGGAATTTAAATTGATATTTAAGACATCTATACAGAAACATGCCTTACATTCTTCAAAATTATATTTTACTTTATATGTATTGCTGTCTAGCTATAGAAAATGCACAGTTGATATCATTGATACAGAAATGTATCACAGTCATTAACTGGAAAAGATTCTATAAACAATGGAATGGGCATCCTCTAATTCAATAGTTCTCAGCCCTAGCTGTACCTCAAAATGCCTAGAAAGCTTTTTAATTAATTGATACTAGGCACTCAGTATATGCTTCTTGTGTTGATGTAGAGTTCCTTTATCAGGTTCAAAGACTAACAATAAATAATAAAATCTGTACTAACTATGATAGTCTGCTAATAGCAAGGGACAGAGCTATCAGAAACGAAATCTATATTAATATTTTCTGAAGCCTAGGGCTTATCTAAAAGTACACTCCTGATTGCATATTCTTTATGAGCCTCTTTCAGCTGTCTAAAAGAAATGCTTAAGGCACCACCATGATAATGCTTGAAGTTTTAGTTCTTATCTGTTAGGGAAAAATATTTGTGACTATTTCAAGGATTATAAAGGAAATAATTTTATACACCATAATTTCTTCCTACCAAATTACATTAATTTTTGAATTAACCTCCAACATTTTTGTTTTCCTTTCTTATTTTTGTGCACAAATGGCAGCATTTAGTATCACAATGAAAAACAACAACAACAACAAAAGAATATTATCTGAATGAATTTGTTTCTCTAAGAACCGTGAAGTTCAAGCCTGTCACAAATTAGTGCTTCTGCCGTGACGTGATATTTGAGCAGAGTAGTGTGTGCTGGATTAGAGTTCATCCATGAATAACAGAGTCTAGTAAAGCTATCCTACTCAACTGAGCTGCACTTGAAAGTGACTATACCTTTTATTTAATCCTTGGAGCTGTATTTCCTTCCAAAATTATAAGCAATTCTGCTGGGTCTGACAGTCCTTTAGCATATTAATTAGAGCATTTAAAACCCACAGTTGGAATGGCAGACATATATTTCCTGGTACAGAAAGAAAGCATGGAATGAGTCAGGAAGTTCATTTAAATTCTAAGTGATAATAAATAGCTATATATTTCTATATATTTCAGCTCTTGATTTTTTTTTCTGATTAACAGGAAATAATAAATTTTGCCTTCATTCACAGAGTTGCAGTAAGAATAAAGGACTCTACACATATACAGTAATATTAAATAATATGGTAACTTCAGCCCCAATTCACTTGGCATCCACTCATTCACTAAATATGTTTTGAAGATGTACCATGTGGGTATATTATAATGATTAACATCTTGACTTTGAAGTCAAATCTTGTTACCCCTTCCTGGTTATATGACCCTTTGAATTTTCTCCAATTCTCAGTTTTCTCATCAGAAAAGTAGAAGGGAATAATAATATGTACCTCAGAAAGTTGTTGGGAGAATTTAATTGAACATAAAAACTTACTACCAAATACTGAATGGGAATTGAGTGATGACTGCACAGGAGGATGCTCAGGAAAAATTTGCATAGTATCCCTGATCCTAGGAAGGGCCTGTTTGCAGAGGTGGTTCTTGGCTGGCTTCAGGAACACTCTGTAAACTGATCAAGTTTGTACCACCCTGCCTACACTCTATGTACAGTGTGATTTGTAGTCAACATCCACTTTCCTTCAGGGAATCTTAAATTTTGGTAGCTGTGCCTAGGCAGAGCACCTATGTGACAAGTAACCCCCCCCAATAAAACCTTGGACTCTGAGTCTCAAGCAGGCTTTCTTGTACAGAAGTGGTGTACATGTCACCAGTGGGGGGAGTTGCTGTGTGTGGCCCATAGGAGCACATAGGAAGCCTAAGGTTGAATCCCTCCAGACTCTTCCAGATGTGTCTTTTCCCCCTTTGCCGATCCTGTTGTACTTCCTTTCTCTATAATAATTTAGAGCCTCTGGGTCTTCTGACTCCTAGCAAATCACCAAATATGTGAGTGAACTTACAATCACTAACCCAAGTAATAGCAATGATGGAACTCCTCCGTTCACAGAAACGTGACTAACGCATTGTTTGGGGAAAAGAAAGAGAGAAAAGTGGGGATGCTGAGGCTCAATGCCTGGATACATATGGGGTCCCCTATATATAAAATAAAAGCTGAACAGTGATTGTGATCTATTAAAAGAGGTAAAAGTTTATCAATGAAATTGTAAAATGATAAATCTAATCCCAGAAGAGTTGGCTCAATGGATGCCTTGAAATGTGTGTATATGTAACTTATTTTCAAAATATTTTAATAGTTTTATAAAGTTAATATTCCAGTATTAAAATTCTCCTTGCCTTAGGCTCTATACCAAATGGATAATCACATGCAAACACCGTCACCACTAAATTTCTGCTTTCAAATAATGCTGAAACATTTTTTACATTCAAAAATAATAAAACTTTCATGTACCTGTTTTTATAAAATTATTATTTTATGAATCAGACTGAAGTAATCTATATTTAGGACTAAACAAATGCTAAATAATCACTGCATCTCTAATAAATAACATTAATGTAGAACTCATCAAATTACCTCCAACAACTTATAGCATTTTTTGCCTTTAAGATTTTTTTTGTGAACATTAAAGTATAAATGGCCCTTCTGAGCTATAGCTACATGAACATTCATGACTTGAGCTTCATGAGGCAGGGTAATTTGAGGTCTGTGTGAGAGGAGCAGTATGTGTGAAGATATACTCTGGCTCAGACGCATAATGAAACACATTTCAGAATGTGATCATTTCTTCCCTTCCAAATCATGCAATTTCCAGTGTCGTCCTGTGTCAGGTGGGTGACACTGCTCAGTTGGATTATCACTCAGGCAGCTTTCTGCCAAAAAAGATTGGTTCTTGAGAGTTATAAAGTTCAAGAGCCTGAACAAAATGCAAAGGAGGAAGAGGAGAAAGGAAAAGCCGTAGAGTGTTTGTGAAGCCCTCTCTAAGCTACTTGGATGTAGTCAGACTGAGAACCATGGGTTTCACTGTGACTCCAGATGAAAAGAGGATGCTGGTCCTCTCATACATTTCATAGAAAAACGAATGCATGGGTAGGGTAAAGTGCTTCTCAGCCACTCTGTGATAAATAATTCTTAAGCTTGTCTAGTCTTAATTCGATTGTTAACAGTAAACAGAGATTGTTGAGCTCTATTTGCATCAAATGGGTAAATAGAATTCATGTTTGAAATCTTTAGAATCTGGTAAGATTTCAAAATACAACATAGATAAAGCAGATCAAGCCATGCATAGAGAAATTTGTAGCCTTTAAATACTTATATAAGAAAAGAAATAATCTTAAATCAATAACCTAAAATTCTCTATTAAGAAGTAAGAACAAAGGAGAAATTCAGGCTAGAGAATGCAGAAGAGTTACATATAAAACATTAATGTGGAAGTCAATGAAGAAAGTAGAAAAAGAAGAGAAAATCAATGAAACCTATACTTGGTACTCTGAATGATCAATAGAATTTGCAAGTCTTTATCTATATTATAAAATAGAGAAGACATATATTATCAACATCCGTAACAAAAGAGTCAAGTTCCCATCATTGTTAAGACCTGTGTATTTGAAAAGATAAGCTCAATCAACCGCATAAGGGGTGTGCCAATGGGACAGAGAAAAATTAGACACAAATGAAACCAAGAATATTCAGGTCAATACTAGGCACTTATGAGTACTTTTGTTCCCTCATTGGAGAAGTAGTGGAGGACTTGATAACAAGAACTGATAGCCGGTTAGGGGAAACGTCCTAGTACATTTAATGTATGACACCAATTTAGTTAAGATTATATCCTAATACTTTATAGACATATTTTCGAAACATTACTTGTTTTCAATAAGAAATCATTGAAAAAAGAGGTATTAAAATGTGATTCAGTTAGCCAGACAATTTAATAATATACTGTTGGTATTTTTGTTGATATTGGTATCATGTTATTGTGCTTTCAGTCTTTTACTTTCTGAGGAAAGAAACACAACTCACAGTTGATAAGTTGTAAGGAATACTGCAGCACGATCTCTTCAGGTTATCCAGAGAGGGTTTCCAGGAGCACAGAACGATAAACTCTGTGATAAGTAATTTAAAGCAACTTAGACTATCAAGAACAGAAAAACTGAAAAAGCGTTAATACAAAGCATTTGGGACTTCAAAGCAACAGTCTTGTGTAACTTGGAAAATTGTTTAATGTTTTCACCCCTTTCCACAGGAGGTTAAAAGAAATCTATTACCTGGCAGGAGGTGACTAGTTTCTAGGCTCAGATCTCAGTGCCCATGAAGGTCCAGGTTCCTCTCCAGAATTTATGTAGTAGCCAAATGATAAAGAAAGAGATAAGGATACAATAAAAGACTTATGAAGTTTTTCCAGGAGTTCTATAGATGTTTGTATTCAAATGTTTATTTGTTTTCCTATCCAAAGTGTCATTGTGTGAGTAGAATAAAGGAAACTCTCTCTGTTACATACTGCATAAATGGAAGGACATTGCTGAGAAAAAAAGAAGTGAAGTCACAGCTACGCTAATTGAATTTTACACCCCAGGTCATGATTGACTCAAAATCTAAAGTTCTCAATGGGTTTAGAGAACTTACTCTCCAAATTTAAAGACACCTCTGACTTCACTAATTGAAAGTACACTTTCCACTAGAGAGAAGGAAGGTGAAGATAGTTCATGGCTTGAGGAAGATTATGAGCAACTCAAAGCCAGGCTTAATATTCTGTTGATTTTTCCAACCTAGAAATATTGCTTGACTGAAGAAATAAATGGATCAGTATATAAACGAATAAATTAAAGAGAAGGATCATGCTTTAGGAAGTATGATTTTATTCCCTCCTCATTTATATTCAGATATTTTTAACAGAATGTTGAAATCTATCTTCGTCTGATTTTATCTGATTAGTTTCAAGTGATCTTAATACCACTTTAAATACATACATGCACACATTTATCATATATGCTTCTAATAAGCATGCCTCATAATTTTTTCTCTATGTATTCATTTGCCCATATTTCGATTGCACTAGATATCTAGATAAAAAATAAAATTTCTTTGGAATGTTTGAAAATCACCAAAATCAAACATCTGCTTGGATTGTTCAAGGGTATTAATGTTTGGGACTTAAACTTTGGCCCTGATTTCTGATTTACTGTTTTTGATTCAATCAACTGAACTATAAATTCTCTGCACATTTTGTGGGTAGTTTCTTACACGACTACCAGTATATGTTTGCACTGATATAGGTTGTTTACACTTTCCTTTCAAATATCACAACATTGGCTGGTATTAAGAAAAAAAGAGCCTGATAATTTAAAATGTCCATCCATGTCCTCTGCCCACTTTTTAATTGGATTGTTTTTTTTGTTGTTTTATTTTCCGCCTTTTTTTTTTTTTTTTGGTATTGAGTTGTATGAATTTTTTAAATAAATTTTGGATATTAACCTCTTATCAGATGTATCGTTGGCAAATACCTTCTCCTACTTAGTAGGATGTCTTTTCGTTTTGTTGATGGTTTCTTTTGCTGTGCAAAAGGTTTTTAGTTTGATGTAGTCCCCTTTGTTTATTTTTTCTTTTGTTTCTTTTGTCTGAGGAGATATATCAATAAAAATATTACTAAGGGTAATGTCTGAGAGTTATATTTTGTCTGAGAGACCTATATTTTCTTCTAGGAGTTATATGGTTCCGGGTCTCATATTCAAGTCTTTAATCTATTTTGAGTTTATTCTTGTATATGGTGTAAAAAGGTGGTCCAATTTCTTTTCTTTTGTTTTTTTTTTGCATGTACCTGTCCAGTGTTCCCAGCACCATTTATTGAATAGATTGTCTTTACCCCAACATAAATTCTTGCTTTCTTTGTAATAGATTAAATGACCATATAAGCGTGGATTGATTTCTGGGCTCTCTATTCTGTTCCATTGATCTATGTATTTTTATGCTAGTACCATGCTGTTTTGATTACTATGGCCTTGTAATATAATTTGATATCAGGTAGTGTGATCTGCCAGCTTTGTTCTTTTTTCTCAGGATTGCCATGTCTATTCAGGGTCTTGTATGGTTCCAAATGAATTTTAGGATTATTTGTTCTAGTTCTGAGAATAATACCATTGGTATTTTAATATGAATTACATTAAATCTATAGATTGCTTTGGGCAGTATGGACATTTTAACTATATTCATTCTTCTTATCCATAAGCATGGTATGTTTCCATTTATTTGTTTCTTTCTCCAAAGAGGACTTACAGATGACCAATAGACAAATAAAAATATGCTCACTATCACTAATCATCAGAGAAATGCAAATAAAAACCACAATGAGATATCACTTCACACCTGTCAGAACGGCTATAATCAATAAATCAACAAACAAGTGTTGGTGAGGATATGGAGAAAAGTGAACCCTTGTGCACTGGTGGTGGGATTACAAATTGGTAGAGCCACTGTGGAAAACAGTATATTGGTTCTTCAAAAAATTAAAAATAGAACTACCTTATGACCCAGCAATTCCACTCCTGTGTATTTATCCAAAGAAATCCAAAACAGTAACTTGAAAAGATATATGCCCCACTGTGTTTACTGCAGCACTATTTATAATAGTCAAGATATGGAAACAATGAAAATGCCCATCAATAGATGACTGGATAAAGAAATAGTGGTACATATATTCAATAGAGCACTACTTTGTCATAAAAAATAATGAAATCTTACCATTTGCAACAACATGGATGAAACTAGAGGGTATTATGCTAAGTGAAATAAGTCAGACAGAGAAAGACAAATACCATATGATCTCACTTACATGTGGAATCCAAGGAAGAAAATAAAAAAAACAATCAAAACAAAAATAGACTCATAGATACAGACTACAAACTGATAGTTGCTAGATGTGAGGAGGGTTGAACAGATGAGTGAGAAAGGTGAAGAGATTAGGAAGTTCAAATTGATAGTCATAGGGATGTGAAATACAGTATGAGGAATATAGTCAATAATATTGTAAAATCTATGGATAGTGTCAGATGGGTACTAGATTTATCAGGGGATCACTTCATAAATTATATAAATGCCTAACCACTGTGCCATACACCTGAAACTAATATAAAATAATATTGAATTTCAACCATAATAAAATATATATTATACTCATTGGATGTAAAGTATAAGGAATATGGTCAATGGTATTGTAATACCTATGTACGGTGTCAGGTGGGTAGTAGACTTATTGGGGTTTTCACTTTGTGAGGTGTGTAAATGTCTAATCACTATGTTGTTATGTACACCTGAAACTAATAATGAATGAATGAATGAATGAATAAACAAACAAATAAATAAATTAAAAAAAATAAAATATCCATTCATAAGATCCATTATGATGCTCAATTAGGAATTTTGTGGGCACTTTAGTTAAGGTTAATAAATCTGAAGATTCCTTATTCCCAGTTCATAAACTAAATCTGTAAGTCAGATCCACAATCATTAAATGTAATTTAATTAAAACTCAAATATCACAAAGCTCTAAGACCATTTATTTTTAAATCATGACAACTAATAACTCAATATGTCATTGCATTTTGAAATCTATTATCTACTGGTTTTAAGTGATTTAAAAATGCAACATGTGTTTGTTTAATTGTAAAATGTTAGCTTGATATAAATTATAGAACAGATGACTTTTACAAAATGAAGTAAATGGATCCCACCGCCAGCAACCGTAATTCACAAATGTCTATATTTTATGATTAAACATGAATAATTAGAAATATGTCAGCAATTCTTTGGCTACTTAAGCACTTACTTCATGGGGAAATATGAAAAACTATTGTTGAAAAATGATAAATTTTCTCATAACATACAGTTTTTTATGGACAGAGATAATTCAAGTCATGTCACTGATAAAATTCTGGACAACGTAGTCATCCACATAAGATAATACGTTTAGTTTTCCAAGGGAAAACTGTTGGCAAATAAACATTTTATTAACAGGCTTTCCAATCCCACAGAGAAAACAATTACTATGTTTGTTGTGCAAATGAGAACACCTCTCTAATTTTCCCACAGCTGTTGTCATTTAGAAGCAAGAGCTTTATGTGTCACTATCACAGCCATTTCCTTAAATTCTTTTACAACATTTACTCTTATAAACAATGAAATATATTGTAATTTTTACTTTTTTAAAAGAGAAACATGATAACAAGAGAAAAGTTGATGAGCTGGCATTTACATAATTAAAGAGTAGAGAAGACAGACTTGAACTAAGTTATAGAAATGTGAATATTGAGCTTCTCTTATTCACGGAAATTCGAATCACATAAATGTGTTTATTATTGGATAATCATATGATGTAAAGCAAATTATTTATGAACCATTTTAAAGTAAAGTTTGAGAGAGATGGCCTATGTTCCTAAACCCTCTTTTTTGGAAAGTTTTAATTTTGTTCTCTTTCTTAATAGTAAATAGAAAACATAATTTCCCTTATTGTCTCTTGTTTTCTGATCTAAGTTTTTTTTTTTTTTTTTTGTACAAAGGCATTGTGGGTTACAAAGGGCAGAAAGTTGTGTTAAAGGTAAACTGAGGCACACTAAAATTTTCAAGAGTTGATTTGAACATACAGTGATTTGAATCTGACAGTGTCAAACCCAAGGTGGTTAGGAGTGCTCCACTCACAGGAGGTAGGGACAAAGTTTTCATAGAGAAGACTAACACAAAGCAAAGCAATTATTTGATTAATTATATCTTAAAAACAGTTGCCTTGTTTGGGAAGCCTAGTTGGCTTTTCGTGATGGGTTGTTCTTAAGTTACACTTTCTGAAATTCAATTGCATTGTCTGTGGTTTAAGTTTTGCTTTGCTTATGTAGGTCTTAGAACCACCTAGGTCTTAGAACCACCTCTGTCTAATGGTCTCCATGTTTAATTACTTTAACGTTTGATATTTGAAATACAAACAGAGTTTGTTTAGGGACAAAAACAAGAAAAAATAATTTCATTCTCCATCTTTTTCTTCAGTACTGAAGAAATGTTATTTTGAAAATTGCTTTTTTACCACCAATGTGTTTATCTACTTCAGTTGGATTTTCACATAGCTAAATGTACAAATATGTATATTGTGGGAGTACTTATATGTCAAATATTAATAAATATAATTTTACCAGTGGAACAACCAAAACACATTGTTTCCTAACTGTGTTAGCTCTTTTGGGGATAAAGGGAAGAACTCACACTTTCTGCTCTAGGGGAGCTTCAGTGGTTTGGAGAGATAAAACATTCCTGTTATTATCTAGTCGAGGACTAAAATGGGTTGCTCCCTGAATGCAAAGTAGCCAACAGCACACCCTGTGATCCTAGAAGGCTTGGTCTCGGGTCATTCTGAACTGTTTCAATCCAATATTCAAACAATATAGTACACTGATTAAAATAATTGGCTTTAGGTTTACCCAGACCTGTATTTAAGAACCAACAATAATACCATTTCCCAAATATAAAAACTCGGATAAATTACTTATCATCTTTAAGTTTTAGGTGCCTTGTCTACAAAATGTAGATAATGATAGTCCTCACATTATTGGGGGTTTGAAGAATAAAATATGATAACAATTGAAAAGCGTTTAGCTCAGAGCTTTGCACATAGTAAATATTCAAATAACTATTAATATGTGCTATTATAATTAATAATAGGATGGCTCTTTTATTTACTGCCAGAATTCAGTTCATTACAGATGAGCCTGCCCTGTGTATGGGGCAAAATAGATATGTATACTTAGTCACCTAAATTGCATAACGGTTTAGATATCTAAATTTACATCAACAATAGCTCCTCAAGGAACAATCAATTGTCCATTTTCAGTTTTCTTGTCCCAGAGATGTGCTGTCAGGTAGCCAGTGGTAGCCAACCTGTATCGGATACATGGCAACTGGAAATCTTATATTTCCTACTATTTCCATCCTTTCTTTTCTGGCTTCCATAATGGGGACTTATTTCTAATAAGAACTGAATCAGTTTGAGATAGTCAAGTCATGTTTATTGCACCTGTGTTATGCTTGTGTTAAATTCTTCATAATGTCCTACCTAGTATTTCTGTGACATGTAAACCATGAGCCATTTATCTTATGAAGCAACATTTAATTGAATATTTATTTGGACTAGACTTTCTTTGGATCAGTGAAACTGCTCATCAGAAATAATAATAATAATAAAAATTAACACATTAGAGAAACAAAGAATCTGGAGATCTTAGTTATTCTTATTACCTGCAGAGGATTCATCTTTGTATCTTTCTGAAAAAAAATGTGTGCCAAATAGTTAGCTTTCAAAGCATCAGATATGAAAATTTTTTAAGTTGGCATTAGAAAGGAGACTTGCAATGGACATACAAGGGCAAAAAATGTAGCTAATCCAAGTTTCGCGGATTAAATTAAAATATTTACTTATTTGCAAACTAGTAGTGATAATTTCCTTCAATTCAAAGTACGTATCTCTTTTATATATTAACAGATGTTTGTAGATTTACAAAATTTTAGAGCTGGACTACAAGGAAGTTTAGCAGCAATCTCATTTAATCCACTCATTTTGCAATGAAGTAGGTAAACCCAAGAGATTTATGAGAGATACCCAAGGTCACACAACCAGTTTGAGGCAAAGCCTGAACTGTAATCTCAATCACCTGATTTCCAATTCCCTGCTTTTCCCATTACGTAATCCTCAAAATGAGAGGGCAGAGATGGATGCTTGGGATGTCAGAAAGGCCATGATTTCAAGATTGTTTCATGGTTCTCAGTCATCAATCTCACTTATTGCCAAACTTTTTAGGGGCACTGTTATTATAGGAGCAACATTTTCACTCAAACATGCCAACTGAAACCACAACCACAATTGCTTTTCGGAAGGAATAAGAATAGAAAGCACTCCCTATATTATGCAGCCATTATGTAATATTATTTAATATAATTGCAATGTAACCAGAACATTTCATGAATTATCAGAAATGCCTGAAATCTAAGTAAATTAAATTTTCTGTTAATCATGTTATTCATCATTTTTCCCTCTTGACATACTTACCTGAGTCAAAGCTGTCAATATAAGAGAGGCATTATCTAATTAGCATGTGATTACTGAGACAGACACTATAGTAGTTTTCTCTGTGCCCACTAGTTGTGAGCTGGAAATGGTCCATTTTTTTTATATGCATTATCTTAGAAAGTCAAAATTCATGTATTTGATTTTATTTTTGAAGCAAAATATTATTTCTTATTCTTTTAAAGAGCTACTTTAGATTTATATGTGGCTTTATAAAGAATACAAATTGGAAAGTCTCATTTTTAATTAATTTGACAGTTAAAGTATCATTTTAATCAGCCAAATACTGTATTTTTCTAATTTGCAACACAATACTCCCTTAATTTAAATATATTATATTTATCAAAATACCATTGATTTAAAAACAAGTATTCTCCTGTTCTGTATTGCTTGTGGAAGAATTTAATACCTAGAGTACTCATTTTCCCAAATTCTTCATATCAGCTAGCCCTTCTGAGTAGAAAACACACATACATATATACATACAAACATATATAGAATTGCCTTTTTCTATAATTGTTAGTCTACTTTGAAATTATCTTTAAGAAATGTTCCCTGACATCAAGGCAGGGCAGAGAATGAAAGAACTAAATGAAAACTAATTTACAGTGTAGTGGTCAAAATTAATCTAAAATGGTAATAGGGAAATGAAAAATGGCCTCAGTTGAACAGAATTAAAAAAAAAAAAAAAAAAAAAAAAGGATATTTCAGCTCCTAAATAAATCATAGATGATTTGTAGTTCAGGAAAAACCCACCCAGGATCTCAAATCATCCTACTAGCACAATTTAGGATAGATGGTTTGCAATCTTTTTCCATATTTTTATTGATAGGAGACCTTGTTTAAAATTCTTATTTCTAGTATTTATCAACCTCTATTATAAGGAAGTAGGTTACTATCAACCTAACTCACATTTTTATGGTTTCTTTTATCCGTTTTTATGATTTTCAATGAAAATCTAATCATATTATCCACACAATAACAGATAATTTAAAAATCTTTCCTCTAACTTGCCTAGAGTAAAGAAAACTTTATTAGTCCTTATTTATCTCAAACCCAATTAAAAAAAGCATCTTCGTGGAGGATGCTTTCCATTTGCTGCAACTAAGCAAATTTTAATACAACTCTTGATATCCAACTGTGTTTTTATCTCAAAGTATTAAAATGTTAAACCTTCCAATAAAGCAAATATTTAAATAAGAGCCTATTTAACAGCTAGAAATAATCAGAGAACTTTATCTGGGTTCATTCATTCACTGTTTTATTTTAAAATGTTTACTGAGGTTCTACTATACACAAAACAATGTGAGAAAATATGGAAGTTGAAAATATAAATAAGACATATTTCTTTATATAATAAGCTAACAAATTAAGAAAATAATTACAACATTTACACAGAGAAGAAGCTGGAGGTGATTACAGCAGGAAAAGCAATCCCTCCTTAGATGACCAAAGAGCAATTTAAATATAGTAGAAAATTAAAAATAATTTCAAAAAAAGAAAGTAAATGTTCCAAGTATTTTAGGGAAAAAATATAGATAGATAGATAGATAGATAGATAGATAGATAGATAGATAGATAACCATATAGATAGGAATGATTATAGCTTGTATAGAAACTGACAGGGGGCATAGGTTATAGGAAAAAGAACCTAATTTGTTGGATTTCTACAAAAACATTCAAGAGTCTTTATTGACTCTGATTTAGCTAAATGTGGATTTTTTGTTTAAAATAAAGATAAGTACATGAATTATTTCAATATCAAAACTGAGATTTTGCTTCATTTCTTGAAAAATTTCAAGCATTATCTGTGAATATTTTCTTTCCCCAGTTTTGAATAGTTATTACTTGTGAAAATCATCCTAGATACAATTGAAGCTTCTCAACCTTTTCTTCATGTCTTTCAGCTTTTAATACTTATCATCTCTTTATTTCTTTCTGACATGTTTTGTGGTACATTTTTATTTCTAAATTCTAGTAACTAATTTACTACTCCTCAAAATTTTCTATTAGTCTACAATTTATTTCATACATTTGATTTTTCTCAGATATTTTGTGTTTATTTCCAAGATTTCCAAGAAAAAAAAGATAGTGTGTGTTTTGTCTTTGCTGTCTTGACTAGACCTCTCATTGACATTTAAAATTAAGTGTACTTTTCCTCTAGGGTATTACTACACCCAGTTGTCATTTCAAATGTTATAAAACTCACGTGGTTAGTCAAGTCACTATAAATTGTTGCCCTGCCTTCTAATTTGTCACCAAATATTTTCCACATTAGTTTCCCTCACACATTTATGACCTATGTTCTTTGTTTTAATTTATGACAAACATAACAACATATAATGAGCTGATTATATTGTTATTCAGCATGTCCCTATCATGTTGTGGCTGACATTTTAATAGTGTTATGACCATATTAAGTTTATGTAGAAAATTAAATTAGAAAAATTCCTTTTCTCCACAAATATTAAATAATAATATGATATACAGTGAACTTACAGAGTTTAAATAAAATGGCATGCTATAAATGTTATTTTATTTAGTACAATCATATTCAGTGACTCATACTGTTGTGCTTTTTAATCTATGCTCTTAAAAACAAGCCCTTAGAAGGTCATTGCAACCTTAAATAATGTTGATTTCCTTTAGATTATGCTGTAACTTGACAGGAGCCATAACAAGGCCACACTGTAAATGATATATCTTGGTTACTAATGTTCTTTTCTGCTGGAACTCAGACAGCTCTTGTCAAAGCTCTTAAACCAGATAATGTTTTCTTATTCCCTTAAAGGATAATCTGAAAATGTTACCCAGTGTGCTATCAAAGTCCCAGAATTGTTTTTTGTCTATAACTAGGTCATGTCTTGAAAGAAATATACACATAGAAATATTTCTTTTGCACTGTCTTGGGAAAAAAAATATATATACACACACACACACACACACACACACACACACACATATATATGTGTGTATATATATATGCATATACTATATGTGTATACACACACACACACGTGAAAACACACATATGTGTTATGTATAAGTATACATAACACACATATAAAAGTCAAGAAATTCTAATCTTGTAACATTTTTTTTTTGGTTGAGGAGTTTTTATTTGTTTGCTTGTTTTTATTTATGTAATTTATACTAATGTAAGTATACCAGAAGATGTGGTCCTATTTTTCTTTCTGAAAATTAAGATATAGCTTCCAAAATGTGGGGGGTATTATTAAGATTTCTCTCTAGTCCATGGAAAGCATTTAAAAATGCTGACATATATTTTAATGTGTTAGATTAGTCATCTGTTCTTAGTATTTGTGCATATTAACCTAATTATTCATAGATTTTAACATTGATACCCACTAACTTTAACATGAAAATCGTCAGAAAGAACAATAACCAGTTTTTAAATAATGATTACAAAATTCCTTACTACAGAAAGACTTTACTTTCTAAGTTGACAGGACACGTCTTTGAGAAATGATTTCATAAAATCAAAGGTGAGAATTTATGTTATTCAGAACTGCAAGCTTTCATAATGTCTTTAACCGTAAGAACGTAAAATCTTTTATGGCAGTGAAACACTCATTCATTTTGTGTGCCCAGAGGAAGCCTAGGTAGAGTCGGTGCAAAATAAAGACTATCTGATGAATTGAACGAGGGAAATGAGCTTCCAGTTTACTCCATTATTCAAACATAATTAAAGGTGCTTTATAGCAATATGATATTTTAAGGAAAAGGTAAAAGAGTATGTGTCTGTATAATTTTAAGAGGGAATTAAGAGAACAGTAATAAAATTAATTGCCACTGAACAAGTACAAGCTGAATTTTTCAGAATGAATAATAAATTCATAGAGAGCTTACAGACATTTTAAAAGAACATGCCACAAAACTGCATGTCATAGGATTATAAAAAAGTAATAACAACATTTTATACACAAATGAGTCTATAAGGAACTTTAGATATCTTTTAATCCTGTTTCAAGCACTTGGAAGACCTATCTTTAATTTGAACTGGCACATAAATTGAGCATTGCCGAGAGGTCAGATTATACTTCGGTGAAGTCAGGAGTGATGAATTATAATAATGATAGCACTTTACATTTATATAGCGGTCTATGCCATTTAGTCCCCTTTTATATCCATAACTCTAGAGCAGATTGCAAAAATGTCATACTATCAACATTATGATCCAGCCTTATCTTCCATCGATCTACACTATGCAGTTCATATGCTTTCCATACGGTGTCTCCTTTTCCTGGAAATGCCAGGAATTCTAAATATTCAAATTAGTGCAGGACTCAGAAATCAAATCTATAGTTGTAGACAGTATCATCTCTATAACTAAATAGCATTTCTCAACATAAGCAGTGATCATCAGATTGAAATAGACATATTTGTATTGATTTTTATAATGATGGAAAACCAAAGCAAGAACCATTTAAAATTTCACACCAAATGTATTCCCTAATGTAGTCCCAAAATATATATGATAATATAAAGATAATATTTTGAGGTCTTTCTCTGAAACTAGAAATGTAACAGCAACTGTGCTAATGTATCTTTGCTTCTGCCCACTGTCAGTATTCAAGCAACGTCTGCAATAGTTACTGCTCTGGATGCTGTGTTAAAAGTTACACAAAGGAAAAGGATAGGAGTTGGAAGAATGATAGTTACTCAGAATGGTGCTTTCCAATTTTAAGAATTTATGACTCCAGTAATTTTAGTTTGCTAATAGTTAGAAAACCATTCCATATTCTTTGCCATGGATAACGTTCATGATCACAAATAAAATATTTTTTTCTTACTAGACTTTTATTTAAGCACTTTGGTATAAGTTTACTACACAAATTGTAAGCCTTTGTGAAATTATTTTCAATATTGTCATCAGTAATAACTACATTAAGTCTCTTTTGAAGTATATTTATTAAAATATTTTCTTCACCAATTTGCAGGATATTCAATAATCTGAAACAATGACATTTAAGACAATTTTGGTTAAAACAGAAAGAAGGCTCTCAAAGAAAGTAAAAGTAGCATCCTCTCTGATGGAAGATCAATAGCTACTACAAATGTCATTGAATTGGATACCATGCTTTTGAGGAAATAAATAACTAGGGAAATGTAACAAGTATATAATTTATTTCTTTTTTATTTTTCAGACAAAGCAGACCATGAAAATTTACTCTTGGAGATAGGGAGAGTGGTAGAGAGGAGAGCTTTACAAGTCACTGAGGACCATGGTGGTTGAGGATAACGGTAGTTGCCTAATACCCACCAAAACAAAACACAACTACTAGCACCATTAAAATGATACCAAAAGCCCACATCCTCAGCACAACTAGAAGTCAAAGTATACCTAAGACTACAAATCAAATGTAAATATTAAAATAATCAAAAGACTTAAGACTTAAAATATAAAGGCTTAAATGTAAGACCTGAAACCACATAACGCATAGGAGGAAACAGGGAAAAAGATCCTGGACATTAGCCTTGGCAATGATGTTTTGAATATAACATTACAAGCTCAGGCAACAAAAGCAAAAATGAACACAGAGAACTGCATCAAACTAAAACTGCCGAGCAACACAATAAAAAGGCAACTTATGGACTGAATGTACATTTCACCAAAGGGAATATAAGTACATCAAATAAGAACATGAAAAGGTGTTTAACATAATTAGCCATTAAGGAAATACAACTTAATATCATGACTAGATAATTCTATACCTGTTAGAATGGTCAAAATCTTAAAAATAACATATTGACAATATGAAATGCTGGCAAGAATTCAGAGCAACTGAAACTCTCATACATCACTGCTGGTAATGCAAAATGGTACAGACCCTCTGGAAAACAGTTTGACAGTTTCTTATAAAATTAAACATACATTTACCGTATGACTGAGCAAGCACAGTACAGGGTATTTACCCTAAACAAATAAAAACTTACGTGCATTGTATATAGCTGTTACAATTCTTGTGAGGGGTATAAATGTCCAACTAGTACATTGTTTTGTACACCTGAAACTAAAAAGACAAAACAAAAAAAAAGCAAAAATCTTATGTGCACAGTAAAACCTGTACACAAACATTCATGTCAGCTATAGTTGTGATAGTGAAAATATATAAATAACTTAACTGTCCTTTAATAGGTGAATGGATAAATAAATTATGGTACATCCATACAATGGGATACTACTCAGCAGTAAAGAGGTAAAACTCAACAACTTGGATGAATCTCAAAGACGTTATGCTGAATGATTACATGCCACAAAGATTACATACTGTGTGATTCCATTTATTTAACATTCTTGAAAAGATAAAACTATAGTAATGGAAAACAGGTCAGTGGTTATCAGTGGTATAAGTGGGGGCAATAGTAGGTACCGTTATAAAGGGAGAACATTAGGAAATGTTTTGGAGTTATGACGCACTCTGCATCTATATTGGGGAATACCCAAATGTCTATATGTGTGTTAAAACTCTTAGAACTGCATAGCAAGAGAAAAACATCAATTTTACTTATGGTAAGTACGAAACATAAAATAAAAGAATAAAAAGATATCATTACTGCAAAAGTCAGAATAGTAATTAGCTCTGGGAACGATGGAAATGGGATCAACATGGAGCCCACAAGAGCTCCTAAGGACCTGATAACATTCTGTTTCTGAACCTCGGCAGTTGGCATACATACCAACAATTTTGGATGATAATTTGGAGACAACTAGTAAGACTGAAGATGTATATATTCTATACCTCAATCATTTCATATATCCTTTTAAGTAAATGTTGACAGACACATTTCCCTGAGGAACCATATATAAATGTATTTATTGCAGCAGTTTTGGCTGAAGAAAATATTTAGACATGACCTGTCTATAAAAAAGAAAGCTTATTCATAAAGGGTGGCTTATTTATGTGATAAAATGGTATACTGATGATTGAAAATAAATAAGCATCTTATATGTATCAACATCGATGTCTCTCGAAAAGCTAATACAAGCAGTAAAAATAGGTTGTGAGATGATACAGACCATTTATTATTGTTTATTGCTCAAAAAATTAAGCTAGTATATCAAGCATGCAAAAATAATGACCATAAAATACATGATAGTGCTTATCCCTTGGGGAAGTAGAAAATGAAGAAGGAAATAGAAGAAATTATAACTCCATCTGTAATGTCTTATTTAAAAGAAGAAAACAACAATCAAATATGGCAATGTTTGATAAAGCTAGCTGGTATGTGAAGACATTGTTGCCTGTATCTTTGAACTATTTCATAACTATTTCATAACTTAAGGGCATGCTGATTACATATCTGTCGATTGCTTTTTGTTAAACGTGGATGGCTTCAGGCATTTGTGTTACTTGCCTGCCCCGTGTGCATTTCATTTGCAATCTCTGTACTTCACTGTGAACCTAAAAGTATTTCTTAGGCCTGTGACACTGACAACCTCTGTAAACACTTGTTTGCCTGGACCTTGACCTGTTTGGCCTCTGTTTTTGGCACACTGTGTTTACCACCACTATGTTTTCCTACCCTCTCCTGTTCTCTCACCTGTGGCCTGCTGTCCTAGGTCATCCCGACGTTGAGCAGAACATTTTTCTTTGGGGCTGCTTTGCTTGAGGTGCTGCTTCTCTTCCCTTTCCAAGTCCCTGAGAGAGAGACTGGGCCTGCCACTAATAGGGCAGGTTAAGAAGGTCAATGGTCTCATCTCGAGTTGCTCTAAATATTTTCCTACAAATTAGAAAGCTCCATCTTTGGACATAGGAAGTTGGAATGGTTTCCTATAGTTGTTTAAATGAGGCCGTTCCTGCCAAACACTGGAAGCCCTACCAGGCTCCCACCTATCAAACTATCCCTGAGAAATCTTATCATGATATGCAAAACTGGATTACTGGAGTTTTCTAAAATTACCTCAAAAAAATAAAATAAAGTCCTGCTCGATGGAAAGGAGTTTGAATCTTTACCAAACAAACTACTAGGATTCTATTTATATATCCATATCTACAACATATCTTTTTTAAAAAATATTTCTCCAAAACGAATAATATATATAAAATCTCCACCTCTGAAGTCTTTAAAGTGAAATAATTGGTTGCTTAAACAAAGTGAGTCAGACTTTGGCTTATGAATCTGAAATGATCAGTTTTTTAAATTACCCTTCACTTTGTACATATAATGTAGGTGCATATAATGAGTTCATCGATATGAAGTTCACTTACCAAGTTCAGTGTTCTTAACACAACTAAGTAATAGATTCTAAGAATAAGTTAATAGAGTATCAATGTATGTTGGTAAAATGGGAATCTATTCACTTATGCCAGAAACACTTATGAAAATGTGTTTAAAAGATATTTCAGAGTTTGGGCGAAGTTAATTAGCACCTAAGCACCACTTAAGGAAATACTTCCTTACAAGAGGCTACTTCTGTATGACAGCTCTAAGAAATTAGTAACACAGAAAGACTCAGATGGTGCCTGTCTCCTGGAATCCAAAAGAAATGGGCTTCACTCCCTTTCCAAAGAAAAGGACATGGGTTGTCACTTAGAAAACACTTGTTATTTTGTAAACTCCTCTGATAAAGACTATTTTGTCTCTTGGGTATTTTTAAATAGAACATGCAAATGTTAATAATTCATCTAATAAAAGATGAACTGCGTACTCTGTAATATATATATATATAATACAGAGGGGGAGGGAGGATTTGGTCTTGTTTGTTATGCACTTATGCCTTTATGTATTTATTGTACAGCCCTTCCATGTCATATAGGTGTGTGTGTGTGTGTGTGTGTGTGTGTGTGTGTGTGTGTGTGTGTCCTATTGAAGGAAATATGAATCTTGTATCCCAAAGTACTTAGCATGCTTGGTACATAAAGCACCTTTAATGAGACTTAAGGGAAGCTTTTATTTTCTCAATGAGGCAGATTAAAAAAATGATATTTTACATGAGCCTGGGGGTGGGGGTGTTGTGTTCTAGAAAGCCTTTCCACACCATTAGCTCAAAGAACATTCATATCCTGATGATAACACAAGCTGCTTTGGAGCCAGGTAGATTTGTCTTCCAATCTCGTCCTCTATTCTGCCAGCTCTGTGGCCTTATAGGACTCATGAACTTATGTGTTTTTGGTTTGGGTTTTGGTTTTTATCTTACTTAAGGATAATGAAACTTGCAAGATGGCTATACTAATTAAAGACTGTGCTTCTAAGTTTCTTGTGTGATAGCTAGAGTAGTGCCTAGCATATACGAGTAATTAGTTTTTAACAATTTATTGACATATAATTTCTATACTATAAAGATTATCCTTTTAAAGAATACAGTCAATGGTTCTTAGTATGCATACAGAGTTGTGCAGTCCTCATTGTAATCTAATTTTAAAATGATTTCCATCACCCCAAAAAGAGAATTATACCCATTAGCAATCTTTCCATTCCCTTACACTGCACTTAAGTCCTAGGCAACCATTTACTTACTTTCTATCTATATAGATCCGCCTATTCAGTACATTGCACATAAACAGAATCATGAAATAATGTGATTTTTTGTGACTGGCTTCTTTAATTTATCATGTTTTGGAAGTTCAGTCACCTGACATATATGGATAGTCCACAGATAGAAATGAAGTAGGTGATCTGGAGGGATAAAAGCAAATGGACTCCAGTGAAAATAATCAATTGGAAAAATAAAAGAAAAGAATAATAAAACATCTTCTGAAATTACTTCATAAATCAGGATTGGTTTATCTTCCCCTTGGAAATGTTCAATAACAATAGAGAGATTAATGGAATAAATGCCACATACTCATATTTCAGGAAAAAAAAAAAGAGGACAAGTATAAAACCAAGATTCCAAAAGGTGTTTAAAAGATGCTTGGGAAAAACATGGAGAAAAATCTCAGCAGTAAGAGGACCCAATGTCAGTATAGCTCAGAATGCACCAACAAAAGGACAGTGCCTAAAATCACAATTTGAAGCGCAAAATCCAAACCCCATGCTTGAAGCAATTAAAATAAAACTGTTTTTTTCAGACAAGGGCTCCTGACTACAAAGTATCACACTGAAAAAGCTACATGAAATGATAAACCTACCTTAACAATAGAGAATAGAACCTATGAGTTTTGAAAACACCTGGTCAGGTACAATGCTACACCCTCTCCCTTACCACCTTTACCCACGCAGGAAATGTGCAGCTCATTGGTCCATGAAGAGCAACACATTCAATGATGTAGAAAATAATAAATTAACAACAATTATATGAAGAAAATTAGAATTACAAAATAAATTATAGTTGTTCTATTTATTAAAATTTCTCACAAAACACTGTAGTCATTTGACATATAATAATTTTGACCAAAGAGTAATAGTTGAAGCTAAACGTTGCTATACCTTATAATTCAGAAATTTCACTTGTAAGAATATACCCAACAGAAATGTGAATATATGTTTACCAAATTTTGTATATAAAAGATTGTTTTCACCAGGCTTCCTCCATGTTAATATTACACTATGTTTTCTTGGTTTTTAAAGATAACATCTTATAAGATACATAAAAAGTGCTAAATAATTTTTATTAACTTTTAAAATTGATTAGGAACCATTTTGGCAAACTCCAAAGATATAAAATTTTAAGAATCATGGATAGCCTCTCATTTCCTAAAGCTGATATGTTTTTTAAGAATGTGCTCAATATCTATTTGTTATTTGTTCTTGTTAGTGATTGTACATTTTTTTAAATTTGTACTCAATAACTATGGCTTGAATTGAACTACGTTCTTTAAAAAGTATTTTTTTCTCTTTTCCCTGTCTTTTATTTTCCTTATTCTTTACAGTTATATATTTTAGAAAACTTTTATAATTTACCTATCAGTCAGATTTTAAAAATTCTACATACCAGCTGAGGAAAAAAATATCCTCATTTTAAGTCATTTTATATTAAGGCATTATATACTATGATTTCTTTTGTCTGTTTGTTATCCTGGGAATATAGTTCAATAGAGTTTGAAAAATTCTCTTTACTCTTCCTGGCAACAATTCTGGTAATTCTTTGTATTGGCTGACTTTATTTCCTCAGTCTTCTCATTGAGTTTATGACTTTGGCTGCTGTGGTGAGATGCAAAAGGAATAGGAAAGGACTCGAAAATAGATTTTATAAAGGTTGAAAAAGTTCAGCATTCATTTCAACTTCCAGTAATGCACTGAACTCTATCAGGCATGCTAATTCAGAAATCTTTACCTAGTGCCAGACCGTTAAAATGAATAAAATATCATGACTATTCATGATTTTATTGAGAATGAAAAATTGTGTGATGTTTAACTTTTAATAGTTGCTTTTCAAAAATTGTACTTGCATGGCCCTCCTTCCTTAGGTGTTATTATTTGAAAGGCAAAATTGGAATGGTCCATCATCATTTTTAAAGGTTTATAACATGTTTAGCAGAATGTAGGTGACTTGATATTTCCACTGGTTCTGTGACTTGCAAAAGATGGTTTCCTTTCATTTTGATTTTTCAGTATGAAATCAAAACATATGTTTATATAGAGAGACAATAAGTGTTGGACAGTTTTGTAAGTGAAATGAATTAGCCCATTTTGCTTCATTTTCAGTATATGCTTTAGGATACAGCATATAAGAAAAATTCTTGTGGTAAAGAAAAAATAAATCACTACTCTTTGGTAGCTTGAAGGAGGTAAAAGAGATCTCACATTCTTTTTCCTCCTGGTTTAGTACTTTTTTTATGCCAAGTACTAAACTATTGGAAATCTACAAAATAATAACAATAATCCATTCAAAACATTCCTCTGTTAAATAGTGATTAGGTAGTGATTAGGCAGCTTTTGATCGGACATAACTAAGGTTGCTTATGACATATTTCAAATGTTTTGAATAATGGAAAATAGAAAAAGAAATCACCCTATTTGGGTAGACCACTGTTTCACCTACTATGTCAAAATACTCTATTTGTGAGGTAAATTATTAGTAGAATGGGCAGAGACCTATTGACTAATATTTTTAAAAGTAAATGTTAGCTATTCGGAACTATAATAACATAGAGAAAGCCATATTAGATTAAGTCAATATATGGAAAATAAATTAAAGTAGCAGTTGATAATACATTCTGCACTAAGTTATTGGTTTAGCAATTTGGAATTTTCAGAATGAAAATTAAAAAAGCATAATGTGGTCATTAAATATGGATTTGGGCATTAAATATGGATTTCTGCCTTAAAACTTTTGAACTTAATCAACAAATCCTATGTTGGAACTATATTTGATTATTGAAATTTTTAACTTTAAAAAAAGTGGGTTTCATGTAGCACATCATCTCCTTTTAGATCTTCCTTAATCTTTTCTTTGCAATTCATGATAAGCTGCTCTATTTAATTGGTTTAAGTCCATTTCCATGGTCATTAATTAAATATAAAGCCTATAATGTGTGACTTTCATTTTACTGCCTGTCTAGAAAAAAGGTTTAGTATCTTTTATTTTGAGATTGATTGGGTGATTAGATGACATTTGGAAGTTAACAAGAAACTATTTCTTAACAGCAGCTACTTTTTGACACTAAGTACCACAAAATATTATATCAAAACTTGTGGGACTAGCAAAACAACACAGTTATTTATGAGAAGGTACTTTTGGTAACACCTAAAATTCTAAATCTGATTTACACAAACATCTTGTTTTTCTACTGGCTGTGCCTTCAGCACATTTCCTGAAGGCGTCTAGCTACCACTTTTCTTCATTGCTATATATGCTTTCCATAAAAGTGGTAATCAGGTGGCTCTTACATTTTTTTGTGTTAATTTAGTACAGTATCTAAAGACATGATCAGCGTCTTATTTTCTTGACTTTCTTGAAGCTCAAACATTTCAGTGTGTTTAGCAAGGATAGTTCCAAACATTATATGCAGTTTGAAGACTTAAACCATAGTATTTTCTGGTGCAAATGTAATTATTCCAGCTTTTCCTATGTGAAGGTCTATATTTGGTAAACATTCAATAGTAAAAAATCAGAATTATAACCTACTGTAATAGAAAATTCCTGTTGACATAAAGTCATCTCTAGTTATGTAGGTTGTATATAGTACTCATTTTTTGGTTCTGGCAGCAGCAACTTGAAAAAATAAAGCAATATTCATCATTCATCATACAGAGGAAAAAAGGATGAATTTAAACCTTTTCTGTATGCTGTTTCCTAAAAAAAAAAAAAAAAAAAAGTGGCTTTAACACATGTTGATTCCTTCTAGTTTTTCCATTTTTATATTTTTATTCTCACTGCTGCCATTCTTTTCATCCACACCCTCTATAGGTTTATTTCTCTGTTTCTCATGGATACTTATTTCCTTTCCATAAGTATGTGTTTATTCATATACTTTCAACTATTTTAGCTTCCATTGGGGAGTCACCTGTTGATTACATGTCCATAGAAAAGTATTTATAGTCATTAAGTCACTATCAATGAGAATAATATGATTTTGATTCTCTGTCTTTTTCAATGATTTTTTTTTTTTTTTAATTTCCCATCAACTCACAAGTGCAGAATTGCAAGCCAATGACTCAGTGCGGAAAGAGATTTTAGATGAAGACGTGGGCCTTGGTTGCTCATGTATTAGATGTTTTACTATTGCTTCTCTGCTATCTTTGGTTGCGCCAGGCTGCTGTATATCGCTCATAAATAGGAAGCTCCTCCGAAGCCTTTGAGAACCCTCAGACCAGCTCTTGCCAAGACAGACAGCACTGCCAAGAGTAATAGTTTTTCTTCTATTTCCCTCCAAGTTTTGTGACTATTCCCAGCGTAGAGGTGTGCGGGCTTAGGAGAAGGAAGATGCAGGGATAGGCTGAAAAATGAGTGTATGGAAACATATAGGGCAGTAATGAATAAAGCAGAGAATGGAAGCATAGGATTTATATTCTTAGCCTCGTAACCATTCATTGTTGAGCAATGAAGAATACCAAAGAAATGTTAAGTCAGTATAGGAATTTTTCCTTAGATTAATTTCCTTCTCAACCCATTGGCTGTAAAAAAAAAAAACACACCGTGAAATAGACCTAATTTCTATCACAGACGCATGATTATTTGCCATCTTCTAAATTCAGGTAAATAATGTTTGCATTGAACTCTCTGCTCGTGCATTGCGTATATCGATAGTGCGATCGGCTGCTCATGACATGCTTTATGGTGCTGCTTTATACACTGCCGTTCTCCCGATCCCCAGGAGTCAACCCAACACCGGGCGACGGAGACAACATGCCGTGTCCGGTAAATGAGTGAACTCACCTCGCTAATTAAGTGAAACATAAATACAGCTTTTCATTTTTCCCTGTTTTATTTTGCTTACTTTGCATTATGTAGATTCAATTTCAATATAATAATACCAGATTTTTAAAATCACTAATTTGAAAAGGAATATGCACCCCTATGATCATTGCAGCCTTATTTACAATAGCTAAGATATGGAAGCAACCTAAGTGTCCATTGATAAATGAATGGGTAAAGAAGTGGTACATATGTACAATGGCATATTACTCAACCACCAACAATAATGAAATCTTGCCATCTGCAACATGCATGAACCTAGAGGGTGTTATGTTAAGTAAAATAAGTCAGACAAAGACAGACAAATGCCATATGATTTCCCTTATATGTGGAATCTAAAGAATAAAATAAACAAACAAAACAGAAACAAACTCATAGATACAGAGAACATTTTGATGGTTGCCAGATGGATCGGGTTTTGTGGGTTAGGTAATAAAAGGGAAGGGATGAAGAAGTAGAAATTAGATTTACAAAATAGTCATGGGAAGATAAAGCATAACATAAGGAATATAATCAATAATATTGTAATAACTATGTATGGTGTCAGATGGGTACTAGATTTATTAGTGATCACTTCATAAGTTACATAAACCTCTAATCGCTGTGTTGTGCACCTGAAACTAATATAGTAATTGAAAATTTTTATTTTTTTAAAACAATCTTCTGCATTGCTTGATAATATTGAAAATGGGTTTTTGTTTAACTTTATCTTAAATTAGGCTGAGTTAAGGTGCTGACCTCCGAAATTTTTGGCACACAAAGTACACATCTACTAATGTTCAAAATAGGTAACAAATATATAATAACTTAGTAAGTTTAATTTTGAAGATAATATACTACTAGTAATAAAATAATATATGTATGGTTTTTTAAACTTTAGTTTTTGGTCCAGTGTAAATCACCTACAAACTGGGAAGAAATTGTATTTCTTTCTCCCTTACAAAATCATGATCTTTTTAATTATTAAAAAAGTATGTTTCCATACTAGAAGCCTATATGAAAAACCACATGATCTACAATGTTATAGAACTTATTTATTTTAAGAACTTTAGAGTTACAATAGTGTCCTTCAAGTTTTAAATCTACTAGTGTCTCTATAGTTACAGTTTAATTCTATCTCCGTGGTAATTTTATAGTTCTTCACTTTAGAGGCCATTCGATGTTGAAGTTAGCACTAACCACATCCATTGACATAAAATAAATTAGTTTATCCATAGCCTTATAGAAATACCTGTGTGTAAAACTCAATGATAGTTTAAGAGGTGTCTAGCTGTACTTCCAAGGAATTCATTTCATATATGGTATCATTTAAAATTGCATCACAGTGATTCCACCACAAAATTTATCTCAAGTGCTGGGATCATTACAATAAATGTAGTGTTCAGTAAAACAAATCCAGTATGTCTTTTTTTTATTCTTATGAGTCTTAATTACAGTTGTGCTATTGTTACTGTAAAGAAAAGCAAGCCTAATTTATTATGATAAATAGACCATATATAGGTAATATATTTTGATTCATACAATTAAAATGCTATATATAAATATTGCAGAGATTTAAAGTTTTTACATAGACAGAAATTCAGCTTTTCAAAAAGTTGGTGAGGAAGAAAAACTTTAAATTGTTTACAATTTAGGGTTTGTAGCAATTATAGAATGTTAAGTTTGAATAATTAATCATGAGTCATTAGATATTTTCCCTAATACAATAGTTGTTGACATTTTTAGACAGTGTTATTTTTTTTAAAACCACATTTTTAGTTACACACAAATTTTACTCATCTTGGTATACCTATATCACTTGCCTCACTACATAAATATGCACAGTAAATGTTTGACAGATGAAGATCAATTGTATTATTATAATTTTGCTTTAAGAATAAGAAAACTTGGACATACAGATAGCATGTAAGTAGCACATGGTTAACATATCTCTTACTTAATGGACCAGGTTTCAAACCAAAGCATTCTTACTCCAGATTATATGATTTTTTTTTGTATTTAATTTTTATTTTTTAATATATAGTGTTTTTATTTTTCAATTATAGTTGACATACAATATTATATTAGATTCAGGTGTACCTTATAGTGATTAGACATTTATATAACTTACAGAGTTAGCACTCCAATAAATCTAATACTCATCTGATACCATACATAGTTATTACAGCATTATTGACTATATTCCCTATGCTATACTTTATATTCTCATGACTATTTTGTAACTACCAATTTGTACTTCTTAATCCCTCCCCTTTTCAACTCAACACACCAAACCCCTCCCATCTGGCAACCATCAAAATGTTCTTTGAAAGAAAATAGACAAATGGTTAGATACTTCAACACCACTTCTTCTTCTAGTTGATAGGTCAATGAGGCAGAAAATCAGTAAAGATATAGTTAACCTAAAACAAAAACAATTTTTTTCTCTCTGCATCTATGAGTTTGTTTCTGTTTCATGTGTTTATTTTGTTTTTTAGATTCTACATATAACTGAAATCATGTGGTGTTTGTCTTTCTTTGTCGGACTTATTTAACTTCGTATAATACCCTCTAGATCCATCCATGCTATTGCAGATGGCAAGATTTCATTCTATTTTATGGCTGAGTAATATTCCATTGTATATATGTACTACCTCTTGTTTATCCACTCACCCATTGATGGACACTCAGGTTGCCTCCATATCATGGCCATTGTAAATAATGCAGCAACGAACATATGGATGCACAAGTCCCTTCAAAGTTATGTTTTGGATTTCTTTGGATAAATACCCAAAAATGAAATTACTGGGTCCTTCTTTGTGTGTTGTTATAGCCTTTGTTTTAAAACATATTTTTTCTGATATAAGTGGGCTTTTTGGGGGGTTTGTTTGTTTCTGTTTTCATGAAATATCTTTTTCCATCTCTTTATTGCAGTCTGTGTGTGTCTTCAATCTGAAGTGAGGCTCCTCTAGGCAGCATATGTAAGGGTCTTGTTTTCTTACCCATTCAGCTACCCTGTGTCTTTTGATTGGAGTGTTTAATCCATTTACATTTAAATTATTGATAGATATGTAGTTATTGCCATTTTATCATTCATATTTTTTCATTTATTTTTTCTTCAAGTCCCTTTAATATTTCTGTAATACTGGTTTGATAATGATAGACTACTTTAGGTTTTCTTGTCGGGGAAGCTCTTTATCTGTCTTTAGATTCTAAATGATAGCTTTGCTGGATAGAGTAATCTTGGTTATAGGTCCTTGCTTTTCATCACTTTGAATATTTTGTGCCAATCCCTTCTGGCCTGCAAAGTTTCTGTTGAGAAATCAGCTGATCATCTTATGGGAGCTCTCTTGTAAGTAATGAACTGCTTTTCTCTTGCTGGTTTTAAGAGTCTCTTTTTGTGTTTAACCTTTGATATTCTAATTATGATGTGTCGTCATGTGGGCCTCTTTGAGTTCATCTTGTTTGGGACTCTGCTTTTTCTGGGCTTTTATGCCTATTTCCTTTGCCAGCTTAGATGTTTTCCATCATTATTTTTTCAAATAGGTTATCAATTCCTTGCTCTCTCTCTTCTCCTTCTGGTACCCCTATGATGTGAATGTTGGTATGCTTGGTGTTGCCCCAGAGGCTCCTTATTTTGGGGGATTCTTTTTTCTGTTCTGATTAAGTGTTTTCTGCTATCTTATCTTCCAAATGCTAAATTGATCCTTTGCATCATCCAAACAAGTATTGACTCTCTCTAATGTAGTCATCATTTCAGTTATTGTAGTCTTCATTTTGGACTCGTTGTTGTTGTTGTTGTTTGTTTTCTGTCTCCATTTTTATGTTTCCTTATTTCTTTGTTGAAGTTTTCACTGAGATCATTGAGTGTTCTTATAACCAATGTTTTGTACTCTGTATCTGGTAGATTGCTCGTCTCCATTTTAGTTGTTTTTCTGGAGCTTTGTTCTCTTCCTTCATTTGGGACATGTTTCTTTGTCTCCTTGCTTTGGTTGCCTCTCTTTGTTTGTTTCTATGTAGCAGGTAGGGCTGCTATGTTCTTGGTCTTAATAGAATGGTCTTATGTAGTAGGTGTCCTGTGGGACTCAGTGACACAATCTCTCTGGTCTCCTGAGCTGGGTGCTCCAGGTGTGTGCATTGTGTAGGTTGTGTGTGCCAAATTAGTGGAGACTTGATTGTTGTTGTCATATTAATGGGAGACAATGACCCTCAGGCTGATTGGCTGTGAGGACTGGCCATGACTACAGTGAAGAAGCTGTTGTGCAGGGGCTGACCCTACAAAGCAGGGCTCGCTTTGCAGGACTCTGGTGCATACCAAGTCTGCCCTTTGGGTGTGTCATTTGTGGAGGTGGTTGCATGGTCCTATGGTGTGGACTAAAGCTGGTCACCAGGTGTGTTGATTCTGGGCCCTCTTGGGTTCTGGTGCAGGCCAAGTTCAGCTTCTGCCTGTGCCCTGCCCAGGGTCAGTTGGTATGAGCTACATAGTGATCTGCACATGGTTGCTGCTTGTGTTCAGCTTGTAGGAGCCTGGGGAAAGCTAAGCTGTTAACTGAGGCCAGCTGCCACTAGTGCTGGGCTTGGGGCTGCTTAGCAAGAGTTAAGGGGCATATTGAGGCCAGATACTACTTGTTTGGGTTTTGCGAACTTTTGAGAAGTTTTAGAAAAGTCTATGGCATGAACCAATACAGCCATTTGTATGGGAAAGCCATTAGAAAGAACTTGGGGGCCTGCAAGTTAGGTGGGGAGGGGTCTCCAGGATTCACCACAGTGGGGTGAATGATGTTTGCTAGGTTGATGTAAACTCAGACATGAAGCCCCCTTGTACATGCAGGCTGTGTGGGGGAGGGCTCAGCAAAGGAACAATGTCTTCTGTCAAAACATCAGTCTGAGAGAAAGCCACACTTCCAGCCCTTGCCCTAAAACTAGACAATTCAGTTCCTCCATGTACGTCTCTGGTACCTTTCAAGCTGCTGCCCCAGTGCTGGAGCTCAGAGTGAGTGAGTCCATCAGTGAGTAAGTACATGTGCAGTTTCTTTTATAGGAACATCTGGGACTCCAGCGGCCCTCTGTCTCATTCAGTCACAATCTCCACTGGTTTTCACAGTGAAAAGTTATGAGGACTTCCATTCCTGGCACTGGAATGTTGGGCTAGGGACCCTAGTGTGGGGTTGGGAACCATAGCTATTCATGTGGGACCTCTGCAACTGAGATATCCCTCCCAATTTTTATACACCACACGTAAGTGTGGGACCAATCCGTTCAGTTTCGCTGCCCTTGCTACCAGTCTCCATGTGGCTTTTTCTGTATATTCTTAGTTATAGGACTTCTGTTCAGCTAGACTGCAGGTGATTCTCTATGATAGTTTTGCAGTTTAGTTGTAATTTTGATGTAGTTGTGGGAGGAGGCAAGCATAGCATTTACCTCTAGATATTGTAAAAGAAATAAATATAAAACTGGCTTAGTAATATTTCTTTCAGGGTTGTTAATAGAGGTTATGTTGGTTTTATGTACCTTAGGAAATGATGAGATGGAAGTTGTATTTAAATTTCATGGGTTAGGGAAATGGGTGATTTATATACTGGAGAGTCTAGGTTTTTTAATAAAAAGGCTATGGAAGTTATTCATGGAAATTAAGCAGAAACAGACTTAAGATTAATGTGATGGGAAAGGAGAAAAAGAAATTGATTAAGACTTTTTGGTTAGAAATTAATGTAGAAAGTTTCATTTGGAAATGGGAAGTTGACTTTGGTATGATGCTTTCTAGTCAAAAATGTTAGTGTAGGACCTAGGCGGTCTGTATGTAGGTGGTCAGTATGTAGGTGCTTTCTGTAAAATTATTTCAATTTTGTTGTTTGACAAACTTTATAATAAAAGTGGATTTAGACATATCAAAATGTCATTAAACATAGTACCTACCAATACTGAATATATACCTATTCTATAACCAGCAAATTCCAGCCCCAGGTATTTTTGGGGCTGGAATTTATACATGTTTGTCTAAAGACATGTTCAGAAATATTCATAACAGTACTATTTATAATTTCTTTGAACTGGAAACAATTCAAATATACATCAACATTATATTGGGTAAATAGATTGGAACATATTCATACAATGGCGTACTACATTGCAGAGTGTAAATGAGTTACAATTGTTACAAATATAGATGAATCTTATAATATGGAGTGAAAAGTGTTCAGATATAAGAGAACATTCACCATATAATTTAATTTATATAGAGTTCAAAACCAGGAAAAATGAATCTATGCTATAAAAAGTCAGAATACTGGTACTGACATTGGAAGGTTAATGACTAGAATAGGGGACAAGGAGGCTTCGGAGCCATATCATTTTTATAAGCTGGGTAATAGTTATGTGTGTATATTCACTTTGTGAAATTCATCAAATTTTATACATTTATGATCTTTACACCTTACTGACTTTTTTGTGTATATTATATTTCAATAAAATGTTTATCAAAGAAAACAAAGCAAAACAAAAACAACAACTCTGATGGACTTACCCATGGCTCATCCCTTTCTCTTATTCCCTTTATCTAAATGACTACAAATCCTGTTGGTTCTGCCTTCAAATTATGTTCAGATTCTGACAAATTCTTACCACCTTCACAGCTACAACTTTTGTCCAAGTTACTATCATTTATTATTTATTACCTGGATTATTGTAATGGCTTCCTAATTATAAATATATTTCCTGTTACTATATGGGAGAGGAATTGGAAGGATGGGTGTAAAGGGGGAAGGGATTAAGAAATACAAAAAAAAATCCAATTAAAAATGGGAAAATAATTCTATTAAGTTTTCCATTAAGATTTCCAATTTCACAAATAATTTGAAAAAATCAGTTGTATGAAATAATCATATATATTTTTTTAACCTGGAAAACTGTCAAAATTAAAAATAATATTTCATTATGAAGTCTGTTAAATAGATGCTACAATAAAGTATTTTAAACTTGAACAATATCTTTCTTCCTGTTTAAGTTAAAATATATGCAAAGATACGTGCAAAATTATTCACTCAGTTCTTTGTGATAGAAAAAAAAGGAAATCCTAAATGCTCATTAATAGGACATTGATTAAAAACAGTATAATTTTAAAACATTGGACAGTGACAGCATGGGTATGAAGTTTACATTGCTTATATATAAGAAGTTTGAAAACAAAAAGATGTATTCACATATATAAGGACATATGTTATCCCCAATAAAAATATCAAATTAAAATATCTAGATAAATAATCTGTAATTATTGCAAAACTTTTCTCTGTGAGCTTAATTAATAATGTATTTTGTATAATGCATAATATAAAATATGTAAAATTTCACAAAATTATTAGAAAATAAAAAGATTGTGGTGTACAATATTTGTGGCAATGATTGTCCTTGAGAATTTTATTCCAGGAAATATTTAAAATTTTGCTTGTTCATAATTTCTAAAGTTGTCTAAATGAAGATATATTAGTATTTGTAAGAAAAAAATATGAATAAATTCTGGCATAACTGGTTGGAGTTTGGAGGGCAAATAAAATAATTAATGGAGAGGAAGGGGGAAAACATTTTGGAGCAATTTTAGTTCCAACACAGTGGTTTTCATTTGCCGTAATTTGAGATGTCCCCAATGTTGTCTGCACTGCATTTACACTCTGCTTAAAACTAACGATAAACACTCAGAATGAAAATCCGATCATCTAGAAAATGAAAATATTGAGGTTAAAACTTCTAAAATTAAGCCAGAGTTAAAAAAAAGAGCTGGGGGTGGGAGATGAGGGTAAGGGGGATCAAATATACGGTGATGGAAGGAGAACTGACTCTGGGTGGTGAACACACAATGTAATTTATAGATGATGTGATATAGAATTGCACACCTGAAATCTATGTAATTTTAATAACAATTGTCACCCCAATAAATTTAAATAAAAAAAAAGAGCTAATCATAGCTGCTGAAGCTCCATTTATTTGCCTTCTTATTAAGACATGGGGCAACACTTTCATACCAGTACAAAAGCAATGATACATATTGATTCAATTTATGCTCTCACAGAATTTTTCATCAGTCTAAAAGGGTTTATTTATATATATATATATATGTATATATATATATATATATATATATACATATATATATATATACATATATATATATATATATATATATATATCTCAATTTCACAATTATCAACTAAGATTTATTGAACAGAGGTGTTCTAAGAGGGTATGTATCCATCACATTTGCACTACCATGTTTCCCTGAAAATAAGACCTAGCCGGACCATGAGTTCTAATGCGTCTTTTGGAGCAAAAATTAATATAAGACTGGGTATTATATTATATTATATTATAGACCCGTTCTTATAGTAAAATAAGACTAGGTATTTATTACATTATATTATATTACATTACATTACATTATATTATATTATAGACACAGTCTTATAGCAAAATAAGAATGGGTCTTATATTAATTTTTCCTCCAAAAGATGCATTAGAGCTGATGGTCCAGCTAGGTCTTATTTTCAGGGAAACACGGTATTTACTGAATTGCTATCACTTGTGTGCCAGGCATCAAAGATACAGTGAGGAAATATTAACACCCAAGGTTTGCCCTAAAAGAATTTATCATCTCTTAGAGTATTAACATTGGAAAAATAATTTAGGTAAAATAAATTAAGAGTGAAATGGAGAGATTTATACACATTACCACCAGAAATTTCTGGGAGATAACAGATCTATGTCAATAATGGTAAAAGGGAAAGATTTTTTTTTTTTTTAGAAGGGAAGGACTTTTTAAAAAACTTTACAAAAAGATGGCTTTTGAGTTGTCTCTTGAAGAATGATAAGTCTGAACAAGAACTTTCTCAGTGGAAGAAAGAAAACTTACACAAAATATAAATACAAAAAGATGATTATATGTTCAGGACCTGCCATGTATTAATAAATGCAAATAGTTCTGAAGTTGTATAAGCCAGGATTAGCAATAACTTGTTTTCTAAGAGATATTTTGTTACACATTTGCATAAATAATGATCTTGTAAACAATTTGTTCTAAGTTTCTTTCCCAGTGATAGTTGGAGTCAATACATAATGGAAAATTTTTAAATGGCCATTTGAAACCTTACAGATAGAAGAAATTAAACTGGAAACAAGAACATATTTAGTTTTGCTGTCTGACTTAATCTAGATTTCCAGGTGTCTTCATGACTTTACTGGCAAATGAAGTGACAAATAAGTTTGATTAATGGACTGATCATTTAGTTTGATTTTCTTTTTTGTGGTTTGTATTTAATTGTTTTTCTAAATGGCCACAGGTGCATTAAGTTTTGTTTTTTGCTACTATTTATAAGGAGTTGAATATAAAAGAATACCAAAGTTTTCCATTAAAATTCTGCCGTACATGTGGAGTTGAGGTTCAGAACATTATTAAACAGCCTTATTGAGACTATCTATCCTGAAGGGACAGTTTACCTGGTCAAGAATATTAAATAAATTCAGTTATAAATATATCAATGAAGCATTCAGGTACTGCTTGAGTATAGAATTCCTCATCAATAAAGTAATTTATTAGTAGATGACAAGCTCTCGTCTGTCTCCTTGATTTCTGACAAGCATTCTGACAGCATTCAGAATACCAAAAGAATGGATATAATTTACATGACTATGTCATTAAAGGGAGAGAAAGGAGTGATTTAAATAAGACACTTTAAATATGGAAACTGTATTCACAACCATGAGTGAGAAGATTTAAAGAACCCCAGAGGTTATCTAGTCAAATATCCTTATTTTACAGATGTGGAAAGTAAAGTTCAAGACTTTAAGCTATTTCAACTGGGTAAATCACACTGAATTTCCAGCCCAGTGCTGCTTCAATTGCATCAATCTGCTTATACATTTGGTTATAAAATACCTTCCATAGTTTAAAATAGTTCCATATGAAAATGCACACTCTACTTTGAAATATAATGTAAGCACACAGAAATACTAAATGATATTCTTGGAGTCCATGACATTAGATCACCTAATAAGAATAAACCATTTTTTATTCACCAGTCATCACTGCTTTTGGATGAGATTAAAAGCAGTTCCATTTTACAGTATGCCAAAATTCTTAAGTTTATCTTAGCATAAGTTATTAAATAGCACTTCTTTGAGTTAGACAGTTACTAGTATGATTCTTATTTTTAGATAAGGAAGGCAATACACGGAATTAAATAACTTACCCAACATTACATAAATTGGAAATGGTAAACCTAGTATTTAGAACAAAGATAATTCTTGTAATCACTCCTTTTTGACAAGTATCTGAAAAAGCTTTCCTAAGCCTTGCAACATAGAGTTATTTCTACACATGGAAGATGTCTGCCTGAGTCAACCCTTTTCCCTTCTTTACTCCAATATCTCCAGACTACACTGTAATTAGACCAAGCAATTCATCTAAGATAGCTATAATCAAAAAGACACAAATTATTGTTGGTGAAGATATGGAGAAATTGGCACATTCAGATATTGCAGGTGGGAAGGTAAAGCGGTACAGCACTTTGGAAAACAGTTTGGCAGCTCCACAAAATAATAAACAGAGAATTACCACATGACTCAGAAATTCCTTTTCTAGGAAATTCCTCTCCTAGGAATTTCTTCCAAGAGAATTGAAAATATATCTCAATATCGAAAACTGTACAAATGTTCATAGTAGCATTATTCATAATAGTCAAAAAGTAGAAGTAAAACAAATGTCTATTAACTGATGAATGGAAATATATGGTATAACTGTACTGTAATGGTTAATTTTACATCAGGTTGGCTAGATACTGGTACCGACTGTTTGATCAAATACTAGTCTGGATGTGGTTGTGAAGGCATTTCATCGATACAAGTCATGTTTATAATCATGTTGAAAGTAAAAAATGGGACAATATGTGATGAGCAAACATTTTTTTTCAAAAAGGAGGAGTGGCTATATTAGAATCTGATAAAGCAGATATCAGAGCAAAGAAAATTACTAGAGATTAAGAGAGCTATTTCATAATGCTAAAATAGGAAGACATAAAGATCCTGAATGTCTATGCATCAAATGATAAACTTTCAAATGCATGAAACAAAAACTGATAGAGCTAAAAGGAAAAATTAAAAAATCCACAACTGTGGTTATGATTTCAGAAGCTGCCACTCAGTAACTGATAGAACTACTAGACAGAAAATAATTATATAGAAAACCTGAATAGCATCATCGACCAACAGAATAAAATAAACATAGATAGAACACACTACCCAACAATAACAGAATACATGCTTTCACAAGGAGCCATGGAACATTTGCCACATAGACTATATAATGAGCCATTAAAAAGAAAACAAACAAATAAACTTAAAGTAATTGAAATCATATAGTGGGTCTTCTGATCATAAAAGAATCAAACTAGAAGTCAGTTACCAGAAAAAAAACAATAAAAATAAACCTCTAAACACATAGTAATCATACACGATACTTTTAAATAAACATATATGTAAATATATATTAATATTTATATTCATATATGATGTAGGACGATTAAGTTCACGAACTCATCCTATAAAAAGTGCTACATACCTCATTGCTGAATATCACTTCAGTCAGCTTTGAAGTACTCCCCTTGGGAAGCTATGCACAATGCTAGCACCTAGCTCATCCTTCAAACCAATTTTGGAACTCTTTTCTGGAATGGCCATCAGAGCTGTTGTCGGGTTACCCTTGATGTCTTGAATGTCATCAAAATGTCTTCCTTTCAATATTTACTTTATCTTCAGGTAAAGAAAGAAGTCATTAGGGGCCAGATCAGGTGAGTTGGGAGGGTGTTCCAATAGTTATTTGGTTACTAGCTAAAAACTCCCTCACAGACAGTGCCGTTTGAGCTGGTACATTGTTGTGATGCAAGAGCCATGAATTGTTGGCAAAAATTTCAAGTCGTCTAACTTTTTCACGCAGCATTTTTAGCACTTCCAAATAGTAAAGTTTGCTAACTGTTTGTCCAGTTGGTACAAATTCATAACAAATAATTCCTCTGATGTCAAAAAAGGTTAGCAACATTGTTGTAACAAGTTTGTGAACTTAATTGTCAGACCTTGTACACACATGTATATGTGAAACTAAACTACAACATATCAAAATTTGTGACAAGTAGATAATGCATTGAGAGGGAAATATATTGCACTCAATGTTATAAATTTCTCATTTAAAATGAGGAAACATTCAAATCAATGACCTATGCTTCTACTTTAGGAGACTAGAAAAAAATGGAAGGGAGAAAGCCATAAGGAGCAAAAATAAAAAAAAAAAATAAAAATTGAAAAAAAAAAGAAAGTAGGTGATGAATGAAACAATGTTTTCTTTACAAATACCAATAAAATTGATAAATCTCAAGCAATGTTGACAAAAATAAAAGACATAAATCAGAATTATCTGAATGAAAGAGAGGATATCTCTATAGATTCTGCAGGCATTAAAATGATAAGAAAGGAATAACACAAAAAAATGTTGTTCTCGTCAAGTTGGACTTACAAGAAGTAGAAAAAAATCTTGAAAAACCATGAAGTATCAAAATACATCTGAGATTAAATAAATAATTTTAATAGCTCTCTAACCATGTAAGAAAGTAAATTTGTAATTAAAAGTTTCAGAAATAAATATCTCACTAGAGAGTTGTACCAAACAATTAACGAAGAATTAATAGCAGTTTTACACATTTTTCCAGGCATAGAAGAGAAAGCAACACTTTGAAATTCATTTGATGAGTGTAATTTTAATACAATGGTAGTACCAAACCAAATAAAACAAGACACTACAGATATATCATGCAGGAGTTTGCATGCACAATTTTCAATCCATACCAATAATGTATAAAAATATTATGCATCATGACAAAATGGGATTTATTCCATGTATGCAATGGAAGACTGTTTTAACATTTGAAAAATCACCAATTTAGTCCATCATATCAACAAACTAAAGTAAAAAAAAAATCATGTGAATAGATTAACAGATTCAGAAAAATTTAACAAAACCCAATACCTATTCACTTACCAAGTTAGAAATACTGGAAATGGAGTAAATAGGAATAGAGTAAAATTATCTCTATTTGATAAAGACCATCTCGAAAAATCTGCAGCTAACATCATACTTAATCATGAAACAATGGATTATCCACCCTAGAACTTAGATCAAAACCAGGATGTCTTGTTCTCAGCACTCTTATTCAAAATAGTACTGGAAATTCTAGCCACTGCAATAAGGCAAGCAAAATAAATCCAGACAATGTGGCATTGGTGGAAACACATAGATTAGTGTAACAAAGCACAGAAGCCAAAACTTGAGTAGACTAATGTACTTATGTAGACTAATACAAGTACATCCAATTGATTTTTGACAAAGGTGAAAAAAAATTCACTGGAGGGAGGAAAAACTGTTTTCAACAAATTATCCTGGAACAATTAGACATCCAATGAAAAACAAAAATAACTTTTACCTAAACCTCACACTTTTTGTGTAAAACTACTCAAAATGAATTACAGGTCTATATGTAAAAGCTAATACTATAAATCTTGAAGAAACAATAAGAGAGAAGAATCTCTGGGATTCCTTTATTAGGCAAAGAGTTCTTAGATGTGACACTGAAAGGACAATGCATAAAAGGAAAAAAAAATTATAAATTGGCTATCACTAAAATAAAAATCTTTGGCTCTGCAAAAGTCCATATGAAGATATGAAAAGAAAAGTTACAAACTGGGAGTGTTTGCAAACTCCATATCTAACAAAGGACTTATGTAGAAGCTATAAATAATTATTAAAACCGAACAGTAAAAAACATGAAATCTAAGTAGAATATGGGCAAATACATTAATAGATATTTCACCATAGAGGATATACAGATGGCAAATAAGCATGTAAAAGATCATTAGCTATGAGGGAAATGCAAATGAAAAACACAATGAGATATAACTACACACCAATCTGGGTAAAATTAAAAAAAAATAGTGACATTAAATTCTGTTAAGAATGTAGACAAACTGGATCATTCACACATTGAAGACGGGAATGTAAAATGTTACAGTAGAAAAACTGTTTGATAATTTCTTTTAAAACTAAACTTGCAAGGTGAAGGAATTAAGAAGCACAAATCTCAGTAATAAAATAGTGACTGCGATGTAAAATACATCATAGGGAATATAGTCAATAACAATGTAATAACTATGTCTGGTGCCAGGTGGGCACTAGACTTATCGGGGTGATCACTTCATGAGTTATATAAATGTCTAACCAGTATGTTACACACCTGAAACTAATATAATACTGAATGTCAACTGTAATTGAAAATAAAAAATAAAATAAACATTAAACAATTATATGACTCAGTACCTATACCCTTGAAACACTTATTCCAGAGTAATGGAATCTTATGTTTACACAAAAGCTTCTATGTAAATTTTTATACAACTTTCGTTGTAATAGCCCAAACTGGAACGAACCCTGATGTTCTTCAACAGGTGAATGATTACCTGAATAAATGCGTTACATACATACCATGGAATACTATTCTGCAATCAAAACTAATGAACTATTAATGCACACACTTTATAGAACTCCGGGGAATTATGCTGAGTAAAAGAGACTATCCAAAAGGCTACATACTACATTATTTCAGTCATATAAGATTTTTGAAATGGAGAACAAATTAATGGCTACCATAGTCAGGGTTTTGGGATGGGGTGGAGAAAGGAGGGGTGCTACCATGATTACAAAAGGGCAACAGAGGGCAACATTGTGATGCTGGTACTGTTCAGATTCTCGACTGTGTTAATAACTATAAAAACCTACACATGTAATGAAATTCTATATAATGAAACACAAATATACATAATGGAGTGCAACAGAAGTGGGGACATCTGAATTAAATTCAGTGGATTGGATCAATGCCGTTATCCTCCTTGTCGTATTATACCATAGTTTTGCAAAATGTTGTCTTTGGGAAGAAAGTGGATAAAGTGTACCAGGATCTTTCCATATTATTTCTGACAACTAAATGTCAGTGTACAAATATTTCAATAAACACTTTAGTTTTAAAAAGGAACAAAACACTACTGCAACACTGATAAACCTTAAAAACTTCATGTTAATTGGAACAAGTCATTTACAAAGAGGTAGTAAATATGTATTTGCCTAACGCAAGGGGAGGGGAGGAAAGGAAAGTGATTGCTAATGGTTGTGGTTTCTTTTTGGGATTATTAAAATGTTCTAAAGTTAGATTGTGGTGAATAGATTAAAAATCACTGATACATTTTAACTGGGTGGATTCATGGTATGTTAATTATATCTCAATAAAATGTTTTCAAAAAAGAATCAGAAAATTATGGCATTTAATTTGTGTCAATATTTTTTCTTTTCCCAGTTTTGTAGAGGTTTCCAAAACATAGTAGATATTTTTGCCCTCATTTCAACTGACTTTTTATATTAAGAATGTGTCTTAACAATCCGACTTTTCTGAGTGAGCAGACTGAACTGAATAAACCTGCTGGAGTGAATTATGAAGCCAGCTGCTCAATGCATGAGAAACTGGCATGGCTTACATATTAACACACATCAATTCACACCTCCTCAAATGGCCCACGTTTTTACCAATCTCTGATACAGGGAATGTTGAGACAGTAATGTTTATTCCTGCTAACTCTCTCCTCATATAGAGTCTCCTTTATCTGCTCTTTTGTCCATCTGACCCTGTTTGTTTCATAGCTCCAGAAATTTTGAAGCATTTTCCTTCTGTTATGATTGTCTCTTCTGTTTTCCAAAATAAAAGTTCCTATCTATCCCACATCTAATTGAAAATGCTGGGTAGGCAGGTTGATAGCTGAAGTCCAATCTTGATTTGAGAGTTTTCAATAAATCAGTGGTATGAAGATGTCCAAGGACTTTTCTATGGAGTACTCCATCTGTTATAAATTATGGAAGAACAGTAGAAACATTTAAAGAAGATTTAATAGAGGCTGCTAGTGAGTTAAAGGAAGAACAAATATGTCTGTTGTCTTTGCAACAAATTGAAGATTTTTTTTTCATGAGGAAGTGTGATAATAGTGTCTGATGCTGATGATAGTTATGGTAAAATGATAATTAGTATACACATGACCTTTATGTGGGGATTGTGATCATTGCTTGGACAGTTTAACGCTGTTGTCCTAATTCCTGCTGTGGCACCACTAGACATTTGCATCACCAGTGCAAATGTTAACACAGTGAAAAAGGCAGCTATGAACTGATGCCTACTAGTTTTTAAAAAAGAATTTTGACCTCACAACCACCTGAAAGATTCTAGACAACACCAAAGGGTCCGTGGATCACAATTTAGAAACCACTTTCTTAATTATATGGGATTCTATTCTAGTTACATTTGCTTTATATTGGATAAATATAAAGCAAATATTTTCAAAGAGCAAATAACTGTTGACTTTTAGTTCATTTTTACTGCTATAGAAAGTAACAATTAGATTACTTTCTATAGCAGTATAAATGAACTAAGCTAACTTATAAAGACAATTTTATTCTGTAAATGTTAAGTGAATCATTTTTTTTTCAGGAGGTCATGTGAATGCGAGGAGCAGCACCTTACAATTCATTTTGGCGTGTGGTTTTTAACCTATAGTAATTCAATATTTTGACATAATTTTTATTTTATTGAAATGTGAAGTGGGTTTATTTTAAAACAAATGAAATAATATGCAGTTATAATTTACAGCTTAAAATTTACATATTGAATACTTTGAAACGGCATAAAATATTCCTAAAGGTATTGAGCAATGACAATTTAGTGTAATTTGAGTTTCAGCTCAATGTTTCAGCTTTTCAGAATGTAATGTTATAAACAAGAAATATAAAATTTAAAATAATTTCAATTATTCATTCTAACTTTAATTTTGTTTTACATTGTATGATGGACATTTATTAGGCACTGGCATAATAATGCACAGATAAATCTGATGGGTTTATGTGCAATTTAAGATAATTCTAATAAACTTAATAATAAAATGTTTGAAATTTTGGAACGAGTAATGTGATTTCTTGCTGTGCTCCCAAACTGATTATTTCAAGCAGAGGTAGCTTCTCTTTAGAACAATGAAACAAGCTCCAGCTAGAAAAAGAGCTGTCTCTTAGTGGGAACATGAAGTAAGAAGATACAGAGCCAAAAGATGCTTTCAGGTGGAGATGAAAGTCATAAAGTCTATGAATTAAAAGAACAGATTCATTTATCTTTGCTTTTTTACACCTGGACAGAATACTAAGAGCCATCTGTCACAACTGTATTCAATGCAATAAAGGACATTTTGTTTATCTGTGACAAAATTAAATGGACCTGGATGGGATTTTAATGGAAATATGTACAGTTGAGATTTCCAAACAATCAAGCTTGGCATTTTCTTCAACAAGCTTTTGCTGGGCCTCTTTAGAGGACAATTCTCAAGGAGAATTCTCCTTTCCTCTTTTTCTTCTTGCAATATGGCTATTCAAAAATGCTTTAAAAATATTTGACACACTTTGGGTCAATAGGAAATTAGAAAAAGAGTGCCAAATAGCCTCTACCACGAAAGCTTTGCCTTGATATGCATAAATAAATGATGTGGAAAAAATATGACTTTATTTAGAATACTAAGGCTGGGTTTTTACTAAAATTGATGGAAATGATTTATCTTGTAGAAACTGACAATGGTGTGAGTAAACAAAATAAATTATTCACAACAGAATCATACTGTACCAATTTTTGATTATCCTCTTTTTACTTTTCCTTTTAAACAATAAGTCATCAAATGGATAAAAAAAGAGACAGAATCACATTTTTTTTCAAAATTATTAGTCTCTTTAAAAAAATGATTAAGAATGAAATGGTGGAATACAGAATGACAAACATAAAAATAAATAACATAGAAAAATCTATGGGAAAGAGAAACGCAAATTATAAATATCATGTTTGTCCTCGGAAATAGTAACATATTGTCATAAAAGCTAAGGTTTATGAAAGTCATGTTTGAAAGATTGATGTTAAAATATTCAGTTTTATGTATCTGTGACAACCTTCTTGACAAAACTGAAACTATTCTACAGAAATACTTTATTTCTGTGAAATATTTTGTTAAAATACATAAATTTTTATAATTATATAGATTTGAACTCTTCAAAACAGCAGATCCCATAACTATATAATTTGTAGTAAAGAAAACCACACAAAGTAGAGAAGTTCAATGTTCAGAATAATGCTGTATTCTGAAGTGACTTTTTTTTTCAATCAATAAGAAAACATAGAGTTAAGACATCCTTTATCTCCTTAAGAGATCCTCAAACGTTAAAATCACATATGCGATGGGTGGGGTTTCCTGAATGACATAATAAGAAGCTCAGAAAATCTACTCTTCTGTAAATGCAATGAGAACATTTGCAAACATTGTAAAAAATCAACTCTTTTGGGACTCTAGAAAATAGCCAAAAGTGAAAAATAACCTGAGGAACATATATTTTTTTACAAAAATGGCTGACTTTTGGTAGAAACGGTAAGTAGAGTGGCATTTTACTTTCTCTCCAGTTCAACAGTAATCTTGTAAAATGGCAGCCTTGAAACCATGGTGCAAGTGAAAAACAATACCCTGCCTATCACAGAGCTGTGCGTGGCAGGAGGTAGCAGGTAGAGTTTGGAGTTATTCAGAAAGAACCATCGCTGCACTTGTCCTGCCTAAGCTCCTTGGAAAGTCATATTCTTATTACATCTTTATGTGACCTGATTCAGAATTTGCTCAGTGAGAAAAGCCCTATTTCTAGGAATTTTGTCAAAAACATTCAAGAGCAATAATTTACATTGCTACTGCCTGAGACAGCAATACCAGTTGAGACAAATAAAAGGTTGGTTAAAACCAGCAAGAAAGGAATATTTTACAAGGAAGATCTGAGAACGAGATGTCCATAGGGGGCTTATAAAGTTTCACTATGGCCCTGTTTGTATATGAGTTCTGACAATTACATTTGTGAACTCATCCTAGAAAAAGTGCTACATAACTCATTGCTGAATATCGCTACAGTCACCTTTGAAGTACTCCCCTTGGGAAGCTATACACTGATGTCAGCACCTAGTGCACCCTTCAAAGCAATTTGGAAACTCTTTTTCTGGAATGGCCGTCAGAGCTCTCATCGTATTACCCTTGATGTCCTAAATGTCATCAAAATGTCTTCCTTTATCTTTGAGGTAAAGAAAGAAGTCATTGGGAGCCAGATCAGGTGAATAAAGAGGGTGTTCCTATACAAGTTACTTGTTTACTGGCTAAAAACTCTATCGTAGACAGTGCCATGTGAGCTGGTACATTATTGTGATGCAAGACCCATGAATTGTTGGCGATAAGTTCAGGTCGTCTAACTTTATCATGCAGAATTTTCAGCACTTCCAAATAGTAAAACTGGTTAACTATTTGTCCAGTTGGTACAAATTCATAATGAATAATCCCTCAATAATTCATAATGAATAATATCAAAAAAAGGTTAACTGCATCATTTTGACTCTTGATTTGAACTGCTTTTCCATTGTGTACTTTGACACTTTGTTTCAGGTTGTATTGGTAGACCCATTTTTCAGCACCAGTGATAACATGGCCCAAAACATCGTCTTGCCTCTCAAAGAGATGTTGGCAAACTTCTACTGCTTTTGCTTTTGTTCACCATTGAGCTCCTTCAGGACCAGTTTTGCATAAACCTTTCTTAGGCCAAGATTTTCAGTTGAGATTTTCCTGTTTCTCTATCGATATTTACTTGATCTGCTATGCTTTTCACCGTCAGCCGATGATTTTGATGAATCACAATTTGATGAATTTTTGCAATGCTTTCATCAGTTCTGCTTGTTACTGGCCACCCTAATGTCTCTGCACCAGTGACAAGTTCTCTTCCCTCAGAAAAATGTTTAGTCCATTTGTACACTGCCATTTTCCTACATGGCATTATCCCCACAAACTTGGACTGACATGTCCCTGATTTCACTTCCACTCTTGCCAAGTTTAACAAGAAATTTAATGTTTGTTCATTGCTCTAATTCAAACTCAGACATTCTTGCACACAAAAACATTCAACAACAATAATAAACACTACTCAGCAAGACACTGCCACACGTCCACAAGAACACAGCTGTGAGACACTGATATACCAAGGTTAAGAAACCTTACCAAGCTGTTTGTACAGTGTTTCCAATGTAAGCCCAAGGTGGAAAATTCACAAATTTACTTGTCAGACCTCATATGCATATATGAGAGTTAATTTTTTATTTCGATTTAAATTTCAGACTCCAAAAATAATTGTGAACATTAATTTTTAGCATAGAGACAAGGAGACAATACTGACTCTTGCTATTGATTGATTCTATTACCACAATTATCAAAAAGTGATATGAAATTAGAGCTGCCACAAAAAGGACAATTCTGATAATGTCAGAGGGAGTTTTATGTTAAATGACATTTAACAAGAAAACTATCCCTCCCTTGGAGTGAATCAGCTGTTTACTCTCACCAAAATCAGATTGAAACAATAATTCAACTTATAGATCTATGTCACCATGGGTAAGAAGTAGTTCGTGGCTCTCCCCAACGCTCATAGAAACAATTTACAGAGTAAATTTTCTTGCACTCCTGTAAAATCATATTTATTGAAACAAATAATATTCAATTATGAATATTTGAATGAGATATACAGATCAACTTATTTAAAAATATAATTTCCCTTGGAAGAACAAACCTGAAAATAATTCCATACAATGTAATGCACTATCAGATCAATCTTGTCCCCTAACAAATGACCATAAATTTACATAATATAGAAACCTGTTTCAATATGACGTTTCTATAAAGGCTCCTGAAGTACCAAGTGACTAGTTGCTTAATAAATGCTAATTGACAAAGATGAGAATTATATATTCACTCATTTCCCAAAGAGCCTTCTTACTCTCTGTTGGGTTCCACATCCATCTGCTCTAAATATTGAAAGGAAAGAAAAAAAGTCAATATTCATACGAAGTATAAAAATTTCCAGTTTGTGAAGTTCAAGAAATATCTCAGTATACATTGTGATTACTTGAGTGTGTACACACACACACACACACACACACACACACAAAAAAAAAAAACACATTCACAGCAGTTAGTTAGTTTATACTTATTAAGTTTGAAAGCCTCTCCCCTCATTGAATTCTAACAGACACCTCAGAACTTACTTGACTTAGGAAAAAACTGGAAAGGGGCCTGACCTTCTGTTTAGTACCTTTGTCATGATTATTTCTTTTCTTGCACAATACAAATATTTAGAGCTGGCCTTGCCTGGCCCACAGGATACTATATCTTCGTGTGGCAGTAGTGATACAAAGGAAGCCGCAGGAACATTACTGACAGTACTAGAGGTGGATGCCTCACCTTCAGCCACATTTACTTTATCTTCAGAGTTATGGCCTCTCTGTCTATGTTTGCAGGATATTTCCTTTGACTTCCCCTTGTCTCATCAGGGAACACAAAGCAGGGCAAAGCATTCCTTTGTTAGGGGGCAGTACGAGAAGGAGGAATGCAGGGACATCGTATGCCAACTTCCTGCTTGATATCCATTACCAGGTGGGCTTCTTCTCCTTTTAATCTGATCTCTCCTGTGTTTGGATATCTGGGGCAAAAGGAAAAGCAGGTATTGTCTCTGCTTAATCATTTACGTGACCTGAATCTTTATTCTGGCTTTCTTTCTCCAGGTTGCTTCCCCTATAGACATATGCACATGTAAGCAGGTTAAAGGACATTTTTTGGCTATTAGGATATTAGAATTTTAATAAATATTTTTCTTAAGACCATGTATAAAAGTATTTGAAAACAGAACTGTTAATATTTACCTATTTTTCAAATTTCTAAAGCTGTCCCTAATTTGATGCATATTCAGGTTGCAAAACTTGTCCTGGGATCATCCACATGCCAAATAACTGCTGTCGAAGAAGCATATATTCATTCACGAATTTACTACTAAAACACATAATTGGTTCTCTAACCACTAATGTGCACTATAGCTGATTTTGGTACATTAAAAGAGGGCAGATGTATTTCCTCAGCCAACAGTTTACTTTTTTTCTGACATTGTCTATTATGGGGTAACAGTTCTGACATGTTATGCTTAGATACATGCTCTCAGAGGTTAATGTTTAGTAGCTAGTACTGTAGTGTTGTTTGCATATACTTAGAGGATTATCAGGTCCATGAGTCATTTATTTCATACTTTTAATAATGCAGTTGTCTAAAAATATTACTATGTTATTGTGCCTGTGTAACAATGAAGTAAAAACAACAAAAAATACTATATGAAGTTAATATTTTTAAAAGTTACAAATTACACCATTCTATAAGCTTCCAAATAGATTAATTTTACTTTGTAGGCACGGAGGAAGCAAACCTGGATGAAATGTACTTTCTAAGGTCATAACTTCATGATTTCTCAACAGCCCCTAGAATGCAGTTGCCTTCTGAGGGTTTCGAAATATCTCTAAGACAAAGAGAAACAATATAAATTTTGGGCAGACTTTAAATTTAAAATTTAGGGGAAGGCCCAATTGAATTAAATACTCATTGTGCTCCATTTAAAATCACTCTCACATTCCCACTTACATCTTGAGTAATCAGTCATAAATGGGTCATGAAAAAATTGCTTGTGTGTCAAGTAAAAATTAGAAAACTAAAAAAAGTGTAAATGATTTTAGGGATCTAAAACAAAGGATGAGTATTGATCGAACTGACAACTCAAAACCTTAAAACATTTGCCAAAAAGTCAGAGGCAGATGAGTTCTAAAACAAAAAGGCAATGCTCTGTAGTTCTCAAAAGAATTAGTGGAACCAGTAGAGCCAAACTTGATGTGGATGTGTGATAATTTCAGTAATGTAGATAAAATGGACCACCAAGATCATCATATAAGTGCATAATAATTATCAATATGAAAGAGAAAGATAAATAATACCAGTAGCTGAACTTGGAAGAAACAAAATATTTCTTACAAAGCTCTAATTAGTATACTCATAGAAATTCAAGGTGACATTACTCACATAAAACGTAAGAAGCAGATATGAATAAGAAACATTTAGGAAGAAACAAGAGGCATTGAAAAATATTGAAAATACTGCTAATGTTGGTAATTACTTTATCTGTGAAATGTAAAAATATACATTTAAATAGAAAGAAAGAAAAAACGATGATAGATAGATAGATAGATAGATAAACCAGAGAAATTTCCCCTAATTTTTGTTTCTTCGAAGTACTAATGTAGACCAAAATCCCTGAGAGTCTATTGACCAGAGGAAAAAGTAAGTCATTGTAGACACTAGAACAAAATTTCTTCAAGTGTGATATGTGGGTTATTTTTATCAGAAATAATAAGGATGCTTAATAAATGAATGCAATTTCCCAGACCCAGAAAACACTCACTGCATCAGAATTTCTGTAAGTATAGCTAAGACAGATGCATTTAATAAGGTTTCCTAGGTGATCTTAAGGTTACTATAGTTACTACTTTATTAAAACCATTTAGTAGATTAAAAAAATTAAACAACTTTTAGGTATTTTTAATACTTTTCTGAATTTGAGATATATATATATTTATAAATTTTCACTGTAATGGAAAGCATTTTTTAATTCCCCCATATCTCCATATCTCCATATTTCACTTAATCTATATGAAAATATTTGTCTAATTTGGACTAGATACTAACCTTCATCGCCAAATTCTAAAATTCAAGACGCTTGTTTAATTAGGAGTTAGTGTAGCGTATGGCTGGTGGTATACTCATTAAATGTTTTTCGTCTGGAGTCTAGACGTTTACTTGTGGCATCCCTAAGCCACATATGGTTATTGAGTGCTTGAAATGTGGCCAGTCTGAATTTCTAAGACTTATTTAAGAAAGGTAATATATCTCACTAATATTTTTTAATAATAATTACATATTGAATTGAGTTATTTATGGATGGCAAACAATAAATGTAACAGACACCATCTTTGGGTGCTAGTTCTTCTAAGTAGTTCTAGTGATTGTTTCCTATTCTCTCTAAACTGCATTTTAACAGTTTATTAGAGTCTATTCCAAAGTTGTAGATTTTATGTTTTTGTTTCCTAATCAGAAAACAAAACAAAACAAAACTTCTAATTGAGCATTAAGTCCCTTGAGTTTTAAGCAACAGATTTCCACGGGACACATGTGAAATGATTAGAAATGAGAACTATCTCAAAGTTTACCTTTGTAGTCAACCCTTTTTGTCTCAAAAGTACAAACAACAAATGGGGAATCTTTTAAGGTTTTAATTAATTCCTATTTATAACCATGGAAACCACAATGTTCCTGCCTAATAGTTGTTTTTTATTTGTTTTCAGAATTAGGTAAAATGAGGCAGTATTGGGCCAGCATTTTCACATGAAAGCATTCGTACTTTTAAATGATTTCAAGTAAAAAGGAGACATAATTTGCTCAGGGAAAGAAGATACTAGAAAAAATGTGTGGTATTGATTTGTTTTATTATATCCATTTATTTGTACTTTTAATAGAAATATAAATACTGTTTTTTATTTTTCCAATGAAATATCAAGTTTCATAAATTGTAGATGGAAAACACAATCATTTTTTTCAATTATAATTATATAATATTGATCACTGTTTTTCCTCCCTTCAAGTTTTCCAATTCCATTTAATTCATTTTACTATTGTGTAAGTTCAGTCAGCAAACAGTGAATACATATTTTAAATCAATTTAAAATTTAAAATCAAGTATGCATAAACATATATGATTTCTGAATGTCCAATATTCAGATTGGTATTGATAGATTTTCACAATGGCATTAACTGTTATCATATATCAGAATAGGAAAAGTGGGTCGAAGGGCAACCCTAATCTATTAATATCAGATACCGATATTGAATTTCTTTCATAGTTATATTCTTAATAGACAGGAAAATATCTCTAGGTAACTATATAAAATTTACATTTTGTTTAGCCATTTCATTGTTTTTCAGCTTAATACTAAAAAATAATTTTATAATGTATTCTATCCTCTCTCTTTCTCTCTCTGTTTGGGTGTTTACTTTTAATCAATAAGTATGATGGACCATTAATTTCTTCCTAACTGCACTCTAGGATACTTCATCACTGCGCTTTGCACTGCTTTAGTATTTTTGGAAGAAAGTTTATTTTAATTATTATCAAAAGACTTAATGAAAAAAATTAAAAGTATGACTATTATAAGTAGACCAGCATTTAGAAAAAACACGGTTGAAGAAAGAAATTATGTGCCTGGTCCATATGTATAACCACAGTCGTTTTGGAAATCTGTGTATAAAACAGGGATATGTATCAAAGTATAATAATGCTGTAATATTTGAAAAGCTTGCTCAGAAAGTAATTGCACCATTATCATTGTACATTTCCAAGAGTACAACTGGGCCTTATTTCTATGGGCATTGTCTTGCATGATTTGTAATTTTTCTTTTGGTTTGTTTTAATATTTAAAGGAAAATTCTTAAGTCTTCCTAACTTTCCACTAATACATGGTGCTTTATGTGATTCACTACGCAGTAAATATTAACAATTGTATGGAAACCAAAAAGAAAGTGGATGCCCAAAAGTTATGTGGCTAAAGAAAAACTGTTAAAAATGGAAGGAATTAGAAGAAAACCTTAACATTCCATTACTCAGATAATAATAAAAATAAGCCAATTTGTGTTTTAAAACTAGTGTCTAATTTTTATTATGTCTCAGTAAAAACAAACCAGACTATAATTTCATATTATTCCCTTATGAGAGAGCTGAAGATTTTAATAAACCTAAATTAATTAAAATATAGAGAATGCCAAGAAATTCCTAGGAAAGAAAATAGCCAAAGGTGCTTTTATCCCTGACAAACAGGCATGAAAAAAAGGAATAAATATGGGTGAGAAAAAAAAGGCCCATTTTAAATAAAGTTTAACATCCATGTTTAAACTGGTGTAACATGACATTTACCAGGTGTTCCAGTCACAGAGAGTGTGTAGCCACTGCTCTTTCCCAAAGATCATCGCTGTGTGGGAATAATATACCAAGGGCTGGGGTCCAACGACGAACTGAGAGAACATCCACAGCATTGTGCAATACCTAATGTAAAATGGGAACAGAGCTAGAGTTGCAAGAATTTTTTCCTCAAATCCCTGTACTTGACTGAAAGCAAGCTAATGGTTACTGGCTGCTGTTTTTTTTAGGGCAGAAGAGACCTGCAAGTAATCACTTTAAAGCGTTCTGAATCTTCACTGAGTATAATTCAGAAGTCCTTCTAATGTTAGAGATAGGGCAGCAAGGTAGAGAGATTCAATGCCAAGATTGAAATTAGAGTGTCCAAAAACTCCACAACAACCCCCAAAAACTGACAACCATGCTATAAAACAGAGCAAAATATTTCATGATTCAGAAAGCTGGCTGCTGTGCTGGAGAGGAAAAAGCATGGCCATAGTGTTTCTGGTACTCAATATCAAGCCAGGCTAAACATAAAAGACAGATCCTACCTTAAAACTTTGAACTGAGTAAGGAACCAAGACTGACTTCAACTTCAGCACAGCACACATTTTATTCAATTCAGATTAGTGGGCTTAGAGAGGAAGAGTTTTTCCCTCTTCTGGGTGTGAATATTATTTATCTCCATTCATACTATTTGCAAATACTCATTATTTGTCAATTGAAGAAACAATATTAGGTGTCTTATGGTCAAGAGAAAGAAAGTTTAATAAAAGCAGACCAAGTTATAGATAAAATATAGGGAGTAATAAAAATAACTGTAAAATAACTATGACACATATATTAAAAGATTAGTGTAAAGAATGGAAAACATGCATAAATGATGAATAATATCAGTATGAAGATGAAATTATATAAAATTGTGCCAATTAAAAATGCTGGAAAAATGTAATATCAGATGTGACAAATTTAAGATGTTAAAAATTGATTGCACAAAGCAGAGAAAATAATCATTAACATGAATGTAGGTCAGTAGAAATTATCACAAGTTAAACAGAGAGAAAAAAATAGTTAAAATGAAACAGAATAACTAGTGAGCTTAATTCTCTTACATAACTTTTTTTCTGGTTAAATGCACATTTTTTTTTCCTTTTCTTTATAAGAAAACTAAATCTTTTTCTGCATTCTGTAGTAGGTAAACTACATATATGATCTATAGAAAAATGTCATACAGTCTATAATGCTATTACAGAAGATAAAGAAATTGGAGAAGAAATACTTGAATAGATAGCGACTGAGAATTTTACAAAACTGATAATAGACACCAGCCCAAAGATATGGAAATCTTATGTGTTCAAGATGGATATTTAAAAAAGAAAAGAAAAAACAAAAATAAGAATACTTAAGCATATCAGATGTGAACTGCTGAAAATGAAAAATAAAGTAGCTTAAAAACAGCCAGAGTAAAAAACATATTTGATACAGTGGGTAAAGAATAAGAATGACTGCTGTCTTCCCATCACAAACAATGAAGGACAAGGGATAATTGGACACTATTTTTAAAGTGTTATAATACTAAAACTATGATCCAAGAATTGCTTTAACAACAAAAATAACTGTCAGAAATGAAGCACATCTTAAAGGGAAATTTATAAATTTAAATGTTTCTATCACAAAGAAAAGTGCAAAACTATCATTTCAGCTTCCACCTTAGAACACTAGATAACAAAAAGCAAATGAAACCTAGCTAGGTAGAAAAAAAATGAATGAATAAAATTAACAGTGGATATCAATGAAATGTAGAAATAATAGAGAAAATTATGGTACTAAATAGGTCCCTGAAAAGATTAATAAAATTATCTCCTAGCAAAAGTTGTAAAGAATAAAAATCACAGAAAACAAAATAATAGATATCAAGAAGAAAAGAGAGTAAATCACTAAAAATAATACACATATTAAATAGGTAATAAGATAGTATGAAAACTTTATGACAAAAAAAATTATTGATTTTGATGAAATTGACAGATACCTGGGGAAACACAACTTATCAAAACTGACGCAAAAATAAATAGATAATTTGAATAGCCTTTCAGGTATTATTAGAGAATTACAATTAGTGGAAAATTTATTACTCACAAAGAAAATTCCTGCCGTATGACCTCATTGGTAAATTCAATAAATATTTAGGGAATAAATAGAATCATTTTTACATAAGTTGTTTTATGAGACTGACATAAGTCTGATAGTAAAATTGATAAAAACATTATATGTAAACAATTGCAGATTAATATCTCATAAACATAGATGGAAAAATACAAAATATTAACAAATTGAGTCCTACAATATGTAAACAAGGTAATGTTTTACAACTAAAGGGAATTAAAAGCTATTTAACATTCAAGAATCAGTCAATATAATTTGACATGTTAACTGTATAATAAAAAAATATGTTGATCTAAA